>NC_090448.1:802658271-805115146 GCF_031143425.1 Pleurodeles waltl
GGTCACAGTAGGAGTTCCCTGACCCTAGGGGTTGATGTAAATGTGGCACAATAGGAAAAAGTTGGTATAGAGTGTTAAAATGTTTTATTTTTATTTTTCGACAGCCGAGGGTGGATCAGTGAGTCCGAATGAAATGTAAAAAATTAAGTAGTTAAAAATAAATAAGTTTGTGTATGGTTAAAGGTTTGGCTTTGAAAAGAGCCTTTGTGTTTATGATGTGTAGGTGATCACTACACAAACAGGATGCAGTCTCTCAAGTTCTGCGGGAACATCCTGTTGCCTTTGTCTGTTAGGTGAATTCCATCATTTCTGTATATACCATCCATATCAAATTGTAAATTAATGTGGTTTATAAAGCCCTTGTTATGGTCTCTGAGGAATGCACAAACAGTTTTATTAAGATGTTTCCACCACAGTGCACAATTATAAGCTCTGGGTGTTGAAAATCCTTAATGGTTTCAACCAAAGGGAGCAATTGATGCATGTTTTACCCTCTGTGGCCAACCCAAGTAATATCCACATTAGATAAACCTGGGTCCCTGCCAATGACACTTTTTCTAGCATACTCTCTACCCCAAAACACAAAGCTATGTCCCACAATCCATACCACAAAGGACAGGGCTGCAGTTGAATGAGGCAGTTTTTAAGTCAATGCTGATGAAACGAAGGGTAGTAGTTATAATTTGAAAAGAACCCATTTAATTCATTGTTGTAAATATGTTGGTGTATGAAGCCAGGCAGTGATATTGTGAGAAAAGTAAGTAGATATTTGATTGGCTCTAGAGAAATTGCAAAAAGTATTGGTGTTTGTCAAATGTTTCTTGTTTCAGAAATTCAACCACACCTGTTGAACTTGGTTTAGAAGTAAGCATGGTACACTAAGAAACCGTTATGAACGTGTGATCTTCTGCTGTAGCAGAAGGTTGCAGAGTATGTTACCATAGTAGCACAGCTACAGTAGTATGGGGGTAGGGGCATAAAAAAGACTAGACTGTTACTTTGTGCTCACAGATCTAATGGGAATATTCTATTAAAAGTATTATATGGTATGATATATTTCTTTTATAGAAACAGGTGTATACATGGCATTCTGTTTGAATAGATTGCAGAAACGAATTTACTTTCTGCGGGAATCAGAGGATCTGCCGCAGATTTACACAGTGGCAGCGCTGCAGTAGATCTGCAGATACGGTGAAAACCACTATCAAATTGGGCTGTCATTTGAGGAGTGTTAGAATAAAATGCAAGCTAGAGCACTAGATAATAGATTAGAATTAGTATCAATTCCACAAGAACGTGAACAATTAAATGAGTATGAATCAAGTCTCATTCAAACTATACATCCCTTTCAAGCAATAGTTGCAATTGGAACCTAAAACAGGGAAACTACTACCAACAGAGCTACAGAAAAGAGTGAAAGGAAGAGTTGTCTACTCACCTTTAGACTTTAAAAACATGTTGAGTCTGTGGGTGTTGAGAAACATGTTGAAGAACCACTCATTATTCTAGTAGATGGTGTTCTTACCAAAAAATAAAAAATACAATCTGTCAAGAGTTAATATATGTGAGGAAAGTGGACAAAGCCACATTATATCTGAAAGAAAGTAATGTTTTTTATAAAGATCTTGATATTATCGTAGATGTAACTTGTATTGATGATGAGGTATTACAATCAAGTGGACAGATAGAAACAGTGGATACAGAGAAATCAGAAGATATATGTGAGCACCATGGTATCCATCCACTTCATTTGAAATAAGCTATTGGGTATGCCTTTGATCTGTTTCAAATGAAACAAGCTAAAGGAGCTCCAATGAATGTACGGGAAAAAAGTTTAGACGCTTGCTGTTTTCCACAGCTAATTCCCAGTTGAGTTGGTGGGCACTACAATGATCGACCTGTACAAATAACAGAAGCTGAGTACAGGTCAACAAGAATATATGCAGAGGATCTAGGTTTTGGCAGTGTATTCCCCATGTATTTCAACTATGATTTGAGAGTGACTTTTCAGGTCCCTCTTATGCAGTTATTCATATTCTAAACAAAGGAGTTAATCTGCAAAATCTCTCTGCAAGGGACTCTGTTGGCAAAATACAAGGTAAGGACGAAACCCTGGAATGCAATATAATTTATTTGATGGCATGTCAATGTGGAACCAATGAATATTGTTATCATCATCATGGAAAAATTAAATGTATGCTCTGAAACTTAGGTGCACCTACTTGGTTTGTCACACTTAGTTGCACAGATTATGCAATGGTTGATTTACTTAAATGTACTGGATGAGCAAACTGTAACATAGGGGTTTCAAAATGGGGGGACAGTCCCCCCTAGTGGGGCCTCCAGTGATCCCAGGGTGGGTGTCAGGCACTGCCCTCAAGAAGCATTATGCTAATAGCAGAGCTTCGTTTTAAGCTGAAAAAATTAGCAGCAGTAAACCGCTCTGTAATGGGCAATCACTAGCATGTTTTGCCATTAAAATCAAATCAAATCATTAACATTTATAAAGCGCGCTACTCACCCGTGCGGGTCTCAAGGCGCTTTACATTTAAGCTGAGAGAATGTGTCAAAAGGGAAGGGAATTCAAATAATCTTACCCCCCCACGCTCACTTCTAATAATTACACTGTGGATACTTGTACACTTTAGTAAGGCCTGCCTGACCAGAATAACATGTTTGACATCACGTATTTGACTGCATTTTTAAAACAGTAACAGAAATGAACTGCAATTTTTAAATAAGTATAGCTATATTTAATTTTTAAACTGCCAATTGAATAGAATACTTGTGAAAAATTCAGGGGGGCAAGGATGTTGTTTTCTTCACTGGGGCGGCGTAGGATTAAAGTTTTTGAAGACCACTCCTCTAACATTAAGGATATTAATTTTAGGACAGCAGGAGAACTTTGCTCTATGGATCCTTCTGATGCGTGTAAGTATTTAAATCACAGGTTTCAACCAGTGCTGGCTTTCATACGCAATAAAACAAATCCTCCTCTTGGTGAAGTTACAGATTTTTTTTGCTGTAAGGAGTACCAGGCAAGTGTGCACCTCATATACACATGCTCTTATGGATAAAGGATGCACCAAAATTTGAAACTTACGGTAATGAGTCTGTACTGTCCTTTATAGAAGAGTATGTTACATGAACCATTCTAAAAGAGAATGAAGACAAAGAGCTAAGACAGCAAGTTCTACATTTCCAAACACATAGATGTGGCAAGTATTGTCACCGAAGATACAGATGTAAAGGAAAAGTCTAGACAAGGTGTCGGTTTTGATTTCCAAGACCTATCCTTTCCAAAGGAAGAGTGAACAGCTTTTTATCTGTTGTCAGAAATATACTGACAAGAAGATCACCAAAAAATACATATGATTTTAAAAGAGCAGAGGCCCCCAACTTTATAAATGATTGCAATACTGTTATTCTAAAACTACAGAATCCAAAAATAGATATACAGGTGGGCATTTTGACCCCGGCGGTAAAAACCGCCTACCGCCACGGCGATGGCCGCCAAAAGATCGTTGTCACGGCTACCAGCCGTCCACTGGATTCTGATCACAGCCGGATTTCTGTCAGAAGGATGGCAGTAAACCCGCTGTGGCCATGCCGGCGGATGGCAGTAAGGTGGCACTGCTGACAGCAGCAGCGCCACGCCAGTAGACCGCCGCCAGCTGTATCGTGACACACGATACAGCCTGGCGGTGTTCTGCTGGCGGACGCTGCTGCTGGCAGCAGCGCCCATCCCATCTCCTGCCAGAGGATACCCTGACAACAGGTGAGTCGGGTGCTCTGACAGCGGAGGGAGTGGGTGTGTTGTGTGTGTGTGTGTGTGTATGTATGTGCGTTTGTGCGTGTATGTGAGTGTGTGTTGCTTGTTGTATATGTGTATGTATGGATGTGTGAGTGTGTGTATGTTGTGTTGTGTGAATGTGTGTCAGCTTCTATGTATGTACATGTGTGTGGATGTATGTTTGAATGGATGTACGCCTGCGTGGATGAATGTGGGAATGGGTGTGTGTATATGTGTCTGCATGTGTGCGTGGGTGAAGGAAGGGGTGTGTATAAAGCGGGGTTTGGACAGGAAGGGGGGTGGGGGAGAATCTGTGGAGGGGGCGGGGAAGACCCCTATCAGTGACAGGGAAGGGATTCCCTGTCACTGATAGTGCCTACCGCCATGGTTTTCATGGCGGTAAGGTTGCCATGAAAACCATGGCAATAGGCGGGGTCATAATCCCGCAGGCGGGCAAGTGACAGCCACCGGGCTGGAGAGTGAAGCCTCCAGCCCGCCAGTCATTACCGCCGTGGTGGTCGGTGTGGTACATTGGTGGTTTGATTTTAGCCAAACCGCCAATGTCATAATATGGAGAAAAGTACCGCCAGCCTGTTGGCAGTACTTTCCTCCATTTTAATGCTGTCCGCTGGGGTCATAATGAGGGCCAAAGTTTGCAACAGACAGCTTCATTGCTGTTGCTCGGTATGTCACTTTGTACATTACAAAGTCATAGAAGACAGAGGTGAAGGCATTGTGGGAGGAGAATTCTGCAGAGAAATCTCCAATGAAAAAATTGTACAGCTTTAGTATGAAAATGCTTTCACACAGGGAGATAAGTTCCTATGAGTGTTGTGACAGGTTGAGTTTGTCTAGCTTGTACTAATAGTCTAGGGGAATTGTTTGGGTGAGTCTAGGCCTTGCTACCAAACAAGTGCTGAAGTCTTTCCCAGAAATTCAGTACTTAGCAGCGTTTGAACCAGAGAGTACAGGTACAGTAAAAATAAATATGCTGGAAACCTACAATCCAAAAAGAAGTCCACACCCAGAAAATATGCGTCTTTATGAGATTCTGCAACACTATAGGTACAGAAACAATGTGAAGGAAAACTCAGATGGGGGAAATATGTGTCACTTGGATGTGACGGTTGTTTGGGTCCACATGCAAAAGGTAGTTTCATCAAACTCCTGAGGAAATAAAATTTTTTCTACTTACCACTGTTCAAGCCTTGGCGGTCTGAAAAGGAATTTCTCAGGGAGAACGACTGCTATGAAGATTCTTTCAACTCTGCAAAAGATTCCATTGAGAGTTCAGTCTTTCTGAACTATCTTAACATGTTGTGATGAGATTGAACAGGAAGAAACAATTGCTACTGCGATAGCACAGGATAGTTCACAAAGCGGCCAAATTTCTGGACCACTAAGTCAAGATCCTCTTGGACAACCTATAATTTAAAATGAAGTTGCTGTAGCTATGAATGAAGTTGAGACTGCTATACTACAAGCAAGAGAAGAAAATATTGACTTGGAACATTTAGTTTCACAACTAAATGATAAGCAGATTGTAATACATAGCGAAGTGAAAAAAATAGAAACCGGATTTCTACATGAAAAGAATCAATGTAAATGTTCAACATACAAGCGAATTCTATATCTGCGGACAAACTGGACCTGGGAAAAGCTTTATAATCCAAATTCTTACCACATACCTACAAAGGACTACAGAATGCATTTTATCATGTGTAGTAACAGCTCCTACTGGGTTAGCTGCCCACAACATCAAAGGAGTTACTTTGCATCAATTACCTATGTTACCTGCAGAGTACAATAATAAACTGGAGTACCAAAATTTATCTGGAGAAGCTTGTCACGCAGTTTCCAGAGGTTTGAACAAATTGAAATTTTTAAACATCGATGAGGTGAGCATGGTCTCAAACCTATTGCTGTCCTTCGTCCACTTAAGAATGCAGCAGATACTGAAGACAGAATAGATGTCATTTTTGGCAGAAAACATGTAATTGTTTTTGGAGATTTACTACTACTGACCCTTATAAAAGGAAAGCCTTTGTTCAAAACACTGTACATACACAAATTTGAAATTTATTAAGAAGAATTGGAGATGTTAACATATGGATACATTTTGAGTACAAAGTATTACTTAGACACATGCGTCAAGCGTGTGATATGGAATATCCAAATATTCCGAAGGGAATTAGAGTAGGAGCTATTTCAAAAGAAGGGAAACATTGCTTGGAAATGCAACTCATAAAGAACTTAGGGCCAGATGTAGCAAAGGGTTTTACCAATTCTGTATCTATGGAAAAATGTGTTTGTACTTATGGCCCTTATTCCCTACAAAAATTCAGCAGCACAGCTAATGTACAACTTTATTCAACAGCAAAAATAATTTGCGGGTCTAATGCCTAGTCTTCAGGAATGTTCCTCTTGCGATGAACACTTACTTCAACTGGAAAAAGAAGAAATATTGAATCTGACAGCAATCGATAAAATGGAACACCAGATATTGGCAGTACTATTGAATGAAAAACTACAATCAAGATTAAATTCACTGGAGCAGTCTGTTTAAAAAACTGTGGGATTAGAAAAATGTTTATGTGTTTGTAAAACCTTTAAGGCAATTTTGTGGCATAATTTGAATGTTGATGGGTAGATTAGTTAATGGTGCGATGGGTAAAATAATTGATTTAATTTTGTTAATAAACAGAAATGAGATTGAATACCAGGCAATTAAGTTTGATCAACTTGAAGGTGTAAAGAAGATAGCAAGGTCTGTTGCACATTTCTTACCTGAAAAAGACTTGTATGTTCATCTAAAGCAGTTTCCTGTGTCCCTAGCATGTACTCTAATGATACATAAATCTCAAGGTTTAAGTGGAGATGCAGCATTTATTAACATTGGAAGCACTGTATTCAAGGAAGGTATGTCATACGTAGCATTGTCATCGGTTGGAACTCTGTCTGATTTGTATCTCATAGAGTTTGATGACAGTAAAGTAAATGCCGATTTGAGTTGTGTGATAAAGTATAATCATTTGAGAAGTGCATATGCTCCCCATTTAGGACAGTATCTGGTTTATGAAAGGCCTGGAATCTTACCAAAACAAAAGGTTTCAAAGGATGACAGTGAAATTCCTCAGAAAAAGTGCAAGAAAGAGAAAAAATACGTATTTGAAAGAAAATACAAAAATGTTTGGTGAAATTGTTGGTTACCAGTTGTCTCTCTGTAGTCAATTGCTATGCCAATGTTGTTCTCAATGTACTATTATATTTAAACCATCTGGTTCACACAATTGAACAGAAAAAAATAAAGATTATGCCCTGCACTGTATAGTTTGTTACAATGCAATGATAGCACAAAAACATGTTCTGCATCTTGTATTAGAGATCTTGCAGATCTGTGCACTGGATCTGTACACTCCCCGCATGACACTCAAGAAGATGCACAAGAGCTCTTATTGGGACTATTTAGCATCTTAGAAATAGAGATGGTGCCTATTGAGGACCTATTTGGACTTACTTACTCATTGCAGCACGAGTGTAAACATAGTTCTTTTTCTTCAAAAACACAGATACATTCAGAACTATTAGTCTACTTAACTCTACCACACTGTAAAACTGTCAGTTTTGAGAAATTGTTTAAAGGTGCATCACAGAATAATACATGTAGAAAATGTAACTCAGATCTTCCATCAACTTTGAATATAAGAACTGGGAAGTGTATAATTCTAATGCAACAGCGATGCACAGCAGGTGGAACTAAACTGGAAGCACAAGTTGCACATTTTAAATCTGGATAAATCTCTGTTTCTGGTGACACATATAACTGTATAGTCATTATTTTTCATGAAGGAGTAAATATTACATCTAGACACTACACCATCTCTTTAAAAAATCCAACTGGATGGACAGAGTGTGATTACGGTGAAAATCCAATTGTAGATTACCTTATAAACTACCAAATTCTTACCTTCTGTTTCTTGAACCAAAGTTCTAACAAAGATTGCTACTAAAAAAATGTAGTAGTACATTTCTGGAACTTCTACTACAAAAAGTTTAGGCATCATACGTCCTACCAAGTGTGATGTCTATATAGTAGATTCCAAATCGTGAAAAGTACTTACTCTTCCATGAAAACAACAGAGATAGCACTAAATTGGAAACACAGATTGCAGACTACAAATCAGGACAAAGAACTACGTTAGGGAAAAACGAATACTGCTGAACTTAAACCTATTTTAGATATTGTATTTATTTTTAAAAACTTAAACTGAATGGACAGATTGTCATAAGAAGAACATCACAATCAAACATGTTTCAAGAACAACTGCAAAATTATAAAAATAATCTGACCACTGATATACTCCTGCTTAATGGATTACCAGATCATGTGACATTGTGTGGCCTACCAAGGGGGATGTATTCATAAGGCTTTTCATCTGCTGCTATGGTTCATGCATATTAATTTTATCATAACACTGTTAATATAGAAAAATACGTACAATAACCTCATATGCATTACATTACTTAATAAGTATAGGTAAAACAGTTAGGTAATTATTTGTAGTGAGTGTGGTGCATAGTAATGTTAATTTGAAATAATGTACTATGGAGTTATGTGTTTTGTACATGATTGTTTCCTCCCACTATTTAGTGATTAGTATCTATACACACTTCATTTGTAGTGTAAAAGTACAAATGCTGAGAACAGTGAAAAAAGGAACATGAGATGCTTAACTAATATGTATAATTTCCATAAGATGATATCAATTTCTTGTGTTTTATTATTAACCCTAGCTTTTTTATTACAGATTGTGAAACTTTCATAGAAAATGTAGAATATGAAACTTTAAATTCTATTTATCTTTTCTCTGTTTTTACACATATTAAAGGACCTATTTACTGCAGTAATGTAGGTAACTAATCACATCTTTGTTCATTCATACACCATCCATAAATATACCCAAGTTCACATAGTTAATTATACTCATACACCAATACACACTAATGGAAACATAGCAGGCAAATGCATATGCATACTCTGACACACCCAGGAAACACTCATGAATAAGCGTGCATAACCAGGCAAGCACTAATGCATACACTGACACACCAAGGCACACAATAACATGTATACTGACACACCAAGACACACACTAATGCATACTCTAGCACAGCAGAGCGGACACTGATACATACACTAAAACACCAAGGCACATACTGATACATACACTAACACACCCACACACCTACACTAATACATACACGTATACATGTACACATACATTCATACATACAAACCACGCCCTGGTACACACTGGTACATACACCTACATACCCAGGAACACACTAATACATACACTGACACACCCAAGCACACACTGTTGCATGCACTAACACATACACAGCACAGATACAAACACTGGCACATCCAGGCACACACTGATGGGTACACTGACACACCCAGATACACACTGATACATGCACTAACACACCCAGGCACACACTGATACATATGTTAACACATGTAGGCACACACTCATACATACACTAACACACCCAGGCACACACTGATACATATACTGACACACCCAGGAACACACCGATGCATACACTAAGACTTCCAGGCATATACTCACCCATACACTAACATGCCAAGGCACACACTAATAGATAGACTGATACATCCAGTAACACACTCATGCACACAGTAAGACATCAGTGATACATACACTAACACATGCAGACACACACTCATATATGCACTAAGACATTGAGGCACACACTCATATATACACTGACAAACCTGGGCACAAACTGATGCATATACTATCACACCCAGGCACTCGCTCATGCATAACACACAGAGGCACATACTAATAGATAGACTGACAAACCCAGTAACATACTCATGCATACACTAACACACCCAGGCACACACTGATACATACACTAACACACCCAGGCACACTGATACATATAGTTACAAACGTAGGCACAAACTCATGCATACACTGGCACACCCAGCCACACACTGATATATACACTGACATACCCAGGCACACCCTTATACACATACTAACACACCAAGGTACACACTAATAGATAGACTGGTACACCCAGGAACACACTCATGCATACACTAAGACACCACTGATACATACACTAACACATGTAGGCACACACTAATATATGCAGTAGGACACCCAGGCACACCCTTATATATACACTGACACACTTGGTCACAAACTGATGCATATACTAACACACCCAGGCACACACTCATACATACAATAACACACCCAGGCACATACTAATAGATAAGCTGACAAACCCAGTAAGATACTCATGCATACACTGCCACACCCAGGCACACACTGATACATACACTGACACACCCAGGCACACTGATACATAAACTTAGACAAATAGGTACAAACTCATACATACACTGACATACTCAGCCACACACTTATGCATACACTGACACACCTAGGCACATCCTGATGCATACACTAGCACATCCAGGCACACGTTCTTGCATGCACTAACACACCCAGACACGCACTGATACATACACTGAGACACCCAGGCACACTCATACATACACTTACACATGTATGCACACAGTGATACATACACTAACACACCCAAGCACACACTGATACATACACTGACACACCTAGGCATAAACAAATGCATACATTAGCATAACGAGGCACACACTCATACATACACTATCACGCCCAGGCACACACTAATAAATAGGCTGAAACACCTAGTAACACACTCATGCATACACCGACACACCCAGGCCCACTAATTCATACACTCACACAGGAAGTCACACACTGACACATACACTGACACTCCCAGGCATACACTGATAAATGCACTAACACACACACACATACACACACTCATACATACACTAACATACCTAGGCACACACTGATATATACTCTGACACACCAGGTACAAACTGATGCGTACACTAACACACCCAGGCACTCACTCATACATACAATAACACACCCATACACTAATATATAGACTGACAAACCCAGTAACACACTGTTACATACACTAACACACCCAGTCTCACACTGATACATACACTGACACACTCAGGCACACTGATACATAGATTTAAATACATAGGCACACACTCATGCATACACTGACACACCCAGTCTCACACTCATACATACATTGACACACCCAGACACAATCTGATACATAGACTAACACATCCAGGCACACACTCTTAAATTTTTTTGTTTAAAGCTGTTTAATGCTGTTTGTATGCATCAGATTACCAAGTACAGTCATATATAAGTGACATTGTATAGAATAGCAGTAACAAATGGCATATATACATTATTTACAATCAGACTATTATGTTAGTAAGAAGGCAGGGCAAGAACTGAATTTTCACACATATCAAGTAGAATTTCAGGCAGTCATATACAAATGTGTAGATGAAATAAGGACATGCATTAAATAATTGATACTATACAGCACAAAGTCAGATACAAACAGCTGAAATGCCCGTTTAGGGGCAACTGAAATATTAAACAAAATTAACAGGGACATTACCTAACCCACGCATCTCAACTCTATCATCCCTCCTACAACAATACTCTGCACAATGTATCTTTCCACTGATGTGTATACAGACAATCGCCCCTGTCAAAGCCACCCCACAAAGTTGAAGTCAAAATACAATTAGAGACTCTGGTTGTGCTGTGGCCGTGACCAGGAGTGGTATGTCAGACGTTACACATATTGTGTCACCCACTCCATCATTATTTGCTGGGTGGGAAACACCAGGCACGTCTGTGTGCAGGTCAGCCATGATGGCGTCCCGGTTGTGGGCTCTTGGGCTTTTACATAGTCCAACTGCATCTTCCCTGTGTATAGTTACACTTTCAGCCTGCGCCCAGTTAGTGAGTGATTGCATCCAGAATGTGAGGTCTGGTGGATCAGGTGATTTCCATCTGTGCGTGATCAGCCTTTACGTTAATCGGAGTCCCAGATCCATAAATCGGGAAGTTACTTTGTGTTTCAGATCCATAAATCTGGAAGTTACCTTGTGTTTCTTGCTTCTATGATATAGTCCTACTATACACACTTCCCATGTATTGGAAAGGACCCTATTTTCACAATGCAGTAGGCGGCTCATCACACCTTGCAAGTAGTTGTGCAATTGAGGGAAAACCCCAAAACATATATATTAAATCAGCATTTACCAGCCCTCAGTGGAGGCAGGCCGCATCTGTGCAGTGAATTGATCTATTTATATTGGCAGGAGTGAGGGAGGCTCTGTGGATGTTATAAAATGTAATCAGGCAGAAATGGGCATTGCGAGGTATATGGACAGGACCCACCAGTATGGCGACCATTCCTTGGCTGTTCAAGGTCAGTCAAGGTTCCCTTCCCATCGTGCATAGAGGGTTGTAAGTGTTAAAGCTGTGTGAGTTTGCATGGATCTAGCAAGCCAGCGTACCAGGTTTTTACCTCGACATAGGATGTGGAGGTATTGTATGGTGAGTTGCATAGGAGGTTCACAGGTAATGTCTCCCCATTTGTGTCTCAGCTTCTCAAGTAAGGATGCATATAGGAGAAACTGGCCGGGGGCCACTTTAATCTATCATCAAGTCATAAGTAGGAGCACTCTGTCCTTGTAGATATCTCCCACCGATTGCATTCCCACCTCTGTCCAAGAAACGAATTCCGCAGCAGTGCCATCCACGTGGTGTGCTTATGAGTGCTAAAGCTGGCACATATGGATTGATCTGTCTCTTAAGATATAGACTACACATAAAGCTGCAATATGCTGCCAACAGTAGTGTAGGTTTGGGTAGCAGCTGCTTAGATTATGAGTGAAACAGCTGGACTATACTGGCCTGCTTCCAGGCTTGGAGTAGTGTGGCAGTATCATTTAGGTGCAAAGCTACAAGCCATTTTGCCACCCATTGTAGCTGGGATGCTAAATGATATTGCTCCAGGTTGGGGACTGCCAAACATTCGTTGTCTGTGAATTGGTAAAGTTTACTGAGTGCCACCGACATCTAGAAGTGTTCCATGTAAAATTGCTGATCATTCCTTCAAGGAGGTGTGAATGTACTAGGGCAGATTCACAAAGTAGTACAGGTGACAGGGATTGTGACCTTCCTGAGCAGGGCCACTCTGTCCACCACAGACAATGGCAGGGTCTTCCAGAAGGTCATCTGTGTAAGGAGCGATGCAACAGCTCATGTCAAGTTTCCATCCAGTAAATCTGCAGGCGTGAAATAAACATAGATTCCCAAGTACTTGACTGTAGTGAGTTGCCAGATAAGGGGGGTTATTTGCAGGTCAACTCTTGGATCCTGAGTGGACAGAGAGAGCAGAAAATGACAGGATTTAGCCCAGCTGACTTTAAGGCCAGATAAGGCGGCAAAGCTGTTTAGGGCATAGGTGATTGTCTCTGGGATAGACAATATGTCCCTCAGGTATATTAGTAGTTCATCAACATAAAGGGAGACAAAGTGGGTGCCATCCCCCAGGGGTGTTACCCACTCATCGCCAAGTGTATGTAGGTGAACTGCTAGAAGTTCCACTGTTAGGGAAAAGAGCAGTGGGGAGAGTGATCTTCTCTGGCATGTGCCTCTCCATATGGAGATAGGATCAGGGATAGGGGAGCCAGTTTTTACTCTGGCCAATGGTAAGGTATATAATAAATGGTTAAGTATTAAAAATCCATCCCCAATACATTTATGTGGTAACAGTGCAAATAAAAAAAGGCCATTCTAAAGAGTCAATTGCTCTTTCCAAATCAAGGACTAAGCAGTCTGCAGGAGGCCAAGTATCTAGGGCGTACCCCAGAATTTAGAAAAACTGCTGCAGGTTGAGTGAAGTAGTATAGGATGGCACAAACCCGTTTTGGTTTGGGTGTACCAGTTTTGGAACTAATGGGACTAGGCAATTGGCTAGGATTTTTGCCAGCATTTTATAGTCTGTATTCAAGAGCGCTAACGGCCAGTTGAAGTTCAGGGCTTCAGGATATTTGCCCAGCTTTGGGAAGGAAATGAGAGGGGCTTCTCAGAGGGAGAATGGATGGCAGGATGTTTCCATTGCCTCTGTGTATAGTAGTTGCAAGCAAGGTATCAGCAGGGAAGCATATGCTTTATAAAGTTCTGCAGGTAGGCCATCAGGGCCTGATGTCTTTCCAGTCACCAGTGCTCATATCACTTCTCATATTTCAAAGGGCGCAATGGCATCATCTAATTCTGCTTTTGGTCCATTGTGACACAGAGCAGAGGTGTTTCAGATAGGAAGCATGTGATATCTTCCAGAGTAGCTGTGGTGGCTGATTGGTAAAGGAAGGTATAATGACACATTAGTTGAATGTAAAGTAGTGGGCCAGCGAGGGAGTGCAGTGCTACTATAGGATAGCTGGGTCGATCTTGTTGGATTACCACACCAGGAGCGAGCCAGCTTTATCGACTGTTGCATGTGTTTTATCGGAGTGGGCAGCGTAGTTATGGCATTGTAATTGTTCTAGGAGAGCCAAGAGTTCTCCTCCATGCCTCCACCAGTTTGAAGCCTCTGCTGGAGCATTGACAGCTGTATTTTCCAGGTATAAGAGTTGTCGATCAATATGTAAAATGTCAGTTGCTAGCTGTTGGTGTATATTCCAGTGTAACCCCATGCAGTGTCCCCTCAGTGTCATTTTAAAGGCATCCCATTCAGTGTATCTCACTGCAGTGGTATCCACGTTGAGATCAAAATAGAACTCAAAAGCTGTTGCAACAGAGGAACAAAAGAGTGGCTCTTCTAGCATTGCTGGTTGAAAGCTCTGCATGGGAATGGGGGGTTGCTTGTTTCCCACGTGAGTTGCAGAAATTGGTAGGTTATTGTCAGAATGAGTGAGGCCTAAATAGTCAATGTGCATGACACATTGGAGGAACCCCAGCATCCCCAACTTTCTATAGATCCTGACATGTAGGGACTGGGGTACAGAGTAAAAGTAGTATACCTTCGCTGTCACATTGCGAATGTGCCAGATGTCGGCTAGTCCCCAGCTTTGTAGCCAGTCAGTTAGTGTCTGGGTATTGGAGGGAGCAGCTGTATGGGGCTCCAGAGGGAATGATCAATCCAGAGTAGTGTTGAGTATATTGTTAAAATCACCCCCCAGGAGCCATGTGACTCTCTTCCATTGCAATAGGACCACAGAGGCTATGCAACCTGCCTTTAATTAGGACATATCTTCCATCCAGGTCCACAACCACCACCTCTGACATGAAAGGTGTCCCCGGTCTAATCCACAGCAGCATGCCACGAGCATAAGAGGAGAAATCAGTAGCAAAGACTTGTCCCCAGAAGCGCCGCAGTAATTTAATTGCTTCTTTGTGCGTTAAGTGAGACTCTTATAGTTTTAAAGTTATAGATTTAATAGCATTACATCTTAAGTAAGAGTAGATTGCATAGCACAGTTTGGCGGTATGTCTGCCACGGACATTCCATGTTAGGACTTTCGTGGGCACCATGTGATTGAGGGTAGAGAGGGTGTCGCCTGGCTGAAAACAGCTTAAGCAAATTTGTGCACATGTGTATGAGTGAGAGAGTTCCTATGTTGAGGGTGAAAGTGAGTGGGTTGCATGATACACTGAACTTTAAGCGGTATAACATAGAAACAAAAACAGTAACAATGAATACCTACGAGCAGTACACCAACTGAGTGCCCACCCATTTCAATCAGTGACTGTTAGAGAGCAATCAAACTCCCTATGTAGGTGGGGGGGGAGAAGCACAAGAAGCATTGTACCCCAAATTACAAGTAGTTATAAGGCTCAACACAGTATAGTTAGTAAACATAGTAGAAGCCATCCGTGTCGGATCCACCAATCATACGGGTAAAGTAGAGCAGGGGACTAAGCAGAGTTATGAATGATGTAGCAGAGGGTAGAATTTGACAGGTCATCTGCCATTTGTGGCGTCACATCCGGAGCAGCTTCTGAGGTCACATGGGAGGGCCAAGTCGCAATGGAGCTACCATCGCTGGAAGAAAGTTGCAGATTTTCTTCAGGGCTTGAGTGTTGTGGCCCCTCTGCAAGGGCAGCTACATGCTGTAGCACTTGAGGGCGTTCTGTGATGATCTCTTCTTGATCACTGGTAGACTTTGGGGCCGGCCCTTGGTTTGATTCAAGGTAGCGCAGCTGAGGGGGGCGATTGGTCTGTGTCCAGTGCGGCAGAGGATCAGAGTTCTGTGATTTGGTAGCATAAGGGTCATATGCCTCCAGACAATGTCAGACACTGTCAAATGATTAGAAGAAATAAGTGATATTATTGGCAACCACACAAAGAGGTGCCAGGAAAATTAATGAATATTTCAAATCCCATTTGCAGAGGCGTTGCTTCACTGCCAGGAAGGAATTTCGCAGTCTCTGGACTGTGATGATATAGTCAGGGAAGAACATAACTTGTGTACTGTCTACCGTGATCTCAGGAAATTTTCTGGCTTCACATAGGATTGAGTCTCTATCGCGATAATGCAGCAGTTTGAATATCATTGGAGAAGGGCTGGACCCAGGTGGAGGTTTTCTTGCAGGAATGCAGTGTTCTCATTAAATGGAGAAATATTGTGAGAGTGTTTGTTGTGGAAGTAATTCACGCAGCCATTGTTCCACATATTGCACAGCATTACAGCCTTCAATTCCTTCCAGGAGACCCACAATATGAACATTATTCCTTCTAGAGTGTCCCTCCTCATCTTCAGCTTGCTCGTCTCTCCAGGACACTGACACGTTCCAGCAGTGTCTGTATGGAGGAGTCCATACATTGGGTTTTCGGCTGCAGATCTGAGAGGGATTGTTCCACTAGTCCAACCCTGTCAGTATATTTGTGATGTTCTGCATGCAGCAGTGTTAAATCCACTGTCACAGTGTCGATCTTGTCTTCCAAGGATGTCCGGGTGTGTTCAATACCCGCCATTACGGTGTCCAGTTTGTCTTCCAGAGTAGCAGATTGGACTGATTGAGGTGCATTGGGGTAACCATAGTTGGGGTCAATACTTGGCACAATGGCATGCTCTCAACAGCAGTGCAGTGGTGCCCCATTCTTGGTGGGCTCATCTAATAGGCACTCAGTTGAAAAGAAACATCAGGTTTCGTATTAGTCGGGTGGAGGGCTAGTGGGATCTAGTTCGCTGGTGCCCGTATGTAGCCAGTTACATAGTGATATTTGCCCCAGCGCAGTCTATGGCCATAGTCAGGAAGGTCACCTTCTCAGTGCGAACCTAGAACTTGGCAGATAGCATATGATATCTCAAAGAATCAAGTTGATTAGGGAGATATTCACATTGCCAGCAATAAGGATAAATAGTATGATGGTTTGTCACCAGTAAACAGTTTGGTAGGCTTTAGTAAGGTGTGGGGAGTAATAAGTAATAAGCTGTTGTCAGCGATGACCCAAGGAAGAGAGTTAGGCCCAGTGCCTGAGTGGGTTGCACACCTAATGTCCCAGATATGATTGATGTATTACTTTAGAGAGGGTAAAATGAGGTGTGCTCTGTTATGGACTGAACAACAGAATTAAAGAAGTATCATAATGTTTGGGGAGCTTATCAGCTGGCATTCAAGTCTATCTAGTCGCGGCAGTTATGAGCTCACAGACAGAGCATGTCCATGCAGTTCCACAGGAACTGAGTGCAGTTTAGGAAGGGTTTGATTCCAGCGTATCCTCAGTTGTAATAACTCTATGGCAGGGTTGAGGGCGTTACTGGTTAGACAAGGAGGCTTGATGAGGCCGGATGATAATGAGCCCAGTAGCATACAGTTGGACGCATTAGGTATGGGTGGTGAGGACCTAGGTCTGATCTAACCCCTCTGCCCTCACCTGCAAACGCTGCAACAGCCGCCACACAGTGCAAAAGTAGTTAGCAGGCCATCGCTACTGCCGGTCTTCGGGTGTATGGCACCTGGGGTGGTAGTTCACGCCCCAGTCAGCAGCAGTCTATCAGGGCAATACAGCAGCTTGTGACATAAGTGGTAGAGTCTAGGCCCGACACAGCCTCTGGGCTCACCTCCACATCGGCACTCAGGGGAATAAAGGAGAGAAGGTGAGTCGACTCCCTCCAGTGCCCTGGCTCACCTAGTTTAGGTGTCTGCAATGCTCAGCAGCCGATCCACTTTCCTTGTTCCCCTGGTGCGGGCCACGTCTTCAGTGGAGGCAGGGCCTGAGTGGCCAACCAATAGCAATTCACACCTTCAATTGGTCCTGAGAGTCCCAGTGGCCTTCTGGATATGCACCCCCCTCACAAGCACATTGTCAGACAGGTAAGTGGGGGTTAGAGCCGTTAAGTGGTACGTTGCCGTGCCTCTGGGTGATGCATAGCAGCAGGCACTTTCAGGCTACTGTCGTGCAGGGTAAGTCATTGGCTTGGCCCCTGTCACAGTTTCGATCTTATATGTGTGTTCGCTTTGATGATAACTAATCCTCCAGCAGAGGATCAGAGTGGGATATCAGTGAGGCAGGTTAAGGCAATGGATGGCTGAATATATGCAGGATCATCGCCGGATAATGGCCTAATGATATGGAGCTTCTTTACAGAGCATCTGCCACCTCGTTCCTGCAGGTCAAGCCCCCATACTCTTGCATGCGCAAACACACCCAGACGCACACTGATACATACACAAAGAAACCCAGACACACACTGATACATGCACTTACACATGTAGTTATGGCCTGGCTCTCTTCGAAGAATGACAAATAAACTGGAATCTGACATTTTTGCTACAATACTGAAAGAAAGGGGGTGGAACGTGAAAAAGCCGGCCTCTCGCTGTTGCTTGTTCTTAAGACAGGAGATTTGCTATCTGGTCAGCAGTTCAAAGCTGGATATTAAAAACGATTGACTGGTTTTAAGAATCTTCATGTTCCTTTTCTCTGTTCTCCCTAATCCCTTGCACCCTCCCCTTCAATTGCTTTGAAGTACCCATCTCTCATTTTCTTTCTCACCCCGTTGCTTTTCAACATTTCCAAGCACAGCTGTTCAGAAAGAAATATTCTCATTTGACCAATACATCGAGATCTAACTTTTTATTGTTGAATTCTAAGTTTTTTTATTTAAAAACTTTGTGTATTCTGCCAGATGTTCTTTGATAATCTCTGAAAAAAATCAATGAATATATCAAAAAAGTGAAAAGGAAATGAGAGAATCCCCATACAACCTTGGGATTAAGATTTTTTTTCCATGACGCATCAATAATATGACAGCAAGGATACTGGGTAGTCCGTCTTTCAAGCTTAGGCTAAAGAGACTAGAACAGAGATGAAAATACAGAGCTGGGCATTATCAGCAGAGAGATACATACTCATGCCACAAAGTGTGCCAGCTGTCCATCTGGTATCGAAATTGTAAAGCCGTGCAGAAGACTGCCAACATACCGATGCGGCCGAGGAATTCCGCTACAGCTATTACGACCCACAGCACGGAATCCGCCATTATCCAGACACCCACACAAGTCTGCCACACCAAAGGTCAGTGATAAACTGCCGATAACAAAACCTCCACCATCACACCAACAGGAATACGCCCACACTATCAAGACCCACTAATCCACGAGGCGGTCTTTCAACCGTGGTATTCCATTGGCGGTACACACCGCCGCGCTCAAAATACACACACATTTACAAAACACAACCACATTGGACAATTCGAAATACACACACCTGACACACATACACACACCACACCCAATCCAATATAAAGCACACACCCACATCACCCACAAACCCTTACTACCAGAATTCTGAAACCACGCCAGAGAGAGACACCACCATAAACAACATCAGTATCTACAGACACACAACACCATCACTTAAACAACATCCACGCACCGCACACAACACATCCCCTCACACATCACATCACACACCACCTCACACATCACCCACACCACATCATGGCACCTCAACGACAGCCCAGGTTGTCTGAGGAGGAGCTCAGGGTCATGGCGGAGGAAATCGTCCGGGTAGAGCCACAGCTATTCAGATCACAGGTGCAGCACACCTCCATTGCAAGGAAGATGGAGCTATGGCACAGAATTGTCGACAGGGTCAACGCAGTGGGACAGCATCCAAGAACTAGGGATGACATCAGGAAGAGGTGGAACGACCGACGAGGGAAGGTGCGTTCCGTGGTCTTCAGACACCAGATTGCTGTACAGAGGACTGGGGGTGGACACTTACCTCCTCCCCCACAACTAACAACATGGGAGGAGCAGGTCTTGGTAATACTGCATCCTGAGCACCTTGCAGGAGTTGCAGTAGGACTGGACACTGGTAAGTCAACTCTTTACTACCTCATCACCACACCCTATCTGCATGTCATCACATACTCCCACCCTCACCCTCACCCCCATCACTCCAACACCTCACATATGCCCCACTATCACAACCCACCCATCCCTCCCAATAACAAGCCCTGCATGCAACACCAAAGCATGGACACCCATCACCAAAGTATGTCCACTACAGATACCCACACAGACTCCAAACCAAACATCACACAAGGACCAAGACAAGAATGCAAGCACTGGAGTACAGGGTCACTCACCCATTGCACACAATGGCACACACAGATGCAATAATCATGCCTTTACACCCCTGCAGGATCCCAACCCAATGCCACCAGACAGGAGGTACCAGACATATCCAGTCCGCCCACAGAAGAGACCCACAGTGATGACAGCAGCTCTGCACAACTGGATCAAGATGATCAGCCCGGCCCATCAGGGACCTCGGGACAGTCAGTTCCCCTGATACTGGCACAAGTCACCACAGACCCTCCCCCCTCAGGAAACACCAGCACAGCACCCACCCAGCGGGCCCATCCCTCTGTCCCCAGGACGCGTCAATCAGCAGTGTGTCCACCACTACAGGGAACCCAGGCAAACCCACCAACCCAAGAAAATCAGGGACCTGGGGGCAGTGGCAGTGGGCACACGGTTCAGGGGACAGAGGCTCAGGAAAACAGGGAAACTGGGAGGACTGCTGTGCAACAGGGAGAGGACAGGCCCAGGGAACCAACTCTCCATGAGGCCCTCTTGGGAGCTTACCATCATTCCCAGGAGACTATGGCAACGGTACTGGCCAAGTTTCAGGAGACCCAGCGGCTGCAGGAGGAACACTATCTGGGGATCAGGGAGGACATGAAGTCCATAAACAACACCCTAAGCACCATTGCACGGTTGCTGCAAGACCTTGTCAACACCAGGAGGGACACTGTGGCACAACAAGGGGCCCATGACACTAGCCTGGATGATGAACAGCCCTCTACCTCCACCAGCACTAGTGGACAGGAGGCACCGCCAAAGGAACACGACACCAGCACCCCACCCCCTGCAGATGGAGAACCACCCTGCAAACGGGCCCTGTGATCCAGGAACAAGACAGAGAACATTGCCAAGACCCCTGCCAGGAAATGAGACCCCCCTGAACATCACTCTTCTGTCCCACTTTGTCACCCTGTCCATCCTTAAACTGCCATTGCTCCTCTTCCTATGCCCCTTTGGACAATACACATGTGAAACAAATAGACTGGACTCTGCCATGGACATTCCTCACCATCCCCCCTGCCCATTTTACAACCCCCTCCACTTATTTGCCCAGAAGTAAACACACTTCAATCACAAAACAATCTGGAGTCAGTCTGTGCTTTCACAAACGTGTAATTGCAATAACCATGGAATATAGCAATGTCAATTTACTTGTGCACATACTGATGTAACACATCTGTAGGGCTGGAGGAAATATAGCAGAGGGCACGACGTGGGACCCACATCTGTGAAATGGAAAGGCAAACTGACAAGTCAGGGTCCATACACTGAGTGAAAATGACAGACCTATGCTAGCTCCAATAATAGTATGAGATATGGAGGCAGTGAAATCTTCTTACCTGTGTCTCACTGGAAGTATTGCATGATTATGTTGTTTCCGGTGTCAATATCCTGTTCTTCTGCTTCCTCTTCTTCACTGTCCACAGGCTCCACAGCTGCCACAAGACCACCAGCTGGCCCAACCTCCTGCAGAAAAGGCACCTGGCGTCGCAAAGCCAGGTTGTGCAGCATACAACAGGCCACGATGATCTGGAACACCATCTTTGGTGAGTAGTAGAGAGAACCACCTGTCATATGGAGGCACCAGAATCTGGCCTTCAGGAGGCCGAAGGTGCATTCAATCACCCTCCTAGTTCGCCCATGTACCTCATTGTAGTGTTCCTCTGCCCTTGTCCTGGGATTTCTCACTGGAGTCAGTAGCCATGACAGGTTGGGGTAACCAGAGTCACCTGCAAATAAGGAGGAGCAACTGTTAGACACACACTAACCCGTAGGGACAACCCCATACCAAGACACCTATTCACACTGTATAGGGTCCTTGTCCTCACCTATTAGCCACACACAGTGCCTCTGGAGTTGCCCCATCACATAAGGGATGCTGCTATTCCTCAAAATGGAACCGTCATGCACTGAGCCAGGAAATTTGGCATTCACATGGGAGATGTACTGGTCTGCCAAACACACCATCTGCACATTCATAGAATGGTAGCTCTTCCGGTTTCTGTACACCTGTTCACTCCTGCGGGGGGTACAAAGGCCACATGTGTACCATCAATGGCACCAATGACATTGGGGATATGTCCCAGGGCAAAGAAGTCACCTTTCACTGTGGGCAAATCCTCCACCTGAGGGAACCCAATGTAGCTGCGCATGTGTTTCAGCAGGGCAGACAACACTCCAGACAACATGTTAGAGAACATTGGCTGGGACATCCCTGATGCAATGGCCACTGTTGTTTGAAAGGAACCACTTGCCAAGAAATAGAGTACTGACAGGACCTGCACTACAGGAGGGATTCCTGTGGGATGGCGTATAACTGACATCAGGTCTGGCTCCAACTGGGCACACAGTTCATGGATTGTTGCACGATAAAGTCCGTAGGTGACTATTATGTGTCTCTCTTCTATTGTCGACAGGTCAACCAGCGGTCTGTACACCGGAGGATGCCGCTATCTCATCACCAGCCCCAGCAGACGTGCCCTATGGACAAGAACAGCGAGCAGAGAGTCAGCCAACACTGAGGTATCACAAAATGTCATTTGCACACATTTATTAATCTGCAATGTGCCTGTAACTGTGTGTGTTCAAGGCCTACATTGGTGTGACGCAGTTAATATTAATGCCATGTGGCCCCCTGAAATCGCGGCTGCCTGACCTGTAAGGTGGGACAGGGGAAAATGAGGTAACTGCGCTGGCGTTGTACACTGTTGCGGTGGGCGGTCGAAGACCGCGGCGCAATCCAGCATTGGTTAACATTAGGCCCTATCGGTCCGAGGTGCCAATGACGGTGTCCGCCGGGGGTGACGATACGCACCGCCACGGACATGACTGCCATTTTCTGTCTGTTCACTCACTTGATACCTGACCTTCAACAGGAGAGGACCTACACTGCAAGTGCTGCTGTGACCTGTGTCTGGAAGCGACGATGGCTCATGTGTCTGGGGAAAGGGCCCCCTGCCTTCACTTCGGAGGAGTTGGAGAAACTAGTGGATGGTGTCCTCCCCCAGTACACACAACTGTACGGTCCTCCAGACAAACAGGTGAGTACACTGTGAGCATGCTGCATGGGCAATGCCTGTGTTAAGTGGTGTGGATTGAAGATAAATAGGGGGGCTGAGGCCTGCATGTGCGGACGGCGAGTGTATGTGCGACAGGGCAAGGGTGGGAATGTGGGCCAATGAGTATGACGGCCGGACGGGTAATGATTTTCCTTTCCCCCTATACTATTCCTCTAGGTCAGTGCCCACCAGAAGAAGGCTATTTGGCATGCCATCGCCAAGGACGTCCGGACCCTGGGGGTCCACCACAGACGGAGCACCCACTGCTTTAAAATATGGTAGGACCTGCACCGCTGGAGAAAGAAGATGGCGGAGGCCCAGCTAGGGATGGCCTCCCAATGTGGGAGGGGTGCCCGTCGCACTTTGACCCCCTGATGTTCCGGATCCTGGCGGTTGCGCATCCGGAGTTGGATGGGCACTTGAGGGCATCACAGCAGCCACAAGGGGGTGAGTACACTCTCATTCACCTGACTCTGCACGCATTATGAGGTGTCTGGGTGGGGGAGGTGGGCAGTGGGTTCCCCTAGGCCAGGGCGATCTTGGTAGGTAAGGCCATAGTGAGGCAGGCTCTATGGCACCCCAACCCCACTAGTGGTTAGTGCCATCTAAACCTAGTCAGGCTCCTGTGACTTCCAGGTGTGCAGCAATCGGGCTTAGGCCTTGTACCACATGGGCATGTGATTAATCTAGGAACTATAAATGCATGGCGTAGTGCAGAGGGCTGCTGTGTCTGTTGTGTCCGCCAACGGTAGTGGTGTTGCATGCCCTAAACATGTCTTTCTCCTGTCTCCCCCCCCATTTTTTTGGTCTCCCTGTTCTTGCGTGCAATAGCATAATTAGGCAGAGGAGCATTGGCACCGGAGCAGGAGGGAGCTGCATCCCACTTGGCCCTGGAGGGCGAAACAACGGAGTCTGAAGCCACCAGTGGGATGGAGGGCGAGGGGATCTCCACGGCGGGGACAGGAGCTGAGACCAGCGACAGCGACTCCTCCTCTGATGGGAGCTCCCTTGTGGTGGCAGGCACCTCTGTGCCCACCGCATCAACAAGGACAGCCGCCACCCCCCCTCCCGGCAGCCCCTCAGCGTGTGTCCTGTGCCCCTTCACCCAGGAGTGTGGGCTTCTCCTTCACCCCAGGCACCTCAGGCCCTGCCCCAGTCAGCCCTGCTGCCCTAAGTGAGGAGGCTATTGACCTCCTGAGATCCCTCACTGTTGGGCAGTCTACCATTCTGAATGCCATCCATGGTGTTGAGAGGCATTTGCAACAAACAAATGCATACCTGGAGGGCATTCATTGTGGGCAGGCAGCTCAACAGAGAGCATTTCAGGCTCTGGCCTCAGCACTGATGGCAGCCATTGTCCCTGTGTCCAGCCTCCCCCCTCCAACTTCCTCCACCCAGACCCAATCCCCTGTACCTCAGCTTATCCCAAGCACACCATCAGACCAGCATGCACACACATCAACACACAAGAGTGGCTCAGGCAAACATAAGCACCACACATCTCACAGGCACTCACACAAGCATCATACCCATGCACACATACCAACATCCACTGCCTCCACTGTGTCCCCCTCCTCCAAGTCTCCCTCCTCCCTCCCAGTCTTGTCTCCACTCACACCTGCATGCACTATGCACTACATCCTCAGCCACTACCTCCATCACCAGCACGCCCATCACCACACACCGTTCAAGTGCACTCACCACCCCCACTACTATTCACACATCCCTATTGTCCTCTACCAGTGTGTCTGTGAGCCCTCCTCCCAAAGTACACAAACGCAGGCACACACCCACCCAACAGCCATCCACCTCACAACAGCCTCCAGCCCATGCTCCTTCACCCAAATTCAGCAAACGTGCACCTCCTACAACCACTACCTCTTCCTCCACTCCCAAACCCCTTCCATCTTCGCATCCCAGTGTGTCTAAGGAACTTTTCCTGGCTAACATTGACCTCTTCCCGACACCTCCCCCCTCCCGTCCTTCCCCTAGGGCCAGGCTGTCCAGGTCCCAGCCCAGCACCTCAGCCACTAAATCCCCAAGCACAGTGGTCACAGCAACCCCGGTCTCATCGCGGCCGCCACCCATCAGGGCTGCCAGTGTGCCACCTAGCGAGGCCAAGGAGCAGGCCATTCCGCCACCTGCCAAGGTGAAGAAGGCACCCATATGCCGGAGGGAGAAGCCGCACCTACCAGCAAGCAAGGGCTCCTCCAAGCCAAAAGGGGACAGTAGCAAGATACCAGCAGCAACATCAAAGGTGGGGAAGGGACACAAGCCGACATACACCTCCTACAACCACTACCTCTACCTCCACTCCCAAACCCCCTCCATCTACCCATCCCAGTGTGTCTAAAAACATTTCCTGGCTAACATTGTCCTCTTCCCTACACCTCCCCCCCGTCCTTCCCCCAGGGCCAGGCTTTCCAGGTCCTGCCCAGCACCTCAGCCACCACATCCCCAGGCACAGTGATGCCAGCAACTGCGGGGTCATGGAGTGCACCAACCATCAGGGCTGCACAGAACGTCCTCAGACAGTGGCACCACCGCAGACATGGCTACCGTCCCCAGTGGTCAGTCGTCCGAGGCTGGTGGTGAGTTCCAGGATCCTGGGCAGCTTCCATGAAGCATCACTGTCATCACAGTTGTCACCTGCATATGGAATGCGAAGCCGCAGCAGTGTGGGGTATGTCTCTGCCTCCATGCGGAATCATGCTACCTGTACCTCGGCAATCTCATGGCACACACACCCAGGCAAGTGTATTGTTCCGTCCGGCCACACTGCAAGTGGAGCACTCTGGGCACCAAGCCCCCTCCAGAACCAGTGGAGTATCACATCCACTACCTCAGTCCTTGGCAGGATAAAGCACTCTGGGCACCAAGCCCGCTCCAGAACCATTGGAGAAAGGCATCCACTACCTCAGTCCTTCGCAGGATGAAGCACTCTGGGCACCATGTCCCCTCAGAACCAGTGGAGAAAGGCATCCACTACCTCAGTCCTTGGCAGGATGAAGCACTCAAGGCACCATGCCCGCTCCAGAACCAGTGGAGACTGTTATCCACTAGAGAGACTGTGGCTTTGCACTCCCCAGGATGCAGCAGTGGGCAACCCGCCCACTGGAGAGACTTGAGAAACTGTAACTTTGCACTTCCCAGGATAAAGCAGTGGGCAAACCACTCACTGGAAAGAGTTGAGAGACTGTGGCTTTGCACTCCCCAGGATAAAGCAGTGGGCAAACAACCCACTGGAAAGACTTGAGAGACTGTGGCGTTGCACTCCCCAGGATAAAGCAGTGGGCAAACGACCCACTGGAAAGACTTGAGAGACTGTGGCTTTGCACTCCCCAGGATAAAGCGGTGGGCAAACCACCCACTGGAAAGATTTGAGAGACTGTGGCTTTCCACTCCCCAGGACCAAACTGTGGGCATGGAGCCGCCTCGTGGAGCAGTGGCGTCGTGCGTTTATCAGGCTGAGGTGTCTCCCCTCCCCCTTAGGTGCCTGTATATTTTCTATGTGATGCCTCTCCAGTGTTCTCTCCATTTGGAGTCAGGTATCTAGTGTGGGCCTCGCCCATGCATTTTGGTCCCAGTGGTCCACGGACAATGATTGGTGCACTATCTAGGCTTGTGTAGTTGGTGTACATAATTGTATATATTGGATGTTGCATTTTGATAATGATATTTCACATGATTACATTTGTTCAAATCATTTCCTTTTGTCCTTGTGTTCTTCTAGAGGGGTGGGGGGGTGTATATCTAATGTTTCAACATGTATTTCTGTGTATGGTGGTGAGGGTGGGGGTGTTGCATGTTGCGTGTGTGTCAATCTCTTTTCCCTCCCCCTTGCAGGAGGCTGGCCTGGCTAATAGTGAGTAACTTATGGTACTCGCACCCTGTGCCAGGTCCAGTTATCCCTTATTAGTAGAATAGAGGTGGTTCTAGCAGTTTAGGCTGATAGAAGGTAACTATGGCAAAGCAGCTTAGGCTGAACTAGGAGACATGCAAAGCTCCTACTATACCACTTATATCATATAGTCCAATATCATAAGAAAACACAATACACAGAGTTACTAAAAATAAAGGTACTTTATTTTTATGACAGTATGCCAAAAGTATCTCGGTGAGTACCCTCAGTTAGAAGGTAAGTAATATACACAATTCATATGTACACAAACCCAAAACAGGTAAGTAATAGTAAGAAAAGTAATGCAAACAGTGTAGGATTACAATAGGATGCAATAGGTGAACATAGGTCTAGGGGCAACACAAACCATATACTCCAAAAGTGGAATGCGAATCACGAATGGACCCCAGACCTATGGGAGCTTGTAGAGGGTCGCTGGGACTGTAAGAAAACAGTCAGGGTGTCCAAGATACCCCACCCCAAGACCCTGAAAAGTAGGAGTAAAGTACCCCTACTGCCCCAATAGGACACAATAGTCATGATAGGGGGATTCTGCAAGAACCACAAACACCAGCAAAGCACTGAAGACGGATTCCCGGACCTGAGGACCTGCAAGGCAAGGGGACCAAGTCCAAGAGTCGTGATAGTGTCCAGGGGGGGCAGGAGCCCAGGAAACCCCGGAGGAAGGTGCAAGAAGGCTGCCTCTGGGTGGAAGAAGCCAAGGATTCTGCAACAACAAAAAGGGCTAGGAACTTTTCCTTTGGATGGAAGATGTCCCACGGTGTGCTGGATGTTTCAGAAGTGTTTCCACGCAGAAATACCACATACCACTAGCTGCAAGGGTTGTGGTAGAGGTTTTTTGGTGCTGCTGGGGACCAGGAAGGACCAAGATGTTGCTCCTTGGAGGAGGAGATAGAGGGGGCACTCAGCAACTCAAAGAGCCCCCACAGAAGCAGACAGCACCCACAGAAGTATGGGAGTAGGTACTTAGAAGATTTGTGAACCGAAGCTGGCTCAGATTTACAAAGGAGGGTTCCACGATGTCAGAGTCCAACTCAGAGTGTTGAGCACTGCAGGACGGAGTGCTGAGGACCCAGGCTAGGCTGTGAACAAAGGAATCCTTGGAGAAGTGCACAGAAGCCGGAGCAGCTGCAAATCACGCAGTACACAGGTTTGCAGTCTAGCGTGAGGAGGCAAGGACTTACCTCCAACAAACTTGGACTGAAGGATCACTGGACTGTGGTGGTCCCTTGGATATAGCTCCTGTGTTCCAGGGACCACGCTCGTCGAGATGAGAGGGGACCCAGAGGACTGGTGATGCAGAGTTAGCATGGGGGGAGGCTCCGTCAACCCACAGGAGATTTCTTTGGGATTTCTAGTGCAGGGTAAAGGCAGACAGCCCCCAGAGCATGCACCACCAGGAACAGTCGAGAAAGCCGACAGGATTAGATGCTACAATGTTGCTGGTAGTCGTCTTGCCACATTGTTGCGGTTTTGCAGGCGTCCTGGAGCAGTCAGCGGTCGATCCTCAGCAGTAGTCGAAGAGGGAAGTGCAGAGGAACTCTGGTGAGCTCTTGCATTCGTTATCTGAAGAATACCCCAGAGGAGAGACCCTAAATAGCCAGAAAAGGAGGTTTGACTACCAAGAAAGGAGGATTGGCTACCAAGAAAGGTAAGAGCCTATCAGAGGGGGTCTCTGACGTCACCTGATGGCACTGGCCACTCAAAGCAGTCCAGTGTGCCCCCAACACCTCTGTTTCCAAGATGGCAGAGGTCTGTGCCACACTGGAGGAGCTCTGGGCACCTCCCCTGGGAGGTACTGGTCAGGGAAGTGGTCACTCCCCTTTCCTTTGTCCAGTTTCAGGTCAGGGCAGGGTTGGGGAATCCCTGAACCTCTGTAGACTGGCTGATGCAGAGATTGGCACCATCTGTGCCCATCAAAGCATTTCCAGAGGCTGGGGGAGGCTACTCCTCCCCAGCCCTTCACACCTATTTCCAAAGGGAGAGGGTGTAACACCCTCTCTCAGAGGAAATCCTTTGTTATGCCTTCCTGGGCTGGGGCTGCCCAGACCCCAGGAGGGCAGAATCCTGTCTGAGGGGTTGGCAGCAGCAGCATCTTCAGTGGAAACCCCTGAAAGGCAGTTTGGCAGTACCCGGGTTCTGTGCTAGAGACCCGGGGGATCATGGAATTGTCCCCCCAATACCAGAATGGTATTGGGGTGACAATTCCATGATCTTAGACATGTTACATGTCCATGTTCGGAGTTACCATTGTGATGCTATACATAGGTAGTGACCTATGTATAGTGCACGCGTGTATGGTGTCCCGGCACTCACAAAGTCGGGGGAATTTGCCCTGAACGATGTGGGGTCACCTTGGCTGGTGCCAGGGTGCCCACACACTAAGTAACTTGGCACCCAACCTTCACTAAGTGAGGGTTAGGCATATAGGTGACTTATAAGTTACTTATGTGCAGTGAAAAATGGCTGTGAAATAACATGGACGTTATTTCACTCAGGCTGCAGTGGCAGGCTTGTGTAAGAATTGCCTGAGCTCTCTATGGGTGGCAAAATAAATGCTGCAGCCCATAGGGATCTCATGGAACCCCAATACCCTCGGGACTTCAGTACCATATACAAGGGAATTATATGCGTGTACCAGTGTTCCAATGAGAATTGGTAACTTTAGTCACAAGCCTGCAGTGACAAATTTAGAAAGCAGAGAGAGCATAAACACTGAGGTTCTGGTTAGCAGAGCCTCAGTGATACAGTTAGGCACCACACAGGGAACACATACATGGCACATACTATGAGCACCGGGGACCTGCCTAGCAGGATCCCAGTGACACAAGAGCTAAAACAAACATACATACAGTGAAGATGGGGGTTACATGCCAGGCAAGATGGTACTTTCCCACACCCCTCCCCTGTGTTGTGGGTGCAGTACTCACCATGGTCGTCGCCGCCGTTGTTGGAGCTCCTGATAGAGAAGCAGGAAGACAATCAGCGGCAGTATCTGCAATTCGGGCTCCATGGCGTCCTGGTTCCTCGTGGGGTGTGGAGAGGTGAGTGTTTTCCCTTCTGTGTACTGTTTCCACCGTGTTTTTATTAGCGTTGGTTCCACCCTGGAAAAGGTGGCGGATAGGCCTTTTGTGATAGGGTGGGCGGTACATTGTCTCCTGCCTGTCTATTGGCGGTGTCCGCCGCGCTGTTGGTTTGTACTATCGTGGTGGTCGGAGTGTTAACGTGGCTGTCTATGTTGGCGGTGTCCGCCGCGGTCGTAATCCCATTTTTTTCCGCCGGCCTGTTGGCGGTATTACTGCCGCTTTAACACTGACCACCAGGGTTGGAATGAGGGCTAGAATGTGTTGCAAGGGTTTACAAAGTAGCGCAATGCAAGCATTGCACCACTTTGACAATATGGCGTGGCGTTTTTGCCACACTATCGCCACATCAAAAAAATTATGCTAAAGTGGGGTTTAGTTGGCGCTAGGCACTTCTTAACTTTGGTACAGTAAACTAGAAACAACTGCCTATGAGTAATATAACATGTGAAAATTTACACCAATAGAACAAAATATATACTCACTGGAGTCACAGAGTGCTGAACTTGGCATCCTTGTTGTGGTCCCCCCTAACTTTTTTGCCTCTGTTTCCCAGGTTGTTGATGTGTTCTAAACTCTGTTTTTGCAGTTTGTGTTACTCTGGGCACTTTACCACTGCTATCCATTGCTAAAGTGTAAGTGCTCCTATGTAAAATGTATGTGTAATTGGCTTTCCTTGATTGGCATATTTGATTTACTAGTAAGTCCCTAGTACAGTGCACTAGAGGTGCCCAGGCCTGTAACTCAAATGTTACTAGTGGGTCTGCGGCACTGGTTGTACCACCCACATTAGTAGCCCTGTAAAAATGTCTCAGACCTGCCACTGCAGTGCCGGTGTGTGCAGTTTTAAACTGCCAAATTGGACTTGGCCATTGTACCCACTTGCGAGGCCCAAGCCTTCCCTTTTCTTACTTGTAAGGCACCCATAAGGTAGGCCCTAGGTAGCCCCAGGAGCAGGGTGCAGTGTGTGTTTAAGGTAGGACATATACTAATGTGTTTTATATGTCCTGACAGTGAAATACTGCCAAATTCGGTTTTCACTGCAAGGCCTATTTCTCTCACAGGGGCTGCCTTTAAATATTATTATATTATAGTGCAGATTCCCTTTGGAAGCAGATCGAAATTTGGAGTTTAGGGTCTCTGAACTCACAATTTAGATAAATCTTTTAGTAAATTTTGTTTTTAGATTGTGTGTTTGAAAATGCCACTTTTAGACAGTAGGCATTTTCTTGCTTAAACCTTTCTGTGACTCTGCCTGTTTGTGGATTCCCTGTCTGGCTTAGTTTGACAGTTGGGCTGTTTGCACCTCTCCTCTACACAGTGACACAAAGGGAGCTGGGGAATAGCCTACATATACTGATGAGCCATCTGTGCTGGGAGGGAGGGGAGGAGTGGTCACTCACACCTGAAAGGGCTGTGCCTGCCCTCACACAATACAGTCTCCAACCCTATTGTGTGTCTGGGGCCTGGCCTGGGCAAGGCAAGGCAGAATCTTACAAACAAGAGAGGCTTTCCTTTGAAGTTTGCCTACTTCAAAAGCAGAAAAGGGTATAAGTAGTGGACCCAAAGCCCCTGAAAATTAGATGACTTCTGGAATAAAGAGGAGCCTCTGCCAAGGAGAAGAGCTGAAAAAGCTGAGAGTAAGTTCTGCCCCTGCCTGTGCTTTGTTGGACTATCTAGCAGTTGCTGCTTCTGCCTGTGAAAGGGGACAAGGACTGGTCTTTGTTGTGCATTCCTGCTTGAGAAGAATCTCCAAGGGCTTGAACTGAGCGTGCCTCCTGTTGTTGAAGTCTCAGGGCCATCAAGGACTTCCCCTGACAGCACCTGGACTCTCTGCTGAGACTCGTGCCCTGCCAACTGGTGCCCTATCCAGTCCCTGGGCCCTTGAGAGGTGAAGTTGGCAGACAAGAACTAAAATTCTGTGCACAGACTGCCGTGCAACGTTATTTTTTACGCTTACCAGGTACTTTGTGTAACAACAGAACTCTCTGCTGGGCCGGCGGGCAGTAACAGAGTTTCCGGCCGCCGGCCCAGCGGGGATGTCGGCCGTAATATTGCAGCCGGCTCCAAATGCAGCTGCCCCCGTCGCGCTTTTTACTATCTGCTATGCAGACAGTGAAAAGCAGGGTGGGGCTGTGCTTGGGGGCCCCTGGTCTCTACCGCCATGGACAGGCTTGCGGGAAGGGGAGTCATAATCCCCAGGGCAGCGCTGCTTGTATTATAACCGCCGGGACAACGATGGCGGAAAACCGGCGGTCCCGGCGGTGCGACGCGGTGCTACCGCCATGGTCAAAATATGGCGATTTATACCGCCAGCCTGTTGGCGGTACGATTGCCAATACAACCCTGGTGGTCTTTGACCGCCAGGGTTGTAATGAGGGCCTAAGACTCTTATTCTTTTGAAAATTCATAACTTGACTTGTGTATGTTGGATTTTTGTCGTTTTGGTATGGTTGGATTTAGATAAATATTCCCTATTTTTCTAAACTGGAGAGGCATCCATTTTGTAGTGTTTTCACTGTATTACTGTGTGTGTTGGTACAAATACTTCACACATTGCTTCTGAAGTTAAGCCTGCCTGCTTGTGCCAAGCTACCAAGGGGGTGAGTGGGGGTTACTTGAGGGTGATTCTCCTTTACCCTGACTAAAGTGAGGGTCCTTGCTTAGACAGGGGGTAACCTGACTGCCAATCAAAGACCCCATTTCTAGCACAGAGATACTGCAGTTTTGAGAATACACCACTCAATTTTTTATCAGAATAGAGAAACAAATAAAAAAAAGAGAGATACACGTTTGGTACAGAATCTCCTATGTATATACATGTATAGTTAGCATGTGCTGATAATCCATCTAACAAAGTCAAATTTAATTTACATATAGAAATAGGGCCACAAAAAGGTTTCTAAAAACATCTTACTATACACTAACTCATACACAATCATACCGCCCATCCACAGCTGAAAAGTAAACATCTACAGGGAAAAAAGAATGATAAAGATAATTGGGAAATAATAACCCTCGAATGACAATAAGCTAATTCAACAAATGCAAAACATCAAAAGAATATCATGAATAAAACAAGAACGAGAAATTATACAATAACAATGTATAACAATACACCTCCTAATCTATAATTCTATCAATAATGTCTTCATCATATAAGAACTAAATCTATCAATAATTTCTCCTCAAGTAAGAGCTAATCATGTCAAACATCAGATTGATACCTCTTTCCCTAAACTTCTTTGATGCACGTTTCGGTGGGACCACACAATGGGAGCCACCTTCATCAGGGCTCAAAGCTTGTGGGAGCTTCTGGTAGTAATTGTGGCCCAAAGTGCCTAATGTATACAACATATTAGTTTAGAACATAGGGCCTCATTTTGACTTTGGTGGTCTATCTGCCAGACCGCCAAAGCCAAACCTGCCACTAGACCGCCAGTGCTGGCGGTCTGCAGACCACCATAATACGACTGCTGGCAGCTGTCCGCCATACTTGAGGTGGAAAGTCCCCAGTATTCTTGCTGACGGTCGGTGGTGCAGAGGTGGTTCCATCGCCGGCACCCCCACACCAACAGGACTCCACCTACCGTATCATGTTCTGTGATACGGCCTGGCTGTGTCTTGATGGTGGGGCGCTGCAGGCGGTAGAAGCGCCGGGCCCCGTTCCCTTCCAGATGACCCCCTCGGCGGGCGAGGTAAGTGTATCATTGGTGGGAGGTGTCTGTGGGGCATGTGTGAGTGCGTGAGTGTGTGTGTACAAGTGTTGTGAGTGCGGGGGTGTCTGTGTGAATGTAGGGGGAAGGGTGGTGTCTGTGTGGGTGTTGCGTGGGGAGGGGGGTGAGTGCATGAATGCGGTGTTGGGGGACGGAGGTGAGTGCGTGAATGCCGTGTTGGGGAGGGGGTGAGTGTGTGTATGCAGTGTTGGGGGGAGGTGAGTGAGTGCATATATGTGGTGTTAGGGGGAGGGGGAGTGCGTGAAAGCGGTGTTGGGTGAGGGGAGTGAGTGCATATATGCAGTGTGGGGGTATGTTTGTATGCGCAGGGGGAGTGAATGCGTGCATGTATGTGATGTGTGAGCATGAATGGGTGTGCGTGGATATGAATAAAGGGGTGCATGTATCTGTGCGAGGGTGGGAGGATGCATGGAGGTGTGTGGATGTGGGGGGGTGCATGTGCGATGACAGGGATGGAGATTCCTGTCGCCGGGTGTGTGACTGTCAAATTTTTCGTGGTGGTGCGACCTCCATGAAAAGCCTGTGTGCCACATTGTAATGTGGACAGAGGCATAAGGGCTGCCGCCGGCCTGGAGGAGCTCACCATAGGCCGTCACGGTGCGACTGCACCGGTGAGCCAGGCGGCATTGTGGCAGTCAGGCTTGAACTAGACCCCACAACGTGAAATGGGGCGGTCTTTACCACGGGCTCCGAGGCGGTAAGACTGTGGTCTGTTGATCGCCAGTCTCGTAATGAGGGCCATAATCTCTTACATCTATTCATATACATAGAACTCCATGTGCTCCAATGAGGAAATCCTGATAGTTTATGAAGAACCACTCCTCTAAATAAAGGGAGAAAAAGAAAAGCAAAAATGTTTGTGTACCAACTACAGAAAAAGTTAAAGACCATGCCAAAACCATGGAAAACTAGGGTAGTGTGATAGCTTCTATACACCAGAGCTTTCTGTGAGAATACTGACTAACCTAAGCAACACAAAAGCCCTTGGAGATTACACTAGGGATTCAAAAGATAAACCGAATTGGCCCACAGTTTCTACAAAGCAAAGAAGTACAATCAATAATTAGTGTAACTTAATACTCTAAACAAAGGGAAAATCATTACAGATGCATGAACTACACATCTAATGTACCTACCCCTTTTGTTTTTTAGAAGGCATCCAAGATATCCTTAATGGGAAGAATCCAGTAATGGGGAAATTAGCTAGTCTACAAATATAAGCAGAGCTGAGAACAGGCCAAACTACCTAAAATAAAAACAAACAACAAAATCCACAAATGAGCAGTAAAGAAAGAGAGGTTAAAGAAAGCTCATCCCTAAGAACTATAGGAGGCTCAACTAAATTCAATGTGATCATAAAAAATTACAGATGGCTGGCATGAGAAAGCATAACTTGGAGTTCAACAGGAGACCCAAAACAGAATGTCTCCTGTATATATAAAAACCCTATTGGTCCAAAAAAATAAGTATATAAATAGGTATGACACTGAAGTAATGGATGGTCTATCACCCCATATGCAAAGGGACAGTAACATCTGACAATCCTGAACCATCTAAGGTCTACCTTTACTCGTTCTTATGGGGGGGGGGGGAGATCACCACAGATTAAACTTCTCAATTTTGAGAGAATGGTGTCCACAAACAAAAAAACAGCTTTAGCCCGTCTACCTCCACAGAGATCATACGATGCAAAAACCTGTCATCTTACTATGCTCTTCATGGATGGATAACTCACAAATGGTCCAGGGCACTTTCCGGGCTGAAACCCATAGATGGATAACTCACAAACAGTCCAAGGTGCTCACCCACTAAAATAAATCCGTAAGAGATTGTAAGAGGGCACCATATTGGGAAAAAAATATTCTCTTACTCGAACACTTGCTGAACATAAATAATAACCAATGCAAACAAAAGCAAATCAGAAATGTAAATAAAACAGGGAGTTGCACAGAAAGAAAACATACCAAGGATTGGAGGAGAACCAAAAATGGAGAGAAACCAAAAATAGCACTGATAGAAGGGCCAATCTAAAGATTAACAGAACATAGAGAGTCCACAACACAGGATGATCTCCTATGCATTAGGGACAGGAGGAATTATATATATCATATCATACTCTCCCATGGAATGATCTCGTTGAGGCCCTGGTCATACGTCCCCAAGATGTGCATCCAATGTACCTTTCTCAGCTTCCTCCACCTGTCTCCATCCTGTCCCCTTAGAAAACTGATTGTTTCCAAAATAGGCCAACTAAGTTGTTTTTCTGTATCCAATGTGTAACCATATGAGCTCCCTCCTTCTGGATTCATGTAGCTCATTTGTGTTTGCTATAACAATGTCTGAATTCCCTACCAGTTTCACCAAAATATCCCAAACCACAACGACATAAAATGAGATAGATAATGTTGTCAGTTCTACAATTGGTCATGGAAGTTAATTTGACCGTCTTCCCATTCAATTTCAACTCTTGAGATATAATGGCATCTTGACATGCATGGCATGTGCCATACTTGCGGTTACCTCTGACAGGACTCATTCCTGTAAGTATTCTCTGACTAGTATCCATATTTGTGAGAATGCGTGATCTAACCAACATATTCCTCAGATTGCAGTTTCTAGGAAACGCACACAAAGGCTTCACTAGGGGTCTGACATCTAGATCCACATTCAAAATATGCCATTGAGAACTGATAATCTGTCTGATTTTTATTCAAGGTAGAGTGTTGTGTGACACACACCAATTTGTCATTTTGTTCTTTAGTTCTCTTCACAAACATACTATCTCTGTTGTAATATCTAGCTCTCTTGAAAGAGTCCCTAATTTGTTTCTCAGGGTAGCCAAGATTCAGTAGTTTCTGTTTCAAACCCTCTGCATGATAGAGAAATTCCGTAATATAAGTGCAGTTGCGTTGTAATCTTAAGAATTGACTAAATGGTATACCTTCTTTTTGGCATCTATGATGGTAGCTATCAAAATGTAGAAGAGTATTCTGAGCGATAGGTTTAGTGTTTAGCAAGGCCACAAGGTGTCGCACATGATGTTTTATCACAACATTTAAAAATTCAACTTGAGTATGACTAGAGTGGCTAGTAAATTTCAAATTTTAATCACATAAATTCAACCACAACACAAATTCTCCCAACTGCTCCTCCTCTCCAGAAAAAAAAAATGTCAACAATATTCCTTGACCAGTGCTGGACATTCTTATTGAAAGGGGTGATCTCATTATAGCTATATCTTTTTTCAAACTCTCCCATATACAGGTTAGCCACACTAGGAGCACAGGTTTCCCCCATAATGACTCCTTTGATTTGACAGTATATTTTTCCATCAAACTCAAACAAATTTCCAAACAGGGCTATATCTAAACATTTAAAAATAAATGTTTTTTTGTACTTCACCATCCTCATTATTAAGAGTATTCTCAAAAGTAGTTAACGCTTGTTGTTGAGGATAATAGTGTAAATTGCTTCAATATCCAGAGTCGCAACAATATAATTCTGTGGTTTGAAATCCCTACCTTCCATTTCGGTAATCATATGTCCTGTGTCCTTAACAAAGAAAGGCAGGTTGTTAACTAGGGGTTTCAAAAACACCTCCACATATTTGGAGAGAGGTTCGGTTGCAGCCCCAATAGTAGATTTGATGGGGAGAAGGGCGGGATCCAAAGCATTTATGTGAATCTTTCGTATACCATAGATCACAGGAATCCGGGTTGGTGTCTGATTAAGAAAATCAAATTCTGTTTCACATATAAAACTCTGATTGAGGGCCACTTGACTAATAGTCAAGGTACGTTGGATAAGCTTCTTTTCTGGGTCACGTGTGATTTTTTTAATAGTGTTGACAGACCTGTAACATCTCTTTCATTTTAGACTTATAAACTGAGGTATCCATCAGCACTATATTGTTGGTCTTATCACAGGGTTTTACGGTAATCTCAAGGTCCTCACTTAATGCCTTTAATTGTATATTCTCCTTTCTAGTCATATTATTTTGTGGTGTGGGTATGTATTTAAAAGCCTTCTCCATCTTTTTTACAACCTCCTTTTCAAAAATCTCTTTCTCTGGACTCAGTTTGTCTAATGGTGGTATAAAAGTGGAGGGAATTTTGAGGCCTGAAGCATTTTCTTCTCTTACATTAGACTCAGATCGAATGTTTTTTTTAATCTGATTCTACGAAAGAATGCAAACAGACCTTTCATGAGCTCGAAGGTGTCACACCTTCGACTCAGGGTAAATAAAAGTCCTTCAGTAATGATATCCCTCATGGTAAGTTCAATATCTTTCTTGCTTAAATTAAAGACATGAATGAGTTTTAATTCCTCCAGTATTGGTTCCTGCTATTTGTAAAAAATGGAGGCCTGAGTCTGAATTCCGATGTCTGTTAATGCCCTGGATCCTGGTTCTGGGGCAAAATAAGCCCCTCCAGGTTCCTAAAAAATTACTCCTAGAGTTATAATCTTCTAGATAGTTCTGATGGTGTCCATGTCAAGATGCCATTACATCTCAAGAGTTGAAATTGAATGGAAAGACGGTCAAATTAACTTCCATGACTAACTGTAGAACTGACAACATTATCTACCTAGTTTATTTGTCCTTGTGGTTTGGGATATATTCTTGAAACTGGTAGGAAATTCAGACACCAAGAAGGAGGGAGCTCTTCTGGTTACACATGGGGCTAAGAAAAGGCATACAGAAAAACAACTTAGTTGGACTATTTTGGAAAAAATCTGTTCCCTAAGAGGACAGGATGGAGACATGAGGAGGAAGTTGAGAGAGGTATATTGGATTTACACCTTGGGGATGTATGAACAGGGCCTCAACGAGATCATTCCATGGGACAATGCATTATCAGATATATAATTACTCCTTTCCTTAATACATAGGAGATCCTTCTATGTTGTGGACTCTCTATGTTCCATTATTCTTTGGATTCGCAATTCTATCAGTGCTATTTTTGGTATCTTTCCATTTCTGTCTCTTCACCAATCCTTGGTATGTTTGACTCCCAGTTTTATTTTTATTTACATTTCTGATTTTCTTTCTTTTGGATTGGTTATCATCTATATTCAGCAAGCATTCATGTCAGTGTACTTCTCTTTTCCAATATGCCACCCTCCTAAAATCTCTTAATTTAGTCAGTTGTTATGTTTTAAGGTTCGTGCACAGTATCCTTGCATCAGCGTCCTGTGGCCCTAATTTCCAGATTTATTTCTGTCCGGTAAGCGACCTGGACTGTTTGTGAGTTACCCATCTGTGGTTTTCCTGAAATCCTTGGTATGTTTTTCTTACTATTGGAATCCTGTTTTTTTTGCATTTCTGACTTCCTTTCACTCTAATAATTAATATCTATGTTCGGCAAGCATTCGTGTAAAATAATTACTCTTTTACACCATGGTGCACCCTTAAAATCTCTTGATTTACTCTTGTTCCCGTTTTAAGGTTCTTGCACAACATCCTTGCGTCAGCATCTTGTGGTGCTCATTTCCGGATTTATTCAGCCCGGTGAGCACCCTGGACCATTTGTGAGTTATTCACCCGTGAAGCGCGTAGTAAGATGCAAGGTTTTTGCATTGTATGATCTCCACAGAGGCAGGCAGGCTAAAGCTTTTTTTGTTTGTAGACCCCATTCTTTCTAAATTGAGAAAGTTAATCCGTGTTGATCACCCTCCATGGACCGAGTTAAGGTATACCTCAGATGGTTCAGGATTGTCGTATGTTACAGTCCCTTTGTATATGGGGCGATAGGACATCCATTACTTCAGTGCCAGTACCTATTTACATACTTATTTTTCAGACCAATGGGGTTGGTACATATTCAAGTGACATTCTGTTTTGGGTCTCCATGTTGAACTGCAAGTTATGCTTTCTCATGACATCCATCTGTAATTCTTCATGATCACCTTGACTTTAGTGGAGCCTCCTATAGTTCTTAGGGATGAGCGTTCTTTAACCTCTCTTTCTTTACGGCTCATTTGCAGATTTTGTTGTTTGTTTTTATTTTAGGTCATTTGGCCTATGTTCAGCTCCGAATATATATGAAGACTAGCTCATTTCCACATTAGTGGATTCTTCCCGTTAAGGACATCTTGGATGCCTTTTCAAAAACAAAAGGGGTAGGTGCATTAAATCTGTAATTCATACATCTGTAAAGTAAGTCGTTTTTTTTCCTTTGTTTAGGTTCTGAGGTTACACTAATTGTTGATTGTATTAATTTGCTTTGTAGAGACTGTGGGCCAATTCATTTTATCTTTTGAATCCTTAGTGTAATCTCCCAGGGCTTTCTGTGTTGGCTAGGTAAGTCAGTATTCTTACACAAAGCTCTGGTGTATAGAAACTATCACACTACCATACTTTTCCAACATGTGTTGGGCATGGTCTTGGTTCTTTCACCTCCTTTTTTCTCTCTTGAACTTTTTCTATATTTGGTGCACACATTTCTTTGCTTTTCTTTTTCTCCCTTTCTTAAGGGAAGTGGTTATCTTCATAAACTATCGGGATTTCCTCATTGGAGCACATGGAGTTTTATGTATATGAACAGATGTATGATATTATGTCCTAATGATTATGTTGTATACATTAGGCACATTGGGCCACAAATACTACCAGAAGCTCCGCTACATTATAAGCTTTGCGCCCTGAAGAAGGTGTCTCACAATGTGCGGTCCCACTGAAACGGGCTTCGGCCCACTTTGGGGAAAGAGGGATCAATCTGATGTTTGACATGATTAGTTCTTACCGATGAGAGATTATTGATAGATTTAGTTCTTATTTGGTGAAGACATTATTGATAGAACTATAGACTAGGAGGTATATTGTTATAAATTGTGATAGTGTAATTTTTGTTTCTTGTTTTCTTCATGATATTCTTTTGTTGTTTTGCATTTGTTGAATTAGCTTATTGTCATTCAGGTTTATTATTTCCCATTTATCTTTTTCATTTTTTTTTTTCCTCTAGATGTTTGTTTTTTAGCTGTGGCTGAGCGGTATGATTGAGTATGAGTCAGTGTATAGTAAGATGTTTTTTAAAACCTTTTTGTGACCCTATTTCTATGTGTAAAAGATATTTTCCTTTGTATAATTATCAGCGCATGCTTACTATATAAGTACATACATAGGAGACTGTGTTCCAAATGTCTATCACTCTCTTTTTTATCTGTTTTTGTATTCTAATAAAAAATCGAGTGGTGTATTTTCAGAATTGCAGTATCTCTGTGGCTCCAATGAGTATATATTTTGTTCTATCAATGTGAATTTTCATGTTATATTATTCATAGGCAGTTGTTTCTAGTTTACTGTACTGTTTTCTAATAGAGCTGCCGATATAGCATTACACTACGGGCCCTCTTTATATTTTGGGGCCTTCTAAATTTGGGCCATAGTGCTCTAGTGCTGTGCGTGCAAGACCAAAACTACTCTGATGGCTGTGGAGAAGTGCTGCAGCTACGCTCAAGCACAGAGCAAACCAAAGAAGACTGTGGGATAGCTGCACTATTTGTAAATCTGCCATTCCCTGGGGAGCTTTTTTTCCAATATTGGATATGTAGGATACTTGGACACATGTCTTCCATGATCACCTTGTGGTGGAACTCATTTTGTCAGTTGTTGCGCACCAAAAATATTTTGCAGATGCACAGGCCTATCACCCACCACTGAACAGTCCTTTATCCCTTGGAGTCAAATAGGCTCTGCTACTAAAGAGTACATTATAAAACTTAAGTTTATCATTTGAGAACCTTTGTGATCCAAGTTTGATATTAATAATCAAAATAAGTGTTCCACAGGACCTGGCCCACCCTGAGGCAAAATTAAAATCAAGCATGGGAGATGTGCTTGCTTTTTAAAAAATTCACAGCAAAATTTGCAAATATTAGTGAATTTCACCGTGAATTTAAAACAAAATGCTTTTTTGCCCTTGTAGGGTTTCAGAGGGACCCCTGGGTCTAAGCTCGGGGGTCAGGGTATTCCTACACTGCCCCCTTTTCTTTTTCTCACTTTTCATTTGATGCCAAGTTCCAAGATGGTTGCCGACACTTCCTGTTTGAAGTGTTGGCAGCCAATCAAAAACGTTAATATTTCAAAAAGTACTGAATGGATTTATACAAAATAAGTGTGATCTCCGGACCAAAAGCTACCTTTCTGCCAAATTTGGTGTAATTCCAACAAGTAGTGCGGGCTGCAGGTGTGTCTAAAGAGTCTATGGAAATTAACATGGGAAAAGCACTTTTTTTACCCCACTTTTTCTCTCAGCCCCCACTTGGCGGATCAACCTAAAACTTTCCATGCACAACATGGCCCAACTAGGAACAGCTTTTGGAAAATTTCCTGAAGATTAATCAAACAGTGCCATAGATGTATCCAAGTCAACTACCCCTTTTCTATGGAAACTAAGTATATATATATATATATATATATATATATATATATATATATATATATATATATATATATATATATATAGCCAGGTAGAGAGTATTGTAGACTTACTAAAGACCAGGCTGGCAGACTCAAACTTTACAACCGTTCAATCTAATGGCATAAGTCATCTCAACCCACACTCTACAGTTGGCTCACAGCTCTTATCAACCCCGGGCTCTACAGAGCAACTTCATACTGAGAAGCCCACTAATGAGGAACACACAGGCAGGGCACCCCAGCCCTGCGCAGTAAACATGAGCCTGAGCAACTCTGGGAGCATAAACACGATTTACTCACCTTCTGATACAACAACTCTCCCAGGTGACAACTTAGATCTCCCTCCCGCTGTGAATCCTTATTTAGTTATCTTGGCCAACGTTCCCACCTTACCTGTTCATAACCAGGAATCATGGACTGCCCTGAGGAATAAATCTCTAAATTGGATAGGAACTCAAATGGAACCTGGCATGGTCGGCTCCCTCTTTGAAGATATAAAGATGGTGAGGAGAGTTAAATGGGTAGGCAGGAGCCGGAAATCACTAACAGGAGTCTGTGTAGTTCTCTCCTTTAAATCTCCAAGCTCAGTTGAAAGAATCCTTCAAAGGTTAAGTGCACAACAAGTATCCCTTCAATGATATCTCACTATTACCACTAGGTTACTTCTACCAAGCAAACATAGGGCAAAATCAATCCAGACCCCGTTACAATCATCAGGAGAAATAATTGAGATTAATAACGTTATTGCCACTTACAATAGATTCCAATTTCTTTCACCTCTTGAAGAATTGGACTGGCTGAGCAATATTCACCCTGGGGCCTGTAAAAAAGACGTATCCGAGGAAACACACACACACAGCATAATAGTAGACATGTAGAGCAGGAAGAGGGGAAGTTGATTATTCATCTACCACACATACCACCCCTGTATTTATTGATGCAAAATGGCCACTACCAACACATACAAAGCAGGGGCTGCAAGACCAGATGCAGACTTCTTGTTTTGGAGCATGGCAGGACTTCGCAATAAGATCAACAATACAGAATGCGTGGTCTATATAGGAGACTTTTGCTGCCTGTGTCTAGAGGAGATTTGGCTTATGAACCCTAATCACATAAACAGATATAGGACATATCACACACCTTCTATACCCTTTAGGCATGGGAGGCCAAAAGGGAGGGCTTTGCACATATATTTCAAACAAGCTTGCAATGACTAAGATGACCATGCCAATTTGCAATCTTTGTTACCAAATGATAGTATGTAATGTATAAAGCTTGATCCAGTTAGTGATTATTAACTTTTACAATAATGTTTCCCTGCGCGAGGCCCCATGTATAATTAGGCGGATGCAAGATGCCTTACAAAAAGTGTGTGCTAATACTAGGAGAGACCAAAGGGGGCAGTGGGGCTCAAGCTCACGTCTCACTTAATCAATATGTTAACGCCTTGAACAACACTATGTACAGATCTGGTCTGTCTTTATCAAATGAAATCTGCGTTAACGAACCGCAATTCAAACCCACCTTTAATGGAAGAGGTGCCTGCACTATAATAGACTTTATATTAATATCTAACCAGCTTTTCCATAGCATGCGCAATCAACAGATGCACGACATAGTGATTAGCGATCTTTATCCCCAGAGTATACAGTTCACTCTATTTTCAGATAAACTACCACAGAAGGAAACCCCCGATCTGCTTAATAATATAGAATTGGCATCACGAAACGGCTACTCCTTATGCTGGACCCAGATTGAACCACAAAGCTTCCTGAAACAGCTAATCTGTGATCATGCTAAAGCCTTTGGGGTATGCCTTGAGGATGGTGTGCACCCACCAAAGCGCATTAGTGCTTACACCTCAATCATACACCACGTAAAAAATGGTCTTAGCATTAGCATGGGAACGCTGGGACACTAAAAACAAAGGTTGGTTTCATTCGGCATGCACTAGAGCTCAGAAAAGCCTTAAGAAGCCACTAAATAAGTCACACAGATATAAGAACGAGGTTCATACACTTAGACAGGAGTATAAGAGTGCAGTTGAAAACCAGAAAGAATGTATAAAAGAAGAGTCCTGGAATACAATCTATGAAGCGAGTCTCACAAATGACAATGTAGTATTCTGGAAGGTAGTTAACACCCCACTGCTGGGGGCAATGGAAACTCCCAGAATAGAGGTTGCCATAACGGAAGAGGAGTGGATTGCCCATTTTTCAGATATATATAGCTCCAAAACAGACCTGGAACGATGCACTCCGTCACAGGATGAAGTCACCCATATAAACAATTCCCTTATTGTTACCCCCCATTTAGCTTAGAAGAGGTCATTGGGGCCATTAATGCAAGTAAGGGCGGGCAAGCCCAAGGCCCTGATGGTGTCCCAGTGGACATATACAAGTCTAATATTGCACTCTGGGGCCTTCTGTTGACTCTGGTCCTGATGGTATGCTGCACCTCAGGTTTCATTTCAACTTGGGCAGAGCCCATCATTGTGCCCATATTTAAAAAGGGTGATCTCCTTAATCCTGCCTGCTACAGACCATCTCACTTCTTGAGTCACTAGCAAAAATAGCAGGATGGATTATTTTGAACTGATTACAGGAATGGGCAGAAACAAACAAAATCCTGTCAGATCTGGAATATGGCTTTCGCCGTGGGATAGGGACAGTGGAACAGGGTCTAAATTTAAACATCCTAATTGGGAAATACACCAAGATCAAGAAAGGAAACTTATTCATGGCCTTTGTAGATCTGTCCTCGGGCTTTAAATGTGTTTTCCAAATTATGGTCTATTTTGAAAGATCTGGGGGTAGACTTGACAATAATTCATTTAATAAGAGAGTTATATTTCGAAGGTAGAGCAAAGATCAGATTTGGGACACACGGGGAGTGCACCAGATTGTTCAATGTAAATTGAGGGGTATGACAAGGTTGTATACTAACACTGTTTCTATTTTCTGTATATATAAATAATCTTGAGATAGAGCTAGTAAATAAATGCAAAGATCTCCCCCAAATTGGTCACCGGGTGATCCAGGCTCTTCTGTATGCCGACGATGCCGTCCTTATGGCATGAACCCCACTGGCTCTTCAGCGACTCCTGACAACTTTTGTTAACTTTATGTCTGACCTATGTCTTAGAGTTAACCATTCTAAAACATATAGAATGAAATGTGGCACTAAGACAGCTAAGAGCTGTGATATTCCAATTAATGGAGAAGAAATCTATGTCACAGCAACATTCCCATATCTGGGAAACTTGTTTGTAAAGAAGGTACTTGGTTGCAATGTGTTAACGCTAGGAAATTACAGTTTATAAAAACCAACATGCCTATGCAATTTTTTTCCAAGTGAATGGGGACCATTACCTCTAAAGATATGTCAAAATTATATAGAACTAAATGCGTTCCTACTGCTGTGTATGGTGTGGGGATATGGGGACACAGGAAGTCCAACACTCTGCAAACAGCAGAAAATGATTTCTTGAAATCTCTCTTAGCCGTGACAAAAAGCTACTTCATCACTTGTGTGTCACAAAGAATTGGGGGCCACATATATTACAGACCTAATAAGGGCATAGTCAGTACTGTTATGGCATAAAGTCTGGTCGTCGGAAAATGCAGGCCTAAACCGTGCCATTTTGAGAGACTGTTTAGACCTAAGATTCTCTTTGAGAATCCCCTGGTTGATGTACATCAAGAATTTTCTCAAGGATTTGGACCATACAGACTACTATGAAACGCCAGAAATAATGGAAACACTAAGTAGAAAAGACCTGAGAATGGCGTGCCTCACTTAACTGGTGGACCATAGGTGGTCTACAGAAGCACAAAACCCAGTGTTTCGAGAAATCAATTGATGCGGACTGTGAATGGCATGGAGCCTTACTTATCACGTCATGAACCCCAGGCATCGGTTTGTTCTCACTTGCTTGAGATAGGACATGTTTCACCGTCTGGTTAGCTTTCCCACAATGAATGATTGAAGCGTGACCTTAAAGAACTGCCCTTGTGATTTAGGGGGTAATTACGACCCCGACAGTTGGCGTTAATATGGCAGTAAGTACTTCCAACAGGCTGGTGGTACTTACCGCCATATTATGACATTGGCGGGTTCGCTGTAGCCAACCCACCAATGTACCACTCCGACCGCCAAGGCAGTAACAGCCGCCAGGCTGGAGATATCCATCTCCAGCCCAGCGGCCGTCATTGTCGCGCCGCGCGGTGCGGCGCGAGCCGAGAGCTCGACTTCGACCGGGCGTTCGGCTCGGGCCGCGCACCGCGTTATTAAGACGCGGCGCGCCCCCAGCCTCTCCTGCGCGTTTCGAGGCCCCAGATTTGCTTGGGGCCTCGTTCTTCCTTCTGCCTTTCACTGTCCCAGGGGTCTCTGAACCCTCTTACCTGTTTTTCTTCGTTTCTTTGTCCTTTCTTCTGTTTGCAGTCTGTTGTGTGCCTTTCTTTATGTCTTTTCCTCCTTCCCAGATTCCTGTGCTTTCCCAGCATTCCTTGTTCCCTATTCTCTATGGTTCCTCTACTATTCTGTTCTATATATTGTTTCCCTATCCAAGATGGTGTCCTTTTACTTCCTGTGGGTCACTTCCTGTTTGTTGGTATATAAGGGCTGTGTTTTTTCTCTTTCCTTGCGCTGCAACACTTTCTGCTCAGTTGGTGTCTTCGCTCCTGATTTCCTTGCCTTTTGGTTTTGGACTCAGCATTCTGTATTTTCTGATTTTTGCTCCTTTTGGATTCCTGTTTGTTGTTCTTGTTTTTCTCCAGGACTTTTCCTGTTTGGAGGTTTTTCCCCTTGGAAGGGGTTTTTCCCTCTGGCGCTACTTTCTGAAGGGCACGGTCTGTTCTTGGTGTCTCCATTGCCTACAGCACCGTGGCTACCAGAAAGAGTCGCCCCTTTTTGGGCCAAAGCCGAACATTGAAGATTCACGCCACCAGATCTGCAAATTCCAGGCGCAGGCAGCACGTGAGTCGTGACAGATTGCAGCGCCTAACCATTCCGACGTCCTCAAACACCATGGATAATACAGTGGCGGCTGCTGCAGATCCGGAGCAATCTCTGTTAACCACGATTCAGCAACAAGCCCAGGAGTTGCAACAACTACGTAATGAAAATGCTGCGTTACGACAGGCTTTGGCCCTCCGCACCAGTGATGTTCCGACAATCTCCGCTTCTACCCCTTGTTTCTCTGGTGAACCAACCAAGCTTCGCGAGTTCTTGGATGCTTTAACGGTGTATTTCGCCTTCCGACCTACTCAATTCTCCCACGACAGGACCAAGGTGGGTTATCTTATCAGTGCCTTATCCGGCCCAGCCTTGGCCTGGGCAACCCCGATGGTGTCCTCCGACGACCCTGTATTGTCAGACTATTCCGCCTTTGTGAGTCGCTTCAAACAAATGTTTAGCCGTCCTGGATTGGAAGCCTCCGCTGAAGAAGCCTTGTGCGACATCCAACAAGGCTCCCAAGACGTCCTGCAATATATAACCCGTTTTCGTCAGCTGGCGGCAGAGACCACTTGGGTGGAACGTACTCTGGTAACATTATTTCGTAGAGGACTCAAAGAAGAAATAAAGGATGAACTAGTGCATTCTACCAGAGCGGAAGATCTTCGTGGCCTGATGGATCAAGCACTGTCCATCGAATATCGTCTTCAGGAACGGAGATCGGAAAAGAAAAGGAGTAGAGGGTTTACCCAACCAAGTAGCTCCCGTGCATACCTACAGCGTTCCGAGGAACCTCGCACTCCTGCTAGAGACATCGAAGGGGAACCCATGCAGGTGGATACTACCCGAGGTCCGCTCTCTGCTAGTGAACGAGAAGACAGACGCAAGAGAGGGTTGTGCCTGTATTGTGGTTCTGCTGGTCACATACTCCGTACCTGTCCAGTACGTCCGTCCAGACCTTCGGGAAACGCCACCTCCCGTCCTCTGTAAGAAGGGAGGGGACGGGATCTACAGCTATACCTTCCATCAGCTCCTTTAATGACAATACAACTGCCTTGTTCATCTTTCCTGTCCTGTTACAACTTCCTGACGGTCGTCAAAAAAAGACTATGGCATTACTAGACTGTGGTGCTAGTGGTATATACATGGACAAGACATGGGCTGCTGCTAACCTAGTTCCTACTCAAGCAAAAGAAGTACCCGAACAGGTACACACTGTGGATGGATCTTTGATATCCTCTGGTCCTGTAGACACTACTACCCTGATGTTAAGTCTACAGGTGGGAAACCATCAAGAACACATCTCCTTCGATCTTATTACGTCCCCTAACCATACCATCATTCTTGGAATTCCGTGGCTCATTAGACATAACCCATATATAAATTGGGTTACCCGGACAGTCTCTTTGTCTTCGCAATTTTGTCACGAGAACTGTTTTACTTCCGACAAGTATTGGTCTCCGAAAAGATCCTTAGCTACTGAAGGTGCCACTGGTATGTCCATTAATACGGTCCAAGGGGTCCCAGACCACTATTTGGAGTTTCAGGATATTTTCCAAAAACCGTCAAAACCTGTGCTACCTCCACATCGAGAATATGATTGTGCAATTCCATTAGAACCCGGCACAATTGTTCCTTTTGGGAGGATGTACTCCCTCACGGAACCCGAAAGGGAAGTTCTAAAGGAGTATCTGGACGAAAATATACAGAGTGGTCTTATTGTTCCATCGTCGTCTCCGGCTGGGGCCCCTCTCTTTTTTGTGCCCAAGAAGACTAAGGATCTTCGTCCGTGCCTGGATTTTCGAGGTCTGAATAAAATCACCATTAAAGATCGTTATCCTTTGCCTCTCATCAGGGACATACTGGAAGCAATCAGAGGGGCCCAACGTTTTACTAAATTGGATTTACGAGGAGCCTACCACCTTTTACGCATAAGAGAAGGCGACGAATGGAAGACAGCATTCAGGACCCCATTTGGCCATTTTGAATATAGGGTTATGCCGTTTGGTCTTACTAACGCCCCGGCAATCTTCCAGAGATTTATGGACTCAGTGTTTTCAGACCTACTTAATCAGACAGTCGTGATCTACCTAGATGACATTCTTATTTATTCTAGAAATCCTGAACTCCATACTTCCCATGTGAAACAAGTTCTTCAAAGACTTCGTGATCATCAACTATTTTGCAAACCAGAGAAATGTGAGTTCGACATAACGGAAGTCAAATATCTGGGCTATCATTTAAGTCCCACCGGCATAGCTATGGACCAAGAAAAGGTACAAGCTATCCTAGAGTGGCCTTCTCCTTCTACCATAAAAGAAACACAATGTTTCCTAGGTTTAGCAAACTTCTATCGACAATTCATTCTAGACTTTGCCAGTCAGACTAGCCACATAACTCACACCTTAAAGAAGGACAATTTAAAGAAGGGATTTGTCTGGACTGAGGCTGCTGAAGCAGCCTTTCAAAGCTTAAAGAGAGCCTTCACCCAAGCCCCCATCTTAAGACATCCAGATACCACCAAGCAATTTATAGTAGTAACTGATGCTTCTGAGAGAGCCATCGGAGCTGTCTTACTCCAACGACAAGAGGATGATGGCCTTGAACATCCTGTTTTCTATTTGTCTCATATCCTTTCCACAGCTGAACAACATTATTCCGTACTTGAAAGGGAATTATTGGCTCTGAAAACAGCCTGCCTTGAGTGGAGGCAGTTTCTGATGGGTTCCAAGGAACCATTTGAGGTGAGGACAGACCACCGTAATTTACAATGTTTAAGAAATTTTGTATGCCAGAATAGTCGTCAGGCCCGCTGGGCCTTTTTCTTCAGTCAGTACGATTTTTATATTACATATATTCCAGGATCCCAAAACATTCTGGCTGATGCTCTGTCTCGCCGATATCCAGAGTGTTCTCCTTCCTCGTCCCAGTATCTTCTAGAACCCAGTAAGATCATTGGAGTGGCTCAGTCTTTCTTGGAAGAAGTACAACAAGAATACGCCAACCAATCGGACCATGACATAGAAGAACTAAGACCATTATTGTACAAGAAACAAGGATATTTTTATTACCAAGACCTGATATTCCTCCCTACAAACAAGGTGCAAAAGAAAGCATTACAAATGTGCCATGATTCCCCTGTAGCTGGTCACAGAGGCATCAAAGCCACACAAGAATTACTTTCACGATTTTTTTGGTGGCCTACCTGGAAACTGGATGTGGAAAGATACGTTCAGGCCTGTCCCATATGTGCCCAAGTCAAAATACCTCACACCAGACCGGCAGGATTACTACAACCTTTGCCTGTTCCATCGGCCCCATGGCATACTATCTCTACTGATTTTATGTGTTCGCTCCCACCATCAGCAGGAAACCGGGTTATCATGGTCACAGTGGATTCTTTCACAAAGATGGCTCATTTCACTGGCCTAAAAAAGCTGCCTACTTCCCAAGAACTAGGTCAAATATTCATAGATCATGTCTTCCGTCTCCATGGACTTCCACATACCATAATCTCTGATAGAGGACCTCAGTACATCTCCCGATTTTGGAAGCATTTTTGTAAAACACTGAATATGAATAGAGCCCTGTCTTCAGGGTTCCATCCTCAGACCAACGGACAGACTGAGCGTCTGAACCAAGGACTAGAGCAATATCTTCGATGCTTTTGCAATTCTACCCAAAGTAACTGGAGCACTTACCTCTCTTTAGCTGAATTTTCCTACAATAACTCAGTCCATAGTGCCTCCAAGGTCACTCCCTTTTTCTGTTCCTATGGTTTTCATCCTACCTCTTTCCCTACTTCTCCACAATCCAACTCTCCTCTACCTGCTATTAACTATTTCTCCAAACGCCTTCTCCAACTCCATAAACTAATTCGATCTAATTTGTTACATACCAAGAGGTATATGAAGAAGGCTGCAGACAAGAGACGTACAACCAATCCAAATTATCATCTGCAAGATAAAGTCTGGCTCTCCTCCAAATTCTTGCCCTCACGTCTCTCTCAAAACAAGTTCACACCTCGTTACTATGGGCCTTTCCGTATTCTCCAGTTGGTCAATCCTGTCACTGTCCGTCTTCACTTACCCCATACATGGAAGATCCATCCGGTTTTTCATGTTTCTCAGCTTAAACCTTATGTGCCTGATCCTTACTCACGTCAGTTTCCTTGTCCACCTCCTGTCCTTGTGAATGATGCTCCTGAATATGAAGTGCAGGAAATCTGTGACTCTCGTCTTTTTCATAAACGACTTCAGTATCTGATTCATTGGAAGGGTTATCCTCTCAGTGAATGTTCATGGGAAGATGCCTCTTCCGTTCACGCTCCTCTCCTGACTCAACGCTTTCACTGTTTATTCCCTCTTAAACCTGGGCCTTCGGGAGGGGGACCTACTGTCGCGCCGCGCGGTGCGGCGCGAGCCGAGAGCTCGACTTCGACCGGGCGTTCGGCTCGGGCCGCGCACCGCGTTATTAAGACGCGGCGCGCCCCCAGCCTCTCCTGCGCGTTTCGAGGCCCCAGATTTGCTTGGGGCCTCGTTCTTCCTTCTGCCTTTCACTGTCCCAGGGGTCTCTGAACCCTCTTACCTGTTTTTCTTCGTTTCTTTGTCCTTTCTTCTGTTTGCAGTCTGTTGTGTGCCTTTCTTTATGTCTTTTCCTCCTTCCCAGATTCCTGTGCTTTCCCAGCATTCCTTGTTCCCTATTCTCTATGGTTCCTCTACTATTCTGTTCTATATATTGTTTCCCTATCCAAGATGGTGTCCTTTTACTTCCTGTGGGTCACTTCCTGTTTGTTGGTATATAAGGGCTGTGTTTTTTCTCTTTCCTTGCGCTGCAACACTTTCTGCTCAGTTGGTGTCTTCGCTCCTGATTTCCTTGCCTTTTGGTTTTGGACTCAGCATTCTGTATTTTCTGATTTTTGCTCCTTTTGGATTCCTGTTTGTTGTTCTTGTTTTTCTCCAGGACTTTTCCTGTTTGGAGGTTTTTCCCCTTGGAAGGGGTTTTTCCCTCTGGCGCTACTTTCTGAAGGGCACGGTCTGTTCTTGGTGTCTCCATTGCCTACAGCACCGTGGCTACCAGAAAGAGTCGCCCCTTTTTGGGCCAAAGCCGAACATTGAAGATTCACGCCACCAGATCTGCAAATTCCAGGCGCAGGCAGCACGTGAGTCGTGACAGTCATTGTTCCACCTGCGGAATTATGACTCCACCTACCGCCATGGTTTTCGTGGCTTTCTTAACGCCATGAAAACCATGGCGGTAGGCACTATCAGTGACAGGGAATTCGTTCCCTGTCACTGATAGAGGTTTCCACCCCCTTCCAGTTAGCTACCCCCACCTCTCCAAAGACCCCACCCCTCCTACATTCACACCGCCCCTTCACACACCCACGCATACACACACCCATTCCCACATGCATCCAGGCAGCATACATCCATTCACACACACATCCGCATACACTTTCATACATACACGCAGACACGCATTCATATAACACAACATACACACACTCACACCTCCATACATGCACACACACATTCAACGTGCAACACACACCCGCATCCACGTACACACAAACATTCACACCCCCCCCACACACACACACACACAACACCTCCCTCCCCTGTTGGAGACCCGACTTACCTGTATTCAGGGGGTCCTCCAGCAGGAAACGGGACGGGGTGCTGGTGCCACCAGCAGCACCCACCAGCAGAACACCTCCAGGTCGTATTATTGGTCATAATACGACTGGCCACGGTCTACTGGCGTGGCACTGCTGGTGGTAGCAGCGCCACCTTACCACCATCTGCTGGCATGGCCACAGCTGGATTTCTGCCATTTTGTGGCGGAAATCCAGCTGTGGTCATAATACGGCTGGCGGCGGTCTACTGGTGTGGTGCTGCTGGTGGCAGCAGCGCCACCTTACCGCCATCCGCCCGCATGGCCACAGCCGGATTTCTGCAATTCTTGTGGTGGAAATCCGGATGTGTTCATAATACGGCGGACGGCTGGTAGCCGCGGCGACGGCCACCAAAAGACGGTAGCCGGGTTTTACCACCAATCTGAAAATGAGGGCCTCAGTCTCACTACAAAGCACAATCACGTAATTTTATTTTGCAAACTGTACGTTAGACAGAGAAAGCGATTTGTAATTCAATTGCATTTACGCCAATGCCGCCCAGCCTATTTATTTCTTCAAACTCTCCCAACAGTTGAAATGTGTTATGGCCTTGCAAATTATTTATGTTCTGTAGTAAAAGCTAGAAAGAGTCTTTAACTAATTGCGTATCCGTTGTACTTAAAAATTACGTAAATGAAATATTCATAAGTTTTAGCTGTTTTAATCAAATTTTAATGGCTTATGATTTTATTACTATGAGTTTCTTGTTTAATTAACTGAAGCCTGAAGAATCAAGTTTATGCTAAGTTAAAGAAGCTTTGCTTCTATACAACCCTTACCATTAATATACTACCTGGTGGGTTATGGCAAATTTCTCACTGTATTACTGATTCAAGGGAAGTATGGAGTTATCTTCACTGACTTGCAGTGAGTGAGACATAAACATACTGATCACTGAGGCATTTATTGTGTCACCATATTGTTATTAGTTGTATTTTTACCAACAAATGCACTTTATGATTGTAATTTCACTGATTGATGAACTAGGCTCTTCTATCGAATTGGTTTTATAAATGGATCGCCCATTGGTATCATCAAAATGTTATTTATTGGTGTACGGATTTATTTTATGGTATTTTTTGTAATTGATTAATATGTTTTTTAATGTAGTCTTATGGTTGCTAAGTACAACTGAATAAAGTGATTCTACTACTCTCTCTCTATATATATATACATATCTATATATCTATATAGCTATATATATATATATATATATATATATTTATATGTTAGGTTCTGAATTGAACTCTAACAAAACCATGAAAATTCACCAATTTGCGCAACCCCTATAACAACCCAATCCCAATTTTATGCTGCGCATGGCCTTCAGCAGGGGTTGCCCACAGGGCCTGGCCTCTGTAACCACCTTCGGCCGTGAGCAGTGGGTGTTGGCTGCAAGACCTGGACAATGGCCAGTTCATGCGGCCAACCCCTATACCAACAACCAAACCCCATATGGGGCTCACTCCCCAGGCTAATCTCAGCCCAGGGACACCATCCCCCAAGGCCAGGCCTACATTTTTATGTTTTTGGGGGGATCGTGGCCATGTAACCCTGATCTTAACCCAGGGATCCCATCTCCTGGGACCTGTCTAAACGTTAACTTTTTTTTTTAGGGAGGAGGTCAACGTGTCCCCCCCTCCTAGGCCGATCTCGGTCCTGGGGACCCCAGATCCCAGCCTAAACATTACATTTTTTGGAGGATGAGGGGAGCCACCCTCCCCAGGCTGATCTTGGCCAAAGGGACCCCATCCCCAGGGCGTACCCTAATTATTTTTGAGGGGGAGGGCAGAGCATCCCCCCTACCCAGGCTGATTTCATCCCCGGAGACCCCATCATCCGGGACCGAGCCATGTTTCCTGGTTACTGCCCCAGGATACCCAGTCACTATTCTGGGGACCTTGGGGGGAGCCTGATGTCCCCCACAGTCCGAGCTGGCTCCCTTCCTCCTGCAGAAACCAGCATTGAGGCCACAGCAGCTTCCTCTCTGTGAGAGCAATTGTTTCCTCTGTCTCCCTGCCTGCATCTCTTTGGGCAGGGAGACAAAAGAAACCTCTGTTCGCAGTGAGTTAGAGCTGATTGACAGCTCTCCTTGGCTGCGAGCAGAGTGTTTGCTGTGGCCTTTGACCATGCACAGTTGGCAGCTGTCGGCCTAACCCTCCCGGCTCTCTTAGCACCACCTCACCCACACCCAAATGGCAAAGTTGATTTATGGCAGCCTAGCTCATGGAACTCTGAAAAGCCCTCCGGGATATCGTGGTGAACAAGTCTTACCCTTTTCCCTCCACATACAAGTATCTTGCAAACACATAACCAAGAAAAGAGATGCAGAATAGTTTTCAATTTATTTATTGAAAGACTGCAATCTATGATAAAATGCATAAGCTGCAATGATTAGGATAATGAGGAATAACAAAATCGGGATTATGAAAATCAGAGATGTAAATATAAACAATCAGAACATATTGCAATGACATGCATATATAGTTCCTATCTAAAACCTAATCCCTAGCCCCTTAGCGAGAACACGGCACTGTAAGCCAAATCTGTCAGTGCAGTCTCCATGAAAAGCACACCCCACCCTTATTACCTTGGTACAAGGTCAGGTCTCCAGTCTCCAGATCAGGCTCAATAGAGGCACAATGGCTGAGGTCAGCCGCAAACCGACATGAACTATGGATGGAAAATCCTGGCTGAAACCCCCTCTAGTGCCCTTTGTCCCACAAGATGTTTATATAGGAGACATGTTTTGTTCTTACACAGAAACCTGACTCAGGTTTGTACCTAAGCGCTGGACTGTTTACTCAGCCTTGTGATGGCAATACCGAATATTATCCTATTCCTTGCATTCTGTTCCTGCAAACATGGGGGGAAAAGGAACAAGATGAAAATATTTCATACATAACACTGATACTGATGCTCTCGCAGAGTAGCAAGCGATTAAGAAAATAAAACATTACTGTTAAAACAAGCTCTGCTAAACTGAATAAAATCGAATAAATGAAAATAGAGCATATTATCTGGGTCAAAGGGCACAAGCCACAAGCCTAAGCTAAGCCAAATACTATGCCCAGGTGACTAACTAAAATAGACCCACAACACTCTCATCTATTGCCGGAACACGAGTGCAAAGTCCAAAGCCTACTACTAAAAAAGGATCCCATAACAATTCTAAATTCTACAGAAGAGATGAAATGTTTAAGTCGACAAGCAGAACAGGCCAACAAACAGGACAAATTAAAAGGCAATTTGGTGTCACATTTTATAACTTGAAAAGGCCAATGGTTACATTTTAACATTAATGTAGTCTTACAGAAAACTTCAATGTTATCAAGGGCAATCAAGGTACAAAAATGACTCCAGTTTGGTAGGTGACAGATTGATCAAAATATTGGCAAAGGAATCCACAGAGCAGAAGTGTGCAGAAGCAGGAAGCACAGAGTGAACTGCAACGGTAGCACTGTCCATCGTGCCACATGTCGATAGAGCCAGCAAATCCACAAGCGGTGCCTCATAGAATGCCTCGCAAATTAACCTCTGTCTCAAGGGGCATATTCGTGAATGAACACTGATCGAGAATATTAACAGATCCTTGTCTGCAGGAGGCATAGGCTGCATGGCAAGGCACACTAGAGGTGCACAATCGAAGAGGCACCAAGTGCAATGGAAACTGTCTGTACACATGTCAGGACTGGTTAGAATGTCAATGACAAATTTGGCTCCAGCTTCTCAAGCAAGGAAAATCTCAAATACTGCATCATGTGATCATGACACAGCTGGGTTGTTGGTAGCTCTGTCACTTTGTTTTGTTGAGATAGGACAACCACTCCATATCCAAAATAGCAGCAGAAGATCCCCTTCAATTAATGCCAAAGTTATGGGGAATCTGCCAAAGACACTCAAAAAGAGTGAATGTCTGGCTGAAGCTATAACTCCAAAAACAGTCTGGAAGGTGCTGACTAATCCAGAACAAACAGCCTTAATAAGTGCACAATCCCTGTAGTATTCGATGCATTAAAGATTCTGATCATCATTTCACCAAAATAATTAGGGAAATTGGTTTTTAATAAGGACTGTACCTCAGCTGAGAACCTTTCTATCTGGAGATCGTAGGTCTCCTTGGCTGATGCCAGAGCCACATGTTTTTAGAACAGTAGCGACTTTATTTGGCTCCGCTTGTAAAAATTTACATTAGAAGTAGCGTTGTGGTGCCACAAGTCTGCCACTTATATCTCTAGTGTGGGTGGGAATAAAACATGGCTGCAGCAAGTTACCCTTTGAGGAACTGAAATCACATAAGCGTTTCCTGGCTTCATTCCATAGCAGCTTTAATTGTTCAGGAACACATAACTTCCCTTAGAAAGTATCTGAAATACTGGATGAATCAAAGAGACAGGAGTACCCTTCTGATAGAAAGCCAAAATGGTGACCTCAGTGTTGCAAAGACTGTGCAAGGACACATGCTTACAGGCCATAGAATGACTAACAGTAGTCTCTGCTAAGAAAGTCCTCTGTTTCACCATTCAGACACTTGTAATCGAAAGGCAACTCCCAGATTTTGTGTATGTGACTGTCTCCTAGCTGCTCAAACCTGCCTATAGCAAACTGCTTTCAGTATTTCATGAAACGAAACGTGGAAATAGACAGATTTATTACTAGATGTATTAACCATACTGGCGAGGGGCCGTCTGCTACAGTATAAGGCAACTTTTCTAGCTTTTCAATGTTAAGCATGATGTAACTAGCTTCTTTTTTAGCCATTATCTGTAGTTGACTGGACAAATTAAAAGCGGCGAACCATTGAGTACCGTTGACATGCTTCCAAGGCACTCAGCCACTTTTGAGAACATGTAGGGTCCAACCTAACTGTATGATGGAACGCAGCTGACTGTCCATGCTGTAAAAAGGACATGCCATTCTGGATAATGTCAATCGCAGATGACACAATATTAATTAAGGTGTAAAATCTGTTGGACAAAGTGTTCATGCCATTATCAACAACAGCTAAAGCCTATTCCATGTTTTCCTTATCAATCTGCCTTAAACTAGCAGCAGCTTAAATCTGGGAAAGTTTCCAGATCTCATTATATATGGCATATCGGAAATGTTTTGAGTGTGGCTTCCTGGGTCCAAACAAGAAATCTTGTAAATCAACTTTCTCTGAAAGGTGACTAAGTTCTGCTTTGACAGCTGCTAAGGTGGAGTAACATAACCATTAATGGCACAGTTTACTCAAATTGTATGTAGTAATGATACCTGAATGTTGAGCCGAGACATAGCGAGGGTCTGGCCGGCTTGCTCTGTAACTCCACAAGGTATTAACAGACCTGCCTAGCACCCATTTGTGTCCATTGGCCACAATAACCCCCCGCCAAGACTTAAAAATTAGAAATTAAAGGTACCATTATGAACCCAAGCAGTCAACTGTTCTTCAGTGATATTCAAAAATGTTTATCAATCGTGAAATTTTTCCAGTGGGGGGATACTGGGAGCATTTAGATCTTTTACTTTTGCTAACCACAAACTGGATGTTTGTTGGACGGTGTCATTTGAAAATATAGGCCCTCATTTCGACCTTGGCGGTCTTTTGCAAAGATCGCCGAGGTACCGCCGTGCTGAAGACTGCCAGTGCAGGCGGTTTTCCGCACAACGTATTATGACTGCTGGCAGCCCTCCATCCTTTTTCGGACGGAGAGCCGCCAGCAGCCATACTGGCGGTCGACGGGGAAGTGGAGACTGCACCACCTCCACCGCCCCGTCATCAGAACACCGCCCACCGAATCATGGGAGTGTTCTGGTGATGGGGTGAGGGCGGCAGAGCAGCCCCAATGGATCCCGTCCCCTCCCGGAGGATCACCGGAACAGGTAAGGTGATCGTCCGTTAGGGGAGAGGGGTGGGGGGGTGTTGTGTGGTGTGTGCGTGCATGGGGGTGTGAGTGTGAGTGTGTAGAGGAGGTGTGTGAGTGCGTGTCTGCATACGGAGGGTGTTGTGTGTATGGAAATGTGTTCGTGTCTGTCTGTATGTTTGACTGTGAGAATGTGTGCGTGTATGTCTGTATGTATGTGTGCGTGTATGTCTGTGTGTGCCTGCTGGAATGTTTGTTAGTATGTGTGCGGGTATGTGTGGTGGTGGTGTCTGTGTGCATGAAGGGGGGGGTGTGTCGATGTGGGGGGGGTGTGGGGATTGGGGTACTACCACCTTTGGAGAGTGGTAGGGGGATCAGGGCGTGAGGGGAGAACTCGGGGTGAGGGAGGGTGGCGGGGGAGACCACTATCAGTGCCAGGGAAAGAACTCCCTTCACTGATAATGCCTACCACCATGGATTTCGTGGTGGTTCCAAACCACACGAAATCCATGGCAGTATGCAGCGTCCTGATACCGCCGGCGGTCTGGTGACAGCCGCCGGGCTGGAGACCGAAGTCTCCAGCCCAGCGGTCATCACCGCCCTGGTGGTCCGAGTGGAGAAGTGGCGGATGACCATGGCGGTAACCGCCATGGTCATAATTCCATTTTTTGCCGCCGGCCTGTTGGAGGTATTACCGACACTTCTCCCCCGTCTGCCAGGGCCGTAATGAGGGCCATAATTTGTAAAGTAATAAGACATGCTCTAAACAAATCTTCCCTACCCTCTATCTGCAATTCTGTTGTTCCCCCTATTCTCTTTAAACCAATAGTGTTTTACCAGTACTCGCATCCTTCAACAGCAAGCAGGGAAACAAAGGAATCTGAACAGATCAATTTTGTGTTGGTTAGCAATATTTTCCTTATTCAAGAACGTGACAATTTGAAAAGGTTTGACTCAGCATTGCTGGTGTCATGCCCAGTAAAATATGGAAACTTATCTGCATACATTATGGAACTCCCCACAGGAGGAGTTGAACAATGTACCCATTGTGTGCAATTATAAACTAATCTTGGAGTACTAGCTTGGTGCAGAAAGTAAAGTCAGTAATGGTTATAACAGAAAATTTCCCCATAATTGGCTATGTTCATATACACGTCTTGACTTTAAAATACAGTCAAATATTCATGCTCAGAAAGCACAGAATCAACTGTTTTAACATCCCAGACATCGGAAACAATCTCAGGTGTAAAAACATCAATCATTGACATTTTTAAAATCTATGGAATTTGAATGACCTTAGTGGGATTACATATATAAAATGGTACTTTATCCCAAACAATCCCATCTGGAATGGGAACTGCTGAAATGTTCACAAGGGACAAGTATCGTTGGGCCCTATGGAAAGATAGATAAGGTGTTAAAACCTCATCCACTGGCTCGACAGCAGAGCGTTCAGGAAGATAATGACCATTTATCAAGAGAAGAAGACAGTAACAAAACCAATCCAAAACAGAAAGACAAAGAATGTCAACAGTATCCACAGACAACACCATGGATAAATTAAGTAATGGTTTTTTTACCACATGCACAGATTACCTGTCTTTGATACAGTGTCTGTTGCAGAAACAGATGAATCAGAAGAAAAGTCCTCAATGTCAATTAAATAACCAGAAGTAGTCTGTGCAAACAGAGGAGCCTGTGCAGAGCTGCCGGTTGGACCCCTTTGTAGTGGTTCATAGTAGACAATGTCATCCATCTGTGTGGAATTGTAATAGTAAAGTTCCATATCTCATGCATTTCTTGTTAATGAAGTAATAACAGTGTGAGAAAACTGGACTGATTGAAGAGGCCCTGGAACCTTTTGTCCAATTTATCACTTTTTGCTGGTGTTTATCTGACTCTGATGGTGGCCTGGGTACTGCTAACCAGTCCCAGGGCCTGTGCTCTGTGTCAAATGTAGCTCTGTGTTAAATGAGTATGAAAATAAATTAAGCTAATTATAAATGGCTATGTCAGCCTACCTATATGTCCCTAGTATATGATGGTAGGGCATGTAGGTTTAGGGATCTCAGCATAGGTAGTAACCCCATAGGTGCACTGCTGAGGTACCCAGGGTAATTTTAAAGGTAGTTACATGCAAATTCGACTCAGGAATTAAAAGCACTTCCAAAGCCTTAAACTATCTTATTTTTACATATAAGTCACCCCTAAGGAGTGTCTTAGGTGCCCCCAGGGTTGGGTGCAGTGTAACTCTAAGCAGGGACCTTGTACGACATGTTTTATAAGCCCTGCTGAGGAAAAATAGCCACATTTGTTTTCCCTCATTGTAGTGAATAGGCTCCATAGGTTACAATGGGGCAACTTTATTTTAATTAATAAAGCCTCCAAAGGACCAGATATGTCAAGTTCCGTCTCAAACTGATTGTTATAATAAATGCAACAACTTGCCATTGTTGAAATTAATATAACCAGTTCAGGGAAAGAGTTTTAGAACTCTTCCTAAAAGTTACCAGTTTCAGCTCTGTAGTGCCTTTCTCTGATTGGCCAGCCTCTGGCAGCCAGGTCAGGCTGGCTTGATTAGGTGTGAAGTGGCCTAAGCTGAAAACAAAGGAAGTGACTGCGGGAGGAGATCTGCCTTAGCAGATGGTGAAACTTGATGTAGGGAAGCAGTCAAACTGGTCTTTAAAGCAGGGAAGGACATTTGGAGTAGCTCCGGACTTCCCCCATTTCCTGAAAACTCAGACAACCAGGAGCCCCCCTGATTAGATAAGGAGAGGGCTGGAGAGGGGTGTGTTAAGGGAACTTAGCCACACCAGTGGTTGAGCTCAGCCAGACCTAAACTCCAACATTCAGTTTCTGCCATTTTGGATTTTTAAATAATGTTGCTTCCTGGGATTGATTTTTGCCACACTTCACAGGAAGTGGTGATCTAAGAGGATGGTGTCCTGTCTGTGACTGGGCAGTTGCCTCCTCTGCTTTTCACCCCAGGAGCAAGGATAAATTTGACAGAGCTGCATCCACACCTCAGATCCCTACAAGTAACAATATCAGAAGAAGAAGGACTGCCCTGCTGGACCCCTGACCTGTACCTGGGCACTGCACTTTGAAGGACTGTACCAGTTGCACACTTGGGCTTCGCCACTAAAATGACTTTGCCTGTCTTCAACTGATTCCAGAAGGGACTACCTGCTTGCTACAGGTGTAAAATATCTAACTAGAGTCCCCTGCATCAAAACCTGAAGGACCTGACCAGCTGACTACTGGCTGGTGGTCATTATTGGATTTGAACCAGGTGCCTTCTGGGAGTTGGAGTCCTAACCCTCAAGGAGCAACTCAGAGCTTCTGGAACCTTGGGGTGAGCTGTGGACTCCTAAAAGACCTTCAAAAACCATCTGGAAGAAGATGCAGAAGTTTGGAGAAGTTTGGAAAACTGTTGGAAAAAATTCTCCATAAAGGGACTGACCCACCATGGTGAGTCAAAGTAGCTTACTTCATCCATGATCCGGCCCGAATTGCAGGTTCGTCCGCTAAACAGCTCTGGAGCCCCATACTTCCAGTATTCCATTGGGGGCTCCTGTAAAGGTGATCCTTCGGTCTCTCATAAAAATCGTCTTGCTGTCGAGGGTTGACCCCCGTCGTAAGGAAAAGGGTCCAAAGAAGTGACAAAGTCTGCAGGTAAAAAGTTGACCAGGACTTCCCGCACAGCGTATCCGAGGAGGGCGCCAGGGACGTCGGATCTAGATTCAGTTTTGGCCCACATGACGATTTCTGTCCAGAAAAATCATCTAAGTCCGAAGGTAGAATTCTAAACTGAGGTCTCCTGGGATGCGTATCTAAAGAGGGCTCCAGGGAGGTCGGATCGGTTTGGTGACTTCGTCCTTCTAAAAATAATCTTCAAGAAAAAGACTAAGTGCAAAGGTAAATTTTGACCAAGGCCTCCTGCTTGCTGTAGCTGAGCAGGGCTCGACCGAGGTCAACCTCAAACATTGGCTTTGTCCCAGTCTAGTGCAACCAGATTGGCACTTTTAGTTTCTATCCACTAGAAAACATTAATTCTTTAAAAATGTATATCTCCAGTCCCCATTATCCGATTTTAATCGTCTTGGTGTCATTTTAAAGATAAACATATACTCTATTTTCTTTTTATAAATTGGTGTTGGGTTTTTATTGTGTTTTACTTATTTATTGTTTTGTGATTTCTAAATGCTTTACACACCTGTGTCCTAAGTTAAGCCTTGTCGCTCGTTGCCAAGCTACCAAGGGTTGAACGGGGATTAATTTATTGAGACCTGACTGGACCTAGTGGGGGCTACGGGCCTATTGCTAAGTGTAGTTTCTTACCTGCCCTTACCAATAATGCACTTTCCAACAAACAGGAATCAGCTAAAGCTCATTCTCCACCCTCCCCATGCTTGAAAAGGCAATTGTAGCATTGGTGCTTACAGAAACGTTGTTTACTGCATGTAGTAGTATATTCTGTCAGGTAGTGAGAGGGGAATGGGTGCTAACTGAAGGACCTCTTGGTATACTGTGCAGGATTGGCCACATGGTACAGTTTGACATTGTCAATGGAAATAAATTGTCTGTCCCTGGAACCAGGCAGCAGTGGTATGTAGACAGTTCTGGTACCATGTATTCTCAGGATTGGAACCGGTGCTCTTTAGGATGAGCTAAACTTCTTTTTCACAGCAATCTTTTCACTCAGTAGATCCCCAGTTTTAGGAATCCAGCCTGTAGATGTTGCTGGCAGGCAGATGAATTTTCATCACAGAATTGATGTTGTAGCTCCTGTCAAACAGTGTGTCGGCAGCCACTGCACCAGGATAATCAAAATCAGGGACACACATAGGTATCCCGTAGAGGACCTCATATGGAGTGTGACCTCCCAAGGACCTTCTGGGCAGATTGTTCAGTGGACCCCATATAGGTGATGAAGCCAACTTTGGGCTGAACATAAACCTCTCGCTGCTAAGGACTGCTTTAAGTTTTGTTTCCTCCTCTCCACTACACTATTTCCCTCAGACGTTTAATGGTGGATCTTTCCTGGCAAATGTCACAACAAGAGCAATATTGTTTGGTCTGTGTGTAAAGACTTAGCCACAAAAAGCATTTTTGCCACACCTACATGACCAGAAGCGACACCCTCATGCACTACCCTGACAAGATCTAATCTTTAGTCTTGGTTGGGGATCACACAATCTCCCACCCCTAGAATGGTTGCAAATGCAATGTTTTGAGAAATGAGATGATAGGAATATTTTTCCAGGTAGGCTTTTGGTAAAGGCACGGCATCAGGTGAAGCTATCACAGCAGCTAGCATCTCATTATCAAACTGCATATGAGAACGAGTCATTGCAGCAACAGAAGCCATAGCTTCTGCAGATTTGGCAGCTTCATCAGCGAAAGTATTTCCTACAAAGTGTGCTCCTACATGATGGTGGTCCACTGTATGTTCTACATGAGCATTGGGTAGCCTGTCCTGAGGATCAGCTATCCTCCCCCACAAGTTTTTGTCTTTGATGGTGTTCCCTTTAGAATCTCTGAAGCTGTTAAGGCACCAGTGGCTTAGGTAGTCGTTAAAGTACTGGACACAATAGTATGAATCACACACACAATGTTGATTGGTCAGGATCTGTATGTGCCAGTACCAAGGCAAGAACCTTAAGCTCTGCCAACTGTGCAGTGCAGCCCCCTAGAGTCTGCATGTAGGTGCTTTGAGGATGGAAGCTAATGTCTCTCATTACCCTACTTACGACTCAGCAAGCGGCTGAGTATTGATGCTTAGTACCTACAGCTGGTTGTGGTGAACCATCAGTGTAAATGACAGTTATGTATTGAGCAAGTGGGAATTTATTATTAGGTGTGGGGTACCCCTGTTCATATTGTGTCTGAAGCTTTGGGTCAAAGTTGTAACCAACATCAGTGGCAGTCAGAAAGATTGCATAAGTACATGTGTGACTATTTAAGTGTCTGCAGTCAAAGACTGTTTGGAGCTTGTGGAAAAATTCGGGTGACCGGTCTTTTTCTGCCAATAGTATTTCACAGTTTAATGATTCCCAGAAGATAACTTCAAGGATGCACTCTATGTCCCCCTCAAAATGAATATTTAATTCATAAACCCTGTCGGGTGGGGAGACGATCCTGTCCGCTGCCTCAATGACGAGAAAGCCATTAGTTGCTGTCACATCCAGATGATCTATAAGATTCTGGCAACATATTGTGACCTCTGCTGCACTGTCTAGCAGAGTTACTGCCCATGTCCTGTTTTTCAAAAACGTTCTCAGAATGGCTGGCATCTTTAATTGAATTTGCAGTCACCTTTTTCTTTCTAAATTGGGGCTTTGGTTGAGGAGTTTTGTCCTCTTTTTTGACGTAAGCTTCTGAGGAACATTGTAAGCCTGTCTTTGGCTTCGTGTAACCACTTCCCATAAATGATTGTCCCACTCACTCACTCCGTTTATCCAGTGCATCCTGAAAGGAATGAGAGGGACATGTATCAGTGTATTGGTATCTATCAGGATATCTTACATTTTCTCTATTTCGGAGACTGTACCTTCTCTCAGAGTTCTCCTGTTGCAGAGATTCTCCTCTCTAACTTCTTCTGTCTTTGTTTTGTTTTCGTTTATCCCAGCATTTAAAAAAAAAAAAACTCAATTGTTTGTTTAGTACCTTCCTTAAGGGTGGTACTTTGAATTTGCAGTTTAGTTAGTCTGGCCCACCGACTATCCCGTACTATACTAATATAGCTATCAGAAATAATCTTTGGCAGCTCTCGCTCCTGTTCCGGTTGAGAAAGTTCCTGGAGCTGCTGTTGAATGTTCAATGCTGATGCTTCCCCTTTAATATTACATAAAATAATTGAGGAGACTGTGTCGAAATTGTGCATTACTTTCATTCCCAAATCCAGGGACGGGATGGCCCCATGTTCATTTTGAATTTATTTGAAGACTTCTGGTAAATTGGCAAGTTTTGGGGAACCGTGTGTGGTAGTGTAAATTGCTGGGGAGACTGAACTCCAAGTGTTACAGTCTTCTGCTGAGGGAACCATACCAAATGGCAAGCACATTGTGAGAATTCTAAGTTTATCTTGGGGTCAAGTATGGAGAAACACTGCTTCCAGCTGATTTTTTGTTTTTTTGCCATCCCGAACGGAATCTTCACCCACTTCGTGGGTGCTTTTCCCATTATTGAGTAGACTGTTTGCGGATTAATACCCGGAATGGACAATTGTTGAGCAACTGGAGCAGCCCTTGCTGGGGCGATGTTCGAAGGCCGCATCATAGATTGAATTACTCATCTATAGATTGCTACTAGCTCATTATAAAGTGTGTATACTTCAGCTACTGACATAGCCTGCACTTGGGATGTAATATGTACGTGCCAAGTGTCGGCCACGTCGGTCCATCATTTCCTAAAGGACCTAATCTCACTGGTTATATTTCATATTTTAAGGCATCATTGAACTGGTTTTGATGTTCTTGATAAGAGAGAGGTATCTCTAAGTATTGATAAGCTTGGTACTGTTGTGATACATTTGCTACTTTGCATTTGTGAAATGTATGTGTATTTGCATCTGTTTCAGGAAAGGGAACCCAGCAGTAGAATATATCTGTTCTATATGCGTCATGGGCTTCCACAATGAAAATAGCATCCCAGCTCTCTTCTGTTAAACTATGGGCTAAAGGAAACTGCGTGAGCAGATGTCTGCAGTTCTCCCAAATGTTTATCATGTTTGACTTGTTTAGGAATAGATATTAGGGTTGGGAACACCAACGGGGGAAAAATCCTTTTCAAGGTTCAAGCTTGAACAACCTACAGCCTAGATGAGTGCTCTCTAGTCAGCGGAGGAGGACCACAGACGTCTTCGTATAATGGTGCTTTAGGATATTTTCAGTGTTTGTGAGACAGAGATTCTCAGAAAACTCGTAAAATTAGTGCCTACACTATTTGTGGTGCCATGCTGTGAGGACTCTCATGTTAGGATGAGACTGCTGAGGATGAGTCACTCCTGCACCAGTTGGCAGCTGTCGGCCCAACCCACCCGGCTCTCTAGCAGCACCTCACCCACACCCAAACGGTAAAGGTGATTTGTGACAGTCATACATATTGAACTCTGAAAACCCCTCAGGGAAATCGAGGTGAACAAGTCTCACCCTTTTCTCTCTACATACAAGTCTCTTACAGACACATAGGGAAGAAAAGAGATGCAGGATAGTTTTCAATACATTTATTGAAAAGACTGCAATCTATGGATAAATGCAGTAGCTGCAATGATTAGGATAATGAGGAATAACAAAATCAGGAATGTGAAAATTAGAGATGTAAATATAAACAATCCCAACATGTTGCAATGTCATGAATATATAATTCCTACCTAAAACCTAATCTCTAGCCCCTTAGCGAGAGCATGGCGATGTAAGCTAAATCTGGCCATGGAGCATCCAAGAAAAGCACATCCCACCTTCATTACCTTGGTACAAGGTCAGGCCTCCAGTCTTTAGATCAGGCTCCGTAGAGACACAAAGGCTGAGGTCAGCCATAAACAGGCATGAAGTATGGATGGAAAATCCTGGCTGAAACCCCCTCTAATGCCATCTGTCCTACAAGATGTTTATATAGGGGATGTAGGAAAGTATCATCTTGCCTGGCATGTTACCCTCATTTTTACTGTATGTATGTTTGTTTTTACCTATGTGTCACTAGGATCCTGCTAGTCAGGATCCCAGTGCTCATGAAGTATGCCCTGTATGTGTTCCCTGTGTGGTGCCTAACTGTATCACTGAGGCTCTGCTAACCAGAACCTCAGTGTTTATGCTCTCTCTGCTTTTAAATTTGTCTCTGCAGGCTAGTGACAACTTTGACTAATTCTCATTGGCAAACTGGATCACCCTTATAATTCCCTTGTATATGCTACCTAGGTACCCAGTGTATTGGGGTTCCAGGAGATCCCTAGGGGCTGCAGCATTTCATTTGCCACCCATAGAGAGCTCAGACAATCCTTACACAGGACTGCCACTGCAACCTGAGTGAAATAACGTCCACGTTATTTCACAGCCATTTTACACTGCACTTAAGTAACTTATAAGTCACCTATATGTCTAACCTTCACTTAGTGAAGGTTAGGTGCAAAGTTACTTAGTGTGTGGGCATCCTGGCACTAGCCAAGGTGCCCCCACATTGTTCAGGGCAAATTCCCTGGACTTTGTGAGTGCGGGGACACCATTACACGTGTGCACTACATATAGGTCACTACCTATATGTAGTCTCACAATGGTAACTCCGAACATGGCCATATAACATGTCTAGGATCATGGAATTGGGGACAATTCCATGTATCCCTGGTCTCCAGCATAGATCCCGGGTAACTGCCAAACTAACTTTCCGGGGTCTCCGCTGCAGCTACTGCTGCTGCCAACCCCTCAGACAGGTTTCTGCCCCCATAGGGCCTGGGCAGCCTGGTCCCAGGAAGGCAGAACAAAGGATTTCCTCTGAGAGAGGGTGTTACACCCTCTCCCTTTGGAAATAGGTGTGAAGGGCCTGGGAGGAGTAGCCTCTCCTGGCCACAGATGGTGCCCTCCTTGCATAAGCCAGTCTACACCGGTTCAGGGATCCCCCAGGCCTGCTGTGGCACGAAACTGGACAAAGGAAAGGGGAGTGACCACTCCCCTGACCAGCACCTCCCAGGGGAGGTGCCCAGAGCTCCTCCAGTGTGTCCCAGACCTCTGCCATCTTGGATGCAGAGGTGTGAGGGCACAATGGACAGCTTTGAGTGGCCAGTGCCAGCAGGTAACGTCAGAGACCCCTCCTGATAGGTGCTTACCTTTCTCAGTAGCCAATCCTCCTCTGTGGGCTACTTAGGGTCTCTCCTGTGGGCATCTCACCAGATAATTAATGCAAGAGCTCACCAGAGTTCCTCTGCACTTCGCTTTTCGACTTCTGCCAAGGATCGACCGCTGACTGCTCCAGGATGCCTGCATAACCGCAACAAAGTAGCAAGAAGACTGCCAGCAACATTGTAGCGCCTCATCCTGCTGGCTTTCTTGACTATTTCCTGGTGGTGCATGCTCTGAGGGCTGTCTGCCTTCGCACTGCACTGGAAGCCAAGAAGAAATCTCCCGTGGGTCGACAGAATCTTTGCCCTGCCAACGCAGGCACCAAACTTCTGCATCACCGGTCATCTGGGTCCCCTCTCATCCTGACGAGCGTGGTCCCTGGAAGACAGGAGCTGGGTTCAAGTGTCTTTGACAGTCCAGTGGCCCTTCTGTCCAAATTTGGTGGAGGTAAGTCCTTGCTTCCCCACTCCAGACAGTAATCCTGTGTACTGCGTGAACTGCAGCTGCTCGGGCTTCTGTGCACTTTTGCAAGATTTCCTTTGTGCACAGCCTAGCCCAGATCCCCAGCACTCCGTCATGCATTGCCCAACTCGCTGAGTTGGACTCCGACATCGTGGGACCCTCTTTTGTGACTCTGAGTCGACCGTTGTCCTCAGATCTTCTAAGTGCCTGTTCAGGTGCTTCTGCCTGCTTCTGTGTGGGCTCTCTGTGTTGATAAGCGCTCCCTCTGTGTCCTCCTCCAAGAGGCGACCTCCTGGTCCTTCCTGGGCCCTGGCAGCACCCAAAATCCTCAACCGCGACTCTTGCAGCTAGCAAGGCTTGTTTGCAGTCTTTCTGCGTGGAAACAACTCTGCATCCTTCATCATGCCGTGGGAGAAGTTCCTGGCACCTTCCATTGTTGCAGAATCTTTGGCTTCTTCCACCCGGAGGCAGCCCTTTCGCACCTGCATCCGGGGCTTAGTGGGCTCCTGCCCCCCCAGACACTTGCGTGAATCTTGGACTTGGTGCCCTTCCTTTACCGGTCCTCAGGTCCAGGAATCCTTCAGTGTTTTGCAGTCAGTTGTTGTCCTTGCAGAATCCCCTATCTCGACTTTACTGTCTTTCTGGGGTAGTAGGGTAACTTTACTCCTACTTTTCAGGGTCTTGGGGTGGGGTATCTTGGACACCCTTAGTGTTTTCTTACACTCCCAGTGACCCTCTACACAAAACACTAGGCCTGGGGTCCATTAGTGGTTTGCATTCCACTTTTGGAGTATATGGTTTGTGTTGCCCCTAGGGTTATTTCTCCCTATTGCATTCTATTGTATTCTACATTGTTTGCACTACTTTTCTAACTGTTACTTACCTGATTTTAGTTTGTGTATATTACTTACCTCCTAAGGGAGTATGGGCCAGATGTAGCAACGAATTTGCGACTCGCAAACGGCGAAAATCGCCGTTTGCGAGTCGCAAATGCGTCTATGCTATGTAGAAATGCATTTTGCGAGTCGGAACCGACTCGCAAAATGCATTTCCGAGTCGCAAATAGGAAAGGGTGTTCCCTTCCTATTTGCGAGTCGCAGTGGTATGCAATTCCATTTGCGACCGCGCAAGCGGTCGCTAATGGACTCGCCGTTACCATCCACTTGAAGTGGATGGTAACCCACTCGCAAACGGGAAGGGGTCCCAATGGGACCCCTTCCCCTTTGTGACTGGACCCAAAAATAATTTTTCAGGGCAGGCAGTGGTCCAATGGACCACTACCTGCCCTGAAAAATACCGAAACAAAAGGTTTCGGTTTATTTTTCAAAGTGCAGCTCGTTTTCCTTTAAGGAAAACGGGTTGCACTTTGAAAAAAAAACTGCTTTATTTAAAAGCAGTCACGGACATGGAGGTCTGCTGTTCCCAGCAGGCCTCCATCCCCGTGAGTGCCCTGAGTAGCTATGGGGTCGCAAATTGCGACCCACCTCATTAATATTAATGAGGTGGGTCTTTGCGACCCCATAGCGACTCGCAGAAGGTGTCTGAGACACCATTCTGCATCCCAAATTGCGACTTGCAATTTGCGATTTGCAGGGACTCGCAAATTGCAAGTCGCAATTTGGGTGTTTCCTACATCTGGCCCTATATCCTCTGAGATACTTTTGGAATATTGTCACTAAAATAAAGTACCTTTATTTTTAGTAACTCTGTGTTGTGTGTTCTTATGATATTGTGCATATGATATAAGTGGTATAGTAGGAGCTTTGCATGTCTCCTAGTTCAGCCTATGCTGCTCTGCTATAGATACCTCTATCAGCCTAAGCTGCTAGAACACCTCTATTCTACTAATAAGGGATAATTGGACCTGGCACAAGGTGTAAGTACCACAAGGTACCCACTATAAGCCAGGCCAGCCTCCTTCACTGGTGGTGCAGCGGTGGCATAAGTACTTGTAACTGCTTTACCACTTTGTCATTGGTGCTGTTCGTGAGAAAAACATATACTAAATATTTCAATATACTCACATTGGGCCAAAACAGTTTACTGTTCTGCTCTAAAACTTTCTACAAAGTTTCTGAAAAGTTCTGAAAACTTTAAAAGTTTTCAAAAAGTTTGAAAACGTTTTTCTCTGTGCTTTCAAAAGTTCTTAAACGTTTTCTCCCTCTGTCCTAAACCTTTTCTATCATGTCTGCTGTAGAACTCACTTCTAAAATTGTTCAAGCAATCTATGAGAGCATAAACTTTAATAGTTTGAGGGGTCTCTGCACAGAAAGAGGTTTAAGCATTGGTAAGAATCCTAACAAAGACTTTCTCTTCAACCTTCTCCTCGAAAATGACCAGATCCAGTCTGGCCCATCCCAGGAACAGGAGGTAGGAGGGAAAGGTACCCAGTCAGACTCAGAGGAGTTCCCTGAAGAGATTGGGGAGAGTTCTTACAAAGACCTGCCACCTAGCAGGCTACCTAGTGACACTGGTAGTGGGAGGTGGTCACACATCACATTAGCAGGGCACCTTTCACTCCTAGAGGCCAGGTTACTAGGGTCCAGCCAGTTAGGGACAGGTCTCTCTCTTCCAATTCCCAAATTTCCTCTGTATCTCACCATTCCCAAGCCTCCCACCTTGAGGATAACTTAATGGAAAGGGAACTCAGAAAGCTGAGGTAGGAAGAGGCCAGGCTGAAGCTTAAACAGCAGCAGCTGACCTTAGACAGGGATTCTCTGGATGTAGAGAGGGAAAGGCAGAGATTGGGGTGAGTTCCCCATGGTGGCAGCAGCAGTGTTTTTGATAGCAGTCCTGTTAGAGAGCAAGATTCCAGAAACCTGCATAAGATAGTCCCCCTTACAAGGAGGGGGATGACATTAACAAGTGGTTTGCTGCACTTGAGAGGGCCTGTTTGGTACAGTTGGTCCCTCAAAGGCAGTGGGCTGCTATCTTGTGGCTATTTTTCACTGGTAAGGGTTACTGTCAGAGAAAGTGATGATAATAACTACAAAGTTTTGAAGGATGCACTCTTTGATGGATTTGGCTTAACCACTGAACAATACAGGATTAAGTTCAGAGACACCAGAAAAGAGTCCTCTCAAGACTGGACAGACTTTGTAGACTGTTCAGTGAAGGCCTTGGAGGGTTGTTTACATGGCAGTAAGGTGACCAACTATGAACGCCTGTACAATCTAATCCTGAGAGAGCATATTTTGAAGAATTGTGTGTCTGATTTGTTGCACCAGTACTTGGTAGACTCCGATCTGACCTCTCCCCAAGAATTGGGAAAGAAGGCAGACAAATGGGTCAGAACAAGAGTGAACCGAAACGTTTATACAGGGGGTGAAAGGATGGCAAGAAGAAGGATTGTAAGCCTTCTGACAAGGGTGGGGACAAAGATAAAAAACATTCTGAGTCTTCATCAGGCCCACAAAAATCCTCTGGGGGTGGTGTGTCCAAATCCTCTTCTAACAATCAGAAAACGCCTTGGTGTTATTTATGTAAAGTAAAATGCCATTGGGCAAATGATTCCACTTGTCCAAAGAAAAACACCAAACCTCCCACCACCACCACAACCCCAACTGAAACCTCTAGTGCCCCTAGTAATAGCAGTGGTGGTGGGAAGTCTACTACAAATAGCCAATACAAGGGTGTAGCTGGGCTCACTATTGGCAGTGTAGTTGGGGTTGGTTTTGTTAGGGAGACCACAGAGGCTGTTTTAGTCTCTGATGGTAGCATTGACTTTGCCGTCTTGGTTGCTTGTCCCCTTAATATGGGTAAGTACAAGTAACTACCCCTAATCGATGGTGTTGAGGTTGAGGCCTACAGGGACACAGGAGCCAGTGTAACTATTTTGATAGAGAAACTGGTTCACCCTGATCAACACCTACTTGGTCAGCAGTATCAAGTGACTGATGCTCACAATAACACACTTAGCCACCCCATGGCTGTTGTGAATCTCTGAAGTGGAGTTGGAGGCTCATGAAGCAATGCTGGACATTCCTGGGCATATATTTGCTTTAACAAGGGCTGAGGTCAAAAAGCAAAAAAGACAGGGAAGCTTGGATCCTGGAACAATGGACCAAGTGCTCCCAAAAGCTAGGGGTAGAAAGGGTAAATCCCTGCCTTCTTTCCCTCCCTCTCCAGAAGATTCCCCTTTTGAGGAAGAGGAATCCTCTCCCTGAGCAGAACCTACACCTGATGAGCTGGCAGCAGACACTGCTGAGCTTTTGAGTGCAGGGGGGCCTGCTAGGGAAGAGCTGAGTATGGCACAGCAGACCTGTCCCACACTAGAGGGTTTAAGACAGCAAGCTGTCAAGCAGCAGAATGGGGATGTCAGTGATAGCCATAAGGTGTATTGGGAAGACAACCTCTTGTATACTGAGTCAAGGGACCCTAAACCTGGAGCTGGCAGGAGATTTGTCATTCCCTTGCAATACAGAGAGTTTCTTCTTACCTTGGCACATAACATTACTTTGCCTCAGCATTTGGGCCAAAGTAAGACTTGGGACAGACTTGTTCCCCTGTTTCATTGGCCTCATATGTTAGAGGACACCAAAGAGCTTTGTCGCTCTTGTGTGACCTGCCAAGCCAGTGGCAAGACTGGTGGCACCCCAAAGGCCCCCTTAATTCCACTTCCAGTGGTTGGGGTGCCCTTTGAAAGGGTAGGAGTTGACATAGTTCAATCAATCAATCAATCATTGGATTTATAAAACCCACTACGTACCCGTGAGGGTTTCAAGGCGCTGGGGGGGGGTGAGCTGTTGTTACTGGTCGAAGAGCCAGGTCTTGAGGAGTCTTCTGAAGGTGAGTAGGTCTTGAGTCTGTCGCAGGTTGGTGGGGAGGGTGTTCCAGGTTTTGGCAGCGAGGTATGAGAAGGATCTGCCGCCGGAGGTCTTTCTTCGGTTGCGGGGGACGACGGCGAGGGCGAGGTTAGTGGAGCGGAGCTGACGGCTGGGGGTGTAGAAGCTGAGTCTGTTGTTTAGGTAGGCTGGTCGAGTGTCATGGAGTGCTTTGTGAGCGTGGGTAAGAAACTTGAAAGTGATCCTTTTGTCCACGGGGAGCCAGTGAAGGTTTCTCAGGTGGTGGGAGATGTGGCTGTGGCAGGGTACGTTGAGGATCAGCCGGGCGGAGGCGTTTTGGATGCGTTGGAGGCGTAGTAGATCTTTTGCTGGGATGCCTGTGTAGAGTGCGTTGCCGTAGTCCAACCTGCTGCTGACGAGGGCCTGTGTCACTGTTCTTCTTGTTTCTGTCGAGATCCACTTGTAGATTCTGTGGAGCATGCAGAGTGTGTTGTAGCAGGAGGAGGAGACTGCGTTGACCTGTTTAGACAAGGTGAGGGAGGAGTCGAGGATGAAGTCCAGGTTGCGAGCGTGGTCGGACGGTGTCGGTGGGGTTCCTAGTGCGGTGGGCCACCAGGAGTCGTCCCAGGAGGAGGGGGTGGGTCCGAGGATGAGGACCTCTGTCTTGTCCAAGTTCAGTTTCAGACGGCTATTTCTCATCCATTCGGCGATGGATTTCATTCCCTCATGGAGGTTGGTTTTGGTGGTGCGCGGGTCTTTGGTGAGTGAGAGGATGAGCTGGGTGTCGTCAGCGTAGGTGAGAATGTTGAGGTTGTGTTGTCGGGCCACTTGTGCGAGGGGGGCCATGTAGATGTTGAAGAGCGTCGGACTGAGGGATGAGCCTTGGGGGATGCCGCAGATGATGTTGGTGGTTTCGGAGCGGAAGGGGGAGGCGGACTCTTTGGGTTCTGCCGGAGAGGAATGAGATGATCCAGTCGAGGGCTTTTCCTTGAATTCAAGTTTCGTGGAGGCGTGATTTCAGGGTGCGGTTGCAGACTGTGTCGAAGGCGGCAGATAGGTCCATGAGGATGAGGGTTGATGTTTCGCCATTGTCCATTTGGCGCCTGATGTCGTCTGTGGCGGCGAGAAGGGCGGTTTCGGTGCTGTGGTTTCGTCTGAAGCCGGACTGGGAGGGATCTAGGAATCTGTTGTCTTCAAGGTGGCTGGTTAGTTGTGTGTTGACGATTTTTTCAATCACCTTTGCTGGGAAAGGGAGCAGGGAGATGGGTCAGAGGTTCTTGAGGTCGTTAGGCTCTACTTTGGGCTTCTTGAGGAGGGCGCGGATTTTGGCGTGTTTCCATCTTTCAGGGAATGTCGCTGTTTCGAAGGAGATGTTGATGACCTTCCGTAGTTGGGGGGCGATGGTGCAGTCGGCTTTGTTGTATACATGGTGGGGGGAGGGGTCTGACGGAGATCCTGAGTGGATGGAGTTCATGATCTTGCGTGTCTCTATGTCGTTCACGTTGGTCCAGGAGGTCAGGTGGTTTGCACAGGTGGAGTGTTCAGGGGTGGGGTCTGGCGTGGGAGTGGCATCGAAGCTGTTGTGGATGTCGGTGATCTTCCGGTGGAAGAAGGTGGACAGTGCGTTGCAGAGTTCTTGGGTTGGAGGGATGTCGTTGACGTTGGTGCTGGGGTTGGAAAGTTCTTTCACGATGCTGAAGAGCTCTTTGCTGTCGTGTGCGTTGTTGTCCAGGCGATCTTTAAAGTGGGATCGTTTGGCTTGTCTGATGAGTTGGTGGTGGTTGCGGGTGGCGTCCTTGTGGGCTGTGAGGCTGTCAGGTGTGTGTTTGAGGAGCCATTCTTTTTTTAGCTTCCGGCAGTTGCGTTTGGAGTATAGGAGCTCGTCGGTGAAACAGGTGGCTTTTCTTCTGGCTTGGTTGTCGGTGGGTTTTTTGAATGGTGCAAGGGTGTTTGCGCAGTCGTTGATCCACAGGGTGAGGTTGTGGACGGCGGTGTCTGGGTCGGTGGAGTCGGGGGATGGGTTCTGGGCGAGGGCGTTGGTAAGCTGGTCTTCCGTAACTTTGCTCCAGCATCGGCGGGGTGGTTGTTGGGTGTGATGGTGCTCGGTATGTTTCTTGTAGGTGAAGTGGATGCAGTAGTGGTCGGTCCAGTGGAGTACGGTGGTATGGTTGAAGGTGACGTTGGTGCTTGAGGAGAAGATGGGATCAAGCGTGTGGCCGGCTATGTGGGTTGGTGTGTTGAAGAGTTGTCTGAGGCTGTGGTTGGTGAGGTTGTGGATCAGAGTAGTGGAGTTGGTGTCGTTGTTGATCTCCAGGTGGAAATTTAGGTCCCCGAGGAGGATGTAATCCATTGAGGTGAGTGCGTGGGTGCTGGTGAGGTCGGCGAGGGATTCACTGAATGGTGCTCGTGGTCCGGGGGGTCTGTAGATGAGCGTTCCTCTGAAAGTGGTGTTGGGGTCGGTGTGGAGGCGGAAGTGTAGGTGTTCGGCGGTCTTGAGGGAGTCGTCAGTGTGGGTGTCGACCTTGAGGGAGGATTTGTGGGCGATGGCTATGCCTCCTCCGATTCCGTTGTTGCGGTCCCTACGGATGATCTTGTAGCCGTCTGGGATGGCTATTGCAATGTTGGGCGCCGAGGAGTCGTTCCACCAGGTTTCTGTCAGGAAGGCTACGTCTGGGGCGGTGGAGTCGAGCAGGTCCCAGAGCTCGATGGTGTGCTTGCATGCGGAGCGGGTGTTGAGGAGTATGCAGTGGTGGTGGTTAGTTTCGGTCTTTGTTAGTTTTGTTTTTCTGTCGCAGGTGAATCTGCAGGTGCGGCATGCAAAGGGTCCGTGGGTGTTCCTTGGTGAGGGCTGGGAGCATGCTGTGATGCGGCCGCTATTGAGTGTGTTGAGTTGGTCGGCCGTGTAGCGGCGTCTGAAGGTGCAGGGGTCTCGCGGACCAGGGGGGGTAGCGCTGGGCGCGGTCCAGGCGCGGACGGGCGCAGACAGGCACGGCTGCCATAAGAGGAGGGGAGGGTGGGAGTGGCAGCTGTGAGGCGGGAGGGCTTGTCCTATGAGATGGCTGGGGCCACAGGGGACGCAGCGGCAGGAAAGGGAACGAGGAAAGCGGTGAGAGAAGGAGGGGGGAGGCGGGAGGGGCCGCAAGGGACGCAGCGGCGGGAATGGGGCGAGAAAAACAATGAGAGACGGAGGGGGAGGCGGGAGGGGACGCAAGGGACGCAGCAGGGTGAAGGGAGCGAGAAAACGGTGAGAGAAGGAGGGGGGAGGGGCCGCAAGGGATGCAGCGGAGGAAGGGAACGGGAAAAATGGTGAGAGAAGGAGGGGGGAGGTGGGAGGGGCCGCAAGGGACGCAGCAGCGGGAAGGGAGCGAGAAAAATGGTGAGAGAAGGAGGGGGAGGCGGAAGGGGCCGCGAGGGACGGAGCGGCGTGGAAAAAAGCAAAGGGGGAACGGGCAAGGAGGTGGCGTGGAAGGCTGAGCGGGGAGCGACCTACCTGCAAGCATAGTTGGCCCCCATGACCCTCCAACAGCTTCAGGCAATAGGTTTATCCTGGTGGTAGTAGACCATGCCACTAGGTACTCTGTAGCCATCCCCTTAAGGACCACTACAGCTCCTGCAGTGGCAAGGCCCTCCTGGGAATCTTTTCCAGAGTGGGTTTTCCTAAGGAAGTGGTGTCAGACAGAGGTAGTAACTTCATGTCTGCATACCTCAAGGCAATGTGGAAGGAGTGTGGTGTAACTTACAAGTTTACTACCCCATACCATCCACAAACAAATGGTCTGGTTGAGAGGTTTAATAAAACTCTCAAAAGTATGATAATGGGACTCCCTGAAAAACTCAGAAGGAGATGGGATGTCCTGTTACCTTGCCTCCTTTTTGCTTACAGGGAGGTATCCCAAAAAGGAGTGGGCTTTAGCCCCTTTGAACTCCTCTTTGGACACCCTGTGAGAGGTCCCCTTGCTCTTGTTAAGGAGGGTTGGGAACAACCTTTAAAAGCTCCTAAACAGGACATTGTGGACAATGTACTTGGCCTAAGATCAAGAATGGCTGGGTATATGAAAAAGGCCAGTTAAAACCTTACGGCCAGCCAGGAGCTGCAAAAGCAATGGCATGACCAGAAGGCTGTCCTGACTCAGTACCACCCAGGACAAAAGGTGTGGGTATTGGAGCCTGTGGCCCCAACAGCACTCTAAGACAAATGGAGTGGACCCCATCTAATTGTTGAAAAAAAGGGTGAGGTTACCTATTTGGTAGACCTTGGCACTGCCAGGAGTCCCCTTAGGGTGCTCCATGTCAATCGCCTGAAACCCTAGTATGACAGGGCTGATCTCACCCTGCTCATGGCAACTGATGAGGGACAGGAAGAAGAGAGTGACCCTCTCCCTGATCTCTTCTCCACCACTGAAGCGGATGGCTTAGTGGATGGAATAGTGCTTGCAGACTGTCTTACTGCTGAGCAGAAAGATAACTGTATAAATCTTTTAAGTCAATTTTCTGAACTCTTTTCACTGATACCAGGTACCACTACTTGGTGGGAACATACAATTGATACTGGAGACAGTTTACCTGTCAAAAGTAAGATTTATAGGCAGCCTGACCATATCAGGGACTGCATTAAACAAGAGGTTCAGAAAATGCTAGACTTAGGAGTGATTGAGTCTTCAGAAAGCCCATGGGGTAGCCCAGTGTGCTTGTCCCTAAACCTCACAGTAAAGATGGAAAAAGAGAGACAAGGTTTTGTGTTGACAATAGGGGGCTCAACCAAGTAACCAAAAAAGATGCTCACCCTATACCCAGGGCAGATGAGCTCATAGATACACTGGCTTCTGCCAATTATCTAAGCACTTTTGATCTAACTGCAGGGTATTGGCAGATTAGGTTATCAGAAGACTGCATTTTCAACCATTGGAGGGCACTATCAATTTACTGTAATGCCCTTTGGTATGAAAAATGCACCTGCCACTTTTCAAAGGTTGGTGAACCCAGTCTTGCAAGGGTTGGAAGCTTTTAGTGCAGCATATCTAGATGAAATAGATGTCTTTAGCTCCACCTGGGATGACCACCTGGTCCACCTGTGGAAAGTTTTGGAGGCCCTGCAAAAGGCAGGCCTCACTATCAAGGCCTCAAAGTGTCAGACAGGGCACAGGAAAGTGGTTTATCTGGGCCACCTGGTAGGTGAGGAACAGATTGCTCCACTACAGGGGAATATCCAGACCATTATGGAATGGGCTCCCCCTACAACTCAAACCCAGGTGAGAACCTGTTTAGGCCTCACATGGTACTACAGGAGATTCATCAAGAATTATGACTCCATAGCAGCCCCTCTTAATGATCTCGCTAGCAAGAAAATACCTAAAAAGGTTTTATGGACAGCTAGCTGTCAAAAAGCTTTTGATGACTTCAAACAGGCAATGTGCTCTGCCCTTGCTACTCCAAGAAATTCATAGTCCAGACTGATGCTTCTGAATTCGGGGTTGGGGCAGTGCTATCACAGCTGAATACTGAGGGCCAGGATCAACCTGTTGCTTTTATCAGCAGGAGGTTGACTCCTAGAGAAAAGTGTTGGTCTTGTATAGAGATAGAGGCCTTTGCTGTGGTCTGGGCACTGAAAAAGTTTATACCATATCTGTTTGGTACTCACTTTATTGTTCAGACAGACCACAAACCTCTACTTTGGCTAAAACAAATGAAAGGAGAAAACCCTAAATTGTTGAGGTGGTCCATATCCCTACAGGTAATGGACTATACAGTGGAACATAGACCTGGGAGTACCCACTTCAATGCAGATGGACTCTCCAGATATTTCCACTTAGACAATGAAGACTCATCTGGGCAAGGTTAGCCTTATTGTCCCTAGTTTGGGGGGGGGGTTGTGTAGGAAAGTACCATCTTGCCTGGCATGTTACCACCATTTTTAATGTGTGTATGTTTGTTTTTGCCTATGTATCACTGGGATCCTGCTAGTCAGGACCCCAGTGCTCATAACATATGCCCTGTATGTGTTCCCTGTGTGGTGCCTAACTGTATCACTGAGGCTCTGCTAACCAGAATCTCAGTGTTTATGCTCTCTCTGCTTTTAAATTTGTCACTGCAGGCTAATGACTAATTTTACCAATTCTCATTGGCACACTGGATCACCCTTATAATTCCCTTGTATATGGTACCTAGGTGCCCAGGGTATTGGGGTTCCAGGAGGTCCCTATGGGCTGCAGCATTTCTTTTGCCACCCATAGAGAGCTCAGACAAACCTTACACAGGACTGCCACTGCAGCCTGAGTGAAATAATTTCCACGTTATTTCACAGCCATTTTACACTGCACTTAAGGAACTTATAAGTCACCTATATGTCTAACCCTCACTTGGTGAAGGTTAGGTGCAAAGTTACTTAGTGTGTGGGCACCCTGGCACTAGCCAAGGTGCCACCACATTGTTCAGGGCAAATTCCCAGGACTTTGTGAGTGCGGGGGACACCATTACACACATGCACTACATATAGGTCACTACCTATATGTAGCGTCACAATGGTAACTCCGAACGTGGCCATGTAACGTGTCTAGGATCATGGAAATGTCACCCCAATACTATTCTGGTATTGGGGGAACAATTCCATGCATCCTCGGGTCACCAGCATGGAGTCCGGGTACTGTCAAACTAACTTTCCGGGGTCTCTACTGCAACTACTGCTGCTGCCAACCCCTCAGACAGGTTTCTACCCTCCTGGGGTCTGGGCAGCCTGGTCCCAGGAAGGCAGAACAAAGGATTTCCTCTGTGTGAGGGTGTTACACCCTCTCCCTTTGGAAATAGGTGTGAAGGGCCTGGGAGGAGTAGCCTATCCTGGCCTCTGGAAATGCTTTGAAGGGCACAGATATTGCCTTCCTTGCATAAGCCAGTCTACACCAGTTCAGGGATCCCCCCCAGCCCTGCTCTGGCATGAAACTGGGCAAAGGAAAGGTGAGTGACCACTCCCCTGACCAGCACCTCCCAGGGGAGGTGTCCAGAGCTCCTCCAGTGTGTCCCAGACCTCTGCCATCTTGGATGCAGAGGTGTGAGGGCACAATGGACAGCTCTGAGTGGCCAGTGCCAGCAGGTGACGTCAGAGACCCCTCCTGATAGGTGCTTGCCTTTCTCAGTAGCCAATCCTCCTCTGTGGGCTATTTAGAGTCTCTCCTGTGGGCATCTCACCAGATAACGAATGCTAGAGCTCACCAGAGTTCCTCTGCACTTCCCTCTTCGACTTCTGCCAAGGATCGACTGCTGACTCCTCCAGGACGCCTGCATAACCGCAACAAAGTAGCAGGAAAACTACCAGCAACAATGTAGCACCTCATCTTGCTAGCTTTCTCGACTGTTTCCTGGTGGTGCATGCTCTGAGGGCTGTCTGCCTTCACCCTGCACAGGAAGCCAAGAAGAAATCTCCCGTGGGTCGACTGAATCTTCCCCCCTCCCCACGCAAGCACCAAACTTCTGCATCACCAGTCCTCTGGATCCCCTCTCATCCTGACGAGCGTGGTCCCTGGAACACTTGAGCTGGGTTCAAGTGTCTTCGACAGTCCAGTGGCCCATCTGTCCAACTTTGGTTGAGGTAAGTCCTTGCCTCCCCACGCCAGACAGTAATCCTGTGTACTGCGTGAACTGCAGCTGCTCGGGCGTCTGTGCACTTTTGCAAGACTTCCTTTGTGCACAGCCTAGCCCAGGTCCCCAGCACTCCGTCCTGCATTGCCCAACTCACTGAGTTGACTCCGACGTCGTGAGACCCTCTTTTGTGACTCTGAGTTGACAGTTGTCCTCAGATCTTCTAAGTGCCTGTTCAGGTGCTTCTGCGGGTACTGCCTGCTTCTGCATTGGTTCTCTGTGTTGCTGAGTGCCCCCTCTGTCTCCTCCTTCAAGAGGCGACCTCCTGGTCCTTCCTGAGCCCTGTCAGCCCCCAAAATCCTCAACAGCGACTCTTGCAGCTAGCAAGGCTTGCTTGCGGTCTTTCTGCGTGGAAACAACTCTGCATTCTCCAGCACGCCGTGTGACATCTTCTGACCAAAGGAGAAGTTCCTGGCACCTTCCGTTGTTGCAGAATCTTTGGCTTCTTCCACCCACAGGCAGCCCTTTTGCACCTTCATCCGGGGTTTAGTGGGCTCCTGCCCCCCTGGACCTTTGCGTGACTCTTGGACTTGGTCCCCTTCCTTTACAGGTCCTCAGGTCCAGGAATCCGTCTTCAGTATTTTGCAGTCAGTTGTTGTCCTTGCAGAATCCCCTATCTCGACTTTACTGTCTTTCTGGGGTAGTAGGGTAACTTTACTCCTACTTTTCAGGGTCTTGGGTTGGGGTATCTTGGACACCCTTAGTGTTTTATTACGCTCCCAGTGACCCTCTACACACTACACTAGGCCTTGGGTTCATTCGTGGCTCGCATTCCACTTTTGGAGTATATGGTTTGTGTTGCCCCTAGGCCTATTTCTCCCTTTTGCATTCTATTGTGTTCTACATTGTTTGCACTACTTTTCTAACTGTTACTTACCTGATTTTGGTTTGTGTCTATTTATTTTGTGTAAATTACTTACCTCCTAAGGGAGTATATCCTCTGAGATACTTTTGACATATTGTCACTAAAATAAAGTACCTTTATTTTTAGTAACTCTGAGTATTGTGTTTTCTTATGATATAGTGCTATATGATATAAGTGGTATAGTAGGAGCTTTGCATGTCTCCTAGTTCAGCCTGAGCTGCTCTGCTATAGCTACCTCTATCAGCCTAAGCTGCTAGAACACCTCGATTCCACTAATAAGGGATAACTGGACCTGGCACAAGGTGTAAGTACCACAATGTACCCACTATATGCCAGGCCAGCCTCCTACAGGGGACATGTTTTATTCTTGCACAGAAAACTGACGCAGGTATGTACCTAAGCGCTGGACTGTTTATGCACTCTTGTGGCGGCAATACCAAAATATTATCCTGTGTACCTTTCATTATGTTCCTGCTAACCCGGATTAAAGAAACACAATGAAAATATGTCATTCATAACACTGAAACAGCATTTGTTGCAGTGTCCGGGGCTCAGGGTTCGGAGCTCTATGGCAGAGTGGCTGTGGATGGATGGACAGGCAGTGTTCCTGGCACTCGGTCCGGTCCTGGTGCAAACGGGTGCAGACAGGCTTCCCTTTGGCCCACCTTTGGCACCTGTCACTTGACCTTTTCACCTACACCAATAATATTCTATAGTCTTTTGCTTCCACAAGAATACATACTTGTTCCCATGGTATTTATTAGTAATGCTTTACAGTGCTATAAAACATTATTGTAAAACTAGACATATTTGCATTTGCAATACCTGTTTTTACTATTAAGTTCCATGATATTACCACAAGCATTGCCTGCAGCATACACAAATGAGTGCAACCCCCCATACCTTGCATAATACCCTCACAGCGTGCCTTTACAGGTTCAAAACTGGCCTGATTTGCAACAGAGGCCACCATTTCAGCTGTATGGTTCGTTAATGGGGCCATTTTTACACTGGTGTGCAAGTCTATTTTTTGTCCAACTCTGACCCTTATTATGTGATATGTTCTTGGCTATTCAGAGTAGTTTATGGCCATTATACTAGAAACTTCTGGGGTGTTCAAAGCTACCTTAGTGACTCCAGTGTAAGCAATTGACTTGTGCGTGTAACTGGTGTACATAAGTATTATAATGTGCAGAGATTTACATAAAAGTTGTGCTGCATTGTACTAAAGAAGCTATAGTAAATGATGTTTCCCACAGATCAGTCCCCAATAGTTAATTAGTTTTCCACTATAATTTTTCTACTTCTTAGTAGATCAGAAAATAATAAAAGAAAGGTAAAGTATTTCAGGTGCATTATATTTATCTTTTTTATTCCAATATTTTTGCTGCTATTGATCTTATGTGTGTGTTTGTTTTGTTGTCATCACTCTCTAACAACTCCACACACAACTGGATTGTTCTCCCGATTTTACCTCCCTCAGAATGTGCAGTATCAATTTTCATGTCGTGATCGTTGGCCAGGCAACAGCACACAGTGGGGTGGAGGTCACTGTCTTACTGCTTGAGGTGCAACCTTTAAGCTTTTTGCAATAAAATATGTAGCAATGTTTTGTTCTGTGGAACTGCCATTCCTGTCCATTTAATACAAATTGAGACAGCATGGTGACCCTATCTAGCATGCCCAGCTTTAGTGCCTCCAGTATACCTATATGTTACTATCTCAAATGAGCAGAGACATCCCCAACACCATTCACCGTAGCCCAGTCACAGCTAGATTCCACACTTTATGAAAGACACATTCTAGTTCATTTTATTTCACTGAATATTATCTTATGTAAACTGTGCAATTTCCTATTAGGAAGTCACAATTTAGAGATTTCCTAATTTGCAATTTGCTAATATTATTGTTTATCTGTAGAAATCACTATTAGGAATTGAAGATTACATACATTCTACTTTGCAATTCCCGAATAGCGATTTCTATGGACTAGCTATTTGGGAATCGCAAAATCAGAATTTCGTACATATGGGCCTTAATCCTTTAAAACAATGCTGTTTGCTATTGTAAGCATGTCTCTATGGTTGTACAATACTGTGCCCTTCTCAGGAATTAGCCCGGGGTGAAATTATAATTCAGTTTGTGAATTTGGCAACATTTGGCAACTCCACTTTATGCTTGCAACATGGGGCTCCTGCTAAATTCCAACAATGGGCATGTGGAAGAATTATTCTCCTGTTCCAGTCTTGCGATGTTCATGGTAACAACACTAGATTGCACGAACGCGAGTACGGGAATGTGAGCAAGTTTGCCGGCAATGGGTGCAGTTTCTGGATGCCACAGAACCTTTCACTGCCACTTTGTAACGTGGGCATTCGCAAGTGGTCGGGACTGTTTTTCTCATGGATTTTCTACTCGAAAAGTAGCTAAATCAACTTGAAAACTCCTTTTTGAGTGAATATTCCACTGGAATAGATGACGCAGGTAGTTTGAAGAAAGCTCCTCCAGTGCTTTGTCCATCTCTTGGTTACCTTTCAGTTGAAATTCGAGGTAAAGGGGTGACTCTCTTTGGCTGCAATTCCTGCTGCTTGTATACCATTGGATTTCAGGACTTGTGACATTCCAACAAGTAAGTTAAAAAAAATATTGGGATAAAGGCGTTGTTTAATAGAGGGCATGCACCAGTATATATTTGTGTCCTTTATTCAACTTTTGAATTTAATTGTGGTTGTGGGAGGTGGCCTGGAGCTGCATTAGGGGCCTATTTTTCACATTCACCTTTTTTAGCTTTTAGAAGGGAAAAAGGTTACACAGAATAGTACATTTTCTCCATGGTTGTAAAATTTGCACTATTTATTTATTTTACCCTGTGGTCTAGTCTGCCCACAGGCCAACCAGCCTGTACTAGGCATTGGGTACATGAAAGAACTGTTTCTATGATGGATGTTGTTTTAAAACATCTATGATTTAGGACAGGGATGGCACTGTATTAGATGCAAAATATATTTTTATTCTATTTCACTTTTTATCTACAAAAAAGTGAATTTTGGTGAAGTGATATTATTATGATACCTTGGGATGATGTATGTTATTGGAATTTTCTTTTCGCTTACTTAATTTTTGGTTTTGGAATTTCTGTATTAGTCATAATGTTTTCTTCTTTGTTTATCATGCCTTTTTTGCTTGCTGGCCAAGCAGCCATGTTTTTTTGTCTGGCCAGTGTGCATTTGTGTATTTGCTATAGGCAGCCATTTTGTCTTTGCTCTCCATGCCATGTGACCGGCAGTCATTTTGTGCAGTTAGTGTCCCTAGGACTACATGTGTTCCTTGTTGTCCATTCCTACTAGTTTGTTGTCATATGAACTTGTGGCCAGTGGCCGTTTTAGGTACTAGTCAGTGTGCCCTTGCCATAGGCCTGCATATGTGTAGGCGCACCCCAGCATTCATTTCTCTAAGGAGGATTCCATTTCCACCTTCACCTCTTGCCTGCCATAGATGAACACCAGCATTCATTTATAAGAATTATGTTATTTTCCTCTGCACCCCTGCCTGCCATAGGTCTATTAGGCCATAGGGGGTCATTACAACATTGGCGGTAAAAGGCGCTTACCGCCGTGCAGAAGACCGCCAATACACCCCCGCCGCCGCAGCAATCCGCCACAGCTATTATGACACACATCTTAGAATCCGCCTAAATTCAGACACCCACACAAGACCGCCACACCAAAGGTCAGTGATAAACTGGCGGAAACAAATCCTCCACGCCAACAGAAACACGCCCATGCAATTACGACCCACGAATCCACGCAGCGGTCTTTCAACCGCGGTATTCCCTTGGCGGTACACACCGCCGTGCTCAAAATACACACACATCTCCAAAACACCGCCACATTGGACAATTACAAATACACACACCTGATACACATACAAACACCACTCCCACACACCCAATACAATATAAAACACACACCCACATCACCCACAAACCCCTACGACCAGTAATTATCCACGTAGGCGACAGAGAGAGAGCACATAATAGACAACCCCACTACACAGAGGCACACAACACCATCACCCACACAACATCCACGCACAAAACACCACCCACCACTACACTCACCACAACCATCACCACATACACCACCCCACACATCACCCACACCACCCCATGTCACGCCAAAGACACCCTCGCTTCTCTGAGGAGGAGCTCAGGGTCATGGTGGAGGAAATCGTCCGGGTAGAGCCACAGCTATTTGGCTCACAGGTACAGCACACATCAATAGCCAGGAAGATGGAGTTATGGCGCAGAATAGTGGACAGGGTGAACGCCGTAGGACAGCACCCAAGAAATAGGGAGGGCATCAGGAAGAGGTGGAACGACCTACGGGGGAACGTGCATTCAACGGTCTCCAGGCACAACATCGCGGTACAGCGGACTGGCGGCGGACCCCCACCTTCTCCCCCACAACTAACAACATGGGAGGAGCAAGTCTTGACCATCATGCATCCAGAGGGCCTCGGGGGAGTCGGTGGAGGATGGGACACTGGTAAGTCAAATCTTAACTATCATATACCCCACCCTACCTGCATGCTATCACACACCCCTACCCTCACCCCCTCCCCTATCACTACAACTCCTCACTAATGTACCCATGACACAAACCACCCATCCCAACACCAAGCCCGGCATGACACAACTAAGCATGGACACCCCTCACTAAAGCATGCCCACTGCACATACCCAGTACACCCCCCCCAACCATCACCACACAACCCCACACACAGGAATGCTTGCACTGGGGTACACAAACACCCACCCATTGCACACCATTACACACACACATGCAATAATCTAGCTCTTATGCCCCTGCAGGAACCCAAAGGACCGTCACCACACCAGAGGGTCCAGACAACACCACTCCACCCCCAGAAGAGGCCCACAGTGACGAGAGCAGCTCTGCCATACTGAATCCTGATGACCAGCCCGGACCATCGTGGGCCTCGGGACAGTCGGTTCCCCTTGCACAGGCACAGCCCAACACCGACCTTCCACCCTCTGGTAACACCAGCACAGCACCCACCCAGCGACCCAAACCTCCCTAGCCAGGACAGGTCAATCAGCGGTGTGTCCACCACTACAGGGCACCCAGGGTAACCCACCACCCCAACAACAACAGGGACCTGGGGGCAGTGGTAGTGGGCACACGGTCCAGGGGACGGAGGCACAGGAACACAGGGGAATTGGGAGGGCTGCTGTGCAACAGGGGGCGGACAGGCAAAGGGAACCCACTCTCCATGAGGCTCTCTCCTCCATCATGGGAGCATACCACCACTCCCAGGAGACGATGGCGACGGTCCTGGACAAGTTGCAGGAGACCCTGCGCCTGCAGGACGAACTGTATTTGGGGTTCAGAGAGGAGCTCAGGACCATCAGCTCCGCCCTGGGAACCATCGTAGGGGTGCTGAAGGACATACAGCAGACCTTGAGGGACACCGTGGTACTCCAAGGGGCCCCTGACACTAGCCAGGACGATGAACTGCCCACCAACTCCGCCGGCGCTAGTGGACAGGACGTCCCGCCACAGGACCACCACACCAGCACCCCACACCCTGCAGACGGACAACCACCACGCAAGCGGTCCCTGAGATCCAGGAACAGGACAGAGCAAGATGGCAAGACCCCAGCCAGGAAATGAGACCACCCTGATTGTCCTCCCACTGTACCACTTTGTTACCCTGTCCATACTTAAACTGCACCAGCTCCACTTCCTATGCCCAGATGGGCAGTGCACCTGTGAGACTAATAGACTGGACTCTGCCATGGACATTCCTCCGCCATCACCCATCCTCATTTTACAACCCCCTCCCATTTCTGAGCACTTCAATAAACACCCTTGAAACAAAAAACTATCTGGAGTCAGTCTGTGATTTAGTAAATATGTATTATCAATGACAGTGTCATAATGGGTATATCATTGTAAAGCTAACATACCTATGTCACACATCACAAGCCCTTGAAGGATGCAAGCAGTTGACACATAGGTAACCACACCTCCGAAACCGTAATGGAAGGGTACAACTCAGTTACCAAATTGTGATTTAAATCGAGAAACAGGATAGAGGTAGACGTGTGAAAGTTAATGTAATGCTAAAAATGAAAATGTTCTCACCTGTGTCTCACTGGAAATATTGCTGTATGACTGACTCCCTGTTGTCGTTGTCTTCTTCCTCAGCTTCATCCTCATCATTGTCCACAGGCTCCACAGACTCCACAGCTGCTACAACACCGTCGTCGGGATCATCCTCCTCCAGAAAAGGCACCTGGCGTCGCAAAGCCAAATTATGGAGCATGGAGCAGGCGATGATGATGTCGCACACCTTCTTCAGTGAGTAGAATAGGATCCACCTGTCATATGGAGGCACCTGAACCTGGCCTTCAGGAGGCCGAAGGTGCGTTCGATCACCCTCCTGGTCCGCCCATGGGCCTCATTGTACCGTTCCTCTGCCCTGGTCCTGGGATTCCTCACTGGGGTCAATAGCCAGGACAGGTTGGGGTAACCAGAGTCCCCCAATAGCCATACACGGTGCCTCTGGAGTTGACCCATCATATCAGGGATGCTGCTATTTCGCAGGATGTAGGCGTCATGCACTGAGCCAGGGAACATAGCATTTACCTGGGAGATGTACTGGTCTGCCAAACATACCATCTGTACATTCATGGAATGATACCTCTTCCTGTTCCTGTACACCTGTTCACTCCTGTGGGGGGGACCAGAGCTACATAGGTCCCATCAATGGCACCTATGACGTTGGGAATATGTTCAAGGGCATAGAAGTCACCTTTCACTGTAGGCAAATCCTCCACCTCAGGGAAAATTATGTATCTCCTTACGTGTTTCAGCAGGGCAGACAACACTCTGGACAACACGTTGGAAAACATAGGCTGGGACATCCCTGATGCCATGGCCACTGTTGTCTGAAAAGACCCACTTGCAACGAAATGGAGCACTGACAGCACCTGCACGTCAGGGGGGATTCCAGACGGATGGCGGATTGGTGACATCAGGTCTGGCTCCAACTGGGTACATAGTTCCTGGATTGTGGCACGGTCAAACCGGTAGGTTACGATGACATGTCTCTCTTCCATTGACAACAGGTCCACCAGCGGTCGGTACACCGGAGGATTCCGCCATCTTCTCATATGTCCCAGCTGACGGTGCCTACGAAGTACAACAGCGAAGAACCAGTCATTATTCCTCCAAGTATGTACCCACAGTTACACACAAGACTACACCACTCACAAAACCCTTCCTGTATGTGGGTTGAGTGTAGGCCTAGCTATGTGTGACGCAGTAGTAAATGAAGCCATGTGGGCCCCTGAAATGGCAGCTGCCTGACCTCTAAACTGGGACAATGGGATTGTGGGGTAACTGCGCTGGCGTTTCACACCGTCGCAGTAGGCGGTTGTAGACCCCGGCACAATGCTGCATTGGTTAACATTGGACCCTATGGGTCCCAGGAGCCAATGAACAGGTGCGCTGGCGGTGATGATGCGCACCGCCGCGGACGTCACCACCATCTTCTATCTGTTCAATCACTAGATACAATCACTAGATACCTGACCTACGACAGGAGAGGACCTACACTGCAAGTGCTGCTGTGACCTCGGTCTGGAAGCGACGATGGCTGCTGTGGCTGGGGAAAGGGCCCCTGCCTTCACTGCACAGGAGTTGGAGAAACTGGTAGACGGGTCCTCCCCCAGTACACGCTACTCTACGGTCCTCCAGACCAGGTTAGTACACAGAGAGCACGTTGTATGGGCTAGGCCTGGGTGGAGAGGGCTGGTTGGAAGAGGGAAGGGGGCAGAGTTCATAGAACATTAATGCATGGGAATGAATGGGCCAAATGGCCAGAGTAGGGAGGGGGCCACTCACAACGACGGTGCAGTTGGTCACGACTGTTCCTCGTCCCTTGTGCATGTCATGTAGGTCAGCGCCCACCAGAAGAGGGAGATTTGGCGTGCCATTGCCAAGGAGGTCCGGACCTTGGGGGCCCACCAGAGACGGGGCACCCACTGCCGTAAGAGATGGGAGGGCATTCGCCGCTGCAGCAAGAAGACGGCGGAGGCTCAGCTGGGGATGGCCTCCCAACGTGGGAGGGGTGCCCGTCGCACCATGACCCCCCTGATGTTCCGGATCCTGGTGGTGGCCTACACGGAGTTGGATGGGCGCTTGAGGGCATCACAGCAGACACAAGGGGGTGAGTACATTCTCATTCTGGAGACTTTGCGTGCAGTGGAGGTGTCTGGGTGGGGGAGGTGGGCTGTGGGTGTCCCTAGGCCAGGGCGGGTTAGGTAGGCAAGGCCCCTCCGTAATGTAGGCCATGTGGCACTCTACCCCACCTCAGCAGAGTGCCAAGTCGAGGTATAGTTGCCCCTGTGGCATCCATGTGCGCAGATGTCCACCATTGCCATATAGGCCAGATCCCAGAAATTGCATGTGCAGAGGACAGGAGCCCCGCGTAATGCAGGGGGCTGCTGCGTTTGTCTTGTCCACCAACGGTAGCTGTATGCCATGCACTAAAACTCTCTTTCTTCTGTCTCCCCCCCCTTTTTCTGCTCTCCCTGTCCTTTTGTACATCAGCATCAACAGGCGGAGGTACAGTGGCACCGGAGCACGAGGGAGATGCATCCCACATGGCCATGGAGGGCCACACCACGGACTCTGAATGCACCAGTGGGACGGAGAGCGAGGGGAGCTTCACGTCGGCCACCGGATCACCAACCAGCGACACGGACTCGTTGGACGATGGGGGCTCCCTTGTGGTGGCGGCACCATCTGTGCCCCCCACCTCTACAGGTACAGCCGCCACCTCCCCTACCAGCCCCGCCCTCCCAGCAGCCCCTCAGTGTTTGCCCCGTGCCTGCTCACCCAGGAGGGTGGGCATCACCTTCGGCCCAGGCACCTCAGGCCCTCCCCCAGTCACCCCTGCTGTCCTCAGTGAGGAGGCCATTGACCTCCTCAGGTCACTAACTGTTGGGCAGTCTACCATTGTGAATGCCATCCAGGGTGTAGAAAGGGAGTTGCAACACAGTAATGTATTCCTGGAGGGCATTCATTCTGGTCAGGCTGTCCTTCAGCGAACCCTGCAATCTCTGGCCTCAGCACTGATGGCAGCCATTGTCCCGGTGTCTAGCCTCCCCCCTCCAACTTCCTCCACCCAGACCCAATCTCCTGTACCCCAGACCATCCCAAACACACCTACAGGCCAGCATGCACACAAGTCAACACACACAAGTAGCTCAAGCAAACATAGGCACCACACACACCACAGGCACTCATGCAAGCAACACACACATACAGACACAGCAACATCCACTGCCTCCACTGTGTCCCCCTCCTCCTCTTCTCCCTCCTCCCTCCTAGTCTTGTCTACACACACCTGCATGCACCACATCTACAGGCACCATGAATCGCACCAGGACACCCAGCACCACAGCCGCTCACCTGCACTCACCACCTCCACTGCCATTTACACGTCCCCTGTGTCCTCTCCCAGTGTGTCTGTGACGCCCCCTCCCAAAGTACACAAACGCCAGCAATCACTCACCCAACATCCATCCACCTCACGACAGCCTCCAGTACCTGCACCTGCACCCAAAACAGCTAAAGTGACACCTCCGACAACCGCCTCCTCTTCCTCCACTCCCAGACCCCCTCCAGCTACCCATCCCAGTGTTCGTCAGAAACTGTCCCTCTGTAAAATTGACCTTTTTGCCCCCCCCTCCAATTCATCAGTCCCGTCGTAGCGCCTCAGCCAAAAAGCCTCCAATACCAGTGGTGCCTGTTCAAGGTGTGTGGAGTGCATCGGCCACCAGGGCAGGCAGTAGGACCCGGAGCCAAGGCACTGGGCACTGGCAGCCCACCCCCTGTAAAGGCTCTAAAATTGGAGAGTGGACGACGGGACCATGTTAAGACTCCTGGTGGGAAAACAACTGACATGCGTTCCAAGGGGATTGGAGAGTCAGCTGTGTCTCCTGACCAGTGACGATACTTGGGCCTTCCTGGGCTGTGACTCTGGCGGTGGCGGTGGTCTCCTGACCAGTGACGATACTTGGGCCCTCCTGGGCTGTGACTCTGGCGGTGGTCTCTGGACCAGTGACAATACTTGTGCCCTCCTGGGCACTGACTCCGGCGGTGGCGGTGGTCTCCTGACCAGTGACGATACATGGGCCCTCCTGGGCACTGACTCCGGCGGTGGTCTCCTGACCAGTGACAATACTTGGGCCCTCCTGGGCTGTGACTCTGGCGGTGGTCTCTGGACCAGTGATGATACTTGTGCCCTCCTGGGCACTGACTCCGGCGGTGGCTGTGGTCTCCTGACCACTGACGATACTTGGGCCCTCCTGGGCACTGACTCCAGCGGTGGTGGTGGTCTCCTGACCAGTGACGATACTTGAGCCCTCCTGGGCTGTGACTCTGGCGGTGGTCTCTGGACCAGTGACGATACTTGTGCCCTCCTGGGCACTGACTCCGGCGGTGGCGGTGGTCTCCTGACCAGTGACGATACTTGGGCCCTCCTGGGCTGTGACTCTGGCGGTGGTCTCTGGACCAGTAACGATACTTGTGCCCTCCTGGGCACTGACTCCGGCGGTGGCGGTGGTCTCCTGACCACTGATGATACTTGGGCCCTCCTGGGCACTGACTCCGGCGGTGGCAGTGGTCTCCTGACCAGTGATGATACTTGGGCCCTCCTGGGCTGTGACTCTGGCGGTGGTCTCTGGACCAGTGACGATACTTGTGCCCTCCTGGGCACTGACTCTGGCGGTGGCGGTGGTCTCCTGACCACTGACAATACTTGGGCCCTCCTGGGCACTGACTCCGGCGGTGGCGGTGGTCTCCTGACCAGTGACGATACTTGGGCCCTCCTGGGCTGTGACTCTGGCGGTGGTCTCTGGACCAGTGATGATACTTGTGCCCTCCTAGGCTGTGACTCTGGCGGTGGTCTCTGGACCAGTGACGACAGTGCTGGTGGTTGTGTCTCGACCGCCGGAAATGATGGCGCACTTTTCTGCCATGACACTCACAACAGGCTGGGCAGACTTCCTCTGGCCCTTCCCCACCTTTGGTGGAGTCACAGCTGACTCTCCAATCCCCTTGGAACCCATGTCAGTTGTTTTCCCACCAGGAGTCTTAACACGGTCCTGTCGTCCACTCTCCAATTTTAGAGCCTTTACAGGGGGTGGGCTGCCAGTGCCTTGGCTCCGGGTCCTACTGCCTGCCCTGGTTGCCGGTGCACTCCACAGACCTTGAATAGGCACCACTGGTATTGGAGGCTTTTTGGCTGAGGCGCTACGACAGGACTGATGAATTGGAGGGGGGCGGTGGGGGCAAAAAGGTCAATTTTACAGAGGGACAGTTTCTGACGAACACTGGGATGGGTAGCTGGAGGGGGTCTGGGAGTGGAGGAAGAGGAGGTGGTTGTCGGAGGTGTCACTTTAGCTGTTTTGGGTGCAGGTGCAGGTACTGGAGGCTGTCGTGAGGTGGATGGATGTTGGGTGAGTGATTGCCGGCGTTTGTGTACTTTGGGAGGGGGCGTCACAGACACACTGGGAGAGGACACAGGGGACGTGTAAATGGCAGTGGAGGTGGTGAGTGCAGGTGAGCGGCTTGTGGTGCTGGGTGTCCTGGTGCGATTCATGGTGCCTGTAGATGTGGTGCATGCAGGTGTGTGTGTAGATGAGACTGGGAGGGAGGAGGGAGAAGAGGAGGAGGGGGACACAGTGGAGGCAGTGGATATTGCTGTGTCTGTATGTGTGTGTTTTGCCTGCGTGAGTGCCTGTGGTGTGTGTGGTGCCTATGTTTGCTTGAGCTACTTGTGTGTGTTGACTTGTGTGCATGCTGGTCTGTAGGTGTGCTTGGGATGGGCTGGGGTACAGGAGATTTGGTCTGGGTGGAGAAAGTTGGAGGGGGGAGGCTAGACACCGGGACAATGGCTGCCATCAGTGCTGAGGCCAGAGATTGCAGGGTTCGCTGAAGGACAGCCTGACCAGAATGAATGCCCTCCAGGAATGCATTACCGTGTTGCAACTCTCGTTCTACACCCTGGATGGCATTCACAATGGTAGAGTGCCCAACAGTGAGTGACCTGAGGAGGTCAATGGCCTCCTCACTGAGGGCAGCAGGGGTGACTGGGGCAGGGCCTGAGGAGCCTGGGGCGAAGGTGATGCCCATCCTCCTGGGTGAGCAGGCACGGGGCGAAAGCTGAGGGGCTGCTGGGAGGGTGGGGCTGGTTGGGGAGGTAGCGGCTGTACCTGTCGAGGTGGGGGGCACAGATGGTGCCACCACCACAAGGGAGCCCCCATCGTCGAACGAGTCCGTGATGCTGCTTGGTGATCCGGTGGCCGACGTGAAGCTCCCCTCGCCCTCCGTCCCACTGGTGCATTCAGAGTCCGTGGTGTGGCCCTCCATGGCCATGTGGCATGCAGCTCCCTCGTGCTCCGGTGCCACTGTACCTCCGCCTGTTGATGCTGATGTACAAAAGGACAGGGAGAGCAGAAAAAGGGGGGAGACAGAAGAAAGAGAGTTTTAGTGCATGGCATACCAATACCGTTGGCGGACAAGACAAGCGCAGCAGCCCCCTGCATTACGCCGTGCTCCTGTCCTCTGCACATGCAATTTCTGGGACCTGGACTATATGGCAATGGTGGACATCTGTGCACATGGATGCCACAGGGGCAACTATACCTCGACTTGGCACTCTGCTGAGGTGGGGTAGAGTGCCACATGGCCTACATTACGGAGGGGCCTTGCCTACCTAACTCGCCCTGGCCTAGGGACACCCACAGCCCACCTCCCCCACCCAGACACCTCCACTGCACGCAAAGTCCCCAGAATGAGAGTGTACTCACCCCCTTGTGTCTGCTGTGATGCCCTCAAGCGCCCATCCAACTCCGGGTAAGCCACCGCCAGGATCCGGAACATCAGGGGGGGTCATGGCGCGACAGGCACCCCTCCCACGTTGGGAGGCCATCCCCAGCTGAGCCTCCGCCGTCTTCTTGCTGCAGCGGCGAATTTCCTCCCATCTCTTACGGCAGTGGGTGCCCCGTCTCTGGTGGGCCACCAAGGTTCGGACCTCCATAGTGATAGCACGCCAAATGTCCCTCTTCTGGTGGGTGCTTACCTACATGACATGCACAAGGGAAGAGGAACAGTCATTACCAACTGCACTGTCGTTGTGAGTGGCCCCCTCCCTACTCTGGCCAATTGGCCCATTCATTCCCATGCATTAATGTTCTATGAACTCTGCCCCCTTCCCTCTTCCAACCAGCCCTCTCCACCCAGGCCTAGCCCATACAACGTGCTCTCTGTGTACTAACCTGTTGGTCTGGAGGACCGTAGAGTAGCATGTACTGGGGGAGGACCCCGTCTACCAGTTTCTCCAACTCCTGTGCAGTGAAGGCAGGGGCCCTTTCCCCAGACGCAGCAGCCATCGTCGCTTCCAGACCGAGGTCACAGCAGCACTTGCAGTGTAGGTCCTCTCCTGTCGAAGGTCAGGTATCTAGTGATTGAACAGATAGAAAATGGCAGTGACGTCCTCGGCGGTGACGTCCGCGGCGGTGCGCATCATCACCGCCAGCGCACCTGTTCATTGGCTCCTGGTAACCATAGGGTCCAATGTTAACCAATGCAGCATTGCGCTGCGGTCTACGACCGCCTACCGCGACGGTGTGAAACGCCAGCACAGTTACCCCACAATCCCATTGTCCCAGTTTAGAGGTCAGGCAGCCGCCATTTCAGGGGCCCACATGGCTTCATTTACTACTGCATCACACATACCTAGGCCTACACTCAACACACATACAGGAAGGGTTTTGTGAGTGGTGTAGTCTTGTGTGTAACTGTGGGTACATACCTGGAGGAATAATGACTGGTTCTTCGCTGTTGTCCTTCTTAGGCACCGTCAGCTGGGACATATGAGAAGATGGCAGAATCCTCCGGTGTACCGACCGCTGGAGGACGTGTTGACAATGGAAGAGAGACATGTCATCGTAACCTACCGGTTTGACCATGCCACAATCCAGGAACTATGTACCGAGTTGGAGCCAGACCTGATGTCACCAATCCGCCATCCGACTGGAATCCCCCCTGACGTGCAGGTGCTGTCAGTGCTCCATTTCGTTGCAAGTGGGTCTTTTCAGACAACAGTGGCCATGGCATCAGGGATGTCCCAGCCTATGTTTTCCAACGTGTTGTCCAGAGTGTTGTCTGCCGTGCTGAAACACGTAAGGAGATACATCATTTTCCCTGAGGTGGAGGATTTGCCTACAGTGAAAGGTGACTTCTATGCACTTGCACATATCCCCAACGTCATAGGTGCCATTGATGGGACCCATGTAGCTCTGGTCCCCCCCCACAGGAGTGAACAGGTGTACAGGAACAGGAAGAGTTATCATTCAATGAATGTACAGATGGTATGTTTGGCAGACCAGTACATCTCCCAGGTATATGCTATGTTCCCTAACTCAGTGCATGACGCTACATCCTGCGGAATAGCAGCATCCCTGATATGATGGGTCAACTCCAGAGGCTCTGTGTATGGCTATTGGGGGACTCTGGTTACCCCAACCTGTCCTGGCTATTGACCCCAGTGAGGAATCCCAGGACCAGGGCAGAGGAATGGTACAATGAGGCCCATGGGTGGACTAGGAGGGTGATCGAACGCACCTTCGGCCTCCTGAAGGCCAGGTTCAGGTGCCTCCATATGACAGGTGGATCCCTATTCTACTCACCGAAGAAGGTGTGCAACATCATCATCGCCTGCTCCAGGCTCCATAATTTGGCTTTGCGATGCCAGGTGCTTTTTCTGGAGGAGGATGATCCCGATGACGGTGTTGTAGCAGCTGTGGAGTCTGTGGAGCCTGTGGACAGTGATGAGGATGAAGCTGAGGAAGAAGACAACGACAACAGGGAGTCAGTCATACAGCAATATTTCCAGTGAGACACAGGTGAGAACATTTTCATTTTTAGCATTACATTAACTTTCACACGTCTACCTCTATCCTGTTTCTCTATTTAAATCACTATTTGGTAACTGAGTTGTACCCTTTCATTACGGTTTCGCAGGTGTGGTTACCTACGTGTCAACTGCTTGCATCCTTCAAGGGCTTGTGATGTGTGACATAGGTATGTTAGCTTTACAATGGTATACCCATTATGACACTGTCATTGATAATACATATTTACTAAATCACAGACTGACTCCAGATTGTTTTGTGTTTCAAGGGTGTTTATTGAAGTGCTCAGAAATGGGAGGGGGTTGTAAAATGAGGATGGGTGATGGCGGAGGAATGTCCATGGCAGAGTCCAGTCTATTAGTCTCACAGGTGCACTGCCCATCTGGGCATAGGAAGTGGAGCTGGTGCAGTTTAAGTATGGACAGGGTAACAAAGTGGTACAGTGGGAGGACAATCAGGGTGGTCTCATTTCATGGCGGGGGTCTTGCCATCTTGCTCTGTCCTGTTCCTGGATCTCAGGGACCGCTTGCGTAGTGGTTGTCCGTCTGCAGGGGGTGGGGTGCTGGTGTGGTGGTCCTGTGGCGGGGCGTCCTGTCCACTAGCGCCGGCTGAGGTGGTGGGCAGTTCATCGTCCTGGCTAGTGTCAGGGGCCCCTTGGAGTGCCACGGTGTCCCTCAAGGTCTGCTGTATGTCCTTCAGCACCCGTACGATGGTGCCCAGGGCGGAGCTGATAGTCCTGAGCTCCTCCCTGAACCCCAAACACAGTTTGTCCTGCAGACGCAGGGTCTCCTGCAACTTGTCCAGGATCGTGGCCATCGTCTTCTGGGAGTGGTGGTATGCTCCCATGATGGAGGAGAGGGCCTCGTGGAGAGTGGGTTCCCTTGGTCTGTCCTCCCCCTGTCGCACAGCAGCCCTCCCAGTTCCCCTGTGTTCCTGTGCCTCAGTCCCCTGGACCGTGTGCCCACTACCACTGCCCCCAGGTCCCTGTTGTTGTTGGGGTGGTGGGTTACCCTGGGTGCCCTGTAGTGGTGGACCTGATTGACCTGTCCTGGGTAGGGAGGTTTGGGCCCGCTGGGTGGGTGCTGTGCTGGTGTTACCAGAGGGTGGAAGGTCGGTGTTGGGCTGTGCCTGTGCAAGGGGAACCGACTGTCCCGAGGCCCACGATGGTCCGGGCTGGTCATCAGGATCCAGTAGGGCAGAGCTGCTCTCGTCACTGTGGGCCTCTTCTGGGGGTGGAGTGGTGTTGTCTGGACCCTCTGTTGTGGTGACGTTCCTTCGGGTTACTGCAGGGGCATAAGAGTTAGATTATTGCATGTGTGTGTGTAATGGTGTGCAATGGGTGGGTGTTTGTGTACCCCAGTGCAAGCATTCCTGTGTGGGGGGTTGTGTGGTGATGGTTGGGGGGGTGTATGGGTATGTGCAGTGGGCATGTTTTAGTGAGGGGTGTCCATGCTTAGTTGTGTCATGCAGTGCTTGGTGTTGGGATGGGTGGTTTGTGTCATGGGTACATTAGTGAGGAGTTGTAGTGATAGGGGAGGGGGTGAGGGTAGGGGTGTGTGATAGCATGCAGGTAGGGTGGGGATATGATAGTTAAGATTTGACTTACCAGTGTCCCATCATCCACCGACTCCTCTGAGGCCCTCTGGATGCATGATGGTCAACACTTGCTCCTCCCATGTTGTTAGTTGTGGGGGAGGAGGTGGGGGTCCGCCGCCAGTCTGCTGTACCGCGATGTTGTGCCTGGAGACCGTTGAACGCACCTTCCCCTGTAGGTCATTCCACCTCTTCCTGATGTCCTCCCTATTTCTTGGGTGCTGTCCCACGGCGTTCACCCTGTCCACTATTCTGCGCCATAACTCCATCTTCCTGGCTATTGATGTGTGCTGTACCTGTGAGCCAAATAGCTGTGGCTCTACCCAGACGATTTCCTCCACCATGACCCTGAGCTCCTCCTCGGAGAAGCGGGGGTGTCTTTGGCGTGACATGGGGTGGTGTGGGTGATGTGTGGGGTGGTGTATGTGGTGATGGTTGTGGTGAGTGTAGTGGTGTGTGGTGTTTTGTGTGTGGAAGTTGTGTGGGTGATGGTGTTGTGTGCCTCTGTGTAGTGGGGTTGTCTATTCTGTGCTCTCTCTCTGTCGCCTTCGTGAATAATTTCTGGTCGTAGGGGTTTGTGGGTTATGTGGGTGTGTGTTTTATATTGTATTGGGTGTGTGGGAGTGTTGTTTGCATGTGTATCAGGTGTGTGTATTTGTAATTGTCCAATGTGGCGGTGTTTTGGAGATGTGTGTGTATTTTGAGCACGGCGGTGTGTACCGCCAATGGAATACCGCGGTTGAAAGACCGCCGCGTGGATTTGTGGGTCGTAATAGCATGGGCGTGTTTCTGTTGGCGTGGAGGTGGAGGATTTGTTTCCGCCAGTTTATCACTGACCTTTGGTGTGGCGGTCTTGTGTGGGTGTCTGAATTTTGGCGGATTCCAAGATGTGTGTCATAATAGCTGTGGCAGATTGCCGCCGCCGCAGCGGTGTATTGGCGGTCTTCTGCACGGCGGTAAGCGTCTTTTACCGCCAATGTTGTAATGACCCCCATAATCAGGACATTCTGTTCAATGCTAGGAACACAGTACACAATATCCTAGTGCTACCTTTGCCTTTTCAGGAGACAGTTTCTGACATCTAGACATAGCATTGCATCAGACTGTGCTTCTAACACAGTTTTATTCTATAACTGTAACACTGACCCAGAAGGAGCGGAGGGACACTCCAGCCATGGCCATTCTGGGAAAAATGCTCTATTCGACATGCAGCTCTGCTGGCACTATTCTACCAGCTTCCCCAGACGATTTCCATCCACACTACAGGCTGAGTCTTCAGGCAGTTTCCAGGTATGGGGCTAAGACTAATTCCTTAGATCGGCAAAGGCTTAGGGTAGACCCACTATACTCTCAGTATAGTCACAGGGTTATGTTAGTGTAGGAAAGTACCCTATTTTTGGCATGTTACCCCAATTTCTGCCTGATTTCAGTGTGTTTTTGACTGTGTCACTGGGCTCCTGCTAGTCAGGACCCCAGTGCTTTTGGTAGATGGACTGCTTGTCAGTGTGTTTCACTGCTAATCAGAACTTCAGTGCTCATGCTCTCTCTGTTTCTAAATTTGTAACTACATACTAGTGACTCAGTATTTTACCCCAAATTGGCATACTAGCCCCATATTATAAGTCCCTAGTATGTTGTGCATAGGTACCCATGGCATTGGGGTTCCAGGGGATCCTTATGGGCTGCAGCATTTCTTTTGCCACCCAGAAGGAGCCCATACGAAGGCTTTTACAGGACTGCCATTGCAGCCTGTGTGAAATAGTGCATGCACTATTTCACAGCCATTATCACTGCACCAGCTCACTTATAAGTCACTGATACATCAGGTCTTCCAAACCTGCAGGCTGGGTGCAAAGTACCTGTGTGTGAGGGTACCCCTGCAGTAGCAGAGGTGCCCCCACGTTGTCCAGGCCCATTTTCCCAGACTTCGTGAGTGCGGTGACGCCATTTTAAGTGTGCACTGTACATAGGTCAATACCCATGCACAGCTTCACAATGGTAACTCCAAATATGGCCATGTAAGGTGTCTAACAACTGGGAATGGTACTCCAATACTGGTTCCAGTATTGGTTGCACAATCCCATGCACCCTGGGGGCTCCACAGTGGACCCCCAGTACTGCCATACTAGCCTTCTGAGGTTTTCACTGCAGCCCCAGTAGCTGCCACCTCACAGGCAGGCTTCTGCCCGCCTGGGGCTTGAGAAGCTCAATCCCACAAAGGTAGAACAATGCATTTCCTTTAGGAGAGGGTTGTTACATCCTCTACCTTTGGAAATTGGTGTTACAGGCATGGGAGGGGTATCCTCCAAGAGCCTCTGGATATGCTTTCAAGGACACAGATGGTGTTCTCCTTGCATAATCCAGTGTATACAGGTTGAAGGACCCCCAGTCCCTGCTCTGACGTGAAACTGGACAAAGGAAAGGGGAGTGACCACTCCCCTGTCCATCACTACCCCAGGGGTGGTGCCCAGAGCTCCTCCAGAGTGTCCCTGGGTTTTGCCATCTTGGATTCCAAGGTGGTGGGGCACTCTGGGAGCATCTGAGTGGCATGTGCCAGCAGGTGACGTCAGAGACCCCTCCTGATAGGTGCTTACCTGGTTAGGTGACCAATCCCCCTCTCAGGGCTATTTAGGGTCTCTCCTCTGGGTGTTTCTTCAGATTTGAATTGCAAGACTCCAGCAGGAATCCTCTGCATCCTTTACTTCATCTTCTATCGACGGATCAACCGCTGACTGCTCCAGGAACTCTACAAAACTGCAACAAAGAAGCAAAGACGACTTCTGCAACATTGTTACTTCAGCTCCTGCCAGCAACTGCAACAGTTTCCAGGTTATGCATCCTCCGAGGACTGCTTGTCTTCAGCCTGCACCAGAAGAACCGCAGGCTTCAGCAGGCACCTCTCTGCAGCGATGACCAGTGGCGTGGGTCTCCTCTCCAGACAACAGGTGTGGATGCAGAAACACAGGTGGTAGACTAAAGTGACTCCGGCAGTCCCAACGTCTAGCTGTCCAAATTTGGTGGAGGTAAGAGCTTGCATCCCCATGCAAGACAGTACACCCATGCACCGCATGACTTGCAGTTGCCATGGCTTGTGTGCCACCTTCCAAGAAGTTATTTGTGCACAGCACAGCTTAGGCCCCCAGCACTCCATCCTGTGACGCACAGCTTCCTGAGTTGTTCTCCAGCGGCGTGGGATCCTTTGTGTCGTACTGCATGGACCTCCATTTGCACCTCCTTTGTCCCCGTGCTGTGGAACTCGTGTGCGTGCTGCCTGGTCTTCTGAGCCCCCACTGTCTCCCCCTTCTGGGCAGAGGCCACCAGGTCCCTCCTTGTCCCGGGCAGCACCATTTTCTGCTAACTGTGAGCATTGTGGGTGCCAAGGCTTCTTGGGGGAATCTAGCGATGCAAACCAGTCTGCATTCATATATCCGACATGGGACATCTTCTGCACCAACCAGGAACCCGCATCTGTCTTCTTTGGTGCAATACTGACTTTGTCTTCTGACTGGTGGTTCTTCTTTTGCACCTTCATCCTGGTTAGCAGGGGCTCCTGTTCTGCCTGGACTCTTCAGTGCTTCTTGGACTCGGTCCCCTTCAGCCACAGGTCTTCAAGTCCAGGAATCCATCATTGGTGTCTTGCAGTCTCTTCTGGTTCTTGCATTATCTTCTATCATGACTTCCAGTGTGTTTTAGGAAACTTGCTGTGTTTTACTCCTGCTTTCCTGGGCTCTGGGGTGGGGTATTTTACTTACATTTGGTGTTTTCTTACAGTCCCATAACCCCATAACCCCTCTACACACTACACTTGCCTAGGTGGGAAACTGATTTTTGCATTCCACTATTTTAGTATGTGGTTTGTGTTCCCCCTAGGCCCATTGCAACCTATTGTGATTTTCACTGTTTGCACTATTTTCCGACTATTTACTTACCTGTTTTTGGTTACTAGTGTATATATTGTAGGAAAGTAGCCTCTTTCTAGCATGGTTACCCCCACTTTTGCCCTGTTTGTGAGTGTGTGTCAGTGTGTTTTTACTGTGTCATTGGGATCCTGCTAGCCAGGACCCCAGTGCTCATAGATAAAAACCTATATGTCAGTGTGTTTAGCCTGTCTCACTGGGACCCTGCTAGCCAGGACCCCAGTGTTCATAGTTTGTGGCCTAATGTGTATGCCGGTGTAGTGCCTAACTGTGTCACTGAGGCTCTGCTAATCAGAACTGCAGTGCTTATGCTCTCTCTGCTTTTGTCACTGTAGCCTAGTGATTACATTTACCAATTTCAATTGGCATAATGGACCGCCTTATAAGTCCCTAGTATATGGTACCTAGGTTCCCAGGGCACTGGGGTTCCAGGAGATCCATATGGGCTGCAGCAATTCTTTTGCCACCCATAGGGACCTCAGACAAACCCTTACACAGGACTGCCATTGCAGCCTGCGTAAAATAGTGCAAACACTATTTCACAGCAATTTTCACTGCACTTAAGTAACTTATAAGTCTCCTATATGTCTAACCTTCACTTGCTGAAGGTTAGGTGGAAAGTTACTAAGTGTAAGGGCACCCTTGCACTAGAAAAGGTGCCCACACATAGTTCAAGGCCATTTCCCCAGACATTGTGAGCGCGGGGACACCATTCCACATGTGCACTACATATAGGTCAATACCTATATGTAGCTTCACAATGGTAACTCCGAATATGGTCATATAACATGTCTAAGATCATGGAATTGTCCCCCCATTCCAAACCAGCTCTCTGAGGCTTGCACTGCAGCTACAGCTTCTGGCACCTCACAGACAGGGTTCTACCCTCCTGGGGTCTGGGCAGCCGAGTCCCAGGAAGGCCGAACAAATCATTTCCTCAGAGAGAAGGGTCATACACCCTTTCCCTTTGGAAGTAGGTGTTACAGGCTGGGGAGGGGTAGCCTCCCCCAGCCTCTGGAAATGCATTGAAGGGCACAGATGGTGCCCTTCTTGCAGAAACCAATCTACACCGGTTCAGGGACCCTTTCTCCCCTGCTCTGGTGGGAAGCTGGACAAAGGAAAGGGGAGTGACCATTCCCCTGTCCATCACCACCCCATGGGTGGTGCCCAATGCTCCTCCAGTGTGTCCCAGACTTCAGCCATCTTGCTTTGCAAGGTGTGGGGGCACTCTGGAGGGCTCTGAGTGGCCAGTGCCAGCAGGTGACATCAGAGCCCCCCTGAAAGGTCCATACCTGATAAGGTAGGCAATCCCCTTCAAAGGGCTATTTAGGGTCTCTCCTGTGAGTTCTCTTCAGAAGCTGCTTGCAAGTTTCCTTCAGGAATCCTCTGCAACCACTTCAGACTCTTCTGACCTCGGATCAACTGCAGCCAGCTCCAAGACACTCTGTCACTGCAACAAAGTGCCTACAAGAGACACTTTTATTCAGTAACCTCAGCTCCGAGTCAGCAACTGCAACAGTTTCCATGATGTGCATGCTCTGGGGACTCCCTGTCTTCATCCTGCATCAGAAGGACTGAAGAAATCTACTCCAAGCAGGCACCTTCCAAGGCGATGACGGGTACCCTGGGACTCCTCTCACGTTGACGAACATGCTCCTAAGGACACAGAGGGTAGACATCATTGAGATAGACCATGGAAACTCAAAGTACGGCCCGCGGGCCTCATGCGGCCCCTCTGACCTTTACATGCGTCCCCTGGGGCAACAGGAGCAGTGGCAGCTGTTTGCTCGACTCTGCACTAACAATAAAAATATTAAATACACACACAATCATTTATTTCAAACTTAATTGGTATTAAAGAAAGGAAGTAACTAGGGACTCCTGCACTTAACTTTAGAAAAGCCTTCATTTTTAAAGACATCTTGCAGCACAAGTGTAAAACTAAGACAGTCTCTTTAAAATTAAAAACATGTATTTAGTTAACATGCAGAACCTTTTTGCCTTAGTACAATTTATTTTATCAGTGCACTGAGATGTATTCCTTTAAAAGTGATAGTTTTCAAACATACATTTGGAAACATACATTTTTAAACATTAATTATTTCCCTTATCCTGAGAACACAACCAATAGTAAATTGAAGAGGCCAGTCACTTGGTATGTGCACTTTATCAGTGACCTGGGTTCCTATCATACATTAACAACATTATAGTTTATTAAATCCAACATAGAGGCAGGTTTTGTGCAGCGCACACCATGAATCATGTATTTCGAAGTCATCTTAAATGTGATAATGCAGAAAAAGGAGTGAAGTGAGACTAAACAATTGCCTAGGATCACACAATTTGGAAAAGTGGGTAAGCCAGGATTCCTTCCAGGTCTTCTGGTTTTCCATTGTTTATTTCAGCCACTAGATGTATATTATTTGCTTCTCCTACACCTACCTTGCCACCAATCCCCCGAGCCACCCCACTTGACCACCACAGCACTGGCATCAATGCGGCCCCCAGGTGCGTGACAGACAAAACGTTTTGGCCCCTGGGAAAATGTTTGCGAGTACCCATGACATAGACTGTCCTAAGGTCCAACTGACGCAATTTGGAGGAGGTAAGACCTTGCCTTCCCCAAGAACGATGGTACCCCTGTGTTTTGTGTCTTCTTCGCCTCCTGAGGCCTCGGTGCACTCTTTGCAAAATTCCCACATGAACAGCCTGGCCCAGGTCCCCAGCGCTCCACCCTGTGTTGCTCAACTTGCTGAGTTGTTCTCCGGCAGCGTGGGACCTTCTTTTGTTGTGCTGCATCAACTGTGTTTGCACCTCCTTTAAACCCAGATCCTGCAGCTTCTGGGGGTGCTGGCTGGCATCCTGAGGGCTCTCTAAAGTGCTGAGAGACCCCTCTTCCTCCTCACACAGAGCTGAGGCCCCCAGGTCCCTCCTGGGTCCATCGAGCGCAATTTTGATGAAAAATGCACTTTTGCTGTAGCCAAGGCTTGTTGGTACCTTCCAACACGAAATCTCATCTGCAACAATCTTCATGCAGTGGGACATCTTTTGCATCATGCAGAAACCCACTGGCATCTTCCTAGGGTGCATTTCTGCAGTCCTCAACTAACCAGGGACTCTTCTTTCGCACCCTCTTCTGGGTTGGCAGGGGTTCCTGTCCTTCCTGGAACCTATTTCAACTTCTGGACTTGGTCCCCTTCCTTTGCAGATCTCCGGGTTAATCTCTCCACCAATCCATTAGTTTGAGGATGGTATGGTATGGTGAATTTATAGGTTACACCACATTCCTTCCACATTGCCTTTAAGTATGCAGACATGAAGTTGCTACCCCTGTCTGATACTACCTCTTTAGGGAAGCCCACCCTGGAAAATATTCCCAAGAGGACCTTTGCCACTGCAGGAGCTGTAGTTGTCCTTAAGGGGATGGCTTCTGGGTATCTAGTGGCATGGTCTACCACCACTAAGATCAATCTATTTCCAGAAGCAGTTGGAGGGTCAAGGGGGCCCACAATGTCAACCCCAACCCTCTCAAAGTGCACCCAAACCACAGGCAGTGATATTAGGGGGGCCTTTGGAGTGCCACCAGTCTTGCCACTGGCTCTTGCCACTGGCTTGGCAAGTGGCACAAGAGTGACAAAACTCTTCTGTGTCTTCTGATATGTGAGGCCAGTGAAAGTGAGGGATCAGTCTGTCCCAAGGTTTGCTTTGTCCCAGATGTCCAGCAAGGGGAATGTCATGTGCCAGTGTTAGGAGAAATTTACCTATACTGCAAGGGAATGACCAGTCTCCTGATAGCACCAGATTTTGGGTCCCTTGCTTCAGTATAAAGGAGATTGTTCTCTGTAGGAAAGTACCATCTTGCCTGGCATGTTACCCCCATTTTTCACTGTATATATGTTGTTTTAGTTGTATGTGTCACTGGGACCCTGGTAACCCAGGGCCCCAGTGCTCATAAGTGTGCCTGAATGTGTTACCTGTGTAGTGACTAACTGTCTCACTGAGGCTCTGCTAATCAGAACCTCAGTGGTTATGCTCTCTCATTTCTTTCCAAATTGTCACTAACAGGCTAGTGACCATTTTTACCAATTTACATTGGCTTACTGGAACACCCTTATAATTCCCTAGTATATGGTACTGAGGTACCCAGGGTATTGGGGTTCCAGGAGATCCCTATGGGCTGCAGCATTTCTTTTGCCACCCATAGGGAGCTCTGACAATTCTTACACAGGCCTGCCACTGCAGCCTGAGTGAAATAACGTCCACGTTATTTCACAGCCATTTTACACTGCACTTAAGTAACTTATAAGTCACCTATATGTCTAACCTTTACCTGGTAAAGGTTGGGTGCAAAGTTACTTAGTGTGAGGGCACCCTGGCACTAGCCAAGGTGCCCCCACATTGTTCAGAGCCAATTCCCCGAACTTTGTGAGTGCGGGGACACCATTACACGCGTGCACTACATATAGGTCACTACCTATATGTAGCTTCACAATGGTAACTCCGAATATGGCCATGTAACATGTCTATGATCATGGAATTGCCCCCTCTATGCCATCCTGGCATAGTTGGCACAATCCCATGATCCCAGTGGTCTGTAGCACAGACCCTGGTACTGCCAAACTGCCCTTCCTGGGGTTTCACTGCAGCTGCTGCTGCTGCCAACCCCTCAGACAGGCAGCTGCCCTCCTGGGGTCCAGCCAGGCCTGGCCCAGGATGGCAGAACAAAGAACTTCCTCTGAGAGAGGGTGTGACACCCTCTCCCTTTGGAAAATGGTGTGAAGGCAGGGGAGGAGTAGCCTCCCCCAGCCTCTGGAAATGCTTTGTTGGGCACAGATGTGCCCAATTCTGCATAAGCCAGTCTACACCGGTTCAGGGACCCCTTAGCCCCTGCTCTGGCGCGAAACTGGACAAAGGAAAGGGGAGTGACCACTCCCCTGACCTGCACCTCCCCTGGGAGGTGTCCAGAGCTCCTCCAGTGTGCTCCAGACCTCTGCCATCTTGGAAACAGAGGTGCTGCTGGCACACTGGACTGCTCTGAGTGGCCAGTGCCACCAGGTGACGTCAGAGACTCCTTGTGATAGGCTCCTTCAGGTGTTGCTAGCCTATCCTCTCTCCTAGGTAGCCAAACCCTCTTTTCTGGCTATTTAGGGTCTCTGTCTCTGGGGAAACTTTAGATAACGAATGCATGAGCTCAGCCGAGTTCCTCTGCATCTCTCTCTTCACCTTCTGATAAGGAATCGACCGCTGACCGCGCTGGAAGCCTGCAAACCTGCAACATAGTAGCAAAGACGACTACTGCAACTCTGTAACGCTGATCCTGCCGCCTTCTCGACTGTTTTCCTGCTTGTGCATGCTGTGGGGGTAGTCTGCCTCCTCTCTGCACCAGAAGCTCCGAAGAAATCTCCCATGGGTCGACGGAATCTTCCCCCTGCAACCGCAGGCACCAAAAAGCTGCATTACCGGTCCCTTGGGTCTCCTCTCAGCACGACGAGCGAGGTCCCTCGAATCCAGCGACGCTGTCCAAGGGACCCCCACAGTCCAGTGACTCTTCAGCCCAAGTTTGGTGGAGGTAAGTCCTTGCCTCACCTCGCTGGGCTGCATTGCTGGGAACCGCGACTTTGCAGCTACTCCGGCCCCTGTGCACTTCTGGCGGAAATCCTTTGTGCACAGCCAAGCCTGGGTCCACGGCACTCTAACCTGCATTGCACGACTTTCTAAGTTGGTCTCCGGCGACGTGGGACTCCTTTGTGCAACTCCGGCGAGCACCGTTTCACGCATCCTTGTAGTGCCTGTTTCTGGCACTTCTCCGGGTGCTACCTGCTTCAATGAGGGCTCTTTGTCTTGCTCGACGTCCCCTCTCTCTTCAGGTCCAATTTGCGACCTCCTGGTCCCTCCTGGGCCCCAGCAGCGTCCAAAAACGCCAAACGCATGATTTGCAGCTAGCAAGGTTTTTTGGCGTTCGTTCGGCGGGAAAACACTTCTGCACGACTTTCCACGGAGATGGGCAGATGCCCAGGAAATGCCAGCTGCGGGTGCAAAGAAACTTCGACTGGACAGAAGAAGCTGAGGTTTCTGCAGGAACGAAAAGGGCTAGAGACTTCTCCTTTGGTGGACGGATCCCTCTCGCCTTGGAGAGTCGTGCAGAAGTGTTTTCCCGCCGGAAGGACGCCAACAAGCCTTGCTACACGCAAATCGTCCGTTTGGCGTTTTTGGACGCTGCTGGGGCCCAGGAGGGACCAGGAGGTCGCAAATTGGACTTGAAGAGAGAGGGGACATCGAGCAAGACAAAGAGCCCTCACTGAAGCAGGTAGCACCCGGAGAAGTGCCAGAAACAGGCACTACGAGGATGTGTGAAACGGTGCTCGCCGAAGTTGCACAAAGGAGTCCCACGTCGCCGGAGACCAACTTAGAAAGTCGTGCAATGCAGGTTAGAGTGCCGTGGACCCAGGCTTGGCTGTGCACGAAGGATTTCCGCCGGAAGTGCACAGGGGCCGGAGCAGCTGCAAAGTTGCGGTTCCCAGCAATGCAGCCCAGCAAGGTGAGGCAAGGACTTACCTCCACCAAACTTGGGCTGAAAAGTCAGTGGACTGTGGGGGTCACTTGGACAGCATCGCTGGATTCGAGGGACCTCGCTCGTCGTGCTGAGAGGAGACCCAAGGGACCGGTAATGCAGCTTTTTGGTGCCTGCGGTTGCAGGGGGAAGATTCCGTCGACCCACGGGAGATTTCTTCGGAGCTTCTGGTGCAGAGAGGAGGCAGACTACCCCCACAGCATGCACAAGCAGGAAAACAGTCGAGAAGGCGGCAGGATCAGCGTTACAGAGTTGCAGTAGTCGTCTTTGCTACTATGTTGCAGGTTTGCAGGCTTCCAGCGCGGTCAGCGGTCGATTCCTTATGAGAAGGTGAAGAGGGAGATGCAGAGGAACTCGGCTGAGCTCATGCATTCGTTATCTGCAGTTTCCCCAGAGACAGAGACCCTAAATAGCCAGAAAAGAGGGTTTGGCTACCTAGGAGAGAGGAAAGGCTACTAACACCTGAAGGAGCCTATCACAAGGAGTCTCTGACGTCACCTGGTGGCACTGGCCACTCAGAGCAGTCCAGTGTGCCAGCAGCACCTCTGTTTCCAAGATGGCAGAGGTCTGGAGCACACTGGAGGAGCTCTGGACACCTCCCAGGGGAGGTGCAGGTCAGGGGAGTGGTCACTCCCCTTTCCTTTGTCCAGTTTCGCGCCAGAGCAGGGGCTAAGGGGTCCCTGAACCAGTGTAGACTGGCTTATGCAGAATTGGGCACATCTGTGCCCAACAAAGCATTTCCAGAGGCTGGGGGAGGCTACTCCTCCCCTGCCTTCACACCATTTTCCAAAGGGAGAGGGTGTCACACCCTCTCTCAGAGGAAGTTCTTTGTTCTGCCATCCTGGGCCAGGCCTGGCTGGACCCCAGGAGGGCAGCTGCCTGTCTGAGGGGTTGGCAGCAGCAGCAGCTGCAGTGAAACCCCAGGAAGGGCAGTCTGGCAGTACCAGGGTCTGTGCTACAGACCACTGGGATCATGGAATTGTACCAACAATGCCAGGATGGCATAGAGGGGGCAATTCCATGATCATAGACATGTTACATGGCCATATTCGGAGTTACCATGGTGAAGCTACATATAGGTAGTGACCTATATGTAGTGCACGCGTGTAATGGTGTCCCCGCACTCACAAAGTTCAGTGAATTGGCTCTGAACAATGTGGGGGCACCTTGGCTAGTGCCAGGGTGCCCTCACACTAAGTAACTTTGCACCTAACCTTTACCAGGTAAAGGCTAGACATATACGTGACTTATAAGTTACTTAAGTGCAGTGTAAAATGGCTGTGAAATAACGTGGACGTTATTTCACTCAGGCTGCAGTGGCAGGCCTGTGTAAGAATTGTCAGAGCTCCCTATGGGTGGCAAAAGAAATGCTGCAGCCCATAGGGATCTCCTGGAACCCCAATACCCTGGGTACCTCTGTACCATATACTAGGGAATTATAAGGGTGTTCCAGTAAGCCAATGTGAATTGGTAAAATTGGTCATTAGCCTGTTAGTGACAATTTAAAAGTAATGAGAGAGCATAACCACTGAGGTTCTGGTTAGCAGAGCCTCAGTGAGACAGTTAGGCACCACACAGGGAACATATACCTGCACACCTATGAGCACTGGGGCCCTGTGTGACAGGGTCCCAGTGACACATACATATAGGCCACAAACCTATGAGCACTGGGGTTCTGACCAGCAGGATCCCAGTGACACATAACAACCATACTGAAACCATAGTGTTTTCACTATGAGCACTGAGGCCTGGCTATCAGGATCCCAGTGAGACAGTGAAAACAGTGACAAACACCCTGACATACACTCACAAACAGGCCAAAAGTGGGGGTAACAAGGCTAGAAAGAGGCTACCTTCTCACACTCAGGGTAAGAAGTGTGGGATGATTCTGAAGCAGAAGAAACAATAGAATTGGCAGAGGCTGATCTTTCCCTAACTTGAGCCACCCTAGTGACCTGGCCTCTAGGCGTGAAGGGAGCCCTACTAGTGCGTGAACCCTTCCCACTCCCAGTTACACTAGTGGGTTTGTTGAAAGAAAGATCAGTGGAAGGACCCTCCCCAGGATTATAAGTGTGCTCCTCTGAGCCTGCCTGTTTGGAATCTTCCTCAGCTTCCCCATCTGGCTGATCCTGAGCAGTGCTAAGTCCCTGGTCATCCTTCGGGAGAAGATTCAAAAGGAATTCCTTGTTGGGGTTCTTTCCCATCCCTAAACTCCTTTCAATGCAGAGACCCCTCAAACTTTTAAAGTTAAGATTCTCATATGTTCTTTTCACAACTCTAGGGGTAGCTTCTACAGAAGACATGTTGAAAGAAAGAGTTTAGGAAAGTGAGTAAAAAGTTAGTAGACTAGCAGACCTAACTTTTTAGAGAAAAGAAGAAACTTTTAAGAAACTTTGTAAAACGTTTGCAAAGTTTAAAGAACTTTTTAGAAAGTTAGAAATTACTTCTAGGTATAATTATGTATAGCTGTAAGTATTGGAGCAAGCTCTTCTTGTCAAAAGCACTAGTAACAAAGTCTTAAAGAAATTGCAAGTACTTATCCCACCGCAGCACCACCAATGCAGGAGGCTGGCCTGGTTAGTATTGGGTACATTGAGTAATTACGCCTTTCACCAGGTCCAGTTGTCCCTTATTAGTGAAATGTAGTAGTGTTCTAGAAGCTTAGGCTGAGGTAGATAGCTATAGCAGAGCAGCTTAGGCTGAACTAGGAGACATGTAAAGCTCCTGCAATACCACTTATAGTTACACGGTACTCATACTCAAGTAAAGACAATACTCAGTGTTACCAAAAATAAAGGTTTTTTATGTGGGTGACACAAGGCCAAAAATATCAGAACGGTAATACTCCTTCTGCATGAAGGATTCTTGCAAATAGTGCACCGTGGCCTCAGGAGGTGAAGATGATGCGTGCACAGGGGTACTGTCTCTAATGTTATGTTATGTTATGTTATGTTATACTATTTATAGAGCGCATGGCTACCCTGGGGTTTCCCAGTGCTGAAGGACCAAGACCGAAAATAAACCGGCAGAGCCAGGTCTAAAATAACCACATTTTTAGGGCCTTCCGAAAATTGTACTCTTGGTTCATTAGCCGTAGTCTGGGAGGACGGGAATTCCACAACTTGGCTCCCAAAAAGGCCAAGGTGGCTCCACCCCATGGGGAAGGCAAGCTCTTATCTCCTCCAATTTTAGACAGCAGGACCTTAGGACAGTCTTTGTCGAAGAGGTCAATCACCTGTGTTCAAAGGAGCATGCTCGTCACCAGAAGAGGAGTCCAAGAGAACAGGTCGTCGACTTAGAAGGTGCCTGAAAGAGCTGGGAAGAGACTCTGTCACTCCACAGGAGATTTCTTTGGTCCTTCTGGTGCAGGGTGAAGACAGGGAGTCCCCAATGCGTGCACACCATGGAAACTGTTGCAGTTGCTGACTAGAACTAAAGTTGCAGAGTAAAAGTAGCCCTTGTGGATACTTTGTTGCTGTTACAGCAGTTCCTTGAGCAGTCTGCGGTCGATCTGAGGTCAGAGGATGAAGTAGTAGTTGCAGAGGATTTCTGCTCGAAACTTGCAAGTAGAATCTGAAGAGAAACAAACTGGAGAGGCCATAAATAGCCCTGAGAGGGGGATTGGCTACCTTATCAGGTATGGAACTGTCAGGAGGGGTCTCTGATGTCACCTGCTGGCACTGGCCACTCAGAGGCCTTCAGATTGTCCCCACACCTTGGAAAACAAGATGGCTGAAGTCTGGGACACACTAGAGGAGCTCTGGGCACCACCCCTGGGGTGGTGATAGACAGGGGAGTGGTCACTCCCCTTTCCTTTGTCAAATTTCATGCCAGAGCAGGGACTGGGGGTCGCTGAACCAGTGTAGACTGGCTTCTGCAAGGAGGGCACCATCTGTGCCCTTCAAAGCATTTCCAGAGGCTGGGGGAGGCTACCCCTCCCCAGCCTGTTACACCTATTTCCAAAGGGAGAGGGTTAACACCCTCCTCCCAAAGGAAATGCTTTGTTCTGCCTTCCTGGGACTGAGCTGCTCAGACCCCAGGAGGGCAGAACCCTGTCTGTGAGGTGGCAGCAGCTGTAGCTGCAGTGCAAGCCTCAGAAAGCTGGTTTGACAGAAATGGGAGTCATTGGTGGAGCCCCAGGATGAAAGGAATTGGCTCCCCAATACCAGATTTGGAATGGGGGGAGAATTCCATGATCTTAGACACCTGACATGGACATATTCGGAGTTACCTTTGTGAAGCTACATATAGGTATTGACCTATATGTAGTGCACGCGTGTAATGGGGTCCCCGCACTCACAAAGTCTGGGGAATTGGCCCTGGACTGCATGGGGGCACCTTTGCTAGTGCAAGGGTGCCCTCACATTTAGTAACTTTGCACCTAGCTTTCAGTAAATGAAAGTTAGACCTATAGGTGACTTATAAGTTACTTAAGTGCAGTGAAAATGGCAGGGAAATAGTGTGTGCACTATTTCACGCAGGCTGCAACGGCAGTCCTGTGAAAGAGTTTGTCTGAGCTCCTTATGGGTGGCAAAAGAAATGCTGGAGCTCATAAGGATCTCCTGGAACTACAATGCCCTGGATACCTAGGAACCATATACTAGGGACTTATAAGGGGGACCAGTGTGCCAATTAAAATTGGTAAATGAAGTCAATAGCCTATAGTGACAAATTTAAAAGCAGAGAGAGCATAAGCACTGAGGTTCTAGTTAGCAAAGCCACAGTGACACAGTTAAGCACTACTGATAACACACACGTGTAGGCCACAATCTATGAGCACTGGGGTCCTGACCAGCAGGATCCTAGGGAGACAGGCAAAACATACTGACATACAGGGACAAAAATGGGTGTAACATGCCAAGAAAGATGGTACTTTCCTACACAACCCCCCCGCCCCAAACGAGGGACAATAAGGCTAACCTTGCCCAGATGAGTCTTCACTGTCTAAGTGGGAAATATCTGGAGCATCCATCTGCATTGGAGTGGGTACTTCCAGGTCTATGTTTCACTGTAAAGTCCATCCCCTGTAGGGAAATGGACCACCTCAACAATTTGGGGTTTTCTCATTTGTTTAAGCCATATTAGAGGTTTGTGGTCTGTGTGAACAATGAAGTGAGTCCCAAACAAGTAAGGCTTCAGCTTCTTCGAGGCCCAGACCACAGCAAAGGCCTCCCTCTCTATGGCAGACCAACTCTTTTCTCTATGGGTCAACCTCCTGCTGCTAAAAGCAACAGGTTGATCCTGGTTGTAGGAGGCTGGCCTGGCTCATAGTGGGTACCCTGTGGTACTTACACCCTGTGCCAGGTCCAGTTAGCCCTTATTAGTAGAATAGAGGTGTTTCTAGCAGCTTAGGCTGATAGAAGGTAGCTATGGCAAAGCAGCTGAGGCTGAACTAGGAGACATGCAAAGTTCCTACTATACCACTTATATCATATGCACAATATCAAAAGAAAACAAAATACTCAGAGTTATTATTTTTATGACAATATGCCACAAGTATCTCAGTGAGTACCCTCAGTAAGAAGGTAAGTAATATACAAAAGATATATGTACACAAACCCAAAACAGGTAAGTAAGAGTCAGAAAAGTAATGCAAACAGTGTAGAATTACAATAGGTTGTAATAGGCAAGCATAGGTCTAGGGGCAACACAAACCATATACTCCAAAAGTGGAATGCGAATCACGAATGGACCCCAGACCTATGGGAGCTTGTAGAGGGTCGCTGGGACTGTAAGAAAACAGTCAGGGTGTCCAAGATACCCCACCCCAAGACCCTGAAAAGTAGGAGTAAAGTACACCTACTACCCCAAAAGAGCACAATAGTCGTGATAGGGGGATTCTGCAAGAACAACAAACACCAGCAAGGCACTGAAGGTGGATTCCTGGACCTGAGGACCTGCAAGGCAAGGGGACCAAGTCCAAGAGTCGCGATAGTGTCCGGGGGGGCAGGAGCCCAGAAAACCCCAGATGAAGGTGCAAGGAAGCTGCCTCTGGGTGGAAGAAGCTTGAAGTTCTGCAACAATGAAGAGGACTAGGAACTTCTCCTTTGGATGGAAAATGCCCCACGTCGCGATAAAGGTTGCAGAAGTGTTCCCACCCAGAAATACCACAAACAAGCCTTGCTAGCAGCAAGGGTCACAGTAGAGGTTTTTTGGTGCTGCTGGGGACCAGGAAGGACCAGGATGTTGCTCCTTGGAGGAGGAGACAGAGGAGGTGCTCAGCAACTCAGAGAGTCCCCACAGAAGCAGGCAGCACCCGCAGAAGCACCTGAATAGACACTTAGAAGATTTGGGAACTGGAGTCCATGCAGAGTTACAAAGGAGGGTCCCAAGATGTCGGAGGCCAACTCAGAGGGTTGAGCACTGCAGGACGGAGTGCTGGGGACCCAGGCTAGGCTGTGCACAAAGGAAATCCTGGAAGAGTGCACAGGAGCTGGAGCAGCTGCAAATCATGCAGTACACAGGTTTGCAGTCTAGGGTGGGGAGGCAAGGACTTACCTCCACCAAACTTGGACTGAAGGATCAATGGACTGTGGAAGTCACTTGGATAGAAATCCTGTGTTCCAGGGACCACACTTGTCAGGATGAGAGGGGACCCAGAGGACCGGTGATGTAGTCTTTTGGTGCCTGCATTAGCAGGGGGAAGATTGCGTCGACCCACAGGAGATTTCTTCTTGGCTTCCAGTGCAGGGTGAAGGCAGGTGACCCCCAGAGCATGCATCACCAGGAAACAGTCGAGGAAGCTAGCAGGATGAGGCACTACAATGTTGCTGGTAGTCGTCTTGCTACTTTGTTGCGGTTTTGCAGGCATCCTGGTGCAGTCAGCAGTCGATCCTTGGTAGAAGTCGAAGAGGGAGATGCAGAGGAACTCATGTGAGCTTATTCGTTATCTGAAGAATACCCCAGAGGAGAGACCCTAAACAGCCAGAAAAGGAGGTTTGGCTACCAATAAAGGAGGATTGGCTTCCAAGAAAGGTAAGAGCCTATCAGAGGGGGTCTCTGACGTCACCTGCTGGCACTGGCCACTCAGAGCAGTCCAGTGTGCCCCAACACCTCTGTTTCCAAGATGGCAGGGGTCTGGGACACACTGGAGGAGCACTGGGCACCTCCCCTGGGAGGTACTGGTCAGGGGAGTGGTCACTCCCCTTTCTTTTGTCCAGTTTAGCGCCAGAGCAGGGCTGAGGGATCCCTGAACAGGTGTAGACTGGCTTATGCAGAGATGGACACCATCTGTGCCCATCAAAGCATTTCCAGAGGCTGGGGGAAGTTACTCCTCGTCAGCCCTTCACACCTATTTCCAAAGGGAGAGGATGTAACTCCCTCTCTCAGAGGAAATCCTTTGTTCTCCCTTCCTGGGCCAGGGCTGCCTGGACCCCAGGAGGGCAGAATCCTGTCTGAGGGGTTGGCAGCAGCAGCTTCAGTGGAAACCCCGGAAAGGCAGTTTGGCAGTACCCGGGTTCTGTGCTAGAGACCCGGGGGATCATGGAATTGTCCCCCTAAAACCAGAATGGTATTTGGGTGACAATTCCATGATCTTAGACATGTTACATGGCCATGTTCGGAGTTACCATTGTGACGCTGTACATAGGTAGTGACCTATGTACAGTGCACGCGTGTAATGGTGTCCCCACACTCATAAAGTCCGGGAAATGTGCCCTGAACGATGTGGGGGCACCTTGGCTAGGTCCAGGGTGCCCACACACTAAGTAACTTGGCACCCAACCTTCACCAGGTGAAGGTTAGACATATAGGTGACTTATAAGTTACTTAAGTGCAGTGAAAAATGGCTGTGAAATACGTGGACGTTATTTCACTCACGGTGCAGTGGTAGGCCTGTGTAAGAATTGTCAGTGCTCCCTATGGGTGGCAAAAGAAATGCTGCAGTCCATAGGGATCTCCAGGAACCCCAAAACCCTGGGTACCTAAGTACTTTATACAAGGGAATTATATGGGTGTACCAGTGTGCCAATGAGAATCGGTAAATTTAGTCTCTTGCCTGCAGTGACAAATTTAGAAAGCAGAGAGAGCATAAACACTGAGGTTCTGGTTAGCAGAGCCTCAGTGATACAGTTAGGCACCACACAGGGAACACATACAGGGCACATACTATGAGCACTGGGGTCCTGCCTGGCAGGATCCCAGTGATACAGGGGCTAAAACAACATACATACAGTCAAATATGGGGGTAGAATGCCAGGCAAGATGGTACTTTCCTAAACTTGTCCTCTGTGTTAAGTTGTGATAGTACTGCCCCTACCCCTAATTTAGAAGCATCAGTTTGGACAATGAATTTTGTGGAGTAGTTTGCGGTTTTCAAGCTAGGTGCAGTGCACATGGCCTGCTTAAGCTCCTCAAAAGCTATCTGTCCATAATACCTTTTTAGGCATTTTCTTTGAGGTGTGGTCATTAAGAGGGGCAACAATGGAGCCATAGTTCTTAATGAACCTCCTGTAACACCCGGTAAGACCTAAGAAGGCTCTGACCTGTGTCTTTGTAGTAGGGGGAGCCCAGTCCACAAAGGTCTGAATCTTCCCCTGTACTTTTTCAATCTGTTCTCCACCTACCAGGTGGCCCAGATAAACCACTTCCCCCTGCCCTATCTGGCACTTTGAAGCCTTGATAGACAGGCCTGCCTTTTGCAGGGCAAAAATCTCCATAGGTGGACCAGGTGGTCATCCCAGGTGGATCTAAATACAGCAATGTCATCTAAGTAAGCTGCACTAAAAGCTCCCAAACCTTGAAGGACTGTATTCACCAGCCTCTGGAAAGTGGCAGGTGCATTTTTCAAACCAAAGGGCATAACAGTGAATTGATAATGCCCTCCTATGGTAGAAAATGCAGTTTTTGCTTTAGCATCCTCTGATAACTTGATCTGCCAATACCCTGGAGTCAAATCAAAGGTGCTTAGATACTTGGCAGAAGCCAGTGTATCTATTAGCTCATCTGCCCTGGGTATAGGGTGAGCACAAGTTTTGGTTATAGTATTAAGACCCCTGTAGTGCACACAAAACCACATTTCTCTCTTTCCTTCTTTGCTGTGCAGTTTGGGGACAAGCACCACTGGGCTGGCTGAGTGGCTATCAGAGGGCTCAATAACTCCTCGAGCCAACATTTTTTGTACCTCTGTTTTAATGCAATCTCTGACATGGTCAGGCTGCCTGTAAATTTCACTCTTGACAGGTAAACTGTCTCCAGTATCAATTGAGTGTTCACACCAGGTAGTTGTACCAGGTATGAGGGAAAAGAGGTCAGAAAACTATCCTAGGAGATTTTCGCAGTCCTCCCTCTGCTCAGCAGTGAGGCAGTTTGCAAGCACCACTCCTTCCACTAAGCCATCAGCTTCGTGTTGGAGAAGAGGTCAGGGAGAGGGTTACTCTCTTCTTCCTGCCCCTCATCTGTGGCCCAGAGCAGGGTTAAGTCAGCCTTGTCATAATAGGGCTTAAGGCGATTGACATGAAGCATCCTAAGGGGGCTTCTGGCAGTGCCCAGGTCCACCAGATAGGTGACCTCACCTTTCTTCTCCACAATGAGATGGCGTCCACTCCATTTGTCCTGGAGTGCTCTTGGGGCCACAGGCTCCAATAACCACACCTTTTGTCCTTGTGGGTACTCTGTCAGGACAGCCTTACGGTCATGTCATTGCTTTTGGAGCTCTTGGCTGACCTGAAGGCTTTTAGTGGCCTTTTTCGTGTACTCAGCCATTCTCGATCTTAGGCCAAGTACATAGTCCACAATGTCTTGCTTTGGAGGTTTTAAAGGTTATTCCTAACCCTTCTTAACAAGAGCAAGGGGGGCCCTAACAGGGTGAACAGAGAGGAGCTCAAAGGGGCTGTAGCCCACTCCTTTTTGGGATACCTCCCTGTAGATGAAAAGGAGGCCTGGCAAGAGGACATCCCATCTCCTTCTGAGTTTCTCAGAGAGTTCTATGATCATGCCTTTGAGAGTTTTATTAAACCTCTCAAGCAATCAATTTGTTTGTGGATGATAAGGGGTGGTGAACTTGTCGGTAACACCACACTTCTTCCATATTGCTTGGAGGTATGCACACGTGAAGTTACTACCTCTGTCTGATACAACTTCCTTAGGGAAACTCACCATGGAAAAGATTCCCAGGAGGGCTTTTGCCACTACAGCTGCTGTGGTGGTCCTTAAGGGGGTAGCTTCTGGATACCTTGTGGCATGGTCCACTACCACAAGGAAGAGTCTATTGCCAGAAGCTGTTGGAGGGTCAAGGGCGCCACCTATGTCAACCCTTACCCTTTCAAAGGGCACCCCTACTACTTGCAGTGGGATTAAGGGAGCCTTTGGGGTGCCACCAGTCTTGCCACTGGCTTGGCAGGTGACAGAGGAGCGACAAAACTCCTTTGTGTCTTCTGACATGTGGGGCCTGTGAAAATGGGGAATAAGTCTGTCCCATGTTTTACTTTGGCCCAAATGCCCAGCCAAGGGAATGTCATGAGCTAGAGTTAGGAGAAATTCCCTATACTGGGGGGGATGACCAGTCTCCTGGTGGCACCAGGTTTAGGGTCCCTTCCTTCAGGATAGAGATTATTCTCCCAGTAAACTCTGTGGCTGTCATTGACATCCCCATTCTTCTGTTTGACAGCTTTCTGTCTGAGACCCTCTAGTGTGGGACAGGTTTGCGGTGCCACACTCAGTTCATCCCTGGCAGGCCCCCCTGCACCCAAAATCTCAGCTGTGTCAGCTTCAAGCTCCTCTGGTGTAGGTTCTGTACAGGGAGAAAACGCCTCCTCATCAAAAGGGGAATCATCTGGAGAGGGAGGGTTAGTGGACAAGGGTTTGCCCTTTCTTCCCCTAGTTTTTGGGAGCACTTGGTTCATTGCTCCATGATCCAAGTTTCCCTGTCCTCTTTGCTTCTTGGCCTGAGCCCTAGTAAGAGCAAAGATATGCTCAGGAATGCTCAGCATTGCTGCATGGTCCTCCATCTCCACTTCAGCCCAAGCTGAAGTCTCCAAATCATTTCCTAATAGACACTCTACAGGTAAGTCAGTGGATACCATAACTTTCTTTGGACCAGTAACCCCCACCCCCTGTTGAGATTCACAACAGCCATGGGGTCGCTAACAGTGTTGTAATGGGCGTCTGTCACTTGGTACTGATGACCAAGTAGGTGTTGCTTAGGGGCAACCAGTTTTTCCATAACCATAGTGACACTGGCACCTGTGTCCCTGTAGGCCTCAACCTGAACACCATTTATTAGGGATAGTTGCTTGTACTTATCCATATTAAGGGTTCAAGCAACCAAGGTGGCAAGGTCAATGCCACCATCGGATACTAAAAATGCCTCAGTGGTCTCCCTACCTAGACCAACCCTCTCTACATTATCAAAAGTGAGCCCAGCTATACCCTCTGACTGGCTATTTGTAGTTTTCTTCATACATCCACTGCTGTTACTTAGGGGCACTAGTGGAAGCAGTGGGGGTTGTGGTGGTGGGAGGTTTGGTGTTTCTTTTTGGAAAAGTGGGATCACTTGCCCAATGACCTTTGGCTTTACAGAGATAACACCATGGCTTTTTCTGATTGTGTGAAGAGGATTTGTGCCCACCCCCCCAGAGGATTTTTTGGGGCCTGATGAAGACTCTGAAGATGTTTCATCTTTGTCCCCACCCTTGTGCATGGGGCCCTCACCTCGGCTTTTCTGTGCCCCAGGGACCGCCACCTGTCCGGCGCTTATTTTTCATTTAATGCAGTGGCCATGAGCCAGCTCTATAGCCCTGGGGACTGCTACCTCCCTGGGGCTTGATTGTATTTCAATGCAGGGAGGCCATGAGGCACTCAGAAAGCCACCTCCCTGGGGCTTGATTGCATTTGAATGTGGGAAGGGTGCACGGCCCCCTCCAGGCCGGGGACAGCAAACTCCCTAGGGCTTCCATCTATCTGAATGCAGGGGGGCTGCGAAGCCCCCTCTCAGCCCCGGGACCACCATCTCCCCAGAGCTTCTTTCTATTTCAATGCAGGGGGGGCATGAGGCCTCCATGCGGCCTGAGGAACCACTACCTCCCCAGGGCAAACATGAAAAAAAAGAGAGGGGGTCCGTTTCAGACCCTTGCAGTCCGAGGGACCACCACTTCTCCGGGGCGTTATGCTAATTCTATGCTGGGATGGCACAACCCCCCCCCCCTGCAGCCCCTGGGACCACCTCCTCTGAAGGGTTTCGAATAAATACAATGCAGGGGGGCACGTGCCCCCTCCCGCAGCCATGGGGACCACCACCTTCCCGGTGTTTCCTTCTCTTTCAATGCAGGGGGGCTGTCTGGCACACAGCCCCCGGGACCATCAATTCCATGGGGAAAACATGAAAAAAAGAAAGGGGGTCTGTTTTGGACCCCCACAGCCCCAGAGGCCACCACCTCTCTGGGGCTTTACGCTACTTCTTTGCGGGGGCTGCGTGACCCCACCACAGCCCCAGGGATGCCACCTCTCCAGGGTTATAAATAAATACAATGCGGGGGCCATACTGCTCTCCCGCAGCCTCAGGGACCACCACCTCCCTGGTGGCAAAGATAGTATTAAGGGGCATATTTATACTTTTTGATGAAAAACTGCACTAAAGCAGTTTTGCATCAAAAAGTTTAGCACCGGCTTGCGCCATTCCTGAACACCAGCCAGCCGCCATATTTATGGAATGGCGCAAGCCTGTGCAAAGAGTGAGCTAACGTTGAAAAAAATAACGTTAGCCAGGTGGGGGTGGCGGTATGGGAGAAGGGGGTTTTGCACCAAAAAATGATGTTAGGCTGGTTAGAGGCAAAAAAATGCCTCTAACCAGCCTAGCATCATTTTCTGACACAAAACCATCCATTCCACATGACTCCTGTCTTAGAAAAGACAGGAGTCATGCCCACCACCCCGGTGCCCAACACAGGGGACCAGTGTCCCCTGGGCATGGCTATTGCACCCTGTGCCATGCAGGGGGCCCCAAGTTGGGCCCCCGATGGCACTTTAATTTAAAAAACAAATTACTTACCTATACTTACCCTACCCTAGGTAGGTACATGCATCTAAAAACTGGTGCAAACTCCAATACTTTGACGTTAGATGAGTCTAACATCAAAATATATATATGGAGTTAGTTTTGTGCTGAATTTGCATAAAAAATGATGCAAATTCAGCACAAATGGAGTATACATATGCCCCTAAGTGCGGGGAGGCCACCCAACAGCCCCGCAGTCCCAGGGACCACCTCATCCCTGTTGCTGAAGTTAAAGAAAATAGGGGATCCATTGCAGACCCACTCCCTGGGGACCAATACCTCCCCGGGGTGAAATTGAATATTGAAGGGGGTCCCTGCGGCCCCCCCTTGAGCAGCCAATGATGATCCTGGTGACACCCATGCCCCAGGGCTGGCTCCTGCTATGTCTCGGGGAGCCCACTCCCGGGACATAGCTGTTTGCTGTTACTTGGTAGGAGCTTTGACAGCTCTCACCAACTCAGAGCAAACACTCTAATCGCAGTGAGGGAGAATTGTCAAACCGCTCTCCCTCACTGCAAGTGGAGGTTTCCTCTGTTTCCTGACCCACGTGCAGGGAAACATAGAAAACAGTTGCTTTTGCTGACAGGGAGCTGCCTCTTTAGCAGTTCCCAGTGTGCAAAAGCAATTATTGCTCCTGCTGAAGGTGGGGAGCTGGCTGGGGCCACAGGGACCTTCAGGCTCCTCTCATGGCCCCTAACACACACTTGGTGCCCTGTCATTTGATATGCCATCAGTGATGTTATCAGGGATGTCACTTACCATGTCAGTTATGTAATATGTGGGTCATAAGCAGCGCATTATGGGGGGGGGGAAGTTATAGTTATCTGAGGTAACTATAACTGCTGAATTTCTATAGTTTTGCACATGTAAATTATGAGCCGAACTGTGCAGTCCCTTGTTTTTTTCAGTGAATTTATATACTTTTTAAAATTCTATTTCCCAACTATAATGTCCCTGTAGCCTTTGTTTTTTAATGTATATATATATATATTTATGTTGAAATTTCGGTTAGCAACAGTGCCAGCATATTGAACCACAGATATTATATTTCAATGCATGATTACTGCCTGGCTCCAGCGTGTAAGCGGCCTTATGTTAATGTCAAGGTAAGAAGAGCTCTCTTTAATGGGAGTGCAGCTGTTGTGATCCTCGTATAAGTCAGGAAATGAGAGGCTCCTGACAGCGAGAAGACCTGCCTCCTGTTAATGTAAGGTGTGTATTGAGTTTCGCCCAAGGGCAATAATTGTGGTTGGTGCAGACCCTGCTTATGAAGAAGAACTAGGATGTTTCCGGCAGAGTGGAGATCTGCTTCCTGTACAACATGTGATGGGTGACTGACTGGCATTTCGGTGGTTCTAAGTGGTGTAGGACAACTACTGGAGCATTACTGGGACATAGGTTGCAGTCTTTGTTAACAACAAAGTAAGCAGTGAGTACCAATTTATATTCTCCTGTTTTTGCTGTTTTATGAAACTCTAGTACTTACAGGCACTGTTAGGGGAGCTGCCTAAACCAATCTGGAGCGCCAGTGCTGTCTCAACTGCTACGTTAATATTGTTATTTTGTGGCTTCTGATATTCATTAAAGGAAGAAGGAGACCTCAAGCAGATTATTGTTTTCATAAGTTGTAAAAATGGCCAAGGCAAGTTCAAAATTGGATGGGTCTATAAAAATAGAAGTTAAATTAGACAAATTGGAAAAACTTTATAAGAAGGAGTTAGCAAAATGGTGTGAGGTGGAATACCTCAAAAACCAAATTGAAGCAGAGTGTAGGCCTAGGGGTTTGCACATTTTCACGATCCTCGCATATGAGGACCCTGAACCAGATACGCTGGAAGAATGGGTAAACCATTCAAACTACTGCTCCATCACTACGATGAAGATACTCATTAATTGTGCCATCAAAGATCAAGACAAATTGCTTGAGGGAAGCGAACAATTGAGTCAGGAGATTCAAAATCTGAAATTGAAAGAGCATTATGAAAGGGCTTCATGTGAGGCTGGAAGCATTGGAAGAGAAGATTACAACTAAAAAGCAAAAAAAGTTTATTAGAGACTTTTAAGATAATTAGGCAGGACAGATTCTAGAATTTCACAAGAAATATGATCATCTGTATAAGGATGAATCTACATCCAGCAAAATGACAGCAGTTTCTAGTGACCGTCAGGTGATGTCAGAGAGTGATGTTTCAGATGATAACCTGTCTGATGTTTCAGAAGAAACTCTAGCAAGTGGCCATGATGTGGGTTTGCGAAAAAATTTTTTTTTAAAGTTTCAACTGTTAATCCAAATCAGGACAGAACAGGGAAGGAATCAGGACTATAAATGAGCCAAAGGCAGAGGATCAAGAGGAAGAAGTAGAGGAAACAGGCACAAAGGAGGTACCAGAAAAGAAAATGCAGCCCAGTGGGAATGACAACAAGGAGCAGGTCACAGGCATCATGAATGTGGTAAATATGTCTGAACGTGAACTTACACAGGATGAAATTGTTGCTTTACCCTCAGGCTTATCCTTCGGCCCATCGACAAATTTAAACTAAGTTCAAAGTAGGATTGATCTCTTCTACTTAGCTAGTAAATTGAAACTAAAGAAATGGTTCTTTAACAGGTCATGTTTGAAATCTGCAGAATAAAAGGGATTAGCACCAAGGGATAGTGGGCTACTCATAGGTGAGTTAGATTTATTACACATGTTCTCACCTTAGATGAGTGGTCAGATTTGCATGGAGTTTCATATTTGAATTTCTTTGCAATTGGGAGTAGAAGTGGACAGGAGTTGCCATAGTGCTTGTAAACCCCCATCTACATTTATCCCCACAGTACAGAGTGACTCCATCAATGTCTTTGAAAAAGGTGTTATAAAGGAATTAAAAAACCTGAGGTTCAGACATCTATGGGATTTCAACAATAATTTGAGGCATTACCAGATTGAAGCTTTAGAGTGATCGAGATCTGACCCCACTATTGCCATTAGACAATCTGATAAAGGGGGTAATGTGGTGATATTAACTAAATGAATGTATTTAGATGGGGGGATTAAACTATTGTCCAACAAGTAATGTTATGAAGTCTCTAATAAGCAGGAAGTGATAAGGGCCAATAGTGAGTACTGGGGAAAATTGGTGGACTGGAAAAACAGGGGTCTTATTAAGTGAGATGAGCATCTATTTTTGAAATGTGACAAACCTACGATCCCTGTTTTATATCTGTTACCTAAACTGCACAAAAATTCAGTAAATCCACCTGGCAGACCCATAGTGTCCCCAATTGGGTGCTTATTGGAGAACACATTTGAATATGTAGACCATTACTAATGCCCCTTGACTGACTTCCTCACCATAATACAAGGTATACATTGGGAAAGGGTTTTGTATTGATGAAATGATTTTGGAAATTATACAATTCTGTCTCACTAATAACTTCTTCACATTTGATGATAAGATTTACAGATAGCTATGAGGGATGGTGATGAGTATCTGTTTCACCCCCAGCTATGCAAATGTATTTGTTAGCTGGTGGGAGGAGCAGGTGGCAAGTAACCTTCCTGAGTTTGAAGAACATGGGATACTGTGGGTCCGATTTATTGATGATGTTTTTGCCATTTGAAAAGAAGACACAACGTCTGCAGAAAAATGTGTAGAGACTTTGAACAATAATTAGTTAAATCTAAAGTTTATAGGTCAAACCAGCAGTACCATGATGGAATTTTTTGATGTTAAGGCAGAGGTGGTGGCAGGTAAACTAGAATCTAAATTGTACAGAAAACCCACAGCAGGTAATAGCCTTTTGTTTGTCACACATGCACTTCTGAAAAGCCTTTTTCAAAATATTCCCTATGGTGAACTATTAAGGGCTAAGCCGAACTGCAGTACTCTGGCGAGTTTTGAGCAGGAAAGCAAAATTAAGTTGGAAAGATTTAAAGATGGGGCTTTCCAGCTAAAATCTGGAATCAAGCCAAAAAGAGAGTGGGTATGGTTTGCAGAGACACTTTCTTACATCCACAGATGGAACCAGAAAAGGAAGAACAAGTGTTGGAAAGTGGATTTTTGGTAAGGGGAGGGATGTACCTACACCTAGCAATAGGCCACTGACCCAGCTTAGGTCCAGTTAGGTCTCAATAAATTAAACCCAGCATAACCCTAGGCAGCTTGGCAACGAGTGTCAAGGCTTAACTTAAGAGACAGTTATGGAAACCATTAAAACATCACAAAACAGCAAATAAATAAAACACAAAACACAATAAAAAATCCAACACCAATTTATAAAAACAGACTATGGAGATCATTATGACCCCGACGGATGGTGATAATGTGTTAGTAGTACCACCAACAGGCTGGCGGTACTTACCGCCACTTATGACGGGGCGGTCCTGCGATGGACATACCGCTGATACCGCCAGGCTGCTGCCAGCTTGCGGCCTGGCGATCTCAGTGGTTGTAATACACCAGGGCAGCGCTGCAAGCAGCGCTGCCCTAGGGCTTACGAGTCCACATATGGCAACCTGTCCATGGCGGTAAACACCGCCATGGAAAGGCTGGCGGCATGGGTGACTCGGGGGCCTGTGGGGGCCCCTGCAGAGCCCATGAACTTGGTATGGGAACTGCAGGGGCCCCCATGCACAGCCCCATCCCGCATTCCACTGCCCGACGCACCTCAACATTGCTTCCAGCTCTATTACGAGCCGGCTTCAATGTTGTGCTGACTTTTCCGCTGGGCCAGCGGGAAGAAACAGAGTTTACGTTTGCTGGCCCTAGCGGAAACGTCAAAATGTGGTGCCAAACATAACACCAGCACTGGCGGTATGCTAGCACCCGTGGCATCTGCAGTCTTAGGAAAAGACTGCCAATGTCATAAAGAGGGCCTATATGTTTATCTTTAAAATGACATCAGAATGATTAAAATCGGATAAGGGGAACAGGAGATGTGAATTTTTAAAGAATTAGGCCCATATTTATTTGTATTTTGTAAGTTTGTGCCGCTTTTGCGTCAAAAAGTGGCGCAAATGCGGCGCTAAAAAAGTATAAATATGGCCCTTAATATTTTCTAGCGCTTAGAAGCAACAGGCGCTCAAAGGTTTAAAAAAGATCACAATGGAAAGGGACAAAGTCCAGAGTTCAGGCCACCCACAAGGTACACTGTTGCGCTTACTTTCAGAAGTGTTTCTTGATTCAGGAAAGTGTACACAGCACCAGCCAAGGGTTTAGAGGCTATGGTTTGCCGCTTGGGGTCTGGGACTACAACTCCCACAATGCACCTTTTCCACTATGGAGTTGCTCCAAACATCTCCATACTTCTTGATCTTCTTCCAGAGGTCCTTTTTGGGTCCTTGAAGTGTCCACAGCTTGATCCAAGGTTCCAGAAGCTCTGAGTTGCACCTTGGGAGTTAGGACTACAATTCCCAGAATGTACCTGGTCAGAATCCTCAAATGGCTACTGGACGCTGGTCAGCTGCTTGAGGACTTGATGCAGGGGACTCTGGGCAGCTCCTTTGTACCTGTAGCAAACAGGGAGTCACTGCTTGAAGTAGTATAAGATAGGCAAAGTCCTTTTAGTGGTGAGGCCCAAGTGTGCAGCTGGTGCAGTCCTCCAGAGTGCAGTGTCCAGGTGCAGGTCAGTGGTCCAGCAGGGCTGTCCTTCTTCTTTTTGCCTTGTTCCTTGTAGGGATCTGAGGTGTGGGTGCAGCACCATATTTATTCTTGCTCCTGGGGTGGAAAGCAGGGGGGTCCTGGTTGTCCAATCACAGGCGGGCTCCTTCGACCTTTGATGACCACTTCCTGGGAAGTGTGGCAAAAATCAATCCCAGGGAGTAACATTCTCTAAAAATCCATCATGGCTGAAAGTGATTTTTGGAGGTCAGATCTGGCTAAGCCCGCCCACTGGTGTGGCTAAAAATCCTAAACACACCCCTCTCCTGCCCTCTCCTAATCTAATCAAGAGGGGAACCTAATTGTCTGGGGTTGCAGGAAGTGAGGGTGGTCTTGAGCTGCTCCAAATGTTATTCCCTGCCTTTGAAGACCAGTTTGGTAGCTCTCCTCTGATCCTGTTTCACCATCTTCTGAGGCAGATCTCCTCCCCTAGGCACATCCTTTGTGGTCAACCCATGCCACTTCACACCTTATCACGGCAGCCAGGCTGGGCTGCCAGAGACTGGCCAATCAGAGAAGAGCACTACATAGCTGAAGTTGGCAACTTTCAGGTAGAGTTTTAAAACTCTTTACCTGAACTAGTTATATTAAATCCAACAATGACAATTTGTGGGATTTATTATAACAATTAACTTGATATCAAACTCAAGGTGTCTGGCACTTTTGGGGACTTTGTTAAATAAAATAAAGCATCCCCATTTTAGCCTATGGAGGCCATTTACTACAGTGAGAGAAAAACAAATGTGGCTATTTTACCTCATCAGGGCTTATAAAACTATTTTGATAAGGTCCCTGCTTATAGTTACATGGCAGCCAACCCTAGAGGCATATAGGGCACACCTTAAAGGTGACATATAAAAATAAGGTAGTTTAAGACTTTGGAAGTACTTTTAATTCCAAAGTCGAATTAGCATATAACTTTAACTTAAAAGCAGCCAGAAAGGCAGGCCTGCCTTTAAAATGACCCTGGACACCTCAGCAGTGCACTACCTACGCTGGGGTCCCTAAATCTACATGCCCTACCATATACTAGGGACTTATAGGTAGGTTGACATAGCCTATTATAATTACCCTAATTTGCATACTCATTTTGAGTAGAGCTTAGGCCCTGGGCCTGGTTAGCAGTACCCAGGGCACCATCAAAGTAAGGAAAGCACTGTCAAAAAGTGAAAAATGGGGGCAAAAACTTAGGGAGCCTCTTCAATCAGCCCTGTTGTTGTGACAAGAAATAGATTTATCATAACTCTTTCCAAGGAGGCACACAATATATGCAGAATATTTAAGAAGTACTGGCATGTTTTAGAAAATGATGACATACTGCGACCGTATGTTGGCTCAGACCGGCAGATTACATTCAAATTAAGTCAGTCATTAATGGATAAACTCTGCACCAATCACATTACCAGCAAGGAAAAGGGTAAACCACAATGGAGAGGATTTTTTTCCTGTAGAAGCCATCACATAAACGTACATTACCTGTGATCAAGCTGTTGGAAAAAAACGTAGAAGTTTTAGAAAATGAAAGTAATATTTACCCACTAAGCCCCGCAAACTCGACAATCAGCAGGCAAAGCAGACCCTGCTCCCTGTCCAGGATACCTGCCCAGCGGAGTGTCAGCTGCTGCAACATGTGTGCGATGCGAATACTGTGTCGCACACATCACCGCACTCTTCCTCAGAGCTCTCAGCGCTCTCCCAGGGCATACTCCTTTTGTGACCTGCTGCGAGGATGTGGAAGCAGGCACTGCACCCAGAAAATGAGTGTGGCCACCTCCGCCTCGTAGAAGATGGGGCAGGCCACACCCCTGTCAGCCTGCATCGCCCACAGGAGTGCAGGTGTTGCTGCCTGCATCAGCTGCGGCTTCTGCCATTGGGGAAGTTGGACTGGGAACGAGAAGGAGGGCAGACAAAGAGGACAGACCAGGAAAGGAAAACCAAAAACAAAGTACACAAAAAGTCATAAAAACACACACAGAATCAGAAAATAAATGCAGGGAAAGTAAGACAGTAACATAAACAAGTAGACAAAAGTTGGGAATGGGAACTGGGAGATCAGATTAGGGTGGATTGCATTTGTTTTGTGGAGCAGGCAGCCAGCAAGGAAAGAGAAACAGGAACAGGCAAACCAAAATGCCCACACCCTTGCACACTACATGATTTTCCAGCACAAATTGTGCTACTGGCCTGGGAAAAGTAGATCGAACAGCAGGACAAGTATTTCCTGCCATTTGGTAGAATTCCACTCAATGTCACCGAGGTGTTTTGGAACTCTGAGGAATTCCATGGAGTAAAACTCTGTGAGTTAGTGCATCTTACTAAACTCCATGGTATAGTTGATATGGTCTGGAAGAAAGTGTCTTTACAGTGGCAAATGTATACCTTTCAACTTCTTGACTTAAAATTGGGGATCAAGATAAGTATTTACATTGGTAATCCAATTATGATGAACAGACAATTACCCACACCTGTAGTGTATTGAACTACTTCAAAGCCACAAAACCTATCCTTATGGGTTGGTGACACAATAATAGATGTCATCATTTATGTCCTCAATGATATAATGTGAACTGCTATCAGTGATGTCATCAATGATATTATTTACCACATCATGAGTGTTGTAATATGTGAGTACATCAGAGGTGCATGGTATGGGAGCTAGGTATGATTAGATCAGTAAACTATAACTGGTGAACTTCTGCATTTTATAATATGGCCTTACTTTAAAGTCATTTCAAAGTCATTTTTTTCAATGAGCAAGTCAAGGTGCTGTGCTGCGTGAAAGAGAAAGGGCAGAAATGCACTATATTTACCAATATATCGCACATTTCAGCTCTCTTCCTGCGCTGGCGCATAATCTGCTGCCTAGTGCTAATGCAGTCACCCCTGCAGAAATCTGTCTTGTAAGCGGAATTGTTTTTTTTGTGTAGGTAGGAATCTCTTCCTGCACAAAAACAATCCTTTGAGTCTTTTTTCTCTTTCTAAGTGTGCTGCAGAATTCAACACACTTAGAAATGGGAAATAAGGAGAAATAAAGATATTTCTCCTAATTGCATCTCCTGTGGTACCGGAGGTATTCCCAGGTTTACCAGACATGGTAAATCTTGGAATCTGGAAAAATCCATGAGTGGATGCATAAGAGCACCCATGCGCCCCCTATGGAACGTCTTTCCAGGGTAGAATCATGAAACTTGCTCTGCCTTGCGTTACTCCAGATTTACTAAGTAATGCAGGGCCACGCACTGTGGCCTTATGTTACTTGATAATTCTGACTTTAGAATTGCATTGCCATTGGGACACCATGCATGAAGAAACACAGTAATGTGATAAATCTGGCCCTTAGTACCGTAACTTACTATAAAATCCCCTTAGCCTTTGGTTTTTTAGTGAATGAATATCTGAAGATATTTTAATGTAAAGTAAGATACTATTAGCAAACCTAACTACAATGTCACCTTAAACTTTCTTTTTTTAAGTGAATTTTTAGGGTTTTTTATTTTAAATAAAGTAGGATAGCATTATTATTTTCAGTGAATATTTCACTGAGTATATTCATATTTATCCAACTGTCACTGAGCATACTGTTTGACTGTGCGCATTAGGGGTTTGGATGCAAAGCCTGAGAATCCTAGCATTTTGGCAGTGTGTGGTGGCCCTGTACCCTAACAACCAAGGGTGGCTCACCCTGCCTCACTGAGCATTGTGTGGGTCTGGGTATAGCGCCCAGCTATCAGCTGTACACGGCTTGGTGTTGGCAACAGTAATCTTGATGGCTTTTCAACCCCCTCATAGTGCACCACATACCCCAGCAGACAACTATCTAACATTTTTAATGTTTTACATTATTTTGTAGTACTTCCTCTGTACAGTTGCACAAGAAGTAGTCCAAGTTACTGCCGGATAAGTGCAAGTTTCACTTTTTAACTCTTGCTTGGGCCTGCAGTGATGTCATCATTGATGTTGTGAGTATTTTGGTGTACTATATGAAATGGCTGCGGAGCCTTATCATGCAGTACACTCACAAATAATGTCTTGGGTCCAGTCAGGCTCATTTACTTAATCCTAAACTCAATCCTGGGTAGCTGTAGCTGCGAGAGGTGGGGCTTCGCAAAGCAACTATGTATAGAGTATTTACCAGCTCCAAACAATGGAATAAAATAGTCACAACACACGAAAGAAAGAAAACACCAAGTTATACAAATAGATTATGGGGCAGATTTAAGAAAATTGGAGCTGCACCCAGTGCAGCGCCACTTTCCTTGCCCCCCTTAGCAGCCCACTACTGCCATCATGTGTGCACCATATTTAAAATATGGTGCACCGTAGCGCAGGGTAGGGAGCAATAGCATCAGAATTTCTGATGCTATTGATGTACTCTTCAGGCTAGTGCCAAACGTTTGGTGCTAACCATGAACCAGTACATAGGCGCCACTTTTAAACACAAGCATTGGTCACCAAAAACTTTAGAAAATTTTAAAAAGCTTGAAACAGTTGGTTCAACTACTCTGGCCCAGGCTGGGTGAACACTTTTGGCTGGACAGAGGTCTAGGGGGCCACAGTGGACATTTTGGACAGTTTCCTGACCACCAGAGCTTTTTTTAAGCAAGTTTCAAACTTTAAAGAACAACAGCCATAGACATCAACAGAGTGGTCCTGCTGCAGGGGATACACGCAAAAGATGCTCAAAGGACGCAGTCAATGGGGATGTCTTTGTGGGTGCTCTTCGGTCCACAGGGGAAGTCGGGTGAACTTGGCCACAGCAATCGGGGTCCCTCAAAGTCATGTGCATTGCAATAGCAGGCATGCCTATGCTGGAATACTGGTCAGTCTGCACCGCAGTTAGGGTAAAATCCTTAGGCGTGTCAGTGTCCTCTGGGTGCAATGAATGAGGATAGCACTTCCCCTCTTAAATTCCCCTTTTGGGCTAACACAGTGAGTGGCCATCCTAGGAGATGAGGTGGCACCTCACTCTGTGTCAACTGCCTTTGTTCTTTGGAGTTGTTCACCAGGTGGTCAGAAAGCTGCCTGAGAGCCAGGGCTTTCGTGAGGCTGCTTGGCAGGCTGGAGTAGAGTGTGGCAACTTTCTAAAAGTTGCTAAACTTTCATTGTGGGCAAAAGGTTGAGTTTAATGTCACATTTAATTTGAAATCTTACATAACCCAATTAGATAGTCTGATTCAGAAGTTAGCTGAGTTAGGGTGCCAACCAGTAACCATGGGTTTGCCTATAGGGCTGTTACCGTTTCCACAACAAAAAGACTATTTGGAAGTGTTACTGTTAGGACATATTAAAAATATATGTCCTACTTAACAAGATACACCTCCCTGCCATAGAGCTTTATAGGTCTTCCTTAGGGGAGACTTACATATGTTGTTGAGGGAGAGAGTGGCCTTGCCATTGGTGTGAATGGCAAAATCGAACTGACAATGTAAACACTGTCCTTCCAGTCTGCAGGGGCAGGCTGGGAGCTCTTTTGTACTTTGTCACAGAGGGTGGCACAAACAGTGCTGAAGCCCTTGGTAGACACTCTTTACATGCCCTGCTTACCTGTGTACCATAATCTAGGGACCTATAAGTAAATCAGCCTTTGCCAATTGGGCTTATTCAATTCAATATGCATTTTGTATAGGGTCAGAACCCTAGCACTGAGATCTGATAAGGAGGCCTCAATGCACTTTCAAAGTAAAAAAAACAGCCACATCAGTCCAAAAATGTGGGGGGTTGAGAATACAAGTAGAGGCATTTCCTTTCATATGTCATCTGTGATTTCATCAATTATGTCATTTGAGATACCATCAATGATAATATTTCGAAAGTAATTATTGATGACAGCCTTTATGCCATTATCCACTAATCTGCTGTTCAATATGCTTTACAATTTACTTTACAAATCAGTACAGCATTTGAAATATGTAAATTAGTGCAGGATCATATAAAGCATAAATTACATAAACATATGTGCTTATATAAACGAATTATACAGTAGCCCAATCCCTCTAGAGGCACTATCCCCATTTGATAGCCAAACATCTACTACATGCATCCTTTGCCCTGTGCAAAGCTCTTTGCTGAGAGTTTACTCACTACAGAACACCCAAGGCCCCTTAGGAGACCAAGCCCCTACTACTTATAGCCTTTGTCCTTTACACTGATCATCATGAAGAGGGCACTTCCTTTAGACACCCAGGCCATATTAGGTAGCCAAGCCCCTACTATGTACAGCCTTCTTCCTGTGCACAGCTCTTCACGGAGAGGTCACTTCCTCCAGACACCCAGACCCCATTAGGAGTCTAAGCATTTTGCCAACACATACACTTATTATTGGCAGTACAAAAGCTATAGCAAATTTGCTCTACAAGTAGCTCACTAATTTATATTTTGTGTCAGAAGCATAGAGAAAACTGCTAAACACATTGAATGATGCCATGAGTGATGTTATTAATAGTCATTTGATATGTCTTCAGTGATGTCATTAAACATGCCATAAGTGATGTAATATGTGAGGTCATAAGCTATGGATGCCAGGGGCACAAGTTATAGTTAGCTCAGTAAGCTTTGGTGATTTTTAATGGCTTTTTCAGTTTAGAATTGTATTTTTAACTTATAGTTTCACCTAACTATACCATTACTTTAATCTTTGTTTTTCTCAGTCAATTTCTAAGGTTTTCTTTAATGTAAAGCAAGATATTATTAACATACCTAACTTTAGAATCACTTTAACCTATTTTTTAAGTGAATTGCTGAGGTTTATTTAAAGATAAAGTAAGATCTTCTTACCCTACCGAACGTCACATTTGTTTTTTGCAGTGAATATCTAGTTTTTTTAATACAAAGTAAGATCTTAATACAATGTCAATGGCCTGGCACTCAACACCACCTGGGGTGTGGCCAATGCTCCCTCCCCCACCCATCTGTGCATGGCTAACCAAAGGAAAGCACTTATCACAATATAATGGAGTGTAATTTCAAGAAGGGCAGGCCTTCTGGCTTTGTCTAGGGGTGACCACATGCAAATTCAAGGCAAGATTAATGGCTTTTTCAAGGGATCATCACATATTTGCATGAAGACAAGCCTATTGGCTTTGTTAAGGGGTCAACCACATCAACATATGAACGCAAGCCTATTGGCTTTGTCAATGGGGTTACCATCTCAATAAAACAGCAATCATGTTTTCATGAGGGAAACATTAAAAACAAAATAATCCAAAATCATGAACATAAGTTATTCATTGTTAATAAGAAACATTGCAATGTGTGTCAATAACCCCTTTAATAAAGCATACATTTTTCAAATGGTAATAACCATGTCTGAGTCTTTTTGGGACATTTTTTGTGCGTGCTCTTGTACCGCCCGAGCAAAGTGGGACCACCAACGGGTGAGAGTAATCTAGTGTGCCCTGCTCTCAAAGGCAGGGAATAAACATGCCTATTTCATGTCCAGAACAAAATACTTTCGTCGAGCTCCAGGAGAGGGCCACCCTGGGGCCATTACCTGGCTCATGGAGGGGCCACAAGCACTCCTCTAGGGGTCCCTGTTAAATGTTGACTGATCCACACCCCCACGCCACTTTATTTTTTTTTCATCGAAACACAAAATGCACTAAACCAATGGGCCCAAGCCCAAAAGCAGGACCGCTAACATTTTTATTTTTGGTCCGAAGGTATACAATGCTGGACTTGCACCCTAATTTTAGGGGTTCAGGGTATCTCTTTTCTGCCTCCTTATGTTCTTTATTAAAAGCCTTTGCAGTACAGAGCAACAAATCTCAGAGTCCTGTAACAGCTGTCCCAACATTTCTGTTCATGTTGGTGCCAGCTAGTCAGAGCGCTTGCTCCAAAAAAATCCCCTGTCAAGCAAGAGTTCTTGAATCAATATTGAAAAACACGATTTTCAGGGCAATTAATCCATACACATTTATACCATTTCGAATTATATTTAAATCTGTTAAGATGTTTTCCATGGTGCAGACAAACGGAATGGAATAGGGAACATGAATATTGTGTAAGCAAAGCTTTCACCCCATTAATTGAAGAATGTGAATTGAAGAAAATTAAGAACATTGAGAAACTACTTTGGAGGAAATCAAATTATGGAAAACCAATTTAAGAACAATTTTTAAGGAATTACAAATAAACCAAAAGTTGAAAACAGAATGCCAAACATCAATTTCAGAGGAAGATGGTTGTATGTATAAAATGATGGACGCCATCCTTGAAAAAACTGTTTGAAATGATTTCTCAGTAACCATATTCTATGAAATTGTTTGTCTATGAAATCGCATAGAAAGTATGAATTAATGGAAATATGAAACCACGTAGGAGGAAAGCAAATCATGGAAAAACGATTTTAAGGAATGTCAAATCTAAATTATTACGAAATAACTGAACAATATTATTTTGTTGTACATACAAATCATAAAATATAGTAAATCTACAACATGTGTCAACAGTTGGAAACATAAGTGCACTCCATATCATATCCCAGTGAACATCTCAAAGCATACCTAAATGTACTAAGGGGCATATTTATACTCTGTTTGCGCCGGATTTGCGTCGTTTTTTTTTACGCAAATCCGACGCAAAGCTAACTCCATATTTATACTTTGGCGTTAGACCCGTCTAGCGCCAAAGATCTTGGAGTTTGCATCATTTTTTAGCGTGGACACCTACCTTGCGTTAATTATATGCAAGGTAGGCGTTCCCTTCTAAAAAATGACTTTAAGGCATGTGCGCCTTATTTAAACTCCCGTGCAAAAATGACGCACGGGAGTGGGCGGGCCTTAAAAAATGACGTCTAGCCGCTTTTGCGTCATTTTTTAACGCCTGGTCAGGGCAGGCGTTAAGGGACCTGTGGGCTCGGAAGAAGCCCAGAGGTGCCCTCCCATGCCCCCAGGGACACCCCCTGCCACCCTTGCCCACCCCAGGAGGACGCCCAAGGATGGAGGGACCCATCACAGGGAACTTAAGGTAAGTTCAGGTAAGTATTTTTTCCGTAATTTTTTTGTGGCATAGGGGGGCCTGATTTGTGCTCCCCTACATGCCACTATGCCCAATGACCATGCCCAGGGGACATAAGTCCCCTGGGCATGGCCATTGGGCAAGGGGGCATGACTCCTGTCTTTGCTAAGACCCCCTACCTAATGGCCATGCCCGGGGGACTTCTGTCCCCTGGGCATGGCCATTGGGCACAGTGCCATGTAGGGGGGCCCAAGTTAGGTCCCCCTATTCCACTAAATTTTTAAAAAAAATTATACTTACCTGCACTTACCTGCACTCACCATGGATGGGTCCCCCCATCCATGGGTCCTCCAGTGGTGGGTGAGGGTGGCAGGGGGGGTCCCTGGGTGCAGGGAACGGCACTTGTGGACTGCTTCCATGGTTGGAGACCATGGAAGTGAGCCCACAGGTCCCTTAACGCCTGCCCTGGCCCAGGTGTAAAAAAACGTCGCAAATCTGGCTGGGCGGCATTTATTAAGGCCTGCCTCTACCTGTGCGTCATTTTGACGCAGGAGTATAAATAAGACGCAAAAGCCTTAGAGTCATTTTTTGGATGGGAATGCCTACCTTGCATATCATTAGCACAAGGTAGGTGTCCACGCAAAAAAATTACGCAAACTCCATGGATTTTGCCGCTACACGGGTCTAGTGCCAAAGTACAAATATGGAGTTAAGTTTGCGCCGGATTTGCGTAAAAAAAAAGACGCAAATCTGGCGCAAACAGAGTATAAATATTCCCCTAAATATCTCGTAAATGAAATCAGCTCTGACACAGGAGATTCCACCAGGAGGATCAGGGACCGAGCAATGCGAGCTGGAGGCGGGGCCAAGAGCCTCCTTCTGCGCTTGAAAGTGCTGTCTGCTCTCCCGCTCGCGGGACACAGGAGATTCCACCGGGAGGACTAGGGACCCGGCAACACGATCTGGGGGCGGGCCAAGAGCCTCCTCCTGCCCTTGAAAGCACCGTCTGCTCTCCTGCTCGCGGGTCACAGGAGATTCCACTGGGAGGATCAGGGACCTGGCAACGCGAGCTGGGGGCGGGGCCAAGAGCCTCCTCCTGCGATTGAAAGTGACGTCTGCTCACCCGCACGCGGGACACAGGAGATTCCACCGGGAGGATCAAGGACCCGGCAACACGAGCTGGGGGCAGGGCCAAGAGCCTCCTCTTGCACTTGAAAGCGACGTCTGCTCTCCCGCTCGCGGGACACAGGAGATTCCACCGGGAGGATCAGGGACCCGGCAACGCGACGGGGGGGTGGGGCCAAGAGCCTCCTCTTGCGCTTGAAAGCGCCGTCTGCTCTCACACTCGCGGGACACAGGAGATTCCACCGGGAGGACCAGGGACCCGGCAACGCGAGCTGGGGGCGGGGCCAAGAGCTTCCTCTTGCACTTGAAAGCGACGTCTGCTCTCCCGCTCGCGGGACACAGGAGATTCCACCGGGAGGATCAGGGACCTGGCAACGCGAGCTGGGGGCGGGGCCAAGAGCCTCCTCCTGCGCTTGAAAGCGACGTCTGCTCTCCCGCTCGCGGGACACAGGAGATTCCACCAGGAGGATCAGGGACCCGGAAACGCGAGCTGGGGACGGGGCCAAGAGCCTCCTCTTGCGCTTGCAAGCGCCGTCTGCTCTCACTCTCGCGGGACACAGGAGATTCCACCAGGAGGATCAGGGACCCGGCAACGCGAGCTGGGGACGGGGCCAAGAGCCTCCTCTTGCACTTGAAAGCGCCGCCTGCTCTCCCGCATATGGGACGCGCGCGGGCGGTGCCCGGGCGAAGCCCAGGCCAAGGGCGGGCCCGTCCTTCACCAGTCATCGCTCAGAAAAGGCCGGGCCACCCCCCTAAGAAACCAGCTTTAATAACCACTGGGAACAGAATAGAGGATCGAGGACTTCCACATTGGTCAGGGGACCGGGCTGGGTCAGCGTTCCTGGGCAAGACTGTAAAAGCTCAGGTAAGGAGATATGCAGGCTGGCCTGATACTTTGACACTATTTGATTGATACCTACCACTTCCCCATTTCAAATTTGGCCATCGGATACGTGATATTGGGAAGCGGAAGATGATGATATTCCAGTGCCCCATTCTGGGGCTAGGAAATCTAAAAAGCGGTCCGTAGGGAAAACGGATAGGCCTTGTCATAAACAAAAAACAATTTAAAACTATTGATTCATTGTTTGAAGAGGTTGAGGCAATATTGAGGAGTTCCTCTATTTCTGGCCTTCCTAACACGGATACTCCTTTGCCCAAGAAGATCCCTGATCTTTTTAGGAAAACAGTGCAGATGCCTAGACAGGATGTTAAGGTGGACCTTCACCATCCTCCAAAAACCCAGGGTGCAATCTGTTCACCTCCGAAGAGGCTTTCTCCGTCTGGGGACGCTGTTGGATGTACTCATGATGAGGACGTTCCATCTCTGAGGCAACAATCCTTAACCTCCATTGATATTCCCTGTACAAACAGATTCTCGGTCTTGTCCTCTATCAGCGCAAGTCCAGATTGTCCTCAAATCTTAGTTTCAGATGGAATTGATGAGGGGACTCGGGCGGGAAGACGGAAAGTAGTCGATCCTCCCAATTGATAACCATTTCCCATAAATTGGATGATCTTAAGCTCCTGTTGGTAACACTTTTGAACAAAATCACTGGACTCACTGAGCAGAGGGCTGGTTGTAATTGTAATGTATTCAATGAGGTTGATCATAATTCAGAACCGACTGTGGGGCCTAGCAAGTTAAGCATTTCTAATACAGGCGGTAAAACGACTACCCTTCTTCCGTGCAAAGGGGCTAGGGCAAAGGTCTTCAATCTGGAGGTCGCGACCCCCATGGGGGCCTTGGAGTCCTGGAAAAGGGGTCGTGCATTCCCCCAGCCGATCCTTAAAATGCCTAAGCTGAACTTTAATTTGAGTCTCCTGTGCTGTGAAAGCCACACAGACAGTTAAGGAGACCTTCATCCCATGGCGCCTGCTTCCAGAATGATATGCAAACGTGCTCTACGAGTTGATGTGCAAATGTAAAGGGTGCTGGGGAGCAGCTTTAAATGATCGAATCATTCAAAGCTTTGTGAGGACAAACATTTACTCTTTTTTGCGGGTAGTGCAAAGAATTAACAACTGCGCTGTGAAGTGTGCGCTTTTAATTGTAATTGTATTTACACAGCGCTTACTTCACCTGGAGGTGTTGAAGGGACAGCTAAAAAGGTATTGCATATGCTCTGATATTACTTAAATCCACATTTTGGAAGCACCGTTTTATATTAAACTTTTTTGTAGTGGCTTATCTTATAGTGTGTGTAATGCAAGTATACAATAATGCCTTACATATTCACAGAGCTTTCTGTCACAGGCTGTGACCTCATGGCACTAAAAATACACAAGCCACTATTCTCAACTGCACCAACCAAGATTTAGTTCTGTCACCCTCTCCAGTTACACATAGACCTCTACAGTGCATTAACTACTAGAGGTTTCATAATACACTATGGTGCATTTCCCACTGAGTAACAATTTTATTTTATTTATTTTTCATTTAAGTGCGCTGTTATTTTATATGTAGCTACCTGATGGTGAAAGACAAAAAAAAAAAGTAGAGAATATTTTGGGTTTATTTATGAGAGGCTTGCGCTGCTGGAGCATCCCTTTTTTTTATGCTCCAGCGGCGCAAGCCTCTCAATCATACCTATGAGGTGACGCAAAGCCACCCTGTGTGCCTTTGAATGGCCTTGTAGATATGGAATAAGGCAAAGCAGCGCAAGCCGCTGCATTGCCTTACTTTGCGTCGAGGAGGCATTCCATGGGTGTAGGGGTGGGTGTTCCCATACAACATAGATGGATTTTGACGCTGCCCCGGATTTACAAAATCCCGTAAACTGGAGCAGTGCCAAAACCTTATGCCTCCCCAGAGCAGGCATAATGAGGAGAAATGTTTTAATTTCTCCTTGATTTTTTCTCTTTCCATGTCTGTTGCTATCTGCTCCACATATAGAAAGAGGTACAATGCCTCTTTAGATTGTTTTTGTGCACGAAGGTGCACCTTCCTGCACAAATACAATCCTGCCTATTGTGCGCCAGCGCAGCGGGAAAGGACAGAAATGCACTATATTTCATAAATGAGGTGCATTCCTGCCCTTTTATATTGGGGTAGGACGGTGTAGCAAGAAGACTTGTGGCGCTTCCCCACGTCAATTCCTCATAAATGAAGACCTTTGTTTTTAGCCACACCCTTGGCCACTCCCCACACTCACTGACCTTTGGTTTGCTAAACACTGTTTAATATTTCCTCACAGTAAAAATAATTTGCTGTGGGAAATGGGGATGTTTATTGTTGTTGATGATGAGGAATACCAGGTTCTAGAAATTTTTATCAGCAGGGTGTTGTTACACCTAATTTTTTTTAAGAGGGGGTCCTGGCATCAAAAAGTTTGAAGACCTCTGGGCTAGGGGAAGATCTGGTAGTACAGTACCAAATGATAGGCCAATCTGTTTGACCGCAATGGCCACCAATGAGCGAGTTCCCAAATTAGCTATAAACAAATATGGATATACCCCTGAGTCACGGGATCTAGGTACTGTCTGCCAGATAGCTTCCAATAAGGACTCTGGGGGAGCCTTGGGTGCGGTTGCCCCCGTCAGCTCCCCTAGAGCTCTATTTTCTGGCCAACAGAGACCAATTCAGACCCATGATATGAAGGGTAGGTATCGTTGGAGGAGGGAAGGCGCCTATATATATTTGACTAGGGTGCCAAGGTTGTCTCATGGCTATAGAGAGTCGAAAGACTCGCTCATTAATAAAGTCATTTACTGGATACGCACACAGAGGAATTGTCTCTCTGTTATCTGGTCCGACATCCAAGAGGTGTGTAGGCACAATCAACCGGGGTCGGAATTTGATTTTATTTCAGTCGTCTTCAACTAAAGTACCCTGGTAAATAATCTTATATCTTTTAATGCATGGACTGTCTTTTTAAGAACTGGCAGGAAAACCGACATTAGTCTTTGCAGTCATCCACTTGGAGATAAGATAGGTAGAGGCTGCTGCCCATCCGACAATCATGCAGGTGGGGCTAACATTCTACCTGAGAATTATTCACCACCTATGGCAGTGAATTCCTCTCCTTCACTTTCAGATTTGGACTGAAGGGACGCCAAAAGCAGAAACTGAGGTGTGTCAGGCAGAATGTACAGGGAATATAGTAATCGCCCCTTCAACGAGAATTAAAGCAGTAAATACTTCCCCAAAACTTAACATTATATCTTGGAACGTTGCAGGAATAGGCCAAAAGCTTGAGGACCCTGATTGGGTTAGCTTTATTAACAAGCAAGTTGTATGTCTATTTCAGGAAACTTGGGCTGCAGAATTGAACCATTTGGCAGGATTTACAACCTATTTTTCTGCAGCCCAACCTGCGTCCGGAAGTTTCGGTAGACTGATAGGGGGGCTTATGATTTCGGTGAATAATTTGATCATTCAGCGATACGGTTCATCTCTCATGACCTACTGGGTGTACAACTCACATTTCGACCTGGTTTTAGGATAATTGTAATAAATGTGTATGCAAGGTCTGTCTCACATGGCATTAAATCAAATGTTCTTACTCAGTTAGCTGATTTTATGGAGCTCCTGGATCCATCTGATTTTCTGATGGTTGCGCTTGATTTTAATTGCTCCTTTGAATCTGATAACACCATCAGTAGTATGACCACCGAGGACGATGAGTTATGGGGCATTCCCCAATCTAAGGAAACTGTCCTACCTTCTGCCTCCTGTGTCGCTATGCAGATGGCCTCTTTATGCTTAAAATTTGGGCTAAGAGAATGCAATGGTCGCACCAGATCCGACCTAAATCGTGCTTCCAGCTTCACATGAGGGTTTTCCTCTAGTACTATTGATTATTTTTTGGTGGACATTAGGCTCTGGACAAGCACATTAGATATGGAAATAATACCTTGCTATGACAGCGACCATAATCCTCTGTGTCTTGTCCTAACTAATTATGCATTTGCAAGAGCCCAACACTTAAAGACCCCCAATGTCCCAATTCCCTGCTTGAATCTCAGACAAACCCGTGTTAGTTGGCCGAAAGTGACATCAAATCCGTACCTGATAAGGGGGGTTTATCTATCATTCCTGAAACTCATTTCTGGTTTTGGGGAACAAGAGGCTGCTGCAATTCCCATCATGACTATTCATAAAGAAATGGTAGGCACCCTACAGGGTATCTTCTACAAGGAAACCCCCCTGAGGCAGACATCTGACATTTCTCTACGCAGGGAATGGTACAACAAAGATTGTGCATATGCAAGATCTAATTTAAAAATAGCCTTAAAAAACCTCTCACAGGAGGATATTAGGAACGCTAGACTCAAGTATGTGAGGGCCCTGGAACAAGCAAAAAAAGTTGGGAATATGAGATCTGGCAGAGGTTATTAGACGTAGTCAAGAAACAAGATGATGGTTCTTTTTGGAGGCTGTTGGCTTGTAGATCGAGAGGGGGCAATGACACTATTAGTATGCACATCCAGCCTGAAAGATGGTTGTCTTATTTCTCTGAGATTTCTGCTTCCCCTGTACAACAGGACTCTGTGGGCACTGGGTATGACGACCGTAGAGTTTCCACTAAAGATCCTGCTGAGGATATTGTTTTCACAATAGCAGAAACAACAGTTGCCATTCATTCTTTGAGATCAGCGAGAGCCCCTGGTCCTGACAAGATACCAAGAAACTTGTTTAAATCTGAACCCAGCATATGGGCATGGAACATAAACTCACTGTCTAATGCCATAGCAGCAAGTAGTCCCATTCCAGAATCGTGGCATGGTGCAGAAATAATTCCCATACATAAGAAAGGTTTTGTGGGTTTGCCAACTAATTATCGACCAATCAGCCTTATCGACAACTAGCAAAAGATTTTGCTAAGCAAGTCTTAGACAGGCTAATGGAATGGGTCAAGACAATCAGGTTTTATCCCCTCTCCAGGCTGGTTTTTGCCCTAAAACCAATACTATGGACCAAGGCCCATATTTATACTCTGTTTGCGCCGAATGTGCGTCAAAATGTTTGACGCACAATCGGCGCAAACCCTGCCCCATATTTATACTTTGACGTCCGACCCCGCGGGCGTCAAAGTTCCACCATGTGCGTCATTTTTTGGAAGGGGGCACCAGCCTTGCGTTAATTATATGCAAGGTAGGCGTTCCCTTCCAAAAAATGACTTTAAGGCCTGTGCCCCATATTTATACTGCGACATCATTTTGACGCACAGTAGGGGGCAGACCTTAAAAAACGGCGCCCAGCCTGATGGGCGCCGTTTTTTAACGCCTGGGTCAGGGAAGGCGTTAAGGGACCTGTGGGCTCAGAAGGAGCCCAGAGGTGCCCACCCATGCCCCCAGGGACACCCCCTGCCACCCTTGCCCACCCCAGGAGGACACCCAAGGATGGAGGGACCCATCCCAGGGAAGTAGAGGTAAGTTGGGGTAAGTATTTTTTTTTGTATTTTTTTTGTGGCTTAGGGGGGCCTGATTTGGGCCCCCCTACATGCCACTATGCCCAATGACCATGCCCAGGGGACATAAGTCCCCTCGGCATGGCCATTGGGCAAGGGGGCATGACTCCTGTCTTTGCTAAGACAGGAGTCATTTCAATGGGGGTTGGGCGTAAAAAAGAATGGCGCAAATCGGGTTGAGGCCTGAATTTTGCCTCAGACCTGACTTGCCCCATTTTTTGGCGCCCAACCTCCATTTTCCCCTACACCGGCGCTGCCTGGTGTGAGTCATTTTTTTTGATGCACACCTGTCCGCAGCGCCGGCTAACGTCAATCAATTAATAAGGCGCCCGCATGGCGCTTTGGAATGGCGTTAGCCGGCGGTAAAAGATTTTATGCACAACTGCGTTGGCACAGTTGTGCGTCAAAAAGTATAAATATGGGCCCAAGTTTTTAGGCTGTTGCTGTTATTTTGGAAGTATGTCACCTTAGCTAAACAAAGATTGTATGTTGCCTTTGTTGACTTAAGATCTGCTTTTGACCTTGTTCCTAGAGAGAAACTATAGGAAGTTCTGATTAAAATTGGTTCCCCAGAGAACTTAGTGCACTTAATTCAAAGGTTGCATGAGAATACATATGCACAAGTAAGATGGGGTAGTCAGGGGGAACTCACTGACAGAATAAATATATGGCGAGGGGTGCGTCAAGGCTGTGTCCTACCCCGACCCTCTTTACTTTGTTCATTAATGAGGTAGTGGAAATTGTAACCGATTGTCAAAATGATGCACCCTCTTTGAACAATCAGAAAATTCTGATTTTATTAGTTGCCGGCGATTCCGGCGATTCCCTTCTGATTTCCTGAACACCTATGTCCTGAGACCTACAGGTCTTCGTGGACAGGTTCAGTTCATTCTGTGTTGATTATGGACTGGAGCTAAACCATAACAAAAGCAAACTCATGACCCTGGGTCGTGGTCGCACTAAAAGATATAATGGGCCTGATTACAACTTTGGAGGAGGTGTTAATCCGTCCCAAATGTGACGGATATACCACCAGCCGTATTACGAGTTCCATAGGATATAATGGGCTCATAATATGGCTGGTGGTATATCCGTCACATTTGGGACGGATTAACACCTTCCTCCAAAGTTGTAATCAGGCCCAATATCTTTTATAATGGGACCCCTTTAAGCAAGATACATTCCATCGATTACCTGGGGGTAAGAATTAGTGACAACATGCAATGGGATGCCCAGATTGATAAAAGCTCACTCCTTCTGTCGCAAAGATCCGGGGCTATTTTGCGTTTCCACAAATCCACCACTGAGAGAGTGGTTACTCCAGCCATTAAACTTTATTTGACGAAGGCTCAGGGCACTGCGTTCTATGGGGCAGAAGTCTGGGGGGTTTCTAATGTTAGTAAGCTTTCAGTGGGTGAAAACAGTTTTGTAATATCACTTTTGGCATGCCCTCGAAACACCCCACGGATCCCTATGGTCTGGGACCTTGAACTTACACGCATCTCAGATGTAATTGCCCTAAGACCATTGCTTTTCTGGGTACGAATTAATTACATACAAGGAGTCCACCCAAGACATTTTAGACAGACCCAATGTACTCTCCATTGCATGGTTCAAGTATATTTCAAAATGGTTCCATCTCTTAAGACTTAGTAACGTTTGGAGCCATCCTTACAATTTAGGAAGAGATCAGAAGAAATATTTGAAAACAGTCTATTGGGCGCATGTTAGAGAAAAACATTTGTTTGACACATGGCAGACTGACATCTCAATTTCTTGACTCTAAGTGGTATCCTCATTTTGAACCATTTATGGATTTAATCCTTGACCCATTAAGCAAAAGTCTGTATATCCAGTTTAGGTATGGATGTTTACCTCTTAAATCTTTTAATAGCTCACAGAATTTAGCTTTGAGAACTGATTTATGTCCTAGCTGCAGCTGTATCTCAGAATCCTTGGTACACTTCATGTTTATATGTCCTGCATACATGACTGCTCAGCGGAAGTGGCTACGTCCAGTCTGCAGGAATATGGGCATGAGACATTGTAATGATGCTCTAAGGATTATGATGAGGGACATTTATACTCCTTTGTCCTGTGTGGTCAGCAAGTTTCTTGTGGCTGCATGGCATATACGTAAACATTATTTAAATAATTTTAATGACTAGTACCGAGCTTTAAAGTCTTAGGGCCTTATTACAACTTTGGAGGACGGTGTTAATCCATCCCAAATGTGACGGATATACCACCTACCGTATTACGAGTCCATTAGGGGGTCATTACGCAAAAGACCGCCGAGGCGGCGGGAGACAGAATACCGCCATTGCCGGCGATATTTCTGTCTCCCTATTATGACATTTCCGCTGGGCCAGCGGACGGTAACAGTGTTACCGTCCACTGGCCCAGCGGAAATGTCACATTAACATTGCAGCCGGCTCATAATTGAGCCGGCGGCAATGCTGATGTGCAGCGGGTGCAGTAGCACCCGTTGCGCATTTCACTGCCAGAAATTCGGGCAGTGAAATGCGCGACGGGGCTATGCCTGGAGGCCCCTGCACTGCCCATGCCAAGTGCATGGGCAGTGCAGGGGCCCCCAGGGGCACCCCAAGTCCCCTTACCGCCGGCCTTTCCATGGTGGTGTGTACCGCCATGGACAGGCCGGCGGTCGGGGACTCATAATCCCCAGGGCAGCGGTGCATGCACCGCTGTCCTGGGGATTATGACTTCCAGGCGGAATCCTGGCGGCAAAGTGGAGGAGCCGGCGGTATGGCCGTGGCTTTTCCGCCACGGTCATAATTGCTGGTGGAACACCGCCAGCCTGTTGGCGGTGTTACCGCCAACATACCGCCGGCCGCCAGGGTCGTAATGACCCCCCATATCCTATGGAACTCGTAATACGGTAGTTGGTATATCCGTCACATTTGGGACGGATTAACACCGTCCTCCAAAGTTGTAATAAGGCCCTTAATCATTTATTTTGCACATGTTATTTAAATAATTTTAATGATTAGCATCAAGTTTTATAGTTTTCATTATTTATTTTGGACTGATATAAGGCCTTATGATCACTGTGCTTGCTTACTTGAATGCTACTGAGGATGATTTGAAGAGATAGGTCCCAGTTGGTAAAACACAATCTGTAGGTAAATATCTTAATGCTCTTAAGTATTTATGTTTTTATTCTTTTTTCAAATATTTCCGGTTACACGATTGTCATGCTTTTCTTATTTTTACTTTTGCACATGTGTGATGTTATTGCTTTGATGGTTGAACATAACCGAATAAAGCTATGTGTGTGGTGGTGGTGAAATCAGCTCTGTGAATTAAGGAAATAATTCACAGTTAGACCTCTTGTTGTGAACAATGAGCTGTGAAACTAGTGGCAAGCATTCAATAAGAAGCCTTAACCATGCATATTAACTGAAAAGACTCAGTTAAAGTGTTCTTACAGTTATGCAGTACCATCAAAAAACCACTGATATTTGCGATTTTTCCATGGTTAGGACTGTAATTCTTGCACAGTGGCCATGCAAGACATAACTGACAGCCCAAATGCAATGCTCGAGAAATACGTGGAAAGTACCATATATATTTAACTAGGGGAAAATGCCATAACCTCACAATTGCGTTTTTCCGGCGGCCCTGATTACAGTGAACATTCAAGAGGACACCTTTTCATCCAAGCTACAATTCTATGAATCTTGTATCCTAATCACTTCATAATGTTTTGTTTAGTCTTCATAATACATTAATGGATTAATTTAGAAGAAGGAGGTAATGGGTATTCGACCAAAAAATATTGCAAGTCCCAGTCTGCTCAGCTCTGAATTCCCCTACCCTCTAAAGAGGGAGAAGGCGCACTTGAGTCAAAGCCTTCTTTTTTGTGCACCACAGAAGCGACACGTGAGTTGTGTTCAAACCAGAAAGGAAGGTTCAGAAAAGCAGCTCAATTTAGAATGACCCATATTCCATCATGTTCATTCGTGTTTAAGCTACTAAGTGGCATATTTATACCTGGTTTGCGCTGAATTAGCATTTTTTTTTTACGCTAATTCAGCGCAAACCTAACTCCATATTTATACTTTGGCGCTAGACATGTCTAGCGTCAAAGTAATGAAGTTAAAGTCATTTCTTGGACGTGAAAACCTACCTTGTGTCAATGAGATGCAGCGTATGCGTTCCCAGCCAAAAAATGATGATACGGCCATATTTATCCCCCCCTGCTAAAATCAAGCACGAGGGGATGGGGGCCTTAAATAATGACGCTAAGCTTGCTTAGTGCCATTATTTAACACCTGGGTATGGGCAGGCGTTAGGGGACCTGTGGGCCTCTTTCCATGGTCAGAGACCATGGAAAGAGTAAGTAACAAGCACAAATAAATATATTTCTCCTCGTCATGCCTCACCTGGGGAGGTGTATCATTTTGAGGCATTAACAGGTCTATCAGTAATTGGGAACACCCACGCTCCACTAATGTAATGCCTTCCCTGGGCAGAGTAATCAACATAGCGATTTGTGCTACTTTGCTTATTTTAGATTTATGAAGCCAGGCAAGGATATGCAAGGTGGCCTAGCATGGCCTGATTTATCTAACTTAAGAGTTGTATCACTCTTAAGCCCCATTGCGGGGCACGGGGGCGACACAAGCGTGTAATAAATATGCCCCTTATAATACATCAATCCTTACCTTTTTTTCTAAAGAGGCCAATGAATTGTGCTCTTACCTCAATGATGATTGTGGAAGCAAATTTACTCCGGTCATATATCCACCCATCCGAGCAGGGTTCTACGTCTGCTGTTGAGACGTTGTCACCTGTGGTACTGGAATTCACAAATGCCCACTGGGCTGAGGTGAAACGCAGGCACTTTTCAGGAATTTGCTTTTCGTCCAATGGGATGAACACTTGCAGGACTTCTTCGGAGTCCTTGTTCGCAATCACATTGGGCCAACTCGTTTCCTTATTCGTGGCATGAATTTGACAGTGATGGTCGGGGATAGCAGCTGTGAAATTTTGGAGCATGCTGTGAATGGACTTCATCATTACGGGAAACATCAGCATAACAATCTGAATAAACTGGTAGCGACCCATGCCCCCAGTCCAGTTGAGGAGATCATCAAAATACATTGTGGCTCGCACAGGAATGCAAATTGTAAATTTAATTGAGGTCGCTATGTCAAACAACTTCCTCAAGCCAAATTAAGGGAGATAAGAGAATAGATTACCCCGTCTTAATTGTACACAAGTAGTCATGTATAGAAACTATGAGGGATGACTCGGTACTAGCGATAGAAGTGGCAGGCTGTGCTGGCTATGGGTCTCATGCACTCAAAAGGCAGAAGTTGCTCGGGCGCGAACCCTTGATTTGTTTTAGCTTCCGAACATCTGTAGGCATTGGTTCAGATTTCCTATTGCTAAGCTTTTCTCTTCTTACGAATGAGAGATCACTTTCCACCCGGTCTACTTTACCCAAGTTTAACACCTTTTAGCCTGTAAAGGGGTCCCTGTGTCTTAGCCTCTTGTGCGGTTTGCTGTTTGTCTGGAAATGGAGAAAGTAAGTCTGCGTTTCCCAGGGCTGACAAGGTGTCTCATGAATTTTTTCCACATTATAAAATCGCTTGCCAAGGTAAATATTTACTTTTCTAACAAAGGACTAAGGGCCTCATTCACGTGGTGCAGGGCGGCGCAGCAAGTGTCTTACTGCTCCACCCTGCTCCACTGGGAAAGGGCAGAAATGTGCCTTTTCTACAAGACATGGCACATTTCTGTCCTCTCCCCCTGTGCTGGTGCACAAATTGCTGCCATGCACCAACGCAGGCACCTTTGCACCATGTGGAGGTGATTGCTTTTGTGCAATAATGGAAACCCATATATCTCCCACGTTGTGTCACTCTTACACCAACCCTGAGGTGGGGTAGGAATCTGACGCATTTCTAGACTAGTAAATCTGGGAATACGTCAGATTCCTTCATGTTTCATGAGTGTTGCTATGTGAAAAACACAAAGCAGCACCCATGGAACACCCATTTCACGTAGTGTTATGCGTGAAAGGGGTCTATATTTACAACGCCATGAAAAGCCACGCAAGGTGGCTTTGCGTGTCCAAGTAAATATGGATTAGCACACTGCGCCACCGGAGCATAAAAAATGACCCTCCAGTGTCACTTTCCTTGTGTTCCCCTGAGCACCCCTAATGACCCCATGGTAGTGATGTATTGACAATACAGCGCACTATGGAGCACGTTAGCACAATAGTATCAACATTTTTTATGCTATTATGGCGCTTTGCTGGACAAGTGTCAAAAATGTTGACACTAGTAAAGCAAAGCTCAGGGAGTCCCATAGCAAATAGCCTTGCATAACTTTAAAGCCTTCCCTGAGCAGGTGTTTAAAAAAGACACTAGAATGGTGCAGTGAAATCCTGACAATTGAACTTTACCATTTTTTTGGGCCTCCCAGTGGGGGAACGCCCTCACGCATACATTATACATGGCATAGGTATAATGTGGTAAAGGGTTTCGAAAGTGGCGCAATGCTAGCTTTGGGCCACTTTGTAAATATGGTGCAGGGTGAGGACCTGTTTGGCACCACCGTAGTGTAAACAAAATGATGGTAGGGCTGCTCTAAGGTACACAAGGGGCTTGTAAATATGCTAAGTTCTATGGAGATGAAAGAGAGAGCGTTTTGTTTATCCATGTTGAAGAGTGTGCGCAAGGTAGAATTGTGCCCTTAACGTTTAGCAAAGGGAGTATTGTAAGCAGATAATGGGGCTTCCCTCATAGCACTCCTCTGCTCAAACATAAAAGGGTCAATTGGGGGCTCATGGGCTGGACTGTGGTGGGAAACAGAGATGGGCATAGCAATTTCCAACTCTCAACTTCTGTTCACTACACCCAAATTAGATTTTGGCAAACAGACATATATGCTTTTGCTAATGCGGCACACAGATATTTACACATTTTCTTATGAAGCTCTGTTAATTGTCACAGCACCCAACATCTGCATTGTCATGGAGTATGCTCTGTGAATTGAAAGCAGCACTGCAAAATGTTTTGCTGCCAGTTCCATGATGCACAGGACAAACAAGTTTGGGCCTCCACAGGTGGATTTGGAGAACTCTCTTGTTTTTAAGTAGAGCTAAATTAATTTTACGGCAGTGTTCATAATATACTACTAAGCCTAAGGGGCTTGTTAGGAAGTGGATTATTGGTAAGGGAAGGTAAGAACCTACACTTAGCAAATGGCCACTAACCTCCACTTAGGTCCAATTAGGTCTCAATAAATTAAAACCAGATCAACCCCTGTTAGTTTGGCAGCAAGCGACAAGGCTTAACTTAGGAGACAAGTGTGTAAAGTATTTAAAAGTCACAAAACAGTGAATAAGTAAAACACAAAACACAATAAAATTCCAAAAAGAATTTATAAAAACAGATTATATTTTTCTCTTTAAATTACACCAAAATGAATAATATCGAATAAGAGGAACCAGAGATATGAATTTTTGAAGAGTTAGGGGGTCATTCTGACCTCGGCAGTAAAAGGCGCTTACCGCCGGTCAGAAGACCGCCATAACACCGCCGCGGGCGCGGGAAACCGCCACGGTCATTCTGACCCGCAACAGGCAAACCGCCAAAAACCCGACATCCACAAAAGTCCACCACACCAACGGCCAGCGAAAAACTGGCGATGACCAAACCTCCACCGTCACGCCAACAGAAATACGCCCATTCCATTCCGACCCACGAATCCACGCGGCGGTCTTACAACCGCGATATTCCATTGGCGGTACACACCGCCGCGGTCAAAATACACACACAGCTCCAAAACACTGCCACATTGGACATTTTGAAATACACACACCTGATACACATACAAACACCACTCCCACACACCCAACTCAATATAAAACACACACCCACATCACCCACAAACCCCTACGACCACCATTTATTGACTAAGGCCAGAGAGAGACACCACCAGCTAGTACAGAGCATTCACAGGCACATAACACCATCACTCACACAACATCCACGCACAAAACACCACACACCACCACACTCACCACACTCTTCACCACAAACACCACCCCACACCTCATCCACACCACCCCATGGCACCCCAAAGACACCCCAGGTTCTCAGACGCTGAACTCAGGGTCATGGTGGAGGAAATAGTTCGGGTAGAGCCCCAGCTCTTCGGGACACAGGTGCAGAACACCACCATTGCCAGGAAGATGGAGCTATGGCAAAGAATAGTGGACAGGGTCAACGCTGTGGGTCAGCATCCACGAAATCGGGACGACATCAGGAAGCGGTGGAACGACGTACGGGGCAAGGTGCGTTCCATGGTATCCAGACACAACATCGCGGTGCAGAAGACTGGCGGCGGACCCCCACCTCAACCCCCAGAATTTACAACATGGGAGGAACAGGTCTTGGCGATCCTGCATCCTGAGGGCCTCGCAGGAGTAGGCGGAGGAATGGACTCTGGTAAGTCTAATCTCAACTACTTCATCCCCCCCCACCCACCAGCATGCCAAATCATACCCCCACCCTCCCCCCCACCCCCATCACACATCCTCTTTGCTAATGTCTCACCATCACAACCCACCCATCCCAACACCAAGCCCTGCATGCAACCACAAACCATGGACACCCATCACCTAAGCATGCCCACTGCACATACCCATCCCCCCCCAAACCACAGTCACAACAGCCCCCACATGGGAATGCCAGCACTGGGGTACACGGGCACCCACCCATTGCACGCTATGGCACACACAGAAGCAATAACCATACTCTTATACCCCTGCAGGACCCGAACGCCACGACACCACCCAGGAGGGTCCAGAAATGTCCATTCCACCCCCAGAAGAGGCCCACAGTGATGACAGCAGCTCTGTCTCCCTGGACCCAGATGACCAGCCCGGCCCATCGGGGACCTCAGGACAGTCGGTTCCCCTCAGACAGCCACAGCAGACCTACCCCCCTCTGGGAACACTAGCACAGCACCCACCCAGCGGGCCCATGCCTCTGTCTCCAGGACACGTCAATCAGCGGTGTGTCCACCACTACAGGGCACCCAGGTTAACCCACCACCCCAACAACAACAGGGACCTGGTGGCAGTGGTAGTGGGCACACGGTCCAGGGGACAGAGGCCCAGGGAAACAGTGGAACTGGGAAGGCTACTGTGCGACAGGGGGGGGACAGGCCCAGGGAACCCACTCTCCACGAGGCCCTATCCTCCATCATGGGAGCATACCACCACTCCCAGGAGACGATGGCGACGGTCCTGGCCAGGTTCCAGGAGATCCAGGTACTGCAGGAGGAACAGTTTATGGGGTTCAGGGAAGAACTCAGAAACATCAGTTCTGCAATGGGCACCATCGTTGTGGCTCTCAATCAGATTGTCAGCACATTGCGGGACCATGTGGCACCACAAAGGGCCCCTGTCACTAGCATGGACCAAGAACAGGCTGCCACCTCCGCCGGCGCTAGTGGACAGGAGGCCCTGACACAAGAACAACAGGCCACCAGAACCCCACCCCCTGCAGAAGGAGAACCACCCCGCAAGCGGGGCCTGAGATCTAGGAAGAAGACAGAGTAAGATGCCAAGATCCCCGCCAGGGAAGGATACCCCCTGATTGTCATCCCACTGTCCCACATTGTCACCCTGTCCAACCTTAAACTGCCCCTGCTCCACCTTCCACAGGCATATGGACAATGCACCTGTGAGACTGAAAATCTGGACTCTGCCATGGACATTCCTCCACCATCACCCATCACCGAATTGCAACCATTACCCAAAATTTAGAACTTTAATAAACACACTTATTGCACAAAAATAATCTGGAGTCTGCCTGTATTTTTGAACAAATGTATTACACAGAACCGTGCCAAAATGTCCAGTTACATTGTGATGACAACATACCACTGTCACACAGCTGTAGTCCATGGGGAAACAAAGCAGAGGTCACGGAGTGGGGCCCACATCTCTGAAATTGGAAGGGAAAGTCACAACTCAGTTAACATACACTGGGGGGAAACTCAGACAGTAGAGAGGCAGGAGACTTTAAGTAAATGAAAAATGCCGGTGTTGATTCTTACCTGTATGTCATTGAAAATACTGCTGTATTACTGTGTCCCTGTTGTCTGTGTTGTCCTCTTCGTCTTCCTCCTCTTCACTCTCCGCAGGCTCCACAGCTGCCACAACACCACCATCTGGACCATCCTCCTGCAGGAAAGGCACCTGGTGTTGCAAAGCCAGGTTGTGAAGCATACAGCAGGCCACGATGATATGGCACACCTTCTTTGGTGAGTACATTAGGGATCCACCTGTCATATGGAGGCACCTAAACCTGGCCTTCAGGAGGCCGAAGGTCCGCTCGATCACCCTCCTAGTACGCCCATGGGCCTCATTGTACCGTTCCTCTGCCCTGGTCCTGGGATTCCTCACTGGGGTCAGTAGCCATGACAGGTTGGGGTAACCAGAGTCACCAATTAGCCACACACGGTGTCTCTGAAGTAGTTCCATCACGTAAAGGATGCTGCTATTTCGCATGATGTACGCGTCATGCACTGACCCAGGGAACTTGGCATTTACATGGGAGATGTACTGGTCAGCCAAACAGACCACCTGGACATTCATGGAATGATAACTTTTTCTGTTCCTGTACACCTGTTCACTCGTGCTGGGGGGGACCAAAGCAACATGTGTCCCATCAATTGCACCAATGATGTTGGGAATATGTCCAAGCGCATAGAAATCACCCTTCACTGTAGACAAATCGCCCACCTCAGGGAAAACAATGTAGCTCTGCATGTATTTCAGCAGGGCAGACAACACTCTGGACAACACCTTGGAAAACATAGGCTGAGGCATCCCTGATGAAATGGCCACTGTTGTTTGAAATTACCCACTTGCCAAGAAATGGAGTACTGACAGAACCTGCACTAGAGGGGGGATCCCTGTGGGTTGGCGGATGGGTGACATCAGGTCTGGCTCCAGCTGGGTACACAGTTCCTGTATAGTGGCTCTGTCAAGCCTGTATGTCAGTATGACATGTCTTTCTTCCATTGTCGACAGGTCCACCAGCGGTCTGTACACAGGAAGATTCCTCCATCTCGAAGACCGCGGCGCATAGCCGCATTGGTTAAGATAGAACCCTATGGGTTTCAGGAGCCAATGACGATGTGCGCCGGCGGTCGCGGTACGCACCGCCGAGGTATGCACCGCCGCGGGCGTAACCGCCATTTTCTATCTGCTTAATCACTCGATACCTGATCTTCCACAGGAGAGGACCTATACTGCAAGTGCTGCTGTGACCTCGGTCTGGAAGAGACAATGGCTGCTGCGACTGGGGAAAGGGTCCCTGCCTTCACTTCTGAAGAATTGGAGAAACTCGTGGATGGGGTCCTCCCCCAGTATGCGCTACTCTACGGTCCTCCAGACCAACAGGTAAGTAAACTGGGACCATGCTTTATGGCCAATGCCTGGGTTGAGTGGGGTGAATGAAAGATGGTGGGGAGGGGAGCGAATGAGGCATGCATCAAACGACAGATGAGAGCATGTGCCACATGGCAAGGGTGGGGATGGGGGGCCACTCACATCGAGCATGCAGAAGGTGATGATTTTTTATTTTCTCCCCCTGTACATGTCACATAGGTCAGCACCCATCAGAAAATCGACATTTGGCGTGCCATCGCTAAGGACGTCCGGACCCTGGGGGTCCACAACAGACGGGGCACCCACTGCCGGAAGAGGTGGGAGGACATCCGCCGCGGGAGCAGGAAGACCGCAGAGGCTCTGCTGGGGATGGCCTCCCAACGTAGGAGGGGTGCCAGTCGAAGTTTGACCCCCCTGATGTCCCGGATCCTGGCGGTGGCCTACCCCGATTTGGATGGGCGCGTGAGGACATCACAGCAGACACAAGGGGGTGAGTACAAGCACATTCTGCTGATTTTGCGCACATTGGAGGTGTCTGGGTGGGGGAGGAGGGCTGTGGGTATCCCTAGGCCAGGGCAATTTCTGTAGGCTAGGCCCCTCCGTTAGGCATGGCCCTGTGCCCCCGCCCCCCACCTCTGTAGGTTGCCTAGTACAGCTATTCATGGCCCTGTGTCACCTATGTGTGGAGTTGTCGTCCATAGGCTTGTAGGCCATGTCCCACGGATTGAGTAGTGTACCCCAAGTGCTCGGCGTAGTGCAGGGGGCTTCTGTGTCTGTCCTCTCCGCCAACGGTGTCGCCAATGCATGCACTCAACATGTCTTTGTTTCTCCCCCCCCCCCCCTTTTTGGTGGTCTTCCTGTTCATGTGTGCATTAGCATCATCAGGCGGAGGAGAAGTGGGATCGGAGCACGAGGGAGCTGCATTTCACATGGCCATGGAGGGCCATGCAACTGACTCGGAATTCACCAGTGAGACAGAGGGCGAGGGGAGCTCCACAGCGGGGACACGTGGTGACACCAGCGACACAGACACGTCCTCGGAAGGGAGCTCCCTTGTGGTGGCGGCAACATCCGTGCCCACCGCAACAAAAGGTACAGCCGCCACCCAGCGCACCAGCTCCGCCCTCCCAGCAGCCCCTCAGCCTTCGCCCCGTGCCTGCTCACCCAGGAAGGTGGGCATCTCCTTCGCCCCAGGCACCTCAGGCCCTGCCCCAGTTACCCCTGCTGCCTTCAGTGAGGAGGTCATTGACCTCCTGAGGACGCTCATTGTTGGGCAGTCTACCCTTTTGAATGCCATCCAGGGTGTAGAAAGGGAGGTGCACCGGAGTAATGTATACCTGGAGGGCATTCATTCGGGTCAGGCTGACCATCAGCGATCGTTCAACGCTCTGGTCTCAGCACTGACGGCAGCCATTGTCCCTGTCTCCTGCCTCCCTCCTCCAACTTCCTCAACCCAGTCCCACTCCCCTGTACCTCTGCCTATCCCAGACACACCTACAGACCAGCCTGCACACACCTCAACACCCAAGGGAAGCTCATCCAGACATAAGCACCACACATCACACAAGCATTCACCCAAGCAACATCCACATGCAGACATGCCAACAGCCACTGCCTCCTCTGTGTCCCCCTCCTCCTCGTCTCCCTCCTCCCTCCCTGTGACGTCTCCACTCACACTTGCATGCACAACATCTTCAGCCACTACGTCCATCACCAGCACACCCACCAGAACACTCCGCACACGTGCAGTCACCACCCCCACTACCATTTACACGTCCCCTGTGTCCTCTCCCAGTGTGTCTGTCACCCCCTCTTCCAAACCACACAAACGCAGACAGCCACCCACCCAAAAGCCATCCACCTCACGACAGCCTCCAGCACAAGCACCTACACCCAAAGACACCAGACTTCACTCTCCTACAACCACATCCTCTTCCTCCACTCCCATACCCACTACAACAACCCGTCCCTGTCTTTCTAAATTGATTTTCCTTTCCAACCTTGACCTCTTTCCAACAACTGACCCACCCCCTCCATCTCATAAGACTCCAATCAGCACCTCAGCCACCACAAAATCTGGACCTACAAAGACAATAGTCCAAAGATTTTGGAGTTCACCACCTTCAAGGCCAGCTAGTTCGGCTAGGAGTAAAGAGACGGCCAGCCCACCCCCTGAAAAAAAAGCCAAGAAAGCCAGTGCCTGGCGCGAGAGGCCAAAAACAGCAGGCTCCAAAAGCACTACCCTGGCACCGTCAGGAAGTGGGGTGCCACCTGGCACACCGCCAAAGGGAGGAAAGGGCCACAGACGAGCAGGGAAGGGTGGCAAGGGCAGCACGCCCGACAAGTCCGGCAGCAGGCGAGCTGCCCAGGAGGGCGCCACCAGCCCCATTCCAGGTGTGCAGGAGGACACCCACGGGCCCAGTACGGCAGCACAGGAGGGCCCCGCAAGCGAGACGACAGATGTGCACGAAGGGCCCGGCAGCCACATGTCAGGTGGCGAGTGAAATCCATGTCATGGCTGGATCTGGTGACCTGGACACACATGTCAAGCACCGCTGAACAGGGCCCTTCAAGTCAAGCACCGCTGAACAGGGCACCGCCGTCTCACGAACCGCTGAACAGGGCACCGCCGTCTCAAGAACCGCTGAACAGGGCCCTTCAAGTCAAGCACAGCTGAACAGGGCCCTTCAAGTCAAGAACCGCTGAACAGGGCACCGCCGTCTCAAGAACCGCTGAACAGGGCCCTTCAAGTCAAGAACCGCTGAACAGGGCACCGCCGTCTCAAGAACCTCTGAACAAGGCCCTTCAAGTCAAGAACCGCTGAACAGGGCACCGCCGTCTCAAGAACCGCTGAACAGGGCCCTTCAAGTCAAGAACCGCTGAACAGGGCACCACCGTCTCAAGAACCGCTGAACAGGGCCCTTCAAGTCAAGCACCACTGAACAGGGCACCGCCGTCTCAAGAACTGCTCCGCTGGGCCCTTCAACTCAAGCACCGCTCCGCTGGGCACCGCCGTCTCTGCACCGCTCCGCTGGGCCCTTCAACTCAACCATCGCTCCGCTGGGCCCTTCAACTCAAGCACCGCTCCGCTGGGCACCGCCGTCTCTGCACCGCTCCGCTGGGCCCTTCAACTCAAGCACCACTCCGCTGGGCACCGCCGTCTCTGCACCGCTCCGCTGGGCCCTTCATCTCAAGCACCGCTCCGCTGGGCCCTTCAACTCAAGCACCGCTCCGCTGGGCACCGCCGTCTCTGCACCGCTCCGCTGGGCCCTTCATCTCAAGCACCGCTTCGCTGGGCCCTTCATCTCAAGCACCGCTCCGCTGAGCCCTTCAACTCAAGCACCGCTCCGCTGGTCACCGCCGTCTCTGCACCGCTCCGCTGGGCCCTTCATCTCAAGCACCGCTCCGCTGGGCCCTTCATCTCAAGCACCACTCCGCTGGGCCCTTCAACTCAAGCACCGCTCCGCTGGGCACCGCCGTCTCTGCACCGCTCCGCTGGGGCCTTCATCTCAAGCACCGCTTCGCTGGGCCCTTCATCTCAAGCACCGCTCCGCTGGGCCCTTCAACTCAAGCACCGCTCCGCTGGTCACCGCTGTCTCTGCACCGCTCCGCTGGGCCCTTCATCTCAAGCACCGCTCCGCTGGGCCCTTCATCTCAAGCACCGCTCCACTGGGCCCTTCAACTCAAGCACCGCTCCGCTGGGCACCGCCGTCTCTCCACCGCTCCGCTGGGCCCTTCAACTCAAGCACCGCTCCGCTGGGCACCGCCGTCTCTGCATCGCTCCGCTGGGCCCTTCATCTCAAGCACCGCTCCGCTGGGCCCTTCAACTCAAGCACCGCTCCGCTGGGCACCGCCGTCTCTGCATCGCTCCGCTGGGCCCTTCATCTCAAGCACCGCTCCGCTGGGCCCTTCATCTCAAGCACCGCTCCGCTGGGCCCTTCAACTCAAGCACCGCTCCGCTGGGCACCGCCGTCTCTGCACCGCTCCGCTGGGCCCTTCAACTCAAGCACCGCTCCGCTGGGCACTTCAACTCAAGCACCGCTCCGCTGGGCACCGCGGTCTCTGCACCGCTCCACTGGGCACCGCTGTCTCAAGCACCGCTGGCCCATTGGCAGAATGGGCAGGCCCGCATCTGTGTTGGGCAGGGCTGCACAAAGCACTCTGGGCACCATGCCTCCTCCAGAACCAGTGGAGTCTGTAATCCACTTGTGAGACTGTGGCTTTGCATTCCCCAGGATGGCACAATGGGCAATCCACCCACTGTAGAGACTTGTGAGACTGTGGCTTTGCACTCCCCAGGATGGCACAGTAGCCAATCCACCCACTGTAGAGACTTGTGAGACTGTGGCTTTGCACTCCCCAGGATGGCACAGTGGGCAATCCACCCACTGTAGAGACTTGTGAGACTGTGGCTTTGCACTCCCCAGGATGGCACAGTGGGCAATCCACCCACTGTAGAGACTTGTGAGACTGTGGCTTTGCACTCCCCAGGATTGAACAGTGGCCATGGAGGCCCCTCGTGGATCTGGCGTCGTGGACTCATCTGGCTGAGGTGCCCCCCCTTCCTTTCCCCCTGAGGTGCCTGTAGTTTTGCTATCTGATGCCCCTGCAGTGTTCTCTCCATTGGAGTCGGGTATCCTGTGTGGGCTTTGCCCATGTGTTTAGGCCCATTGGCCCACGAACAATGGCTGATACCCAATTTGGACAGGACAATTTACATATGTATATATAGTTATAGATGTGTGATATATTTTTTTACTTAGCCGTACAATATACTTCAAATTTCATGATCATTTTATTTTGTCTTTGCATTCTTCCGGGGGGTTTGGGGGTGTCACTCTGAGCTGTTGCTCTGCATTGATGTGTATGTAGTTGTGGGTGAGGGTGAGGGTGGGTGTGTCGCGTATGTGTGTCCCCGTAATTTTTTGCCTCCCCTGTGTCGTAGGTGCAGTACTCACCGTTGTCTTCTGCGCCGGCGTTCGTGCTCCTGGTAGAGGAGCAGGAAGACAATTGCTGGTAGGATGTGTAGTTCGGGTTCCATGCTGTCCAGATTCCTCGTGGAGTGTGTAGAGGTGAGCGTTTTCCGATCGTAATGGCTGTTTCCGCCGTGCTTTTATCGGCGGGGCTACCGCCCCGGAAAAGGTGACGGATTGGTGGGTTGTGATAGGGTGGGCGGTACATTGTCTCCCGCCTGTCTGTTGGCGGTGACCACCGCGCTGTTTGTTTGTCCTGCCGTGGCGGTCGGAGTGTTAAAGTGGCGGTCTCTGTTGGCGGTATCCGCCAGGGTCAGAATTCCATTTTTTTTACCGCCTGCCTGTTGGCGGGTTGGCCGCCGCTTTAACACCGACCGCCAGGGTTGGAATGACCCCCTTAGTGTTTTTTAGCGCATAGAAATGAATAGCGCCAATCTGGTCATCTGGTCGCACCACAACTGGGGCAAAGTCAAAGTTTATGGCTGACCATTTTGGAGTCCTGCTCAGCTACAGCAAGTGGGAGGCCTTGGTGAAAAGTTTACCTTCGGACTTAGTCGTTTTCTTGAAGATTTTCTTCAGTAGGACGAAGTTGCCAGTCTGATCCGACCTCCATGGAACCCTTCCTCAGATGCTCGTCGCAGGAGACCTCGCTGAAGATTTCCACGTTTGGACTTAGACGATGTTTCGAGATGAAAATCCTTCGACCGGGCCAAACATAAATATTGATCCGATGTCCCTGGAGCCCTCTTTGAATATACTGCAAGGGAGGTCCCGGTCAACTTTCCATATTCGGACAAAGTCACTTTTTTGGAGCTTTTCTTCAGCAGGACAAACCTGCAAGTCAGGCTGGTTTGCGGTTGAGGCAAGACAGCTAGACTCACTGTGGTGGGTCGGTCCCTCGATGGAGCTTTTCCAAAAAGTTCACCAATTTTCTCCAAACTTCTGGATCTTCTTTCAGAAGGCCTTTGAAGGTCCTTTAGGAGTACACAGCTCACTCCGAGGTTCCAAAGCTCTGAGTTGCTCCTTGAGGGTGTGGACTCCAACTCCCAGAATGCACCTGGCTCAAACTCCAAAACTGCCACTGGACAGTTTGTCAGCTGGTCAGTTTCTTCAAGATCAGAGGCTGGGGACTCTGGTTAGCTATTTGTCACCTGCAGCAAACAGGGAGTCCCTCCTTGAACCAGTTGAAGCCAGGCAAAGTCCTTATTATGGTGAAGCCCAAGTGTGCAGCTGGGGCAGTCCCCTAGAGTGCAGTGTCCAGGTACAGGTCAGGGGTCCAGCAGGGCAGTCCTTCTACTTCTGATTTTCTTCCTTGTAGGGATCTGAGGTGTGGGTGCAGCTCTGCCATATTTATCCTTGCTCCTGGGTGGGAAGCAGGGGGGTCTGGGGATCCAATCCCAGACAGGGTCCTTCCCCCTTTGATGACCACTTCATGGGAAGTGTGGCAAAAATCTATCCCAGGGAGCAACATTCCTCGAACATCCAACATGGCTGAAAGTGATTTTTGGAGGTTACATCTGGCTTAGCCCTCCCACTGGTATGGCTACAAATCCTAAACACACTCCTCTCCTGCCCTCTACTAATCTAATCAAGAGGGCATCTGATTGCCTGGGGTTTCAGAATGTGAGGGAGTTGCTGGGCTGCTCCAAATGTCTTTCCCTGCCTTTGAAGACCAATTTGGCGGCCCTCCCCCTTCCTGCTTCCCCATCTGCTGAGGCAGATCTCCTCCCCCCAAGGCAAATCGTTTGTGTTCAGCCCAGGCCACTCCACACCTCATCAAGGCAGCCTAGCCAGGCTGCCAGAGGCTGGCCAATTAGAGGAGGACACTACAGAGCAGAAGTTGTCAACTTTCAAGAAGAGTTTTAAAACTCAGTACCTGAAATTGTTATATAAAATCCAACAATTTTAAGTTGTCGGATTTATTATAACAATCAATTTGACACCAAACTCAAGGTATCGGACACTTAAGGGGACTTTTTTAATTAAAATAAAGTTTCCCCATTTTAGCCTATGGAGGCCATTCACTATAGTGAGGGAAAAACAAATTTGGCTATTATACCTCACCAGGACTTATAAAACAATTTGTATAAGGTCCCTGCTTATAGTTGCATGGCACCCAACCATAGGGGCACATAGAGAACACCTTAGAGGTGACTTATATGTACAAATAAGGTAGTTTAATACTTTGAAAGTGCTTTTAATTCCCAAGTTGAATTTGCATATACCTTTAGTTTAAAAGCAGCCAGCAAGACAGGCCTGCCTTTAAAATGACACTGTGAACCTCAGCAGTGCACCTATGGGTGCACCACATATGCTGGGGTCCCTAAACCTACATGCCCTTCCATATACTAGGGACTTATAGGTAGGTTGATACTGCCAATTCTAATTAGCCTAATTTACATACTCATTTTACACAGAGCACAGGTCCTGGACTGGTTAGCAGTACCCAGGGCACCATCAGAGTCAGGAAAACACCACCAAAAAGTGGAAAATGGGGGCAAAAAGTTAGGGGGCCTCTGCAATCAGCCCTGTTTTCTCACACAAGCCCACCTTCCCAGCCACACTCCCAGGAGACTCAGCCCAACCCTGGAAGAGTCATCCCGGCTTGTCAGGTGAGGAAGACAGTGAGGAAAACTGGTTGTCCCTTTGCAGGGCCTACTCTGCTTTACATCCTCCTGTCATGGTCACTCTTCTGGGTAAATAACCCATCCCAACAGTGAAAGGGCACACTTTAAACTGTATCTTACCTATATGGGGGTCTTCCTCCTCTCTCTCTGCCAACTTGGGTAGTGAGGTGCCCACCTCCCATATCCTCCCATATCCCTAACTTTGTTAGGGCAACACCTAGCTTACCCAAAGCGGTCACCCAACACTTGAGCAACCCCACCATAACCAGCGTGGTCAGGGGGCTTACTTTGCTTTTGCCCCTGGGATCTGTCTCCCTGGCCAGGTGCAGTTCTGCCAGGAAGGCCAGCACCCAGCAGAGGCTACTGACCGCTGTCAGCACACAGAACCACACCCTAAGCTCTTGACTAACAGGTTGGTGAGCTACTTTAGGGGCAACTGTGGGATCCTGCACACCTCTTGCTGTTAGAGTGGGGGCCTACCACATCCTTCCACTCTCCCTTCTGTTGGTGCAGGGGCAACATCCTGAATCTGGACAGCTTCCTGACTACTCAGGACTTCCTTGGGGTCAGGTGAAGCCTCACCAGTGCCAACTCTGGCCCACCCCTACTAGGGAAGAAGGCTTTTGGCTCCCTTGAACTCTCTTTAAGAGTGGCCTACCCTTCTTTTTCTTCTTCCCTTTCCTTGGGGACCTCTGTCTCATAACTGTAGGAACTGGTTCCCCAGGACTTTGGGTTGGGGGGCACCATGGGCAACCGCCTCATTTGGGATCAGACTGATCTCTGGGAGGTTAGTTCCCAGGATACAATCCAGGAGGAGGTCAGCACTGACTACCACCCTAAACCAGTCAAGGATACCCTCCCTCTTTAGGGACGCTATGGCTACAGGCTTGTTGGTGACCTCACCTGTGGCTATCCTGATTTTCCTGGTCTCTCCTGGGACATACATGTCTGGGGTCACCAACCAATCACTCACTATAGTGTGACTGGCACAGGTGTCTCTCAGGCTAGTGGTAGGGATCCCATTCACCTGAATGTGGTAAAAGTGCCTACTCCCACCCTCAGGGATCACCAGTTTGCCATCCGGTCCTGTCTCCCACCCCTATGCTATGAGGACTTCACCATCTGAAGAGTCCTCCTCTATGGCTACACTGGACAGCCCAGTGCTAACCACCCTCTTGAGACAGGCCGCATCTCCCCTGAAATGACCTGTGTGCTGACAGTCAAAGCAGGCCTTACTGTCTACGAGCTTCTTCAACCCTGGGTCGCCCTGCCTCTGCTTTTCAGGGTAGGATTAAAACTTACTCCCCTCCTTCTGAGGGTTCTGGGGCACAGAGGGGGTCTCTGTGGTGGGCTTACTGTAGGAAGGTAGCCTTTTTCTAGCCTTGTTAACCCCACTTTTGGCCTGTTTGTGGGTATATGTCAGTGTGTTTTTACTGTCTCACTGGGATACTGCTAGCCAGGACCCCAGTGCTCATAGTGAAAACCCTATGTGTCAGTGTGTTTTATATGATTCACTGGGACCCTGCTGGCTAGGACCCCAGTGCTCATAGTTTTTGGCCTGAATGTGTGTACCCTGTGTAGTGCCTAACTGTGTCACTGAGGATCTGCTAACCAGAACCTCAGTGCTTATGCTCTCTCTGTCTTTAAAATTGTCACTGCAGGCTAGTGACCATTTTTACCAATTCTGACTGTCACACTGGAACACCCTTATAATTCCCTAGTATATGGTACCTAGGTACCCAGGGTATTGGGGTTCAAGGAGATCCCTAAGGGCTGCAGCATTTCTTTTGCCACCCATAGGGAGCTCAGACAATTCTTACACAGGACTTGCCACTGCAGTCTGAGTGAAATAACGTCCACGTTATTTCACAGCCATTTTACACTGCACTTAAGTGACTTATAAGTCACCTATATGTCCAACCCTCACATAGTGAAGGTTAGGTGCAAACTTACTAAGTGTAAGGGCACCCTGGCACTAGCCAAGGTACCCCCACATAGTTCAGGGCAATTTCCCTGGACTGTGTGAGTGCAGAGCCACCATTACACGCTTGCACTACATATAGTTCAATACCTATATGTAGCTTCACAATGGTAACTCCGAATATGGCCATGTAACATGTCTAAGATCATGGAATTATTCCCCCATGCCAAATCTGGTATCGGGATGCCAATCCCATGCATCCCCTAGGGCTCCAGCATGGACCCCAGGCACTGCCAAACTAGCGCTCTGGGGTTTTCTCTGCAGCTACCGCTGCTGCCAACCCACAGACAGGCTTCTGCCCTCCTGGGATCTGGGCAGCCCAGTCCTAGGCAGGCAGAACAAAGGATTTCCTCTGAGAGAGGGTGTTACACCCTCTCCCTTTGGAAATAGCTGTTGAGGGCCTGAGTGGAGTAGCCTCTCCTGGCCTCTGTGAATGCTTTCAAGGGCAGAGATGGTGCCCTCCATGCAAAAACCAGTTTACACCGGTTCAGGGATCCCCCAGCCCCTGCTCTGGTGTGAAACTGGACAAAGGAAAGGGGAGTGACCACTCCCCTCTCCATCTCCACCCCAGGGGTTGTGCCCAGAGCTCCTCCAGTGTGTCCCAGACCTCTGCCATCTTGAATGCAGAGGTGTGAGGGCACAATGGAGCCCTCTGAGTGGCCAGTGCCAGCAGGTGACGTCAAAGACCACTCCTGATAGGTGCTTACCTGCCTAGGTGGCCAATCCTCCTCTGAGGGCTATTTAGGGCCTCTCATGTGGGTTTCTCATCAGATAACAAATGCAAGAGCTCACCAGAGTTCCTCTGCATCTCCCTCTTCGACTTCTGCCAAGGATCAACCGCTGACTGCTCCAGGACGCCTGCAAAACTACAACAAAGTAGCAAGAAGACTATCAGCAACATTGTAGTGCCTCATCCTGCTGGCTTTCTTGACTGTTTCCTGGTGGTGCATGCTCTGAGGGCTCTCTGCCTTCACCCTGCACTGGAAGCCAAGAAGAAATCTTCGCCCTGCCAACACAGGCACCAAACGTATGCATCACCGGTCCTCTGGGTCCCCTCTCATCTTGACGGGCGTGGTCCCTGGAACACAGGTGCTGGATCCAAGTGACCCCGACAGTCCAGTGGTCCATCTGTTGAAATTTGGTGGAGGTAAGTCCTTGCCTTCCCACGCCAGACAGTAATCCTGTGTACTGCACGAACTGCAGCTGCTAGGGCTTCTGTGCACTTTTGCAAGGAATCCTTCATGCACAGCATAGCCCAGGTCCCCAGCACTCCGTCCTGCATTGCTCAACTCACTGAGTTGACCACCAGCTTCGTGGAACTCTCCTTTGTAGTGTTGAGACGACCTCCATGCTCAGTTTTCTTGAACCCCTGTTCAAGTGCTTCTGCGGGTGCTGCATGCTTCTGCGTGGGCTGTCTGTGCTACTGAGCGCCCCCTCTGTCACCTCCTCCAAGGGGCGACCTCCTAGTCCTTTCTGGGCGCGGACAGCACCCATTTTCTTCAACCACGACCTTTACAGCTAGCAAGGCTTGTTTGTGGTCTTTATGCATGTGAATAACTCTGCATCCTCCAGCACGCCGTGGGATATCTTCTGTGCAAAGGAGAAGTTCCTGGCATCTTCCGTAGTTGCAGGATCTTCAGCTTCTTCCACCTGGAGGCAGCCATTTTGCACCTTTATCCGGGGTTTAGTGGGCTCCTGTCCCCGGACACTTTTGTGACTCTTGGACTTGGTCCCCTTCCTTTACAGGTCCTCAGGTGCAGGAATCCGTCTTCAGTGCTTTGCAGTCTGTTGTGGTCTCTGCAGAATCCCCTATCACAACTTTAGTGTGTTTCTGGGGAAGTAGGGTAACGTTACTCCTACTTTTCAGGGTCTTGGGGTGGGGTATCTTGGACACCCTTAGTGTTTTCTTACACTCCCAGTAACCCTCTACATACTACACTAGGCCTGGGGTCCCTAAGTGGTTCGCATTCCACTTTCTTAGTATATGGTTTGTGTTGCCCCTAGGCCTATTGCATCCTACTGTATTCCACAGTGTTTGCACTACTTTTCTGTTTACTTACCTGATTTTGTTGTGTGTATATTTTGTGTATTTTACTTACCTCCTTAGGGAGTATATCCTTTATTATTAGTAACTCTGAGTTTTGTGATTCATATGATATAGTACTATATGATACAAGTGGTATAGTAGGAGCTTTCCATGTCTCCTAGTTCAGCCTAAGCTGCTCTGCTATAGCTACCTCTATCAGCCTAAGCTGCTAGAACACTACTAATCTAATAAGGGATAACTGGACCTGGCACAAGGTGTAAGTACCATCAGGTACCCAACATAAGGCAGTCCAGCCTCCTACACTTACTACCTCCCCCCTTAGGTTTTTGGGGACCTGACCCCCCCCCCTTCTTAGAGTCTCCCCCCGGGACTTGACAACCACCTTGGTTGTCAACTACTCATCTGCTGCTTCATCATGCAAGAATGTGCTGCTTCACCATAGTTGTTGTCAACGTTAAATTGGTTCGAGATTTCCCATCCCATGCGGTCCCTTTGTCTTCTGTACTTCCAAGGGCTTTACCTCTGTCTCATAAAGAGATGCCAGCCCTGACAGTCATCAACTAGATGACTCATTGACAGCAGTACTATCTTCTGGATTTTTCCCTGGGCAAGAAATTGTTTGACTCCCCTTCGATCCACCTTGGTCCAAATGTATTACCCGTTTTCAGCCAACTCAAGCCATTATCATGTCAAACAAAGCTCAATTATTCTTTAAAATTTCAGAAACAAGGACATTCAAAAATAGATGAAAACTGCACTGCACTCCAATCTAAGAACACCAAGAGAAAGCTTGATCAAACCTAGATAAAGCTATTTCTTTTGCATTTATATCTTGACATTTTCAGTCTTGTTACCAACAGTTTTAATTATTTGGCCAAACCTCATGTCACCACTACCCTCCTCACAAAACATAAAAGGTACACACTGAAACATAGAGAACGAGGCTTTGTGCCAATACTCCTCAGTCACTGGCTTTTTTTCTTTAGCTGTTGGTCATCAGGTTTGGTATCCTATCACAGCATTTTGCTGATGTATATATTTTCTAGAGTTGTCCAATAAAACAGGCTGAAAAGTACCTCCTTTATTTGTGCATTTTATGTGTGCATCATGTGTTATTATATTACTTTTTTAGAATGCGTCTACCTAGCAGTGGAGGCTTGAAGAGAATGGCTCCAGGAAACTGCCTTACAACAATGCCTTCACCAGACATATAAGAATTACCCTAAATTTGTCAGAAAGCTAGATCTTAGTCCAAAAAGTGTGCTTTTTGAGATTTGGTGTAAATCTGTTCAGTAGGTTTTTGAGAAATTAGGGTTCAAAAGTATCTTTACCTTTTTACCTTTAACCGGTTAGGTTTGTGTGTCTCTTGCAAGAGTCCTTGTAAACCAATTTCTAAACATAATAGTTTCTTATTGGCTTAGGGAGTTTTTTTCCCTTGGCCAACTCACTCCCACAGGCGCAAGTCTCCAACAGGAGCTGATTGGCTTCCTGCAACATGAGAAAAAATGTTTAATGTAGCCATTACAGGACTTGGGAACGTAGTCCCTGTCCTGAGTGTATTAAGGTATAAATCTATAAGGGGAAAGGGACTACCCTGCCCTAGGTCTCCCTCCTCCTCCTCTCTGGGGCTACAATAAGGAAAAAAAAATTAAACTGTGACCCCTGCAGGATGACAGCATATTAAAACAAGCATTTGCAATGCAACGGGTCTCGCAATACATCGAGTTAGAGCTATTAGCGTTGTAAACTCCTAACCCGGAGTTTTCTTGCCACATTAAATGAAAAAAAAAAAAAAAAAAAAACGATCACGTTATGAAATAAAGAGGAAAAAGTAGTCCATAAACCATAGAAAAAGATGGAGCCTCGTATGTTTCCAGTAGTTTACTGGTACTCTGAAGGAGGGCTAAACACCGGAAAAGGCATGACGTATGCATGCCTTTCACGAATGAAAACAAACGGATTTTAAAAGGTAAGCCCACAACCGAATGAAAGTGACTGACGTAACATGGGCGTGGTTAAAATCCTCCTAAAGAGAGATTAGAAGAGGGACGGAGCGCTTTGCGCTCGCCCCTAAAAAGTGGCCCATGTCTCCAAATTGGGGCAGTCTTGAACTTAAGGTACACTGTGCAGTTGTTTTGCAAGGCCTGGAGGACTGTGTGGATTTAGGCTTATTGCAGGCAACGTTTGTTTTAATATCAGCGAAATCAACAGTAAAAAATGGCCCAGCAGGCCATAAAACATGCTCACAAACAGCTAATATTAGAAAAAGGCCTATGCACTAACCTGTCAAACAAGCCCGTTAAGAACTGCCTGATTGCCTTAAAGGCCAGACCGATGCTCGAAAATCCACCAGGAGGAAAGGGAAAGGGTCTTGATTGGACAAAAATCTATTATAATACTCCCACCACTCAAAAATATAATTCCCACAGATAATTTAGCACCTTCATAATGAGAGTATATCGCCGTCAACAATACATACTCAATTCAGCAAATGTAAAATGAGCTGAGGGGGGAGCAGTGCCAAGGGAGCGCTCCTTAAGCCACCACAGAGCCGCCCTGTGTAACCAGAGCAACAGATGGTCCTACTGATAACAAACACTCCCAAGGGGACTAGATGCAGACGCAGAGGAAGATGCCTTTATTGTCACCGAGAGGAGATCTGAATGCAACCTGATATAAAACAATATAAAAATAACATACCGTACTCACCTAGGCATATATAAGTTCTAAAAAGATAAATAATCATAATAATCGGGTACAAACTAATCGTAGCCACGCGCTGTATGCCATGTTAATCATCTGCGTTAAAGCAGAGAGCTAACCCCAGTGAAAGTTCGCTTGCTAGGAGAACGCACAATGGCAAAGGAGTATGAAATAAAATCTCGGCGAGATTTCCACGAGGAAGGCGCAGTGCGTGCATCCGCCTGGATAATGTGCAGTCGCAGCTAGTGAATGAAGCAACTCACGGCATTTCGGCAGGGTGTATTAGGAGGTCATCGAACTATGCTTTTTTAAAGTTCACCTTACATCAAAAGCAGGGTTTGGAAACACAAGGATTACCCCAAACTCTTTTTTTGGCTAAGCAGTCAGGACAACAGGAGATTTCACATGTGAAAAGTCTTGTATATCACTCAATTTGTCTAGGAGAATCAAATGCCATTGTGTTTCTTTACAATATTATCCTGGATGGGGCCTCTGGCACTGCCAGCAAAACAGAGAACTTAACATTGTCGTCTACCTGCATCCCCCCTGCCCCTTATAATTACAGACTTATCTGCAGAAAAAACAACAGTCCCCCATTATATCTCCTCCATTGTGATCATTCTCTTGCTACATTGAATGGGAAAAAACAGCGCAATCGCGCTGCTACAGTTTACTCGTAATTAAACCTATTGGCAAAAGTGCAATTATTTATGTAACCGGCAAAAGTGCAATTAACTATGTAACAGGGTCGATGTTATGCAAAGCGCCCGACTTCTGCCAAGCGAGATCGCGCTGCGAACAAAAGATAAAACGTAGTCCACAAACCTTATGTGAAACATCGATTCTCGCTTGTACTTGGTCGCTGCGCTCGAGGAGGGTTAACCACCGGAAAAGGCATGACAAATGCATGCCTTCCACTAATGAAAGCAAGCAGATTTTAACAGGCAAGCCCACAAACCAATGAAAGACACTGACATGACGTGGACGGGGCTCTATGCCCTTTTCTAACTCCTAAAGCGTCTTGAAAGCGAAACACATGCGCAAGCGCATGCGACGCAGGCTCGGCCCTAAAAAGGCTGACTGGCGCATTATTTTTTTTAAATGTGGATCTAGGGGTAGGCCAGGGCTTGGGGGTCTTTACTTAAAAAGAATTGAGGGGGGGTTATGAGTAGGGCCCTGCTCCTGGAGCAACTTCTAGTCATGAGGTCCCCATTCCCTGGAGCATAATGTACATTATGCAACCCCCTTCTCTGAGCCTCTAGTGCGTCTTGAGGGCCCCATCCTTTGGGGCCAAATCCTAAATACAGTTGGAGGGGGGTATTTGGCCCCCTTCCCTAAAGTTCTGTTGGAACTCGGTGACCTCACCTCTGGGGCTAAATATATCCAAAAAGGGGAGGGGCAGCCATGGGATAAGCATATCAATATTATCAATATATATATATATATATATATATATATATATATATATTTAGTAAAGTTTTAATTAAAAAAACTCCATGACCCTTTCTTTTTACAAATTTTGTATTATTACATATTGTGGGTAAAGAATGTTAAAATAAATAGGGACAGTCAGGGTCATCATTTAATGAGACTTACTATTTTTTTAATGTTGCAGTTGGGTGCTGGACTTCCTGCAGCACCCAAAAATATTCAAAAAGGCCTTCCTGTGCCCCACCCTATTCCAAGCTAAAACAATAACAAAAAAAGCCCTGGTGGGCATTATATGGTGCTCCTTTACAGGAGAAGTGAATATTAAATGAGCAACTCCTACCACTCATTTATTATTCATTTTGGTGTCCAACACCCACCTGGAACACCTCTTTTATATTTATTGGGGAGAGGTTCCAGCCCTCCCTTCCTGAGCCTTTTAAGGCCTCAGGGACCTCATAACCCAGGGCCTTTTGATTTTAATTAAGGGGAGGGACTACACAGCCACCCTCCCGAACATAAAAGGACCCTGGGGAGGCCATCCCTTGGGGCCTTTTTTGTAATTAGGAGGAGGACGTTTTGTGCCCCCCTCCCAAGGCAATTGTGGCCCTGGGGACCCCTTTGGCAACAAAGCATAGTAGTAAAGGGGATGTATTGCATGCCACCCTCCCTGAGCCACAAGGGGCACCCTTTAAGGGGAAGCGGACACATGGTCTCACTCCATGAGTCAATGGTGGACCCAGGGACCCATCCCCTGTGGCCTTATGTGGGTCCCTGAATGCCCACCGGGGGCACACTCATCACATTATGCTGGGGGCGGCTGTGGGAGCCTCAGAGCCCCAACAGCCTTTCAGCTCCCTTCATTCACACATCCTGGGTGGTGCAAGAGCCAACTTTGCTCCAGCCTGGCTGGAGTAGCTGTCTTTGCTTGCTCCTCCGGGCGTATCAATCTGAGTTTCCCTGCTGGCAAGAGCGTGGTCACAGACACAAAAGTCTGCTCCCAGCTGGCAGAAGCATTTACTAGAGCTCCTGCTGGGTGGGAGCTGACATGTTCCTCTGCCTGCGCTCTTGTGGGCAGGGAAATGGTGTCTCTGAAGTGGGCTTCTAGGGACACCACAGTAGAGGAGGTGCAGGGAATGAGGTCCCCAGGGGCCTTTAGGTTCTCAGGAAGGGAGGCTGTGTGCACCCCCCGCCCCCCAAAAAAACTATATTTTAGCACCTGGGTTGGGGTCCCAGGGCCTTTACAAGATTGGGTAGGTGAGGTGTCTGCCCCCTCCCATTTAAGATTTAGGGGGCCCAAGGTGATGGGGTCCCCATGGCCTCAATGAGGCTTGGTGAGGAGGGCTGCATCCCCCCTTCCTTTTTCATATTGTGCCGGGCCCCAGGGGATGGCATCCCCAGGGACATGAATGGCCCAAGGAAGGGGCAGCACAACCTCTCCCTTCTTATTAAATTTGTGCCTCAGCGGAAGGGGTCTCCAGGGCCCCAATGAAGTTCAGGGTAGGGGTCAGCTTGCTCCTCACTTTTGGTATACACAGATGTCGCACTCAGAATCTTTTTTAATACTATGATCCCACAGGTGTCGTATGTAATGCTGTGTGATGCAGGGGTTTGGCTGCTCATGGGTTTTGTCCCTAGGTACTGCCCCAATGGGCCTTAGTGGAGGCCACCCCCAGGGCGCAGAACCCAAGCTTATCAGGAATAATGAGGGGGGGTAAGGCAGGCCGAGAAGTACGGATAGGAAGGGAAACACTGGTTCTAGCCTAGTCATAAATTTAAAGGGAGTAATGTGGATAGGGGGGTGGGAGGTATTTAATGGCAGGCACCTGGCACGGCACCCTCTTTCTCCTGGGGATTCTTACGAGTGTGTGGTTGTGCCGGAAGTGAAAGGTCACCCGGCTGGGTTGGAAGCAGACGCTTACCCGGAAACAGTTAAGTGTTACACTGGAAGTTAAAGGTCACCTGGTTGGGGCTGAATAGTTACACCCAAGGTGATAGGGCACTTGGGTGAAAACTGGCCAGGACTAAATGTAGAGCACAGTGTTTGGGAGGCCTTTGAAAAGAAGGGCACTAGCCCTGGGAGTAAAATAAAATGATGGTTGAAGGATCGCTTGAAAGTTAAAAAATTGCCTAATACACTGCGGCCTTAATTCTTCCATAAAAGCGAAATTGGTGGTGTCTGAGTTTTCTGGGGATCCGGGCCGGGTGCGCGACCAGTGGGGGGTGCCACCGCTATGCCCCTGGGTACTGCCCCCACCGAATAGGGTGGGGACATAGCTGGACCTGGGCCTTAGTGAAGGCCATCCCCAGGGAGCAGAACCCGGGCTTATCAGGAGTAATGGGTGGGGCAAGGCAGGCAGAGAAGTACGGATAGAAGGGAAACACTAGGTCTAGCCCAGTCGTAGATTTAAAGGGAAGAATGTGGATGTGGGGAGGTATTTAATGGCAGGCGTCTGGCACGGTGCCCTCTTTCTCCTGGGGATTCTTAAGAGTACTCCCACCCACCCACCTGCAGAAAAGGCAGGGAGAAGAGATTGAGTACGCTAAGGGATAAACGTCTCAGAGGCAAGAAGACTTACAGGAGATCCTTAGGTGTATGGGCTGCGTGAGGGGAACAGGCCCCAAACAGTTGACAGCCAGGATCCAGGGTGGTACGGGCGGGCTACCACAATGGCCTTGTGTGTTGAACCGGAAGGAAACAATCAAGGCCTGTGGCTGGCGAAAAGTTGGGTAAAGGTGACTTGGCTGGAAGCTGACGCTTGCCAGGAATAAAATTATAGTGGTACCGGAAGTGAGTGGTCACCAGGTGGGCTGGAGCAGACGCTTGCCCTAAAAAGGTGTGGTTGTGCCAGAAGTGAAAGGTCACCCGGCTTGGTTGGAAGCAGAGGCTTACCCAGAAACAATTAAGTGTTGCACCGGAAGTGAAAGGTAACCCGGTTGGGGCTGACTAGTTACACCCAAGGTGATAGGGCACCTGGGGGCAAACTGGCCAGCACTGAAAGTAGGGCACAGTGTTTGGGAGGCCTGTGAAAAGAAGGGCACTAGCCCTTGGATTAAAATAAAATGATGGTTGAAGGATCACTTGTAAGTTAAAAAATTGCCTAATAAACTGCGGCCTCAATTCTTCCATAAAAGCGAAATTGGTGTGGTCTGAGTTTTTTGGGAATCCCGGGGGGGGGGACGGGCGGGACCAGTGGGGGGTGCCACCACTATGGCTGCCTGCTAGTGGTTGGATGCAGGCCATCCGGGCAATCCTCTGGTAATAAAATATTACCTTATGTGAAAATCAATGTAGTAATTCAATGAAAAAAGCAAAGGATAAATTGACATTATAGTTAGGTGAAGACATTGGTTAAACCCTGACATTTACAACATTCAAAACCACTGAAATTCACCAGTTATAGTTATCTTAAGTAACTATAACTCATGCACTAAGATAACTATTATTCAAGCCACCACCATGCACGCCCCTCTATATCCAAACCGCTGTGTGCAGCATGGGGTTTGTCATAGGATGGAGCCTCTGAGCAGCCAAGTCTACACCAGGCACAAGCTCCTGGAGCACTAAAATGTAAAAAGTGAGCCTACTGGTTTTATCCCGTTTTATTATTGTGTGTGACAAAGCTTGTATTATCACATTTTGTGGTTAAAATGTATAAATGAATGCTCAGAGACGTATTGTTTTTGTGTTTAAAAACATAAAAAACAAACATGTCACTACCTCTTTAATCATTTTTTTAATCCCAGAAACGCAATCATAGGAACAGGACCTTGTGTATTTTGGATATAGCTGAGAGCCACAAATAATGCAGCATATATACGGACCCTAGATGGCACTGCATTTCCAACTGTAAAGCAAAAGCTCCAGCCTGGGATATTATTTGAAAAAATATGGTAAGCTCTCCTGGGATCATGGATTCAAAGACCCAGGAGTCTTAATGTTTTTTTTCTAACGTTGGTGGGGTGTGCTGCAAAACTCCTTGCATCGCCCAAAACATCAAAATAAATGTTTCTTGGTGTTTCCTAATTTATTATTCACCCTTTGCTTTATTTTTTCTGGGTCTCCCAGCCCCACTCAGACACCAAAGGGGTACCCCAGTTCCCACCTGGGCCACCACAGGCCATTATTATTCTTGGGGGCCTCAGGGGGACCCCCAGGTCCCCTGCAGCCCCACTGGCTCCCTGCAGGAGACAGGTTGATTGTTTATTTTTGACCGGGATGCTAGAATTCCAACCAGGGCACCCCACAGCTGGTCTCATTTTGGGCAATGTGGGTGGAGGCCCAGAACCCCACATAACTGCAGGCTCCTGCTTGCCCCCTTCAGTGGTGCAGCTGAAGCTGGCTTTGCTTCTACTCCGTGGGAGCAGTTTTCCTTGGCTCCCATGCAGTGAGAGGAATGAAAAGGGAATGAAATAACAGCTTCGGGGATGGAGTCCTTAACACCTCTTAAGGCTTGGGGAGTGGGATCATAACCCCTCCCCATAAATTATATGTGCGCCACTGGCCCCATCTCATCCTGAAAGGTATTTCTTTCCATATGGGACTCTGAGTTTTTTTTGTTCAATTTTACAGAAAATTTGCGACAAAATGAAAAAAAAAAAATTGCCCCTGGAGGAAGCCACCAGCAGGCCTAGGAAATAAAGGTACCAAAGGTTTTAAATTTCACATACATCTATATTACACACCACTGAAGCCACTTCACTATACTCTAATCATCTCTATGGCACACCACTCCAAGCTTCTCCATTGCGCAAGACTCCACTCTATGCCACTCCACTCTACGCTATTGCACTTTACGCAAAGCCACTGTACACCACTCCAGTCTACATCACTCCACTGTACACCCATCCAATGGGTGCTACTCCATAACCACTAGTGCACTCTATGCCATTCTACAGCATGCCCCTCTACTCTACTCTATTCCACTGAATGCACCCCCTCTCTACAAAACTCCACTGTATGCGATTCCACCCTATGCCACTCCACTGTAAGCTACTCCACTCTATGTCACTCCAGTGTATGGCATTCCACTCTACACCACTTCATGTGGTGCTATTTGATTGGACCCCATTCCAATCTATACCACTCTACTGTATGCTATTACACTCTACCCCATGCCTCTGTATACCACTCCAGTCTACACCACTCCACTATTTGCCACTCCACTATATGCTACTCAACTATGTACTATTACAATCTATGTCTCTCCATTGTACAACACTCATCTCTACACCACTCCACTGTTCACAAGTCCACTATATGTCTGTCCATTCTACCCTAATACGCTGTATGCAACTCCACTCTACACTTCTTCAGTGTATTCCACTTCACTGTATGCTACTCCAGTATATGTTATTCCACTCTGTGCCATTCCATGGTATGCCACTCTATTCTATGCAGTTCCACTGCATGCCACTCCACTGTATACTACTCCACTTTATGTCACTCAGGGTGAGCCAATCCACTCTACCCGACTCCATTCAATACTATTCCATTGGATGCCACTCAAATGTACACCACTCCACTGTATGCTATTACACTACACCACTTCACTGTGTGCCATTGCACTTTACGCTACTCCACAATTTGCTAACCCAGTCTACCCCATGGATATCTGACAGAATATCGAAATCAACAATATTGAGATACAGAAATATTGTGCATAAATATTGATTAAAAAAATATTGTCTCCCTATACTTAAAGTGGTAAGTACGAAAATATTTAAGAAAAAATATAATTTACACTAATATTGTTAAAAAAATACATAAATATTGATTTTCATTAAATATATATTTTGAAATAGTAATTCTTAGATATGTTGAGATATCACATTATTAAAATGTAAAATACATTATTTAAAAACAGATTTAATACTATATATAAATATATACTCATGTAAACACACACATGTGTATATATATATATGTGTATGTTTAGATATGTACATTATTTTTTAAATTTACTGCTATGAATAATTGTTACTTAATTATACTTAAATAAATGTGCACCCTGTAGCCCTACAAACCTCACAAACAGCTACTATAAATTACTATTAGCAATTAAATTTAAAATTATGATTCACTTTAAATTACAAACAATAGTTAAACATTTTGTTAACAATTATACAAACATTCAAAATATAACATTAATATATGAACTAACAAACATAAAGATAATTAAAATATTTTTTACAACTATATTATTGAAAACAATATTAGTTACCAAAATATAAATATTCTTGTCAACGATATTGCTGCATCACACTTTTTTATTACAATATTTGTTTCTGATATTTCTGTATCTTGATATTTCAAACTCAATATTTTGTCCAAATACCCTACAGCACTCTACTATATACCACTCCACTTTACCCTAAATCACTGTATGCACTCCATTACACGCTACTCCGCGGTATGCTACTCCACTCTACGCCACTCCAGTGTACACCACTCCATTCTACACCACTGTATTTCGTGCTAATCTACTCTATGCTTTTCTAGTCTATGCTAATCCACTCTTCACTATTTTACTCTATGCCATTCCACTGTACTCCACTCTATGCTATTCCACCGTACGCCTCTCTATTCTAGCCTATTACACTGTGTGTAACTTCAGTCTTTTCCCCTCCACTGCATGGTAGACAACACTGACTATAACTTACCACTCTACCTTGCACTGTGCCCTTTCAAATAATGATACTCCACTGTGCAGCACTACACTGTACGTGACTCTCCATCACTCTATTGTACAACACTACACTCAACAACACTGAACTATACAACATTGTACTCCACTGAACTCCATTCTATGCCACTACACTCTACAGCATTCGGTTACACTCTATACCACTTTTTGACACTCTAATTGTAACACTCAACTCCACCAAACTCCATTTCATGTCTCTTCAGTCGATGACACTCCACTGTACATCACCCATCTCTACTGACGCAAGCCTTTAATAAATATGCCCCTTAGAATACAGCAATCCTTACCTTTTTTCTGAAGAGGCCAATTAATTGTGCTCTTACCTCAGTGATGATTGTGGAAGCAAATTTACTCTGGTCATATATCCACCCATCCAAGCAGGGTTCTACGTCTGCTGTTGAGACGTTGTCACCTGTGGTACTGGAGTTCACAAATGCCCACTGGGCTAAGGTGAAACGCAGGCACTTTTCAGGAATTTGCTTTTCGTCCAATGGGATGAACACTTGCAGGACTTCTTTGGAGTCATTGTTCCCAATCACATTGGGCCACCTCGTTTCGTTATTCTTGGCATGAATTTGACAGTGATGGTTGGGGATAGCAGCTGTGAAATTTTGGAGCAGGTGGTGGATGGGCGTCATCATTACGGGAAACATCAGCATAACAATCTGAATAAACTGGTAGCGACCCATGCCGCCAGTCCGGTGGAGGAGATCATCAAAAGACATTGTGGCTCGCACAGGAACGCAAAATGTAAATTCAATTGAGGTCGCTATGTCAAACAACTTCCTCAAGCCAAATTAAAGAAGATAAGAGAATAGATTACCCCGTCTTAATTGTATACAAGTAGGTATGGAAACTATGAGGGGTGACTCGGTACTAGCGATAGAAGTGGCAGGCTGTGCTGGCAATGGGTCTCATGCACACAGAAGGCAGAAGTTGCTCGGGCACGAACCCTTGACTTGTTTTAGCTTCCGAACATCGGTAGGCATTGATTGAAATTTCCTATTGCTAAGCTTTTCTCTTCTTACGAATGAGAGATCACTTTCCACCCGGTCTACTTTACCTGAGTTTAGTGAAGGAGCGAATTGTCACCTTTTAGCCTGTAAAGGGGTCCCTGTGTCTCAGCCTCTTGTGCGCTTTGCTGTTTGTCTGGAAAGGGAGAAAGTAAGTTTGCGTTTCCCAGGGCTGACAGGGTGTCTCATGAACTTTTTCCCACATTATAAAATCACTTGCGAAGGTAAATATTTACTTTTCTTACAAAGGACTAAGGGCCTCGTTCACATGGTGCAGGGCGGCACAGCAAGTGTCTTGCTGCGCCACCCTGCTCCACTGGGAAAGGGCAGAAATGTGCCTTTTCTACAAGACGTGGCACATTTCGGTCCTCTACCCCTGTGCTGGTGCACAAATTGCTGCCATACGCCAATGCAGGCACCTTTGCACCATATGGGCGTGATTGCTTTTGTGCAGAAATGGACACCCCTATTTCTGCCACGTTGTGTCACTCTTACACCAACCCTGAGGTGGTGTAGGAATCTGACGCATTCCCAGACTAGTAAATCTGGGAATACGTCAGATTTCTTCATGTTTCATGAGTGTTGCTGTGTGAAAAACACAAAGCAGCACCCATGGAATGCCCCTTTCACGAAGTGTTATGCGTGAAAGGGGTCCATATTTACAAGGCCATGAAAAGCCACGCAAGGTGGCCTTGCATGGCCTTGTAAATATGGAATGGCACACTGCACCACCAGAGCATAAATAAATGACCCTACAGTATAATTTTCCTTGTGTTCCCCTGAGCACCCCTAATGAAACCATGGTATATATATTGACAATATATTGACAATACAGGGCACTATGGTGCGCGTTAGCACAATAGTATCAACATTTTTAATGCTATTATGGCGCTTTGCTGGACTTGTATCGAACATTTCGACGCTAGTCCAGCAAAGGTCAGGGAGGCCTACAGCAAATAGCATTGCATAACTTTAAAGCCTTCCCTGAACAGGTGTTAAAAAATGACGCTAGAATGGTGGAGTGAAATCCTGAAAATGTTACTTTGCCATTTTTTTTGCCCTCCCTGCAGGGGGACCGCCCTCACGCATACCTTATACATGGTATAATGTGGTCAAGGGCTTAGAAGGTGGATCAATGCTAGCTTTGGTACACTTTGTAAATACGGCGTAGGGTGAGGGCCTGTTTAGCACCACCGTAGTGTAAAAAAATGATGGTAGGTCTGATCTAAGGTACACAAGGGGCTTGTAAATATGCCCCTAAGTTCCATGGAGATGAAAGAGAGAGTGTTTAGTTTATCCATGTTGAAGAGTGTACACAAGGTAGAATTGTGACCTTGACGTTTAGCAAAGGTAGTCTTGTTAGCAGATAATGGGGCTTAAAATTTACAGTCACAAAGCAGGCTGTAGTAAGGCTGTAGCACTCACAGCAAATGAGTGCTATGGGCGCAAGGCTGCTGTTCACTCATAGCACTTCTCTGCTCAAACATAAAAGAGTAATTTGGAGGCTCATGGGCTGGACTGTTGTGGGAAACACAGATGGACATAGCAATTTCCAACTCTCAACTTCTGTTCACAACACCCAAATTAGATTTTGGCAAACAGATATATATGTTTTTTCTAACACAGCACACAGATATTTACACTATTTCTTATGAAGCTGTGAAGCTGTGTTAATTGTCACAGCACCTAACATCTGCATTGTCATGGAGTATGCTCTGTGAATTGAAAGCAGCACTGCAAAATGTTTTGCTGCCAGTTCCATGATGAACAGGACAAACAAGTTTGGGCCTCCACAGGTGGATTTGGAGAACTCTCTTGTTTTTAAGTAGAGCTAAATTAACTTTACGTCAGTGTTCAAAATATACTACTAAGCCTTAGGGGCTTGTTGGAAAGTGGATTATTGGTAACGGCAGGTAATACCTACACTTAGCAATAGGCCACTAACCTCCGCTTAGGTCCAGTTAGGTCTCAATATATTAAATCCAGCTCAACCTCTGGTAGCTTGACAACGAGCGACAAGGCTTAACTTAGGAGACAAGTGTGTAAATCATTTAAAAATCACAAAACAGTGAATAAGTAAAACACAAAAGACAAAATCGGATAAGAGGAACTAGAGATATGAATTTTTCAAGGGTTAGTATTTTTTAGCACATAGAAATGAATAGCGCCAATCTGGTCATCTGGTCGCACCTCAACTGGGGCAGAGTCAAAGTTTAAGGCTGACCACGATGGAGTCCTACTCAGCTACAGCAAGTGGGAGGTCTTGGTGAAAAGTTTACCTTCGGACTTAGTCGTTTTCTTCAAGATTTTCTTCAGTGGGACGAAGTCGCCACTCCGATCTGACCTCCATGGAGCCCTTCCTCGGATGCTCGTCGCAGGATACCTCGGTGAAGATTTCTACGTTTGCACTTAGACGTTGTTTCGAGATGAAAATTCTTTGATTGGGCCAAACCTTAATCTTGATCCAACGTCCCTGGAGCCCTCTTTGAATACACTGCAAGGGAGGTCCTGGTCAACTTTTTACATTCGGACGAAGTCACTTTTTTGGAGCTTTTCTTCAGCAGGACAAACCTGCAAGTAAGACCGGGTCACGGTTGAGGCAAGCCGGCTAAACTCACCATGGTGAGATGGTCCCTCGATGGAGCTTTTCCAAAAAAGTTCACCAATCTTCTCCTAACGTCTGGATCTTCTTTCAGAAGATCTTTGAAGGTCCTTTAGGAGTACACAGCTCACTCCAAGGTTCCAAAGCTCTGAGTTGCTCCTTGACGGTGTGGACTCCAACTCCCAGAATGCACCTGGCTCAAATTCCAAAACTGCCACTGGACACTGGTCAGCTGGTCAATTTCTTCAGGATCTGAGGCTGGGGACTATGGTTAGCTATTTGTCACCTGTAGCAAATAGGGAGTCCCTCCTTGAACCAGTTGAAGCCAGGCAAAGTCCTTCTTATGGTGAAGCCCAAGTGTGCAGCTGGTGCAGTCCTCCAGAGTGCAGTGTCCAGGTGCAGGTCAGGGGTCCAGCAGGGCAGTCCTTCTTCTTCTGATGTTCTTCCTTGTAGGGATCTGAGGTGTGAGTGCAGCTCTTCCATATTTATCCTTGCTCCTGGGTAGAAAGTAGGGGGGTCTGGGGATCCAATCCCGGGCAGTGTCCTTCCCCCTTTGAATGACCACTTCCTGTGAAGTGTGGCAAAAATCAATCCCAGGGAGCAACATTCCTCGAAAATCAAACATGGCTGAAAGTGATTTTTGGAGGTTAGATCTGGCTGAGCCCTCCCACTGGTATGGCTAAAAATCCTAAACACATTTCTCTCCTGCCCTCTACATATCTAATCAAGAGGGCAACTGATTGCCTGGGGTTGTAGGATGTGAGGGAGTTGCTGGGCTGCTATAAATGTCCTTCCCTGCCTTTGAAGACCAGTTTGTCCGCCCTCCCCCTTCCTGCTTCCCCATCTGCTGAAGCAGATCTACCCCCCCCCCCGGCACATCCTTTGTGTTCAGCCCAGGCCACTCCACACCTCATCAAGGCAGCCTAGCCAGGCTGCCAGAGGCTGGCCAATCAGAGAAGGGCACTACAGAGCAGAAGTTGGCAACTTTCAGGTAGAGTTTTAAAACTCAATACCTGAAATAGTTATATAAAATCCAACAATTGTAAGTTGTGGGATTTATTATAAAAATGTATTTGATACCAAACTCAAGGTATCTGACACTTAAGGGGTCTTTTTTAATTTAAATAAAGTTTCCCCATTTTAGCCTATGGAGGCCATTCACTACATTGAGGGAAAAACAGATTTGGCTATTTTACCTCACCAGGACTTATAAAACCATTTTTATAAGGTCCCTGCTTATAGTTGCATGGCACCCAACCCTAGGGGCACATAGAGCACACCTTAGAGGTGACTTATATGTACAAATAAGGTAGTTTAAGACTTTGAAAGTGCTTTTAATTCCCAAGTTGAATTTGCATATAACTTTAGTTTAAAAGCAGCCAGCAAAGCAGGCCTGCCTTTAAAATGACACTGGGAACCTCAGCAGTGCAGCTATAGGTGCATCACCTATGCTGGGGTCCCTAAACCTACATGCCCTACCATATACTAGGGACTTATAGGTAGGTTGACACTGCCAATTCTAATTAGCCTAATTTACATACTCATTTTACACAGAGCACAGGCCCTGGAACTGGTTAGCAGTACCCAGGGCACCATCAGAGTCAGGAAAACACCAGCAAAAAGTAGAAAAGAGGGGCAAAAAGTTAGGGGGCCTCTGCAATCAGCCCTGTTTTCTTACATAAGCCCCCCCAGCCATACTCCCAGGAGACTCAGCTCAACCCTGGGAGAGTCTTTCCGGCTTGTCAGGCGAGGAAGACAGTAAAGAAAACTGGCTGTCCCTTTGCAGAGCCTACTCTGCTTTACATCCCTCTGTCATTGTCACTCTTCTGGGTTAAGAACCCATCCCAACAGTGAAAGGGTACACTTTAAACTGTAACTTACCTATAGGTGTGGCCTTCCTCCTCTATCTCTGCAAACTTGGGTAGTGAGGTGCCCACCTCCCCTATCCCTACCTTTGCTAGGGCAACACCTAGGTTACCCAAAGAGGTCACCCAACACTTCTGCAACCCCACCATGACCAACATGGTCAGGGAGCTTACTTTGCTTTCGGCTGTGGGGTCTGCCTCCCTGGCCAGGTGCAGTGCTGCCAGGAAGGCCATCACCCAACAGAGGCTTCTGACAGCTGTCAGCACACCGAACCACACCCTAAGCTCTCCACTAACAGGTTGGTGAGGTGCTTTATGGGAAACTGTGGGATCCTGGCACACCTCTTGCTGTTGAGGGTGGGGGGCTACCACATCCTGTAGAAGACACCCTCCTTCCACTCTCCCTTCTGTTGGTGCAGGGGCAACATCCTGCATCTGGACAGCTGCCTGACTACTCAGGACTTCCTTGGGGTCAGGTGAGGCCTCACCAGTGCCAGCTCTGGCCCACCCCTACTGGGGCAGAAGGCTTTCGGCTCCCTTGAACTCTCTTTAAGAGTAGCCTACCCTTCTTTTTTCTTATTCCCTTTCCTTGGGGACCTCTGTCTCCTAACTGTAGGAACTGGTTCCCCAGGACTTTGGGTTGGGGGGCACCCTGGGCAACCGCCTCATATGGGATCAGACTCACCTCTGGGGGGTCAGTTCCCAGGATACAATCCAGGAGGAGGTCAGCACTGACTACCACCCTAAACCATTCAAGGATACCCTCCCTCTTTAGGGGCACTATGGTTACAGGTTTGTTGGTGACCTCACCTGTGGCTATCCTGACTTTCCTGGTCTTTCCTGGGACATACATGTCTGGGGTCACCAACCAGTCACTCACTATAGTGTGACTGGCACAGGTGTCTCTCTGACCAGTGGTAGGGATCCCATTCACTTGAATGGGGTAAAAGTGCCTACTCCTACCCGCAGGGATTACAGCTTACCATCTGGTCCTGTCTCCCAGCCCAATGCTATGAGGACCTCATCATCTGAAGAGTCCTCCTCTATGGCTACACTGGACAGCCCTTTGCTAACCACCCTCTTAGGACAGGCCGCATCTCCCCTGAAATGACCTGTGTAGTGACAGTCAAAACAGGACTTACTGTCTAAGAGCTTCTTCAACCCTGGGTCTCCCTGCCTCTGCTTTTCAGGGTAGGAGTAAGACTTACTCCCCTCCTTCTGTTCTGGGGCACAGAGGGGGTCTCTGTGGTGGGCTTACTACCTCCCTCCTTAGGTTTTTGGGGACCTGACCCTCCTTCTTGAAATCTCCCCCCTGGGACTTGACAAACACCCTGGTCAACCACTCATCCGCTGCTTCATCCTGCAAGAATGTGCTGGTTCGTCATGGTTGTTGTTAACGTTAAATTGGTTCGAGATTTCCCAGCCCAAGCGGTCCCTTTGTCTTATGTACTTCCAAGGGCTTTACCTCTGTCTCATAAAAAGACACGCCAGCCCTGACAGTCATTAACTAGATGACTCATTGACAGCAGTACTATCTAATGGATTTTTCCCTGGGTAAGAAACTTGGTCCAAATGTATTACCCGTTTTCAGCCAACTCAATCCATTATCCTGTCAAACAAATCTCAACTATGCTTTAAAATTTCAGAAACAAGGGCATTCAAAAATAGAAGAAAACTGCACTGCACTCCAGTCTAAGAACACCAAGAGAAAGCTTGATCAAACCTAGATAAAGCCATTTCTTTTGCACTTATATCATGACATTTTCAGTCTTGTTACCAACAGTTTTAATTATTTGGCCAGATCTCATGTCACCACTTCCCTCCTCATAAAACATAAAATGTACACACTGAAACATAGAGAACGGGGCTTTGTGCCAATACTCCTCAGTCACTGTGTGTTTTTTTCTTTAGCCGTTGGTCATCAGGTTTGGTATCCTATCACAGCATTTTGCTGATATATATATTTTCTAGAGTTGTCCAGTAAAACAGGCTGAAAAGTACCTCCTTTATTTGTGCATTTTATGTGTGCATTATGTGTTATTATATAACTTTTTTAGAATGCATCTACCTAGCAGTGGAGGCTTGAAGAGAATGTCTCCAGGAAACTGCCTTACAACAATGCCTTCACCAGGCATATAAGAATTACCCTAAATTTGTCAGAAAGCTAGATCTTAGTCCAAAAAGTGTCCTTTTTGAGATTTGGTGTAAATCTGTTCAGTAGGTTTTTGAGAAATTAGGGTTCAAAAGTATCTCTATCTCTAACCGGTTAGGTTTGTGTGTCTCTTGCAAGAGTCCTTGTAAACCAATTTCTAAACATATTAGTTTCTTATTGGCTTAGGGAGCTTTTTTCCCTTAGCCAACTCACTCCCACAGGCGCAAGTCTCCAACAGGAGCTGATTGCCTTCCTGCATCATGAGAAAAAATGTTGAATGTAGCCATTACAGGACTTGGGAATGTAGTCCCTGTCCTGAGTGTATTAAGGTATAAATCTATTAGGGGAAAGGGGATACCCTGCCCTAGGCCTCCCTCCTCTTCCTCTCTGGGGCTAAAATAAGGAAATAAAATAAAACTGTGACCCCTGCAGGATGACAGCATATTAAAACAAGCATTTGCAATGCAACAGGTCTCGCATTACATCGAGTTAGAGCTATTAGCGTTGTAAACTCCTAACCAGACTTTTCTTGCCACATTAAATGAAAAAAGAAAAAAAAAAAAAGGATCACGCTATGAAATAAAGAGGAAAAAGTAGTCCAGAAACCATAGGAAAACATTGTGCCTCGTATGTTTCCAGTAGTTTACCGGTACTCTCAAGGAGGGCTAAACACCAGAAAATGCCTTTCACGAATGAAAACAAGCAGATTTTAAAAGGCAAGCCCACAAGCCAATGAAAGTGACTGACGTAACATGAGCATGGTTAAAATTCTCCTAAAGAGAGATTAGAAGAGGGACTGAGCTCTTTGCGCTCGCCCCTAACAAGTGGCCCATGTCTCCAAATTGGGGCAGTCTTGAACTTAAGGTACACTGTGCAGTTGTTTTGCAAGGCCTGGAGGACTGTGTGGATTTGAGCTTGCGGCAGGCAAAGTTTGTTTTAATATCAGCAAAATCAACAGTAAAAAACGGCCCAGCAGGCCATAAAACAGGCCCACAAACAGCTAATATTAAAAAAAGGACTATGCACTAACTTGTCAAACAAGCCCGTCAAGAACTGCCTGATTGCCTTAAAGGCCAGTCCGATGCTCGAAAAGCCACCTGGAGGAAAGGGCAAAGGGACATGATTGGACAAAAATCTATTAGAATACCCTCACCACTCAAAGATATAATTCCCACAGATAAGTTAGCACCTTCAGAATGAGAGCAGATCGCCGTCAACAATACATACTCTATTCAGCGAAAGTAAAATGAGTTGAGGGGGGAGCAGTGCCAAGTGAGCGCTCCTTAAGCCACCACAGAGCCGCCCTGTGTAACTAGAGGAACAGATGGTCCCACTGTACACAGCCTGATAACAAACACCCCCAAGGGACTAGATGCAGATGCAGAGAAAGATGCCTTTATTGTCACCGAGAGGAGAACTGGATGCAACCTGATATAAAACAATATAAAAAAAACACACTGTACTCACCTAGGCATATTTAAGTTCTAAAAAGATAAATAATTATAATAATAGAGTACAAACAAATCGTAGCCACGTGCCGTATGCCATGTTAATCGTCTGCGTTAAAGCAGAACTCTGACCCCAGTGAAAGCTCGCTTGCTAGGAGAACGCACAACGTCAAAGGAGTATGAAATAAAATCTCGGCGAGATTTCCACTAGGAAGGTGCAGTGCGTGCATCCGCCTGGATAATGTGCAGTCGCAGCTAGTGAATGAAGCAACTCACGGCATTTCGGAATGGTGTATTAGGAAGTCATCAATCTATGCTTCTTTAAGTTCACCTTACATCAAAAGCAGGACTTGGAAACACCAGGATTACCCCAAACTCTTTTTTTGCCTAAGCAAGCAGGACAACACGAGATTTCACCTGTGAAAAGTCTCGTATATCACTCAATTTGTCTAGGAGAATCAAATGCGATTGTGTTTCTTTACAATATTATCCTGGATGGGGCCTCTGGCACTGCCAGCAAAACAGATAATTCAACATTGTCGTCTACCTGCATCCCCCCTGTCCCTTATAATTACAGACCTATCTGCAGAAAAAACAACAGTCCCCTATTATATCTCCTCTATTGTGGTCATTTTCTTGCCACATTGAATGGGAAGAAACAGCACTGCTACAGTTCACTCGTAATTAAACCTATTGTCAAAAGTGCAATTATTTACGTAACCGGCAAAAGTGCCATTAACTATGTAACAGGGTCGATGTTATGCAAAGCGCTCAACTTCTGCCAAGCGAGATCGCGCTGCGAATAAAAGATAAAAAGTAGTCCACAAACCTGACAGGAAACAGCGAGCCTCTCATGTTTTCATTACTGCGCTCGAGGAGGGCTAACCACCGGAAAAGGCATGACGTATGTATGCCTTCCACTAATTAAACCAAGCAGATTTTAACAGGCAAGCCCACGAACCAATAAAAGACACTGATGTGACGTGGACTGGGGTCCTCGCACTTTTCTAACTCCTGAAGCGCCTCACAAGCGAAACGCATGCGCAAGCTCAAACGACGCAGGCTCGGCCCTAAAAAGACTGACTGGCACATTATTATTTTTTTTAATTCCCCTAGGGGAGGCCAGGGCTTGGGGGTCTTTATTTAAAATGAATTGAGGAGGGGGTTGTGAGTAGGGCCCTGCTTCTGGAGCAACTTCTAGTCTTGGGGTCCCCATTCCCTGGTGCATAATGTACATTATGCAACCACCCTCTCTGAGCCTCTACTGGGTCTTGAGGGCCCCATCCTCTGGGGCCAAATCCTAAATACAGTTGGACCCCCTTCCTAAGGTTCTGTTAGAACCCGGTGACCTCACCCCTGGGGCTAAATATATCCAAAAACGGGATTACATATTGTGGGTAAAGAATGTTAAAATAAATAGTCAGGGTCAGTCAGGGTTAATAATTTAATGAGACTTACTATTTTTTTTATGATGCAGTTGGGTGCTGGACTTCCTGCAGTACCCAAAAATATTCAAAAAGGCCGTGCTGTGCCCCACCCTATTCCAAGCTAAAACAATAACAAAAAAAGCCCTGGTGGGCATTATGTGGTGCTACTTTACAGGAGAAGTGAATATTAAATGAGCAACTCCTACCACTCATTTATTATTCATTTTGGTGTCCAATACCCACCTGGAACACCTCTTTTTCATATGTATTGGGGAGAGGTGCCAGCCCTCCCTTCCTGAGCCTTTGCAGGCCTCAGGGACCTCTTCACCCAGGGCCTTATGATTTTAATTAAGGGGAGGGACTACACAGCCACCCTCCTGAGCATAAAAGGACCCTGGGGAGCCCATCCCCTGGGGCCTTTTTTGTAATTAGGAGGAAGTTTGTGCCCCCCTCCCAAGCCTATTGTGGCCCTGGGGACCTCCTCGGCAACAAAGCATAGAAGTAAAGGGTATGCACTGCATGCCACCCTCCCTGAGCCACAAGGGGCACCCTTCAAGGGGAAGAGGACACATGGCCTCACTCATTGAGTAAATGGTGGACCCGGGGACCCATCCCCTGTGGCCTTATGTGGGTCCCTGAAGGCCCACCGGGGGCACCCACATCACATTATGCTGGGGGCGGCTGGCAGAGCCTCAGGTCCCCAACAGCCTTTCAGCTCCCTTCATTCACCAATCCTGGGTGGTGCAAGAGCCAACATTGCTCCAGCCTGGCTGGAGTAGCTGTCTTTGCTTGCTCCTCCGGGCAGGATCAATCTGAGTTTCCCTGCTGGCAATAGCATTGGCACAGAAACAAAAGTCTGCTCCCAGCTGGCAGAGCTCCTGCTGGGTGGGAGCTGACAAGTTCCTCTGCCTGCGCTCTTGTGGGCAGGGAAATGGTGTCTCTGAGGTGGGCTTCCAGGGACACCACAGTAGAGGAGGCACAGGGAATGAGGTCCCTAGGGCCTTTAAGGACTCAGGAAGGGAGGCTGTGTGCCCCTCCTAAAACTATATGTTAGCACCAGGGTGAGTTCCCAGGGCCTTTACAAAATTGGGTAGGTCGGGTGTCTGTCTCCTCCCATTTAAGATTTAGGGGTCCCAAGGTAATGGGGTCCCCATGGCCTCAATGAGGCTTGGTGAGGAGGGCTGCATGCCCCCTTCCTTTTTCATATTGTGCCGGGCCCCAGGGGATGGCATCCCCAGGGACGTTAATGGCCCAAGGAAGGGACAGCACAATTTCTCCCTTCTTATTAAATTTGGGCCTCAGCGGATGGGGTGTCCAGGGCCCCAATGAAGCTCAGGGTAGGGGTCAGCTTGTCCCTCCCTTTTGGGATACACAGATGTCGCGGTCAGAATCTTTTTTAATACTGTGATCCCGCAGGTGTCATATGAAATGCTGTGTGATGCAGGGTTTTAGATGCCCATGAGTTTTGGCTGCCTGCAAGTGGTTGGATGCAGGCCATCCGGGGAATCCTATGGTAATAAAATATTACCTTATGTGAAAAACAATGAAGTAATTCACTGAAAAAAGCTAAAGATAAATGACATTATAGTTAGGTGAAAACATCAGTTAAACCCTGACATTTTCAACATTCAAAACCACTGAAATTCACCAATTACAGTTATCTCAAGTAACTCTAACTCATGCACTAAGATAACTATCATTCACACCATCACCATGCTCGCCCCTCCATGTCCAAACCTCTGTGTGCAGCATGGGGTTTGTCATAGGACGGGGCCTCTGAGCAGCCAAGCCTACACCAGGCACAAGGTCCTGGAGAACTAAAATGTAAAAAGTAAGCCTACTTGTTTTATCCTGTTTTATTTAAAAAAAAGTGTGCGTGACGCCTTATTTTTACAAAGTTTTTATTATCACATTTTGTGGTTAAAATTCATAAATGAATGCTCAGAGTCATATTGTTTTTGTGTTTAAAAACCATAAAACAAACATGTCACTACCTCTTTAATTATTATTTTTTTCTCCCAGAAGCGCAATCATATGAAGAGAACCTTGTGTATTTTGGTTATAGCTGAGAGCCACAAATAATGCAGCAAATATCCAAACCCTAGATGGCGCTGCATTTCCAGCTGTAAAGCAAAAACTCCAGCCTGGGAAATTCTTAGAAAAAATATGGTAAGCTCTCCTGGGGTCATGGATTCAATGACCCAGGAGTCTTACTGTTTTTTGCTGCAAAACTCCTTGCATCCCAAAAAAAACATCAAAATAAATGTTTCTTGGTGTTTCCTAATTTATTATTCACCCTTTGCTTTATTTTTTCTGGGTCCCCCAGCCCCACTCAGACACCAAAGGGGTGCCCCAGTTCCCACCTGGGTCACCGCAGGCCATTTTTACTCTTGGGGACCTCAAGGTGACCCCCAGGTCCCCTGTAGCTCCACTGGCTCCCTGTAGGAGACAGGTTGATTGTTTACTTTTAAGCTGGGTGCTAGCTGACCAACCAGGGTGCCCCACAGCTGGTCTCATTTTGGGCAATGTGGATGGAGGCCCAGAACCCCACAAAACTACAGGCTCCTGCTTGCACCCATCAGTGGTGCAGCTGAAGCTGGTTTTGCTTCCACACCATGGGAGCAGTTTTCCTTGGCTCCCATGCAGTGAGAGGAATGAAAAGGGAATGAAATAACAGCTTTGGGATGGAGTCCTTAACACCTCTTAAGGCTTGGGGAATGGGACCATGACCCTTCCCCCTAAATTATATGTGCACCACCGCCACTGGCCCCATCTCATCCTGGAAGGTATTTCTTTCCATAAGGGACTCTGACTTTTTTTCTTTCAATTTTACTGCAAATTTACGACAAAAAAAAGTTTTTTGCTCCTGGAGGAAGCCACCAGCAGGCCTAGGAAGTAAAGGTACTAAAGGTTTTTAAATTTCACATACATCTGTATGACACACCACCAAAAGCCACTTCACTATACTCTAATCCTGTCTATGGCACACCACTCCAAGCCTCTCCATTGTGCAAGACTCCACTCTATGCCACTCCACTCTACGCTATTGCACTTTACGCAAAGCCACTGTACACCACTCCAATCTACATCACTCCACTGTACACCCATCCAATGTGTGCTACTCCAAAAACACTAATCCACTCTATGCCATTACTCCACTCTATGCGATTCCACCCTATGCCACTCCACTGTAAACTACTCCACTTTATGTCACTCCAGTGTATGGCATTCCACTCTACACCACTTCATTTGATGCTATCTTGATTGGACCCCACTCCAATCTACGCCAGTCTAATGTATGCTATTACACTCTACCCCATGCCACTGTATACCACTCCAGCCTACACCACTCCACAATTTGCCACTCCACTATATGCTACTCAACTATACACTATTATAATCTATGTCTCTCCACTGTGCAACACTCAGCTCTACACCACTCCACTGCTCACAAGTCCACTATATGTGAGTCTTTTTTACCGTATTACACTGTATGCAACTCCACTTCACTGTATGATACTCTTCTATTAGTTACCCCAGTATATGTTATTCCAATTTGTGCCATTCCATGGTATGCCACTCTACTCTATGCAGTTCCACTGCATGCCACTCCTCTGTATGCTACTCCACTTTATGTCACTCAGGGTGAGCCACTCCACTCTACCCGACCCCATTCAATACTATTCCATTGGATGCCACTCAAATGTACCCCACTCCGCTGTATGCTATTACACTACACCACTTCACTGTGTGCCATTGCACTTTACGCTACTCCACAATTTGCTAACCCAGTCTACCCCATGGATATCTGACAGAATATCGAAATCAACAATATTGAGATACAGAAATATTGTGTCATAAATACTGATTACAAAAATATTGTCTCCCTATACTTATAATGATAAGTATGAAAATATTGAGGAAAAAATATAATTAACTCTATTATTGTGAAAAAAAATACATGAATATTGATTTTCATTAAATATATTTTGAAATAGTAAATCTTAGATATGTTGACATATCACATTATTATAATGTAGAATACATTATTTAAAAAGAGATTTAATACTATATATAAATATATACTCATGTAAACACACACATGTATATATATATATTTGTGTCTGTTTAGATATGTACATCCTTTTTTAAAGTTACTGCTATAAATAATTGTTACTTAATTATACCTAAATAAATTTCCACCCTGTACCCCTACAAACCTCACAAATAGCTGCTACAAATTACTATTAGCAACTACATTTAAAATGATAAATCACTTTAAATTACAAACAATATTTAAAAATGTTGTTTACAATTATACAAACATTCAAATGATAACATTAATATGTGAACTAACAAACAGACAGATAATTTAATTATTTTATTGAAAACAATATTAACAACACAGATAGGTCTTGAAAACAATATTAGTTACCAAAAAAATAAATATACTTGCCAACGATATTTCTGCATCACAATTTTTTATTACAATATTTTTTTCCGATATTTCTGTATCTTGATATTTCAAACTCAATATTTTGTCCAAATACCCTACACCACTCTACTATATAGCACTCCACTTTACCCTAAATCACTGTATGCACTCCACTACACGTTACTCCGCTGTACGCTACTCCACTCTATGCCACTCCTATGTACACCACTCCATTCTACACCACTCTATTTCTTGGTAATCTACTCTATGCTTTTCTATTCTTTGCTAATCCACTCTTCGCTATTTTACTCTATGCCATTCCACTGTACTCCACCCTATGCTATTCCACCGTACGCTTCTCCATTCTAGCCTATTACACTGTGTGCAACTTCAGTCTTTCCCCCTCTACTGCATGGTAGACAACACTGACTATAACTTACCACTCTACCTTTCACTGTGTCCTTTCAAATAATGATACTCCACTGTGCAGCACTACACTGTCCGTGACTCTCCATCACTCTATTGTACAACACTACACTCAACAACACTGAACTATACAACAATGTACTCCACTGAACTCCATTCGGTGCCACTACACTCTACAACATTCTGTAACACTCTATGCCACTCTTTGACACTCTAATTGTGACACTCCACTTCACCAAACTCCATTTCATGTCTCTTCAGTCGATGATACTCCACTGTACAATACCTATCTCTACTGCCAACATGCCACTACACTATACAACAAACTGCACCACTCTATGATACCCTACTCCACGATATGCCACACCAGCACACTGCACTGTATAACACTTTACTCTTGTATATGCTACATCACTTCATTCCACTCAACTCCACTCTATTCCACTCTACAACACTCTACTCTACAACACTCTTTACAACACTGTCTTTGATTGCACTGTCCTACACTCCACTTTACAATACTCCAGTCAATGACACTCTACACTGTGATTTCAGACACATTAATATTAAAAAATGTAAAAACCATTAAAGTACAATGAAAAAAACAACGATTAAGGTTAATTTATAGTAAGAAATATGGGCCAGATGTAGGTAGGTCCGAGATTGCGACTCGGAAATTGCGAGCCTGTCCGACTTGCAATTTCCGAGTCGCAATCTCGGATGCAGAACGTTGTCTCAGACACCATCTGCGACTCGCTATGGGGTCGCAAAGACCAACCTCATCAATATTCATGAGGTGGGTCGCATTTTGCGACCCCATAGCGAGTCCCTGCACTAACAGGGATGGTGGCCTGCTGAAGTCAGCAGACTTCCATGTCTGTGACTGCTTTTTCAATAAAGCAGTTTTTTTTTTCATTTTGCAACCCGTTTTCCTTAAAGGAAAACGAGTTGCAAAATGAAAAAAATACCGAAACCATTTGGTTTCGTTTTTTCAGAGTAGGCAGTGTTCCATTGTCGACATTCACAAACGGGAAGGGATCCCATGGGGATCCCTTCCCTTTTGCGAATGAGTTACCACCAGTGTGACACTGGTGGTAACTGCGAGTTGCTTTGCGACCGCATTCACGGTCACAAAGCAATTCTGAATTGCGATGCGAGTCGCAAATAGGAAGGAAACACCCCTTCCTATTTGTGAGTCGCATTCCCAAATTGCGAATCAGTACCGACTCGCAATTTGGGAATGAGCATCGTGTTAGGCTGTTTGCATGGCGCAAACTGCGATTTTCACAGTTTGCACCATGCAAACGGCTACCTACATCTGGCCCTATGTTATGTATTGTTTCTATAGAAACCCAACTTGAAATATGCACACATTAAAAATTGTAAAGTTATAATTATAACTTCAATTTATAATGTTCACACCACCTTCGAATTAAAATCTAAACAAAGGGCCTCATTATGAGTTTGGTGGTCTTTTGACAAGACTGCTGCAGTGGAGGTCATCAAAAGACCATCATGTTGGCGGTAATCTGACCATTGTATTAAGAGTCAAACTGTAAAGTACACCAAAATACAGCAATTTTACCGAAACTACCAGGACACTGGAGGTCAGAAAAGAGGTGGTCTCAACACCAGCACTGCCACCCTGACAAATATCCTCCAATCAGATTACAATCCACAAATCACAACAATGGTTATTCCATGGTGGAAAACCATTGGCAGTGCAAACTGCGATGGTCTCAACTCACATTACACTGAACACAACACCACATTGGATAGTTTGAATACCCAACACATGACACACATCCACACAACAACACGCCTACACACTCAACTATATAACACACCCCTACACAACCCACAATTCTTTGCAAACAAAACACCACACACAGCCACAGACAACCTACACATTACACATATACAAAAAGTAAGCATAGGCACACATAAACACTTCACTGTGCACACATCAAACACCTTCACACCATTCTCAACAAACATTTTACTACCACACATAACCCACAACAACCTTCAGCCACTCACATCACAGCACCTACACCTCACCATTTACCTAACTCTGCAGCCTTTCACTTTGAACACTACCACACCATCTTCACCACCTCTACTATGTCCCCACAAAAACACCCATGTTTCACTGATGAGGAGTTGAGGGTCATGGTGGATGGAAATTTAAGGGTTGAGCCACACTTGCGCGGAACACAGGTCCAGCAAACATCGATAGCCAAGGAAATTGTGTTGTGGCAAAGGATAGTGAACAGGGTCAATTCTGTAGGCAGCTATCGACGCACAAGGGGGACATTAGAAAGAGGTGGAACAACCTCAGGGGGGAGTTTTGTTCCATGGCCGCCAGGCACCAGCTGGTGGTAATGAATACTGGTGGTGGGCCCCCACCCCTCCCCATACTTTTACATCTTGGGAGGAGAAGGTCTTGAACATATTGCACCTTGAGGGCCTGACAGGAATACATGGGGGAGTGGAATCTGGTAAGTCACTACAAAATTCATGTCACTCAATTGTCAGGTACTGCATGCTCCCTCAACAACTTATACCACCCTAATTAACACAGCAACCATGACTCCCCTGTCCAAATGATCTAATACCCCTCTCTGGCATGCCACATGTCCACTAAAGTCACTGAATAGCTGAATGCCCATTCATAATTGCCTCAGAATAAACATTCCTAAGCTAGAAATGTACTAATCTGGGTTGGTCATATGGCTGAGTATATGCACATGCAGTACATCCAGATACAGATCAATGTTGATTGCTTACTGACATACTGTATCCCTACAATGACACTAATGTACACTGTACAGCTCTTATTTGTGGTATTTATCATGGATACAGATCACTAGCTAACAGAGCTTACCAGCCATGTCAATAATCAGACAACATCAGATGGACATCAGATGGCATCAGCTGTACAATCACTCCCAACATGGTTTAACAACTCTAAACAAGGAGTATGGAATTAAAATCACAGAGTTTAATGTTGTTCTGAGTTATTCTGTGCAGCAGCTGTCATTGTCATTGCTCAGGTACTGTCTGCATCTCACACTACTGCAACAATACCCCCAATGTAACCTGAACTCTGTGTTCTACTTCTCCCACAGGTAACCTTGCAAGTGTCACTATGGACAGGCTACCAGAGACTGTCACTACCCCTCTGGATGAAGGCCCCAGTGACAACTACACCCCTGGATGTCTAGACACTGATGACAAACCTTACCCATCAGGGATACCAGGTCAGTCAACAACTGTCAGCCTCACTTAGCCCACATCCACTTCTCCCACCCCTGTTGCTTCTGCAACACAGGCAACCATTCTCCCCCGAAACTGTGCCCCAAGGACAGTTCCATCCATTGTGTGCCCCACTGTACAGGTGCCTGAGTCTCCTCTTGTCACCTTTGACAATGATGGTCTTGCCACAATTGGGAGTGGGCACCCCTTGTCAGGGGCATAGGCATATGGAGTAGGGTGTGTTTGAGAGATGCTGTGGGCCAGAGGATGGAGTCCCAAAGGGGGGAAAACTGACCAGGAAACCATCTCCCAAGTCTTGGGAGCCTACTAAAATTCCCAAAACATGATGGGCCAGGTAATCACCATGTTGGGCAAATACAAAATCTGCAGAGGGACAACCGCCAGGAAGTCATGCAGCAGTGTCTGGCGCAAAATGCCATCCTGGCTTCTATTGCTGGGGTGCTGTGGGACATGAACACTACCCTGAGATGGTCTACAATACAACATCAGGCCTCTTTCACTAGTAATGATTCTTCAGGCCCTTCAAAATCTGTGGCTGCAAGTGGAATTGAGACCCGGCCAGGGGGAGGACATGGCTCAGACACCCCACCCTCTGTAGCAGAGGAACCCCCCCAGCAAACGTGGACATCTACACAGACATCCAGCAGAAGCAGATGCCAAGACCAAACCCACTACCAGGAAGGGAACCTCTCCTGACTTGTTCCCCTTGTGTGCCACAGATACAACATGTTGACTGTTCTGCAACCAATCTCCATTTTCCTTTTTTTCAAGGACACTGGACTTGTGCATCCTAATGGTATAGCAGCTACCCTCATGATTTCGTCCACCGTCACTGAACCCTTCACTATTAATTCTGGGTTTCATTTAGTCACTGATCACACATATTGTTTTACTGTCCAAAATAAATTACAACTAAACACATGTCCTGTGCATGTCATTTATCAACCATGTACAATAGTTATGCATGACAACTCTAGTATGAATATGTCCCTCTGTATTGTACAACCTTTGTTGTGGACATCACACTTGAACTCTATCAGCAGGAAACTCATTACACTACAATTGTAACATGGACGGATTCCAAAAAATTGTATACTAGATCTACACACATTTTTTTGTAGCTATGCAAACACCACATAGAGCATAACTGAGAGTAACATCAGGAGGTTTGCTAAGGTGTCACACAATTCTAAACCACAGGATACAGAAGCTAGGTTCATGTTAATCTTCCTACAAGGCAGGATGCACACAGAGTGGTCCTTTGTATCACCTGGTAAAGCCCTATCACATATCTGGACCTAAGCTTCCATACCTGTAGGCTTGTCACTCACCTATTTCAGTCCACAGTGACATGCACATTGGTCTGCAAAGTAGGAAGACATTGACAGCTAGGTAGGTTCAAGTAAGAATACATACTACAGAAACCATTGTGATGGAATGGCTAAATTTACACATGAGCCAGACATATACAGTATGGAGACACAAATGACACCATTTGACCACCACCTGTTCCCTTCAGGTGAACTTGACAGGAAAACACATTTCCACCCCAGTGTCCTGACAGTCTGACAATGTTAGTCACACTCCACATACTCATGACAAATAGCACCTGGTTCCAGCCATGTCCACTTCTCATGTCTGCCTGTAATTCCCATCTGCTGCTGACACTGTCTATCGCTTGCCAAGGTTGATTAGCCAATCAGGGTCACAGCAAATCTGTGATTGACAGAGAAAAGGGATAGGTCATAGCGGAAAACATTCCTCATATCAGAGAAGTCATGTCCACAAGTGTGACTTAGCATCTGCTGCAACAAAATATGTTACTTTGGACCACTCTGTCCTGTACACAATACACATTTTCAGTCTGCATGCAGAATTCAACCATAGCCATTGGAGCTACCTACAACCCCACAGATGATGCACTAAAGGATGTGACATGCTACCCATCAGCTTAAGGTTATAAAATTGAATCACAACATTAAATAAACATCACATACATTTTAGTCAATTGAAGTACTGATAAAGATACTGACGAAGATGAAGTCTCCTACTTCATCTTCCTCTGGCTCATCATCACTTGGCAAATCTGCATTTCCACCCACAGGTGCTGTTGGCTCCCCCTCATCTGATAAAAATGGTATCTGGCGTCTCAAGGCAAGATTGGGAAGCATGCAGCAGGCAACTATTATTGGACATATCTTGTTGAGTGAGTAGAAGAGGGTTCCTCCTGAAATGTCCAAGCACCTAAATCTTGCCTTGAGGACCCTAAAAATCCTCTCCACAGCACGCTTTGTTCCCCCATGGGCCTCATTGTAGCGGACTTCCCCTCTCATGACTGGGTACCTCACTGGTGTCAACAAATAAGGACGGTTAGGATAGCCAGAGTCACCTGCAAGCATTTATGTGGGACATGCAACATTGAGATGGCAGGAGACATACTTTGTAAACACACATTTAAATTGTAACTTACCAACTAGCCAGGCCTTCTCTGTGTTTAGCCATGTCATCAGCAGTGGGACATTGCTGTTTCGCATGATGAAGGATTCAAGGACTGATCCTGGATACTTAGCACTGACTTGTGAAATGTACTGGTCTGCCAGACACACCAGTTGAACGTTGATGGAGTGGTAGTTTTTCCTGTTCCTATACACCTGTGTATTGGCACTGGGGGGAACCAAGGCTACCTGGGTGCCATCTATGGCTCCAACCACATTTGGAATGTGTCCCATAGCATAAAACTCTGAGTTCATATAGGTCAAATCTACACATTAGGGAAACCTGATGTAGCTGCCCAGGTGTTTCAACAATCCACTCAGTTCATCCTTCAAAACCAGATTGAAGATGGGTGGAGACATCCATGCAATTAGGGCCATTGTATTCTGAAAGGACCCATTGGCCAGGAAGTGTAGCAGTAACATGACTTGAACGATGGGAGGTATGCTATAGGGATTGCGCATGACAGGCATCAGGTCTGGCTTCAACTGATCACAAAGATCCATGATTGCATACCAATTCAGCTCATCTGTCTGGACAGTATTACTTTCCTTCATGGTGTACAGGTCTACAAGTGGACGGTACACTTGTGGTTCTCTTCCTCTCCTAATGGCTGGGTAACTATGTGGAAACATGTAAATATAGTATCATAACATCATGTAAACGTCCATATACAAGTCACATGTATCTGCTGTCGAGGTTGGTTACAACCTCTGACATCTACAGTACAGCACATAGCTATGCATCCTATGACACTCTTCTTGGTGCACATTCCCTCAATTACCTAATGTACTGCACATGCATATTCAACTATGACTGTATTTTTGTGTTACCCCTACTGACTTGACATGTTGTACACATATTGTTGCCCATTATCTACATTAACAACGTATATAGGATCCTCAGAATAGGTGTACATTGCTATCATCACACTCCTTCAGTTACGCAGCTTTTACTGCTCAAATGCACTAATAGAAAACTAAACATGAAGGCAGTACTTACAGATATAATGCACAATAAAAGGCTCAGTTTATGATGCAGATTACAAAACTCTTCCATACATGAAACGTGTTCAAAATGGTAGCCGCCTGACCTACTGTACTGGACATGTGGAAGTGACCTAAGTTCACTGGTGGAAGTTGTCATGGCAGGAGGCAGTCACAACCGCAGTGGAAATTGCCATTGGAAGACATTGCTGCCTTTGGTGGACTTGGGCCAGTGGTGATGTCCGCCGGCAGCGACGGTCCTGTACTTGGCAGACGTGACCGCCATCTTCTGAAGTATTGCTCACTTAACTCCTGACACTGCTGCCAGCAAGACCCCCACTACCTGATCTACTGTGTACTGCCTCTGGGAGCTATCAAGCTGTGTCTTGCAGGTCATATGGCCCCAGTCTTCACCCCTGAAGAGCATGACAAGCTTGTGGAGGACGTCCTACCCCTGTGGACCAGCGATATGGAGCGCCAGAGGAGCAGGTGAGTCCAATGGTATACCTATGTATGAAAGGTTTGGTGTAGGATGGTGTACCTGAAATGTAAGGTAGTGAATGTGTTGATGTGTGCAGATGCTAGAGGATGCCTACTTGCTGTTACTGAAGTGTTATGTCCACTACTATTGGTTTGGTGCATATGGACTTTTTGCTTTTGTCTGTGTTATCAATGCAGGTCAACGCCCATCAAAAAAAGAGAATCTGGTGTGCCATCGCCAAGCAAGTGTGGACCCCGGGGTCCACAGCTGGCGGAGCACCCACTGTAGGAAGCAGTGGCAGGACCCAAGATGCTGGGCCCGGAAGACTGCAGAGGCCCAGCTGGGGATGTCCTCCCAACGAGGGAGGGGTGCCCGTCGAACACTGAGCCCCCCCCCAATGGCCCACATTTTGGCTGTGGCCTACCCTGAGGTGGATGGGCGTTTGAGGGCAGCACAGCAGTCATAAGAGGGTAAGTGCTGACAGACCACATGTACATGCCTCTGCCATGAAAATTTATGATGTCTAAGTATTGCAGCTGTGACAATGTGGTAAGTGCTACAAGTAAAGTGTCTACTAGGAACCCATAGTACCTACAGTTGCCAATATTGCAACACAGATGTGGCCATTGTATTGTGTATAGGGATATGATAATCACCTATGTCAACCAAATAGTATAACTGCATGTGTAGATGCACATGTGACTGTGTCGTATGTGTAACTCTACTAAGCCATACATATGTGTGACCTGCTGTGTCATCCTTCCCACCTAGTGTTCCCAAGTCTATTAACCCAATTGGTAAGTGCTATAGCTCTTTGGTTTCAGACCAGTCCTATTCCACTGGATCTTGCTCTATGTGCAATGTTGGGTCTGACAGATGAGTAACGGGGCCAAGTAATCCTGTGTCCTGAAATAGATGGAAACGTCATGTGAGGCTATCATCCCAATCAGGATTTTGATATGGCAAACTTACTACACTCCCTATTAGGTTTCAGGAGGTGTTCCCATTGTCATGTCAGATTCATACATTGGAAAATATAAAGTTTGATCAGGGTTGACATCCTCAATAGTGAAAATCAAAGGTGGTAATGATACATTGACATTGCAAGACATAACATTGACATGTGTTCAAATGCCTTTTATTCTGATGCATATGGTGTTGGGAAGGTAAGTGGATAGGCTGCTGGTCCCTTAACCCATGTATATTGCTAATACTATAATGGGCAGTACCACACCTATATGGGTGAAACATAAACTATTTTGTGACTTCATCATGTGTGAATTGATACTTCATGCCTATTATTATGTTGAAACCTCTTCTTTGCCAGACTTAAATTTGCTAATCTGAGGCTGTTTGGACAGATCTAGTAATGGAACTGTTCATTTCTTCCTGACCTAATAGTGTAGCAGGGCTTTCATTTGACTACCACATGCTGGTGTTATGGGATATGTTGTCATTCAATTTGCTTGACTCCAGGTGATTGTGTCATTCATGGTTGCATTAGTAATTGGTTATGTAAGTGTTAGTTCTGTACTAAAGTAACAGGATTCACATGCCTGGACAGTTGTTCGTGGTGTAGGTTTTTAGATGTTGTCATGTAGAGGTTTTTTAATCAGCATGTGTAGTGGAATGGTATATGACCTTCATGCACATTGTTTGGTGTCCATTGTATTGGAGGTGTTGGTATGCTCCATGTGGTAGTCTGTGGCTATATCCTGTGTGCTAAGAAGGCTCCTATTGCAGGACGTAGAATTGTTGTCTATATGTCAGTGAATGAGATAAGTGGGTGCAGATACTCTTTGTGAGAAAAATGGACTGATTGCAGAAGTCCCCTAACTTTTTCCCAATTTTTCACTTTTTGCTGGTGTTTTCCTGACTCTGATGGTGCCCTTGGTACTGCTAACCAGACCCAGGACCTGTGCTCTGTGTAAAATGAGTATGCAAATTAGGTCAATTATAATTGGCTATGTCAACCTACCTCTAAGCCCTTAGTATATAGCAGGGCATGTAGGGCAGAATATATAGCACCCACATGGGTTCACTGCTGGGGTGCCGAGGGCCATTTTAAAGGCAGGCCTGCCTTTCTGGCTGCTTTTAAAGTAAAATTACATGCAAATTCGTCTTTGGAATTAAAAGTACTTCCAAAGTCTTAAACTATCTTATTTGTACATATGTCACTCTAAGGTGTGCCCTATCTGCCCCCATGGTTGGGACATTATAAAATAGGTTTTATAAGCCCTGGTGAGGAAAAATTGCCAAATTTGTTTTTCCCTCATCGTAGTGAATAGGCTTCATAGGCTAAAATGGGGTGACCTTATTTTAATAAATACAGTCTCCAAAGGAGCTAGATATGACAAGTTTGGTCTCAGACTAATTGTTATAATAAATGCTACATCTTGCTATTGTTGGATTTAATATAACTTTCACCTAGAAGTGTTTTAGAACTCTTCCTAAAAGTTATCACTTTCAGCTCTGTAGTGCCCATCTCTGATTGGGCACCCTCTGGCAGCCTGGCCAGGCTGCCATGATGAGATGTGAAGTGGTCCTGGGCTGAATACAAAGGAAGTGCCTGGGGAAAGAGAACTGCCTCAGCAGATGGTTAAACAGGATGGGGGAGAACAGCCAAACTGGTTTTCAAAGGACGGAGGACATCTGGAGCAGCTCAGGTCCTTCCCCATTTCCTGCAAGCCTAGACAGCCATGTGCACTCTGATTAGATTAAGAGAGGGCAGGAGAGGGGTGTGTTAAGGAGGGTGGGCTCATCCAGACCTAACCTCCAAAATTCAGTTTCTGCCATTTTGGATTTTTTAAGAAATGTTGCTCCCTGGGATTGATTTTTTCCACACTTCCCAGGAAGTGGTCATCCAAGAGGTTAGTTGCATGCCTGTGAATGGATAGGTGCCCCCCCCTTTTCCCCACAAGAGCAAGGATAAATATGGGAGAGCTGCACCTCAGATCCCTTCAAGGAACAGCAACAGAAGAAGAAATGCCCTGCTGGACCCCTGACCTACATCTGGACGGTGCATTCTGAGGACTGCAGCAGCTGCACACCTGGGCTTCACCACCAAAAGGACTTTGTTTGTCTTCAACTGGTTCAAGAAGGGACTCCCTGCATGATACAGGTACAAAATAGCTAACCAGAGTCCACTGCATCAAAACTTGAAGGAACTACCAGCTGACCCGTGGCTAGTGGTCATTTTTGGATTTGATCCAGGTGCATTCTGGGAGTTGGAGTCCTAACCCCCAGGAGCAACTCAGAGCTTCTGGATTCTTGGGGTGAGCTGTGGGCTCCTAAAGGGCATTCAAAGACCTTCTGGAAGAAGATCTAGAGGTTTGGAGGCGTTTGAAGAACTTTTGGAAAAAAAAGCTCCATAAAGGGACCGACCCACCCTAGTGAGTCAAGCCAGCTTACCTCAACAACGACCCGGCTTGATTTGCAAGTTCATCCCGCTAAAAATCTTGGAGCCCCAGACTTCCAGGATTTTTTAGTCGGGGATCCTGAAAAGGTGATCCGAAGACCCTGCATCAAAGTTGGCGTGCTGTGGAGAGTTGACGCCCGTTGGAAGCAAAAAGCTGACTGGGACTTCCGGTGCAGCATATCTGAGGAGGGCTCCAGGGGTGCTGGATCAAGATTCAGCTTTGACCCAGATGAAGATTTCCATCCTGAAAAATAGTCCAAGTCCAAAGGTAGAATTCTTCAACAAGGTCTCCTGCGATGTGCATCTAAAGATGGTTCCAGGGAGGTCAGATCGGATTAGTGACTTTGTCCCACTGAAGGTGGACTTTTGAACAAGGCCGCAGTCGGCCTCAAACTTTGAGATTGCCCCGGTCTAGTGCGACCAGGTGACCAGATTGGAGCTTTTAGTTTCTCTGCGTTAGACAACATTAATTCTTTAAAAATTCATATCTCTGGTTCCCCTTAAATGAATTAAATCATTTTGGTGTCATTTTAAAGATAAAACTATAATTTATTTTTATAAACTGGTGTTGGATTCTTATTATGTTTTGTGTTTACTTATTTACTGTTTTCTGATTATTAAATGATTTGCACACCTGTCTCCTAAGTTAAGCCTTGACGCTTGTCGCCAAGCTACCAAGGGTTGAGCGGGTCTGGATCCAGTTCTTCATCATCGGAATCCTCTTCTAGTGTACACTCCAGGGTGGCTGCAGACCCATCTGGGACCGCCTTAGCACCATCTATGTCCACCAGACCCCTTATTACCACTGCCCTCCGTGTAGCTCCCCACGCAGTTGGCCGTGCCCTCTCACCCAAGAGGGTGGGCGTCTCCTTTGTCTCAGGGAGGAGGATATTGACCTCCTGAGGTCAATCTCTGTGGGTCAGTCGACCATTGTGAATGCCATCCAGGGTCTGGCGACTCAAGTCCTGCAGAGTAATGCGTTCCTGGAGGGCATTCACAGTGCACTGGCTGGCCTACAGAGATCCTTAAGGCTCTGTCCTCCACACTTGGGCAGCCAGTCACCCTTTGTCTTCCGTCCCCTCTCCACCTTCCTTTTCCCAATCTCAAACCCCTCTTCCCCAACCCAGCCAAAGCATACAAACAGACAAGTATGCATCCTCCTCAACATCCAAGGGTAGCTCAGACAAACACACACCACTGGCATGCACACTAGGAACATACACTTGCACACACCGTAACAGTCACAACCTGCCCTGACACCCCCACCACCCCCAACACCACAGACATAACACCTGACATACCTGCAGACACCACACCAACATTCACAGATCCAGCCACCACACCTATCTTACCCACAGACAGCATCACAGCAGACCCTCAGACACTCACTCCAGTCACCACATCTGCAGACACCACAACCAAAGGCACGCCTAGATGTAGCACATCCACCATACCTGCAGTCACTACCCCAACAGATACTCACCCACCCACCACAGCATCTCCCAGCACCTCACCCCCTCCCAAGACACATAAGTACCCACACTCACAACCCAACAGGCACCTACCACCCGCAAGCATACCTCACACAAACATGCACCCAAGACATCCACACCAACACCTTAGACAACCACTCCCTCTTCCTCCACACCCAAACCCTTTTGCTATGACTTTCGCAGTGTATCTAAAAATATTTTCCTTCCTGGGTTTTCCCTTTTTCCTACCCCTCTCCCACTCCTCTCCCACCCGGTGATACCCCTAAATGTGCTGTGTCCCTCCCCAAGTCTGGCCCTTCTACCTCCAAGACCTTCACTGCCCCCTCCACCTAAAAGCCAACCCTCCCCTAAAGCTAAGGGCAAGCCCAACGCCCACAAGCCATATCCCAAAGGCCCCCCCTTCAAAACCTAAATCCAAAAGACCCCTCCACCACCAGGTGCCTGCCTGCCCCATTGATGCCCTTTCCCGTGGAGGTTACAAGGCAGTCAGGAGTCAAGTTTGGGGCACAAGCATGTGCACTGTGTGCATTGTGTTATTTTGCAAAAGGACAGACCTATGCTTTTGTTTTTAAATTGTCATGCTACAAATAATAATTTGGACCAACTAGTTGTTGGTTTCCTGGTCACATCTTTGTCATGCATTTCTTTCCGTAATATGTAGTTGTTCCTGTCTGACATTAGTTGTGTGTCTGTCTGTGTGTGTGTGTTCATTCGGCTTGGGTTACCTGTGTTATTTCAATAGTATGTGATGTTGTGTCCAGCGATTTTGTCCAAAAGTGGTAGGGTATGTGTTGTGTGATTTACATTTGTATGTTGAAGGGTTTCAGTTGTGTTGGTATTGTGTGTTGTTGGTGTGGTGATGTGTTTGTTGGTGTGTTGTGTGGCTTTGTGTGTATTGACTGTGTGAGCGTTATGTGCATGACATGTTAGACACAGAGTTCTTTGTAGGTCGATCAGTAAGTAGTTTGATTGTATATTTGTATGCATGTTTTGCCTGTTGCTGTTACATTGTGAAGTCTGTGTCATGTGTCCCTGTGGAGTGTCCCCTGTGGGACCCTGCCAAGTGATTGGAGATGCTAAGGTTGTGTTTTTTTTGTGATGTATTGTAGTGTTGTGTGGTACTCTGTGAGCCTGTGCAGTGTTTCCGTGCATACATGTGAATGTTTCTGAAATTTGTATGTGTGTGTGTGTGGTGGCCGTTCCATGGTTGTTGTGTGTGTGGCTGTCTGTGAGTGTGTGTGTTAGTGTGCGGTTATGTGTGAGTGTCTTCCTTGCACCCCTTTCTCAAATGTTTGTTGTGTGTGTGTATACAAAAATGGACAAAATACAACAGTAACAGGTTAGTGTGTATACTTACGCTTGCTGTTGTCATCATCACAGATTGTGCAAGCAGGAGCAGCAGGAAGACATGCAGTTCTGGTTCCCTGAAGGATCCTGTTGAGTATGGCTTCCTAAAGGTGGGTTCTCCTTTTGTGCAGTTGGTTTCTGCCTGGGTTTCTGTGGTGGTGCGACCACGGACAAAACCTTTGCGGTGTACAACCTCATAATCTGTCCGACGGAAACATGGTCTCCGCCGCCCTACAGGTGGTTACCGTCGTCTGTGGCGGCCACTCAAAACTGGTGGTGCTTTGGCTGTATTCTGTTGGGAATATCGCCATGGACATATAACGGCAATCTTCTCTGCCAGCCTGTTGTCGGTACAACCGTCAACGCCAATATGGCCATCCTGGGACTGCCAAAGTCGAAGTGACCCCCACATTTTTGTGTCCTCACTTGCCACACTAAAATAACTATAAATCATGCCTTTCCAATTCAAAGTTTATATCCTTTCATACTACAAATATAGCATGTGAAATCATAACATTCATAACAACATTTATAACTTCTCAAATGATGTTGTCACAACAGTGCATGGTAGAGTGGAGAGTTATAGTTAGTGTTATCTGGTTAGTGAATTGAAAAGAGTGTGCAACAAGGTCAACTACTTATAATAATTTGAGGGTGGTGGGGGGATTGTAAATGGAAATTGTAACTATAACTTCAAATATTTTCTAAGTTTGTGTAGTTTAAACTTTGTTTGTACAGGCGTACAGGGAAAATAAGGTTTCCTAACTATAACAAAGCTTTTACCTTGTTTTTCAGACTATGTATTATTATATATATATATATATACATATATATATATATATATATATATATATATATATATATATATATATATTCACTGAAAAAACAAGGGTTACAGGGACATTATAGTTAGGTTCTGAATTCACTCGTACAAAACCATAGAAATTTAGCAATCATAGTTAGAGTTCTTTGAAGTAACTATAACTCACATCCTAGCCATGCACAGTTTACTTTTCAATAATGTTATTGCAAACATCGCAGTGATATCAAAGAGGCCATGGACATAATATGTGGAGTAATTAGCTATGCATGATGGAGGCACGATTTATAGTTACTTTAAGGTGCAAGTTATAGCTACTTGAAAGAACTCTAAATATGTCTTCTGAATTTCTATGATTTTGTACGAGTAAATTCAGACCCCAACTATAGCGTCCCTATAACCTTTGTTTTTTTAAGTGAATTTCTATGTTTTTTTCTAATGTAAAGTAATTTTAATTACATACGTTATTCCAACCCCCCGCCCCACATGGCCTTCGAGCAGGGGTTGGTTTCTTGCAGCCAGCCCTTGCAGCCAAGTCCTTATAACCACCCAACCCTGTGCCATGCATGACCTTTGGCTGTGAGCAGCACAGGATGGCAACAGGGTCTGTCTTTGTCAGTGGATATGTGAGTGGGTGTGTGAGTGTCTGAGTGGGTCTGGAAGTGGATGTGTGAGTCTATGAGTGGGTCTGAGTGGGTGCATGAGTGTCTGAGTGGGTGTCTGAGCCTCTGAGTGCATGTATGAGTAAATTAATTATTGTCTGTGATTTTTTATTCAAGCTTTTCCTTAATTGTGAATAATTTGCAAATAATTTGTGGAAATTTGTGAAAATTCACAATTTTTCACAAATAATGCGCATTGTGATGCAAAATTATATTACACCTATATTTTACCCCTAAAACACACCTATGTCACACCCCTGGGGTCAGGGTACCTTCACTCTGACCCCTTATGCCACTTTCAATTTGGATTTTCACCCCCCTGGACCGTGTCCCATGAAATAAATTGGTGGTCCCAAACAAATGGAGGAGGGGGCCTATTTTGGATCCTATCCTGGACCCTTTTCTTTTTTTTAAACTATATATATATATATATATATATATATATATATATATATATATATATATATATATGTATATATACATATTTATATTTATATATAAATATGAATATGTATCAGTGTGTGTATATATATATATATATATATATATATATATATATATATATATATACACATATGCACATATATATTTATATGTATATTACCTAGTGGCAATCACCACTAGGTAGTAATAGTTAGGACCTACTTTCTATAGAAAAGCTGCTTTTTGCTTGCTTATACAAACCTTCACAAAATCTTCACAGGAGCTTTTCCAATGTTAATTCCTATAGGAAAAATTGAACAACGATAGTGCAAAAAACATTGGATAGAATTTACAAATTTGTATATATAGGTATGCAAAGGATTCGCGACCCCTAAAGATCTAATTGGCTGATAACACTTCAACAACAGAAGTGTTGTCAGCCATCTTGGGACTCGGCTTCAGCTGAGTCCCATAAGAAATGTTAAAAAATACAAAAGGGGCCAGGGTACGAACACCCTGACCTCTTAGCTGTGCTGGTGGGTTCCCAAAGGGACCCCCTCCCCCCCGGGCAATAAATCTTTTTTTTTACATTTTACAGACAGATCTGCAGTGGATCCGTGAATCTGCCATTAAAAAAAAAAAAAAAAAGCGAGGGCTCCCGCACTTTATTATCATGAAGCCCCCTGGTGGGCCAAGTCTCAAGGGCATTTGTTTAGAATTGCAGGGGGGACTTCTGTCCCACTGATGCTGCCCCAGGGACCACCACCTCCCGGGGGCAGTTGGCAAATGGGGGGGCCTGCGGCCCCCTCACACCCCAGGGACCACCAGCCCCTGGGACAAATATTTTAAAAAAGCCACAGGGATCAACACCCCCCCGGGCATATTTAAAAAAAAAAATGGGACCCCAAGCCCCGGGGACCACCAACCCTTTGGGGCAAACAGTAAAAATTTGAAAGCGGGTGCTTTTTGGACCCCCACACCCTGGGGACTGCTACCCCCTGGGCTATCATCACATTGAAGGGGAGTCACACAACCCCCCTCATCTAGCCACTGATGGCCTTGGGGTCCGCCACCCCCAGGGCTGGCCCCTGCTCTGTCCCAGGTGCCCACACCCAGGACATAGCTGTTTGATGTGGTTTGGCTGCAGCGCTGCAGATGGAGCCAAGTCACAGCAAACACTCTGCTGTTTGACAGCGGGACCTTTAAAGCAGACACCACTGTCAAACAGCACAGCTTTTATCTCTGTCCCCTGCAAGTGTATCTCTTTCCCTCTCACTTTCTTTCTCTTTTTCTCTCCTTCAATCAATTTGTCGCGCTCAGATATTTACGCACCCACTCACACGCACTCAGACACTCATACACCCTCTCACAGACCCACTCACTCACCCATGTATACACTCACAGACCCGTGCAGACCCTGACGCACCCACAAAAACACTGATGTACGCACTCTCACACCCAAACAGACAATCTGACAGCCACTCTAACCTTAGATACACCCTTTCACATCCATGCTAACACCCAGAGAGGCCTCGGCCAACTAATTCTGCACACGGCCAAAGACCCACGTACAGCATGGAGTTGAGTGGTTAAGGAGAGTTGGCTGCAGGGTCCTTTCTCGCGGGCAACCATACCTGCGCTCGGCTGAAGGCCATACACAGTGCAAGTTTGGGTGCTTATAGAGGGTTGGCCACAGGGCCTGGCCAGCTGCGTGTGGCGGTGGTTGGATTAACGTATACTAATGAAAATTACTATATGCTAAAAAAAAAACATATACATTCACTGAAAAAAACAAAGGTTATAGGGATGTTATAGTTAGGAAATAGATTTTTTTTTAAACATAGAAATTCACTGAAAAAAACAAAGGTTAGAGGGATGTTATAGTTAGGAAATAGATTTTTTTAAAACCCAAAGAAAGTCACCGAAAAAAACAAAGGTTGTAGGGACGTTATAGTTAGGTTAACACTTCAAACCTACTAAACCAGTGAAAATCAGCAGTTAAAGTTAACTGAGCTAACTATAACTTGCGCCCCGATAATGCACTGCTTATGACCTCACATATTACATCACTGATGACATCACTGATGGCATCCACAATGACATCCGTGATGACATCACTTTTCACATCATCCAATAAGTGTAAATGCCTGTAATAACTGCTGAATTTCATTGGTTTTGTATATTTTAAGTGTTAATCTAACTATAACCTAACTACAATGTCCCTATAACTTTTGGTTGAATGAATCTTCATGGTTTTGTTAAGACTAGTTTAGCTCTCACTTCAGTTGTTGTCTGGAAAGTTTGCAGGTGATTCATCAAGAGAGGGCCATGTGAAATGACAATTTTAAAGCACGATTTTCCCATGCAATAACCCTTAGGGATTTTAGACACAGTTACAGCCTGAACCCTGGCATGGAATTACATAAAATTTGGCAAAAGCTGTATCTTGGTCCAGAAAGAGTGCTTTTTGCAATTAGGTGTAACTCTTTTCAGTAGTTTTGGAGTTATTAAAGAAAAATAATGTATGCATATCTAGAGACTGTGGATCCATGTGCCACCTGCAATGCCGTGAAAGGCTGGCTGCAACCTGAGAAAAAAGTTGCAGTTGCCATTTTGTGAATCTAGACACAGTTCCCAATGGGTGGGATAAAGTGTAAATAGGATATAAGTGGTCAGGCTGAAGGAATCCTGACCCCGTTGAACAGGCGGAGGATCTGTGAGGAATCCCTCATGGGAAAGATGTTTCCCTCCAGTAAACTTTGTTTTTTTTCAGTGAATTTCTGTGTTTTTTTAATGCTGTTTATGCTATTTTCTAACTACAACGTCCCTGTAACCTTTGTTTTTTTTTCCAGTGAGACTTCACTTCTAGCTCTTGCAAAATAGAGGGATAGTGCACAGTACTCACTTGTGGCATTCCTTTCCTCACTGTACCTCGGCCCTCCAAAAATTTATCTAGTCCAATACCTTTTTTTTTTTAATGCTATTGCCTAAATATTACGTCCCTGTGACCTTTGTTTTTTAAGAGAATTTTTATATATATACACACACACACACATATATATATATATATATATATATATATATACATATAAATATATATATTATGCACACACATATAGATGCTTTCATATATATCTATGTATATATATATATATATATATATATATATATATATATAACAAGAAGAAGAGATGGAGCACTCACGGGTACTTTAGATCCAATTTATTGCGCCACAGACGCGTGATGACGCAGAAATGAAGGTTTTACATTTATTAGCGCTTAAACGTAGTACTGCAATAATCATGTGTGACTTTAACCGAACTAATAAAGATTGTACGGGGACAAAATGTGCCCTTAGAGTAGTTTGCCAACATTATAAGCGTGCTTTATATAACGTGATATATTAGAAGTGTACTAATCCGACATAATCGTAAACGTGTGCTATGATTTGCTTGTTTGAAATGCTTTAGCTTAGCATAACTTTAGTGGAGGCTTTGGCCTAGTTGCCTGGTCTCACGATTTAGATGCTCGTATTTTTCCAATGTGCTAATAAACGTGTATTTTTGCTTGAAGCTGTACTTTTCCACTGAGATCGTTCACATGCTTATCTTAAGGTTTCGTGCCAGCCTGGCATTTTTCTCTTTGCTCCAAGGTCAATCTGCAGGTGCGGACAATGGAAGCTCTGAAAGTGAGTTAATTGGTATAAAATGTTGCAACTTGCGTACCCGTCTCCAAGGATAATGTATGCTTAAGTAAAAGCTTGAGAACTGTTGTTTTTGATTGGACAATTTGAAGCCAACCTATGAACCCTCTAATGGAAGACCCTACTGGATTTGAACTGTTGTCTATTTAAACCAGGTGCACGAGAAGAAAGCAGCCATTGCAGCCATTATTGCCATTACGAGCCATTGCGGCTATTATTGGACATCCCGCCATTTTGTAGACTTTGCAGCTACTATGGCCCACCTTGCTGCAACGCCATTTTGAAAGAGACTCTGATGCTTTCTCTAATCGAGAGAAAGAGACTTTTAAATGATTCTCGCCCTAGAGACTTTAACTTTGATTCATCCCTTTGCATGAAGTCATAGTTTTGTCCCTTTGCCGCCGTGAGGCAATTGCCCCGTTCACCCCTGCCCCTTTGCCCCGTCCCATGCTGATCGAGAAACGGTACCTGTGAGACGAAGACTTCCTTGAATGCTGATTGTAATTGGTAAATATGAAAGGAAATTGTACAATTGCATTGTGTTTCTTTTAGGTAACCAACTGCTGATTTTTGATAAGAGCCCTAGTTAGGAGTTTTTTCTAAATTAATGTTGCTAAATTGTTTTTGCATGAAGTCCCACATGCCGATGCTAATTTGAGGTTAGATGAGGATTCCTTTTGTTGCACGATGCAATTTGAGACCTTGTTATGCTGACTAAATGTATGCAATAAGCTCATTACAGATTATAAGATTAGTGATTTGCATTGCTATTATCGAATGCCTTGTTATTCAAATGCTGCATAGATTGCACCTGTTTCGTCGTTATGGACAGCTATTAATGTTCATTTATGTTTATCATTTGGTGTTGAGACACATCTATATTGTGCTAGCTTTGTTAATATAGGGAAATAAATTCACTAACTTTGAATAAACTGGTGTGGTTATTCCTGACTGAAAGGTCAGGGTTCGCCGAAATGTATTCTGGATTAATTGTTAAGTGTTATGTTGTTCAGGGTATTGCTTATGTTCGTTATTGATTATTGATCTGATTAAATTGACTGATCTCGGGTGAAGAGAGTCCCACTTAGCCAAAAGATTCATCGGCCTAAAGAGCGTCCAAGTACAGGTAAATTATTAGTACGGAACGCTCTATCAGTAGATGGTAGCAGAGGACGGTTTCACCTTTTGGGACCCCTCACTCTTAAAGTACATGGTGTTGAATTAACGGTTACGCCCTTTGAGACCCCACTCGAGAAGTTGAATTAGATTTTCTTGGGTAAAACAGAGTGAGAAAATGATGATGGGCTAGGTCCACCGCGACTTTCCTGGGATCTCGGAGCTTGCGAATGAAGAGAATGGAGGTGTGGGATCAGCGTTGGCGGTACTAGTGATGGTATGAGTGAAGTTAGGATTTTGCGCTTGCACAGCTTATTGCCGCAGATTGTGTGAAAAGGTTGCGAGGATTTTAGAGGATAGCGGAGGTGCGACTCCGAGTGTAGAAGTAGGGAAGTCGTCGAACTTCATAGAAAAATAGCGGAGGTGCGACTCCGAGTGTGAGAGTAGGGAAGTCGTCGAACTTCATGTGCATGTGGCGCTTTGTGCATAAAAAGGTCCACGTGGTTGTTGTTGTTGAGACGGGCCCTGCGAGGTCAAGAGACTCCGGAGTATGTTGAAAAGTGTATGAGACACTTGTTTTATGTTGTGGTCTGGTCGGTTTAGTAGGTTGATCGGGCGTGGTCAACGAGTCGGTACGTGTGTTAAGGGAGTGAAAGAAAACTTCGAATTCGGGCTTTGACAAAATTCTAAGTGCACTAGAATAGATCACTGACAAGTTGAGAGCAGTCTGCGGGTCAGATTTGCTTGTGAAAGTGGGGACCGAGAAAGATGGAATAACTGCCGAGGCTAGTGAAATATCCCTAAAGTCCTGAAGCGATTGTGTTACCCTTCCTGTAGTAAACCGACAGATCTGTTTTATTATTATTTTTTTTTGGTAGCTCGCGATACATGCAAGAAGTTGTTACGAGAGGAGCTGAGTGAAGGAGGACTAGCCGCGAGGCTTTGTCAGCCGCAGTGTGTGTGAGTGTGACGTCACTAGGAGCCGCGCTGGGATAGGTTGGTTGCAAAGAAGGGTCGCGCACGGATTGGACGCAGTCCGTGGGGCTCGATTGGAAGGGGAAAGGCAAGCGAAGAGTATTCCGGGAATTAAAGTCACCTATTGATTACAAATTTGTGAAATAAAAGACGAGAAAATGAAATTTTTTAAAGCATTAAAGAGTGCGATGAAGGTGGAGTCTTACATTAAAGCGAGCGTAGGAGAAGAGACGCCACCCGAAGGTACACCAGCTTACATTGTAATGGAGGAAAAAGGGGTAGCTCCGTGCCTTTGGCTAAAGCAATGGCACAAGCTGACAGAGAAACATGGGAGCGTAGCGTTCCCGGTCCATGGGACATTCAATATAAGGATCCTAGAGAATTTGAGATTCGCGATGTACGACATGAAGGTACCTCCAAGGCCAGCACAGTTTGAGGCTCTAGCAATTTGGGAACTGATGGCTAGACAGCAACAGCAAAATAAGTTCGAGACCAGGATAAGAAAGGTAGAAAAGACACTAGCGGACGCTAGGTGGGATAATGCACAGAAGGTGTGGAGGTCAGATGTATTGCAGGGAATAAAACAGTTTCCCGCAATCACTAAGGAAGAAGAGACGACAGGCAAGAAGGCTACCTGTAAGACAAACAGGAGGTGTTCCAGAGATAGAGAGGACGAGGAAAAGTTGAGAAGAGAAGAGGAGTTAGAGGATGAGGAGTTAATCATGCAATTGCTGAACGACCGTCCACCACCTTATGCAGAGAGTGGACAAGGTCCAAGTACCAGTTCTGCCCCTCCGGCATCGGTACAGAACGGTGAAACTCAGAGTTCAGGAGCATCATCGGGATCTAAGGACCCGAGTTTACTGTTCACCCCGCAGATACCGCAGGTGAGGAGAATATATCCAGATGTGCCCATGTTGAAACCAGCAGAAAATTATCAGCCGCAGGTCCCAAGGTACTACAGCAGTGATAACAGTACGGGAATGATTCTAGATCCAACCGTAATGGGAGTACAGAATGGTCACAACCCAACATTGGCACAAGCTGAATCAACCCAGTTTTTGATGCCTCAAAAGCAGATGCAGGGGGGAAACGCACATGCTCAGATGACGGGGAGTCAAATGGGCATGCCGGCAATGATGACCCATAGTGTGGGAATGAACATGTCTCAGAACATGGGAAATGGACAGAACCCAGATGCGATATCCCTACCCATTACTGTATGTCCACCGGTACCTTTGTATATTCAGCCTAATTCAGGTATGAGCAGTCAAGGATCAATGGTGCAGAGTGGAATGGAAAGGAGGTGCATTCAAAACACTCCAGAGACAACTCCGATAGCGGCTCTGCCAAATGGATCTGGGTCCTTGATGGAGTTTAGTCCCATATGTGCTCAGTCAACACTGGTGAGGTCGAGTCCCCCACTGGTGATACCGCTATCATCGAACACTGAAAAGTTGCCGCAACCATCGATGGCAGTCGATGTGAATGCTACACTGATGGGGTTGAATGCACAACAGCTGACACAGTGGTTCAACAGTCTGAATTCCACACAAAGCTCAGCCAGTGGGAAGGGAGAAGACTATCTGAATAAGGTCAGGTTGAACATGGAAGCTCAAGAATTGGTGGAAGGGACTATGGGTGTGAATAGGTTAGAGTCCTACTCGGAAGAAGAGCTGAGGTATCTATGTCCCAGGATTACGAGAGAAGTGGACAAGGTACATAGAAGGTTGCAAGAAATAGCAGACAAAAACGGGGTGGAGATAGACAAGATGAAACAGTTGAGCAGGAGCTACAGGTTGGATTTCGGGACCACGGATTTTGAACACATGAGGTCAGCAGGCATGAAGGCGCACCTTAGAGAATTGCTGCAGAGTGCACAAGTGTGGAGGTGCTTAGACAAATGGGAAAGCAGATGGGTAAAGAGAAAGGAAAAGAGGAAAGACAGTGTCCCAGAGCTCAACGAGAAAAGACCACAGAGTAGTGATGCAGTAACCATGTTACCAATGAGGGAGACAGCAGGGGGAAAATTAATACATGTACCATGGCACAGAAGTGACATTCAGTCTTTCACGGATGATTTTCCCAAACTGAGAGAGAAACCGATTGAATGGTATCAACAGACTGATAGGTTTGTGAAGCTTGCGAAATGCCTTTGGGAAGACCTGAACACTCTCTTTGAGATTGTGGTTCCGGCAGATTTGTGGGAGGATTGCAAAAGAGCTGTAGGTTGGCCGACAAGTGAACCAGAGAGAGACAGGGATACGGGTGCACCATCACCTATGGTGATGAGCTTGTACTATAAGATGATTGAGCATTTGAAGACGAAGGTTGCCGCGAAAAATGTGGATTGGCAGAAGATCGATCGAACTGCCCAAGAGGCTAAAGAGTCGATTCATAGTTACTATGAGAGGTTGTTGAAGGCGTTCAAGAACTACAGTGGCACGGAAACAATAGAGGCGAAGGACATGCTTCATTTTGTGTTTAGATTTGTGGAAGGGCTGAGACCAGAGATAAGTCAGATGATAAAGTCGCATTTGATTTGTTGGCAGTCGAAACCTATTGATGAGGTGTTGAATTATGCGAAATATTGTAGCGACGAAATTGAAGTGAAACAGAAAAGGTTGAAAGAGAAAGTGATGATGATGCAACTTAAAGCAGCTCAGACAGGTCTGCAAGGTTTGCAAGGGTTACAAGGGTTCCAACAGCAGGTACCGCAACCGCAGCCGCAGTTGCAGGGAAATATGATGTTTCAGCCACAGACGAGAGGCAGAGGCAGAGGAGGTTTTGGGAATAATGGTCCGGATTTGAACACTGTTGTGACTCCGAATGGTGTGCAGGCATTGAAAAAGGTGATGCCGTGTCACGTGTGCGGAATTGTCGGACATTGGAAACGCGAGTGCCCGATGGTGGTGCAGGAAGGTGCAGGTGTTGGTCAGCAAAACAATGATGTCAATGCATTTCAGACAATGAGGGGACCGAAAATGAGAGGTCCAAACCCAAATTCTCAGACCATAAATCAGCTGCAGGGATTACAACCTATGCAGCCGCAGCAGATGCAGATACCCCGTATGCAGATGACGCAAATGCAGCCAATGCAACAGCAGTTTCCCATGGTACCTAATCAGCAAATGCAAATACCTTTGGCACCAATGAGTCAGCAGCAAGTGATGGTTCCTCCACAGGTCTCGGGTCAGGTAATGAATACAAATGGCACCGTACAACAGTTCCCATTACACAGTGAGAGTGGAATAAACAATGTATGGGAGAGTGAAAGTTCAGGAGAGGAGGGAGATTGTGTGCTTGCAGCATCCTTGGAAGTTGATCAAAAGGGTCCGTACGTGGAGGGAACAGTAATGGGTCATCGTGTCTCATTCTTGGTTGACACAGGAGCCACACGTTCAACTGTTAAGAGCATTGAAGTACCAAATTTGCCACTCTCAGGGAGAACAGTTCAAGTGGTGGGAGTAGCAAACAGGCACCTGACAAACCCAATTACAGATCCGGTATCCGTCAGCATTGGTAACTATCAAGGGTTACATAAATTTGTGGTATGTGACTCAAGCCCGATAGCACTGTTAGGGAGAGACCTATTGTGCAAATTGGGATGTTCGATTATGTGTTCGAACGAGGGAATTAAAATTCAGACGAGCAGTGATGGGGAAGAAGAGGACAGTGTAGAGGGGGATGAGATGGAAACTGTCGATGAAGAGTATCCTCTGATTTGCCTTTTCCCGATGATAACTGAAGAAGATATTCCAGCTGAATTACGGGAAACAGTCGGAAAGGAAGTGTGGGATATGACAGGGAAAGAGGTGGGATTGATGAAAGGAGTGGAACCAGTGAAAGTGACTGTAAAGCCCAATGCAACCTTTCCCCAGACCCCACAATACCACATGGCACAAGACACCCTCATGAAAGTTGCCCAACTCATTGACGAATTTGTAAAGCAGGGAGTACTGAAAGAAGTGTTAAGCAGTCCATGTAATTCACCAATCATGGGACTAATAAAGCCGAGTGGAAAGGTCCGAATAGTGCAGGACTTGAGAAAAATAAATGACATCATAATTAAATGTTGCCCTGTCGTACCAAATCCAGCTGTGATAATGTTTCAAGTCCCTTGCGATGCCGAGTGGTTCTCAGTCATCGACTTGTAACAAGCATTCTTTTCTGTGCCTCTTCATGAGGATAGCCAATTTCTCTTTTGTTTCAAATTCTTAGACAGAGTTTACAGTTGGTGTCGAATTCCTCAAGGGTTTTCTGAGTCACCGTCAATATTCAATCAGGTTCTAAAGAAAGACTTGGAAGCGTTAGAATTGCCATTCGAGTCAACCCTAGTACAGTACATCGATGACTTACTGATCGCATCTAAGACAGAAAGTGGCTGCACAGCCGATACCATTGCCCTGTTGAACCATTTGGGAAGGAATGGACACAAGGTGTCTCCTTCCAAATTGCAGTTTTGTCAGAAGAAAGTGAAATACTTGGGTCACCAGATAGAGAAAGGGTCACAGAGAATAATGAAGGAAAGAATAACAAGTGTACTTCAAATGAGTCCACCAAAGACAAGGAGGGAGGTGAGGAAGTTCTTGGGAATGGTAAGCTACTGTCGCCAGTGGATTCCCAACTTCTCAACTCTAGCAAAGCCTTTACTGAAACTGACCCAGAAGGATGCCTTGGATCAAATTGAGCTGAAAGGAGATGAGATGGATGCTTTTATTGAATTGAAAGAATGCATGTGCAGGGCTCTAGCTTTAGGTATGCCTGACTACACAAAGCCTTTCACATTGTTTTGTCATGAACGTGATGCATGTTCTTTGTCTGTCTTGACTCAAGCCCATGGTGGCATAAACAGACCAGTAGCGTATTTTTCAGCTACTTTGGATCCGGTCGCAGCAGCACTTCCAGGGTGTTTGCGCGCCGTAGCAGCAGTTGGTATTAGCCTCACTCAGAGTGAAGGAATAGTGATGGGACACCCAGTAACAGTCATGGTCCCTCACTCAGTTGAGATACTTTTGACCCGCTCCCGAACGCAACACATGACTGGAGCAAGACTCACAAGGTATGAAACGGTAATTCTGGGCTCACCGAACGTGCAGCTGAAAAGGTGCACTACGTTGAATCCAGCAACCTTGCTTCCTGGTGAAAATGCTGAAATTGAGAACGCTGAAGACGTCGAGCATGACTGCCTTCAGGTGACTGAATTTTGCACAAAACCTCGACCTGACATTAAGGATACTAAGCTTGATGAAAATGACCAAATTGTTTTCGTTGATGGTTCATGTCTAAGAGATGGGATGGGAATTTTGAAAGCAGGATATGCTGTATGTACTGTAACAGGTGTCTTGGAAGCGTCCTGGCTTCAAGGAGTCTATTCTGCACAAGTAGCAGAACTTGTAGCCCTTACAAGAGCATGTCAATTGTCTGCATTGATGAAAGTCACCATTTACACTGATAGTCAGTACGGGTTCGGAATTGTGCATGACTTTGGACAACTATGGTCACAGAGAGGTTTCCTGACTTCTTCAGGATCCCCAGTGAAAAACGGGGAGAGAATAAGGGAATTGTTACACGCCATTCAAATGCCAGCCGAAGTTGCAGTGGTAAAGTGTAGTGCACATACAAAAGGACAGGACTATGGTGGTCATTCTGACCCTGGCGGTCTTTGACCGCCAGGGCGGAGGACCGCGGGAGCACCGCCGACAGGCCGGCGGTGCTCCAATGGGGATTCCGACCGCGGCGGTAAAGCCGCGGTCGGACCGGCACCACTGGCGGGGTCCCGCCAGTGTACCGCCGCCCCATTGAATCCTCCGCGGCGGCGCAGCTTGCTGCACCGCCGCGGGGATTCCGACCCCCCCCTACCGCCATCCAGATCCCGGCGGTCGGACCGCCGAGATCCGGATGGCGGTAGGGGGGGTCGCGGGGCCCCTGGGGGCCCCTGCAGTGCCCATGCCACTGGCATGGGCATTGCAGGGGCCCCCGTAAGAGGGCCCCTACATGTATTTCACTGTCTGCTGCGCAGACAGTGAAATACGCGACGGGTGCAACTGCACCCGTCGCACAGCTTCCACTCCGCCGGCTCGATTCCGAGCCGGCTTCATCGTGGAAGCCTCTTTCCCGCTGGGCTGGCTGGCGGTCTGAAGGCGACCGCCCGCCAGCCCAGCGGGAAAGTCAGAATTACCGCCGCGGTCTTTCGACCGCGGAACGGTAACCTGACGGCGGGACTTTGGCGGGCGGCCTCCGCCGCCCGCCAAGGTCAGAATGAGGGCCTATGTTTCTCTGGGAAATGCATATGCGGATCAAGTCGCAAGATTTTGTGCCCTGAACTGTATATTACTCAGGGATGAATGGAATTCGATAAGTGAACCAGAACTCGAACCAGCTGAAGCATTTGCCTTGAAGGTCGTAGATACAATAGATGAACTAAAAGCATTACAGAATAACGTCAGGGAGGACGAAAGAGATTCCTGGATTAAATCACAATGTATAAAGAGACCAGATGAGTTATGGGTTTCAAATGAGGGAAAATTTGTTTTGCCAAATAGTCTCTTATCGCAGCTTGTGCGGTTCTATCATGGGCAGGCTCACCTAGGGAGAGATGCCATGATAAGATTGTTCAAAACTGATTGGTTTAACCCCAAATTTCGCCAAGCTGCAGAAGCAGTTTGCCATCGATGTGTCACTTGCCAGCAGATGAACCCAGGGAAGGGAACGGTTGTGAACGCGAGCCACATTGGTAAGGCGAGTGGCCCGTTTAGTAGAATGCAGATAGACTTCATTGAGATGCCTGCGCATGGAGGTCTGAAGTATGTGTTGGTGATTGTGTGCATTTTTAGTCACTGGATTGAAGCATACCCTACACGTAGAAATGACAGCCTCACAGTTGCAAAACTATTGTTGAGGGAGTTGATACCACGTTTCGGATTCCCGATCTCTTTAGAATCAGATAGGGGAAGTCACTTCAATAACGAGGTGATAAAGTTACTTTGCGCAGCGCTGAACATTGAGCAAAAACTGCATTGTAGCTATCGCCCAGAAGCTTCAGGACTGGTGGAGCAGATGAATGGTACACTGAAATCAAGAATGGCGAAAATATGTGCATCGACAAATTTGAAATGGCCTGACGCGTTGCTTTGGTGTTAATGTCAATGAGAAACACCCCTGACAGAAAGACTGGATTGTCTCCGCACGAAATTCTCATGGGCAGGGCTATGAGACTTCCTGCAGTTCCCGCAAACGCGCTTTTGAATATTACAGATGATATGGTGTTAGACTACTGCAAAGGTCTGGCTGACGTGGTTCGCTCTTTCTCTCACCAGGTGGAAGCAACCACCTTGCCACCGATTCAAGGTCCAGGACACACACTGAAAGCAGGTGACTGGGTCGTGGTAAAGAAGCACGTGAGGAAGTCGTGTCTGGAACCCCGTTGGAAAAGCCCTTTCCAAGTGATCCTGATGACAACTACCGCTGTGAAGTGTGCGGGAGTTCCCAATTGGATTCACGCCAGTCACACAAAGAAAGTGTTGTGTCCCACAGATGAGGAAGTTGAAGCGCTGAAACTGCCAGTGCCTGATAAAACAGTGCTGAGCGCTGAGACAGAGCAAAACCGAACTGAAAGCGAACAGGCAGAAACAGGAGAGAGAGAAATATTCTCTGAGGACGAAGCAACAGACTCACTTGGGGAAGACCAAGGAGAAACCTCAGACAGCGACGAAGCAGCTGAAGGTGACAAAGAGCCTGAAGCAGCTGAGGGTAGCAAAGAGCCTGAAGCAGCTGAGGGTGACAAAGAGCCTGAAGCAGCTGAAAGTGATAAAGAGCCTGACGAAAGTAAAGGTGACGAAAGGCTCGAGAGAGGTGAAGAAGCAGGAGAGCCTGATCAGAGGAGGGCTTTCCCAGAAGCAGACGATACAGAAAAAGAAAAAGAGAACGTGATTGATTCCCCAGAAGGAGGGGACAAGGCAGAACAGAACGAAACTGTTCAAGCTTCCACAGAAAAGATCGCAGGTCCATCAAGTGGACACGGTGCAAAGAGGAGACTAAGTATATCACCAGTAAAACAAAGAACTAAAGAAAATTTGAACGACGGAGAAAGGCCAAAAGTGAAAGAGAAAAGAAAGGAAGTGTCTGTCGTGGTACCAACCTCAAGTGAAGGAAAAGACTTGGCCAAAGAGGAAAGTACCAGTGAGGCAGAATCGAAAAGAGAAGCAAAATTGAAAAGGAAAAGGATACCCAACAGGAGATATTCCGGTCCAGAATGGGCATATGTAGTCAATGACGATTGGACTGACGAATTTGTATCTCTTAGCCTCGAGAACGAAGAAGAAGAGATACCAATAGAAAAGAAAAGTTTTATGGACTCTGTCGATTGAAAGGGTAATAAATGATATTGCTTGCTACAATCTAACGTGATACAACCAGCTGAGACATTGCTAAACCGGATAAGACACTTGCTGAACTGATAAAAGACTGAGTTACTGCCGAATTGAGACAAATGCTGCTAACCGATAAGTGACTGGCCTCTTGAAGAAAACTGTGTGAACATTGCGCTCGTTCAGCTTTGTAACTGAATTGCTAAATAGTTTCTTTATAGGTGCTTCTAGCTCTCTGATTCTATACAGATCATGGCTACACAAAACAGTAGAGTGAAATATTGTAAATATGCGTGTATAGGCTTGATAATTGCATGTGTACTAATAATAGTGGGAATAGTGCTTGCTACACGTGGAAAGGGTGAGAATGAGAGAATTGATGCTTCTACTTTTGCTCCTGTTACTGTCACTGAACTAACCGCATTGAAAAGACTAGAATTAGATGAGAGACACTTGCATGATAAGAAGGAACTTTCGTATAATGTTTTCTATCGCTTGCTAACAGAATATGTTGAGACTATGGATGCGAAAGATTGTTATGTATGTACACAGATACCGACATCAGTAAAGGAAGGGGTGACTTATCACCACATGCCTCTTACATACGGGATTACATGTAGTATAGTAATGTCTAGATTTTATGGTCAAACTAACATACAGTATTTTTACTCGAATTATGATGTTACCTTTGCATATGTTCCTATAATAGCGCAGCTAAGCCAGATTGCTAAAGATTGGGATGCTAAAATAATGAGGGAATTCTTCGAGCCAATGCAACCTTTTGAAACGGCTCACGCTCATAGGGAAAATCTTACCTGCTCGCTCTCTGCAGTAGAGATAAGCTTTTTAGATCGCACAGATGATAGAAGGGCACAAATGAATGCGAAATTAGAAAAGGAGCTAAGTAAGAGGACTTCAGTAGATCATTATGATTTTGCCGCAATAAAAACACAAGGGAGAATAGCTTTAGATGCTTGGCATGTAGGGAAATTTTGTATATATCGAGGTGAATCTTATTATGACAACATTTTCGTAGGAGCGAGTGAGTGTAAACATACGTTTATCTTTAAGGCCAAATGGACATTCATGATGAACGGACTTGACCCTGTCATTCCAGGTGTATATTACATTTGTGGGTATAATGCCTATTATCGTCTTCCGAAAGGATGGTGGGGGAGATGTTATTTGGGTATAGTGTTCCCAAAGGTTTATCAACTGGATGACCTATCGATGATTCAAAAGACATCTGGATCCCACCGTATCCAGAAAAGAGAGACCGCAGCTGCTGTGGTAGGAGATATATTTGGAGCCATGATTCCTTCATTGGGAGTTGTGTTGAATTCCATCAAAATAAGAAAGTTGTCTACTATAGTGGATAACATGTTGACAAAGTTTTCAGGTGCTATAATCCTGATAGATGCTGAACTTGCAGCGGAAAGAGCTATGACTCTTCAAAATAGGCTTGCCTTAGACATTCTTTTAGCAAAGGATGGCGGCGTTTGCAAAATGCTTGGTGCGCGCCACTGTTGCACGTATATTCCCGACAACAGTGTGAAAATTAAAACTATGCTTGCTAATTTAACAAAAGAGAGTGCAGATTTGAAGGAATTGAAAGAACAAGGAGTGTGGGAGAAGGTTGGAAAAGGACTTGCTTCAGTGGGAAATTGGATTGGGGGAATTTGGAATGGAATATTACTAAAAATAATACAGGGAATATTAATAGTACTGATTTGTATTTTTGGAATTTGGGGAATAAAAAGGGGAATAATAATGATTATGGCAAGAATTAAGAGAAGAAAGGAAGAGAAAATGATGAAAAGAATGGCAGAAGAATATAAAGCGAAAACTAGGGGAATTAAAAGGAAAAGAGAACTGACAGAATTTTAATGGAATAAAATTTGTGGGAATAGTTTGTGTGATGACAAGTAGTCATCAGAGGAGGGATTGATGACGCAGAAATGAAGGTTTTACATTTATTAGCGCTTAAACGTAGTACTGCAATAATCATGTGTGACTTTAACCGAACTAATAAAGATTGTACGGGGACAAAATGTGCCCTTAGAGTAGTTTGCCAACATTATAAGCGTGCTTTATATAACGTGATATATTAGAAGTGCACTAATCCGACATAATCGTAAACGTGTGCTATGATTTGCTTGTTTGAAATGCTTTAGCTTAGCATAACTTTAGTGGAGGCTTTGGCCTAGTTGCCTGGTCTCACGATTTAGATGCTCGTATTTTTCCAATGTGCTAATAAACGTGTATTTTTGCTTGAAGCTGTACTTTTCCACTGAGATCGTTCACATGCTTATCTTAAGGTTTCATGCCAGCCTGGCATTTTTCTCTTTGCTCCAAGGTCAATCTGCAGGTGCGGACAATGGAAGCTCTGAAAGTGAGTTAATTGGTATAAAATGTTGCAACTTGCGTACCCGTCTCCAAGGATAATGTATGCTTAAGTAAAAGCTTGAGAACTGTTGTTTTTGGTTGGACAATTTGAAGCCAACCTATGAACCCTCCAATGGAAGACCCTACTGGATTTGAACTGTTGTCTATTTAAACCAGGTGCACGAGAAGAAAGCAGCCATTGCAGCCATTATTGCCATTACGAGCCATTGCGGCCATTATTGGACATCCCGCCATTTTGTAGACTTTGCAGCTACTATGGCCCACCTTGCTGCGACGCCATTTTGAAAGAGACTCTGATGCTTTCTCTAATCGAGAGAAAGAGACTTTTAAATGATTCTCGCCCTAGAGACTTTAACTTTGATTCGTCCCTTTGCATGAAGTAATAGTTTTGTCCCTTTGCCGCCGTGAGGCAATTGCCCCGTTCACCCCTGCCCCTTTGCCCCGTCCCATGCTGATCGAGAAACGGTACCTGTGAGACGAAGACTTCCTTGAATGCTGATTGTAATTGGTAAATATGAAAGGAAATTGTACAATTGCATTGTGTTTCTTTTAGGTAACCAACTGCTGATTTTTGATAAGAGCCCTAGTTAGGAGTTTTTTCTAAATTAATGTTGCTAAATTGTTTTTGCATGAAGTCCCACATGCCGATGCTAATTTGAGGTTAGATGAGGATTCCTTTTGTTGCACGATGCAATTTGAGACCTTGTTATGCTGACTAAATGTATGCAATAAGCTCATTACAGATTATAATATTAGTGATTTGCATTGCTATTATCGAATGCCTTGTTATTCAAATGCTGCATAGATTGCACCTGTTTCGTCGTTATGGACAGCTATTAATGTTCATTTATGTTTATCATTTGGTGTTGAGACACATCTATATTGTGCTAGCTTTGTTAATATAGGGAAATAAATTCACTAACTTTGAATAAACTGGTGTGGTTATTCCTGACTGAAAGGTCAGGGTTCGCCGAAATGTATTCTGGATTAATTGTTAAGTGTTATGTTGTTCAGGGTATTGCTTATGTTCGTTATTGATTATTGATCTGATTAAATTGACTGATCTCGGGTGAAGAGAGTCCCACTTAGCCAAAAGATTCATCGGCCTAAAGAGCGTCCAAGTACAGGTAAATTATTAGTACGGAACGCTCTATCACGCGTTTCAGCATTCTCTGCCTTTCTCAATGTGATTTGCGCAAAAATGAAAGAAAAACAGTCACCTGAGCAGCCTTTAAATAGATTAATCCATGCTTTAAGTGAAAATACAGATGACGGACTCGCATTTGCTTCTTCAAATCTTGTCATCGCGGTGCCGCCATCACTCTCTGTGTGTTGTACTCATTATTTCAAATGTAATGCCTGTGCTTTCATATTCTGCAGTAGAGGTCACCCCTTTAAATGGGTACAGGTCATTACACAGTACCAAGTTTACAAAAAGCCCAGAGATATAATGCTTTCCACTTTGCCCAGCAGGTCGAGTTTTTCTTACTTGTCAAGTTGATATATAACAGAATCAAACATCCCTCGTTTGCCGCAATTTGCCTCTTTATGAACATCACATGACTCAAAGTGCCAATTTAGTAAGAAAATAATGTCTGTGGCACAATAAATTGGATCTAAAGTACCCGTGAGTGCTCCATCTCTTCTTGTTTTAAATGAATAATGTGCTGCCACTTGCACATAATGGATGCACCCGTCAAGAGTTCGGCATTATTTAGTGGACTTTGGTTAGGAATTCAAATTAACAATGCCAGAACCACCGCTTGCTAAAGGAATGCCATATCGACTGACATAAGGTCACACATTACTATAATGTGAAGGCTCTGATTACTAAATTGGCGCTTTGAGGCATCTGTCTTTTCACATAAAGCATGGAGTAATCTATTTAAAGGCTGCTCAGGTGACTGTTTTTCTTTCATTTTTGCGCAAATCACATTGAGAAAGGCAAAGAATGCTGAAACGCGTCTGTGGCGCAATAAATTGGATCTAAAGTACCCGTGAGTGCTCCATCTCTTCTTCTTGTTTTAAATGAATAATGTGCTGCCACTTGCACATAATGGATGCACCCGTCAAGAGTTCGGCATTATTTAGTGGACTTTGGTTAGGAAAATATATATATATATATATATATATATATATATATATATATATATATATATCTTTTTTTTTTTTAGCAAGTGACAAACAAGTCAAACGCGCCACTTCAAGGATTCCAGTAGTCTTCTGTTTAGTAATTAACAGAACCAAACACCCATCCCCGACACGTTTCGACCTACATGGTCTTGATCACTCTTAGTGAGTACATCATTAATTTCTCTTTTTTATGGTTTTCCACCTAGTGCCTTTAAGTGGCATTGTGGGATAAGTAGTTTCAACGATTAATGAATAAAAGTTAACAAATAAACAAAACCCAAATGTGCAACTATTTAAAACCATTGCAAATTCATCATCTTTTCAGCGACTGGTATACAACAAATTATCAATTCTTCATGCATTTTCAATGTTGCCAATACAGATTTAGAACCGTAATATTTCTGATGGTACTTTCCCAAATATTTGAAATACATTTTCTCAAAACTTTACCCTACTATTACTTTAGAATATTATTACATACGACAAAAGGTGGATTTCATTTTGGGTATAGTACCCTTCAGTCATCGATATCTTGCCATATGTCCAGAGTGTCCACATATACTGTTTCTTTCAGAAAAATACCCTTTAACTATGATCAGATCCTCTAATCTCCCAAATGACACTACAGTTTTTCATCCCCATTGATCCCATGCGGAATCTTAGTTTTAAGTATGATATTGAATTCTGATTCTAATCGTCTCAGTTCCAATACCCTGCCTCCCCCTCCCTCATCATTTCTTATTGTAGCAATGCCAAAGTATCTCATGTGTAGCCAATCAGCCCCATTGTGGCTTTTCAGGTGTTTTGTCATGGCGTAATTTAGATCACCATTTTGTACCACCCTAATACATTCTAATGTCCGCTTTCTCAATGTACAGATGGTGCTCCACATGTATCTCAACCCACAGAGGCACTCTATTACATAAACTAAAACATTGTATTGCATATTATTCTATCCAAAATGGGGATCTCTCTTCCTTTGAAGTCCATGATTTTATGCGTATTACATCCAATTAGGCATGCCTTGCATTTATTACAACAAATTAAACCTTTGTTATGTGCTGTCAACCAACTAGGTATTTGCGGTGCTTCACCAATTGATCCTTCAGAGACGGTACCTTTCTGTAGGTCACACTTGGTCACACTCCTAGTCGTAATCCAATATAAGGGTCTTTCTTGACTATATGCCAATGTTTGTTTAAGATATTCAAGATTTGATGGTTCTCTTTATTATATGTTAAGATTAGTCTGATCATTTCTTCTCCTTCCTTTTCCATACCATAAGTTTTATTTATAGGAGTCTGCACACATCATCATTCTCATTCTCTTTTCACATTGTTTTACATCACGAACCTTATATCCTCTCCTCACAAATCTCTGTTCCATGTCTCTGAATTTATTATCCATGTCCTTGCTGTCAGAGCAGTTTCTTTTTACCCTGATAAATTCGCCGTAGGGAATACTTCTCATAAGCGATTTTTGATGGAAACTAGACCCATGTAGTATACTGTTGGTTGCTGTAGGTTTTCAATGCAGTGCAATTTGTAATTTCACATTTTCTATGTAAACCATTATATTCAAGAAGCCAATGCAAGTCCTACTGGTTTTATATGTGAATTGTAACCCCACATCATTGGTGTTCAAATTTGTTAAGAACTCATTGAATTGTATTTCCGTGCCATTCCAAATTAGGAATAGATCATGTATGTAACGGAGCCAAATCACTATCTTCTCCATGTACTCATCATTCTCCTCTCTCCAAGCTATATGTTTTTCCCACCAACCCATGGTGAGATTGGCGTAGCTTGGAGAGAAGGAAACTCCCACAGCAGTTTCGCGGATTTGTGCATATATATCTCATGATTGAATATGAACACGTTATTCCTCAGGCACAGCTCAATCATTTCAAGCAGCAGTTCCAAGTGCTTTAATTCATGAATACTTCTCTATTGCACTCACAGATCCACTCACATCATGATGCACCCATTTGCAGACCTACTCACAACCTCATGCACCCATCCTCAGACCCAATCACACACCTATGCACCCATTTATGGGCCCACTCACACTGGGACGCACCAATTCTCATGTCCAGTCAGACCCTCACCACCCATTCGTAGACCCAGTCACACCCTGGTTGTTGTGTGGCGCAATGTGGGGATTGGCCTATATAATATTAAAATATATATATATATATATATATATATATATATATATATAAGAAGTTACTCAAACAGATGGTCTCACCAAAGAACAAAAATAAGCTTCCACCTTCCTCGGGTAGTGCAAGATGGTTTGCTCACTGGCTGCACAGAGGCAGGGCTTGATTTTCAAAAAGCATCGTGAGTAAGATTCCAATTAAAATGTGGAATCAATGCAGTCCTGAGAACTCTTCAGATATGCAGAAATCAAGTGGTATTGTCAATGAAGTTCAATCCATCGGAATGCAGTAATTTCAAAGAGTACATCTAGACGTTTTCTCTGATGTCCAGTAGTTCTTCTTTTAAGACATCTTCCACAGGAAAAATCTTCAGATTTGATAGTAAATGGTCCACAAGGTGAAGATGATTGGCTGAGGCTACAGGCTGGTCAAGTTTCTTGTTAATTATTGCTGATTTGTGGTTCCTGAATTGTGTATGGAGGTCATTCACTGTTTTGCCCATATATTGTTTTTATAGCTTTGTCATTGGCACTGACTTACATATATAAACTCCAGCATTTGTCACAGCTTGCTTAAGTTCAGCTCTCACAATAAGCAATCATAAATTGGGAGCTCAGCAGTATGCAATGACTGGCGGTTTTTGTAGGAGGCTGGCCTGGATTGTAGTGGGTACCTAATGTACCTACACCTTATAACAGGTCCAGTTATCCCTTATTAGTGAAATGTAGTCAGTGTCTTGAAGCCAGGCTGCCTAGAGGTAGCTGTAGGCAGAGCAGCCAAGTCTGAACTAGGAGATATGCAATGCTCTTGCAATATCACTGTAGTCACACCGTACTTGCACACAAGAAAGATAATACTCAGTGTTACCAAAAACAGAGGTACTTTATTTTAGTGACACAATGGCAAATATTTCTCAGAGGTTATACTCCTATAGGAGGTAAGTATTATGCATAAAATATACACTAGTAACCAAAATCAGATAAGTAAACAGTCATAAAATAGTGCAAATAGTGAAAATCACCCTAGGTTACAATGGGGCTACGAGGAACACAAACCACATACTAAAATAGTGGAATGCAAATGTAGGTTTCCCACCTAGGCAACAGTAGTGTGTAGAGGGGCACTGGGAGTGTAAGAAAACACCAAAGGTGAGTAAAGTACCAAACCCCAGAGCCCAGGAAAACAGGAGTAAAGTACAGCAAGTTTCCTCAGAACACACTAGAAGTGGTGATAAAGAATAATGCAATAACCAAGCAAGACTGCAAGACACCAATGATGGATTCCTGGACCTGAAGACCTGCGGAGAGAGGAGACTAAGTCCAAGACCAGCTAAAGAGTCCAGGAAGAACAGGAGCCCCTGCTAACCCAGATGCGGGTGCAAAAGTGAAAACTCCGGTTGGAAGAAAAAGTCAAAAATGCACTAAAGAAGACAGCTGCAGGTTCCTGCTTGGTGCAAGAGATGTCCCACGTTGAGTCATTGGATGCAGGCTGGTTTTCGTCGTTGGATTCCTCCAACAAGCCTTGGCTCACGCAAGAGACGTGTTTAGCGGGGACAGGCACTACACGGAAGGACCTGGGGGTCTCAACTCAGACTGAGGAGACAGAGGGGGCTCTCAGCACTTCAGAGAGCCCTCAGAAGACCAGGCAGCACCCATATGGGTCCCAGGACATGGGGACAAAGGAGTTGCAAATCGTGGTCATTGCAGCACTACAAAGGGATCCCACGGCACCGGAGAACAACTCAGGGAGCTGAGCATCACAGTAAAGAGTGCTGGGGACCTTGACTAAGGTGTGTATGAAGGATTCCTTTGAGAAGCACACAGAAGCCCTAGGAGCTGCAAAACACGTGGTGCACAGGGGTACTGTCTGTCATGGGGAAGCAAGCTCTTACTTTCACCATTGGACCGTTGGACCTTTCTGTCTGTCGGGGTCACTTCGGGCCACCACCTGTGTCCCATGATCTATGCTCGTCATCAGGAGAGGGGACCCAGAGTACCGGTCATCACTGCAGAGAGGTGCCTGCTGAAACAGGGAAGTGATGCCATTACTCCACAGGAGATTCCTTTGGTCCTTCTGGTGCCGGATGAGACAGGCAGTCCTTGGAGCGTGCACAAACTGGAACTTGTTGCAGTGGCAGGCAGGAGCTGGAGTTACAGAGTTGCAGTAGCCATCTTGGATACTTTGTTGCAAGTTATAGAGTTCCTGATTCAGTTTTGTGGTTGATCCGATGGTAGAAGGTGAAGCAAAGGATGCAGAGGAGTCCTGCTGGACTCTTGCAATCCGAATCTGAGGAAACACCTAGAGGAAAGACCCTAAATAGCCCTGAGAGGGAGATTGATCACCTAACCAGGTAAGCACCTATCAGGAGGGGTCTCTGATGTCACCTGCTGGCACTGGCCACTCAGATGCTCCCAGAGTTCCCTGACCATCCTGAAAACAAGATGGCCAAACCAGGGACACTCTGGAGGAGGTCATGGACAGGGGAGTGGTCACTCCCCTTTCCTTTGTCCAGTTTCATGCCAGAGCAGGGACCAGGGGTCCCTGAACCGGTGTAGACTGGATTATGCAAGGAGGGCAATATCTGTGCACTTCAAAGCATCTCCAGAGGCTCTGGGAGGGTACCCACTCCCATGCCTGTAATACCTATTTCCAAAGGGAGAGGGTGTAACACCCCTCTCCTGAAGGAAATGCATTGTTCTGCCTTCCTGGGAAAGAGCTGTTCAAGCCCCAGGAGGGCAGAAGACTGTCTGTGAGGTGACAGCAGCTGGGGCTGCAGTGGAAACCTCAGAAGGCTGGCTGGAAGGGGAGAATTGGGGGGGCCATGGGGGAGCCCCCAGAGTGCATGGGATTGTGCAACCAATACTTGAATCAGTATTGGGTACAATTCCCAATTGTTAGACACCTCACATGGCCATATTCGGGGTTACCATTGTGAAGCTACATATATATTGAACTATATTTAGTGCATACTTATAATGGCGTCCCCGCACTCACGAAGTCCAGGAAAATGGGCCTGGATGATGTGGGGGCACCTCTGCTAGTACAGGGGTGCCCTCACACACAGGTACTATGCACCTAACCTTCAGAGTCTGAAGATTAGACATATAGGTGACTTATAAGTGACCTGGTGCAGTGAAAATGGCTGTGAAATAGTGCTTACACTATTTCACTCAGGCTGCAATTGCAGTCCTGAAGAAGTGTTTGTATGAGTTTCTTAAGGGTGGCAAAAGAAATGCTGCAGCCCATAAGGATCTCCTTGATCCCTAATGCCCTGGGCACCTAGGTACCATATACTGGGGACTTATAAGTGGGGTCCAGTATACCAATTTAGAGTGAAATACTGGGTGACCAGTATGTAAGTACAAATTTGTAATCAGAGCGAGCATAAGCACTGGAGTTCTGGTTAGCAGGACTTCAGTGACACAGTTAAGCATACTGACAAAAACAGTGAAACAGACTGAAAGGTAGGCCACAATCTATGAGCACTGAGGTCTTTACTACCAGGATCCCAGTGACACAATAAAACACACAGACACACACTGACAAACAGGCCGAAAATGGGGGTTACCATGCTAGAAAGAGTTTACTTTCTCACAGTTTTGGAAAAAGCTTTTGCAATTTTTCACAAGTGGATAGTAAGGAAAAAGTTGTTTGCATTATATTTCTGTAGTTGAGAGCTGATAGATGTTAGTCAACCACAGACAGGATTATACATATATATTACCTACTGACGGTCCCCTGTAAAATAGTTATAGTTAGGACCACGTTTTGATTGAAAAAGTGTTTTTTGACTCTCCTATATCTTTGGAGCCGTTTGACGAATCTTCACAAAAGTTTCCAAAAAAGTGTTCCAGGCAATCTTGTTGTACATGGTAAGTTTTGGGGTGATCCATCAAGGGGGGACAGAGAAAAAGTTGGGGTCAAACAGTGTGCATTCCCCATTATAATTCCCAATGGGAATTTTAGATATGACTACAGCCTGAACCGTTGGATGGGATTACACCAGATCTGGCAGAAAGGTATCTCTTGCTCGAGAAAGAGTGTTTTTTTGTTATTTGGTGTAAATCCGTTCAGTATTTTTTGAAATTTTAAAAGAAAACTAAATATAGATATCCAGGGGCGCTAAGGGTTCGCAATTAATAATGAGCTTGTGCAGGGAAAAGCAAAGTTCTGATTGGTTAAAGTGTTGGCAGCCATCTTGGGACTCAGCTTCAGCCGAGTTCCACGAAGCAGATAATAAAATGAAAAGGGGCCAGGGTATGTACATCGTGATCCCTTAGCTCTGGTGTTGGGTCCCAGAGGGATCCCCCAGGGCAAAAAAAAGTTCATTTTTTTAAATGTTGCAGTAAATTCACAGTGGATCCACAATTCTTTAAAAAAAATAAGTGCAAGGTCCTGTGCTTGTTTTTAAGAAGACCCCAGGTGAGCCCAGTCCTGGGGGTATTTTGAGGAAAAGGAGGGGGTGTACAGGGCCCCTTTCTAGGGCATTTGATGCCCTGGGGACCTCCACCTCCCTGAGGCTTATTTAAAATTTTATGCCGGGGAGCATGCAGCTGCAGCCCGGATCTGGCACCTCTACGAGGCAAAAATCACAATAATGCTGGGGGTGCCCAGCCCAAGGCTTCCTGGGGGTCCACCACCTCTCTGGAGCTCCAATAAAATATAGTGCAGGGGGGGCACATGGCTCCTGGCAGTCCTGGGGAGCACCACCTCCCCGGGGCACTAAACAAATGGAATGCTATTTCCATTGGGGGTGGAGGGGGGGGCGCACAGCAGTTTTTGGTCAAAAATATTACTGCAAATATTTCATTGATATTATCAATTATGTTATCAAAGATGTCATGAGTGCTGTCATTTGTTGGGTTATTAGCAGTGCATGATGAGGGCACGAGTTAGAGTTACCTTAGGGCACAAGTTATAGTTACTTGAAATAACAGGTACATTTCTATTGTTTGTTATGTTTCAAATATGAGCCTAACTATAACGTCCCTGTAACGTTTGTCGGTCACCGCTAGGTAGCTATAGTTAGGACCAGGTTTCCATAGAAAAAGCATTTTTGGACTTTCCTTTATCTTTGGCATGGTTTGACGAATCTTCACAAAAGTTTTCAAATAAAGTGTCCCAGTGATTCTTGTTGCTCATGTAAAGTTTTGGGGTGATCTGTCATGAGGGGGGCAAGAAAAAGGGGGGGAGTCAAAAAGTTGTGTTTCCCATGTGAATTCCCACAGGAATGGCTTGGATGCAGGGCCTAGCCACAGGCTGTGCACAATGGGGATTGGGCAGGCAAACACATTAAAGTTCTCTCCCAGCTGGCAGGACCATTTTCAAAGCTGTCGTCAGCTGTGAGCAGGCTTTGTATCTGCTTCTGTATGACATTAGATTCTATAATGCTCCAGCCATATGAGATCAAACACAGGTTCCTCTGCCTGTGCCGGTGGGGGCAGGGAAATCACTGTGTCCTAAAGTTGGGTTCCCAGGACACAGCATGGGAGCAGGCCCCAGGGGATATGATCCCTAGAGCCATTAATTAATCAGGCAGAGGGGGCCCACTGCCCTGTCTCTCTTTTGATTGTGGTATGGCCCTGAGGGTCTGGGGCTCCCCAGGGCCTTTTTGAGGCTTAGGGAGGTGAGTCCTTTTTGCCTCAGTGGAGCCCCATCTCCTGGGGCCACATGTAACTAAAAAAGGGAGGGAGGCATGGTCTTCTTAGGCCCTGGGGATCCTGTCTCCGAAGGGCTGTATTTTTGTAAAAAGGGGAGGAGACCACACAACTCCCTCCCAGAGCCTTCTTGGGCCCTAGGGACCAGGCCCGGGCAGTAACATCAACTCCACTTGCGGTGCTTGCAGAATTTGGGTACTTTGCACTACACAGAGTACTCACATTCCGGCACATGGCATAATTTGTTTCCATTAGCTTACACCAGAATTGCTTTTTGCACACGTTCTCTCGCACCATGATAACCTGAGGCTGCTTGCAAGTGCGCTAGCAATTTCACATTCGCTCATGCGGCTTTCGGCACAACCTCACCATTAGAGCCACTCGCAAGCGGCTTCACTTCAATAGATTTTGTACTCAAGAAGCAGCTAAATCTACTCAGAAGACATTTTCACTTTGATTCTCTACTCCAATGGACTGTTCAATTTACTGTTTAGTGTGAGAAGCCTTTTTTGTTTTGTTTTCTAACAGCAAGGAAGTGCCTAGAGACTCCAACTTTCTGTTACTGTCCAACAGGCTCCTACCAGTGCTCTGTCGAACTCCTGGTCACTTTTCATTTTGATTTCAAGGTGGAAGGATTGCTCTCTTTGTCTGCTAAAAGTATACCTTTGGATTTCAGGACTATGTTTTTTGTGATATCACACAAGTAAATTCAAAAGCTATTGCATACGGGTGTTGTTTGTTTGCTAAGACATTCACCAGTATTTCTTTGTACTTTTATTTGATTTTTAAATTTCATTGTGGAGGTTAGTCTGGAGTTTCAGTAGGGGCCTCGTTATTGTTTTTGCTTTTCATTTTTCCTTTTATAAGAGGAAAATGTTGCACAATTCAGTACCTTTTCACCATGTTTGTTACATTTGCAATATTCATTCATTTTACTATGTGGCCTAGTTAGCTAATACATGATCCAACCAGTAGACCTCAGTACTAATCATCAGTGCATGAAAGAACTGTTTCTGTGGTACATTTTTTTTAAAACATCATTTAGGGCAGAGATGGCATTGAATCACATGAATAATATTCGCTTTTGTCTGTAGTTCATGTTTTTTTCTGTAAAAGGTGTTTATGTGGGGTAATATTTGATGCCAAAGAAGGATGTATGTTGTAAATATTTTATAGCTCAGTTAATTTTCATGGTTGGCATTGTTGAAGTAATGCTAGTGTTTTCTTCAGTATTTCCAAGACTCCTTTGTCTGGCCAGTGTGTGTGTAATTGTGGTTGCCATAGACCACCAATTGTCTTTGTCCTCCATGCCATCTGGCCAGGGGCCATTTTGTGCAGCCTGTGTCCATTTGCCTGAATGTCTTCTTTGTTCTCCATGCCTCCTTGCTCGCTGTTGGTATTTGACCATGTGTCTGATGGCCTTGTGTAGCCAGCCAGTGTGCTTTTAGCATAGGCTTACATGTGTTCTTTGTTCTCCATGCCTCCTTGCTTGCTGCTGTTGTTTGACCATGTGGCCGGTGGCCATTTTGTGCAGCCAGCCAATGTGCCTTTGCCATATGTTTGCATGTTTTCTTTGTTCTTCACGCCTCCTTTCTTGTTGTTGTTGGTTTGATCATGTGGACGGAGGCCATTTTGTGTACTCAGCCAGTGTAGTTCTGCCATAGGCTTGAATGTGTTAATTGTTCTCCATGCCTCCTTCCTCGCTGTAGTTGTTTGACACAGTGGCCGGCAGCCCTTTTTTACAGCAACCCAGTGTCCTTTTGCCTTAAGCTTGCTTGTGTCCTTTGTTTTCCATGCCTCCTTGCTCACTCTTGTTGTTTGACTATGTGGCCGGTGGCTATTTCCTGCAGCCAGCCAGTGTGCTTTTGGCTTAAACTTGAATGTGTTCTTTCTTCTCCATGCCCTCTCCCTGTTTGCTGTTGTTGCTTGACCATGTGCCCAGATGCCATTTTGTATACTTAGCCAGTGTGCTTTTGCTACAGGCTTGCATGTGCTTTTTGTTCTTCATGCCTCCTTGCTCGCTGTTGTTGTTTGACCACGTGGCCAGCAGCCATTTTGTGTAGACAGTCATTATTATTTGCCATAGGTTTTCTTGTGTGCTTTGTTCTCTATGCCTCCTTGCTTGCTGGTGTTGTTTGACTATGTGGCCGGCGGCTAATTTGTGTAGCCAGCGGGTGTGCTTTTGCCATAAGCTTGCCCTGGGCTTTTGCCATAAACTTGCATGTGTTCTTTGTTCTCCATGCCCTCTCCTTGCTTGCCTTTGTTGCTTGACCATGTGACCAGCAGCCATTTAGTGCAGCCACCCTTTATTTATTTCAGTTTGAAAATCATTTTCTACTGAGAGTTAAAGGAAAGGGTGATGGCTTTTTTATTGTTCATCTGTTTTACTTATCCCTGATATCATTTTAATAATATGCTTGAGGATCGTTGTAGGATATGTTTATTATTTATATGATTATGATGAACAGTGCTTTCTATTACATGCATTTTCTGCGTTTTTTATTTTGCACATTCTTGTCTTACAATAAGTTTCTTTTCATCCTCCCATACAAACATCGACAATTATTTATCATTTTTTATTTTTTTATTTTAATGTTTTATTTTAAAACTTTTGTTTTCATTTTTAACCATATTTTATTGTTTTACTTTTTATTTTATTTATTTTAATTTTGAATTTATATTTTTAAAATAATTTTGTTAATTTAGATTTTGTTTTATTTTTGATATTTTTCATTTAATTTCTTTTGCATTTTACCTTGATCCACCCATCCATTCATCCATCCATCTATCCATCTATCTCTCTCTCTATCCATCTATCTATCTATCAATCCATCCATCCATCCATTCATCTATCCATCCATCCACCATAGGCGCAGTGCCATGCAACAGCATTCAGGGGCATATTTATACTTTTTGGTGCAAAACTGCACTAACACAGTTTTGCACCAAAACGTTTAGCACTGGCTTGCACCATTTCTGAGCACCAGCGGGCCACCATATTTATGGAATGGTGTAAGCCGGTACAAAGGGTAGGCTAGTGTAAAAAAAAAAATGACGTTACCCGGGTGTGGCTGGCGGTACGGAAGAAGGGGGTTTTGTACCAAAAAGTGACATTAGGCAGGATAGAGTAAAAAGAAATGACTCTAACCAGCCTAGTGTCATTTTCTGATGCAAATCCATCCGTACCACATAACTCCTGTATTAGAAAAGACAGGAGTCATGCCCACCACCCCAATGGCCATCACAGGGAGGAACCTGGTAGCAGCACTCCTGCATCAACAGCACCAGCTCAACCTAAGCCCAGGATCATATCTATCAGTGTGGCAGCTATTGCAATCATGCTTTTGCAAAGTAGTACCCAATCGTTTCAGGAAACAGAGCAAAGTAGACAGCAGCTGCAGTTAACAGTAGTAGATCGTCCTGAAGCTGGAGCAGAACAGGAGGTAGAGCTTCCTGCCAAAAAAGAACCTGCTCTTTCAGAATCATTGGCTCCCAGTACTCCAGCAAGGAAAAGAAAGGGTACTACTCCACAATCTTCTCCACGCACCACTTCAGATGATGATGCCAGGGACATGGAACGAACCCCTGCAGAGTCCATTAGATGTTAGGAGAGGCAAGGAAAAGGAAAGTTCCTAAAAGCCTTAGAATTATGAAAGCGAATCATGAGGAGGATGACAAATACGATCCAGTCATTGTTGAAGCTGGCACAGAGGAGTCCGACGTTACTATTCAACCTGCTGTAAAGAATGTGGCACAGGCAACACCATCAGCTTCCCTATTTGTAAGGCCCTAGCTGAGATCCGCACCAACCTCTACCTCAGTAGAAGTATGCACTGCAGACAGGCAATCAATGACACACCCACCTACCTACAGTTCTTCTTCAGGCATTGGCAGTGACGCACTAAGAAAGTATTCCTCCCCAGTTTGGGATTTTTTTATTCTTAGCAAGCAGGAGGAGAACATTGCAATATACTCCATTTGCCATGCGAGTGCTGATCGAGGTAAGCCTGGTTTACATTATGGTACTGGAAGCCAAACAACCCATATGAAAAAACATCATGCAGTCCGGTGGGAGGAGCACATTAACATATTGCTGAATGTGGTGGTGGTGAAGGTGAGGAGAACCCTGAAACATCAGCTACAATCACAGTGGGAGGCCATGAAAAAGAAAAGGGTTATATCTTTACACAAAGAAGCCCTCTCCCCAGCAGTGTGCCACCATCACTCACCTCAGTGATCTCAAAATGTCACAAGACTCAGAGTCAGATGGAGACACCATGGCATACAGTGACTGCCCAAGATGCTCATTGAGTGAACCACCAACCTACTTCTCGGTAGTCGCCTGTGTCAGTGGCCCAGAAAAGAAGAAAATCCAGGCTACTCTTATGGGATTGTTTAGGCAGGAGGGGTCCTTCAACCACATCCACCCACTGGCCCTTTTGTACAATGAGAAGCAGGCTTAAATTAGAGCACTGGACCTCCGCCCTTTTTCTTTTGTGGAAAGAGTGTGATTTTCAGATTTTGTGGCAGTCATCTGCCCGAAATGGAAGTTCCAAGTCAGACCTATTATGCCAAAGTTGCTGTTCCAGCACACCATCATGATGTGCTGCAGTTGGTTGGACAATCTTTACAGCAAAGTGCTGTTCACACTATCCAATTGAATACAGACATGCGGACCAATGGTCAAGCAACTGATTACATGTGCATTACTGCACACTGGATCTCTTTTGTGGGGGTTAGGCAACAGCTATCTACAGGTCTCCGGGTCAGTGCTGAAGATACTTTTAAGGGTGTTCGGTGGCATTCAGCAGTAGCCATGTTTGCCATGGAGAAATCCCATACAGTTGAAAACCTCTTGGAAGAGTTTAACAGCATGGTATTTGAATGGCTGTGGCCAAGAGGTCCCAGAATTGGTTTTGTTGCCTGGACAATTGCAGTAATATAATCAAGGCCACTTCAGATGGTGGCTATTTCAGGGTCCTATATTTGACACATTGCATCAACCTGGTTGTGCAGGACTTTCTAAAAAGAAGAAGACATAGGGGGTCATTCCGACTTTGGCGGGCGGCGGAGGCCGCCCGCCAAAGTAACCCCGTCGGAAGACCACTCCGCGGTCAAAAGACCACGGGGGTCATTCCGACTTTCCCACTGGGCCGGCGGGCGAGCGCCAAAAGGGCGCCCGCCGGCACAGCTGGAAAGACCCTGCAACAAGGAAGCCGGCTCCGAATGGAGCCGGCGGAGTTGCAGGGGTGTGACGGGTGCAGTGGCACCCGTTGCGATTTTCACTGTCTACAAAGCAGACAGTGAAAATCTTTATGGGGCCCTGTTAGGGGGCCCCACGACACCCGTTCCCGCCATCCTGTTTCTGGCGGTGAAAACCGCCAGAAACAGGCTGGCGGGAAGGGGGTCGGAATCCCCATGCAGCGCCGCCATGGAGGATTCCCTGGGCCAGGGGAAAACCGGCGGGAAACCGCCGGTTCCCCTTTTCTGACCTCGGCTTTACCGCCGTGGTCAGAATAGCCCTGGAAGCACTGCCAGCCTGTTGGCGGTGCTTCCGTGGTCCCCGGCCCTGGCGGTCATGGACCGCCAGGGTCGGAATGACCCCCATAGTCAGCAACCTACTGACAGCCTACAGAAGAATCTGCATTCATTTCACTCATTTCAGTCATTCTTTTAAAGCCAGTGAGCAGCTGTTGATTACTCAGGATGCTAATAGATTACCAGTTAAACACCTCATACAGGAGGTGCCAACACATTGGAACTCAACCAATTACCTGTTGCAACATGTATTTGAGCAGTACAGAAAAATCAATAACTATGTCATTCAAAGAGAAGGAAATGCATCAGGGAAACATATGACCATGGATGCAGACAAATGGGGCCTAGTCAAATGCCTAACAAAGATACTACTCCTTTTAGAGGTTTTCACATGGGAAGTTAGCAAGGAGGGCAGTACGATGGGCCAAGCTATCCTATTGTTGCATCTACTTCAGGCCCAGTTAAAAAATGTGTCTGAAAGGTTGGCACTCGCAGGTGTGATCGAAAATGCAGAAGTGCATGCCTTTTTTGAGAGCTTAATCCTTTGCTCAGCTGTTAAAACATGACTGCAAAATGGCATCATGATGTGCAAAGAATACATCTGTGCCACACTACTTGATCAAAGGTACAAAACAAATCTGCCCACTTTCTTTTGCTTTTCTGAAGGGAATGTTTCAAAATAGAAGAGGGGGATTTTGGAGAAGCCAGAGATCTGGAAGAATAACGGCTGTAAATTAGAGTCCCACTCTGAAGTTGTGGGGTGCCATCTTCAAGTTCTAGAGGGGGCAGTCTTTTCTCACAGCAGCTAACACCAGCAATAAGAACACCAGCAACAACTACAGGAACAGAAGAATTGGCCTCTGGTCTTAAGTCCAGTGCAGAGGCGAAGGTTAAAGAGGTGGAGCAAGTGGCAGCACCAATGACCAGCCAGAGGATGTTCCAGGAGTATCTGGGTGACCTAAAAGAGGTCTATTTGGAACAAAACCCATTAGTGGATTGGTATAAGAATATGCACCAATGGCCAGAGCTCAGCAGGCTAGCAATAAAGTATCTGGCTTGTCCGGGAGCCAGTGTCTCTGCTGAGTGTGTTTTCAGTGCAGCTGTAGTTGTGAGAGTGAGAAGGACCAGTCTCTCTCTTCAAAACATTGAGACAGTGACCATGATCAAAATGAACCACCATTTCAAACCCCAAGATTACACTGTTCCTGAAACAGCACAGGAGGAGGAGGAAGAAGATTGGTTGGAATCAAGTGTGTTAGATTACCAATTTCTGGGCAAACTACCTGAGTTTGAGGATGAACTCTACTTTCCTGAGTATGCCACCATAGTAGTTTTTAATTATTTCTCAAACGTCTTTCTTTGCCAAAAAAAGATTTAGCTAGTGGAACAATATGTTTGTGTCTGATTTATGCTGTCCCACCGTTTTTAGTCACATGTATGGCCAGATTGGAGTTGGATCAGTGTGCAGTGAAGAAGCCTCCCCATTCCCTTCAGAACATTAGAGATAATGCCTGAGTCAGTCCCATACCAGTTCTTTTTTTGCATCATCTAGCAGGGCTTCCGCAGAAGATCACTGATTTAAGACTTCCAAATTCCAATGTGTTGCTTGCATCAAAGTGGATATACAATTGTGTACCTACAGCCGTGTTTAGATTGGTAGAGGTAACTATGAACTATTGCACCTATGAGTGATGATATATTATTGAGTGGTCATGAGTGATTATTAATCATTTATGTGGTGGCAGACAGTGAGAGCGGATGTTAAACTAATTAGTACTTGATTTCGATGTTTTGGAATGTTTGGGGCCTGATGGGTGATAATTTGTCCTGAAGGAGACCAGACTGTCACTTTATTTAACAGACACAAATCTACACAATACTCCAATTCTGTTTCTATACTTGTTCTTTAACAGCAGTGCACTACAGGTCTAACCCCCTCGGGTCAGGACTGGGATGGGTTTACTCACAGTCAGGAGTAGGATGGAAGGACTCAGAGCGGGACTACCTCAACAACTAGAAGAAGGAAGTTATTGACTTCAAAGGAAAACCATGATGATGAGAACTCTGAGACCTAGTACTAAGCTCTGTGGAATGAGGAGAGGTGCATTGATTTTGTAACTGCTGCTAAGTTTGTGTGCTACATGGCTGGCAACTGTGAAACTCCCCTTATTTTTGCTCTGACTCTGAGTCTTTTTGGTACACTCCACATGACTTTTACCTTACTTCTGTCCTTTTCCTTGACTGTGAGGCCACATGCCTGCTCCTTCCCACACCACAAAAAGAGAAATCTGAGCTCAACACTCCTGCCTACCTACTGGACTGGTTCAGCCGGGCACCCAACAGTGACAGACATTCCAAGTATGCAGATACAAGATAAAATCTTTTTACTTTTAGTAATCATATTTTTTAGAACTGGGTGGGTTCACTTCACTCCTCCATAATTTTCATTTTTCAAACCTGGATGACATAACACTTAGATATCTAACAAATAGCCTGGGTCTCTGGGGCAGAAGGATTGTTTGCAATGCATTTAACTGAACTGTCTCCTACTCATTCCTTCATTTACTTCCAGGACAGATTGATGATGATGTACTGCTCATCGCCCTAATGAATATTATTGTTGTGTTGTGCAGTGTTTGTCTTTGTCACACCTTTCCCCAAATCCCCTTTCCCATCCATCCATCAAACTCCTAAATCTCCTCCCCTAGGCTGTGTGAGTTTTTGATATGTGACTTAATTTACACCAAATGGATCACACACTTGGGGCCAGATTTACAAAAATTTGGGGCAGCGCGGTGCTGTGCCAAAACTGCCACCGCTGCATTGCGTCACTTTAGAAACTCACTGATGTGCTGTATTTATTAAAATACGACGCAGTCCTGTGTTTCCCCATGTACTGGCGCTAAATTAAACTGCCAACGCAGGCATCCTTGGACCATTGTGCAAAGCTGTCTGCGTTGAGGGGTTTGATTGTTTATGTGTGGGAATGTGTCCCTTCCTGCACATAAACAATCACTAATGGCGATTTGGCACTTTGCCAAAGCGGCATTTTGAAAGATTGTTTATGTGCATGAAGGGACACCTTCCCACAAATAAACAATCATTTATGGCATTTTGCTCTTTCTATGCGTGCTGCAGAATGCAGCACGCATAGAAAAAGGAAACAACGAGAAGGAGTATTCCTCCTTGCTGCACCTTGCTAAGGCCACCCCTGGGGAGGTCTTAGATTTTGGCGCTGCCTTAGGTTTACGAAAATACACAAATCTGGGGCAGCCTCAAAATGCAATGTGTGTTGCTGTGGCACACCCACAGCAACACCCATCGCACATCTCTTACATGCAAAATGATGCGTGTGAAGGGGCCATATTTACAAGGTGGCATTAAGCCACAGAAAGTGGCCTAATGCCACCTTGTAAATATGGCACAGGGCATAGCACCACTGGAGAGTCTCATACTGTGACGCTCTGGTGGCACTAGGGGCTCATAAGTATGCCCCTTGGTGAGGTGGATGTGGTTAAATGGAACACCAACTCACTACAGTCTTCTATTACCTGAGCAATAGTCTACACCAACCCCACTTACTCAACCACGCATACAAGAACATCATTGGTCAATATCATCATTCAGGCCTTCGTTATGAAAAAATGCTTAACTTTGTCCAATCCAGACTTTGAATACACTTTTCCTGACTTTAGGTTTTTGTAGATATGGTTTTCATTAAATGACATGCGCCCCATTGCTCAGAATATTTTTCTATTGCTAGTGTTTGTTATATTAGCAGGTATATTTTGTTGTGTTTTGGTGGGAGTAGTCTGGTCTCAATCTTTCTAAAGCTATGATATAAATGTATAACCCAATAACTCTGTTTTTTTCAGTTCAGTTGCCTGTGATGGATAATCTTTTTGATTAATCTTAGATTTGGAACTCATCTAGGTGGGAGTGGGACCTCACTTGTGATGTGTGGGGAAACTGGCACCCTGTTGTGGTACCCCCACCCCAGTTTTTGCCTGGTTTCAGGATGCAACTTGGACTGGAGTGCACTGGGATCTTGCTAACCAGATCCTCAGTGCCAGTATTCTTTCCCTAAAAATTGCGAAGGTATTTATACAATTGGCAACACCTTTAGCTGCTACTGTAAGTCCCTAGTAAATGGAACTCAGGTACCCAGAGCTTTGAGTGCCAAGGATAGATCCCTAAGAGCAGCAGCACAGATTGTGCCACTCTCAAGGGCCATGCAGCCACATATACCCAGCACTGCCATTGCAGGCTGACTGTCCTGGTGCAATACTAAAATGCAAACTCAACATGGCACACAGCCTGTGTGCCCTTCCTATTACACATGCCAAAAGAACAGATAATGGACAGAATGCTGAACAATGCAAACATTCACCCCAGTCATAGAGATCTGGGTTTAATCCATCATTTGTTTGCTCACTACGCCACCACAGTTTGAACACAGACATATGCAAATCAGTCTTGACCCTGTTCTTCGTGGGAACAGTCCAGCCCAATTAGCCAAGCCAGGATCTCCCTGGAAGGGAAACAAACATCCTAGGCCCAGTTTCAGGTTATCACCCTTCAACAGCCACAATAGCTTAAATCCAATGGCTCAGTAAGCAAGAGACCCATATCTGAGCATACCCTTCCCACTTAGAGGAACAAACACAAAATGAACAGATGATGTACACAATGCTGAACAAAAGCAAACATTCACACCTAGTCACAAAGATCTGGGATTAATCCATTGTTTTTCGTTCACCACGCCACCCCAGTTTGGACCCAGCCATATGCGAATCAGTCTTGACACTGTTCCCCATGGGAACAGTCCAGCCTTAACTGCCAAGCCAAGCCCTCCCTGGACCAAAAATAAACATCCTAAAACTGGTTTCAGAGTATCATCCTTCATCTGTCAGCATAGCTTGAATCCTGTGGCGTAGTGACCACGGGACCCACGTCTGGACATGCCCTTCCTACTTAGGGCAACAAACGCAAAAAGAGCAGATGATGGATGGACAAACATTCACCCCGAGTCACAAAGCTCTGGGTTTAATCCATTGTTTTTTTGCTCACCGCACCACCCCATTTTTGAGCCAACCATATGCAAATCAGTCTTAATCCTGTTCCCTATGGGAAAAGTCCAGCCCGAACTGCCAAGCCAGGTTCTCCCGGGACTGGAAACAAGCATCTTAGGAGAGGTTTCAGGGTTATCACCCTTCATCAGCCAGCATAGCTTGAATCTAATGGCACAGTGAGCACAGGATCCACATCTGGGCATACCCTTCCCACTTAGGGCAACAAATGCAAAAAGAACAGATGATGGACAGAATGCTGAGCAATGCAGACATTCATCCCCAGTCACAAAAATCTGGGTTTAATCCATTGTTTCTTTGCTTACCACACCACCCCAGATTGGAAGCAGTCAGATGCAAATCCCTCTTGATCCTGTTCCCCATGGGAACAGTCGAGCCTGAACTGCCAAAACAGGTCCTCCCTGGACTAGAAACAAGCATTCTAGGAAGACTTTCAGAGTATCACCCATCATCAGGAAAACAAGCTTGAATCCAGTGGTGCAGTGAGCACGAGACCAACATCTGGGCATACCCTTCCCCCTTAGGGCAACAGACGTAATAAAGACAAATGATGGACAGAATGCTGAACAATGCAAACATTCTCCCAGTTACAAAGATCTGGGTTTAATCCATTGTTTTTTTGCTCACCACGCCACCCCTGTTTGGACCCAGCCATATGTAAATCAGTCTTGACCCTGTTCCCCATGGGAACAGTCCAGCCCGAACTACCAAGTCAGGTCCTCTCTGGACTGGAAACAAGCATCCTAGGACCAGTTTCAGGGTAGCACCCTTCATCAGCAAAGCTAGCTTGAATCCAGTGGCGTAGTGAGCACAAAACCTACATCTGGGCATACCCTACCCACTAAGGACAACAAACACAAAAAGAACAAATGATGGACAGAATGCAGAACAATGTAATCATTCACCCTCAGTCACAAAGATATGGGATAATCCATTGTTGTTTTGCTCACCACACCAGCCCAGTTTGGACCTAGCCATATGCACATCAGTCTTGACCCTGTTTCCCATAGGAACAATCCAGCCCGAAATGCCAAGCCAGATTCTCCCTGGACTGGAAACAAGCATCCTAGGATTGGTTTTAGGATATCACCCTTAATCAGCCAGACTAGCTTGAACCCAGTGCTGCAGTGAGCACTGGACCCATGTCCAGGCATACCCTTCCCACTGCGGACGACAAACGCAAAAAGTACAGATGATGAACAGAATTCTGATCAATGCAAACGTTTGCTCCCAGTCACAAAGATCTAGGTTTAACCCATAATTTTGTTGCTCACCATGCCAACCCAGTTTGGACCCAACCATATGCAAATCAGAAATGACCCCGTTCCCCATGGGAACAATCCAGCCCAAACTGCCAAGCCAAGTCTTCTCTGGACTGGAAACAAGCATCATAGAACTGGTTTTAGGATATCACTCCTCATCAGTCAGGCTAACTTGAATCCAATGGTGTAGTGAGCATGGGACCCACGTATGGGCGTTTTTGGTGGTTAAGCGCCAGGAAATGGCACTAGTCTGGTTTGAGGCATTTTTTTGCCTCTAACAAGGATAGCCTCATTTTTTTACTTACAATCCCCTCTTCCCTACTGCCACCCTCACCCGGCTTGTGTCTTCTTTCAAGACGCTAGCCCAAGTTTAAAGCCGGCTTGTGACATTCTATAAATACAGCGCCCAGCTGGCATTGCAAAATGACGCAAGCCAGTGCTATAATTTTTGGTAGAAAACTGTGTTCCTGCAGTTTTGCACCATTTTTTTTAATTTGGGCCATAGTGTGGAAAAAAAAAAAAAACTTGCATTAATGAGTATGGCGTTATCCACTATGCAGTACAAGTACTCCATTCTTGCTGTGCTAAATGAATAGAGGCATGCAAGCTAGTTCATCAGGTACTAAAGGCTACTCTCTGCAGCCTGCAGCTGGGGTAGCTGCAATGGACACTTTTCTTAAACTTTGATTCCAATGACCCTGCTCTTCTCCAAATGCATTTCAATTCCACCCTGACACCAAAGAGGCATATGAATGATATATGTTGCACACGTCATGTATAACGTGCAGACTGTAGATATCTTGTCTGCCGTAAATAGATGGTGGGAAAAACGATGCATTGCAGTACATTTATCACAGACTTTTCCATCCACCCAACGTGAAATCAAAGACACTTAACCCCACTTTACTTTCTGGCCTCATCCTCAAACACAACTTATTTCAAACCAGCACACTGGCTTGGAGGGGAGGAAAGGAAACTCAACTTACTCTAATGAAGAGTAAGTTACAGGGAAAAGGCTGGGCAGTTACAAGTTTTGCTATAGAATAGTGAGGGTCACTGATCATTATGTTCCTAAGCTTTGGCTCAGTTAGTCACTGTAGTTGAAACTGAAAGTTTGTGAATGTCAAAAGGGAAAAATATGAACAGGCGTAAATCAATTATGGAAGCCATTAAATAAATATATAAACCATTTCACCCATGAAATGTGGCACATGCCAAGAATGTTTTTTCCCAATGTTTTGGTAGGCTGAGACAGAACTTAGGAATGAATAAAGAAGTGAAGTTCTAGGACGTGACTGAGTGGGCACTGGGAGAGAAGGGAAAGACACCTTGTTTTTTATTTTGGTTTGCAATCTGTTGAAAGCTTTGTAAATGTTAATTAACTGAAGCTGATGCACAGTGCATAGCCAACACTGCAGCGCCAAATTGAACCATGCTAAAGTTAAGTCATGGCCCATGGGTCACGAAATGTCATGGGCAGGGAGGTCGTGGATGATGATGGATTGGATCTGCCTCACTCAACAAATATACTGGATATACTAGTAATTGTCAATAACCAAGCAATGTAACTTACCATGACCCATCCCTGCTGCTGCAGGGACTCCCCCTTCAACTGCTGTGCAATCTGGTACACTGGGCCTTGCACCTGTGGTCTGTACGGCTTGAAAAAAACATTACACATTTTAGATCTCCTGTACAGTGCTGGTAAATTGAGCGAGGTAGCAGCCATCGCTTATCTATTTAGGTAAAAGAACTATGGAGTGAAGTTAACTAGTTTGGTTAGTATGTAACTAATGTCTACTGCAGATGATATAAGTAATTGTTTGTCTAGATTTCTATAGGCCTATAGGGAATGGTAACATACCCCTGTAATGGTCATTATCATAACAGAGGTTAGTAAGACAAAGGTATAACTAACTATAACTAATTGGCATACACTTTGAGAAGCAGATTAAAAAGACACACTGCACAAAAAGGCATCAGTAAAACATAGCAAAAACTTCTTCTGCCATAAAGTATGATAGAAATGTTTCCTTTTACTAAAAAATGTCCAGAAGTAAACCCACCCCCCCCCCCCAACCTGCAAAAGGCCCACCAATCTCTCAAAACAATATCTCCCCAACAAATGTATGTCGGAACAACCCATGCTGGAACCACGCATGCCTGAACAATGCGGTCGGAACAATGACCACACTGTTACCACTAATGCCTTTACTACGAAACCTTAACAACGATTTTTCATTGTAAAGCCATTCCTGGTAAAGACATGCGTGAATGGCATGCATGGTTCCAGCATGCGACCCCCTCTGGCCCCACACCCCTGCCCTAAAATTACTGCAACCCCCACCTGTAGGAAAGTACCATCTTGCCTGGCATGTTACCCCCATATTTCACTGTATATATGTTGTTTTGGTTGTATGTGTCACTGGAACCCTGCCAGCCAGGGCCCTAGTGCTCATAAGTGTGCCCTGTATGTGTTACCTGTGTTATGACTAACTGTCTCACTGAGGCTCTGCTAACCAGAACCTCAGTGGTTATGCTCTCTCATTTCTTTCCAAATTGTCACTAACAGGCTAGTGACCAATTTCACCAATTTACATTGGCATACTGGAACACCCTTATAATTCCCTACTATATGGTACTGAGGTACCCAGGGTAATGGGGTTCCAGGAGATCCCTATGGGCTGCAGCATTTCTTTTGCCACCCATAGGGAACTCTGACAATTCTTACACAGGCCTGCCATTGCAGCCTGAGTGAAATAACGTCCATGTTATTACACAGCCATTTACCACTGCACTTAAGTAACTTATAAGTCACCTATATGTCTAACCTTTACCTGGTAAAGGTTGGGTGTTAAGTTACATTGTGTGTGGGCACCCTGGCACTAGCCAAGGTGCCCCCACATTGTTCAGGGCAAATTCCCCGGACTTTGTGAGTGCGGGGACACCATTACACGCGTGCACTATACATATGTCACGACATATGTATAGCGTCACAATGGTAACTCCGAACATGGCCATGTAACATGTCTAAGATCATGGAATTGTCACCCCAATGCCATTCTGGCATTGGGGAGACAATTACATGATCCCCCGAGTCTCTGGCTCAGACCCGGGTACTGCCAAACTACCTTTCCCGGGGTTTCACTGCAGCTGCTGCTGCTGCCAACCCCTCAGACAGGTTTCTGCCCTCCTGGGGTCCAGCCAGGCTTGGCCCAGGAAGGCAGAACAAAGGACTTCCTCAGAGAGAGGGTGTTACACCCTCTCCCTTTGGAAAAAGGTGTTAGGGCTGGGGAGGAGTATCCTCCCCCAGCCTCTGGAAATGCTTTCATGGGCACAGATGGTGCCCATTTCTGCATAAGCCAGTCTACACCGGTTCAGGGATCCCCCAGCCCTGCTCTGGCGCGAAACTGGACAAAGGAACGGGGAGTGACCACTCCCCTGACCTGCACCTCCCCTTGGAGGTGCCCAGAGCTCCTCCAGTGTGCTCCAGACCTCTGCCAGCTTGGAAACAGAGGTGCTGCTGGCACACTGGACTGCTCTGAGTGGCCAGTGCCAGCAGGTGACGTCAGAGACTCATTCTGATAGGCTCCTCCAGGTGTTGGTACCCTGTCCTCTCTCCTAAGTAGCCAAACCTCCTTTTCTGGCTATTTAGGGTCTTTGGGGAATTCTTTAGATAACGAATGCAAGAGCTCATCAGAGTTCCTCTGCATCTCTCTCTTCACCTTCTGCCAAGGAATCGACCGCTGACTGCTCTGGAAGCCTGCAAAACTGCAACAAAGTAGCAAAGACGACTACTGCGACCTTGTAACGCTGATCCGGCGGCCTTCTCGACTGTTTTCCTGGTGGTGCATGATTTGGGGTAGTCTGCCTCCTCTTTGCACTGGAAGCTCCGAAGAAATCTCCCGTGGGTCGACGGAATCTTCCCCCTGCAACCGCAGGCACCAAAAGACTGCATCACCGCTCCTCTGGGTCTCCTCTCAGCACAACGAGCGAGGTCCCTTGAACTCAGCAACTCTGTCCAAGTGACTTCCACAGTCCAGTGACTCTTCAGTCCAAGTTTGGTGGAGGTAAGTCCTGGCCTCCCCACGCTAGACTGCATTGCTGGGTACCGCGTGATTTGCAGCTGCTCCGGCTCCTGTGCACTCTTCCAGGATTTCCTTTGTGCACAGCCAAGCCTGGGTCCCCGACACTCTAACCTGCAGTGCACGACCTCCTGAGTTGTCCTACGGCGTTGTGGGACCTTCCTTTGTTACTTCGGGTGAGCTCTGGTTCACTCCTCTTCGTAGTGCCTGTTCTGGCACTTCTGCGGGTGCTGCTTGCTTCTGAGTGGGCTCTTTGTCTTGCTGGACGCCCCCTCTGTCTCCTCACGCAATTGGCGACATCCTGGACTCTCCTGGGCCACAGCAGCATCCAAAAACCCTAACCGCGACCCTTGCATCTAGCAAGGCTTGTTTGCGGTCTTTCTGCACGGAAATACCTCTGCAAGCTTCTTCACTACGTGGGACATCCATCCTCCAAAGGGGAAGTTTCTAGCCCTTGTCGTTCTTGCAGAATCCACAGCTTCTACCATCCAGTGGCAGCTTCTTTGCACCCTCAGCTGGCATTTCCTGGGCACCTGCCCACTCCCGACTTGATCGTGACTTTTGGACTTGGTCCCCTTGTTCCACAGGTACTCTCGTCCGGAAATCCATCGTTGTTGCATTGCTGGTGTTGGTCTTCCTTGCAGAATTCCCCTATCACGATTTCTGTACTCTTTGGGGAACTTAGGTGCACTTTGCACCCACTTTTCATGGTCTTGGGGTGGGCTATTTTTCTAACCCTCACTGTTTTCTTACAGTCCCAGCGACCCTCTACAAGCTCACATAGGTTTGGGGTCCATTCGTGGTTCGCATTCCACTTCTAGAGTATATGGTTTGTGTTGCCCCTATCCCTATGTGCCCTCATTGCAATCTATTGTGACTGTACATTGCTTGCATTGCTTTCTATTGCTATTACTGCATATTTTTGGTATTGTGTACATATATCTTGTGTATATTTGCTATCTTCATACTGAGGGTACTCACTGAGATACTATTGGCATATTGTCATAAAAATAAAGTACCTTAATTTTTAGTATATCTGTGTATTGTGTTTTCTTATGATATTGTGCATATGACACCAGTGGTATAGTAGGAGCTTTACACGCCTCCTAGTTCAGCCTAAGCTGCTCTGCTAAGCTACCTTTTCTATCAGCCTAAGCTGATGGACACCCCTCTACACTAATAAGGGATACCTGGACCTGGTGCAAGGTGTAAGTACCCCTTGGTACCCACTACAAGCCAGGCCAGCCTCCCACACCACCCCACCCTAAAACCTAAAACCACCCCAACCCCCCCACCCCGCCCCTAAATTACAGCAACTCACCACCCCGCCCCTAAAACCACAAGCCCCTAAAACCTAAACTACCCCAACACCCCAACACCGCCCCTAAAACCTAAAACCACACCAACCCCAACCCTAAAACTACTGCAACCCCCACCCCTAAAATAACCCTGACCCCCCACCCCGCCCCTAAAACCTAAAACCACACCAACCTCCCAACCCGCCCCTAAAATTACCGCGACCCCCCACCCCGCCCCTAAAACCTAAAACCCCCCCAACCCCACCCCTAAAACCTAAAACCACCCCAACCCCACCCCTAAAATTACTGCGACCCCTCCACCCCACCCCTAAAACCACCCCAAACCCCTACTCCCACCCCTAAAACCTAAACTACCCCGACCCCCACCCCTAAAAAGTAAAAATACCCGCCCCCCCACTCCACCCCTAAAACTAAAAATACCCCGACCCCAGACCCCTGCCCCTAAAACCACCCCAACCCCCATCCCACCCTTAAAATGACTGCGACCCCCCCACCCCGCCCATAAAACCACCCCAACCCCCCACTTCTACCCCTAAAACCTAAACTACCCCAACCCCCACCCCAAAACCTAAAAATAACCCCAACCCCCACACCCTCCCCTAAAACTAAAAATACCCTGACCCCCCACCCCTGCCCCTAAAACTAAAAATGCCCGACCCCCACCTCCCCAGCCCTTAAACCTAAACCACCCCGACCCCCCACCCCTAAAACTAAAAATACCCCGACCCCCCTGCCCCATCCCTGGCCCTAAAACAGCCCCAGTCCCAGCCCCACTTACCTGATCACATCCTCCTCCTCAGCTGACTCCCTTCTTCTGTGCCTTAACCACGCTTGTGCGTGGTTTAGCACATGCATGGTTAAGGCCCTGAACAAGGAAGTCGTTGTTAATGAAAATGTTGTTCCGCTTTCGTTGTCCACGGCTTTGTTGTTTGGGAGTCGTGGTTTAGGCTGCTTGCCCTCCCCAACCATTGTCCAAAATGTAATTGTCCATAAAAGTCCAAAAGAAAGAAATTCCCTGTCCAATGTGCACCATTTGCACCCATACCAAAACTCTCTCCCACCAAAATAAAAAAAGAAAACTGCTTAGAAGAGGGCATTTTCCATGAGGGTCCACAGGTTTTGAAGTTGACCCTCGAGGCGTGCCATACAACAACCCAAGTGCACCAGCTTACATCGCCCACAGAGATGTAGTGGCTGGTCTAAAAGGGGGGCAGCAATGATGGTAAAGGTGCGGGCGGCTGAAAGAAGGCTGCAGCACAGGTGTTAAAGTGGCCTGGAAGGGGAAGGCACAGGCAGCTGGCTGGCGAAACTGCGGCCCGGGGCAGGGGCATGTGCCTCACCCTCCACCTCCACCAGCCGTTAAACCTGGCTGCTACCGCCTGTGGGGTCATTGGTGGCGGTGGACCAGTAGGAGTAGCTATATATAGAAAGAAAAAAAAAAGAAAAAAAGACAAATTGCAAACAATGCTCTGTGCAAACACTTGTTCACAATTATATAGTCGGACAGCAGTAGTATGTTGCTGGCCCCCTAGGGCCATTGGAATTTTTAATGAGGTGAGGCAAGTCATAGGGACATGATTTTATCAACACTTGCCTCACATAAAAGCACTGACTGGCTGAAAGGAATTAAGGCAACATGCAGAACCCCTGATTAAAAAAAAGAGTGATTATTATTCTTGCAAAGGATTTCCTAAGAAACCACACAGACACTTTGGGCCTGATTTAAATGTTGGCAGAGGGGAATACTCAGCCACAAACATGACGGATATCCCCTCTGACATACTATGAACACATTTTATCCTAGGGGGATCATAAAGTGGATGGAAGGATATCCGTCACATTTGTGATGGAGTATTCCAACTGCCAACATCTAAATCAGGCCCTTCGTGTGGAAAAAGAAAAAAAACTCTCATTAATGAGTAAGCAATTATCCACTATGTAGTAAAACAATTCCATTCTTGCTGTGCTAAATGAATAGAGGTGTGCTAGTTAGCGCATCAGGTTCTAAATGCTACTCTCTGCAATCTGCAGCTGAGGCAGCTGCAATTGACACTTATCCTAAACTTTGATTCAAATGTCTCTGCTTTTCTCCAAATGCCTTTCAATTCTACCCTGACTTCTAAGAGGCACATGAATAATATATGTCACACGCCATGTATAACGTGTGGATTGTAGACGTGGGAAAAACGATGCACTGCAGTACAGGTAAAGGAATGAGATGTACAGATGTTATTGGGCCCATTCATCACATAGTATCATTTCCATAAAAAACTAAATCCCAGGCACTTAATCCCACTTTACTTCCTGACCTCGCCCTCAACCACAAATGAATTCAAACCAACACATTCACTTGGCAGTAAGGAAAGGAAACTTGACTTACTCTACTGAAGGGTAAGTTACAGGGAAAAAGCCGAGTAGGTAGAGGTTTTAATATAGAATAGTGGGGGGGGTCACTGATCATCATGTGCCTAAGTTTAGGCTTAGTCAGTCACTGTAGTTGAAACTGAAAGTTGATGAACAGCAAAAGGGAAAAATATGAACAGGCGTAAATCCATTATGAAAGCCATTAAAAAAACATATGAACCACTTGGCCCCTGAAATGTGGCACATGCTAAGAATGATTTTTTTCCAATGTTTTTGGTAGGCTGGGACAGAACTTAGGAACGAATAAAGGAGTGAAGTACTAGGCGGTAACTGAGCGGGCACGGGGAGAGAATGGAAAGACACTTTGGCCCAGATTTACACTTTTTGATGCAAAACTGCACTAACGCAGTTTTGCATCAAAAACGTTTGCGTCGACTAGCGCCATTTTTTAACACCACCCGGGCGTCATATTTATACGATGCTGGGTGGGGCTAAAAATAGGTTAGAGTCAATTTTTTTGATGTTAACCATTGCGCCTTGTAGTAAGGCAATATGACAATAACGCCGGAAAAATGACTCTAACCCGCTTTACGACAAGTAAATATGTTGCAAAACGAAAATGCACCATTTTTTACCCGCATTAGCATCAAATACAGATGCTAATGGAGAAAACAGTGCAAAGGAGAAGCAAAATGGACAGAGAAAGCCAGGAGAGGCCCCATGGGGACCCCAATCAACCAGGAACAAGCCAGGAAGACACAGACAAGACCTAGGGAAGAGAGTAATAAAACAAAAAGTGTTGTTTCAGTGTGGAGGAGCATGAAATACTGGTGAGAGAGGTGACGGATCATCCACATCAACTCTTCCTCACCTCCAAATTGCCAATTGGAAGGAAAGAGGCAATCTGGCAACAGATATTAGACAAGATTAACAGTGTGGCAGAGGTCAGGAGAACCGTAACAGAGTGCAAGAAATGCTGGCATGATTGTAAGTGAAGGACAAAGCAAAAAATGGAAAGGAACAGGAAGGCGGCACTGCAAACTGGAGGTGGGAGTCCAGCACCACAAGAGAACTTGGACGAGATGGAAGAGATGGTTGCATAGGTCATCCCAGAGGAAATGATCACTGGAAACGCAGGACAGCGCAGACTACCAGGAAACACCACAAATGCAGGGTAAGTTGCAAGGAGGAAATTAATGTCAAATTGTCAAGTGCTAGAAGGGGGAGGCACACAGGACCCACAATGTATGTCAAAGGAGCGTGGAGGGACACATTGCACATTTAGCAAGTTGCACCATGCTGACATAAGCTACACATGTACCTATGCCTTGGTAGTGCCATGCACCATAACACATACACAACCTGGACACATGTCAATCACCAGGCCTAAATACCTACATGTACAAATGCAGCACATGGGATGGATGGCATGTGTAATGACTGTGTTGTATCATCACAACATCACTTACATATAGTCATATTAACCCTACCAACATGACCAAGACTTCGGAGACTAGGTAGTCAGTCAATGCCATACCTGGGGTCATGTCATGGTGGTGTCCCTTACAGTAATACCTTGCAACTGCTTTGCCTTCTTGCCCAAACACATGTGTGCTGCAACTCACAGCCCACAATTCATTGCAACTGTCCCAGACATGCGCTGGTAGCACTACCACGCCACACATTGACAACACATCCACATAAGGCAGCCACCACTCCATCATGCAGTGAGGATGCCCCCTGGGTGCCGGGAACAATAATCTGACAGGCGCTGAGTGAATAGCAGGGTGGTCCTGTATCACTAGAAACATGCCACCACCCAGACCAACTAAACTGGTGTAGTGTGGAACCACACATCTTGATGTTGAACAGAAATGTGCCTCTACAGAAAATATGTACCACAGATAGCAACCTGTAAGTCACAATAGTTAAAGTCTGATCCCACAACTACTCTGACACAACCATGTGAGATACACAGAAATGGGGAAATATACACACACATACATCACATGGGGTATGACTGTGTACATAATGGTGTATAATTCCATATTGACAGGTGGGGGATGGTACACGGCAAAGTCTGGTGTTGATAAGACTACCTCTGCAGTGTACCATTTGTGGTTGGCAAGAGTAGTCACACGTTGGGATGGCGGGTGGAAATCTGTCTCCCCATGACTGCTCTGTGGGGCACTTAGCACAACATTGTTGATGGATCAAATTGAGTCAGTGCCATTCTTGGGGTGCATTGGGTGTGGCAGGACATGCTGCACTTAGCTCTACAAATCAGGCAGTTGAAAGGGCAAAGGGGAAGGGCATAGGACCCCCTGCATTGCCCATGCCTAGTACACGGGCTGTGCAGGGGTACCCAGGGGCACACCACATCACATCACCACCAACCTTTGCATGGGGGTTTCACCGCCATGCAAAGGCTGGTGGAAATGCGGGAACAGACCTGGAGTGTAGCGTTGAATGTAATACTGGTCTGGTGTTACAAGACAGGTGCCATTGCCTGTCTGTGAGAAGCTGTAAACCTGCCAGTGATAGGCCATTAGCCCATAGGGCATTCCCATTGACAACAGTTGCCACTACCACCTGCGCTGTTGGGGATGGTCATATAGACAATGGCAGTCAGGTGGTCATAGGACTGCCGCACTTTAAATGAGGGACCAGTATGGCTACCTGCAGAATCACCATCAAACTAGCTTGAGGCCCTGATCTAAGTTCAACTCTAGTTAACTGGCCATGTCCACAAACTAATTTAATCAGGCACTGTCACATACATAATGATGTACACAGGTAAAATAGTATACCCATGCTGGCCATACCTGGGTCCACCCCAGTGCCTGTGTCAAATTACCTGCACTGCCACCATGCTGCATCTCATGGATCATGGTGCAAGGATGGCTGCATTGAGGGGGAGATAATAGGTGTGTAGAAAGGCAAACCTACCTTCACAGACTGAAGATGAAATTGAACTCAGCTAGGTCCATGTGTCCGCAGCAGTGTAACACACATGCACATACATCAACATGAGGAGATATCAATGGTATCAAGAGCATAGTGTCCTAGCAATGCCAACTCTGGGGTGTTGTAAGGTTACAGTACTGCACAGGTGTAAGTGAAACATGTAAGACTGGGACAGCGGCATATTGACATGTATGGTGCTGTGGCTTGAGCACTGCAGCATCCATTGCAAGGCCTCACCATGCAAATGGATGCATAGGGAGGGTTGAGAATGATAAGATGGTGTCAAGCCACAGAAAGGATATAGATCACTCCTAGTAGATGTGACACAGAAAATATCCTCACCTGAGCTTCCCCTCATGTGACACTCAGGTGGGGCAAATTCTAAAAAATCAGCAGTTCCTCCTTGCTGCAGTGATGCCATATGTTGTTCCACAGATGGTAGCTGCTGAGAATTGGAAGTACACATCTACAAGCACTGAAGTGTGTGTGGCCTCCTCTACCTCCCTACCACCACCATCAATGGCAGAGGAGACACCCCACACATTGGAGGATGAAGATGTGGAACAGATCATCTTCAGCCATAAGAGTTCCCGGTAGCACCAGCCCATGCCACATGGCCAGTGTTTTCCTTTGTCCTGTGCTTGAGATCATGCCAGTGTAAGCACAGTTGGATATGTGCACTCTTCAAAGACACACTGTTGACCTGTCTGCTATGGACTATCACCGTCTCTCTCCTACAAATTGGCAAATCATGTTCCTCTACACTTAATAACACTTCGCCCAAGCATGTCCAATGACATGTCCCTCAACCCTGGACTTGTGTTGTGTCACAATTGTATGGATTTCACTAATCGGGTCACAGACCTGGACATTGTAAATATTGCACTATGACATTTGTAAATAAACACCACCTACACAACCAGCATGCCTTTGTGTATTGAGACACATCTACTGCGCTTAGGAATTGTGATGTGTGTAACATGCCTTTAGTCAGTACAAGAGTGCAGGAATATGGGGGCACATATCTTTGCACAAGATTCCTACATGATGAAAGACAATGCTGGTCTCATCCCCTACAAGCAATTCACTGAGTATGTCAAAAATATAGAACACATGTATGCTTCACCCATTACATACTGCAGGAATGGCTGTGAAACAGTTCTCTGCCAATAATGTCAGCTGGGAGTACCAGTAGAACAAATTGGTGTGAAACAGAGGTACTTAACCTCATCTGTGATTGCAATTGGTCAGTTTAGCAGGATAAATATTAAATGTAGGCTGTTGTCAGACGTGCCACAGTGTCCAACATTCCTACACAGGACCGTAATAATGACAGCTGAATTACTACAACTACCTGTCCAATAAAAAGTGAACATAGTCACCTTGAGTGGTGGGTACCCTGGATGGCAGATGTATAGACAAGTAGATGTGTTGTAGCTGCCAATGTGACAGCTCAGTTGTAAACAGGTGATGAACATGTCAAGAGAGGGATTTGGAGGCAGGACGGAATCCCTAGGCCAAGACACAATTTTCACTGTGCACTCATGGAAAGACCCTGAGACACAAGCATATGACACATGAAGTAAGGGAGTACCCAAAGATTTTTAATAAGAATGAGACTAAACTAAAAACAATCAAGAAAACCTATCCTATCCTAACCTAACCTAACTTATTCTAACTATACTTAACCAAGAACTAACCCTAACTACCCTATGGTAAACTTACCTAAAACATTTAATAACACACTCTAAACATTGGCCCCACAAACCCTTATGTTATGAGACACATGCAGGACAATATATACTAAACTACACATACACCAACTATATCTAAACAAATATATATTTTTGGGTATTTTTTTTTATATTTATTTTTAACACATATATACCCCAACATTACCCCCCACCCACCCACAAAGTAACATGTAAAAAGTAGTAAACCCACCCCCCAAACCCACTTATCCTAACTAAACTATATAACTAATCTAACCTAACACTAACCCCTTAAAACCAAATATAAAACATTAATTCAAATGAGGAGGGAGGGGACAGAACTGGGTGTTAGTGTTCCAAAGCCAATCACAGCTTTGCCCTCTCGAGGTTTTTTTTTAATGTACTTCAGACTTTTGGTATTTGCTGCCACCTCCTTCTCCAAACTGTCCAACCTTTTCCAAACTGTTGTCACGTCCCTCTGCAGGCCTTGGAGCATTTTCTGGTCCATGGTGGCAGGTGGTGTGGGCTGTGGAACTGAAGTGGAAGGCGTTGCAGCTGGGGCTGTAGTTGTGGTGGCAGCTGTGCCCTGCTGCACAGCTTTGGAGCTTGGTCACACACGATGACACTGACACTCAGGTGAGTGAGAGCCACACATCTGCACACTTACACTGGGTCTGAGACTCATGTAGTGCTACACCCTGCAACAACCATATGTGGGCAATATATAGAAGATGGACCTCCATGGTATAAGGGGGAGCTGTGTCACAAATACATGGCACTACCTTGGTGCTTTGCAAGTCAATTGACTCAGTTATTCGAGCTTGTCCTGCAAGGCACCCAGAGGCACTTTGTGATGGACATGCGGCTCCATTATTAGTCTGCAATGATCATGCGTTGAGTAATCCAAGACTGATGTGGCAAAGTTGTCAGATGGTATCAAAAGCCCCATTTACATTGGCCCCTAAAGGGGGTAAGCCCCCTTAGCTAACATAATGACAGGGATCAGGTCTGTGAAATTATGACAAAGTAGCGCTATACAAGCATTGCCCTACTTTGTTGAGGCAATCAAGGTAAATATGGTAGGCTGGTGGTTCCTTGGCACATCATACATGACACTATGCAGTGGCACAGGTGTCACCATGGCCCCTGAAATATGTGACTTAGTGATGGTTGTGCATGACTCACCAAACATGGCATAATGGTAGGACATACAGTATGAACTCCATGTCTAGACTGACGCAGTTACACTTCATTCTGGTTGCATGCAACCTGTCCACAAGCATTCCATGCAGCACTCCAACACATCTGCTACTGTCATTCAAGAGCGGTGAACAGTAAATAGTATGCCAATGGGAGACTCACCAGCAGGGCCACCGATCTCCACACCTAGGTGATCGAGCAGCTCCTGCTCCCTGGCCACCAGATCTGCACAGCGATGCTTCAGCTGGTGCTCATTCCTGGTGCTCCGAAATACCCTCTTCAGGTGGTGGAGAATCTTGCCCCACCACAGCCGCCTTGTCTCGGTCCGGTGACCTTGTATGACCCGGCCCCCCATCTCCAACATCAACAGCAGGTAGTGGGCTAACAGCCACACAAAGCCACCCAACTATTCCTCTCCCATCCTGGCCCACCTCCCCCTACCAGGCATATTTTGACAGTACAGGCTGACCTCATCTACTTTGAATAAAAGATGAAATTAATATAAAGGAAATTTAAGCCCCATAACTAATCTCAAATATCACAACTTAACAACTATCCTGGACAGACACCCCACAGTACAAGTACAATTATACACAAAAACACACACATTTACAAACACCGGGACAAAGTACAGACAATAATTGAAAAAACATGACAGGAGGGACACAACAAGATACAATACGCAGGGAAATCACACTACCAACTCCAGAACACAACCACACTGTCAAGAGAGGCACTGACTGTAAAGAGAAAGTGAAAGTACACCCACTGTACTATGCTTGTACACAGGATTTCCTACTACATCATTTCTTGTCCACGTGTGTCACATTTTCTGTTATGCATGTATTTATATGACGCATGTGATATTTGTGTGGGTATTTTAGACGCATGATATACATGCATCACTTTTATTGACGCATCACCTTTATATGCGTCAAATTCACTGAAAATCAGCATTGAGAAGAGGGTGAAGGTGGAATTCACGCTAAGGGCCCATGTGACATATACTTTGTATTTGCAGATATTTTAGACGCATTTGCGTACATTTTTGGGACTCAATTCCTGCTTGTGTGTCTTTGTTCAATTGTCTATGGATGCACCCTGTATCAACTTACAAATGTCATTGGCTGTGCTGCAGTGTGGCATGTGGTAGTCCATGCAACAATGTGATGAGGGTGTGATTGGTCTGTTACCGCCAATGTGTGTGTTACAGAGTCAACAGCATGCAAATAGTTGCACGTCGTGTATGCATGTGTGACAACAGTGTAGCCACATATGTACGGCAGTCAGTACAATGCAATAGTTCTGGTTTGTGATTATTTATGGTGACTTGTGTGTGGCCTACAGATATGTCTGACATGTGTACATCTTTGGCACATACTGTGTATGAAACACTCTGCCTACCTTTCACCCAGATTGTCTTGACCACAAATGTTTGATTAAACTCATTACATTTCGCAATGGTTGCTTTTTCTGTGTGGTGGACCTGCAGCCCTAGCTGCATATGTTCTTATTCATACTGATGTGCATTCCACAGACGTGTCCATGCAAAGTGTGAAGTCATGTGTATCCTGTGTCAGGATTGGGTCCCATGTCAATGGCAGGACTGATTATCATGGATGTACTGCACAGGCCCAAATTCTTCCATTGCTTGTCATACCTAGGCTAATCATGTTGACTATTGTTACCAATGATGTCCCCCCCTTGTCACACATGCTCCATGCAGCCATTGCAACTGTCACACTGAGTTGTGACAGTGTACTGTTCCAACATTACTATCTTTCACATTTTTGACATCCACTACCTCATGTGTAGGCCCCTTGCTTACCTCTTATTTGGTCATGTGGTAGTTCTGTGTGATGAGCTATTGATGAACAAGTTGGCAACGTGGATGTAATTCATATGTTGTGGTGCATAGATTGTGTCCTTCAGTTGTCACATACCAGTGATGAGGCTATTAGTGATGTGTGTGATGGTGGCAGTACAATCTTATGCATCACGTGTGAAGTTGCAACAGCACTTTTCAGATTAGTAGCGCTATACATGCGCTGACCTACTTTGCTCCCTGAGGTTAGACTCACAATCCTAAGGTATATATTGTGGAGATTGAAGAGACCAAAGCAGAATTATTTGAATAAGTGAGGTGTTTATTTATAAAATGTACAAGATGAGTTGAGTGATTTTTAAGTGAAGAAGTTATCAACTATGTGCTGTCTGTGGCGTATCCCAGCAGCTGTGTTGTGCTGTTCCCCCTCATTTTCTTCACCACCATCCTCCTCCTCCTCCTCAGGCAGGTCATCAACCTGCTTATACAAGAGGACGTTCATCCGCACACATATGTTGTGTAAGACAGCACGTCATTATGATCTTGCAGACAATGTGTGGGGCATATAGAAGGCTGCCTCCTGTGAGGTCCAGGCACCTGAATCTTGACTTCAGGATGCCAAATGTCCTCTCCACGATATTCTGTGTCTTCCAATGTTCCTCATTATATGCACGCTCTGCTGCTGTGCTAGGGTTGGCAAATCGGGTCATAATCCATGGCTGCATGTCATAACCCTGATCCTCTGCAAAAGATTAAAGGAGTAAGTTGTTGTTAAGGCTTGCAACAGGTTTGACATGTAGCAAGGCAGTTGATATTTTGAGTTGGTTGTGACTCATATGTGTTTGCGGGATGGTGTGAGTTCCTGGCCTTGTGTAAAGTCTTCTCAGCAATGTGTTGCTGGACAGGACAATCTTGAGTTTGGCTCAAGGACCTAGACATATGATTTAGATTCCTAAATGGTGATCATTATGTATGTACCATGCATTGTGTAGTGCACCTATGTATCAGTATGCCATCACTAGAGGAGACCTGACACATCCTCACAACACAATGGGGTCAGATGTGGTGGCAACATGTTAGCACTACAGAGCCTGGACATCCCATCCATTTTAACATGTGTCTTTACAGATGATGTGCAACACTTAGGCCCATTGAAATGAGTAAGTGACAATGCACAACACGTCTCCAAAATTGGAAGCACTGTCCTGAAACATTTTGACTGTGCAAGAATGCCCCAAGTGTGACATGTTACTAGGCAATCCTTTGTTGTCCTCTGCTCCAGTAGCTAATATGCAGCTGTGCACCTACAAGACATACCTTGCACCAGGGTACTTGGCTAGCTGCCCTGTGGAGGTGGATGTATCTTTGCAGGAAGGGACACCGCCCTATACATATGCTGTTTTGATGGACAATTGGCTCTTTCTGTGTGTGCAGCAGTACGTAGCATGCATTGGTGGCACTTTCATATGAGTTGAAAGCACAGTCTACTTCCTTATTGCAACCTTGCAAACGATACCCCTGGGATGGTGTTTGATGTTGGCACTGCCTCAGGTTTTAGGTGACACCTACATCTGAGTCAGAATCATCATGATATGTATCTTGGTGTGACTGACGTGCAGCAACACACATTGCACGCCCCTTCCACGCTAAATACTGCATGGAAGGGTGGCCGATTTACAATGTGGCTTCAAGTCACAGAAAAGTGGACATCTGCCAAGTTGTACATACAATGCAGGCCATGACAATGCAATGGCACTGGGGGCTTTTATAAAGGTCCGTTGGTGATCCTGAGTGGCAGCTAATGTTTGTGGCAGCCATCAGTTGTCCAAGGGTGTGTATTCCATTGTTATTGTTTCAGAATGAGCAACATTACTACCAGTGTCTCTCCTATCTTCCAACACATGCGTCAGCATTTAAACTGTCAACACATGCAGAATGCAGGCTAGGGGATGGAGCTCAGCTAATTAGCAAATCTGTCTGTTGGCACAGCGCATGTAAGGTCAGTGATGTCCTGCATTCTCCTACAGGGTCCCACTATGGCATCAGTGATCTGCACTGTCTAACAGTGACTCTGCCCCATGGTGGGCTTTTTATTGTTTATGGCACTGACATGATGGTGTTGTGGATCAGTAAGTGGTGCATGTGAGGTGGCACTACAGTAGGTGTGGTGCCACTTCTCACAAATCTGGCACATGCTATGTGATGGGCATTGATTTTCTATTCCTATGTGTCTGACCTAATGCGTCACACAGATGTCTAGGCACCTTACAGGTAAGTCAGGTATGTATTGATGAGATGTAGTTAGTATTGGCAGCAGTTGTCTGGCATTTGTTGTTTGTTCTGGCAGTGACTTGCACTGCATGATTTGAGGGATCTGTGCCTATATGAGACTTACGTAACATGAGCATGGTATATGCCATTGATATGGCTGTGCAATTCTTTGTTTGGTGCACTGTGTGTGAAGTGTATGTAGTAGGCACTTGTAGTGGTCTGTGTAGTTCTTCTGTTAGCAAAGGGTACAATCTGCACCTGACTTTCACATGGTGTGCATGGCAAGTTGTGGGTGTGTTACGTACATGTGGGTGTATGTGTTTGTGATATGCACTGATTATGCTGTACTACAGCATGGTGCATATGTGTTGTTACCTGCTCATCTGTGTTACTCTGGCCATGTGTTAATGTAGTGGTGTATGTCTTGTGTGTCCTACAGGGTTGGTGTGTTGTGTGTATATTGCTAAGTTTGTTGACTTACCCACAAGTAGGCCATTTCCATATTGTCCATTTGGAAGTGTTCATTGATCCTGCTGTGCCGAAATATGAAGGCATCATGGACACTCACAGGATACTTGGCCAAAATGTCAATGAATAGTCCCCGGTGGTCCAATATGCCCTGCACATTAATGGAATCCGTGTGCTTGGTATTCTGGTATAAGTGCTCTGTTGCTGCAGGTGGAACGAGCCAGACATGGGTGCAGTCAATTGCACCGAGCACATGCGGGAAGCCATGGATTTGGTAGAACCCCTGTTTTGTCTCTTGCTGCTTTTGCTGGGTGTTGGGAGGCTGATGTGGCGTGGTGTCAGGGAGATTATAGCATCTAACACCTTTGGCAGGAACACAGAGAATGACAACTGTGAGACACCAGCCGTTGGTTGGACTGAGCCACTTGCCAGCATGTGCAGGACAGCTTTCAGCTTTGTCACAGATGGTATTTTGTGTGGGGTCTGCAGGCTGGCTGTGATTAGTGGCTCCATGTGGTGCAGCAGGTGTAGTATGGCTTTCTGGTTCAGTCTGTAGGTCCTTATGATGTCCTGGTCCCTGAGGCCAAGGAGCGTTGTCCTGGTTCTGAAGACCCTCTCCTGCCTTCTGCGTTGCCTTTGTGGCCTGCATTGTGGTGGTGGTGATTACTGTCGTTGTTGCTGTCCTCTGCGTCATCTCGCAAGCTGAATCAGAAGCACCTCCATCTTATCCTATTGGTTGCCAATGTTGCTTCTGTGTTTTTTCCTTAAGTAGTGATGAATTTGCCTCATTTTAATGCCTGGTCTGACCTAGGTGTTAAAATGTGACGCAAATCGGAGTTAACGTCATTTTTGGGTCGGCCTTCCACTCATGCGTCTTTTTTGCCTGGGTGGATAAATATGGCGCTAGGGGCTTTGAGTCATTTTTTGGAATGGAATGCCTACCTTGCATGTCATTGACGCAAGGAGGTTTCACGCATCCAAAAAAGATGATATCTCCAATATTTTGACTCTAGATAGGTCCAGTGTCAAAATATGAATATGGTGTTAAGTTTGCGCTGAATTAGCATAAAAAATTATGCTAATTCAGCACTAACAGAGTATAAATATGCCACTTGGTTTTTATTTCCGTTTGCAATCTACTGAAAGCTTTGTAAAACTGAAGCAGGTTCACATTGTACAGCCAACAATGAAGTGATGAACTGAACCATGCTGCAGTTAGGTCATGGCCCATGGGTCACGAAACGCCATGGGCAGGGAGGTCATGGATCATTATGGGTGGGATCTGCCTTGTTTAACAAATATAGTGGATATTCTAGTAATTTTCAATAAACAAGCAATGTGACCTACCACCACCCGTCCCTGCTGCCATAAGGACTTCCTCTTCAACTGCTTTGTCATCTGGTGCACTGGCACTGGCCCCCGCATTGGTGGTCTGTGTGGCTAGAAAACACAAAATACATTTTAGATGCCAGACATGCCACCACTTTTTATTTAACAAAATACAACCGCAATACATGACTACACTTCAGTTTGCAATATCTTGTCTTCTATCTAAAATATCATGTTGGGCATTTTTTTGATTAACAATGTTAGAAAAGCCAGGTAGCCAAGCCAACAAAAATCTTTTTGTGATTGAGGGGCAGAGATATGATGATGACTGTGAGTCATTTGAAGAGCAATGAAGGGGTGAAATTCATTGGTCAATGAAGGACATATGGTTTTGGTTGGCAAATGGAATGGTAGAGTCTGCATACTACTTTCCTGCTGTGCTGCACTGTCATCGAAACTTCTTGGATACTGAATAACAAAACATTCAGGGTCACCATAACCATGGCTATTCTCTTGTTGTTTGAGCATGAACAAGAAAAAGAAAGCCTTCTCAACAAAGAAGGTTAGAATAGCTTGCTTGGGTCTGCAAACTCTACAGTACATTCTTCACAGTAGAGTACCTAATCTTTTCTCTTAGCATACAGTACCAGTCCACAGGGTACATAAGGTAGGGGAAAGGAAATCCTTAATAACCAAGCAGAAGACGAGTACAGATTAGTACAGACAGGAGGACGTCAGCTACAGAAACAAGAAATATAGAAAAAGGATAAAGCAGGGAGGGATACCAATAATTAAAAAACATTAAAAAGAATTAAGATTAATTTTTAAAAAGCCACAGTATAAGAGAAGCAGGGAAAAATCATTCTAATGAGGAGAGGTAAAAGTCTGAGAATTAAATAATATTACTGAGAAGTTACTGGGGCCATCAGAGCTGTCAGCCGTGACTTTGGCTCTGGTGATGGTACTTCCACCCGCCCTGGCACTGGCAGCCACGGTCTGACCCTTCAAAGCCCTCTTCAATTGCCCTTGGGTGCTGATGTAAGTAATAAAGAAGATAACTAAAATAGATTAGTGGTACAGTTAATCTCCTAGAAAATATTTTGAAAGGCAAACTCAAACGCAGTACATATTGACGTTGTACTTTTCTAAATCAGATCACCTATATTTCTAGTATCAAGTTGATCTATTCCTAATTTCCTAAACCCTACCTAAGCCCTATACAAAATTTCCTAAACTACATGTGGAACTACTAATGCACTGCAATGAATGATCTTTGCGTAGCAACCCCCTTTGATGGTAAAACTCAGTCAGTTTCCTTTTCAGTGCACAGATGCATACTACATATCATTGAGTGACTGCTTGGGACTGTACGAGCTACATAAAAAGAAAGATCCAACAACTCTAACTCACTTGATATTACTACAACCACACAGTACCAATATCTTAGTAACAGGACAGAGGAGTCTGGTTGACTTCTTAAATAATCAGCTCAAGCAAGCACCTACAATGAGGAGTACAACTAGGTAGCACCAATCACCTGCCTCGTTAAAATTAGATCACATATCATTTGTAACGTTATGTGAACTTAACTTTCCTCTGGTGTGAGCTGCATGCTATTTGGAAAAAATAATAGCTTTGTAGGACACAATGAATTCTTTATTACTCAACAAGCTCCACATTCCTGGATGCCCAGCAGGTCCAGCAGCTACTGCAGCTCCTGCTCCCAGTCGAGGATGTCAGCCTAGCGGTGCTTTAACCCCTGCCGGATGCCCTGAACTCCACTTTACTTCCATACATTGGCGCACCGCCCCCCCTCCCCCCCCCACAGCAGCCAATTCTCCTGCAGGCCATACCTACTCCCAGGCCTGTCTCCTGCTGTCAGCATGGAGGGGAAATGGTGCTGCACAAAAAAAATGCTCAGTCATCGTGCAGGGTGGGGAAAAAAGAAATAGGAGATAGAAGGAATAGAAATGAAATAGGAGGAAGTAAAATGAAAACAAAAAAAGGATAAAAAGTCACAAAAAAAGCCAAAAATGTAAAATACCCAAACACAAATGCACTAACTAATATAATAATAGTAAAACAGGGGTGGATCAGTTGGATAGGGAAGTAGATTGAAAATTAGGTTCAGCACAACGCACAGTGCGAACAGGCCGAGCACAACTCTTCAGGTTCACTGAGTGAGGTGGAGTTCTTGCACAGTTTTTGAGCCACTCCTCAGAATTCCACGGAGCAGGACACTGTGAGCTCTCTCCAGGCCTCCTAAGAACCCCACCCTCCAGGGCCATGTCATATTGTACAGGTGAGTGGTCCACACAACCCCCTCCGCTAGTCTTCTTGGGCCATAGGGACCCCATCCCCAAGGGCCTCTCTTTGTTATAAGTGAGTGTCTTAATTCCCACCCCCGTGAATCAAACATTGGGGGAAACAGGAGGAGCCACAGGGCCCTTGTGACCCCAGTCACCAGGCTGCCTGTATGGTGCCGAAGCCACTGTTGCTCCTGTCCTGAGTGAACAGTTGTTTTTTTACCTGCTCCCTCCTGGCAGGAGCAATATGTGTTCTGTTTCCCTGCCAGCAGTCTGCTTCCAGTTGGCAGGAGCATGGTTAAATCTCCTACCACCCACGTGATAGTAGACTTTCATGTTTACTTCCATTTGCTGGCATATATTAAAATGTTCCCACCAGAAGGGATCAAATATGTTTACCTGTCCGTGCTAGTGCGGGCAGGGAAACTACTGTGCCCATGGAGTGGGCTCCCCAGGGTACATTTATTGAGCTTGCCTTGAAGGATGGGCCCCTGGGGTCTGTATATGCTTAGGGAGAAGGCCGCCCTAGAGTGGGTTACTGGGGCCTTTTAAGACTTGGGAATGGGGGCCACATGGCCCTCCTCCCTTTTTTTGTAAAATCAGTCCCTGGGGATAAGGTTCCCAGAGCGTGCAGAGTTTTGGAGAGGGGGCCAAACACCCCTCTCCTTAGTTCACATACCCGACCCTGGGGTATGGGGTTACTGGTGCTCAAAATTACCTTGCAGAGCCCTAATCAAGTCCCCATTTATGTTTTTTTTTAAATGTCATCTACCATTTTTTTTTCTTTTTCCTTTATCTTGTAGGAGTCCCACGGAATTCCAGCAAAAATAGATGACTTTTTATTTATTTTAGCCCTGGGGTCCTTTGGGTCCCCTAAACACTGCATAGGGGGAGTTAATTTTGTATGGGTTTTTTTAAAAACCAAAACAAATCTTTGTATCACACCTAACCACAATGTTAATTTATCCTTTGTTTTTTTCAGTGAACCGCTAGGATTTAAAAAACAAAAAAAAAAAAAAAGATCTTTTTTATGACACCTAACTAGACATTTATTTTAACGTTTGTTTTTTTGAGTGAATTTCTGTTTAAAAAATAAATAAAATATAGTAATATTTTATTGTAAATGTACATACCATAGGATGATTAAAGGATCAATCCTGTCTTCACATATCAATTCCAAAGGGAATGGCTTTATTTTGTAGCATATGGAAAAGGAGTGCAATTTGGCCTGAAATTGCTGTACTTAGTGATGACTGAGTGTAATAGGGTGTGATAAAAGAATGTTTTGGTTGAGCTTGTCTTTGATCTCTCTCTCTCCTTGTCGCTGTGCAGAAAGACATCATCTCACCAAGTTTAATAATAATTTAATAGAAGATCATTCAAGGGCTGTGTAGATGTTCTTACATCAAAGAACTGATTGCATTTGAGAAAAAGCGGGTGACTACTTATTTCAATAATATATGCCATTAGTATTAACCAATTAAATCTATATTTATGGGTGTGTCATCTCTCTTGCGAGATTCTTGCGAGCAGCTTGTGAGACGCTAGTGAGATCACAGAGTCATACATTTTGTTTTAGACTGTTGTATAGAGTTTTTATTTTTCTTTGAGTTAGAGTTTAATACTAATGTACAATAAGGGTGTCATTTAAATGAGTTTGTTGTATTCATTTAAATTGTTATTAATGTGTAGCATCTGTGAGCAGCTTGCAAAACGTAGGCACACAATCCCCTGTGTGGAGTTGAAGGGGGCAAGATTTATTGTTTCGCAGATCACTCGCGAGATTGTATTTTCCAAATTGCAGTGATAATAGTGTTTAATTGTAATTCTGAACAAAGTATGACACTACAGGTTTTCTGAAAGCTACAAAGATTAATTATATATAACACCATTAGAACCATAGAAAAATGTTTTCTACAACCCCGCAATATACCCTCGACTCATTTGCATGAGGTCCTCGAGAGCAAAGGAAACAAAGGAAACTCATTAAACACATTATGATTGGTTTATATCAGTGGCATTACTTGCAAAAGGAAGATTCCAAACTTTTTGCCTTCTTTGTGTTTTGGCCTTAGGTGTGGGAAGTCCTACCAAAATTATCTTCTTTCCACTTTGGAAATCTATTTGAGAAAAATTATAATGTCTTCCTCTGACTCTGATGAGTGGCAGGAGCAGTTCCACCATCTCAAGCTGCTCACCCTGCCAAAGAGTCTCTAGTCTGGTATTTTTTTAGAGGAGGGCAGGAGGACGAAAGGTATCTGCTAAGTTTAGTAAGGAACAAAAAAGCAGCACAGCATGGACACTGCTGTATATGTGGAGGCACTTCAAATCTGTGCATCCACAGAGACTTGCTTATTCTACTGAAATGGACAGGTCCTTAGGAGCTTCAACATCTTTTGCATCTGCAGATACAGTACCTCTTCATGTGCTGTTTATTCAAGTGAATAATAACCCTGCATATCTAAATAAAGTTATTTTTTACTTTTTGTGCACGCACATTATTTTTTCATCTGAGACTAGTAGAGCTGCAAAGGATAAGTTTGAACACCAGCATATGTGCCCCACAGACAATAGTGTATTTTTGGGATATCATTTTCTCACAAATTATTTATTCCAAATGTTTTAAAAGAAAAGTTGCATTTTTTGCACTTTTTGAACAAACATTGGGGCATATTTATAGTGCCCTAGCTCCACCTTGCGCCACATTAACGTCATTATTTTTTATGTTAATGTGGCCCAACTAGGCCGAAATCCCCATGCTGTATTTACAGAGTGGCGCAGCGCATGCATTTCGCTACTCTGTAACCCTTTGCGCTACATAATGCCTGCACCAGGCATAATGTATGCAAAAGGGGCATTCCCCCATTAAGGGAGTCGGAAAAATGGCATAAGGAAATCTATGAGATTTCCTTGTGCCATTTGTTACTGCACTTTTAACACCTGCTCAAGAGCAGGTGTTAAAAGGGGGCTTCCATTCTTTAGAATGGGGCCCTATGTGCTCTGCAGGAGTAGCACCATATTTTGGCACTACTCCTGCAGAGTACATCAATAGCGTCATGAGAAATTATACTATTGCCCCTTACCCTGCACCATGGTGCACTGTATTTTAAATATGGCGCACACATGGTGGTGGTAGAGGGGTGGTAAGGTGCGCAGGGAAAGCGGCGCTGCACTTGGTGCGGCACCACTTTCCATAAATTTGCCCCATTATGTTTTAATCCTCCCCCTTTAAAAATAAAAAAATATAAAAATATGAAAATGTTGAAAAATTCCCAAAAAATTTAACACTTTTTAAAAAATAAAAAATGTTTTCTTTTAGAGCTACTTTACACCGTCATTATATACTGTATTTATATTATAACTGTCCCTTTCTTTTTTTTTTTTTAAATATCTTCTGAGAGATTCTCACTTGAGCGCGAGAACCTAATCAACCTGACATGAAACAGAAAGAACATAGGGGGTCATTCTGACCCTGGCGGTCATCGACCGCAGGGTCGACGACCACGGAAGCACCGCCAACAGGCTGGCGGTGCTTCCCAGCCCATTCTGACCGCGGCGTTAAAGCCGCGGTCAGAAAAGAGAATCCGGCGGTTTCCCGCCGGATTTCCCCTGCATGGGCTGAATCTCCATGGCGGCGCTGCAAGCAGCGCCGCCATGGAGATTCCGACCCCCTTCCCGCCATCCTGTTCCTGGCGGTTTTTACCGCCAGGAACAGGATGGCGGAAACGGGTGTCGTGGGGCCCCTGGGGGCCCCTGCACTGTCCATGCCACTGGCATGGGCAGTGCAGGGGCCCCCTAACAGGGCCCCATAAAGATTTTCACTGTCTGCATTGCAGACAGTGAAAATCGCGACGGGTGCAACTGCACCCGTCGCACCCCTGCAACTCCGCCGGCTCCATTCGGAGCCGGCTTCATTGTTGCAGGGCCTTTCCCGCTGGGCCGGCGGGCGCTCCCTTGGCGGGCGCCCGCCGGCCCAACGGGAAAGTCAGAATGGCCTCCGCGGGAGCGGCCATTTGGCGGTTCCCGCCAGGCGGGCGGCGTCCGCCACCCGCCAGGGTCAGAATGACCCTCATAATTTTTTGTCTTTTTTTCCCAGAGTATGCTGCTCTGAAAAGAATCACTTTTCTACTGTGTTTTTGTAATGATTTTGTGTTTTTGGTGCTTTGGGCTACATGTATCAAACTTTTTTTTGCGACTTGCAAATTGCGAGTTAGAGCGACTCGTAATTTGCTAGTCGCAAAACAGGATGCAAACACGTCTCGCTATTCCAGTTTGCGATTTCGCAAATTGCACAAGGGTGTGTCCCGGACTCGCAAATTGCGACTGTGTCCTAGCACAGACAGTAGAGGCACACCCAGCTGAGAGAAGCTCCTGCAGCCATGGCAGCCCGGAACAAGGAGACACCCACTGCAGGGAGGAAGAGGAAACTGAAGTTTTCTGATAAGGAGCTGGGGGTCCTAACTGAGGATTGCTGCCTGCACCATGAGGTCCTAGTTTGGCAAGGCAGCGATGAGTGTCCCTGACAATCAGAAAAAAAAGATCTTGCTGGACATTCAGAACAAGATAAATGGGATTGGAGTCAGCCTTCGCACAATCGATGAGGACCGCAAAAGGTGGTACGACCTCAGGTCCAGGACCAAAGAAAGGCTGGCAGAGTGGATGAAGAAGGCAAACCGAGCTAGTGGAGGACCATCCATAGTACCACCTCCTACAGCCATTGAGAGCATGGTGGAAACCACCCTGGAGCTGGAGGCTGTTGGAATTGGGGACCTGGACAGTTCTGCACTGGGAACATCCAAAAGTAAGTAGCAAATCTTACTCATTCACACCATTCAATGCACCATGCACACAACCACAGTGCACAAAAGCATGCATTATCTAAATTTGAGGAATGTTTATTTTGATACACCACACATATGAGAGGCACTGACAGTGTATCCCCTGTGTCCCACAGGTCTCCCACAAGTACCCACTGATGACCCCACTGTGCAGGGAGATGAATCTGCCACCTTCACCGCAGACGAGGCAGCCAGTGTATCAGCAGGGGAGTGCATGACCACACCACTTGTCCACCATGCACGTGATACCACAGAGGAAACTGATGTGGACACTGACGCAGACAACCTGTGACCGGGGCCACAGCTGAGTGTGAGTCAGCCACATACGTCAGCTGGGTCTGGGTGGAGACGGTGACGTCAAGCACAGTCAGCAGGTGAGGAAGAGGTCACAGGGGAACAGTTCCTAGGACTCAAGACATCCTTACTAAGCAGTCACCGCGTGCAAAAGAAACATATGCGGTTCATGAACAGAAACCTGCACAGACTGCAACAGACCCTCTCACAGGGTTTTGCAATATGGACTCACATATCACCACCATGAACAACAACATGGTAAACCTCACCACCGCCATCAATTTCCTGTGCAGAGAAACGGTGGAGGATAGTGCCCATGCAAGGTGCAGAAAGCGCAACACTGCTGCCTGTTTGGGCTGGCTGAGTCTGTTGATTGGCCGCCTTGCAACCACTACTACCTGCCTGTCCAGGTGCACTGTAACACTACAGGTGGAACTTGGGCATTTTTCCGGTGATGTAGAAAGGGGACTACGGTGCACCAGTCATGCAGTGGACCTAATACAGACCACCCAGGTAGTAAGGGGCATTGGCGATACCCCTCTGGATAGTGAGGACATCTCCAGCGTTAGCAGTGTTTCTGCCTCAGATGCACGCATCCTGCGGAGTATGTTGTGTGGAATGGCATATATTGCCACAATCTTGCATGCAGTCTCTGGGGCATACTGGAGTGCCCCTCCACTATTGTGCAGACATCAAAAACTTCACTTTAACATGCCAAAGGTCCTCTCAATCACGGTTCTGGTGCGCCGATGTCCAATGTTGTAGTGCCTCTCATTCTGATTGGCAGGTGTTAGGTATGGGGTGAGTATCCATGGCCTTAGAGCCTATGCACTGTCACCTGTGTAAAAAAACAGCAGATATGAGCATCGCTTCACTTGGTTCTGCGGTGGCATGTATGTAAGACATCGGTGTGTGCTACACAGTACCTAATAAATATCCTTCGCCAAACTCCCCACGTTCTAGGCATTGGTGTATCCCACTGTGCCTGATTTTGTACTCCCTGGAAATGTAGCCACTATGGCGGTCATTCTGACCCTGGCGGTCAAAGACCGCCAGGGCGGAGGACCAAGGGAGCACCGCCGACAGGCCGGCGGTGCTCCAATGGGGATTCTGACCGCGGCGGTAAAGCCGCGGTCGGACCGGCAACACTGGCGGTCTCCCGCCAGTGTACCGCCGCCCCATTGAATCCTCCAAGGCGGCGCAGCTTGCTGCGCCGCCAAGGGGATTCCGACCCCCCCTACCGCCATCCAGATCCCGGCGGTCCGACCACCGGGAACCGGATGGCGGTAGGGGGGGTCGCGGGGCCCCTGGGGGCCCCTGCAGTGCCCATGCCACTGGCATGGGCATTGCAGGGGCCCCCGTAAGAGGGCCCCTACAAGTATTTCACTGTCTGCTTGGCAGACAGTGAAATACGCGACGGGTGCCACTGCACCTGTCGCACAGCTTCCACTCCGCCGGCTCGATTCCGAGCCGGCTTCATCGTGGAAGCCTCTTTCCCGCTGGGCTGGCGGGTGGCCTGAAGGCGACCGCCCGCCAGCCCAGCGGGAAAGTCAGAATCACCGCCGCGGTCTTTCGACCGCGGAACGGTAACCTGACGGCGGGACTTTGGCGGGCGGCCTCCGCCGCCCGCCAAGGTCACAATGAGGGCCTATGTCAGTTGTTACACTATGGGCATCACATACCACCTGGATGTTGAGGGAGTGAGTACATTTCCTATTGTGAAACACATATTCCAGATTTGCAGGTGGGCAAATGGGTATATGTGTGCCGTCCACACACCCTATTACATGGGGAAAGTTGTCAATTCTGTAGAAAGTCCAACTTTGTGTTGTGAATTTCCTCCTCACTCCTGGGAAGGTATATGTATCTGGACATGTGTGCGAGTATGGCATCTAAGAACCGTCTAAAGAATCGTGACAGGGCACTTTGGGACACCCCACCAGCAACAGCAATCACCCACTGATAGCAAACCGAGGCCAAGAGGTGCAATGAGCAGACCACTTGCACATGTGTGGGGATGGAGCAGCTGCGCAAAGTCTGGCGTTCTAGTTCGGTTTCAGAAGTTCAATTATCTTTAAGATAACTGCACTGCTCAGTCTGTATTTGTCATATATTTCCTACTCAATGTGTTGAAATATAGTCTGCCTGGTTCTGTAAATCCTCTCCTGTCTCCGCCTCTTCCTCCTCTGCTGGGCAGCCTTGACTCTCCTCCTCCATGCAGTGACATAGAGTGCAGCCATTTTGAGAAACCCAGATGCCTTCTGGGTCTGCGTTTATATTTTGGTTCTGGTTACCACCTGTTTGGAATCAGTGCTAATCTGGGTGTGCAAAACAGGCTTATTACGCTGATTCGCAATTTGCGACTACCTTCTACATTTGGTTTGCAACTCGCAAATTGCGATTTTGTAATTGCGAGTCGCAATCTCATATCGCAAAATTTTCGAGTCGGTAATTGGTCGCATCGCAATTTAGAACTCCGAAATGGCATTGGAACATACCATTTCACTTTTTGCATGGTCGCAAATAGTGCTGCAACCAATTTGCCACTCGCAAAACTTTCGTACATGTAGCCCTTTGTTTCTAAACCAGAAACCAGAAGTAAGGAGATCCCAGAAAAATGAGAGACTGTGAACTGGGAGAAAAACTATGGCCAAAAACATTTTTCATTGCTTTCGAGGACATTTGAGCTCTTCTACCAACTTGTTATGGGCTGCTGTATTCTTTTCTGAAGAACAAATGATTGTCTTGCATAGGCAACAGAATAGCTCCTTATTTAAATATTTCTGGCTGTAACTAGCTAGCCTTCCTACTTAATGAGATGATGCTGGTTAGCCTCCTTGAAGATATGTAGATAGAGGCACTTGATGAGGCATCTATCCCTACCCTCCTATGTGCCTCTGCACAAGCTAGATGCTGGGAATGCATTGCCTTTAGGTGGCACAAAAATCCTGTCATCCCATACTGCATTGTTTTCTAGTACCCATAATGAACTCCTTATGGCACAGTTTGCATTTTACAGGCTTGGCAGACACCTTTTTCCACCAGGTGCCATCTGAAAGAATCGCCATGTGATCGACTCCTTGTGTGGCATAGGAGGTTTTTGTGATCATGTTTCTATCTGATCATCCCTGTCAGGTAAAGACATCTTGGCCCTCATTACAACATTGGCGGTAAATCCCGCTTACCGCCATGCAGAAGACCGCCAACACACCGCTGCGGCTGCGGAAATCCGCTACAGTTATTACAACCCACAGGCAAGAATCCGCCAAAATCTACACACTCACACAAGTCTGCCACAACAAAGGTAAGTGATAAACTGGCGATAACAAAACCGTCACGCCAACAGGAATATGCCCACACTATCACGACCCACGAATCCACGCGGCGGTCTTTCAACCGTGGTATTCCATAGGCGGTACACACCGCAGCGCTCAAAATACACACATTTACAAAACACAACCACATTGGACAATTCAAAATACACACACCCGATTCACATACACACACCACTCCCACACACCCAAACCAATATATAACACACACCCACATCACCCACAAACCCCTACAACAAAAATTGAGAAAGAAGCACACAGAGAGACACCACCATCAACAAACTAGCATCCACAGGCACACAACATCCACGCACCTCACACCTCACACAACACACACAAACACATCCCCTCACACATCACAACACACACCACCTCACACATCACCCACACCACACCATGGCACCGCAAAGACACCCCAGGTTCTCTGACTCGGAGCTCAGGGTCATGGCAGAGGAAATCGTCCGGGTAGAGCCACAGCTATTCGGATTCGTAGACATGGTCAACGCAGTGGGACAGCATCCAAGAACACGGAATGACATCAGGAAGAGGTGGAATGACCTACGGGGGAAGGTGCATTCCGTGGTCTCAAGACACCAGATTGCAGTTCAGAGGCATGGCGGTGGACCCCCACAACTAACAATATGTGAGGAACAGGTCTTGGCTACACTGCATCCTGAGGGCCTCGCAGGAGTAGCAGGAGGAATGGACTCTGGTAAGTCAAATCTTAACTATTACATCCCCCACCCTACCTGCATGCTATCACTTACCCCACCCTCACCCCCATCACTCCAACAGCTCACATATGTCCCACTATCACAAACCACCCATCCCAATACCAAGCCCTGCTTGCAACACCAAGGCCTGGACACCCATCACCAAAGCATGTCCACTACAGATGCCCACACAGATCCCCAAACCAAATATCACACAAGGTCCTAGACAAGAATGTAAGCACTGGGGTACAGGGTCACCCACCCATTGCACACGATGGCACACACAGATGCAATAATCATGCATTTACACCCCTGCAGGACCCCTACTCAACGTCACCGGACAGGAGGTTCCAGCCATGTCCACCCCCCACACAGAAGAGGCCCACAGTGATGACAGCAGCTCTGTCCAACTAGATCTAGATGACCAGCCCGGCCCATCTGGGATCTCAGGGCAGTTGGTTACCCACACACTGGCACATGCCACCACAGAGCCTCCCCCCTCAGGAAACACCAGCACAGCACCCTCCCAGCGGGCCCATCCCTTTGTCCCCAGGACAAGTCCAGCAGCAGTGTGTCCCCCACTACAGGGAACCCAGGCAAACCCACAAACCCAAGAACATCAGGGACCTGGGGGCAGTGGGCACACAGTTCAGGGGACAGAGGAACAGGAAAACAGGGGAACTGGGAGGGCTGCTGTGCGACAAGGGGACGCTGGCCCAGGGAACCCACTCTCCACGAGGCCCTCTCCAACATCCTGGGAGCGTACCATCATTCCCAGGAGATGATTGCAACGGTACTGGCCAAGTTTCAGGAGACCCAGCGGCTGCAGTAGGAACAGTATTTGGTGATCAGGGAGGAACTCAAGTCCATCAACACCACCGTGGTCACCATTGTAGGGGTGCTGAAGGACCTTGTCAACACCAGGAGGGACACTGTGGCACAAAAAGGGGCCCCTGACATTAGCCTCGATGATAAACAGCCCACCACCTCCGCCAGCGCTAGTGGACAGGAGGCACCACCACAGGACCACGACACCAGCACCCCACCCCCTGCAGATGGAGAACCACCCCACAAACGGTCCCTGATATCCAGGACAAAGACAGAGAACAATGCCAAGACCCCTGCCAAGAAATGAGACCACCCTGAATGTTATCCTTCTGTCCCACTTCGTCACCCTGTGCACCCTTAAACTGCCCTAGCTCCACTTCCTGTGCCCCTTTGGACAATGCACCTGTGAGACAAATAACTGGACTCTGCCATGGACATTCCTCCACCATCACCCCTGGCCATTTCCCAACCCCCTCAACTAATTTGCACTTAAATAAACACCCTTGAATCACAAAAGAATCTGGAGTCAGTCTGTGCTTTCACAAATTTGTATTTGCTATAACTAAGGAAAATAGCAATGTCCATTGTATTGTCAACATACCTATGTCACACAGCTCTAGTCCATGAGGTAATATAGCGGAGGTCGCACAGTGGGACCCAGATCTGTGAAATGGAAAGGCAAAGTGACAAGTCAGGGTCCATACACTGGGTGAAAGTGACAGACAAATGATAGGTCTAATAATTGTATGAGATGTAGGAGGCAGTGATGTCTTCTTACCTGTGTCTCACTGGAAGTATTGCTGGATCACGTTGTTTCTGTTGTCTATATCCTCTTCTTCTGCCTCCTCTTCTTCACTATCCACAGGGTCCATAGCTGCCACAAGACCTCCTTCTGGACCATCCTCCTGCAGAAAAGGCACCTCTCGTCGCAAAGCAAGGTTGTGCAGCATACAGCAGGCCACGAAGATCTGGCACACCTTCCTTGGTGAGTAGTAGGGAGAACCACATGTCATATGGAGGCACTGGAACCTGGCCTTCAGGAGGCCGAAGGTCCTTTCGATCACTCTCCTAGTTCGCCCATGCGCCTCATTGTAGCGGTCCTCTGCCCTTGTCCTGGGATTTCTCACTGGGGTCAGTAGCCATGACAGGTTGGGGTACCCAGAGTCACCTGCAAATGTCGAGGGACAACTGTTAGACACACACTAACCCTTAGGGACAACCCCAGATCCAGACAATCATTCACACGGTATAGGGTCCTTGTCCTCACCTCTTAGCCACACACGGTGCCTCTGGAGTTGCCCCATCACATAAGGGATGCTGCTATTCCTCAAAATGTAAGCGTCATGCACTGAGCCAGGAAACTTGGCGTTCACATGGTAGATGTACTGGTCGGCCAAACACACCATGTGTACATTCATCGAATGGTAGCTCTTCCTGTTTCTGTACACCTGTTAACTCCTGCGGGGGGGTACCAAGGCCACATGTGTCCCATCAATGGCACTTATGATGTTAGAGATGTGTCCCAGGGCATAGAAGTCACCTTTCACTGTAGGCAAATCCTCCACCTGAGGGAAAACGATGTAGCTGCGCATGTGTTTCAGCAGGGCAGACAACACTCTGGACAACACGTTTGAGAACATAGGCTGGGACATCCCTGATGCAATAGCCACTGTTGTTTGAAAAGGCCCACTTGCCAGGAAATGGAGTACTGACAGGACCTGCACTAGAGGGGGGATTCCTGTGGGATGGCGGATAGCTGAAATCAGGTCTGGCTTCAACTTGGCATACAGTTCCTGGACTGTGGCACGATCAAGTATGTAAGTGATAATGATGTGTCTGTCTTCCATTGTCGACGGGTCCACCAGCGGTCTGTACACCGGAGGATGCCACCGTCTTCTCACCTGCCCCAGCGGACGTGCCCTATGGACGAGAACAGTGAGCACAGAGTCAGCCAACAATGCGGTAGTAAAAAAATAATTTATTGCACACATTTGTCAATCCGCAATGTGCCTGTCACTGTGTGTATGAAAGGCCTAGATAGGTGTGACGCATTTAAAAATAATGCCATGTGGCCACCTGAAATGGCGGCTGCCTGACCTGTAATGTGGGACAAGGGGATATGAGGTAACTGCGCTGGCATTGTACACCGTCGCGGTAGGCGGTCGAAGACCGCGGTGCAATCCTGCATTGGTTAACATTGGGCCCTATGGGTCTCAGGAGCCAATGACGATGTACGCCGGCGGTGACGGTACGCACTGCTGCAGACGTGACCGCCATTTTCGGTCTGTTCACTCACTTGATACCTGACCTTCGACAGGAGAGGACCTACACTGCAAGTGCTGCTGTGACCTCAGTCTGGAAGCGAAGATGGCTCATGTGTCTGCGGAAAGGGCCCCTGCCTTCACTTTAGAGGAGTTTGAGAAGTTAGTGGATGGGGTCCTCCTCCAGTACACGCTACTCTACGGTCCTCCAGACAAACAGGTGAGTACACTGTGAGCATGTTGTATGGGCAATGCCTGTTTGGAGTGGTGTGGATGGAAGATACATGAGGGGCGGGGGGGACTGAAGCTTGCATGAGTGGACGGTGAGTGTATGTGCGTCAGGGCAAGGGTGGGAACGTGGGCCAATGACTGTGGTGGTCCAGACGGTTAAAGATCATCCTTTTCCCCTGTACTATTCCTCTAGGTCAGTGCCCACCAGAAGAAGGATATTTGGTGTGCCATCGCCAAGGACGTCCAGACCCTGGGGGTCCACCACAGATGGAGCACCCACTGCTGGAAAAGATGGGAGGACATTCGCCGCTGAAGCTGAAGACGGCAGAGGCCCAGCTGGGGATGGCCTCCCAACGTGGGATGGGTGCCCGTCGCACCATGACCCTCCTGATATTCCGGATCCTGGCGGTGGCTTATCCGGAGTTGGATGGGCTCTTGAGGGTATCACAGCAGCCACAAAGGGGTGAGTACCGTCACATCCATCTGACTCAGGGCGCATTACAAGGTGTCTGGGTGGGGGAGGTGGACAGTGGGTTACCCTAGGCCAGGGCGAGCTTTGTAGGTAAGGACCCTTTGTGAGGCAGGCTATGGGGCACCCCAACCCCACCAGTGGTAAGAGCCATCTACACCTAGTCAGCCTCCTGTGACTTCCATGTGTGCAGCAATAGGGCATAGGCCTTGTACCCCATGTCCTTGTGATTAATTAGGGAACTCTAAGTGTATGGCGTAGTGCAGAGGGCTGCTGTGTCTGTAGTGTCCGCCAACAGTAGCGGTATTGCATGCACTGAAATGTCTTTCTTCTTCCCCACCCCTTTTTGTGGTCTCCCTGTTCTTCTGTGCATTAGCATCATCAGGCGGAGGAGCAGTGCCACCGGAGCAGGAGGGAGCTGCATCCCACATGGCTCTGGAGGGCAAGACAACGGAGTCTGAAGTCACCAGTGGGACGGAGGGCGAGGGGAGCTCCACGGCTGGGACAGGAGCAGAGACCAGCCACACGACTCCTCCTCTGATGGCAGCTTCCTTGCGGTGGCAGGCCCCTCTGTGCCCACTGCATCTACAGGTACAGCTGCAACCCCCCCTACCAGCACTGCCCTCCGAGCAGCCCCTCAGCGTGTGACCCGTGGCCGCTCACCCAGGAGGGTGGGCATCTCCTTCGCCCCAGGTACCTCAGGCCCTGCCCCAGTCAGCCCTGCTGCCTTCAGTGAGGAGGCTATTGACCTCCTGAGATCCCTCACTGTTGGGCAATCTACCATTCTGAATGCCATCCAGGGTGTAGAGAGGCAGTTGCAACAAACAAATGCAGACCTGCAGGGCATTCACTCTGGCCACGCACCCCAACAGCGAGCATTTCAGGCTCTGGCCTCTGCACTGATGGCAGCCATTGTCCCTGTGTCTAGCCTCCCCCTTCAACCTCCTCCACCCAGACCCAATCCCCTGTACCTCAGCCTATCCCAAGCACACCATCAGACCATCATGCACACACCTCAACACACAAGGGTGGCTCAGGCAAACATAAGCACCACACATCCCATAGGCACTCACACAAGCATCATACCCAGGCAGACATACCAACATCCACTGCCTCCACTGTGTCCCCCTCCTCCACTTCTCCCTCCTCCCTCCCAGTCTCGTCTCCATTCACACCTGCATGCACTACATCTTCAGCCACTACCTCCATCACCAGCACACCCATCACCACACACTGCTCACGCGCACTCACCACCCCCACTACCATTCACACATTCCCTGTGTCCTCTCCCAGTGTGTCAGTGAGCCCTCCTCCCAAAGTACACAAACGCAGTCACACACCCACCTAACAGCCATCCACCCCACAACAGCCTCCAGCCCATGCACCTTCACCAAAAGTCAGCAAACGTACACCTACTACATCCACTACCTCTTCCTCCAATCCCAAAACCCCTCCATCTACCGGTCCCAGTGTGTCTAAAAAGCTTTTCCTATCAAATGTTGACCTCTTCTCTACACCTCCCCCACCGCCCGTCCCCTGGGGCCCGCCTTTCCAGGTCCCTACCCAGCACCTCAGCCACCACATCACCGGGCACAGTGGTGCCAGCAATAGCGGGATTTTGGAGTGCGCCAAGCAACAGGGCTGCCAGTGTCCCAAGGAGAGAGGGCAAGGACATTCCCCCACCTCCAAAACTGAAAAAGTTGCCCACATCCCGGAGGGAGAAGGTGAAAACACCTGCCACCAAGGGCTCAGGCAAAACAAAAGTGGATAGTGGAAAGACAGCTGCGCCACCATCCAAGGTGGGGAAGGGTCAGAAAATCAAGGGCAGGTCCACATCGACACCAACCTGCACGGCGGACAAGACCGCCACCAGCACCATCACCTGCACCGCCACCAGCACGCAGTCACTGAGCCCGCCACCAGCACCGCAGTCACTGAGCCCGCCACCAGCACCGCAGTCACCGAGCCTACCACCAGCACTGCCAGCACAAAGACCGGCACCAGCACCGCCGCCACAAAGACCGCTGCCAGCACCGATGCCACAGAGCCCGCCGCCAGCACCCATGCCACAGAGCACGCCACCAGCACCGATCCCTCTGAGACTGCCGCCAGCACCGATGCCACTGACACCGCCGCCAGCAACGATGCCACTGACACCGCCCAGCGACATCCTGAGCCAGTGGCACCAATGCAGACATGGCTGCCATACCTAGTGGTCAGTCGGACTAGGCTGGTGGTCAGTTCCAGGAGTCTGGGCAGCTTGCATGTTTCACCACCATCAGTGGAGTATCACATCCTCTACCTCAGTCCTTGGCAGGATGAAGCACTCTGGGCACAATGCCCCCTCCAGAACCAGTGGAGAAAGGCATCCACTACCTCAGTCCTTGGCAGGATGAAGCACTCTGGGCACAAAGCCCCCTCCAGAACCAGTGGAGAAAGACATCCACTACTTCAGTCCTTGGCAGGATGAAGCACTCTGGGCACAAAGCCCCCTCGAGAACCAGTGGAGAAAGGCATCCACTACTTCAGTCTTTGGCAGGATGAAGCACTCTGGTCACAAAGCCCCCTCCAGAACCAGTGGAGAAAGACAACCACTCACCCTATCCTTGGCAGGATGAAGCACTCTGGGCACACAGCCCCCTCCAGAACCAGTGTAGAAAGTCATCCACTTCCTCAGTTCTTGGCAGGATGTAGCACTTAGGCACAAAGCCCCCTCCAGAACCAGTGGAGAAATGCATCCACTTGAGAGATCGTGGCTTGGCACTCCCCGGGTTATAGCAGTGGGCAAACCACCCACTGTAAAGACTTGTGAGACTGTGGCTTGGCACTCCCCAGGATAGAGCAGTGGGCAAACCACCCACTGTAAAGACTTGTGAGACTGTGGCTTTGCACTCCCCAGGATACAGCAGTGGGCAAACCACCCACTGTAAAGACTTGTGAGACTGTGGCTTTGCATTCCCCAGGAGAGAGCAGTGGGCAAATCACCCACTGTAAAGACTTGTGAGACTGTGGCTTTGCATTCCCCAGGATACAGCAGTGGGCAAACCACCCACTGTAAAGACTTGTGAGACTGTGGCTTTGCACTCCCCAGGATACAGCAGTGGGCAAACCACTGTAGGAGGCTGGCCTGGCTTATAGCGGGTACCCTGTGGTACTTACACCCTGTGCCAGGTCCAGTTATCACTTATTAGTAGAATAGAGGTGTTTCTAGCAGCTTAGGCTGATAGACGGTAGATATGGCAAAGCAGCTTAGGCTGAACTGGGAGACATGCAAAGCTCCTACTATACAACTTATATCATATGCACAATATCATAAGAAAACACAATACTCAGAGTTACTAAAAATAAAGGTACTTTATTTTTATGACAATATACCACAAGTATCTCAGTGAGTACCGTCAGTAAGAAGGTAAGTATTATACACACGTTATATGTACCCAAAACAGGTAAGTAAGAGTAAGAAAAGTAATGCAAACAGTGTAGAATTACAATAGGATGCAATAGGTAAATATATGTCTAGGGGCAACACAAACCATATACTCCAAAAGTGCAATGCGAATCACGAATGGACCCCAGAGCTACGGGAGCTTGTAGAGGGTCGCTGGGACTGTAAGAAAACAGTCAGGGTGTCCAAGATACCCCACCCAAGACCCTGAAAAGTAGGAGTAAGGTACACCTACTACCCCAAAAGAGCACAATAGTCGTGATAGGGGGATTCTGCAAGAACCACAAACACCAGCAAAGCACTGAAGACGAATTCCTGGACCTGAAGACCTGCAAGGCAAGGGACCAAGTCCAAGAGTCGCGATAGTGTCCGGGGGGGCAGGAGCCCAGGAAACCCGGGATGAAGGCGCAAGGAAGCTGCCTCTGGATGGAAGACGCTTGGAATTGTGCAACAACGAAGAGGACTCAAAACTTCTCCTTTGGATGGAAGATGTCCCACATCGCGATGAAGGTTGCAGAAGTGTTCCCACACAGAAATACCGCAAACAAGCCTTGCTAGCAGCAAGGGTTGAGGTGGAGGTTTTTGAGTGCTGCTGGTGACCAGGAAGGACCAGGATGTCGCCCCTTGGAGGAGGAGACAGAGGGGGCACTCAACAACTTAGAGAGCCCCCACAGAAGCAGGCAGGACCCGCAGAAGTACCCGAACAGGCACTTAGAAGATGTGTGAACCAGAGCTAGCTCAGAGTCACAAAGGAGGGTCCCACGATGCTGGAGGCCAACTCAGAGGGTTGAGCGCTGCAGGACAGAGTGCTGGGGAACCAGGCTAGGCTGTGCACAAAGGAAATCCTGGAAGAGTGCACAGGAGCCAGAGCAGCTGCAAATCACACAGTAGAAAGGTTTGCAATCTATCGTGGGGAGGCAAGGACTTACCTCCACCAAACTTGGACTGAAGGATCACTGGACTGTGGAAGTCACTAGAATAGAGTTCCTCTGTCCAGGGACCACGCTCGTCAGGATGAGAGGGGACCCAGAGGACTGGTGATGCAGTCTTTTGGTGCCTGCATTGGCAGGGGAAGATTCAGTCGACCCACTGGAGATTTCTTCTTGGCTTCCAGTTCAGGGTGAAGGCAGGTGATGCCCAGAGCATGCACCACCAGGAAACAGTTGAGAAAGCCAGCAGGATTAGGCGCTACAATGTTGCTGGTGTCTTGCTACTTTGTTGCGATTTTGCAGGAGTCCTGGAGCAGTCAGCGGTCGATCCTTGGCAGACGTCGAAGAGGGAAGTGCAGAGGAACTCTGGTGAGCTCTTGCATTTGTTATCTGAAGAATTCCCCAGAGGAGAGACCCTAAATAGCCAGAAAAGGAGGTTTGGTTACCAAGAAAGGAGGATTGGCTACCAAGAGAGGTAAGAGCCTATCAGAGGGGGTCTCTGACGTCACCTTCTGGCACTGGCCACTCAGAGCAGTCCAGTGTGCCCCCAACACCTCTGTTTCCAAGATGGCAGAGGTCTGGGACACACTGGAGGAGCTCTGGGCACCTCCCCTGGGAGGTACTGGTCAGGGGAGTGGTCACTCCCCTTTCCTTTGTCCAGTTTTGCGCTAGAGCAGGGCTGGAGGATCCCTGAACCAGTGTAGACTGGCTTATGCAGAGATGGGCACCATCTGTGCCCATCAAAGCATTTCCAGAGGCTGGGGGAGGCTACTCCTCCCCAGCCCTTCACACCTATTTCCAAAGGGAGAGGGTGTAACACCCTCTCTCAGAGGAAATCCTTTGTTCTGCCCTCCTGGGCCAGGGCTGCCTGGACCTCAGGAGGGCAAAATCATCTCTGAGGGGTTGGCAGCAGCAGCAGCTGCAGTGGAAAAACCAGAAAGGCAGTTTGGCAGGACCCGGGTTCTGTGCTAGAGACCCGGGGGATCATGGAATTGCCCCCCAATACCAGAATGGTATTGGGGTGACAATTCCATGATCTTAGACATGTTACATGACCATGTTCAAAGTTACCATTGTGATGCTATACATAGGTAGTGACCTATGTATAGTGCACGCGTGTAATGGTGTCCCCACACTCACAAATTCCGGAGAATTTGCCCTGAATGATGTGGGGCACCTTGGCTAGTGCCAGGGTGCCCACACAGTAAGTAACTTGGCACCCAACCTTCAACAGGTGAAGGTTAGACATATAGGTGATTCATAAGTTACTTATGTGCAGGGAAAAATGGCTGTGAAATAACGTGGATGTTATTTCACTCAGGCTGCAGTGGCAAGCCTGTGTAAAAATTGTCTGAGCTCCCTTTGGTTGGCAAAAGAAATGCTGCAGCCCATAGGGTTCTCCTGGAACTCCAATACCCTGGGTACCTAAGTACCATATACAAGGGAATTATATGGGTGTACCAGTGTGCCAATGAGAATTGGTAAATTTAGTCACTAGCCTGCAGTGACAAATTTAGAAAGCAGAGAGAGCATAAACACTGAGGTTCTGGTTAGCAGAGCCTCAATGATACAGTTAGGCACCACACAGGGAACACATACAGGGCACGTACTATGAGCACTGGGGTCCTGCCTGGCAGGATCCCAGTGACACAAGGGCTAAAACAAAATACCTACAGTGAAATATGGGGGTAACATGCCAGGAAAGATGGTACTTTCCTACACAACTCGCCCCCCCAAACGAAGGACATAAGACTAGCCATGTCCTGATGAGTCTTCATTGTCTAAGTGGAAATACCTGGAGAGTCCATCTGCATTGGAGTGGGTACTCCCAGGTCTATGTTCCACTGTATAGTCCATTCCCTGTAGAGATATGGACCACCTCAACAATTTAAGGTTTTCACCTTTCACTTGTTTTAGCCAAAGTAGAGGTTTGTGGTCTGTCTGAACAATAACGTGGGTGCCAAACAGGTATGCCCTCAACTTTTTCAGTGCCCAGACCACAGCAGAGGCCTCCCTCTCTATGGCAGACCAACGCTTTTCTCTAGGTGTCAACCTTCAGCTGATAAAAGCAACTGGTTGATCCAGGCCCTCAGAATTCAGTTGTGATAAGACTGCCCCATCCCCTAATTCAGATGCATCAGTTTGAACAATGAATTTCTTGGAGTAACATGGGCTCTTTAGGACAGGTGCAGAGCACATGGCCTGTTTGAGCTCCTCAAAAGCTTTCTGACAGCTAGCTGTCCACAACACCTACTTAAGCATCTTCTTGCTAGTGAGATCATTAAGTGGGGCTGCAATGGAGCCATAGTTTTTGATGAATCTCCTGTAATACGCAGTGAGGCCTACGAAGGCTCTCACCTGGGTCTGAGTTGTAGGGGAACCCAATCTATGATTGTCTGGATTTTCCCCTGTACTTGTGCAATCTGTTCTCCACCTACCAGGTGGCCCAGACAAACCACTTTTCCCTGCCCTATCTGGCACTTTGAGGCCTTGATAGTGAGGCCTGCCTTTTGCAGGGCCTCCAAAACTTTCCAAAGGTGGACCAAGTGCTCATCCCAGGTTGAGCTAAAGACAGCAATATCATCAAGATGTGCTGCACTGAAAGCCTCCAACCCTTGCAGGTCTGTGTTCATCAACCTCTGAAAAGTGGCAGGTGCATTTTTCAAACCAAAGGGCGTTACTGTGAATTGGTAGTGCCCTCCTATAGTAGAAAATGCAGTCTTTGGTTTAGCATCTTCTACCAATCTGATCTGCCAATACCCTGCAGTCAGATCAAAAGTGCTAAGATACTTGGCAGAAGCCAGTGTATCAATGAGCTCATCTGCCCTGGATATAGGGTGAGCATCAGTTTTTGTTACCTGATTGAGCCGTCTGTAATCTACACAAAACCTTATCTCCCTCTTTCCATCTTTGGTGTGAGGTTTTGGTACAAGCACCACTGGGCTAGCTCATGGGCTTTCATAAGTTTCAATCACCCCTAAATCCAACATTTTCTGCACCTCTTGTTTAATGCAGTCTCTGACATGGTCAGGCTGCCTATAAATTTTAATTTTGACAGTCAGGCTGTCTCCAGTGTCAATTGTGTGTTCACACCACAATGTTGTACCTGGTACAAGTGAAAAGAGGTCAGAAAATTGGCTTAGGAGATTGATGCAGTTGTCTTTCTGTTCTGCAGTCAGACAATCTGCTAAAACTACTCCCTCCACTAAGGCATCTGCTTCAGTGGTGGAAAAGAGATCAGGTAGAGGGATGACTCTCTTCTTCCTGTCCCTCATCTGTTGCCATGGGCAGGGTGAGATCAGCCCTGTCATAGTAGGTTTTTAGGCGGTTGACATGAATCACCCTAAGGGGACTCCTGGCAGTGGCCAGGTCTACCAACAGGTAACCTCACCATTCTTCTCAACAATTAGATGGGGTCCACTCCATTTCTCTTGGGGCCACAGGCTCCAATACCCACACCTTCTGTCCTGGTTGGTACTGGATCAGAACAGCCTTCTGGTCATGCCATTGCTTTTGAAGCTACTGGCTGGCCTGAGGGTTTTTGCTGGCCTTTTTCATGTACTCAGCCATTCTGCATCTTAGGCCAAGTACATAATCCACTATGTCCTGTTTAAGAGCTTTTAAAGGTTGTAACCAACCCTCCTTCACAAGAGTAAGTGGACCTCTTACAGGGTGCCCAAAGAGGAGTTCAAAGGGGTGAAGCCCACTCCTTTCTGGGGTACCTCCCTGTAAGCAAAAAGGGGGCAAGGTAACAGGACATCCCATCTCCACCTGAGTTTTTCAGGGAGTCTCATTATCATTCCTTTGAGAGTTTTAACAAACCTTTCAACCAGACGATTTGTTTGTGAAAGTAAGGGGTGGTGAACTTGTAGGTAATACCACACTCCTTCCACATTGCTTTTAGATATGCAGACATGAAGTTGCTACCTCTGTCTGGCACCACCTCTTTTGGAAAACCCACTCTGGAAAAGATTCCCAGGAGGGCTTTAGCTATAGCAGGAGCTGTAGTGGTCCTTAGAGGTATGGCTTCAGGATATCTTGGGGCATGGTCCACTACCACCAAGATAACTCTATTGCATGAAGCAGTAGGAGGGTCAAGGGGGCCAACTATGTCAACCCCTACCCTTTCAAAGGGTACCCCAAACACTGGAAGTAGAATTAGAGGGGCTTTTGGAGTGCCACCAGTCTTGCCACTGGCTTGGCAGGTCACACAGGACTTGCAAAAGTCTTTGGTGTCCTCTGGCATAGTTTTCGTCAAAGTTTTTCCCACGTTTTCGTCTGGCCCAAATTCCCAGAAGAAACTCTCTGTACTGCAGGGGAATGACCAATCTCCTGGCTGCTCCAGGTTCGGGTCCCTTGACTTTATGTACAGGAGGTTGTCTTCCCAGTATACTCTATGACTGTCACTGACATCCCCAGTTTCTTGCTTGACAGCTTGCTGTCTGAGACCCTCTAATGTGGGACAGGTTTGCAGTGCCACACTCAACTCTTCCCTGGCAGGCCCCCTCCACCCAAAAGCTCAGCAGTGTCTGCTGCCAGCTCCTCTGGTGTAGGTTCTGCACAATGAGGAAATTCCTCTTCCTCATAAGGGGAATCATCTGTAGAGGGAGGGATAGTGGGTAGGGATTTACCCTTGCTACCCCTAGCTTTAGGGAACACTTGGTCCATTGTTCCAGAATCCAAGTTACCCTGTCCTTTTTGCTTTTTGGCCTGAGCCCTGGTTAAAGCAAAAATATGCCCAGGAATGCCCAGCATTGCTGCATGGGCCTCCAACTCCACTTCCGTCCACGCTGATGTCTCTAAATCATTCCCTAGTAGACAGTCTACAGGTAAATCTGAGGCAACCACAACTTTCTTTGGACCAGTAACACCCCCCCCCCCCAGTTGAGATTCACAACAGCCATGGGGTGGCTAAGAGTGTTGTTATGAGCGTCTGTCACTTGGTACTGCTGACCAAGTAGGTGTTGCTCAGGGTGGACCAGTTTTTCTAGCACCATAGTTACACTGGCTCCTGTGTCCCTGTAGGCCTGAACCTCAACACCATTTATTAGGGGAAGTTGCTTGTACTTATCCATATTAAGGGGACAAGCAACCAAGGTGGCAAAATCAATGCCACCATCAGAGACTAAAACAGCCCCTGTGGTCTCCCTAACAAGACCAATCCCAATTACATTGCCAATAGTGAGTCCAGCTACACCCTTGGTTTGGCTATTAGTAGTAGTTTCCCGCCACCACTGCTATTACTAGGGGCACTAGAATTTGCAGCAGGGGTTGTGGTGGTGGGAGGTTTGGTGTTTTTCTTTGGACAATTTTTGAAGCTCAGGAGGCATTGGAAAAACTTCTAATTTATTACTAACACCTCAAGCAGGCATTGTATTATCATCCTTTTTGTCAATAAAGAATTTCCAGACAATCTGGCTTATGCACAAGTTAAACCATCTTCATCCATCAAGTAAGGAGCCAGTTCAGACCACTGTGCTAGATCACTCTCTTATGTTTTTCCAAGAATATAAATTTTTTGGTTTGTGAACACAGACATAGGGCCAGATCATGACCTTGGTGGATGGGATACTCCGTCACAAATGTGACTGATATCCCGCCCGCCATTTTACAAGTCCCATAGGATATAATGCAACTTGTAATACAGCGAACAGGATATCCGTCTCGTTTGTGACAGAGTATCCCATCCGCCAAGGCCGTAATCAGGCCCTTTTCAGGATTTTCTGCAAGTTTTGTTCCAAATTCATCAGTTTCTTTTTTAAAACATTCTACAACTGTGTCTGTAATATAAAGTTTAGTTAGTGTAGGTCTCCTCAATCACTTCATTCTTCTTGGTTGGCCTTTCTGGCCCAAAGTATGTCATCGAATATCATTTATAACAGAACAGAATGACTAAATCTTAATTGTCAATTATTTAGTTTTCTGAGCTGAAGAGCTGAACTTTTCACAAAATACAAAATGTTCTTACTAGATAACGCATTCTATTTCGGTGCACAAAGAGTATCCTTTAGTATTGTCTCAAATCTGATATGATAAGCAAGCCAAAGAACGTCCTTGAAGACTTGTTATTCTACTAAATCAACAAAGATCAAAGCATTGCAGTATTTTTATTCTTTTTATCAAAGTTCCTCTGCTGTGCTTGCTGAGGAAGAGTCTAAGGGCCTGATTTAAGAAAAGTGGTGCTGCACTGGGTGCAGCACCACGTTCCTTGTGCCCTTTAGCGCCCTCCTAACACAACCACGTGTGCACCGTATCTAAGATACGGCACACCATGGCGGTGGTTAGGGGAACTAGTGTCAACATTTTTTACCCTAGTTCGGAGCTTTGCAGGATTAGCAACAAAAATGTTGACGCTAATCCTGCAAAGCCCGTTGAGGCCTTTGTCAACAATGGTGTGCCTCTTTTTAACGCCTTCTCTGAGCAGGCGTTCAAAGTGCAGAAAAAAATGATGCAAATAAATCTTTTCGATTTCTTTGCACCATTTGTTTGGCCCCCTATGGGGGGAACTTCCCCTTTGCATAAATTATGCCTGTTGCAGGCATCATGTAGGGCAGTGGTTCCCAACCTGTGGTCTGGGGACCCCTGTGGGTCCGCAAAGCCTCCTCAGGGGGTCCGCGACTGGATAGAAAATTAAATAATATTAACAGATTAGGTTCAAAGCTTTCATTAATGACTTAGTGGGGGGTCCCCGAATTCCAATAAAGATTCAGTGGGGGCCCCCAGGCTCCAGTAATGATAAAGTGGGGGTCCAAAGAAGTAAAAAGGTTGGGAACCACTGATGTAGGGCAAAGGGTTACAAAGTGGCACAATGAATGCATTGCGCCATTTTGTAAATTTGGCACAGCGTTTTTTGCCTTGTTGAGCCACATTAGTGTAAAACAATATTCTAATGTGGCACAAGGAGGCGCTAGGGGCTCTGAAATCTGCCCCTACATTTGTCAATAGACTTATCTTATATTGCATACTTTCCTACACTTCCATTCAAAAACTGGTTGTTGGGACATTGACCTAACACTTCACTATTTATCTCTTCTTCTACATTTCAAGGCACTCATTTTTCTTTCTCAGTTGGTGTACCTTCATTCATTTCATATGCAGAATTGTAGGAAAGTGTCTTTTTTTAATATGTTCACACCCACGCTTTTTGCTCTACTGCTGATAGTTATGATTCTGAAAGTGCACTGGAGCCTAACGAGCTAACGAGGCTGCAGTGCAAGTGCTCTTTCCCCAGTTATGATGATTGTGGATTGGTATTCCCAATTGGCAAGGATTTAACCCCTATTAGTCCCTGGTAAATAGTACCAGTGGTACCCGGGGCATGGGAGTTAAAGGTGTCACCAGGGCCTGAAGCACGATTTGTGCAACCCTGAGTGACCCATGCAAACCTATGACTGCAGGCTTGCCATTGCAGACTGCAGGAACAATACAAACTGCTCCAGCTGGAATTTGCAATCACCGTATGTGGCAAGATCAAGGCACTGCTTTTTAATATATTCAGTCACCCCTAAAGTAGGTCTCCTGAGCCCAGGAGGGAGGGTCCATTATATTAAGGGGATGGACCTGTAAGTGCAAATTTATATGTCCCTATAATGGCTTTTTTCATTAAAAGCTACTATCTGTGGTCAGCGAGCCATAAGCTAAAATGGACTGACACTTGGGCATCCCAAGGTCACCAACTCCATTATGGCTCCACTGATGTATGTCATGTTTGGTATCAAATAACTAGGCCTGGGTGGAATTCGCGGAGTTGGGCTACGCGGTGCTCCCGAAGTGCCCAAAAAACTCTGCTGTGCTACGAGGAGATCCGCAAGCTGTGGAGTGTGTTAAGTCATGCCATTCGTGCAGATTTTTAGCACTAGATGCTTGTCCTGTGCTGAAAAATCAGCGCAAATGACTCCCTGCGCAGCGCAAGAGGGCGCTGCTTCTTTTCTGCTGCTTGAGTTGATTTTCTACTCCTGCGGCAGCTACCTCAACGTGAGCGGAAGGTTTCTCAAAGTGAGCCATCACAACCATACTGCGACCGCTTGCGTTGAGAAATCTTGCTGGCAAGTGGTCTTGAATAATGCTCGCGCTCGCCAACTCACCGTAGATGACTGCGAGTGAGGGAAAAACTCTGCTACGCCCCACCACATAGAGTTTTTTAAAACTCTACGAGCGGAGTTCACCTCCCAACCCTACAAATAACTTGCTTCCTTAAACCTGACTTGAATACAAAGTCAGATTTAATGTGACGTGCAGCCAAATGTCTACCTTAGAGGTTGCCCACCTGGTTGCCCCAGCTTTTCCTGTGTCCCGGCTGACAGCCTGCAGCTGGTACTGGCAAGACAGGAAACTGACCTGCTGAAAGGAAGTGTGAACACTCCAGGGAGTCTGAAACAAAGGCATGCTAAGGCAAGAGTTGTCACCTCCCTCCTTGGCAGGATGGCTAGTGAAATGGCACATCAAGGCGATGAGCTTCAAATGGCACACAGCCTCTGATATGCAAATAGGCTGTCCCCTAGCGGAGGACAAAGTTGTCTCCCTGCCTATAGGTACATTTGCAACCAGGCAGGTGGGAAAATTAGATAGTCAGGAACTATACACCCCAGAAGGCTAGACACATATCTAGGGTGGGATACCTGGTCTGTACTGCCAAGGATGGATCCTGCCATTTTAAATAGTGACAGAATAGAGGGTTCTGCGTAGGAAAGGTGACACACACCCCTGGATGTGGTCACCTCATGGGTAGATTAGCTGCTAGGGCTAGTAGCCAAGTGGCCACTTGTCCCCACACCCATAATGCCCCTAAATATAGAATTTAAGGGGCATCCCTCACACCAGAACCTTAGATCTGATTCGACTTGCATTCAAGAACAAAGATGAGAGCTGAGTCTATGACTTTCGGGCCTGCACAAAGGAAATGCCAAGCTCTCCACCAGTGGCAACCACCCTGCAACTGCAAGTCTGCGACTCGTTGTAGACAGGAGACCAGTTCCAAAGGCAAGAGAAACTTCTCTGAGCACCAAAGGTAACTTCAGAACTCCCTTGGGCTAGAGATACTAGTCTCTCGCCGTCCACAGGAACCAGCATGCTCCCAGAACCAAAGAATCAGAGGACATCGGCCTCCTCAAGGGATGGCTCTATAGTAGGCCTGGTCTGAGTGCACGGAGTCCCGCTGCATGGACTCCACAAAGTGGCAAAAAAACTCTGCCACGCTACGCATAGCTCCTCTAGCAGGCGGAGTTCTCCAATGCGCCCATTCGCATTGCGTTTGATATCAAAGGTAATGCAAAATATGCACTCGCATTCAAAATTATGTGCGAACAGCACCACGTGATTTGCATGGGCACAGCCATCTTGTTTTTCACTCTGTTTATGGTGCTGGGCCTTCAACTTCAATCTGTCCTCAATCTTTGTAATCCTCCACACTATACTTTATCTACCCCTATTTTTTTATTCATTGTATTAGTGTGTCTTTTTGTGTCTCATTATTTTTAGTGTTTTAGGGCCAGATGTATCAAGCTCCCGGTTTGCATTTATTAAATAGCAAATTTTAAGAAATCGCCATTTTAGAAATGCAAAATGGGATGTATCAAAATTGCGAGGCGGTATTTGCAATTTCTTAAAAATCGCAAACACAATTTGCGATTAGCAAATACTGAATAGCAAATCATTTGCGATTCAGTATATAAAAATCGCAAATTGTGAAAACGGAAAACTGGAACAGCCTGATGACATCACAACCAGGAAGTGAGTCAGCCCATGCTGTTTCCATGAACCACACCCACAGGAGCAGGTAGGGAGACACAGCCCAGCACCAGGGAGCCAGCATTGTGATCCAGCCAGGAACAATTTGCAACATGGTGTAGGAAAGTACCATTTTGCCTGGTATGTTTCCCCCATATTTCACTGTATATATGTTGTTTTAGTCGATGTGTCACTGGGACCCTGCAAGGCAGGGCCCCAGTGCTCATAAGTATGTGCCCTGTATGTGTTCCCTGTGTGATGCCTAACTGTCTCACCGAGGCTCTGCTCACCAGAACCTCAGTGGTTATGCTCTCTCTGCTTTCCAAATTTGTCACTAACAGGCTAACTTATAAGTCACCTATATGTCTAACCTTCACCTGGTGAAGGTTGGGTGCAAAGTTACTTAGTGTGTGGGCACCCTGGCACTAGCCAAGGTGCCCCCACATCGTTCAGGGCAAATTCCCTGGACTTTGTGAGTGCGGGGACACCATTACACGCGTGCACTACACATAGGTCACTAACTATGTGTAGCGTCACAATGGTAACTCCAAACATGGCCATGTAACATGTCTAAGATCATGGATGGACAATTCCATGATCCCCCTGGTCTCTAGCACAGCACCCGGGTACTGCCAAACTGCCTTTCCGGGGTCTCCACTGCAGCTGCTGCCAACCCCTCAGACAGGTTTCTGCCCTCCTGGGGTCCAGGCAGCCCTGGCCCAGGAAGGCAGAACAAAGGATTTCCTCTGAGAGAGGGTGTTACACAGTCTCCCTTTGGAAACAGGTGTGAAGGCTGGGGAGGAGTAGCCTCCCCGGCATCTGGAAATGCTTTGATGGGCAAGCCAGTTTACACCGGTTTAGGGATCCCCCAACCCTGCTCTGGTGCGAAACTGGACAAAGGAAAGGGGAGTGACCACTCCCTTGACCTGCACCTCCCAGGGGAGATGCCCAGAGCTCCTCCAGTGTGTCCCAGACCTCTGCCATCTTGGAAACAGAGGTGTTGGGGGCACACTGGACTGCTCTGAGTGGCCAGTGCCATCAAGTGACGTCAGAGGCTCCTTCTGATAGGCTCTTACCTCTCTCGGTAGCCAATCCTCCCAACCTGGTAGCCAAACCTCCTTTTTTGGCTATTTAGGGTCTCTGCTTTGGGGAATTCTTCATATAACGAATGCAAGAGCTCACCAGAGTTCCTCTGCATCTCCCTCTTCACCTTCTACCAAAGGATTGACCGCTGACTGCTCAGGACGCCTGCAAAACCTCAACAAAGTAGCAAGACGACTACTAGCAACCTTGTATCGCCTCATCCTGCTGGCTTTCTCGACAGTTTCCAGTTGGTGCATGCTCTGGGGGTAGCCTACCTTCACCCTGCACCAGAAGCTCCAAAGAAATCTCCTGTGGGTCGACTGAATTTTCCCCCTACTAACGCAGGCACCAAATGACTGCAACACTGGTCCTCTGGGTCCCCTCTCAGCACAACGAGCGTGGTCCTTGGAAATCAGCAACTCTGTCCAAGTGACTCCCACAGTCCAGTGACTCTTCAGTCCAAGTTTGGTGGAGGTAAGTCCTTGCCTCCCCACGCTAGGCTGCATTGCTGGGTACTGCATGATTTGCAGCTGCTCCGGCTCCTGTGCACTCTTCCAGGATTTCCTTCATGCACAGCCAAGCCTGGGTCCCGACCCTCTATCCTGCAGTGCACAACCTTCTGAGTTGTCCTTCCGCATCGTGGGACTCCCTTTTGTCACTTCACGTGGACTCCAGTTCACTGTCCTTCCAAGTGCCTGTTCAGGTACTTTTGTGTGTGCTGCCTGCTTCTGTGAGGGCTCCCTGAGTTGCTGGGCATCCCCTCTGTTTCCTCCTCCAAGTGGCGACATCCTGGTCACTCCTGGGCTACAGCAGCACCCAAAAACCTTTACTACGACCCTTGCAGCTAGCAAGGCTTGTTTGTGGTCTTTCTGCATGGGAACACCTCTGCAAGCTTCATCACGACATGGAACATCCATCCTCCAAAGGAGAAGTTCCTAGTCCTCTTCTTTCTTGCAGAACTCCAAGCTTCTTCCAACAGGTGGCAGCTTCCTTGCACCCTCATCTAGCATTTCCTGGGCTCCTGCCCACTCTCGACACTGTCGCGACTATTGGACTTGGTCCCCTGTCTTACAGGTACTCAAGTCCAGAAATCCACTGTTGTTGCATTGCTGGTTTTGTTCTTCCTGCAGAATCCCCCTATCACGACTCCTGTGCTCTCTGGGGGTAGTAGGTGCACTTTACACCTACCTTTCAGGGTCTTGGGGTGGGCTATTTTTCTAACCCTCACTGTTTTCTTACAGTCCCAGCGACCCTCTACCAGCTCACATAGGTTTGGGGTCCATTTGTTGTTCGCATTCCACTTTTGGAGTACATGGTTTGTGTTGCCCCTATACCTATGTGCTCCTATTGCAATCTATTGTAATTCTACACTGTTTGCATTACTTTTTTTTGCTATTACTTACCTAAGTTTGGTTTGTGTACATATATCTTGTGTATATAACTTATCCTCATACTGAGGGTACTCACTGAGATACTTTTGGCATATTGTCATAAAAATAAAGTACTTTTATTTTTAGTAACTCTGTGTTTTGTGTTTTCTTATGATATTGTGCATATGACACCAGTGGTTTAGTAGGAGCTTTACATGTCTCCTAGTTCAGCCTAAGCCGCTTTGCCATAGCTACCTTCTATCAGCCTAAGCTGCTAGAAACACCTCTTCTACACTAATAAGGGATAACTGGACCTGGTACAAGGTGTAAGTACCTCTGGTACCCACTACAAGCCAGGCCAGCCTCCTACACATGGCCACTGATGGGAAGGTGAAGGACAAGGGAGGCAAGAAGCGCAAGCTCAAATTCAGTGAGCGGGAATTGGAGGTGCTCACTGAGGAGTTTGTCAGGAACCATGACAAACTCTTTCGGAAGAACTCACTACCGGTCCCTGAAAGTGGGAAAAGGAAACTCTGGTTGGAAATCCAGACAAAAATCTGTGCAGTGGGTGTTGCGCAGTGCTCTGTGGAGGAAATTCGCAAGAGATAGTATGACCAGCGTTCCCGTGCCAAAGAAACGGTGGCCACCAGACTAAAGGAGGCAAGGAGCATCGGAGGAGGACCACCTTCCCAGACACCGTCCACACCAATGGAAGGCATGGTGGAGTCCACACTGCTACCTGAAGCTGTCAGTGGTGTCACTGACATTGACACCTCAGGGACACCCAGCACCAGCAAAGGTAAGGCCAGCAAAGATGCGTATCCCCATATGTGCATGTACAAATGTCCCACAGAAATAGCTATCGGCTTGATGCAGCGTGATAAGTAGTCCATGTCACATCTTACATACAACACGAAAATGCCTTATGGGAATGATAGGCCACAATCCTAAGGTCAAATAACCACATTAAAAACAACTTGGTGTTAAGCCACATATTGAAACAACACACACAAGTCACAGTGATACGATGTGAGAAAAGAAAATTTACTATTGTGCGCCTTATTGTGTGATATAATTAAATGACCTGCTGTACATTGTCGTCGCAGATGTCCCGGGCCCTGCTGCAGCAGAAAGTGTAAATGTGGGGGATGTTGAAACACAGTCACAGTCCTACTCCAACACAAGTGAGTCTCTCAGTATTGCACCAACAAGACGCAGTGCAGGGTGTTACATCTCCCAGAGTACTCCCTGGACTCAGATAAGATGCCGGATGAACTCCCCACACCACCCCCAGAGGATAGATCCACAGGAACACAGCAGTCCCTGCCCCGGCGTCAGTCAACTCACCTTAGGAGGCGTCACGATGCAGGCAGATAGTGCACAGAGAAAAGAGAGGGCCCATCAATCTTTGGCGGACTTGAAGCTTCCATGTGAAAGTGCAGTACCTGCAATGCAAACACATGAGGTCAATGCACAGGCAGTTGGTGTCATTCAATCAGAACATGGGTGCAATGAACAAGCATTTGGAGTCACTGCATGAGGGACAGCAAACAGCAGCTGAAAACACAAAGGACTTGACAAATGCCATTAGGGATCTCTGCACTGAGATTCAGCAGGAACGTGTCAGCCTCCGTAGGTGCCACCACCAATTTAGGAGAAGGTTTGATGGGTTCTGCAGATCAGTCAATCAGCTTGCTAGCTGAACTGCCATGATGTCATGACGAGCTGTGGGCATACAGGTGGAGATGGCACACTGTAGTCAGGACATTGCACAGGGCTTGGTGCAAATAACCTATGTCCTGGATGCAATGCAGACAGCACGCAGTGCTACAAACAGCAAACTGGGTGGTGGAGATAGTGAGGAGTTCTCCAGCCCCAGCAGTCTTACAGCCCCTGTGGTGGATCCAATCATTGCAGTACCAGACACAGTACTGCCAGTGAACCCCCTACAAGAGGTGCCAATGAGGCCACTGAGCACTCAAGTGGAGTGCGTGGACGTAGGAGTAATGTTAAGGCCTACAGGAGACTACCATAACATGTAGCTGTGCAGTTTATACTATGATGCTAATAGTGTGACACTGTTATTTGCACATGGTAGCCTATGCTTCATGGCTATGTCATATTGGCACATATGTTACCTTAAGTCAAGGTAATAAAGTTGCTAACTACAGAAAGACATAAAATTGCAGTGGTGTTGTCATTACTTACATTAGAAATGGTTGTGAGTGATGTCAGCTCGTCTTTGCCTGCCCTCTGCTGCATTGTTCCTGTCTACTGGGTGATGGGGTGGTAAGGGATCACCATCTTCATCTGAGTCAGGGTCCATTGGTTCAACAGGCATGCCCCTCCTCATTGCTATGTTGTGCAACATTGCACATGCGGCCACAATTTTACATGTTTTCTCTGTAGTGCCCCTTCACTCTTATGGATGCACCTGAAGCAGCTCTCCAGGAGACCGAAAGTCCGCCCCACCACACTGCGGGTTGCCCTGTGTGCAGCATTTTACCTCCTCTCTGCAGGCGTTGCAGGGTTCAGGTAGGACGTCAGTATGTAGGTGTGCACTGCGAAGGCACTGTCTCCTGGAACGAACAGAGGGTAAAATGAGTACTGTTGGAATCTGACGTCACTATTACTTCAATGCAACATAGTCATCTATTACTTTACCCAGTAGGTATCCTTCGCCAAACTCCCCAGCTAGCAGTCTTGTATGAATCCCACTGTGGCGAAAGATGTAGGAGTCATGTGTGCTACCTGGGTATCTGGCCACAAGATCGGTTATTATGTTAGAGGCATTGCTAATCACCTGTATGTTCATGGAATGATGGTTTTTACGGTTCCGATAAACATACTCGGTGGCCAATGGTGGACAGATAGCTATATGTGTCCCATCGATGGCACCTATGATGTGGGAATTGTGCAATCTAATAAAAATTGATTTTCGTTTGTTGTATTTCATGTGGGGTGTTGGGAAATCTTATGTGCACCTGTATTTTGCTCAGCATGGCATTTAGAAATGCTTTGAAGAATCTTGAGAGAGCACTCTGTGAGACCCCTCCTGCTGCTGCTAAGACCCCTTCATAGCTCCCTGAGGCTAATAGGTGCAGGGAGCATAATACCTGCACATGGGTGGGTCTGCTATTGGTCCTGTGTGTGTTGTGCTGCAGTAGGGGTTGTAGATCTGCTATCAGGTCAAGTATCATGGCTGAGCTTAACCTTTACTTCTCATAGATTTCCTCCTCTGTCTGGTCAAAAAGGGTTATGCGCACTCTGAAAATGTGCTCCTGTCTCCTCCTCCCTCTCCTCAAACCTGCCAAGATCCTCATCCTCCTTACCATCACGTAGAGTGCAGCCATTGTGGAAGAGCAGCTGAGGCATTCTGGGGCTCATTATATAGGTTGCAGCCGGTTACCACCTGATTTCAATTTGTGGTAAATTGCATGTGCAAAAGGCCATTCTGTGAATTTTCGCAATTTGCAAATTTTTAATGCGTCCCATTGCGATATGGCTTTGCATGTCGCAATCAGCGTTTCGCAAATTGTGCCATGATTTTGCAGATCGCTATCTGTGATTCGCTAAACTGTGTCACAAAATACCATGTCATAATTGCAAAAATTCGCAAATTTTGTGCTTCCATTTTTTCACACTGAGAATGCCTTTCATACTTCGCAGGGACCATTTTTGCAATTTGCACCGTTTGCGAATGCAAAAAAGCTTGATACATCTGGCCCTAAATTTTTTTGTGTTTTTTGTGACTTTTTGTATTTTTGTTTATTTTTCCTTTATTCCTGCCTTCCTTTTCCTCCTGTTTCTTTACTCCTACCCTACCCACCCAGCACCATGGCAGAACAGTGGGGCAACAGCAGCTGCCTGCCTTGTGGGCAGCGCTGCCGTCAAGGGGTGCAGCCTCAGCAGATCTTCAGCAGGAAGGAGGTTGCAACACTGTTTTTTTAAGTGCAGAGCAACCCTCCCGCCATGCTGGCAGCAGGCCTGGGAGTGACTACCCCATGAAAAATCGTCCCCAGCACTGGGCTAGGGTACACAGGTTGGTCAGGGCCGCCACCCAGGTCCAGCACACCACTTACCAGCTGTCACACCACTGGCTGAATATCATGGATTGTGAGCAAGACCCGCTCAACCTGCTAGGCATTGAGATCTCGGGCTTGGTATTTTTATTGTGTTTGTGTACTTCAATGCTAACTTTTTTTCCCGAATAGTATGCAGCTTCCACCCAGAGGTAAGTTATGTTTAGTTTAAGTTAAGAATATTATTTATTATGTGATCCAGTTAGAGCTAGGCAGGTGCTCGGTGGCTCTATATCATTGTACTCGTAGGTAGGCACTCACTTTGGCTGATTATTTAAGACGTCATTGCAACACAGACTCCTCTGTCCTCCTGCCTACATAGTGAAGTAGTGATGTCAGTGAGTTAGAATTCTCTGTGACTTTATGCAGCTCGTACTGTCCCAAGCAATTTCACAGTGATGCAAGTATGCATGTATTACAAAAAAGGGCGACTGAGTTGATCTATCAAGGAGCTTCAGAAATGAGAATAGAATGAAAGATCATTCATTGCAAATGCAATGCATTAGTTCCAAATGTAGATTTAGTTAAGGATATTTGGAATAGGGATTTTAGGAGAATAGCTAACTTAACAATAGTTGATCATACTAGTATTGTACCATAGGTGATCTGATTAAGTACAAAGTTATTGCATTTGCCTGTTATATAATAATATTGGGGAGATTAATGGTACCACTAATGTATTTTATCTTCTTTCTAATTTTACATCAGCACCCCAGGGCAAGAAAAGGGGCACTCCACCGCCGGGTCCGGCAGGAGCTGGGGAGGCACCGAGCACCAGAACCGATGTTGATGGCTTTGCTCATGCCAGTAAGTCCCTTTATTTAGTATTATTATTATTATTTCTCTAACTTTTACCTCTCCGTACTTTTATTCTACTTTTAATTTTGTCTTGTTTACTTTTTATACTGCCCTCCTTTTTCCAACTCCCCTTTGGTTTAAATCCTGTTATCCCTGCACTATCTTTTTTTCTGTCTTTTATTGACCATTTTATATTCCACCCCTCCGTTGCTATTCAGTGATTTTGAGTCATCGTCAAACATAGGCTATTGCTCTGCCCCTTCTATTATGCAAATCTTTTGGTTGACTTTGCTACCTGTCTTTTCTGACATTCCAACAAAAAGCCTACTGTGATATTTTTGATAGAACGTACTGCTGTGCTAACGAATTGTAACGTTTCATGTGTTTGATTTTAAAAATTAAGAATGGGATCTGGCATCTAAAAACTGTATACTGTTTTTTATAACCACACCAACCACCAGTGGTGTAGGCTGAAGTTGGACCGCTACATGAACAGATGGAGCAAGAGTGATGCAGCGGCAGGGACAGGCACTGGTAAGTCACATTGCTTGCTTATTGACAATTACTCTTACTCACTAGCTACAAGGGCGTTGTTGTGATCGGATTCGTAAACCCCCATATTACAGCTCCAACGGTGGTTGGGTTACTTTAATTATAGCCTCTTCTATCTGCAACTCAGCAAGAGCACACATAATATAGGCTAAAAATGTTGCCTTTATGAAAATGTGAAAGGACGGAAGGTTAAAAGAATGGAGGTTGAAAAGAGTGAAAAGGTAGGATGCGTGGGTGGATGAAAATGGATGCGTTGGGAAGTATTGGTATTGGGTAAATGGATGGATGGGTTAAAGGATAATTGAAAGAAAGGGTGGATAGTGTGGGTACTAAATGGATGGATAAAGGATTGTGAATTTGGGTGAAAGACTGGATGAGAGAAAGTGAAGCTTAAATCATGGTGGCTATGGGTGTATATAGGGAAGAATGAAAGGATGATTGTATAATTGCTCAGATGAATAAAGTAGGGCACCCTTCTTCTGTAGAGAGATCAGCGATGCCCCTCTATTCTTCTAAAGTAAAAGCTCTACCTACCTGTCTAATCCATCTGCCTTACTCTGCAGTAGAGTAAGTCAAGTTTCTTTACTTTCCTTACTGCACAGCGAATCAATTTGTTTGAAAGATTCATGATGGTGGGTGAGACCAATGAGTAAAGTGGGACTAGTAAGTGCCCAATTTGATTTCAAGTTTGGTATAGGGTATACTCTTTGATGAACATGGCAAATACAAGCTACAAAAGCCCATTCTTTTCCCTGTAGTGCAGTGCATTGTTTTCCCCCTGTCTACTTACGGCAGACAGAACAAAATATATCTACATTTTAAACATGACATGTGTGATGTACTTTATATTTATTTATCTGCCTCTTTGGAGTCAGGGTAGAAACTTAACTAAGCGAAAAGCATGTGAGGAAGAGCAGGGCCATTGAAAATAAAGATAGATAATTATCAGCTACAGCTGCCCGAGCTGCAGAAGGTAACAATGTACTTGAAGTGCTGGCTAGCATGCCTCCAATTTTGTGGCACAACAACACGTACTCCATAGTGCATAATGCCTTACTGATCCAAATGAGAGGTAAATCATTTTTATTTTTCCATTAAATGTGTCTGTTTAGTTACTAGAAAAACTTTTGAAAGAAAAAAAATGAAATCACAATTATCTTCATCTGGTCCTATTCTGCCTTAATTCTTTTCTACCAGAAAGTTAGTGCTTCTTATGTGAGTCATGTGTAGGAAACAAAATTGAATAATGGCCTTGTGACTCTCCTAATTATATATAATCACATCAAATTCCATCGTCCCTAGGGGACCAGCAATGTAGTGCTACTGTGCCACCTACTATCTATCATTTGAAGAACTGTTTGTTCAGAGCATACAGTTTTCTTCTTTTTCTTCATATACCTAATCCTGCCCAATGACCACCACCAACCAGGCAGGAGATAACAGCCCATCTGCAGCAGCAGAGCCTGGGGAACAGTCAGGTGAATACCAGTTCCTGGTAATCCTGGAGGAGGAAGAGGCTGAAACAGCTGCCACAAACCCAGCAGAGCAGCACACTAGCCCGGCCAGTACATCGCTGGCGCCGCTGCCAGCAGTCAGGGTCCCTGACTTCTCCTGCTGCTGTGCCCTCCCACTCCACCAGGGCATTGCTCCGATGCATCCTACAGAAGATTGGTCGGGTGGAGAGCCGGTTCGTCAGCATAAAGCAGAGCATCGACCAGCTCCGGACCCATGTTGACGGTGCCCTTTTTTAAGCCGTTTTTATTTTTTGTTTTGTTTTGGTGGGAGGGACTTGTTGTAGGTGGAGAGGGTGGGAAAGGATGTGGGCTGGACTTTGAACTTTTGTCTTACTTTTTGGGGACAGGGTTATTTGTTCGGGGAGAGGAGTGTGAGTGTTGTGGGTGGAGAGGGAGGGTTTTCTGTTCGTAAATAATAAAGGGGATGCTTTTTTATTATTTCATTCGCATCTCAAATCTTTATTTTGGTGCTTTAGACTTATAGTTGTACTGCTGTCTTTTAGTGCAGTCCATTATGTTTAATCTGCTAAAAAAAGTGTAGGCCATTTACTTATACCTGTGCTCTATTTCCCTCTGCAACTATTATTGACCACTAAGGGATGATTGCCCTTGCCTATTTTGCCTACAAAGCCCTGTACACACAGACTACAGTAGGAGTTAAATACTAACTCAACAACTTCACTTCAAGCCATAGTTCTTCTCTTACCTGAATAGATGAAGCGAGAGAGTCTTCTTACTGCAAGGTTTTTCCCAAGATGGTACTTGAAGGAAGCGGTAGGTAGATAGTAGTAGGAGGAGGATAGCAAGGAAGACATAACTTGACAGAAGGTGCCACTCCCACCTACGCAAACTCCAACTACAGGATTAATCAAAGGGTTATCCATCACTGTCACATCAATTGAAAGAAAACAGAAATAGTGGGTCATCATCATATTATCATAACTGTAGGAAGACTGAGACCAGACTTCCACAATGACAGCATTGATACACAGCAAAGAAGACCTGATATGATAATAAAATTTCTTCTGAGCAATGGTGGGGCACTAAAGTATCAATCTAAACTTAGGAAATTAGATCATGGAGTCAGAAGGTGGCTCAGACCCAAGAGTGTTTGGACCAGGTTAAGCGTTTACGGAACACACACACAAGGCATGAAGATGTTGATGGGGCTGGTGTGGAATATTGCTCAGGTAATAGAAGGTAGATGGTCAAGCAGTCAGTTGGTGTTGCTTTCAACACATCCCCCAGCAAGTGTGTGATTCATTTATGGTATAAATTAAATTAGGTCACACCTCAATAAATCACACAGCCCAGTGGAAGAGGGTAAAGGGCTCAATGAATAGATAGGAAAGGGGATTTGGAGAAAGGTGTGACAAAGACAAACACCACACAAAAGAAATCACAACAGTATTCATGTGGGTACTGAGCAGCACACCATCATCAATCTGTTGTGGAAGGAAACAAAAGGACAAGTAAGTATGACACAGTTCAGTAAATGTATTGGAAGCAGTCCTTCTGCCCCAGGAAGACCCCAGATAGTATATCCTAGGTGTTATGTCTTCTAGTTTTGAAAAATGGAAGATTGAATGTAACCCGCCCAGTTCTAAAATGTATGATTGTTAAAAGAAAAATGATACCGTATTGCCAAATTCAGTGATGCATCTCCATTCTTCTTGGAATGTCCATTACTCTGGTGCCTGTCTGAACCTGTCTGGTAGATAAGCTGGAGTCTTGAGCTTTCCAAGTTTTGTTTGTACAGGAGAGGACTAGGAGAGAGTGTGTGTATTGAAAAATACAGTAGCTGTATTATAGAGTAAAGCAAAAGGACAAAAGAAAGCAAGGTAAACTTCATGAGGAATCAGAGGTGTACCAAGAAGGCTCAGAGGCAGAGCAAGAACATGAGAGGAGTTTCACATTTGATCTATCAATGCAGCAAACACATACTCAGCAGCATTTCCAAATCAATGCACCTCTCTCCAGTTCACAAAGCTGAGTGAGTACTAGGCCTCAGAGTTTTCACCATGATCATGGGTTCTCTTCAAAGCTGAAAACTTTCTCCTTTCTAGCTGCTGAGGTTGTCCCACCCTGAGTCCTTCCATCTTCCTCCTCCAGATTCCAAGTAAGTCTGTCTGAGTCCCAAACCGAGCGAGGTAGACCTATGAAGTGCACTGCTGCTGAATAACAAATAGAGAAACAGATCTGCTGTATTTTTTTGTGCAGATTTGTATTTGCTAACCAAAGTGACTGGTTTCTTATGAAGAAGCAGAAAAAAAGGAGTAGACCCTGCAGGTAAATTTCACTACTTTTGAAAGGCCAATAACTTTCAGGAAACAATTATCACCAATCAGCCCCCAAAAATTGCAAATCATTGGAAACAAGTTTACAAATTTGCTGACCTCCCTCCCTCACTGTCAGCTACCACATACATCCATCATCACGCACAAATTCACAATCAATCAATATAGCACCACTCATTGGTACAAAAGTTACTTAGTTACCTCTTCCAATCCAAGCACAGTAGTTGAAAAAAGTACCTCCTCTTTGATGGTATCCACACTTTAGAATTAGGCACTGGCACTGGCAGCCTTATAGTCAATGATCTTCTAGGGCAGGGCAGCTAGGTGATGTAAAAATAGGATAGGTAATGGCATGTGAAGGAAGCAGGCATCATCACTATTGTCCTGATGGGTATGTGGGGCCTTCTTCCATGCACACGGGTCGAGCTCCAATCTGAGCTTATATATAATATAAAATCAGTACTGGAGCAGCATAAATCGACACTAACATACTATTGCACTAGCATATTTTTCTTTTCAAAGAAAGAAAGAAAGACAAAAAGAAGATGAACGAAAAATAATTAAAAAGTTCTATGGTAGCATTGGCATACTCAATCCGGGAAGTAGAATTCATCCTCAAACTCAAATGGTACTCCCAGAAGTTGGTCAGCTAACATGCTTGATTCTGACCAATCATTCTCTTTCTCCTCCTGTGGTGTTTCGGGAACAGTGTAATCAGTTGGTATGAAATGCTGGTTCATTTTGATCATGGTCAGTCTCTCCACATTTTGAGGTGAGAGACTGGTCCTTCTCACTGTAACAACTGCACCAGCTGCACTAAACACATGTTCAGCAGACACACTGGCTATAGGAAAAGCAGGAAACTTTATTGCCAGCCTGCTGAGCTCTTGTCATTAGCGCATCTTATCATACCAATACACCAATGGGTTTTGATCCACATACACCTCTTTTGGGTCATCCAGATACTCCTGGAAATGAATGGTCACTGGGTTTTCCACCTGGTTGACAGCTTCTTCCTTCGCCACTGGACATAGGACCTGCCACTTGAAACCGAGCCAATGCTGTGTTGGGTTCTGATTCTTCTGTTGCTGTTGATGCTAGTTTTCATATGGTGGGGGTGGTGGATGTGAGACAAGACTGCCCTCTCTGGTCTTTGAATGTGGCAACCCAGAACTGTGGAGTGGGACGCCAAGTTCCAACCGTTCTTCTTCCAGTTCTCCTGCTTGCTCAATAATCCACTTCTGGTATTGTGAAACATCCCCTTCAGAAAAAAAGAATGATAGCGGAAAGTTTTTTTGTTGTGTGGATCAGGTAGGCTGGCACAGATGTACTCCTGGGATGTGATGATGTAATTTTGCAGCACTATATTACAAGTCAAGCGGTACAAGCGATAGCTTAGGCTTTAGCCAAGGCATACACTTCTGGGTTTTTGTTTGCACCTCCAAATACAACCTTTCAGATACCTTCTTTAGCTGCTCCTGTAGCAGATGCAATAACCGGATAGCTTGGCCCATTTTACTGTCCTCCTTGCTAACTGCCCATGTGAAAACCTTAAAAAGGAGCAGCATCTGTATGAGGCATTTGACTAGGCCCCATTTGTCCATCCATGGTCATAGCTTTCCCAATGGCATCAGCTCCTCTTTGACTGACATAGTCATTGATCTGTTTGTACTGCTCAAACAGACGTTGCAATATATAATAGGTTGAGCTCCAATGTATTGGTACCTCCCATATCAGGGCTTTAACTAGTACTCTGTTATCACACTGAATTTCACCATTGTTTCTGGGCTTTAAAAGAATGGCTGAAATTAGTGCAGATGCATCTGCAGGTGGTCAGTATGCTGCTGCCTATGTCTTTTTTTAAAGAAAATCTTGCACAACCAGGTTGATGCTGTATGCCATACACAGAACTCCGAAATAGCCACCATCTGTCATGGCCTTGACTATGTTGCTGCCATTGTCCGTGACACAAATCCAACTCGAAGACCTCTGGGTTTCAGCCATCCAGACACCTTGCTATAAAATTCCTCCAAGATGTTTGCAACTGTGTGTGACTTCTCCATGGTGAACATGGCTACTGTTGCATGCTGCTGAAAGCTCGTAAAAATTTCTTCAGGGCCACGACCTGTAGATAGCTTTTGCTTTACCCTTAGAAAACAGATCCAGTGTGCAGTGATGCACATGTAATCAGTCGCCTGACAAGTGTGGACAACACTTTGCTGCAAAGCTTGTACAACCAGTTGCAGCACATTGTAATGCAGCGCTGCAACAGCAACTCTGGCAAATTAGGTCCAGCTTGGAACCTCCCATTTCAGGCAGAGTGCTGCCACAAACTCTAAAAATCCCACTTCTTCCACCAAAAGAAAAAGGGAGGGGGTCCAGCGCTAACATAGTTGCCAGCTTCCCATTGTACAAACATGCCATTAGGTGGTTGCAGGCACAGGGATCCTTCTTCCTAAATAGATCCGCAACTGCAGCTTTGATTATCTTCTTTTATGGGGCCACTGATGCAGGTGACTTTTCAGACGTAGATGGTGGTAGAGTAAATTTGTGTCACGGTGCCGTCACGGTATGCTGTGGTGTCTCCACCTGACTCTTCCTGTGTCATTGTGAGGATGCTGAGGCGGCTGATTCTGGTGCACTGCTGGGGACAGGTCTGCCTTGAATGAGGATGATGTCACCCTCTTCTTCCTCACCTTCCACCGTGATTTGACCAGTTGTAGCTGATGTTTCCTGGCTTACCTCACCTTCACCACCGCAACCACGCTGAGCTGTTTTTTTTAAGGTGCTCCTCAAACAGGATTGTGTGACATTTTATCATATGGGTCATCTGCCATCCAGTAGCATAATGTGAACCTGGCTTACCTTGATGAACACTTGCATGGCAAATGGAGCATATGACAATGTTCTCCTCCTCTTTGCTAATCATAAAAAGTCCCAAACTAGGGAGGAGTACTTTCTTATTGGGCCACTGCCTGAAATACTGAAGGAAGGTGGGTGTGTCTTTTGCCTCTATGCAGTGCATACTTCTATTGAGATAAAGGTTGGTGCAGGTCTCTGCTGGGGCTTTACAAACATTGGAGCTGGCGCTGCTGCCTGTGCCAAATCCCTTGGAGCAGGTTGGATAGTAAAGTCGGTCTCCTCTGTGCTAGCTTCCACAATGACTGGCTCATCATAATCATTCTCATCATACGCTTCCATGATTCTAAGGCTTTCTGGAACTTTTCTTTTCCCTTGCCTTTCCTGGCGGCTCCCAGACTCTGTCGGGGTCCACTCTATGTCCCTATCATCATCATCGTAAGTGGTGCTTGGAGAAGGTGGTGGAGTAGTTCCCTCCCTTTTTCTTGCTGGAGAGCTGGGAACCCTTGATTCTAAAAGAGGAAGTTCTTGCTAGACAGAAAGTTCCACCTCCTGTTCTTCTCCAACTTTGGGAAGATTTGGCTGCGGTTGCTGTCCTCCTTGCTCTGTTTCCTGAAATGATTGGCTATTTTTTGCAATGTGGCATTTGTTGCAGGTTGAAAAAAGTGCAAAAACATGCAATCTTAGTGTGGTTAATTATTTATGGAATATACCTTTTTAATCAAACATTGTAAAGGCAAACCACATCACCACACCATTAAAAAAAGATACATTTCAAAACTAGACTGCACAACAGGCAGATGTGGATCTTTGATTTATCTCCATCCGTTTTAAAGGAGACACCTGGGGTAGTCAGAGAGAGGTGCATGGGTAAATGGAATAATCCTTTATAAAACCTATGGCGGCAAGGTGGTCCAGGGGGAATGCAATACTCATTAACAAAATGAATTATGCTGTTGATTTGTCTGCTGTGCTTGGGAGGAAATGGAATTACACCTAAGAAACTGAATGCTGTAGTGCAGCTCTGCGTCTTTAGTGGATGAATGGATGGAGGAATGGAATGGATTGGATGGATGTGGATGACTTGGTCATGGCAAAATACAGAATTAAATACAAATTAAAATACAAATTAAAAAGTGTAAGAAACTAAAAAATTAAATATAAAAATGAAAATGAAAAATTAAATAAAAAATGAAAATTAAAAATTAAAAAGTTAAAAAGTAAGAAAAAATTATACAAAAATAAAATATAAAAATTACAATACAAAGAATTTCCAAAATTAAAATTAAAAATCAAAAGGAAAAAAGAAAAGGAAAAAATATATTAAAAAAACTAAAATATAACAATTAAAATAAAAAGAAATAAAAAAATGTAAAAACAAATGTCATAAGAAGTTAAAAAGATCAATAATTAACGATGTTGTATGTAAGTCTATGTCAAAGACACACTGGCTTTTCAGTGCACGCTCAAAATGCCTGTCAGACAGCCACATGGTCAAACAACAATAATCAGGAACAGGGAGGAAGCATGGAGAACAAAGAACACATGTAAGCATATTGCAAGGGACACTGGGATGATGGACAAAATGGCAGCTGTTCAGCCACATGGTGAAACAACAACAACAAGGACCGAGGAGAACAAAGAAGAACACATGCAAGCCTTTTGGTAAAGGGGCACTGGCTGCATGCACACACAACATCCTCCTATGCCACCAAATATTATTACCCCACAATATATACACTTTCTGCAGACAAAATGAAATGCCATCAATAGCCAACATTTTAAATGTAATCCAATGCCATCCCTTCCCTAAATGAAGTTTTGAAAACTTATACCACTGAAATATTTATTTCATGCACTGATGACTACTATTACTTGCCTGGGCCAACTGGCTAAATGGCCCTTTGGAAATCTAGGCGACATACTAAAATAACATTGCAAATGTTACAAACATGTAGAAAAGGTACTGAGCTGTGATACAATTTTCCATTTGAAAAAAACGTGAAAAATCAATGAAATGCAAAATAAATAACAACTAGGCCCATATTTAAACTCCAGGCCACCCACCACTGTAAATGTTTAAAATCAAATTAAAGTGCAAAGAAATACAGTTGAATGTCCAAGCAAACAGACAACAATACTGCTATTCAATAGTTTTAGAACTTACTTGCGTGATTTCACAAAAACAAAGTCCTTAAATTCAAAGGTATATCCAGGAGACAAAGAGGGTGATTCTTCCACCTTGAAATCCAAGTGAAAAGTGACCAGGGGGATGGACAAAGCACTGGGAGGGGCTTGCTGGACAGAAACAGGAAGTTGGAGTCTCTGACACACTTCCTTCTTGTTTGAAAAAAAGGCTTTTCAATCTGAAAAATAAATTGCAAGGTCCATTGGAAAAGAAAATCTAGTAAAAAAAATTCTTTTTGACTAGATTTAGTTGCGCTGGAGTAGAAAATCTACTTCAGAAGGGAGTATGTGCCTGTGAGTGACCCATTTTGTCCGCCGGCGTGGCTGGAAGCAATGCGAGAGAACATGAAGTCTTGCAAGAGAATGACAAAACCCAATCTCGACAGCGCAAACAAACAGCATTCCACGCTGGAGTTTGGAATTTGCTACTCTGCATAGCGTGAAGTGCCTAAATTCTCCAAACTCTGCCGGAGGAGGGGAGTTCTATGCCCAGGCCTACTCAAAAGTAAATGGTCTAGTGCATTGTGAGAAATAAAGCTCTGACCTCCAGTAAGTTTGAGGCCGCTACTCTTTTCTCCTGTACTCCAGCACATCGAAGTAACCACACGCTGTGCTTGTTGCTGTCAAAGCTTGCTTGTGGCCAGCCAGGGTATCACCACCTTTGCTTGATGCTGCACCTTGAAGAAACCTCGCAACACCTTCAACCACCCACCTCTGCGGCTATGTTGTTGAGTCTTTGAAACTGTTTACTCTCCAGCATCATTTAAGTGGTAAATCCAGCAGCTGCAGTGCCTATGTTCAGTACCAAAGACAGCAAGGACCACTCTACCCCGGGGCAGTATGAGCCAGGTAAAGTTGTACTGCCTGGTGAACCTTGTTCCGGGGACTCACAACAGCTTAACCTCCGGTGAGTGACCGAGTGTCACAAATGTGTTTTTCCAGCAACTGCAGTTTCCATTTTCAGCACCAATGACAGCCAGGCAACTCTGCACCTGGGGCTTATGAGCCAGATAAAATTATACTGACTGCTGAATCCTGGTCCTGGGATCCACATCATCCTAACCCCAAGTGGTTTCCACTGGACTCTACCTGTAAGGGACTGATTGTTACTAGATGTTTTCTCCATTGACCACAATGTTAAGGTTTGACAGTAGTAAACTGCACTGATATATTTTTCATTCTAAAGCCCATGCCTCCAGTTAGACGTGTTTGATTAAGTTGGTTTTGGTGTCTAAATTTTTATAAAAATCTGCTTGATTTTTTTAAAATGGTGGCAGATTTCCTTTGAGTCATGTCAGTCACTTAATGACCATGTTGGTGCGCTGAAATGCTTAACATATGTTCCTCTAATAAAGCCTGAATGCTCTGTACCACACTACCAGGACTGAGCTAGAGATTTCTTATTGTGACTCCAAGGGACCCAGTTTGGGGCATTGTGAGAGAATTGCGTAGTGAGATATAACCATCTTTACTGCATAATACTCCACTTTCCTACAACAACCATCTGTGGCAATTGTAAACACTAACTCATTTTCCTGTAAGTAACATTTCTCGTTAAACATGCCTCACTACTGGAAGTGTGTTTCCACTCTGCCTAGAAAATAGTTCAAAAATTTGTTTAGCTAACTTACTTCTTCTGATGACATTTCTTTTTAAGTGAATTAATCAGTTTATCTAAACATCTCATTCTTTTCAAAATTAGAATACATAAATTTGTCTTCAACACAAAGGGAAGGGCTTGTCTACTAGACACTCAGAAAACTATTTTTGATGTTGAGATGCTTTTCACCTTTCCACTCTTTCCTCTCTTTTCATGCTCCTCACTAACTTTTACACTACTCTGCTATAGAAGAAGGTTTCATGCAATTCTTTGCATTTCTTCTTTAACCTACATTGTTGGACAGTTTCTTTTCTGGTCTTTAGTTTTTTTTAAAAAGAAGCACATTCATGTTTAAACTTTAACACATCACTATGATTTACATCTGCAAGTGAAAAGTTAAATGATATTCATTTGTTTGTAAAAAGCTCAGTGCACTTGCCAGATTTAAATATTTTTTTGCCATATGTCCATGTTCTGTCTGTCTTTCAACTCTTGAGGCTTGTTCATAGTAGCTTTGCTTAATGTTCTTCTTCTGCAGTTTCATTGACATCTTTAGATGATTGAAAGACCTACACATAACCCAAAAGCACAGGTTATTCATTTCCCATTGTCACACACTTATCAGTAAAGCAATCAGAATATTTCAGATGACTTTATACGTAATGATATGTACAACAGGTATACTATTTTGGAGTATATTTATTAAACACTTGCCTCACCCTTGTGCCACAAAGTGGGACGCAAAAGCAATGCTACACTTAAGTTAGATTTATCAAGCAATGCAAGGCCACCTTGTGTGGCATTGCCTGGTTTGATAAATCTAGAATAAGACAGCACAGCGCAAATTGCTGCATTTAATACTCTTCCCTGGGAAGGTGTCCCATGGGTACAGTGGGTGTTACCATACAACCATCCAATTATTTTGGTGCATTCCCAGAGTTACCATTACTGGTAGACCTGGGAATGCATCAAAATCCTCTGCCTTCCCAGACGGAATGAGGAGAAATATTTTTGTTTCTCTTTGTTACTTTCTCTTTCTATGTATGCTGCACTCTGAAGCACACGTTGAAAGAAAGAGAAACATGCCTCTCAGGATTGCCTCTTTCTGCACAAAAACAATCCTGCCTACAATGCAGGCACCCTGTCACCAAGGCAACACATTGTGCACCAGCGCAGGGAAAAGACAGGAATGCATCCTACAATGTTAAGTACAGTGCATTACTGCCTTTCCCCTATCACGCAACACTATGCTGAATCCGCATGCACAGTAAACGCTATGGGGCAGATTTATGGGGATAGTCACGCAGTGCAGCACAGGAAGTAACCTTGCTGCACTGCATGACAGGGAAAGGGCAGGATGCACCGTATTTAAAAGAAGATGGCACATTCCTGCCTTTAGACCTGTGCTGGCACCCTTTTTGCTGCCTAGCACCAGATATTTTCCCTTGTCACCCCTCACTGGGGAAGAAATGTCATTTTGGCTCATACACAGGTCTCCCAGTCTTGTTAAATCTGAGAATGCATCAACAACCATGGGATTTGTATGGGAACACCCACGCAATGTCCATGGAATGCCTACCTAGGACAGAGTAAGACAATGCAGCGATTTGCACTGCGTTGCATTACTCCAGATTTGTGGAGCCACTCAGGGCCAAGCAAAGTGTCTTTGCGTGGCTTCAAAAATCACATGAATGGTTTGCATCACCCTTGCACCACGTTGCGTTGTGCTAGCGATGATGCAACTCAACTCATAATTATGCCCCTCGGTGTGAAAGACTTTACTGAGCAGCTTACTAATGTTTAAATACCTCCTCTTTGTTGGAAAAGGGGTATATATATTTGGGATTACTAATAGCCACATTACTAGTAACACCTCTGTACAGAATAGAGGGTCTCTGTTCAGGACTCCAGAGAAACACTAGACAATGTGTTATGTCAGTTTGTTAGGATGGAGAATCTGTATAGTAGAGTTTGATGAGACTGACTGTTTCCTATACAAGTCTATACAGAGTAAATGGTTCACTTTTATGAGAACATTTGGTCTTTTCTGACATCTTGCTACAAAGCAAATGCTGGTTGTAAAAGGCTTTAGTGAGGTCTGTCCCCTTTTCAAACACCTTTTTATCTGGGTGAATAGGCTATGTCAATGGTTTTGGTAAGACTGGTCTCTGTAGTGACAACTGTGTACACGGCAAAGCTCTGTATAAAAGGTTTTACAGGAACACAACCTCATATATTATGCCATTATTACAGGGTAAAAAGTAATTACTTATTTTATCACAACATAGCCGGTCTGATGAGACTCCTCTCCATGGTGAATGCTGGGTCTAAAAGACTTCATAGAGAAAGTCTTCACTCTCTAAAGATGTTTTTCTCTTAGTGAATAGGGTGTTTAGTTCAATACACCAAGTCCACCCACTCTAGTGTTTACCTGAGCAGAATAGACAGCCTGTGTACAAATGTTAGGAGAAAAACTAGGCCATTTTCTAGTATATTGCAACATGCTATAGATTGTGTATGATAGAAGTTCATGAAAGAGTGATCCTATCTCTAACTACCCTGTACCAGCATTTACTCTAGTGACACCTCAGGAAAGAGATAGTGCTTCCTCTAAAAGAAACCTAGTACATGCTGTGTTATATAGCTTTACAAACAGCAAGCTATCTCTAACACATTTTAAGGTAAGTTTTTCTTTTTGTTTTTAATGGTTTATTAGTTGTTTAGAATTTATATACATATATATAAATTCTAAACAAGTAATAAACCAATTTAAAAAAAAGAAACACCTTAAAATTCGTTGTTCAGGCAATCGTTATTCAGACAAAATCGTTGTTTAGACAGTAGTTGTTCAGTACTTCATTGTAGAGACTTTTTAGTTGTTTAGCAGTAGTGGTTTAGGCTGTCGTTGTTTAGGACCTGGTTGTTCCAGCACATATTCAGGTGCAGATTCTTATTAGTAGAGTTTGATGAAAGAAGAGCTCCATTGCTTATAGGGGTGTACAGGGTAAATGATTCTTTTTTATGACAACATAGTCTGTATGGTGAGACCTCTCTTCAGGGTGAAGGATGGGTGTGAAAGGCTTCCCTCTGTAAAGATATTTTCTCAGAGTGAATAGGGTGTTTGGTTCCCTATAGTAAAACCAATCTTGCTAGTTATTACTCTGGGCAGGTTTGACAGTCTGTGTACAAATATTGAGTGAAACACACACCCTGTGCTATCATAGTTCAACATGCTATACATTTTATATGATAGTTACATCAAACAGTGATCCTATCACATTCTACCCAGTAACAGCAGTCACTTTAATGAAACCTCACCAGAGAGCTAATGTTTTCTGTAGAAGAACTGAGCCATCTATTACCTACTGTTTTATATAGCTTTGTAAACAACACGCTCTCTACTGATATCTCTGAGTAGAGTGAAGGGTGTGTGTAGAAGGACTCGGTGAAAAACTAGGCCCTCTGCCACTGCATTTTAATAGAATGCAGAGTGAAGATAGTAAACTTTGATGTAATAGTAAAACTTTGTAATACAATTGTATAGAGAGTGAATGGCTCACTTCTATCACAACATTCCCTCTCTACTAATAGGTCTGTTGAGGTTAAAGGCTGGGTGTAAAAGGCTTTAGAGAGTAATTCAGCCCTGTACAAAGGTGACTCATTTGAGAGAAGATGGTGTATTAAAGCGTTTACAGACATTAAGGTCTATACTGATACCTAAACAGAGTAAAGGACTAGTATGCAAGGATGTAGAGAAACACTAGGGATTCTGCTAATACATTTAAGCAGAGTACATATTGTTTATGGTATAGTATGATGAAAAACTACCTCTTTCTCATACAAGTCCATACAGAGTGAATAGTTCGATTTTATGACAACATGCCATCTGTGCTGACACCTCTGTACAGGGTGAAGAGTGGATGTAAAATGCTTTAGTGATGAACTCATCTCTCTCTGCAAACCTTTTCTCAGAATGAATAGAGTTGCCTGACTCAGTTAACACAGACCCATGTCTCTACTGCCACCTCTGAAAAGGGGGAAATATCAGTGTAGAAAAAACATGGAAGCACTACATTTTGTCTGAGATAATATGTTGTATGAAAGGGTTTACAAACAGTAAGCTCTCTATACCGTGTGCTAACACATTTTAAGAGGGTCCAGAACAAAAAACGGACAATTTGATCAAAGCCGGAATCCAGCTCATACAATTCGATACAGAGTAAATACTTCAGATTAATAACAACATATCCTCTTAGCTACCATCTCTCTACAAAGTGAAACCTAGGTATTATAAGGTTTACTGAGGTAGTCTCTTCTCTCAAAACACCTTCTACATTAGTGGACACACCTTATGACTGCGCTTGCTACACCCATGCTCCAAAATCACATATAGTAACTGCAATACTTACAATATACAACAACTCCTATGGGACACCTAGAACTTAGTACAAAAAATATCTCAATAGCCATCTATAAACACAACAACATATCATAGATAGAATCAGTTAAGTTTCAATAGGAAGTACTCTTAATTTACATACAACACCTAATATTCTAAAACTTCAACTGCAGCTAACACAGAGAACAAAGACACATCTCCAATTAGCACAGCTCAAAAACATTCGTCTTAAAGTTCCAATATTCATTTCTTATCATGTGTTGTTACATTTTTCAGTACTAAACAGTTTGCAAACACATTTTAAATTTTCATATTATTAGTGCTCTCATAAAGAAGAAACTGTGAAACCCTAGAACATTTAAAACTGTTTTTCAGAAATATTATAATTAAATATTTAGCCACAGACTTCCTACTTCAATTACTCTATGTTTTTAAGTACCTGCAAATGAAGCTGCACCTTGAAGGTAGATGAATACAGCAATATCCATTATTCAAAATTTAAATGACTTCTGCGTGGCACAAGTCAAAGATATTGCACTTGCTTCACTTCCAAATGGCCAGGGACAATCTCAGGGTCTGAGGTTATGCAACAGGTATAAGTATCGAAGCTTCAAGCCTTGCTGACAATCACATTGTAATTTGTTTAAAACTTTTGTAGAGGGAATGTCAACTAGTAGTTGACCCTAATTTTACCTGTTTGTAATATTTTATTTAACTTAATTGTTAACATGGAAACATGTGGTTTATTTGTATTGCTTTATGGTTGATTTAACCAGTTAATGACACTTGTAATGTGCTAGTACACACTTTTTATTCTTCCTGCCCAATCCAGCTCACAAAACTCTTGCAGGATCGTAAAAAGACTTCATGGCAGGGTGACCAGGTAAATTTCCATGTGACTCTCACGAGAGGCTTGTGGAACCATATGAGGCCACACAGCAAGCTTCACCTACAGAAGCTTGTGGATGACTCTTGCAAAACCCTTGAGAGATCCTGTGAGAACACATCATGGCAGGGTCACCTGGTAAATTTCCATGCGACCCTCGCAACTGTCTCTTGGGATCGCACAAGGTCACACAACAAGCTACACCTGCAGTAGCTTGCATTCTACCTTTGCAAGACTTTAGCAGGATTACTCACCCAATAGTAAAGCGTGTACTGCTTAACCAACAACTGTGCACCTTACAAACCGCAGTTTCTCACAACCTAACCTTCTTTTTTTAACTTTAAAAAATCTACCAATTACATGTGTATTTTTGCCTTCCTCCAATATTTTCTAGTTTCATGTAACATCATAGTCCTCCTGAAGCTTATTCATTCTGCTGAGCACGCATCTTCTTACTGACATCTCCATACTGCACCATGGTTTGCCTCTGAATTCTGGTACACAGCTTTAGCCACTGGGCTAGAGAAAATGCCACTAGTTGTAGTATTGAAAATGTTCTTGAGTTTCCAAACTTGGGCATTAATTGGATTGGCACAGAGCAATGGATTGGAATCATTTGTTACCAACGGTTGAAAGCATTTTGGATTGTGAGCACCCAGATTGCATGATAGTGCACTGTGGTGGCTTTGACCTAGTTACAGGGGTTGCTCTTAAAATGAAGGAAACCTTTTCCCAGTTGATGTCTCTCTTTTCTCACACAGCCTTTTTACATTCTCATATGTATTAAAGGCAAACATGTCAATGGTCAAAAGGGTTTTACCCGATGATTGAGAAGTCCCAGAAGCATGTTAATAAAACAAATTCTGCATTTCTTCAAGAATATGCCGTGGGCTCTATTTATCATAACAATATCTGTTTTAATATGCCACGTGTCTAAAGGTGAGATGGAGTGCACTTCACTACAAAGGAAAGAGGACCTTCCTTAATAAAATCAAGGAATGCATCTACTTCTACATGAAACACTATAAACACAAAGGGGGTCATTCTGACCTCGGCGGTCGGTGTTAAAGCGGCGGCCAACCCGCCAACAGGCAGGCGGTAAAAAAAATGGAATTCTGACCCTGGCGGGAACCGCCAACACAGCCCGCCACTTTAACACTCCGACCGCCACGGCAGGGCAAACAAACAGCGCGGCGGTCACCGCCAACAGACAGGCGGCAGACAATGTACCGCCCACCCTATCACGACCCACCAATCCGCCACCTTTTCCGGGGCGGGAGCCCCGCCGATAAAAACAGGCGGAAACAGACCACGAACGGGAAAACGCTCACCTCTATACACTCCACGAGGAATCTGGACAGCATGGAACCCGAATTAAACATCCTACCAGCGATTGTCTACCTGCTCCTCTACCAGGAGCACGAACGCCACCGCAGGAGACAACGGTGAATACTGCACCTACGACACAGGGGAGGGGGGAGGAGAAAAGATTACGGGCACACACATACGCGACCCCCACCCCCCCAAATCCCCACACACCAATGCAGAGCAACAAGTCAGAGTTACACCCCCAAAACCCCCCGGAATAATTCAAAGACAAAATAAAATGATCATTAAAATAGAAGTATATTAAAGCATATTTGAACTTAAGTGAAATATGAGATTTTTAAAACAAATAAATCACAACATGAACAATGTATACATAGTCCAAAAGTCCAGCACATATTGGCTACATGCCATTGTTCGTGGGCCAATGTGCATAAACACATGGGCAAAGCCCACACACGAGACCCGATTCCATTGGAGAGAACACTGCTGGGGCATCAGATAATAAAACCACAGGCACCTCAGGGGGAAGGGAAGAGGGGGCACCTCAGCCACATGAGTCCACGACGCCAGATCCACGAGGGGCCTCCATGCCCACTGTACCATCCTGGGGAGTGCAAAGCCACAGTCTCTCAAGTCTCTACAGTGGGTGGATTGCCCACTGTACCATCCTGGGGAGTGCAAAGCCACAGTCTCACAAGTCTTTTCAGTGGGTGGATTGCCCACTGTACCATCCTGGGGAGTGCAAAGCCACAGTCCATCTGTTGGATTACAGACTCCACTGGTTATGGAGGAGGCATGGTGCCCAGAGTGCTTCGTGAAGCCCTGCCCGACACATATCCGGCCCTGCCAATGGGCCAGCGGTGCTTGAGATGAAGGGCCCAGCGGAGCGGTGCTTGAGATGAAGGGCCCAGCGGAGCGGTGCTTGACAGGAAGGGCCCAGCGGGGCGGTGCTTGACAGGAAGGGCCCAGCGGAGCGGTGCAGAGACGGCGGGGCCCAGCGGAGCGGTGCTTGAGATGAAGGGCCCAGCGGAGCGGTGCTTGAGATGAAGGGCCCAGCGGAGCGGTGCTTGAGATGAAGGGCCCAGCGGAGTGGTGCTTGACAGGAAGGGCCCAGTGGAGCGGTGCAGAGACGGCGGGCCCCAGCGGAGCGGTGCTTGAGATGAAGGGCCCAGCGGAGCGGTGCTTGAGATGAAGGGCCCAGCGGAGCGGTGCTTGACAGGAAGGGCCCAGCGGAGCGGTGCTTGACAGGAAGGGCCCAGCTGAGTGGTGCAGAGACGGCGGGGCCCAGCGGAGCGGTGCTTGACAGGAAGGGCCCAGCGGAGCAGTGCAGAGACGGCGGGGCCCAGCGGAGCAGTGCTTGGGATGAAGGGCCCAGCGGAGCGGTGCTTGACAGGAAGGGCCCAGCGGAGCGGTGCAGAGACGGCGGGGCCCAGCGGAGCGGTGTTTGAGATGAAGGGCCCAGCGGAGCGGTGCTTGACAGGAAGGGCCCAGCGGAGCGGTGAAGAGACGGCGGGGCCCAGCGGAGCGGTGCTTGAGATGAAGGGCCCAGCGGAGCGGTGCTTGACAGGAAGGGCCCAGCGGAGCGGTGCAGAGACGGCGGGGCCCAGCGGAGCGGTGCTTGAGATGAAGGGCCCAGCGGAGCGGTGCTTGACAGGAAGGGCCCAGCGGAGCGGTGCTTGAGATGAAGGGCCCAGCGGAGCGGTGCTTGAGATGAAGGGCCCAGCGGAGCGGTGCTTGACAGGAAGGGCCCAGCGGAGTGGTGCAGAGACAGCGGGGCCCAGCGGAGCGGTGCTTTTCACGGCGGGGCCCTGTTCAGCGGTGCTTTTCTTGGCGGGGCCCTGTTCAGCGGTGCCTCTCTTGGCGGGGCCCTGTTCAGCGGTGCTTCTCACGGCGGGGCCCTGTTCAGCGGTGCTTCTCACGGCGGGGCCCTGTTCAGCGGTGCTTCTCACGGCGGGGCCCTGTTCAGCGGTGCTTGTCTTGTGTTCCTAGGGAACCAGATCTGGGCAATCATTCCCGCTCAGTCGCCATCCGACCTATCGCTTGCGGGGCCCTCCTGTGCTGGACTCCTGGGCCCGGGGGTGTCCTCCGTCACACCCCAAATGGGGCTGGTGGGGCCCTCCTGGGCAGCTCGCCTGCTGCCGGACTTCTTCGCCCTGCTGCCCTTGCCCTCCTTGGAAGAATCTCTGGGGCCCTTGCCTCCCTTTGAAGAATCTCTGGGGCCCTTGCCTCCCTTGGATGAATCTCTGGGGCCCTTGCCCTCCTTGGACGAATCTCTGGGGCCCATGCCTCCCTTGGTGGATGGGCCAGGTGACAGTGCAAGGCTGGTGTCCTTGGGGGAAGCCGTCTCAGGCCTGTGGTGCCGGCCCTTGCCTTTTTTGCTTCTTTTCCCAGGGGGTGGGCTGGCTGTGCCCTTGCTGCTGGCCGATGTTCCTGCCCTAAAAGCTGGTGGACTCCAATAGCCCCGAACGATGGTCATAGTAGGTGCAGGGCTTGTGGTGGCTGAGGTGCTGGTTGGAGTCTTACGAGATGGAGGGGGTGGGTCAGTTGTTGGAAAGAGGTCAAGGTTGGAAAGGAAAATCTATTTAGAAAGACAGGGACGGGTAGTTGTAGTGGGTATGGGAGTGGAGGAAGAGGATGTGGTTGTAGAAGAGTCAAGTGTGCTGTCTTTGGGTGCAGGTGCTTGTGACGGAGGCTGTCGTGAGGTGGATGGCTGTTGGGTGGGTGGCTGCCTGCGTTTGTGTGGTTTGGAAGAGGGGGTGACAGACACACTGGGAGAGGACACAGGGGACGTGTAAATGGTAGTGGGGGTGGTGACTGCACGTGTGCGGACTGTTCTGGTGGGTGTGGTGGTGATGGACGTACTGGCTGATGGTGGTGTGCATGCAGGTGTGAGTGGAGACGTCACAGGGAGGGAGGAGGGAGACGAGGAGGAGGGGGACACAGTGGAGGCAGTGGGTGTTGGTGTGTCTGCATGTGGATGTTGCTTGGGTGAATGCTTGTGTGATCTGTGGTGCTTATGTCTGGATGAGCTGCCCTTGGGTGTTGAGGTGTGTGCAGGCTGGTCTGTAGGTGTGTCTGGGATAGGCAGAGGAACAGGGGAGTGGGACTGGGTTGAGGAAGTTGGAGGGGGGAGGCTAGACACAGGGACAATTGCTGCCGTCAGTGCTGAGGCCAGAGCGTTGAACGATCGCTGATGGGCAGCCTGACCCGAATGAATGCCCTCCAGGTATGCATTGCTCCGATGCACCTCCCTTTCCACCCCCTGGATGCCATTCAAAAGGGTAGACTGCCCAACAATGAGCGTCTGGAGGAGGTCAATGATCTCCGCACGGAGGGCAGCAGGGGTAACTGGGGCAGGACCTGAGGTGCCAGGGGCGAAGGAGATGGCCGGCTTCGTGGCCGAGCGGGCACGGGGCGAAAGCTGAGGGGCTGCTGGGAGGGCGGAGCTGGTGCGCTGGGTGGCGGCTGTACCTGTTGTTGCGGTGGGCACGGATGTTGCCGCCACCACAAGGGAGCTCCCTTCCGAGGACGTGTCGGTGTCACTGACGTCTCCACGTGTCCCCGTTGTGGAGCCCCCCTCGCCCTCCGTCTCACTGGTTAAGTCCGAGTCTGTTGCAGGGCCCTCCGGGGCCATGTGAGATGCAGCTCCCTCGTGCGCCGATGCCACTTCTCCTCCGCCTGATGATGCTAATGCACACATGAACAGGAAAAACCAAACAAAAAGGGGGGGGGAGAAGAAAGAAAGACATGTTGAGTGCATGCATTGGCGGCACCGTTGGCGGAGAGGACAGACACAGAAGCCCCCTGCACTACGCCGCGCACTCGGGGTACACTACTCAATTCTAGTGACTTGGCCTACAAGTCTATGGGCGACAAATGCACACATAGGTGAGCCCGGGCCATGGATAGCTGTACTTAGCACCCTACAGAGGTGGGGGGCGGGGGCACAGGGCCATGTCTAACGGAGACGTCTAGCCTACAGAAACCACCCTGGCCTAGAGATAGCCACAGCCCTCCTCCCCCACCCAGACGCCTCCACTGTGCGCTAATATAGCGGAATGTGCTGATACTCTCCCCCTTGTGTCTGCTGTGATGTCCTCACGCGCCCATCCAAATCGGGCTAGGCCACCGCCAGGATCCGGGACATCAGGGGGGTCAATTGACGACTGGCACCCCTCCTACGTTGGGAGGCCATCCCCAGCAGAGCCTCGGCGGTCTTTCTGCTCCCGCGGCGGATGTCCTCCCACCTCTTGCGGCAGTGGGTGCCCCGTCTGTTGTGGACCCCCAGGGCCCGGACGTCCTTGGCGATGGCACGCCAGATGCCACCATCTTACATCCACCCTACTCAACACAGGTATAGCCCATACTACGTGCTCCCAGTGTACTTACCTGTTGGTCTGGAGGACCGTAGAGTAGCGCATACTGGGGGAGGACCCCATCAACAACTTTATCCAATTCCTCAGATGTGAAGGCAGGGGCCCTTTCCCCAGTCGCAGCAGCCATTGGGGGTCATTCTGACCTCGGCGGTAAAAGGCCCTTACCGCCGGTCAGAAGTCCGCCATACTACCGCCGCGGCCGCGGTAAACCGCCACGGTCATTCTGACCACCAACTGTGAAACCGCCAACAATCCGACATCCAAGGAAGGCCGCCGCATCAGCGGGCCGCGGAAAACTGGAGATGACCAAACCTCCACCGTCACGCCAACACAAACACGCCCATGCCATTCTGACCCACGAATCCACGCAGCGGTCTTTCAACCGCGGTATTCCATTGGCGGTACACACCGCCGCGCTCAAAATACACACACAGCACCAAAACATCTCAACATTGGACAATTTGAAATACGCACACCTGAGACACATACAAACAACACTCCCACACATCCAATTAACTATAAAACACACACCCACATCACCCACAAACCCCCACTAGTTGGAAATCGGAGCGAAGGCGATACAGACAGAGATAGAGAGAGCGAGCACAGCACTAGAAAACCCCAACACACACAGGAACCCCACTTCATCACCCACACCACATCTACGCACACATCACCACACATCACCACGCACATCACCACAAACACCACCCCACACCTCATCCACACCACCCCATGGCACCCCAAAGACACCCAAGGTTTTCTGACCAAGAACTCCGGGTCATGGTGGAGGAAATTATGAGGGTTGAGCCCCAGCTCTTCGGCACACAGGTGCAGCACACCACCTTAGCAAGGAAGGCTGAGCTATGGCAAAGGATCGTAGACAGGGTCAACTCTGTGGGACAGCATCCCAGAAATCGGGAAGGTATCAGAAAGCGATGGAACGACCTACGGGGGAAGGTGCGCTCGATGATCTCCAGGCACAACATCGCTGTGCAGAAGACTGGCGGCGGACCCCCACCCACTCCACCCCAATTCACAGCATGGGAGCAAGAGGTGGTAAACATTCTGCATCCTGATGGCCTCGCTGGAGTAGGCGGAGGAATGGACTCTGGTAAGTCGAATCTCAACTACTTCACCCCCCCCAACCACCCGCATGCCAACCCCCCCCACCCCCAATCCCAACCCCCCAGCACACAACCTCCCTGCCAATGTCTCACCAGCACAACCCACCCTAAACAACACCAACCCCTGAATGCCAACACAAACCATAGACAGCCACCACCAAAGCATGACCATTGCACATACCCATACACCCCCCCCCACCACCCTCACAACACCTCCCACAAGGGAATGCCAGCACTGGGGGACAAGGGCACTCAAAATGCACGCCATGGCACACACAGAAACAATAACCATACTCCTTTACCCCTGCAGGGCCCGAACGCCAACACACTGCCACGGAGGGTCCAGATTTGTCCATCCCACCCCCAGAACAGGCCCCCAGCGAGGACAGCAGTTCTGTCGACCTAGAACCTGACGACCAGCCCGGACCATCGGGGACCTCTGGACAGTCGGTTCCCCACACACAGACACAGGCCACAGCAGACCCAAACCCCTCTGGGAACACCAGCACAGCTCCCACCCAGCGGGCCCATGCCTCTGTCTCGCGGATGCGTCAATCAGCGGTGTGTCCGCCACTACAGGGCACACAGGCTGACCCAACACCCCAACAACAACAGGGACCTGGGGGCAGTGGTAGCGGGCACACCGTCCAGGGGACAGAGGCCCGGGGAAACAGGGCAACTGGGAGGGCTGCTGTGCGACAGGGGGGGGAGGACAGGCCCAGGGAACCGACTCTCCAAGAGGCCCTCACCACCATCATGGGAGCATACCATCACTCCCAGGAGACGATGGCGACGGTACTGCCCAGGTTCACCAAGATCCAGGCACAGCAGGAGGAACGGTACATGGGGTTCAGCAATGAACTCCGGAACATCGCTACCGCTATGGGGACCATAGTCCAGGCCCTCAACCGGATAGAAACCACATTGCGGGACCATGTGGCACCGCAAAGGGCCCCTGTCACTAGCCAGGAACAGCCTACCACCTCCGCCGGCGCTAGTGGTCAGGAGGCCCCCACAGAACGACGGGCCACCAGAACCCCACCTCCTGCTGAAGAACAACCACCCCGCAAGAGGAACCTGAGATGTCAAAGGAAGACAGAGTAGAATGCCAAGACCCCCGCCAGCCTAATATCCCCCCGGATGTCATTCCACTGTCCCACAGTGTCACCCTGTCCAACCTTGAACTGCCCCTGCTCCATCCTTCCACAGGCATATGGACAATGCACCTGTGCGACCGAGAACTGGACTCTGCCATGGACATAACTCCACCCTCACCCATCACCGTTTTAATATCATGTACCAATATCTAGCACTAAAAATAAATCACTCATTGCACTGAAATCATTCAGGAGTCAGCCTGTATTATTTACAAATGTATAACATATTACTGATCAATAATGTTCTGTTATGTTTGTGATGACAACATACCAGTGTCAACAAGCATTAGTCCATGGCTAACCAAGCAGAAGTCACGCAGTGGGTCATACAGCACTGAAAAGGGAAGGGAAAATCAAACATCAGTTTAAAGGAACTGGGGGGAAATACACAAAGTAAAGATGCAGGGGGCTTTCAGGAAATGTTAAATGGCGTGGGTGATTCTTACCTGTGTGCTACTGAAAATACTGTTGGATAACTCTGTCCCTGTTGTCTGGGTCGTCCTCTTCGTCTTCCTCCTCTTCACTCTCCGCAGGCTCCACAGCTCCTTCAACACCACCATCTGGACCATCCTCCTGCAGGAAAGGCACCTGACGTCGCAATGCCAGATTGTGAAGCATACAGCAGGCCACGATGATCTGGCACACCTTCTTTGGTGAGTACATCAGGGATCCCCCTGTCATATGCAGGCACCTAAACCTGGCCTTCAGGAGGCCAAAGGTTCTTTCTATGATCCTCCTAGTTCGCCCATGGGCCTCATTGTACCGTTCCTCTGCCCTGGTCCGGGGATTCCTCACTGGGGTCAATAGCCAAGGCAGGTTGGGGTAACCAGAGTCACCAATTAGCCACACACGGTGTCTCTGTAGCTGTTCCATCACATAAGGGATGCTGCTATTCCGCATCACATACGCGTCATGCACTGACCCAGGGAACTTGGCATTCACATGGGAGATGTACTGGTCAGCCAAACAGACCACCTGGACGTTCATCGAATGGTAACTTTTCCTGTTTCTGTACATACACCTGCTCATCGTCTTTTGGGGGTACTAAAGCCACATGGGTCCCATCAATGGCACCAATTATGTTGGGGATATGTCCAAGGGCATAAAAATCACCCTTCACAGTGGCCAAATCAACCTCCTCAGGGAATACAATGTAGCTCTGCATGTGTTTCGTCAGGGCAGATAACACTCTAGACAAGATTTTTGAAAACATAGGCTGAGACATTCCAGATGACATGGCCACTGTTGTCTGGAATGAGCCACTTGCCAAAAAATGGAGGACTGACAGAACCTGCACTAGAGGGGGAATTCCTGTGGGTTGGCGGATGGGTGACATCAGGTCTGGCTCCAGCTGGGCACACAGTTCCTGTATAGTGGCTCGGTCAAGTCGGTATCGTAGTATGATATGGCGTTCTTCCATTGTCGACAGGTCCACCAGCGGTCGGTACACGCGAGGATTCATCCGTCTCCTCGCAAGTCCCAGCGGACGGTGCCTAGGAAGGACAACATGGAGCACAGAGTCAAGCAAATCACAGGTACGTTCACCACAGCATGCATAGCACACGATTATCTATGTATTGAAAGGCGTGTATGTGTGGCAATGCAAGGCCTAGGCCTGTGTGACGCGGTACAAATTATGCCATGTGGGCCCTTGAAATGGCGGCTGCCTGACCTGTGAAGTGGGACAATGGGATGTGAGGTCAATGCGCTGGCGTGGCACACCGTGGCGGTAGGCGGTCGAAGACCGCTATACGAAGCCGCATTGGCTAACATTGAAGGCTATGGGTTTCAGGAGCCAATGACGAGGTGCGCCGGCGGTCGCGGTACGCACCGCCGCGGTATGCACCGCCGCGGGCGTGACCGCCATTTTCTATCTGCTTAATCACTCGAGACCTGATCATCCACAGGAGAGGACCTATACTGCAAGTGCTGCTGTGACCTCGGTCTGGAAGTGCCAATGGCTGCTGCGACTGGGGAAAGGGCCCCTGCCTTCACGTCTAAGGAGTTGGAGAAACTTGTGGATGGGGTCCTCCCCCAGTATGCGTTACTCTACGGTCCTCCAGACCAACAGGTAAGTACACTGGGTGCACATTGAATGGGCTATGCCTGTGTGGAGTGGGGTGGATCTAAGTTGGTGGGGTGGGGGGCGAATGAGGAGTTCAACGCACGACAGATGAGAGCATGTGCCATATGGTAAGGTTGGGGAGGGGGGGCCAATCGCATCTAACATGCAGAAAATTGATGAATCTTTTCTTCAAAACCCTGTACATGTCAAATAGGTCAGCGCCCATCAGAAAGTGGACATTTGGTGTGCCATCGCCAAGGAAGTCCGGGCCCTGGGGGTCCACACAAGACGGGGCACCCACTGCCGCAAGAGGTGGGAGGACATCCGCCGCGGGACCAGGAAGACCGCCGAGTCACTGCTGGGGATAGCCTCCCAACCTAGGAGGGGTGCCAGTCGTACCCTGACCCCCCTGATGTCCCGGATCCTGGCGGTGGCCTACCCTGATTTGGATGGGCACTTGAGGACATCACAGCAGACACAAGGGGGTGAGTATCAGCACATTCTGCTATCTCTCTGCGCAGTGGAGGCGTCTGGGTGGGGGAGGAGGGTTGTGGGTGACATTAGGCCAGGGTGCTTTCTGTAGTGTAGTCCTCTCCTTTAGACATGGCCCTGTGCTCCCGGCCCCCACCTCTGTAGGGTGACAAGTACAGCTATCGATGGTCCAGCATCACACATGTGCGCGTTATAGGGCAGGAGCCCTTTAAACATTTCTTCGCGCTCCCGCTGCGCGGGGAACGCCATCTACCAGGGGAGACAGCTCATAGGGCAGGAGCCCTTTAAACATTTCTTCGCGCTCCCGCTGCGCGGGGAACGCCATCTACCAGGGGAGACAGCTGATAGGGCAGGAGCCCTTTAAACATTTCTTCGCGCTCCCGCTGCGCGGGGAACGCCATCTACCAGGGGAGACAGCTGATAGGGCAGGAGCCCTTTAAACATTTCTTCGCGCTCCCGCTGCGCGGGGAACGCCATCTACCAGGGGAGACAGCTGATAGGGCAGGAGCCCTTTAAACATTTCTTCGCGCTCCCGCTGCGCGGGGAACGCCATCTACCAGGGGAGACAGCTGATAGGGCAGGAGCCCTTTAAACATTTCTTCGCGCTCCCGCTGCGCGGGGAACGCCATCTACCAGGGGAGACAGCTCATAGGGCAGGAGCCCTTTAAACATTTCTTCGCGCTCCCGCTGCGCGGGGAACGCCATCTACCAGGGGAGACAGCTCATAGGGCAGGAGCCCTTTAAACATTTCTTCGCGCTCCCGCTGCGCAGGACGCGCGCGGGCGGTGCCCGGGCAAAGCCCGGGCCAAGGGCGGGCCCGTCTTGCGCCCGTCATCGCCAGGAGGAGACTGGGCTGGGCCACCCCCCTAAAATTATGGTCTTTTTATATTTAGTTCTGGTATAGAGGCCTCTGGCGCTAGTGGTGTAATTTTCTATTACCTCTTATTTTATAGGGGCTTCTTTTCCTCACAACATCATTTGTACTTGATAGTAGGCTTTGGGGCTGGGCTATTTTCTTCCTACAATTGTGGTTGAAATTACTTTACTAGGCCACCGGACAGACGACATGGGGAAGAGGAAGGCCGATGAGGTAGCAGTATCCCAATCTAGGGTTAAAAAACCCAAGAAACGCTCTGCCGGGAAAACGGAGGGATCCTCAACCACTAATTTACAGCAATTCAAAGCAATTGATTCACTGTTTGAAGAGGTTGAGGCTATATTGAGGAGTCCTTCCGTTGTTGGTCCTTCTAGACCGGATACTACTCTTTCCAAAAAGATTCCAGATCTCTTCAAGAAAAAAACCCAGTCACATAGAATAGAGGTTAAAGCTGATTTACACCCTTTTCCTCAATCCCAGGGTGTAACCCCTTTACCTCCGGAAACCTCACCACCCTTGGTGGGGATAAATAGTCATCTAGCTGAAGAAGATGCACCCCATGTGAGGTGCGCGTCCCCTCCCCCTATTACCATTCCTTGTTCAAATAGGTTTTCGGTTTTGGCCTCAAATCCTGTAAGTCCTGGATACCTACAGACCTTATGCGAAGAAGGTTCTGTTAAAAACTCTCTGGATGCAAAGATGGGCAATAACGAAGTTTCCCAGTTGGGTATTATTTCTCTGAAATTAGATGATGTTAAAAGTCTATTGGTAACTTTGATGAACAAAATTGTTGGACTTCAGGGTCAAAAGTCTGGTTGTAACTGTAGTGTGCCCTATAAGTCTGTCCCCTCGTCTGATCTTCTGATGGATTCCACAAAACCCAGTCCCCTCAGTATAGGTGACAAAATGACATCTTCCTCTGCACACAACACCGTTAGGTGTATTAATGATAATTCCACAACATGTGGCAGGAATGGTAGGTTTGTTTCTCAATCCATGTCTTCCGTATATGAGCGAATGTCACAATCAGGTGTAAATAAGGGTGGATCAATTTCTGGACGGGGAGATATAGATATTTCACTTTAAAAACTTCTCAGTTAAATCCAGGAGGAATATCCTCGGTAGTAAGCTGCTGTGTTAGTCCCCGTCCAGCCACTAATGCTGATCATATGACACTATTGCAGACGCGCGTCCCTAATCAAAGGTCCAGAAGGAGGAGGGAAGTCGCGACTATCTATTTAACTAGGGTACCAAAGCTACCTCAGGGTAACAGAGAGTCGAGTGATTCACTAATTAACAAAGTGATTCACTGGATTCGTTCACAGAGGAATTGCCTCTCTGTTATCCGGTCTGATATATGTGAGGCCCACAGACATAACCATTTAGGGTCATAATTTGATTACATCTCGATTCTCTTCAATGATTATAGTCTAGCTAAAGATCTCCTGGCCTTTGATGCACGGACACGCACACTATGTATTGGTAGGGTTTCGAATCTTAGACTTAGCAGTCAGCCGCCTGGGGCCCCGCTATCCAGAGAATGTTGTATATCCGGAATTATAGCAGCTGGGGCTATTCCCTCCCCAGTTAATTCTGTTACTTCTAAATATGAGAACCCTTCCCCCTCACTCTCTGAATTGGACTGACTGTCTGCCCCCTGTACAGTGCTTCCAAAAACAGTAAATGATGTGTGTCAATTTATAGGGATTTCGACTCCTGCCCTACCTATGAGAACAAAGTCAATATCTCCACCTCCTAAAATTAACATCATGTCCTGGAATGTAGCTGGAATCAAGCAAAAGCTGGATGACCCGGAATGGGTAAGCCTTGTAAACAAACAAGATATCTGTCTCTTTCAGGAGACATGGACTAAAGAACAGTTATCTTTACAAGGCTTTACAACCTATTTCTCTGCTGCCCAACCTGCCTCTGGTGGATTTGGAAGACAGATAGGAGGTTTAATGATTTTACTGAACAATAAGTTAGAATGTGATCACTCTGTGATAAAGTTTAACTCCTTTGATCTGCTGGGTGCGCAACTTACATTCCGTCCTGGCTTTAAAATGATAGTTCTGAATATTTATGCTAGATCTGTTCCCCGTGGGTCTGAATCAATTGTTCTTTCCCAGTTGACGGACTACATAGACGTTTTGGACCCTTCAGTTTTTCTGATTATAGCAGGTGATTTTAATTGCTCTTTTGTGTTGGACAACTCCATTAGCAATCTGAGTACTGAGGAGGACGAACATTGGGGTATTCCCCAAACTAAAGAAATGGTACTTTCGCCTGTTTCCTGTGTTGCATTCCAGATGTCTTCCCTTTGCCTGAACTATGGCCTGAGAGAATGCAATGGCCGCACTAAATCTGACTCAGAGCGAGCCATTACTTTCAAGCGAGGGCTTTCCTTTAGTACTACTGTATTGATTACATTCTTTTGGACATTAGGCTATGGTCAAGTTCACTTGATATGGAAATTTTACCTCGCTTGGATAGTGATCATAATCCTTTGTGTCTTGTATTGACTAATCATGCATTTTTAAGAGTCCAGCACTTAAGGATTACTAATGTTCCATTCCCTCATTTGAACCATAGACGCTCTAGGGCCTGCTGGCCAAAGGTTGAATGTAACCCGTACTTGATTGGGGAAATTTATTCATCTTTTTTAAAACTCTTTGTAGATTACGAAGATCAAGAATCCTCGGATATTCCTATTATGGCGATCCACACTAAGATGGTCGATTCCCTTCAGGGTATCTTCTATAAGGAAACTTCCTTTAAATCGAGACCCGCTGACACCCTTCGCAGGGACTGGTATAATCAGGATTGTGCGCAAGCAAGATCCACCTTAAAAGAGGCTGTTAAAAATTCTACGCATGCGGCTATTAAAGAGGCTCGTTGTAGGTATGCTAATGCCCTGAAGCGAGCCAAAAGAGACTGGGAGAATGAGACATGGCAGAAACTGCTTGCAGCAGTCCAAAGTAAAGATGATAGCTCTTTTTGGCGGTTGTTGACCTCCAGTTCGAAAAGGGGTAAGGATGATATTGGGTTGCATATACAGCCCGAAAGATGGGAGTCCTACTTTTCTGAAATCTATGCTTTGCCTGTACAGCAAGCTCTGGAGGACCCTGCACATGTCGAGTGTTGGGCTGCTAATAAGATCTCATCTGAGAGAATTGTTTTTACCTTAGCTGAAACCACAGCTGCTATTGATTCTCTGAGGCCAGCAAAAGCCCCTGGCCCGGATAAGATTCCAGGGGATTTGTTCAAATCAGAACCTAAGATATGGGCATGGTATATCAATTTGTTGTCTAATGCCATAGCAGCTGGCAGCCCTATTCCAGAGTCTTGGCATGGTGCTGAAATAATACCGATCTATAAAAAGGGTGATACAGGGTTGCCTGTAAATTATCGACCAATTAGCCTTATTGATATCCTTCAGAAGACGTTTGCCAAACAAGTCTTAGAGAGGCTTACTGATTGGATTCAAGACCAGCAAATTTTATCTCCCCTACAGGCTGGGTTTCGGCCCAAAATTAATACTATGGACCAAGTTTTCAGGCTGTCATTACTGTTCTGGAAGTATGTCACCTTATCTAAGCAAAAACTCTATGTGGCTTTCGTAGACTTAAGATCTGCATTTGATCTTGTCCCAAGAGAGAAACTGTGGGAAGTATTGTACAAAATTGGTATCCCAGGGAACTTAGTGCATTTAATCCAAAGATTACATGAAAAAACATTTGCACAAGTAAGATGGGGCAATCAGGGGGAACTCACAGACAAAATAGACATCAAGAGAGGAGTGCGCCAGGGTTGCGTTCTTGCCCCAACGCTATTTACACTGTTCATCAATGAGGTGGTGCAAGTCGTGTCCAATTGTCAAAATGATGCCCCATCTTTGAATCACCATAAAATTCCAATTTTGTTATTTGCCTATGATTCTCTCTTGATCTCCAGAACCCCTATGGGTCTCCAGGTACTCATGGACAAGTTCAGTTCATTTTGCGGTGACTATGGTCTGGAACTTAACCATAGCAAAACTAAACTTATGACTTTGGGTTGTGGCCCCACTAAGAGATATTCAATATTTTACAATGGAACGCCCCTAGGTTTGGTAAGCTCTATAGATTACTTGGGGGTGAGAATTAGCAGCAATCTGCATTAGGGGGCCCAAATTGACAAAAGTTTGGCTCGCCTGGTACAGTCATCTGGAGCCATTCTTCGTTTTCATAAGTCTACTTCTGAGAGAGTGATTACTCCAATTATTAAAATGTATAGAGCAAAGGCACAAAGTGCTGCGGTCTATGGGGCAGAAATTTGGGGGTCCTCAAACACTGGCAGGCTTGCAGTGGGGGAAAACAATTTCGTGAGGTCTACTTTGGCCTGCCCTCGCAGTACCCCACTGCTGCCATTGTTCTGGGACCTTGGCCTTTCACGCATCACAGATGTAGTTGCCCTACGACCTCTGCTTTTTTGGGTCCGTGTTTGGTCCACCCCTGAGTTATCTACATACAAGGAGTCTATCCAAGACATCTTGGATAGACCAAATGTACTCACCATTCCCTGGTTTAATCACATCTCTAAATGGTTTCACAAATTGGGTCTTAGTGAGCTATGGAGTCATCCAGAAAGTATAAGGAAGGAGCAGAAGAATCATTTGAAAACTGTATACTGGACTTATGTCAGGGAAAACTATCTGCTGTGCCCTACTCACGGCAGATTGACCTCACAATTTTTTTATTTTAAATGGTATCCGTCTTTTGAATCTTTTATGGATATAATTCTTGACCCATTAAGTAAGAGTTTATATATCCAGTTCAGATATGGTTGTCTGCCTCTCAAATCATATGGCAGTAAGTGGAGTGCAACTACAAGATCTGATTTTTGTCCGAGCTGTACCCATAATCCAGAATCCATTGTACATTTTATGTTTTTATGTCCTGCCTATTTGATTGCGCGTCAAAAGTGGTTACGGCCAGTGTGTAGAAATATGGGGGTAAGACATTGTATTGTTGCCTTAAGAATTCTGATGAGGGAAAGTTCCCCCCCCTTACCCTGTGCGGTTAGTAAGTACATTACAGCTGCCTGGCATATACGTATTAATCGCTTGGGGAAAGTTGCTGATGCGGAACTTACTTCAAAAATAAGGACAACATGAAAATTTGACAATGGAATGTTTTAGTCATCAAATCTTAACCACACACCTAGACTGGAACAAAACCCCATGATTAATTTAAATGACAGTCAGTAGGAGATTAGGTGTTTGGTTTTTATGTGTTTTAAGGCCGTAAAGGATGTTCTTTTTTATTCCTCTTATTTCCTTTTTAACTTAATTTTACTTATCTTTTATCTTTTTACCGGTGGTTGTTTTGCTTTTATGGTTGAAAGTAACCGAATAAAGCTATGTATTAAAAAAAAAAAAAAAATGTGCGCGTTTGTCGTCTCTAGACCTGTTGTCCTAGTCAGAAGTACTAAGTAGTGTACCCCGAATGCGCGGCTTACTGCATGAGGCTCCTGTGTCTGTCCTCTCCGCCAACGGTGTTGACATTGCATGCACTCAACCTGGTCTTCGTTTTTCTCCCCCACCCTTCTTCTTCATCTTCTTGTGCATGTGTGCATTAGAATCATCAGGCGGAGGAGAATTGGCATCGGAGCACGAGGGAGCTGCAAGTCACAAGGCCCCGGTGGGACCAGGAACAGACACCGAGGGCACCAGTGATCCGGAGGGCGAGGGGAGCACCACAACGGGGACCGGTGGTGACACCAGCGACAGCGACACGTCCTCGGATGGGAGCTCCCTAGCGGTGGCGGCAACATCCGGGCCCCCGCCTCTCCAGATACAGCCGCCACCCAGCGCACCAGCCCCGCCCTCCCAGCAGCCCCTCAGCCTACGCTCCGTGCCTGCTCGCCCAGGAAGGCGGGCGTCTCCTTCGCCCCAGGCACCTCAGCCCCTGCCCCTGTTACCCCTGCTGCCCTCAGTGAGGAGGTCATTGACCTCCTTCAGACCATCATTGTTGGGCAGACTACCCTTTTGAATGCCATCCAGGGGGTAGAAAGGGAGGTGCATCGGAGCAATGCCTACCTGGAGGGCATTCATTCGGGTCAGGCTGCCCATCAACGATCGTTCAATGCTCTGGCCTCAGCACTGACGGCAGCCATTGTCCCTGTTTCCAGCCTCCCTCTTCTGACTGCCTCCACCCTGTCTCTGTCTCCTGTTCCTCAGCCTATCCCATCCACACCATCAGACCAGCCTGCACACACCTCAACACCCAAGGGCAGCTCATCCAGACACAAGCACCACAGAACCCACAAGCATTCACGCAAGCAACACCCAGATGCAGACATTCCAACAGTCACTACCACCTCTGTGTCCCCCTCCTCCTCGTCTCCCTCCTCCCTCCCTGTGACGTCTACACTCACACCTGCATGCACACCACCATCAGCCAGTGCTTCCATCACCAGCACACCCTCCAGTCCAGTCCGCACACGTGCAGTCACCACCCCCACTACCATTTACACGTCCCCTGTGTCCTCTCCCACTGTGTCTGTCACCCCCTCTTCCAAGACACACAAACGCAGGCAGACACCCACCCAACAGCCATCCACCTCACGACAGCCTCCAGCACAAGCACCTGCACCCAAAGACAGCACACCTGACTCTCCTACAACCACATCCTCTTCCTCCACTCCCATCACCCCTTCTCCTACCTTTTACCTTGGTCCTAAGAAAGTTTTCCTCGCTAATCTTGACCTCTTTCCCTCCACTGACCCACCCCCTCCATCTGCAACGAGTCCCAAGAGCACCTCAGCCACCACCAGCCCAGCTTCGAGTGTCACTGTGGTGCATGGGTTCTGGAGCCCACCCTTTGCCAGCAGTGACACGTCAATCAGCAGCAAGGGGACAGCCAGCCCCCCACCAGGCAAGAGGACCAGGAAGCTGAAGGGCCGCCGTGAGAGGACTGACACGGCTGCCCCCAAGGAGCAAAGTTCACCCACTTCACCAGCCACAACATCTAGGAGAGGCAAGGGCCCGAGAGCCCCATCTAAGGAGCGAAAGGGCAGCAGGGCGGAGAAGTCAGCCAGCAGGAGCGCGGAGCAGGAGGGGCCCACAAGCCCCATCCCGGGTGTTAGGAAGAACAGCAAAGGGCCCAGGACTCCGCCCCCGAAGGGTCCAGCAACAGCACGGTCGGAGGGCGACTGAGCAGGGAGTCCAGGCCAGGTCTGGCTCCCTTGACCTACTGGACGAGCACCGCTGATCAGGGCCCCGCCGTGCAGAAGAGCACTGCTGAACAGGGCCCCGCCGTGCAGAAGAGCACCGCTGAACAGGGCCCCGCCGTGCAGAAGAGCACCGCTGAACAGGGCCCCGCCGTGCAGAAGAGCACCGCTGAACAGGGCCCCGCCATTTAGAAGAGCACCGCTGAACAGGGCCCTGCCGTGCAGAAGAGCACCGCTGAACAGGGCCCCGCCGTGCAGAGGAGCACCGCTGAACAGGGCCCCGCCGTGCAGAAGAGCACCGCTGAACAGGGCCCCGCCGTGCAGAAGAGCACCGCTGTACAGGGCCCCGCCGTGCAGAAGAGCACCGCTGAAGAGGGCCCTGCCGTGCAGAAGAGCACCGCTGAACAGGGCCCCGCCGTGCAGAAGAGCACCGCTGAAGAGGGCCCCGCCGTGCAGAAGAGCACCGCTGAAGAAGGCCCCGCCGTCTCAAGCACCGCTCCGCTGGGCCCCGCCGTCTCAAGTACCGCTCCGCTGGGCCCCGCCGTCTCAAGCACCGCTCCACTGGGCCCTTCCTGTCAAGCACCGCTCCGCTGGGCCCTTCCTGTCAAGCACCGCTCCGCTGGGCCCTTCCTGTCATGCACCGCTCCGCTGGGCCCCGCCGTCTCAAGCACCGCTCCGCTGGGCCCTTCCTGTCAAGCACCGCTCCGCTGGGCCCTTCCTGTCAAGCACCGCTCCGCTGGGCCCTTCCTGTCATGCACCGCTCCGCTGGGCCCCGCCGTCTCAAGCACCGCTCCGCTGGGCCCTTCCTCTCAAGCACCGCTCCGCTGGGCCCCGCCGTCTCAAGCACCACTCCGCTGGGCTCTTCCTGTCATGCACCGCTCCGCTGGGCCCCGCCGTCTCAAGCACCGCTCCGCTGGGCCCCGCCGTCTCAAGCACCGCTCCGCTGGGCCCTTCCTGTCATGCACCGCTCCGCTGGGCCCCGCCGTCTCAAGCACCGCTCCGCTGGGCCCCGCCGTCTCAAGCACCGCTCCGCTGGGCCCCGCCGTCTCAAGCACCGCTCCGCTGGGCCCTTCCTGTCATGCACCGCTCCGCTGGGCCCCACCGTCTCAAGCACGCTCCGCTGGGCCCCGCCGTCTCAAGCACCGCTCCGCTGGGCCCTTCCTGTCAAGCACCGCTCCGCTGGGCCCTTCCTGTCATGCACCGCTCTGCTGGGCCCCGCCGTCTCAAGCACCGCTCCGCTGGGCCCTTCCTGTCAAGCACCGCTCCGCTGGGCCCCGCCGTCTCAAGCACCACTGGCACAATGACAGTGCCGGATCTGTCTCGAGCTACTGTTCACGGTTCACTGTGCCCACCATGCCTCCTCCTTGACTGGTGGAGACTGTTATCCACCTGATGGACTGTGGCTTTGCACTCCCCAGGATGGCAGAGTGGGCAAGCCACCCACTGTAGAGACTTGAGAGACTGAGGCTTTGCACTCCCCAGGATGGCAGAGTGGGCAAGCCACCTACTGTAGAGACTTGAGAGACTGTGGCTTTGCACTCCCCAGGATGGCAGAGTGGGCAAGCCACCCACTGTAGGGACTTGAGAGACTGTGGCTTTGCACTCCCCAGGATGGCAGAGTGGGCAAGCCACCCACTGTAGAGACTTGAGAGACTGTGGCTTTGCACTCCCCAGGATGGCACAGTGGGCATGGTGGCCCCTTCGTGGATCTGGCGTCGTGGACTCATGTGGCTGTGGTGCACCCCCCCTTCCCTTCCCCCTGAGGTGCCTGTAGTTTTTTCATCAGATGCCCCTGCAGTGTTCTCTCCAAAGGACTCAGGTCTCCTGTGTGGGCTTTGCCCTTGTGTTGATACACTTTGGCCCACCGACACTTGGAATATCATTAGATGTGCAGGACTTATTGCCTCGGTTTATCGTATGCACTGGATATTGAATTGTTTTTTTTTAATTGTTATTGCTATTTGACCGTGACTTATCAGTGGTTTATATTTCCCATAAATTTCGAGTCACAATTTAATTATGTCCTTGCTTTTTTTACGGGGGTTTGGGTGGTGTCACTGTGACTTGTTGCTCTGCATTGGTGTGTACATGGTTTGGGGGGGTGGGTGTATCACGTATGTGTGTGCACGTAACCTTTCATCCTCCCCCCTCCCCTGTGTCGTAGGTGCAGTACTCACCGTTGTCGTCTGCGCCGGCGTTCCCATTCGTAGTCTGTTTCCGCCGTGTTTTTATCGGCGGTGCTCCCGCCCCGGAAAAGGTGGCGGATTGGCCGGTCAGAATAGTGTGGGCGGTACATTGTCTGCCGCCTGTCTGTTGGCGGTGACCGCCGCGCTGTTTGTCGGTCCCGTCGTGGCGGTCGGAGTGTTAATGTGGCGGGCTGTGTTGGCGGTTCCCGCCAGGGTCAGAATTCAATTTTTTGGACCGCCGGCCTGTTGGCGGGTTGGCCGCCGCTTTATCACCGACCGCCAGGGTTAGAATCACCCCCATTGTCTCTTCCAGACCGAGTTCACAGCAGCACTTGCAGTATAGCTCCTCTCCTGTGGATGATCAGGTCTCGAGTGATTAAGAAGTAGAAAATGGCGGTCACGCCCGCGGCGGTGCGTACCGCGGCGGTGCGTACCGCGACCGCCGGCGCACATCGTCATTGGCTGCTGAGACCCATAGGGTTCAATGTTAACCAATGCTGCTTTGCGCTGCGGTCTTCGACCGCCTACCGCCACGGTGTGCCACGCCAGCGCATTGACCTCACATCCCATTGTCACACTTCACAGGTCAGGCAGCCGCCATTTCAAGGGCCCACATGGCTTAATTTCTACTGCGTCACACAGGCCTAGGCCTTGCATTGCCACTCATACAAGCCATTCAATGCATAGCGAATCGTGTAATGTGCAAGCTGTGGTTACGTACCTGTGGGTTGCTTGACTCTGTGCTCCATGTTGTCCTTCCTAGGCACCGTCCGCTGGGACTTGCGAGGAGATGGAGGAATCCTCCCGTGTACAGACCGCTGGTGGACCTGTCGACAATGGAAGAAAGACATGTCATACTTACATACAGACTTGACCGAGCCACTATACAGGAACTGTGTGCCCAGCTGGAGCCAGACCTGATGTCCCCCATTCGCCAACCCACAGGTATTCCCCCTCTGGTGCAGGTTCTGTCAGTACTCCATTTTTTGGCAAGTGGATCATTCCAAACAACAGTGGCCATATCATCAGGGATGTCTCAGCCTATGTTTTCTAAGGTTTTGTCCAGAGTGTTGTCTGCCCTGATGAAATACATGCGGAGCTACATTGTTTTCCCTGAGGTGGCCGATTTGCCTACAGTGAAGGGTTATTTCTATGCCCTTGGACATATCCCCAACATCATTGGTGCCATTGATGGGACCCATGTGGCCTTGGTTCCCCCCAGTGTAAGTGAGCAGGTGTACAGGAACAGAAAAAGTTATCATTCTATGAATGTCCAGGTGGTCTGTTTGGCTGACCAGTACATCTCCCATGTAAATGCCAAGTTCCCTGGGTCAGTGCATGATGCGTACATCATGCGAAATAGCAGCATCCCTTATGTGATGGAACAGCTACAGAGACACCGTATGTGGCTAATAGGTGACTCTGGTTACCCCAACCTGTCGTGGCTACTGACCCCAGTGAGGAATCCCAGGACAAGGGCAGAGGAACGCTACAATGAGGCCCATGGGCGAACTAGGAGGATTATAGAAAGAACCTTCGGCCTCCGGAAGGCCAGGTTTAGGTGCCTGCATATGACAGGGGGATCCCTAATGTACTCACCAAAGAAGGTGTGCCATATCATCGTGGCCTGCTGTATGCTTCACAACCTGGCTTTGCGACGCCAGGTGCCTTTCCTGCAGGAGGATGGTCCAGATGCTGGTGTTGTAGCAGCTGTGGAGCCTGTGGAGAGTGAAGAGGAGGAGGACGATGGGGACGACACAGACAACAGGGACACAGTGATACAACAGTATTTTCAGTAGCACACAGGTACGAATCAACCACGCCATTTTACATTTACTTAAAGTCTCCTGCCTCTCTACTGTCTGAGTTCCCCCCCAGTTCCTATTAACTGAGTTGTGGCTTTCCCTTCCGTTTTCAGAGCTGTGGGCCCCACTGCGTGACCTCTGCTTTGTTTGCCCATGGACTACAGCTGTGTGACAGTGGTATGTTGTCATCACAATGTAACTGCACATTTTGGCACCGTTATGTCTAATACATTTGTTCAAAATACAAGCAGACTCCAGATTTGTTTAGTGCAAGAAGTGATTTAATTCAAGTGCTAAATTTAAGGAACATGATTGTAAAACGGGGATGGGTGATGGTGGAGTATTGTCCATGGCAGAGTCCAGTTCTCAGTCGCACAGGTGCATTGTCCATATGCCTGTGGAAGGATGGAGCAGGGGCAGTTCAAGGTTGGACAGGGTGACAATGTGGGACAGTGGGATGAAATCAGGGGGTATCGTTTGCTGGCGGGGGTCTTTCAATCCTACTCTGTCTTCTTGTGAGATCTCAGGTTCCGCTTGCGGGGTGGTTCTTCTTCTGCAGGAGGTGGGGTTCTGGTGGCCTGTCGTTGTGTGGGGGCCTCCTGTCCACTAGCGCCGGCGGAGGTGGTAGGCTATTCCTGGTCCAGGCTAGCGACAGGGGCCCTTTGTGGTGCCACATGGACCCGCAATGTGGTGACTATCTGGGTTAGGGCCACGACGATGGTCCCCATTGCGGAACTAATGTTCCTCAGTTCCTCTCTGAACCCCATGTACTGTTGCTCCTGCATGACCTGGATCTCCTGGAACCTGGCCAGTACCGTAGCCATCGTCTCCTGGGAGTGGTGGTATGCTCCCATGATGGAGGAGAGGGCCTCTTGGAGAGTTGGTTCCCCGGGCCTGTCCCCCCCCTGTCGCACAGCAGCCCTCCCAGTTCCCCTGTTTCCCTGGGCCTCTGTCCCCTGGACGGTGTGCCCACTACCACTGCCCCCAGGTCCCTGTTGTTGTTGGGGTGGTGGGTCAACCTGGGTGCCCTGTAGTGGTGGACACACCGCTGATTGACGTGTCCTGGAGACAGAGGCATGGGCCCGCTGGGTGGGAGCTGTGCTGGTCTTCCCAGAGGGGGTTAGGTCTGGTGTAGCCTGTGGCTGTCTGTGGGGAACCGGCTGTCCCGAGGTCCCCGATGGGCCGGGCTGGTCATCAGGGTCCAGGGAGACAGAGCTGCTATCATCACTGGGGGCCTCTTCTGGGGGTGGGATGGACATCTCTGGACCCTCCGTGGCGGTGTGGTGGCGTTCGGGTCCTGCAGGGGTATAAGAGTATGGTTATTGCTTCTGTGTGTGGCATTTCGTGTAATGGGTGGGTGGCCGTGTCCCCCAGTGCTGGCATTCCCTTGTGGGGGCTTTTGTGACGGTGGCTTGTGGGGGTGATGGGTGTGTGCAGTGGACATGCTTTGGGGATGGGTATCCATGCTTTGGGGACGCACGCAGGGCTAGGTTTTGGGATTGGCGGGATGTGATGGTGAGCCATTTGCAAGGAGTTGGTGTGATGGGGGTGGGGGTGAGGGTGGGGGTATGATTTGGCATGCAGGTGGGGTGGGGGGAATGGAGTAGTGAAGATTTGGCTTACCAGAGTCCATTCCTCTGCCTACTCCTGCGAGGCCCTCAGGATGCAGGATGTGCAAGACTTCCTCCTCCCATGCTGTGAATTCTGGGGGAGTAGGTGGGGGTCCGCCGCCAGTCTTCTGCACCGCAATGTTGTGCCTTGATACCATGGAACGCACCTTCCCCCGTAGGTCGTTCCACCGCTTCCTGATGTCGTACCGATTGCGTGGATGCTGTCCCACTGCATTGACCCTGTCCACTATTCTGCTCCATAGCTCCATCTTCCTGGCAATGGTGGTGTGCTGCACCTGTGCCCCGAAGAGCTGGGACTCTACACAAACTATTTCCTCCACCATGACCCTGAGTTCTGCGTCAGAAAACCTGGGGTGTCTTTGGGGTGCCATGGGGTGGTGTGGATGAGGTGAGGGGTGGTGTATGTGTTGTAGAGTGTGGTGAGTGTGGTGGTGTATGGTGTTTTGTGCGTGGAAATTGTGTGGGTGATGTTGTGATTTGCCTCTGTGTGATGGTGTACTCTATGCTGTGCTCTCTCTCTCTGTCGTTCACTCGCCATTGTGGTCGTAGGGGTTTGTGGGTGATGTGGGTGTGTGTTTTATATTTAATTGGGTGTGTGGGAGTGGTGTGTGTATGTGTCTCAGGTGTGTGTATTTTGAATTATCCAATGTGGTAGTGTTTTGTAAAGGTGTGTGTATTTTGAGCGCGGTGGTGTGTACCGCCAATGGAATACCGCGGTTGAAAGACCGCTGCGGGGATTTGTGGGTCGGAATGGTATGGGCGTATTTCTGTTGGCGTGACGGTGGAGGTTTGGTCATCGCCAGTTTCCCGCTGACCTTTGGTGTGGCAGACTTTTGTGGATGTCGGGTTTTTGGCGGTTTGCCTGTTGCGGGTCAGAATGACCATGGCGGTTTACCGCGGCCGCGGCGGTGTTATGGCGGCCTTCTGGCCGGCGGTAAGCGACTTTTACCGCCGAGGTCAGAATGACCCCCAAAGACTCTTATCAGAGACACCCTACTCCGAGATAATGTGACTGTTGCATTATACAAATCCCCTTTTTGGGATTTAGACATCCGCAGGTCTTTTTCGGCAGCAGGAGCACTCAAATAGGTGCCTCCATTCTTATATTTGTTTGACTCCTGCAAGAGTCTTTAGATCACGTACATCTAACTCAGATGTCTCCAACCAGTCGATCTCGAGCTACCAGTAGCTCCCAGTTGCCTTCAGAGTAACTCCCAGCCTGGAGTTCATCTTTAAAAAGTACAGGGTTACAATTTTCCTTTTAAAGTTAAGGGAAGTCTGTGTCTATTTAACATTGCTATCATCAGGCTGCAGATAGCAGGGCCTCATAAGGATCAGTGCTAGAGTTAGATTTATGACCTAGGTCACAGACGTGAAGAACTGAAGCACTAAGCTATTTAACTCTTAAATAAAAGTCCTTGTCAGCTCAATATTGCAGATGGGAACAAAATTATGTTTCTCAATGCTTTTACATCGGAGAAAATTAAAATGAAAACTGACCATATGATTAAGTTAACTTTTCATTTGAATATTCTCAATTTTTTTCATAGTGTTCAATTTACAAACAGCAGGTCTCTTGTTCCCAGTGGCAAGTAGAGCACTGCACCATATTTATAACTGAACAATAGTAATTTTTTAAATGGTAGAAAATTAAAGTGATGAAAAATGTTCCACAATATAGACATTTTTGTACTTTAAATTTCTGCAATTTAAAAAAATGGTTGTATGTTTGCGTCATACATGTAACTGTGCTAGATATGGTGAAAGGTATGTCCTGTGCCATAAGAACATATTACAGAGTCTCCCAGTTACCCATACACATGTATCCCATTCATATACACACGTTTATACATCCCCAAAGACTTCGCTCTCACTGACACACATGGTGTCCCCATCAGTCACCTGCATAATTCTGGAAAAGGTGGTAACAGACTTCACTGTTGATGACATATAACTCACAGCTTTTGATCATGCACCCTTTTCTTTATAGGCAGACAACTACCCAATTTATACTAGGACTCAGTCATTAAGAAACAGGTTGCCTCATCACAGAATCCTGTTGGAAAGTCTTCTGCTTCTCCAGGTCCATTTGTCACCCTAATTGGCCTGAAGTGGATTTTACATCATTGAAAATGTACTTAAGCTAGCTGCTTAGTTTACCAAATCCTATATGGAAATGGATTAACAGTCCATGCTTTCCATACAAAACTAGAAAACTGCAAATGGCAAATAATGTCTTTGGAAATGAGAGAAACCTTAGCAAATAAAAACGTTCCTTTACTACATTAATCTTGCAACCAGTTCACTATATTATCCTGTGCTTACAGTGGAGTAGCTTCCCATTGTAGGTGTTAGCACTGAGAAATTCCCACTATATAAAGCTCTGAAGACCATGGCCCTCATTACGAGCCTAGCGGTCTGTGACCGCCAGGCTCGCGGTTGGCGGGAGCACCGCCGACAGCCCGGCGGTGCCCCGCAGGGCATTCTGACCGCGGCGCTTTGGCCGCGGTCAGTGCAGGAAAACCGGCGGTCTCCCGCCGGTTTTCCGCTGCCCGTTGGAATCCTCCAAGGCGGCGCAGCTTGCTGCGCCGCCGAGGGGATTCCGACCCCCCCTACCGCCATCCAGTTCCCGGCGGTCCGCCCGCCGGGAACCGGATGGCGGGAGGGGGGGGTCGCAGGGCCACTGGGGGCCCCTGCAGTGCCCATGCCACTGGCATGGGCACTGCAGGGGCCCCCGTAAGAGGGCCCCTAAATGTATTTCACTGTCTGCTGCGCAGACAGTGAAATACGCGACGGGTGCAACTGCACCCGTCGCACAGCTTCCACTCCGCCGGCTCGATTCCGAGCCGGCTTCATCGTGGAAGCCTCTTTCCCGCTGGGCTGGCGGGCGCCTGAAGGCGGCCGCCCGCCAGCCCAGCGGGAATGTCAGAATTACCGCCGCGGTCTTTCGACCTCGGAACGGTAACCTGACGGCGGGACTTTAGCTGGCGGGCGGCCTCCGCCGCCCGCCAAGGTCAGAATGAGGGCCCATGTATTGGTACCTTTAATTCACCATAGCAATCTGGAGCTATTTGACCCCTACCTTGGCCCACATGACAATCATGTATGTACACCGGTGGCATTTTTGTCACACGGGTGAGAGTGAGAGCTGGGCTTTGTGGTCTACAGGGGCACTCTATTTAACCTTTTAATCAAGCATGACCACCATCAGTTTACAGGTTATGAAGAACTGGTGGCAGCAAATTAGTCTACCAATCAGATGCAATGGGTCCTTTGCCCAACCATTAGGACATAATATCACATGTTTACACCATTTGACATGTGTAGGGGATGTGTGTATGAAGCAAGTATAACACTGGTGGCCAAAGACATATTGGGATCCATTTGGTATTTGCTGCATTCAAGTGGTACTTAAGATAGAGGGTTGGAGGAAGAGCCTAGAGAGTAGAAGTGAACTTTGGAACCTGCTCAGTAAATTCCAGGGATCCTTTGCAGTGGGTCAAGCTGATGAAAGTTAAGGAGAGAACAAAGAGGGCCCTGTTCTTCCTGGCCTTTGCTGGCCAATTGCTCTCTGGAAGGGCCACCTTGCACAAGGTAACAGATAGTTGAGGGGGAGCCTCCATTCCATTACATTTGTGCCTTTTGTTTGCTTTTGTCGTGGCTGGAAAACTCCCAGCCTCCTTCCACATTTCTGATCACACCTTGTGAAAAAGATCTTGACTAGACCAGTTAGAGTAAAAGGGTACCATTGCCCAGAACTGAATTACTAGAATACACTAATCCCGTTCTTTGACTTTAGTACAAAGAAGGGACAGAGACTTCTAGTCATTGTGCCATGACACCACATCAGTGGTGACAAAGAACATCTTTGCGCTCCAGGGTTGTAGCTTCCACTGCCAACTTCAGTTGCAAGGTTTGGGACCTGAAATCTGTGGCTTTCACCTTTGACTGTCGAAAGGGGCTGTCTAGAACCTGATTTGAAAGAACGATCTGAAAGGAAACGGCACTGTAGAGCACAGTAGAGGTAGCTGCACACTGATGCCTGTAAACCACTAAAAGGCTACAACATTTATGATCAATGGGGATGGTAAGGAGAAGCAAATATGGAGGAGAAGTATTAGTATAGTCACAGACAAACCTTACTGTTGGACAGTTGATTAGTGGTAAGGGCAGGTAGGCACCTACACTTAGCAATAGGCCACAATCCCCCACTAGGTCCAGTCAAAGTCTCAATAAATTAATCCTGCCTCAACCCTTGGTAGCTTGGTCACGAGCAGTTAGGCGTAACTTAGGAGACAGGTGTGTAAAGCATTTAATAATAACAAAACAGTAAATAAGTAAAACACAAAAGACCATAAACATCCAACACCAATTCATAAAAATAGAATGTATTTTTATCTTTTAAATGAAACCCAAAACAACAAAAACTCAGTTTAGGGACTGGAGATATGATTTTTTAAACATTTTGGGTCTTTTTACAACCTTGACAGAGGGGTTTCCTCCATCACAAATGTGACGGATATCCCATCTGCCGTAATACGATCTCCATTGAATATAATGGAATCGTAATACAGCAGATGGGATATCCGCCACATCTGTGATGGAGGAAACCCCTTCGTCAAGGTCGTAATAAGTCCATAAATGTTTTCTAGAGCCAGATGTATCAAAGGTTTTTACCCATTCTATGTCTATGGGAAAATGTGTTCATACATATGGCCCCTAGCGCCACTCTGGACATCTCGTCGCACTCGACTGGGGCAAAGTCAAAAGTTGAGGCCAACTGAGATGCATTCCTGCTCGGCTACACTAAGCTTACCTTCACACTTAAAAAATGTCTTGAAGATGTTTCTCTCACTGGGACGATGTCACAAGTTGAGGCCGACCTCACTGGATCCCTCTTCAGATACACGGCGCGGGAGGCCTTGGTCAAGTTTTTTACATTTGGACTTAGACACATTTTGGTGAATGTTAGAAATGGTGTCTCTGGTTGGCAGTCAGTTTGCACTCTGTCCAAGCAGGGATGATCACTCTAGTCAGGGCAAGGGAAATACTCACTTAAGATAACCCCTGCTCACCCCCCTGGTAGCATGGCACAAGCAGACAGGCTTATCTCAAAGGCAATGTGTAAAGTATTTGTACACACACATACAAAATGGACACCATACCAGTTTAGAAAAATAGCCAATATTAATTTAAATCAGAAAAGACCAGAACAACAAAAATCCAACATGCACAAGTAAAGTTATGTTTTTTTCAAATAATATATTCTTACTCCATAAGAAACAATGGAAACTTTGTTGTTACACCAAGTACTTGGGCTGTGTCAAAAAAGTCAGTGCTGCATTGTTTTTCTCTCCTGCAAGGGAGTGATGTGTCGATTTCCAGACTGAGCACCTCATATCCACGCAGGTTCACGTTGATTTTGATACCCAGAGATGGTGCGTGCGAAAACCCGCTGCAGAGTGATGGAAAAACCATGCTGGTATGGGGTTTGCCTCATTGTCAGCAGCAGCAAGTGGGTGTTGTATCGTTTCTCCAACCACGATGCAGGTGATGCATCAATTTCCCAGATGCACTGCAAGTGGTGCATTGATTTCAGCCACAAGGTGGGTGGCATGTCATTTTTACAGATGTGTTGCAGGTGGTGCATCACGTCTTTCTGTGAGTGGATTTCAGTACTTGTTTTACCAGTTTCACCTTTCAAGGGCCCAGGGACTGGATAGGGCACCTCTTGGCAGGGTAGGAGTCTCAGCAGAGAGTCCAGGTGCTGGCAGAGGAAGTTTTTCATGGCCCCTGAGACTTCAAAACAGGAGGCAAGCTCAGTCCAAGCCCTTGGCGACACTTCATAAGCAAGAATATACCACAAAGTCCAGTCTTTGTCCTTTTTCAGGTAGAAACAGCAACTGCAGGCCAACCCAGCAAAGCTCTGTCACTGGAAAGGGACAGTACTCCTTCTCCAGCTCTTGAGCTCTTCTCCTTGGCAGGGGTTCCTCTTGAATCCAGAAGTAATCCAAAATTATGGGGTTTGTGTACACTACTTATACCCCTTTCTACCTTTGAAGTAGGCAAACTTCAAAGGAAAGTCTCTTTTGTTCACAAAACCTGCCTTTCCTATGCCTGGCCCCAGACATAAACCAGTGGGGTGGAGACTTCATTGTGTGAGGGTAGGTACAGCCCATTCAAGTGTAAGTCGCCACTCCCCTCTCCACTCTAGCCAGATGGCTTATCTGGATATGTAGGTTACACCCTAGCTTCTTTTGTGTCACTGTCTAGTGGAGATTCACAACAGCCCAACTGTTAGTCTGACCCAGACAGGGAATACACAACCAGCTAGAGTCACAGAATGGTTTAAGCAGAAAATGAACACTTTCTGAAAGTGTCATTTTTCAAAATGACAATTTAAAAACCAACTTTGCCAAAAGATGTAATTTTAAACTGTGGGTTCAAAGACCCCAAACTCCAGATCTTAATCTGCTCTCAAAGGGGAAACTGCACTTTAAGGATATTTAAAGGCAGTCCCCATGTTAACTTATGAGAGAGATAGGCCTTGCACCAGTGAAAACCAAATTTGGCAGTATTTCACTGTTTGGACATGAGAAACACATCAGCACATACCTTTAATATACCCTGCACCCAGCCCATGGGGCTACCTAGGTATTACCTTAGGGGTGTCTATCACGTATAAAAAGGGAAAGTTTGGGCCTGGCAAGTGGGTACACTTGCAGGTCAAATTGGCAGTGCAAGACTGCACACACAGATACTGCAGTGGCAGGTCTGAGACATGTTTACAGGGCTACTCATGTGGGTGGCCCAATAACTGTTGCAGGTTCACTGTTAGCATTTGATTTACAGGCCGTGGGCACCTCTAGTGCACTTTACTAGGGGCTTACTAGTAAACCAAATATGCCAATCATAGAAAAGCCAATCATCAATACAACGTACACAGAGAACATATGCAATTTAGCACTGGTTAGCAGTGGTAAAGTGCCCAGAGTCCTAAAGTCAACAAATACTGGTCAGAAAAATTAGAAGGAAGGAGGCAAAATGTTTCAGAATGACCCTGTAAAAAGGTCCAAGTCTGACAGCAAAGATTTCCTCCAACCAGGACAAATTCGAAAGTTGAGGCTGACCACGATGGAGCACTCCTCAGAAACACTGTGCAGGAGGCCTTACTCAGTATGCTGATTTCAATGCAATGTTGTTAGTTTGCCTTACCATGAGCCCCCGGTCGAATCCTGGATATCTGGGGTTTGGGAGATTTTTCGTGGGATGAACCTGCAAGTCAGGCCTGGTCGTGGTTGACTTTGGCCAGCTTGACTCTCGCCGTCGGGTTGCTCCACTTATGGAGCTTTTTATCAAAGTTGCTCCGAACTTATCAAAACTTCTGGATTTTCTTCCAGAAGTACTTTTAAGGTCCTTGAAGTGTCCAGAACTCACCCCAAGGTTCCAGAAGCTCTGAGTTGCTCCTTGGGGGGTAGTGTTGCAAGGTACTCACTGTACTAATGAAGCTAGTGGATTTGGGAGACAGGATCACATGAATTGTGGATACTAGGTATGATTCCACACCATATGACGCCTGCTAGCCTAATCCAGATTCTCCAGCTAACTAGCAGCGCCTCATTTCAGGCTAAGATGATTGTGGCATCCGAGCGTATGACAAGAAAGACTTCTCAGGGGAATTGTGGTCAATCGGATCTCATCAGATCTCATCCCTTTCTCCCAGTTATCAAAAGTCTCATATAGGCAAAGACAACAGAGGCAGAATTCAATAACGATTTATTGAAGTAACTGCATCGTAGATAAAAGGCATGTATTGCAATAACTAGGATGATAAAACACAATAAAAACAAGCAGGTGACTAACAGAATAAAACACAAGAACAGTCCTACCATACTCTCACTAGGAGTGATATATATATATTTTCCCACCTACACTATGAGCACAGTGTAATGAGCCTAACCTGCCCTTTGGGTTTTAACCCTTGCAGGAAGAAGCCAGTAGTCTAGACAGACACCATCCCTATGTGGACCAGAGGTCCAGCCGTCTAAGCAAGTAGCTGAAGCGAAGTAGTCTGCAATCAGCATACAATTGTGGTCATCTGGCTGGAATCTCCCTGTAATGTGCCTGGACAAAGGGGCGTTTTTATAATAAAACAGCTAACATCCTAAGAAATGGTCCCCATGTATGAGTGTGTGTTTTTCTGTGAATGTTGGAGACACAGCATACCACGTTTGGCGGCAACCCTATCTGACTGTAGCCTTGGAGAAAGCACAAAGTGAAATAAATGTCCTACTAAGAACATGATGCTTTCCTACGCAAAAGGACAATGAGAAAGAGAAAATAAAACAGCACCGTAAATGTAGCTATTGCTAGAAATATAAAGCAATACTGAATAAAATGTAACTGGGTTAAAGTGCACAGCGGAAGGCCTAGTTAACTAAAACAACGTGCCTAACACATGGCTAAAACAGCTATTCAACAGTAGTGCTTCAACTCGCAAAATGCACCTTGTCAAAATCCTCAAATGGCCACTGGTCTGCTGGGCTATTTTTGTAGTACTTGATGCATGGAGCTCTAGTCAGCTCCTTTCTACTTGTAGCTTACAGGGAGTTCCTTCCTGAGGTTGTAGAAGTAAAGCAAAGCCATTTTCTTGGTGTTGCCCAAAGTTTGCAGCTGGTGCAGTACTTCCGAGTGCAGTGTCCAGGTGCAGGCCAGTAGTCCAGCAGGGCAGTCGTTCTTCTTCTTGTCTTTTTTCCAGTAGGGATCTGAAATGTGGGGCAGCTCTGCCATTTTTATCCTTGCCCCTGGGGTGGAAAACAGGAGGTTGTTCCTGTCCAATCAAGTGTAGGCCACATCCCTCTTGAGTGACCATTTACTGGGAAGTGTGTCAAAAATCCATCCCAGGTAGCGACATTCCTTCAAAATCTAAGATGGCAAAAATTCAATTTTAGAGTTTAGATCTGGCTGAGTCCACCCACTGGTGTGGCTAAGTTTCCCTTAATACACCTCTTTCCAGTCCTCTCTTAATCTAATCAGTGGGCACCTGGTTGTCTGGGACTGCAAATGAGGGAGGTCCAGTTGCTATCCCAAATGTCCTTCCCTCCTTTGAAGTCTAGTTTGGCTGCTCCCTTCCCATCCTGTTCTGCCATCTAGTCAGTTCCCCTTTTACCAGATGCTTCCTTTATTTCAGCCCAGGACACTTCACACCTCATCAAGCCAGCCTGGGTCAGTTTGTAACTTTTAGCAAGAGTTTTAAAACTCTTTCCCTGTTCATGTTTTATTAAAGTCAACACTGGACGTTGTTGGATTCTTTGTAACTTTTAATTTAATACCAAACTTGCCATATTTAGATCCTTCCTATGGAAAATAAGACGTTATTATTTTAAAATAAATTCTCTCCATGTTAACCTATGGAGCCCATTCACTACAATGGTGAAAAATTAATTTGGCTATTTTTCCCCTTACCCTGGGGGCCATTAGGGCATACCTTATGGGTGACTTATATGTAAAAATAAGGTAGCTTAGGACTTTGGAAGTACATTTAACTCCACAGTCGAATATCGAGTTAATTTTAACTTACATGCTGCGAGCAAGGAAGGCAGGCCAGTTTTAAAAATACACTGGGCACCACAGCAGTGCCCCTGTGGGTATACTATCCATGGTTTCCCCTAAACCTACATGCCCTACCATATACTAGGGACCTATAAGTAGGTAGATACAGCCATTTATAATTAGCCTAATTTGCATAATGCATTTTATACAGAGCACTGGCCCTGGGACTGGTTGGCTTTGCCCAACGCACAGTCAGAGTCAGTAACCACCAGTATCAGTCAAAACACTTGGGGGTGACCAGGGCAAAAAGAAGGATTCTCCTCCACTTAGAGTTTGTATATGGGTTGAGTACAGTACATAGAGCAGATGGCCATAACCAATATAAATTTCTAGTCAGTGGGTTTCCTTGAAAAGTAATCAGAAAGTCTGAACTTAGTAACTGTAGTACAAATAAGCAAACTTGGCACATTAAACACACAAAGATGATGGAAAGTATGCTTGCAATTTGTCTAACCACTGGCAATTACTTTTGATCACCATGCCACCTCTGTTTGGACATACCCATATAAAAATTAGTCTTGACCCTGCTCCAATAGGAACAACCCAGCCTGAACTGCCAGTCCAGATTCTCCCTCACCAGGAACACAAGCAATCCAAGACCACATGTGCCCTGATTAAGGCTCATTTGGCATGAATAGCTTAGTCCCAGTGGAAAAGAGAACAAGGGATTCATGTCTGGGATACCCTTGCTACTTAGGTTGTTACATCAAACACACAAAAGGTGATGTGAGCAATGCTATTACAATTTGAAATTTGTCTTAGCACTGCTAATTACTTGGAGAAGCCTTCGAGCCTCTGGCTCACCATGCCACCTCAGTTTTAACACAGCCATGTGCAAATCAGTCTTGACCCTGCTCCAATAGCTCGCATTGGAGCAAGACTAACTGTGATTTGTATAGAGCTGAGTCTAATATGAGATGGCATTGAGGGTAAAAGATGTGCTACCTCAGGTGATTGCCAGTGGTTAGTCTTGTTGCAAGCATCCCCCCAACAACCATTGTGTGTTTATTTGGTACATTACTCAGCACTCACTTGGCCACAGACTCTTGTGAAGAAACTTGCTTGCCGAGCAGAGGGACATTCTGGAGCCTGACTTCATCACAAGAGGAAAATAAGACACCAGGAGGAGGAGGAGAACAAAAGACAAAGGGGCAGATTTAAGACCCCCATGTGCCAAATATCACCACATTAGCATCATTTTTTTACGCTAATATGGGACTATAAAAGCAAAAATGCTGCACCATGTTTACAAATTGGCATCATGCATGCATTGTGCCACTTTGTAACCCCTTGCGCCACATTATGCCTGCGCCAGGCATAATGTATGCAAGAGGGGATCTCCCCTGTTAGGGGGGCGAGAAAATGGTGCAAAGAAATCTAAAAGATTTCTTTACACCACTTTTCTCTGCATTTAGAACGCCTGCTCAGAGCACATGTTAAAAGGGGGCACACCATTGGTTATAATGGGCCCCTATGTATTGTTCAAGACTAGCGCCAACATTTTGGCGCTAACCCTGAACATTACATCAATAGCGTCAAAAATGTCTATCCTGCGCCATGATTTTCTGGGGTTGGCTTCCCTTTCTAGGTTACCTCCAATGCAGGTGCTGGACCCGGAGGAACCATTGCAGGTGGAGGATCTGCTGGCAGCTATTAGACAAATGGTGTGCAATAAAGTACCGGACACCAATGGGATTTTAGTGTACTACTATGCCACTTATAGCCAAACTGTCACTCACTCTCAACTAAGCTCTTAGATATGTACCAAGTGGCACACAGGGTCAGAGTCTTATGTGAATTCTCTGTGAAGCCCTTATTGTTGTATTTAATAAACCGGTTAGAGTCCCGCTGGAGGTGTGCTCATATTACCCATTTTGATGTTAAACATTGATTATACGATTTTACGGCAGGTACTAACAAATAGGTTATTGCCGGTGCTGCCTACATTGCTGCACCCAGACCAGAATGGTTGTATTCCCCATCGGTCCACTTTCAATAACTACTGCAGACTGTGCCACATAATTAGGGCCTTGGAGGGGGCAGTCAACCTTCCAGTGGCAGTGTCCTTGGACATCAAGAAAGCATTCAACACCCTGGGATGGGCCTATCTGCTACTAGTACTGGAAAGTCTAAGGTTGGGCCGTGAGTTTTTAGGCTGGGTTAAACTGCTCTACACAACTTCATAGGGTAGGGTGAAAACAGGGCAACACATCTCGCACATGTTTGCCATTGGTAGAGGCACAAGGCAGGGCTGTTTCCTATCATCCATTATATATGCCTTGGTGTTGGAGCACTTGGCCTGTCTCTTGAGGGGTCAAGGCCCGGACTGATGTGAGTCCAAAGGCATATAATTTTCATATATACTGACAACTTTCTCATATACAACCGGGAACACCAAAAGGTACTGCTAGACATGCTTGAGTTATTGGAGCACGTTGGGATATTGACTGACCTCAGGATCAACTGGGGGAAATCTTGTTTGTTCCCTCTGTGGCAAGAGAAACAAGCGGAAAGGGCAGAGCTGCAGAATAGCTGTTACCCTGGTGTATGGAAAGATTTTTCTACCTGGGCATAAACGTCTTTCACTGAGACAAGTACGTCCTTGAGGGTAACTTCAGCAAAGTGTTATCAACTGTGCACCAGTCCCTGGCTCTCTGGATGCAACTCCCCCTCTCACCTGTGGGACACACAGCAATAGCACAGATGTGGATGTTACAGCACTGTCTGTATTTGTTCACTGCCTTACCAGTAGTGTCCACTATTTTCTTCAAGGAATCGAGGGGTCTAGTGTTGCATCTGGTCTTTGGGGAAGGTAGGTGGAGGGTCTCAGCTGCCATACTCCATCAACCCCCGATAATCTATGGGGAAGGTAGGTGGAGGGTCTCGGCTGCAACACTCGATCGACCACCGATGCCAGGAGTCCTTGTGGTGCCAGACCTTGAGCTATACTATGCCATGGTACAACTGCAGTGGCAATGCGATGGCTAACTGACCCTACACTGCAGGAAAGTGTGACTGTCCGGGACAAAATCCAAAGGACAAAGATAATTTACTGGTTGATGGACAGATGCGGTTCTCTGAGAGGAATTGGTGGGTTGGCACAAGCACCTTGGCTCTCCTGGAATAGGTGCATTCAGCCTGGCATCAACAGGCACCAGCAGGTGCCCTATGCATCACAGTTTCCACTGTGGAGTGTGCCAGTAGTGCTAGCGCGTCAGACCTTAATAAGTATACTTACTAGGGGACACAGATAGGTCAATGAACCTTTTGACTCGCAATTAAGAAGTTCTTACCATAGCTCCAGTACATAATCAATAATCAATACACAATAATCAATAATTATTAGTAATCAAATAAAATCGATAGTTAATGGAGTCAGTAATTATCACGCACCATGACCTTTCAGTCATGAATAACCACACCTTTAGTAAAAGTTTAAAATGTTGATTCCGGTATGTCAACAATGCTAAGGCCATGTAGATTAATCTCAAAATCAAATGGAACATATATAAAACACTGGTTGTCCAAAGCGGCGGAAGAAAAGCAATCATGGACTACAACACATTCTAAAGTTACAGTGCAAATCAACAGCAGTTTCAGTTGCATTAACGAGATATAATACATGTAGTTAAGCAGAGAAATCCATCAAGCATTAGTCTCTTTCGTCATAAGTCAAAATCCTCAACTAACAATAGATTAGAATCAGCATGTTGGGCTTCACGCAAAACAATTTAGTAAAACAAATTTGGAAAACATCTAACTATGATAGAGCCATGGACAAAACAGTGCAGTTGGGGCCAGATGTACAAAACTTTTTGCACGTCGTAAACAGCGAATTTTGCTGTTTGCAACGTGCAAAAAGCACATCCCGATGCACAATCCCCGTTTTGCGATTGGGTAAGCAGGTTACCGATTCGCAAAACGGGACTGCGGGTCGCAATTAGGAAGGGGTGTTCCCCTTCCTAATTGTGAGTCGCAGCGCGATGTTGTATTGTTTTGTGACCACGAAAGCGGTTGCAAAACAATCGCAGTGCTAACCCATTCGCAAAAGGGAAGGGGTCCCTTAAGGAAAACGGGCTGCATTACAAACAAAACAAAAAATGCTTTATTTAAAAGCAGTCACGGACATGATGGTCTTCTGTCTCCAGCAGGCCACAATTCCTCTAAGTGCTGGGAGTCTCAAGGGGATCGCAAATTGCGACCCACCTCATTATTATTAATGAGGCGGGCCTTTGCGACCCCCTTGCGAGTCACAGATGGTGTCAGGGACACCATCCTACATTCTGAATTGCGAGTCGCAAATTGCGAGTCTCTCTGACTCGCAATTTGCGAGCCGCAATTCAGACTCTACTTACATCTGGCCCCAAGTACCTAGAAAGACAAAAGCAAATATGCATAATAATCACAGTTTTATCGCATTATACATATCCTCGGTATGGGTCAGCAAAGCAGAATCAGTCCTCGTCCTCAGGACATCAGTCGATCAGCAAGGCATCATGCTCTCAGTCAGGAAATATGAGCCCAATCTCGTAATGAATGTCTCTCTCCTAAAATTTGTAAAGTCTCTCCCTCTCCTAAAGTCTCTGAAGAAGTCTTCTTCTAAAAATCTGGTGGTCTTTTCTTTCCGTTGCGTTGTTATATCAAAGTCACCTAAATTATCCCCTAATTCCCTATTGGTCAGTTATTCGTATGTTCACACTTTGTCCAATGATACTACTATATCAAATCTATGAATTCTAATATTTCCACGTTCTCATGCAGTTGATTGGTCCGTCTTACGATGTTCTCTTCATCCAGCTTGTCAGGTAACAATATTGTTGGAGCTTCCACTCCAATCAGTATCTTCATTGTTCTTGTCCTGGGAAAGTCAGTCTCACACACATTACACATAAAATGTTGCATTAGCAACAACATCATCTCCTAGCAGTCGGTTCTCACGAAAAGCTTCCGTTAAGCACATTTGAACAATACAATAGACATTTCACAGTTTAATTCACTTGGTCAGCATTTTTATTAAACCCTAAGAAATACATCTTCGGCAGGAGGCCTGGCAAAGTAGGCCAAGACACTTGCTAAGTTAAGGCCTACAATTAATAAAGCTAAAGCATACTTCATAATCCTTAATATGACATATTACTTCATTATTCTAATACCTTTTCAACATTTCATATGTATTAATCATCAATTAGTACATTTCGTGAACTTTGGTGGCCATTCTTTGAGGTCACATTTTCAAACGTGTGCATTATTTTTCTAAGTTATTTCATTTCCTACATAAACTCATTGTTCAAAATACATAAACACTCATTAATAACTCTTATTAGAACTCCTGCGCTAGTAATCCCTCCTCTGATGACGAAATGTGTCATCACATTAACTGTTACCCCAAATTTCACATCAGCTAAAACTCTTACAATTCAATTTCTTCATAATTTTGTTTTCCCCTTGAATTTTCAGTGTAAAATTTTTCTCTTTTCCTTTCTTCCCTCCTCTGATTAGTCTTAGACCTTTTAAATTTTTTTTTTTTACATAATTTGCATAATCTCCATATTCCCAATAGACAAACCACAACTATTAACATTCCCTGTAATATTTTCAATAAAACCCCATTCCAAATGTTGCTGAGCCAATTTCCCAATGAAGCAAACCCTTTGCCAACCTTTTCCAAAAAACCTGGGGCCAGATGTAGCAAAATAACATTTTGCAACTTGCAAATAGCGAGTCATTGCGACTCGCTGTTTGCAAATCGCAAAATGTTATGCAGAACGGTGTCTCAGACACCGTCTGCAAGTCGGTATGGGGTCGCAATGACCCACCTCATGAATATTCATGAGGTGGGTCGCAAATTGCGGCCCCATGCCGACTATGGGCACTCGCAAACATGGAGGCCTGCTGTAGTGAGCAGACCTCCGTGTTCGTGACTGCTTTAAATAAAGCAGCTTTTCTTTTTTATAAGTGTAGCCCGTTTTCTTTAAAGGAAAACGAGCTGCACTTAGAAAGAAAACCGAAACCTTTAGTTTCGGTATTTTTTCAGGGCAGGGAGTGGTCCCTTGGACCACTCCCTGCCCTGAAAAAATGTTTTTGGGTCCAGTCACAAACTGGAAGGGGTCCCATGGGGACCCCTTCCAATTTGCGAGTGGGTTACCATCCACTTGAAGTGGATGGTAACTGCAACACCATTTGCGACCGCATATGCGGTCGCAAATGGTATTGCATACCACTAGGAATCGCAAATAGGAAGGGAACACCCCTTCCTATTTGCGATTCTGAAATGCATTTTGCGAGTCGGTCCGACTCGCAGAATGCATTTCTGCATAGGAAATTGTGATTTGCAACTCGCAAACGGCAGTTTTAGTCGTTTGCGAGTTGCAATTCCTTTCCTACATCTGGCCCCTGGTTCTTTCAATTTTTTCAAATCAGCACTTGCATTAGTCAGATTAGTTAATAAATCTCTCATCTCTTTACTATTATCTGGTATATATGAACAGTAATGCCTAGAATTAATCATTTTACAGACTCCACCATCCTTCGCTAAAAGAATGTCTAAAGCAAGACAATTTTGAAAAGTCATAGCTTTATCAGCAGCTAATTCAGTATCTATCAGGAGTATGGCCCCTGAAAAATTTGTCAGCATGTTATCCACAATAGCAGACAACCTATGAATCTTAATCAAATTCAGTATGACTCCCACTGAAGGAATCACCGCTCCTAATATAGCAGAAGAGGACTCCCTCCTCTGTCTCTTATGATGTAACTCAGTCACTTTCGGAAACTTTTTCAAATCCTCCATTTAGTAAATCTTTGGGAAAACTATCCCCAAATAACATGTCCCATACCATCCTCTTGGAAGACGGTAATAAGCATTAAGTCCACAAATATAGTATATTCCTGGAACTGCAGCGTCTTGTCCATTCAACCTAAAAGTCAATTTACTCTGAAACAAAAAAACATGCCAGCATTCATTCATACCCACAAATAAAGTGTCCATTCGCGATTTAGGCCTATATATAAAAAGCTTGCCTATGTGTTGTGCATCTAAAGCTAATTTCCCTTGCGCTTTAATTGCACTATAAGTATCATCATTCTTGTAAGTCCTTTTCTCTAAGCCTTTTTCTAATTTCTCCTTTAATGCTTTTCTCCTGTCATCTCTGTGATCAAAAAGCTCTTCTCTAAAGGTGTAAGCAAGCATGTCAGATTATTGGGCTGTGCATAGGCTGTGCCAAACATCAATGTAGGTTCAAAGAACCCTCTAACTAATACCATGTCATTATCCTTAGCTACTTTACTCAAATACCTAATTATAGGAACAAACGAAAACACAAGATCATGATTCAAATAAAAGTACTGAATGTACTCCTGGTTATAAAACCTTGTTAGTAACAGACTACAACTTATTCTGTAGGTTAAAGGTAAGCTATGATATGTGACTCCTTCCTCGACTGATGAAGGAATCTGGGTATGCATGAAACAATTCTTCGCATCCATTGTCTCAACATACTCGCTCAATAAGAAAGTTCTCCCTGCGCATTTGTATACTCATGCAAATACTTCTCATCTAACTTAAACTTCTCTAATGCCGTTAGTGCAGTAGTCGTCTCAAAAGCAGAAGTATGGTTGGCTCCTCTTGTATCCAGAACAGACATACCCACAATCAACACTACAAACAATATCCCACACATAATTGCCAAACCAATGCTCATATATTTACAGCGCCTAGCACCTCTCCCTTGTTGACTAATGTTACGCATGATCTGTAAAGAATCAGAAAGCAGAAGAAATTTTGAAAAAACTTGCAGAAAAAGATCAAAAATAGACAATTCTTCTTTCAGCAGTTCAGTTTCACTTCCAGGAACGTTTGTCAAAATCGGTTAGCAGCTTTGTCAAAATTAGGTTTCAAAAGTCTCTTCTGGTTACTTTCAATAGTCTCTTTCTTGAAAATATTCTCTTCAGATTATTTCAACAGTTCAGTTCATTAGCTTCCTTCACATGCCAAAATACTGACCCGGAACTTCTCCATCAAAACAAAAAGACAAAAATTCTTGCTGCCATTCCTTATTTAGTTGCATACGCCCATTCAGGACCCACGTATCTTCGACTTCCTACTCTCTTACTTTTTAATTTTCAATCACCGTTCAATTCTCCTTCACTTAGATCTTCTTTCCTTGTGGTATCTACTTCTTCCTCTATTGTTTGTTCGACAACCACCTCTTTCCCTTTTTCTACTTGCGATTCCGGCCACTTATATCCTTTCAGTGGACCCTTTGTCAGTATTCTCTTCAAGACTGAACTTGAATCTGTTCCTTGTTCTGTGGTGTTTTCTCTTGATGGACCTGCAACCGGATCAGGAGGAGTTGGATCACTTTGATCCACCTCAACTCCTTCTCCTTCTGGGTCTGACAATTGCTCTGTTTGTCTCTCAAGATCGTCTGCTTCTGGGAAAGCCCTCCTCTCTCTAGGCTCTCCTGCTGCTTCAGTCGAGATAGGCTCTCCGTCACCCTCCTGAATGTCTCCTCCCTTGTTTCTCACAGGAGTGACTGAACCGTCCTCAATGAGCTCAGATACGGTCTCGGTTCCTCTTTGTTCTTCTTCCGGCCCTGAGACTTGTCTCACTATTGTTGGTACTCTCAACAACGCTTCTTCATGATCCAGTGGACATGCCACTTTCTTTGTGTGGCTGGCATGACTCCAGTTTGGAATTCCAGCACACTTCATAGTTGTAGAAGTCGTCGGGACCACTTGATATGGTCCCTTCCAACAAGGCTCCAAATACGTCTTTCTCACGTGCTTTCGGATGACAGCTCAGTCCCCAGCTATCAGGTTGTGCCCTGGGTCATAGATCGGTGGCAGTGTGGTCACCTCCACCTGCTGAGAAAAAGAGCAGACTACATCAGCCAGACCCTTGCAGTAATCCAACACCATATCATCTGAAATGTTGACAAGTTAATGACAAGTGCATTTGCTGGCACCGCTGGTAACCTCATTGCTCTGCCCATGAGGATCTCATGGGGCAACAATCCTGTCTTCCTGTCAGGTGTGTTCCTCATTGACATCAACACTAAGGGCAACGCATCAGGCCATTTCAAATTTGTAGCTGCACACATCTTTGCAACTTTTGACTTCAGGTTACCATTCATCTGTTCTACTAGTCCTGATGCTTCAGGGCGGTAACTGCAATGCACCTTCTTCTCAATGTTCAATGCTGCACATTGTAATTGAATTACTTCATTATTGAAGTGACTTCCCCATCTGATTCTAAAGAGATCGGAAACCCGAAACGTGGTAACAGTTCCCTAAGCAATGGTTTCGCTACTGTGAGACTATCATTTCTTCGTGTAGGGTATGCTTTAATCCAGTAACTAAAGATGCATACAATCACCAACACAGATCTCAAACCTCCACACACAGGCATCTCTAGTGACCCAAATACTTCACTATTTTCTGACAGCACTGCAACTTCAGTGGAGACACTTTGGCCCTTATTACAAACCTGGCGGTAAATGCTGCCTACCGCTGTGCTGGTGGCAGCCAACATACCGTGAACACGGTGGTATACCGCTACAGGCATTCAGACCCACACAGAGAAATCCGCCACTATACAGACACCCACACAAGTCCGCCAGACCAAAGGTCAGTGATAAATTGTCGGTACCAAAACACACACCGTTACGCCAACAGGAATACGCCCACAGTATCAGGACCCACGAATCACTGCGGCGGTCTTTGAACCGCGGTAAACCATTGGCGGTACACATCCCGTGCTCAAAATACACACACACTTACAAAACGAAACCACATTGGACAATTCAAACTACACACACCTGACACACATACACACACCACACCCACACACCCAATCCAATATAAAACACACACCCACATTACCTACAACTCTTTCAATGAAAAAAAAGATTGCCAACAGAGAGAGACACAAGCCAGGAGCACCCACTCAATCTGAGCCACAGAACACCATCACTCATACACCATTCACGTACCTCACACCATACACCTCAAAACATCACCCCACACACCCTCACACATACCACTCAACCACATCCATGGCACCCCAAAGACACCCAGGTTTTCAGAGGAGGAACTAAGGGTCATGGTGGAGGAAATCATCCGGGTAGAGCCACAGCTATTCGGATCACAGGTGCAGCAGACGTCCATTGCTAAGAAGATGGAGCTACGGCGGAGAGTCGTGGATAGGGTCAATGCCGTGGGACAGCACCAAAAAACAAGGGATGACATCAGGAAGAGGTGGAAAGACCTACGGTGGAAGGTGCGTTCCGTGGTTGCAAGACACCAGGTAGCTGTACAGTGGACTGGCGGTGGACCCCCACCTCCTCCCCCACAACTAACAACATGGGAGTAGCAAGTTTTGGTGATAATGCATCATGAGGGCCTGGCAGGAGTAGCAGGAAGACTGGACAAAGACTGGTAAGTCAAATCTTCACTACTTTATCCCCCAGCCTACCTGCATACCATCACAAACTCCTACCCCTACCCACACCCCCTCACCTCCTCCACCTCACACATACCCCACTATCACAACCCACCCATCCCAATACCAAGCCCTGCATGCCACAACAATCCATGGACCCCCATCACAGACCTGCATGGACACCCATTACCACAGCATGCCCATTAGAGAGAATCACCTAGCCCACAAAATCACCACGCACACAAGACAAAGCTGACAGGGCAATCACAACCATACAGGGAAACACACCTATGCACAAGATGGCACACGCAGATACAATAACACTTCATTTGCATCCCCACAGGACCCCCTACTCAACGTCGCCGGAGAGGAGTTGCCAGGAACATCCAGTCCCCCTCGAAGAGGCCCACAGTGATGACAGCAGCTCTGCACGCCTGGATCACGATGACAAACCTGGCCCATCAGGGACCTCTGTACAGTCGGTTACCCTGCCACAGGCCCAACCCACCACAGAGCCTCCCCCCTCAAGAAACATCACCATACCACCCACCCAGCGGGCCCATGCCACTGTCCCCAGGACACGTCAATCAGCAGTGTGTCAACCACTACAGGGAACCCAGGCAACCCCACTAACCCAGGACGATCAGGGACCTGGGGTCAGTGGCAGAGGGCACATACTTCAGGGGACAGAGGCACAGGACAACAGGGAAGCCTGGAGGACTGCTGTGCGACGTGGTTGGACAGGCCCAGGGAACCCACTCTCCAGGAGGCACTCACCAACATCCTGGGAGCATACCACCATTCCCAGGAGACGATGGGCCAGATACTGGACAAGTGGCAGGAGACGCAGCGGCTGCAGGAGGGACAGTACCTGGGGATCAGGGAGGACCTCAAACACATCTACACCATCCTGGTCACCATTGCAGGGTGCTGGCTGACATGGCCAACACCATGAGGGAGGCAGTGGCACACCAACGGGCCCCTGACACTAGGTACACCGAAGAACAGCCCTCCGCCAGCACTAGTGGACAGGAGGCCCCGCCACAGGAACAACAGGCCACCAGCACCTCACCCCCTTCAGAAGGAGAACCACCCCGCAAACAGTCCCTATGATCCAGGCAGAAGCCAGAGAACTTTGCCAAGATCCCCCCCCCCCCAGGAAATAAGTCTCTCACCCTTTTATCCCACCCTGTCACCCGGTCCACCTTGAACTGCCATTACTCCCCTTCCTATGCCCCATTGGAGAATACAGCTATGATACCAAGAGACTGGACTATAACTGGACATTCCTCCACCATCACCCCAGCCCATTGCACATCCCCCTCTACTTATGAGCACTTAAATAAACACCCTTGGAACAAATACAAATCTGGAGTCTGTCAAATGATTGAAATATGTATTAGGCCAACATTCAGAAAACATTGCAAGTCATATGTACAGTTATATATACATTGGTATGACCTTTAGTGGGCAGCGGAAAACATACCAGGAGCCAGAGTGGGCCACAGAGATCTGAAAATAGAGATGCCAAAGGGTACAGTAAGTGGCCATAGGGAAATCAAGCTGCCATGTACAATGTCCAATAGAAAACTGAAAAGTAAAGTGAAGTTACAGTGTCTTACCTGTGTGTCACTCGAAGTACTGCTGTATGATATTACTTCTGTTGTCCATATCTTCTTCCTCTGCCTCCTCTTCCTCACTGTCCACAGGCTCCACCACTACCACAAGACCATCTCCAGGCTCATCTTCCTGCAGAAAAGGCACCTGGCATCTCAAGGCCAGGTTGTGCAACATGCAATGATGATCTGGCACACCTTCTTGGGTGAGTAGTACAGGGATCCACCTGTCAGAATGAGGCACCGGAACCTGCCCTTCAGGAGGCCGAAGGTCCACTCAATAATCCTCCTTGTTCACCCATGTGCCTCATTGTAACGTTTCTCTGCCCTTGTCCCGTCATTTCTCTCTGGATTCAGTAGCCATGAGAGGTTGGGGTAACCAGAGTCACCTGAAAACATCGAGGGACAACTGTTAGACATACACTAACACTTAGGGACAACCCCATACCCAGACACCAACATATACTGGGTGGGAACCTTGGGCTCACCTATTAGCCATACCCGGTACCTCTGGAGTTGGCTCATCACATATGGAATGCTGCTATTCTGCAAGATAAATGCGTCATGCACAGAGCCAGGATACTTGGCATTCACATGGGGGATGTACTGGTCCGCCAAACACTATCTGCACATTCAGAGAGTGATAGATGTTTCTATTCCTGAATACTTGTTCATTTATCCGGGGGGGGGGGGACAAATGCTAAATGTGTACCATCAATGATGTTGTGGATATGTCCCAGGGAATAAAAGTCAGCTTTCACTGTGGCCAAATCCTCCACCTGTGGGAATACAATGTAGCTGTGCATGTGTTTAAGCAAAGCTGCCAACACTCTGGTCAACACGTTGGAGAACATTGGCTGAGACATCCCTGATGCCATGGCCACAGTTGTTTGGAAGGAACCACTTGCCAGAAAATGGAGCACTGACAGGACCTGCACTGAGGGGGGGATACCTGTGGGCTGGCGGATAGCTGACATGAGGTCTGGCTCCAATTGGGCACACAGTTCTTGGATTGTGGCCCGATCAAGTCTGTATGTTAGTATAATGTGTTAGTATAATGTGTCTGTCCTCGATTGTCGCAAGGTATACCAGGGGTCTGTACACTGGAGGATGTCTCCATCTCATATTCATCCTCAGCGGTTGAAGCCTATGGAGGGAAACGGTGACCAGAGGGTCATAATAACACATCTATTGAAATAATGTTGCATTTCTACATTTACAGAACCAGTATTTGAATCCGAGAGTCAGTTGCTGTGCCAATGTCTGCTGTGATGCAGTTAGGTGCCATGGCCTGTTCCGCCCTGAAATGGCGGCTGCCAGACCTGTGAGGAGGGACAAGTGGAAATGAGGTAATTCGGCTGGCGTTGTGCGCCGTTGAGGTAGGCGGTCAATGACCGCCGCTCAACTTCGCATTGGTTGTCATTGAGCCCTATGGGTTTCAGGAGCCAATGGCGATGTACGCCGGCAGTGACGATATGCACCACCGCAGACGTGACTGCCATTTTCTATCTATTCACTCACTTGCTACCTGACCTTCAACAGGAGAAGCCCTACACTGCAAGTGCTGCTGTAACCTGTGTCTGGAAGCGACAATGGCTCATGTGTCTTGGGAAAGGGCCCCTGCCTTCACTGCGAAGGAGTTGGAGAGACTGGTGGATGGGGTCCTACCCCAGTACACGTTACTCGACGGTCTTCCAGACAAACAGGTGAGTACACTGTGAGCATGCTGCGTGGGCCATGAATGTATGGAGTGCTGTGTGTGTAAGCCACATGTGGGAGGGGGCTGAGGCGTTCTGGGCAGAGTGCTGCATGTATGGTGGTCAATGTATGTGCATCATGAGATGGGAGGGATATGGTAGGGCATGAGTGTGACGGTCCGGACGGTTAACTAATTCTCTTTTCTGCTGTCTTTTTCCTGTAGGTCAGCGTCCATCAGAAAAAGGGTATTTGGCGTGCCATCACCAAGGAGGTGCGGGCTCTGGGGGTCTTTGACAGGCGGAGCACCCACTGCCGCAAACAGTGGGAGGACCTGCGCCACTGGGCAAGGAAGACGGCAGAGGCCCAGCTGGGGCTGGTCTCCCAACAAGGAAGGGGTGCCCCTCGTACCCTGACCCCCCTGATGTTCCGCATCATGGCGGTGCAGTATTCAGAGTTGGATGGGCGCTTGAGGGCATCACAGCAACCATAAGGGGGTGAGTACAAAATCAGATTCATTACTCTGCGCGCGTTAAGGTTTGACCTGGGTGAGGATGTGGACAGTGTCTTACCTGTGTATCACTCAAAGTACTGCTGTATGATATTACTTCTGTTGTCCACATCTTCTTCCTCTGCCTCCTCTTCCTCACTGTCCACAGGCTCCACCGCTACCACAAGACTATCTCCAGGCTCATCCTCCTGCAGAAAAGGCACCTGGCATCTCAAGGCCAGGTTGTGCAACATGCAACATGCAATGATGATCTGGCACACCTTCTTGGTTGAGTAGTACAGGGATCCACCTGTCAGATGGAGGCACCGGAACCTGCCCTTCAGGAGGCTGAAGGTCCGCTCAATAATCCTCCTTGTTCACCCATGTGCCTCATTGTAACGTTCCTCTGCCTTTGTCCTGGCATTCCTCACTGGATTCAGTAGCCATGAGAGGTTGGGGTAACCAGAGTCACCTGAAAACATTGAGGTTACAGCTGTTAGACATAGACTAACCCTTAGGGACAACCCCATACCCAGACACCAACATATACTTGGTGGGGTCCTTGGGCTCACCTATTAGCCACACACGGTTCCTCTGGAGTTGGCTCATCACATATGGGATGCTGCTATTCCTCAAGATAAATGCGTCATGCACAGAGCCAGGATACTTGGCATTCACATGGGAGATGTACTCGTCCGCCAAACACACCATCTGCACATTCAGAGAATGATAGCTTTTTCTATTCCTGAATACTTGTTCATTTCCTCGGGGGGGGGACAAATGCTAAATGTGTACCATCAATGGCACCAATGATGTTGGGGATATGTCCCAGGGAATAAAAGTCAGCTTTCACTGTGGCCAAATCCTCCACCTGTGGGAATACAATGTAGCTGTGCATGTGTTTAAGCAGGGCTAACAACACTCTGGTCAACATGTTGGAGAACATTGGCTGAGACATCCCTGATGCCATGGCCACAGTTGTTTGGAAGGAACCACTTGCCAGAAAATGGAGCACTGACAGGACCTGCACTGGAGGGGGGATACCTATGGGCTGGCGGATAGCTGACATGAGGTCTGGCTCCCATTAGGCACACAGTTCTTGGATTGTGGCCCGATCAAGTCTGTATGTTAGTATAATGTGTCTGTCCTCCATTGTCGCAAGGTCCACCAGGGGTCTGTACATTGGAGGATGTCTCCATCTCATATTCATCCTCAGCGGTTGAAGCCTATGGAGGAAAATGGTGAGCAGAGGCACATAATAACACATCTATTGAAATAATTATGCATTTCTACATTTACAGAACCAGTATGTGAATCCGAGAGTCAGTTGCTGGGCCAATGTCTGCAGTGATGTAGTTAGGTGCCATGGCCTGTGCCCCCCTGAAATGGCGGCTGCCAGACCTGTGAGGAGGGACAAGTGGAAATGAGGTAATTCGGCTGGCATTGTGCACCGCTGAGGTAGGCGGTCAATGACCGCCGCGCAACTTTGCATTGGTTATAATTGGGCCCTATGGGTTTCAGGAGCCAATGGCGATGTACGCCTGCAGTGACGGTATGCACCGCCACGGACGCGACTGCCATTTTCTATCTATTCACTCACTTGCTACCTGACCTTCAACAGGAGAGGACCTACACTGCAAGTGCTGCTGTGACCTGTGTCTGGAAGTGACAATGGCTCATGTGTCTGGGGAAAGGGCCCCTGCCTTCATTGCGGAGGAGTTGGAGAGACTGGTGGATGAGGTACTTCCCCAGTACACGTTACTCTACGGTCTTCCAGACAAACAGGTGAGTACACTGTGAGCATGATGCGTGGGCCACGAATGTATAGAGTACTGTGTGTGTAAGCAACATGTGGGAGGGAGCTGAGGCTTCCTGTGCAGAGTGCTGCATGTATGGTGGTCAATGTATATGCGTCAGGGGATGGGAGGGAAATGGTAGGGCATGAGTGTGACGGTCCGGATGTATAACTATTCCCTTTTCTGCTGTCTTTTTCATGCAGGTCAGCACCCATCAGAAAAAGGGTATATGGCGTGCCATCACCAAGGAGGTGCGGGCTCTGGGGGTCTTTGACAGGCGGAGCACCCACTGCCATAAACAGTGGGAGGACCTGCGCCGCTGGGCAAGGAAGATGGCGGAGGCCCAGCTGGGGCTGGTCTCCCAACGAGGAAGGGGTGCCCATCATACCCTGTCCCCCCTGATTTTCCGCATCATAGCGGTGGCGTATTCGGAGTTGGATGGGCGCTTGAGGGCATCACAGCAGCCATAAGGGGGTGAGTACAAAATCAGACTTATTACTCTACGCGTTAAGGTTTGACCTGGGTGAGGATGTGGACTGTGGGTGTTCCTAGGCCAGGGCAAACATGGCAGGGTAGGTCTCCTGTTGGGCAGGCTCTGAAGCACTCCGACCACAATAGTGTTAGTGGGCATCTGCTACTGGTCAGGGCCTTGCTTGTTTCAGGTGTGCAGCTGTGCAGCTGTGCAGCTGATGGCGTTAGGCATTGTACCCCATGGGCTGGTGACTATCTTAGTAACTGGTAGTGCATGACCTAGTGCATAGGGCTGTTCCATGCGAGTTGTGTACGCCAACGGTAGTGTTGTCACTGGCATTGACTAAGTGTATCCTCTGTCTCCCCCCCTTTTTATTTTGTCACCTTGTCCTTGTGTGCATTAGCATCATCTGGTGAAGGAGAAGTGGCACAGGCGATGGAGGGAGTTGCATCCCACATGGGCCTGGATGCTGAATCCACCGACGGTGAGGGCACTAGTGGGATGGAGGGCGATGGGAGCACCATGATGGAGACAGGAGGGGACACTACAGACAGCGACTCCTCCTCCGAAGGAAGCTCCCTGGTGGTGGTGGTGGACACCTCTGGGCCCACCCCAACAACAGGTACAGCCGCCACCCCCCTTACCAGCACCGCCCTCCCAGCAGCCCCTCAGCGTGTTTTCCGTGCCCGCTCACCCAGGAGGGTGGGCATCTCCTTTGCCCCAGGCACCTCAGTCCCTGCCCCAGTCAGCCCTGCTGCCCTCAGTGAGGAGGCTATTGACCTCCTGAGATCCCTCACTGTTGGGCAGTCAACCATTCTGAATGCCATCCAGGGTGTTGAGAGGCATTTGCAACAAACAAATGCATACCTGGAGGGCATTCACTCAGGAGTGGTGGCCCAACAGAGAGCATTTCAGGCTCTGGCCTCCGCACTGATGGCAGCCATTGTCCCTGTCTCTAGCCTCCCCCCTCCACCTTCCTCTACCCAGTCCCAATCCCCTCAACCCCAGCCCATCCCAAGCACACCTTCAGACCAGCAATCACCCAAATCAACACCCAAGTGGTTCAGGCAAACACAAGCACCACACTTCATCTCACAGGCACTCACATAAGCACCATTCCCATGCAGACACACCAACATCCACTGCCTCCACTGTGTCCCCCTCCTCGTTGTCCACCTCCCTCCCAGTAACGTCTCCACTCACACCTGCATGCGCTACATCCTCATTCACTACCTCCAACAGCAGCATGCCCATCACTACACATCCCTCACTGGCAGTCACCACCCCCACATCCATGCACACATCCCCTGTGTCCTCTTCCACTGTGTCTGTGACCTCTCCTCCCAATGCACACAAATGCAAGCACCCACGCACCCAACAGCCATCCACCTCACAAGAGCATCCAGCCCATGCACCTGCATCCAAACTCAGCAGACAGACACCTCCTAACCACTCCCTCTTCCTCCACTCCCAGACCGTCTCCCTCTTCCCACCCCAGTGTCCCTAAGAAGCTTTTCCTGGCAAACATTGACCTCTTCCCTACCTCTCCCCCCCGTCCTTCACCTCGGACCAGGGTGGCCAAGACCCAGCCCAGCACCTCAGCCACTAAGTCCACATCTGTTCCTGCAGCTGTCAGAGGCTCAAAGGGGGCACCCGTCAGCCCAGCCAGTGTGCTACCAACCCCTGCCAAGGCAAAAACCATTCCGCCACCTGGCAAGGTGAAGAAGGGGACAGCATCCCGCAAGGGGAAGGAGCCACAACCACCAAGCAAGGCCACCTCAAAGACTCCAGCTGCCAGACCCAAGGTCACACCACCATCTGCCAAGGTAAGGAAGGGGCACAAAACACCAGGCAAGGCATTTCAGACATCCGAGGCTGCAGGTAAAGGCCTGGTGGCTACCAGCACAACTGCCAGCACCACCACCTGCACCGCGGCCAGCACCGCCAGCAGCGCCGTCGCTAGCACCGCCGCAAACACTGCCACCTGCACCGTCACCTGCACCGCCACCTGCACCACCGCAAGCACCACTACTGTCAGCAGCAGCCCCAGTGGGCAGCTGTCCGAGTCTGCAGGAGAAGGTCTGAAGCCTCCCCCCACCACTGGTTGCACCTGCACCACGGCCAGCACCAGCACCTGCACTGCCGCAAGCACCGCCGCAAGCTCCGCCATCTGCACCACTGACAGTAGCACCACTGCCAGCAGCCCCAGTGGGCAGCCGTCCGAGGCTGCAGGAGAGGGGCTGGAGCCTCCCTCCACCACTGGCAGCTCCCCCACCAGCACTGGCACTACTACCACTGTGCAGCCGTAGCCGCTGCCGGATAGACTCTTACCCTGCCTCCATGGAGTATCATGCATCCTGGTCACTGCAAATATACCTCAGATACCCAGTGTAGGAGGCTGGCCTGGCTTATAGTGGGTACCTTGTGGTACTTACATCTTGTGCCAGGTCCAGTTATCCCTTATTAGTAGTGGTCTAGCAGCTTAGGCTGATAGAGATAGCTATAGCAGAGCAGCTTAGGCTGAACTAGGAGACATGCAAAGCTCCTACTATACCACTTATATCACTATTTCATAAAAAAACACAATACAAAGAGTTACTAAAAAATAAAGGTACTTTATTTTAGTGACAATATGCCAAAAGTATCTCAGAGGATATACTCCCTTAGGAGGTAAGTAATATACACAAACTATACACACAAACCAAATTCAGGTAAGTAAACAGTCAGAAAAGTAGTGCAAATACTGTAGAACACAATAGAATGCAATAGGAGACAATAGGCCTGGGGCAACACAAACCATATACTCCAAAAGTGGAATGCGAACCACGATTGGACCCCAGGCCTAGTGTACTGTGTAGAAGGTTGCTTGGAGTGTAAGAAAACACGAAGGGTGTCCAAGATGCCCCACCCAAAGACCCTGAAAAGTAGGAGTAAAGTTACCCTACTACCCCAGAAAGACAGTAAAATCGAGATAGGGGATTCTGCAAAGACAACAACTGACTGCAAAGCACTGAAGATGGATTCCTGGACCTGAGGAGCTGTAAAGGAAGGGGACCAAGTACAAGAGTCACGCAAGTGTCCAGGGGGGCAGGAGCCCACTAAATCCCGGATGAAGGTGCAAAAGCACTGCCCTTGGGTGGAAGAAGGCAAAGATTCTGCAACAACGGAAGGTGTCAGGAACTTCTCCTTTGGTCAGAAGATGTCCCACGGCGTGCTGGAGGATGCAGAGTTGTTTCTTTGCAGAAAGACCACAAACAAGCCTTGCTAGCTGCAAGAGTTGCAGTTGCAGGTTTTGGGTGCTGCCAGGGCCCAGGAAAGACCAGGAGGTTGCCCGTTGGAGGAGGAGACAGAGGGGTCGCTCAGCAAGACAGAGAGCCCATGCAGAAGCAGGCAGCACCTGCAGAAGTACCTGAACAGGCATTCAGAAGATCTGAGCACGGCGGTCGTCTGAGCACAACAAAAGGGGGTCCCACGAAGTTGGAGTCCAACTCAGCGAGTTGGGCAATGCAGGATGGAGTGCTGGGGACCTGGGCTAGGCTGTGCATGAAGGAAGTCTTGCAAAAGTGCACAGAAACCCTAGCAGCTGCAGTTCACGCAGTCCACAGTATTACTGTCTGGCGTGGGAAGGCAAGGACCTACCTCCACCAAATTTAGAGAGAACGGCCACTGAACTATTGGGGACACTTCGATCCAGCTCCTGTGTTCCAGGGACCACGCTCGTCAAGATGAGAGGGGACCCAGAGGACTGGTGATGCAGACGTTTGGTGCCTGCGTTAGCAGGGGCAAGATTCCGTCGACCCACAGGAGATTTCTTCCTGGCTTCCAGTGCAGGGTGAAGACAGACAGCCCTCAGAGCATGCACCACCAGGAAACAGTCGGGAAAGCCGTGGAGGTGCAAGACACGCCCAACGCCTGTGCAACATTCAACTTCTTGACCAATGAGAGGCGGCTTGCAGCTGCAGGACTCATCCCTCCACTCTACGTTGAGAAAGATATTGTGTAAACTCACCTACACGTAAGAATCTGAGAACAAATGAAACCACAGAGCCTGGAGAACAGAGATGCTTTCTGCGTTCTCTACCGTCGTTGTAACCCCTATCCACTGGCGATTACTCTACATAGGAAGCTCAAGAGACTTATCTTGATTCAGAGAAGACAATCTGCCATATTTTATGCTTACCAACTGCTGTGTTATCTTTTTTTCTTACAAGGCATACATACAACCCATGAAAGGTGTGTAGGCAATTTTTTGACATTGTAGACATTGAGGGTCTACAATGTTGCTGGTAGTCTTCTTGCTACTTTTTTGCAGTTTTGCAGGCATCCTGAAGCAGTCAGTGTCGATCCTTGGCAGAAGTCAAAGAGGGAAGTGCAGAGGAACTCTGGTGTGCTCTTGCATTCGTTATCTGGTGAGAAACCCACAGGAGAGACCCTAAATAGCCCTCAGAGGAGGATTGGCTACAAAGAAAGGTAAGCACCTATCAGGAGGGTTCTCTGACATCACCTGCTGGCACTGGCCACTCAGAGGTATCCATTGTGCCCTCACACCTCTGCATCCAAGATGGCAGAGGTCTGGGACACACTGGAGGAGCTCTGGACACCTCCCCTGGGGAGGTGAGGGTCAGGGGAGTGGTCACTCCCCTTTCCTTTGTCCAGTTTCGTGCCAGAGCAGGGCTGGGGGGATCCCTGAACCGGTGTAGACTGGCTTATGCAAGGAGGGCCATCTGTGCCCTTCAAAGCATTTCCATAGGCAAGGAAAGGCTACTCCTCTCAGGCCCTTGACACCTATTTCCAAAGGGAGAGGGTGTAACACCCTCTCTCAGAGGAAATCCTTTGTTCTGCCTGCCTGGGACTGGGCTGCCCAGGCCCCAGGGGGCAGAAACCTGTCTGAGGGTTGGCAGCAGCGGTAGCTGCAGAGAAAACCCCAGAGAGTTACTTTGGCAGTACTGGGGCTCTATGCTGGAGGCCCGAGGATGCATGAGATTGTCCCCCAATACCAGAATGATATTGGGGGGATAATTCCATGATCCTAGACATGTTACATGGCCATATTCAGAGTGACCATTGTGACGCTACACATAGGTATTGACCTATATGTAGTGCATGCGTGTAATGGTGTCCCCACACTCACAAAGTGCGGGGAAATTGCCCTGAATGATGTGGGGGCACCTTGGCTAGTGCCAGGGTGCCCTCACACTTAGTAACTTTGCACCTAACCTTCACTAAGTGAGGGTTAGACATATAGGTGACTTATAAGTTACTTGAGTGCAGTGTAAAATGGCTGTGAAATAACGTGGATGTTATTTCACTCAGGCTGCAGTGGCATTCCTGTGTAAGAATTGTCTGAGCTCCCTATGGGTGGCAAAGAAATGCTGCAGCCCATATGAATCTCCTGGAACCCCAATACCCTGGGTACCTATGTACCATATACTCGGGAATTATAAGGGTGTTCCAGTGTGCCAATCAGAATTTGTAAAATTAGTCACTAGGCTGCAGTGACAATTTTAAAAGCAGAGAGAGAGCATAAACACAGAGGTTCTGGTTAGCAGAGCCTCAGTGATACAGTTAGGCACCCCACAGGGAACACATGTAGGCCACAAACTTATGAGCACTGGGGTCATGGCTAGCAGGATCCTAGTGACACATATCAACCACACTGACAACATCGGGTTTTCACTATGAGCACTGGGCCCTGGCTAGCAGGATCCCAGTGAGACAGTAAAAACACCCTACAATATACTCACAAACAGGCCAAAAGTGAGGGTAACAAGGCTAGAAAGAGGCTACCTTCCTACACCCAGGTGAGGGACTGTGAACTGCCACACCCCAAGTGTTGCATCACTGGGTACAGAGCCCCCTCCAGAACCAGTGGAAGAAGGAATCCACTCACCCTATCCTTGGCAGGATGAAGCACACTGGGCAGAGAGCCCCCTCCAGAACCAGTGGAGATATGCATCCACTCACTCTATCCATGGCAGGATGAAGCACACTGGGCACAAAGCCCCCTCTAGAACCAGTGGAGATATGCATCCACTCACCCTATCCTTGGCAGGATGAAGCACACTGGGCACAAAGCCCCCTCCAGAACCAGTGGGGAAAGGCATCCACTTGAGACACTGTGGCTTTTCACTCCCCAGGATCAAGCAGTGGGCAAACCACCCACTTTAGAGACTGTGGCTTTTCACTCCCCAGGACCAAGCAGTGGGCACCCACCCACTTAAGAGACTGTGGGGGTGATTCTGACCGCGGCGGACGGCGGTCGCCGCCCGCCAAGCGGTTCCTGCCGAAAGACCGCTCCGCGGTCAAAAGACCGCAGCGGTCATTCTGGCTTTCCCACTGGGCTGGCGGGCGACCGCCGAAAGTCCGCCCGCCAGCCCAGCGGGAAACACCCTTCCCACGAGGAAGCCGGCTCAGAATGGAGCCGGCGGAGTGGGAAGGTGCGACGGGTGCAGTTGCACCCGTCGCGAATTTCAGTGTCTGCAAAGCAGACACTGAAATTCTTTGTGGGGCCCTGTTACGGGGGCCCCTGCAGTGCCCATGCCATTGGCATGGGCACTGCAGGGGCCCCCAGGGGCCCCACGACACCCCATACCGCCATCCTGTACATGGCGGGTGAACCGCCAGGAACAGGATGGCGGTATGGGCTGTCAGAATCCCCATGGCGGCGCAGCAAGCTGCGCCGCCATGGCGGATTCCCATGGGCAGCGGAAAGTCGGCGGTACACTGCCGGCTTTCTGCTTCTGGCCGCGGCTGTACCGCCGCGGTCAGAATGCCCGGCGGAGCACCGCCAGCCTGTTGGCGGTGCTACCACCAACCTCCGCCATGGCGGTAATTACCGCCAGGGTCAGAATGACCCCCTGTGTATTTTTACTCCCCAGGACCAAGCAGTGGGCAAACCACCCACTAGAGAGACTGTGGCTTTTCACTCCCCAGGACCAAGCAGTGGGCAAAACACCCACTAGAGAGACTGTGGCTTTTCACTCCCTAGGACCAAGTAGTGGGCAAACCACCCACTTGAGAGACTTGAGAGAATGTAGCCTTGCACTCCCCAGGACATCTCTGTGGGCATGTAGTCCCCTCCAGGAGCAGTGGCGTTGTCCCATCTTACGGCTGAGGTGCCCCCCCTTCCCCGTCCACCTGAGGTGCCTGTGTGTTTTCCACCTGGTGCCCACGCAGTGTTCTCTCCGTATTGAGGCAGGAGTCAATTGTGGGCTTGGCCTATGAGTTTTGGCCCAGTGGCCCACAGCCATTTTGAGTGGACAATGTACTGCCTTATGTATATATTGTATATATTTGTAAATACTGTGTTTCAAATTATAACGTATATCTGACTATTTCTAATATAACACTAATTTGACTCCATTCCTTTTGTCCTTGCGTTCTTCCAGAGGGTTACGGGGTGTAAATGTAATGTTGATGCATGTGTCTGTGTGTATGATGGTGGGGGGGGTGGGGGAGTGTTGCGTCTGTGTGTGTGTCACTCTCTTTTTTCTCCACCCTCCCCTGTGTGCTAGGTGCAGTACTCACTGTGGTTGTGGTTGTCGCCGCCGCCGCCGTTTGTACTCCTGGTAGATGAGAAGATACACCAGCATGGGCAGGATGTGCAGCTTGGGCTCCATGGTGTCCTGGTTCTTTGTTGAGTGTCGAGAGGTGAGTGGTTTCCCTTCTGTGTACTGTTTCCGCTGTGCTTTTGATGGCATTGGTACCGCCCGGAAAAGCTGGCAGATGGGCGGGTTGTAATGGGGTTGGCGGTACATTGTCTTCTGCCTGTCTGTTGACGGTTACCGCCGCTGTGTTTGTTGCTACCGCCGTGGCGGTCGAGTGTTAATGTGGCTGTCTATGTTGGCAGTTTCCGCCGTGGTCCTGATTCCACTTTTTATATACCGCCGGCCTGTTGGTGGTATTACTGCCGCTTTAACACCCGACCGCCAGGGTTGTATGAGGGCCTTTGTATCCATTCTTTCCCAAATGGTTCAACAGGGCACTCATGTCATACTGTCATTCGGCCCTTATTTTGGACGCAATCAGTAAGTCATCAATGTACAGCACCAAAGTCGATCGGAATGGCAATTCCAACGTTTCCAATTTTTTTTTTCAAAATCTGATTGAATATGGAAGGTGAGTCTGAATATCCTTGAGGAATTCTGCACCTGCAATAGACTTGATCCAGGAATTTGAAACAAAAGAGAAATTGGCTATCCTCATGAAGGGGCACAAAAAAGAACGCTTATGACAAATCAATGACCGTGAACCACTCTGCATCATATGGAATTTGGAACATTATCACAGCTGGATTGGGCACTACGGGACAACATTTGACCACAATCTCATTTATTTTTCTCAAATCCTGAACAGTCCGAACCTTCCCACAGGGCTTTTTCAAACCCATTTTTGCTGAATTACATGGACTGCTCAGCACTTCCTTGCTTCACAAAATCTGCAATTATCTGAGCCACTTTCATCAGAACATCTTGTGGCTTGTGGTACTGTGGAAGTTGAGGAAAAAGTGCATTCGGTTTTAAGGTAACTTTGACTAGCTCCACTCCCCTAATCAAACCTACTTCTTTTCCTGTCAAATCCCACACCTTCTCTTGTACTGTTCCCTGCAAATCAGGATGGAGCTCTTTCACTGTGAACATCGAGAAAAACTCAATCAAAGGGTACTCCTCATTGGTAGTTCCATACTCTATTTCTGGGGTTTGGTATTCCTCATCATCACTATTCGACTGAATCTCAATTTCGTCATTTGAACAAGTAATCAAACATTTTGTTTTACACAACGAGTCTCTTTCCAATAGGGATGCCGGACTTGAATCGCAGACTACAAATGTATGCAATCCCTGAAAATTGCCAATCTCAACTTGAACTAGGTCGGTAATCGGGTTTGTCAAATACTGGTTTGCTACCCCCACAACCTGAACTATTGTACCTGAAAGGGGCAAATTTGGAACCTTTGCACTTCTCACTGTAGAGCGTGTAGCTCCTGTGTCAGCCAAGAATGAAACTCTGTGACCCATAACCTTTCCCTTCACATAGTGTCCTCTCTGGTCTACCTCCAGAGAAGTCGCAAGCACACGTGGCTCCTCATCTGAACTGTCACTCGTCCATACATCATTTATTCCATCCTAACTGTGTAATGGGAATTGATGCACTGTGTTACTACTTCTCTTTTGCCTCTGTCCTGTGACCTGTTGAGAAAGCATCATCTGTTGCTGCTCTATCGGGGCTTGAGGCATTTGCATTTGTTGTCTAGGTACCACAGGGACCTTGTAGGAGGCTGGCCTGGTTTGTGGTGGGTACCTTGGATACTTACACCTTACACCAGGTCCAGTTATGCCTTATTAGTGAGATGTAGGAGTGTTCCAGCAGCTTAGGCTGATAGACGTGGTTATAGCAGAGCAGCTTAGGATGAACTAGGAGACATGCAAAGCTCCTGCAATACCACTCATAGTTACACAGTACTTATACACAAGTAAAGACAATACTCAGTGTTACCAAAAATAAAGGTAGTTTATTTGGGTGACACAAGGCCAAAAATGTCTTAGAGGCAATACTCCTTCTGGATAAGTTGTAATATATAAACTAGATACCAAAATAAAGTAAGTAATTAGACATAGGACAGTGCAAACAAACGGAAATGCTATGGAATGCAATGGGAAAAATAGGTCTAGGGGCAACACAAACCATATACTAAGAAAGTGGAATGCGAATCACAAATTCCCCCCTAGACAAGTGTAGTGTGTAGAGAATCGCTGGGAGAGTAAGAATACAGTAGGTTAATTACCCCACCCCAGAGCCCAGAAAACCAGGAGTAAAGTATGCAAGTTTCCTTAGGACACACTACAAGTCGTGATTAGAGTTATTGCAAGATCCAAGCAAGACTGCAAACAACAAATCGTGGATTCCTGGACCTGAAGACCTGCAAAGGAAGGAGACCAAGTCCAGAAGTCAAGAAAAGTTCCAGGAAGAACAGATCAACTTGCTGAATTGTTCTCCAGATGCGTGGGACCTTCTTGTGTTGTGCTGCATCAACAGCATTTTGCACTTCCTTTGAATTCGGATCCTGCGGCTTCTGGGGGTGCTGGCTGGCATCCTGAGGACTCTCTAGAGTGCTGAGAGCCTCCTCTTCCGCCTCACACACAGTTGGGGCCCCAAGGTCCCTCCTGGGTCCATGTTGCACCAATTTGAAGAAAAACACACTTTTGCCGTAGCCAAGGCTTGTTGGTGCCTTCCAACACAAAATCTCATCTGCAACAATCTTAACGCCGTGGGACATCTTTTGCATCATGCAGGAACCCGCTGACATCTTCCTTGGGTGCATTTCTGCAGTCTTCATCCAACCAGGGACTCTTCTTTTGCACCCTCTTCTAAGTTAGAAGGGGCTCCAGTCCTTCCTGGAACTTCTTTCGACTTCTGGACTTGGTCCCCTTCCTTTGCAGGTCTTAAGGTCCAATAATCTAGCAGTTGTTCTTTGCAGACCTGGTTGGCTGCTGCAAAATCCCAAAAACCAGGTGTAGTGTGTCCTAAGGAAATTTGCAGTACTTTACTCCTGCTTTTCTGGGCTCTGGGGTGGGGTAATTTACTTACCTTTACTGTATTCTTACTCTCCCAGTGATTTTGCACACACTACACTGGTCTAGGGGGGAATTTGTGATTCACATTCCACTTTTTAAGTGGATGGTTTGTGTTGCCCCTAGACCTATTTTCTCCTTTTGCATTCTATAGGATGTCCTACTGTCTGCATTGTTCTATGACTATTTACTTGTCTAATTTTGGTGTCTAGTGTATATATTGTGTATAATACTTACCTCCAGAAGGAGTATTGTCTCTAAGATATTTTTGGTACTGTGTCACCCAAATAAATACCTTTATTTTTGGTAACACTGAGTATTGTCTATACTTGTGCATAAGTACTGTGTAACTATAAGTGGTACTGCATGAGCTTTGCATGTCTTCTAGTTCAGCCTAAGCTGCTCTGCTACTGCTACCTCTATCACCCTAAGCTGCTAGAACACTATTATATTCCCTAACAAGGGATAACTGGACCTGGTGTAAGGTGTAAGTACCCAAGGTAGCCACTACAAACCAGGCCAGCCTCCTACATTGGCGGTGCAGCGGTGGAATAAGTACTTGCAATTGTTTTACCACTTTGTTTCCTGTGCTTTTCACAAGAAAAACTTGCTCCAATACTTGTAGCATATGTAATATATACCTATAAACTATTTTCTAACTTTCTAAAAAGATCTTTAAACTTTGAAAAGGTTTTTACAAAGTTCTGAAAGTTTTTCTTCTCGTCTCTAAAAAGTTAGCTCTGTTATTCTACTAACTTTTTGCTCACTTTCCTAAACTTTTTTTTCTTGCAAATATGTCTTCTGTAAAAGCTACTCCTAGAATTGTCAAGACTACTTATGAAAATCTAAACTTTAGAAGTTTGAAGGGTCTCTGTATTGAAATAAGTTTAGGGATTAGGAGGAACCCCAATAAGGAGTTCCTCTTAAATCTTCTCCTCCAAGATGACCAGGGACTCAGCACTGGCACAGATCAGACATGGGAAGAGGTAGAGGATGACTCCAACCGGGAAGGCTCAGAGGAGCAAGATGACAATCCTGGGGAGGGTCCTTCCACAGACCTATATGTCAACAAGCCCCCTAGTATAACTGGTAGTGGGAAGGGTTCACAGACAAGTAGGGCTCCCTTCACCCATAGAGGCCAGGTCACTAGAGTGGCCCCTGTTGGAGAAAGATCTGTGTAGGAAAGTACCATCTTGCCTGGCATGTTAGCCCCAATTTTACTTGTGGGTCAGTTTGTTTTTGCCTGTCTCACCGGGATCCTGCTAGCCAGGACCCCAGTGCTCATAGTTTGTGGCCTGAATGTGATCTCTGTGTGGTGCCTAACTGTGCCACTGAGGCTCTGCTAATCAGAACCTCAGTGCTTATGCTCTCTCTGCTTTCAAAATTGTCACTGCAGGCTAGTGACCATTTTTACAAATTCTGATTGGCACACTGGAACACCCTTATACTTCCCTAGTATATGGTACCTAGATACAGAGGGTATTGGGGTTCCAGGAGATCCCTATGGGCTGCAGCATGTCTTTTGCCACCCATAGGGAGCTCAGACCATTCTTACACAGGACTGCCACTGCAACCTGAGTGAATTAACGTCCACATTATTTCACAGCCATTTTACACTGCACTTATGTAACTTATAAGTCACCTATATGCCTAACCCTCACTTAGTGAAGGTTAGGTGCACAGTTACTAAGTGTGAGGGGACCCTGGCACTAGCCAAGGTGCCCCCAGATAGTTTAGGGCAGTTTCTCCGGACTTTGTGAGTGTGGGGACACCATTACACGCGTGCACTACATATAAGTCAATGCCTATATGTAGCTTAACAATGGTAACCCCGAATATGACCATGTAACATGTCTAAGATCATGGAATTATCCCCCTGTGCCAAATCTAGTATTAGGGTGCCAATCCCATGCATCCCCGGGGCTCCAGCATGGACCCCGGGTACTGCCAAACTAGCTCTCTGGGGTTTTCACTGCAGCTAACACTGCTCCCAACCCACAGACAGGCTTCTGCCCTCCTAGGGTCTGGGCAGCCCAGTCCCAAGAAGGCCGAACAAAAGATTTCCTCTGAGAGAGGGTGTTACACCCTCTCCCTTTGGAAAAAGGTGTTAAGGGCCTGAGAAGAGTAGCCTCTCCTGGCCTCTGGAAATGCTTTGAAGGGCACAGATGATGCCCTCCTTGCATATACCAGTCTACGCCGTTTCAGGGATCCCCCAGCCCCTGCTCTGGCATGAAACTGGACAAAGAAAAGGGGAGGACCATCTTGAATGCAGAGGTTTGAGGGCACAATGGAGGCCTCTGAGTGGCCAGTGCCAGCAGGTAACGTCAGAGACCCCTCCTGATAGGTTCTTACCTGACTAGGTGGCCAATTCTCCTCTGATGGCTATTTAGGGTCTCTCCTGTAGGCTTCTTGTCAGATAACGGATGCAAGAGCTCACCAGAGTTGCTCTTCATCTGCCTCGACGACTTCTGCAAAGGATCGACCGCTGACTGCTCCAGGACACCTGCAAAACTGCAACAAAGTAGCAAGAAGACTACCAGCGACATTGTAGCGCCTAATCCTGCCGGCTTTCTCGACTGTTTCCTGGTGGTGCATGCTCTGGGGGCTGTCTGCCTTCACCCTGCACTGGAAGCCAAGAAGAAATCTCCTGTGGGTCAACGGAATCTTCCCCCTGCTAACGCAGGAACCAAACTTCTGCTTCACCGGTGCTCTGGGTCCTCTCTCATCTTGACGAGCTTGGTCCCTGGAACACAGGAGTTTGATGTAAGTGACCCGGACTATCCAGTGGTCCATCTGTCCAAAGTTGGTGGAGGTAAGTCCTTGCCTCCCCACACCAGACAGTAATCCCGTCTACTGTGTGAACTGCAGCTGCTAGGGCTTCTGTGCACTTTTGCAAGGAATCCTTTATGCACAGCATAGCCCAGGTCCTCAGCACTCCGTCCTGCATTGCTCAACTCGCTGAGTTGACCACCGGCTTCGTGGGACCCTCCTTTGTAGTGTTGAGATGACCGCCATGCTCAGTTTTCTTGAAACCGCGTTCAAGTGCTGCTGCGGGTGCTGCCTACTTCTGAATGGGCTCTCTGTGTTGCTGAGCGTCCCCTCTCTCTCCTCCTCCAAGGGGCGACCTCCTGGTCCTTCCTGGGCCCGGGCAGCACCCATTTTCTTTAACCGCGACTTTGCAGCTAGCAAGGCTTGTTTGCGGTCTTTCTGCATGGAAGCAACTCTGCATCCTCCAGCACACCGTGGGACATCTTGTGTACAAAGGAAATGTTTGTGGCATCTTCCGTTGTTGCAGCTTCTTCCACCCGGAGGCAGCCATTTTGCACCTTCATCCGGGGTTTAGTGGGATCCTGCCCCTGCGGACACTTTTGTGACTCTTGGACTTGGCCTCTTCCCTTTGCAGGTCCTCAGGTCCAGGAATCCAACTTCAGTGCTTTGCATTCAGTTGTGGTCTTTGCAGAGTCTCCTATCTCGACTTTAGCGTGTTTCTGGGGAAGTAGGGTAACGTTACTCCTACTTTTCAGGGTCTTGGGGTGGGGTATCTTGGACACCCTTAGTGTTTTCTTACACTCCCAGCGACCCTCTACACACTACACTAGGCCTGGGGTCCCTAAGTGGTTCACATTCCACTTTCTTAGTATATGGTTTGTGTTGCCCCTAGGCCTATTGCATCGTATTGTATTCAACAGTGTTTGCACTACTTTTCTAACTGTTTACTTACCTGATTTTGGTTTGTGTGTATATTTTGTGTGTTTTACTTACCTCCTAAGGGAGTATATCCTCTGAGATATTTTTGACACATTGTCACTAAAATAAAGTACCTTTATTTTTAGTAACTCTGAGTATTGTGATTCTTACGATATAGTGCTATATGATATAAGTGGTATAGTAGGAGCTTTGCATGTCTCCTAGTTCAGCCTACGCTGCTCTGCTATAGCTACCTGTATCAGCCTAAGCTGCTAGAACACTACTAATCTACTAATAAGGGATAACTGGACATGGCACAAGGTGTAAGTACCATCAGGTACCCACTATAAGCCAGGCCAGCCTCCTACATTCTGCCTCTGCACACTCTCATCTTACCTCTGTTTCAGGGGCTTCACATAATTCTAATCCTGAGGACCAGTCCCTAGAAAGGGAACTCAGAAAGCTGAGTTTAGAGGAGGCCAGACCGAAGCTAATGCAGCAGCAGTTGGCCTTAGATAGGGAATCCCTGGCTGTGGACAAAGAGAGGCATGGTTTGGGGTTTAGTTCCCAATGGTGGCAGCAGCAGTTTTAGAACTACAAATGTTAGGGAACCTTCATTTGATTCTGGAAATCTCACAAAGGTTTCCCTCTTTACAAGGATGGTGATGACATCAACAAGTGGTTTGCTACACTTGAGAGGGCCTTTCAAGTTCAGAGGGTCCCTCATGTACAGTGGGCTGCTATCCTTTGTTTATCCTTCTCTTGCAAAGGTAGAGACAGACTTCTTATTGTCGGAGAGGATAATGCAGATAATTACTAGGTTCTTAAAAATGCACTCTTGGATGGTCTGGGCTTAACCACTGAACAGTATAGACTTAAGTTCAGAGAGACCAGAAAGGAGTCATCACAAGACTAGACAGACTTTGTAGACTATTCTGTGAAGGCCCCAGAAGGTTGGTTACATGGCAGTAAGGTGACTGATTATGAAAGCCTATATAACTTGTTTCTGGGAGAGCATATCTTGAATAATTGTGTGTCTGACTTTTTACATCAGTATCTTGTGGGCGCAGATCTGACCTCTCCCCAAGAATTGGGAAAGAAGGCAGACAAATGGCTCAGAACAAGGTTGAGCAGAAAAGCTCATACAGGGGGTGACAAGGATGGCAAAAATAAAGATGGTGAAAGATCTCAGGACAGGCATGGTGATAAAAGTAAACACAAAGATCCTTCTTCAGATCCAAAACACTCATCAGGGGATGGGAATAAAACGTCTTCATCTTCTTCAGACTCTTCACACAATCAGCAAAAGCCTTGGTGCTATGTGTACAGAAATAAAGGCCATTGGCCAGGGGATAAGTCCCGCACAGGAAAAGCCCCTGAGCCTACCACCACTAAGACATCAGACTCTAGCGCCCCTAGCAGTAGTGGTAGTAGTGGTGGGACTACTAGCAATAGTCAAACTAAAGCTGTAGTTGGGTTCACTTTTGGGACCATAATAGAAACTTGGGTATACAGTCCCAAGACAGTTTCTGTCACACCTGGTGGAATTGGCCTTGCCACCTAGGCTGCTTGTCCCCTTTACATGGATATGTACAGGCAGTCAATCTTAATAAATGGTGTTGAGGCTCAGGCCTACAGGGACACAGGTGCCAGAAAACCTGGTGTCACCCACACAACACCTCCTTGGACAGAAGTACCACGTTACTCATGTCAATAACTCCACTCAGTCTCTCCCCTTAGCTGTAGTTCAACTTAATTGGGGTGGACTTACTGGCCCAAAGCAGGTGGTGGTATCACCTAGCTTACCTGTAGATTGTCTCTTAGGGAATGACCTAGAGGCCTCAAGTTGGGCTATGGTAGGGTTTAATACCCATGCATCCATGCTGGTATCCCTGAGGAATTGTTTCCTCTCATTTCTGGTGAAATGAAAAGGCAAAGGAGAGAAAAAGGCCTGAAAGAAGGGTAGCAAAGTATCCCTTCCCCACCCTGCCACTAAAGATACCATTCCTGTGGTGGGAGAAACCTCTCCTGGGGTGGAACCTGTACCAAAGGAGCCATGAGCTACCACATCTTGACTCCCAGAGGTAAAAGTACCTCTCTGTGGAATTACTAATTCAGATGTGCAAAATTGCACCATTTTAGTAAATATGGAGCATCCCTCAAGCCCTCCCAGAGAAACTTTAGTCCAGCAGCCCTGAACTACCTCTAAACAATTAAGAAAGCAGCCCTGTCCTGGTGTGCAGCTTATAGGACAGCAGCCCTGACCTGCTCCAACTCAAGAGAAACAGCAACCCTGTTATCTCTTACAGTCATATGGACAAAGTTTTTGCCCAGCTGTGGCTTTATTGAGACAGCATCTCTGCCTAGCATTTCCTGCATTGGACATAGGACCAGTGGACCAATCCCACTGCCCAACTTTAAAACATACTAATAAGAACTCTTAGAATTTACACTCACACTGTTGGTTAGGTAAAAATCTCCTAACAGGGTGGGTTACATCCCCACAGGGAAGTGACCATATACTGGGTGAGAAAGGGAGTAGCCACTCTATTGCAGATCTACTCTCCACTTATCACCACTTAGACAATAAAGTCTCAACTGGCCAAGGTTAGCCTCATTGTCGTTTGTTTGGTGGGGGGTTGTGTGAGAAAGTAGCCTCTTTCTAGCATGGTTACACCCACATTTGGCCTGTTTGTGAGTGTGTGTCAGTGGTTTTACTGTGTCACTGGGATCCTGCTAGCCAGGACCCCAGTGCTCAAAGTTTGTGGCCTATTGTTTATGCATGTGTAGTGCCTAACTGTGTCACTGAAGCTCTGCTAATCAGAACCTCAGTGCTTATGATCTGTCTGCTTTTAAATTTGTCACTGTAGGCCAGTGACTTCATTTACCAATTTCAATTGGCACACTGGACCTCCCTTATAAGTCCCTAGTACATGGTACCAAGGTATCTAGGGCATTGGGGTTCCAAGAGATCCATATGGGCTGCAGCATTTCTTTTGCCACACAAAGGGAGCTCAGACAAACCCTTACACAGGACTGCCACTGCAGCCTGCGTGAAATAGTGCACACACTATTTCACAGCCATTTTCACTGCACTTAAGTAATTTATAAGTCACCTATATGTCTAACCTTCACTTGCTGAAGGTATGTGCAAAGTTATAAATGTGAGGGCACCCTTGCACTAGCAAAGGTGCCTCCACATAGTTTAGGGCCATTTCCCTGGACTTTGTGAGTGCGGGACGCCATTACACGTATGCACTACATATAGGTCAATACGTATATGTAGCTTCAGAATGGTAACTTCGAATATGGCCATGTAACATGTCTAAGATCATGGAATTGTCCCCCCATTCCAAATCTGGTACTAGGGAGCCAATTCCATGCATCCTGGGGGCTCCACCATGGACTTCCATGAACTTAGACACCTTACATCGCCATATATGGCGAAGAATCGTGGACAGGGTCAACGCAGTGGGACAGCACCCAAGAACATGGAATGACATCAGGAAGAGGTGGAACGACCTACGGGGGAAGGTGCGTTCCATGGTCTCAAGACACCACATCGCGGTTCAGAGGACTGGCGGCGGACCCCCACCTCCTCCCTCACAAGTAACAACATGGGAGGAGCAGGTCTTGGCTATACTGCATCCTGAGGGCCTTGCAGGAGTAGATGGAGGAATGGACTTTGGTAAGTCAAATCTTTACTACTTCATCCCCCATCCAACCTGCATGCCATCACATACCCCCACCTCGCCCTCAGCCCATCACTCCAACTCCTCACACATGTCCCAATATCACAAACCACACATACCAAACCCAAGCCCTGCATGCAACACCAAAGCATGGACACCCATCACCAAAGCATGGCCACTGCACATACCCATACACCCCTCTAACCGATAATCACACAAGGTCCTACACAGGAATGCAAGCACTGGGATACACGGTCACCCACCCATTGCACACCACGGCACACACAGATGCAATAATCATGCTTTTACACCCCTGTAGACCCCTACCCAACGTCACTGGACAGGAGGGTCCAGATATGTTCACTCCATCCACAGAAGAGGCCCACAGTGATGACAGCAGCTCTGTCCAACTGGATCTAGATGACCAGCCGGGCCCATCTGGGACCTCGGGAAAGTCGGTTCCCCTCACACTGGCACAGGCCACTACAGAGCTTGACCCCTCCTGAAACACCAGCACAGCACCCACCCAGCGGGCCCATACCTCTGTCCCCAGGACACATCAATCAGCAGTGTGTCCACCACTACAGGGAACCCAGGCTAACCCACCACCACAACAACAGGGACCTGGGGGCAGTGGGCACACGGTTCAGGGGACAGAGGCCCAGGAACACAGGGGAACTGGGAGGGCTGCTGTGCGACAGGGGGAGGACAGGCCCAGGGAACCCACTCTCCACGAGGCCCTCTCCAACATCATGGGAGCCTACCACCATTCCCAGGAGACGATGGCAACGGTACTGGCCAAGTTTCAGGAGACCCAGCGGCTGCAGGAGGAACAATATTTGGGGTTCAGGGAGGAACTCAAATCCATAAATTTCACCCTAGGCACCATTGTAAGGGTGCTGAAGGAACTCGTCAACACCAGGAGGGACACTGTGGCACAACAAGGGGCCCCTGACACTAGCCTGGACGATGAACTGCCCACGACCTCCGCCGGCGCTAGTGGACAGGAGGCACCGCCACAGGACCACCACACCAGCACCCCATCCCCTGCAGAGGGAGAACCACCCCGCAAAGGGTCCCTGAGATCCAGGACAAAGATAGAGAACAATGCCAAGACCCCCGCCAAGAAATGAGACCACCCTGATTGTCATCCTTTTGTCCCACCTTGTCACCCTGTCCATCCTTAAACTTCCCCAGCTCCATTTCCTATGCCCCTTTGGACAATGCACCTGTGAGACTAATAGTCTGGACTCTGCCATGGACATTCCTTCACCATCACCCCTTACCATTTTACAACTCCCTCTAATATTGAGCACTTAAATAAACACCCTTAAAGCACTAAACAATCAGGAGTCAGTCTGTGCATTAGCAATTACAGTGGCACAATGCTCTTTCAAATGTAATATCAACATACCTATGTCACACAGCTCTAGTCCATGAGGAAACAAAGCAGATGTCGCACAGTGGGACCCACATTTGTGAAATCGTAAGGGAAAGTGACAACTCAGTGACCATACATTGGGTGAAAATGACAGACAGTAGAGAGGTAGTAGATTCAAATCAGATGTAGCAGGCAGTGTTGTCTTCTTACCTGTGTCTCACTGGAAGTATTGCAGGATCACCGTGTTCCTGTTGTCGATGCCCTCTTCTTCTGCTTCCTCGTCTTCACTGTTCACAGGGTCCACAGCAGCCACAAGACCTCCATCTGGACCATCCTCCTGCAGAAAAGGCACCTGTCGTCGCCAAGCCAAGTTGTGAAGCATCCAGCAGGTCACGATGATCTGGCATACCATCTTTGGTGATTAGAATAGGGAACCACCTGTCATATGGAGGCACCGGAACCTGGCCTTCAGGAGGCCGAAGGTCCGCTCTATAATCCTCCTAGTTTGCCCATGTGCCTCATTGTAGCGTTCCTCTGCCCTTGTCCTGGGATTCCTCAATGGGGTCAGTAGCCATGACAGGTTGGGGTAACCAGAGTCACCTGCAAACGGCGAGGGACAACTGTTAGTCACACACTAACTCATAGGTACATCCACAGACCCAGACAACTATTCCCACTGTATTGGGTCCAAGTCCTCACCTAATAGTCAGACCTGGTGCCTATGGAGTTGCCCCATCACATAAGGGATGCTGCTATTCTGCAGAATGTATGCGTCATGCACTGAGCTAGGGAATTTTGCATTAACATGGGAGATGTACTGGTCTGCCAAACACACTATCTGCACATTCATGGAATGGTAACTCTTCCGGTTTCTGTACACCTGTTCACTCCTGAGGGGGGTACCAAGGCCACATGTGTCCCATCAATGGCACCTATGATGTTGGATATATTTCCCAGGGCATAGAAATCACCTTTCACTGTAGGCAAATCCTCCACCTGAAGGAAAACGATGTAGCTCCGCATGTGTTTCAGCAGGGCAGACAACACTCTGGACAACACGTTGCAAAACATAGGCTGCGACATCCCTGATGCTATGGCGACTGTTGTTTGAAAAGACCCACTTGCTAGGAAATGGAGTACTGACAGCACCTGCACTTGAGGGGGATTCCTGTAGGATGGCGGATAGCTGACATCAGGTCTGGCTCCAACTGGGCACACAGTTCCTGGATTGTGGCACTATCAAGCCTGTAGGTGATGATCACATGTTGCTCCTCCATTGTCGACAGGTCCACCAGCGGTCTGTACACCGGAGGATCTCCTCACGTGCTGCAGCGGACGGTGCCTATGGAGGAGAACAGCGAGCAGAGGGTCAACCAACTCTGAGGTACGTAAACACAGCTTACTCTGAAAATATTAGCAAATCGAAATATGCCTGTATGAGTGTGCAAGGCCTAGATATGTGTGACGCAGTCCAAAATAATGCCATGTGGGCCCATGAAAAGGCGGCTGCCTGACCTGTAAAGTAGGACAGGGGGATATGAGGTAACTGCGCTGGCTTTGTACACCGTAACGGTAGGCGGTCGAAGACAGCGGCGCAATCCTGCATTGGTTAACATTAGACCCTATGGGTCCCAGGAGCGAATGACGATGTACGCCGGCGGTGACGGGACGCACCGCCGCGTACGTGACCACAATTTTCTATCTGTTCAATCACTTCATACCTGATCTTCGACCGGAGAGGACCTACACTGCAAGTGCTGCTGTGACCTCAGTCTGGAAGAGACAATGGCTTGTGTGTCTGGGGAAAGGGCCCCTGCCTTCAGCACGGAGGAGTTGAAGAAACTCATGGATGGGGTCCTCCCCCAGTACACGCTACTCTACGGTCCTCCAGACAAACAGGTAAGTACACTGTGAGCATGCTGTATGGGCAATGCCTGTGTGGAGTGGCGTGGATGAAAGATAGGGGGGGATGAGAATGAGGCGTGCATGAAACAACGGTGAGTGCATGTGTGTCATGGCAAGGGTAGGGATGTGGGCCAATGACTGTGACGGTGCAGATGGTAATTACTTCTCTTTTTCCCCTGTACAATTCCTGTAGGTCAGCGCCCACCAGAAGAAGGACATTTGACGTGCCATCGCCAAGGAAGTCCGGATCCTGGGGTCTACCACAGACGGAGCACCCACTGCTGGAAAAGATGGGAGGACATTTGCCGCTGGAGCAAGAAGACGGCGGAGGCCCAGCTGGGGATAGCCTCCCAACGTGGGAGGGGTGCCCATCGCACCATGACCCCCCTAATGTTCAGGATCCTGGCAGTGGCGTACCCGGAGTTCGATGGGCGCTTGAGGGTATCACAGCAGACTCAAGGGGGTGACTACCCTCTCATTCTGCTGATTCAGCGCGCATTGTAGGTGTCTGGGTGGGGGAGGTGGGCTGTGGGTTCCCCTAGGCCAGGGCGAGTTTAGTAGGCAAGGACCCTTCTTGAGGCAGGCCCTGTGGCACCCCACCCCACCTGTGTACAGTGCCAACTATAACTAGTCAGGCTCCTGTGACATCCTTGTGTGCAGGAATCGGGCATAGCCTTGTAACCCATGTCCCTGGGATTGAATAGTGGGCTCCAAGTGTGTGGCGTAGTGCAGGGGGCTACTGTGTCTCTCGTGTCCGCCAACGGTAGCGGTATTGCATGCACTCAACATGTCTTTCTTCTGTCTTCCCCCCTTTTTGTGGTCTCCCTGTTCTTGTGTGCATTAGCATCATCAGGCGGAGGAGCAGTGGCACCGGAGCAGGAGGGAGCTGCATCCCACATGGCCCTGGAGGGCGACACAACGGAGTCTGAATTCACGAGTGGGACAGAGGGCGAGAGGAGCTCCATGGTGGGGACAGGAGCTGACACCAGCGATACGTACTCCTCCTCTGATGGGAGCTCCCTTGCGGTGGCGGGCCCATCTGTGCCCCCCGCATCTACAGGTACAGCCGTCACCCCCCCTACCAGCACCACCCTCCCAGCAGCCCCTCAGCGTTTGCCCCGTGCCCGCTCACCCAGGAGGGTGGGCATCACCTTCGCCCCAAGCACCTCAGCCCCTGCCCCAGTCACCCCTGCTGCCCTCAGTGAGGAGGCCATTGACCTCCTCAGGTCCCTCACTGTTGGGCAGTCTACCATTTTAAATGCCATCCAGGGTGTAGAGAGGCAGTTGCAACAAACCAATGCATACCTGGTGGGGCATTCACTCTGGTCAGGCAGCCCTTTAGCGAGCTTTTCAGACTCTGGCCTCAGCACTGATGGCAGCCATTGTCCCTGTCTCTAGCCTCCCCCCTCCAACTTCCTCCACCCAGACCCACCCCCTGTACCTCAGCCTATCCCAAACACACCATCAGACCAGCATGCACACACCTCAACACACAAGAGGAGCTCTGGCAAACACAAGCACCACACATCCCACAGGCACTCACGCAAGCATCAGACACGTGCAGACACACCAACATCCACTGCCTCCACTGTGTCCCCCTCCTCCTCGTCTCACTCCTCCCTCCCAGTCTCGTCTCCAATCACACCTCCATGCACTACATCTTCAGCCACTACCTCCATCACCAGCACACCCATCACCACACCCCGCTCACGTGCAGTCACCACCCCCACTACCATTCACACGTCTCCTGTGTCCTCTCCCAGTGTGTCTGTGAGGCCACCTCCCAAGGTACACAAATGCAGCCACACACCCACCCAACAGCCATCCACCTCACGACAGCCTCCAGCCCATGCACCTTCACCCAAAGTCACCAAACGTACACCTCCTACAACCACTACCTCTTCCTCCACTCCTAAACCCCCTCCAGCTACCCGTCCCAGTGTTCCTAAGAAACTTTTCCTGGCCAACCTTGAGCTCTTTCCCTCACCTCCCCCACCCCTACAGTCTCCTAGGGCCCGACTCTCCAGGTCCCAACCTAGCACCTCAGCCACAACATCGGCGGGACCAGTGGTGCCAGTAGTCACCAGATTCTGGAGTGCACCAGGTAGCAGGGCAGCCAGTGTGGCAAGGAGCCAGAGCCCGGACAGTCCCCCACCTGTCAAGCATAAAAAGTTGGCTAGTGCCCAGTGGGAGAGGGGAAAGAAATCAGCCACCAAAGCCGCTCCCAGGGGTACAGCTGGGAGTGTGGAGACAGCTGCGACACCATCCAAGGTGGGGAAGGGGCAGAGTAAAACCGGCAAGTCTGGGAAGATCAGCACGGCGGACAAGACCGCCACCAGCAGCCCACTGCCCAGGACAAGACCGCCACCAGCAGCACCGCTGCCCAGGACAAGACCGACACCCGCCCTGCTGACCAGGACAAGACCGCCACCAGCAGCCCCGCTGCCCAGCACAAGACCGCCACCAGCCCCGCTGCTCAGGACAAGACCGCCACCAGCAGCACCGCTGCCCAGGAAAAGACCGCCAGCACCACCGCAGGACAGTAAGCGCCAATGATTACAACGCTACTGAGGTCGCCACAGGATGAAGCACTCTGGGCACCAAGCCCCATCCAGAAGCAGTGGAGAAAGGCATCCACTACCTCTGTCCTTGGCAGGATGAAGCACTCTGGGCACCAAGCCCCCTCCAGAACCAGTGGAGAAAGGCATCCACTACCTCTGTCCTTGGCAGGATGAAGCCCCCTCCAGAACCAGTGGAGAAAGGCATCCACTACCTCCGTCCTTGGCAGGATGAAGCACTCTGGGCACCAAGCCCCCTCCAGAACCAGTGGAGAAAGGCATCCACTACCTCTGTCCTTGGCAGGATGAAGCACTCTGGGCACCAAGCCCCCTCCAGAACCAGTGGAGAATGTTATCCACTTGAGAGACTGTGGCTTTGCACTCCCCAGAATTGAACAGTGGGCAACCCACCCACTGTAGGGACTTGAGAGACTGTGGCTTTGCTCTCCCCAGTATTGAACAGTGGGCATGGAGCCCCCTCGTGGATCTGGCGTCGTGCACTTATCTGGCAGAGGTGCCCCCCCTTCCCCTCCCCCTGAGGTGCCTGTTTTATTTCTATCTGATGCCCCAGCAGTGTTCTCTCCGTCTTGTTCGGGTATTGAGTGTGGGCCTCGCCCATGCCTTTTGGGCCCAGTGGTCCATGGACTATGACGGTGGAATCCCTTGGACTTGTGTTCTTGGTGTATATAATTGTTTATAGTGTAAATGTATATATATGTAAATATGTTGATTTATGTAATTGAATATATTACAATTATTCAACTCATTTCCTTTTGTCCTTGCATTCTTCCAGTTGGGGTTGGGGGTGTAACTGTAATGTATCATGCTATATTTGTGTGTGTGTTGTAGTGGGTGAGGGTGGGGGTGTTGCGTATTGCGTGTGTGTGTCACTGTTTTTTCCCTTCCCCCTCCCCCTCCCCTGTGTCGTAGGTGCAGTACTCACCGTGGTCTTCGCCTCCGGCGTTCGTGCTCCTGGTAGAGGAGCAGGAAGATAAAGGCTGGGAGTATCTGAAGTTCCGGTTCCATGGCGTCCTAGTTCCTCGTGGGGTGTGTTGAGGTGAGCGATTTCCCTTCCAAGTCCTGTTTCCGCCGTGTTTTTGTTTGCGGTGAATCCGCCCCAGAAAAGGTGGCAGATTGGACTGTTGTAATTCTGTGGGCGGTACGTTGTCCTCCACTTGTCTGTTGGCGGTTACCGCCGCGGTGTTTGTTTGTACTGCCATGGCGGTCGGAGTGTTAAAGTGGCTGTCTATGTTGGCAGTTTCCGCCACGTAATTCAATTTTTTTTACCGCCAGCCTGTTGGTGGTTTTACCGCTGCTTTAACAACGACCGCCAGGGTAGTAATGACCAACTCAGTCTTCGTCCTCAGGACATCAGGCGATCAGCCAGGCATCAGGCTCTCAGTCAGGAAATATGAGCCCAAAGACGGAATGAATGCCTCTCTCTTAAAATCTGTAAAGTCTCCCCCTCTCCTAAAGTCTCTGAATAAGTCTTCTTCTATAAATCTGGTGGTCTCTTCTTTCTGTTGCGTTGTTATATCAAAGTCACCTAAACTATCCCCTAATAGTTAATTGTATGTTCACACTTTGTCCAATGATACTAATATATCAAAACTATGAATTCTAATATTTCTACGTTCTCATACAGTTGTTTGGTCTGTCTTATGATGTTCTCATCATCCGGCTTGTCAGGTAACAATAATGTTGCAGCTTCCACTCCAATCAGTATCTTCATTGTTCTTGTATTGTGAAAGTCAGTCTCAAACACATTACGCATAAAATGTTGCATTAGCAAGAACATCATCTCCTAGCAGTCGGTTCTCACGAAAAGATTCCGTTAAGCACACTTAAACAATACAATAGACATTTCACAGTTTAATTCACTTGGTCAGCATTTTTATTAAACGCTAAGAAATAAAGCTTCTGCATGAGGCCTGGCAAAGTGGGCCAAAACACTTGCTAAGTTCAGGTCTACAATTAATAAAGCTAAAGCATACTTCATAATCCTTAATATGACATATTACTGCATTAATCTAATACCTTTTCAATATTTCCTATGTATTAATCATTAATTAGTATATTTCGTGAACATTGGTGGCCATTCTTCGAGGTCACATTTTCGAACGTGTGTTATTTCATTTTCTACAAAAACTCATTATTCAAAATTCATAAACACTCATTAATAACTCTTATTAGAACTCCTGTGCTAGCAGTAGTGTGGGCCATGCTCACAGATCATAATACCGACCCCTGGAAGGAGGCCGAGTAGGGGACCTCTAACAAGAGGGGACTGTGTGTTCTTTTTCTGATTTGCAGTCTTCTCACAGTTAGGGGGTGGGCTTTTTCCTGGCACAGAATGCATGTATGCTGACAGTGTGGGACACATGGGGCATGGGTCAGGGGGAGCTAGTGCTGCATGAGGGACTGCGATGTGTTCTTACTCATGGAATGGGGAGACAAGCTGTTACAGTATTTTAAGTGAGTTTGGCTACAGATAAAGGTCAGGCTATGCGAATTAAGCCCAGATGGGAGGAATGTCTGGCGAGTCTTGTGCAATGCCCGCCTAAAATACACACCATTTGGGGCCAGATGTAGGTAGGTAAATTTTTGCGAATCGGAAATAGTGACTCCATGCGAATCGCTGTTTCTGACTCGCAAATTCAAATCCAAGAAATATTTGTGATACCAATGTGCGAGTCGCATTAGGAGTCGCACCGCAATTTGCGACCTTCGCTTTTAGCGAGTTCGCACTTTGCGAGAAGGGTGTCGCAAATTGCGACTGACTCGCAAATTGCCTGCAGGTGTAGCACAACAGTTTGGAAACCCACTTCCTGGCTCTTGGTGATGACACCAGAACCAGGAAGTCATCAAATACACCTGGGAGGAGTGAGGACCACACACATTCCAAACTGCTGTGCCACACCCTGGAGAGAGGAGCTGCTGCAACAATGGAGGAGACAGGCAATGCTGGCAGGAGAAGGAAAGAGACGTTTTCAGACAAAGAGCTGGAGGTCCTGACTGAAGAATGCTGCTTGCACCACGATTAACTTTTTGGGAAAGCAGCAATGAGTGTCGCAGACATTCAAAAGAAAAGGATATGGTAGCAGATTCAAGACAAGATAAATGCCATAAGGGTGAGCCACTGCACCCTTGAGGAAATTAGGAAACGGTGGTACGACCTGCGCTCCAGGACAAAGAAGAAGGTTGCGGAACGCATGAGGGAGATGAGGGGCACCGGAGGAGGCTCATCCACCGTCCCACCACCCACAGCCCTGGAAAGCATGGTTGAGCAGACCCTGGAGCCAGAGGCGTCATTGGCATGGGAGAAGTGGACAGTTCAGCACCCGGGACATCCAAAAGTGAGTACCATGAGATATGCTTTGACACCCACAAATTCAGTATACACACTCTTCCAGTACACAGCAGCAGGCACCACCAGACTAGCTCTATTCCAGTCTAGCAACCTCTAGAATAGTGCAATATGGGCAATGTAGTACAGTAGTCAGAATATAGGCAAATGTTTATTATGAGGCATAAAACAGATGTGAGAGACTGACAGTGTATCCCCTATGTCCCACAGGTCTTCCACAAGACACCCCCAGCAGCGACATCAGGCAGGGAGGAGAGCATGGGCCAGAGACACTGCAGGAGGCTGCTGGTGAAATTGCTGGGCCCAGCAGGACACCACCAGGGTCCATAGAGGAACAACCACAGGACATGGGGGCAGCTGACACAACCCCAGGGCCAAGCCCCACAGAGAGGCAATCAGAGCCAGCAGCTGGACAAATACGCAGACGCAAGCGCAGAGTTCAGTTGGTGACCCAGGAGGAGGTAGGGGAAGAAGTCTTCGCGGCCTTGGAGGCATCCTTCATCCATGGTCAGTGCCTGCAAAATAGATAATTAAGGACAATCACAAGAACCCACAACAGGACGCAGAGCAGCATGACACATGGGCTGGCAAATGTGAACGATCAGTTCACCAGGATGAATGAACATTTGGGGGATTTGACACAGGCCATCCGACATGTGGTGACTGAACTAGTGGCAGACCGAGGACATGCAAGGCACAGGGAGCGCCACACAGTGGCACGTTTTGACTGCCTGGCTGCATCAATTGGGCGTCTTGCCACCAATACTACAGGCCTCTCAAGATGGACAGTCAGCCTACAGGTGGAACTTGGGCACTTTGCTGGCAATGTGGCGCAAGGACTTGGCTGCATCAGCCATGCAGTGGACCTTATGGAAAGTAGGCAGGCTGCAAGGGGCACAGGGGAGACCCCTCAGGACAGCGAGGAGGGGTCAACCATCAGTAGCGTGTCTGCCAGTGAGTCCCGTGTGCTACGGAGTGGTAGTGCACAGCAGGGGTCAGGGGACCCACCAGGGATGAGCCATGGTGGCCGCTCGAGGAGGAGGGTGTGAGCCACCAGACAGCACTGTGCATGAGGCACATGAATTATAATGTGTCTTCATTGCAATTGGACAATTACAGGCTGTGACAGACAGCCCTATTCTTTTCCCATATAGTTTAGTAATAAAAAGGTGTTGTTTGTTTCACTACACAACTGGGCCATGTGTGTCTGACATCAGTGAGTGTGGTGACAGTTGCCATGTACCTGCCAAAGTATTAGGTTGCAATGTGGTTCCGTCTCTGTCTGCCTTGACTTGCGATGCTTCTATCCCCAGGCTGTCGGTGTGGTAGCTCTTGCTCCTCATCTTCCGTGTCTGTGTCTTCAGGGGTGAGATGTAGGCCACATCTCGTGGCAATGTTGTGCAGGATTGCACAGGCGGCGAAAATCTTGCATGCTGTTTCTGGGGCATACTGGAGTGCACCTTCACTTTTGAAGGAGGCACCTGAATCTTGCCTTTAACAAGCCAAATGTCCTCTCAATGACAGTTCTGGTCCACCGATGGGCACTGTTATATCGCCTCTCGTTCTCATTGCCAGGTGTTAGGTATGGGGTAAGTATCCATGGTCTCAGAGCATATGCACTGTCACCTGTTTGACAAAAATAAGTAATTTTAGCAGGGCATGAATGGTTTCCACAGTGACCTGTATGTAAGGCTTCAGGGTGTACTCGCCAATACCTAATAGATATCTGTCTCCAAACTCCCCACGTTCTAGGCGTTGGTGTATCCCACTGTGCCTGAATATGTATGAGTCATGTGTACTCCCTGGAAATTTAGCTACAATGTCAGTAATGACATTATGTGCATCACATACCATCTGGATGTTGAGAGAGTGAGTACATTTCCTATTGCGGAACACATATTCCAGATTTGCAGGAGGGCAGATTTGTATATGTGTCCCGTCCACACACCCTATAACATGGGGGAAGTTGGCAGTTCTGTAGAAGTCCAACTTGGTGCTGTTAATTTCTGCCTCATTCCTGGGTAGGTATATATATCTGGACATGTGTGTGAGTATGGCATCCAGGAATGATCTGAAGAATCGTGAGAGTGAACTTTGGGATACCCCACCTGCTACAGCAATCACCCCCTGATAGCTACCCAAGGCCAAGAGGTGCAGTGAGCATAGCACTTGCACATGTGTAGGGATGGCGCTGCCGCGCATTGTCTGTCGTTCAAGCTGAGGATTAAGTAGTTCAATTAATTCTAAAATTGCTGCACTGTTCAGACTATATTTGTCATAAATCTCCTCCTCAGTTTGTTGAAATAGTGTCTGCCTGGTTCGGTATATCCTCTCCTGTCTGCCTCCTCCTCCTCCTCTGCTGGGCGGCCTGGACTTTCCTCCTCCATGCTATCACCTACAGTTCAGCCATTTTGAGTCACCCAGATGCCTTCTGGGTCTCCTTTTATTTCTAGTTACCACCTGCTCTGAATCAGTGGTAATCTGGATGTGCAAAATGGGCTTTTTGCGACTAGTCGCAATTTGCGACTGGCTTTTGCATATGGTTTGCGACTTCCAAAATCAGATCGTAAATTTTGTGAGTCTGTAATGTCTCGCATCGCTATTAGCACTTCGGAAATGGGATTTTTGCATCCCATTTCGGATTTTGCGAGGTCGCAAATAGCGAATCGGGCCATTTGCGACTCGCAAATGTTTGCTACATCTGGCCCTTAATTACTTGCACCGGGCACACCTCATGCACCTCCGGGTATACTAGATATTTTTGCACTCATCCCAGGAATGTCTCCACTGTACACACCCAGATGCATCATTTCTTCACATGGTTGGGTGTACCCGGTCCTGGTGTGTGTGTGGGTGCGAGTGATGGAAGTTTTATCAGATGTGGTTGATACACCTACAGCCCCCCAGGCCACTGCTATGCCTGTTGGGACTAACTGCTAGGAACAGAAGAAGAGACACTACTTTATTTTGTGCACTTGGCAATGATTTTATTGAAGAGCCAGATAGTGATGTCCTGCAAGGCAGTGCTCCACCCCAGGACATAGTCTGTATCAGAGTGATACACAAGCCGGTAGTAGCAGATGTTGTGGCCTGCGACTTTCACTGGCAGGGCAGTGCAGCGCAAGTTTTGCGACACATACATGCTTATGTTACCAGACAAAATGGGCAAACCTCACCAATAGAGGCCTCCCCCTCGGTTTTGGGCTTCATGCCATGTCTGCCTGAATCCATAGTGCCCGCCTTCCTTGCCTCCCCTCTCCTGGCCCTCCCTGCCTTATTTTCACATTAAAGTTATTTGATGCTGAATCCCCTTCACCTAAGGTGTTGCTCCCACTAACCCTGTCATACTGAAGTAACAGTTTTCTTTCTTTTAGTTTCATTGATTGTTGTGTCTAGATGTGATACCATCATATTTAGTGCATGGAATTATATTCTATTGACAATTAGGTTGTTTTCCATGTTATTCCATAAATCGTCAGATTGTGGAGACAAAAACTAAAAATTCAGTAAAGACATATTTTAAAACAACACTAATGTTGATAGACAGTCTGTACAGTCCAACTGCTGCACTTATCATGAAATGGAAGTGAAAGCCAGCGCATGTGCCTTCCTGACATGCTCTAGCGCATAACATGTGCCAGCCCCTAAGACCCAACCTCGTATCAATGCCAGCGTGCATATGCCAAAGCATGGCCCAGGACACCAGAAGAATGGTTCAGTTAAGGAGACATGTAACACAGTAAGGAAACCCGGACAAGACCAACTGATTAGGGACAGCATTGGGAATGTCCTTGCATGAGTAAGATGCTAATATGAAGGGGGTCTCGAAGCAGCTTAGGCTGGATGAACTTAAGACATCCACTGATGCATCAAAGATAGACCTGCACCTGTCTTGCAGGAACTCTGAGGAGGGAGTGAAAACATGTAATCCCTTGAATTGAAGATCTGGAGAAATTTGTGACCTAAAAGATCTGTTGCAAAACTAAAATGGCAAGATGTCACATAGGGCCACATGTACGAATATTAGGTTTTGCGACTCGCAATTTTCGAGTTGCAAAACCTGATGTAAAACAGTGTCAATGACACTGTATGCGTTTCCCAATGGGTTCGCAAATTACCTACCTCATAAATATTCATGAGGTAGGTCGCAATTTGCAACCTCATTGGGAATGGCCGCCCTCACAGGGATGGCGGCCTGCTGGGGACAGACCACCATATCTGTGACTGCTTTTAAATAAAGCATTTTTTTTTTTTTAATGCAGCCAGTTTACCTTAATGGAAAATGGGAGGCATTTCAAAAACAAAAATTAAAAGTTTTCTTTTCATTTTTTCAGAGCAGGCAGTGGTCCGTGAGACCACTGCCTGCTCTGAAAAAATATTTTCGCTACCATTCACAAAGGGGAAGGGGTCCCATGGGGACCCCTTCCTGTTTGCCAATGGGTTAGCACCAGTTTGAACCAGTTTGTGACCGCATTCACGGTCACAAAACAATCGTACATCGCACTGCGACTCACAATTAGTAAGAGAACGCCTCTTCCTAACTGCGACTCGCAAACCTAATTTGCGATTCTGTAAATAGATCACCAAATCGCAAAATAGTGTCTGTACATACCAAAATGTTTTTTGCCTATTGCAAATGGTCCGATTCTGTGAATCGGGCCGTTTTCAACAGGAAAAATGGTACGTACATCTGGCCCATAGTGCTTTAATAGATCAGCTCCTACCAAGAACAACGTAGAATAGCGGAGAACAACATCCACTAAGTATTAACCAAAAACATAAGAAGTGGGCATCAAGCTTGTTTGGTTGGTGGCTTTTTTTGTCTGTGACCATATTAGAATTCAATCTGCAAAATCTGTTGAGTCATGAGTACCACAACTCCACACAACTTCTTCACCTGGTGGTAGTGCTGCCACTGCTTACCACAGGTCATTGTTGTAGGGTTTGAGCATGCACCATACAGCAGGTCCAAGACACAATCACTGCTCCTCATGTTCCAGACAGACAATCACAGGTAAGGCCTATACCGGTAAACAAATAAATGAAGTATTGTGTAAACCCAGGAGATCCAAGGAGATAAACGGAAGAGACTGCTATGAACAGTGAGGTAAGACTGAGGCCCAGGAACCTATGCACCAGGCAGCATTCTCCCTGGAGACTCTCAGGCTATACAACTCTCTCTGAGGGGTCAGAGAGCACAGGGAGTCCTGAATAAGTCCTAGGAGTTTCCCCCTATAGGGTAGCATAGGCTGCCTCCTTAAAAGTCTCTGAGATTTAATTGTACTAGTCATATTAAGTAGTACCTTGTTACATTATGTTTTGAGTGTTCCGAACAACAAGAACTGGCGGGAAACACAGTGGTTTACTTTTGTTGGTTAACTTGTTGAAGACGGAGTCTCAAACTCCACGCCACCACCCTATGCAAGCCTTGGACTGCTCAATTTCACTACTCTTGGGATAAACAGCTTAAGTTGTGTATTTGATGTTTAGTTGTTGGTCCATTAGTAGAGTTAAGCTGAGCACACCACTGGCAAGTAGCTGTACTATTGACACAATCTTAGCTCAGTAATGTCTCACTAACCTGTCACTATTCAAAAACGTCTCGCAATAGGCTGTGAGTGGTGAGGCTCACTAGACCTCATTTAGATTAAGTTCTAATAGTTGTAAACATGCTTCCTCCTATATAACTGTACATAAATATGGCAGATTGCAAATGGGAATGTGCAAGGCTGAGACACCTATAAACAGATGAGTTGAAGGAGATGTTTTGTGATGTGGTAGAGGGTTCCAAGGTCCAAGAATGAGAGATTATTATAGATTTCATGATGGACTAATAAATGAGGCCTTTACAGGAAAAGGAGAAGATTACAGGAAGAGAAGATTCAGTAGAAGATACCACAGAGGAGAGTGTTGTGAATACAGGCTCTCAAAGTCCCCGAGACGGCACTCCCAAACAGACTGCCCCCACAGGGTCCCCTAGATTGTTTTTAGAGTTTCTCCTAGAGAGTCTACGCCAATCATTTCTAAAATGCCCACATCCCAAGAATTTCGCCCTTAGGTAGGTTAGATTTCACTGCGATCTAAAACCTTAAACTACTGTTTTAGCAAGGAAGGTTATGGAGGTTAAGAGGGAGAAACGGAGGTTAGCCTGACTGGAGGAAAAGGAAAGGCAAATGGATTGATAGAATGAGTGGACATTGGTTGGGAGAAAAAGGGAACAGGAAAGGCAAGCAAGAAATAAGAGAGATATGAAATTGGAGAAGAAATGGCTAGCCCTGGAAAAAGAGAAGCTCAGGTTAGCAGCAGAAAAGGGCAATGTTGGTGTAGCATCTACCCGAGCATGGGTACCTACCAATGTCTACGCCACACAGGAAGCCGTTAAACATGTTTTTATTTCTCTGTGTGCACCTGTGAATTCCCCACACTGTAAACCAAGTTTTCATTAAATTCTATTTTAGTGATTATGTCACACTGCTAAGGAGTCCATTGAGTGCCAAAAGGATTCTGTTGTAAACTTGTAAGACAGTACATCTACCCCTCAGTTAAATGAAAAATTACATTTTCATTACAAATTATATATATATATATATATATATATATATATATATATATATATATAGAAAAACATGTACAACTATGGAGGTCATTACAACCCTGCCAGGGCTGTTGTGGCGATTGCACCACTTTTGCCCCGGCATTGATAATCCGCCTGGGCAGCGCTGCTTGCACCGCTGCCCAGGGGATTACGAGTCCTCGACCGCCAGCCTTTTCCTGGTGGTTTGGGGAGACGCAGGGCCCCTGCACTGCCCATGCCACTGCCATGGGCAGTGCAGGGGCCCCCTGACAGGGCCCCATGCAGCTTTTCACTGTCTGCATAGCATACAGTGAAAAGCGCAACGGGTGCAACTGCACCCGCTGCACAGCCGCAACACCGTCGGCTCCATTTGGAGCCGGCTCGTGTGTTGCGGCCGAGATCCCAGCTGAGAGAGAGCTCCGGAGAGAACCAGGTTTCCGCCCGCCGGCCCAGCGGGGATCTCATAATGACCGCGGTGGGTGTGCGGCTGCATTGGCAGCCGCCCGGCGGTCTGATCTTGGCGGCGGCTTCATAATGAGGGCCTATGTCTCTTCAATCATTCTTCTTGGCGCTTTGATCGTTTGACCCTGTAAAAGGGTAACTGCAGTTATAGAGTTTCCAGGGTCAGTCTTTCCTTTACCATTTCAAGTTGAAGACCGACGAATCACAGGACTAAAGTAAGAAGAGTCTCTGGTAACAGACTTTTTCAGGGTGCTGGGGAATCACCATGGGGCATATATACAAGAAAGAGGCACATCGGTCCTGATGCACCACTTTTCTTGTGTCGCTCCTGCCCCACCTAACAACACCATGGTTGCACCATACTTACAATACGGCGCACCATGGCAGTCGTTGGGACAATAGCATAAAAAATGTTGATGCTATTGTGGCACTTTGGTGACATGAGTGGAGCAAAGGGAGGCCCATTGATGAAAATGGGTGAGTCATTTTAACGCCTGCTCTTAGCAGGTATTAAAAATGACAGAAAAATTGGCATAGTGAAATCTTGTAAATTCCACTGTGCCATTTTTTCAGGCCTCCCTTTGTCGTAACGCCCCTCTTGCACACATTATGCCTGGCGCAGAAATAATGTTGCTCAAGGGTTTACAAACTGGCGCAATGCAAGCATTGTACCACTTTGTAAATACGTCACAGGAGAAAGGCCTCCTTACCATTGCCTTAGAATAAAAACAATGACGCTAGGGTGGCACCAGATGGCACTAGGAGCTTGTAAATATGCCCCCATGTGTCCTTTGGTAGGCACCACTTCGAAAGGTGGAGCATCATAGGGAGCATATGATTTTCTTTTACGTACCTGTCAGGCGATTAACAAATCTCCTCTTCTAAATGAGATGTCCATGCACGTTGCTTCTTATCTGCATAAGCTTTCATTTTCTGCTTGTTAACCATGTCCCTTGTATGAATCATGTTCTCACTTCTGTCGCTTTTGTTGGTCCAGTGAGGTAACTTGCTTGTCATTGCTCTCCAAAACATCAAGGTTGCAGGACTTTCACCTGTGCTCGAGTGGAGTGTTGAATGATAAGCTTGTAGAGTAGAATTTAGCACTATCTGCAAACTGAGCTTCTCAAGAGTTGCACATTGAACTACTTTCTTTAGCGTACTCATAAAATGCTCAACAAGTCCATTGGTCTGCAGCCACTAAGATGTACTCTTTGATGCTTTATGTTCAGAGGCTCCAGGAGGACATTGGGGGCATATTTAATAAAAGTGGTGCTGCATCAAATTCGCCACCACTTTTCCTGCTCCCCTTAGTGCCCTCCTAAAGTCTTCATGTGTGTGGCGTATTTAACTTACGGTGCACCGCGGCCATAGTTAGGGAACTAGCGTCAAATCTTTTGATGCTAGTTTGGCACTTTTTAGGATTAGCGTAAAAAATGTTGACGCTAATCCTGCAAAGCACCTAGAGACCCATTGAAAACACTGGGAGCCTCATTGTAACGCCTGCTCTGTGCAGGCTTTAAAAATGCTTTAGAAAATGGCACAAATACATCTTTTGGATTTCTTTGTGCCATTTTTCGGCCCCCCTAAGAGGGGAACATCCCCCTTGCATTCATTATGCCTGGCACAGCCATAATGTGGCTCAAGTGGTTACAAAGTGGCTTACTGCATGCATTGTGCCACTTTGTAAATATGGTGCATGAAAAAGCCACTTCAGCGCCGCCTTAGCGTCAAAAACATGACGCTATGGAGACGCTAAGGTGGCGCTAGGGGCTCTTAAATATGCACTGAAATCTTTTAGATTTTTTTGTGCCATTTTTTCAGCCCCCATAACAGGGGAACGCCCCCCTTGCATAGATAATGCCTGGTACAGGCATAATGTGGCACAAGAGGTTGCAAAGTGGTGCAATGCATGCATTGTGGCACTTTGTAAATGTGGCAAGTGGAATAAAACCACTTTAGCACCACCTTCGCAAAAAAAAATGATGCTATGGCAGCGCTAAGGTGGCGCTAGGGCCTCTTAAATATGCCCCTAAATTCTTTACTGTTAAAGGGTGGGCCATTGCCAGACTTCACAATGGCTGGAATACCCTATGTTGTGAAGATGTAATCAAGCTTTTAAATGACTCAATCGTGAGTCATAGATGAAAGATCTTCAACTAATAGGAAACATGAATATTCATCTACAATCACTATTAGATGATGTCCATTATCAAGTGGACCAAAGTAGTTGATGGTTATTCTCTTCCATCCATCCTTAGAGAGTTCTGACATGTTCAGAGTATGTTGAGTAACACTGGTAGAGAGTCAGTTGCATATGTGACATGTACTTGAGTTCCTTTTCAACTCTTTCATCTAAGGATAGAAACCAAACTGAGTCTCGGAGAGCTCTTTTCGTGAAGATGATACCATGATTGTCTTCATGAGCCACTTCAATTGCTTTCTGTCACAGCCTCTCTGGAATCCTAAGCCATTGCAATATAGTTCCTTTGGACAACTCATCCTTGATATTTTTGTATTTTTGATATTCACCATCATTGGTAAGAGGTCGAGTGTGTTGGCTCCATGAGTGATGCATAATTATGGATGGTCATTACAACCCTGGAGTTCGGTGTTAAAGCAGCAGTAAGACCGCCAACAGGCCGGGTGTAAAAAAATTGGAATTACGACCGTGGTGGAAACCGCCCACAAAGACAGCCACTTTAACACTCCGACAGCCACGGCGGTACAGACAAACAGCTTGGCGGTCACCGGCAACAGACAGGCGGAAGACAAAGTACCGCCAACAGCATCACAACCTACCAATCCGCCACCTTTTCCGGGGCGGATTCATCGCGGAAAAAGCACAGCGGAAACAGAACTTCAAAGGGAAAACGCTCACCTCTACACACCCCACGAGGAATCCGGACGCCATGGAACCAGAGCTGCACATCCTGCCAGCCCTCATCTTCTTGCACCTCTACCAGGAGCACGAACGCCGGCGGCGAACACCATGGTGAGTACTGCACCTATGACACAGGGTAGGGGGGAGGCAAAAAACAGGGACACACACATACAACACCCCCACCCCACCCTCACCCACTACAACTCACACACTAATACATATTTATACATTATAGTTACACCCCCACGGAAGAATGCAAAGACAAAAGGAAATGCGTGTAAGCATTGTAACATATTAAAATCAAGTAGGCAAAAATATAGATATACACCATAAACAAAATATACACCAAGCTTAGTAGTCCAGGTAGTGCTCCAGTGAAGTCTGAGGAACACTGGGCCCACACAAGATCCCCGACCATGATGGAGAGAACACTGCAGGGGCATCAGAGAACAAGAAAACAGGCATCTCAGGGGGAGGGAAAGGGGGGGCACCTCAGCCGGTTGAGTGCACGATGCCAAATCCACGAGAGGGCCACATGCCCACTGTTCAATCTTGGGGAGTGCAAAGCCACAGTCTCACAAGTCTCTATAGTGGGTGGGTTGCCCACTGTTCAATCCTGGGGAGTGCAAAGCCACAGTCTCTCAAGTCTCTACAGTGGGTGGGTTGCCCACTGTTCCATCCTGAGGAGTGCAAAGCCACAGTCTCACAAGTCTCTACAGTGGGTGGATTGCCCACTGTTCAATCCTGGGGAGTGCAAAGCCACAGTCTCTCAGGTGGATGTATCTCTCCACTGGTTCTGGAGGGGGCATGGTGCCCAGAGTGCTTCATCCTGCTAAGGACAGAGGTAGTGGATGCCTTTCTCCACTGGTTCTGGAGGGGGCACGGTGCCCAGAGTGCTTCATCCTGCTAAGGACAGAGGTAGTGGATATATTTCTCCACTGGTTCTGGAGGAGGCCTTGTGCCCAGAGTGCTTCATCCTGCTAAGGACAGAGGTAGTGGATGTATCTCCCCACTGGTTCTGGAGGGGGCTCTGTGCCCAGAGTGCTTCATCCTGCTCGTGACGGACTCAGTAGCGTCAGTGCCCTTGGCGCTCATGGGCCAGTGGTGCTTGGAGCGGCGGTGCCCTGTTCAACCGTGCTTGGAGCGGCGGTGTCCTGTTCAGCGGTGCTTGGAGCGGCAGTGCCCTGTTCAGCGGTGCTTCGAGCGGCGGTGCCCTGTTCAGCGGTGCTTGGAGCGGCGGGCTCCTTTACAGTGACTCAGCTGCTGGCGGTCCTCTCTGTCCCAGCGGGGCTTGTGCTGGCGGTCCTCTCTGTCCCAGCGCGGCTTGTGCTGGCGGCCCTCTCTGTCCCAGCGGGGCTTGTGCTGGCGGTCCTCTCTGTCCCAGCGGGGCTTGTGCTGGCGGTCCTCTCTGTCCCAGCGGGGATGATGGCTGTGGCCTCCTGGGCAGCGGTGATGATGGCTGTGGCCTCCTGGGCAGCGGGGATGATGGCGGTGGCCTCCTGGCCAGCAGGGATGATGGCGGTGGCCTCCTGGGCAGCGGGGATGATGGCTGTGGCCTCCTGGCTAGCGGGGATGATGGCGGTCTCCTCCACCGTGCTGCTCTTCTCAGACTTTAATGGTTTCTTGTGGCCCTTCCCCACCTTTGGAGGTGTCACAGCTGACTCCACACTCCCACCGGGACCCCTGGGAGCGGCTTTGGTGGCTGGAATCTTCCCTCTCTCCTGCCGGGCACTGGCCAACTTCTGATGCTTGACAGGTGGGGGACTGTCCGTGCTGTGGCTCCATGCCACACTGGCTGCCCTGGTGGCCGGTGCACTCCAGATTCTGGTGACTACAGGCACCACTGGTCCCGGAGATGTTGTGGCTGAGGTGCTAGTTCGGGACCTAGGAGACGGATGGGGTGGGGGAGGTGTGGGAAAGAAGTCAAGGTTGGACAGGAAAAGTTTTTGGGAGACACTGGGACAGGTAGCTGGAGGGGGTGTGGAGTGGAGGAATAGGTTGTGGTTGTAGGAGGTGTTCGTTTGCTGACTTTGGGTGAAGGTGCATGGGCTGGAGGCTGTATTGAGGTGGATGGCTGTTGGGTGGGTGTGTGCCTGCGTTTGTGTATCTTGGGAGGTGGCGTCACAGACACACTGGGAGAGGACAGGGGACGTGTGAATGGTAGTGGGGGTGGTGACTGCACGTGAGCGGGGTGTGGTGGTGGGTGTGCTGGTGATGGCAGTAGTGGCTGTAGATGTAGTGCATGCAGGTGTGAGTGTAGACGAGACTGGGAGGGAGAAGGGAGATGAGGAGGAGGGGGACACAGTGGAGGCAGTGGATGTTGGTGTGTCTGCATGTGTGTGATGCTTGCGTGAGTGCCTGTGGGATGTGTGGTGCTTATGTTTGCCAGAGCTTCCCTTGTGTGTTGACGTGTGTGCATGCTGGTCTGAAGGTGTGCTTGTGATAGGCTGGGGTACAGGGGATTGGGTCTGGGTAGAGGAAGTTGGAGGGGGGAGGCTAGAGACAGGGACAATGGCTGCCATCAGTGCTGAGGCCAGAGTCTGGAAAGCTCGCTGAAGGGCCGCCTGACCAGAATGAATGCCCTCCAGGAATGCATTTGTTTGTTGCAACTGCCTTTCTAACCCTGGATGCCATTCAAAATGGTAGACTGCCCAACAGTGAGGGACCTAAGGAGGTCAATGGCCTCCTCACTGAGGGCAGCAGGGGTGACTGGGGCAGGGGCTGAGGTGCCTGGGTCGAAGGTGATGCCCACCCTCCCGGGTGAGCGGGCACGGGGCAAAGGCTGAGGGGCTGCTGGGAGGGCGGTGCTGGTAGGGGGGGTGGGCATCACCTTCGCCCCAGGCACCTCAGCCCCTGCCCCAGTCACCCCTGCTGCCCTCAGTGAGGATGCCATTGACCTCCTTAGGTCCCTCACTGTTGGGCAGTCTACCAGTAGGGAGCTCCCATTGGAGGACGAGTCCGTGTTGCTGGTGTCAGCTCCTGTCCCCGCCGTGGAGTTCCCCTCGCCCTCCATCCCACTGGTGAAGTCTGAGTCCATAGTGTGGCCCTCCATGGCCATGTGGGATGCAGCCCCCTCGTGCTCCGGTGCCACTGCTCCTCCGCCTGATGATGCTAATGCACACAAGAACAGGGAGACCACAAAAAGGGGGGGGCGCCAGAAGAAATACATGTTGAGTGCATGCATTACCGCTACCGTTGGCGGACACAACAGACACAGAAGCCCCCTGCACTACGCCGTACTCTTGGGCTCCACTGTTCAATCCCTGGGAAATGGCCTACTAGGCTATGCACGACATATGCACACATGGATGACACAGGGGCATGACTAGGTGTACTTGGCACTCTACAGAGTTGGGGTGGGGTGCCACATGGCCTGCCTTACGGAGGGACCTTGCCTAATAAACTCGCCCTGGCCTAGGGAAACCCACAGCCCACCTCCCCCACCCAAACCCCTCCACTGCACGCAAAATCAGCAGGATGAGAATATGCTCACCCCCTTGTGGCTGCTGTGATGCCCTCAAGCGCCCATTCCAACTCCAGGTACGCCACCGCCAGGATCCGGAACATCAGGGGGTCTTCTTGCTCCAGCGGCGAATGTCCTCCCATCTTTTCCGGCAGTGGGTGCTCTGTCTGTGGTAGACCCCCAGGGTCCGGACGTCCTTGGCGATGGCACGCCAAATATCTTTTTTCTGGTGGACGCTGACCTACATGAATTGTACAGGGGGAAGAGAAAGTTATTACCAACTGCAATGTCACAGTCTTTGGCCCCCATCCCTACCCTTGCCATGTGGCACATGCACTCACCGTCGTTTCATGCACGCCGCAATCTCCCCCCCTTCTTACATCCACCCCACTCCACACAGGCATAGCCCGTACAGCATGCTCCCAGTGTACTTACCTGTTTGTCTGGAGGACCATAGAGTAGCGTGTACTGGGGGAGGACCCCGTCCAGAAGTTTCTCCAACTCCTCCGATGTGAAGGCAGGAGCCCTTTCCCCAAACACTCGAGCCATTGTCTCTTCCAGACCGAGGTCACAGCAGCACTTGAAGTGTAGGTCCTCTCCTGTCGAAGATCAGGTATCGAGTGATTGAACAGATAGAAAATGGCAGTCACGTCTGCGGTGGTGCGTACCGTCACCGCTGGCATACATTGTCATTGGCTCCTGGGAACAATAGGGTCCAATGTTACCAATGCAGCATTGCGCCGCGGTCTTCGACAGCCTACCGCGGCGGTGTACAACGCCAGCGCAGTTACCTCACATCCCATTGTCCCACTTTAGAGGTCAGGCAGCCGCCATTTCAGGGGCCCACATGACTTCATTTTTAACTGCGTCACACATACCTAGGCCTAGACTCAACACACATACAGGCCACTTTTTGGATTATGATTCGTGTTCTGTGTAAGCTGTGGGTACGTACCTCTGAGTTGGTTGACTCTGTGTTCGCTGTTGTCCTTCATAGGCACCATCCGCTGGGACATGTGAGGAGATGGCGGCATCCTCCAGTGTACCGACCGCTGGTGGACCTGTCGACAATGGAGGAAAGACATGTGATCATCACATACAGGCTTGACCGTGCCACAATCCAGGAACTGTGTACCCAGCTGGAGCCACACCTGGTGTCAGCTATCCGCCATCCCACAGGAATCCCCCCTCAAGTGCAGGTGCTGTCAGTGCTCCATTTCCTTGCAAGTGGGTCATTTCAAACAACTGTGGCCATTGCATCATGGATGTCCAAGCCTATGTTTTCCAACGTGTTGTCCAGAGTGTTGTCTGCCCTGCTGAAACACATGCAGAGCTACATCGTTTTCACTCAGGTTGAGGATTTGCCTTCACTGAAAGGGGATTTCTATGCCCTGGGACATATACCCAACATCATAGGTGCCATTGATGGGACCCATGTGGCTTTGGTCCCCCCCCCACAGGAGTGAACAGGTGTACAGAAACCGGAAGCGTTATCATTCAATGAACGTACAGATGGCATGTCTGGCAGACCAGTACATCTCCCATGTTAATGCCAAGTTCCCTGGCTCAGTGCATGACGCCTACATCCTGCGGAATAGCAGCATCCCTTATGTGATGGGTCAACTCCAGAGGCACTGTGTGTGGATATTAGGTGAGGACATGGACCCAATACAGTGGGAATAGTTGTCTGGGTCTGTGGATGTACCTATGAGTTAGTGTGTGACTAACAGTTGTCCCTCGCCGTTTGCAGGTGACTCTGGTTACCCCAACCTGTCATGGCTACTGACCCCAGTGAGGAATCCCAGGACAAGGGCAGAGGAACGCTACAATGAGGCCCATGGGCGAACACAGCAGATAATCGAGCGGACCTTCGGCCTCCTGAAGGCCAGGTTCAGGTGCCTCCATATGACAGGTGGATCTCTATTCTACCTCACCAAAGAAGGTGTGCCAGATCATCGTGGCCTGCTGTATGCTTCACAACTTAGCTTTGCAACGACAGGTGCATTTTCTGCAGGAGGATGGTCCAGATGGTGGTGTTGTTGCAGCTGTGGAGCCTGTGGACAGTGAAGACGAGGAAGCAGAAGAAGAAGACATGGACAACAGGGACTCAGTGATCCTGCAATATTTCCAGTGAGACACAGTAAGAATGCAAAACATGCCTACTACATGTACTTTAACACTACTACCTCTCTACTGTCCATCGTTTTCACCCAGTGTATGGTTACTGAGTTGTCACTTTCCCTTACGATTTCACAGATGTGGGTCCCACTGTGTGACATCTGCTTTGATTCCTCATGGACTAGAGCTGTGTGACATAGGTTTGTTGACATTACAATTGAAAGAGCTTTTTGCCACAGTAATTGCTAATACACTATTCCGAAATCACAGACTGACTCCTGATTGTTTTGTGCTTCAAGGGTGTTTATTTTCGTGCTCAATATTGGAGGGGGTTGCAAAATGGTGAAGGGTGATGGTGGAGGAATGTCCATGGCAGAGTCCAGTCTTTTAGTCTCACAGGTGCATTGCCCAAATGGGCAAGGAAGTGGAGCTGGGGCAGTTTAAGGATGGACAGGGTGACAAAGTGGGACAGAAGGATGACATTCAGGGCGGTCTCATTTCTTGGCGGGGGTCTTGGCATCGTTCTCTGTCTTTGTCCTGGATCTCAGGGACCGTTTGCGGGGTGGTTCTCCCTCTGCAGGGGATGGGGTGCTGGTGTGGTGGTCCTGTGGCGGTGCCTCCTGTCCACTAGCGCCGGCAGAGGTGGTGGGCAGTTCATCGTCCAGGCTAGTGTCAGGGGCCCCTTGTTGTGCCACAGTGTCCCTCATGGTGTTGAGGACTTCCTTCAGCACCCCTACGATGGTGCCCAGGGTGGAATTGATGGCTCTGAGTTCCTCCCTGAAGCCCAAATACTGTTCCTCCTGCAGGCGCTGGGTCTCCTGAAACTTGGCCAGTACCGTTGACATCGTCTCCTGGGAGTGGTGGTAGGCTCCCATGATGTTGGAGAGGGCCTCGTGGAGAGTGGGTTCCATTGGCCTGTCCTCCCCTGTCGCACAGCAGCCCCCCAGTTCCCCTGTGTTCCTGGGCCTCCGTCCCCTGGACCGTGTGCCCACTGCCACTGCCCCCAGGTCCCTGTTGTTGTTGGGGTGGTGGGTTAGCCTGGGTTCCCTGTAGTAGTGGACACACTGCTGATTGACGTGTCCTGGGGACAGAGGTATGGGCCCGCTGGGTGGGTGCTGTGCTGGTGTTTCCAGAGGTGGGAAGCTCTGTAGTGGCCTGTGACTGTGTGATGGGAACCGACTGTCCCGAGGTCCCCGATGGGCCGGGCTGGTCATCTAGATCCAGTTGGACAGAGGTGCTGTCATCACTGTGGGCCTCTTCTGTTGGTGGTGTGGACATGTGTGGACCCTCCTGTCCGGTGACGTTGGGTAGGGGTCCTGCAGGGGTATAAAAGGATGTTTATTACATCTGTGTGTGGCATGGTGTGCAATGGGTGGGTGACCTTGTACCCCAGTGCTTGCATTCCTGTGTGGGACCTTGTTTGATGATGGTTTAGGGGGGGTGTATGGGTTTGTGCAGAGGGCATGCTTTGGTGATGGGTGTCCATGCTTTGGTGTTGCATGCAGGGCTTGGTGTTGGGATGTGTGGATTGTGATGTTGGGACATTTGTGAGGAGTTGGAGTGATGGAGGTGAGGGTGAGGGTGGGGGTATGTGATGGCATGCAGGTAGGGTGGGGGATGTAATAGTTAAGATTTGACTTACCAGAGTCCATTCCTCTATCTAGACCTGTGAGGCCCTCCGGATGCAGAATCACCAAGACCTGCACCTCCCATGTTGTTAGTTGTGGGGGAAGAGGTGGGGGTCCGCCGCCAGTCCGCTGAACCGCAAGGTGGTGTCTTGAGACCACGGAACGCACCTTCCCCCGTAGGTCGTTCCACCTCTTCCTGATGTCATAACCGATTTCTTGGGTGCTGTCCCACTGCGTTTACCCTGTCCATTATTCTTCGCCATAGCTCCATCTTCCTTGCAATGGAGGTCTGCTGCACCTGTGATCCGAATAGCTGTGGCTCTACCCGGATGATTTCCTCCACCATGACCCTGAGCTCATCCTCCGAGAACCTGGGGTGTCTTTGCCGTGCCTTGGGGTGGTGATGGTGATGTGTGGGGTGTTGTGTGTGGTGATAGGTGTGCTGACATGTTGTGGGGTGTTGTTTGAGGTGCGTGGAAGTTATGTAGGTGATTGTGTTGTGTGCCTGTGGATGCTAGTATTGTTGATGGTGGTGTCTCTCTCTGTGCTTTTTTCTCAATTGTGGTCGTGGGGGTTTGTGGGTGATGTGGGTGTGTTTTATATTGTATTGGGTGTGTGGGAGTGGTGTGTGTATTTGTATCAGGTGTGTGTATTTTGAATTGTCCAATGTGGTTGTGTTTTGTATGTGTGCGTGTATTTTTAGCGCGGCGGTGTGTACCGCCAATGGAATAACGCGATTGAAAGACCGCTGCGTGGATTCGTGTGTTGTGATAGAGTGGGCGTATTTCTGTTGGCGTGACGGTGGAGGTTTTGTTTTCGCCAGTTTATCACTGATCTTTGGTGTGGCGGACTTGTGTGGGTGTCTGAATATTGGCGGATTCCGTGCTGTGGGTCATAATGGCTGTGGTGGATTTCCGCGGGCACAGCAGTGTGTTGGCAGTCTTCTGCACGGCGGTAAGCGGCTTTTACCGCCAATGTTGTAATGACCGTCTATGTCTTTTAACTTCAGTAGATCAAATCATGGCTCATGGCAGTTATGATCTGGGCTAACAAGATAACAGCTGGTTTATTTCACTTTGTGATTAAATTAATGTAAGCTTCAGCCTTCTTGGATGGAGTACGTTGACCTTGTATAGGCACTCTCGAAAAGTAGTCAGCAGGATTCTTAATCTTACCTGGACAATGCACAATTGTATGATCATATACTTGCAATGGGAGTCCCCATCATTCAATGCCAGGAGGCATCCTGTTTTTTTTGCATTGTCAGAGATGGTCAGTAAAACTTGATAATCAGTTACCACCATTAAAGGAATACATGTAAATGTTCACAAGCCCACATCACAGCCAAACTTTCTTTCTCAGGTTGTGAGTAAACACTTTCTGTTTGGGACCAACTCTACTGGCATAGGCATATGCCAAGGCGCTGAACCAAGGAGCATACAACAATACCTCCTTGGTTGAGGCTAGCGCAGTCCTAGGAAGCTCAGTCTCTAATACGGGATGGGCGACTGATTGACCAACTGACTCTGACAAATTTTGTCTTCAATTTGTAAGTGATATTCCAGCACTTAACAATTTTGTTGTATAGGAGAAGTAGTTTTCTGGGTCCTGAAGAAGCGTCACAGGATCATTTATTGACCAAGTAAAGACGCGAAACATGTTGACCATAACACAGGATTAGGCATACTACCCTTCCTTCTTCACAGAGTATAGTGGGACATTATTCCCACTAAAACTCCCTATTTACATTTTTAATCTTGGCCTGAACCTTGTTTCTGATTCATTAAAGTGATGTTTTAGGTTCAGAGCTAATTTTATTTTACTCTCACTCTCCTTCGCTCAATCTTTTCTTCTTTTTCAGTCAGTTCTCGTTTCAGACCTCCATTTGGCAATTGGCCTACGGTTAAGTACCACCCTGATTTCCGGGTGGTCCGCCAGACATTGCAGCACCGGTCTGACGAGGAGATAGCCCAATAATGAAACCTGTCACCCTATTGGGTGCTTGAGGGCTCTCCTGAAATTAATCATAACTTCACCCTTATTTTCCTATATAATCAATAGGTTTCTTGTCTTTTTGGAACAGTGCACTTTTTCTATATAATAGGCCACAATATGCTATCAAGCATGTGGCCATCCATTACGCTGTGGAAGGATAGCACCTAACCCAACCAGGCTAGCTTCGACTACAACCTCTGTATGAAGCTTTGGATTGAAGTATGCAATTTCAGTAGCATTTTTAATGGTGTTGGAAATGGCCTCTCTGAAGGGTCACCCCAAATGTTTTGCCTTCCTCCTCTTCTTTTTCTGCCCTCATTTTTGCTGGCTTTAGTACTCTGGACACTTTACCATCGCTAACCAGTGCTAAAATGCATGTGCTCTCTCCCTAAAAACATGTTAACATTGGCTCATACCCAATTGGCATATTTAATTTATGTGGAAGTCCCTAGTAAAGTGCACTACATGTGCCCAGGGCCTGGAATTTAAATGCTACTAGTGGGGCTGCAGCACTGATTGTGCCACCCCCATAAATAGCCCCTTAACCATGTCTCAGGCCTGCAACCAAAAGGCCTGTTTGTGCAGTTTCACTGCCACTTCGAATTGGCATTTAAAAGTACTTGCTAAGCCTCAAACTCCCCTTTTGCGACATATAAGTCACCCCTAAGATAGGCCCTAGGTAGCCCATAGGGTAGGTAAAAGTCAGGACATGTACATATGTGTTTTATATGTCATGGTAGTGAAAAACTCCTAAATTCATTTTCCACTACTGTGATGCCTACTCCTTTCATAGACTAGCATTAGGTATGTCCTCATATACTTCTTGAGTGGTAGATTATGATCTAAAATGGGGTAACCAGGTCATATTTAGTACAGCCAGAATGGTAACAGAAAATTCTGATTATTGGTGAGGTTGAATTTTATATTACTATTTTAGAAATGTCACTTTTAGAAAGTGAGCATTTCTTAGCACTCAAAACCACCTGTGCCTTACAGCCTGTCTCCAATCAATGTCTGGTCTGTGTTGGTTGACAGCTCCATTGTGCATTTCACCCAGACCACCACAAACACAGGGAACTCAGTCTCATATGCATTCATATGCATATTGAATGGGCCTTCCTGGGCTGGAAGGGAGGAGGGCCTGACACTTCAATTTTTAAAGGCCAGTGGCCTGCCCCTACACAATTGACTGATAAACCCCCCACTAGGACCTTGGCAAACAGTACTAGACTGAAAGGGGAACTTGTGCACTTCAAAACCACTCTGTGAAGTCTCCCCCACTTCAAAGGCATTTTGGGGTATATAAACTGGGTCTCTGACCCGACCAAATCAGACACTTCCGGACCTACACCTGCATCCTGTCAAGAAGAACTGCCTGGTAGCCCAAAGGACTCATCTGGACTGCTTTGCTGAGAAGAACTGCTGCCCTGCTGTTGCCCTACTGCCCTGCTGGCCTCTGACGTTGTTGGAAGGACTCTGCCTTTCCCCAAAAGTGCTCTTCAAGGGCTTGCATTGAGCTTGCCTCCTGTTTCTGAAGTCTTAGGGTCAGCAAAATGTTGTCTCTTCAAAGAAATTCCTTGTGCGTCAAAATCAATGCATCACCTGCCAAAAACAACGCAAAGCCTGCCTTGCGATCAAGAAATTGCCACATAGCCGACCGGAACTATGCAGACCAACTTCCCGAGTGGACATTCAACACAACACCTGCCTTGTGACAGAAAATTAGATGCATCACCTACCGGATTGACACAATTCCGTACCTTCGTCCAGGGCATCACGGATTGTCATGCATCGTCCCTGGGTGTCAAAGTATCCCTGCATCGCAATGAGGAACCAAGACTGCGCACAGAAAAACAATGCAAACCCCTTGCAGTGTGGAAAGAAACGATGCATTGTCGGTGCAGCGGCGGAAAATTCGAAGCAACACCTTATTTTTCCATGCATACCCTCCTCAGCGGTCTCTGTGCGTCATTATTTGTTACGCATACACGGTACTGTGTGTAACAAAGAGACAACTGTTTATTTCTAAGGAGTAAGACTCTTATAAATCTTTTAAAAGTGATATTTCAACTTGTTCTTATTGGATCTTTGTTGTTTTGACCTTATTTTATTCAGGTAAATATTATCTATTTTTCTAAACCTGTGTGGTGTATTTTTGTAGTATTTTCACTGTGTTACTGTGTGATTTATTGCACAAATACTTTACACATTGCCTTCTAAGTTAAGTCTGACTGCTCAGTGCCAAGGTACCAGAGACTGAGCTCAGGATAATTTGGATTATGTGTGACTTACTGTGACTAGGATTGTGGTCCCTACTTGGACAAAGGTGTATACCTCTGCCAACTAGAGACCACATTTCTAACAAATGGCATGTATGATTCTCTTGAACCTTCTCTCACCTTCATGTGACCATTGAAAAGAAATGTTTTTATTTGTCATCTGTAGTAGTGGAGACTAACAGTGGCCAAGTCTTGAATGTACCTTGAACAGTATCTGGCCATGCTAAGAAAGGAAATTACCACTGAAACATCTTGTATGGGAATCAACATTTGACAGAGCTTGTACTTTTGTAGGAACAAATATGGTCAAAGACTTTTTGTTTTGTCTTGTTGAACTCACATGTGTCTAAATTCAAAGTCACTCCTTCATCACTGAGTAAAAAACACACTTGTGTGACAGCTCCAGAGTGCTCCTTCTGTGTAGCTTTGAAAACTAATATGTCATCGCTATAATTGAATGTATTCACAACAGGCTCTATGATATGTCGAATGACGTCTTGAAAACTGTTTTGCAGGCAATGACACACCAAAACTAAGGGCCTGATTTAGATATGATGGAGGGATTACTCCATCACAACTGTGGCAGATAACCCAACCAGTGAAATCTAAATCCCATAGGACATAATGGGATTTAAGTTTCGTAGGATTGGATATTCATCAACAATGTGATGGAGTAACACCTCTGCCAATCTCTAAATCAGGCCGTAAGACTCTTGCATTGAAACAAACCAATATGTGTAGAAAATGTTGTAATGTACCTGTAACTTTCTTCAAGGGTCAACTGATGATAACCTTTATTTAAATCAAGGCAAGAAAAGACCTTTGCACCATTCAATTGCATTCTCATGTCAGCAATGTGTTGACATGAATGTCGTTATTATTCAATTGTCTTCTATGCCTGACGCATGTCAACAGAGATGCATACAGCTCCTTCAATCTCCCTTTTGGACTCTACTACTACGTGGAGGAAACCCATGGCATTGGACCAGTGGAATACTCAATAATATCATTCTTAAGTAATTATTTAAGGTTTTTTTCAACAGCTTCTTCTAAATGAAAAGCAATTCATCTCTGAGCAACAGGATGGACATCCTCATTAATATGCAGTTTTATTTTCATAGTCTTGTCGTAGTTGAACTCTCACTCCTATGCGAGACTGCTGGTTTAGGGATGACAGCACTTCTGTTTGTAGGTGACTAGGCCACTCCTACAACAAGTCACAACTGTCGGCCCAACCCTCCTGGCTCACAAGCAGTACTTCACCAAAAACCCAAACAGTAAAAGGTGATTTGTGTCAGTCTTCAATCATGGACTCAGGAGTGCGACATCTCAGGGGAGTTGTGGTTAAACAGAGACTACCCTTTTCTCACATGAGCAATAACACACAGGCACTGAAGTAGATGCAGTAAAGTTTTCAATAGGTTTTAACAAGACTACAATCTACTGTAAAATGCATGGGCTTCAATGATTAAGATAATGAACCATGTAAGAAGCAGAATTGTAAAGATGAGAGTCGTGAATACAAAGACCCCCACCATCTTGCAATAAGATAAGATGTGAAAAAGGCCCTAATATCCTAGCATGGAGAATCTAATCTCTGACCTAAATTGAGCTAGGTGCCAGTACCATGGGCATGAGAAGTGCCTCCAACCCTTGTTACATTGCAATGAGGTCCCTAGATCAGACTCTGTGGGGACACGAAGGCTGGGTCTGGATCAAGGGAAAGTGCAGCATAGATGGTGTTGATAGCATCTGGTAGGAATCCCTTTGATAACCTTGTCTGCGTGTGATGTATTTATACAGATCTTATAGGACCCCTGACACAGGTATGTTCCCAAACAATAGATAAGAAGCCATACTCGGGGCGGCAATTATATAAACATTTCTTTCCAAAAGTACATTATGTTCCTGTCTCACATAAGTGGGAAAGAGACATGATGTGAATACCTATGTATATCACTTGTCTTTGACGCTGATAGTGGCACCTTCACAGGGTGGCACTGATAACATGAAATCAAAACATCTTCCTAACTATAAACATAGCAGCCATTTTGAAACAAATAATTAAATAAATGTGCTAAAACAGAGCAGGCTAAGTAGGTTAAAAGTCACTAGGTGACAGGGGCACAGGCCTGCAAGCCAGAAGGCTAAGCTAAGCTCCTGATTCCAATTAAGACTAAATAGGATCCACCACCAGTCTTAATCTTTCCTAAATCATGAAACAACTAAGGGAATTGACTTAGTATTTGGTGATGAGCGTTCTCATTTTAATTAATAGAAATCAGTCCATTGTCAGCAGCCGTGCTGAAAGTGAGTAAATAGGCACTTGATGCTGTACATTGATGCACATGGATCGGTGCTTGTGCCTTCCTTTTCTTATGTTTCACTGTGGCTACAAATTAACCATGACTCTTTTGTGAGCATCAATGCAGCCCTAGTATCCACTTTGGTCTTCAATGGCATAAGCCGTGGTAATGGAGACAGTACATTGTATTACTGTTGAGGCATTATGTTTATCGATGCACCACTGCTGCTGATGAAATGTATTGAAAAATTATTTATTTTCACTGTAATCTTTGGACAGTATTTTATATTTTTGCTGCTTTGGCATGTTGACTTTTCTTCATATACAACCAGTCCAACTTGCACATGTTTCTCTTAGGTAAACATTGACATGACATAATCGCTTTCTTCACTTTCACTTGTTATTGAGATGGATGAACTGTTTGACGATGATTTAGATGACAATTGACTTTGTTTAGTAACAATTTTCCTAAATGGATGATGCCACTTGGCCTTGTGAGCATTAGTCAAATGTTGCTTCTGGAATGTTCTGGCAGCCATTTTGTCTTCGCGCTGTGATGCACTTACTTGTTCCTTCTCCTTACATACCATCATAAAATTGTTCTCTTTCCCAAGGCCTTTACACATCTATCCAATGACAGGACACTTTCCTTCATGTGAAAACCAGTATCCACATCTAAAACACAACTTCTTTTTACGTGTGGTCATCACTTAGTGTCCTTCAGTCTTTTGCTTCAGATCACTTTTCCTACTCATGACTGATTTGCTCTGGGCTATAAGAGTTTTTCTCAGCATTCGCTATCTGAATGAATCTGACAAGCATCCATCAATAACTCTATGATGCATAGATTCTTCATCATTAAATTCATTGAACTTAAGGTGTTTAATGAGTGCATCAAGTATTTCCACAAATTCATCAGTAGTTTCACCAACTATTTGACGTTCTTGACTGAAAATGTATTGCTCGAAATCAATGTTTGGTGCTGGATTGAAACTGAGATTTAAAGTGTTTTAAATCTGATGGTACATGACTTCTTCAGCAGTACTCTGCATTTTCTTTTCACTTCTTTTACGCTATCACCAGCAGGAGTTTTTATAAACTTGATCATCTTTCTGTTATCAGCCTCTTCAAGTGCCTCAATGGAATCTCCAAATGCCTCTGTCCAAGTAGTTAATCTATTGCCAATATTTTCCTTTTTGGCTCTATCGTCAGGTGGTTTCAGGAAGGCAGCAGCATTGTAAACTATTGTGGAACTTAGTGACGTTGAAGGTAGTGTGGTCTATGACGCTGTTTGATGATAATGTTTATGAAAACTTTCTCCAGATTACTTTGACATGTGGGTCTCAGGATCATACTTAACACTAACTGGAACAGTGTCTTTTCTTTTAGCTTTTTAGAAATGATACACTTGTATATGCCAGGCACAGATGCTTGAGTGTGGTTCCACAGTTTTCAAATTTTAAGATCTACCACCAAACCACATCTATTAGTAAGCTTGGACTGCTCGACCTTACTACAATGAGGGTCAAGTGCTAAAAGAGTGTACATGTTGGTGAATTTTGGGTCCAGTAGTAAAGCTAAGTTGCATCTGTACCAGAGTTAAAAAAGGCTACTACACACATGAATAAAATCTGTAAATAAACATTGACAAATAATATAGTTCTATCATTGTTAAATGCATCATGATACATTTTTAAGGGGAAATGTAAGCAATGTGTCTCACAGTGTGAAAAACTATTTTCCACTTTTTAAGAGGAGGACACTGTGGGAAATGTTTCTTGCTTTATGGTTTTGAATATGATATACAAAAAGTGATGAGAGTTATACTTCCAACTATTCGAACTAATGGTGATCATTCGGGGTAGCACACCAACTCGTCTTTTTTTGTCCACTGTGCCACCTCAGATTGGACCCAGCCAAATGAAGATCAAGCCTGATCCTGCTCCAAGTGTTAGGGTTTTTCTCTTACCTTTTTCCTCCAGCAGCAGGCATGGGGCACATAGGAACAGGTATCTTCTGTGGACCTCATCCACAGTTCAGCTTCTGTCTGGTTCTGAGTGCCACAGCGCCTTTGATGGCCATTATTGTTTTTACGCAGTGCATCTTGGCTTGATAGATCATGCATAGGATTTTGGAGTGATTTCCACTTGCATGCGAGCATCTCTGGATTGCCACATGCAGAAGGGTTGTTTGACAATTCTTATTAAGGCCAAGCTCATTCTTATAGTAAACTACACCTTAGTATCTTTATTGATAGAGAGAGAGAAAAACACAATATAACCACTATTGATTATTGTTTTTTATCATTTTTGTTTCAAATCCAGGATGGCCTAAATTGGCACTGTGAAAGAGATCTCCATTTGAGTTATTTTGCTTTGCATTTATGCTTGCTTGATTGTTCTATCCTGCATTCGAGCAACCTTCACCTTTTTCAATTTTGCATTGCCTTCTCCTGCTCTTCGTGTTGCTGCTTGGACTGAACAGTTTGAAGAATTTGGTGAATAATTTTTGAAGCAGTCCTAGACACTTAGCTGCCTAGTTTGTATTCTGGTGTCTTGTTTCTGGTAATAGTGGGCAATTCCTATGCACCAAGAAGACACTACAGCCAAGGATGCTTTTGAACAACTCATCTCAAACCCATCTCAAACTACGAAAGCAAATCTTCTCTGAACTTGAACACTAGCAGCCAAAGGACAGTTCAGCCTAGCTGGGCCAATCAGTCAGCTACAGCTTGGTTCCAGTGGCACAGTTGGTAAGGGGCCTATGTCTGGTTATACCCTTGGCTGTTAGGGTGTTATATCCAACACACAAAAAGTAACGGTAGGAATTCTAGAAAATAATCTAACCACTGGCATTTGCTCTGTGTAGATTTCCAACATATACATTTTTGCCCGCTATGCCACTTTAGATTAGGTAAAGCCATATGCAAATCAGACTTTGCTCTGCTCCAGTAAGAACGGTCCAGCACAATCTGCTAAGCCAGGACCTCTGGTCAGGATGTATACACGGCTTGGCTTGGCAGTCTGGGTTGGACTGGCCCTATTGAAAAAGAACCAACTCTGATTTGCACATGGTTGGGTATAATCTGAGGCATAATATGTGTAGGCTTCTGAGCAGCTTTTGACAGGATTGATTATGGCAAGTTAGTCTGAACTCAAGAAGAGTACATGGTCTTTTGAGATTAGACCAGAGCTGGTTTCCTTTCTTCCTCATCAACAAATATAAAGTAGTGAAGACTGAAAAACATCTCTAAGGAAGATGAAACAGTCCAGTGGTCCCCATGGTTCAAACCTTCGCATGCCTTGTGCACCCTATCCATGGAGTAACAGATTCTGATGAAAAAGGATATAATTGTTGCTTTACAACAATGCATGGACCACACACACATTAATCACCACTCTTGTACTTGCTAGACTACACGCATGAATATTAGGTAATTCCCTAAGGTTCTTCACTTGCTCTTACGTGAATTTTTTTGACTCCTCACTATTGGAGGTACCTATTGAAATTGAATGACTTCTCAATCAGGTGACCAAGCCCGCAAAATTCTATTTTCGCTCACTCAAAATATAATATGAATCTCTTTGTCTCATCAGTCGAGTTGGAATCAGTAGTTCAAGCTCTTGTTGTACGCGGGCTGCACTTTCAAAATGCTCTTTTAGCAGATGCTTTACAACTTATAGCATCAGTTATCCTATACATGAATAGACTTCAACATTCGAATTTGTAACACAAAGCTGAAATTAAATGGGGCAGGTATCTTGAAATATACCACTTTCTATATTTGCACTACACCAGTAAACTAAAGATAATTGTATTGTTACAGATTGTGTACATCATTTATGTTTTGGAGCTCGGAAGGCAATTCTGCTAGTGTTCTGAGTATATATTTAAGAAAGATGCCCTCTTTCACTTTGACTGGACAAAGCTGGGCTGTCTATCTATCTATCTGTCTATCTATATATCTATCTATCGATACTTAGTGAGTTAAAGTGTATCGGTACAGCTCTATCATTAGTCGGGTATGTCATGTGAGGTTGGGTGGTGTGATGAAAGAGGCACTTTATGGTTAGAATGGTGAGTGCTAAAGAGTGGGGACAGAGAAAAATACAAAAGATTGACACGGAACACATTGTGCATTTGTTAGAAGGAGTGACGGGGTAAAGATACATTTATGGTTCTAGTGCGATTGGTTAGCTCAGCGGGGGAGTGAAGTTAGGTTCCTCACCTTTCTTAGTTCTCCCTTGTTGCCCTTATGTAAAAAAAATGGGGTTATTTCCGTCCTGTGCACATCTTTTATCCGTCATTCCATCTTTGTCAATGTGCCCTGTTGTTCCTAATTTCAAGAAGTGCAAAACACATTTTCCCATGTTGAAAATGTCCATGTTTATTCCTGCTATTCCACACTTAATTTTGCATGTTGTCCATTTTATGAAATATGAAATATGTTTTCGAGTGATAATCATGTTGGATGATATTTTGTGCTAGAGTGCTACAGTTGGCTGAAACACTTGTTTGTCTGTTCGATGCTAATTTGACGGGCTGGATCCTATGTGGATAAATGTGGCTTCTCCGGTTAAAAGATGTACTAAAATGAAGAGTCTTGCTCCAGAGATGACATCCATGTGTTCTTCCATCGCATTATGTCTTTCATTCACTAATTTATTTACCCTTCCATCAACAGACATTCATTCAACCCTCCACACACATCTACCGGCATCTATGTACCCTGACACCAATCTCTATGCCTTCATCATCCATCACGCATTGTATGTATGCACGCATGTGTTCATGAACCCAAATCCAATAATTCATCTGCCCGCCCACATTGCATCCATCCACTCATGCTACCACATTGACATATGTATTGTGTTCCTCCATAGCCATCTATCCCTCTACTAATCATAGTACCACACAGCCATTAATTAATCTTTGCTATTAGCCAACAATCACATATGTGTACACGTGCCTGTATGTGTGTAGTCTAAATTCACCTGTCTATATTTATGTTAACTGTGTTATGTGCATATGTGCATTTCAGTACTGTGCATAAGTGTGTCTGTGTGAACGTTTTATGTTTGTGCACCCAAATATATCATATAACAGAGGTGTTTTAGGCTTCACAATGACTAAGAAACGGGCCTTATTAATTCCATTGCCATATAATGCAGGACAGATATGAAATGTAAGAAAACATACACTTCAATAGAGATAACCCTCCTGGCTTTGCAAGTGCTTTTTTTGTGACCTGTGAGGGCACGCGAAACCTGTGGGGAACAATAAAGTAATTCATTGTCATGCTTCTCTTAGACACAGTAGACTCAATCTGTGTTGTTTTCACGTAACGTATCAATGGGACATTTCAGGCATCACACAACAAATTTGTGTTTTTTTCTTAGCAAGTTATTTGTACAAATCAGAGGACAGTGTGTGCAAAATAGTTTAATGCCTGCAAGGTCTGTTGTAATTACAAATTGTCTCAGTAACGGGCGTTCTACAAGTACATTACATCCATTGTCAACACATTCTGTTAGGTTTGTGGCATTCTTCAGTTAGCCCCTCTTGCATGCATTGTCTTTCTAAGTCGTTTAACTTGCTGGCTTGTCCTTCTAAACATCTGTGCTCCGCAGAGGCACGTTTTCCCGTTGATCCTTTTCGCTCACGTTGGTTCTACTGCTTGATTAAAAATAAAGGGAAAAAAAGAAAGGGAAACGATATGTAGATTAAATATCTAGGAAGCAAATGCCTACATGTGGCTTAAGAGGCAACCTCAACATTTGCAAATGGAATTATCATGCAGTGGTGGTAGAACAATTTTTGGTTATTAGCTTCAAGCCAAAAAATGTAAAAGCTAAACAAACATTTGCAACGCAATAGGTCCCGCATTTTCTTGAATTAGAGCTGTTGGCATTGTAAATTCATAACTGGACATTTTTTGCCACATAAATTGGTCAACCCTGCCTCATAATTTTGTCTTTTCCTGCCATATAATTCCAGTGGCCAAGCATTTAACTAAAGCACTTTCATTTACCTTCTTCCTCTATCTTAAATCATGTACAATTATCATTTAAACCTTTATCAGGAATAAACTTTTGGAATTAGAGTGTGATGCTCAAAACACCATAACAAAAATATCATTTGGGACAGATTGGAGGGTGAAAGGAAAGAGGGAGTCAGGAGTAAAGATGGAGAGGACAAGTGGCGTAGTGTCATGTGCCCTGGAGTATGAAAGGAAAATGGTTGACTGCAATTTTGGTAGGGAACTACAGCGGTAATTAGAGTTGAGTTATGTCCATAGGTCTCTGGGTCAAGGTGACACTACACTTGTTGCTCCATTTATAACTAGACCTCAGGAGAGAAAGCAGATAAGGCAGAAAAGAGAAGCAAAAGGAATACAACAGACCAAAGAAAGAAAGAGAAGGGGGTCACACAGAAATACAAAAAATAAGGGAAAGAAAGAACAATCAAATAAAAACTCAACTAAGAGAAGAAATAGAGCAAACGTGTCGCAGAGTCCAGTCCACCAATCCAGGAATCACAAATCACGAGGACTTGGTGACACAGTGAAATCTAGGGGCGCGGAATGGGGGAGTAACGGCACCATGACTGGGGGGTCAGAGTGACTGCAGATTCGGTGACCAGAGGAAAACAAGTGACATAATCTAGGGACTGGACATTCAGTGACTGAATGACAAGAACAAGGCATCCGTTGGTTCTAGGGGCAGGACAGAACTTTCAGCAGATGCTTCACAGGCACTGCACATTCAGCGACATAAGGGTTGATGGAAGCGCAACATTCAGTGAGAATATAACTCCCGGAGATAGGTCAGTCTGTGATTCAAAGAATGACAGAGGCAGGGCATTCCGTGACTTGAGGGGAATTAGAGAAAGGCTATGGATGACATAACGACTGAAAAGGAAAGGGTATTCAATGACTTGTGGAATCACTCTTGCTCGACAGTCAGTGACTTGTGGAACAACAAATTGGCTGCATTTTATTGCTGATTAATTAAAATACTATATAATCAGTACAAAACAACACACATTAAAATACAAAACTAAAAAAAAAACTACACACAGTGCAGGAACCTTGACACAGAAGCTAAAGAATGTGTTAATTCCCCTTGCCTTAAAAGTTAATGCAATCTTATGAACTTTCTGGTGGTTGCCCTGCTGTGGGCTGGGGTAAGTAAGTAGTCAGCTGCCCTGCGCAGTAGCTACCGATGTCATAATAAAACGTTTTTGGGTCTGAAGTCAAACCCGTCCAAGTGCCCAGCTGTCTGTATTGCCAATGGTTTAAAAATGTATTAAAATGTATTTCAAGTACTTTCGATTTGTGTCCCAAACTAGTAAATGTGCAGAGTGTAAATACTTTGCTCTTAGATTGTTTCCCTGCAAAGGCGTCCTTGTGCTTTTGAAGTCATACCCAAGGCCATTGGAATTATGTGGCAGTGCGGCACCTAATTAAGCACACAAAAGACAGCAAGGTAAGATACATTATGTGGCTTAATGCTTCAAATTTTGTGTTAGTATTTGTGCACAACTGTGGCATTTTTACACGTTAAGACTATCAGGTCAAAGGTTTCACCTCATAAGTACTGCTTTGACACTCAGTTACAGAAATAAGCAACAGAATAATTAGTCAACCGTTGCAATGGCCCTCCCACTGCGTGGCAACATGTTTATAGCAGGTTTTGATCAGTTTGAGGTCGAAACTATTCTTGGGTGAAATTTACAGATTATGCATCAGGAGACGGATTATGTGGCCACTACATAACTATGCCGAGAATCCAGATGCGGAAATCACATTTTTCCAGCGGCCGTGGGCATAGCGAACCACATTTCACAGTTTAGGCTATCATGGTCAGCGAAATGACGGTGCAAACAAGTTAGGAAAACACAAACCCTGGCTAATTCAGTTGGTATTGCTAGGTTGATTACAGATTCCCCTCTTGCAAAGGTGAATTTGGCTACTGGCCTGAGCAACACTGTAGTTTTTTTAAAATAAAGAGCATTGTGCCAAATCCAAACAATAGACAGAGCAAGACTTGGCATTTGGCATCTTTGAGAGTGAAAGAAAAACAGACTTTTTGTAAGGACCAGTAAGGCAAGGGGGATTTACAATCTGGAGGAATGGAGGAGTCAGTGTATTTAGGTTAGAAGATGCAGTATCCCTTCAGAGCTGCCAAATTTGGAACTAGGAAACCAGGTTTGATTATTGACGTCGCTCAACACTCTGTAATTCCGGGAAAATCACTTACTCTCGTAAATAAATAAATAACTTGTGTAAATTAACCGGTGATCATAAAAAGAGTTCCAATGTCCACAGGCCGAGTTCACGCTATATAAACGTTCCAAGAAAAAACACTGAGTGAATGGCTGACATCGATGTGGCAAGCAGTGAGCGAAGGGAGTCACAGAGCTGGAGAAGTGAGAGGCTAGAGAAATACAGATGCAGTGCTCCATGAACCGATGAATCATTATCAAAGGGTGCTGTTACCGAGTGAATCAGAGCCTTCAGTGAGCACTGCACATGAACACAATCATTTGCAATTCAATGGGTCTCGTATTTGCTCAGGTTAGAGCTATTGCCGTTGTAAACTCCTAAGGCCCCCTCTCCCTGCAGAACTTTAGTACCTTTAAATAAGGAGAGGGGCGGGCGGGGTGGGGATAGGGACGGGGGAATATTACAAGTGAATAATAAACTGGTAGTCATAGGAAGCACTCAATTACTGCCCAGCAAGATAGCGCTGCCTACAAAATAAAAAAGAACAAGGGCGAGCTGGCCCTGGAAAAGCCCCACTTGGCTGTTGGTTTATATTTACAGAGGGAGCTGGTGGGCAGGAGGGGCAGATTATACACACACACTGTAAGACAAACAGGCCAATACTGAAAGAAAAAGTCCCCTACAGAAGAGATAAACAGGACACAACGTAAATATACAGTACTTTGTGCTGCTCCCAACGAGAAAAAAGCAGGACAAAGAGGCAGAACTGACCACTAGGAAGCAAGGATTTTTAAATGACACTGGAACCAACAAACGAAATTGCTGGAACCCACAGTGTAAGTATACTTATTAAGTATACAACACGTCGAACGCTACGCTCAACCTAAAAACGAGGGCTTTTAAGTGAGTATACCAAATGAATTAAACCTTGTTAATGGGAGAGTAGAAGAAATGTGGTTTGGAGGGAATAAGGGGGCTAAGTCAATCGGCTGGTGCCTTTTGGAGCACATTTTCACAGTCTGGCGGCTAGTGCATTCCTATTAGCAGAGTACCGTCAGTGTTGTTTGCTTCAACAAATGAATAAGAAAGGACAAATAAAGGCACACTAAATAATAGTTACTTGCTACATTTAATTGAATTTAGTTAGCAAAAGAGTTATTTTTCATAACTTACGGCTGTCAAGATTTTCTGCCTTGCTTTTGTTTCTTACATAAATAAAACATAGTGTGGGTGTCTTTTAGCAAGCAACCCCTTCTCAATAGAAATGATGTGTTCTGCATTGGGCACGTGTTAGAAATTGGGTCTCTAGTTGGGAGAGGTATGCACCCTGTCCAAGTAAGGACACAATTCTAGTCAGGATAAGTCCCAACACAATCCAAATTATCCTGTGCTCACCCAACGGTAGCTTGGCACAGAGCAGGCAGGCTTAACTTAGAAGTCAATGTGTAAAGTATTTGTGCTATAACTCCTACAGTAACACAATGAAAACACCACAAAAAGTATTCCACACCAGTTTAGAAAAATGAATAATATTAATCTGAATAAAAGAAGATCAAAATGTCAAGAATCAATGTGCACCAGCAAAGATACACCTTTTTGAAGATTAAATCCCAATAAAGCATTTAGAAATGCAATAGCTCCAACTGGGGCTATCACAAAATAGTGGACGGAGTCGTTCCCAACAGTCAGGCGCCACTCACAAGGGAGTGAGGCGCTGGTCAAGGAGTTGCACGGCCCTCCAGGTACAGTACCTTTGAAAACAATGATACAAAGACGTTCTATTGAGTCGGGGAGGGGAGGTGTTGCTTGAGCAGGTGCAGCATTGGATCCTTATAGCTACTGGGGAGGTGAGGTGTTGGTTCCTTACTGTGATGCAGGGGAGGTGAGGCACCGTTTGTGTCCAGTTGCAGGGGAGTTGATGCAGCGTTGGTGACAAGGCGTTGGTTCCTTGTGACCCGGCGGGGTTGATGAATCTAGCCGGTCAAGGCATGATGTATTGACTTTGCAGTGTTGCGACCACACCGCAGGACTTAAGCAGCATCTCAGAGATGTCGGCTTATGTTGCAGGCGGCGGTTGTTGCATTCAGCGAGGACCATGGAGCAGGTAGCGGTGCTGCGTCAAACAGTGGTGCTGGTTCTGGAGTCACTGAAGTCGATGAACTAGTCAGGAGCTAGTATGTGAATTCTTTCTTGGCCCTGAGACAACAGACCAAGAAGCAGGAGTGCCCTTGGAGAGCACTTGTGGAGGAAGGAAGAGTCCTTCCAGAAGAGTCAGGAGCCAGCAGCCAGCAGCCAGCAGCCAGCAGGGCAATAAGCAGGGCAGCAGTCCTTCCAGCAAGGAATTCCAGAGGAGTCCTTTGGGCAGCCAGGCAGTCCCTCTGACAGAGTCCAGTGGTAGATCCAGAAGTATCTGATTTGGTGAGGTCAGAGCCTCAGTATATGTACCCCAAAGTGCCTTTGAAGTGGGGAAAACTTCAAAGATTGGTTTTGAAGTGCACAAGTTCCCCTTTCAGCCCAGTCCTGTCTGCAAGGAGCCTTGTGAGGGAGTTATCAGTTCTTTGTGTGAGGGCAGGCCACTGGCCTTTGAAGTGTAAAAGAGATTCCCCTCCACCCTTCCTGCCAGGAGAAACCCATCTGTATGCAGATGAATGCATATGCAGCAGAGTGTCCTGTGTTTTTGGCAGTCTGGGTGGAATGCACAACGGGATTGGTCAACCAGCACAGATCAGATGTGGTTTGGAGACAGGCTGTAAGACACAGAAGGCAGTAAGTGCAGAGAAATACCTATGTTCTACAAGTTGGGATGGGCAGTGAACCTCTGCTCTGCTGGCAGAGCTAACTGAGTTTTTGGCACTCTGTGCTCCTCTTGGAGCACAGAGTTTGACTAAAAACTCCGCTAGCTCAGCAGCAAAGTGGATCTCACCGGCATGTGCACTGTGTTTGCACTGAGTGGGCTGCACTTTACACTCAGCCCAAAATGAAGACAACATTTGCCCTACGACAAAGGCTCTGCTTTCTGCTGGTTGGCGACTTGAAGCTGCTACAAGCTGCTGCTGAGGGGCTAAACCGATGCCAGCTCCGGATCCAGGCCTCCCTCCTTTCACTTTCCTCAGAAGCCCTGGAGAAGGTGGCAGAGGGAGGCAGAGACATGCCTCTGGCAACAGTGACCCTGGACCCAGACAGTATTCAGGTCAGAGGATCCTTGTTTTGCTTTCTCTTCTATATGTGCACACGGGGGTGGGCACTGGGCATGGACAGGATTTGCAAATGAGGGAGGTCTGTGCTTGGAAAAAAAGAAACTTGCAGTCACAGCTCCACTTGAAAAAGAACTATCTCACCAGAGACCTTGGGAAAGGAAGTGGGGCAAGGGATACAGTGGTGAGGCCAGCAGGGAGAGCTGGAGACCGGGGGAGCATCAGCTGCTGAGTGGTAGTCCACCAGTCCCCGCCAGATAGAGATGTATGTGGCCTGAGAAAGTTCCTTAGAGCCCAGTGGCAAGCAAGGCTAGGCACTTTGTGAAAATACCAGGCTGCTGGTGGTGAGCTGAGTTGGTTTGCTGCTGCTATTGCTGGGCCATAAAGGGTGGTCTGAGGTTGTGCATAAGTGCAGAGGAAGCAATTGCAATGTTGGTGAAAGACAGGGGGTGTGCTTGGCCCTCCGTAACAAGTTTGTGAAGGAGGGCTGTTGATGAAGTGAAGTGTGCAGTTGTGGTTGAAACTGGCAGGCTCCAGACCAGTGGGCTGTGTCAGCGCAGGAGGCCTGAAATGGCAGCTTTCACTGCCTATGGCATACCACCCTGGCCTGAATGTGCCCAATCTGGGAAGCGTTAAGCAGGGTCGAGCCTGGTTAGTACTACTAACCAAGCCCTACCCTGCTTAGTGCTTCTGAGACTAGGTGCATTTAGGCCAGGATGGTAGGGCAGGCGCCATTCTGCAGCTCATAGAACTCCGCGGAATTTCTCTCTCGTAGTTTTAAGCTAACTCCTCAGAATTCCACAGAGAAGAACTCTGTGAGCTCCGCCCACCCTCATCTAAAAGTGGAATAGTGATGTAAAATCCAACTTCACCAGTAAGTAAGATTTCTTGCTACCATTCCAACCATAACAAATATGATAAGTCTATTCCTCTCAAATCAGAAATTACCCCTGAACAGTATATAATAGGGTCTCTAAAGCTGGCCTATGAGAGGAGCAGGCTTCACAACAGTGAAAAAGGACTTTGGGGGTTTTTCACTACCAGGACATGTAAAACTTACAAGTACAGGTCCTGCCTTTTACTTTCCTAGCACCCTGCCCTATGGGGTACCTAGGGCCTACCTTAGGGTGACGTATATGGAAGAAAAGGGGAATTTAGGGTTGACAAGTAGTTTTAAATACCAAGTCGAAATGCAGTGAAAATGCACACACGGACCTAGCAATGGCAGACCTGAGACATGGTTAGGGGGCTACTTATGTGGTTGCACAATCAGTGCTGCAGGACCACTAGTAGCATATAAGTTACAGGCCCTGGGCACACATAGTACACTTTACTAGGAACTTACAAGTAAGTCAAATTTGTCAATTGGGTATGAGTCAATGTTACCATGTCTTTAGGGTCAGAAAACTTGCACTTTAGCACTGGTTATCAGTGGTAAAGTGCCCAGTGTCCTAAAGCCAACAAAAATGATGTCAGAAAAAGAGGAGGAAGGCAAAAAGTATGGGATGACCCCTCAGAGAGGGCCATTTTCCAACAGCAATTAAATCACTCAAAATAACCATTTAACTGACAACTTAGCTTTGGTTGTAGAAGAGTGGGGTCTTCTCTTTTTACAATTTACAGTTATGTGTTTTAAAAAAAGACCTGGAGGACTGTGATTTCGTAAAAGGAATTACGTTCTCGAGTCCTTAATTATTTCCAGGCCTTCTTCCCCTTTGTAAAACGACTCTATCTAGTGTTTAATTTGAGTCAGTGGTTTTCGGTGCTCAGCACCAGCACTTGATTGTCAACACCCGTGCTTGTGACAGTCCGTCGCAAGGTGGTGCAGTATGGCTAATTTGCAGACGACCACAACAAAAGTTATTTAATTCATCCACTGTACATTAATAATGGCTTTTACCTGCTTCCCAAACCATTCTTATAGCTTTGGGGACCTATATTGATCCGAATTATCACACTTTGTACAGTTGTGATGTGATGGTTAATAGTTGTGTTGTTAATATTATTTTTAGCATGACAGGGGCAATGTGTGGTGCAAGCTGCAGTGGCCTCCTGACGAGAGACTTGGCACTTATTTTATTTTTTTACAAATTAAACACTAATTTTATCCTAGTTTGCACCTAAGTGAGCAGTCGACGGAAATATGGGAAACTAATAAGGTAACTTCAGTCTGTCTCCTTATTGGAATACTTTGCCAATTTTAGTGTCCGTGCATCAATTATCCAAAAACACTCTACACATCTAACAAACTATTCAACTGTTCTTTGGCAAAGAGCAAGTGAATTCTACAGCAGGTACAGGAGTTACCACTCCATCTCAGTCTCTCTACAATAAGACAATATTTGTATACCTTCATCTTCAAAGCACACGATGTAGTGTAAGGAGCAGCGGGTCACTTAATTGTGCCACTAGGTTTGTCAAAAAATGTGTAAAATTGTATTTCAGAGGTCTAAAAGTTATGAGCCCTTTCTAATGTTTGCTCTTTGTTTACAAAAGGCTTATGAACCGTAGATCGTTCTTGGCATTTAGGCAAACACACGTATAAACCAGCTCACCAGCGTGACGGAAAGGAATAGGCCAGTTATTTCCCAAGCATTCCTCTAAATTTACTTAGAGATATTGTGTATTGGGCAAGTAACCAACCTGCTGAAGTCTGCTAGGCATTTTCATTTACTGTTGTGAGTTTATGACAAAATTTCGTGCGCGCGCACACACAAACACACATACACATATTCATATTCACGCACAAACACAATCACATAAGACTTCCACACTTATTTTTAAACGATTTATTTAAAACTAATTTAGTACAGAATAAATGCAATAGCAAACATCAATAGTACTGGTGTGAATGCAAAAGTGCATAATGAAATTATAATGAATGCACACAATTTCTAATACAGTGAATATTTAACTATACCAACGTGCCTAATCCTTAGCATCAATGGTTTCCTACCGTTACAGTTCGGTTTTCCAGACAAAAGCCTATCTGCAAACCGACGTTCAATTACACTTCTGCAGAAGAACAGTTATAATATGTTGACCTGCATTTAGAGCCACACTTATCTGCTGAATCTCTTGGGTATAACCAAGCAGCAAATAATGTGTCAAATACTTTTCACTGGAACGGTTTTGGCCAATGTGAATAACTGTGCTGTAATAACTCTAAAAACTGAAGAGAATGTATACCTCCATTAGAAAGCAACTATCAACAATTCAGTATCTTACAAATAAAACAAGCAGATAAATAAGCTCGCTTGTTCATATAAAAATAGATAAACTTTTCTTGGAAGTCCACCACTCTGTTAGTCTCACAATATTCTCATTGAGTGAAAATATACAAATGACATAGGCCCCTTGATTGAAGAATGTTCTGAAGCCCACAGTGATAAAAGCAAAATGTATAGTTATGCATGCAAAGAAAAGGTTTTCATTGTCATGTGAGGACATCTGATTGTGACAAATATAATCCCCCCATTGATCACTAGAATTAATTCGGCTGATCTGTTGAAGTGCTTGGGTGTCCCCTTCCCCTTGTGAATTGTATGACCTGCGTTGTTCTCAAAATTTTATTTCTAACAGATACGCAGTGATGTTAAAAGCAGGATCGTCCCTTGCAACATGATTTGAGGACACATGTGGCTCCAGCTTTTCAATAACAGAAGATTATGTTCAATATTTCAGCAGATAGTGCCTGTGCACCATACTCAATATTAGAATAAGCATTGCAATCCTCAAAAACAAAGATAAACAACGTACAAGAATCCTAAATATGGGACTGCTTTGGGTAGACGTACGCAATACTATTCCAGCAACAAGAGATAATCCAGCTAACCACCACTAGCTGATTTCAGTCACCCTCATTTCTAAACAAAAGGTGCAAAAAGAAAAACTTTTGTTTCATCTGGAATGGACAACTATGTAATATACATGTGTAGGAGGCTGGCCTGGCTTATAGCGGGTACTTTGTGGTACTTACACCCTGTGCCAGGTCCAGTTATCCCTTATTAGTAGAATAGAGGTGTTTCTAGCAGCTTAGGCTGATAGAAGTTAGCTATGACAAAGCAGCTTAGGCTGAACTAGGAAACATGCAAAGCTCCTACTATACCACGTGTGTCATCTAGCACAATATCATAAGAAAACACAATACATTAGTTACTAAAAATAAAGGTACTTTATTTCAGTGACAATATGCCAAAAGTATCTCAGAGGATACCCTCACTTAGGAGGTAAGTAATTTACACAAATTATATGTACACAAACCCAAAACAGGAAAGTAACAGTAAGAAAAGTATTGCAAACAATGTAGAATCACAATAGGATGCAATAGGTAGATATAGACCAAGGGGAAACACAAAACAAATACTCCAAAAGTGGAATGCGAACCACGAATGGACCCCAGGCCTATGGGAGGTTGTAGAGGGTCGCTGGGACTGTGAGAAAACAGTAAGGGTGTCCAAAATACCCCACCCCAAGACCCTGAAAAGTAGGAGTAAAGTTACCCTTCTACCCCAGAAAAGACAGAATAGTCGTGATAGGGGATTCTGCAAGAACCACAAGCACCAGCAAAACACTGAAGACGGACTCCTGGACCTGAGGACCTGTAAAGGAAGGGGACCAAGTCCAAGAGTCACGAAAGTGTCCGGTAGGGGGCAGGAGCCCACCAAACCCCGGATGAAGGTGCAAAAGGGCTGCCTCCGGGGCGGAAGAAGCCAAAGATTTTGCAACAACGAAAAGAGCTAGAAACTTCTCATTTGAATGGAAGATGTCCCACAGCGTGCTGGAGGATACAGAAGTGTTTCCAGGCAGAAATTCCGCAAATAAGCCTTGCTAGCTGCAAGAGTTGTAGTTGAGGATTTTGAGTGCTGCTGGGAACCACGAAGGACCAGGATGTCGCCCCTTGGAGAAGGAGACAGAGGGGGCATTCAGCAACTCAGAAAGCCCCCACAGAAGCAGGCAGCACCCGCAGAAGTACCAGAGCTGGCACTTAGAAGATCTGAGGACAGTGGTCGACTCAGAGTCACAAAGGAGGGTCCCACAAAGTCAGATTTCAACTCAGCAAGTCGGGCAATGCAGGACGGAGTGCTGGGGACCCAGGCTAGGCTGCGCACAAAGGAAGTCCTGGGAAAAGTGCACAGAAGCCGGAGCAGCTGCAAATCATGCAGTACACAGGTTTGCTGTCTGGCGTGGGGAGGCAAGGACTTACCTCCACCAAATTTTGACAGAAGGGCCACTGGACTGTGGGAGACACTTTGACCCAGCTCCTGTGTTCCAGGGACCACGCTTGTCAGGATGACAGGGGACCCAGAGGACTGGAGATGCAGAAGTTTGGTGCCTGTGTTAGCAGGGGGAAGATTCCGTCGACCCACAGGAGATTTCTTCTTGACTTCCAGTGCAGGGTGAAGGCAGACAACCCTCAGAGCATGTACCACCAGGAAACAGTCGAAAAAGCCGGCAGGATGAGGCGCTACAATGTTGCTGGTAGTCGTTTTGCTACTTTGTTGTGGTTTTGCAGGCGTCCTGGATCAGTCAGCGGTCGATCCTTGGCAGAAGTGAAAGAGGGAAGTGAAGAGGAACTTTGGTGAGCTCTTGCATTCGTTATGTGAGGAATAGCCCAGAGGAGAGACCCTAAATAGACAAAAAAGGAGGTTTGGCTACTACGAAAGGAGCCTTGCCTACTGAAAGAGGTAAGCACCTATCAGGACGGGACTCTGACGTCACCTGCTGGCACTGGCTACTCAGAGCAGTCTATGGTGCCCCAACACCTCTGAATCCAAGATGGCAGAGGTCTGGGACACACTTGGAGGAGCTCTGTGCACCTCCCCTGGGAAGTATTGGTCAGGGGAGTGGTCACTCCCCTTTCCTTTGTCCAATTTCATGCCAGAGCAGGGCTGGGGGAGCCCTGAACCAGTGTAAACTGGCTTATGCAGAGATGGGCACCATCTGTGCCCATCAAAGCATTTCCTGAGGCTAGGGGAGGCTACTCCTCCCCAGCCCTTCACACCTATTTCCAAAGGGAGAGGGTGTAACACCCTCTCTCAGAGGAAATCCTTTGTCATGCCTTCCTGGGACTGGGCTGCCCAACCCCAGGAGGGCAGAAACCTGTCTGAGGGGTTGGCAGCAGCTGCAGTGGAAACCCCGAAAAGGCAGTTTGGCAGTACCCGGATTCTGTGCTAGAGACCCAGGAGATCATGGAATTGTCCCCCCAATACCAGAATGGTATTGGGGTGACAATTCCATGATCTTAGACATGTTTCATGGCTATGTTCGGAGTTACCATTGTGAGGCTACACACAGGTAGTGAGTGACCTATGTGTGGTGCACGCGTGTAATGGTGTCCCCGCACTCACAAAGTCCGAGGAATTTGCCCTGGACAATGTGAGGGCAACTTGGCTAGTCCCAGGGTGCCCACACAGTAAGTAACTTGGCACCCAACCTTCACTAAGTGAGGGTTAGACATATAGGTGACTTATAAGTTACTTATGTGCAGTGAGATATGGCTGTTAAATAACGTGGACGTTATTTCACTCCCGCTGCAGTGGCAGTCCTGTGTAAGAAATGTCTGAGCTCCCTATGGGTGGCAAAATAAATGCTGCAGCCCATAGGGATCTCCTGGAACCCCAATACCCTTGGTACCTAGGTTCCATATACAAGGGAATTATGTGGATGTTCCAGGGCGCCAATGAGAATTGGTAAAATTAGTCACTAGCCTGCAGTGACAATTTTAGAAAGCAGAGAGAGCATAAACACTGAGGTTCTGGTTAGCAGAGCCTTAGTGATACAGTTAGGCCCCACACAGGGAACACATACAGGGCATACATTATGAGCACTGGGGTCCTGCCTGGCAGGATCCCAGTGACACATGGGCAAAAACAAACATACATACAGTGAAAATGGGGGTAACATGCCAGGCAAGATGGTACTTTCCTACAATATGGCCCAAAGAAAGCTCATCCTGAATGACAGACACCTTAGCCACAAATTGTATTACCTTCTCGATTTACTGTTTATGTTTCTGAATCGTTTTAACGCCAATGTGTTGTGGAATTTCCTAATGTTTTAGTGAGAGTTTGTAGAGTGACAAAGTCGCTATCCTGGAAACCCCCTGCACAGCAGCTCAAACTGTGGGACATTTTTGTTTAATATTAACTGCAGTCTGGGTACAGCCTTCCATATAGACAAGCTCTTTTACTCATGAGCGGCATGTGAAGAGTCTGTGGTATTCTTTAACACAAACAGTAAATGAAACAAGAGAAATGTATACAGTGTTGAGCGCCTCTACATTAGCCCAGATAATGTGGACCTTAGAGTACCTAAATCTCAGTAGATAAAAATGGGACCAAAGAATTACAAACATTTGCGAGAAATGACATCACATACCACCCTGAGTGTCATGCTTCTTCATCAGCCATTGCTGCTTGCCAAGTAATCCTCTAAAGAAAGGTGAACCCCTTGTGTTGGCGGAAATCCCTGACGGATGAGGAATGGGATCGAAAGTATGTGAATATAAATAACAGGTGCCTGTTTGTGGAACTTCCTGTTATTAGTAGAAAGGAAGCTATATGGTAAAAAAAAATTATAGGAGATGCAAAGGGGTGGTTATTACTCCTACATCTGGCAGGTCGACATGTTTCAGCCAATGGCCCCATAATGGGTGTACATTGCTTTTGGCAGTACTGGGAAACCCTACTAACATATGCTGCAAAACAATCATACAGTCACAGACCAGCAATCACATTAATATTAGAAAACAAATGAGAGGAGTTCTGAAGTCCTGAAGTCACACACTCATCAAACGTTTCACCCTGTTTCCACACCTAGATGATGCTTTCCCTAAGCTTGTGGTAAGGACCATTATATATTTGCTTAACACACAAATTATTCTCCTATGATTTGTTACGCATCATGATGAAGCTTGGCACCCAAGATGGTGTCTGAGGTCATACCTTCCAAATTTTTGTTTTTCTTTGGTCCTATTTTCATCTCCCGACAGTTAGGGACTCCGGGTCCCCATAATCCTGAGGTGTTCGACCCTCTATAAATGTATCATGTTATTTGTTGTTTTGTGTTATAGATTGCGTTTTGGTATGAGGCAAAATTAGACAGCCAACACATTCCTCTCATTACTTTTATCCCCTTCTCATTTTGTGGATTTGTTTATGGAATGCGTGGCATTGCCTGTTGCTATTGTCAGAATGCCTGTGTACTGAGCGTGGACTCATGCTCACGTATTACATTTCTCAAGTGCAGAGTTTAGACTCGTTGAGCCCAGTGTAAATGTAACGTACATGCATTTGGTCTTGTAGCTTTGATAGTCACCTCCAGGGTATGTGTGGGACAAACTATTATATGTTTTCCCTGTCAATAGGCTACTCCTTCCAAATGACCGCCTGCATAGCCGTTTAAGCTTTCTTGGAGTAAATTGTGAATTAGCTGCTGAAAATGAATGCGACTTGTAGGGTATGGGGGTCAGATAGACCCCACTGAATAAAACATTACATAAATCGACTTGAAATAACCCTGATAACTGGATTTTTCTTCCTGTCTCACACCTGCAAACATTTGCCTCTGACATATTTGCTTTTAGCCTTGTAAAAAAGTCATTTGCACACCTGCCTTGTTCGTTTTAGAAAAAGATGGGCAACAGCGTAAAGTGGCGGATACGTAGTTCCAAAATTCAAGAGTCTCATTAGAGCTGGTAATTTTCTCAATGTATTTGGGGGCTGTAAATTAGCTCAGTTCTGGAAGAAATTTGGTACTAGTTCTTTGTCTTCACTGAAAATTCATATCTTAGAAAGATTAAAGGAAGGATCTCTGATTTACTTTTTTATATCCAACTTGAGCTACAATAGACACTATTCTGTCTGTGCTTTTTAAATGTTCACCTATTTCATGGTCAGTGTAATATGTGTCATCAGTGTATGACAGACTGTCAGGTTTGTATTGCAGCATTTCCATTATTCCCACTGAGGATAAACGCTTACTGTTTTTATACCCTTGCTGGAATCTCGTATACGCATATTAGATACCACGAAATGAGAACGTCAATGAATATTGGGATTCAGGTAATACGTTGTAGCTAAAGAAACAATTAGTAAGATCAAGAGACAGCTTGTATTTTTTCTGTACAATATGCGTCGGTAGTGGAGTAGTGAACTTATTGAACTGTATTGTACAAGTGTGATAACTCAACAATATACAGTATTGTTCAGCTCAAGGCAGTCATTATTGTCAGATTTACCCCACAGAAAGATAGGAGTGTTCATTGTCAACTGAAAGGCACAATCGCCAGAAGATACTTCAACAGTGCCAGGGTCATTATTCTATAATGCTTCACTTCTAGTTTCAAAAGATATTTAGCCTGTAGCTGTTGCTCACTTGAAGGGCAGTCTAACGGAATAATTTATGTGACCATCCAGTGTTTCTATATGAATGCATTCATCAGTGGGTGTCATGCCTATATGCTCCTTAAGACTGATGAATTATTGTTCTTTACATTACTCTGTCTCGAATCGCTGCTACTCATGTTCGTTCCACAGAAGGATTCTGATTCTCTGAGGCCTGGTTTTTAGTAGTCTAGCTGGCAAATTTCTTCTTTTTATAATGAGGTTTTGGATCCGAATCGTTCTCTTTCTTCCTCACACTGTGCTCTGTATGCTGAGATTGTCCTTTATCAGCTTTTTTGTCTCTTCTAGGATGCTCCGATTTGCTGCAGCTTTCATCTGCAGACTATTTTGCTTAGCACCTGTTCGTCCCAAAGTCTTGTGAACAATGCGATGAATAGTTGTCGACATACTGATACTGTGAACGCTGAATTTATTACTAATGATTTTATATATTATGAGTTAAGAATTTGCATAGAATTAGGCTCATAGGGAAAATAATGCGCAACTTGGAAAATGTGCCCACTTGAGTGGCCGTCATGAAATACGTAATGCTTTTAAAGAATGCATATTAATTATTATTCAAAGTGCAGGTGTAGAGAAAATTTTAGTAGTATGTTATATTAATGATTTCATGTTTTGTATTTGCTTATTTGACCGTAGGCCTTAAGTTAATGAGGTTTGGGCCTAGTCTGCACAACCTCATATAAAGCTGCAATGTCTGAATAAAAAGCATGGGAATGTATGTGCAGAGAAATACTGATTTATTGTTCATACTGTGTTGACCAAACATTTAGCAGATGTCTTTAACTTTCTCATGAGAACTGTGTGCTAGAATACCTTGTACTAGAATTTGAAACTTTGTAAAGTTTGATGTGTTAGAAGGCTGTGTTCCCAGGAACCAACAATGGAGGCACTGACTGGAGAACCGACTGATACAGAAAATTACCTGACAAGTCTGACGATGGGAACAGAAGAACAGGAGCCTGTGAAAAAGTAGCCTCTTTCTAGCATGGTTACCTCCACTTTTGGCCTCTTTGTGAGTGTGTGTCAGAGTGTTTTTACTGTGTCACAGGGATCCTGCTAGCCAGAACCCCAGTGCTCATACTGAAAACCCTATATGTCAGTGTGTTTTTCCTGTCTCGCTGGGATCCTGCTAGCCAGGACCCCAGTGCTCACGGTTTGTGGACTAATGTGTGTGATGTCAGTAGTGCTTTACTGTGTCACTGAGGCAAATGGGGACACTCTGGAGGCCTCTGAGTAGCCAGTGCCAGCAGGTGACGTTAGAGACGCCTCCTGATAGGTGCATACCTGGTTAGATAGCCAATCCCCCTCTCAGGGCTATTTAGGGTCTCTCCAGTGGGTTTCTCTTCAGATTCGACTTCAAGTTTCCAGCAGGAATCCTCTGCAACTACTACTTCATCCTCTGACCTCAGATCGACCGTGGACTGCTCCAGGAACCGCTGTAACAGCAACAAAGTATCCAGAAGGGCTACTTTTCCTCTGCAACTTCAGCTCCAGCCAGAAACTGCAACAGATTCCATGGTGTGCACGTTCTGGGGACTCCCTGTCTTCACCCTGCACCAGAAGGACCGAAGAAATCTCCAGTGGAGTGATGGAGTCACTTCCCTGCTCTTGCAGACACCTTCTGAGACGACGGCCAGTTCTCTTGGACTCCTCTCCAAGGAACGAGCGTGGTCCTTGGAACACAGGTGGAGGACCCCTTTGACACAGACTTTCCTAGGGTCCAGCTGTCCACATTTTGAGGAGGTAAGAGCTTGCCTTCCCCGCTTGCGACAGGACCCCTGTGCACCACGTCATCTTCACCTCCTGAGGCCTCTGTGCACTATTTGCAAGAATCCTGCGTGCACAGCCTCCCCAGGTCCCCAGCACCCTATCCTGTGATGCTCAACTCACTGAGTTGTCCTTCTTTTGGGAGTTTTGGGAGTTGGGACCTTCTTTTGTAGTGCTGCAACAACCACAATTTGCACCTTCTGTGTCCCCCTGTTCTGGGACCTCCGTGGTTGCTGCCTGGTCATCTGTGGGTTCCCTCCAGTGTTGGGAGCCCTCTCTACCCCCTCAGTCTGAGTTGAGGCCCCAGGTCCCTCCTGGGTCCAGGTAGCGCCACTTTGACGCAATCCATGACTTTGCTTGAACCAAGGCTTGTTGGAAGAATCCAGCGCCGAAACTCGCCTGCATCCAACATCTCCACGTGAGAAATCCATTGCATCACGCAGGAACCCGCAGCCATCTTCCTTTGGTGCATTTCTCCAGTCTTTGTCCAACCAGGGACTCTTCTTTTGCACCCTCTTCTAGGTTGGCAGGGTCTCCTGTCCTTCCTGGACCCTTCTCCGACTTCTGGTTTTGGTCTCCTCTCTTTGCAGGTCTTCAGGTCCAAGAATCCACCATTTGTTGTTTGCAGTTCGCTTTGTTCTCGCAATAACTCTAATCATGAGTTGTAGTGTGTCCTAAAGAAACTTGCAGTACTTTACTCCTACATTCCTGGGCACTGGGGTGGGGTATTTTACACACCTTTGTGGTTTTCTAACTCTCCCAGCGATTCTCTACACACTACACTTTTCTAGGGAGGAATTTGTGATTTGCATTCCACTTTCTCAGTATATAGTTTGTGCTGCCCCTAGACCTATTTTCTCCTATTGCATTCTATAGCATTTCCTATTGTTTGCACTATCATATGTCTAATTACTTACCTTATTTTGGTGTCTAGTGTATACAATGTGTATAATACTTACCTCCAGAAGGAGTATTGCCTCTAAGATATCTTTGGCCTTATATCACCCAAATAAACTACTTTTATGTTTGGTAACACTGAGTATTGTCTTTACTTGTGTATAAGTACTGTGTAACTACAGTGGTATTGTATGAGCTTTGCATGTCTCCTAGTTCAGCCTAAGCTGCTCTGCTACAGCTACCTCTGTCAGCCTAAGCTGCTAGAACACTACTACATTTCACTAATGAGTGTAGGAGGCTGGCCTGGCTTATAGTGGGTACCTTGTGGTACTTACACCCAGTGCCAGGTCCAGTTATCCCTTATTAGTAGAATAGAGGTGTTTCTAGCAGCTTAGGCTGATAGAAGGGAGCTATGGCAAAGCTTAGGCTGAACTAGGAGACATGCAAAGCTCCTACTATACCACTTGTATCATATAGCACAATATCATACGAAAACACAATACTCAGTTACTAAAAATAAAGGTACTTTATTTTTATGACAATATGCCAAAAGTATCTCAGTGAGTACCCTCAGTTAGAAGGTAAGTAATATACACAAGTTATATGTACACAAACCTAAAGCAGGTAAGTAAGAGTAAGAAAAGTAATGCAAACTGTGTAGAATTACAATAGGACGCAATAGGTGAACATAGGTCTAGGGGCAACACAAACCATATACTCCAGAAGTGGAATGCGAATCACGAATGGACCCCAGACCTATGGGAGCTTGTAGAGGGTCGCTGGGACTGTAAGAAAACAGTCAGGGTGTCCAAGATACCCCACCCCAAGACCCTTAAAAGTAGTAGTAAAGTACCCCTACTACCCCAAAAGGACACAATAGTTGTGATAGGGGGATTCTGCAAGAACCACAAACACCAGCAAAGCACTGCAGACGGATTCCTGGACCTGAGGACCTGCAAGGCAAGGGGACCAAGTCCAAGAGTCACAATAGTGTCTGGGGGGGCAGGAGCCCAGGAAACCCCGGATGAAGGTGCAAGGAAGCTGCCTCTGGATGGAAGAAGCTTAGGATTCTGCAACAACGAAGAGGACTAGGAACTTCTCCTTTGGATGGAAGATGTCCCACATCGTGCTCAAGATTGGAGAAGTGTTCCCACGCAGAAATACCACAAACAAGCCTTGCTAGCTGCAAGCGTCGCAGTAGAGGTTTTTGGGTGCTGCTGGGGACCAGGAAGGACCAGGATGTCGCCCCTTGGAGGAGGATACAGATGGTGAGCTCAGCAACTTAGAGAGCCCCCACAGAAGCAGGCAACACCTGCAGAAGTACCAGACCAGGCAATTAGAAGATTTGTGATACGGAGCTGGCTCAGAGTCACAAAGGAGCGTTCCACGACGTCGGAGTCCAACTCAGAGGGTTGAGCACTGCAGGATGGAGTTCTGGGGACCCAGGCTAGGCTGTGCATAAAGGAATCCTTGGAAGAGTGCACAGAAGCCGGAACAGCTGCAAATCATGCAGTACACAGGTTTTCAGTCTAGCGTGGGGGGGCAAGGACTTACCTCCACCAAACTTGGACTGAAGGAACACTGGACTGTTGGAGTCACTTGGATTTAGTTCCTGTGTTCCAGGGACCACACTCGTCAGGATGAGAGGGGACCCAGAGGACCGGTGATGCAGTCTTTTGGTGCCTGCAGTAGCAGGGGAAAGATTCCGTCGACCCACAGGAGATTTCTTCTTGGCTTCCGGTGCAGGGTGAAGGCAGATGACCCCCAGAGCATGCATCACCAGGAAACAGTTGAGAAAGCCGGCAGGATGAGGCGCTACAATGTTGCTGGTAGTCGTCTTGCTACTTTGTTGGGCTTTGCAGGTGTCCTGGAGCAGTCAGCGGTCAATCCTTGGCAGAAGTCGAAGAGGGAAGTGCAGAGGAACTCTGGTGAGCTCTTGCATTCGTTATCTGAAGAATACCCAGAGGAGAGACCCTAAATAGCCAGAAAAGGAGGTTTGGCTACTGAGAAAGGAGGATTGGCTACCAAGAAAGGTAAGAGCCTATCAGAGGGGGTCTCTGACGTCACCTGCTGGCACTGGCCGCTCAGAGCAGTCCAGTGTGCCCCCAACACCTCTGAATCCAAGATGGCAGAGGTCTGGGACATCCTTTGTCCAGTTTCGTGCCAGAGCAGGGCTGAGGGATCCCTGAACCGGTGTAGACTGGATTATGCAGAGATGGGCACCATCTGTGCCCATCAAAGCATTCCCAGAGGCTGGGGGAGGCTACTCCTCCCCAGCCCTTCACACCTATTTCGAACGGGAGAGGGTGTAACACCCTCTCTCAGAGGAAATCCTTTGTTCTGTCTTCCTGGGCTGGGGCTGCCCAGACCCCAGGAGGGCAGAATCCTGTCTGAGGGGTTGGCAGCAGCAGCAGCTGCAGTGGAAACCCCGGAAAGGCAGTTTGGCAGCACCCGGGTTCTGTGCTAGTGACCCGGGGGATCATGGAATTTTTGCCCCAATACCAGAATGGCATTGGGGTGACAATTCCATGATCTTAGGCATGTTACATGGCTATGTTCAGAGTTACCATTGTGACGCTATACATAGGTAGTGACCTATGTATAGTGCACGCGTGTAATGGTGTCTCCGCACTCACAAAGTTCAGGGAATTTGCCCTGAATGATGTGGGGGCACCTTGGCTAGTGCAAGGGTGCCCACACACTAAGTAACTTGGCACCCAACCTTCACTTAGTGAGGGTTAGACATTTAGGTGACTTATAAGTTACTTATGTGCAGTGAAAAATGGCTGTGAAATAACGTGGATGTTATTTCACTCAGGCTGCAGTGGCAGGCCTGTGTAAGAATTGTCTGAGCTCCCTATGGGTGGCAAAAGAAATGCTGCAGCCCATAGGGATCTCCTGGAACCCCAATACCCTGGGTACCTCAGTACCACATACAAGGGAATTATATGGGTGTACCGATGAGAATTGGTTAATTTAGTCACTAGCCTGCAGTGACAAATTTAGAAAGCAGAGAGAGCATAAACACTGAGGTTCTGGTTAGCAGAGCCTCAGTGATACAGTTAGGCACCATACAGGGAACACATACAGGGCACATACTATGAGCACTGGGGTCCTGCCTGGCAGGATCCCAGTGACACAGGGGCTAAAACAAACATACATACAGTGAAAATGGGGGTAACATGCCAGGCAAGATGGTACTTTCCTACAATGAGTGATAACTGGACCTGTGTAGGAGGCTGGCCTGGCTTCTATTGGGTACCTGATGGTACTTACACCTTGTGCCAGGTCCAGTTATCCCTTATCAGTAGATTAGTAGTGTTCTAGCGGCTTAGGCTGATAGAGGTAGCTATAGCAGAGCAGCTTACGCTGAACTAGAAGACATGCAAAGCTCCTACTATACCACTTATATCATATAGCACTTTGGGGGTCATTTCAACCCTGGCGGTACAGGACCGCCAGGGCTGAAATAACGGAAGCACCGCCAACAGGCTGGCCGTGCTCCCCTGGTCATTACAACCGCTGGGGCCGGCGGTTTCCTGCCACAATGGCCCTGGCGGTTTTAATCCGCCAGGACAGCGCTGCTTGAAGCGCTGTCCAGGGGATTACAAGTCCCCCTACCGCCAGCCTTTTCCTGGCGGTTTGAACCTCCAGGAAAAGGCTAGCGGTACGGGGAGTCGCAGGGCCCCTGGGGGCCCCTGCATTGCCCATGCCAGTGGCATGGGCAGTGCAGGGGCCCCCTGACAGGGCCCCATGTGGCTTTTCACTGTCTGCTCTGCAAACATTGAAAAGCGCGACGGGTGCAACTGCACCCGTCGCACGGCCGCAACACCGCCGGCTCCATTTGGAGCCGGTTCCCCTGTTGCGGCCCAAATCCCCGCCGGCCCAGCGGGATGTCATAATGGGCACCGCGGGAGTGCGGCCGCATTGGTGGCCGCACAGCGGTTACAACTTGGCGGGCGGCGGTTGCCGCCCGCCAATGTTGTAATGAGGGCCTATATCATAAGAATCACAATACTCAGAGTTACTAAAAATAAAGGTACTTTATTTTAGTGACAATGTGTCAAAAATATCTCAGAGGATATTCCCCCTTAGGAGGTAAGTAAAATACACAAAATATACACACAAACCAAAATCAGGTAACTAAACAGTTAGAAAAATAGTGCAAACACTTTAGAATACAATAGGATGCAATAGGCCTAGGGGCGACACAAACCACATACTAAGAAAGTGGAATGCGAACCACTTAGAGACCCTAGACCTAGTGTAGTGTGCAGAGGGTCACTGGGAGTGTAAGAAAACACTAAGGGTGTCCAAGATACCCCACCCCAAGACCCTGAAAAGTAGGAGTAAAGTAACCCTACTTCCCCAGAAACACACTAAAGTCGTGATAGGAGATTCTGCAAAGACAACAACTGTCTGCAAAGCACTGAAGATGGATTCCTGGACCTGAGGACCTGCAAAGGAAGGGGACCAAGTCCAAGAGTCACAAACGTGTCCAGGGGGACGGGAGCCCACTGAACCCCGGATGAAGGTGCAAAATGGCTGCCTTTTGGTGGAAGATTCTGCAACAACGGAAGATGCCAGGAACTTCTCCTTTGCACAGAGGATGTCCCACGGTATGCTGGAGGATGCAGAATTGTTTCTACGCAGAAAGACCGCAAACAAGCCTTGCTATCTGCAAAGGTTGTGGTTGAAGAAAATGGGTGCTGCCCGAGCCCAGGAAGGACAAGGAGGTCGCCCATTGGAGGAGGAGACAGAGGGGGCACTCAGCAATACAGAGAACCCATGCAGAAGCAGGCAGCACCCGGAGAAGCACTTGTACAGGTATTCAAGAAATATGAGCACAGCAGTTGTCTCTACAAAGGAGAGTCCTACGAAGTCGGTGGTCAACTCAGCGAGTTGAGCAATGCTGGACGGAGTGCTGGGGATGTGGGCTATGCTGTGCATGAAGGATTCCTTGCAAAAGTGCACAGAAGCCCTAGCAGATGCAGTTCACGCAGTACACAGGATTACTGTCTGGCGTGGGGAGGCAAGGACTTACCTCCACCAAATTTGGACAGAAGGACCACTGGACTGTCGGGTGACTTGGATCCAGCTCCTGTGTTCCAGGGACCACACTCGTCGAGATGAGAGGGGACCCAGAGGACTGGTGATGCAGAAGTTTGGTGCCTGCGTTAGCAGAGGGAAGATCCCGTTGACCCATAGGAGATTTCTTCTTGGCTTCCAGTGCAGGGTGAAGGCAGACAGCCCTCTGAGCAATCACTACCAGGAAACAGTTGAGAATGCCGGCAGGATTAGGTGCTACAATGTTGCTGGTAGTCGTCTTGCTACTTTGTTGCAGTTTTGTAGGTGTCCTGGAGCAGTCAGCGGTCAATCCTTGGCAGAAGTCAAAGAGAGAGATGCAGAGGAACTCTGGTGTTCTCTTGCATTTGTTATCTGAAGAGAAACCCACAGGAGAGACCCTAAATAGCCCTCAGAGGAGGAATGCCCACCTAACCAGGCAAGAACCTATCAGGAGGGGTCTCTGACGTCACCTGCTTGCACTGACCACTCAGACGCCTCCATTGTGCCCTCACAGCTCTGCATCCAAGATGGCAGAGGTCTGGGACACACTGGAGGAGCTGTGGGCACCACCCCTGGGGTGGTGATAGGCAGGGGAGTGATCACTCCCCTTTCCTTTGTCCAGTTTCATGCCAGAGCAGGGCTGCGGGATCCCTGAACCGGTGTAGACTGGATTATGCAGAGATGGGCACCATCTGTGCCCATCAAAGCATTTCCAGAGGCCATGTGAGGCTACTCCTCTCAGGCCCTTAACAGCTACTTCCAAAGGGAGAGGGTGTAACACCCTCTCTCAGAGGAAATCCTTTGTTCTGCCTTCCTGGGACTGGGCTGCCCAGACCCCAGGAGGGCAGAAGCCTGTCTGTGGGTTGGCAGCAGCGATAGCTGCAGTGAAAACCCCAGAGAGCTAGTTTGGCAGTTCCCGGGGTCCATGCTGGATCCCCGGGGATGCATGGGATTGGCACCCCAATACCAGATTTGGCATGGGGGGACAATTCCACGATCTTAGACATATTACACAGCCATATTCGGAGTTACCATTGTGAAGCTACATATAGGTATTGACCTATATGTAGTGTGCGCGTGTATTGGTGTCCCCGCACTCACAAAGTCCGGAAAATTGCCCTGAACAATGTGGGGGCACCTTGGCTAGTGCCAGGGTGCCCTCACTCTTAGTAACTTTGCACCTAACCTTCACTAAGTGAGAGTTAGACATATAGCTCATAGTGATTTCCTGGAACCCCTATACCCTGGGTACCTAGGTACCATATAATAGGGAATTGTAAGGGTGTTCCAGTGTGTCAATCACAATTGGTGAAAATGGTCACTTGCCTGTAGTGACAATTTTAAAGACAGAGAGAGCGTAAGCACTGAGGTTCTGGTTAGCAGAGCCTCAGTGACACAGTTAGGCACCACACAGGGTACACATTCAGGCCACAGATGATGAGCACTGGGGTCCTGGCTAGCAGGATCCCAGTGAGACAGGCAAAAACAAACTGACACACAAGTAAAAATGGGGATAACATGCCAGGCAAGATGGTACTTTCCTGGTATAATGTGTAAGTACCGAAGGTACCCACTACAAACCAGGCCAGCCTCCTACAGAGCCAATCATCGACATGAGACAAACAGGTTAGTTATACTTTAGATTTGGGGTTTTAATTTCGGTTGGACTAACTATAAACGTACGATTTCCTGACCAATGGCAACGTGGGAAGTTCTTTAGGCAATTCTAACTTAGTCCGACTGCACAGAGGAGAAATGGTGAATTTTTATTCTGATTTTCCCCATAGAGGATCTGTTTGAGGAGCTGAACGGTTCCAGATGAGTTTATTTCTAACTTTAGCTTTACTGCTTAATTGTTAATGGTAGCTACTGACCCCTTAGAGACTGCTTCTTAAATGGTTGAGATAGCTTAGAGTCCCCCGTGTCTGAGCCATTCCCTTTCATTGTCCATTGCTGAAGTGGACCAGACGGATGTCCAACTGACGAAGAGAATCGCAGCTTGCTGATCCATATTGAAGAGAGGTTTTTCAAAGTGCTATTGTCTTGGTTGTAGATTTGTGTGCTTTGTTTCAGAGTATCAACCGCTATTTTGTTAGAGCCATAGTTAGATGTTTTCCAAATTAACTTTGACAAATTGTTTTGCATGAAGTCCAAACATGCTATTCTAATCAGGTTAGTTAGGGAGACCTAAGAAAATGTTAACAAATTGCAATTAACAAAGAGTTGAAGTTGTTCATATGCTGAATCTAGATGTAAGCTATTTCTATCACACAGTTGTTTCTGTTAATAATTTGTACTGTGACTCTTGAATGCTTAGTTATAAATTATTTAGCTAAATGGAGATTCTTAAGAAGATTTGGTCAACCAGTGTTGTTTAGGTATGTTTTATTATATGGTTTTTGGACTAATTTACGTGATATTAGCATTGTTCATCTAGGGAAATAAACATTTTAACTTTACTAAAAGGTGTGGTTATTCATGGCCAAATGGGTCACGGTGTGTAAAGTGTATTGATTCCAAAAGTATTTGATAATGTGTGATTGATTACGGTGTTGTATTTTCAGTGAATTTATGACTTATGGTGGAATCACTATAAGCGTAATCAAAATGTCAGTCGAACCTCTAATGTGTCCCCTTACAAATTAAACTATAGAAGACCAAATAAGAACAGACACGCTAACAGAAATAATAGCAGAGTAGGATGGTTAGTCTCCTTAAGAGGCCCTGAATTTGACCAGTCTTGGACTAGAAGCAGAAGACCTGATTGAAGGAACTATGGGGTTAGACAGAATTGACTCATACCGAGAAGACGAGTTACGTTATTTGTGCAAACTGATTACTAACAAAGCAGGAACAGTACATCAGAAATTAGCACATCTGGCAGGAAAATATGATGTAGAAATTGAGAAAACAAAACATTTAAAGAGGAGTTACGGATTATAATTTGACTCAAAAAACTTTGAGAACATGAGAATACCAGGAATGAAAATTCACATTAGAGAACTGATTAGGAATATTCAAACATTGGGAGCATTAGGTAAGTGGAAAGGCAGATGGGTGAAGAAAAGAGACAAGAGGAAAAGGGATTCTGTGAATATTACTGCAAATGTGCAGCAGGTTGAGGACCCAGTGAAAATATTACCAATGAGAGAGGTTCCCAGAGGGAATTTTGTCCATGTCCCTTGGAACAGGAGTGACTTATTGTCATTTACAAATGATTATCCCAGGCTGAGAGAGAAACCAGTAGAATGGTACCAGCAAACAGATAGGTTCATGAAACTTGTGAAATGCCTGTGGGAAGATTTGAATACTCTTCTAAAGATAGTAGTTCTAGCAGACTTATGGGTCGAGTGTAAAAGGAGTATAGGGTGGCCGACAAGAGAACCTCAGAGAGATCCAGCTACAGGTGCACCCTCTCGTGACGTAATTAAATATTACTATAAGGAGATTGAATTTTTTAAAACAAGAATTTTACCCAAGAAAATCAACTGGCAGAGAATAGACAGGTCAGCTCAGGAAGGGAAAGAGTCAATACATGCGTACTATGAGAGATTGTTGCAGGCATTATAGTGGTACAGAGACAATCGAGCCAAAAGACGTGATTCATTTTGTGTTCAAATTTGTTGAAGGATTGAGACCTGAAATTAGCCAGATGATTAAGAGCCATTTGATTAATTGGCAAGCGAAGCCGATTGATGAAGTATTGCAGTATGCAAAATACTGTAGTGACGAGATTGAGTTGAAGCAGAGAAAGGTGAAATAAGAAAGAAGTGGTGACGCAGATTAAAGAGGCACAATCAGGAATGAATGGAAGTTTTCAGCAGAAGCAGCAGCAGCAAGGAAACGTGTGGCTGTAGAACCAGACGAAAGGTAAAGGTTGTGGTGGAATTGGAAATGTGAACAGTGGTCCTGATTTGACTACTGCTGTTCAGAATGATGTGCAAGGAATGAAAAGAATGTTACTGTATCACACTTGTGGAGGCCTCGGACATTGGAAACAGGAGTGTCCGATGATAGGCCAGGAAGGTGTTGTTCAGCAGATGAACAAAATCAATTCTTTCCCAAATATGAGAGGACCAAGAATGAGAGGTCAAGATCCAAATTTCCAAAATAATGTGAACCCAATGCAAAGTTTTCAGCCCATGCAACAAGTGCAAATGCCACGTTTGCAGATGCCCTGTCACATCAAATGCAACCTCAAGTGCAAATGGTACCTAGGCAACAAATTAAAATGCTTCAAGCCCCAATGGAGCAGCAGCAGGTGATGCTTCCTCATCAGGTCACAGGTCAAAGATTTAACCAGAGTAATAACACAGTACACCAATACCCACTACACAGTGAGGATGAAGCGAATGATGATTGGGTGAGTGAGAGTTCACATGAGGAGGAATGCGTGTTAGCAGCTTCACTAGAAGGGATCAGAAAGGTCCATACATGAAGGGAAACGGTATTGGTCTCAAAGTCTCATTTTTAATCGACATGGGAGCTACATGCTCTACAGTGAAGACTGCAGAAGTTCCAAACTTACCAATTTCAGGGAAGACAGTGCGGATTGTAGGAGTTGACAATCAGTATTTAACAAATCCAATCACAGAACCGGTTCAGGTGAAAACTGGTAACTTTAAAGGGTTGCACAAATTCGTAGTGTGGAATTCAAGTCCAGTATCTTTATTAGGGAGAGACTTGCTATGCAAAACAAGATGCTCAATTACTTGCTCAAATGATGAAATTGCCTTTCAGACTAACAGTGATGATGAAGCTGTCTTGTCCACAGAAACAGATTGTGATATAGTGAATGAGGAGTACCCTTTGATCAGTTTCTTTCCAGTCTTTACAATACAAGATCTTTCTTTTGACTTACAGGGAAGAGTTCAAATAAAAGTGTGGGATTTTACATCAAAAGACATTGGTCTAATCAAAGGAGTTGAGCCAGTCAAGGTCTCAGTCAAGCCAAATATGATTTTTCCTCAGATTCTTCAATACCACATGACACAGGATACAATTGAGGGGATTGCTCCCATAAATGCAGAATTTGTGAATCAAGGTGTTTTAAAAGAAGTGCTGAGCAGCCCTTGTAACTCATCGATAATGAGATTGCGAAAGCCATGCAGGAGATTTCGGATTGTTCAGGATTTGAAGACAATCCAGCAGTGGTATTGTTTCAGATCCCATGCGATGCTGAATGGTTTACTGTAGTGGACCTGTCAAACGCATTCTTTTCTGTACCTCTTCATGAGTATAGTCAGTTTCTTTTCTGTTTTAAATTTTTGGATCAAATCTATTGTTGGTGCAGAACTCCTTAAGGATTTTCAGTCACCGTTCATTTTCAACCAGATCCTGAAAAAGAATCTGGAGTCATTGGAAATGCCTTTCCGATTGACGTTAATCCAGTACATTGATGATTTATTGGTTGCATCAAAGACGAAAGAAGCATGCAAGTATGATACTTTTGCCTTATTAAATCATTTAGGGAAGAAGTGTCCACAGCTAAATTACAGTACTGTCAGGAAGAAGTGAAATCTTTGGGACACCAAATAGAATAGGGAGGTAGAAAGATTTCCAGAGAGAGGGTTACAGCAATATTGCAGATGAATTCTCCAGCTACACAGAGAGATGTCAGAATGTTTTTGGGCATGATGAGCTATTGTCGCCAGTGGACTCCCAACTTTTCCATCATTTCAAAGCCGTTGCAGAAGTTGACACACAAGGAAGTTACCGATCCCTTAGTGTTAGAGCAAGCCTGTATGAGAGCCTTTACTGAAATGAAAGTTTGTGCAAAGCCCAGGCTTTGGGAATGTCTGACTACACAAAACCCTTCATGTTTTTTTGTCATGAGCGTGATGCATGTTCTTTGTCTGTTTTGACAAAGATCCATGGTGGTGTAAATCGCCCAGAAGCAAATTTTTCAGCTACTTTAGACCCAGTCGAAGCAGCTTTACCAGGCTGTCTGGGAACAGTAGCCATGGTTGGATTGAGCCTCACTCAGATTGAGAGCATTGTGATGGTACAACCTTTAACTGTTATGGACTCTCACTCCATAGAAGGTTTACTTACCAGAATCAAAACTCAACACTTGACGAATGGTAGATTGACGCACTATGAAACTGTCATCCTAGGTTCTCAGAGTGTAATATTGAAAAGGTGTACAGTGCTTAACCCAGCAACTTTGCTTCCAAAAGAAAACATTGAAGTAGACAAATTGAAGGAAATGGAACATGACTGTCTGGAGGTTACTGATTTGTGCACAAAACTAACACCTGACATTAAAGATACCCGATTGAAAGAAAATTACCAAATTATTTTTGTTGATGGTTCCTGTTTAAGAGACAACATGGGGACTCTGAGAGCAGGATATGCTATGCGCACAATGTCTGGAATACTCTAAGCTTCATGGTTGAGTTGGTAGCCCTTATGAGAGCATGCCATGTTTCTACATAGCTTAAAGTTACCATTTATACTGATAGCTAGCATGGATTTAGAATAGTCCACGATTTTGGCCAGCTATGGTCACAGAAAGGTTTAATGACTTCCTCTGGTTCACCGGTTAGAGAAAGCAAAATAATCCAGGACTTGTTACAAGCTTTACAAATGCCTGAAAAGATTGCTGTGGTGAAATGCAGTGCACACCTGAAATCACAAGATTTTGGGGGTCATTATGATCCCCGGCGGTTCAGCCCACCATATAAAAAACACATGGAGGGCCGCTCTACCGCCAGGCTGTCTCCGACAGGCATCCTGACGGTGGAAGGAATCATTATCCAACAGGGCAGCGCTGCTGCCCCTCTGATAATGATCCCTACTGCCTCAGCCTTTCCCTGGCGGGTTCCCCCAGGTGACAACAATGGAAGAAGAAATAGACATAACAAGAAAAGAAGATTTGAGTGATGGAGAATTAAATGGAGATCGAAGATTGAAAAGAAAGAAGATTGAAAAGATTGCAAATCTAAAGTATGCAGGTCCTGAATGGGCATATGCAATGACAAGTGAATGGCAGAGGGAATTTTTGTCTTTTTGTTTTGATCTAGAAATTCTAGGTCAATATTTTGGCACACGAAGAAAATCAATGAACTGAACTTTGTGAAATTGTGAAACTAAGAAAAAGAGAAACAGTGACAGTTGAAAGTATCCGGAAGGGACAGTTGAAATTATCCGGAAGAGACTTTTAAAATAACCTGATTTGAAGAGCTGCTAAACCAATTTTGACAAGCTACCTATTTTTGACGAAAAAGGGTCCTGGACGAAAGACTGAAAACTGTAAATAACTGTTAAAGAAGATTAAAGATTTTGTTTTGCTTTTTGCTCCATAGCTTTAATTTTTCTCTTCTACTTTCTGATTCTTTACAGAACATGAGTAACCACAACAAGCACGTTAAGAACAATAGGTGCAGTAAATACATAGATATTGGTTTGCCGATTGTGTGCATGAGGTTGTGTTTGGTGTTGATTGTGAGTATGACTCTTCTTGACAAGATTGTAGCCAACCATACCTCTGCTTTAGAGACAACTACTGCACTCACAGAATTAGACAAGTTTAGGATAGATGAGAAATACTTGCAAGTAGACAGTTCACAAGGAGATCTTTCTTCTAATGTTTTCTATCACCTATTGCGGGAGTATGTTGAGACAATGAATACGAGGGAATGCTATGTGTCCTTCATCGGTGGAGGAAGGATAGTTTTCCTCCTACTTATGGAATAAGTTGTAGTGTTTTACCAACAAGATTCTATAACCAAGAATACATTCAGTATTTCTGTTCAAATCATGACTTAGGCCCTCATTATGACATTGGTGGTAAATCCCACTTACTGCTGCGGTGACGGCCGCCAACATACTGTCGCGGAGGCAAACATCTGTTCGCCATATTATGATACACACACACCAAACCAACAGAATACTGCCACAAACACATATCTGCCAGGCCAAAGGTCAGAGTTAAACTGATGGTACAAACACTCATACCGTTACACCAATAAAACAACAGCCTTCACATTATGACCCACGAATCACCACAGTGGACATTCAACTGCGGTAAACCATTGGCGGTACACACCGGTGCAGTCAGAATAACTTCCAAATATAAGCCAACACAACATTGGCAAAAACTGACACTGATAAACACACCACCTCCATCCACCCACCCACAGCACTATAAAACACAGACTCACATTACCCACAACCCTTTATGAACAGGAAAAATAGCCAAGAGATAGCCATGCAAATCATAGACACAACTACACACAGAACACAAATACCCATTCATCCGTCACGCACCCCACACCCCACCACATTAGTCAACACCCACTGCACAACACACACCGCACACCACCCATGTCCCCACAGGCACCCCCGTTTCACTGATCAGGAGTTGCAGGTCATGGTGGAGGAAATAGTCAGGGTAGTGCCACAGCTGTTTAGAGCACCTGTACAGCCAATCCCCATTGCAAGGAAGATGATGCTATGGCGGAGAATCGTGGACCGGGTGAGCGCCATAGGACAGCATCCAAGAACAAGGGATGACATCAGGAAGAGGAGGAACTACCTACAGGGGAAGGTATGTTCTATAGCAGCAAGGCACCAGCTCGCCATCCAGAGGAATGGTGGTGGACCTCCACCTCCTCCCCCACAGCTGACAGCATCGGAGGAGCAAGTCTTGGCAATACTGCATCCTGAGGCACTCACTGGAGTTGCCGGAGGACTGGACACTGGTGAGTCAATATTTACTACCTATCCCCCCATACCTGCATGCCACCACCACCCCACACCCTGACACCCATCACTCTACTGCGTTCCCTCCCACAGTGCACCACCACAATATACTAACCTGAATGCCAAGCCCTGCATGCCATACCCACTGCATGAACATCCCTCCCAGCCCTTCATATACACCCCCCACCAATGCATGCACAGCATGGGGAACTGACAATCCCACAATACATTACCATACACGAACAAAGGTGGCAGAGCAATAGCAGTGATATAGGGGAAGCTAGGGATGTAGAAAATGTCACAGACATGTCAATCAGCAGTGTGCCCACCTGTACAGGGACCCCCGTCCACGACCTCATAGCCAAGACAATCAAGGTCCTCGGGTCAGGGGAGTGGGCACACCGTTCAGGGGACACAAGCACATGGGTCCAGGGTCAATTGGTGGACAGCTGTGCTCCAGGGGGAGGACAGGACCAGGGAACCAACTGTTCAGGAGGCACTCACTAATGTCCTGGGGGCTTACCAACAATCCCAGGACAAGAGGGGTCAGATGATAGACATCATGCAGGAGAACCAGCGGCTGCAGGAGGAACACAACCAGGAGATCAGGAAAGATTTGTAGGCCCTCAACACCACAATGGTCTCCAAAGCAGGGGTGCTGGCAGACATAGCCAACATAATGAGGGAGTACACATCACACCAACGGGCCCCTTCCACTAGCCATTCAACTGAACAGCCCTCCACATCTGCTGCAGCTAGTGGACAGGTGGCCTTCCCACAGGACCCACAAGCCACCAGCACCCCTCCCCCTGCAGAAGGTGAACCACCCCACAAACGTTCTCTGCGACCCAGAAAGATGCCATAGACACTTACCAAGACCAAGACCACTGCCAAAAAATGAACCCTGCTGAATGTCCCCCTTGGGTCCCACTTTGTCACCTTGTCCACTTTGAACTGTCATTGCTCCCCTTCCTATGGCCCCTTGGACACTGGACCTGTGATACAAACAGACTCGACCAATAGCCTGGACTTTCCTCTACCATCACCCCATTCCATTGCACTGTTCCTTCTCTATTTTTCACTTCAATAAACACCCTTGAACACAACTTGAGTGATAGTGCTTTATGTGACAAGAATGTGGAATAAGTTTAACTGTTTCATCTTGTGCAATTGTCCTGAACTGTGTGATTCCATACAAAAAATGGCCTGTAGCTGTCTGTAGTCACCACATCAGTACACAGTTGTAATCACACCAACATCTGCAAAATGGGAAGGCATAGCTGACAGTCAGTTGGAATGCTAAGAAATTGACTGCCATCATGCTACAGCCACACAGAAATGATAAATAATCAGATGAATGGTCATTTCCACTGTCTTAACTTTGTGTTATTGGAAGTACTGCTGTATGTCTGATGTCCTGTTGTCCACATCCTCATCCTCTGCCTCCTCATCCTCATTGTCCTCAGGGCCCACTGCTGCCACAGGAGCATTTCCATCCTCCTCCTCCTACAGATAGGGCACATTTCATCTGATGGTCAGGTTGTGCAACTTGCAGCATACAACAACTCTCTGGCTGACCTTTTCAGGGGAGTAGCAGAGGGATCCACCTGTCAGTTGGCAGCATCTGAACCTGGTCTTCAGGAGGTCAAAGGTCCTCTCAATTAATCTTCTGTTTGCCCATGAGCATCATTCTATCTATTCTAAGCCCCTGTCTGGCATTCCTTACAGGGGTCAAGAGCCACAACAGGTTTGGGTAGCCAGAGTCACCTGCAAGAAGTGAGGGACAAATATTAGCCTTGCACAATGGTATGGGGGATGACTCCTGAAGCCATACACTGACATGCATTCGGTGGGGACTCAGGTTCACCTATTAGCCACTCCCTGTGCCTCTGTAGTTGTGCCATCACATGTGGGAGGCTGCTATTCCTCAAGCAAAGGCGTCATGCACCGACCCAGGATACTTGGCAGTGACGTGGGAGATGTACTGGTCAGCCAATGCACACCATTTGCACATTGATTGAGTGGAAACTCTTCTGATTCCTGAACACCTGTTCATTGTGCCGGGAGGGGGACATATTGTATATGTGTTCCATCAATGGCCCCAATAACATTTGGAATAAGTCCCATTGCATAGCAACCAGCCTTCACTTTGGCCAAATCATCCATTTGGGGGAAAGCGATGTAGCTGTACATGTGTTTGAGCAGGGCAGACACTTTTGAGAACATTGGTGGACATTCCTGCAGACAAGGCCATTGTCACTTGGAAAGAGCCAGGTGCCAGGAAATGGAGCACTGACAGGACCTGCACAAGAGGGGAGATCCCAGTGGGTTGACAGATAGCAGATATCAGATAAGGATCCAATTGTGCACACAGCTCTGTGGTTGTGGCCCTGTCAAGTCTATGGGTGAGTAAAATGTGCCTCTCCTCCAGTGAAGCCAAGTCCATAAGTGGTCTGTGTGAGAAAGTAGCCTCTTTCTAGCATGGTTACCCCACTTTTGGCATGTTTGTGAGTGTTTGTCAGTGTGTTATTACAGTCTCACTAGATCCTGCTAGCCAGGATCCCAGTACTCATAGTTTGTGGCCTAATGTATGTGTTGTCAGTATGCTTAACTGTGTCACAGAAGTTCTGCTAACCAGAGCTTCAGTGCTTCTGCTCTCTCTACTTACTAACTTGGTCACTATAGTTTAGTGACTACATGTTCCAATTCCAATTGGCACCTGGACACCCCTTGGGGTTCCAGGAGATCCTTATGGGCTGCAGCATTTCTTATGCCACCCATAAGGAGCTCAGACAAACCTTTCTTCGGGACTGCCATTACAGCCTGAGTGAAATAGTGCACACACTGTTTCACAGCCATTATCACTGCACTTAAGTAACTTATAAGTCACCTATATGTCTAACCTTCATTTACTGAAGGCTAGGTGGAAAGTTACTAAGTGTGAAGGCACCCTTGCACTAGCAAACGTGACCCCAAGCTATCCAGGGCGAATTTCCCGGACTTTGTGAGTGAGGGGATACCATTACACGTGTAATGAACTACATATATGTCAATACATATACGTAGCTTCACAATGGTAACTCCAAATGTGCTTCTCTGAGCCTGCCTGGTTGGAATCTTCCTCAACTTCCCCATCTGGCTGATCCTGACCAGTGCTAAATCCCTGGTCATCCTTCATCGAAGATTTAAAAGAAATTCCTTGTTGGGGTTCTTCCCAATCCCTAAACTCCTTTCAATGCAGAGACTCCTCAACCTTTTAAAGTTAAGAGTCTCATATGTTGTTTTAACTTTTTAGAGAAAAGAAGAAACTTTTGAGAATATTTGTAAAACTTTTGCAAAGTTAAAATTACTTTTTAGAAAGTTAGAAATTACTTCTAAGTATACTTATGTATAGCTCTAAAGTATTGGACCAAGCTTTTCTTGTGAAAAGCACCAGTACCAAAGTGGTAAAGCAATTGCAAGTACTTATCCCACCGCTGCACCACCAATGTAGGAGGCTGGTCTGGTTTGTAGTGGGTACCTTGGGTACTTACACCTTACACCAGGTCCAGTTATCCCTTATTAGTGAAAGGTAGTAGTGTTCTAGCAGCTTAGGCTGATAGAGGTAGCTATAGCAGAGCAACTTAGGCTGAATTAGGAGACATGCAAAGCTCATGCAGTACCACTTATAGTAACACAGTACTCATACACAAGTAAAGACAATACTCAGTGTTACCAAAAATAAAGGTAGTTTATTTGGGTGACACAAAGCCAAAATATCTTAGAGGCAATACTCCTTATGGAGGTAAGTATTATACACAATATATACACGTGACACCAAAATAAGGTAAGTAATTAAACATTGGATAGTGCAAACAATAGGAAATGCTATAGAATGCAATGGGAGAAAATAGGTCTAGGGGCAACACAAACCATATACTAAGAAAGTGGAATGCGAAGCACACAAATTCCCCCCTACACAAGTGTAGTATGCAGAGAATCACTGGGAAAGTAAAAATACAGCAAAGGCGAGTAAAATACTCTAGGAGGTTGGCCTGGTTTGTAGTGGGTACCTTGGGTACTTACACCTTACACCAGGTCCAGTTATCCCTTGTTAGTGAATGTAGTAGTGTCCTAGCAGCTTAGGCTGATAGAGGTAGCTATAGCAGAGCAGCTTAGGCTGAACTAGGAAACATGCAAAGCTCATACAATACCAGTTACACAGTACTTATGGACAAGTAAAGACAATACTCAGTGTTACCAAAAATAAAGGTATTGATTTGGGTGACACAGTACCAAAAATATCTTAGAGACAATACTCCTTCTGGTGGTAAGTATTATACACAATATATACACTAGACACCAAAATTAGACAAGTAAATAGGCATAGAACAATGCAAACAGTAGGACATCCTATAGAATACAATGGAAAAAAATAGGTCTAGGGGTAACACAAACCATATACTAAAAAAGTGGAATGTGAATCACTAATTCCCCCCTAGACAAGTGTAGTGTGTGCAGAATCACTGGGAGAGTAAGAATACAGTAAAGGTAAGTAAAATGGCCCACCCCAGAGCCCAGAAAAGCAGTGCAAGTAAAGAACTGCAAGTTTCCTTAGGACCCACTACACATTGTTTTTGGGATATTGCAGCAGCCAACTGTAGGAGGCTGGACTGGCTTGTAGTGAGTACCAAGGGGTACTTGCACCTTGCACCAGGCCCAGTTATCCCTTATTAGTGTATAGGGTGTCTAGCAGCTTAGGCTGATAGATAATGGTAGCTTAGCAGAGCAGCTTAGGCTGAACTAGGAGACGTGTGAAGCTACTACAGTACCACTTAGTGTCATATGCACAATATCATAAGAAAACACAATACACAGTTATACTAAAAATAAAGGTACTTTATTTTTATGACAATATGCCAAAGTATCTTAGAGTGTACCCTCAGTGAGAGGATAGGAAATGTACACAAGATATATATACACAATAGCAAAAATATGCAGTATAGTCTTAGAAAACAGTGCAAACAATGTATAGTTACAATAGGATGCAATGGGGAAACATAGGGATAGGGGCAACACAAACCATATACTCCAGAAGTGGAATGCGAACCACGAATGGACCCCAAACCTATGTGACCTTGTAGAGGGTCGCTGGGACTATTAGAAAATAGTGAGAGTTAGCAAAATAACCCACCCCAAGACCCTGAAAAGTGAGTGCAAAGTGCACCAAAGTTCCCCTAAGGACAAAATAGTCGTGTTAGAGGGAAAATGCAAGGAAAACACAAATCAGCAATGCAACAACGATGGATTCCTCACTGAGGGTACCTGTGGAACAAGGGGACCAAGTCCAAAAGTCACAAGCAGCTCGGAGATGGGCAGATGCCCAAGAAATGCCAGCGGTTGGTGCAAAGAAGCTCTTACTAGGCTGAAGAACTGTGAATACTGCAGGAACGACAAGGGCTAGAGACTTCCCCTTTGGAGGATGGATCCCCCACGCCTTGGAGAGTCGTGCAGAAGTGTTCTCCCGCCGGATGGACGCCAACAAGCCTTGCTACACGCAAATCGTGCGTTTGGCGTTTTTGGACGCTGCTGGGGCCCAGGAGAGACCAGAAGGTCGCAAATTGGACCTGCAGAGAGAGGGGACGTCGAGCAAGACAAAGAGCCCTCACTGAAGCAGGTAGCACCCGGAGAAGTGCCAGAAACAGGCACTACGAGGATGCGTGAAACGGTGCTCGCCGAAGTTGCACAAAGGAGTCCCACGTCGCCGGAGACCAACTTAGACAGTCGTGCAATGCAGGTTAGAGTGCCGTGGACCCAGGCTTGGCTGTGCACACAGGATTTCCGCCGGAAGTGCACAGGGGCCGGAGAAGCTTGCAAAGTCGCGGTTCCCAGCAATGCAGCCCAGCGAGGTGAGGCAAGGACTTACCTCCACCAAACTTGGGCTGAAGAGTCACTGGACTGTGGGGGTCACTTGGACGGTGTTGCTGGATTCGAGGGACCTCGCTCGTCGTGCTGAGAGGAGACCCAAGGGACCGGTAATGCAGCTTTTTGGTGCCTGCGGTTGCAGGGGGAAGATTCCGTCGACCCACGGGAGATTTCTTCGGAGCTTCTGGTGCAGAGAGGAGGCAGACTACCCCCACAGCATGCACAAGCAGGAAAACAGTCGAGAAGGCGGCAGGATCAGCGTTACAGAGTTGCAGTAGTCGTCTTTGCTACTATGTTGCAGGTTTGCAGGCTTCCAGCGCGGTCAGCGGTCGATTCCTTATCAGAAGGTGAAGAGGGAGATGCAGAGGAACTCGGCTGAGCTCATGCATTCGTTATCTCAAGTTTCCCCAGAGACAGAGACCCTAAATAGCCAGAAAAGAGGGTTTGGCTACCTAGGAGAGAGGAAAGGCTACTAACACCTGAAGGAGCCTATCACAAGGAGTCTCTGACGTCACCTGGTGGCACTGGCCACTCAGAGCAGTCCAGTGTGCCAGCAGCACCTCTGTTTCCAAGATGGCAGAGGTCTGGAGCACACTGGAGGAGCTCTGGACACCTCCCAGGGGAGGTGCAGGTCAGGGGAGTGGTCACTCCCCTTTCCTTTGTCCAGTTTCGCGCCAGAGCAGGGGCTAAGGGGTCCCTGAACCGGTGTAGACTGGCTTATGCAGAATTGGGCACCTCTGTGCCCAACAAAGCATTTCCAGAGGCTGGGGGAGGCTACTCCTCCCCTGCCTTCACACCATTTTCCAAAGGGAGAGGGTGTTACACCCTCTCTCAGAGGAAGTTCTTTGTTCTGCCATCCTGGGCCAGGCCTGGCTGGACCCCAGGAGGGCAGATGCCTGTCTGAGGGGTTGGCAGCAGCAGCAGCTGCAGAGAAACCCCAGGAAGGGCAGTTTGGCAGTACCAGGGTCTGTGCTACAGACCACTGGGATCATGGAATTGTACCAACAATGCCAGGATGGCATAGAGGGGGCAATTCCATGATCATAGACATGTTACATGGCCATATTCGGAGTTACCATGGTGAAGCTACATATAGGTAGTGACCTATATGTAGTGCACGCGTGTAATGGTGTCCCCGCACTCACAAAGTTCAGTGAATTGGCTCTGAACAATGTGGGGGCACCTTGGCTAGTGCCAGGGTGCCCTCACACTAAGTAACTTTGCACCTAACCTTTACCAGGTAAAGGTTAGACATATAGGTGACTTATAAGTTACTTAAGTGCAGTGTAAAATGGCTGTGAAATAACGTGGACGTTATTTCACTCAGGCTGCAGTGGCAGGCCTGTGTAAGAATTGTCAGAGCTCCCTATGGGTGGCAAAAGAATGCTGCAGTCCATAGGGATCTCCTGGAACCCCAATACCCTGGGTACCTCAGTACCATATACTAGGGAATTATAAGGGTGTTCCAGTAAGCCAATGTAAATTGGTCAAAATGGTCACTAGCCTGTTAGTGACAATTTGAAAGTAATGAGAGAGCATAACCACTGAGGTTCTGGTTAGCAGAGCCTCAGTGAGACAGTTAGGCACCACACAGGGAACATATACATGCACACCTATGAGCACTGGGGCCCTGTGTGACAGGGTCCCAGTGACACATACATATAGGCCACAAACCTATGAGCACTGGGGTCCTGACCAGCAGGATCCCAGTGACACATAACAACCATACTGAAAACATGGTGTTTTCACTATGAGCACTGAGGCCTGGCTATCAGGATCCCAGTGAGACAGTGAAAACAGTGACAAACACCCTGACATACACTCACAAACAGGCCAAAAGTGGGGGTAACAAGGCTAGAAAGAGGCTACCTTCTCACACAACCCCCCCCCCAAACGAAGGACAATAAGGCTAACCTTGGCCAGTTGAGACTTTATTGTCTAAGTGGTGATAAGTAGAGAGTAGCTCTGCAATAGACTGGTTACTCCCTTTATCATCCACTATATGGTTACTTCCCTGTGGGGATGTAAACCACCCTGTTTGAAGTTTTTTAGCTAAGCAACAATGTGAAGATGTATTTTCAGAGTTTCTATCAGTAAGTTTTAGTTTAGAGCAGTGGGAATTGTCCACTGAACCTATTTGTAGTGATGGAAATGCCAGACAGGGATGCTGTCTCAGAAAAGCCATAGCTGGGCAAAAACTTTGTCCATCTGGCTGGAAGAGAGAACAGGGATGCTGTTTCTCTTGAGTTGGAGCAGGGCAGGGATGCTGTCCTATGAGCTCCACACTAGGGCAGGGATGCTGTCCTAAGTGTTGTGAGGCAGTGCAGAGTTTCTGCACTAAAGTTTCTCTGGGAGGGTTGGAGGGATGCTCCATGTTAACTAAAATGGTGCTCTTTTTCTCACCAATGTTAGTTATCCCACAGAGAGGTACTTCCACCTCAGGGAGTCCAGCTTTGCCAGCTGATGATTCCCTTGGAACAGGTGCCACCCCAGGAGAGGTTTCTCCCACCACAGGAATAGTATCCTGAATGGTAGGGTGGTTAGGGGATACTGTGATACCCTTTTTACCTGTTGATGGAGAGGGATCCTGAGTTTTCAGGCCTTCTCTCCTTTGCTTTTTCATTTCACTTGAAATGAGAGGGAACAATTCCTCAGGGATGCCCAGCATGGCTGCATGGGCATAAAACTCTACGTCAGCCCAACCTGAGGCCTCTAGGTCATTACCTAAGAGACAGTCTACAGGTAAGCTAGGTGATACCACCACCTGCTTAGGGCCAGTAACTCCACCCCAACTAAACTGAATTATAGCTAAGGGAAGAAACTTAGTGGAGTTATGGACATCAATAATCTTATACTGTTGTCCAATGATGTGTTGATCAGGGTGCACTAGGTTTTCAGTCACCAAAGTGAAACTGGCACCTGTGTCCCTGTAGGCCAAGGCCTCAACACCATTTATTGAAACTGTCTGCCTGTACTTATCCATTGTAAGGGGACAAGCAGCCAGTGTGGCAAGGCCAGTGCCACTAGGTGTGACAGAAACTGTCTTGGGACTGATTACATCAGTTTCCACTATGGACCCATAAGTGAACCCAACTACACCCTTTGCTTGACTGTTGCCAGCAGTCCCACCACTAGTACCACTACTGCTAGTGGCACTAGAGCTTGATGTATTAGTGGTGGTAGGCTCAGGGGGTTTACCTGGACAGGACTTATCCCCTGGCCTATGGCCTCTGTTTTTACACACAAAGCACCAAGGCTTTTTAATGTGTGCAGGTTGGGAAGAAGAGGAAGAATTTGTTTTATCCCCACCCTCTGAAGAGTGTTTAAGATTTGAAGTGGGATCTTTAGTTTTACCCTTATCCCCATGCTTATCTTGAGATTTTTCACCATCTTTCTTCTTATTGCCATCTTTGTCACCCCCTGTATGAACTTTTCTGTTCACCCTTGTTCTGACCCATTTGTCTGCCTTCTTTCCCAATTCTTGGGGAGAGGTCAGATCAGAGTCTACCAGGTACTGGTGCAACAAATCAGACACACAATTATTAAGTATATGCTCTCTCAGGATTGTGTTATACAGGCTTTCATAATCAGTAACTTTACTGCCATGTAACCACCCCTCCAAGGCCTTCACTGAATGGTCAATGAAATCAACCCAGTCTTGTGAAGACTCCTTTTTGGTCTCTCTGAACTTTATCCTGTACTGTTCAGTGGTTAAGCCATAACCATCCAGGAGTGCATTCTTAAGAACTTGGAAATTATTGGCATCATTTTCTTTCACTGTAAGGAGCCTATCCCTACCTTTTCCACTAAATGATAGCCATAGGATAGCAGCCCACTGCTTTTGAGGGACATCCTGTACAGCACAGGCCCTCTCAAGTGCAGCAAACCACTTGTTAATGTCATCCCCCTCCTTATAAGGGGGAACTATCTTGTGCAGATTCCTGGAATCATGCTCTTTTGCAGGATGACTATGGGGAATACTGCTGCTGCCACCATGGGTATCTAAACCCAACTTCTGTCTTTCCCTCTCTATTTCTAAAGACTGTCTATCCAAATCCAGCTGTTGCTTCTTGAGCTTCAGTCTGGTTTGTTCCACTCTCAATCTATTGAGCTCCCTTTCTAACAATCTGTCATCAGGGTGGGTGGGAGGGACATTTCTAGATACAGAGGTATGATGGGAATGAACAGAAGGAGACCTGTCCCTTACAGAGGGCACCCTAACAGCTTGGCTACCAGCATAATGTGAGAGCACATCATCAGTATGATGTGATTCAACCTCTGTACCAACTATGCTAGACTGTCTAGTAATGGGCAGGCTGAGAAGTTTCTTTCCTGAACCTTTTCCTGGGGGAGTCCCTGGATCAGATTGAGAACCATTAGCTACTTTTTCTACAGATTGGGCACTTATGGCCTTATCCTGTACTCTAAGCATATTAATTAACAGTTCTAAAGAAGGATTCTTCCCTACACTCAAACCTCTCTCTATGCAGAGACTCCTTGCTCCTTTCCAGCTAAGGTGATCATATGCAAGTTTGGACAGTTCAACTTTTTGGCCTGTGCCAGACATTTTTAGAGAGAGTTAAAGTGATAGACAAAGAGAAAAAAGTTTTCAGAACTTTTGGGAAAGACAGAAAAAACTTTTTAAACTTTTAAGAACTTTTTGAAAGTTTAGAAGTACTTTTCAGCACTTAGAAAAGAGTGAAAAGAGGAAATGCAAAACTTTTTGGCTATGTGTAGATACACTGACCTTGTTTTGTATATTTTTCTCTTATGAAAAGTACAATGACAAGAGTGGTAAGTAGTCTCAAAGCACTTATCCCACCGCTGCACAACCAATGTAGGAGGCTGGACTGGCTTGTAGTGAGTACCAAGGGGTACTTGCACCTTGCACCAGGCCCAGTTATCCCTTATTAGTGTATAGGGTGTCTAGCAGCTTAGGCTGATAGATAATGGTAGCTTAGCAGAGCAGCTTAGGCTGAACTAGGAGACGTGTGAAGCTACTACAGTACCACTTAGTGTCATATGCACAATATCATAAGAAAACACAATACACAGTTATACTAAAAATAAAGGTACTTTATTTTTATGACAATATGCCAAAGTATCTTAGAGTGTACCCTCAGTGAGAGGATAGGAAATGTACACAAGATATATATACACAATAGCAAAAATATGCAGTATAGTCTTAGAAAACAGTGCAAACAATGTATAGTTACAATAGGATGCAATGGGGAAACATAGGGATAGGGGCAACACAAACCATATACTCCAGAAGTGGAATGCGAACCACGAATGGACCCCAAACCTATGTGACCTTGTAGAGGGTCGCTGGGACTATTAGAAAATAGTGAGAGTTAGCAAAATAACCCACCCCAAGACCCTGAAAAGTGAGTGCAAAGTGCACCAAAGTTCCCCTAAGGACAAAATAGTCGTGTTAGAGGGAAAATGCAAGGAAAACACAAATCAGCAATGCAACAACGATGGATTCCTGACTGAGGGTACCTGTGGAACAAGGGGACCAAGTCCAAAAGTCACAAGCAGCTCGGAGATGGGCAGATGCCCAAGAAATGCCAGCGGTTGGTGCAAAGAAGCTCTTACTAGGCTGAAGATCTGTGAATACTGCAGGAACGACAAGGGCTAGAGACTTCCCCTTTGGAGGATGGATCCCCCACGCCTTGGAGAGTCGTGCAGAAGTGTTCTCCCGCCGGATGGACGCCAACAAGCCTTGCTACACGCAAATCGTGCGTTTGGCGTTTTTGGACGCTGCTGGGGCCCAGGAGGGACCAGAAGGTCGCAAATTGGACCTGCAGAGAGAGGGGACGTCGAGCAAGACAAAGAGCCCTCACTGAAGCAGGTAGCACCCGGAGAAGTGCCAGAAACAGGCACTACGAGGATGCGTGAAACGGTGCTCGCCGAAGTTGCACAAAGGAGTCCCACGTCGCCGGAGACCAACTTAGACAGTCGTGCAATGCAGGTTAGAGTGCCGTGGACCCAGGCTTGGCTGTGCACACAGGATTTCCGCCGGAAGTGCACAGGGGCCGGAGAAGCTTGCAAAGTCGCGGTTCCCAGCAATGCAGCCCAGCGAGGTGAGGCAAGGACTTACCTCCACCAAACTTGGGCTGAAGAGTCACTGGACTGTGGGGGTCACTTGGACGGTGTTGCTGGATTCGAGGGACCTCGCTCGTCGTGCTGAGAGGAGACCCAAGGGACCGGTAATGCAGCTTTTTGGTGCCTGCGGTTGCAGGGGGAAGATTCCGTCGACCCACGGGAGATTTCTTCGGAGCTTCTGGTGCAGAGAGGAGGCAGACTACCCCCACAGCATGCACAAGCAGGAAAACAGTCGAGAAGGCGGCAGGATCAGCGTTACAGAGTTGCAGTAGTCGTCTTTGCTACTATGTTGCAGGTTTGCAGGCTTCCAGCGCGGTCAGCGGTCGATTCCTTATCAGAAGGTGAAGAGGGAGATGCAGAGGAACTCGGCTGAGCTCATGCATTCGTTATCTCAAGTTTCCCCAGAGACAGAGACCCTAAATAGCCAGAAAAGAGGGTTTGGCTACCTAGGAGAGAGGAAAGGCTACTAACACCTGAAGGAGCCTATCACAAGGAGTCTCTGACGTCACCTGGTGGCACTGGCCACTCAGAGCAGTCCAGTGTGCCAGCAGCACCTCTGTTTCCAAGATGGCAGAGGTCTGGAGCACACTGGAGGAGCTCTGGACACCTCCCAGGGGAGGTGCAGGTCAGGGGAGTGGTCACTCCCCTTTCCTTTGTCCAGTTTCGCGCCAGAGCAGGGGCTAAGGGGTCCCTGAACCGGTGTAGACTGGCTTATGCAGAATTGGGCACCTCTGTGCCCAACAAAGCATTTCCAGAGGCTGGGGGAGGCTACTCCTCCCCTGCCTTCACACCATTTTCCAAAGGGAGAGGGTGTTACACCCTCTCTCAGAGGAAGTTCTTTGTTCTGCCATCCTGGGCCAGGCCTGGCTGGACCCCAGGAGGGCAGATGCCTGTCTGAGGGGTTGGCAGCAGCAGCAGCTGCAGAGAAACCCCAGGAAGGGCAGTTTGGCAGTACCAGGGTCTGTGCTACAGACCACTGGGATCATGGAATTGTACCAACAATGCCAGGATGGCATAGAGGGGGCAATTCCATGATCATAGACATGTTACATGGCCATATTCGGAGTTACCATGGTGAAGCTACATATAGGTAGTGACCTATATGTAGTGCACGCGTGTAATGGTGTCCCCGCACTCACAAAGTTCAGTGAATTGGCTCTGAACAATGTGGGGGCACCTTGGCTAGTGCCAGGGTGCCCTCACACTAAGTAACTTTGCACCTAACCTTTACCAGGTAAAGGTTAGACATATAGGTGACTTATAAGTTACTTAAGTGCAGTGTAAAATGGCTGTGAAATAACGTGGACGTTATTTCACTCAGGCTGCAGTGGCAGGCCTGTGTAAGAATTGTCAGAGCTCCCTATGGGTGGCAAAAGAATGCTGCAGTCCATAGGGATCTCCTGGAACCCCAATACCCTGGGTACCTCAGTACCATATACTAGGGAATTATAAGGGTGTTCCAGTAAGCCAATGTAAATTGGTCAAAATGGTCACTAGCCTGTTAGTGACAATTTGAAAGTAATGAGAGAGCATAACCACTGAGGTTCTGGTTAGCAGAGCCTCAGTGAGACAGTTAGGCACCACACAGGGAACATATACATGCACACCTATGAGCACTGGGGCCCTGTGTGACAGGGTCCCAGTGACACATACATATAGGCCACAAACCTATGAGCACTGGGGTCCTGACCAGCAGGATCCCAGTGACACATAACAACCATACTGAAAACATGGTGTTTTCACTATGAGCACTGAGGCCTGGCTATCAGGATCCCAGTGAGACAGTGAAAACAGTGACAAACACCCTGACATACACTCACAAACAGGCCAAAAGTGGGGGTAACAAGGCTAGAAAGAGGCTACCTTCTCACACCAACCAAGTCTGCAAAGAACAACTGCTGGATTATTGGACCTGAAGACCTGCAAAGAAAGGAGACCAAGTCCAGAAGTCTAAAGAAGTTCCAGGAAGGACAGGAGCCACTGCCAACCCAGAAGAGGGTACAAAAGAAGAGTCCCTGGTTAGTAGAAGACTGCAGAAATGCAACCTAGGAAGATGCCAGTGGGTTTCTGCATGATGCAAAAGATGTCCCATGGTCTGAAGATTGTTGCAGATAAGATTTTGTGTTTGAAGGTACCAACAAGCCTTGGAAACGGCAAAAGTGCATTTTTCATCAAAATGGCGCTGGATGGACCCAGGAGTGACCTGGAGGCCTCAACTCTGTGTGAGGAGGAAGAGGGACCACTCAGCACTTCAGAGAACCCTCAGGATGCCAGTCAGCACCCATCAGAAGCCGCAGAATCTGGGTTCAAAAGATGTGCAAAATGAAGTTGATGCAGCACAACAAAGAAGATCCCACGACGCCGGAGAACAACTCAGTGCAGGGTGGAGTGCTGCGGACCTGGGCCAGGCTATGCACAGAAGAATTTTGCAAAGAGTGCACAGAGGCCTCAGGAGGTGAAAAAGACACAAAACACAGGGGTACTGTAGTTCTTGGGGAAGGCAAGGTCTTACCTCTTCTAAATTGTGTCAGCAGGACTTCAGGACAGCCTATGTCGATGATGTCTAACCTCTGTGTCCTTAGGAGCATGTTTATTGCTGTGAGAGGAGTCCCAGGGTACCGGTCGTCGCATTGGAAAGTGCCTGCTTTGAGCAGGGGAGTGACTCCGTCAATGATTTCTTTGGTCCTTCTGGTGCAGGATGAAGACAGGGAGTCCCTAGAGCATGCACACTGTGGAAACTGTTGCAGTTGCTGACGTGGAGCTGAACTTGCTGAAGAAAAATGTCTCTTGTAGACACTTTGTTGCAGTTACAGCATTTCTTGGAGCAGGCTGCGGTTGATCCGAGGTCAGAGGATGCTGAAGTTGTTGCAGAGGATTCCTGAAGGAAACTTGCAAGCAGAATCTGAAGAGAACCCAGAGGGGGGACCCTAAATAGCCCTGAGATGGGGATTGGCTACCGTATCACGTATGGACCTATCAGGAGGGGTCTCTGATGTAACCTGCTGGCACAGGCCACTCAGAGGCCTCCAGAGTGACCCCACAATTTGCAAAGCAAGATGGCTGAAGTCAGGAACACACTGGAGGAGCTCTGGGCACCACCCCTGGGGTGGTGATGGACAGGGGAGTGGTCACTCTCCTTTCCTTTGTCCAGTTTCCCGCCAGAGCAGGGGAGAAGGGGTCCCTGAACCGGTGCAGACTGGTTTATGCAAGGAGGGCACCATCTGTACCCTTCAAAACATTTCCAGAGGGTGGAGGAGGCTACCCCTCCCCAGCCTGTAACACCTATTTCCAAAGGGAGAGGGTGTAACACCCAGCTCTCAGAGGAAATTCTTTGTTGTGCCTTCCTGGGACTGGGCTGCCCAGACCCCAGGAGGGCAGAACCCTGTCTGTGAGGTGGCAGCAGCTGTAGCTCCAGTGCAAGCCTCAGAAAGCTGGTTTGGCAGTATTTGGGGACCATGGGGGGGCCCCCAGGATGCATGGAATTGGCTCCCCAATACTGAATTTGGAATGGGGGGCAATTCCATTATCTTAGACATGTTACATAGCCTTATTCGGAGTTACCATTGTGAAGCTACATATAGGTATTGACCTATGTGTAGTGCAAGCGTGTAATGGCGTCCCCTTACTCACAAAGTCTGGGGAAATGGCCCTGAACTATGTGGGGGCACTTTTGCTAGTGCAAGGGTGCCCTCACAGTTAGTAACTTTGCACCTAACCTTCAGCAAGTGAAGGTTAGACATACAGGTGACTTATAAGTTACATAAGTGCAGTGAAAATGGCTGTGAAGTAGTGTGTGCACTATTTCATGCAGGCTGCAATGGCACTCGTGTTTAAGGGTCTGTCTGAGCTCCTTATGGGTGGCAAAAGAAATGCTGCAGCCCATAAGGATCTCCTGGAACCCCAATGGCCTGGGTACCTAGGTACCAGATACTAGGGACTTATAAGGGGGGTCCAGTGTGCCAATTGAAATTGGTAAATTAAGTCACTAGCCTAGAGTGACAAATGTAAAGGTTCTGGTTAGCAATGCCTCAGTGACACAGTTAAGCACTACTGACAACACACACATTAGGACATAAATTATGAGCACTGGGGTCCTGACCAACAGGATCCCAGTGAGACAGGCAAAAACATACTGACATACAGGTAAAATTGGGGGTAACATGCCAAGAAAGATGGTACTTTCCTACACAACCCCCCCCCCCAAACGAGGGACAATAAGGCTAACCTTGCCCAGATGAGTCTTCATTGTCTAAGTGGAAATATCTGGAGAGTCCATCTGCATTGGAGTGGGTTCTCCCAGGTCTATGTCCCACTGTAAAGTCCATACCCTGAAGGGAAATGGACCACCTCAACAATTTAGGGTTTTCACTTTTCATTTGTTTAAGCCATAATAGAGGTTTGTGGTCTGTTTGAGCAATGAAGTGAGTCCCAAGCAAGTAGGGTCTCAGCTTCTTGAAGGCCCAGACCACAGCAAAGGCATTCCTCTCTATGGCAGACCAACGGTTTTCTCTAGGGGTCAACCTCCTGCTGATAAAAGCAACAGGTTGATCCTGGCCCTCTGAGTTAAGTTGTGATAGTACTTCCCCTTCCCCTAATTCAGAAGCATCTGTTTGGACATTTAATTTTTTGCAGTAGTTTGGGCTTTTTAAGACGGGCGCAGAGCACATAGCCTGCTTAAGCTCCTCAAAATCTTTCTGACAGCTAGCTGTCCACAATACCTTTTTAGGCATTTTCTTGGAAGTGAGGACATTAAGAGGGGCAACAATGGAGCCATAGGTCTTAATGAACCTCCTGTAATACCCAGTGAGACCTAAAAGGCTCTGACCTGGGTCTGTGTAGTAGGGGGAGTCCAGTCCATAATGGTCTGAATCTTCCTCTGTAGTGGTTCAATCTGTTCTCAGACTACCAGGAGGCCCACATAAACCACTTTTCCCTGCCCTATCTGGCACTTTAAAGCCTTGATAGTTAGGCCTGTCTTTTGCAGGGCCTCCAAAACTTTCCATAGGTGGACCAGGTGGCCATCCCTGGTGGAGCTAAATACAGCAATATCACATCAGTATGCTGCTCTGCAAGCTTCCAAACCTTGGATGACTGTATTCACCAGCCTCTGGAAAGTGCCAGGTGCATTTTTCAAACCAAAGGGCATAACAGTGAATTGATAGTGCCCTCTTATGGTAGAAGATGCAGTTGTTGCTTTAGAATCCTCTGATAACTTGATCTGCCAATACCCTGCAGTCAAATCAAAAGTACTTAGATACTTGGCAGATGCCAGTGTATTAGCTCATCAGCCCTGGGTATAGGGTGTGTAGGAGGCTGGCCTGGCTTATAGTGGGCACCTTGTGGTATTTACACCTTATGCCAGGTCCAGTTATCCCTTATTAGTAGAATAGAGGTGTTCTAGCAGCTTAGGCTGATAGAGGTAGCTATAGCAGAGCAGCTTAGGCTGAACTAGGAGACATGCAAATCTCCTACTATACCACTTATATTATGTAGCACTATATCACAAGAAAACACAATACTCAAAGTTACTAAAAATAAAGGTACTTTTTTTTGTGACAATATTCCAAACGTATCTCAGAGGATATACTCCCTTAGGAGGTAAGTAATATTCACAAAATAAACACAAAAACCAAAATCAGGTTAATAAACTATTAGAAAAGTAGTGCAAACACTGTAGAACACAATAGAATGCCATAGGAGACAATAGGCCTAGGAGCAACACAAACCATATACTCTAAAAGTGCAATGCGAACCACGAATGGACCCCAGGCCTAGTGTAGTGTGTAGAGGGTCGCTGGGTGTGTAAGAAAACACTAACAGTGTCCAAGATACCCCACCCCAAGACCCTGAAAAGTAGGTGTAAAGTTGCCCTACTACCCCAGAAAAACATTAAAGTCTTGGATTCTGCAAGGACAACAACTGCCAGCAAAACACTGAAGACGCATTCCTGGACCTGAGGACCTGTAAAGGAAGGGGGCCAAGTCCAAGAGTCACGCAAGTGTCCGGGGGGGCAGGAGCCCACTAAACCCCAGATGAAGGTGCAAAAGGGCTGCCTCTGGGTGGAAGAAGCCAAAGATTCTACAACAACGGAAGGTGCCAGGAACTTCTCCTTTGGTCATAAGATGTCCCACAGCGTGCTGGAGGACAGAGAGTTGTTTCCACGCAGAAAGACCGCAAACAAGCCTTGCTAACTGCAAGAGTCACGGCTGAGGATTTTGGGTGCTGCTAAAGCACAGGAAGGACCAGGAGATCGCCCCTTGGAGGAGGAGACAGAGGGTGCACTCAGCTACTCAGACAGCCCCCATAGAAGAAGGCAGCACCCGCAGAAGTACCGGAGCAGGCACTTAGAAGATCTGTGAACTCAGAGTCACAAAAGGAGGGTCCTACGACGTCGGAGTCCAACTCAGCGGGTTGAGCACTGCAGGATGGAGTGCTGGGGACCCAGGCAAGGCTGTGCACTAAGGAATCCTTGGAGAAGTGCACAGAAGCTGGAGCAGCTGCAAATCACGCAGTACACACGTTTGCTGTCTGGCGTGGGGAGGCAAGGACTTACCTCCACCAAATTTGGACAGAAGGGCCATTGGACTGTGGGAGACACTAGGACCCAGCTCCTGTGTTCCAGGGACCACGCTCATCAGGATGAGAGGGGACCCAGAGGACCGGTGATGCAGAAGTTTGGTGCCTGTGTTAGCAGGGGGAAGATTCCGTCAACCCACAGGAGATTTCTTCTTGCCTTCCAGTGCAGGGTGAAGGCAGACAGCCCTCAGAGCATACACCACCAGGAAACAGTTGAGAAACCCGGCAGGATGAGGCGCTACAATGTTGCTGATAGTCTTCTAGCTACTTTGTTACAGTTATGCAGGAGTCCTGGAGCAGTCAGCGGTCGATCCTTGGCAGAAGTCGAAGAGGGAAGTGCAGAGGAACACTGGTGAGCTCTTGCATTCGTTATCTGAGGAATAGCCCCGAGGAGAGACCCTAAATAGCCCACAGAGGAGGATTGGCTACTGAGAAAGGTAAGCACCTATCAGGAGGGGTCTCTGACATCGCCTACTGGCACTGGCCACTCAGAGCTGTCTATTGTGCCCTCACACCTCTGCATCCAAGATGCCAGAGGTCTGGGACACACTGGAGGAGCTCTGGGCACCTCCCCTAGGAGGTGCTGGTTAGGAGAGTGGTCACTCCCCTTTCCTTTGTCCAGTTCCGCGCCAGAGCAGGGCTGGGGGATCCCTCAACCGGTGTAGACTGGTTTATGCAGAGAGGGCACCATCTGTGCCCAACAAAGCATTCCCAGAGACTGGGGGAGGCTACTCCTCCCCAGCCCTTCACACCTATTTGCAAAGGTAGAGAGTGTAACACCCTCTCTCAGAGGAAATCCTTTGTTCTGCCTTCCTGGGACCAGGCTGCCCAGGCCCCAGAGAGGCAGAAACCTGTCTGAGGGGTTGGCAGTAGCAGTAACTGCAGTGGAGACCCCGGAAAGCAAGTTTGGCAGTACCCGGGCTCTGTGCTAGGGACCCAGGGATGCATGGAATTGGCCCCCCAATACCTGAATGGTATTTGGGTGACAATTCCATGGTCCTAGACATGTTACATGGCCATGTTCGGAGTTACCATTGTGACACTACATATAGGTATTGACCTATAAGTAGTGCACGCTTGTAATGGTGTCCCCGCACTCACAAAGTCCGGGGAATTTGCCCTGAACAATGTGGGGGCACCTTGGCTAGTGCCAGGGTGCCCACACACTAAGTAACTTGGCACCTAACCTTCACCAAGTGGCTGTGAAATAACGTGGACATTATTTCACTCAGGCTGCAGTGGCAGTCCTGTGTAAAAATTGTCTGAGCTCCCTGTGGGTGGCAAAAGAAATGCTGCAGCCCATAGGGATCTCCTGGAACCCCAATACCGTGGGTACCTAGGTACCATATACAAGAAAATTATAAGGGTGTTCCAGTGTGCCAATGAGAATTGGTAAAATTAGTCACTAGCCTGCAGTGACAATTTTAAAAGTAGAGAGAGCATAAACACTGAGGTTCCGGTTAGCAGAGCCTTAGTGATACAGTTAGACACCACACAGGGAACACATACAGGGTATTACATTATGAGCACTGGGGTCCTGACGAACAGGATCCCAGTGACACATAGGCAAAAACAAACATATATACAGTAAAAATGGGGGTAACATGCCAGGCAAGATGGTACTTTCCTACAGGGTGAGCATCATTTTTCGTTACAGTATTAAGACCCCTATAATCCACACAAAACTGCATTTCTCTCTTTCCTTCATTGCTATGCGGTTTGGGAACAAGCACCACTGGGCTGGCGCAGGGGCTATCAGAGGGCTTAATAACTCCTAGATCCAACATTTTCTGTCCCTCAGTTTTAATGCAATCTCTGACATGGTCAGGCGCTTCCAGTAAATTTTACTCTTGACAGGTAAACTGTCTCCAGTATCAACTGAATGTTGAGAGAGAGAAGGTCAGAAAACTGTCCTAGGAGATTTTTGCAATCCTCCCTCTGCTCAGCGGTGAGGCAGTCTGCAAGCACCACTCCTTCCCCTAAGCCATCAACTGCAGTGCTGGAAAAGAGGTCAGGGAGAGGGTTACTCTCTTCTTCCTGCCCCTCATCTGTGGCCATGAGCAGGGTTAAGTCAACCCTGTCATAATAAGGCTTAAGGTGATTGACATGAAGCCCCCTAAGGGGGCATCTGGCAGTGCCCAGGTCCACCAGGTAGGTGACCTCACCTTCCTTCTCCACAATGAGATGGGGTCCACTCCATTTGTCCTGGAGTGCTTTTGGGGCCACAGGCTCCAATACCCACAACTTCTGTCCTGGTTGGTACTCTGTCAGGAAAGCCTTCTGGTCATGCCATTGGTTTTGGAGCTCTTGGCTGGCCTGAAGGTTTTTAGTGGTCTTTTTCATGTACTCAGCCATTCTGGATCTTAGGCCAAGTACATAGTCCACAATCTCTTGCTTTGGAGGTTTTAAAGGTTGTTCCCAACCCTCCTTCACAAGAGCAAGGGTGACCAAAGAGGAGCTCAAAGGGGCTGTAGCCCACTAATTTTTGGGGTACCTGCCTGTAGGCCTGTAGGCGAAAAGGAGGCTTGGCAAGAGGACATCCCATCTCCTTCTAAGTTTCTCAGAGAGTCCCATGATCATACCTTTGAGAGTTTTATTAAACCTCTCAAACAATCCATTTGTTTGTGGATGATAAGGGGTGGTGAGCTTGTAGGTAACACCACACTCCTTCCACATAGCTTTGAGGTATGCAGACATGAAGTTACTACCTCTGTTTGATACAACGTCCTTGGGGAAACCCACCCTAGAAACGATTCACATGAGGGATTTTGCCACTGCAGGTGCTGTAGTGGTCCTTAGGGGGATAGCTTCTGAATACCTTGTGGCATGGTCCACTACCACAAGAATGAATCTATTGCCAGAAGCTGTTGGAGGGTCAAGGTGGGCAACTATGTCAACTCCTACCCTCTCTAAGGGTACTTCAACCGCTGGCAGTGGGATTAAGGGGGCCTTTGGGGTGCCACCAGTCTTGCCACTGGCTTGGCAGGTGACACAGGAGCGACACAACTCCTTTGTGTCTTCTGACATGTGGGGCCAGTGAAAATGGGGAACAAATCTATCCCATGTTTTACTCTGGCACAAAAGCCCAGCCAAGGGAATGTCATGAGCTATAGTTAGGAGTAATTCCGTATACTGGAGGGGGATGACCAGTCTCCTGGTGGCACCAGGTTTAGGGTCCCTTGTTTCAGTATAGAAGAGATTATTCTCCCAGTAAATTCTGTGGATGTCATTGACATCCCCATTCTCCTGTTTGACAGCTCGCTGTCTGAGACCCTCTAGTGTGGGACAAGTCTGCTGTGCCACACTCAGTTCCTCCCTGGCAGGTCCCCCTGCACCCAAAAGCTCAGCTGTGTCAGCTTCACGCTCCTCTGGTGTAGGTTCTGCACAAGGAGAGGACTCCTCCTCATCAAAAGGGGAATCATCTGGAGAGGGAGGGCTAGTGGACAAGGTTTTGCCCTTTATACCCCTAGTTTTTGGGAGCACTTGTCCCTTTTCCAGGATCCAAGTTTCCCTGTCCTATTTGCTTCTCGGCTTGAGCCCTAGTAAGAGCAAAGATATGCTCAGGAATGTCCAGCACTGCTGTATGGGCCTCCAACTCCACCTCAGCCCAAGCTGAAGTTTCCAAATCATTTCCTAATAGACATTCTACAGGTAAGTCAGTGGCAACCACAACTTTCTTTGGACCAGTAACTCCCCCAGTTGAGATTCACAACAGCCATTGGGTGGCTAACAGTGTTGTTCTGAGCGTCTGTCACTTGGTACTGATGACCAAGTAGGTGTTGCTCAGGGTCAACCAGTTTCTCTATCACCATAGTGACACTGGCACCTGTGTCCCTGTAGGCCTCAACCTGAACACCATTTATTATGGGTAGTTGCTTGTACTTACCCATATTAAAGGGGCAAGCAACTAAGGTGTAAAGGTCAATGCCACCATCAGAGATGAAAACAGCCTCAGTGGTCTCCCTAACTAGACTAACCCCCACTACATTACCAATGGTGAGCCCAGCTACACCCTTTGACTGGCTATTAGTAGTGCTCTTCCCACCACCACTGCTATTAGTAGGGACACTAGTGGAAGCAGTGGGGGTTGTGGTGGAGTAGGAAGGTAGCCTCTTTCTAGTCGTGTTACCCCCACTTTTGGCCTGTTTGTGAGTATATGTCAAGGTGTTTTTACTATCTCACTGGGATCCTGCTAACCAGGGCCCCAGTGTTCATAGTGGAAACCCTATGTTGTCAGTGTGTTTGATATGTGTCACTGGGATCCTGCTAGCCAGAACCCTAGTGCTCATATGTTTGTGGCCTATATGTGTTCCCTGTTTGGTGCCGAACTGTATCACTGAGGCTCTGCTAACCAGAACCTCACTGTTTATGCTCTCTCTGATTTTAAAATTGTCACTGCAGGCTAGTGACTAATTTTACAAATACTTATTGGCACACTGGAACACCCTTATAATTCCCTAGTATATGGTACGTAGGTACCCAGGGTATTGGGGTTCCAGGAGATCCCTATGGGCTACAGCATTTCTTTTGCCACCCATAGGGAGCTCTGACAATTATTACACAGGCCTGCCACTGCAGCCTGAGTGAAATAACGTCCACGTTATTTCACAGCCATTTTACACTGCACTTAAGTAACTTATAAGTCACCTATATGTCTAACCTTTACCTGGTAAAGGTTGGGTGCTAAGTTACTTACTGTGTGGGCACCCTGGCACTAGCCAAGGTACCCCCACATTGTTCAGGGCCAATTCCCCAGACTTTGTGAGTGCGGGGACACCATTACACGCGTGCACTACATATAGGTCACTACCTATATGTAGCTTCACAATGGTAACTCCGAATATGGCCATGTAACATGTCTATGATCATGGAATTGCCTCCTCTATACCATCCTGGCATAGTTGGCACAATCCCATGATCCCAGTGGTCTGTAGCACAGGCCCTGGTACTGCCAAACTGCCTTTCCCGGGGTTTCACTGCAGCTGCTGCTGCTGCCAACCCCTCAGACAGGCATCTGCCCTCCTGGGGTCCAGCCAGGCCTGGCCCAGGATGGCAGAACAAAGGACTTCCTCTGAGAGAGGGTGTTACACCCTCTCCCTTTGGAAAATGGTGTGAAGGCAGGGGAGGAGTAGCTTCCCCCAGCCTCTGGAAATGCTTTCATGGGCACACATGGTGCCCATTTCTGCATAAGCCAGTCTACACCGGTTCAGGGACCCCTTAGCCCTGCTCTGGCGCGAAACTGGACAAAGGAAAGGGGAGGGACCACTCCCCTGACCTGCACCTCCCCTGGGAGGTGTCCAGAGCTCCTCCAGTGTGCTCCAGACCTCTGCCATCTTGGAAACAGAGGTGCTGCTGGCACACTGGACTGCTCGGAGTGGCCAGTGCCATCAGGTGACGTCAGAGACTCCTGCTGATAGGCTCCTTCAGGTGTTGCTAGCCTATCCTCTCTCCTAGGTAGCCAAACCCTCTTTTCTGGCTATTTAGGGTCTCTGTCTCTTGGGATTCCTTAGATAACGAATGCAAGAGCTCATCCGAGTTCCTCGGCATCTCCCTCTTCACCTTCTGCCAAGGAATCGACTGCTGACCGCGCTGGAAGCCTGCAAAACTGCAACATAGTAGCAAAGACGACTACTGCAACTCTGTAACGCTGATCCTGCCGCCTTCTCGACTGTTTTCCTGGTGGTGCATGCTGTGGGGGTAGTCTGCCTCCTCTCTGCACTAGAAGCTCCGAAGAAATCTCCCGTGGGTCGACGGAATCGTCCCCCTGCAACCGCAGGCACCAAAGAACTGCATCACAGGTACCTTGGGTCTCCTCTCAGCACGACGAGCGAGGTCCCTTGAATCCAGCAACTCTGTCCAAATGACTCCCACAGTCCAGTGACTCTTCAGTCCAAGTTTGGTGGAGGTAAGTCCTCGCCTCCCCACGCCAGACTGCATTGCTGGGAACCGCGACTTTTGCAGCTACTCCGGCCTCCGTGCACTTCCGGTGGAAATCCTTTGTGCACAGTCCAGCCTGGGTCCACGGCACTCTAACCTGCATTGCACGACCTCCTAAGTTGTTCTCCGGCGACGTGGGACTCCTTTGTGCGACTTCGAGTGAGCACCGTTTCATGCATCCTCGTAGTGCCTATTTCTGGCACTTCTGCGGGTGCTGCCTGCTGCTGAGAGGGCTCCTTGTCTTGCTCGACGCCCCCTCTGTCCCCTGACGCAATTGGCGACATCCTGGTCCCTCCTGGGCCACAGCAGCATCCAAAAACCCTAACCGCACGATTTGCAGCTAGCAAGGCTTGTTGGCGGTCTTTCGGCGGGAAAACATTTCTGCACGACTCTCCACGGCGTGGGGGATCCATCCTCCAAAGGGGAAGTCTCTAGCCCTTGTCGTTCTTGCAGAAACCTACGCTTCTACTGTCCAGTAGCAGCATCTTTCCACCCACAGCTGGCATTTCCTGGGCATCTGCCCATCTCCGACTTGCTTGTGACTTTTGGACTTGGTCCCCTTGTTCCACAGGTACCCTCGACTGGAAATCCATCGTTGTTGCATTGTTGGTTTGTGTCTTTCCTGCAGAATTCCCCTATCACGACTTCTATGTCCTTTGGGGAACTTTAGTGCACTTTGCATTCACTTTTCAGGGTCTTGGGGTGGGCTATTTTTCTAACCCTTGCTATTTTCTAATAGTCCCAGCGACCCTCTACAAGGTCACATAGGTTTGGGGTCCATTCGTGGTTCGCGTTCCACTTTTGGAGTATATGGTTTGTGTTGCCCCATCCCTATGTGTCCCCATTACATCCTATTGTAACTATACATTGTTTGCACTGTTTTCTAATACTATTACTGCATATTTTGGTATTGTGTACATATATCTTGTGTATATTTGCTATCCTCATACTGAGGGTACTCACTGAGATACTTTTGGCATATTGTCATAAAAATAAAGTACCTTTATTTTTAGTATATCTGTGTATTGTGTTTTCTTATGATATTGTGCATATGACACTAGTGGTACTGTAGGAGCTTCACTCGTCTCCTAGTTCAGCCTAAGCTGCTCTGCTAAGCTACCATTATCTATCAGCCTATGCTGCTAGACACCCTATACACTAATAAGGGATAACTGGGCCCGGTGCAAGGTGCAAGTACCCCTAGGTACTCACTACAAGCCAGTCCAGCCTCCTACATCATGTTATTTCACAGCCATTTTTCACTGCACTTAAGTAACTTATAAGTCACCTATATGTCTAACCCTCACTTAGTGAAGGTTAGGTGCAAAGTTACTAAGTGTGAGGGCACCCTGGCACTGGCCAAGGTGCCTCCACATTGTTCAGGGCAATTTCCCCAGACTTTGTGAGTGCGGGGACACCATTACACGTGTGCACTACAAATAGATCAATACCTATATGTAGCGTCACAATAGTAACTCCGAACATGGCCATGTAACATGTCTAGGATCATGGAATTGTCCCCCCAATACCATTCTGGTATTGGGGGGACAATTCCATGCATCCCCGGGGCTCCGGCATAGAGCGCGGGTACTGCCAAACTAACTTTCCGGGGTTTTCTCTGCAGCTACTGCGGGTTGCCAAACCTCAGACAGGTTTCTGCCCCCCTGGGGCCTGGGCAGCCCAGTCCCAGGAAGGCAGAACAAAGGATTTCCTCTGAGAGAGGGCGTTACACCATCTCCCTTTGGAAATACGTGTGAAGGGCCTGAGAGGAGTAGCCTTTCCTGGCCTCTGGAAATGCTTTGAAGGGCACAGATGGTGCCCTCCTTGCATAAGCCAGTCTACACCGGCTCAGGGATACCCCCAGCCCTGCTCTGGTGCGAAACTGGACAAAGGAAAGGGGAGTGACCACTCCCCTGACCAACACCTCCCAAGGGGAGGTGCCCAGAGCTCCTCCAGTGTGTCCCAGACCTCTGCCATCTTGGATGCAGAGGTGTGAGGGCACAATGGACAGCTCTGAGTGGGCAGTGCTAGCAGGTGACGTCAGAGACCCATCCTGATACATGCTTGCCTTTCTCTGTAGCCAATCCTCCTTTTTGGGCTATTTAGGGTCTCTCCTGTGGGTTTCTCATCAGATAACGAATGCAAGAGCTCACCAGATTTCCTCTGCACTTCCCTCATCGACTTCTGCCAAAGATTGACCGCTGACTGCTCCAGGACACCTGCAAAACCGCAACAAAGTAGCAAGAAGACTACCAGCAACATTGTAGCGCCTCATCCTGACGGCTTTCTCAACTGTTTCCTGGTGGTGAATGCTCTGAGGGCTGTCTGCCTTCACCCTGCACTGGAAGCTAAGAAGAAATCTCCTGTGGGTCGACGGAATCTTCCCCCTGCCAACGCAGGCACCAAACTTCTGCATCACCGGTCCTCTGGGTCCCCTCTCTTCTTGATGAGCGTGGTCCATGCAACACAGGAGCTGGATCCAAGTGTCCCCAACAATCCAGTGGGCCTTCTGTCCAAATTTGGTGGAGGTAAGTCCTTGCCTCCTCACGCCAGACAGTAATCCTGTTTACGGCGTCAACTGCTGCTGCTCGGCCTTCTGTGCACTTTTGCAAGACTCCCTTCATGCACAGCCTAGTCCAGGTCCCCAGCACTCTGTCCTGCAGTGCCCAACTCGCTGAGTTGGACTCCGACTTCGTGGGACCCTCTTTTGTTGTGCTGAGTTGACAGTCATGCTCAGATCTTCTGAATGCCTGTTCAGGTGCTTCTTCAGGTGCTGCCTGCTCATTCATGGGCTCTCTGTGTTGCTGAGTTCCCCCGCTGTCTCCTCTTCCAAGGGGTGACCTCCTGGTCCTTCCCGGGCAGCTCCCAAAATCCTCAACCACGACTCTTGCAACTAGCAAGGCTTGTTTACAGTCTTTCTGTGTGGAAACAACTCTGCATCCTCCAGCACAGCGTGGGACATCTGCTGACCAAAGGAGAAGTTCCTGGTACCTTCCGTTGTTGCAGAATCTTCTGCTTCTTCCACCCTGAGGCAGCCCTTTTGCACCTTCATCTGGGGTTTAGTGGGCTCCTGCCCCCGCTGGACAATTGCGTGACTCATGGACTTGGTCCCCTTCCTTTACAGGTCCTCAGGTCCAGGAATCACTCTTCAGTGCTTTGCAGTCAGTTGTTGTCCTTGCAGAATTCCCTATCTCGACTTTACTGTCTTTCTGGGGTAGTAGGATAACTTTACTCCTTCTTTTCAGGGTCTTGGGTGGGGTATCTTAGACACCCTTAGTGTTTTCTTGCACTCCCAGCGACCCTCTACACACTACACTAAGCTTGGGGGCCATTTGTGGTTCGCATTCCACTTTTGGAGTATATGGTTTGTGTTGCTCCTAGGCCTATTGTCTCCTATTGCATTCTATTGTGTTCTACAGTGTGTGCACTAATTTTCTAACTGTTTACTTACCTGATTTTGGTTTGTGCGTATATTTTGTGTATATTACTTACCTCCTAAGGGATTATATCCTCTGAGATACTTTTGGCATATTGTCACTAAAATAAAGTACCTTTATTTTTAGTAACTCTGAGTATTGTGTTTTCTTATGATATAGTGCTAAGTGATATAAGTGGTATAGTAGGAGCTTTGCATGTCTCCTAGTTCAGCCTAGGCTGCTCTGCTATAGCTACCTCTATCAGCCTAAACTGCTAGAACACTTCTAATCTACTAATAAGGGATAACTGGACCTGGCACAAGGTGTAAGTACCATCAGGTACCCACTATAAGCCAGGCCAGCCTCCTACAATTACCCATGTGGTAATTGCAATGCATGTGGCACAACTGCAATAGTGAAAACACACAAGATGAATGATGTTAACTGGACTTTCAAACACCATTCTAATTGTGGTTCTAAAAATGTGGTGTATTGTATTGAATGCCCATGTAAATTATTTTACATTGGAAAAACTACCCAGGAAGTAAGGAAACGTATTACACAACATCAGCCGCGCAGTTGATGCAAAGTAGAGAATGCTCCCCTTGTTGAACACTATTTGAAAATGTCTCACGCACCAAATGCAATGAAATGGTTTGTTTTAGAAGTTGTAAAATCCCATAAGCACAGACATGGTGTGGATCGCCTGCTTACAATGAGCAAAAATAGATGGATTTGAATGGCCAATACTGTAAAGGAAGGATTAAATCAACAGGTGGAATGGCAATTGTTGGCAACTTTATAGTGTTTGACTGGTATCTTGAGGTTATATGATTGTAGGTATTCTGCAATTCTTCTTGGTTGGATATCTCTTGGCTGTAGGTTGAGTGTGGTGACTCTGGCTTTACTTACTGGTAGTTCACTTATTGGTAGTTTGCTTTTATGAGTGCGACTCAGCATTTATGTGCTCTGGGTATTTGATCCTTTATTGGGCCCCATACAAAGGTCTCAGTATTAGGACTTGGACTATTTGATCACTGAGGTAGGTCTGACTCCATAGCTATTTGTAAATATATATGTATATATATTTGGTGTTGCATGTTATGACGATGTGAAAAATGCATGTTCTACAGTGAGGTTTATGTATGCTATATTTTGGGGTGCCTTGTAAGTGAGCGATTCACTTGCATGTACAGCGTGGTTTGGTACTCTGCAGCCTTTTAGTGTTGTTTAGTGTTTTATTAATGTTTTATTAATGTGGGTTATTTATTGTGTTATAGAGCAACATTTTTGTGCTATAATCCACTTTGACACATTGTCCTGAGGATGGTCTCATGGACGGTTTGAGCCTTTGGAGACCGAAATGTCGACCTTATACTCTCCATGATGCAATTCTTCGCATGAGCTGCTGGAGTCCCTTAGGAGTGATTTTATGATTGTTTGAAAGACTGCAAATAGGACTCAAACCTTTGGTGGATGGATAGTCGGAAGGGTTGGTGGTCTCCTTCTGTCCCTTGGATGTAAAGGGATTGTGGACAAGAGGGGACACCAGTGCATTAGTAAAAAAATCTCTTTATTGCTTTGCTATGCTGACGTATATATTATTAGTGAATATATAAAAAATATTCATTTTCCCAGAAACAAATTACACGTTGTTTGAAGATTTATTCATTTCTGGAATTTAATCTATGGTTAATTACAACATTAATAGTATTTAATATTGCTGAAATATTTCTATGCAAAGGATTCCTCCATGAGCATTGTGTGCTTTACAGTTCAACACCGCACAAACATCCAAGCTTTGGGATATCATGGAAGGCATGGGGATAGATAGGGCCATAGTTGACTTGTTCCACCAGCTACGTTGGCAAATCTTTGCCAAGATATGATATAGCACAGAGGGTTTTGGGGTTTGCCAGGCCTATGCAATGGCAAATTGTTGTGCACTATACTCTGGTCTTGAAAAGTTACTGTGCAAAAGAGTTAGAAATCTGCCAAAGATAGGCTTCCATTTCATACCAGCACTATGGTATGTGGATAATGCAGTTTTATTAGCCAGAACTGCAAATGGGCTGGAGTTCCTCTTGGATGCTTTTAACATTTTCATGAATGATCTTGGATTGAGGACAAACCTCTCTAAGTCATTTACAAAGAAATGAGGACCTAGATTCTCTAAAGTTCAGAAATGTACTATTTCTGGTGAAGAGGTGGTTAAAGTTCAAAATGTTCCCTATCTGGGAGTCCCGCATTTTACTGGAAATGTTTATGAAAAATTAGAGCCTTTCAATTCCAAAGATCCAATTATTCTGTATTTCGTTTTGCCAAAAGGTTGGGGCATAGCCCAGTAAAAAAGACATTCCACATTTATAAAAGTAAATACCTGTCTACTGGCACATCTGATGTGGGAGTATGGGGGTACGTAGAAATCAGCTCTACACAAAAGACTGACAATAGATTTATACGTCGGCTTCTGGCAGTACCACAATCTTCACTCACCATGTGTTGTCATGCTGAGGTGGGTCTTGGGCATGTAGAAAACAATATTAAACTGCAGACATCTGCAGACATTGCTATTGTGGTTAAGAGCATGGAGGAATCCAGAAGCCCAGAATACATATGTTAAGAAAAGTTTCAGTGAGTTAGGGGCCCACAGCTGTACTCAGATCCCAAGGCTTCCTCACACCTAGAACCTGAATCAGTAAAAGGTCTGTATTTTAAATGGTGTCATAATGGGCGTAAGGCAGAATTGCATGCCAGGGATTTTGGTATAACTTTCTGGAACACTATCATGAACCCTGCTCCAGAGGCTTACATCCAAGTCATGTTAAATGAATGGAAATAGATTCCTCCTTACGAGGTTGAATTTTAACCTTGTCCACTTTTTGTCCATGTGATGGAAGGTCCACCTAGAGTACGTTGTACTTTATTATTTTTTTGCAAACTCCACACCACCCATAGGAAACGCTTCCTCATCCCAATACTCCATAGATCCAATATCAGATCTCATGAGCCAATCTTTTACATTTTACAGCTAATAGAGCCTGAGGTGTGCTACGCCATGATTAATTTTATCAAATGATCACTTCTTGCAAGAAAGAGATATTAATATGGACCAATGAATTATGGATGCTTTTATACTATATCATTTTAGTTATAAAGACATAGTTGTCATTTTTGTATATGGCGTTTTAACCTTTTTTCTATCTTACTGATTGTTCTTATACCAATGTATTGGGGTTGAAATGCACTTTTATGACTGTTAATACAGCTGAATAAAGTACAATGTTATTTGATTTGATTTGTGTAGGAGGTAAATGTGCACTCAGATAGAAAGTACATCATTCACAGAACCCACGTATAACGAAGTATACCTGGGAGAGCAGCACAGGGTGGTGGGGTTGAGGGCTTGCAGTTAAGCGTTGGGTAGCAATCTTTAACTGAATGTGGTATGATTATCAAGCAGTTGCACCTGATCATTAAAATGAGTAATGATACTGCCGGAGCTTTTTTTTTTTTAGGACACACTCTAAGTAGTAAGTGGAGTAGACCACCACCTTTTACACATTGTGAGCCGTTCCTGAACTCAAAGTGGGCACTGGGCAACAATGTGAAAGAGGTGCTGCAAGCTAATCAGTTGGCACTTTCACAACTTCTTTTTTCACTTGAGGGAACAATGAACTTAGTGTTAACGCATAGCATGCTGGTATTTCTAGAAATTGCTGTTTCAAGTGTTTAATTTTGTAAGGTCCCTTGCTGGTTCGTGGCCGCTTTACAGCATGTGTTCACATTTCTTCCTGCAGGCAACACTAAAGCAAAGACATGTTCTAGAGCTGCTTGCACCAGGATATCTTCAGTTTTTTAATTACTCCCCCACATATCATTTGATGAAACTATGACACAGGTCATGTATACAATGTACAACAAGGTTTGAGGGGTATTTCCTTTCTCAACATGTTCCTCCAGGCTTCCCACTGTGTTCTAGCCTTTAGCTAAAGGCACGGCCTCTATGGGGTTAAGGGCCAGGACTGTAACATGATCCCACCTCCAAAACAACATAAAAGCATACTGACCTCAATTCAGGGAGGTAGTGCTGCAGAAAAAGGAGCAGGTGTTGTATGAGGAAATCCACTGGGTAAGAGGATTACCTGGGACTCAAAACAACAGTCTGTTTACGCGATGACCACTGCACCAAGGAGACTGAAGAGAAACTCACAACCCCCTTCTCCCAACAGTACTTTCAATGTACTAAATAGCACATGTACCAGTAATGTGGAGGGGTCTGCAAGCCTTTCCCCTAGCTTCTTCCGATCCAGGTCTTTGCTACTCACTCTCACATTTTTGGTAACTATTTTATTTCAACCAAACAACCAAGGGGGTATATTTACAAGGAACTGGTGCATCAGCTCCGATGCGCCAGTTGCCTTGCTCTGCTCTGCGCCCCCTAACAACACCATGGTAGTGAGAGAGCGTAGTTTATATAACCTATATTAGAGCAAAATATCTATATTAATATGTGACGATACTGCATAGAAAACTATAATAATAGCGAATTTGCTTAAACGCGCACCTGAATTAGGACCACGGTAAATGGCCACCAATGTATACCAAACTAATAATGATGAATAAAATGTTTTGTTGTGTTTAATTAAGCTTAACATTCATAATCTTTATAGGCCTTACGTTAAAAAAGGAGGGGGGAGGGACCGGGAGATTAAACTGGTCCAGTGTACACTCTCCCAACCGTAGTATAAACACAAAAAGTACACTGTTCCACGTCAGGAGCAATAGGAAGACCTGAACATTCAGGAGTGAAACCCTCAAGCATCACAATGGATGACTCGCATCATCATCGGGTAATACTCCACGTCAGGCTGGCAGTGCAATGCCTGACGGGCTCCCCAATCAGGGAGCAGCCAGCCGTATTGTTCTAGCTGGTAACTGATAAATATCAGCTATCTTAAACGACTGTGTCTACATTCAGGCACAGACGCACAAAGGAGAGAACACAGAAATGGAAATAAAATTGGTTCTACATCACTACATATTTCATAATTTAATCAATAGCCAGTGATGAAACCAAGGTTAAAAACAAGGGAAAGTCATCAGTTGAGTATCAATGCTCAATTACTTTCACAAACAATAAACTCAAGGGGATGTCATTCTAGACGTGTCTAGGCTAAGTCGTGGTCAGGTCGCCCGCCCCCAAGTTAGGATCAGGCTCCTTGGTAAGTGCGTTCACAGGACGCGGACAATTATTGTGTCATCGTCGGTCCAGACTCAGGACCTACCCTCCGTGAACGCCAAACCGCAAAGACCGGGCGACCTGACCACGACTTAGCTTGTTTACTGCAATGTAAGTGACCGGCTGATATCCCTCTCTTTTTTTAGAACTTGTGCATTGTCACATGTTTAGGATTTAGGAGAAGAGCTGACTAACTTTTTGTAATTTTTGGTCCTGATGAAGCGTCACTGGATCCTCTGGGACCACATGACGCGAAACATGTCGACCTAGTTCAGGGGACGTCTAGAATGACATCCCCTTGAGTTTATTGTTTGCGAAAGTAATTGAGCATTGATACTCAACTGATGACTTTCCCTTGTTTTTAACCTTGGTTTCATCACTGGCTATTGATTAAATTATGAAATATCTAGTGATGTAGAACCAATTTTATTTCCATTTCTGTGTTCTCTCCTTTGTGCGTCTGTGCCTGAATGTAGACACAGTCGTTTAAGATAGCTGATATTTATCAGTTACCAGCTAGAACAATACGGCTGGCTGCTCCCTGATTGGGGAGCCCGTCAGGCATTGCACTGCCAGCCTGACGTGGAGTATTACCCGATGATGATGCGAGTCATCCATTGTGATGCTTGAGGGTTTCACTCCTGAATGTTCAGGTCTTCCTATTGCTCCTGACGTGGAATAGGCCTTACGTTAGCCTGAGCTGTAAGATTTAGCTGCCCAGCTCTCATATTAAATGCATTTTCCTGTTTTTCCAGTGTGCTGACTCGCAAAGGGCCATGACCCTGCAAATGTTCTTTTTCTTCAACTTGGAAGACGAATGTATCTATGTTAACACCGTTCCCAAGCGCATATTCGGTGCCTTGGTTTAAAAGTACTGTATGAGCAAATTGAAACAAGTGTAGATTAATGTTATGTACAAGGTCACTTAGACCGATGGACAATGAATCTGCTGACCCAAAGGACGTGCCAAAGAGTGAAGTAACGCCGGATGTGCCACCTCCGAAGACGTCAATGATGAAGACCAATCAAAGAACCATGAATTAATGTGGGGTGACAATTGAGATTACCAAATGCTAAATTTGATAGGTTCAAGATAGTGGAGTATAGTAAGTGTCCAATAGAATTTTGGGGGAATGTACTACGAAAAAGGGATAAAAACCCATGTCACAGAAGGGTCATTGGAATTAGGTAGGGAATGCTATTGATTTTATCCAGAAACTCTGTCACTCTGTTTGGTGACTTTGAGACTTATTAAAACCATCCACACCCATAGACGACCCATTTACTTTTTCCTCCTTAAGAGGGAAGAGCCCCTTATGTCCTTTAGATGAAATTTAGTTCATGGCGTTTTGACTGATGTCCTGAAGACGAAGACTGAACCTGTGCGCTGACCTAACCTTTGGAGGGTAATTATGACAATGCAATTTGTAATTTGTCTGTTTTTTCTTTTCCTTTCTAGGTACCAACTGCTAAATTTTGACAGAGACCATAGCTAGATGTTTTCCAAAATGGTGTTCTAAATTGTTTTGCATGAAGCCCAACATGCCAATGCTAATCAGTGGTTAGGACAGGTGATCACTAAATTGACGCAAATAGACAAACGACTGGCGTTATGCTATGTTGAACTGTCGCGTATTTGACACTTTGCTGTATTCAGATCTATGTTTGCGCCGTGTTACACTTTGATGTTTATGATTCTTGCATTATTGAAATCTTACCAAAGTTGCCATATCGTAACTATGCTATTGTGTTTCTTGGCTTTGAGATTGACGCACCTAATTCTAGATTGTAACTAATAGGGAATAAACTTCATAAAATTCTATCAAAGGTGTGGTTATTCATGGCTGAAAGGTCATGGTTGCATCGTCAATTTGATTAATGTCTTTAACCAAAGTGAAATGTATTGTGGCAATAAATATTGATGACATTATTGATATATTGATTGACATATTGATCAGCTATCTCGTCCTGCGGTGTCTCTCAACAGGGTCAAAAGATTCTTTGGCCTAAAACGAGTCTAATGTGTAAAAAATTAACATAAAAGGACGCGTTAACAGTTCTGGTAGCAGAGCGACGGTTTGGGCCTTTGGGGCCCTCTGACGGAGAATCATTGTTTAAATTGTTTTTCTGTGATAATGCAAGTTGGAGGTATGATGGGTTTCTAAGTTCACCATGACTTTCCCGGGATCTCGGAGCCTGCCTAAGTGAGTTGAGAATGTTCTCGGCGTCATAGTGTGTGTGGTATAGGGTTTTGCGCTTGCTCAGCTTATGCCTTTTCGCAGGTGATTGTGAAAATTTAGGGGGTGATTCTAAGTCTGGCGGGTTGCGGAGGCCGCCCGCCAGACTTCCCCCCTCCAGAATACCGCACCGCGGTCGGAAGACCGCTGCGGCTATTCTATGTTTTACACTGGGCTGGCGGCGACCGCCAAAAGGCCGCCCGCCAGCCCAGTGTAAAACTACCTTCCCACGAGGACGCCGGCTCACAATTGAGTCGGCGGAGTGGGAAGGTGCGACGGGTGCAGTTGCACCCGTCGCGAATTTCAGTGTCTGCAAAGCAGACACTGAAATTCTTTATGGGGCCCTCTTACGGGGGCCCCTGCAGTGCCCATGCCATTGGCATGGGCACTGCAGGGGCCCCCAGGGGCCCCGCAACACCCCATACTGCCATCCTGTTCCTGGCAGGAGAACCGCCAGGAACAGGATGGCGGTATGGGGTGTCAGAATCCTCCATGGCGGCGCAGCTTGCTGCGCCGCCATGGAGGATTCATTTGGGCAGCGGAAAACCGGTGGGAGACCGCCGGTTTTCCACTTCTGACCGCGGCCGAACCGCCGCGGTCAGAATGCCCAGCGGGGCACCGCCAGCCTGTTGGCGGTGCCCCCGTCATTTTAGCCCTGGCGGTCTTGGACCGCCAGGGTTAGAATGACCTCCTTAGTGTATTTAGGCCAGGTAAATGTTGTTTTAGTAGGAGTGGGCGTACTCCGCAGTATGAGAGTAGGGAAGTCGGCGTACTTCACATGAGTGTGGCGCTTTGTGCTCAAAATTATCCACGTGGTTGGTTGTTTATGTACGGACCCGTCGTGGTCTAAGACTCCGGAGTATATTGACAAGTGTAGGAGACACTTGGGTTTATGTTGTGATCTGTGCGGTTTAGTAGGTCAATCGGGCGTGATTGACAAGTCGAGTTTGAGTCAAAAAGTATGCGTGAAACCTTTGATGGAGATTTGGCAAGCTCTAAAGTGCACTATGGCGAACCATTGACAAGTCGAGAGTAGAATTTGCGGGTCAAATTCTGCTTGCGTATGAGGGGACTGAGAAAGAGAGAGTAGCGGCCGAGGCTTCAAGTGAAACCTCTGTAAAGTTCTGAAGCGAATGTGTTACCCTTCCTGTAGTAAACCGACAGATTTGTGTTGTTGTTAATGTGCTCGCAGTGAGATTTTGCATTAGTTTGTGTGAATCCAGTGGGGGGCAGACGAGCCGCAAGACTTTGTCAGCTGCAATGTGTGAGTGTGACGTCAGTGGTGCCGTGCTGAGTTAGGTCAGTTGTCGAGAGGGGTCGCGCACGGATTGGCTGCCGTCCGTGAAAGACAATAGGTTGAGAAAGGTGGGTGAAGAGTGTCCTGGGATTTAAAGTCACTTTCTTAAATACAAATAAGAAAAGAAACGCAAAGATGAATTTTGTCAAGGCTTTTAAGAGTGCTCTGAAAGGAGATATGTATATTATGACAACTGATGGGGAGCCTACACCGCCTGAGGGTACTCCAGCTTACATGGTTATGGAGGAGAAGGGTGTTGCGCCTTGCTTATAGATGAAACAGTGGCACAAGTTAACAGAGAAAGAGGGGTGTTTAGCGTTCCCAGAACTTGGGACGTTTAATCCAAAGGTGCTAGAGAACTTAAGGTGGATGCTAAGTACACAAAAACCACCTCCGAGGCCAGCTCAATATGAGGCTTTAGCAATTTGGGACTTAATGGCTATTAAACATACACAAGAGAGGTTCCAGAGAAGGCTAAAAAGGGCAGAAAAATCCTATGCGGAAGCTAGGTGGGATAACGAGAACATAATGTGGAGACGAGGGATTGTTGACGGATTAAAATTGTTCCCCGCAATAGCTCAAGGAGAAGAGTCACAGGGAAAGAAAGCCTCCTGTAAAACAGATAAGGACTCTAGTAAGTCTAAAGAGAATAAGAGACCGTGGGAAGAGGAAGACAATTCAGACGATGAGGAATTCATGGACCGATTATTACATGATCGCCCGCCACCTTATGCGGTGAGCGACAGTGTTCCAAGCACTAGCATAGGTCCTGGGAACCAGACGCAGGAGAAGGGAGTTACTGAGACGGTACAGACTAGTGATACGACTTCGATACAGAATGGTGTCAGTGTACCCACTGCGCCAGACATGCAGATACAGTTGCAACCTCCACCGCAGATACAGAGAATCTACCCAGACGTCCCAGTACTTGAGACTACTACAAATCTGATAGTGCCGCCAGACCCGATATATACAAAATTGAGGTTAGTGCAGATTGAGTCAACTCCGAAATTGCTGTCCCAGCCGCAGCCACAATTGATACCAGGGTACAACCCAGTAGCTGGTCTTCCATTGGTACCTGTCCCGGGTACTTTGGAACAGACCTATGGAGTTACTGCTCCATGAAGTTTGGGACCGGGTCAGACACCTGCTGCAATATCGTTACCAATTACCGTCGGACCCCCAGTGCCATTATACGCACAAGGCAAACCTGGTGCATGTGATCAGGGAGTAATAACCCAAGATGCGATAAGAGGAGGGCCCATAGGAACTCCCCAGAAAATGGCTCCAGGAGAACAAGCAGTCGAAAAGCAGAGGTCCTTAATAGACCTTAGCCCAGTAGAAGCACCCTTAGAAGCAATGCATCAGGCAGGGTTAGGGGTTTTAACTTCACAGACGATGAGTACGAACACCTCACAGTCGCCAAGGATACATGCAGGGAACATTTCACTGCAAGGTTTTACAGTGCAGCAGCTAAATGAATGGCTGGGAAAAACTTATACTTCGCAAAAGACTACAGTGACTGCAGTAGAACCGGAAAAGGTAGGGCAAGATGACTACCTAAATTTTGTAAGACTGGGAGTGGAAGCTGCTGAATTAGTGGAAGGTATGAGGGGGGTAAACAGATTAGAGTACTACACTGAAGCAGAATTGAGATGCCTGTGTCCTAAGATTACTAAAGAAGTGGGCAAGGTGCATCAGAGATTAGCAAACCTGGCAGACAAATACTATATTGACATTGAAAACACTAAACATTTGAAAAGAAGTTACAGAATAGACTTTGATTCGAAAGATTTTGAACACATAAGGTCTGCTGGGATGAAGGCACACTTAAAAGAGCTATTGCAAAGTGCGCAAATTTGGGGTGCATTAGAAAAATGGGAAGGCAGATGGGCAAAGAAGAGAGATAAGGAAAAAGGTGACAGTCCAGGGTCAAGTCAGACCCGACACAGAATCAGTAAAAATACTACCCATGAGAGAAACAGCTGGTGGTGTTTTAGTACATGTACCGTGGACCAGAGGAGACATCCTATCCTTTACTAACGATTATCCCAGATTGAGGGAGAAACCGATCGAGTGGTATCAACAAACAGAGAGGTTTGTGAAGCTTGCGAAGTGTCACTAGGAAGACTTGAATACCTTGTTTGAGATCATTGTTCCGCCTGATTTGTGGCTCGAGTGTAAGAGAGGGGTAGATTGGCTGACGAAGGTGTCACCCAAGAAGCTGCAATACTGTCAGAAAGAGGTGAAATACCTAGAGCACCTAATTGAAAGAGGGTCCCGAAGAATATCGAAGGAAAGAATAACAGCCATTTTGCAAATGAACCCTCCAACAACAAAAAGAGATGTCAGAATGTTTTGGGGAATGGTTGGCTACTGTCGCCAGTGGATTTCCAACTTCTCGATCATCTCAAAACCTTTGATAAAACTGACAGGCAAAGAGATCAAGGTTGAGCCATATACCATAGCCTTGTCCAAAGAAGAGCTTGAGTCATTTATGGAATTGAGAGAGTGCATGTGTAGGGCACCAGCGTTAGGTATGCCTGATTATACAAAGCCTTTTCTACTGTTTTGTCATGAACATGATGCTTGTTCTTTGTCTGTCTTGACACAGGTCCATGGAGGTGCAAATCGCCCTGTAGCGTATTTTTCAGCTACCTTGGACCCCGTCGAAGCAGCCTTACCAGGTTGTTTGTGCGCAGTTGCAGCAGTTGGTCAGAGCCTTACACAGTGTGAAGGCATAGTCATGGGATGCCCCCTAACTGTAATGGTTCCGCATTCAGTTGAAATTTTGTTGACTCAAACTAAAACTCAGCACATGACAAATGCCCGCCTTACTAAATATGAGACAATTATACTGGGGTCACCTAATGTTTCACTGAAACGATGTACTGTGTTGAACCCGGCAACTCTACTTCCTGCTGAGAATACTGAAATTAACAATGAGGAAGAATTTGAGCATGATTGTCTTGAGGTAACGGAATTATGTACCAAACCACGACCAGATATTCAAGACACACAGCTGAAAGAAAATGATTGTATCATGTTTGCTGATGGGTCTTGTTTAAGAGATTCCATCGGAACACTGAGGGCTGGTTACACTGTATGTACCATAGCTGGTATCATTGAAGCTTCCTGGCTCGAGAAAGTGTTTTCCGCTCAAGTGGACGAATTGATTGCCCTTACTAAGGCATGCCACGCAGCTGTGAATCTGAGAGTCACTATCTATACTGACAGCAGATATGGATTCGGAATTGTACATGATTTTGGCCAACTGTGGTCGCAGAGAGGTTTCATGACCTCTTCTGGTTCTCCTGTGAAAAATGGTGAACAAATAAAGGATTTGTTACATGTGATTCAGTTATCTCTTGAAATTGTCGTGGTAAAATGCAATGCTCACGTTAAGTCACAAGACTTTGGGGGTGATTCTCACCCTGGCGGGCGGCGGAGGCCGCCCGCCAGAGTTCCCCCCTTCAGAATACCGCACCGCGGTCATTAGACCGCTGCGGGTATTCTGGGTTTTACACTGGGCTGGCGGGCGACTGCCAAAAGGCCGCCCGCCAGCCCAGTGTAAAACAACCTTCCCACGAGGATGCCGGCTCCGAATGGAGCCGGCGGAGTGGGAAGGTGCGACGGGTGCAGTGGCACCTGTCGCGAATTTCACTGTCTGCAATGCAGACAGTGAAATTCATTGTGGGGCCCTCTTACGGGGGCCCCAGGACACCCCATACCGCCATCCTGTTCCTGGCGGGCGAACCGCCAGGAACAGGATGGCGGTATGGGGTGTCTGAATCCCCATGGCGGCACAGCGAGCTGCGCCGCCATGGAGGATTCAGAAGGGCAGCGGAAAACCGGCGGGAGACCGCCGGTTTTCCACTTCTGACCGCGGCCGAACCGCCGCGGTCAGAATGCCCTGCGGGGCACCGCCAGCCTGTTGGCGGTGCCCCCGTCATTTTAGCCCTGGCGGTCGACGACCGCCAGGGTTAGAATGACCCCCTTTGTGTCTATGGGAAACGGTTATGCAGAACAAGTCGCAAGTTTTGCACATTGAACTGTATATCTTTCAAGGAACAGTGGGAATTGTTACTGCAAACTGAAAATGACACATGTTTGAACCTTGCATTAAGGGTGGTGGATACCTTAGATGAGCTAAAAACATTACAGGGTCGTGCCAGAAAAGAGGAAAAACTTTCCCGGCAGAGAATGCAATGTGTACAGTGGGCTGATGATTTATGGGTTTCAGAGGAGGAGAAATTAGTTTTGCCAAATAGCCTTCTGTCACAATTCGCCAGGCTATACCATGGACAGGCTCACCTTGGGAGAGATGCAATGATCAGGTCATTCAAAATCAATTGGTTCAACCCAAAATATAGACATGCCGCAGATGTTACCTGTCACAGATGCATCATCTGTCAACAGATGAATGCCGGAAAAGGAACTGTGGTAACTTTGAGCCACATTGGGAGAGCTGGTGGTCCTTTCAGCAAAATGCAAATGGATTTCATTGAGATGCCTGTTTGTGGAGGATTGAAGTACGTGTTGGTGATTGTATGTGTTTTCAGTCACTGGATTGAAGCCTACCCCACACGTAGAAATGACAGCCTCACAGTTGAAAAGCTGCTACTTAGAGAACTAATACCAAGGTTCGGGTTTTCGGTCTCTATAGAATCAGATAGGGGCAGACACTTCGACAATGAGGTGATTAAACTTCTATTTGCCGCACTAGACATTGAACAAAAGCTGCATTGTAGCTACCGTCCTAAAGCATCAGGACTAGTAGAGCAAATGAATGGTACTCTGAAATCAAGAATGGCAAAGATGTGGGCAGCTACCAATATGAAATGGCCAGATGCATTGCCCTTAGTGCTGATGTCAATGAGGAACACCCCTGATAAGAAAACAGGACTATCTCCCCATGAAATCCTCATGGGCAGAGCTATGAGGGTGCCATCAGTACCTGCAAATGCTCTAGTGAATATCACAGATGATATGGTGTTGGACTACTGCAAAGGTTTGGCTGACGTGATTCGCCCTTTTTCTCACCAGGTAGAGGCTAACACATTGCCACCGATCGGAGATCCAGGTCACACCCTACACGCCGGTGACTGGGTGGTTGTCAAGAAGCACCTGAGAAAGTCGTGTTTGGAGCCGCGTTGGAAAGGGCCATATCAAGTAATATTGACAACAACCACTGCTGTGAAACGTGCAGGCATTCCAAATTGGATACATGCCAGTCACACAAAGAAGGTAACATGTCCAACTGACGAGGAACTTTAAGTTTCCGGCACAACAGTTCCAGGAAGAGGAGTCTTAGGGCCAGAAAGTAGCCAAGAAGGAACTGAGACTACGGGAGAGCCCACTGAGAACAGCCTCGTCCCTCAAACAGTGAATGAGTTCGAGAGAGGTGACAGAGTGCCTACCTCAGTAGAGGCGCCAGGAGAACTAAGTCAAGGAGAGGTTATCCCAGAAGTAGACGGATACGGGTTAGAACTAGAACCCGTTACTGATCAAGAGGAAGAAGAAGGAGAAGAAGGGGAAATAATAGAAAGAGATCAGAGTGTACCGACATCCCCTGAGCCAGTTGCAGGTTCATCAAGTGAAAACACCATATCACAAGAGGAGGGTGCTTTTCAGCGTCCTGAAAAGACATATCGGAAGAAGACGCATAAAGGTGATAACTGGCCAGAGAAACCACTTATAAGGATAAGAAGCATACCAGATGAAACCATAACGGAGGAAACTGATACATCCCGAGTGGAGGATCTAAGTGAAGGAGAACTGCAAGGTGAACGCAGATTGAAGAGAAAGAGTCGCAAACAGAAGATATACAGGTCCTGAATGGGCGTATGCTACAACATCTGAATGGCAACAAGAATTCCTAGCATTCTGTTTGGATCGAGAAGTACCAGGTCAATACTACGGTACCTGAATTAACTCAAAGAGAGACTTTGTTAAAAATCGAAAATTGAAAACTAAGAAAGAGACTTATAAATTACCGGATGTGACATTAGAACCTGATTTGACATCGAGAAACCTGATTATGACAAGCTGCTAACCTGATTTTACGAAGGGGTCCTGGAGCGAGTGAAGACGCTGTAAATACACGCAAAAGAAAAAGAAAAAAAAAAAAAGAGTTCTATATCACTCTCGAGTTGACTGTTATTCTGCTATTTGATTCTATGCTGACATGGCTTATAATAGAGGTAGTAATAAGGGAAGTAAGGTGTGTGGTTGGTTAAGCCTTATAATAGGTATTGTGTGCGCAATAATAATTGTGAGAGTGATTGTGGGAATGCCGTGGTTGGAGAAAAAGACTATTAACGCTACTTCAAAACCTGAAACTACAACACTAACACCATGGGAGATGTTTGAGCAAGATGCAAGACACTTGCATGAGGGAACTAATTCAAAGGGGGAACTTTCTACTAATGTCTTCTATCGCTTGCTGAATGAGTATGTGGAGACCATGGATGAGAAAGACTTATGTGTGTACCAAAATTCCTTCATCTGTGCAAGAAGGGGTTACTTACCATAGCCTTCCTCTAACATACGGGATTAGCTGTAGTTTGCTACTAACCAGATTCTATAATCAAGAGCATGTGCAATACTTTTACTCATATCTGGATGTTGTGTTTTCCTTTGTGACTGTGATTGAATTCTTGAATAAGCTAGCTAAGGAACATGATATAAAAATAGTTAGAGGATTCTTTGATCCAACGCTTACATTTGGAACTGCTTATGCACATCGCAACAATCTGACCTGCTTATTGTCACCTGTAGAGAAAAGCTTTTTAGATCACACTGATGATAGACGCAAAGCATTAAAAGAAAGATTAGAAAAAGGATTAGAAAAGTGCACATATGCAAATGATTATGCTTACACCGCAATCAAAACACAAGGCAAACTAGCTATAGATGCATTACATGTAGGTAGGCTTTGTATATATAGGCCGAAATCTGAGCAGGACAATTTGTTTGTGGGAACGAGCGAATCTAGACATGTGTTCTTGTTTCAGAGTAAATTGACATTTATGTTGAATGGAGAGGATCCAGCGATCCCTGGGATTTATTACATCTGTGGACTTAATGCTTATTACTGTCTCCCTAAGGGATGGTATGGGATACGGTATTTGGGAATAGTTTTCCCAAAGATTTACCAGATTGATAACTTAAAGCAAATGCCTAAAGCATCTGAATTACAACATGCTAGGCAGAAACGAGACTCAGTGGCTGCTGTCACTGGTGATATATTTGGAGCTATAATCTCTTCAGTAGGGGTTATCTTGAATTCTATAAAGATTCAAAAGTTGTCTACTATTGTGGATAACATGCTGACAAATTTTACAGGGCTATACTCCTGATGGATACTGAACTTGCTGCAGAAAGAGCTATGACTCTTCAAAATCGTCTTGCTTTAGACATTGTTTTAGCAAAGAGCGGAGAGGTCTGCAAGATGCTCAACAAGCGCTATTGCTGCTCATTCATTCCGGACAATAGTAAAAAGATTAGAGGTATACTTACTAACCTAACTAGAGATAGTGCAGATTTGAAGGATTTGAAGGAACCCGGAGTTTGGGAGAAATTTGGAAAGGGAATTGCCAGAGTAGGGAGCTGGTTTACCAACATTTGGAATGGGGTTCTTGCAAAAATACCAAAGGGTCTATTAATTGTTCTGGCCTGTCTATTAGGATTATGGGGGGCATGCAAAATTAATGATAACATTTAGAAAAAATTGACCAAAAGAACCAGGAGAAATGAAGAAAGTGAAAGAGAGAAAATGTTCAATGAAATTTGGGAGAGCTCACATAAGGGACAAGATGTTGAAATGTGCATTATGTGTAAAGTGAAAAATTGAAGTGAAAGGTCAAGAGAGAGGTTTGTGTGATGACGAGCGTCATCAGAGGAGGGATTGAGAGAGCGTAGTTTATATAACCTATATTAGAGCAAAATATCTATATTAATATGTGACGATACTGCATAGAAAACTATAATAATAGCGGATTTGCTTAAACGCGCACCTGAATTATGACCACGGTAAATGGCCACCAATGTATACGCAAACTAATAATGATGAATAAAATGTTTTGTTGTGTTTAATTAAGCTTAACATTCATAATCTTTATAGGCCTTACGTTAGCCTGAGCTGTAAGATTTAGCTGCCCAGCTCTCATATTAAATGCATTTTTCTGTTTTTCCAGTGTGCTGACTCGCAAAGGGCCATGACCCTGCAAATGTTCTTTTTCTTCAACTTGGAAGACGAAGGTATCTATGTTAACACCGTTCCCAAGCGCATATTCGGTGCCTTGATTTAAAAGTATGAGCAAATCGAAACAAGTGTAGATTAATGTTATGTACAAGGTCACTTAGACCGATGGACAATAAATCTGCTGACCCAAAGGATGTGCCAAAGAGTGAAGTAACGCCGGATGTGCCACCTCCGAAGACGTCAATGATGAAGACCAATCAAAGAACCATGAATTAATGTGGGGTTACAATTGAGATTACCAAATGCTAAATTTGATAGGATCAAGATAGTGGGGTATAGTAAGTGTCCAATAGAATTTTGGGGGAATGTACTACGAAAAAGGGATAAAAACCCATGTCACAGAAGGGTCATTGGAATTAGGTAGGGAATGCTATTGATTTTATCCAGAAACTCTGTCACTCTGTTTGGTGACTTTGAGACTTATTAAAACCATCCTCACCCATAGACGACCCATTTACTTTTTCCTCCTAAAGAGGGAAGAGCCCCTTATGTCCTTTAGATGAAATTTAGTTCATGGCATTTTGACTGATGTCCTGAAGACGAAGACTGAACCTGTGCGCTGACCTAACCTTTGGAGGGTAATTATGACAATGCAATTTGTAATTTGTCTGTTTGCTTTTCCTTTCTAGGTACCAACTGCTAAATTTTGACAGAGACCATAGCTAGAGGTTTTCCAAATTGGTGTTCTAAATTGTTTTGCATGAAGCCCAACATGCTTATGCTAATCAGTGGTTAGGACAGGTGATCACTAAATTGACGCAAATAGACAAACGACTGACGTTATGCTATGTTGAACTGACGCGTATTTGACACTTTGCTGTATTCAGATCTATGTTTGCGCCGTGTTACACTTTGATGTTTATGATTCTTGCCTTATTGAAATCTTACCAAAGTTGCCATATCGTAACTATGCTATTGTGTTTCTTGGCTTTGAGATTGTCGCACCTAATTCTAGATTGTAACTAATAGGGAATAAACTTCATAAAATTCTATCAAAGGTGTGGTTATTCATTGCTGAAAGGTCATGGTTGCGTCGTCAATTTGATTAATGTCTTTAACCAAAGTGAAATGTATTGTGGTGATAAATATTGATGACATTATTGATATATTGATTGACATATTGATCAGCTATCTCGTCCTACGGTGTCTCTCAACTGGGTCAAAAGATTCATTGGCCTAAAACGAGTCCTAATGTGTAATAAATTAACATAAAAGGACACTTTAACAGTCGCGCTGTATTTACAATACAGTACACCATGGCGTACGTTAGCACAACGCAGTTGCTGGACTAGTACACCATGGCGTACGTTAGCACAACGCACTTTACTGGACTAGTGCCCAAAATGTGGGCGCTAGTCCAGCAAAGTTCAGGGCGGCCTCTAAGATAAAGCACTAGTGTCACTTTAACACCTCCCCTGAGCATGTGTTAAAAAATGACGCTAGAATGGTGCAGTGAAATCTCGTAGATTTTACTGCACCATTTTTTTGGGCCTCCATGAGGGGGAAGTTCTTCCTTGCATACATTATACCTGCCACAGGTTTAATGTGGCGCAAGGGTTTACAAAGTGGCCCAATGGTACCATTGTGGACCTTTGTAAATACAGCGCAGGGTGAGGGCCTGTTTAGCGCTGCTGTAGCAAAATAAAATGATGCTACGGCAGAGCTAACTGGCGCAAGGGGCTTGTAAATTTGCCCCCAAGTTTCTCTCAGTTGTATTTATACCAGTGGTTGTTTGATGAAATTGGAAACCAAAAGTCACAAGTATGCACTATATGGGATCAGTTAGGCATAATTCATGGCACAAGAATCTTGTCTCTGACAGAATGCGAGTCACTGTTATAGAGGGGCAGTGCACACTTTATGCAGAATTTGTTGTAGGACTTGATCAATTAATAATGGCATCTGGGGATGCCTCCCAGTTGTTTCCATCAAGGCCTCTGTGTGTAGGGCAAGATTGCTTGCCATTCCATAGGGAAGAAACCAGCACTCATTTATTCATTAAGGCTAAGGTTGTTTGATGTGCTGTACTAGGGAGTAGAGTGTTGTGTTTGGGGCTTTAATCAGGGAGAAGTAGAGTGGATCTTATAGGTAGTTAATGGTTATGTAAACGTCTGACGCTTTAATTTTTATGATAATCTTTTTTATTCTTTTTTTTTTAGAGTCCTCACTTATAACAAAAGACAGCAGGAGCCATAAAGTGTCCCGACTTTGGTCAGATCCCTAACCCACAGATTGACACCAAAGAGGCAGCCTCCATCAACCTGAGGAGAGGAGGTATGAGGGCGGAGGGTCAGAACAGATCCACACCTCCACCTCCTCTCTGTTGCGTCTTAGTGCTTAATCATTGGACTCTTACCATAATCAAATACCAAGAGTTAATTCAGATTAAGTCTCCCTGGGCTATAGAAAGTTAGCTCTGTAGAGGGCCAGAAAAGGTTTGCACATTCTCTGACACTTAACCGAGCCATTACTACAGTCTAGGTCAAAGATTCTCTTCACTGACAATAGCCAATCAGTATAGGTGGGGGGGAGACTGGAGATCCACTTAGTGCATATTTCCCGCCGTGCTATCAGCAACAAGTTAAAAAAAAAAAGGTGCGCCAGAGGTCTCTCCAATTTATCGTGCATATTCCTCTCAACACCCTCATATAGTCCAAATACAATTAATGGTAGAGCTATCTCAGCTCGTCTATTTATGATAGATAAAATCATCTTGCTCACTTTTTCCCAGAATATTTGAATCCCCAGACACTGCCACCAGAAATGGATATCGTCTGCGCCCTCTAGATCTCACTTCGGGCAGTAACTCTTCCTTTGGAATCCTATTCTAGCAAGCCTTCTGGGGGTCCAATAAGCCCAGTACACTGTAAACAGGTGGTTCCTCCGGAGGGGAGCGGATTTTACCACAGCCCAAAGTGTATTCATAGATGCCTGCCAAAAATGAGGGAGGTCCAGTGCAGGAAAGTCAGATTTCCACCCCTCTACGGGTAATGGAAGAGAGGCATCTTCGGCTTGTGGTAATACCCAAAAACACCTTAAACACCTTAAAACTTCTTTCTTTAATCTCTGGGAGCCAATGATTTCACTTTCCCACCCGTGGAATGCCCGGCCTCAGGCTTTCCTTGTACCCAGCTTTTAATTTGTATGTATTTGAACCTGGATAACTTAGCATTTGTTGCTTCCGATGGAGACTCCCAGATGACCACTATTACCCCTAGATAACGAATTTCATTTTTCTCTAATACACTGCCTTGTGGACCATTCCAGGACATTACTTCAGATTTATCTATGTTGGCTTAGTTGCCAGAAATGTCCCCAAAACCAGCTATAATTTCAAAAAGTGCGGAAAAGCAATTTGAGACTTCTGTGTATAAACCAGGAGATCATCTGCATACAGGGCCTCCTTCAGAACCCAGCATTGATGGTGAAAGGGTATTATTGTCTGATCTAGTCCAATTCTCCTAGCCAAAGGTTCAATATATAAATTAAAAAGAAGAGGAGAAAGAGGACATCCCTGTCATGTTCCTTGTTCAATTTTAAAGTGTGGAGATAAAATACGGTTAACCAAAACCCTTGCTGTAGGTGCCTTATAGATAGCTTTAATTGCCTTAAGGAAATTATTTCCCAAGTTGTTGCGTTCTATTGCTGCCTGCAGAAAAAGTCAGCTTACTTTATCAAACGCCTTTGCGGCATCGATTGTTAATATAGTGAGAGGAATGTTAGTGATAGTAGCGATATCAATTGCAGAAACTAAATCATGTGTCAGATCCCCTAAGTGCTAATTTCCCATGAAACCTTTCTGATTGTTGTGTACCAAGTCACCAATCACATTATCCATCCTCCTAGCAATTAATTGTGCAAAAATGTTATAATCATTATTAAGCAATAAAATGGGTCTGTACGAATCACATCTCCTAGAATCTTTCTGTGGCTTTATTATTAAGGTTATAATAGCTTTGTTCCATGAGGTCACAACTGGGAAAGACTCTATAAATATTGAATTCATCAACTGAGTCAAAACTGGCACAAGGTATTCTTTCAGGAGATTGTGGCCCATATTTATACTTTTTGACTCTAAACTGCGCTAACGCAGTTTAGCGTCAAAAAATTTAGCGCCGTCTAACGCCATTCTGAAGCGCCATGCGGGCGCCGTATTTATGGAATGGCGTTAGCCGGCGCTAGCAGACCGGCGCTGCCTGGTGTGCGTGGAAAAAAAACACGTAGACCAGGCAGCGCCGGCGTAGGGGGAAAATGGCGTTAGGGCGTCTTAAAATGGGGCAAGTCAGGTTGAGGCAAAAAAATCGCCTCAACCCGATTTGCGCCATTTTTTTCGACGCCCAGACGCCATTTAAATGACTCCTGTCTTAGTAAAGACAGGAGTCATGCCCCCTTGCCCAATGGCCATGCCCAGGGGACTTATGTCCCCTGGGCATGGTCATTGGGCATAGTGGCATGTAGGGGGGCACAAAGAAGGCCCCCCTATGCCACCAAAATAAATTAAAAAATATAAGAAATTATACTTACCTGAACTTACCTGAATGTCCCTGGGGTGGGTCCCTCCATCCTTGGGTATCCTCCTGGGGTGGGCAGGGGTGGCAGGGGTGTCCCTGGGGGCAGGGGAGGGCACCTGTGGGCTCATTTTGAGCCCACAGGCCCCTTAACGCCTACCCTGACCCAGGCGTTAAATAGTGGCGCAAATGCGGGGGTTTTTGACCCGCCAACTCCCGGGCGTGATTTTTGCCCGGGAGTATAAATACGACGCATTTGCGTCGCCGTCATTTTTTTAGATGGGAACGCCTTCCTTGCATCTCATTAACGCAAGGAAGGCGTTCACGCAAAAAAATGACGCTATTTGCCCATACTTTGGCGCTAGACGCGTCTAACGCCAAAGTATAAATATGGCGTTAGTTTTGCGCCGAATTTGCGTCGAAAAAAACGACGCTAATTCGGCGCAAACGGAGTATAAATACGGGCCTGTATACTTCAGCTGGTATTCCGTCTGGGCCCGGAGCCTTCCCATTTTTCAACCCTGCAATAACATTATCCACTTCGCTGGAATGAAAACATTGATTGACAGTCTGGTTCTTATCTGGTTTTAGCCTAGGGGGGATATCTCCCCTCAACCAATTATCAGTCACCTCTTTCGAGGCCACTGTATCTTCCCTGTATAGTTCCGAGAAAAACTAAACAAACTCTCCTGCAATATCTTGATCATCTGAGGAAGTTCTGCCCAACTCGTCTATCATTATACCTTTAATAGTATTCCTAACATTGTCAGACCTGCTTTTCCAGGCTAGTAACCTTCCTCACTCCTCGCTGTACTCAAAGTGCGCCAGTTTACTGGCTTTCCATTTACTCTTCACAATTGATTCCAAGAAGACCTCAAGTGAGTTTTTAACTTCCTGAATTGGGTTCTGTAAATCAATTTGTGTTGCTGCATCCTGAGAGATATCCATCTGGGCTTGCAAATTGCAAAGTTTACCCTCCAGAGTCTACTGTGGCTTTAGTTCTCTTAGCTCTGTAGGCAGCATAACTAATCATTTTCCCACAAATGAAGGCCTTATATGCTTCCCAAACTGTGGTTATCGATGTGAGCCTATATTGATCTCAAAGAAATCCTTAGAATCCCTTTTCAACTTTAGTATGAGCTCTTCCTCCCCCAGGAGAGACCTATCCAGTTTCCATTTGGAACATGCACAAGCACCAGAAAAAGTTTTGACCAGCTGCACGGGTGAGTGGTCTGAGAGATGACTCGGCTGGTGAGAGGCTTCCACTAAGTTATTTCGAAGTCTTGCATCTATCAGAAAAAAGTAAATTCTAGAAGCGTAACCATATTTTTTTTCTTGAAGGTGAACTCCTTGGCCTGCCCCATTCTAATTCGCCAAGGGTCAATCAAGCCGACATTCTTCATTATGTTATGCAGACAATTTCTCATATTGATTGTGCTGACAGTTGGTCTGGGGGTGAACCTATCTAGAATGGTGTTGAGCAAAACATTAAAGTCCTCCCCAACTATTATCAGATTCTTAGCTCTTCCAGACTACTGCTCATAGAGATCCCTAAGTGGGTCAGGGTCATCCACGTTAGGCCCATAATAAGAGACCAAGGTGCATTCGACCCCTTGTAGCTTAATGTTTGCCAACACTCATATCCCCCTAGGGTCAGCACTTACATCTGTCAGGTGACCTCAAACCTTGTTCTTTACAATAATTGCCACCCCTTTCACGTTGCAAGATTGATTAGTGCACGCAAACTGAGTGATCCATCTTTGAGTCTTAAGGATATTCATTCACTCCTCATATCTTAAGTGGGACTCTTGTAGGAGGATGATCTGGCGGTCAGATAATCTTAAGAATTAAAGAATTCTCCTTCTTCTACTGCTTACTCTAAGACCATTTACATTCCAAGTAAGGATTTTAAGTTTAAAAGTGACGCTGGGCCCATCATCCTGTTCTAATCCAGGTAGCTGTCTCCTGTCCAGCCCAAAACTAATATATAAGCGTAAGGACCCCACCCAGTGAAACTTTAACTAAGTCATTTTACAACGTGATACCCCAAAATTACCCTTCCCTCGACCTTCCCTAGGAACCCTCCTTTGAACCATATTGCGTAGTTCATCCTTCCCTTAAGCCCCGCCGCTCCGCAGCCCGCTAGCTCTCCCCTTTTATCTGTTCAATTAGTGCCATAGCTTCTTGGGGACCTCTCATATTGTACATTTTATTTCTCCACATTACCCTCAGGGTGGCAGGAAACCTCAATTGTAGAGTAGCGCCCAGGGTCTTAAGCTCCTGCATGCACTTCCCCAGCTCCCATCATCGATCTTGCGTTACCCTGGACATGTAGGATCTTATTGAGGTCCAACCCTCATGCTTGAAGCCCTGAACTTTGAGAGCATCTGTAAGAATATTCTCCTTCACTTGGTATGAGGCAAAATTAACTAGCACTTTTCTGGGCTTATCCGTGTTAGGGTTTCTCTTAAAGTGGTCCCGATGGACTATTTCCAAGTCCAGGTCTATGGAGGCTTCCGTTGGGATATGTTCTTTAATCAAGGCTATTATGACACCTTTAATTTTGTCCCATTCCACACCTTCTGGGATATTCAAGAATCTGAGGTTGTTCCGCCTGCAGTGATTCTCCAAAGATTCTAATTTATCTCTCAGATCTTTCTCGCTTTGTTTTAAGGCTTGGACTTCATGACTGTTGGACTCCACTTTTGCCTGTAATACACCAATAGTGGACTCAGTAGCCCATAATCTCTCCCGTCAAATTGGTAATTTTTGCATCAAGACCATCGCAAACCCCCTGAATTTTAGCTTGGTTAGATTCAGATAAAGCAAATTTGTCTCTCCTTTCTTGCAATGATGACTGAAGTAGAGAATCCGTGTAGGTTATGCTTCTTCGTACAATCTCCGCCTCCCACAGTAATATAGAGACCCCCCCCAACTATACCTTGTCCTATATCCTGAGTAACAGAACTATGTAGTGAGTCCGACGGGGTGGGTGATGCTCCTGCCATGTTGGCATCCATGTTTACTAGGGAGGTAGGCACACTCTGTTGAATAGGGGGATTGGAATGGTGTTCTACCTTAAAAAAGACCTAAGCGAGGGAGTGATTTTAACTCTCCTAGTAGTGAGTCTTGCAGTGTTTTTCGTCAATGGGGCTTGGTAATTTTGGAAAAGTGCCCCTCCTTCGCAAAATATTGGTGGTAATAATGGTATATTTGGGGACTTACCTTTAGCGACATGCTTATTCCTTGTCCCTGTACCAGACGATAGTTGAGGCTAATAGGGGGCCTGGGTGATCCAAACCGGGCTTAGATGGAGGTAATTTCTGCCCCTGCTGCTGTGTCCTGGCCCTAGGCCCCGATGGGCGCCTGGGGGTCATGCTGAAATACTCAAGCAGGGTAGCCTGACGTGTATAGGAATAATCCTGAGTATCCTTGCTAAAGTCACTAGGTAGGGGGGGCTCTGGAACCAGCTCCCCTCGTAAGTCCTGTTCCAGCCAAGGCAGAGTCAGGAACAAGCCTGTGCTGACTCTGCACCAGCCTCCCTGGAAGCTCAACCTCGCCGCCGCCCCTCTGTTACGGCGGATCGACCAAGTAGCCCGGAGCTAGCGCGATGGGAGCATGAGGAGCAACACGTCAGGGTCTCAGCCCACCTGGAGGGATCCCCTTGCCTTGGGACACCCATCCAGGGCGGGCGTTTCAGGCAAAAAACAGGTGCAGGCGAGAGGCCATCCCCGAGGTGAGAGAGCCGGCGGCAAGTGAGCGAAGGGCAGAGACCGCAGTATGCGCATCTAGCGGACCACCATGTTACTGCGTTCCCTATTTTTATGATATTAGTGAAAGCACGCAGGTCTTGTATTTTCCATATGTGGAAGTGCAGGGAGTTCCAACGTTTGTGGAATTGCACTGAGAATGATCAATCCCCAGATTACAATTCATTGAAGAATAACACTTTAAATTATTGCAAAGTATGGTAGTAGGTGGTTGTATAATGGACAGTTATGCATTTTCTACTGAAGTATAACATTGATCCTACATGAATCTGAAATCAAGGGAATTGTCAGGAGGGTAATGTTATCACAGGGTTTAAAATTAAAAAATTCCAGAGAAATCTGGCCAATTAATTTTGGACCATCAGTTTTTCGTGGTTTCAGTTGAAAGTCTGTGAATAACGTGCGTTTGCAAAATCAGTGCAGATTCGTATTAGATTGCTTGTGTTGTGCAGTTTAAATGTATTAAACCTTAGGTGTAAGATGTCAGAAATATAAGAGAAAGAAAGGATTACCATCCTACATACCTCTTTACGTCTTTCATTGTCTCTGGTAGAGGTATGTTGCGGGTTTCAGGGAGGCAGCACACTGATATTCCTGAAAGAAAAGCAGCACTCCCATATAGGATTGAAGGCAGAAAGTTGAAGTATTTACTTGTTATCATTACAAGTGGAGCCACAATGCTGCCGCCGCGGGACATGGTGCCACCGAGCCCCATTCCAGTTTGCCTGATGAAAGGGAAAAAAGACAACCACATCAGACGACAGGTCAATTATCTAAATGCTCTGTGGAATTAGTCTAACTTGCAATCACTTCGCTACAGATCAAAAGGTTTAGGAACAGGTATGATATATATAAACCCCGCCAGAGTCCAAAACCTTCCTTGCTTTTGCTTGCATTGGACTAGGAATAGTAAATCCAACCCTTCCAAGCAACACTTTCCCTACTGTACCTTGAATTGAAATGGAAATACTAAATCTAACCGCTCCAAAGTGCAACACTTTACCTGTTATGACTTTAACTTACTTAAGAGTCGGAACAGCAAATCTAACTCATCCAAAGCCCAATATTTTTCCTACATTTTTTCAGATTAGAATGAGTATACTAAATCTAACCTTCCAAAGTCCAACACGTTTCCTATTGTTGCTAAGGTTGAAATGTGAATAGTATATGTAACCTCTAGAAAGTGCAACACTTTCCCCAGCTTTTGCTCACATTGGAGTGAGAATAGTAAATGTAACCCCACCCACAAATCCTATACTTTGGGTATTTATGCTTAAGTAGGAGGGGGAATACAAAATCTGCATCCTCTGAAGTTCAGCACTTTTTCCATTTTCAACTGTTTTACGTGAATTTCTAAGGTTTAATGCAAAGGTAAATATATATGTGTGTGTATGTATATATATATTATTATATATATATATATATATATATATATATATATATATATATATATACACTACAAAAACAAAGATTACAGGGACATTGTAGTTAGGTTCAGATTTTACACACACAAAACTATATAAATTCAGCTGTTACAGTTATTTCAAGTAACTATAACTCATGCCCTAAGGTAACTATAACTTGGGCCATGCACAGTTTTCTCATCAATAAGTTTACTGCAACATTATCAATGATGCCATAGAAGAAGTCATCAGTGATGTAATATCTGGGGTAATTAGCAGTGCATGGCGAGGGCACGAGTTATAGTTACCTTAGGGCATGAGTTATAGTTGCTTGAAATAACACTATCGGTCGATTTTCTATGTTTTTTAATCTTAAGTAAAGTGGTCATTACAATGCACAGTGGAGAGGGGGATTAGATACAGGGCCTGGCATTGTACTGCCCCCACCCTAGCTTCTTGCTCTTGGTCCCCCTTGCCATCCATTTACCAAGTCCATTCCCCTGCTCCCACATTGCAGCCCTGTGTAGCCATTGCTCTGCCACTGCCCTTCCTGACTGCCATGAACAGTTAGCTTGCTGCCCCATCCACCTCCTCTCTTCCGTCTCTTGTCTGAGACCAAGCACCAGCCCACTGGCTCCTGCCCTGCGTGGTCCAATTTACTACAACTGCTTGATGTCCCTGCCCAGTCCACTAGCCCTCCATTGCTCAATTCTACACTCCATCATTGCCGTCCTGCTTAGTCTCTGTGCTTAGCTGGCTGCCCCAGCCCTCCTTCCCCATGCCCTCTGATGTCTGTGTGCTTGCCCCTGCTTCCTACTTTTTTGTACATCATGCTCTATGGACCTGCCACTGCCCCTTCTATCTAGTCTGAGTGTTCTATTGAGCTGCCTCTGCCTCTCCCACCTGCCTATCATTGTCAGATAACTGCCACCTGTCCCTGTCTCCTCCCCCATGCCTGTCCAAGTTCCGTGGTCTTATCCCCTCCCTCCTATTCTCCATGATCCGTTTTGCTGCCACTCCCTTCTGCTCTCCAAGCTCTACTGTGCTGTAACTGCTCCTCCTGTCTACCCAACGGGGTTTGTTGTGAAGCCCCTTCTCCTGTCCTTTTTTGTCTGTGTCAATCCCTGTAAGAAAGTACCATCTTTCTTGGCATGTTACCCCCATTTCTGTCAGAGACCCCTCGTGATAGGTGCACACCTGACTAGGTGGCCAATACTCCTCTGAGGGCTTTTTAGGGTCTCTCCAGTGGGCTTTTCCTCAGATTACGACTTGCAAGAATTCATCAGGGTTCCTCCGCACATCTCTCTTCAACTTCAGCCAAGGATCAACCGCTGACTGTTCCAGGACACCTGCAAAACTGCAACAAAGTAGCCAGAAGACTACCAGCGACATTGTAGCACCTAATCCTGCTGGCTTTCTCGACTGTTTCCTGGTGGTGCATGCTCTGGGGGCTGCCTGCCTTCACCCTGTACTGGAAGCCACAAAGAAATCTCCTGTGGGTCGACTGAATCTTCCCCATGCTCCAGGAGGCACCAAACTTCAGCTTCACTGGTACTCTGGGTCCCCTCTCATCCTGACGAGCATGGCCCCTGGAACACAGGTGGTGGACCCAAGTGACCCAGACTGGCCAGTGGTCGAACTGTCCAAATTTGGAGGAGGTAAGTCCTTGCCTCCCCTCCCCAGACAGTAATCCTGTGCACCGTGTGATCTGCAGCTACAAGGGCTTCTGTGCACATTTCCATGAAATCCTGCATGTACAGCCGAGCCAAGGTACCCAGCACTCCGTCCTGTGATGCTCAGCTCCCTGAGTTGATCTCTGGTGTCGTGGGACCTTCTTTTGCAGTGTTGAGATGACCGCTATGTTCAGACTTCTTGAACCTTTGTTCAAGGACTTCTGCAGGTGCTTCCTTCCTGTCTGAGGGCTCTCTACATTGCTGAGGGCCCCCCTCTGTCTTCTCCCCCAAGTGGCGACATCCTGGTCCTTCCGGGCCCAGGCACCACCCTTTTTGTTCAACCGCAACTCTTGCAGCTAGCAAGGCTTGTTTGCAGTATTTTGCCAAGGAAACAACTATGCATCCTCCAGCACGCCGTGCGACATCTTCTGCATGAAGAAGAATTTCCCACCTCCATTCGCTGTTGCAAAACCTGGAGCTTCTTTCAACCAGAGGCAGCCATTTTGCACCTTCATCTGGGGTTTAGTGGGCTCCTGCCCCCCCGGACACTTTAGCAACTCTTGGACTTGGGTCCCCATCCTTTGCAGGTCTTCAGGTCCAGGAATCCATCTTCAGTGCTTTGCAGTCTGTTATGGTCCTTGCAAAATCCTTTATCACGCCTTTAGAGTGTTTCTGGGGAAATAGTAGTACTTTACTCCGACTTTCCAGGGTCTTGGGGTGGGGTCTCCTTTACACCCTTAGTGTTTTCTTACACTCCCAGCGACCTTCTACACACTACACAAGCTTAGGGGTCCATTCGTGGTTCTCATTCCACTTTCTTCGTATATGGTTGTGTTGCCCCTAGGCCTATTGCATCCTATTGTATTCTACAGTGTTTGCACTATTTTCTGACTGTTTTACTTACCTGGTTTGGTTTGCTGTGTATATTTTGTGTATATTACTTACCTCCTAAGGGAGTATATCCTCTGAGATATTTTTGGCACATTGTCACTAAAATAAAGTACCTTTATTTTTAGTAACTGTGAGTATTGTCTTTCTTATGATATGGTACCTATATTGCATAAGTGGTGTTGCTTGAGCTTTTCATGTCTCCTAGTTCAGCCTTGGCTGCTCTGCTATAGCTACCTCTATCAGCCTAAGCTGCTAGAACATTACCTCACTGTAGGAGGCTGGACTGGCTTGTAGTGAGTACCAAGGGGTACTTGCACCTTGCACCAGGCCCAGTTATCCCTTATTAGTGTATAGGGTGTCTAGCAGCTTAGGCTGATAGATAATGGTAGCTTAGCAGAGCAGCTTAGGCTGAACTAGGAGACGTGTGAAGCTACCACAGTACCACTTAGTGTCATATGCACAATATCATAAGAAAACACAATACACAGTTATACTAAAAATAAAGGTACTTTATTTTTATGACAATATGCCAAAGTATCTTAGAGTGTACCCTCAGTGAGAGGATAGGAAATATACACAAGATATATATACACAATAGCAAAAATATGCAGTATAGTCTTAGAAAACAGTGCAAACAATGTATAGTTACAATAGGATGCAATGGGGAAACATAGGGATAGGGGCAACACAAACCATATACTCCAAAAGTGGAATGCGAACCACGAATGGATCCCAAACCTATGTGACCTTGTAGAGGGTCGCTGGGACTATTAGAAAATAGGGAGAGTTAGAAAAATAACCCTCCCCAAGACCCTGAAAAGTGAGTGCAAAGTGCACTAAAGTTCCCCTAAGGACAAAGTAGTCGTGTTAGAGGAATAATGCAGGAAAGACACAAACCAGCAATGCAACAACTGTGGATTTCCAATCTAGGGTACTTGTGGAACAAGGGGACCAAGTCCAAAAGTCACAAGCAAGTCGGAGATGGGCAGATGCCCAGGAAATGCCAGCTGCGGGTGCAAAGAAGCTTCGACTGGACAGAAGAAGCTGAGGTTTCTGAAGGAACGAAAAGGGCTAGAGACTTCCCCTTTGGTGGACGGATCCCTCTCGCCGTGGAGAGTCGTGCAGAAGTGTTTTCCCGCCGAAAGGACGGCAACAAGCCTTGCTAGTCGCAAATCGTGCGTTTGGCGTTTTTGGACGCTGCTTGGGCCCAGGAGGGACCAGGAGGTCGCAAATTGGACCTGAAGAGAGAGGGGAAGTCGAGCAACACAAAGAGCCCTCACTGAAGCAGGTAGCACCCGGAGAAGTGCCAGAAACAGGCACTACGAGGATGCGTGAAACGGTGCTCGCCGAAGTTGCACAAAGGAGTCCCACATCGCCGGAGACCAACTTAGAAAGTCGTGCAATGCAGGTTAGAGTGCCGTGGACCCAGGCTTGGCTGTGCACAAAGGATTTCTGCCGGAAGTGCACAGGGGCCGGAGTAGCTGCAAAGTCGCGGTTCCCAGCAATGCAGCCCAGCGAGGTGAGGCAAGGACTTACCTCCACCAAACTTGGGCTGAAGAGTCACTGGACTGTGGGGGTCACTTGGACAGAGTCGCTGGATTCAAGGGACCTCGCTCGTCATGCTGAGAGGAGACCCAAGGGACCGGTAATGCAGCTTTTTGGTGCCTGCGGTTGCAGGGGGAAGATTCCGTCGACCCACTGGAGATTTCTTCGGAGCTTCTGGTGCAGAGAGGAGGCAGGCTACCCCCACAGCATGCACAAGCAGGAAAACAGTCGAGAAGGCGGCAGGATCAGCGTTACAGAGTTGCAGTAGTCGTCTTTGCTACTATGTTGCAGGTTTGCAGGCTTCCAGTGCGGTCAGCGGTCGATTCCTTATCAGAAGGTGAAGAGAGAGATGCAGAGGAACTCGGCTGAGCTCATGCATTCGTTATCTGCAGTTTCCCCAGAGACAGAGACCCTAAATAGCCAGAAAAGAGGGTTTGGCTACCTAGGAGAGAGGATAGGCTACTAACACCTGAAGGAGCCTATCAGCAGGAGTCTCTGACGTCACCTGGTGGCACTGGCCACTCAGAGCAGTCCAGTGTGCCAGCAGCACCTCTGTTTCCAAGATGGCAGAGGTCTGGAGCACACTGGAGGAGCTCTGGACACCTCCCAGGGGAGGTGCAGGTCAGGGGAGTGGTCACTCCCCTTTCCTTTGTCCAGTTTCGCGCCAGAGCAGGGGCTAAGGGGTCCCTGAACCGGTGTAGACTGGCTTATGCAGAATTGGGCACCTCTGTGCCCAACAAAGCATTTCCAGAGGCTGGGGGAGGCTACTCCTCCCCTGCCTTCACACCATTTTCCAAAGGGAGAGGGTGTCACACCCTCTCTCAGAGGAAGTTCTTTGTTCTGCCATCTTGGGCCAGGCCTGGCTGGACCCCAGGAGGGCAGCTGCCTGTCTGAGGGGTTGGCAGCAGCAGCAGCTGCAGTGAAACCCCAGGAAGGGCAGTTTGGCAGTACCAGGGTCTGTGCTACAGACCACTGGGATCATGGGATTGTGCCAACTATGCCAGGATGGCATAGAGGGGGCAATTCCATGATCATAGACATGTTACATGGCCATATTCGGAGTTACCATTGTGAAGCTACATATAGGTAGTGACCTATATGTAGTGCACGCGTGTAATGGTGTCCCCGCACTCACAAAGTTCAGGGAATTGGCTCTGAACAATGTGGGGGCACCTTGGCTAGTGCCAGGGTGCCCACACACTAAGTAACTTTGCACCTAACCTTTACCAGGTAAAGGTTAGACATATAGGTGACTTATAAGTTACTTAAGTGCAGTGTAAAATGGCTGTGAAATAACGTGGACGTTATTTCACTCAGGCTGCAGTGGCAGGCCTGTGTAAGAATTGTCAGAGCTCCCTATGGGTGGCAAAAGAAATGCTGCAGCCCATAGGGATCTCCTGGAACCCCAATACCCTGGGTACCTCAGTACCATATACTAGGGAATTATAGGGGTGTTCCAGTAAGCCAATGTAAATTGGTAAAAATGGTCACTAGCCTGTTAGTGACAATTTGGAAAGAAATGAGAGAGCATAACCACTGAGGTTCTGATTAGCAGAGCCTCAGTGAGACAGTTAGTCACTACACAGGTAACACATTCACAACACTTATGAGCACTGGGGCCCTGGGTTACCAGGGTCCCAGTGACACATACAACTAAAACAACATATATACAGTGAAAAATGGGGGTAACATGCCAGGCAAGATGGTACTTTCCTACACACACTCTACTAATAAGGGATAACTGGACCTGTCATAAGGTATAAGTGCCATTGGTACCCACTACAACCTCCTACAGCATCCTAATTTAAATCTGCCATGCTAATTCCAATAGAATACCACTTTCCCCACCCCACCATCAGAGCTGTGGGCTTGCTTACTTGACTTAAAAATGAAAGCCACTGGACTTGTCAATGCATTTTATTTCTTCTTTTTTGCAACTCCCATTCCCTCTTCCAGCTTCTTCCTTCTGTGCCTCCTTGCATAACCAGAATGACAGCAAATTATTTTTAGATGAGAAACAACTATGCTGAAGTTGACATTTGGAACAGAAGGGAAGCACAATGGGTACATAGAATTTTCCATGTCCTCGTTGAGTGATGCCGGGAGTACTTCAACTGAACATTGAGAACTGCATGTATAATTACAGGCATACAGTAGCCAGACAGCATATACTTTTCTTGTCAATTATGTGTACACTGCAAAGCGCCTTTCCGGTTCTCAGTCTACATAAAACGGCATTTACATTCATTAAACAATTCCAGAGCATAGATAAAATTCTTCCTTTAAAAAAAGAAAAAACATTTTTAAAATCAGCTCTTGTACATCGACGTAGTAAAACCAGTGTCAAGGCCACATTAGCTGTATCAAAGTACTATACTAATGCCTATTTCACCTCTATACGAGAGCCATTCTAAAGAACAAACTGGCAGAATTTGGTAAAACACAAGTACCGAATGGGCAGGAATGAAAGACACTTTAAATATGAAACTAAAGTTAAATATGTCCGGATGTTCTCTGCACCTTATAGTGGCATATAATCTTATTGATCATTTCACACTCAAATTTATCCAATTGCAAAATAAAGCGGAAGAACTTAAAAAGTGTATTTAAACAGACACATGTTCTTCATAGTTGTGTTTAAATAGCTTGCTTTGGAAGTGCATTAGTTGTATTTCTGGGTGAGTGGCAGCTAGTTAACATTTTGTTCCCTAAGGTGTTGTATTCTGTATCTTACGTGGTGCTGGCAAGAACCTCCCACCAAATGCGAGCCCACTATTCTTCCAGATTCTTATGTATTTTCGCAACTCATTTGCTGCTCTTTCCATTAGAAACAAGTAATTAAAACTGTTTTGTAAGCTTTAATATGAGCATTTCATGTGAGGCGATAGAAATTCGAGAACCTATGAAAGGTTCTGGCCTCACGGCTTCTTTGCCTTTAAACAATTGAGCAAAGTTACCATTGTACATACAGGCTCTGAAACATGGTGGTAATGCTGCTGGTTGTCAAAATTAAATATCTTTGAAATGTTGATGGCTCCATCACGCAAGACATTTTCTTGGTCAGTGGTTGCCAAATAGTGGGCAGCAGCAGCACTAAAAGCTTCTAGATGGAGTTTAGCTGCTGTTTAGTTAGAACTGCTCCCTGAGGCGGAGGGGCGGAGGACATGTGAGATTCTTGTGAGAGATTTTGCCTGGGGGGATGGTTGGGAGTAAAGAGCAGAAGCGGCTGAGGAGGATTTCAAGTTGCGGATGTGTACAGACATGCTGTGTTGATATGAAGCTGCTGACTGCCTGGCTGGGGATACTCTGCAAAGTATGCTAAGAAAACAAGCCTTTGAACTGGAATGGGTCTCAAATTCGCTCGAGTTACAGCTGTGTTTGGGTTAATTCCCTATGGAGGCAGCAGCAGCAGCAGTAGTTTCAGAAGTTCCAGTATCAGAGAAAACACATTTGATCCTAGAAACCTGCACAAGATTGTACCCCCTTACAAGGACGGGGATGACATTTACAAATGGTTTGCTGCACTTGAATGGCCCTGTAAGGTGCAGAGGGTCCCTCAGGTACAGAGGGCTGCTATCCTGTGGTTGTCTTTCTCTGGCAAGGGGAGCGATAGACTCCTTACTGTTAGAGAAGATGACTCAGGCAATTACAATGTTCTGAAAACTGCACTCTTGGATGGATTTGGCTTAACCACTGAACAATATAGGATTAAGCTAAGAGAAACTAGAAAAGAGTTTTCACAGGATTGGATACATTTTGTAGACTGTTCAGTGAAGGCCTTAGAGGGTTGGTTGCATGGCAGCAAGGTGTCTGATTATGAAAGTTTATATCTAATCTTGAGAGAGCATATTCTGAACGGGAAACAGCACTAATAACGCAGTCAATGCAACAATATCCATTGACCACGCTGCCGTTACCACGCATATACATTTACTACACATGCGTTTACCATGCATATGCGTGGTAACGGTAGAGAGAGCAGTCGGGTGGAAGGAAGGAAGCAAGCTGGAAGGAGCAGCGACCAGAGGAGAGAGGTAAGTGGCACCTGGGTTGGGGAGGGAGGGTTGTGGTAATTTTTTAGCACAGGGTGGGGGATCAGGGTAGTTTTAGGACAGGGCAGGGCAGGGTTCAGGGCGGGCGGATGGATGGGGTAGTTTTTAGGACAGGGTAGGTTTTAGGGTTTAGAGCAGTGATCGGGTAGTTTTTAGGACAGAACGAGGTAGGTTTTAGGACAGGGGAAGGGTAGGTTTTAGGGTTTAGGGTGAAGGCGGGAGTCAGGGTAGTTTTTAGGACAGGGTGGGGTAGGTTTTAGGATTCAGGGTGGGGCGGGGGAACGGAGTAGTTTTTAGGACAGGGTGGGGTAGGTTTTAGGACAGCGTAGATTTTACGGTTTAGAGCGGGGTCGGTTAGTTTTTAGGACAGAGCGGGGTTGGTTTTAGGACAGAACAGGGTAGGTTTTAGAATTTTAGGGTGGGGCAGGGGTCGGGGTCGTTTTTAGACAGGACAGTGTAGGGAATGAGGGCAGGGGGTCGGGCAGTTTTTAGGACAGGGCATGGTAGGTTTTAGGACAGGGAAGGTTTTAGGGCAGTGGTCAGGGTAGTTTTTAGGACAGCAAGGGGTAGGTTTTAGGATTGGAGTAGGGTAGGTTTTAGGGTGAAGGTGGGGGTCGGGTAGTTTTTAGCACAGGGTGGGATAGGTTTTAGGACAGGGCAGGGTAGGTTTTAGGGTTTAGGGTGGGGCGGGGGGTCGGGGTAGTTTTTAGGACAGGACAGTGTAGGTTTTAGGGCAGGGAGTCGGGTCGTTTTTAGGACAGGGCAGGGTAGGTTTTAGGACAGGGTAGGTTTCAGGGCAGAGGGTCAGGGTAGTTTTTAGGGCAGCACGGGGTAGGTTTTAGGACAAGAGTAGGGTAGGCTTTAGGGTGAAGGCGAGGGTCGGGGTAGTTTTTAGGACAGGGTGGGATAGGTTTTTGGACAGGGTAGGTTTTAGGGTTTAGAGCAGGGGTCAGGTAGTTTTTAGGACATGGCGAGGTAGGTTTTAGGACAGGGGAAGGGTAGGTTTAGGGTGAAGGTGGGGTCAGGGTCATTTTTAGGACAGGGTAGGGTAGGTTTTAGGATTCAGGGTGGGGCCGGGGCCGGGTCGTTTTTAGGACAAGGTGGGGTAGGTTTTAGGACAGGGTAGGTTTTAGGGTTTGGAGCGGGGGATCAGGTCGTTTTTAGGACAGAATGGGGTAGGTTTTAGGACAGGGAAGGGTTGGGTTTAGGGTGTAGGCGGGGATCAGGGTAGTTTTTTAGGAAAGGGAGGGGTAAGTGTTAGGATTCAGGGTGGGGCGGGGGACAGGATAGTTTTTAGGTCAGGGTAGTGTAGGTTTTAGGACAGGGAAGGTTTTTAGGGTTTAGAGCGGGTTGGGTCGTTTTTAGGACAGAGTGGGGTAGGTTTTACGACAGGGCAGGGTAGGTTTTTGAGCTTAGGGTGGGGCGGGGGTTGGGGTAGTTTTAAGGACAGGGGAGTGTAGGTTTTAGGGAATGGGGTAAGGTCGTTTTTAGGTCAGGGTGGGGTAGGCTTTAGGACAGGGAAGGTTTTAGGGTTTAGGGTGGGGTGGGGTGGGGGGTTGGGGTTGTTTTTAGCACAGCGCTGGGTAGGTTTTAGGACAGGAGTAGGGTACGTTTTAGGGTGAAGGCGGGGTAGTTTTTAGGACAGGTTGGGGTAGGTTTTAGGACAGAGTAGGTTTTAGGGTTTTAGAGCGGTGGTCCTGTAGTTTTTAGGACAGAGCGGGGTAGGTTTTAGGACAGGGAAAGGGTAGGTTTTAGGGTTTAGGGTGAAGGCGGGGGTCGGGTAGTTTTTAGGACAGGGTGGGGTAGGTTGTAGGATTCAGGGTGGGGCGGAGATGGGGTAGCTTTTAGGACAGCGCACGGTAGGTTTTAGGACAGGGAAGGTTTTACAGTTTAGAGTGGGGTAGGGTCGTTTTTAGGACAGAGCGATGTAGGTTTTAGTACAGGGTAGGTTTCAGGGTTTAGAGCAGGGGTCGGGTAGTTTTTAGGACAGAGCGGGGTAGGTTTTAGGACAGGGGAATGGTAGGTTTTAGGTTTTAGGGTGAAGGCGGGTCGGTAGTTTTTAGGACAGGTTGGGGTAGGTTTTAGGATTCAGGGTGGAGCAGGGATATGGGGTAGTTTTTAGGACAGGGTGGGGTAGGTTTTAGGACAGGGTAGGTTTTAGGGTTTAGAGTGGGGTTGGGTTGGGGTAGTTTTTAGGACAGGGCAGTGTAGGTTTTAGGGTTTTGGGACAGGGCAAGGTAGCTTTTAGGGTTTAGGGTGAAGGTAGGGGGTTGGGGTAGTTTTTAGGACAGGGTAGGTTTTAGGGACTAGGGTGGGGTGGCAGGGGCCGGGTAGTTTTTAGGACAGGGTAAGGTAGGTTTTAGGACAGGGTAGCCTTTAGGGTTTGGGTGGGGAGGTGTAGTTTTTAGACAGGGCAGGTTAGGTTTTAGGGTTTAGAGCAGGGGGTTGGTAGTTTTTAAGACAGGGTGGGGTAGGATTAAAGACGGGGAAGATTTTAGGGTTTAGGGCAGGGGTGGGTTTAGTTTTTAGGACGGGGCAGGGTATGTTTTAGGTTTCGGGCGAGGGTGGGAGTAGTTTTTAGGCTAGGGAAGGGTATTTTTTAGGCCAGGGTAGGTTTTACAGTTTAGGGTGGGGGTCGCAGTAGTTTTTAGGACAGGTGGGGTCGTTTTTAGGCCAGGGTAGGTTTTAGAGTTTAGGGCAGGGTGGGGGGTCGGGGTAGATTTTAGCAACATTTGGGACAGGTTTTAAGACAGGGAAGGGTAGGCCGGGGGTTAGTGCTCTGAGCCAGGGTTGGAAGGGGCAGTTTTAAGGGCTTGGGCAGGTGGAGTATGATGTCAGTTTTAGGGGGCAGGGCAGGGGAAAATTTACCATGTTTGTTACTTTACTAAACATGCTTTGAAAACTAAATTCGTTGTAAAGGCATGAATGGTAAAGGCATGTGTGGGAAAGGCAGACGTTGTTCCAACATACATCCATTCTGAACAAGATTTTTTGCACCGCTATCTTGTGTACTCATATCTGACCTGTCCCTCAGAATTGGGAAGGAAGGCAGACAAATGGGTCAGAACAAGGGTGAACCGAAAAGGTCATACAGGAGTGACAAGGACAGCAAGAAGGATGGTAAGTCACATGACAAGGGTGGGGACAAAGATAAAAAGTCAGCAGAGTCTTCATCAGGTCCACAAAAATCATCTGGGGGTGGTGGGTCCAAATCCTCTTCTGTAGGAGGCTGGCCTGGTTTGTTGTGGGTACCTTGGGTACTTACACCTTATACCAGGTCCTGTTATCCCTTATTAGTGAAATGTAGGCAGTGTTCTAGCAGCTTAGGCTGTCTAGATGTAGCTGTAGCAAAGCAGTTTAGGCTGAACTAGGAGACATGCAAAGCTCCTGCAATACCACTTTAGTTACACAGTACTTATACACATTAAAAGACAATACTCAGTGTTACCAAAAATAAAGGTACTTTATTTTAGTGACACAAGGCCAAAAATATCTTGGAGACAATACTCCTTCTGGAGGTAAGTATTATACACAGTATATACACTAGAGAACAAAATCAGGTAAGTAAATAGTCATAGAATAGTGCAAACAGTAGAAAATACAATAGAATGCAATAGGCCTAGGGCCAACACAAACCATACACTAAAAAAGTGGAATGCGAAACACGAATTCCCCCCTAGGCAATTGAAGTGTATAGAGGGGTGCTGGGAGTGTATAAAAATAAACAAAGGTGAGTAAAATACCCCATCCCAAAGCCCAGGAAAGTATGAGTAAAGTACTGCAAGTTTCATCAGGACACACTACAAGTCGTGATTAGATTTATTGCCAGAACCAAGCAAGAATGCAAACAACAAATGGTGGATACCTGGACCTGAAGACCTGTAAAGAGAGGAGACCAAGTCCAGAAGTCTCAGAAGATTCCAGGAAGGACAAGAGCCCCTGCCAACCTAGAAGATGGTGCAAAAGAGGATTCTCCCAGTGGAAGAAGTCTGCAGAAAAGCACCAAAAAAGATGGCTGCGGGTTCCTGCATGATGCAAACGTTGTCCCACGTGGAGACTTTGGAAGCAGGTGAGTTGCAGCGCTGGATTCATCCAACAAGCCTTGGTTCAAGCAATGTTGTGGATTGCATAAAAATGGCGCTGCCTGGACACAGGAGGGACCTGGGGGCGTCAGCTAGGACTGAGGAGGCAGAGGGGGCTCCCAACACTGGAGGGAACCCACAGATGACCAGGCAGAAAAAACAGAGGTCCCAGGACACGGGGACAAAGAAGGTGAAAAGTGAAAATTGCGGTTGCTGTAGCACTACAAAAGAAGGTCCCACGCTGCTGGAGAACAACTCAGCGATTTGAGCGTTGCAGAATATAGTGCAGGGGACGTGGGCCAGGCTGTGCACGAAGGAATCTTGCTAATAGTGCACAGAGGCCTCAAGAGATGAAGATGACACGGTGCACAGGGGTACTGTCGCAAACGGGAAAGGCAAGCTCTTACCTTCTCTAAATTTGGACAACAGGACCTTAGTACAGTCTGTGTTGCGGGGGTTCACCACCTGTGTTCCAAGGAGCACGCTTGTTGCCAGGAGAGTAGTCTCAGAGAACTGGTCTTCATCTTAGAAGGTGCCTGTCTCCTCTCACAAGTGGTGACATTCTGGTCCTTCCTGGGCCTTAGGCAGCACCCTTTTTCTCCAACTATGACTCTTGCAGCTAGCAAGGCCTGTTTGCGGCATTTTGCCAAGGAAACAACTCTGCATCCTCCAGCATGCCGTGGGACATCTTCTGCACGAAGAAGAACTTCCCACCTCCTTTCGTTGTTGCAAAACCTGAAGCTTCTTCCAACCAGAGGCAGCCATTTTGCACCTTCAGCCGGGGTCTAGTGGACACCTATCCATCCCCCCTGGACAATTTAGCAACTCTTGGACTTAGTCCCCTTCCTTTGCAGATCTTCAGGTCCAGGAATCCGTCTTCAGTGCAGTCTGTTGTGGTCCTTGCAAAGTCCTTTATCACGCCTTTACAGTGTTTCTGGGGAAATAGTAGTATTTTACTCCTACTTTCCAGGGTCTTGGGGTGGGCTCTCCTTCACACCCTTAGTGTTTTCTTACACTCCCAACGACCCTCTACACACTACACAAGCCTAGGGGTTTATTTGTGGCTCACATTCCACTTTCTTGGTATATGGTTTGTGTTGCCCCTAGGCCTATTGCATCCTATTGTATTCTATAGTGTTTGCACTATTTTCTGACTGTTTTACTTACCTGATTTGGTTAGTTGTGTATATTTAGTGTATGTTACTTACCTCCTAAGGGAGTATATCCTCTGAGATATTTTTGGCATATTGTCACAAAAATAAAGTACCTTTATTTTTAGTAACTATGAGTATTGTATTTCTTATGATATAGTACCTATATGATATAAGTGGTATTGCATGAGCTTTGCATGTCTCCTAGTTCAGCCTTGGCTGCTCTGCTATAGATACCTCTATCAGCCTAAGCTGCTGGAACATTACTACACTCTACTAATAAGGGATACCTGGACCCGTCATTAGGTATATGTACCATTGGTACCCACTACAAGCCAGGCCAGCCTCCTACAGCATCCTAATTTAAATCTGCCATGCTAATACCAATAGAATACCACTTTCCCCACCCCACCATCGGAGCTGCTGCCTTGCCCACTTGACCTAAAAATGAAAGCCACTGGACTTGTCAATGCTTTTTTTTTCTTTTTTGCTACTCCCATTCCCTCTTCCAGCTTCTTCCTTCTGTGCCTCCTTGCATAACAAGAATGACAGCAAAATAATTTTAGATGAGAAACAACTATGCTGAAGTTGACATTTGGAACAGAAGGGAAGAACAGTGGGTACATAACATTTCCCATGTCCTCGTCGAGTGATGCCGGGAGTACTTCAACTAAACAGTGAGAACTGCATGTATAGTTACAGGCATACAGTAGCCAGACAGCATACACTTTTCTTGTCAATTACATGTGCACTGCAAAGCGCCTTCACCGTTCTCAGTCTACCTAAAATTGAATTTACATTCATTAAACAATTCCAGAGCATAGATAAAGTTCTTCCTTGAAAAAAATACAAAATGTTTTTAAAATCAGCTCTTGTACATCGACGTAGTAAAACCAGTGTCAAGGCCACATTAGCTGGATCGAAGTACTATACAAATGCCTATTTCACCACTATACCAGAGCCATTCTAAAGAATAAACTGGCAGAATTTGGTAGAACACAAGTACAGGCTGGACAGGAATGAAAGACACTTTAAATATGAAACTAAAGTTAAATATGTCCGGATGTCCTCTGCACCTTATAGTGGCATAATCTTATTGATCATTTCACTCTAAAATTCATCCAATTGCAAAATAGAGCAGAAGAACTTAAATAGTGTATTTAAACAGACACATGTTCTTCATAGTTGTGTTTAAAAAGCTTGCTTCTGAAGTGCATTAGTTGTATTTCTGGGTGAGTGGCAGCTACTTAACATTTTGTTCCCTAAGTTGTTGTAATCTGTACCTTACTGTGGTGCTGGCAAGAACCTTCCACCAAATGCAAACCCACTATTCTCCTAGATTCTTATGTATTTTCGCAGCTCGTTTGCTGCTCTTTCCATTAGAAACAAGTAATTATTACTGTTTTGTAAGCTTTAATATGAGCATTTCATGTGAGGCGATAGAAATTCGAGAACCTATGAAAGGTTCCGGCCTCACAGCTTCTTTGCCTTTAAACATTTGAGCAAAGTTTCCATTGTACATACAGGGCCTGAAACATGGCGGTATTACTGCTGGTTGTCAAGATCAAATATCTTTGAAATGTTCAACCAAACTCTTTTTTAGAGGAACTAGGTCGGTACAGAAAAGGGATACGGCAGAATTTCAGCAGACCAGGCCTAAACAGAAACACACCCGTAGGGGAGGGATTAAACACAACAACAAACACAAGAGAGGGAGTGACAACCCGTTCCACCTCGAGAACTCAGAAATCTTGAGTAACAAACCAGATCAGGTTACGTCAACCGCATTAGATAACTCTGTACAGATTATCAAGCTCCTGTTTGTCTACTCATGAAATAAATGTTCTGAAAAAAGGATTGGGCTTTTGTCCTACTTCCACGCCTAACTACACCAATATACACATTGATCTCTTTAAATTTGTACGGAATCTCATACTTAAGAAGTTTTTCCACAATAAAACAGCAATCACTAGGGACTCACCTAATCCAACACCGACATGCAACAGATCCATTAAGGATCTGCAAGACATACAGACAGTACTTTCACTTGACAACCCCTCCTTGTCCCCCATGTGTCTGGACGAACTACTAGTCCAACTCGATATTCCATCCAATCTAGATCTGGACAGTGGACTCAAACCCAAATCTACTTTTGTGCCGACATTACATCCCGATAACTGCATTGACGTCTTCTATAAAGCGGTTAGCACCGACCTTTTTCAGCTCGAGGACAAACTTGGGACACAGACGCGCAGACACAATAACAATCTGACTCAGAAAGAAATCCTGGCCTTACAGGGACTTTCCAAACGCACAGACTTAATAATCAAAGAAGCTGACAAAGGGGGCAACGTGGTAGTCATGGATAGATCTGACGACCTTTTGGAAATCAACAGACAACTTGAAGACACACAAGCTTACATTGCAATTCAGTCTAACCCTCTTCCTGGCATCACCACACTAATTGAGAACAAACTGCCCCATTGGAAAAATATTTGTCTCTTATCTGATCTTGAATATAGGTACTTATATGTTGCAGCACCCCGAGCACCTTGTATTTACATCCTACCCAAGGTACACAAACAAGGCAGCTTTCCACCAGGCAGGCCTATCATTTCAGGGATTGGCTCTCCTACAGAACACATCTCTGAATACATTGACTCCTTTCTTCAACACATGGTTCGTAATCTTCCCTCTTACATTCAGGACACCAGGGATCTACTGTGTCAACTTGAAGACATTGAATGGACTGATGATTGCATGTTTGTCAGCCTTGATGTTAGCTCTCTGTACACCTCGATCCCCCTTGAAAGGGGTCTAGAGATGCTCTCACTGACTCTCAGCTCACGTGATGCTACCCTCTATGAGCACACACTTATGCTCCTTGATCTTACGCGCTTGGTACTTGAGAATAATGTGTTCCTACACAATGGCAACTGGTATCGTCAATGCCAGGGGGTAGCGATGGGTGCAAAATTCTCTCCGTCATATGCCAATTTGTACATGGGCCAATTTGAAAAGATTCACTTATGGTCCAAGTGCCCGGCACACATCACCCAACACATTCTCTATTGGGGGAGATACATTGACGACATTCTAACAATCTGGACAGGCAACATTTCCGATCTTGACACACTCATACTTCACCTCAACACCAATGATTTCAATCTAACCTTCACACACAAGGCAGACCGCACCCAAATTGAATTCCTAGACCTTCTCTTATACATCACCAACAATAGGATCACCTCCAGGCTGTATAGAAAACCAACAGCCTGTAACTCCATCTTGCATGCGCAAAGTGCTCATCCCCTGACACAAATCAAAGCAATTCCCTACGGGGATATGATTAGAGTTCGACGCAATTGCACTGATCCTGATATCTTCAAACAAGAACTAAAGAATCTGACAAACCGCTTCCAAGCACGTGGCTACACCGAAAAGCTTATTTCAGCTGCTACCAAACGCATATCCTCTATAGACCAACACTCGCTTCTCATCAGGGGCTCCAAAAAAGCATCCAAAACATCCAGTAAACGTCCCGTCTCGTTCATCACTCAATATAGCCCTGCCAGTAAAACTGTTCTTCGTGTTCTTAAAAGACACTGGCACTTACTACTACTGGACTCATGTCTGAAGAACTATATCAGCAGCTCACCAACCATGACTCATAGCAGGGGACACACCCTCAGGAACATCCTATGCCCCAGCTTTCTCATGCCCCACACACAGACACATTCCCCACCATGGATCCCAATCAAACCCAATGGTTTTTTAAAGTGTGGTGGCTGTATTTCATGCCAAATGGCTCTCAATAAAACCACTTCTTTCACCTATAACACTAAGACGGTTCACAGTGTCAGGGGTTTTATCAATTGCAACACCAGATACACAGTATACTGTATCATATGTGTATGTGGCTTGATCTATGTCAGCAGCACAATACGTCCACTCAAAGAACGTATTCAGGAACACATTAGAGCCATCAGAAACTGTAATACCTCATACCCACTGGCTGTTCATTTCAACACCTCACATGGTGAGAGAGATATCTTAAACATCAGATTCCATGGGATTGCTCAGGTTACAGGTTCACCAAGATGGGGTGACAGAACCAGGGACCTCCGCAAGTGTGAGGCCAAATGGATTCTTAAACTCCGTGCAGTTGAATTTGGACTTAACACCGACCACAAACTGCATTTCTTCCTCACCTAAATTGTGATGAACCATAAGGGTCTATCTATTTGCGTTAATTTGCACCCATTACTGTACATATTCTTTAACATCTAACATGTATTATCTAATTCTTTCCTTAGGCTTTTTAGGCAGTACATGAATACACATTTTCCACTAAGATTGACGGTATTTGAATATATGTTTTATTTTACTTGTTAAACTGGTCTGAAACCCTTCCCCCCCCCCATAATTATCTTAACTTTGATCTGTCTTATTGATTCTGTTACAGTTTAACTGTGTTACTATCCTGCATTTCTTACATTACTCTTTGTTGTATAACCATCTCATTTAACTTTACATTATGTACCACTTACATTGTGCTTTATACGCCACTGAGATACCATGTATAACGCTTGGACGCCACTACCAAATTATGTGTCTTGTGCCCATTGCTAGCACTCACAGGTTTTTCTCAGCAATACTATCCCTTACTCATATTTTTCTCACTATGTTTCACCACCTTCGTGGGATATACTTTCACTACGTGTATTTACATTCTACTTCTCATTTTTCACCAGCATGCTCCATTTCTTCACGCTGCTTCTGACCTATGAGTAGCTTACATCAATTTGTCCGTTCTTAGTTTCCTAACACCTCCCGGCTTTTGATCTTCTTCCACTTCTCTTTCCTGTTCTGTACTTGCACCCAACCACTACAAAATGGCCGCCTCCCTTTTTTCCTGTGCTCTCAACACCCACACCGAAACCGCACTACAGCACAGTCCCTTTTCTATGTTGCCACATTTGGATCACTTTTTAAACAAGCGCGGGGCTCCGAGTACCCTGACGCGCTTTGCCGGATGGACTAAGTGCTCCCTGGTTACCAAACAGGTAATTGTGACCTTCGTTTGATTGTTTACATTGCTCAGTGGACATTCGTATACATGTAACTCGCTCCCAAGCCCCTAGTTTTTTACAGTATTTTATGATTATAAATACAACACTTCACTCCCGCTCTAGCGCGGTTTACGAGTGTTTCTGCGAATATGCGAACTACTAGTACTGAGCGCCCATACTCTTTTTGGCTGCTCGATTCTGGTTAGACACGGTCTTCTAGAGCAGGCACGTTTACTCAGTTTGTTTTTTTGCCCAATCTGCATTTTTTCTACACGATCAATCCTGCACTTAATGCCGCCAACTGGCCCCCACCTCAAACCATTAGCTCACCCATTCTGCTACTTCATGACCCACTCATCGACGGTCCCATGCGCACTGTCCGAGTTCCTTGATTTTTGGACCCTCACACCGTCTGGGTTCTCCCTGTCTTGCCGTCTTTACTGGGATTTATTATTTACGACCCCACTATTTTTGTCTCACTGCAGTTTCTTTAATCCAATTAGGGTCACGACTGCTGGCTTATCAGGGCCCTCACATCTCCTTTTTCGACCACTGGACCATTAAACACTCACCTTGGCCAGATTCGGCTGTTTCCTGTAAGACGATACAAACCTACGCCTGTGTATGAAGACTCTCTCAACACTAACCCGGAATCATCGCTTTTCTCTTCGCTTCTGGATTCACACTACCGGGGTTACTTTTTCCCAAAAACGCTTATGGACTCCACTTCTCTGTGTGCCTTGGTCAACTTGCATTTATCTTTGAAATGTTGATGGCTCCATCATGCAAGACATTTTCTTGGTCACTTGTTGCCAAATAGTGGGCAGCAGCTGCACTAAAAGCTTCTAGATGGAGTTTAGCTGCTGTTTAGTTAGAACTGCTCCCTGAGGAGGAGGGGCAGGGGACATGTGAGATTCTTGTGAGAGTTTTTGCCTGGGGGGATGGTTGGGAGTAAAGAGCAGAATCGGCTGAGGAAGATTTCAAGTTGTGGATGTGTACACACATGCTGTGTTGACATGAAGCTGCTGACTGCCTGGCTGGAACACTGTCTGCAAAGGATGCTAAGAAAACAAGCATTTGAACTGCAATAGATCTTGCGTTCGCTCGAGTTAGAGCTGTGAGAAAGTAGCCTCTTTCAAGCATGGTTACCCCCACTTTTGGCATGTTTGTGAGTGTGTGTCAGTGTGTTTTTACTGTGTCACTGGGATCCTTCTAGCCAGGACCCCAGTGCTCATAGTGAAAAGCCTATATCTCAGTGTGTTTTGCCTGTCTCACTGGGATCCTGCTAGCCAGGACCCTAGTGCTCATAGTTTGTGGCCTAAAGTGTGTGTTGTCAGTAGTGCTTAACTGTGTAACTGAGGCTCTGCTAACCAGAACCTCAGTGCTTATGCTCTATCTGCTTCCAAATTTGTCACTATAGGCTAGTGACTTCGTTTATCAATTCCAATTGGCACACTGGACCCCCCTTATAAGTCCCTAGTATATGGTACCTCAGTACCAAGGGCATTGGGGTTCCAGGATTTCCTTATGCGCTACAGCATTTCTTTTGCCACCCATGAGGAGCTCAAACAAACCCTTTCACAGGACTGCCACTGTAGCCTGCGTGAAATAGTGCACACACTATTTCACAGCCATTTTCACTGCACTTAAGTAACTTATAAGTCACCTATATGACTAAACTTCATTTACTGAAGGCTAGGTGCAAAATTACTGAGTGTGAGGGCACCCTTGCACTAGCAAAGGTGCCCACACGCTGTCCAGGGACAAATCCCCGCACTTCGTGAGTGTGGGGACACCATTACACCCATGCACCACATATAGGTCAATACCTATATGTAGCCTCTCAATAGTAACTCCGAATATGGCCATGTAAGGTGTCTTAGATCATGGAATTGTCCCCCCATTCAAAACCTGGTGTGGGGGAGCCAATTCCATGTATCCTGGGGGCACCAGGGACCCCAGTACTACCAAAGCAGCTCTCTGAGGCATGCACTGCAGCTACCGCTGCTGCCACATCTCAGACAGGGTTCTGCCCTCTGGGGTCTGAGCAGCTCAGTCCCATGAAGGCAGAACAAAGCATTTCCTTTGGGAGGAGGGTGTTGCACCCTCTCCCTTTGGAAATAGGTGTTACAGGCTTGGGAGTGGTAGCCTCCCAGAGCCCCTGGTAATTCTTTGAAGGACACAGATGGTGCACTCCTTGCATAAGACAGACTACACACGTTCAGGGACCCCCAGTCCCTGCTCTGGTGCAAAACTGGACAAAGGAAAGGGGAGTGACCACTTTCCTGTCCATCACCATCCCAGGGGTGGTGCCCACAGCTCCTCCAGTGTGTCCCAGACTTCATCCATCTTGTTTTCCAAGGTGTGGGGACACTTTGGGGGCTTCTGAGTGGCCAGTGCCAGCAGGTGACATCAGAGACCTCTCCTGATAGGTCCATACCTGATAAGGTAGCCAATCCCCCACTCAGGGCTATTTAGGGACTCTTCTCTGGGTTTCTCTGCAGATTCCGCTTGCAACAGCCATCAGGAATCCTCTGCAACCACTGCTTCATCCTCTGACCTCGGACTGATCGCAGACTGCTCCAGGCACCGCTGTAACTGCAACAAAGTATCTAGAAGGGCTACTTCGACTCTGCAACTTCAGCTCCAGCAAGCAACTGCAACAGTTTCCATGGTGTGCACGCTCTGGGGACTCCCTGTCTTCACCCTGCAACAGAAGGACCAAAGAAATCTCCTGTGGAGTGATGGTGTCACTTCCCTGCTCCAGTAGGCACCTTCTAAGATGAAGACTGGTTCTCTTGGACTCCTCTCCTGGCGATGAGCGTGCTCCTTGGAACATTGATGGTGGACCCACTCGACACAGACAGACTGTCCAAACGTCCTGCTGTCCAAATTTGGAGGAGGTAAGAACTTGCGTTCCCCGTTTGCAACGGTAACCCTGTGCACCCTGTCATCTTCACCTCCTGAGGCCTCTGTGTACTATTTGAAAGAATCTTTTGTGCACAGCCTGGCCCAGGTCCCCAGCACTCTATCCTGCGATGCTCAACTCGCTGAGTAGTTCTCCGGCGGTGTGGGACCATCTTTTGTAGTGCTGTAACAACCGCAAGTTGCACCTTCTTTGTCCTGGTGTCCTAGGACCTCCATGGTTGCAGCCTGGTCATCTGTGGATTCCCTCCAGTGTTGGGAGCCCCCTCTGCCTCCTCAGTCCAAGTTGAGGCCCCCGGGTCCCTCCTGGGACCAGGCAGCGCCATTTTGATGCAATCCGCAACATTGCTTGAACCAAGGCTTGATGAATCCTGCGCTGCAACTCGCCTGCATCCCACATCTGTACGTGGGATATCCTTTAAATCATGCAGGAACCAGCGGCCATGTTCCTTGGTGCTCTTCTGCAGTCTTCTTCCAACCGGAGTCTCCTCTTTTGCACCATCTTCTAGGTTGACAGAGTCTCCTGTCCTTCCTGGAATCTTCTGCGACTTCTGGACATGGTCTCCTCTCTTTACTGGTCTTCAGGTCCAGGTCCAGGTCCGTATTGTGTGTCCTAGGGAAACTTGCAGTAATTTACTCCTACTTTCCTGGGCTCTGGGGTGGGTTATTGTAGGAGGCTGGCATGGCTTATAATGTGTACCAATGGCAATTACACCTTGTGCCAGGTCCAGTTATCCCTTATTAGTAGAGTGTAGTAGTGTTCTCGCAGCTTATCCTGATAGAGGTAGCTATAGCAGAGCACCCAAGGCTGAACTAGGAGACATGCAAAGCTCATGCAATACCATTTATGTCATATAGGTACTATATCATAAGAAAGACAATACACAGAGTTACTAAAAATAAAGGTACTTTATTTTAGTGACAATGTGCCAAAAATATCTCAGAGGATATACTCCCTTAGGAGGTAAGTAACATACAAAAAATGTACACAACAAACCAATTCAGGTAAGTAAAACAGTCAGAAAGTAGTGCAAACAATGTAGAATACAACAGGATGCAATAGGCCTAGGGGCAACACAAACCATATACCAAGAAAGTGGAATGCGTACCTCAAATGGACCTCTAGGCTAGTGTAGTGTGTAAGGAGGTAAAAGATACCCCACCCCAAGACCCTGGAAAGTAGGAGTAAAGTACTGCTATTTCCCCAGAAACACACTAAAGTCGTGATAAAGGATTTTGCAAGAACCACAACAGACTGCAAAGCACTGAAGACTGATCCCTGGACCTGAAGACCTGCAAAGGATCGGGACCAAGTCCAAGAGTCGCCAAAGTGTCCAGGGGGGACAGGAGCCCCCTAAACCTCGGATGAAGGTACAAAATGGCTGCCTCCGGTTAGAAGAAGCTGCTGGTTTTGCAACAACAAAAGGAGGTAGGAAGTTCTTCTTCGTGCTGAAGGTTGCAGAGTTGTTCCCTTGGCAAAATACCACAAACAAGCCTTGCTAGCGGCAAGAGTCGTGGTTGGAGAAAAAGGGTGCTGCCCGGGCCCAGGAAGGACCAGAATGTTGCCACTTGGGAGAGGAGACGGAGGGGGCCCTCAGCAACGTAGAGAGCCCATGCACAAGCAGGAAGCACCTGCAGAAGTCTTTGAACATGGGTTCAAGAAGTCTGAGCACGGCGGCCGTCTCAAGACTGCAAAGAGAGGTCCCGCGACACCGGAGATTAACTCAGTGAGCTGAGCATCACAGGACAGAGTGCTGGGTACCTAGGCTCAGCTGTGCATGCAGGATTTCTTTGAAATGTTGCACAGAAGCCCTTTTAGCTGCAGTTCACGCGGTGCACAGGATTAGAGAACGGAGGCAAGGACTTACCTCCTCCAAATTTGTACAGTTGGACCACTGGACAGTCTGGACCACTTGGGTCCACCACCTGTGTTCCAGGGCCATGCTCGTCAGGATGAGAGGGGTCCCAGAGTACCAGTGAAGTTGAAGTTTGGTGCCTGCTGATGCAGGGGGAAGATTCCATCGACCCAGGGGAGAGTTCTTCGTGGCTTCCAGTGTAGGGTGAAGGCAGTCAGCCCCCAGAGCATGCACCACCAGGAAACAGTCGAGAAATCCATCAGGGTTAGGCGCACAATGTTGTTGGTAGTCTTCTGGCTACTTTGTTGCAGTTTTGCAGGCGTCCTGGAGCAGTCAGCGGTCAATCCTTGGCAGAAGTCGAAGAGAGATGTGCAGAGGAACCCTGATGAATTATTGCAAGTCCTAAAATGAGGAAAAAAACACTGGAGAGACCCTAAATATCCCTCAGAGGAGAATTGGCCACCTAGTCAGGTAAGCACCTATCAGGAGGGGTCTCTAACGTCACCTGCTGGCACTGGCCACTTAGAGGCCTCCTGGGTGCCCTCACACCTCTGGAAACAGGATGGCAGAGGTCTGGGACACACTGGAGGACGTCTGGGCACCACCCCTGGGGTGGTGATGGACAGGGGAGTGGTCACTCTCCTTCCATTGTCCAGTTTCACGCCAGAGCAGGGACTCAGGGTTCCCTAAACTGGTGTAGACTGGCTTATGCAAGAAGGGCACCATCTGTGCCCTTCAAAGCATTTCCAGAGGTTGGGAGAGGCTATCCCTCCCCAGCCTTTAACACCTATTTCCAAAGGGAGAGGGTGTAACACCCTGCTCTCAAAGGAAATGCTTTGTTCTGCCTTCCTGGGACTGGGCTGCCCAGACCCCAGGAGGGCAGATCCCTGTCTGTGGGGTGGCAGCAGCGGTAGATGCAGAGAAACCCCCAGAGAGCTGGTTTGGCATTACCGGGGGTCCATAGTGGAGCCGCCGGGATGCATGGAATTGGCTTCCCAATACCAGATTTGGCATGGAGGGGCAATTCCATGATCTTAGACATGCTACATGGCCATATTCGGAGTTACCATTGTGAAGCTACATATAGGTATTGACCTATATGTAGTGCATGCGCGTAATGGTGTTCCCGCACTCACAAAGTCCGGGGAAATGGCCCTGAACTATGTGGGGTCACGTTTGCTACTGCAAGGGTGCCCTCATACTTAGTATCTTTGCACCTAACCTTCAGCAAGTGAAGGTTAGGCATATAGGTGACTTATAAGTTACTTAAGTGCAATGAAAATGGATGTGAGATAACGTGTGTGTTATTTCACTCAGGCTGCAATGGCAGTCCTGTGTAAAGGTTTGTCTGAGCTCCCTATGGGTGGCAAAAGAAATACTGCAGCCCATAGGGATCTCCTGGAACCCAATACCCTGGGTACTTAGGTACCTTATACTAAGGAAATATAAATGTGTTCCAGTATGCCAATTGAAATTGGTAAAAGTGGTCGCTACCCTATAGTGAAAAATTTAAAGGCAGAGAGAGCATGAGCACTGAGGTTCTGATTAACAGAGCCTCTGTGATACAGTTAGGCACTACGCAGGTATGCACATTCAGGCCACAGACTATGAGCACTGGGGTCCTGGCTAGCAGGATCCCAGTGAGACAGGCAAACACATACTGACATACATGTAAGAATGGAGGTAACATGCCAAGAAAGATGGTACTTTCCTACACAACCACCCCCCCCCACACAAACGAGGGACAATAAGGCTAATCTTGCCCAGATAAGTCTTCATTGTCTAAGTGGAAATATCCGGAGAGTCCATCTGCATTGGAGTGGGTACTCCCAGGTCTATGTTCCACTGTATAATCCATTCCCTGTAGGGAGATGGAGCACCTCAGCAATTTAGGGTTTTCACCTTTCATTTGTTTAAGCCATAATAGAGGTTTGTGGTCTGTTTGAACAATAAAGTTAGTACCAAAGAGGTACGGTCTCAAGTTTTTCAAGGCCCAGACCACAGCAAAGGCCTCCCTCTCTATGGCAGACCAACACTTTTCTCTGGGGGTCAACCTCCTGCTGATAAAATCAACAGGTTGATCCTGGCCCTCAGTGTTAAGCTGTGATAGAACTGCCCCCACCCCTAATTCAGAAGCATCAGTTTGAACTATGAAGTTTTTGGAGTAACAAGGGCTTTTGAGGACAGGTGCAGAGCACATGGCCTGTTTGAGCTCATCAAAAGCCTTTTGACAGCTAGCTGTCCATAATACCTTTTTAGGCATCTTCTTTGATGTGAGGTCATTAAGAGGGGCAGCTATAGTGCCATGATTCTTTATGAACCTCCTGTAGTACCCTGTGAGGCCTAGGAAGGCTCTCACTTGGGTTTGAATTGTAGGGGGAGTCCTTTCCATAATGGTCTGGATCTTCCCCTGCAGTGGTGCAATCTGTTCCCCACCTATCAGGTGGTCCAGATAAACCACTTTCCCCTGCCCTACCTGGCACTTTGAGGCCTTGATCGTGAGGCCAGCCTTTTGCAGGGCCTCCAAAACTTTCCACAGGTGGACCAGGTGATCATCCCAGGTGGAGCTAAAGACAGCAATATAGTCTAGATAGGCTACACTAAAGGCTTCCAGTCCTTGGAGGACCATATTCACCAACCTCTGAAAAGTGGCAGGTGCATTCTTCAATCCAAAGAGCACAACTGTAAACTGATAGTCACTTCAATGGTTGAAAATGCTGTTTTTGGTTTAGCATTTCTGACAACTTAATCTGCCAATGACCTGCAGTTAAATCAAAAGTGCTTAGATACTTGGCAGAAGCCAGTGTATCTATTAGTTCATCTGCCCTGGGTATAGGGTGAGCATTAGTTTTTGTTATTTGATCGAGACCCCTAAAGTGCACACAAAACCTAATTTCCTTTTTTCCATCTTTACTATGAGGTGTGGGGACAAGCACCACTGGGTTGGTCCATGGGCTTTCAGATGGTTCAATCACTCCAAGATCCAACATTTTCTGTACCTTTTGTTTGAGACAGTCTCTGCCATGGTCAGGCTGTCTATAAATCTTACTTTTGACAGGTGAATTGTCTCCAGTGTCAATTGTGTGCTAACACCAGGTAGTTGTACCTGGAATTAGTGAGAAGAGGTCGGAGAACTGATCAAGGAGAATTATGCAGTTGTCCTTCTTCTCAGCAGTAAGGCAATCTGCTAATACAACTCCTCCACTAAGCCATCAGCTTCAGTTGTGGAGAAGAGGTCAGGGAGACGGTCACTTTCTTCCTCCTGCCCCTCATCTGTGGCCATGAGCAGGGTTAAGTCAGCCCTGTCATAATAACGTTTTAGGCGATTGACATGAAGTACCCTAAGGGGCTTCTGGCAGTGCACAGGTCCACCAAATATGTGACCTCACCTTTCTTCTCCACAATGAGATGGGGTCCACTCCATTTGTCCTGGAGTGCTCTTGGTGCCACAGGCTACAACACCCACACCTTCTGTCCTGGGGGGAAACGCCCTTAAGGCTGACTCCGGAACAACGAAGTCCTGGTTATTGAAAGCAGAAGAACGCTTTCCTTAACCACTACTTCATTGTTTTGTGCCTTAACCACGCATGTGCTGAACAACGCACATGCGTGGTTAAGGCACAAACAAGGGAGTCGGCTGGGGAGGTCGACGTGACGAGGCAATGACTCAGGTAAGTGGGGCGGGGGTGGGGTGTTGGGGTTTTAGTTTTAGGGCTGGGGGTGGGGGGTCGGGGTATTTTCTGTTTTAGGGGCGGGGTTTTAGTTTTAAGGCCGTGGTGGGGGGTTGGAGTATTTTCATTTTTAGGGGCGGGGCAGGGGTGGGGTTCGGGGTTTTAGTTTGGAGGGCAGGGGTGGGGGGGTCAGGGTTTTAGTTTTAGGGCCGGGGTGGGGGGTCGGGTATTTTCTGTTTTAGGGGCAGGGGGCGGGGTGGGGGGTGAGGGTTTTAGTTTTAGGGGCGGGGTGGGGGTCGGGCTAATTTCTGTTTTAGGGGCGGGGTGGAGGGTTGGAGTTTTAGTTTTAGGGGTGTGGGTCGGGGTGTTTGTGTTTTAGGGGCGGGAGCGGGGTCGGGGTTTTAGTTTTAGGGCCGGGGGTGGGGGTCGGGGTATTTTCTGTTTTAGGGGTGGGGGCGGGGTGGGGGATCGGGGTTTTAGTTTTAGGGGCGTGGGTGGGGGATCGGGGTATTTTCCGTTTTAGGGGCGGGTGCGGGGGTGGGGGGTCGGTGGCCTCTGAGTGGCCAGTGCCAGCAGGTGACATCAGAGACCTCTCCTGATAGGTCCATACCTGATAAGGTAGCCAATCCCTTTCTCAGGGCTATTTAGGGACTCTTCTCTGGGTTTCTCTGCAGATTCCGCTTGCAACTTCCATCAGGAATCCTCTGCAACCAATGCTTCATCCTCTGACCTCGGACTGACCGCAGACTGCTCCAGGCACCGCTGTAACTGCAACAAAGTATCTAGAAGGGCTACTTTGACTCTGCAACTTCAGCTCCAGCAAGCAACTGCAACAGTTTCCATAGTGTGCACGGTTTGGGGAATCCATGTCTTCACCCTGCAACAGAAGGACCAAAGAAATCTCCTGTGGAGTGATGGTGTCACTTCCCTGCTCCAGTAGGCACCTTCTAAGATGAAGACTGGTTCTCTTGGACTCCTCTCCTGGCGATGAGCGTGCTCCTTGGAACATTGATGGTGGACCCACTCGACACAGACAGACTGTCCAAACGTCCTGCTGTCCAAATTTGGAGGAGGTAAGAACTTGCCTTCCCCGTTTCCAACGGTAACCCTGTGCACCCTGTCATCTTCACCTCCTGAGGCCTCTGTGTACTATTTGAAAGATTCTTTCGTGCACAGCCTGGCCCAGGTCCCCAGCACTCTATCCTGCGATGCTCAACTCGCTGAGTTGTTCTCCGGCAGTGTGGGACCATCTTTTGTAGTGCTGTAACAACCGCAAGTTGCACCTTCTTTGTCCCGGTGTCCTAGGACCTCCATGGTTGCAGCCTGGTCATCTGTGGATTCCCTCCAGTGTTCGGAGCCCCCTCCTGGGACTAGGCAGCGCCATTTTGACGCAATCCGCAACATTGCTTGAACCAAGGCTTGTTGGATGAATCCTGGGTTGCAACTCGCCTGCATCCAACATCTCTACGTGGGATATCCTTTAAATCATGCAGGAACCAGCGGCCATGTTCCTTGGTGCTCTTCTGCAGTCTTCTTCAAACCGGAGACTCCTCTTTTGCACCATCTTCTAGGTTGGCAGACTCTCCTGTCCTTCCTGGAATCTTCTGCGACTTCTGGACTTGGTGTCCTCTCTTTACTGGTCTTCAGGTCCAAGAATCCACCATTTGTTGCTTGCAGTCTTGCTTAGCTCTTGCAATAACTCTATTCACGACTTGTTGTGTGTCCTAGGGAAACTTGCAGTAATTTACTCCTACTTTCCTGGGCTCTGGGGTGGGTTATTGTAGGAGGCTGGCATGGCTTATAATGTGTACCAATGGCAATTACACCTTGTGCCAGGTCCAGTTATCCCTTATTAGTAGAGTGTAGTAGTGTTCTCGCAGCTTATCCTGATAGAGGTAGCTATAGCAGAGCACCCAAGGCTGAACTAGGAGACATGCAAAGCTCATGCAATACCATTTATGTCATATAGGTACTATATCATAAGAAAGACAATACACAGAGTTACTAAAAATAAAGGTACATTATTTTAGTGAAAATGTGCCAAAAATATCTCAGAGGATATACTCCCTTAGGAGGTAAGCAACGTACACAAAATGTACACAACAAACCAATTCAGGTAAGTAAAACAGTCAGAAAGTAGTGCAAACAATGTAGAATACAACAGGATGCAATAGGCCTAGGGGCAACACAAACCATATACCAAGAAAGTGGAATGCGTACCTCAAATGGACCTCTAGGCTAGTGTAGTGTGTAAGGAGGTAAAAGATACCCCACCCCAAGACCCTGGAAAGTAGGAGTAAAGTACTGCTATTTCCCCAGAAACACACTGAAGTCGTGATAAAGGATTTTGCAAGAACCACAACAGACTGCTGTAGGAAAGTGCCATCTTGCCTGGCATGTTACCCCCATTTTTCACTGTATATATGTTGTTTTAGTTGTATGTGTCACTGGGACCCTGTCATCGAGGGCCCCAGTGCTCATAAGTGTGCCTGAATGTGTTACCTGTGTAGTGACTAACTGTCTCACTGAGGCTCTGCTAATCAGAACCTCAGTGGTTATGCTCTCTCATTTCTTTCAAATTGTCACTAACAGGCTAGTGACCAATTTTACCAATTTACATTGGCTTACTGGAACACCCTTATAATTCCCTAGTATATGGTACTGAGGTACCCAGGGTATTGGGGTTCCAGGAGATCCCTATGGGCTGCAGCATTTCTTTTGCCACCCATAGGGAGCTCTGACAATTCTTACACAGGCCTGCCACTGCAGCCTGAGTGAAATAACGTCCACGTTATTTCACAGCCATTTTACACTGCACTTAAGTAACTTATAAGTCACCTATATGTCTAACCTTTACCTGGTAAAGGTTAGGTGCAAAGTTACTTAGTTTGAGGGCACCCTGGCACTAGCCAAGGTGCCCCCACATTGTTCACGGCCAATTCCCCGGACTTTGTGAGTACGGGGACACCATTACACGCGTGCACTACATATAGGTCACTACCTATATGTAGCTTCACAATGGTAACTCCGAATATGGCCATGTAACATGTCTATGATCATGGAATTGCCCCCTCTATACCATCCTGGCATAGTTGGCACAATCCCATGATCCCAGTGGTCTGTAGCACAGACCCTGGTACTGCCAAACTGCCTTTCCTGGGGTTTCACTGCAGCTGCTGCTGCTGCCAACCCCTCAGACAGGCTGCTGCCCTCCTGGGGTCCAGCCAGGCCTGGCCCAGGATGGCAGAACAAAGGACTTCCTCTGAGAGAGGGTGTTACACCCTCTCCCTTTGGAAAATGGTGTGAAGGCAGGGGAGGAGTAGCCTCCCCCAGCCTCTGGAAATGCTTTCATGGGCACATTTGGTGCCCATTTCTGCATAAGCCAGTCTACACCAGTTCAGGTACCCCTTAGCCCTGCTCTGGCGCGAAACTGGACAAAGGAAAGGGGAGTGACCACTCCCCTGACCTGTACCTCCCCTGGGAGGTGCCCAGAGCTCCTCCAGTGTGCTCCAGACCTCTGCCATCTTGGAAACAGAGGTGCTGCTGGCACACTGGACTGCTCTGAGTGGCCAGTGCCACCAGGTGACGTCAGAGACTCCTTCTGATAGGCTCCTTCAGGTGTTGCTAGCCTATCCTCTCTCCTAGGTAGCCAAACCCTCTTTTCTGGCTATTTAGGGTCTCTGTCTCTGGGGAAACTTTAGTTAACGAATGCAAGAGCTCATCCGAGTTCCTCTGCATCTCTCTCTTCACCTTCTGCCAAGGAATCGACTGCTGACCGTGCTGGAAGCCTGCAAAACTGCAACATAGTAGCAAAGACGACTACTGCAACTCTGTAATGCTGATCCTGCCGCCTTCTCAACTGTTTTCCTGGTGGTGCATGCTGTGGGGGTAGTCTGCCTCCTCTCTGCACTAGAAGCTCCGAAGAAATCTCCCGTGGGTCGACGGAATCGCCCCCCTGCAACCGCAGGCACCAAAGAACTGCATCACCGGTACCTTGGGTCTCCTCTCAGCACGACGAGCGAGGTCCCTTGAATCCAGCAACTCTGTCCAAGTGACTCCCACAGTCCAGTGACTCTTCAGTCCAAGTTTGGTGGAGGCAAGTCCTTGCCTCCCCACGCCAGACTGCATTGTTGGAAACCGCGACTTTTGCAGCTACTCCGGCTCCGTGCACTTCCGGCGGAAATCCTTTGTACACAGTCCAGCCTGGGTCCACGACACTCTAACCTGCATTGCACGACCTCCTAAGTTGTTCTCCGGCGACGTTGGACTCCTTTGTGCGACTTCGGGTGAGCACCGTTTCACGCATCCTCGTAGTGCCTGTTTCTGGCACTTTTCTGGGTGCTACCTGCTGCTGAGAGGGCTCCTTGTCTTGCTCGACATCCCCTCTGTCTCCTGACGCAATTTGCGACATCCTGGTCCCTCCTGGGCCACAGCAGCGTCCAAAAACCTTTACTGCACGAATTGCAGCTAGCAAGGCTTGTTGGCGGTCTTTCGGCGGGAAAACACTTCTGCACGACTCTCCACGGCGTGAGGGATCTGTCCTCCAAAGGGGAAGTCTCTAGCCCTTGTCGTTCCTGCAGAAACCTAAGCTTCTACAGTTCAGTAGCAGCTTCTTTGCACCCGCAGCTGGCATTTCCTGGGCATCTGCCCATCTCCGACTTGCTTGTGACTTTTGGACTTGGTCCCCTTGTTCCACAGGTACCCTCGACTGGAAATCCATCGTTGTTGCATTGCTGGTTTGTGTCTTTCCTGCAGAATTCCCCTATCACGACTTCTATGTCCTTTGGGGAACTTTAGTGCACTTTGCACTCACTTTTCAGGGTCTTGGGGTGGGCTATTTTTCTAATCCTTACTATTTTCTAATAGTCCCAGCGACCCTCTACAAGGTCACCTAGGTTTGGGGTCCATTCGTGGTTCGCATTCCACTTTTGGAGTATATGGTTTGTGTTGCCCCTATCCCTATGTGTCTCCATTGCATCCTATTGTAACTATACATTGTTTGCACTGTTTTCTAAGACTATTACTGCATATTTTGGTATTGTGTATATATATCTTGTGTATATTTCCTATCCTCTCACTGAGGGTACACTCTGAGATACTTTGGCATATTGTCATAAAAATAAAGTACCTTTATTTTTAGTATAACTGTGTATTGTGTTTTCTCATGATATTGTGCATATGACACTAAGTGGTACTGTAGGAGCTTCACTCGTCTCCTAGTTCAGCCTAAGCTGCTCTGCTAAGCTACCATTATCTATCAGCCTATGCTGCTAGACACCCTATACACTAATAAGGGATAACTGGGCCTGGTGCAAGGTGCAAGTACCCCTTGGTACTCACTACAAGCCAGTCCAGCCTCCTACAACTGCAAAGCACTGAAGACGTATTCCTGAACCTGAAGACCTGCAAAGGATCAGGACCAAGTCCAAGAGTCGCTAAAGTGTCCAGGGGGGACAGGAGCACACTAAACCTCGGATGAAGGTGCAAAACGGCTGCCTCCGGTTAGAAGAAGCTGCTGGTTTTGCAACAACAAAAGGAGGTAGGAAGTTCTTCTTCGTGCAGAAGATGTCACACTGCGTGCTGAAGGTTGCAGAGTTGTTCCCTTGGCAAAATACCACAAACAAGCCTTGCTAGCGGCAAGAGTCGCGGTTGGAGAAAAAGGGTGCTGCCCGGGCCCAGGAAGGACCAGAATGTTGCCACTTGGGAGAGGAGACGGAGGGGACCCTCAGCAACGTAGAGAGCCCATGCACAAGAAGGAAGCACCCGCAAAAGTCCTTGAATATGGGTTCAAGAAGTCTGAACACGGCGGCCGTCTCAACACTGCAAAGAGAGGTCCCACAACACCGGAGATCAACTCAGTGAACTGAGCATCGCAGGACAGAGTGCTGGGTACCGAGGCTCGGCTGTGCATGCAGGATTTCTTGGAAATGTGCACAGAAGCCCTTGTAGCTGCAGTTCATGCGGTGCCCAGGATTACTGTGGAGAGGGGAGGCAAGGACTTACCTCCTCCAAATTTGTACAGTTGGACCACTGGACAGTCTGGGTCACTTGGGTCCACCACCTGTGTTCCAGGGCCATGCTCGTCAGGATGAGAGGGGTCCCAGAGTACCAGTGAAGCTGAAGTTTGGTGCCTGCTGAAGCAGGGGGAAGATTCCATCGACCCAGGGGAGATTTCTTCGTGGCTTCCAGTGCACGGTGAAGGCAGTCAGCCCCCAGAGCATGCACCACCAGGAAACAGTCGAGAAATCCGTCAGGGTTAGGCGCTACAATGTTGTTGGTAGTCTTCTGGCTATTTTGTTGCAGTTTTGCAGGCGTTCTGGAGCAGTCAGCGTCAATCCTTGGCAGAAGTCGAAGAGAGATGTGCAGAGGAACCCCGATGAATTATTGCAAGTCGTAATATGAGGAAAAGAACACTGGAGAGACCCTAAATATCCCTCAGAGGAGGATTGGCCACCTAGTCAGGTAAGCACCTATCAGGAGGGGTCTCTAACGTCACCTGCTGGCACTGGCCACTTAGAGGCCTCCCGGGTGCCCTCACACCTCTGGAAACAAGATGGCAGAGGTCTGGGACACACTGGAGGACCACTGGGCACCACCCCTGGGGTGGTGATGGACAGGGGAGTGGTCACTCCCCTTTCCATTGTCCAGTTTTACTCCAGAACAGGGACTCGGGGTTCCCTAAACTGGTGTAGACTGGCTAATGCAAGAATGGCACCCTCTGTGCCCTTCAAAGCATTTTCAGAGGCTGGGAGAGGCTATCCCTCCCCAGCCTTTAACACCTATTTCCAAAGGGAGAGGGTGTAACACCCTGCTCTCAAAGGAAATGCTTTGTTCTGCCTTCCTGGGACTGGGCTGCCCAGATCCCAGGAGGGCAAATCCCTGTCTGTGGGGTGGCAGCAGCGGTAGATGCATAGAAAACCCCAGAGAGCTGGTTTGCCATTACCGGGGGTCCATAGTGGAGCCCCCAGGATGTATGGAATTGGCTTCCCAATACCAGATTTGGCATGGAGGGGCAATTCCATGATCTTAGACATGCTACATGGCCATATTCGGAGTTACCATTGTGAAGCTACATATAGGTATTGACCTATATGTAGTGCACGTGCGTAATGGTGTTCCCGCACTCGTAAAGTCCGGGGAAATGGCCCTGAAGTATGTGGGGGCACCTTTGCTACTGCCCTCACACTTATTATCTTTTCACCTAACCTTCAGCAAGTGAAGGTTAGACACATAGGTGACTTATAAGTTACTTAAGTGCAATGAAAATGGCTGTGAGATAACATGTGTGTTATTTCACTCAGGCTGCAATGGCAGTCCTGTTTAAAGGTTTGTCTGAGCTCCCTACGGGTGGCAAAAGAAATTCTGCAGCCCATAGGGATCTCCTAGAACCCCAATATCCTGGGTACTTAGGTCCCTTATACTAAGGAATTATAAGTGTGTTCCAGTATGCCAATTGAAATTGGTAAAAGTGGTCGCTAGCCTATAGTGAAAAATTTAAAGGCAGAGAGAGCATGAGCACTGAGGTTCTGATTAACAGAGCCTCTGTGATACAGTTAGGCACTACGCAGGTATACACATTCAGGCCACAGACTATGAGCACTGGGGTGCTGGCTAGCAGGATCCCAGTGAGACAGGCAAAAACATACTGACATACATGTAAGAATGGGGGTAACATGCCAAGAAGATGGTACTTTCCTACACAACCCCCCCTCCACAAACGAGGGACAATAAGGCTAATCTTGCCCACATGAGTCTTCATTGTCTACGTGGAAATATCTGGAGAGTCCACCTGCATTGGAGTGGGTACTCCCAGGTCTATGTTCCACTGTATAATCCATTAATTGTAGGGAGATGGAGCACCTCAACAATTTAGGGTTTTCACCTTTCATTTGTAAAAGCCATAATAGAGGTTTGTGGTCTGTTTGAACAATAAAGTGAGTACCAAAGAGGTATGGTCTCAACTTTTTCAAGGCCCAGACCACAGCAAAGGTCTCCCTCTCTATGGCAGACCAACACTTTTCTCCGGGGGTCAACCTACTGCTGATAAAAACAACAGGTTGATCCTGGCCCTCAGTGTTAAGCTGTGATAGAACTGCCCCCACCCCTAATTCAGAAGCATCAGTTTGAACTATGACTTTTTTGGAGTAACAAGGGCTTTTGAGGACAGGTGCAAAGCACATGGCCTGTTTGTGCTCATCAAAAGCCTTTTGACAGCTAGCTGTCCATAATACCTTTTTAGGCATCTTCTTTGATGTGAGGTCATTAAGAGGGGCAGCTATAGTGCCATGATTCTTTATGAACCTCCTGTAGTACCCTGTGAGGCCTAGGAAGGCTCTCACTTGGGTTTGAATTGTAGGGGGAGTCCTTTCCATAATGGTCTGGATCTTCCCCTGCAGTGGTGCAATCTGTTCTCCACCTATCAGGTGGCCCAGATAAACCACATTCCCCTGCCCTACCTGGCACTTTGAGGCCTTGATAGTGAGGTCAGCCTTTTGCAGGGCCTCCAAAACATTCCACAGGTGGACCAGGTGATCATCCCAGGTGGAGCTAAATACAGCAATATAGTCTAGATATGCTACACTAAAGGCTTCCAGCCCTAGGAGGACCGTATTCACCAACCTCTGAAAAGTGGCAGGTGCATTGGTTTAGCATCTTCTGACAACTTAATCTGCCAATACCCTGCAGTTAAATCAAAAGTGCTTAGATACTTGGCATAAGCCAGTCTATCTATTAGTTCATCTGCCCTGGGCCCAGGGTGAGCATCAGTTTCTGTTACTTGATTGAGACCCCTAAAGTGCACACAAAACCTCATTTCCTTTTTTCCATCTTTACTATGAGGTTTGGGGACAAGCACCACTGGGTTGGCCCCTGGGCTATTAGAGGGTTCAATCACTCCAAGATCCAAAATTTTCTATACCTTTTGTTTGATACAGTCTCTGACATGGTCAGGCTGTCTATAAATCTTACTTTTGACAGGTAAATTGTCTCCAGTGTCAATTGTGTGCTAACACCAGGTAGTTGTACCTGGAATTAGTGAGAAGAGGTCAGAGAACTGATCAAGGAGATTTATGCAGTTGCCCTTCTGCTCAGCAGTAAGGCAATCTGCAAATACAACTCCTCCACTAAGCCATCAGCTTCAGTTGTGGAGAAGAGGTCAGGGAGACGGTCACTTTCTTCCTCCTGCCCCTCATCTGTGGCCATAAGCAGGGTTAAGTCAGCTCTGTCATAATAAGGTTTTAGGCGATTGACATGAAGTACCCTAAGGGGGCTTCTGGCAGTGGACGGGTCCACCAAATAGGTGACCTCACCTTTCTTCTCCACAATGAGATGGGGTCCACTCCATTTGTCCTGGAGTGCTCTTGGTGCCACTGGCTCTAACACCCACACCTTCTGTCTTGGGGGGAAACGCCCTTAAGGCTGACTCCGGAACAACGAAGTCCTGGTTAACGAAAGCGGAACAACGCTTTCTTTAACCACGACTTTGTTGTTTTGTGCCTTAACCACGCATGTGCTGAACAACGCACATGCGCGGTTAAGGCACAAACAAGGGAGTTGGGGGAGGAGGACGAGGCGACGACTCAGGTAAGTGGGGCGGGGTAGGGGGGGTTGGGGTTTTAGTTTTAGGGCTGGGGTTGGGGGGTTGGAGTATTTTCTGTTTTAGGGGCGGGGTGGGAGGTCGGGATTTTAGTTTTAGGGGCGGGGTGGGGGGTCTGGATATTTTCATTTGTAGGGGTGGGGGGGTCGGGGGTTTAGTTTGGAGGGCAGGGGTGGGGGGTCGGGTTTTAGTTTTAGGGCCGGGGGTCAGGGTATTTTCTGTTTTAGGGGCAGGGGGTGGGGGGTCGGGGTTTTAGTTTTAGGGGTGGGGTGGGGGGGTCGGGGTATTTTCTGTTTTAGGGGTGGGGCGGGGTGGGGGTTTGGGGTTTTAGTTTTGGGGTCAGGGTATTTTCTGTTTTAGGGGTGGGTGGGGGTGGGGGGTCGGGTTTTAGTTTTAGGGCCGGGGGTGGGGTGTTGGGGTATTTTCTGTTTTAGGGCCGGGGGCTGGGGTGGGGGACGGGGTTTTAGTTTTAGGGGCGGGAGTGGGGGGGTCGGTGTATTTTCAGTTTTTGTTTTTGCCACTTGGGAGAGGAGACGGAGGGGACCCTCAGCAACGTAGAGAGCCCATGCACAAGAAGGAAGCACCCGCAGAAGTCCTTGAATATGGGTTCAAGAAGTCTGAACACGGCGGCCGTCTCAACACTGCAAAGAGAGGTCCCACAAGGGGTGGGGGTCGTTTTTTTTTCAGTTTTTTGGGCGGGGTGGGGGTGAGGGGTCGGGGTTTTAGTTTAAGGGGCAGGGTGGGGGTTTGGGGTATTTTCTGTTTTAGGGGCGGGGTTTTAGTTTTAGGGCAGGGGTTTGGGGTCGTGGTATTTTCAGTTTTAGGGCCGGGTGGGGGTTGGTTTTTTCGTTTTAGAGGCGGGGTGGGGGTCGGGGTATTTTCTGTTTTAGGGACGGGGTGGGGGTGGGGGCGGTCGGGTTTCAGTTTTAGGGGCAGGGGTTGGGGTCGGGGTATTTTCACTTTTAGGGACGGGATGGGGGGTTGGGGTTTTAGGTATTAGGGTGGGTTGGGGGTCGGGTAGTTTTAGGGGCGGGTGGGGTTGGGGGGTTTAGGTTTAGGAGCAGGGTGGGGGGCTCAGTAGTTTTAGGGGTGGGGTACTTTAGGTTTCAGGGATGGGGTGGGGGTTGGGGTTGTTTTAGGTTTTGGGGGTAGGGTGGGGGTCACGGTAATTTTAGGAAGAGGTGGGGTTTGGGGTAGTTTTCGAGGCAAGGGTGTGGGGTTGGTGTGGTTTTAGGTTGGGGGTAGGGGGGTCGCAGTAATTTTTAGGGGTGGGGGACCAGTGGGGACGCATGCAGGAACAATGGATGCCTATCACTAATGCCTTTACCAGGAGTGCCTTTACAACAAAAAATTGTTGTTAAGGCATTCGTGGTGAAGGCATTAGTGGTAACAACGAGGTCGCTGTTCCGACCTTGTTGTTCAGGCATTCGTTGTTCCGGCAGGCGTCGTTCCAACATGCATTCTTCCTGGGTGGTACTGAGTCAGGACAGCGTTCTGGTCATGCCATTGCTGTTGAAGCTTTTGGCTGGCCTGAAGGTTTTTAATGGCCTTTTTCATGTACTCAGCCATCCTTGATCTGAGGCCAAGCACATAGTCCACAATGTCTTGTTTGGGTGCTTTTAAAGGTCGTTCCCTACCCTCCTTCACAAGAGCAAGGGGACCTCTTACAGGATGTCCAAAGAGGAGTTCAAAGGGGCTGAAGCCCAAGCCTTTCTGGGGTACCTCCCTATAAGCAAAAAGGAAGCATGGCAACAGGACATCCCATCTCCACCTGAGTTTTTCAGGTAGTCCCATGATCATGTCTTTGAGAGTTTTATTAAACCTCTCAACCAATCCATTTGTTTGTGGATGATAAGGGGTGGTGAACTTATAGGTAACACCACACTCCTTCCACATTGCCTTGAGATATGCAGACATGACGTTACTACCTCTGTCTGATACCACATCATTAGGGAAACCCACTCTGGAAAAGATTCCCAGGAGGGCTTTTGCCACTGCAGGAGCTGTAGTTGGCCTTAAGGGTAGGGCTTCAGGATACCCAGTGGCATGGTCCACTACTACTAGGGTGAATCTGTTTCCTGAAGCTTTTGGAGGGTTAAGGGGGCCAGCAATGTCAACCCCTAACCTCTCAAAGGGCACCCCAACCACTGGAAGTGGGATTAAGGGGGCCTTAGGTGTGCCACCAGTCTTGACACCGACTTGGCAGGTCACACAGGAGCGACAGAACTCCTTTGTGTCCTCTGACATATGAGGCCGGTGAAACAATGGAACAAGTCTGTCCCATGTCTTACTTTGGCCCAAATGCCCAGCCAAAGGAATGTCATGTGCCAAAGTCAAAAGAAACTCCCTATACTGCAAAGGGATGACCAATCTCCTGGCAGCTCCAGGTTTAGGGTCCTTTACCTCAGTATAGAGAAGGTTGTCTTCCCAATAAACTTTGTGGGCATCAGTGACATCCCCATTTTGCTGTTTGACAGCTTGCTGTCTTAAACCCCCTACTGTGGGACAGGTCTGCTGTGCCACACTCAGCTCTTCCCTAGCAGCCCCCCGCACCCAAAAGCTCAGCAGGGTCTGCTGCCGGCTCATCTGGTGTAGGTTCTGCACAGGGAGAAGATTCCACTTCCTCAAAAGGGAAATCTTCTGGAGAGGGAGGGATAGTTGGCAAGGATTTACCCTTTCTATCCCTATCTTTTGGGAGCACTTGGTCCATGTTTCCAGGATCCAAGTTTCCCTGTCCTCCTTGCTTCTGGGCCTGAGCCCTTGTGAGAGCAAAGATATGCCCTGGAATCCCCAGCATTGCTGAATGAGCCTCCAACTCCACTTCAGCCCAAGCTGTTGTCTCCAAGTCATTTCCTAGTAAGCAGTCTACAGGTAAATCAGTGGCTACCACAACTTTCTTTGGGCCAGTAACCCCCCCCCCCCCCAGTTGAGATTTACAACAGCCATGGGGTGGCTAAGAGTGTTGTTATGAGCATTGGTCACTTGGTACGTCTGATCAAGTAGGTGTTGTTCAGGGGCGACCAGGTTCTCTATCACCATGGTGACACTGGCTCCTGTGTCCCTGTAGGCCTCAACCTCAACACCATTTATTAGGGGTAGTTGCTTGTACTTACCCATATTAAGGGGACAAGCAACCGAGGTGGCAAAATCAATACTACCATCAGAGACTAAAACAGCCTCTGTGGTCTCCCTAACTAGACCAACCCCCACTACATTACCAATGGTGAGCCCAGCTACACCCTTTGACTGGCTATTTGTAGTGTTATTCCCACCACCACTGCTATTACTAGGAGCACTAGTGGACGCAGTTGGGGTTGTGGTGGTGGAAGCCTTGGTGTTTTTCTTTGGACAAGTGGGATCACTTGCCCAATGGCCTTTACTTTTACATAAATAACACCATGGCTTCTTTTGATTGTGTGGAGAGGATTTTGACCCACCTCCCCCAGATGATTTTTGTGGGCCTGATGAAGACTCAGAATTCTTTTTGTCTTTGCCCCCACCCTTGTCATGAGACTTACCATCCTCCTTCTTCCCATCCTTGTCACCCCCTGTATGAACTTTTCTGCTCACCCTTGTTCTGACCCATTTGTCTGCCTTCTTTCCCAATTCTTGGGGAGAGGTCAGATCTGAGTCTACCAAGTACTGATGCAACAAGTCAGATACACAATTATTCAAAATATGCTCTCTCAAAATTAGATTATATAGGCTTTCATAGTCAGTCACCTTACTGCCATGTAACCATCCCTCCAAGGCCTTCACTGAGCAGGTCTACAAAGTCTGTCCAGTCTTGAGAGGATTGTTTTCTGGTATCTCTGAACGTTCTCCTGTATTGTTCAGTGGTTAAGCCAAATCCATCTAAGAGTGCATCCTTCAAAACTTTGTAATTGTTGGCATCACCCTCCCTGACAGTAAGGAGTATGTCCCTACCTTTGCCAGTGAAAGATAGCCACAGTATAGCACCCCACTGCCTTTGAGGGGCCAACTGTACCATACAGGCCCTCTCAAGTGCAGAAAACCACTTGTTTATGGCATTCCCCTCATTGTCAGGGGGGGGAATCTTGTGCAGGTTTCTTGAATCTGTTTCTCTAACAGGATGACTATCAAGATTGCTGCTGTTGCTGCCACCATGGGGAACTAACCCCAACTTCTGTCTTTCTCTCTCTATATCTAAGGACTCCCTATCTAAGGCCAACTGCTGCTGTCTTAGCTTTAGTCTGGCCTCTTCCATTCTCAGCTTTCTGAGTTCCCTGTCTATGGTGTTATCCTCAAGGTGGGAGGTTTGGGAATTCTCTGACACAGAGGTAATGTGAGAATGGGCAGAAGTGGACCTTTCTCTAACTACCTGAACCCTAGTGACCTGGCCTTTGGAGTAAAAGGTGCCCCACTGATGTGTGACCCCCTCCCACTACCAGCTTCACTAGGTGGTCTGATAACTGAAGGGTCTTTGGAAGTACCCTCCCCAGAGTCCTTCGGGCCCTCCCCTGATTCTATCTGGGTATCCCCTTCCTCGACCTCCTGATCCTGGGTTTGACCAGTCTGACTCTGGTCACTTTCAAGGAGAAGGCTAAGAAGGAGATCCTTAGTAGGGTTCTTACCCATCCCCAAACTTCTTTCTATACGGAGACCCCTCAAATGTTTAAAGTTTAGATTATCATAAGCTGTCTGCACAACTTTGGGAGTGGCCTCTACCACAGACATGGTGAAAGAAAGAGGTTAGGGGTAAGAGAAAAAGTTTAGAAAACTTTTAAAAGAAAAGAGAAAGAGTTTTTCAAACTTTTCAGAAAACTTTTTAGAACGTTTTTAGAATGAAAGTAAGACTGTTAAGGTAACTCGTGTATATTTCTAAGTATTTAGAATATAGTTTTCTTATGAAAAACACCAATGACAAAGTGGTAATGCAGTTATGAGTACTTATCCCACCGCTGCACCACCAATGTAGGAGGCTGGCCTGGCTTATAGTGGGTACCACTGGTACTTACACCTTGTGCCAGGTCCAGTTATCCCTTATTAGTAGATTAGTAGTGTTTTAGCAGTTTAGGCTGATAGAGGTAGCTGTAGCAGAGCAGCCAAGGTTGAACTAGGAGACATGCAAAGTACATGCAATACCACTTATCTCATATAGGTACTATAATATAAGAAAGACAATACTCATAGTTACTAAAAATAAAGGTACTTTATTTTAGTGACAATTTGCCAAAAATATCTCAGAGGATGTACTTCCTTAGGAGGTAGGTAAAATACACAAAATATACACAACAAACCAAATCAGGTAAGTAAAACAGTCAGAAAGTAGTGCAAACATTGTAGAATACAATAGGATGCAATAGGCCTAGGGGCAACACAAACCATATACTATGAAAGTTGAATGCGAACCACAAATGGACCCCTTGGCTAGTGTAGTGTAGAGGGTCGCTGGGAGTGTAAGCAAACACTAAGAGTGTCCAAGATACCCCCCAAGATCCTGGAAAGTAGGAGTAAAGTACTACTAATTCCCCAGAAACACATTAAAGTCGTGATAAAGGATTTTGAAAAGACCACAACTGACTGCAAAGCACTGAAGACAGATTCCTGGACCTGAGGACCTGCAAAGGAAGGGGACCAAGTCCAAGAGTGGCGAAAGTGTCCGGGGGGGGCAGAAGTCCACTAAACCCCGGATGAAGGTGCAAAATGGCTGCCTCTGGTTGGAAGAAGATGAAGATTTGCAACAACGAAAGGAGGTAGGAAGTTCTTCTTTGTGCAGAAGATGTCCCACGGCATTCTGGAGGATGCAGAAGTGCTTCCTTGGCAAAATACTGCAAACAAGCCTTGCTAGCAGCAAGAGTTGCGGTTGAAGAAAAAGGGTGCTGCCCCAGCCCAGGAAGGACCAGGATGTCGCACTTGGGATGGAAGACAGAGGGGGCGCTCAGCAACATAGAGATCCCACACACAAGCAGGAAACACCCGCAGAAGTCCTTGAACATGGCTTCAAGAAGTCTGAACATGGCAGTCATCTCAACACTGCAAAAGGAGGTCCCACGACACTGGAGATCAACTCAGAGAGCTGAGCATCACTCAACAGAGTGCTGGGGACCTAGGCTCAGCTGTGCATGCAGGATTTCTTGAAAATGTGCAAAGAAGCCCTTATAGCTGCAGATCACGCGGTGCACAGGATTACTGTCTGGAGAGGGGAGGCAAGGACTTACCTCCTCCAAATTTGGACAGTTGGACCACTGGACAGTCTGAGTCACTTGAGTCCACCACCTGTGTTCCAGGGGCCAAGCTTGTCAGGATGAGAGGGGTCCCAGAGTACCCGTGAAGCTGAAGTTTGGTGCCTGCTGAAGCAGAGGGAAGATTCTGTCGACATACAGGAGATTTCTTCGTGGCTTCCAGTGCAGGGTGAAGGCAGGCAGTCCCCAGAGCATACAACACCAGGAAACAGTCGCGAAAGCCTGCAGGATCAGGCGCTCAATGTCGCTGGTAGTCTCCTGATTACTTTGTTGCAGTTTTGCAAGCATCCTGGAGCAGTCAGTGGTCGATCCTTGGCACAAGTAGAATAGAGAAGTGCAGAGGAACCCTGGTGAATTCTTGCAAGTCGTTATCTGAGGAAAAGAACACTGGAGAGGCCCTAAATTACCCTCAGAGTATGATTGGCCACCTATCAGGAGGGATCTCTGACGTCACCTCCTGGCACTGGCCACTCAATGGCCTCCAGAGTGGCATCACACCTCTGGAAACAAGATGGCAGAGGTCTGGGACAAACTGAAGGAGCTCTGGGCACCACCCCTGGGGTGGTGATGGACAGGGGAGTGGTCACTCCTCTTCCCTTTGTCCAGTTTTGCGCCAGAGCAGAGACTGTGGGTTCCCTAAACTGGTGTAGACTGGCTTATGCAAGGAGGGTACCATTTGTGCCCTTCAAAGCATTTCCAGAGGCTGGGAGAGGCTACCCCTACCCAGCATTTAATACATATTTCCAAAGGGAGAGGGTTTAACACCTTCTCTCAGAGGAAATTCTTTGTTCTGCCTTCCTGGGACTGGGATGCCCAGACCCCAGGAGGGCAGAACCCTGTCTGTGTGGTGGCAGCAGCGTTAGCTGCAGAAGAACCCCGGAGAGCTGGTTTGGCAGTACCCGGGTCAATAGTGGAGCCCCGGGGATGCATGGAATTGGCTCCCCAATACCAGATTTGGCATGGGGGGACAATTCCATGATCTTAGACATATTACATGGCCATGTTCGGAGTTACCATTATGAAGCTACATATAGGTATTGACCAATATGTAGTGCACACGTGTAATGGTGTCCCCGCACTCACAAAATCCGGGGACATGGCCCTGAACTATGTTAGGGGCACCTTTGCTAGTGCAAGGGTGCCCTCACACTTAGTAACTTTGCACCTAACCTTCAGCAAGTGAAGGTTAGACATATAGGTGACTTATAAGTTACTTAAGTGCAGTGAAAATGGCTGTGAAATAACGTGTGCGTTATTTCACTCAGGCTGTAGTGGCAGTCCTGTGTAAAGGTGTTTCTCAGCTCTCCATTGGTGGCAAAAGGAATGCTGCAGCCCATAGGTATCTCTTGGAACCCCAATATCCTGGGTACCTAGGTGCCATATACTAGGGATTTACAAGGGTGTTCCAGTATGCTAATTGAAATTGATAAAAGTGGTCACTAGCCTATAGTCAAAACACAGAGAGAGAGAATATGGGAGTAGGGGGGCAAACGGAGAACACAACCGTACTCAGCTCCCGAAAACCAATACAAAAACACAACTGGGAGTACAGGGTTCTTGTAATTGGGGCGGATCAATAGTATATCAATTATAACACTAGGCCCGTCGTAATCCTCAACTAGAGGCGAGACATGGGTGGACTGTAGTGTATGGTGTGGGAGGGGAATTTCCTTTACGGATTAGGTGGTCTCACACACTCTATGGTATCATGCTTCATCATATGACCACCTAGCCCCACCCAGGTAGGACAATGCCACCTGGGCGGACTCAACCTCACTGTTAAAGGAACAGGAGAGAGTGCGTAAATCAATTCTGGTTCTGGAAAAGGGATCCAGCTAGACTAAGAAATAAAAACACCTAAACAGATACCCATGTGAGTATTTTAATAGGAGGTTCCGTTTGAAGTGATTAAAAAGAAGACTGGGACACCAATGTGAGAGCAATGACTCAGTGGGTCGCCTATCTAAAAGGAAAAAGCCTACATGTTTCTGCCCTCAAAAATGAGCTCTGGAAGGTCACGGGGCATTCATCAGGGCGAAGGATCCCTGCTATTCATGCTCAGTGAGCATTGAATCAATAATAACAATAGTGTAGGAATAATAAGTGAGTGATACCTGAGTGGGTTGAGGGGCCTACCTTGCCAAGGAAATACCTGGGGAGGACCTAAAGGAAATAAAACAAATCAGACCGATACTAAGGGTGACAAGGTGACACAGCATAACACAGCAATCCATAACACACGTGAGAGGGTTCATGCAAGACGCAGCAGTTCTGGGTATATAAGGCATAAATCACATAAATAATGGTATGGCACGTCATTACGTGGAGGACAATAAGAAAGGGGAGAAATTCTTACCCTATCACAGAAGGCTACTAGCCTCCGATGTCCAGGAGAGGGAGCGTCCCCTTATAGTCAGACTCTAAGGTTCAGGGAGAAGAAGACAAGGGAAGAAGCCACATGAGAGGGAAAAAGGGGGCAAGCAAGGATGGAGGCCCCTAGGGATACGAAGGCAAGGCCCTGGAAAGTTAGACACCTATTGGGGTCCAAAACCCAAGAGTAAAGGTAGAGGCACGGCCAAGAAACACAAGGGAAGAAATAGTAAAAAGGCTTGTAGTAAAAAGGGGGGGGGGGGAGGAGAGTATAATAACAGTGAAGATCAATAATAATAAAAAGGCAAAAAACAAAAACAAAAGGAAGCAAGAGAAAGAAAGAGTGGGGGATATGTAAATGAGGCAGCCAGGAGTAGGGAAGAAGTAAAGGACAGGGAAAAGAGGGAGAGATGAGAGAATTCTTATCTGTACGTCCAATGGTGGCCGGCTCACTCACTGCATCAAAGGCCGGCGCTCTCTATGCGCCTAAACCGACCTCTCTCAGGACCGCTTGGATAAAGTGGCCTGAGAGAGACGGGTAGATATAGTTGTCATTGATGGGCGGAAATGAGACTCAGCTGAAGGTGCTCACCGTCGCGGCCCGCAGTCTGGGCCATGATTGGATGCGGCGGGTGGAAGTGCGTCCGGCGGACCTGCGCCTCGATACTGTGAGGACGGGTGCCCGGAAGGATAGTGGAGGCCGGCCCCGGTGGTGCTCCCACTCGGGGCGGCCGAAGAAATGGAAGAGAAACGCCCTCGCGCGGGACAGCGTCATGGAAGGACGCGGTCCCCGCGGGGGCTGCGGGAATTGTAGTTTCCCGGCGCGAGAGAATGGGGAATGTCCCCGGTTGCCTCTCGCCTGGAAAACGGGCGGGAGGCAGAAAAAAGGGGGAGAGGGGGAAAAGCAGTAAGGGGGAAAAAAAAAGGAACCAGCAAGGGGGGAGACGGAGAATTGAACCAAGAAGGAAGAAGGAGGGGAGGAAAGGAAGAAGGGAGGGGAAAGGGAGGGCGGGGCAGGAGAGGTGGGTGTAGGCAAAGTAAGAGTGGAGCTGAAGGGAGAGGGTGAAATTAGGGAAACAAGAGAGTGGGAACAGAGAGGGGGAGAGGAGGAAAGGAAAGAAAAAAAGAGGAAAAAGGAAGAAAGAAGAAAAATAAAGAAAAACAAGAGGAAAGAAGAAGCAAGGAAAAACATGGCGAGAGAGGAGACAAGGGATGGAAAGAAGGGGATGGGGAAGGGATATGGGGGGGGGGCGAGGGGTGCAGGACCAAGAGGAGGGGATACAAGTAGCAGGACTGGGGAAAGGAGAAAGGTGGAGGGGAAAGGTAGAGTGAGAAGAGGGGAGGAGAGAAGGCATGTGCAGAGGGGAAGGGGCAGGGAAGGGTGAAGGCCTGAAAGAGTATGTAGGTCATATAGAGGGGTCTAATATTGGAGAGAGAACCAAGGTATCTCATCGTTTAGACCAGCCGTATCAGTGTGTAGCCTCCAAATCCAGCGTTGTTCAGCCCGGAACAGTTTTTGCGACATGTTGGGGGTTGTAAGAGGAAATTGTTCGAGAACTGTCCATGACATGTCATCTGGAGAGTGATTTTTTAACAGGAAGTGGCTGGTATGTTTTGTTGCGTCGCGTTTGCACCGAATCGTGCTTCTGTGCTCACAGATTCTGGTGCTGACCTTTCTAGTGGTCATACCCACATATTTGAGTGGGCAAGGGCAATTGATTAGATAGACTACGTTCTTACTGTTACAATTCGTAAGCGACTTTTGAACCCATGGGGTTTTGAGGTCAAGGTTGATGTTGGTGGATCTACGTGTGAAGCAGCACACGCTACAATTGCCACACGGATAGTGGCCTGTGGGGGGTGCGGTCTGCCAAAGCGTAGTCTGTTTGGTACGAAGCTTATCTTTAGGTCTTGTATGGACCACAATGTCGCGTATATTGGTTGCTCTTTTATACGCATGTAGTGGCAGTTCAGAGGGTAAGCCACCTGATGTAAGAATCTTCCAATTATCTTTTATGATCTTCTGAATTGTGTTGGATAGAGGATTGAACGTGGTGACACACACAATCTTCTCAAGGTCTGGTTTTGATGCTCGGGGTTGCAATAACTGGTCCCTGTTATTGTTGCGTGCTCTCTTGCGAGCTCTACTGACCAGGTGTGGGGGGTAGTCCTTTGTGTGTAACTTGGTGGTTAACTTATCAGCGTGTTTGTGGTAATCAACCACGGACGAGCAGTTCCGTCTCAAACGTAGGAACTGGGAGGTTATCTCTCAGAGCTCGTGGGTGGAAGCTCTGGTACTGTAGCAAATTGTTACAGTCAGTCGGTTTATAGTACACTTCTGTGGCCAAGCCACCCTCGTGTCCATAGATGAGTAGGTCAAGGAACGGTAGTTTTTTATCACCTATGTTCATGGCGAAGGTGAAGAAGGGATTAGCCCCGTTGAGCCAGGCAGCGAACGCGAGGGCCTCTTCCTTACTACCAGTCCATATCAGCAGTACGTCATCAATGTATCGCTTCCAGAGTTTTATCTGGTCTCGGTAGGGGTTATCATCGTTAAGGACCACAAGTTTCTCGAAATTGTCGACATACAGGCATGCCAAACTAGGGGCAAAAGTGCTGCCCATAGATGTCCCTTGTGTCTGAAAGAAGAAACTCTCTTCAAATTTGAAGTAGTTTCTTGTAAGAGCAAGGTGCGCTAGGTCCAGTATGAAACCCGGGGGGGGGGGGTTTGGATTCATCCATATTTGCTTCTAGGAGGTTACTTATCACTTCCAGAGTGGCCTCTTGGGGGATGTTTGTATATAGCGATTCCACGTCAAGGGTGATCAGGAGTTCCTTTGTCTTGTCAAAGGATATAGATTCCAGTAACAGTAGGACATGGGTGGTGTCCTTGAGGTAAGTCGGGATTCTTTTGACTAACGGTTGTAGGAAGAAATCCACAAACTTAGACAGGGGCTCTAGCGCTGAGCCTAACCCAGATACTATAGGTCTCCCGGGGGTGGAATCTTTTCTTTATGTACTTTTGCCAAGATATAGAAGTACGGGATTTTCTGATTAGTTTGTATTAGGAAGGCTGCCTTGTGTTCTGTGAGCCAGTTGTTCTCCGTCCCTTTGGTCACTAGGAAGGCAATTTCTTCATGGATATCCGGTGTAGGGTCACGGGCCAAACGCTTGTAATGTTTGGTGTTGCCCAGAAGTCGCTCACATTCATCTTTATACATTTTTTGTGGGAGAATCACTGTGGCCCCACCCTTGTCCGCTGGTTTGATAATAATGCTTGGGTCGGCTGTCAAGCTCTTAAGTGCCTCTAGCTCATCCTTGCTCATGTTATGAAATACTTTGTTAGATGTCTCAGTGAGCCCGTTGATCTTAAGGGACACTGACTTCTCGAATGCCAGCACCTCAGGGGGCATTTGCCCTGCTGTGGGACAGAAAGTCGACTTAGGCCGCAGTCCTGTGTTCTGTTCAGGAGTCTCATATTACTTACCAAGGAAGAAGGTTCCCCTCCCACACCATACACTACAGTCCACCCATGTCTCGCCTCTAGTTGAGGATTACGAAGGGCCTGGTGTTATAATTGATATACTATTGATCCGCCCCGTTACAAGAACCCCGTACTCCCAGTTGTGTTTTTGCACTAGCCTATAGTGAAAAACTTAAAGGCAGAGAGAGCATAAACACTGAGGTTCTGATTAGCAGAGCCTCAGAGACACAGTTAGTCACTACAGAGGTATGCACATTCAGGCCACAAACTATGAGCACTGGGGTCCTGGCTAGCAGGATCCCAGTGAGACAGGCAAAAACAATCTGACATACATGTAAAAATGGGGATAACATGCCAGGCAAGATTGTACTTTCCTACACTTTCCAACAGTGATTCTAGACACATTAGCTTCAACAATTCCTCTGTCTCTAAATCAATTAGAAAATGATTAATTAGTTTTATTATTAATTAGGGGGGGTAGTAAACTCTGCTCCACTGGCGGAGTTGGTAGAGTTTTGCCACTCCGCAAACCTGTTGTAGTACAGAGTTTCGCAGAAACTCTTCTAGCCACCATGTGGCATAGTTTACTGGCACTCACTCCTATAATTAACACATTGATGGCAGTTTGCAGTGCTCCTTGCAGTGATAATAACGTTGTATGTGGCACCAAATCTCCTGGAGACTTCAGCTAGGCTTAGAGAATTTGACAGATTGAAGGTTTGAAGCGAGGCTATCATTGCAGATGGAAATTGTCACTGTGGCTCAGCTTTCACTAATCACAGGGGACTTGCCACCTTATTCTGTAGGGCTCAGCTTCGCAACCTCCCCCCCTCCGATGAGGGCAGGGGGTGGCATTGTGAAATAGCGCATCTGTGTGAGTTAAAAGTAAGACCACCCTGATGAAACCATGAATAAGGCTAGCACACCATGAAGCAAAAGACAAAAGCAACAGATGATGGACAGAAGGCAGAGCAAATCAAACATTCACCTTCATTCTCAGATCTGGGTTTAATCCATTACTTGTTTTGCTCACCATGCCATTCCAGTTTGGACCCAGCCATATGAAAATCAGTCTTGACCCTGCGCAGCATGGGAACAGTGCAGCCCGAACTGCCAGGCCAGGTCTTCCCTGGACCAGAAACAAGCATTCAGCGACCGGTTTCAGGGTATCAACCCTCATCAGCCAGGCTAGCTTGAATCTGGTGCCATAGCAAGCACGGGACCCACTCCTGGGAATACCCTTCCCACTTAGGGTGACAAATGCAAAAACAACAGATGATGGACGGGATGCAGAACAAATCAAACATTTACCTCCAGTCACAGATCTGTGTTAAATCCATCAGTTTTTTTTGCTCACCCTGACATTTACCCTGTCCAGAGCTTTGTACAACAGTGGAGATTTTAAGAGAGCACTGTGATGAAAGATCAGGAGCTGCAAAAGGCAATAAGGTAATGGCAATCTTACCTGACACCTACCTTATCACTGTAGGGTAAAGCTCTCCAGTGTAGAGGGTGACACACAAGAAAGAAGATGCGAGGCAACCCTTACCCAATACAGCTAGGGAAGTGCGCAGGGCCTGTTGCTCTGGAAAACAAAGGTGTTGTGGGAATCATGATTCAGACCTAGGGCTATGCAGAACATTAACAAAAAGATGCAATGTGGGCCTAGATTATAAACTGAATGTAAGTACTGTTTTGGGTGCAAGCTCCCTCAATGGTGTTTGCCCTTCTGATTTGCATCATCCAGTGCTTAATTTTTAAATTAATATATGCTAGTGCCCAAACATACTCCTGGACGCCACCGACCGGCCTGCTTAATGTTTGAAATGCTGAATACCAAAGCTGTCTATTCTTGATTCCACTTAATGCCTCTTTCATCCATCACCCACGGCTTCATGCTACTTTATCTACCTACTGAAAGTAAATTTTCATGCCTGCGTTCTCTCTTTGTCACATTTTTTCGTTATTCTCTTGCTCTTTCTTTTCACCTTTCTGCTTTTCTCTCTCTTGTTCTGGATCATAGTCTGATGAAAAGGAAATACGTTTTGGTTCCCAAAAAATGAGTGTTGGTGGGCCCCAACTGCAACCAATGACTCAGATTAAGTGATAGTAAATATGTAACTGCTGCAAATCAAGAGGGTAAACAGTGCACATTCTCATTTTGCATATCTCAGAGCAAGGAAAAACATACATGCTTGCGAGTTATTATTATTCTCAGACCTTCAACTCATAATTGGGTACAAATTGCACACTCACTACTTACTGCACTCCACACTAATGGTAAACAGCGAGTGCACATTTTACGGCGCTGATTGAATACATATTGTATTGAGGATCTTAATAGCCACGACCAACCCCTATGCTGCTGCAGGTATAACTAAATTAATGATTCTGAATCAATATTGTTTGGGGCACCAAGCATTTGGTACCTTATGCTAACTGCTCTTGTAAATCACAAACGTTGCTCCATAAGGGGGCCGGGGAGTCACAACATGCAGTTTAATTAAAAAGAGATTCAAATCAATTACTGTGTGAGCATGCCTACTTCTTGAGCGAAGCATGTAGCTGAGTCATACCTTTCTCTATTCTTTACTGTGTCTTTGTCCAAACACAGCAGAATTCTCTCACCTGGTGGGATAAAGATGTTGACCAGGATGGCAATTCCAGCTAAGATTAGGGATCCGGCCTGAGTCCCTTTGCGACCCATGTAAGTCATAGCCAGGGCACAGAAAGACTTGGCAGGAATATCGACTAGTCCAAATATGACCTGGACAAGGTAGACGCTGACGCCAAAGTTCTGCAGGTCCATGGCTATGCCATAGTAGGAGAAACCTGTAGAAAACCTGTAAGAGATAAAGAATGCCAGTTTGTAAGTGTGGCTACTTTCTATAATAGGTTCTAATCAAGAGTCATGGTGACATTCTCCAACAGACTGACAACTCTGTAAGACCAGTTTGAGTGGAGCTTACCGTTACATGGCATGCATTCATCTGCAAGGCTTCCCATCAGCTACTATAGAAAAGATGAACACTAATACCAATGATAAAGCAGAGCAGAACAAATTTGTCAAAATGTGTATTTGTTGGTATTTTGGAATTTTAAATTGTCACAGAGAATAACATTATCCAACTTCTCCTTTGCTGACCACCCAGAGCAGCCAAAACCGTAGACACAAACATATTTCATAACATACAAAACTGTTCAGAATTAGCACAGATAACCAGAACCCTGGTTTTTCTTGCTTCGTTTAGTATTCAAAATTAGACAATTACTGAGTCAGGTGGTGCAATTTCTTATGTGGGTTGTTTTGAGAAGCTCATTGACAAAGATATTGATATGGAGAACAAGTGAAACATGCAATCGAATGGAGATAAAAATGGACAGTGTACTTAAATGATTAAAAACAATAACATGCTTGTAATAAGGAACGGATTTGTAAACTAGGACCCAACATTTAAATTCTTGAGTTTGGGGTATTAAGGACTACATTCTAGTTGGTTAAGGTTTTGCTGTGGTTTGTTGGTAAATATGAGCAATTTCTGAGCTTCTACAACCTGTGAAGATCCGTGTGTACTGCGATTAAATGCTTAATGGCAGCTGTCTTGTACTTCTCTGGCAACAGGACTACCGAGCCACATAACAAATTTGAGTTACAATTGTATAGAGCGCATAAATAACCTGCAAGGTGTCTTATGATTGACATAACTGAACTCTACAAAACCGAAAAGGAGGAAAAGAGTTCATTAGCTTGCAAAGATCTAAGGGCCTCATTTACAAATCCCTTACACAGCCCTTGCGTCATTTTTTTTTTTTTATGCAGCGGCAGCGCTAGCAGTGCCCTACACTGCTCCACATTTACAAACTGACGCATTGGGCCTAATGCGTCAGAGTGTAAACCCCTGCATCATAATACACCCGTGCCAGGTATAATGTATGCAGGGTAGGCGGACCCACAGAAAAAGCAACATAGAACTGACACAGTGAAATTTACAACTTTTCACTGTGTCACTCTATGACTTCACTGCATCAAAATTTTACTGCCTGCTCAGACTACGTAAAATTGACACAGTGCTTTGTCCAATGGGGATCTCCTCGCATTGCTGGAGTTGGGTCAGTTTAACGATGCAACTCCAGCAATGTGTCACTTTGGCATCAATAGATGCATCTGAATTTCTGATGCATTTGTGAAAACATGCACCATGGAGCTCTGTATTGTACATGTCCATGGTTCAAAAAATTTGCCGTAATGGGTCAGTTTCTTGTAAATGAGGTCCAAAGTTTTTACGTGCTTCTTAAATGTCATTAACTGATCAAAAGCTGTTTTATTGGAAGAGAGCTGATTCCAATGCTGAGTGGCTACAACTGAGAAAGGTTACCCGCCCAGCTGAACAGGCGAATACCTAGGGACATCTAACAGGCAGGCGTTGCTGGATTTCAGCTGCCAAGGAGTGAAAGAATGAATAAGTGTTCATCTTATGTAGATGGGTCCCCATGAGTGATCATCTTCAAATGTAGTACATATAGCTTTATAAAGGATCACCTTGGAGATGGGCAACCAATGCAGCACTTTCAAACAGACAATGCCACAGGCAGGCCCCAAGCTCCAGCGTAGCAGAAAAATTCTGAAGTTGTTGAAGTGGAGTGAACCAACAGGCAAAACATTGCAGTAATCCAAGCAATTTAAGACTGATACCTGTATCACTAAGCCATGACTCAGACGTTATAAAAGGAAGAACCTTAACAATGACATTTAGATGAAGGAATCAGGTAAAACATTTCTTGTTATTCTGCTGAGCAAAGTAAGGGTTGGAATTGAAGAAAACTCCCACAATTCTGAGCAATGCTGAAGCCAGGCTGAGCAGGCAAAAGACTGGTTGGAAGATTTGGGGGTCTGTTTTTGTCTGAGAAGTTTATAATCTTTGTTTTGGCAGTATTCCGTTTAAATCAAATTTCTGTCATCCAGTCAACCACAGCAAGCATACAATCATGGAAGGCAGGCCTTATCTTCTTCTCCTGGTCATAATAAAGGCACAAATTTCTGTTTCCTGAGCATAACGCATCAATCTGAGATCAGCAGAACATATCAGTTTAATGGGAGGATGAACAATGATTCAGGTTAAGGGAGGAACTGTTGTCAGCTATTTTTATTTGTCATATTATTGTTCATTGTTTTGGATTTCAGTAAAAAGATTTTCTGGAGAAACCATGAGTAATCAACAAAAACGAGCCCTTGTTAAACTTGAAACAGGGCCTAGTGTTCAGAAATGTAAAGCTTTATGGGTTCACCCTTGGGTTTCACACCTGTTTTCACCTCAAACTGCAAGGCAAGTAGGATGAAACTACATAAAATATAAAAAATATAGTCCCTCATTACAACATTGGCGGTAATTCCCGCTTACCGCCGTGCAGAAGACCGCCAACACCCCGCCGCGGCCACGGAATTCCGCCACAGCTATTACGACCCACAATTCGGAATCCGCCAAAATCTAGACACCCACACAAGTCCACCACACCAAAGGTCAGTGATAAACTGGTGATAACAAAACCTCCACCTTCACGCCAACAGGAATACGCCCATACTATCACGACCCATGAATCCACGCGGTGGTCTTTCAACCGCGGTATTCCATTGGCGGTACACACCGCCGCGCTCAAAATACACACACATTTACAAAACGCTACCACATTGGACAAATCGAAATACACACACCTGATACACATACACACACCACTCCCACACACCCAATACAATATAAAACACACACCCACATTACCCACAAACCCTTACAACCAAAAATTTGGAAGAAGCAGAGAGACAGAAAAGCAAAGCCCACACCAGCAGACAGAGGCACACAACACCATTACTCATCCACATCCACGCACAAAACACCACACACCCCTAAACATCACCCCCACATCACAACACACACCACCTCACACATCACTCACACCACCCCATGGCACCACAAAGACACTCCAGGTTTTCAGAGGAGGAGCTAAGGGTCATGGTGGAGGAAATCATCCGGGTAGAGCCACAGCTATTCGGATCACAGGTGCAGCACACCTCCATAGCTAGGAAGATGGAGATTTGGCGCAGAATCGTGGACAGGCTAAACGCAGTGGGACACCACCCAAGAACACGGGATGACATCAGGAAGAGGTGGAACGACCTACAGGGGAAGGTGCGTTCCGTGGTCTCAAGACACCACATTGCAGTTCAGAGGACTGGTGGTGGACCCCCACCTCCCCCCCACAACTAACAACATGGGAGGAGCAGGTCTTGGCTATACTGCATCCTGAGGGCCTCGCAGGAGTAGCTGGAGGAATGGACTCTTGTAAGTCAAAGCTTTAACTACCATTTCCCCCACCCTACCTGCATGCTATCACATACCCCCACCCTCACTCTCACCCCCATCACTCCAACTCCTCACACATGTCCCACTATCTCAAACCCCCGATCCCAACACCAAGCCCTGCATGCAACAACAGAGCATGGACAACCATCACCAATGCATGTCCAGTACACATACCCACACAGATCCCCAAATCAAATTTCACACAATGTCATACTCAAGAATGTAAGCACTGGGGTACAGGGTCACCCACCCATTGCACACCATGGCACACACAGATGCAATAATCATGGCTTTACACCCCTGCAGGACCCCTACCCAACTTCACCGGACAGGAGGTTCCAGACATGTCCACTCCCCCCACACAAGAGGCCCACAGTGATGACAGCAGCTCTGTCCAACTGGATCTAGATGACCAGCCCGGCCCATCTGGGACCTCGGGACAGTCGGTTCCGCTGACACAGTCACAAGCCACCACAGAGCCTCCCCCTCAGGATACACCAGCACAGCACCCACCCAGCAGGCCCATACCTCTGTTCCCAGGACACGTCAAGCAGCAGTGTGTCCACCACTACAGGGAACCCTGGCAAACCCACCACCCCAAGAACAGCAGGGACCTTGGGGCAGTGGCATTGGGCACACGGTTCAGGGGACAGAGGCCCAGGAAAACTGGGGAACTGAGAGATCTGCTGTGCGACAGGGGGAGGTCAGGCCCAGGGAACCCTCTCTCCACGAGGCCCTCTCCAACATCATGGGAGCGTACCATCATTCCCAGAAGACGATGGCAACGGTACAGGTCAAATTTCAGGAGACCCAGCAGCTGCAGGAGGAACAGTATTTGGGGTTCAGGGAGGAACTCAAATCCATCAATACCACCCTGGGCACCATTGTAGGGGTGCTGAAGGACCTCGTGAACACCAGGAGGGACACTGTGGCACAACAAGGGCCCCCTGACACTAGCCTGGACGATGAACTGCCCACCACCTCTGCCGGTGCTAGTGGACAGGAGGCACTGCCACAGGACCACGACACCAGCACCCCACCCCCTGCACGTGGAGATCCACCCCGCAAGCGGTCCCTGAGATCCAGGACAAAGACAGAGAACAATGTCAAGACCCCCGCCAAGAAATGAGACCACCTTGATTGTCATCCTTCTGTCCCACTTTGTCACCCTGTCCATCCTGAAACTGCCCTAGCTCCACTTCCTATGCCCCTTTGGACAATGCACCTGTGAGACAAATAGACTCTTCTGCCTCCTCTTCTTCACTGTCCACAGGCTCCACAGCTGCCACAAGACCCCCTTCTGGATCATCCTCCTGCAGAAAAGGAACCTGTCGTCGCAAAGCCAAGTTGTGCAGCATACAGCAGGCCACAATGATCTGGCACACCTTCTTTGGTGAGTAGTAGAGGAAACCACCTGTCATATGGAGACACTGGAACCTGACCTTCAGCAGGCCGAAGGACCTCTCTATAACTCTCCTGGTTCGCCCATGTGCCTCATTGTAGCGTTCCTCTGCCCTTGTCCTGGGATTTCTCCCTGGGGTCAGTAGCCATGACAGGTTGGGGTACCCAGAGTCACCTGCAAATTTCGTGGGACAACTGTTAGACACACACTAACCCTTAGGGACAACCCCAGACCCAAACAACTATTAACACGGTATAGGGTCCTTGTCCTCACCTATTAGCCACACACGGTGCCTCTGGAGTTGCCCCATCACATAAGGGATGCTGCTATTCCACAGAATGTAAGCGTCATGCACTGAGCCAGAAAACTTGGCGTTCACATGGGAGATGTACTGGTCTACCAAACACACCATCTGCACATTCATAGAATGGTAGCTCTTCCGGTTTCTGTACTCATGTTCACTCCTGCGTGGGGGGACCAAGGCCACATGTGTCCCATCAATGACACCTATGATGTTGGGGATATGTCCCAGGGCATAGAAGTCACCTTTCACTGTAGGCAAATCCTCCATCTGAGGGAACACGATGTAGCTGCGCATGTGTTTCAGCAGGGCAGACAACACTCTGGACAACACGTTTGAGAACATCGGCTGAGACATCCCTGATGCTATGGCCACTGTAGTTTAAAAAGACCCACTTGCCAGGAAATGGAGTACTGACACGACCTGCACTAGATGGGGGATTCCTGTGGGATGGCGGATAGCTGATATCAGGTCTGGCTCCAACTGGGCACACAGTTCATGGATTGTGGCACGATCAAGTCTGTAGGTGTCTATTACATGTCTCTCTTCCATTGTCGACAGGTCCACCAGCGGTCTGTACACCGGAGGATGCCGCCATCTCATCACCTGCCCCAGAGGACGTGCCCTATGGACAAGAACAGCGAGCACAGAGTCAGCCAACACTGAGATAGGAAAAATACAATTTTATTGCACACATTTGTCAATCCGCTATGTGCCGGTCTCTGTGTGTATGCAAGGCCTAGATATGTGCGACACATTTAAAATTAATGCCATTTGGCCCCCTGAAATGGCGGCTGCCTGACCTGTAATGGGGGACAAGGGGATATGAGGTAACTGTGCTGGCGTTGTACACCGTCGCGGTAGGTGGTCGAAGACCGCTGCGCAATCTTGCAATGGTTAACATTGGACCCTATGGGTCCCAGGAGTCAATGACGATGTACCCCGGCGGTGACGGTACGCACCGCCGCAGACGTGACTGCCATTTTCTGTCTGTTCAATCACTTGATATCTGATCTTCGACAGGAGAGGACCTAAACTGCAAGTGCTGCTGTGACCTCAGTCTGGAAGGGACGATGGCTCATGTTTCTGCGGAAAGGGCCCCTGCCTTCACATCGGAGGAGTTGGACAAACTAGTGGATGGGGTCCTCCCCCAGAACACGCTACTCTACAGTCCTCCAGACAAACAGGTGAGTACACTGTGAGCATGCTGTATGGGCAAAGCCTGTTTGGAGTTGTGTGGATGGAAGATACGGGGGGAATGAGGCCTGCATGATCGGACGGTGAGTGTATGTGTCTCTGGGCAATGGTGGGAACGTGGGCCAATGACTGTGATGGTCCGGATGGTTACAGTTTTTCCTTTTGCCCTGTACTATTCCTCTAGGACAGCGCCCACCAGAAGAAGGATATTTGGCGTGCCATTGCCAAGGACGTCCAGACCCTGGGGGTCCACCACAGACGGAGCACCCACTGCTGCAAAAGATGGGAGGACATTCGCCGCTGGAGCAAGAAGACAGCGGAGGCCCAGCTGGGGGTGGCCTCCCAATGTGGGAGGGGTGCCCGTCGCACCATGACCCCCCTGATGTTCTGGATCCTGGCGGTGGTGTATCCAGAGTTGGATGGGCGCTTGAGGGCATCACAGCAGCCACAAGGTGGTGAGTACACTCACATTCAGGTGACTGTGTGCATTGGAGGTGTCTGGGTGGGGGAGCTGGGCAGTGGGTTCCCCTAGACTAGGGCGAGCTTTGTAGGCAAGGACCCTTTGTGAGGCAGGCTAAGTGGCACCCCAACTCCACCAGTGGTAACAGCCTTCAACACCTAGTCAGGCTCCTGTGACTTCAAGGTGTGCAGCAATCGGGCATAGGCCATGTACCCCATGTCCCTGTGATTAATTAGGGAACTCTAAGTGCATGGCATAATGCAGAGGGCTGCTGTGTCTGTAGTGTCCGCCAACAGTAGCAGTATTGCATGCACTGAACATGTCTTTCTTCTTTCTTACCCCCCCCCTTTTTGTGGTCTCCCTGTTCTTGTGTGTATTAGCATCATCAGGCAGAGGAGCTGTGCCACCGGAGCAGGAGGGAGCTGCATCCTACATGGCCCTGGAGGCCGAGACAACAGAGTCAGAAGTCACGAGTGGGACAGAGGGTGAGGGGAGCTCCACGTCAGGGACTGGAGCAGAGACCAGCGACACCGACTCCTCCTCTGATGGGAGCTCCCTTGTGGTGGCGGGCCGCTCTGTGCCCCGCATCAACAGGGACAGCCGCCACCCCCCTACCAGCACCGCCCTCAGGGCAGCCCCTCAGCGTGTGTCCCGTGGCCACTCACCCAGGAGGGTGGGCATCTCCTTCACCCCAGGCACCTCAGGCCCTGCCCCAGTCAGCCCTGCTGCCCTTAGTGAGGAGACTATTGACCTCCTGAGATCCCTCACTGTTGGGCAGTCTACCATTCTGAATGCCATCCAGGGTGTAGAGAGGCAGTTGCAACAGACCAATGCATACCTGGAGGGCATTCATTCTGGCCAGGCAGCCCAACAGAGAGCATTTCAGACTCTGGCCTCTGCAATGATGGGTGCCATTGTCCCTGTGTCGAGCCTCGCCCCTCAAACTTCCTCCACCCAGACCCAATCCCCAGTACCTCAGCCTATCCCAAGCACACCATCAGACCAGCATGCACATACCTCAACACACAAGGGTGGCTCTGGCAAACATAAACACCACACATCCCACAGGCACTCACACAAGCATCATACCCATGCAGACATGCCAACATCCACTGCCTCCACTGTGTCCCCCTCCTCATGTCTCCCTCCTCCCTCCCTGTCACGTCTCCACTCACACCTGCATGCACTACATCTTCAGCCACTGCCTCCATCACCAGCAAACCCATCACCACACACCGCTCATGTGCAGTCACTACTCCCACTACCATTCACACATCACCTGTGTCCTCTCCCAGTGTGTCTGTGAGCCCTAATCCCAAACTACACAAACGCAGCCACACACCCACCCAACAGCCATCCACCTCACAACAGCCTCCAGCCCATGCACCTTCACCCAAAGACAGCATACAAACACCTCCTACAACCACTACCTCTTCCTCCACTCCCAAACCCCCTCCATCTACCCGTCCCAGTGTGTCAAAAAAGCTTTTCCTCCCAAATGTTGACCTCCTCCCTACACCTCCCCCCGTCCGTCCCGTAAGGCCTGCCTTTCCAGGTCCCAACCTAGCACCTCAGCCACCACATCACCGGGCACAATGGTGCAAGAAATATCCAAATTCTAGAGTGCACCAAGCAATAGGGCTGCCAGTGTCCCAAGGAGCGAGTCCAACGACATTCCCCCACCTCCAAAACAGAAGAAGTTGCCCACATCCAGGAGAGAGAAGGCCAAAACACCTGCCACCAAGGGCTCAGCCAAGACAACAGTTGGGAGTGGCAAGACAGCTGTGCCACTATCCAAGGTGGGGAAGGGCCTGAAAAAGAAGGGCAAGTCAACGTCGCCGCCAACCTGCACGGCGGACAAGACCGCCACCGGCACTGCCACATGCACCGCCGCCACGGGCACCGCCGTCAGCACCCCAGATATTGATCCCTTCACCAGCACCCCAGACACTGTGCCTTTCAGCAGCACCGCGGGCAGTGAGCCCGCCACCAGCACTGCCTCCCATGACACCGCCACCAGCACCGAGGTCAGTGAGCCCGCCACCATCACCGCCGCTCATGACAACGCCGCCAGCACCGAGGTCAGTGAGCCCGCCACCAGCACCGCCGCTCATGACACCACCGCCAGCACCGAGGTCAGTGACCCCGCCACCAGCACCGCTGCCCAGTAACCGCCACAAGCACTGCCGCTACTGAGCCCGCTGCCAGCACCGCCAGCGGCTTTGCCACATCCTGAGCCAGTGGCACCACCGCAGACATGGCTGTAATCCCCAGTGGTCATTCGTACGGGGCTGGTGGTCAGTTCCAGGGGCCTGGGCAGCTACTACGTTGCCCCACCGTCAGTTGACTGTCACATCCACTACCTCAGTCCTTCGCAGGATGAAGCACTCTGGGCACAAAGCCCCCACCGGAATCAGTGGAGAAAGGCATCCATTACCTCTGTTACCTCTGTCCTTGGCAGGATGAAGCACTCTGGGCACAAAGCCCCCTCCAGAACCAGTGGAGATAGGCATCCACTACCTCTGTCCTTGGCAGGATGAAGCACTCTGGGCACAAAGCTCCCTCCAGAACCAGTGGAGAAAGGCATCCACTACCTCTGTCCTTGGCAGGATGAAGCACTCTGGGCACAAAGCTCCCTCCAGAACCAGTGGAGAAAGGCATCCACTACCTCTGTCCTTGGCAGGATGAAGCACTCTGGGCACAAAGCCCCCTCCAGAACCAGTGGAGATAGGCATCCACTACCTCTGTCCTTGGCAGGATGAAGCACTCTGGGCACAAAGCTCCCTCCAGAACCAGTGGAGAAAGGCATCCACTACCTCTGTCCTTGGCAGGATGAAGCACTCTGGGCACAAAGCCCCCTCCAGAACCAGTGGAGATAGGCATCCACTACCTCTGTCCTTGGCAGGATGAAGCACTCTGGGCACAAAGCCCCCTCCAGAACCAGTGGAGAAAGGCATCCACTACCTCTGTCCTTGGCAGGATGAAGCACTCTGGGCACAAAGCCCCCTCCATAACCAGTGGAGACTGTTATCCACTTGAGAGACTGTGGCTTTTCACTCCCCAGGATAAAGCAGTGGGCAACCCACCCACTGGAGAGACTTGGGAGACTGTGACTTTGCACTCCCCAGGATAAAGCAGTGGGCAAACCACCCACTGGAAAGACTTGAGAGACTGTGGCTTTGCACTCCCCAGGATAAAGCAGTGGGCAACCCACCCACTGGAGACACTTGAGAGACTGTGGATTTGCACTCCCCAGGATAAAGCAGTGGGCAACCCACCCACTGGAGAGACTTGAGATACTGTGGCTTTGCACTCCCCAGGATAAAGCAGTGGGCAACCCACCCACTGGAGAGACTTGAGAGACTGTGGCTTTGCACTCCCCAGGATACATCAATGGGCATGGAGCCCCCTCGTGGAGCTGGCGTCGTACACTCATCCAGCTGAGGTGCCCCCCCTTCTCTTCCCCCTGAGGTGCCTGTTTTTTTTCCATCTGATGCCCCTGCAGTGTTCTCTCCGTTTTGATTGGGTATCTTGTGTGGGCCTCGCCCATGCATTTTGGGCCCAGTGGTCCACGGACTATATTGGCTCAGTACCTGGACTTGAATTCTTTGTTTATAGTGTATGTAAAATTTTGACTAATGGATTTTACATGATTACAATCGTTCAACTAATTTCCTTTTGTCATTGCGTTCTTCCGGGGGGGTTGGGGGGTGTAAATGTAATGTTTCAGCATGTATTGGTGTGTGTGTTGTGGGTGAGGGTGGGGGTGTTGCATGTTGCGTGTGTGTGTGTCACTCTTTTTTTTCCCTCCCCCTCCCCTGTGTTGTAGGTGCAGCGCTCACCGTGGTCGTCGCCGGCGTCGTCGGTCGTGCTCCGGGTAGAGGAGCAGGAAGACAATCGCAGGGAGTATTTGGAGGTCAGGCTCCATGGCGTCCTGGTTCCTCGTGAGTTGTGTAGAGGTGAGTGTTTCCCCTTCCAAGTCCTGTTTCTGACGTGTTTTTGTTTGCGTTGAATCCACCCCGGAAAAGATGGCGGATTGGCCTGTCATAATAGTGTGGGCAGTACATTGTCTTCCGCCTGACTGTTGGCGGTGACCGCCATGCGGTTTGTCTCTCCTGCCATGGCGGTCGGAGTGTTAAAGTGGCTGTCTATGTTGGCGGTTTCCGCCGTGGTCGTAATCCCATTTTTTTTCCCGCCGGCCTGTTGGCGGTATTAACGCCGCTTTAACACCGACCGCCAGGGTTGTAATGAGGGCGATAGTATCATTTGGAGGAAAAAAATGAAAATGTGATGTGTGTTTTTTACAACTCTGCTCCTTACTGAAAGCTGGGGCTGGTGGTGATCTTAGTGCTACAAAACGTTTGTAGATGCAATTTTTAGAAGAAAAAAACGCTTTCTTGCCTGTAGGAAAGTATCTCTTTTTGGCATGTTGCCCCCAATTTCTGCCTGATATCAGTGTGTTTGTGACTGTGTCACTGGGACCCTGCTAGTCAGGACCCCAGTGCTTATGGTTTATGGCCTGCTTGTCAGTATGTTTCACTATTTTCTAAATTGTCACTGGAGACTTGCTTATCAGGATTCCAGTGCTCATGCTCTCTCTGTTTCAAAATTTGTCACTACATGCTGGTATCTAAGTATTTCACTCCAAGTTGGCATACTGGTCTCCGCTTATAAGTCCCTAGTATATGGTACCTAGGTACCCAGGGCATTGGGGTCCCAGGGAATCCTTATGGGCTGCACCATTTCTTTTGCCACCCATAGGGAGCCCAGGCAAAGGCTTCTACAGGACTGCCATCGGAGACTGTGTTAAATAGTGCATGGATTATTTTACAGCTATTTTCACTGCACCCGGTCACTTATGAGTCACCTATATATCAGGTCTTCCAATCCTGAAGGCTGGGTGCAAAGTACCTGTGAGTGAGGACACGCCCGCACTAGCAGAGATGCCCCCACATCATCCAGGCCCATTTTCCGGGACTTCATGAGTGCGAGGACGCCATTTTAAATGTGCTCTGGACATAGGTTAATACCTATGTACAGCTTCACAATGGAAACTCCAAATATGGCCAAGTAAGGTGTCAACCAACTGGGAATTGTACCCCAATACTGGTTCCAGTGTTGGTTGCACAATCTCATGCACTCTGGGGGCTCCAGAGTAGGACCGCCAGAACTGCCATTCCAGCCTTCTGAGGTTTTCACTGCAGCCCCAGCTGCTGCCACCTCACAGACAGGTTTCTGCCCTCCTGGGGCTTGGGCAGCTCAATCCCAGGAGGGCAGAACAATGCATTTCCTTTAGGAGAGGGGTGTTACACCCCCTCCCTTTGGAAATAGGTGTTACAGGCATGGGAGGGGTATCTTCCCTTAGCCTCTGGAAATGCTTAGAACGGCACAGATGGTGCCCTGCTTGAATAATCCAGTCTACACCAGTTCAGGGACCCCCAGTCCCTGCTCTGGTGCTAAACTGTAATCCATTGTTGGTGACTTGCAGTCTCTTCTGGTTCTTGCATTATCTTCTATCATGAATTCTAGTGTGTTTTAGGAAACTTGTTGTGTTTTACTCCTGCTTTCCTGGGCTCTGGGGAGGGGTACATTAATTACCTTTGGTGTTTTCTTACACTCTCAGCGCCCCTCTACACATTATACTTGTCTAGGTGGGAAACCGACTTTCACATTCCACTATTTTAGTATATGGTTTGTGTTCCCCCCAGGTCCATTGCAACCCATTGGGATTTTCACTATTTGCACTGTTTTCCTACTGTGTACTTACCTGTTTTTGGTTACTAGTGTATATATTGTGTAATTTACTTACCTCCTAAGGGAATATACTCTCTAAAGTATTTTTGGTGTTGCGTCACTAAAATAAAGTACCTTTAATTTTGTAACACTGAGTATTGTCTTTCATGTGTGTGAGTACTGTGTGACTACAGTGGTATTGCAAGAGCTTTGCATGTCTCCTAGTTCAGCCTTGACTGCTCTGCCTACAGCTACCTCTATGCAGCCTGACTTATAGACACTGACTACATTTCACTAATAAGGGCTAACTGGACCTGGTATGAGGTGTAAGTATCTTTGGTATCCACTACAAACTAGGCCAGCCTCCTACACATACCAGTTTTAGATGTCACCCCATCCTTGTAAGGGGGAACAATCCTGTGCAAATTTCTGGAGTCAAAAGTGTTCTCCCTAACACTATAGCTCCTGAAACTGCTATTGGTGCTGCCACCATGGGGAACTAATCCCAACCCCTGCCTTTCCCTTTCCACAGCAAGGTGTAGGAGGCTGGCCTGGTTTGTAGTGGGTACCTAAGGTACTTACACCTTATACCAGGTCCAGTTATCCCTTATTAGTGAAATGTAGGCAGTGTTCTAGCAGCTTAGGCTGTCTAGAGGTAGCTGTAGCAGAGCAGCTTAGACTGAACTAGGAAACACGCAAATCATCTACAATACCACTATAGTTACACTGTACTTATACATGATAAAAGACAGTACTCAGCGTTACAAAAATAAAGGAACTTTATTTTAGTGACACAAGGCCAAAAAATATATTAGAGGCAATACCCCTTCTGGAGGTAAGTATTATATGCAATATATACACTAGAGACCAAAATCAGGTAAGTAAATAGTCATAGAATAGTGCAAACAGTAGAAAATACAATAGAATGCAATAGGCCTAGGGGCAACACAAACCATATACTAAGAAAGTGGAATGTGAATCACAAATTCCCTCCTAGGCAAGTGTAGTGTGTAGAGGGACACTGGGAATTTAAGAAAACACCAAAGGTAAGTAAAATACTCCACCCCAGAGCCCAGGAAAGTTGAAGTAAAGTACTGCAGGTTTCCTCACGACACACTACAAGTCGTGATTAGAGTTATTGCAAGAACCAAGCAAGACTGCAAGCAACAAACGGTGGATTCCTGGACCTGAAGACCTGTGAAGAGAGGAGACCAAGTCCAGAAGTTGCAGAAGATTCCAGGATGGACAGGAGCCCCTGTCAACCTAGAAGATGTTGCAAAAGAGGATTTTCTTGATTAGAAGAAGTCTGCAGATCAGCATAAAAGAAGATGGCTGCGGGTTCCAGCATGGTGCAGGAGATGTCCCACGTCGAGAAGTTGGAAGAAGACTGTTTGTGTCGCTGGATTCGTCCCACAAGCCTTGGTTCAAGCAAGGTCACGGCTTGCATCACGGCTTGCATCAAAATGGCGCTGCCTGGACCCAGGAGGGACCTGGGGGCCTAAACTCTGACTGAGGAGGCAGAGGAGGCTCCCAACACTGGAGAGAGCCCACAGATGACCAGGCAGGACCCACGGGAGTCCTAGGACACAGTGGTACTCATTATGAACATGGCAGTTCGGCCCACCATGCCGGCATGGCGGGCCGAACCGCCACATAATGAACAGGGTGATGGCCGCCAGCGGCAGGCGTCACCCACCGCCATGCTCCCGGCGTCAGGCAGCCTGGTGGCAGGATGAAACACCATCCGCCAGGGTAGCGGCGCTACTCTGCGGATAATATTGTATATGCCGCCAGCCTTTTCCTGGCGGGATATAACAATGTTTCCGCCTGCCGGCTCTCAGACAGGTTCATTATCTGGCCGGTGGGGTTCCGGGGTCGCTGGTGGTCAGTGCATTGACCGCCAGCATGAACACGACGGTGTTCATAATGACCCCCAGTGTGTCTGATTTGTTGCACCAGTATCTTGTGGACTCAGATATGACCTCTCCCCAAGAATTGGGAAAGAAGGCAGACAAATGGGTCAGAACAAGGTTGAGCAGGAAAGCTCTTACAGGGGGTGAGAAAGACAGCAAAAATAAAGATGGTGAAAAATCTCAGGACAAGCATGGGTATAAAAGTAAGCACAAAGATCCTTCTTCAGGTCCAAAACACTCCTCTTGGGGTGGCGATAAATCATCTTCCTCTTCTTCTCACTCTACACACACTAAAAAGCCTTGGTGCTATGTGTGCAGAGCTAAAGATCATTTGCCAGTGGATAAGTACTTCCAAGGTAAAGGCCCTGAACCTACCGCCACTAAAACATTAAACTCTAGAGCACTTGTGGTAATAGTGGTGGGATACTGACAATAGTCAAACAAAGGGTGTAGTTGGGTTCACTTTTGGGTCCATCATAGAAACAGGGGTAGACACTCCCAAGACAGTTTCTGTCACACCTGGTGGCATTGGCCTTGTCTCCTTGGCTGCTTGTCCCCTTAACATGGAAAAGTAAAAGCAGTCAATTTTAGTAAATTGTGTTGAGGCCCAGGCCTACAGGGACCCAGGTGCCAGTATCACTTTGGTGACTGAAATCTTGGTGTCACCTGCACAACACCTCCTTGGACAGATGTACCAGGTTACTGATGTCAATATCTCCACCCAGTCTCTCCCCTTACCTGTAGTTTACCTTAGTTAGGGTAGAGTTACTGGCCCAAAGCAGGTGGTGGTATCACCTAGCTTACCTGTCGATTGCCTCTTGGAGAATGACCTAGAGGTCTCAGGTAAGGCTGAAGTAGAGTTCAGGACCCAGTCATCCATGCTGGGTATCCCTGCGGAATTGCTTCCTCTCATTTCAGGTGAAATGAAAAAGCAAAGGGGAGATAAAGGTCTGAAATTTCAGGATTCCTCTCCACCAACAGGTAGAAAGTGTATCAAAGTATCTCTTCCAGACCCCGTCACTAAGGATACCATTTATGTACTGGGAGAAACCTCTCCTGGAGTGAAACCTGTACCAAAGGAGCCCTCAGCTCAGACAGCTGGACTCCCAGAGGTAAAAGTACCTCTCTCTGGAACCACTAAACCAAATGTACAAAATTGCACCATTTTAGTAAATATGGAGCAACCCACCAGCCCTCTCAGAGAAACTTTAGTGCAGCAGCCCTGCACTACCTCTGAACACTGAGGACAGCAGCCCTGTCCTAGTGTGGAGCTTATAGAACAGCAGCCCTGCCCTGCTCCAACTCAAGAGAAACAGCAACCCTGTTCTCTCTTACAGCCATATGGATAAACTGTTTGGCCAGCTATGGCTTTATTGAGACAGCATCCCTGTCTAGCATTATCTGCATTTGACATAGGCCCAGTGGACCAATCCCACTGCCAAACTTTAAAACATACAAATAGAAACTCTGAGAATTTACACTCACACTGTTGGTTAGGTAAAAATCTCCAAACACAGTGGTTTACATCCCCACAGGAAAGTAACTATACAGTGGATGATAGAGGGAGTAACCAATCTATTGCAGATCCACTTATCACCATTTAGAAAATAAAGTCTCAACTGGCCAAGGTTCGCCTTTATTGTCCTTCGTTTGGGGGGGGGGGGGTTATATGAGAAAGTAGCCTCTTTCTAGCATAGTTACCCCCACTTTTGGCCTGTTTGTGAGTGTATGTCAGTGTGTTTTTACTATCTCACTGGGATCCTGATAGCCAGGACCCCAGTGCTCATAGTTTGTGGCCTATGTGTGTTGTCAGTAGTGCTTACCTGTGTCACTGAAGTTCTGCTAACCAGAACTCCAGTGCTTATGCTCTCTCTGCTCCCAAATTAGTCACTATAGTTTAGTGACTTCATATTCCAATTCCAATTGGCACACTGGACCCCCCCTTATAAGTCCCTTGTATATGGTACCTAGGTACCCAGGGCATTGAGGTTCCAGGAGATCCTTATGGGCTGCAGCATTTCTTTTGCCACCCATAAGGAGCTCAGACAAACCTTCTTCAGGACTGCCATTGCAGCCTGGGTGAAATAGTGCCCACACTATTTCACAGTCATTTTCACTGCACTTAAGTAACGTATAAGTCACTTATATGTCAAACCTTCATTTACTGAAGGCTAGGTGCAAAGGTACTAAGTGTGAGGGCACCCTTGCACTAGCAAAGGTGTCCCCACGCTGTCCAGGGCCAATTACCCAGACTTTGTGAGTGCGGGGATACCATTACACGTGTGCACTACATAGGGCACTACCTATATGTGACTTCACAATGGTAATTCCGAATCTGGCCATGTGAGGTGTCTAAAATCATGGAATTGTCCCCATTCCTAATCTGGGATAGGGTGGCCAATCCCATGCATCCTGGGGGCTACACCATGGACCCCCATTACAGCCAATCCAGCTCTCTGAGGCTTGCACTGCAGCTACAGCTACTGCCACCTCACAGACAGGTTTCTGCCCTCCTGGGGTCTGAGCAGCTCAGACGAGGAAGCCTCCCAGAGCCTCTGGAAAAGCTTTGAAGAGCACAGATAATGCCCTCCTTGAATAGCCAGTTAACATCGATTCAGGGACCCCCAGTCCCTGCTCTGGCACGAAACTGGACAAAGGAAAGGGGGGGTGACCACTCCCCTGTCCATCACCACCCCAGGGGTGGTGCCCAGAGCACCTCCAGTGTGTCCCTGGCGTTAGCCATTTTGTTTTCCAAGGTGTGGGGACACTCTGGAGATCTCTGAGTGGCCAATGCCAGCAGGTGACATCAGAGACCCCTCCTGATAGGTGCATACCTGGGTAGGTAGCCAATCCCCCTCTCAGAGCTATTTAGGGACTCTCCTGTGGGTTTCTCTTCAGATTCAGCTTGCAATACTCCTCCAGGAATCCTCTGCATCCTCTGCTTCAGCTTCTGACTGTCGGATCAACCGCAGACTGCTCCAGGAACCGTTGCAACTGCAACAAAGTATCCAGGACAACTTCTGTGACCTGCAAATTCAGCTCCAGCCAGCATTTGCAACAGTTTCCAAGGTGTGCACACTCTGAGGACTCCCTGTCTTCACCCCGCACCAGAAGAACCAAAGGACGACACAGACTGTCCTAAGGTCCAGCTGTCCAAGTTTGGTGGAGGTAAGAGCTGAGTTGACCTCCTGTGGCGTTGGATCTTCTTTTGTTGTGCTGTACCAACTGCAATTTGCATCTTCTTTGTCCCCATGTCTTGGGACTCCTGTGGGTGCTGCCTGGTCATCTGTGGGCTCTCTCCAGTGCTTGGAGCCCCCTCTGCCTCCTCAGTCTCAGTTGAGGGCCCCAGTTCCTTCTTGAGTCCAGGCAGCGTCATTTTGATGCAAACTGCAACCTTGTTTAAACCAAGGCTTGTTGGACTAATCCAGTGATGCAAATGGCCTGCATCCAACATCTCGACGTGGGACATCTCCTACACCATGCAGGAACCCGCAGCCATCTTCTTTGGTGCTCTTCGGCAGACTTCTTCTAACCGGAGATTCCTCTTTGCACCATCTTCTAGGTTGGCAGGGACTCCTGTCCTTCCTGAAATCTTCTGCGACTTCTGGACTTGGCCTCCTCTCTTCACAGGCCTTCAGGTCCAGGAATCCACCATTTGTTGCTTGCAGTCTTGCATGTTTCTTGCAAAATCCTTTATCACGACTTGTAGTGTGCCCAGAGGAAACTTGCTGTACAATACTCCTGCTTTACTGGGCTCTGGGATGGGGTATTGTACTTACCTTTGGTGCTTTCTTATACTCCTAGCGCCTCTCTACACACTACCCTTGCCTAGGGGTTAATTCGACCTTCACATTCCACTGTTTTAGTATATGGTTTGTGTTGCCTCTAGGCCCATTGCAATCTATTGTATTTTCTACTGTTTGCACTATTCTATGACTATTTACTTACCTGATTTTGGTTACTTGTGTATAATACTGACCTCCAGAAGGAGCATTGCCTCTAAGACATTTTTGGACTTGTGTCACTAAAATAAAGTACCTTTATTTTTGGTAACACTGAGTATTGTCTTTTATTGTGGATAAGTACTGTGTAACTATAGTAGTATTGCAGGAGCTTTGCATGTCCCCTAGTTCATCCTAAGCTTCTCTGCTACAGCTATCGCCAGAGAGGCTAAGCTGCTAGAACACTGTCTACATTTCACTAATAAGGGATAACTGATCTGGTATAAGGTGTACGTACCTTAGGTACCAACAACAAACCAGGCCAGCCTCCTACACAGTGTCACTATGGTGATGTAAAAACTGGTAGCCCCTGAGCAACACCTACTTGGTCATCAGTACCAAGTGACAGACGCCCATAACAACACTGTTAGCCACTCCATGGCAGTTGTGAATCTCAACTGGTGTGGTGTTACTGGTCCAAAGAAAGTTGTGGAATCCACTGACCTACCTGTAGAGTGTCTACTGGGCAATGATTTGGATACTTCAGCTTGGGCTGAAGTGGAATTGGAGGCTCATGCAGCAATGCTGGGCATTTGCGGGCACATCTTTGCTCTCACCAGGGCTCAGGCCAAGAGACAAAGAGAACAGGGAAACTTGGTGTACGAGGCTGGCCTGGCTTTTAGTGGGTACCAGAGGTACTTACACCTTGTGCCAGGTCCAGTTATTCCTTATTAGTGTAGAAGAGGTGTTTCTAGCAGCTTAGGCTGATAGAAGGTAGCTATGTCAAAGCAGCTTAGGCTGAACTAGGAGACATGTAAAGCTCCTACTATACCACTGGTGTCATATGCACAATATCATAGGAAAAAACAATACACAGAAGTACTAAAAAATAAAGGTACTTTATTTTTATGACAAATTGCCAAAAGTATCTCAGTGAGTACCCTCAGTATGAGTTATATACACAAGATATATGTACACAAACCAAAATTATGCAGGTAATAGCAAGAAAAGTAATGCAAGCAGTGTAAAATTACAATAGATTGCAATAGGAGCACATAGGTATAGGGGCAACACAAACCATATACTCCAAAAGTGGAATGAGAACCACGAATGGACCCCAAACCTATGTGAGCTTGTAGAGGGTCACTGGGACTGTAAGTGAACAGTGAGGGTTAGAAAAATAGCCCACCCCAAGACCCTGAAAGGTAGGTGTAAAGTGCACCTACTACCCCCAGAGAGCACAGAAGTCGCGGTAGGGGGATTCTGCAGGAAGAACAAACACCAGCAATGCAACAACAGTGGATTTCCGGACCTGAGTACCTGTAAAACAAGGGGACCAAGTCCAAGAGTCGCGACAGTGTCGAGAGTGGGCAGGAGCCCAGGAAATGCCAGCTGAGTGTGCAAGGAAGCTGCCACCGGATGGAAGAAGCTTGGAGTTCTGCAAGAAAGAAGAGAGCTAGGGACTTCTCCTTTGGAAGACGGATGTCCCACGTTGCGAGGAAGCTTGCAGAGGTGTTCCCACACAGAAAGACCACAAACAAGCCTTGCTAGCTGCAAGGGTCACGGTAGAGGTTTTTGGGTGCTGCTGTAGCCCAGGATGGACCAGGATGTCGACACTTGGATGAGGAGACAGAGGGGGCGCCCAGCAACTCAGGGAGCCCTCACAGAAGCAGGCAGCACCCACAGAAGTACCTGAACAGGCACTTGGAAGGAAAGTGAACTGGAGTCCACACAAAGTCACAAAAGGGAGTCCCACGACACCGGACGACAACTCAGAAGAATGTGCACTGCAGGAAGGGTTGTTGGGGACCCAGGCTTGGCTGTGCACAAAGGAAATCCTGGAAGAGTGCACAGGAGCCGGAGCAGCTGCAAATCACGTGGTACCCAGCAATGCAGTCTAGCGTGGGGAGGCAAGGTCTTTCCTCCACCAAACTTGGACTGAAGAGTCACTGGACTGTGGGAGTCACTTGGACAGAGTTGCTGATTTCCAGGGACCACGCTCGTCGTGCTGAGAGGGGACCCAGAGGACCAGTGATGCAGTCTTTTGGTGCCTGCGGTTGCAGGGGGAAGATTCCGTCGACCCACGGGAGGTTTCTTCAGAGCTCCTGGTGCAGGGAGGAGGCAGGTTACCCCCAGAGCATGCACCACCTGGAAACAGTAGAGAAAGCCGGCAGGTTGAAGCGATACAAGGTTGCTAGTAGTCGTCCTTCTACTTTGTTGCGGTTTTGCAGGCGTCCTGAGCAGTCAGCGGTCGATCCTTTGGTAGAAGGTGAAGAGGGAGATGCAGAGGAACTCTGGTGAGCTCTTGTATTCGTTATCTAAAGAATTCCCCACAGCGGAGACCCTAAGTAGCCAGAAAAGGAGGTTTGGCTACCTAGGAAGGAGGATTGGCTACCAAGAGAGGTAAGAGCCTATCTGAAGGAGCCTCTGAAGTCACCTGCTTGCACTGGCTACTCAGAGCAGTCCAGTGTGCCACAGACACCTCTGTTTCCAAGATGTCAGAGGTCTGGGACACACTGGAGGAGCTCTGGGCACCTCCCCTGGGAGTTGCAGGTCAGGGGAGTGGTCACTCCCCTTTCCTTTGTCCAGTTTCGCGCCAGAGCAGGGCTGGGGATCCCTAAATTGGTGTAGGCTGGCTTATGCAGAGATGGGCACCATCTGTGCCCATCAAAGCATTTCCAGAGGCTGGGGGAGACCACTCCTCCCCAGTCTTCACACCTATTTCCAAAGGGAGAGGGTGTGACACCCTCTCTCAGAGGAAATCCTTTGTTCTGCCTTCCTGGACCAGGGCTGCCTGGACCCCAGGAGGGCATAAACCTGTCTGAGGGGTTGGCAGCAGCAGCAGCTCCAGTGGAGACCTCGGAAAGGCAGTTTGGCAGTACCCGGGTACTATGCTAGAGACCCGGGGGATCATGGAATTGTCCCCCCAATGCCAGAATGGCATTGGGGTGACAATTCCATGATCTTAGACATGTTACATGGCCATGTTCGGAGTTACCATTGTGAAGCTGTACATAGGTAGTGACCTTTGTAGAGTGCACACGTGTAATGGTGTCCCCGCACTCACAAAGTCCGGGGAATTTGCCCTGAACGATGTGGGGGCACCTTGGCTAGTGCCAGGGTGCCCACACACAAAGTAACTTGGCACCCAACCTTCACCAGATGAAGGTTAGACATATAGGTGACTTATAAGTTACTTAAGTGCAGTGGTAAATGGCTGTGAAATAACGTGGACGTTATTTCACACAGGCTGCAGTGGCAGGCCTGTGTAAGAATTGTCATAGCTCCCTATGGGTGGCAAAAGAAATGCTGCAGCCCATAGGGATCTCCTGGAACCCCAATACCCTGGGTACCTCAGTACCATATACTAGGGAATTATATGGGTGTACCAGTATGCCAATGTGAATTGGTAAATGTAGTCAGTAGCCTGTTAGTGACACATTTGGAAAGCAGAGAGAGCATAACCACTGAGGTTCTGGTTAGCAGAACCTCAGTGAGACAGTTAGGCATCACACATGGAACACATACAGGGCACATACTTAAGAGCACTGGGCCCCTGCCTGGCAGGGTCCCAGTGACACACAGACTAAATCAACATATATACAGTGAATTTAGGAGGCTGGCCTGGCTTGCAGTAGGTACCAGAGGTACTTACACCTTGTGCCAGGTCCAGTTATCCCTTATTAGTGTAGAAGAGGTGTTTCTAGCAGCTTAGGCTGATAGAAGGTAGCTATGCAAAGCAGCTTAGGCTGAACTAGGAGACATGTAAAGCTCCTACTATACCACTGGTGTCATATGCACAATATCATAAGAAAACACAATACAGAGATATACTAAAAATAAAGGTACTTTATTTTTATGACAATATGCCTAAAGTATCTCAGTGAGTACCCTCAGTATGAGGATGAGAAATATACACAAGATATATGTACACAATACCAAAATTATGCAGTAATAGCAAAAGGAAGTAATGCAAGCAGTGTAAAGTTACAATAGATTGCAATAGGAGCACATAGATATAGGGGCAACACAAACCATATACTCCAAAAGTGGAATGCGAACCACAAATGGGCCCCAAACCTATGTGAGCTTGTAGAGGGTCGCTGGGACTGTAAGAAAACAGTGGGGGTTAGAAAAATATCCCACCCCAAGACCCTGTAAGGTAGGTGTAAGGTGCACCTACAACCCCCAGAGAGCACAGAAGTCGTGATAGGAGGATTCTGCAAGTAAAACCAACACCAGCAATGCAACAACAGTGGATTTCCAGACCTGAGTACCTGTAAGACAAGGGGACCAAGTCCAAGAGTCGCGACAGTGTCGAGAGTGGGCAGGAGCCCAGGAAATGCCAGCTGAGGGTGCAGGGAAGCTGCCACCGGATGGAAGAAGCGTGGTGTTTTGCAAGAACGAAGAGGACTAGGAACTTCCCCTTTGTAGGATGGATGTCCCACATCGTGAAGAAGCTTGAAGAGGTGTTCCCACGCAGAAAGACCGCAAACAAGCCTTGCTAGCTGCAAGGGTCGCGGTTAGGGTTTTTGGATGCTGCCGTGGCCCAGGAGGGTCCAGGATGTTGCCACTTGGATGAGGAGACAGAGGGGGTGACCAACAAGTCAGGGAGCCCTCACAGAAGCAGACAGCACCTGCAGAAGTACCGGAACAGGCACTTAGAAGAGGAGTGAACCTGAGTCCATGCGAAGTCAGAAAAGGGAGACCCGTGACGCCGGAGGACAACTCAGAAGGTTGTGCTCTGCAGGTTAGAGTGTTGGGGACCCAGGCTTGGCTGTGCACGAAGGAAATCCTGGAAGAGTGCACAGCAGCTGGAGCAGCTGCAAATCACGTGGTACCCAGCAATGCAGTCTAGCCTGGGGAGGCAAGTACTTACCTCCACCAAACTTGGACTGAAGAGTCACTGGACTGTGGGAGTCACTTGGACAGAGTTGCTGAATTCCAGGGACCATGCTCGTCGTGCTGATAGGGGACCCAGAGGACCGGTGATGCAGTCTTTTGGTGCCTGCGGTTACAGGGGGAAGATTCCGTTGACCCACGGGAGATTTCTTCAGAGCTCCTGGTGCAGAAAGGAGGCAGGCTACCCCCAGAGCATGCACCACCAGGAAACAGTCGAGAAAGCCGGCAGGATGAGCGATACAAGGTTGCTAGTAGTCGTCTTTGCTACTTTGTTGCGGTTTTGCAGGCGTCCTGAGCAGTCAGCGGTCGATCCTTTGGCAGAAGGTGAAGAGGGAGATGCAGAGGAACTCTGGTGAGCTCTTGCATTCGGTATCTGAAGAATTCCCAAAAGCAGAGACCCTAAATAGCCAGAAAAGGAGGTTTGGCTACCAAGGAAGGAGGATTGGCTACCAAGAGAGGTAAGAGCCTATCAGAAGGAGTCTCTGACGTCACCTGCTGGTACTGGCCACTCAGAGCAGTCCAGTGTGCCACAGACACCTCTGTTTCCAAGATGGCAGAGGTCTGGGACACACTGGAGGAGCTCTGGGCACCTCCCATGGGAGGTGCAGGTCAGGGGAGTGGTCACTCCCCTTTCCTTTGTCCAGTTTCACGCCAGAGCAGGGCTGGGGGATCCCTAAACCAGTGTAGATTGGCTTATGCAGAGATGGGCACCATCTGTGCCCATCAAAGCATTTCCAGAGGCTGGGGGAGGCTACTCCTCCCCAGCCTTCACACCTATTTCCAAAGGGAGAGGGTGTGACACCCTCTCTCAGAGGAAATCCTTTGTTCTGCCTTCCTGGGCCAGGAATGCCTGGACCCCAGGAGGGCAGAAACCTGTCTGAGGGGTTGGCAGCAGCAGCAGCTGCAGTGGAGACCCCGGAAAGTCAGTTTGGCAGTACCCGGGTACTATGCTAGAGACCTGGGGGATCATGGAATTGTCCCCCTAATGCCAGAATGGCATTGGGGTGACAATTCCATCCTCTTAGACATGTTACATGGCCACGTTCGGAGTTACAATTGTAACGCTATACATAGGTAGTGACCTATGTATAGTGCACGCGTGTAGTGGTGTGCCCGCACTCACAAAGTCTGGGGAATTTTCCCTGAATAATGTGGGGGCACCTTAGCTAGTGCCAGGGTGCCCACACACTAAGTAACTTTGCACCCAACCTTCACCAGGTGAAGGTTAGACATATAGGTGACTTATAAGTTACTTAAGTGCAGTGGTAAATGGCTGTGAAATAACGTGGACGCTATTTCACTCAGGCTGCACTGGCAGGCCTGTGTAAGAATTGTCAGATCTCCCTATGGATGGCAAAAGAAATGCTGCAGCCCATAGGGATCTCCTGGAACCCCAATACCCTGGGTACCTCAGTATCATATACTAGGGAATTATATGGGTGTACCAGTATGCCAATGTGAATTGGTGAAATTGGTCACTAACCTGTTAGTGACAACTTGGAAAGCAGAGAGAGCATAACCACTGAGGTTCTGGTTAGCAGAGCCTCAGTGAGACAGTTAGGCATCACACAGGGAACACATACTGGGCACATACTTATGAGCACTGGGGCCCTGCCTGGCAGGGTCCCAGTGACACATAGACTAAAACAACATATATACAGTGAAATATAGGGGTAACATGCCAGGCAAGATGGTACTTTCCTACACATGGATCCTAGAAAAATGGATCAAGTGCTCCCAAAGCTAGTGGTAGAAAGGGCTAACCCTTGTCCACTATCCCTCCCTCTCCAGAAGATCCTCCTTTTGCTGAGGAGGAGTCAACCCCTTGTGCAGAACCTACACCAGAGGAGCTTTAAACTGACACAGCTGAACTCTTGGGTGCAGGGGGGCTGTCAGGGAGGAACTGAGTGTGACACAGCAGTCCTGCCCCACACTAGAGAGTTTAAGACAACAAGCTGTCAAATAAGAAGCAGGGGATGACAGTGACTCACACAGTTTACTGGGAGAATAATCTCCTTTATACTGAGACAAGGTACCCAAAACATGGTGCTACCAGGAGACTGGTCATTCCCTTGCAGTATAGGGAATTCCTCCTGACAATGGTACATTGCATTCCCCTTGCTGGACATCTGGGGCAAAATAAGAATTGGGACAGACTGGTCCCTCACTTTCACTAGCCTCACTTGTCAGAGGACACAAAATAATTCTGTCACTCTTGTGCCACTTGTCAAGCCAGTGGCAGACTGGTGGCACTCGAACGGCTCCCTTAATCCACTGCCTGTGGTTGGTGTGCCCTTTGAGAGGGTCATGGTTAACATTGTTGGCCCCCTTGACCAGCCAACTGCTTCTGGAAACCGATTCATCTTAGTTGTAGTGTACCATGCCACAAGATATCCAGAATCCATCCCCTTAAGGACCACTACAGCTCCTGCAGCGGTAAAGGCCCTCATGTGAATATTTTCCAGGATGGGCTTTCCTAAAGGAGTAGTATCAGACAGGGGTAGCAACTTCTTGTCTACATACTTAAAAGCAATGTGGAAGGAATGTGGTGTAACCTATAAATTCACCACTCCCAATCATCCACAAACAAATGGACTGGTTGAGAGATTTAACAAAACTCTAAACGGCATGATCATGGGACTCTCTGAAAAACTCAGAAGGAGATGAGATGTGCTACTACCATGCCTCCTTTTTGCCTACAGGGAGGTACCCCAGAACGGAGTGGGCTACAGCCCCTTTGAACTCCTTTTTGGACACCCTGTTATGGGTCCAACTGCACTTGTCAATGAGGGGTGGGAGCAACCCTTGAAGCCCCCTAAACAAGACATTTGGATTATGTACTCGCCCTAAGATCAAGAATGGCTGAGTACATGAAAACGGCCACTAAAAACCTTCAGGCAAGCCAAGAGCTACAAAAGCAATGGCATGACCACAAGGCTGTCCTCACTGAGTACCACCCAGGACAGAAGGTGTGGGTACTGGAGCCTGTGGCACCAACAGCACTCCAGGACAAATGGAGTGGACTGCATCTTATAGTGGAGAAGAAGGTTGAGGTCACCTACCTGGTGGACGTAGGCATTCCCAGAAGTCCTCTAAGAGTACTCCATGTGAACCGCCTGAAACCCTACTATGGTAGGGCAGACCTGACCCTACTCATGGCCACTGATGATGGGCAGGAGGAAGAGGGTGACCCTCCCCCTGACCTCTTCTCCAACACTTCAGCTGATAGCTCAGTGGATGGAACTATCCTTGCAGACTGCCTTACAGCAGAGCAAAGGGAGGACTGCAAAAACCTCCTAGGCCAATTCTCTGAACTCTTTTCACTTACACCTGGTCAGACCACTTGGTATGAGCATACTATTGATACTGGAGACAGTTTGCCTGTCAAAAGTAAGATTTATAGGCAGCCTGACCATGTCAGAGACTGTATTAAATCCAAAGTTCAGAATATGTTGGACCTAGGAGTGATTGAGCACTCAGATAGCCCATGGGCCAGCTCAGTGTTGCTGGTGCCAAAGCATCATTCTCAGAATGGGAAAAAGGAGATGAGGTTTTGTGTGGATTATAGAGGGCTCAACACAGTCAGCAAGACTGATGCTCACCCGATAGCTTGGGCTGATGAGCTGGTATATACACACTGGCGTCTGCCAAGTATTTGAGCACTTTTGACTTGACTGCAGGGTATTAGCAGATCAAGCTATCAGAAGATGCTAAATCTAAAACCGCATTTTCAACCATTGGAGGGCATTACCAATTTACAGTTATGAACTTTGGCCTGAAAAATGCACCTGCCACTTTCCAAAGGATGGTGAATACAGTCCTCCAAGGTCTGGAAACTTTCAGTGCAGCATATCTAGATGATATTGCTATATTTAGCTCCACCTGGGTTGACCACCTGGTCCACCTGTGGAAAGTTGTGGAGGCCCTGCAAAAGGTAGGCCTCGCTATCAAGGCTTCAAAATGCCAGGTAGAGCAGGGGAAGATGGTTTATCTTGGATACCTAGTTGGTGGGGAACATATTGAACCACTACAGGGGAAGATCCACACTATTTTAGACTGGTCTCCCCCTGCTACTCAGACCCAGGTTAGAGCCTTTCTTGGACTTAGTGGGTATTACAGGAGGTTCATTAAGAACTATGGTTCAATTGTTGCCCCTCTTAATGAGCTCACTTCAAAGAAAATGCCCAAATGGTATTATGGACAGCCAGCTGTCAAAAAGCTTTTGAGGAGCTTAAGCAGGCTATGTGTACTGCACCTGTCCTGAAAAGCCCAAACTATTCTAAAAAGTTCATTGTCCAGACAGATGCTTCTGAGGTAGCGGTAGAGGCAGTGTTATTGCAACTTAATTTAGAGGGCCAGGATCAACCTGTTGCTTTTATTAGTAGAAAGTTGACCCTCAGAGAAAAGCGTTGGTCAGCTATAGAAAGGGAGGCCTTTGCTGTGGTCTGGGCCCTGAAGAAGCTAAGACTCTACTTGTTTGGGACTCACTTCGTAGTTCAGACAGACCACAAACCTCTCTTATGGTTAAAACAGATGAAAGGAAAAAAAACTAAATTGTTGAGGTGGTCCATTTCCCTATAGGGTATGGACTTTACAATGAAACATAGACCTGGGAGTAACCACTCCAATGCAGATGGACTCTCCAGATATTTTCACTTGGACAATGAAGACACATCTGGGCAAGGTTAGCCTTATTGTCCCTTGTTTGGGAGGGTGTAGGAAAGTACCCTCTTTTTGTCATGTTACCCTCAATTTCTGCCTGATGTGTTTTTGACTGTGTCACTGGAACCTGCTAGTCAGGACCCCAGTGCTTATGGCCGCCTTGTCAGTGTGTTTCACTGTTTTCTAAATTGTCACTGGAGTCCTGCTAATCAGGACCCCAGTGCTCATGCTCTTTCTCTTTCTAAATTTGTCACTACAGTTTAGTGACTCCATATTTCACTTCAAATTGGCACACTGGACCCACCTTATAAGTCCCTAGTGCATGGTACCAAGGTACCCAGGGCATTGGTGCCCTCAATTAGTAAGATAGAAAAAATCTTAAAGACAAAACAAAACAAAAAAAAACATAAAATCCAATAAGAAGAATTACAGGTATGATTTAAAAACATTTAAGGTGGAATAGAGGTAAATGCCAGTAAGCCCCCAATAGTGGTCAACTGGTTGCAATATACCAATACCTTGCTGCAATACAAATTTGGAAATAAGTCAGTTAAACACTCTAAATGTAGGCCCAAAATTGCAAAGGCAATGAACTTACATATAAACTGCAGGAGGATTAAAAGCAGACCATGGTCAAAGGCCACTGTCTTTTAACTAGATGTAATTTAGGGCCAGATGTATCAAAGGGTTTTACCCATTCTGTGTCAATGGGAAAATGCTTTGGTACAAATGGACCTTAGTTCTTTCTTTTCATTGTGTTTATTTTCCTCTCCTAACATTCCTCGTATAGATGCACCTTGCTCAGAACTTTGATATTGTGTGCACTAATACGTTTTGTGGAATTCCATAATGGGTCTCCTGAACTAGGGGCCATATTTATGACCCTAGTGTGTCACACTTGCACCACACAATTGGGTGCATGCTCGACTCAACTCAAAAAATTAGGTTTATGAAGCCATGCAAGGACAACTTGTGTGGCCCTGAGTGGCTTCAAAATTCTTAAGTAAAGCAACTCAGCGCAAATCACTGTGTTGCCTAACTCTGCACCAGGGAGGCATTCCATGGGTGTTGTGTGGGTGTTCATTCATGGACTTTGACGCATTCCCAGATTTACCATAAGTGGTTGACCTGGGAATGCACCAAAAACCTATGCCTCCCCTGTTGTTGTGTAACAAGGAGAAATATATTTTTCTCCTCATTGTTTCTTCTTTCTATGTGTGCTGCATTGTGCAGCACACATAGAAAGAGGAAAATACCTCAGAGGATTGTTTTCTGCATGCAACAGAGGCATCCTGGCACCATAGTGCAAGGGTGCCTGCATTGGCACTAGGCAGTCCATTGTGTGCCAGTGCTGGGGTAAAGACAGGAACGCACTGTATTGGGATAAGTACAGTGCGTTCCTGCCCTTTCTCTGTAATGCAGCGGAGTGCAGCAAGGTGACTTCCTGGTTGAGCTACTTGGACATAAATATGGGCCTAAGTATTTATTTTCCATTTTAAATGTGATTTCATTGCCCTTGCAATTTGAGGCTACATTTGCAGGGTTTAGCTGACATATTTTCGAATTTGTGTTGGGATACATTGATTTTTCTTTTTCTGAGACAAAACAATGTCTACCATTTACATGTGTGGAGGATTATCTCTTGGGAAATAGCATTAATTAATGTCTGGGACTTCATGACATGCTTCTGTGACATGTTGGATCATCTAGTGAGTAGATTCTAATCTTAGTTTTGCCATTAAATTTACAATTGTATAGTGATGCTGTAAACGATTATGATATATATGCCCTGTAAAGGTTAATTGAATGTGATGACGTTTTTAAAACTCTAAATTATTTCCGGTTATTACTTTTGTTCTATGGCTGGAATACTTAGTTAGGTAGCTTTCCCATTTACTCTTACTCTGGGTCCTTTGAATATCTGTTCCTTTTTAGTAGATGATTTTGAGGGCAAAACTCTACGGTGTATTGTGCTGTGCTCTTCTTGTTGTTTTTAGGTAGTACCTGACACAATTTGTGAGGGTCGGTGTATCCGTATTGAGCATTCTTCACACTATGCCACTTTTTTATTTCAAGTGAAATAAGAGAACTGTGGACTCTGTTCTCAGACCTGGAGATGGCAAGAAAGAACTCACGTGTCTCTGATAGCCACCACAGAAGAGATTGCACTCCAATAACTCAATGATGCATTCAATTTCATCAAGGATTTCAGATCATGTTTCAATGTGAAATTGTGGAGAAAACATGCAGTCCATCAACATGAAAAAGGAAGGAGCACCTTTGCATTCTACTAATATGGAATTGGTGGGCCAAATAGGTGTAGCTTAAAGGTGCTTTCGTCCTCTGGGGCCCTGGAGCCCACCCAGGGCACCCACCATACACAACATAGGGGGCCAGTTGGTACCCCACATGTTGTGGGTGTCAATATTGTTCCCAGCTTCAGAGAGCAACTAGTTTTAAAGCTCCCTCTGGGTGGGAGAAATCTGTGGTTTTGTTACACTGCCTGCATCAGTGTGGGCAGAGAAACAGAACACAAGTCTGCTCTCAGATGGTGAAAGCATTTTGAAAGCTCCCACCCACTAGAAAAATGCTTTGTGTTTGCTCCTGTTTGGCAGGAGTTTCAAATATGCTATTTTTTAAATGGCATTCCAATGAGAGTTTCTCGAGCCTCTTGCAGACCCAACCATCCAGATATACACATATATTTGACCCTTAATTTCTGAAAACCTACTGAATGGATTTACACCAAATCACAAAAAGAACAATCTGCGGACTAAGATCTAGCTTCTTGCAAATTTGGTGTCATTCCATTCAGCAGTTTTAGCTGTAACTCTCCTGAAAGAAGTCTATGGAAAATGCATGGAGATTTTGCATTTTGGAATCCCCTTTTTGCCCACTTGAAGGATCATCACAAAACTTAGGAAATACATTTTAAAAAACCCATAGAAGTTCATTTAAAAAAATCAAAGGTTACAGGGATGTTATTGTTATAGAGAGGCTCGCATTTTAAATGTACAAAACCATGGAAATTAAACTATTACAGTTATTTCAAGTAACTAACTTGTGCTCTAAGGTAACTATAACTCGCGCCCTCGCCATGCATTGCTATTAGATCATTCATGGCATCTTGTATAACATCACTGATAATATTACTGTAACATTTGATGTAAAATTGTTTATAAAACAACGGTGCACGACGGGTGCCCGAGTTATAGTTATCTTAGGTCACGAGTTATAGTTACTTAGAATAACTCTAACTATAACAGCTGAATTTCCATGGTTTTGTATGAAAAAATGTGAGCCTAAATATAACCTCCCTGTAACCTATGGATTTTAAGTGAAAAATCTATATATATATATTTATGCATATATATATTATTTTTTTACTGTGTGTATATATATATATATATATATATATATATATATATATAAATGTATAAATATATATATATATATGCATATATATATATGTATATATATTTTTCACTGAAAAAAACAAGGGTTACAGGGACGTTATAGTTAGAAAATAAAATTACGACCAGCTTAGAAATTCACAAAAAAAAAAAAAAGGTTACTGGGACGTTATAGTTACGTTCTGAATTTACTTCCACAAAACCATTGAAATTCAGCAGTTATAGTTAGAGTTCTTACAAGCAACTAGAACTCGTGCCCTAAGTTAACTGCAACTCGCGTTCCTGCTATGTACAGTTTGTTCTTCAATAATTGGAGTGATAATGTTTCATTTATATTTTCAATGATGTTATAGCAGTTGTCATGATTGCTGTAATACATAGGGTAGTTAGCAGAGCATGGAGAGGGCACGAGTTATAGTTGCCATAGGGCACAATCTATAGTTTGCCCGGAATCTGGTCTATACATTTTTGGATGCACGACCCCCTTTCCCAGGCCTGTCTCAGCCGTGGGGTCCCCATCCCCTGAGTCCCACTCTAAATATTTATTTGTTTTCAGGGGAAGGGGCAGTGCACCCCACTCTGGCTGATCCCAGACCCGGGAATCCTCTCCCCGGGCTCCAGCCTTAACATTACATTTTTGGGGGGAGCGGGGTGCCGCACAGCCACTCTTCCCATGCCGATCTTGCCCCTGGGGACCCCTATCCCCTAGGGCATGGCCTAATTATTTATTAAAAATTTTCGGGGGAGGAGAGCCACTTGGCCTGCCACACCAGGCAGATCTCAGAACCGGGGACCCCATCCCCCAGGGCCCAGCCAAGTGACCTTGGTGCCCCCCAGGGCACCCAGTTGCAATCATGGGGACCGTGGGGGGAGCCTGAAGGCCCCCACGAACTCTGCTGGCTCCCGGCCTTCTGCGGGAGCCAGCATCACTGTCACAGAGAGGGAGCAGTTAAAGAAGCTCCCTCTCTGTGAGAGCAGTTTCCTTTGTGTGCCTGTCTGCATGCTCTGGTGGAGGGAGAGTTGTTTGACAGCTCTCCCTTAATCTGACTGTAGTGTTTGCTGTAGCTTGGTGGCCGCTTCAAAGTTGCCACCAAGCCACAGCAAACAGCTATGTCCCGTGGGTGGGCACCACAGGACATAGCAGGAGCCGGCCCTGGGGAGTGGCTGTTCCCAGGGCCATCAGTGGCTCCTCGATGGGGGCCACGTGGCCCCCCTCAAGCATGCATAGCCCCGGGGAGGTGGTGGTCCCCAGGGCTGTAGGCGGTCAGAAACAGACCATCTTTCTATGTTTTACATTTTGCCCTGAGGAGGCCCCCCCCCGCTCATCGTTAAAGGAACGCCCTGAGGACGTGTTGGTCCCAGGGGCTATGGGTGGCTGCACGCCACATGCATAGTATTTGTTATGCCCCAGGGAGGTGGTGGTCCTCATGGGCGGCGTGGGAGCCAGCGTCCCCGCTAGTATTTATGATATGCCCCGGGAAGGTAGTGGTCCCCAGGGCTGAGGAAGGGCCAAGAGGCCCATCATTTAAAAAAAAAAAACAATGCCCTTTGAACCTGACCCACAAAAACATTTCTTGCAAATTTGCCACAATGTCCTGATCTCATGGCAAATTTTGTTTTTAAAAAATGCTTTTTTGCTGTGGCGGGGTCCCTCTGGGACTCCAGCACCAAAGCTAAGGGTTCAGGGTGTCCGTACCCTAGCCCCTTTCCTCCTTTTTTACACTTTTTTCATGAGACTCAGCTCAAGCGGAGTCCCAGGGTGGCTACTAACACCTCTTGGTTTGAAGGTTTGAAGTGTTGGCTGCCAATCCCAGCTGTGCATTTCCCTACACAAGCTCGTCTTTTTTCACGATTCATCCCAAAGGATCAGCAGCCCTAGATATACAAATGTAATTCTCTTTAATTTCTCGAAAAATACTGAACAGATTTCCACCAAAAAAGTAAAAGTGTGATCTGCATACTGAAAGCTAGCTTTCTGCCAAATTTGGTGACATTCTGTCCAGTGGTTCGGGTTGTAGTTGTGTCTAAAGGTACTTTAGGAATTAACATGGGAAACGTATTCTTTTTTACCCCCCTCACCTTTTTTTCGGCCCCGCTTGATGGCTCACCCCGAACCTTCCCAGGCACAACAAGAATCACCAGGCCACTTCTTTTGCAATATTTAGTGAAGATTTGTCAAATGGTGCCAAAGACATAGGCAAGTCGAAAAAACCTTTATATGTAGAAACTGGGTTCCAACTATAAGTACCTAGTGGCGAGTGCCACTAGGTAGTTATAGTTAGGACCTAGTTTATATATGAAAAGTTTTTTTTTTCTTGTCTATATTTGTGGCGCTGTTGGACGAAGCTTCACAAAACTTTCTAAAAGAAAGTGCCAGTCACGAACAGGGGGTCCCAAAATATGTTTTCCCCATTCATTTTTCCATACCGATTTTGAACAGCGATAGCATCGAAACTACTGGACGGAATTACACCAAATTTGGCAGAAAGGTAGGTCCTGGTCCAGAAAGCAACTCTTTTGTTGAAGTGTAATTCTATTCAGTAGTATTTGAGAAATGAGGTGGGAAACAAATTTGTATATATAGGGGTGTGAAGCATTCGCAACTCCCTCATGATCTTGTGCTGAGATCTGATTGACAGATAACACTTCAACACCAGAAGCCGTTGAAGTGTTGTCAGCCATCTTGGTTCTCGTCTGAAGTTCACGTCTGAAGTCAAGTCCCAGAAAAAAAGTAAAATATAAAGAAAAGGGGCCAGGGTAGGAACACCCTGACCGATTAGCTCAGGTGGTGGGTTCCCAAAGGGACTCCCACAGGGCTAAAAAAAAAAAATTGTTTAACTTTACGGACTAAGTCGCAGTGGATCTGTGGATCTGCTGTTAAAAAAATAAATAAAAAATAAGCGAAGCATGTACTCACGCACTTCATTATTATAAGGCCTCCAGGTAGGCCAAGTCCAGGGGCACTTGCTTAAAAATGCAGGGGGGCCTCCTGGGCCCCTCCCACTGCCCCAGGGACCACCACCACCTCCCAGAAGCTTCTGATTACTATGCAGGGGGCAAATGCCCCCCACTGCCCTGGGGAACACCATCTCCCCAGGTCTGTAATTAAATATGAGGGGGCCACATGACCCCCATGCCCCAGAGTCCACCACCCACCAGGACAAAATGCATCAATTGTGTGGGGGAGGCCTGTCAGCCTCCCCACAGCCCCGAGGACCACCATCTCCCCAGGGCTTCATTTTATTGATTTGCGGGGGCATTTTTGCTCTTGTGTGAGGGGGACCACCATTTCCCCGGGGCTTCATTAGAATTTAGTGTGGGGGGCGCTGCGGGCCCCTGCTACCCTGGGAATATCTATATCTCCTGGATATATGGAAAAATAATTACAGGGGGTTCTTTTTGGACCCCCTTGAGCCCCAGGGAGGACCAACTCCCCAGTTCTATAATTGTAGGTGGGGGTCATGAGACACCCTCAAGGAGCCACTGATAGAGTGGACCTGGGGACCACCTCCCTCCAAGGGCAGGCTCCTGCTATGTCCCGGGTTGCCCCCCTCCAGGACATAGCTGTTTGGTGTGGATTGGCTGCAGCTCTGCAGCCAAGGCGCAGCAAACACTTTGTTTTTTGTCAGTGGGACCTGCTGTCAAAAACTGAAGCTTTCATCTCTGTTCCCTGCACATGTGCAGGAGAAAGAGATGAAGGGGGTCATTCTGACCCCGGCGGTCTAAGACCGCCGGGGCCAGGGTCGGCGGGAGCACCGCCGACATGCCGGCGGTGCCCCGCAGGGCATTCTGACCGCGGCGCTTCGGCCGCGGTCAGAAGAGGCAACCCGGTGGTCTCCCGCCGGTTTACCGCTGCCCTTTGAATCCCCCATGGCGGCGCAGCTTGCTGCGCCGCCATGGGGGATTCTGACACCCCCTACTGCCATCCTGTTCCTGGCGGTTCGCCCGCCAGGAACAGGATGGCGGTAGGGGGTGCCGCGGGGCCCCTGGGGGCCCCTGCTGTGCCCATGCCAATGGCATGGGCACGGCAGGGGCCCCCGTAAGAGGGCCCCGCAAAGTATTTCAGTGTCTGCTAAGCAGACACTGAAATACGCGACGGGTGCAAACTGCACCCGTCACACCCCTGCAACTACGCCGGCTCAATTCTGAGCCGGCGTCCTCGTTGCAGGGGCATTTCCTCTGGGCCGGCGGGCGCTCTTTTGTAGAGCGCCCGCCGGCCCAGAGGAAATGTCTAAATGGCCGCCGCGGTCTTTTGACCGCGGTGCGGTCATTCAGCGGCGGTAGCTTGACGGGCGGCTCCCGCCGCCCGCCAACATTAGAATCAGGCCCGAAATGCTTCAGCAAGCAGGGAGCTGCTGATAAAGCAGCTCCCCGCTTGCTGGAGCAATGGCGCCACAAGGGAAGCCTTGAGGCTTCTCCCACAATGCCAGAGAGCCCGTAATGGGCCTTTTGTACAATTAAAATTAAAATAAATAAATAGATAAATAGGGAGGGACCACCGGGGAAGCCCTTGAGTCTCCCTCGTGGACCCAGATAGCCAATAAATTGCTTAAAAAAAAATAATCTAGCTCTCAGTTTGAAGGTTGCGTTCCTTCACACTGAGCACTCACTGTTCAAGTCCAGCCAGATTCACTTCCCTATTTTGTTAAGTACAAATTAATTCAATTTTAAAAATGACAGATATGTATTTTTTTTAATTGTGCAGAAATATCTAATTCTAAATATATCATACATCAAAGCCTAAAAATCTCTTGATCTCTCTCTCTCACTTTCTGTCTTGCTTCAATCAATTTCTTCCACTCACACACGCACTCAGACCCTTAAACACCCACTCACAGACCCACTCAGACACTCACAAACCCACTCACACACCCACTCAGAGTCTTATGCACACACACACTGTCCCAGTCAGACCCTCAGGCACCCACTCACAGACCCACTCAGAAAGTTATGCATCCATATATATATATTTTACAATACCAAACTGATGGTCGTCAGTAGGTAGTTAGGACCTAGTTTCTATAGAAAAACATGTTTTTTTTACTTGCCTATTTCTTCGGTGCCGGTTAACGAATATTCAGGGAATTGTCCCCATAACTTTGACGCTCACGTCAGTTGCTGTCTGGAAAGCTTTGGGTGATCCATCAAGCGGGGGCTGAGAAAAAAGGGGGGGGACAAAACTTTTGCTTTTCCCATGTTGATTCCTTTAGGGATTTTGAACAGGAATAGCGCCCAAACCACTGGATGAAATTACACCAAATTCAGCAGAAAGGTAGCTCTTGATCCAGTAAGCGTCCTTTTCGTTATTTGGTGTGAGTGCATTCAGTAAGTTTTGAAATATTAAAGAAAAAACAAATGTGTATACACAGGTACGTGAAGGCTCCGCAAACCTTCCCAATCTCGTGCTAAGATCTGATTGTCTGACAACTATAAAGTGAAGGATGGAATCTACTTCTTCTAAATGAAGACATTCATATGAACCAATCTGAATCCTTCCTGAGGCTGTATGTCCTCTCCCGGACCTCTCACGGGGGCGTCTCACCAGACCATAAAAATACTGCCTTTATATCTTATGTCAATTTATTTTTGTATCTTAAACAACATTTGCAATGTTCTATTTGGTTCACAAGTATGGTACACCACTGTAATTACCCTAATTCTAAATGTACAATCTCACGAGAACCATACAGGAAGTACAGCGCCCCCCCAAAATTCCACACAGGGGACGACGTATCTGGCTCTTGCGAGCATCTCACAAGAGCCATCACTTATTTAAAAAAATATATTTATCTAATCATATTTTATTCACTATTCTATTATAGATTAGTATTAAATAGCAAATTAATTTACTTTAAAACCCGCTGAAAAACTAAAGATTAAAATAACTTTATAGTCAGTTGTAATAACAATGTTTCCGTTTAACAGAACCTTAGAAATTCATTGAAAAAACAAAGGTTAAGCTGATATTAGAACATTGGAATGTAGAGACATCAATTGAAAAAAATGGAGGAGCAGCGGCCTATATGAACTGGTATAGACCTGCTGTTCTCAATGTTTCAGTGTTCTAGTACGTTTGCCTTTCTCTATCCCCTGCCTTTCAAAAATATATTAATTAGGTAGAGAAAAAAGAAAGGCAGACGCCTTCAGGACACATGCAGACTTCACCCTTCCCTCCTCCTGTACCTCAGTGTCACTAGGGCTTCAGAGAGGGAAGGGTGAATGCTGCTCAGCTCATATGTCTCCCTGACTTGGCTGAACTACAAAAAGCAGTTCAGTCAAGCTGGGGAGAACCAGTGGCTGGCTTCAGCCCTCTTTAACAGTTCTTGCTGTGAATGTTCCACAGTTAACAGCCTTAGGCCTGCGCACGCTGTTAACTGTAGATCATTCACAGCAAGAACTGTGAACAAAGGCTTCATAGCCCAAGGTGGATCTCAAACCCCTTTGGCTCCAACAGGCCTTTGTGTTTTTTAATTAGAACATTCTGCACTCATGGGGTGGAATGTTCTAATAGCTTTGTAGCCCGCCGTAGTTTGGCTATAATGCCATTAAAGGCCTGCTCCTTTGTTAAAGGCCCACGCCTTCAGCTTGGGCCTTTAATGGCCAGTGAGCTATAAGCTATAGTATAGTTAGGTGAATTTCTCAGTGACAACGTTAACATTCTGAACTAAAAAAAAACACAGAAACTCAGCAGTTATAGTTAGCAGCACTAACTATAACTTGCACCCCTGCCATGCACTACTTATGACTTCTCATATGACATCACTCATGACATGTTTCATGACATCTTATGACTTCACTAATAACGTCTCAAATTACATCATTGATGACATCACTAATGACATCACTGATAGTAGCCAGATGAGACATGGTCATACTGCCAGACAGCTATCTAACCCCCAAGTGGTGGAACAGGTGCAGCAATATGGATTGATTCATGGTTGTTAAAAGAGAAATTTAGAAAAGTAGGTTATGTACACACAAGTTGGCAAAGATAAAGAGTAGATGATTTGAGTTCCATGGGCACCTGTTAACGGAGAAGTTGTCATGCAAGCCTTGAGGGATATGCTCACTAATGCAGGTTAGCTATACAAGGCATTGCATCGCTACCATGCCTGATTGTTGATGATATGTAAATGTGATTTAACTAGGTCTACTCTTCCTAATTCATCGCCTAAAGATAATATACAAGAAATGAAATGGAAATAAATTGACTGTTTCACTGAAAACTAAAATAAATTGTTTGAAAAAAGAGACAAAGGTATGAAAGTATCATGTCTGGGCTACTGAGTTACCACATATTGAATCATTAACTGTTGTTTCCCTGATTGAGGGCCGGCTGTTTCTGGAAAGTGTATGTACAAAAAGTACTTTGTGATAGCTATATCGCCCCTAAAAATACATATGCTGCTAAATGATAAAATCATTGCTTTCAAAACAAGGTTATTTGTGTCACCGCCCCCAGTACTTGCAGCAATTAGCTGCATGAAAGCAATTGGGAGCAAAGAAACTTAACAGGGGAAGAGATTTGAGCAAAGTAAAATAATTAAACAGAACTTATGGCCTGATTTAAAGTTTGGCAGATGGGCTAGTCCATCACAAAGGTGATGGATATCCTTTCCTCGGCATTACAAGTGCATTACATCCTATGGCACATGTAAATGGGATATCCATCACCAAACTGTAAATCAGGCAGTTAGGGGCTGATTTAAGAGCCCCTAGCGCCATCCTAACGACACATTAGTGTAATTTTTTTACGTTAATGTGGTGTTAGATGGCCCAAAAAAACATGCTATATTTACAAAGTGGCGCAATGCATGCATTACGCCACTTTGTAACCCTTTGCCCTACGGTATGCCTGCGCCAGGCATAATGTATGCAAAGGGGGCGTTCCCCCCTTGGGGGGGCCAAAAAAATGACACAAAAAAATCTAACAGATTTCTTTGCATCATTTTTTTCGGCACTTTTAACGCCTGCTCAGAGCAGGCGTTAAAAGGAGGAACCCTATTATTTATAATGGGCCTCAATGGGCTTTGCAGGATTAGTGTAAAAATGTTTGATGCTAATCCTGCAAAGCTTAGAACTAGCGTAATTTTTTTTAATGCTAGTTCCCCTAACTACTGCCATGGTGCGCTGTCTCTTAGATAAGGCGCACACATGTTGGTGTTAAGGGGGAGCTAATGGGAGCAAGAAAAGTGGCCCTGCACTAGATCAGGCTTTAAGTTTTTTATCCTCAGAATTTTGGAGCCACACCGAAATATTTCCTAAACCCCAGAAGGAAATTATGGACCTTCTCCAGAGATGAGAAAACTAGCAGGTGCGACTCACTGCATTATGTGCACTTAAAAGGAGGGTGTCAGTCACCCTGTCAGAGAATCCCTAAATCTGCAGGTGATACTGGACAGCTCCACTTTGAACCCAAAAATTAATAAACACCCACATATTGGTATTTTACTATATATAAAATGGATTGTGTGCTATTCTTGTATAAATCATGTTAACAAGAATTGCCATAATGTTTAAAAGGATCTAAGCAATCTAAAAAGGACATGGGGTGAAAGATAAATGTGCCGTAAACATTGTTCATCACGCATCCCTAACCTACATGTATAATTCTCTAACTATATTTTATTCATCAGGCTCACATCTTAAAGTATTAGTTTAGAAAAATATTGTTGAGCCATGTAATGTCCTTTTATACCTGTATGCCAGTAGGCAGTAAATCAGATTAGTGTTTGTCAGCGTCTCTCCACAACAAATGATAAGTGTGCTTGCCTCTACCTCAATTGTTCTGGTCGTTTATACCTTTTACATGCATTAAGGCTTATGGAGTAACGGAAGGCTCCTCACCCTATGATCCTGCATTTCCTACACATGCCAGGAAAAAATAGATCCATTAACTTTAGGAAACTGCTGTATTACATCTTTTAGTTGATTCACCACAGAACTTGCAGATCACTAGTCGGCAGTAAAATGCTGCAGAGAACGAATAATTCTACTAAGGCTTTGCAACGTAGGAGTAACAGAAATATGTGACGATTGAGAATGTGCAAAGCCAATTCTCTCAGCCATAATGCAAAAACTTTAAGCTGTGCAAAATAAGAATCATGAAAGTAAGATATCAATAACTACCAAATATGTGTTTAACCAAGAATAAAAACGTCAAATGAAGGATAGCAGTTTTAGGGCCAGATGTAGCAAACGTTTGCGACTCGCAAACGGGCCGATTCGCAATTTGCGACAGTGCAAAATCGGAAATGGGATGCAAAAAGCCCATTTCCGACTCGCAAAAAGCGATGGGACCCGTTTGCGAGTCGCATCCGTTGCGACCCCATTTTACGACCCGCAAATTGCAAGTCGCAATTTGCGAGTCGCAAACCTTATGCAATTGCAACTCGCAAATTGCGACTAGTCGCAAAAAGCCCAGTTTGCATGTCCCATTTACCACTAACTCAGAGCAGGTGGTAACCATTACCAAAGTATAAAAGGAGACACAGAAGGCATCTGGGTCACTCAAGATGGCGGACATATACCTGATAGCAGTGAGGAGGAGAGTCTACGCAGCCCAGCAGAGGAGGAGGAGGGGCCACAGACAGGAGAAGATATATAGAACAAGGCAGACCCTTTTCCAGCAAACTGAAGAGGAGATCTATGATAAATACCGCCTTAGCAGCGCTGCCATTCTAGAATTAATAGATTTACTAAAACCACAGCTAGAACACAAGACTCTGCGTGGCTGCGCCATCCCTACGCATGTGCAAGTACTATGCGCACTGCACCTCTTGGCCTCAGGGAGCTATCAGGGGGTCATTGCCGTGGCAGGTGGGGTATCCCAAAGTGCAGTGTCAAGGTTCCTCAGGGCATTCCTAGATGCCTTAGTAGCGCACAGGTCTCAGTTCATATACTCACCAAGGAATGAGGCAGAAATTAACAGCACGAAGCTGGACTTTTACCGCATTGCCCACTTCCCCCATGTCATTGGATGTGTAGATGGGACACACATTCAAATATGCCCCCGCTAATCTGGAACATATTTTCCGCAACAGAAAGTGTACCCACTCACTCAACATACAGGTTGTTTGTGATGCCCATTACGTCATCACGGACATCGTAGCTAAGTTTCCAGGAAGTACCCATGACTCATACATTTTTAGTCATAGTGGGATACATCAACGCCTGGAACGTGGGGAGTTTGGAGACGGATACCTCCTAGGTAGAGCTGCATACACCTTGCAGACATACACACAGGTCACTGTGCACGACTATCTTACTAACAGTGTACTTTTGTGCCCAACAGGTGACAGTGCATATGCTCTAAGGCCATGGATCGTGACTCCATTTTTAACACCCAGCAATGATTCAGAGAGGCAATACAACAGTGCGCATAAGAGGACCAGGAACCTCATAGAGCGCACCTTCGGACTCCTGAAGGCAAGATTCCGATGCCTCCACCGCAGCGGAGGCGCCCTCCAATACACCCCCATTACCGCTTTCAAAATTGTGGTCGCATGCGCCATCCTCCACAACATAGCCACCCGACGTGGGCTACCTCTCACCCCTGCAGACCCAGATCCTGATGATGAAGAGCAAGAACAACCACATCGCCATCATGGGGATTGGAGTCTAGCTAATCAAGGCAGACTGAGACGGGACCACATTGCAACGCAATATTCTGGACGGTACGTGTCAACTCCCACCATACTCACCTATTAACCATTTGTTAAGTGGAACAAAAATAACTGTTTTATTAATGTCATGAAGAAACTATATACAAGTTGAAATTGTCCATGGGCAGGAAAATGCCAACCAGTCATGTGGCACATTAACGCCATGTGCCACATTAATCTGTCCTGGCTGTTATCTATGATCTCCTGCCCCTCCTGCCAGCCTGGCTGGTCCCTGCTGCGTCCATGGTGCTGTGCCTACCACTCCTCAGCACCCTACTGTGAGTGGCAGAGACACTGCTCACTGTTGAGCCCTCCTCCCAGGTGTATTTGTTAACTTCCTGGCTGTGATGTCATCATCATGTGCCAGGAAGTGTTTCCAGGGTGTTCTGGTATGCTTTCTGGAGTGTTCTGCTGCATCTGCAAGCAATTTTGAGGGTATTCGCAATTTGCGACACCCACTCGCTAATTGCGAGTTCGTTTTTGCACACTCGCAAACAGCGACCTCGCAAACTGCGGACTCGCACACAGCGTTGCGAGTCCGGCTGCGAGTCGCAAAATCGGATCGCTTTTTTTTCTGGCATTCCAATTTGCGACTCGCATTTTGCGACTCGCATATCTTTACAGAAATCAAGGCCATAAAACTGTTTGTTCTTACAGCTGAGGAGGCCCCTGCCGATATCAAGAAGGTGCTCAAATTGATTCACGCTGATAGAGCACTGTTCAAGTTATGATTAAACTCAATGGATAAGAGGTTTGAGAGACTAGAGAAGAAAGTATGAGAAGTCCCAGACCTCGAACGGGATAGTTAGGCTCCTAAGAGGGAAGTGGCCGATTTGGAAGATGGCAGCAGATGTAATCATGTTGATATTTTTGGATTTGCATAAAAGGAGAAGGAATTGATGTTACTTGACTTTTTGTAATCTTTGTTGTTAACACTCTTGGATGTAGAATTTCATGGAGCACATCATATTCACTCGTCAAAGTCTATTACAGGAGATTCACTGAGGCACATAATATCACGCCTTTTAAGGCATGGCCACACCCATCTTCTTCTTGAAACAGCCAAGAAATATGTTCTTTATCAATGCAAAGGGAAAGAAATATCAGTAGTGGCGAACCTCTCTCCTAAAACCAACAATCTTAGGGATACTTTTTTGGCTCTACACCCTCCCCTTAAGTAACTTGACCTTAGACATGGCCACTTATATCTCACAATCATGCTGGTCACAATTAAGGGAGTGACAACAGTAAACTCTGATTCGTATGATTTTGAAAGTGTCCTTCAAAAATATGGAAAAGTAACAAAAGGAGATAACCCAGGGGACTCAATTATTTTTGTGCACTTTACAGACAGCTGTATCTGTGAATCTGACTAAATACTTCAACCATGGTTCCCATCCTTCAAGGTCGTATATTTCTTTTAGGAGGCAAGAGGGAGGTCCCATCTCATCGAACCATAATAAATGACATCACCCCACGTCAGTTCCATGGCCATATGTTTCCCTTCCTGTTGTGAATTTTGTGGTTTTCCACCGATTGGACACCAAAGCGCTGAATGTTTTCTCTCCACCCACTCACTGAACACCTTTAAAACTGGGCTCATGATTGGCAAAGCACAGACTTCACTTGCATGGAAAAGTCCTTGTCTTTCCTGCTTTTCAATTATTAAGAGTACTATTAGCTTGCTATACCACACACACAAAAATGCTCCACTGTGAGATTTCTGTAATATTCTCACTCTGAGATTCTTCACGAGTTCTTGCATAGCTCCTTTCCATCGTCATCTAAGGGACTATGCAGCCTCTAACATGCTCTCTCTCAATGTCAACGGCCTAAATAACTGCATGAGATTGAAAAAAATCCTAACATACCTAACTTAAAAAATAGACATTGCTCTACTCCAGGTGACACACTTTTCTCTTCTGGAATCCTCAAAACTACAGGGGGACTGGGGTGGCTATATTTTCTACACTTACAGAAAACAATACAAAAATGGTGGAGTCACAATCCTAGTGCATACAAATCTACCTGAGGGGATCTCTACAGTCTGGACAGACACCAATAAAAGATATGTCTTTGTCAAGCTACATGTTCAATGTGTCATATTCAGCTTTTTTGAGAACATCTTTTTTATTTTAAACACAACTGTAAAAATACAGTGCAGTGAATACAATTCAGCGTGCAGCACATTAGAACGGTATATCTTGACCTAGCATAGTGACACATTGGCAGTCAAGAATACATAAATGGCTGTGCAACCCCAATGCAGTGGCCTCAATGCATCGGGCCTCCTCATCATTTTGGCTTCATCACACCTTGTAACAGGTCTCAAGAAAACGACAGAGGGCCTACTCTGGTCAACCCACGATTTAGAAAAAAAATGTGCAGCAGTGTATATTATATGAGAGAAGTACAGGCCCCGATTTGGATTTAATGGTCAAGTGGGGATGCAGGGACAGAAAGGAGAATGAGGAGAGAGACCAGGTGCAGGGTAAAAGCAGTCACAGTCCGACCTCGTATACCACGGATAATTTAGAAGAACATATACACAGGGGAGAGTCAGAGCCACTTTCTGATACCAGGGTTAGGAGAAGGGGTAAATCATGACAGACTGAAAGGGAGACATGGCATTAGATGTTTGTGTTTCAAGGCTGGCAGGGAGTGGGAGACAGACCGTAAAACTTCAAAGTCTGGTAGACATGTAGGGAGGACATATTGATAGAGTTCAAACGCTAAGATCGAAGGACTTTGTGTACGTAAGAAGAGATATATGTGTATTATATCTGTTATCGCTGTATTTTTGTATCAAGCAGTCACATAGCTACAAAAGAATTACGGTCTTTGTTAATTGCGAATGTTATGAAGGAGGTGGAACTTAGTCGTCTACCAAGACTATAAAAAACGATGTTTGTAAGAGCTGAGTTACAGGACTGTGCTGTACTCCTGGCCCTATTTTATTTACTTATAAATATACTCAATTAAGACAGCTCATGGAAGACATATAGGCCCTCATTATAAACACGGCAGTAAACACCGCTGTGGCGATCTTACTATAGACCCCAAGCCCCCTTGAGATTCCGCCGGCTGTATAAAGAACATTCGGCTGGGCCGGCAGCACGAAACAGTGTTTCCACCCACCGGCCCAGCAGAATGCAGGGCCGGGACATTGCTGACGGCTCCACATGGAGCTGTCGTCAATGCCTCAGTGCAGCGGGTGCAGCTGTAAATTGGGCAGTGACATGCGCGACGGGCCACTGCATGGGGGCCCCAGCACTGCCCATGCCAAGTGCATGGGCAGTGCAGGGGCTCCCAGAGGGGCCCCAGAGCACCCCTTCTGCCAGCCTTTCCCTGGCAGGGGAACCCGCCAGCAAAAGGCTGGGGGAAACAGGGTACATTATCCGGAGGGCAGCACTGCTTACAGCGCTGCCCTGTCAGATAATGTAATCCGCCATTGTCAGGCTGCTTGTCGGCGGTGGCCTGGCGGTGGAGGAGGGCCGCCATAGCCGGCCCTCCCTGTGTTAATAATATGGCAGTTCAGACCGACATGCCGGTGGAGGTATTTTCCGCCGCTGCCGGCATGGCGGTCTGAACCTCCAAGTTCGTAATGAGCCCCATAGTGTGTGGTAGTGGATAACCTAGGAGACAGATCCTAGATGATGTAGATTTATATTATCAGATAACATAGGAGACAGCTCCTGGAAGACACAATAGGTGTATTAGAGGATAAACTAGGAGACATCTCCTGGAAGACATACTAGGTGTGATAGAGGATAACCTAGGAGACAACTTTTGGATGACATAGGTGTGTGATAGCGGATAACCTAGGAAATAGCTCCTAGAAGGGTCAGTTAGTGTCCATTAGGTATCCCGGTTAGGTCCGGAGGGTGAGAGTAGAATGTGGGGTGAATCAGGTAACCTGTAAAGTCTAACAGGAGGCAAAGGGACGACCAAGTGGTCAGTGTCCATTGACTTTACCCGGAGTACATTCAGACCTTTTTTTGAAAACTTGAAAAAGCGTAATAATAATAATGACTAAAATATGTGATGTTAACAATGTGTAATAAGGAAGATAAAAAGAATATGATCTTTCATAATCATAGTGGGCAAATTGTAGAGAAAAGGTGAGGATTCTCGCCAGTGGTTATAAAATCTGAAATAAGTGAAGAAAAGAGAGTGCGAGATCTTTGACATATTTCTGATATCTTTATAGTAAAACTTGAAGTGTCCTGGAAATGGGGAAATGTCAGTGTAAATAAAAACTGAGAATTAAAATTAGATGATATCAAGATTAGTGGAGAAAAATAAAAAACTCTCATGAGTGAGATTGATAATTCCCTGTGGCAGGAAGTAGACACCCTGGATTTAGTTTTAACATTTCAATGGGCTCACGGCCAACCCCATGTCCCCACACCCGACATTGAGATAGAAGAAGTGCTATACAGGTTAGCAATATTGACAAAGAACACATATATAGTAGTGAGGGAGATGCAGAGTAGTGAGAGGACATAAGGGGTGGGCGGTAATAAAGAGTATATAGACATATAGGAAGCGTATGTCCTTGGGAAAATCATGGACGCTCCCCTGGAACATGTGATAAAAACATTTTCGTCCGACAAGAAGAAAATGCAGAAATATTGTAAGAAATGGTATGGAGATACCAAAGACCATGGTCAGCCATGGCCTAAGAAAGGGACATTTGATGAGGACATAGTTGAACATACTTTGACCTACATTGAATCTAAATATCAGAAGAAAAAGAGAAAGAAGATGGTAGCTATTTTGTCGTTATGGTGGGTTTTCTGCGATACAAAGACAAATATAAAATCAACAATGGTAGAAAGGACAGTGACACAAGCACAAGAAATATCCGCAGAAGGGGCTCCAGAGAGACCCCCACTGTATGGTCTCTATCCTATTCAGCCAGCGGCCGGATATCAGGATACAGTACGGGTCAAATTGGAGGAAGGTGAGACAGAGGCGAAGGAGGCAGAGAGAACGCCAAGCCTAGTCCCGACAGCTCTTCGGGCAGAGTATGAACAGAGAAGAAAGGAAGGAGCAATACCTAGGGTGCATCGCACTGGAGAACGGGCAGAAAGATTTGAGAATGTTGACCCTCTTCGAGGGCAATGGACTACTGGGCAGATTATTCTCAAATTGGGAGATACATCTGCGAGTACATTGAGAGAGACAGCAGGAGAGTGGATGTTGGAAGAAAGAGAGAAGGAAGAAGATGTAGAAACGTCACAATATGATAGGTATCTAGAAGAAACAAGAAGGGAAACAGGAGCTGAGGCGGCAATTGAGGATTGGGATGACAAGTCTGATACAAATGAGGGCGCAGCAGGAAGAGACAGAAGCCTGTATAACTTTTGACCCCGTCCTATACGAAGGTTACAATTAATAGCACGTGACTTGGGAGAGATAAAGAGAAAGTCAATTCTAAAAACACCCAAATTAAGGTTGTCACCTATTGAGACAATAGAACGGGAAGAGGCCAGGTATTTTTACCAACCCTTTTCAGATGACTTAGCAAAATGGACTAAAAAGAGGGGAGAAAACCATGGCCCGACAGGGGTCTTTCCAACCCTCTGATTTAGCTATAGCAGAAGACTGTATACGGCAGGGACAGGGTGCCCCGGGTTGGGATTATCTATACATGCAAGAGTGTCTTGCAGTTTGGTAGATGTATGTCAAAGACAAACCAACTGAAGTGATATGCAGTAATAGGCCAGATCCGAGGTTAAGTGGTAGGTTAACAGGTTCCCCACCTATCACTCAACTGCCTCTCATTTTTAAGGGAGGGCAGGCACTAACATACTTGCCTTGGCCACAGACGGACAAAGAAAATTTAAAGAGAGCACTGCCCCCACTGTCTGAAGGTGCAGGAAAATGGATAAGGAGATTTGAAAAACACACTGCTGGAGTGAACCTTGCTCTGGGTGATGTCAAGAGTTTGTTGAGATCTCTGGCAGGAGATGAGGTAAATACTATATTTACGAGAGCAGGACTCCCTCAAGTTACAATGACAATACACAGTTTGACGGATCTTCCTTTTATAAATGTCTGCCAGCATGTTTGGGATTCGCTGCGGCGGGCATATCCAGATAGGCCAGATATTGGAGCTCTCATGGCAGAAAGTATTAAGCCATCTGAGCAAATTTTAGAGTTTATTATGAGAATGAAAGAACAATGGATACAGGAGGTAGGATGTAATTTGGAGAATATGGGAGGAAATACACTTTTATTTTAGAATATGCTGAAGAGAGGCCTTCCCACGGAGATACAGGTAAATCTAGATGGAGGAGTGCGAATTGAGGCTAAACCATGGCCAGAAATACAGGCTCACATAATACATTCTTTTAAACGAAAGCAAGAGAAAGATAAAGAGAGAACAGAGCAGGCAGAGAGAGCTACTGCTAAGTTAGTGCAACAAAAACTTTAAGTAGAGAAGGAGCACTTGTGACAGGACCATTAGGGACTGTCGCAATACCAGTGGAAGGGCAAGGACCAGGAGGACAGGTAGTAAGTGAGATAGTGAAAAGACAAGGAGGTCCAGCAAGAGAACAAGGAGCAATGCAGGGGAGAAGGCAAGGAGGATACTGAGGGGGTCAGCCATGTTATTATTGTGGCAGGTCAGGTTATTTTGGAAGGGAATGTAGAATTAGAAGGATAGATGAAATATGCAGGGGTGACCCACCTCGCAAAGACAAGTAGCGATGCTGCCGCAGATGAAATGGGGACCACAACAATATATGAGACAAGAGTGCCCCCAGACCTCTCAGGCTCAGTGGATGGCACCTCAGGGGCCACTGCAGGAACATGGGCCCCAGGGTGGCAGTAACACCATGGGTGGACAAGTGCAGGGGCAGGTAGAAGGAGTATTGGTACAAGGAGGTAACCCCTTTTACGTACTGCCCCAAGTATTTAGTGGGGCACTGACACCTAATTATGTTCAATGACAAAGCCCACAGGTAACAACTATGGCCCCTTATTACAACCCTGGCGGTAAATCCCGCTTACCGCCGTGCAGAAGACCGCCAACATGCTGCTGCGGTCGCGGAATTCCGCTACAGGTATTACAACCCACAGCCTGGAATTTGCCACAATACAGACACCCACACAAGTCCGCCACACCAAAGGTCAGTGCTAAACTGGCAAAAACAAAACCGACACCGTCATGCCAACAAGAATACACCCACACTATCACGAAACACGAATCAACGCAGCGGTCTTTCAACCGCGGTTAACCATTGGCGGTACACACCGCTGCGCTCAAAATACACACACATTTACAAAACACAACCACATTCGACAATTCGAAATACACACACCTGATACACATACACACCACACTCACACACCCAATCCAATTTAAAACACACACCCACATTACCCACAAACCCTTACTACCAGAAATTTGAAAGCAGGCCAGGGAGAGACACTACCTAAAACAACACTGGCATCCACAGACACACAACACCATCATTTACACGACATCCACGCACCTCAAACAAACACACACCAACACATCCCCTCACACATCACAACAGACACCACCTCACACATCACCCACACCACATCATGGCACCTCAACAACACCCCAGGTTCTCTGACGAGGAGCTCAGGGTCATGGTGGAGGAAATCGTCCAGGTAGAGCCACAGCTATTCAGATCATAGGTGCACCAGACATCCATTCCAAGGAAGATGGAGCTATGGCGCAGAATTGTCGACAGGGTCAATGCAGTGGGACAGCATCCAAGAACACGGGATGACATCAGGAAGATGTGGAACAACCTACGGGGGAAGATGCGTTCCGTGGTTTCCAGACACCAGATTGCTGTACAGAGGACTGGCGGTGGACCCCCGCCTCCTTCCCCACAACTAACAACATGGGAGGAGCAGGTCTTGGCAACACTGCATCCTGAGGGCCTCTCAGGAGTAGCAGGAGGACTGGACTCTGGTAAGGCATATCTTTACTACCTTATCCCCCCCACCCCACCTGCATGCCATCACATACTCCCACCCTTACCCTCACACCCATCACCCCAACAACCCACAGATACCCCACCAACACAACCCACACATCCCAAAACCAAGCCCTGCATGTAACACCAATGCATGGACACCCATCACCCAAGCATGTCCAGTACAGAGACTCACTCATGCCCCAAAATGACCAATCACACAAGCACCAAGCCAATAATGCAAGCACTGGAGTAGAGGGTCACTTACCCATTGCACACGATGGCACACACAGATACAATAATTATGTATTTACACTCCAACAGGACCCCTACCCAACGTCATCGGACAGGAGGTGCCAGACATATCCGGTCCCCCCACAGAAGAGGCCCACAGTGATGACAGCAGCTCTGCACGCCTGGATCAAGATGAACAGCCCGGCCCATCTGGGACCTCGGGACAGTCGGTTTCCCTGCCACTGTCACAAGCCACCACAGAGCCTCTCCTCTTAAGAAACACCAGCACAGCACCCACCTAGCGGGCCCATCTCTCTGTACCCAGGACACGTTAATCAGCAGTGTATGCACCACTACAGGGAACCCAGGCAACCCCACTAACACAGGACGATCAGGGACCCGGGGCAATGGCAGTGGGCACACGGTTCAGGGGACAGAGGCACAGGATAACAGGGAAGCTGGGAGGACTGCTGTGCGACATGGAGTGGACAGGCCCAGTGACCCCACTCTCCACGAGGCACTCTCCAACATCATGGGAGCTTACCATCATTCCCAGGAGACGATGGCAACGGCACTGGCCAAGTTTTAGGAGACCCAGCGGCTCCAGGAGGAACACTACCTGGGCATCAGGGAGGACTTGAAGTCCATTAACACCACCCTGGTCACCATTGCAGGGGTGCTGGCAGATCTTCTCAACACCAGGAGGGGCACAGTGGCACAACAAGGGGGCCCTGACACTAGCCTGGATGATGAACAGCCTCCCACCTCCGCCGGCGCTAGTGGACAGGAGGCACTGCCACAGGAACAACAGGACACCAGCACCCCACCCCCTGCAGATGGAGAACCACCCCGCAAACGGTCTCTGAGACCCAGGAACAAGACAGACAACATTGCCAAGACCCCCGCCAGGAAATGAGACCCCCCCTGAATGTCACCCTTCTGTCCCACTATGTCACCCTGTCCATCCTTAACCCCTTAGCTGCTGGGCCTTTTCCCCCCCAGTGCTGAGCACTTTTTTGGCTATTTGGGGTAGTTTGCGCTTAGGCCTTCATAACTTTTTGTTCACATAAGCTAACCACGCCAAATTTGCATCATTTTTTTCCAACATCCTAGGGATTCTAATGTTACCCAGAGTTTGTAGTTTCCCCTGGAGGAGACCAAGAAAATAGCCAAAATACAGTGAAAATTTCATTTTTTCCAAAAAAATGGGAAAAAGGGCTGCCGAAGAAGGCTTGTGGTTTTTTCCCTGAAAATGCCATCAACAAAGGGTTTCTGGTGCTGAAATCACTATCTTCCCACCTTTCAGGAACGGGCAGACTTGAATCAGAAAACCACATTTTTCAACACAAATTTGGCATTTTACTGGGACATACCCCATTTTTACTATTTTTGGTGCTTTCCGCCTCCTTCCAGTTAGTGACAGGAATGGGTGTGAAACCAATGCTGGATCCCGGAATGCTCAACATTTCTGAAAACTAGACAAAATTCTGAATTCAGCAAGGGGTCATTTGTGTAGATCCTACAAGGTTTTCCTACAGAAAATAACAGCTGAAATAAAAAAATATTGAAATTGAGCTGTAAACAACAGCCATTTTTCTTTATGTTTTACTCTGTAACTTTTTCCTGCGATGTCAGATTTCCAAAAGCAATATACCGTTTTGTCTGCTGGACTCTTCTGGTTGCGGGGATATAAAGGGCTTGTAGGTTCATCAAGAACCCTAGGTACCCAGAGCCAATAAATGAGCTGCACCCTGCAGTTGGTTTTCATTCTATACTGGGTATACAGCAATTCATTTGCTGAAATATGAAGATTGAAAAATAGGTATCAAGAAAACCTTTGCATTTCCAAAATGGGCTCAAGATAAGGTTTTGAGGAGCACTGGTTATTTGCACATCTCTGAATTCCGGGGTGCCCATACTAGCATGTGAATTGCAGGGCATTTCTCGAATAGACGTCTTTTTTACACACTCTCTTATATTTGGAAGGAAAAAATGTAGAGAAGATAAGGGGCAATAACACTTGTTTTGCTATTCTATGTTCCCCCAAGTCTTCCGATAAAAATGATACCTCACTTGTGTGGGTAGGCCTAGTGCCCACGACAGGAAATGCCCCAAAACACAATGTGGACACATCCCATTTTTTGACAGAAAACACAGCTGTTTTTTCCAAAGTGCCTACCGGTAGATTTTGGCCTCTAGCTCAGCCGGCACATAGGGAAACCTACCAAACCTGTGCATTTTTTTAAACTAGAGACCTAGGGGAATCCAAGATGGGGTGACTTGTGGGGCTCTGACCAGGTTCTGTTACCAGAATCCTTTGCAAACCTCAAAAAGTGGCTAAAAAAACAAGTTTTCCTCACATTTCGGTGACATAAAGTTCTGGAATCTGAGAGGAGCCACAAATTTCCTTCCACCCGGCGTTCCCCCAAGTCTCCCGATAAAAATGATACCTCACTTGTGTGGGTAGGCCTAGCGCCCGCGACAGGAAATGCCCCAAAACACAACGTGGACACATCACATTTTTTGACACAATACAGAGCTGTTTTTTGCAAAGTGCCTACCTGTAGATTTTGGCCTCTAGTTCAGCCGGCACATAGGGATACCTACCAAACCTGTGCATTTTTTAAAACTAGAGACCTAGGGGAATCCAAGATGGGGTGACTTGTGGGGCTCTGACCAGGTTCTGTTACCCAGAATCCTTTGCAAACCTCAAAAAGTGGCTAAAAAAACAAGTTTTCCTCACATTTCGGTGACAGAAAGTTCTGGAATCTGAGAGGAGCCACAAATTTCCTTTTACCCTGCGTTCCCCCTAGTCTACCGATAAAAATCATACCTCACTTGTGTGGGTAGGCCTAGCGCCCGCGACAGAAAATGCCCCAAAACACAACGTGGACACATCACATTTTTTGACAGAATACAGAGCTGTTTTTTGCAACATGCCTACCTGTAGATTTTGGCCTCTAGCTCAGCCGGCACCTAGGGAAACCTACCAAACCCGTGCATTTTTGAAAACTAGAGACCTAGGGGAATCCAAGATGGGGTGACTTGTGGGGCTCTGACCAGGTTCTGTTACCCAGAATCCTTTGCAAACCTCAAAAAGTGGCTAAAAAAACAAGTTTTCCTCACATTTCGGTGACAGAAAGTTCTGGAATCTGAGAGGAGCCACAAATTTCCTTTCACCCTGCCTTCCCCCTAGTCTACAGATAAAAATTATACCTCACTTGTGTGGGTAGGCCTAGCGCCCGTGACAGGAAATGCCCCAAAACACAACGTGGACACATCACATTTTTTGACAGAATACAGAGCTGTTTTTTGCAAAGTGCCTACCTGTAGATTTTGGCCTCTAGCTCAGCCGGCACATAGGGAAACCTACCAAACCTGTGCATTTTTTAAAACTAGAGACCTAGGGGAATCCAAGATGGGGTGACTTGTGGGGCTCTGACCAGGTTCTGTTACCAGAATCCTTTGCAAACCTCAAAAAGTGGCTTAAAAAACAAGTTTTCCTCACATTTCGGTGACATAAAGTTCTGGAATCTGAGAGGAGCCACAAATTTCCTTCCACCCGGCGTTCCCCCAAGTCTCCCGATAAAAATGATACCTCACTTGTGTGGGTAGGCCTAGCGCCCGCGACAGGAAATGCCCCAAAACACAACGTGGACACATCACATTTTTTGACACAATACAGAGCTGTTTTTGCAAAGTGCCTACCTGTAGATTTTGGCCTCTAGCTCAGCCGGCACATAGGGATACCTACCAAACCTGTGCATTTTTGAAAACTAGAGACCTAGGGGAATCCAAGATGGGGTGACTTGTGGGGCTCTGACCAGGTTCTGTTACCCAGAATCCTTTGCAAACCTCAAAAAGTGGCTAAAAAAACAAGTTTTCCTCACATTTCGGTGACAGAAAGTTCTGGAATCTGAGAGGAGCCACAAATTTCCTTTTACCCTGCGTTCCCCCTAGTCTACCGATAAAAATCATACCTCACTTGTGTGGGTAGGCCTAGCGCCCGCGACAGAAAATGCCCCAAAACACAACGTAGACACATCACATTTTTTGACAGAATACAGAGCTGTTTTTTGCAACATGCCTACCTGTAGATTTTGGCCTCTAGCTCAGCCGGCACCTAGAGAAACCTACCAAACCCGTGCATTTTTGAAAACTAGAGACCTAGGGGAATCCAAGATGGGGTGACTTGTGGGGCTCTGACCAGGTTCTGTTACCCAGAATCCTTTGCAAACCTCAAAAAGTGGCTAAAAAAACAAGTTTTCCTCACATTTCGGTGACAGAAAGTTCTTGAATCTGAGAGGAGCCACAAATTTCCTTTCACCCTGCGTTCCCCCTAGTCTACAGATAAAAATGATACCTCACTTGTGTGGGTAGGCCTACCGCCCGCGACAGGAAATGCCCCAAAACACAACGTGGACACATCACATTTTTTGACAGAATACAGAGCTGTTTTTTGAAAAGTGCCTACCTGTAGATTTTGGCCTCTAGCTCAGCCGGCACATAGGGAAACCTACCAAACCTGTGCATTTTTTAAAACTAGAGACCTAGGGGAATCCAAGATGGGGTGACTTGTGGGGCTCTGACCAGGTTCTGTTACCAGAATCCTTTGCAAACCTCAAAAAGTGGCTAAAAAAACAAGTTTTCCTCACATTTCGGTGACATAAAGTTCTGGAATCTGAGAGGAGCCACAAATTTCCTTCCACCCGGCGTTCCCCCAAGTCTCCCGATAAAAATGATACCTCACTTGTGTGGGTAGGCCTAGCGCCCGCGACAGGAAATGCCCCAAAACACAACGTGGACACATCACATTTTTTGACACAATACAGAGCTGTTTTTTGCAAAGTGCCTACCTGTAGATTTTGGCCTCTAGCTCAGCCGGCACATAGGAATACCTACCAAACCTGTGCATTTTTGAAAACTAGAGACCTAGGGGAATCCAAGATGGGGTGACTTGTGGGGCTCTGACCAGGTTCTGTTACCCAGAATCCTTTGCAAACCTCAAAAAGTGGCTAAAAAAACAAGTTTTCCTCACATTTCGGTGACAGAAAGTTCTGGAATCTGAGAGGAGCCACAAATTTCCTTTTACCCTGCCTTCCCCCTAGTCTACCGATAATAATCATACCTCACTTGTGTGGGTAGGCCTAGCGCCCGCGACAGAAAATGCCCCAAAACACAACGTGGACACATCACATTTTTTGACAGAATACAGAGCTGTTTTTTGCAACATGCCTACCTGTAGATTTTGGCCTCTAGCTCAGCCGGCACCTAGGGAAACCTACCAAACCCGTGCATTTTTGAAAACTAGAGACCTAGGGGAATCCAAGATGGGGTGACTTGTGGGGCTCTGACCAGGTTCTGTTACCCAGAATCCTTTGCAAACCTCAAAAAGTGGCTAAAAAAACAAGTTTTCCTCACATTTCGGTGACAGAAAGTTCTGGAATCTGAGAGGAGCCACAAATTTCCTTTTACCCTGCCTTCCCCCTAGTCTACAGATAATAATCATACCTCACTTGTGTGGGTAGGCCTAGCGCCCGCGACAGAAAATGCCCCAAAACACAACGTGGACACATCAAATTTTTTGACAGAATACAGAGCTCTTTTTTGCAACATGCCTACCTGTAGATTTTGGCCTCTAGCTCAGCCGGCACCTAGGGAAACCTACCAAACCCGTGCATTTTTGAAAACTAGAGACCTAGGGGAATCCAAGATGGGGTGACTTGTGGGGCTCTGACCAGGTTCTGTTACCCAGAATCCTTTGCAAACCTCAAAAAGTGGCTAAAAAAACAGGTTTTCCTCACATTTCGGTGACAGAAAGTTCTGGAATCTGAGAGGAGCCACAAATTTCCTTTCACCCTGCGTTCCCCCTAGTCTACAGATAAAAATGATACCTCACTTGTGTGGGTAGGCCTAGCGCCCGCGACAGGTAATGCCCCAAAACACAACGTGGACACATCACATTTTTTGACAGAATACAGAGCTGTTTTTTGCAAAGTGCCTACCTGTAGATTTTGGCCTCTAGCTCAGCCGGCACATAGGGAAACCTACCAAACCTGTGCATTTTTGAAAACTAGAGACCTAGCGGAATCCAAGATGGGGTGACTTGTGGGGCTCTGACCAGGTTCTGTCACCCAGAATCCTTTGCAAACCTCAAAAAGTGGCTAAAAAACAAGTTTTCCTCACATTATGGTGACAGAAAGTTCTGGAATCTGAGAGGAGCCACAAATTTCCTTCCACCCTGAGTTCCCCCAAGTCTCCTGATAAAATTGATACCTCACTTGTGTGAGTAGGCCTAGCGCCCGCCACAGGAAATGCCCCAAAACACAACGTGGACACATCAAATTTTTTCATAGAACACAGTGCCTCCCTGTGGATTTTGGCCTCTAGCTCCGCCGGCACCTGGGGAAACCTAGCAAACCAGCGCATTTTTGAAAACTAGAAACCCAGGGGAATCCAAGATGGGGTGACTTGTGGGGCTCTGACAAGGTTCTGTTACCCAGAATCCTTTGCAAACCTCAAAAAGTGTCTAAAAAAACAAGTTTTCCTCACATTATGGTGACAGAAAGTTCTGGAATCTGAGAGGAGCCACAAATTTCCTTCCACCCTGCGTTCCCCCAAGTCTCCCGATAAAAATGATACCTCACTTGTGTGGGTAGGCCTAGCGCCCGCAACAGGAAATGCCCCAAAACACAACGTGGGCACATCACATTTTTTGACAGAATACAGAGCTGTTTTTTGCAAAGTGCCTACCTGTAGATTTTGGCCTCTAGCTCAGCCGGCACATAGGGAAACCTACCAAACCCGTGCATTTTTGAAAACTAGAGACCTAGGGGAATCCAAGATGGGGTGACTTGTGGGGCTCTGACCAGGTTCTGTTACCCAGAATCCTTTGCAAACCTCAAAAAGTGGCTAAAAAAACTAGTTTTCCTCAAATTATGGTGACAGAAAGTTCTGGAATCTGAGAGGAGCCACAAATTTCCTTCCACCCAGAGTTCCCCCAAGTCTCCTGATAAAAATGATACCTCACTTGTGTGGGTAGGCCTAGCGCCCGCGACAGGAAAGGCCCCAAAACACAACGTGGACACATCAAATTTTTTCATAGAAAACAGTGCCTACCTGTGGATTTTGGCCTCTAGCTCAGCCGGCACCTGGGGAAACCTAGCAAACCAGCGCATTTTTGAAAACTAGAAACCCAGGGGAATCCAAGATGAGGTGACTTGTGGGGCTCTGACCAGGTTCTGTTACCCAGAATCCTTTGCAAACCTCAAAATGTGGCTAAAATAACACGTTTTCCTCACATTTTGGTGACAGAAAGTTCTGGAATCTGAGAGGAGCCACAAATTTCCTTCCACCCAGCGGTCCCCCAAGTCTCCCGATAAATATGATACCTCACTTGTGTGGGTAGGCCTGGTGCCCGCGACAGGAATAGATCACACAACGGTCAATGTTGGTCCTTACGTGAGGCAGCTGTTGACCCTGGGGTGATCCATTCCTGACGCAGGCACTAGGTGTAGGCACTCAAGTGGGGTAGTGTTTTTATCAGGACAGGTGAGGAGTCACTGGGTGGAAGGAATTTTGTGGATCCCAGCATATTCCTGTAGTTTGTGTGACAGAAATGCGAGAAAAATAGAGTTTTTATTCAACATTTCAGCTTTGCAGGGTATTCTGGGTAAGAAAACTTTGGGGAATCCACACAAGTCATACCTGCGTGGACTCCCCCGAATGTCTAGTTTCCAGAAATGTTTGGGTTTAGTGTGTTTCTCTATATGGCTGCCGAATCCAGGACCAAAAACACAGGTGCCTGCCTTACAAAACCAGTTTGTTTTGCCATAGATAATTTTGATGTCTCCACAATACGATTTGGGTGGTGGAATTTGGGGCTGAACTAAATTGGGGAGCTCCCAAGAGAGCACTCTCTCTCTCTCTGCTTGCCGCCGCATTCACCTGCTCTCTGGGTTGGGCTAACCCACTATTACCCAGTTGCACAAACAGCTTGCGAAGGAACAGCAGGACTGTCCTCATCACCTCCCTCATAATGTACTGGAAGAGGAGTTATCGAATGGGACTCCTCCGACTGAAAAATCACTCCCAGAGTCTGCGCCATTGTCCTATCCCTCAGATGCTGTCTCAGTATCTGATGTCTCAGTCTCTGATCCTATGTCAGAGCGGTCCTCTATAATCCGAGTGCAGGCAGCAGTCATCCATCAAGATGCCATCTCTGCTATTGGCTAAACTGTTGCTCTAAAACACTAGCCTACGTGGACAGTCACAAAATCAATGGTGTGTGTGAGATACGTGCAACAGTAGAGGCCACCTTACCTGCGCTTCTTCCCTCAATCAGCACGTTCTTTCAAGACACTGAAAAAACACCTTGTCACATACCATTCGTCACAGTCTTCAGCACCTCCTGCGCCCAGCCCAACAATCATTATTGGTGCTCCCACTCCCTCCTCCTAGGATTCCCTCATTACCACAGAGCAAAAGTGCCCTTCATCTCTCCATAGCCGCCGTCAACCCCGCACATACATTTCATTGGTATTATAGCGCAGGTAATGGCTGACTTTACTAATGTACTCAGCTATTTACATAAAATACAGATTTGCTCTTTGCAGTAGGCATATAAACCTTCTGCGCTTCTTTATGGCACTAAAACTGCCACTAGACAAGTCTGACCCTTCCCCCCCAGGGAAAACACACACATATTGACAAAAGTGATATATTTATGACAGCCAACCACCTGAAACTCAACTGAAGCAAAACCAAAATAATCCTCTTTGGCCCACACAAAAACACCTGGGACCCCTCATGGTGGCCCACCACGCTAGGCCCTGCACCCACCCCCGCCAACCACGCACGCAACCTCGGCATCATCCTAGACTCCTCCCTCTCGATGACCCAACAAATCAACGCTCTCACCTCCTCATGCTTCAACACACTCCGTATACTGAGAAAAACATTCAAATGGATCCCCACAGAGACCAGAAAAACTGTCACTCACGCACTCATCAGCAGCAGACTTGATTAGGGAAACGCCCTCTACGCCGGCACCACTCTAAAACTCAAGCGCAAACTACACGCATCCAGAACTCAGCAGCACGACTCATCCTCGACCTCCCCGGACACGAACACATCTCTCCACACCTCAAATCCCTCCACTGGCTCCCCATTGACAAAAGGATCACCTTCAAGATCCTCATCCTCGCACACAAATCACTCCACAACACAGGCCCTGCCTACTTCAACGAGAGTCACCTTCCACACCCCTACACGAAACCTCTGCTCAGCTGACCTCTCTCTCGCCTCTGTCCCCCGCATCAAACACACCACCACCGGGGGCAGATCCTTCTCCTACCTTGCACCCAAAACCTGGAACGCCCTCCCAACCCACCTTCGCAAGACCCAAAACCTACTTCTTTTCAGGAAGGGCCTCAAAACCTGGCTTTTCAAACAGTGAACCTCCCAGCCCCTTTCCCTCCCCCCGCACCCCCCCCCCCCAGTGCCTTGAGACCCTCACGGGTGAGTAGCGCTTTATAAATCTCTTTGATTGATTGATATATATAGATCTATCTATATATATATATATATATATATATATATATATATATATATATATATATATATATCTACATAGATATATCCATGTACATAGATATATCTACATAGATATATCTATATATATATATATATATATATATATATCTATATATAGTTCTATTTTTTTTTAGTTGTTGTATGGTTCCTTGGGGGCCAAAATGGCCCCCAGGGAAACCCTACAACATCTAAAAAAAATATTGCCCCACAGGGGGTCACCCTGCCCTGTCTTTTTTTTTTTTTTTTTATTCATTTAAAAAAATATATATATATCCCCTTGGGGGGGCCCAAGTGAAATCCCTGGCGTCTAGTGGTGTTTCCTGGACCCCGATCGCAGCACAGCTGCGATCGGGGGCCAGGAAACAGTTTCAGAAGGCCTCATAAGAAAGGGGAGAGTCTCCCCTTTCTTACAAGGCCTTTTGAAAGTTTTCCTGGCCCCCCGATCGCAGCTGTGCTGCGACCGGGGGCCAGGAAACACTTTCCGGAAGGCCTCGTAAGAAAGGGGAAGGCCATTTTCCCCAATGAAGCAGGAAGCGGCCGCAAGGCTGCTTCCTGCTTTGATGGGGAAAACAACTTTGTAACAGGGGCGGGTGCGGGGCGGGGGGGAGACACGGAAGCTTCCGTGTCTCCCGGGGAAAGGAAAAAAAAATAAAAAATCCTCGGGTGCGACGCACCCGAGGATTTATTAATACCCTTCCTGGTGTCGGCCACTGGTCGTGACCCGCACCAGGGAGGGAGTGTGGGCGTCAGCCAGTGGCCGACGCCCGCACTAAAAAGGTTAAACTGCCATTGCTCCACTTCCTATGCCACTTTGGACAATGCACCTGTGAAACAAATAGACTGGACTCTCCCATGGACATTCCTCCACCATCCCCCCCAGCCCATTTTACAACTGTAGGAGGCTGGACTGGCTTGTAGTGAGTACCAAGGGGTACTTGCACCTTGCACCAGGCCCAGTTATCCCTTATTAGTGTATAGGGTGTCTAGCAGCTTAGGCTGATAGATAATGGTAGGTTAGCAGAGCAGCTTAGGGTGAACTAAGAGACGTGTGAAGCTACTACAGTACCACTTAGTGTCATATGCACAATATCATAAGAAAACACAATACACAGTTATACTAAAAATAAAGTTACTTTATTTTTATGACAATATGCCAAAGTATCTTAGAGTGTACCCTCAGTGAGAGGATAGGAAATATACACAAGATATATATACATAATAGCAAAAATATGCAGTATAGTCTTAGAAAACAGTGCAAACAATGTATAGTTACAATAGGATGCAATGGGGAAACATAGGGATAGGGGCAACACAAACCATATACTTCAAAAGTGGAATGCAAACCACGAATGGACCCCAAACCTATGTGACCTTGTAGAGGGTCGCTGGGACTATTAGAAAATAGTGAGAGTTAGAAAAATAACCCTCCCCAAGACCCTGAAAAGTGAGTGCAAAGTGCACTAAAGTTCCCCTAAGGACAAAGAAGTTGTGTTAGAGGAATAATGCAGGAAAGACACACACCAACAATGCAACAACTGTGGATTTCCAATCTAGGGTACCTGTGGAACAAGGGGACCAAGTCCAAAAGTCACAAGCAAGTCGAAGATGGGCAGACGCCCAGGAAATGCCAGCTGCGGGTGCAAAGAAGCTTCTACTGGACAGAAGAAGCTGCGGTTTCTGCAGGAACGAAAAGGGCTAGATACTTCCCCTTTGGTGGACGGATCCCTCTCGCCGTGGAGAGTCGTGCAGAAGTGTTTTCCCGCCGAAAGAACGCCAACAAGCCTTGCTAGCTGCAAATCGTGCGGTTAGCGTTTTTGGACGCTGCTGTGGCCCTGGAGGGACCAGGAGGTCGCAAATTGGACCAGGAGAGAGAGGGGACGTCGAGCAAGACAAGGAGCCCTCTCAGCAGCAGGTAGCACCCGGAGAAGTGCCAGAAACAGGCACTACAAGGATGCGTGAAACAGTGCTCACCCGAAGTCGCACAAAGGAGTCCCACGTCGCCGGAGACCAACTTAGAACGTCGTGCAATGCAGGTTAGAGTGCCGTGGACCCAGGCTTGGCTGTGCACAAAGGATTTCCGCCGGAAGTGCACAGGGGCCGGAGTAGCTGCAAGGTGAGGCAAGGACTTACTGAAGAGTCACTGGACTGTGGGGGTCACTTGGACAGAGTCGCTGGATTCGAGGGACCTCGCTCGTCGTGCTGAGAGGAGACCCAAGCGACCGGTAATGCAGCTTTTTGGTGCCTGCGGTTGCAGGGGGAAGATTCCGTCGACCCACGGGAGATTTCTTCGGAGCTTCTGGTGCAGAGAGGAGGCAGACTACCCCCACAGCATGCACAAGCAGGAAAACAGTAGAGAAGGCGGCAGGATCAGCGTTACAGAGTTGCAGTAGTCGTCTTTGCTACTATGTTGCAGTTTTGCAGGCTTCCAGCGCGGTCAGCAGTCGATTTCTTATCAGAAGGTGAAGAGAGAGATGCAGAGGAACTCGGCTGAGCTCATGCATTCGTTATCTAAAGTTTCCCCAGAGACAGAGACCCTAAATAGCCAGAAAGGAGGGTTTGGCTACCTAGGAGAGAGGATAGGCTAGCAACACCTGAAGGAGCCTATCACAAGGAGTCTCTGACGTCACCTGGTGGCACTGGCCACTCAGAGCAGTCCGGTGTGCCAGCAGCACCTCTGTTTCCAAGATGGCAGAGGTCTGGAGCACACTGGAGGAGCTCTGGACACCTCCCAGGGGAGGTGCAGGTCAGGGGAGTGGTCACTCCCCTTTCCTTTGTCCAGTTTTGCGCCAGAGCAGGGCTAAGGGGTCCCCTGAACCGGTGTAGACTGGCTTATGCAGAATTGGGCACATCTGTGCCCAACAAAGCATTTCCAGAGGCTGGGGGAGGCTACTCCTCCCCTGCCTTCACACCATTTTCCAAAGGGAGAGGGTGTCACACCCTCTCTCAGAGGAAGTTCTTTGTTCTGCCATCCTGGGCCAGGCCTGGCTGGACCCCAGGAGGGCAGATGCCTGTCTGAGTGGTTGGCAGCAGCAGCAGCTGCAGTGAAACCCCAGGAAGGGCAGTTTGGCAGTACCAGGGTCTGTGCTACAGACCACTGGGATCATGGGATTGTGCCAACTATGCCAGGATGGCATAGAGGGGGCAATTCCATGATCATAGACATGTTACATGGCCATATTCGGAGTTACCATTGTGAAGCTACATATAGGTAGTGACCTATATGTAGTGCACGCGTGTAATGGTGTCCCCGCACTCACAATGTTCAGGGAATTGGCTCTGAACAATGTGGGGGCACCTTGGCTAGTGCCAGGGTGCCCTCACACTAAGTAACTTTGCACCTAACCTTTACCAGGTAAAGGTTAGACATATAGGTGACTTATAAGTTACTTAAGTGCAGTGTAAAATGGCTGTGAAATAACGTGGACGTTATTTCACTCAGGCTGCAGTGGCAGGCCTGTGTAAGAATTGTCAGAGCTCCCTATGGGTGGCAAAAGAAATGCTGCAGCCCATAGGGATCTCCTGGAACCCCAATACCCTGGGTACCTCAGTACCATATACTAGGGAATTATAAGGGTGTTCCAGTAAGCCAATGTAAATTGGTAAAAATGGTCACTAGCCTGTTAGTGACAATTTGGAAAGAAATGAGAGAGCATAACCACTGAGGTTCTGATTAGCAGAGCCTCAGTGAGACAGTTAGTCACTACACAGGTAACACATTCAGGCACACTTATGAGCACTGGGGCCCTGGGTTACCAGGGTCCCAGTGACACATACAACTAAAACAACATATATACAGTGAAAGATGGGGGTAACATGCCAGGCAAGATGGTACTTTCCTACAACAACCCCCTCCACTTATTAGCACAGGAATAAACACACTTCAATCACAAAACAATCTGGAGTCAGTCTGTGCATTCACAACTGTGTAATTGCAATAACTATGGAATATAGCAATGTCTATTTACTTGTTCACATACCAATGTAACACAGCTGTAGGCCAGCAGTAAACATAGCAGAGGGCACAAAGTGGGACCCAGATCTGTGAAATGGAATGTCAAAGTGACAAGTCAGGGTCCATACACTAAATGAAAATGACAGACTTATGCTAGCTCAAACAATAGTATGAGATGTGGGAAGCAGTGACATCTTCTTACCTGTGTCTCCCTGGAAGTATTGCATGATGATGTTGTTTCGGTTGTCGATATCCTCTTCTTCTGCCTCCTCTTCTTCACTGTCCACAGGCTCCACAGCTGCCACAAGACCACCATCTGGATCATACTCCTGCAGAAAAGGCACCTGCTGTCGCAAAGCCAGGTTGTGCAGCATACAGCAGGCCATGATTATCTGGCACACCTTCTTTCGTGAGTAGTATAGGGAGCCACCTGTCAGATGGAGGCACCGGAATCTGGCCTTCAGGAGGCCGAAGGTGCGTTTGATCACCCTCCTAGTTCACCCATGTGCCTCATTTTAGCATTCCTCTGCCCTTATCCTGGGATTCCCCACTGGGGTCAGTAGCCATGACAGGTTGGTGTAACCAGAGTCACCTGCAAATGTCGAGGGGAAACTGTTAGACACACTAACCCTTAGGGACAGCCCCATACCCAGAAACCTATGTCAACTGTATTGGGACCTTGGGCTCACCTATTAGCCACACATGGTGCCTCTGGAGTTGCCGCATCACATAAGGGCTGCTGCTATTCCTCAAAATGTAAGCGTCATGTACAGAGCCAGGATACTTGGCATTCACATGGGAGATGTACTGATCTGCCAAACACACCATCTGCACATTCATAGAATGGTAGCTCTTCCGGTTTCTGTACACCTGTTCATTCCTGCGGAGGGGGGGACAAATGCCACATATGTACCATCAATGGCACCAATGATGTTGGGGATATGTCCCAGGCCATAGAAGTCACCTTTCACTGTGGGCAAATCCTCCACCTGAGGAAACACGATGTAGCTGCGCATGTGTTTCAGCAGGGCAGACAACACTCTGGACAAGACGTTAGAGAACATTAGCTGGGACATCCCTGATGCCATGGCCACTGTTGTTTGAAAAGACCCACTGGCCAGGAAATGGAGTACAGACAGGACCTGCACTAGAGGGGGGATTCCTGTGGGATGGCGGATAGCTGACATCAGTTCTGGCTCCAAATGGGCACGCAGTTCCTGGATTGTTGCACGATCAAGTCTGTATGTGACTAGGATGTGTCTCTCTTCCATTGTCGACAGGTCCACCAGGGGTCTGTACACCAGAGGATGCCGCCATCTCATCACCTGCCCCAGTGGACGTGCCCTATGGAGGAGAACAGCGAAAAGAGAGTCATCCAACACTGAGGTATCACAATGTGTTATTTGCAGAAACGTTATTAATCCGCAATGTGCCGGGATCTGTCTATATTCCCGGACTAGATAGGTGTGACACAGTTAACATCCATCCCATGTGGCTTTCTGAAATGGCAGCTGCCTGACCTGTAAGGTGGGACATGGGGATATGAGGTAAGTGCGCTGGCGTTCTACACCGTCGCGGTGGGTGGTCGAAGACCGTGGAGCAATTCTGCATTGGTTAACATTGGGCCTTAGAGCAGGAGGGAGCTGCAACCCACTTGGCCCTGGAGGGCGAAACAACGGAGTCTGAAGCCACCAGTGGAACGGAGGGCTAGGGGAGCCCGCGGCGGGGACTGGAGCAGACAGCAGTGACAGCGACTCCTCCTCTGATGGGAGCTCCCTTGCGGTGGTGGGCACCTCTATGCCCACCTCATCAACAGGTACAGCCACCACCCCCCCTACCAGCACCACCCTCCCAGTAGCCCCTCAGCGTGTGTCCCGTGCCAGCTCACCCAGGAGGGTGGGCATCTCCTTTGCCCCAGGCACCTCAGGCCCTGCCCCAGTCAGCCCTGCTGCCCTCAGTGAGGAGGCTATTGACCTCCTGAGATCCCTCACTGTTGGGCAATCTACCATTGTGAATGCCATCTAGGGTGTAGAGAGGCATTTGCAACAAACAAATGCATACCTGGAGGGCATTCTTTCTGGGCATGCAGCCCAACAGAGAGCATTTCAGGCTCTGGCCTCAGCATCCCCCCTCCAACTTCCTCCACCCAGACCCAATCCCCTGTACCTCAGCCTATCCCATGCACACCATCTGACCAGCATGCACACTCATCAACACACAAGAGTGGCTCAGGCAAACATAAGCACCACACATCCCACAGGCACTCACACAAGCACCATACCCATGCAGACACAGCAACATCCACTTCCTCCACTATGTCTCCCTTCTCCACGTCCTCCTCCTCCCTTCCTGTCTGATCTGCACTCACACCTGCATGCACTACATGTAGGAGGCTGGCCTGGCTTGTAGTGGGTACCAGATGTACTTACACCTTGTGCCAGGTCCAGTTATCCGTTATTAGTGTAGAAGAGGTGTTTCTAGCAGCTTAGGCTGATAGAAGGTAGCTATGGCAAAGCAGTTTAGGCTGAACTAGGAGACATGTAAAGCTCCTACTATACCACTGTTGTCATATGCACAATATCATAAGAAACACAATACACAGAGTTACTAAAAATAAAGGTACTTTATTTTTATGACGATATGCCAAAAGTATCTCAGTAAGTACCCTCAGTATGAGGATAAGTTATATACACAAGATATATGTACGCAAACCAAAAGTAGGTAAGTAATAGCAAGAAAAGTAAAGCAAACAGTGTAGAATTACAATAGATTGCAATAGGAGCACATAGGTATAGGGGCAACACAAACCATATACTCCAAAAATGGAATGCGAACCTCGAATGGACCCCAAACCTATGTGAGCTTGCAGAGGGTCGCTGGGACTGTAAGAAAACAGTGAGGGTTAGAAAAATAGTTCACCCCAAGACCCTGAAAAGTAGGTGTAAAGTACACCTACTACCCCCAGAGAGCAAAGAGTTCGTGATAGGGGGATTCTGCAGGAAGACCAAACACTAGCAATGTAACAACAGTGGATTTTCGTATCTGAGTACCTGTAAGACAAGGGGACCAAGTCCAATAGTCGCAACAGTGTCGAGAGTGGGCAGGAGCCCAGGAAATGCCAGCTGAGGATGCAAGGAAGCTCCCACCGGATGGAAGAAGCTTGGAGTTCTGCAAGAAAGAAGAGAGCTAGGGACTTCTCCTTTGGAAGACAGATGTCCCACTTCGTGATGAAGCTGGCAGAGGTGTTCCCATGCAGAAAGACCACAAACAAGCCTTGCTTGCTGCAAGGATTGCGGTAGAGGTTTTTGGATGCTGCTGTGGCCCAAGAGGGACCAGGATGTCGCCACTTGGAGGAGGAGATAGAGGGGGTGCCCAGCAGGGAGCCCTCACAGAAGCAGGCAGCTCCAGCAAAAGTACCTGAAGAGGCACTTGGAAGGAAAGTAAACTGGAGTCCACGCAAAGTCACAACAGGGAGTCCAACGACGCCAGAGGACAACTCAGAAGGTTGTGCACTGCAGGAAGGAGTGCCGGGGACCCAGGCTTGGCTGTGCATGAAGGAAATCCTGGAAGAGTGCACAGGAGCCGGAGCAGCTGTAAATCACGCGGTACCCAGCAATGCATTCTAGCGTGGGGAGGCAAGGACTTCCCTCCACCAAACTTGGACTGAAGAGTCACTGGACTATGGGAGTCACTTGGACAGAGTTGCTGAGTTTCAGGGACCACGCTCGTCAGGATGAGAGGGGACCCAGAGGACCAGTGATGCAGTCTTTTGGTGCCTGCGTTAGCAGGGGGAAGATTCCATCGACCCACAGGAGATTTCTTTGGAGCTTCTGGTGCAGGGTGAAGGCAGGCTACCCCCAGAGCATGCACCACCTGGAAACAGTCGAGAAAACTGGCAGGATGAGTCGCTACAATGTTTCTAGTAGTCGTCTTTCTACTTTGTTGCTGTTTTGCAGGTGTCCTGAGCAGTCAGCGGTCAATCCTTTGGTAGAAGGTGAAGAGGGAGATGCAGAGGAACTCTGGTGAGCTCTTGCCTTCGTTATCTAAAGAATTACCCAAAGCAGAGACCCTAAATAGCCAGAAAAGGAGGTTTGGCTACCAAGGAAGGAGGATTGGCTACCAAGAGAGGTAAGAGCCTATCAGAAGGAGCCTCTGACGTCACCTGCTGGCACTGGCCACTCAGAGCAGTCCAGTGTGCTCCCAACACCTCTGTTTCCAAGATGGCAGAGGTCTGGGACACACTGGAGGAGCTCTGGGCACCTCCCCTGGGAGGTGCAGGTCAGGGGAGTGGTCACTCCCCTTTCCTTTGTCCAGTTTCGCACCAGAGCAGGGCCCGGGGATCCCTAAACCGGTGTAGACTGGCTTCTGCAGAGATGGGCACCATCTGTGCCCATCAAAGCATTTCCAGAGGCTGGGGGAGGCTACTCCGCCCCAGCCTTCACACCTATTTCCAAAGGGAGAGGGTATAAAACCCTCTCTCAGAGGAAATCCTTTGTTCTGCCTTCCTGGGCCAGGGCTGCCTGGACCCCAGGAGGGCAGAAACCTGTCTGAGGGGTTGGCAGCAGCAGCAGCTGCAGTGGAGACCCCAAAAAGGCAGTTTGGCAGCACCCGGGTACTATGGTAGAGACCCGGGGGATCATGGAATTGTCCCACCACTGCCAGAATGGCATTGGGGTGACAATTCCATGATCTTAGACATGTTACATGGCAATGTTCGGAGTTACCATTGTGACGCTGTACATACTGTAGGTAGTGACCTATGTATAGTGCACGCGTGTAATGGTGTCCCCGCACTCACAAAGTCCGGGGAATTTGCCCTGAACGATGTGGGGGCACCTTGGCTAGTGCCAGGGTGCCCACACACTAAGTAACTTTGCACCCAACCTTCACCAGGTGAAGGTTAGACACATAGGTGACTTTTAAGTTACTTAAGTGCAGTGGTAAATGGCTGTGAAATAACATGGACGTCATTTCACTCAGTCTGCTCTGACAGGCCTGTGTAAGAATTGTCAGAGCTCCCTATGGGTGGCAAAAGAAATGCTGCAGCCCATAGGGATCTCCTGGAACCCCAATACCCTGGGTACCTCAATACCATATACCTGGGAATTATATGGGTGTACCAGTATGCCAATGTGAATTGGTAAATTTAGTCACTAGCCTGTTAGTGACAAATTTGGAAAGCAGAGAGAGCATAACCACTGAGGTTCTGGTTAGCAGAGCCCCAGTGAGACAGTTAGGCATCACACAGGGAACACATGCAAGGCACATACTTATGAGAACTGGGGCCCTGCCTGGCAAGGTCCCAGTGACACATAGACTAAAACAACATATACAGTGAAATATGGGGGTAACATGCCAGGCAAGATGGTACTTTCCTACACTACATCCTCAGCCACTGTCTCCATCACCAGCACACCCATCACACACCGCTCATGTGCACTCACCACCCCCAATACCATTCACACATCCATAGTGTCCTCTCCCAGTGTGTGTATGAGCCCTCCTCCCAAAGTACACAAACGCAGGCACACACCCACCCACCCAACAGCCATCCACCTCACAACAGCCTCCAGCCCATGCACCTTCACCCAAATTCAGCTGACGTACACCTCCTACAACCACTACCTCCACCTCCACTCCCAAACCCCCTTCATCTTCCCGTCCCAGTGTGTCTAAAAAACTCTTCCTGGCCAACATTGACCTCTTCCCTACACGTCCCCACCGTCCTTCCCCTAGGGCCAGGCTTTCCAGGTACCAGCCCAGCATCTCAGCCACCACATCCCCAGGCACAGTGGTGCCAGCAACTGCGGGGTCATGGAGTGCGCCACCCATCAGGGCTTCCAGTGTGCCACGTAACAAGGGCAAGGACATTCCGCCACCTGCCAAGGTGAAAAAGGTGCCCACAACACGGAGGGAGAAGCCGAACCTACCAGCCATCAAGGGCTCAGCAAAAACCAAAGGGGATAGTGGCAAGACAACTGCGGCACCATCAAAGCTGGGGAAAAGCCAAAAGCTGAAGAGCAGGTCAGGAGAGGGAATGGTGGTGCCGACTGAGGGACCAGTGCTACACTTTCTGTCCACGACCACGCCAACCTGTATGGCAGCGAACTCCGCTAGCTGCCCCGCCACCACAACCGCCACCTTCACCGCCACCTGCACCGCCCCCAGCACGTCTACAGCTTCAACAACAGTCCCTAGCCTCTTCCCAAGTGGGCAGCTGTTCGAGGCTGCAGGAGATGTCCTGCTGTGTCCCTCAGCAGGTGCTAACCCATGCACCGCTGCCAGCACCACGCAAGCACCACCGCAAGCACTGCCACCGGCCCCGCGGCGTCCTCGGACAGTGGCACCACCGCTGACATGGCTACCATCCCCAGTGGTCAGTCGTCTGAGGCTGGAGGAGAGTTGCTGGACCCTATGGAGCTTCCATGAGGCATGACTTCCATCACTGCACCTGCAGGTGGAAGGCGCAGCCGCAGCAGTGTGGGGTATGTCGCTGCCTCCATGGCTTATCATGTGACCTGAACCTCGCAAATCTCGTGACACGCACACCTAGGTGGGGGAATTGTACCGGCCACACTGCACATGGAGCACTCTGGGCACCAGCTCCCCTCCAGAACCAGTGGAGTATCACATCCACTACCTCATTCCTTGGCAGGATGAAGCACTCTGGGCACCACGCCCCCTCCAGAACCAGTGGAGAGATACATCCACTACCTCAGTCCTTGGCAGGATGAAGCACTCTGGGGACCAGGCCCCCTCCAGAAGCAGTGGAGTATCACATCTACTACCTCAGCCCTTGGCAGGATGATGCACTCTGGGCACCAGCCCCCCTCCAGAACCAGTGGAGTATCACATCCACTACCTCAGTCCTTGGCGGGATGAAGTACTCTGAGCACCAGGCCCCCTCCAGAACCAGTGGAGTAACACATCCACTACCTCAGTCCTTGGCAGGATGAAGCACTCTGGGCACAAAGCCCCCTCCAGAACCAGTGGAGACTGTTATCCACTTGAGAGACTGTGGCTTTGCACTCCCCAGGATAGAGCAGTGGGCAAACCACCCACTGGAGAGACTTGAGAGACTGTGGCTTTGCACTCCCCAGGATACAGCAGTGGGCAAACCACCCATTGGAGAGACTTGAGAGACTGTGGCTTTGCACTCCCCAGGATACAGCAGTGGGCAAACCACCCATTGGAGAGACTTGAGAGACTGTGACTTTGCACTCCCCAGGATAAAGCAGTGGGCAAACCACCCACTGGAGAGACTTGAGAGACTGTGGCTTTGCACTCCCCAGGATACAGCAATGGGCATGGAGCCCCCTCGTGCAGCAGCAGCGTCGTGCGTTCATCAGGCTGAGGGCCCCACTCACCTCCTCCCCATGAGGTGCCTGGATATTTTCACTCTGATGCCCCTGCAGTGTTCTCTCCGTTTCCAGTCAGGTATCACGTGTGGGCTTCGCCCATGCATTTTGGGCCCAGTGGTCCACGGACAATGATTAGTAAACTATCCAGACTTGTGTAGTTTGTGTACATATTTGTATATACTGAATTTGGAGTTTTGACTAATGGATTTTTAATGATTACAATTGTTACAATCATTTCCTTTTGTCCTTGCGTTCTTCCAGGGGGTGGGGGGTGTATATGAAATATTGCTGCATGTATTTGTGTGTATGTTGTTGTGTGTGAGGGTGGGGGTGTTGCGTATTGCGTGTGTGTGTCACTCTCTTTCCTCCCCCCTCCCCTGTGTTGTAGGTGCAGTACTCACCGTGGTCGCCGTCGCCGCCGTTCGTACTCCTGATAGAAGAGGAGGTAAACCAACATGGGTAACACCTGAAGTTCGGGCTCCATGGCATCCTGGTTCCTCGTTGGGTGTCAAGAGGTGAGTGTTTTCACTTCAGTGTACTGTTTCCGCCTTGCTTTTTATAGCGTTGGTTCCGCCCCGGAAAAGGTGGCGGCTAGGCCTCTAGTAATACAGTGGGCGGTACTTTGTCTCCCACCTGTCTGTTGGCGGTGTCAGCTGCGCTGTTTGTTTGTACCGCCGTGGTGGTCGGAGTGTTAACGTGGCTGTCTATGTTGGCGGTTTCTGCCATGGTCGTAATCTGATTTTTTTTCCGCCGGCCTGTTTGCGGTATTACTGCCGCTTTAACACCGACTGCCAGGGTTGTAATGAGGGCCTCTGTGTCCAATATTATCGGTAACCCACGGATCAGAGGAGGAACCCGCTATGACGCTAGCCATAGAAGGTAGCCCCTATCAGTTTTAAATTGACACTGGGGCCACCAAATCTTACATAAATGAAGAAACATTACCACTCTTGTGCAACTCAATGGCCCCACAAGGGTTTTCTGGGTCTGTCAGACGAGTTCCTTTTACTAAGTCTGCAAATATGACTGTGGGTGATGCACAAATTGATGGGCCATTGCTGTATTCCCCTGAGTCACCTGTTAACCTCCTGGGGTGAGATCTAATGAGCAAATTGAATATGACCATCTTGTTTTTGGAAGATGGATCGATGGTGTGTTATACACCTGGTGTTACGCCAGGTAGGATATTGTCCCTCATAGTTCGTGAAGAATCTAGACAGCAGGTCAGAGCAGTACCAGTAGACACAGAGGCTTTTTTGCAGGGCATATGTGCTCTGATAGCGCATACACCAGTGTTGCAGGGGAAAACAGTGTAGTTACCAAAAGAATTAGTATTTCGACCATGCAAACCCATAGATCCAATGGCAGAACGAGAAATGGTACTGGACATATCAGTTTTGAACTAAGGCCAACATATGCAGTGCTTGTTACATTTGACAAAGGACAGGGAATGTGGGCATCAATAGTTTTCACAGATCCCTGGGTCAAATTAAGAGATATTTTAGATGAGGAATTGTTCAGTGAACAACCCTTAATTGGAACAGTTGTGTTTGAAATGGACATTTCTCTCAGAATGCAGCTGCAGTATAGGGCAGTGTCAAAACTTGTACCAGAGGCAACAATAAATGAAAGAGACTTACTTGGCTAAAGTACCAGAAGTGTTATGGACACAAGGACCCCATGATGTGGGATTGATTAAAGGAGCTGAGCCTGTTAGAATTACATTGAAACATGGAGCCATATTGCCCAGGATACGCCAGTACCCTCTGTCCAAAGAAGCAGAGGAAGGTATTCTACCTACAGTTCAGGCGCTACATGAGCCAGGAGTGATATATGAAAGATCAACACCATGTAATACGCCAATTTTCCCAATAAGAAAGGCCAAAGGGGGAACTTGCAGAATGATTCAGGATTTACGCTCTCTGAACGATATTGTCATTCCGGATTTCTATGTAGAACCCATTCTTTCAGTTATATTGACAAATATTCCTAAAGATGCCGCTTTTTTCTCTGTGATCGATTTGAAAAATGCGTTTTCAGAATTCCATTACATGTTGATAGCCAATATTTGACTGGATTTACATTTAAAAATACACAATATTGCCCTAGTAGGCTTCCTCAAGGTTTTTGCGAGTCCCCAAGTAATTTTAATCAGACAGTTAAAAAGGACTTAGCGAACATTCAATGTACAAGTATGCTATTACAAAATGTGGATGATATTTTGGTTTGTAGTGCCACTGAAGACACATGTAGAGATGATACCATTGGTCTCCTCTGCACGCTTGCAGACAAAGGATACAATGCTGACAAAAATAAGTCACTAAAGAAAGCAATCACAAATGCTCCAGTGTTAGGTACACCTGATTACAAGTAACAATTCTACCTCTTTTGTCATTGTAATGTAATGACTATGACCACAGTACTGACTCAGAAGACATATATGGGACATAAGCTAATTGCCTACTACAGTGGGCTGTTAGATCCTATCATGAAGGGCCACTATCCTGGCTACAGCAGCATTTGCAGTCCAGAAGAGCACTCCTATCGTGATCGGATCACCTTTAGCACTGTATGTAGAGCATGCGGTATTCGCTGTCTTGCAAAGAGGCAAAAGTACTTTCATGACTCAGAGTATCTGGGTATGAAGTATTACTTTCATTACCATCCTTGCAGGCGGTTAGATGTCATTCAGTTAATCCAGCGACATTCTTTGCGCACCCAGTTACTGACGACGAACAAGTACATGACTGTGCCAATTATGTGCCAGAAGAAGAGAGTAAGATCCCATCCCGGGGAGTGTGCTGCTCTTTGTGGATGGATCCTCTTTCATAGACCAGGAAACAGGGATTAGACATTCAGGTGCAGCAGTTGTAAGAGCCGAACAGCAGGGGTCGTCTGACACATTGCAGATAGTGAGTCAAGTAACACTACCTTCAGATTTTTCAGCGCAAGCTGCGGAACTAGTGGCCATTATTGAAGCGTTGCAACATGCTAAGGGGTTAGAAGTTACGATTTATTCAGATTCAGCATATGTACTACTGTGCCTTCAAGCATCCATAGGTGGGAGAGGAGAGGATTTTTTAAATCTGATGGGTCTCCGGTGATGCACAAAGATTTACTGGCAAAACTGATACATGCTTTAACAGTACCATCTAATGTGGCGGTAATAAAATGTGTGGCACATACAAATAAGCAAGACCTTGTCTCCAAGGGTAATACTCTGGCAGACTGGGTAGCCAAGGAGGCAACTAAAACATCTCCAGATTATATTGAATCAGAAGAGAGCACTCCTGCTCTGGCACACAACTTTTTCGGCCTGTTGGCACCAGTTCATCTCCTTCCCCCATTCATTAATCCTGGGAGGGGTCAGTGCTCTGCATGTTTCCCCCACATTCCTTTTAGCCACCCCAGCCCCAACCTCTAACCACAAGTTTGTATATTTAGGCCAGTCACTCTCCCCATGTATATTTAAAAGAAGCCACTTGGTATTTATCTGGACCTCTATGCTCTTACTGCCATAACTCTGGGGCCCTGTAACGCCTCTCCCCATTACTCATAATTAAGTTTTCCCAGGTCAGCCACCCACTTATCTTTCTGGGAAACCCAGCGTGTCCAGGGCATTGTTCATTTTATTCTTATATGTTAATGATAAGATTGCTCCGTGTCCGCCTAGTGATATTCAACCTGAAGCGACTCGGAGGGCAAGGGCCCTGTCCCTTTTTAATAAGTTTCCCAAATGCTCAATGCCCAGGAGCCCAAAGCACATCGTGATGCCCAAACCCCATTTTGCGATTCGGTAACCTGGTTACCGAATCACAAAATGGGATTGCGAGTCACAATTAGGAAGGGGTGTTCCCTTCCTAATTGCGAGCCGCAACGTGATGTTGTATTGATTTGTGACCGCGAACACGGTCGCAAAGCAATCGCAGTTAGCACCCATTTCAAATGGGTGCTAACCCATTTGCAAAAGGGAAGGGACCCTTCCCCTTTGTGAATGGCATTAAAAACATTTTTCCAGAGCAGGCAGTGGTCCTATGGACCACTGCCTGCTCTGAAAAAATGAAACAAAAACGTTTCATTTTTTAGTTTTGTGATTCATCTCGTTTTCCTTTAAGGAAAACGGGCTCCATTACAAAAAAAAAACCTGCTTTATTTAAAAGCAGTCACAGACATGGTGGTCTGCTTTCTCCAGCAGGCCACCATCCCTGTGAGTGCCGCAAGTCTCAAGGGGGTAACAAATTGCGACCCACCTCATGAATATACATGAGGTGGGCCTTTGCGAACCCCTTCCGAGTCGCTCTGACTCGCAATTTGCAAGCCGCAAATCGGAACCTACCTACATATGGCCCATAGTTCCAATCAAGACTATCAAATGCCATGAGTGGCATCAAGTTCGAGCACCACCGTCAAGACCATGTGAGCCTCTTGCGTCACATATAGCACACCATACAGGTGTCTCAGATTGAGCAGTGTCTCTCTACGTGGCATAAAGCCTGACTGGCCAGGGTTGATCACCATGACTATTACCTTGTGAAGCAGAGTTGCCAGCATGTTGGCTAGTACCTTGGCATCAACACTGAGCAATGATGTTGGCCGATATGACGTAGTCGGTTGGCGATTTGTGTTTCTTGGGTACCACTATAATGGTCACCATCAGCTGGTCTAGCTCCAATTTCCCTTCTTGCGATGCCACTTGGAACATCGGCAGCAAATGTGCTAATAATTTAATGGACATCTGTAGAGGCTGGCCTGGTTTGTAGTGGGTACCTTGGGCACTTACACCTTACACCAGGTCCAGTTATCCATTGTTAGAGAATGTAGTAATGTTCTAGCAACTTAGGCTGATAGAGGTAGCTATAGCAGAGCAGCTTCGGCTGAACTATGAGACATGCAAAGCTCATGCAATACCACTTATAGTTACAAATTACTTATACACAAGTAAAGACAATACTCAGTGTTACCAAAAATAAAGGTATTTATTTGGGTGACACAGTACCAAAAATATCTTAGAGACAATACTCCTTCTGGAGGTAAGTATTATACACAATATTTACACTAGACACCAAAATTAGACAAGCAAATAGTCATAGAACAATGCAAACAGTAGGAAATCCTATAGAATGCAATGGGCGAAAATAGGTCTGGGGCAACACAAACCATATACTAAAAAAGTGGAATGTGAATCACAAATTCCCCCTAGACAAGTGTAGTGTGCGCAGAATCGCTGGGAGAGAAAGAATACAGTAAAGGTAAGTAAATTACACCACCCCAGAGCCCAGAAAAGCAGGAGTAAAGTACTGCAAGTTTCCTAAGGACACTACACCTCGTTTTTGGGATTTTGCAGCAGCCAACCAAGTCTGTAAAGAACAACTGCTGGATTATTGGATATGAAGACTTGCAAAGGAAGGGGACCAAGTCCAGAAGTCAAAAGAAGATTCAGGAAGGACAGGAGCCCCTGCCAACCCAGAAGAGGGTGCAAAAGAAGAGTCCCTGGTTAGTAGAAGACTGCAGAAATGCACCCTAGGAAAATTCCAGCGGGTTTCTGCATGATGCAAAAGATTTCCCACTGTGTGAAGATTGTTGCAGATGAGATTTTGTGTTGGAAGGCGCCAACAAGCCTTGGCTACGGCATAAGTGCGTTTTTCATCAATATGGCAATATGGTGCTGAATGGACTCAGGAGGGACCTGGGTGCCTCACCTCTGTGTGAGGAGGAATAGGGGGCTCTCAGCACTTTAGAGAGCCCTCAGGATGCCAGTCAGCACCCCCAGAAGCCAGAGGATCGGGGTTCAAATGAGGTGCAAAATGTGGTTGATGCAGCACAACAAAAGAAGGTCCCACGCTGCTGGAGAACATCTCAGCAAGTAGAGCGTTGCAGGGCATAGTGCTGGGGATCTGGGCCAGGCTGTACATGAAGGAATTTTGCACAGAGTGCACAGAGGTCTCAGGAGGCAAAGAAGACACAAAACACAGGGGTACGGTCGTTCTCAGGGAAGGCAAGGTCTTACCTCCTCCAAATTGCAGGACCTTAGGACAGTCTATGTCAATGATATCCACCCTCTGTGTCCTTAGGAGCAGGCGTGTTGCCGTGAGAAGAGTCCCAGCGTACCGGTCGTCGCCTTGGAAGGTACCTGCTTGGAGCAGAGGAGTGATTGCATCACTCCGCAGGAGATTTCTTTGGGTCTTCTGCTGCAGGATGAAGACAGGGAGTCCCTAGAGCGTGCACACCATGGAAATTGTTGCTGTTGCTGACTTGGAGCTGAGGTTGCTGAAGAAAAGTGTCTCTTGCAGACACTTTGTTGCAGTTACAGCGTTTCTTGGAGCAGGCTGCGGTTGATCCGAGGTCAGAGGATGCTGAAGTTGTTGCAGAGGATTCCTGAAAGAAACTTGCAAGCAGAATCTGAAGAGAACCCACAGGAGAGACCCTAAATAGCCCTGAGAAGGGGATTGGCTACCTTATCAGGTATGGACCTATCAGGTGGGGTCTCTGATGTCACCTGCTCGCACTGGCCACTCAGAGCCCTCCAGAGTGCCCCCACACCTTGCAAAGCAAGATGGCTGAAGTCTGGGACACACTGGAAGAGCTCTGGATACCACCCCTGGGGTGGTGATGGACAGGGGAGTGGTCACTCCCCTTTCCTTTCTCCAGTTTCGCACCACAGCAGGGGAGAAAGGGTCCCTGAACTGGTGTAGACTGGTTTGTGCAAGGAGGGCACCATCTGTGCCTTTCAAAGAATTCCCAGAGGCTTGGGGTGGCTATCCCTCCCTAGCCTTCAACACCTATTTCCAAAGGGAGAGGGTGTAACACCCTGCTCTCAGAGGAAATGCTTTGTTCTGCCATCCTGGGACTGTGCTGCCCAGACCCCAGGAGGGCAGAACCCTGTCTGTGAGGTGGCAGCAGCTATAGCTGCAGTGCAAGCCTCAGAGAGCTGGTTTGGCAGTACTTGGGGTCTATAGTGGAGCCCCCAGGATGCATGGAATTGGCTCCCCAATTCCAGATGTGGAATGTGGGGACACTTCCACGATCTTAGACATGTTACATGGCCATATTTGGAGTTACCATTGTGAAGCTACATATAGGTATTGGCCTATATGTAGTGCACGCGTGTAATGGCGTCCCCGCACTCACAAAGTCCGGGGAAATGGCACTGAACTATGTGGGGGTACCTTTGCTAGTGCAAATGAAGAGAATGCCAGACAGGGATGCTGTCTCAGTAAAGCCATAGCTGGGCAAAAAGTCTGTCCATATGGCTGTAAGAGAGAACAGCGTTGCTGTTTCTCTTGGGTTGGAGCAGGGCAGGGCTGCTGACCTATAAGCTCCATACTAGTGCAAGGCTGCTGTACTAAAGGTTCCCTTGAAGGGCTAGAGGATTGCTCTAAATTTACTAAAACAGTGCAGTTTTGCACATCTGGTTTAGTGGTTCCACAGAGAGGTACTTTTATCTCTGGGAGTCCAGCTGTGGTAGCTGAGTGCTCCTTTGGTACAGGTTCCACCCCAGGAGAGGTTTCTCCTACCACAGGAATGGTATCCTTAGTGGTAGGGTGGGGAAGGGATACTTTGATACTCTTTTTACCTGTTAGTGGAGAGGGATCCTGAGATTTCAGGCCTTTTTCGCACCAGAAATGAGAGGAAGCAATTCCTCAAGGATACCAAGCAGGGATGTATGGGTCCTACAATCTACCTCAGCCCAACCTGAGTCCTCTAGGTTATTCCCTAAGAGACCATCTACAGGTCAGCCAGGGGATACCACCACCTGCTTTGGGCCAGTAACTCTACCCAACTAAGTTGCACTACAGCTAAGGGGAGAGACTTAGTGGAGTTGTTGACATCAGTAACCTGGTACTTCTGTCCAAGGAGATGTTGTGCAGGTGACACCAAGTTTTCAGTCACCAAAGTGATACTGGCACCTGTGTCCCTGTACGCCTGGGCCTCAACATCATTTATTACAATTGTCAGCGTGTACTTTTTCATTATTAAGGGGACAGGTAGCCAAGGTGGCAATGCCAATGCCACCAGGTGTGACAGAAACTGTCTTGAGAGTGTCTACCACAGTTTCTATGATAGACCCAAAAGGGAACCCAACTACACCCTTTGTTTAACTATTGCCAGTAGTCCCACCAATAATACCACTACTGCTAGGGACACTATAGCTTGATGTATTAGTGGCAGTAGGCTCAGGGGCTTTACCTGGGCAGGACTTCTCCCTTGGCCTATGGACTTTACCTCTGCACACATAGCACCAGGGCTTTTTATTGTGTGTAGAGTGAGAAGAAGAGGAAGATGATTTATCCCCACCCCCATTGGAGTATTTTGGACCTGAGGAAGAATCTCTGTGCTTGCTCTTATCCCCATGCTTTTCCTGAGATTTTTCACCATCTTTCTTTTTGCTGTCTTTGTCACCCCCTGTATGAACTTTTCTGCTCACCCTTGTTCTGACCCATTTGTCTGCCTTATTTCCCAATTCTTGAGGAGAGGTCAGATCTGAGTGCATAAGATACTGGTACAACAAATCAGACACACAGTTGTTCAATATATGCTCTCTCAAAATCAGATCATATAAGCTTTCCTGGTCAGTCACCTTACTGCCACTTAACCAACCTTCTAGGGCCTTCACTGAACAGTCTACAAAGTCTATCCAATCCTGTGAAGACTCCTTTCTGGGCTCTCTGAACGTTATTCTATATTGTTTAGTGGTTAAGCCTAATCTATCCAAGATTGCACTTTTATGAACATGGTAGTTGTCTGAGTCATCTTCCCTGACAATAAGGAGTCTGTCTCTCCCCTTACCAGTGAAAAAAAAACACAGGATAGCACCCCACTGTGCATGAGGGCTCCCCTGACCTTTACACGCCCTCTCAAGTGCAGCAAACCACTAGTAAATGTCATCACCATCCTTGTAAGAGTGACAACTTTGTGCAGGTTTCTGGAATCAAATGTATGTTTTCTAAAACTGGGGTTCAAGAAACTACTGCTGCTGCCACCATGGCAAACTAATCCCAATCCCTGCCTTTTCCTTTCCACAGCCAGGGATTCCCTGTCTAAGGCCAACTGTTGCTGCTGTAGCTTCAGTCTGGCCTCTTCCAACCTTAGCTTTCTGAGTTCCTTATCTTAGGACTGGTCCTCAGGATTGAATGTGTGTGACACCTCTGAGACAGAAGTGACATGGGAATTAGCAGAGGAAGATATTTCCCTAACTTGAGTAACTCTAGTGACCTGGCCTCTAGGTGTGAAGGGTGCCCTACCTGTGTGTGACCCCTTCCAGCTACCATCTACACTAGTAGGTTTGTTCATGGAAAGATATGTGGAAGGACCCTCCCCTGGATCTTCAGAGTGGTCTCCTGAATCTACCTGGGTGGATTCTCCCTCTACCTCCCCCTCTGACTGTACCTAACCAGTAGAATGTTCCTGGTCATCTTGCAGGAGGAGATTCAAGAGAAATTCCTTGTTAGGGTTCTTCCCAATCCCTAAACTTCTTTCTAAGCAGAGACCCCTCAAACTTTTGAAATTCAAGCTTCCATAAGATGTCTTTACAACCCTGGGGGTAGCCTCTACAACAGACATAGTGAAACAAAGATGTTAGCGAGAAGAGTAAAAAGTTAGAAAACAATTTGGCCTAATTTTTTAGAGAAAAGGAAAACTTTTGAAAACTTTTAGAAAGTTTAGAAAGTGAAAAAAGACTGCAGGGGTACGATTGTATATAGCGCTACGTATTGGAGTACATTTGTCTTGTGAAAAGCACTAGTAACAAAGTGGTAAAGCAATTGCAAGTACTTATCCCACCGCTGCACCACCAATGTAGGAGGCCGGCCTGGATTGTAGTGGGTACCCAAGGTACTTACACCTCATACTAGGTCCAGCTATCCCTTATTAGTAAAATGTAGACTTAGGCTGTCTAGAGGTAGTTGTAGCAGAGCAGCTTAGGCTGAACTAGGAGGCAGGTAAAGCTCCTGCAATACCACTATAGTTACACAGTACTTATACACAATAAAAGAGAATACTCAGTGTTTCCAAAAATAAAGGTACTTTATTTTATTGACTGTAGGAGGCTGGCCTGGCTTATAGTGGGTATCAATGATACTTACACCTTGTGCCAGGTCCATTTATCCCTTATTAGTAGATTAGTAGTGTTCTAGCAGCTTAGGCTGATCGAGGTAGCTATAGAAGAGCAGCTTAGACTGAACTAGGAGGCATGCAGAGCTCCTACTATACCACTTACATCAGTTGGGTACTATATCATAAGAAAGACAATTCTCTGAGTTACTAAAAATAAAGGTACTTTATCTCAGAAGATATACTCCCTTAGGAGGTAAGTAAAATACACAAAATATACACAACAAACCAAATCAGGTAAGTAAAACAGTCAGAAAGTAGTGCAAACACTGTAGAATACAATAGGAAACAATAAGCCTAGAGGCAACACAAACCATATACTAAGAAAGTGGAATGCGAACCACGAATGGACCCCTAGGCTAGTGTAGTGTGAAGAGGGTTGCTGGGAGTGTAAGAAAACACTAAGGGTGTCCAGGATACCCCACCCAAGACCCTGGAAGTAGGAGTAAAGTACTACTATGTCCCCAAGAACACACTCAAGTTATGATAGAGGATTTTGCAAAGACCACAACAGACTGCAAAGCACTGAAGGTGGATTCCTGGACCTGAAGACCTGCAAAGAAAGTGGACCAAGTCCAAGAGTCGCAAAAGTGTCCGGGGGGGCAGGAGCCCACTAAACCCCGCATGAAGGTGCAAAATAGCTGCCTCCGGATGGAAGAAGCTGAAGATTCTGCAACAACTAAAGGAACTTCTCCTTTGTGCAGAAGATGTCCCACGGCGTGCTGGAGGATGCAGAGTTGTTTCCTTGGCAAAATACCACAAACAAGCCTTGCTAGCTGCAAGAGTCGCGGTTGAAGAAAAAGGGTGCTGCCGGGGTCCAGGAAGGACCAGGATGTTGCTACTTGGGAGAGGAGACAGAGGGGGACCTCAGCAACATAGAGAGCCCAGGCACAAGAAGGTAGCACCCACAGAAGTCCTTAAACACAGGTTTAAGAAGTCTGAACACAGCAGTCATCTCAACTCTGCAAAAGAGGGTCCCACGTCACCGGAGATCAACTCAGGGAGCTGAGTAGCACAGGACAGAGTACTCGGGACCTAGGCTTGGCTGTGCATGCAGGATTTTGTGGAAATGTGCACAGAAGCCCTTGTAGCTGCAGCTCATGCAGTGCACAGGATTACTGCTGGAGAGGGGAGGCAAGGGCCTACCTCCTCCAAATTTGGACAGTTGGACCACTGGACAGTCTAGTTCACTTGGGTCCACCACCTGTGTTCCAGGGGCCACACTTGTCAGGATGAGAGAGGTCCCAGAGTACCAGTGATGCTGAAGTTTGGTGCCGGCTGGAGCAGGGGGAATGTTCTGTCAACCGACAGGAGATTTCTTTGTGGCTTCTAGTGCAGGATGAAGGCAGGTAGCCCCCAAAGCATGCATCCCCAGGAACCAGTCGAGAAAGCCGGCAGGATTATGCGGTACAATGTTGCTGGTAGTCTTCTTGTTACTTTGTGGAAGTTTTGCAGGCCTCCTGGAGCAGTCAGCGATCGATCCTTGGCAGAAGTCAAACAGAGAGGTGCAGAGTAACTCTGGTGAATTCTTGCAAGTCGTTATCTGAGGAAAATCCCACTGGAGAGACCCTAAAAAGCTCTCCCAACAGGATTGGCTACCTAGTCAGGTAAGCACCTATCAGGAGGGGTCTCTGATGTCACCTGCTGGCACTGGCCACTCAGAGGCCTCCAGAGTGCTCTCACACCTCTGGATTCAAGATGGCAGAGGTTTGGGACACACTGGAGGGCAGAACCCTGTTTGTGGGGTGGCAGAAGCAGAAGCTGCAGAGAAAACCCCAGAGAGCTCGTTTAGCAGTACCCGGGGTCCATAGTGGAGCCCCGGAGATGCATGGGATTGGCACCCCAATACCAAATTTGGCATGAGGGGACAATTCCATGATCTTAGACATGTTACATGGCAATATTCGGAGTTACCATTGTGAAGCTACATATCGGTATTGACCTATATGTGGTGCACACGTGTAATGGTGTCCCCGCACTCACAAAGTTAGGGGAAATTGCCTTGAACTATGTGGGGGCACCTTTGTTAGTGCAAGGGTGCCCTCACACTTAGTAACTTTGCACCTAACCTTCAGCAAGTGAAGGTTAGACATATAGGTGACTTATAAGTTACTTAAGTGCAGTGAAAAATGGCTGTGAAATAACGTGTGCGTTATTTCACTCAGGCTGCAGTGGCAGTCCTGTGTAAGATTTGTCTGAGCTCCTTATGGGTGGAAAAAGAAATGCTGCAGCCCATAGGGATCTCCTGGAGCCCCAATACCCTGGCTACCTAGATACCATATCCTAGGGAATTATAAGGGTGTTCCAGTATCCCAATTAGAATTGGTAAAAATTGTCACTAGCCTATAGTGACAATTTTAAAGGCAGAGAGAGCATAAGAACTGAGGTTCTGATTAGCCTTAGTGACACAGTTAGTCACTACACAGGTACACACGTTCAGGCCAGAAACTATGAGCACTGGGGTCCTGGCTAGCAGGATCCCTGTGAGACAGCCAAAAACAAACTTACATACATGTAAAAATGGGGGTAACATGCCAGGCAAGATGGTACTTTCCTACACAGACGGAAGGATATTAAAGTTGCTTCTTGACGGGTCAAATGATGTGCGTAAAGAAGAGAAGCAAATCTTAAACGTGTGAAAGACTGTTTAGTTATATCTTAGATTAGAAATATAAATTTTATTGGACTAATGGCTACCGCATGATTCTTTGACCAATGATAAGGTGGGACAATTTTAGCTTAACCACACTGCATTAAGAATTCTAGGTCATTCTTTAAATCTAACTGGGGCAACTTCGACAGCCACTTCGATGGGTCACTTTCTTCTCACTCAGCAGAGATCTACTCAATACTTCATTCTTCTCATGCTCCATGCTGGTGGTTACCTTAGCGCTCAATGCTTAGAACTCTTAGCTCCTTTGCTGCCTTCCTTAGATACTTCTTTCTAATGGTTCGGAGAGCTTAGAGTTCTCGATTCTGAACCATTTCCGATTCACATCCGATGCTGATGCTGCTTGAACTGATGTCCATTTGAAGACTATTCACTGCTTGCTGATCCATAAGGACAGACATATCAAACTCCAAATTTCCTTATTGTTGATTTGTCTTTTGTTTCTAGGTACCAACCTCTAACCTTTGATAGAGCCATAGTTAGGTGTTTTCCAAATTTATGTTGACTAAATTCTTTTGCATGAAGTCCAAACAGGCTGATGCTAATCTAACGTTAGTGAATTCCCTGCATTCAACTAAATTGCTAAATTGATGTCACTCAAATTGCTGAATTCCAATGTATGTTTTTACCATTGTGCTATTACTCTTATTGTTGATTTGTACTTTGACTTTAGAAGGATTAGTTACTAATGCATTAGTTAAATTGAGATTCTTTAAGAAATTCTGTCAACCAGTGTTGTTCTCATACTTATATCATGTGGTTTTTAGAATAATTTACATGATACTAGCATTGTTAATCTATGCAAATACATTTTCTAACTGACTCTAAAGAATTCCCATTGTTTGTTTGATGATATTTATGATATGTACTGATTAAGGGTGTGAACATCATAAACGAGTCAAAAGGTCCATCGACCTATGAACGCTTCCCTCATCAATTAACATAAAGAAACCAATAAGGTTAGACGCGCTTTCAAAGGCCTTCACTAACATCAATGAGGTCTTTGATAAAACAGTAGACTCTATTACATGTTTCTCTAACTGAATTTTGTTCTGCCCTAGGTGCTCCCCCATACATTGTATAAATATGAACCATCCCAGGGAACGAGTAGCTCCATTTTTGGCAACTGTCAGGGGAACCCCCGTCTGCTGGGCTCCTGGTTTTGTTATTCTCAGTTATTTTGTTTTTCTTCAGAACAGATGGTTCCAAATACATATTAAAATTTGTTTTGATTGCAACCAGCACTTTGAGGGCCAGATTTACAAACCATTTGCGCTGGGTTTGCATAACAAAGGTGACACACACCTGCATAAAATATTTGTTGTTGGATTTGTTGCCGGAAAGTAATACAACCATTGCAAACGCAGTTTTTGAATTACTCTGCATCAAGAGAGTGGTATATGGGCAGTCCCATGCAGCCACCCATGCTTTTCTAAGCAAACCCTATCAATTCACAATAATAAACAGGGTTTTGCACCAAAAATGAGTGCCAATTTGAAGCAAGAGTTAAAAGGGGAAATGCCTTTATTTTAACTACCTTTGCCCACTTTGTAAATGTGCTGCACTGTACAGCATACCCCCGAAGAGGAAAAAGTTTTTGCACCAATGTTAAGGGGAGAGCAGGATAATGACATACCTCTGTAGATAGGGCGCTTTCCTGCACCCTCCCTGTCATGCAATGTTTTGTGGCACAGTTTGGTAAATCTGCGCCTGAATCTTAGCTCAAATTTCTTCTGGAAAACATGTAGCATAATTTTGCATCATTACCTATGAAAAGGGCTTCAGTTTGTATAATCAGTTGCCTATTTCTTGTTTGGGTAACATTAAACTTAATCAGACCATGAGCAGCTCAAAAAAGAAGTGCTACAGATCAATTAAAGAGACCACAGTTAAAATCCTAGCCATGTCCAATACACAGCCCGGTGGACTGGTGAGCCATTTGGACTGCTTGTATAAATCCTAAGGAATGAATGGAATTTTAACATTTTCTTGCTAGAGTGCCGTTTCATGCAACTATTAAAATCCCCAGATTGCTGCTGAACATTTCAATAGCTGATTTAGCATGTATTAATGCAAATGTTAGACAATGATTTCCAGGAGTATTTTCTGTTTCCTCTCTTTCTGTATCCTACTTCATATAATCATCCTTTTGCTATATACTTTGTTGAATTAATCAGGTGGGTTGCATAAATCCGCTCCCAGGAAACTCTAACAAACTGAAGCAAACAATCAACCTTAAATGCTGCCCATTAACCCTTTCTCTGCCAGGCCTTTTCCCCCTCAGGTGGCAAGCCTTTTTTTGGCTATTTGGGGCTTGAAGGTTCATTAAGAATCCTATGTTGTAGTTTAGCAGCGATTAGATTAAGCATTACAGAAGACATCTTGTATTTAGTAACTATTGTGAACATTTCGCAGAATCCATTTTGTATTCATGGCAGCCATTTTCTCTGCCACATGCTGCCATGTGCTCACCATGTGCTCTGTCCTACCTTTCTGTTAACTACTCTTGAAAATCTGCCTAGTGACAAGTTATATTTAGCATCTCCCACTTTCGCACATGCCCAGTAAGGTCTGCAGCTGTTAGTCCTTGAAAACTGTTAGCCCCCTCCTACCTGTCGACTGTGCATTTCCACATGACCTTACATGTATGCAAGTCTTGCTTCTATAATTGTACCACCTCCTTTTAGCCCCTGCGTGGGTATGAAAGGACCATGCTCTCTCAATTCAGTGTGCTACTTCAAACATTACCGAAGGGTGCTGTTTGAACTGTAGTACCACCTCATGAGGTTTAATAAACTTTGTCTTTTATTTCAGTTTCTGTGCCAACTTCTTCCTATATGGTCTGAGGACTTTGTGCAGAGAAAGGTGAACCCCTTGCACTAGTAGGCCTTGCTGAGGCTTACTTCAACAAATTAGCGGCCGAACAGGGACTCATCGGCGACTCGGACGCCCAACGGATTGGTCGCGACGAAGGATTGGGATCTTGCTGCGGACAATCAGTGCCTGAGGAGACCCGAGTCTTGGCAACCACAGCGTTTTTCCCTTCTTTCTGATTTGACCATCCAGGTGGCGCCGGTTCTCGACTGAGATCCTTTTTGTTCATTCGTCATGCAGTGACCATTTGGTCGATTTTAGAACTTGACAGTTGGAACCTGGACACCCTGTGTTGGTAAGAGCCGATTTACGGCACTTGCTGCGGGTTTTGATGCCTTTGTTTGGTAATGAAGTTTAGCACTACTTACTGTGGCTCTCGTATTTTGGGTGACTAGTCAATTTATGTCCTTTGAATTGATATATAAATTGCAATTTATATAGGCAGGTAATGAGGAGAATTTTCTCCAATTTAATTTTGATTTGAACGGCACCTTAAGTGCTACTTTGATTATAATATTGCATATTCTGCACTATTTTTGGCATGCCTGTTTTTTAGCGCACTTCGTAGGATGTGTTGCTTTTGTAATGGTACCAATTTGAGACTGGAAGAATCGCAACCGGCACCCCTAGAGGGGACGCCCAATAGAGATATGTATGTTAAACATGGTCTTTCTTCTAATGGAATAAATACACTCGTGCGGATCCTGAGTTACGTTGGCCTATGCATGGGTCATTTGATTTGCGAAAGATTGAGTATGTGGAACAATGTATGTGTAAGCGAAAGTCTAGGCAAGATATGTTTCACTGTGTACGAATGTGGGCGAAAGAAGTGCGTGGACGAGTGAAGCGTGAGCAAGCCTTGCTTGAGAAAGAGCAGCGGAAGAATGTATATGTGAAAGCATTGGAAATGAGAAAGAAAGAAATAAATTACTTAAAGGAGCTAGAAGAGAAAGAATGTAAATTACAGGTAACTGGCCAATACACCGTTAGGCAACCTCTCTATCCTATCCTTAATAAACCACATGATGATTTTTTGTTACTAGATCGCCCTCCACCTCCGTATGTTGTTCCTTCTGCCCCTCATAAGTTAGCTAAGGTCTCCAGTTTGGAGCAACAGAAGATGTGAGACAGTCGCTCTATGTTGCCTGCTGACCGTGCGTCTGAGCTTAGATCTATTGCTCGTAAAATAATTCGTAGCGTTGTCTCTGCTTCTGAACTTTTAGACAACATGAAAGGGTGGACGGAAAAGGAGCAGCTATATTTTACTGAGACATTTGGCACAGAAGTTATTGAACTATAGCGGAAATATTCTGATTAGTTAGAGCCCGATGATGTAGCAACTGATCATAAGCAAATGCGTGATGGTCGTTTTGTTTTCTCCCAGGTGGCTGATGCAATCAGGCGTTTAATGAAATTATGTGTTGTGGCAGTCTGTTTGCAAGAGGAGAAAAGGGCTGTGGACGTAGTTGCACAGACATCTCAAACCGGCGGGGTGCAGGCTTCCATCTTCGGAACAGATAAGACTATGATAGTTCACGCGAAACCAATGCGGGAGGCCGCGCATTTGTATGTTCCTCCTAAAGGATTGGGTACAAGTGATGATAAAACTTCTGTTGATGCTAAGGGTTATTTTATTTATAATTGGGTGTATACTCCTTGGAATAGGGCAGATGTAATGGCACTTAAAACAGCATTACCTGACCCGCGGAAAAATCCAGCCGCCTTTTATGAGGAAGTTGAGGGAGCAATAAGTTCTTGTACTATGACTTTGGCTGACATTGATTTATTTTTCGGATTTATATTACCGCCAGATATGTGGAGAACTGTTCGTAAAATTGATCATCGTGTAGTTTTTGGGGCGTCATGGAAAGAATTAGAACAGATGGACGGGGATAGGGAACCTGCGAAAAGGCCATATCAGTTGATTCTAGATCTTCCCGCAGCCATATTAGTTAAGTTAAAAACGATTATTCCCCCTAAAAAGATAGATTGGACTGTTTTAGCGTCTTGTAAGCAAAAGCAGATGAATCAGTCTCTGATTTACACGCTTTGAAGAAGCATTTCATGATTTTAGGGGCCAGTTATTGTCAGATGATACGGGCAGACATTTGTTTGTCGATAAATATGTCGCAATCTGTTACCAGGAATAGCTAGTCATCTAAAAGCTAGTGAAAGTTCATGGACTACCTTTACTCCGGTTTCTCTTTTGACTATGGCTCAGTATTATGAACGTCAGGAATTAGAAGCAAAAGGTAGCGAGGATAAAAAGATTAAAGACGAAGGTTATGTTGGCTCAAGCTTATGGTCCGCCTTTTAGAGGTAGTGATAGAGGTGGATGTGGATCTTATGGTTCTTCTTGCACTCGTTCGAATTTTTCTGTTGATCAGTGTGCGTATTGTAAGAAATTTGGGCATTGGGCTGCCGATTGTCCAGCACTACGTGTTCAGCAGTGTTCACGTGGTCGGGGACAAATGAGAAATCGTTCAGGATATTCAGGACCTAGAAGAAGCATGAATGATCATGCTAGGGTTGATGCTAATGTACGAGGGCAGGATGGGTTTAACACTTTTGATAGACGGAACCAATACCAGATGTCTAACCATGTGCAGCCTGATTTTCAAGATTCTGCTTATGCATAGGATTGCCTAGGATGGGGTAAGGAATCAGTTGAAGTTCCAGTAGATCAGAGGGGTCCCTATGTTACAGCACATGTTTTGGGTTCTACTGATCAGTTTCTGGTTGATACAGGAGCTACTCGTAGCGCCTTGTCTAAACAATTGATTCCAAGGGCTCCCCTGTCTGGCTTAACCATTACATCGATAGGTTTCGATGGACCACCTTCCCCTAGCCCATTGTCACAACCACTTGTATTTCATGTTGATAAATTTACTGCTCCATGTCCATTTTTGCTTTCTCCAAATACACCAGACAATATTGTGGGTCTTGACATGCTCAAGTATTTCAGGGCTACAATACGATGCTCTCCTGAAGGGGTGCGTGTTATTTTGAATGATTATCATCCTGTGATGGAAAGAGTTTGTCTTGTTAAAGAGGATATTGCATTAGCTTCACTCCCTAGTACTTTGTGGGCTGCTTCAGCTACTGATGTGGGACGAATGATTATTCCACCGGCACATACTAGTGTCAAGGAGGGAGCTGTAATGCCACGTTTGCCTCAATACAAAATTTCACAGGAGGGCGAAGAAGCACTCACACGAATTGTGCATGATCTTATTGCAGTTGGAGTTGTTGAGGAAGTTCTGTATAATGTTTGTAATAGTCTGATTCTGAAAAAGGATACTGATACTAGGATTTACCGATTCATTATTGATTTACGAAAAGTCAATAAGATTGTGATAGCACAATATCCTGTGGTATCTGACATCACAACACTTCTTACTTTGGTTCCCCCGACAGCAACTACGTTCTCTGTGATAGACTTGAAGAACGCTTTCTTTTCGATCCCTATTCATCCTGACAGCCGATATTTGTTTGGTTTTACTTTGAATAAATGATCATATAGATTTTGCGTTCCTCAAGGCTATACTGAGAGTCCAAGTATTTATAGTCAAGCGTTAAAACGACAACTTGATTATTTTGTTTTGCCTGAAAGTGTGGCTCTCATACAATATGTCGATGATATTTTGTTGGCAGCTGATACCCCTGAGCAATGTGAAAAGTGCACTTTGTCCTTACTTTCTTTTCTTGCTTCACACCATCATAAAGTGTCACGAAAGAAATTGCAATATTGTAGACCAAAGGTAACCTATTTAGGTCACCTTTTGTCTAAGGAGGGCTGGGCACTTGCATCAGATTGTATTCAAGCAATTTTAGACACACCAGTACCCTCTACTCAGAAAGAAGTTTGTGCATTCCTTGGTCTTACTTCTTTTTGTAGGCAATGTATATTAGGGTTTTCACACATTGTCAAACCTTTGCTAGCACTTTTGACTAAAGATACTCCAGTGCCCCTCCCATGGACAGATTAATGTGAGACTGCTTTCCGGCAGCTACGACAAGTCCTTTGTTCAGCACCAGTGTTAGGTACTCCAGATTACATGAAGCCTTTTGCACTTTACGTACATGAGAAAGATGAATGTGCATTGTCAGTTTTAGTACAGACCCATGGCGATAAGCAGCGTCCCTGTGCATATTTTTCAGCAGTACTTGACCCTGTCGCTCGAGCGTTGCCTGGCTGTTTTCATTCAGTTGCCGCAACAGCTGTGTCAATACGTCAGAGTGAAGGAATAGTTTTGTCACATAAGCTGTTGGTGTTAGTACCCCATGCGGTGGATGCTCTTTTAAATCAAACAAAGACACAACATTTAACTAGCGCTCGTATGACAGGATATGAATTGACATTGCTGGCTCTTCACATTACACTGAAGAGATGTGCAACACTAAATCCAACCACTTTGTTGCATTATCCGGTGACTCAGCCTCAGTCACAAGAAACACATGATTGTATATTCCTTACCGAAGAACAGAGTAGGTCGCTCCCCCACCTCCGCAGCGCCACCAGTGCCTGACTGCCTCCTCTCACCAACTCTCAGCTCCGCTCCAGCTGCCGTCTTGCCCGCTGGTGTCCTCCTTCTCCCGAGTGCTTGGCCCCGTGTGACTGGCTGAGTGATTGATTTCCCCCCGTTTTCTTCCGTGTATCCCGAGTGCTTGGCCCCGTGTGACTGGCTTGAGTGATTGATTTCTCCCCGTTTTCTTCTGTGTAACCCGATTGCCTGACCCCCCGTGAGTGCCCGGTCCCCCTGCCACGTTTCTCTCACCCCCGTTGTTTTCTCTCCGGCCCCCTCGCCGTTCTCTGGCCCTCGCCTCGCTTTTTGCCTCTTTTTCAACAGCTTTTGTCCACTTTTGGCCCCCTCGTCGTTCTCCAGCCTCGCCGATTTTTCCCGCCGTTTTTCGCTTTTCCCCGCCTACCCTCCCGCCGCCCACCTCCCAGCTGACCCCTCCTCCCCCAGCTACCCCATATATGGCGGCCGCTGCGAGGCGGAGGTAGCGACCCTTGACCCCAGGGTAGGTCGCTCCCCCACCTCCGCAGCGCCACCAGTGCCTGACTGCCTCCTCTCACCAACTCTCAGCTCCGCTCCAGCTGCTGTCTTGCCCGCTGGTGTCCTCCTTCTCCGGAGTGCTTGGCCCCGTGTGACTGGCTGAGTGATTGATTTCCCCCCGTTTTCTTCCGTGTATCCCGAGTGCTTGGCCCCGTGTGACTGGCTTGAGTGATTGATTTCTCCCTGTTTTCTTCCGTGTAACCCGATTGCCTGACCCCCCGTGAGTGCCCGGTCCCCCTGCCACGTTCTCTCACCCCCGTTGTTTTCTCTCCGGCCCCCTCGCCGTTCTCTGGCCCTCGCCTCGCTTTTTGCCTCTTTTTCCACAGCTTTTGTCCACTTTTGGCCCCCTCGTCGTTCTCCGGCCTCGCCGAATTTTCCCGCCGTTTTTCGCTTTTCCCCGCCTACCCTCCCGCCGCCCACCTCCCAGCTGACCCCTCCTCCCCCAGCTACCCCATATATGGCGGCCGCTGCGAGGCGGAGGTAGCGACCCTTGACCCCAGGGTAGGTCGCTCCCCCACCTCCGCAGCGCCACCAGTGCCTGACTGCCTCCTCTCACCAACTCTCAGCTCCGCTCCAGCTGCGGTCTTGCCCGCTGGTGTCCTCCTTCTCCCGAGTGCTTGGCCCCGTGTGACTGGCTGAGTGATTGATTTCCCCCCGTTTTCTTCCGTGTATCCCGAGTGCTTGGCCCCGTGTGACTGGCTTGAGTGATTGATTTCTCCCCGTTTTCTTCCGTGTAACCCAATTGCCTGACCCCCCATGAGTGCCCGGTCCCCCTGCCACGTTTCTCTCACCCCCGTTGTTTTCTCTCCGGCCCCCTCGCCGTTCTCTGGCCCTCGCCTCGCTTTTTGCCTCTTTTTCCACAGCTTTTGTTCACTTTTGGCCCCCTCGCCGTTCTCCGGCCTCGCCGATTTTTCCCGTCGTTTTTCGCTTTTCCCCGCCTACCCTCCCGCCACCCACCTCCCAGCTGACCCCTCCTCCCCCAGCTACCCCATATATGGCGGCCGCTGCGAGGCAGAAGTAGCGACCCTTGACCCCAGGGTAGGTCGCTCCCCCACCTCCGCAGCGCCACCAGTGCCTGACTGCCGCCTCTCACCAACTCTCAGCTCCGCTCCAGCTGCCGTCTTGCCCGCTGGTGTCCTCCTTCTCCCGAGTGCTTGGCCCCGTGTGACTGGCTGAGTGATTGATTTCCCCCCGTTTTCTTCTGTGTATCCCGAGTGCTTGGCCCCCGTGTGACTGGCTTTAGTGATTGATTTCTCCCCGTTTTCTTCCGTTTAACCCGATTGCCTGACCCCCCGTGAGTGCCCGTTCCCCCTGCCACGTTTCTCTCACCCCCGTTGTTTTCTCTCCGGCCCCCTCGCCGTTCTCTGGCCCTCGCCTCGCTTTTTGCCTCTTTTTCCACAGCTTTTGTCCACTTTTGGCCCCCTCGCCGATCTCCGGCCTCGCCGATTTTTCCCGCTGTTTTTCACTTTTCCCCACCTACCCTCCCGCCGCCCACCCCCCAGCTGACCCCTCCTCCCCCAGCTACCCCATATATGGCAGCCGCTTCGAGGGTGCGCAGCGGACGCGCCGCTGGCGCGCCAAAGGCGCGCCTAGGGCAAGCCCGTCTGCGCCCGTCCGCGCCTGGACCGCGCCCAACGCCCGAACCCCTGGCCCCCGCAACTCCCGCCTGACCTACGACTCCGCCACTCTCGCCAACCTCAACCCCGGCCGCACACCGGACTGCCACTGCGCCACCCCGAAACGAACCCACGGACCCTTCACCTGCAGCAACTGCCGCTTCACCTGCCAACGGACTCACACCGCTCCCGTCAAGAACGACTCCCCCGGAAGAAATCTCCACTGCATCCTGGTCAACACCCGATCCTTCCACAGGCACGCCATCGAACTGTGGAACCTCATCAACTCAACGAACCCTGACATCGCCTTCCTCACCTGGATGAACCCCTCCTCGACACCCGACATCGCCATAGCCATCCCCGACGGCTACAAAATCATCCGGAAAGACCGCACCAACCGCACCGGAAGAGGCATCGCCATCGCACACAAAAGCTCCATCCGCATTTCGACCCACACCGACGACTCACTCCCCGACGCCGAACATCTCCACTTCACCATCCACAGCGACCCCAAGACCACCCTCAGAGGCACCCTCATGTACAGACCACCAGGACCTCGCACCAAGTTCAGCGAAGACATCGCAGACTTCGTCAACCCTCACGCACTCTCGTCCACTGACTGCATCCTCCTAGGAGACCTCAACTTTCACCTGGAGAACCTCACCGACAACAACTCCACCGCCTTGCTGGACAATCTCGCCAACCTGGGACTGAAACAGCTAGTCAACACCCCCACCCACTACGCCGGACACACGCTCGACCCCATCTTCTCCTCCAGCAAACACATCACCTTCAGCCACGCCACCGAACTCACCTGGTCGGACCACAGCTGTGTCCACTTCAGCTTCAAGAAGACCACCATGCATCACCACACCCAGCAACCACCAAGAAGACACTGGAATCGTATCACCACTGAACAGCTCGCATCAACCCTCTCCCAGAACCAACCCACCAACACCACCGACCCCAACGAAGCCGCCAACAACCTCATAAGCTGGATCTCCGACTGCGCCAACCTCCTGGCCCCCCTGAAGACTCAAGCTAACACCAACAACCACAAGAAAAACTCCTGGTTCACCCCCGACCTCAAGGACTCCAAGAAAGAATGCCGCGCCCGCGAGAAGAAGTGGCGCCTCAACCAGACCGAGGAGAACATGTCAGCTCTCAAGGACGCCACCCGCCAACACCACCAACACCTCCGCGCCGCACGAAAAACAGCCTACTGGAACAGACTTGACAACAACGCCCACAACAGCAAGGAACTATTTGGCATCGTCAAAGAGCTCTCCAACCTGGACGCAGAAAACAACTCCATCCCTCCCTCACAAGACCTCTGCGACTCCCTCGCAACCTTCTTCCACCACAAGATCACCGATATATACAACAGCTTCACGACCGCCAACGCGAACCCCCCCCGGAACCCGCCACCGACATCATCACCATCCTCACCTGGAGCCCAACCACCACAGAGGAGACCACCCGCGTCATGAACTCGATCCACTCCGGATCCCCATCGGACCCCTGCCCGCACCACATCTACAACAAGGCCGACAACATCATCGCACCGCACCTCCGAGACGTCATCAACGCCTCCCTCACCACCGCCACCTTCCCGGAGAGCTGGAAACACGCAGAGCTCAACGCCCTCTTAAAGAAACCCACAGCAGACCCCACCGAACTCAAAAACTTCTGACCCATCTCTCTCCTACCGTTCCCCGCCAAAGTGATTGAGAAAATCGTCAACGCTCAACTCACCACCGCCCTGGAAACCAACGACTCCCTCGACCCCACACAGTTCGGTTCCAGGGCCAACCACAGCACCGAAACCGCCCTCATCGCAGCCACGGACGACATCAGAGCCCTGACCGACAAGGGAGAAACCGTGGCCCTCATACTCCTGGACCTCTCTGCAGCCTTCGACACGGTCTGCCACCGCACCCTGATACGCCGCCTCAGCAACGCCGGCATCAGAGGCAAGGCCCTGGAATGGATCGTTCCCTTCCTCTCCGGAAGGACTCAGAGAATCCGCCTGCCCCCCTTCAGATCCACAGCCACAGAGATCATCTGCGGCGTACCCCAAGGATCCTCCCTCAGCCCCACTCTCTTCAACGTCTACATGACCCCCCTGGCGAACATCGCACGCAAACACGGACTCGACCTCATATCCTACGCTGACGACACCCAGCTCATCATATCCCTCACCAACAACCCCACCTCAGCAAGGACCAGACTACATGACGGCATGAAGGAAGTAGCGAACTGGATGACAGACAGCCGGCTGAAACTGAACACAGATAAGACGGAGGTCCTCATCCTCGGCCTTACTCCCACTGCATGGGACGACTCCTGGTGGCCCCCCGCCCTAGGCAGCACTCCCCAACCCACCGACCACGCACGCAACCTCGGCTTCATCCTGGACTCATCCCTCTCCATGACCAGACAGGTTAACTCGGTGACCTCGGCATGCTTCAACACCCTCCGCATGCTCCGCAAAATCTTCCGCTGGATCCCCACCGACACCAGGAAGACCGTCACCCACGCCCTCGTCACCAGCCGCTTGGACAACGAGAACACTCTGTACGCCGGCATCACCACCAAGCTGCAGAGGAAACTCCAACGGATCCAGAACGCTGCTGCACGACTCATCCTGGACATACCCCGCCACCACCACATCTCCGTACACCTAAAGAGACTCCATTGGCTCCCAGTCAACAAGAGGATCATCTTCAGACTCCTCACCCACGCACACAAAGCCCTTCACAACCTCGGACCCAAACTCATCAACAACCGCGTCTCCTTCTACACTCCTCCGCGCACTCTACGCTTGACCGGACAGGCCCTGGCAGCCGTACCCCGCATCCGCAAAGCCACCGCCGGAGGAAGATCCTTCTCTTTCCTGGCAGCGAAGACCTGGAACTCTCTGCCCAGCCACCTTCGCGCCGTACCTGATCACCTCTCCTTCAGAAAGCAGCTCAAGACCTGGCTCTTCGAGCACTGACCCCCCCCCACCAGCGCCTTGAGACCCTTTATGGGTGAGTAGCGCGCTTTATAAATACGAATGATTGATTGACAAAGGGTTGTATTGATTTACAAGATACGCCCCTTCCAGATGTAGACGGGGAACTGTGGGTTGATGGGTCTTGTTTGAAGTTGCCAGACGGTACGACCTCAGCCGCATATGCAATCACCACAATACACACGGTAGTGGAGAAAGCTTGTATACCACAGAAGTCAGCTCAAGCAGCTGAACTAATAGCTTTGACACAAGCATGTGAGCTTAGTACTAACTTATGTGTGAACATTTATACAGACAGCCGCTATGCTTTTGGAGTGGCTCATGATTTTGGTTTGCTTTGAAAGGAGAGAGGCTTTCTCACATCCCACGGGATACAGATAATGCACGGAGAATTAGTGCATAACCTTGTGACTGCATTGCAATATCCAAAGAAACTAGCTATTGTGAAATGTAGTGCACACAGGAAAGTGACCGATAAGATAGGGCAAGGTAATGCTCTTGTAGACCGCGTAGCACATGAGACTGCGATGCAGCTAAGTACTACTTCTATGTATGTAGTGAAGTCACAAGCTGAACGTTGGCATAATGCTAAACAAGACATATTAGATATACAGAAATCTGCTTCTGTGAAAGAACGTGAGCAATGGTCTGAAGAAGGAGAATTGGATGATGAGGGCTGTTGGTGGAATAAGCAGATGGATAAATGGAAATTGCCTATAGCTTTTGTACAACCTATGGTTCAGATGGCACATGGGCTGGCACATGTTGGAGCTTCAACAATAACAAAGTTGCTTACGCAAGTTTGGGAGCATCCAGAAATTTCCAATACAGCTAAGAGAGTAGTACAGTCTTGTTTGATCTGTTTACAATACAATCCTGGAAAAGGGACACGTACTCCTGCGGGAGGGTTTGCTACACCAACTGCACCTTTTGAAGTTCTACAAATGGATTATATTCAGCTTGAACGCTGCAACAATTTAAAGTATGTCTTGGTGGTGGTATGTGCCTTCAGTAAATGGATAGAGGCGTACCCCACAAAGGATAATACTGCCATTACCACAGCGAAGGTGCTTTTGAAAGAATTTTTCCCTAGGTTTGGTGTTTGCAGACTTTTATGGAATGATAACGGACCTCATTTTGTTGGGGAAGTTATTAAGTATGTCCTGAAAGGATTAGGGATCAAACAGAAGTTCCATGCGGTTTTCCACCCACAATCAGCAGGGTTGGTGGAAAGGTATAATGCTACTTTGAAGCTGAAGTTAGCGAAGATACAGGCTTCCAAATCCTTAACTTGGCCGGATGCATTACCGTTGGCATTATTGTCTATTAGGTCAGTGCCACACTCTCGAATCGGCCTTAGTCCTTATGAAGTGGTTTTTGGGAGGCCAATGAACATTTGGGGAGTTCCTAAGCCAAATTCTGTATATGATGTACCTTGTGTCCTGATGAATGATTATTTGGCACAGTTAACCGACAATTTGGTTTCTATTCATCAACAGGTTTGAGAAGCACTTCCTGACAGATCTACAGGTGAAGGCCATGAACTCCGACCTGGTGACCAGGTGATGATTAAGTCCTTTGAAAGATCAAGCAGCTTGGAACCAAGGTGGCGAGGCCAGAACAGGTGCTCCTTACGACAAGGACAGCAGTTCGAGTGACGAACCGAAAGAATTGGGTCCATAGTACTCACTGCAAGAGAGTGCTACCTACCTTGGTGGAACCTGCTGTGCTGACCGATCATCAAGAGATTTTGACTACGGAGAAAGGCAGTGCTATATCACCTGACGAATCTGCAGAGGTCTTCCCGGACCATACGACTTCTGGAGTGTCGAAATATAATTGAGACGGAGGAAAGAATCTGAAATGTTTTTGAAAAAAACTGGTTGAGCTACCGCCCTGGGTTAGTGAAACGGAGAGCCAATGTGGCAAGGGGTGGGGAATCATCCATGCATTAGAGTAGTGACACCCGTCTTGGCACGTGGTGAAGAAATCAGCAGCTGCCCAGGGATAAGAGCTCCAACAATTGTTTTTAATTCATTTCTGAAAGTGTTGATCATCACTGTTGCTAAAATGAATAACAAACTGATCATTAGTACTATGGGGTTTGTTGTTGTTTTGGTGATTATAGCAATAATTCCCTGGTTTGTTGGAAAGAAGGCTCCTGCTCGTGAGTTTTTTGTTGCCACTACTCCAGTACCAGAGGATCACTATTACTTTACGCTTCCCTATCAGGAGCAGAAGCACCGTCAATCGTACTTCAATAATACTTTCATTCAGATGTTGCATCATACTCATAATGCTACAAATACTACTAACTGTTGGGTATGTGGAATGATACCTGCGCATCAAAAGAAAGGAGGAACACCTTTCATTCCTCTTCCTTTTTCACACAATGGTTCTTGTCAAGCTTGGTATACGCTTTTGTTTGCATCTGGAAAACGTACAGAGGGCAGACTTATTTTTCGCCTTAATAAAGTATGCTATCAAGACAAAGATGGGTATCCCCAAGCCAAAGGAACTAAATGGGAATGGGAAGAGTATCAACCGGACAATGTTTCAATACCATATGTCTTCACAAATATAAGAGACTCTGACAAGAAAGAACAATTTGTGATTTCTGTTACAAAAACTAAAGCAGATTTATGTATACGTAGCATTGGGCAAATTCCAGTAGGGATAAGCGATTGTACCTTGATTTTAACTATTGAGGGTGTAAATAATAGTAGTTTTACAGCTTCACATAATACATATTTTGTTTGTGGTAACTATGGATATTACCAACTACCTGTTGGGTGGTCAGGTGTGTGTTATGTATCTTTTCTATTACCCCCTGTGTTTTTGGCCCCTGCATCATATCACCGAGATTTTAAACTGTTCAATGACATCATTAAAAATAGATATAAAAGAGCAATAAGTACAAATGAGGTAGACCAAACGGATACTAGCCTGCAACAAAATGTTGATTTTAATTTAGGGTTGTTCTCCTTTGTGGGTGCTGCGTTAAACAGTAGGAAAGTGAGACAATTGACTAGGGTTGTGGAAGCTGTTACCAATCAGGCAGCTCTGGCACTTGGGAATATTACCGAGGAGCTCCAAATTACGAGGATTGTAGCGCTCCAAAATCGTATGGTACTAGATGTGATATTAGCTGACTGAGGTGGTGCATGTTACATCATTGGTAGTAGTTGCTGTGTTTTTATCCCAGATCACTCCCCTTCAGTATATGATGCAATATCTAAATTGCATAAAATTGCTGCAGAAATCCACACAGAGACTGGTACTTGGACTTTTTCTGGATGGTTTTGGGCTCTTGTTTCCGCCTGGGGCTGCAAACTACTGACTATCCTGTGTTTAATGATTGCAATATTTTTCACATGCTGTATCTGTATTCAGTGTGGTCCAATGTTCTGCTCTATGTGGATTACTGCTTGTATGCCTACCAAAAGAAATATTACAGAAATGAAAGCACAACACATGTTAGATAAGGAAATAGCTGAAATGATGAGCATAAATATACAAGATGAATATTTAGATTATCCCAGAAAGACGAATGTCTTCAGCTAATGCTGAAAAGTTTGCCTGTTGTACTTTAGCAGCGATTAGATTAAGCATTAGCAGAAGACATCTTGTATTTAGTAACTATTGTGAACATTTCGCAGAATCCATTTTGTATTCATGGCAGCCATTTTCTCTGCCACATGCTGCCATGTGCTCACCATGTGCTCTGTCCTACCTTTCTGTTAACTACTCTTGAAAATCTGCCTAGTGGCAAGTTATATTTAGCATCTCCCACTTTCGCACATGCCCAGTAAGGTCTGCAGCTGTTAGTCCTTGAAAACTGTTAGCCCCTCCTACCTGTCGGCTGTGCATTTCCACATGACCTTACATGTATGCAAGTCTTGCTTCTATAATTGTACCACCTCCTTTTAGCCCCTGCGTCGGTATAAAAGGACCATGCTCTCTCAGTTCAGTGTGCTACTTCAAACATTACCGAAGGGTGCTGTTTGAACTGTAGTACCACCTCATGAGGTTTAATAAACTTTGTCTTTTATTTCAGTTTCTGTGCCAACTTCTTCCTATATGGTCTGAGGACTTTGTGCAGAGAAAAGTGAACCCCTTGCACTAGTAGGCCTTGCTGAGGCTTACTTCAACACTTAGGTACCCAGAGCCAATAAAGGAGCTGCACCTTGCAATGGGTTTTCATTGTATACCGGGTATACAGCAATTTATTTGGTGAAATATAAAGAGTGAAAAATAGGTATCAAGGAAACCTTTGTATTTCCAAAATGGGCACATGATAAGGTGTTGCGAAGTAGTGGTTATTTGCACATCTCTGAATTCAGGGGTCCCCATACTAGCATATGAATTACAGGGCATTTCCCAAATAGTCGTCTTTTTTACACTCTGTCTTACATTTGGAAGGGAAAAATGTAGAGAAAGACAAGGGGACAATAACACTTATTCTGCTATTCTGTGTTCCCCCAAGTCTCTCAATAAAAATGGTACCTCACTTGCATGGGTAGTCCTAATTCCTATTACAGGAAACGCAACATGGACACATAACATTTTTACAATGAAATCTGACGTGTTTTTGGGAAAGTGCCTAGCTGTGGATTTTGGCCTCTAACTCAGCCGGCACCTAGGGAAACCTAGCAAACCTATATATTTCTGAAAACTAGACACCTGGGGAAATTCTGAATGGGGTGACTTGTGGGGCTCTCGACAGGTTCTGTTAAACAGGAATCCTTTGCAAACCTCACATTTTGGCAAAAAAAAAACTTTTTATTCACATTTCGGTGATAGAGAGCTCTGGAATCTGAGAGGAGCCACAAATTTCCTTCCACCCAGCATTTCCCCAAGTCTCTCAATAAAAATGGTACTTCACTTGTGTTGGTAGGCCTAGTGCCCGCGACAGGCAAAGCCATAAAACGCAACAAAGACACATCAAATTTTTACATTGACAACTGACATGTTTTTGGAAAGTGCCCCGCTGTGGATTTGGCCTCTAGCTCAGCTGGCACCTAGAGAAACCTACCAAACCTGTACATTTTTTAATACTACACACCTAAGGGAATCTAGGATGGGTTGACTTGTGGGGCTTTCACCAGGGTCTGTTACCCAGAATCCTTTCCAAACCTCAAACTTTGACAAATAAAAAATGTTTTTTCATCACATTTCGGTGACAGAAAGTTCTGGAATCTGAGAGGACCCACAAATGTTCTTCCACCCAACATTTCCCCAAGTCTCCTGATAAAAATGGTACTTCACCTGTGTGGGTAGGCCTAGTGCCCGTGACAGGAAATGCCCCAAAACACAACATGGACACATCACATTTTCCCAAAAAAAACAGAGCTTTTTTTTGTAAAGTGCCTAGCTATGGATTTTGTCCTCTAGCCCAGCTGGCACCCAGGAAAACCTAGCAAACCTGGACATTGCTGACAACTAGACAGCCAAGTGGTAACTTGTGGCGCTCTGACCAGGTTCTGTTACCCAGAATCCTTAACAAACCTCAATAATTGACACAAAAAACACTTTCCTCTCATTTCGGTGCTGCAAAGTTCTAGAATCTAAGGGGAGCCTCAAACTTCCTTCGTAGCATTCCCCCACGTCTCCCAATAAAAATGGTACCTCATTTATGTGGGTAGGCCTAGTGTGTGCAACAGGAAATGCCCCAAAACACTACGTGGACACATCAAAATTATCAAATACAAAACTACCTCATCATCATCATCATTACTTTATTCGGTACAAAGAGACCATAAAAGACATCCAATAAATAAAACATACAGGTTTCTTAATCATAAAATTACTCAAAAACGTTATTAATACATATTTCAAATACCATGAGTTGCATATATAAAGTTTAACATAGCCTGAATTATATCCACATTTCCCAGGTTATGTAAGTATAAATAAGCAAGCTGACTAGTTCTAATACTTTTAGATAAAAATAGCGGACGTAAAAACCTTTTTCTCAGAACAACATATAAAGTGCAAAATAGCATAAAGTGCAGTGTACTCTGGGGTGTCTTTCCATCACAGCGACAAGGAGGAAGGTTCTTGAACCAGGTTCCACGTACTGGAAATGCTACCAAGTAATGTAATGTATTTAAACGTAGCCTCGTGAGTAAGAACCTTTGTCGCTCGTGGTTAATAGTAGTCAAATATAGCTTTGGTTGCAATCGTTGTATCTCGTGCCTCACCAATAATCTATTTGCACCCGAGGCTGGCTCCATGACCTGGCTTTTCTGCCAATACATGTCTTTAACCTTTTTAATGTCCTGTTTTGTTAAAATATCCGGTTTAAGAAAAAATTATCCTAATCCTAAAGATAGTAGGGAGAGATGAACGTATCTAAGGCCAGGGTATATCCAGAGATCCTGATAAAGGAGGCAGTCCTGTATCACCTTTCTGCATAGAGACGCTTCTGACTTAGTCCAAATTTTACTGGTGTAGATTGGGGGACTGCTAATAGCCTTCTTAAAAATTAGTTTTCTACAATCTGGAGGCCTGAACATTCTGCATATCCCCAAACCCCAGCTCCAAATGTCGCAATAGAAAGACATTTGGAGGAAAAAACAGTCATCATTTCTTTGACAGGTTTGTGTCGGAGTCTTTTCGCAAACCTAAAAACTGCTTCTATGGCTTTTTGAAATTGTATTGAACGTATATTTACAAAAAAATTCCAATTAAAATCTACGTCAATGGGGACCCCCAGATACGTGAAATGTGGGACCTTGAGTATCTCATGCCCATCTAGAGCAAATTTTTAGTTTTTGCTAATTTGGGCCCAGTCTTCATCACAAATGACTTAGTTCTATTAATTTTAAGACCAAGGTTCCCCATAAAAATATTAAAAGCATTCAATAAAATCTGGAAGCCATTTGCTGTCCTTGAGATGAGTACAGCATCGTCCGCATACAATAGTACAGGAATTGGGGAATTATTAATGACTGGGGAATCCTTCCCCGATTGCTCCTAAAGTTTATAATGATGCAATCCCCTTGGGATGCTTTAGGGGATGGGCCAACCGAGGGGACCATTCTTACAGTTAGAATGTCCCTATAGAAATCTACCCTCCCTCCCGAATGCTTTCCTACCCAATGCGTCACTTTATTTAACAGTGATGCATGGGACTCATGGTGAGTATTTTCTAATGTAGGGAAGTTTTTCAGGAATAAAATATAGGGAGCGCATACCATCGGGATCCTCTGGCAGGCTATTTGAGTTCTTATAGTCACCTGACCCACTAAGCCTTCCCACTTGATTATGCCCCACTGAGGCTGTAAATTTATAGAATCCTGGAGTACTTCTGAGTTCAGGGATTTTAGGGCTGGGTTCTGAGCAGGAATCGGCCTGTAGTTTTGGTGCTGATGAATGGACGGGACAGGTGAGCGTACAGGGGCGGGATGATTGTTCTGGGGTTCCGCCCTCAGTAGTATGGGATTCATTGTCGTTGTGTTTGTTATAAGTTCAACCTTCTCCTCAAGAACAGCCACTCTCTCCAGAACCAATGAACACAGCTTTTTTATATCCCTGAGTTGATCTTCAATCTGGGAGAAACAGGTATTAAGAGGATCCAAGTTCTTTCTGTCTTTTGGCTGTTTTCCTATAAATTGTTTTTTTGAAGGGTTAGATAAACATTTCCTCTTTTTCTTCTCTGTTCCTGCTAAATACTTTCTGAGCTTGTTACTGTTTGTAGGAGATCGGGCTAAATCTGAAGGAGTTACTACAACGTGGGAGGGGGATTACTTGCCTACTTTTTTTTAGAGGTGGACTCTCTGGAGTTATAGGAGTAAATAAATCAATTTCCGTTGTTACACAGGGATTTCCTGTCTTTGTCTTGCCTAGTGATGATGTTACAGGCACAGTCCTTCCCTCCCCCCCACCCTTCCCTATTTTCTCAAGGGACGACTCTAAGGTAGCTTCTACTCTCCCTATCTCTGACTCAATGGCACCCATTACTGAGGTTAAATAGCTGGTTATCAACCTGTGGGGGGGAGCCTCCTGAATGGGATCCCTTCTCCCACAGTCTCCTTTGCGTTTCCCCATAAAAGGCAGACTAGTCCTTTATCAGAGGAGAAAACGCCGTGTGTTTCTTTACTGGATTTACTGGTTTTGGTGCCCTGAACTAGGGAAGAGTGAAGCTAAGTTATACTCGACTTCTATCTTCTATCTTAGGGAAATTATCCGGCCACGACTTCCTGCCACAAAAGCCACAAAATCCCCTGGAATTATAGCACAATAGTCATTGCTGTCACTTTACGCGTGTATAAGTCAACAGGGCGTGGGGGGGGACTAAATTGAAATATTTTAAATACCCCCCAAAAAATGGCGAGGGCTCCTCTCCTCCTCCCTTGCTTCAGCAGCTTTCCATGAATCAAGCTCCTCCACCGAGCCTCCAGTAGCAGAATTGAAAGGGGGGGGGCCCAGCCCAGTCTCTTCCTGGCGATGACGGGCGAAGGACGGGCCCGCCCTTGGCCCGGGATTTGCCCGGGCGCCGCCCACGCAACAACAGCATGCGCGTCCTGCGAGGCGGGAGAGCAGAGAACAGTTTAAAGGGTTCCTGCCCCTCCTCCAACAACAGCGCGCGCATCCCGCGAGGCGGGAGTGCAGAGAACAGTTTAATCCTCCAACAACAGCGTGTGCGTCCCGCAAGGAGGGAGCGCAGAGAACTGTTTAAAGGGCTCCTGCCCCTCTTCCAACAACAGCGCACGCGTCCCGTGAGGTGGGAGCGCAGAGAACAGTTTAAAGGGCTCCTGCCCCTCCTCCAACAGCATCGCGCGTGCCCCAAAACACTATGTGGACACATCAAAATTATCAAATACAAAACTACCTATTTTTGAGGTGAGGCACCTGCGTTTTAGTCCTGGGCTCAGCAGCCAACTAGGGAAACCTACTAAACCCAGATGTTTCTGAAAACTAGACACCCCGTGGATCCCTGTAGAAGGCTGGCCTGGTTTGTAGTGGGTACCTAAGGTACTTCCACCTTACACCATGTGCGGTTACCCTTATTAGTGAAATGTAGGCAGTGTTCTAGCACCTTAGGCTGTCGAGAGGTAGCTGTAGCAGAGCAGCTTAGGCTGAACTTGGAGACATGCAAAACTCCTGCAATACCACTATAGTTACTCAGCACGTATACACAATAAAAGACAATACTCAGTGTTACCAAACATAAAGGTCCTTTATTTTAGTGACACAAGGCCAGAAATATAGAGACAATACTCCTTCTGGAAGTAAGTATTATACACAATATATACACTAGAGACCAAAATCAGGTAAGTAAATAGTTGTAGAATAGTGCAAACAGTGGAAAATACAATAGAATGCAATAGGCATAGGGGCAACACAAACCATATACTAAGAAAGTGGAATGTTAATCACGAACTCTGCCCCAAGGCAAGTGTAGTGTGTAGAGGGGCGCTGGGATTGTAAGAACACCAAAGGTAAGTAAAATACCCCACCCCTGGTTTCCTCAGGACACACTACAAGTCGTTATAAGAGTTATTGCAAGAACCAAGCAAGACTGCAAGCAACAAATGGTGGAGTCCTGGTCCTGAAGACCTGTGAAGAGAGGAGACCAAGTCCAGAAGTTGCTGAAGATTCCAGGAAGGACAGGAGCCCCAGCCAACCTAGAAGATGGTGCAAAAGAGGATTCTCCTATTGGAAGAAATCTGCAGAAGAGCACCAAAGAAGATAGCTGCGGGTTCCTGCGTGATGCAAAGGATGTCCCACGTCGAGATGTTGGATGCAGGTGAGATGCAGCACTGGATTCATCCAAAAAGCCTTGGTTCAAGCAATGTTACGGTTTGCGTGAAAATGGTGCTGCATGGACCGAGGAGGGACCTGGGGGGCCTCAACTGAGACTGAGGAGGCAGAGGGGCTACCAACACTGGAGGGAACCCACAGATGACCAGGCACCTACTTGGTCAGCAGTACCAAATGACTGATGCACATAACAACATTTTTAGCCACCCCATGGCTGCTGTGAATCTCAACTGGGGGGGAGGTTACTAGTCCAAGGAAAGTTGTGGTAGCCACTGATTTACCTGTAGACTGCTTACTAGGCAATTTATTTGGAGACGTCACCTTGGGCTGAAATGAAGTTGGAGGCTCATGCAGCAATGATGGGCATTCCAGGGCATTTCTTTGCTCTCACAAGGGCTCAGGCCCAGAAGCAAGGAGGACAGGGAAACGTGGATCCTGGAAAAATGGACCAAGTTCTCCCAAAAGCTAGGGGTAGAAAGGGTAAATCCTTGCCCACTATCCCTCCCTCTCCAGAAGATTCCCCTTTTGAGGAAGATGAATCCTCTCCCTGTGCAGAACCTACACCAGATGAGCTGGCAGCTGACACTGCTGAGCTTGTGGGTGCAGGGAGGGCGTGCTAGGGAAGAGCTGAGTGTAGCACAGCAGACCTGTCCCACACTAGAGGGCTTAAGACAGCAAGCTGTCAAACAGCAGAATGGGGATATCACTGATAGCCATAAAGGCCCTCATTACAACCCTGGCAGTCGGTGGAGAAATGACGGTAATACCGCCAACAGGCCGGTGGAAAAAAAATGGCATTACAAGCATGGCGGTGACCGCCATGCCAAACCGCCACTTCTCCACTCCCACCTCCAGGGTGGTAACGACCGCTGGGCTGGAGACTTCTGTCTCCAGACCAGCAGCTGTCACTACACCGCTGGCGGTATCACGACCCCGCATAGCGCCATGAATTTCGTGGGGTTCTGTAACCCAACAAAATCCATGGCGGTAGGCACTATCAGTCCCAGGGAATTCTTTCCCTAGCACTGATAGGGGTCTCCCCCTCCCCACCGAGTCCTCCCCCCACACCCCTGATTCTCCTACCACCCCCCAAAGGTGGGAGGACCCCCCTCCCCACCCCCCCAACATTGACACACACCCCCTACACGCACACATACACTACAACTACACATACCTGCACACATACAAACACATTCCAACAGACATACACACAGACATACAAGCACACATACTCACAGACATACACGCACACATACTCACAGACATACATGCACACATACTCACAGACATAAAAACAGACAGACATGCACACATTTTCCAAACACACCACACACCCCCACATGCATACACGCACTCACACACCCCTCTACACACTCACACGCACACCCCCATGCACGCACACAACACCCCTTCACCCCCCTCCCGTAACGGATGATCACCTTACCTGGTCGGGTGATCCTCCAGGAGGAAACGGGATACATGGGGACTGCTCTGCTGCCAGCTCCCCATCACCAGAACACCGCCACACCGAGTCATGGAACGTGATTCGATGGGCGGTGTTCTGATGACGTGGCGGTGGAGCAGCCGCCACTTCCCCACCGAACACCAGTATGGCTGCTGGCGGCTCTCTTTCCAAATAAGGGCGGAGGGCTGCCAGCAGTCATAATACGCTGTACGGAAAACCACCTGCACTGGCGGTCTTCAGCACGGCGGTACCTCGACGGTCTTGCTGAAAGATCACTGAGGTTAAAATGAGGGCCAAAGTCTATTGGGAAGATAACCTCCTCTACACTGGGTCAAGGGACCCTAAACCTGGAGCTGCCAGGAGATTGGTCATCCCTCTGCAGTATAGGGAGTATCTTCTGACTTTGGCTCATGATATTCCTTTGGCTGGGCATTTGGGCCAGAGTAAAAATTGGGACAGACTTGTTCAATTGTTTCACTGGCCTCACATGTCAGAGGACACCAAGGAGTTTTGTCGCTCCTGTGTGACCTGCCAAGTCAGTGGCAAGACTGGTGGCACACCTAAGGCCCCCTTAATTCAACTCCTAGTGGTTGGTGTGCCCTTTGAGAGGGTAGGGGTTGACATTGTTGCCCCATTGAGCCTCCAACAGCTTCAGACAATAGGTTTATCCTTGTGATAGTGGACCATGCCACTAGGTATCCTGAAGCTATACCCTTAAGGACCACTACAGCCCCGGCAGTGGCAAAAACCCTCCTGGGAATCTTTTCCAGAGTGGGTTTCCCTAAGGAAGTGGTGTCAGACAGAGGTAGTAACTTTCTGCATACCTCAAAGCAATGTGGAAGGATTGTGGTGTAACCTACAAGTTCACTACTCCTTATCATCCACAGACAAATGGTCTGGTTGAGAGGTTTAATAAAACTCTCAAAGGCATGAATATGGGACTCCCTGAAAAACTCAGAAGAAGATGGGTTGTCCTGTTGCCATGCCTGCTTTTTGTTTATAGGGAGGTACCCCAAAAAGGAGTGGGCTTTAGCCCGTTTGAACTCCTCTTTGGTCACCCTGTAAGAGGTCCCCTTGCTCTTGTAAAGGAGGGTTGGGAACAACCTTTAAAAGCTCCCAAGCAAGACATTGTGGGTTATGTACTTGGCCTGAGATCTAGGGTGGCTGAGTACATGAAAGATGCCAGTAAAACATTCAGGCCAGCCAAGAGCTCCATAAGCAATGGCATGGCCAGAAGGCTGTCCTAACCTAGTACCACCCAGGGCAGAAGGTGTGGGTATTGAAGCCTGTGGCCCCAAGAGCACTCCAGGACAAATGGAGTGGACCCCATCTCATAGTAGAAAAAAAGGTGAGGTCACCTATTTGGTAGACCTGGGCACTGCCAGAAGTCCCCTTAGGGTGCTTTATGTCAACCGCCTGAAACCTTATTATGATAGGGCTGACTTAACCCTGCTCATGGCAACTGATGAGGGGCGGGAAGAAGAGAATGACCCTCTCCCTGACCTCTTCTCCACCATTGAAGCTGATGGCTTAGTGGAGGGAGTTGTGCTTGCAGATTGCCTTACTGCTGAGCAGAATGACAACTGCATAAGTCTCCTAGACCAGTTCTCTGACCTCTTCTCACTGATCCCAGGCACAACTACCTGGTGTGAGCACACAATCGACACTGGAGACAGTTTACCTGTCAAAAGTAAGATTTATAGGCAGCCTGAACATGTCAGAGATTGCATTAAACAAGAGGTACAGAAAATGTTATAACTGGGAGTGATTGAACCTTCTGAAAGCCCAAGGGCTAGCCCAGTGGTGCTTGTCCCAAAACCTCACAGTAAAGATGGGAAAAAGGAAATGAGGTTTTGTGTGGACTATAGAGGTCTCAATCAAGTAACCAAAACTGATGTTCAACCTCTACCTAGGGCAGATGAGCTCATAGACACACTGGTTTCTGCCAAGTATCTAAGCACTTTTGACTTAACTGCAGGGTAAGTCAGAAGATGCTAATCCTAAAACAGCATTTTCAACCATTGGAAAGCACTATCAGTTCACTGTTATGCCCTTTGGCTTGAAAAATGCACCTGCCACTTTTCAGAGGTTGGTGAACACAGTCCTCCAAGGATTGGAAACCTTTAGTGCAGCATATCTAGATGATATAGCTGTCTTTAGCGCCACCTGGGATGATCACCTGGTCCGCGGAACGTTTTGGAGGCCCTGCATAAGGCACGCCTTACTATCAAGGCTTCAAAGTGCCAGATAGAGCAGGGGAAAGTGGTTTAGCTGGGCCACATGGTAGGTGGGGAACAGAGTGCTCCACTCCAGGGGAAGATCCAAATCATTATGGAATGGGCTCCCTCTACAACTCATACCCAGGTGAGAGCCTTCCTAGGCCTCACAGGGTACTACAGGAGGTTCATAAAGAATCATGGCAGTATAGCTGCCCCTCTTAATGACCTCACATCCAAAAAGATGCCTAAAAAGGTATTATGGACAGCTAGCTGTCAAAAGGCTTTTGATGAGTTTAAACAGGCCATGTGCTCTGCACCTGTCCTAAAAAGCCCTTGTTACTCCAAGAAATTCATAGTCCAGACTGATGCTTATGAATTAGGGGTAGGGGCATGTGATAGGCTATGGGTGGTACAAAAAGGGTCTGAGTCTTGTTGAGGGTGAAAATAGAACAAATTAATTTTTATTGATATTGGTGCAGTATTCTACTTTATGTGTTTAAAGATAGATCGTGGTGTTTCCTATAGTCTCTGTTAATTGTCTTGTTCTTTGGTTCTTCTTCTAGGTTCGTTGATCCTCTGGTCCTTGTTCCTCCCGGGATTGCCGGAAAAGAAAACAGAGGAAAAAAAAACTTGGGTAAGTATATTTTTTTTTGTTGGGCGTTTTATGGTTTCTTTTCAAAAAGGGTGCATGCAGGGAGGGATTCTTCGGTGTGACTGGGTGAAGGGAATTGTGAGGATATGGAGTAGTCCTGAAGACGCGTTCTGTCTCTTCTTCACAATAGACAGAAGTACTCACAAACGTGCTCCCTGTGCTCACTAGTGCTTTCCCTTGTCCCGCCTCCCCGATTTCCTACTCCCTTGTGCCCCTGTTTATTCCGTTACGTCCCTCCTCCCTAGGAGGGACCGTACCTTGAAAAGCCACGACCCTCCTGGGTCATGGCGGGTTCCTTTTGCCTTCCTCTCTCCTTCTCTGGGGACAGCCGTTCCGTCTTCCTCTCGGTTCGGTAGAGTCTGGGAGTCGCCTTCTGCTCCGGGATCCGATCGACTTTCTCCCTCCAGCGCGTCCTTCTCTGCTTCTTCCTCTCCTCCCGCATAGTCCGTCGGCAGTTTTAGGTCCCTCGACGTGAACTCTACCCCCGTGAAGTCTGAAAGCGTTCCCATGTTACCATGGGAACGTGGAAATGACTCGTCCGAGGTGCCAGGGCGGGGCCAGCCTTGGGAAATGGAAGACGCGGTCGCGGAGACCTGTCTACACTCCCCATCCCACGATCGGGAATGGTATAGGACCGACGAGGAGGGGAACCGGGACAGGTAATCGGCGGGACCCTGCTGTGACCCCGGGATGTGGCGGACCTGGAAAGTAAAAGGTTGGAGCTCAAGGAACCACCGTAACACTCTAGAATTGGAATCCTTATGAGAGGCCAACCAGGTGAGAGGGGCGTGGTCGGTATAAAGCACGAAAGGTCTGCCCAGAAGGTAGTATTGCAAGTTTTCAACAGCCAATTTAATGGCGAGGCACTCCTTTTCTATAGTGGGGTAATGGCATTCCCTGGGGAGGAGTTTTCTACTGATAAAGACAATGGGGTGATCAAGGCCTTCGTCGTCGGGTTGGGTGAGGACCGCACCTAGGCCGACGTTAGAAGCGTCAGTATAGAGGTGGAATGGCCGGGAGAAGTCAGGGCACTTCAGTACTGGGTCAGTTGTAAGGGACTTTTTTAAGAGCTCGAAACTAGTACTTTGGGACTTTGAGAATGGGGCCAGCGTGGAGGGCCGTTGTTTGGCTAGGAGGTCAGTGAGAGGGGCGGCAATTGTAGAATACTGGGTTATAAACCTGCGATAATAGCCGACTAACCCCAAAAAGGATCGCAGGTCTTTCTTGGTTTTTGGCTTTTGTACCTGCATTATGGCTTCAATTTTATTTTTTTGTGGTTGGATGGTTCCGTTACCTATCACATAACCTAGATAGGATATTTCCGTGTTCCATAGTGTGCATTTTTTTGGGTTAGCTGTCAGTCCGGCTTCCGTTAGGGCAGTGAACACCTCATGGAGATGATGTAAGTGATCGAGCCAAGTGTCACTAAAAATGACAATGTCATCCAAGTATGCTGCTGTAAATTCATGGAAGGGCTTTAAAAGCCGATCCATCAAACGTTGGAAGGTAGCTGGGGCACCATAGAGACCGAAAGGTAATACTGTGAAGTGATATAGGCCGGAGTGTGTTGAAAAAGCTGTTTTCTCTTTATCCTCAAGTGCAAGGGGAATTTGCCAGTACCCCTTTGTTAAATCAAGTGTGGATAGGTATTTTGCTTTCCCTAATTTCTCTAAGACATCATCGACTCGAGGGATAGGATACGTGTCAAAGAGTGATATGTCATTAAGTTTGCGGAAATCAATACAGAATCTAACGGACCCGTCAGGTTTTGGGACGAGTACTACCGGGGAACACCATGGGCTCACAGAGGGTTCAATTACCCCCAGAGCTAGCATTTCCTCTATTTCTTTCTCAATGATGTGTTTCCGGACTTTGGGTATACGATAGGGTCGAAGACGGATGGTCTGACCCTCGGGGGTTCTTATTTGGTGCTGGATTAAAGAAGTTTGCCCTGGTGTTTCAGAAAAAAAACTTGAGTGTTGTTGTAAGAGGGTGGATAGTTGTAAACTCTCAGTTTTAGTAAGAGAACCATTTATGCTTGGGCTTTCAGCCGATTTCTGGTTCCCCAGAGGATAGAGTTCTATCTCAACCTCGGTGGACGGTGAAATAAGAAATCCAGTAGCTAATCTGTTATCGTTGTCCTCTGGTTGTTCCCATTTCTTCAATAGGTTTATATGGTATATTTGGGTTCTTTTTGGTTGTGCACTTAATTCTATGAGATAGGTGACAGGTGACACTGCTCTGATAACTCTGTAGGGCCCTTGCCATTTGGCCAATAGTTTATGCTCTGATGTTTGTCGCATTATAAGAACTTGGTCATTCGGGAGGAAGGACCGTAATTTACTTCCCTGGTCGTAATAAGTCTTTTGATTAGTTTGGGCTTTCTCGAGATGTTCACGTACATCTTCCCATAAGGTTTGAAGATGAGTTTTTAAGTTGTGAACGTATTCTAATAAGGGTTTCCCTTCCTCTCCTTCCTCTTCCCAGGTTTCTGCCGCCATGTCTAGAAGACTACGTGGTTGCCTTCCGAAAACTAATTCAAAAGGACTATGTCCTGTAGAGGATTGCTCGTGAGTCCGGATGGCGTATAGGACCAGGGGTAATTTCTGGTCCCAGTCCTTTCCGGAGTCGTCTACTATTTTCCTTAATAGAGTTTTTATGGTACGGTTATAGCGTTCCACTAAACCGTCCGTTTGGGGGTGGTATACCAACGTTTTTATGTGAGTGATCCCTAATAATTTACATATTTGTTTCATCAGAGTTGACATGAAAGGGGTGCCTTGATCCGTGAGGATTTCTTGGGGAAAACCTATCTGGGAAAAGAACGTTATCATGGCTTGTTACACCGTTTTCGTTCTCATACTGGATAAGGGGATTGCTTCTGGATATCTCGTAGCATAGTCTACTAGGACTAGAACGTACGTGTGTCCTCTTGATGAAGGCAATAAAGGGCCGACTAAATCCATACCCACCCGGCTAAAGAGAACCTCAATAATAGGTAGGGGATGTAAGGGGGCTTTCTTGGGTATTCTAGGTTCTGTCAGTTGGCACCTAGGACATTGAGAACAGTATTTCCTGATATGGGCATAGACGCCCGGCCAATAGAATCTCCACAGGAGATACTCCTCAGTCTTTTCTCTACCATAGTGGCCACCCCCTGGCTGATTGTGGGCTAAGAACAGAACTTGGGTTCGATAAGGTTCAGGCACCACTAACTGTCGTTTTGTTTCTCCTGAGGTAGTCGTGGTAAGTCTATAGAGAAGGTTCTTCTGTATAAAAAAATAAGGACCCACCTCGTTGGTAGCTTCTCTTTTGGCTGTATTCCAGGCATGTGTGAGAGTAGGGTCCTGTCTCTGACTATCTCTAAAGGAGCCAGTTGTGTCATGTATTTCCGCTACCACTTTTCCAGGATTTGACTCTTCTCTGGCCTCCTGATATTTTAGTTTCTCATGTCTTTTTTCCCTTCGGGTTAGTTTTCTGGGACTCGGAGGACACTCAATAAAGCAGTCCGAAAATGGTGCTTCAGTCCACCAGTCGGGGACCTCCTTTTGTAATCGGGTTTGATCTAGGAGATTATAGAACCGGATATAATCAGTCCCAATAATACAGTCCTCGATCAACCGGTCCATTACTCCTACTGGGAGGAAGTCTCGATACCCACCCCATTCCATCTTGACTAATGCTACAGGGTATTGTTCCTTGTCGCCATGTATGCAACAAATAGTGACCCACTGGTTCGGGGCTAGGTCCCTCGGATCCACTAAGTCTCTTCGGATTACGGATTGACTACAACCCGAATCAACCAATGCAGAGATAGGATTTCCGTTTATCTTGATATCTTGTTTGAATTTGGCGTTTCCCTTGCCTGTACATAATACCCTGCGTCGGGTGACCCCGATTTCCATGGGTTCGACTCCCTCGTTTTTCCTGGGGCATACTCTGGCTATGTGGCCCCACTCCCCACAATTAAAACATTGTGGTTGCTGCATCGGACTCCCCTCCCCGTGTTTGTGGTGCCCGGGCTCTTCTAGTGGATATCTTGGTGTTAACTTAGGAGGGGTCGGTATCGTTTTCGTGGTCTGCCGGGGTTGTAGGAGTTTAACATCCGTAGATCAGTGGTAGGCACAGGCCAAATCTATGGCGAGTTCCGTATCGACCTTCGGATGTTGCCTTATCCAATTCCGAGTACTATATGGGAGAGAGTCTAAGTACTGCTCCAAAATAATCGTTTTTATGACGTCTTCTCTGGTAGTTCCTAGGGGTCCCAACCATTTTAATCCCAGATCTTTCACCCTGAAGTAAAAAGTACGAGGATCTTCGTTCTGCCCCCATTTCACTTTCCGAAACTTCATTCTGTAATATTCCACGTCATGTCCTACTCTTTCAAGAATACTCCTTTTAATATCCTTATAAGGGGTGGTACCACCCGGATTAGCGGCCTGGTAGGCTGTCTGTAAAATCCCCGTGAGCAGTGGCGCGATATACTGGCCCCACCGTTCCTCCGGCCATTGAGCGGATGAGGCCACGCGTTCAAAATTCGTGAAGAAGGAGTCCGGATCTTCTCCTTCTTGAAATTTTTGTAAGACAGAACTCGGCACATTGGGGTGAACTTTGCTGGCAGCTGTGGTGTCTGTTAATTTCTGTAACGCAGTCTCATGTACGAGCTGGTTATTAGCCATGATCGTAGCTTGGCTTTTTAGCGCTGTTTGGAGTGCCTCTCTGTCTTCCTTTGCTTCCCATTGGTGGGCCTCCCAGACCAGTTGTAGGTGGCGCTGTCCCTCTGCTAGCTGTTTAATCATGTCTTCTAGGGTTGGTTTTTCACCCATGTTATATACCGGCCCGTAGCCTTTGGGATACCAAAATCCCACTTCTGACACCACTGTGATAGGCTATGGGTGGTACAAAAAGGGTCTGAGTCTTGTTGAGGGTGAAAATAGAACAAATTCATTTTTATTGATATTGGTGCAGTATTCTACTTTATGTGTTTAAAGATAGATCGTGGTGTTTCCTATAGTCTCTGTTAATTGTCTTGTTCTTTGGTTCTTCTTCTAGGTTCGTTGATCCTCTGATCCTTGATCCTCCCGGGATTGCCGGAAAAGAAAACAGAGGAAAAAAAAACTTGGGTAAGTATATTTTTTTCGTGGGGCGTTTTATGGTTTCTTTTCAAAAAGGGTGCATGCAGGGAGGGATTCTTCGGTGTGACTGGGTGAAGGGAATTGTGAGGATATGGAGTAGTCCTGAAGACGCGTTCTGTCTCTTCTTCACAATAGACAGAAGTACTCACGAATGTGCTCCCCGTGCTCACTAGTGCTTTCCCTTGTCCCGCCTCCCCGATTTCCTACTCCCTTGTGCCCCTGTTTATTCCCTTACGTCCCTCGTCCCTAGGAGGGACCGTACCTTGAAAAGCCACGACCCTCCTGGGTCGTGGCGGGTTCCTTTTGCCTTCGTCTCTCCTTCTCCGGGGACAGCCGTTCCGTCTTCCTCTCAGTTCGGTAGAGTCTGGGAGTCGCCTTCTGCTCCGGGATCCGATCGGCTTTCTCCCTCCAGCGCGGCCTTCTCTGCTTCTTCCTCCCCTCCCGCATAGTCCGTCGGTAGTTTTAGGTCCCTCGACGTGAACTCTACCCCCGTGACGTCTGAAAGCGTTCCCATGTTACCATGGGAACGCGGAAATGACTCGTCCGAGGTGCCAGGGCGGGGCCAGCCCTGGGAAATGGAAGACGCGGTCGCGGAGACCCGTCTACAGGGCAGTTCTATCAAAGCTTAACACTGAGGGCCAGTATCAACCTGTTGCTTTCATTAGCAGGGGGTTGGCCCCTAGAGAAAATTGTTGGTCTGCCATAGAGAGGGAGGCCTTTGCTGTGGTCTGGGCACTGAAGAAGCTGAGACCATACCTATTTGGTACTCACTTTATTCTTCAGACAGACCACAAACCTCTATTATGGCTTAAACAAATGAAAGATGAAAACCCTAAATTGTTGAGGTGGTCCATAGACCTGGTAGTACCCACTCAAATGCAGATGGACTATCCAGATATTTCCACTAAGACAATGAAGACTCATCTGGGCAAGGTTAGCCTTATTGTCCCTCGTTTGGAGGGGTGTTATGTAGGAAGGTACCATCTTCCTTGGCATGTTACCCCCATTTTTACCTGTATTTCAGTATGTTTTTGCCTGTCTCACTGGGATCCTGCTGGTCAGGACCCCAGTGCTCATAGTTTATGGCCTAATGTGTATGTCTGTGTAGTGCTTGACTGGGTCACTTGCGCTCTGCTAATCAGAACCTCAGTGCTTATGCTCTCTCTTCTTTTAAATTTGTCACTGTAGGCTAGTGACTTAATTTACCAAATTTAATTGGCACACTGCCCCCCCCCCAGTCCCTAGTATATGGTACCTAGGTACCCAGGGCATTGGGGTTCCAGGAGATCCTTCTGGGCTGCAGCATTTCTTTTGCCGCCCATAAGGAGCTCAGACAAACCTTTTCACAAGACTGCCGCTGCAGCGTGTGTGAAATAACGCACACAGTATTTCACAGCCATTTTCACTGCACTTAAGTAACTTATAAGTCACCTATATGTCTAACCTTCACTTGCTGAAGGTTAGGTGCAAAGTTACTAAGTGTGAGGGCACCAAATCTGGTATTGTGGAGCCAATTCCATGCATCCAGGAGGCTTCACTATGGACCCCCAGTACTGCCAAACCAGCTCTCTGAGGTTTGCACTGCAGCTACAACTGCTGCCACCTCACAGACAGGGTTCTGCCCTCCTGGGGTCTGAGCAGCTCAGTCCCAGGAAGGCAGAACAAAGCATTTCCTCTGACAGCAGGGTGGTACAATCTCTCCCTTTGGAAATAGGTGTTACAGGCTAGGGAGGGGTAGCCTCCCCAAGCCTCTGGAAATGCTTTGAAGGGAACAGATGGTGCCCTCCTTTCATAAGCCAATCTACACAAGTTCAGGGACCCCTGACCCCTGCTCCCCTGTCCATCAACACCCCAGGGGTTTTGCCCAGACTCCTCCAGTGTGTCCCAGACTTCAGCCATCCTGTTTTGCAAGGTGTGGTGGCACTCTGGAGGGATCTAACTGGCCAATGTCAGCAGGTGACATCAGAGATCCCTCCTGATTGGTCCTCACCAGAAAAGGTAGCCAATTCCCCTCTCAGGGCTCTTTAGGGTCTCTCCTGTGGGTTCTCTTCAGATGCTACTTGCAGGTTTCCAGCAGGAATCCTCTGCAACTACTACTTCATCCTCTGACCTCGGATCAACCGCGGTCTGCTCCAGGAACCACTGTAACAGCAACAAAGTATCCACAAGGGATACTTTTCTTCTGCAACTTCAGCTCCAGTCAGCAACTGCAACAGTTTCCATGGTGTGTACGCTCTGAGGACTCCCTGTCTTCATCCTGCACCAGAAGAACCGAAGAAATCTCCTGTGGGGTGAAGGAGTCAATGCCCTGCTCACGCAGGCACCTTCCAAGACGACGACCGGTACTCCTGGACTCCTCTCACAGCGACAAGCGTGCTCCGAGAAATATGGAGGGTGGACCCCATCGACACAGACTGTCCTGAGGTCCTGCTGTCCCAATTTGGAGGAGGTAAGACCTTGCCTTCCCTGAGAGCGACAGTACCCCTGTGCTCCGCGTATTCTTCACCTCCTGAGGCCTCTGTGCACTATTTGCAAAATTCCTTTATGCACATCCTGGCCCAGGTCCCCAGCACTCCATCATCTGATGCTCAACTCACTGAGTTGACCTTCGGCGGCATGGGACCCTTCTTTGTAGTTCTGCACCAACTGTGTTTTCACCTCCTTTGTCCCCATATCCTGGGACTCCCGTGGGTGCTGTCTGGTATCCTGAGGGCTCTCTAAAGTGTTGAGAGCCCCCACTTCCGCTTCATACAGAGTTGAGGACCCCAGGTCCCTCCTGGGTCCAGCCAGCGTCATTTTGACAAAAAACACAACTTTGTTGTAACCAAGGCTTGTTGGCGACTTCGAACATGAAATCACATCTGCATCCATCTTCTCGTCGTGGGACATCCGTTGCATCCTGCAGGAGCCAACTGGCATCTTCCTAGGGTGCATTTCTGCAGTCTTCGTCCAACCAGGGACTCTTCCTTTGCAACCTTTTCTGAGTTGGCAGGGGCTGCTGTCCTTCCTGGAACTTCTTTCGACTTCTGGACTTGGTCCCCTTGTTTTGCAGGTTTTCAGGTCCAGGAATCCAGCCGATGTCGTTTGCAGACTTGGTTGGTTATTGCAGTAATCCAAATCACGAGGTGTAGTGTGTCCTAAGGAAACTTGCAGTACTTTACACCTGCTTTTCTGGGCTCTGGGGGGGGGGGGTAATTTACTTACCTTTACTGTATTATTACTCTCCCAGCGATTCTGCTCACACTACACTTGTCTAGGGGGGAATTTGTAATTCGCATTCCACTGTCTTAGTATAAGGTTTGTGTTGCCCCTAGACCTATTTTCTCCCATTGCCTTCTATAGCATTTCCTATTGTTTGCACTATCCTATGTCTAATTACTTACCTTATTTTGGTTTCTAGTGTATATATTGTGTATTATACCTATCTCCGGAAGGGGTATTGCCTCTAAGATATTTTGGGCCTTGTGTCACCCAAATAAATACCTTTATTTTTGGTAACACTGAGGGGGTCATTCTGACTTCGGCGGGCGGCGGAGGCCGCCCGCCAAAGTTCCCCCGACAGAATACCGCAGCGCGGTCAAAAGACCGCCGCGGTAATTCTGAGTTTCCCGCCAGAAGGCCGCCCGCCCGCCCAGCGGGAAACCCCCTTCCACGAGGATGCCGGCTCCGAATGGAGCCGGCGGAGTGGAAAGGGTGCGACGGGTGCAGTTGCACCCGTCGCGATTTTCAGTGTCTGCTATGCAGACACTGAAAAACTTTGTGGGGCCCTGTTAGGGGGCCCCTGCACTGCCCATGCCAGTACAGGGGCCCCCAGGGGCTCCACGACACCCGTTCCCGCCAGCAAGGTTCTGCCGGTCAAAACCGTCAGGACCAGGATGGCGGGAAGGGGGTCGGAATCCCCATGGCGGCGCTGCCTTCAGCGCCGCCATGGAGGATTCCTCAGGCCAGGGGAAAACCGGCGGGAAACCGCCGGTTTCCCTATTCTGACCGCGGCTTTACCGCCGCGGTCAGAATTGGCCTGGATGCACCGCCAGCCTGTTGGCGGTGCATCCGCGGTCCCCGGCCCTGGCGGTCTATGACCGCCAGGGTCGGAATGACCCCCTGAGTATTGTCTTTACTTGTGCATAAGTACTGTGTAACTATAAGTGGTATTGTATGAGCTTTGCATGTTTCCTACTTCAGCCTAAGCTGCTCTACTATAGCTACCTCTATCAGACTAAGCTGCTAGAACACTACTACTTCACTAATAAGGGACAACTGGACCTGGTATAAGGTGGAAGTACCCAAGGTACCCACTACATACCAGGCCAGCCTCCTACATGTACCCATCTCATTGTGGAGAAGAAACGTGAGGTCACCTACCTAGTAGACCTTGGCACTGCCAGAAGTCCCCTTAGGGTATTTCATGTCTACCGCCGTAAACCTTATAATGATAGGGCAGACTTAACCCTACTCATGGCCACAGGTGAGGGGCAGGAGGAAGAGAGTTACCCTCTCCCTGACCTCTTCTCCAACACTGAAGCTGATGACGTAGTGGAAAGTGTGGTGCTTGCAGACTGCCTCACAGCAGAGCAGAGAGAGTACTGCAAAAACCTACTAGGCCAATGTTCTGACCTCTTTTCTCTCATACCTGGTACAACTACCTGGTGTGAACATATAATTGATACTGGAGACAGTTTTCCTGTCAAAAGTAATATTTATAGGAAGCCTGACCATGTCAGACACTGTATTAAATTTGAGGTGCAGAAAATGTTGGACCTAGGAGTTATTTACACCCTCTGATAGCCCCTTGGGCAGCCCAGTGGTGCTTGCCCCAAACCTCATTGCAAAGAAGGAAAGAGAGAAATGTGGTTTTGTGTGGACTATAGAGGACTTAATACTGTGACAAAAACAGATGCTCACCCTGTAGCCAGGGCAGATGAGCTCATAGATAAATTGGCTTCTGCCAAGTATCTATGCACCTTTGATCTGACTGCAGGGTATTGGCAGATCAAGTTATCAGAGGATGCTAAAGCAAAAACTGCATTTTCTACTGTAGGAGGGCATTATTAGTTCACAGTTGTGCCCTTTGGTTTGAAAAATGTACCTGGCACTTTCTAAAGGCTGATGAAAAGTTCCCCAAGGCTTGGAAGCTTATAGTGCAGCTTACTTACATGACATTGCTGTATTTAGCTCCACCTGGGATGACCACCTGGTCCACCTGTGGAACGTTTTGGAGGCCCTGCAAAAGGCAGGCCTCACTATCAAGGCCTCATAATGCCAGATGGAGCAGGGGAAAGTGGTTTAGCTGAGCCACCTGGTAGGTAGATAACAGTTAGGACCACTACAGGGGAAGATCCAGACAATTATGGACTGGAGTCCCCCCACTACTCAGACCCAGGTCAGGGCCTTCTTAGGTCTCACTGGGTATTACAGGATGTTCATTAAGAACTATGGCTCCATTGTTGCCCCTCTTAATGACCTCACTTCCAAAAAGATGCCTAAAAAGATATTATGGACAGCCAGCTGTCAGAAAGCTTTTGAGGAGCTTACGCAGGCTTTGTGTACTGCACCTGTCCTAAAAAGTCCAAATTACTCCAAATAATTCATTGTCCAGACATATGCTTCTGAACTAAGGGCTGGGGCAGTGTTATCACAACCTAACTCAGAGTGCCAGGATCAACCTGTTGCTTTTATCAGTAGAAGGTTGACCCTTAGAGAAAAGTGTTGGTCTTCCATAGAGAGGGAGCGTAGGAGGCTGGCCTGGCTTACAGTGGGTACCTGATGGTACTTACACCTTGTGCCAGGTCCAGTTATCCCTTATTAGTAGATTAGAAGTGTTCTAGTAGCTTAGGCTGAGAGAGGTAGCTATAGCAGAGCAGCTTAGGCTGAACTAGGAGACCTTCAAAGCTCCTACTATACCACTTATATCATATAGCACTATATCATGAGAAACACAATACTCGGAGTTACTAAAAATAAAGGTACGTTATATTAGTGACAATATGCCAAAAGTAACTCAGAGGATATACTCCCTTAGGAGGTAAGTAAAATACACAAAATATACACACAAACCAAAATCAGGTAAGTAAACACTTAGAAAAGTAGTGCAAACACTGTCGAACACAATAGAATGCAATAGGAGACAACGGGCTTAGAGGCAACACAAACCATATACTCCAAAAGCGGAATGCGAACCACGAATGGACCACAGGCCTAGTGTAGTGTGTAGGGGGTCGCTTGGAGTGTAATAAAATACTAATGGTGTCCCAAGATACCCCACCCCAAGACCCTGAAAAGTAGGAGTAAAGTTACCCTACTACCCCAGTAACACAGTAAAGTCGTGATAGGGGATTCTGCAAAGGTAACAACTGACTGCAAAGCACTGAAGACGGATTCCTGGACCTGAAGACCTGTAGAGGAAGGGCACAAACTCCAAGAGTCACGCAAGTGTCCAGGAGGGGCAGTAGCCCACTAAACCCTGGATGAAGGTGCAAAAGGGCTGCCTCCGGGTGGGAGAAGCTGAAGATTCTGCAACAACGGAAGATGCCAGGAACTTCTCCTTTGCACAGAAGATGTCCCACGGCGTGCTGAAGGATGCAGAGTTCTTTCTATGCATACATATCACAAACAAGCCTTGCTAGCTGCAAGAGTCGCATTTGAAGAAAATGGGTGCTGCCTCGCCCCTTGGAGGAAGAGACAGAGCGGGCACTCAGCTGCACAGAGAGCCCATGCCAAAGCAGGCAGCACCTGCAGAAGCACTTGAACAGGCGTTCAAGAAATCTGAGCACGGCAGTCATCTCAACACTGAAAAAGAGGGTCCCACAAAGTTGGTGGTCAACTCAGTGAGTTGAGCAATGCAGGACGGAGTGCTGGGGACCTGGGCTATGCTCTGCACGAAGGATTCCTTGCAAAAGTGCAAAAAAGCCCTAGCAGCTGCAGATCACACAGTACACAGGATTACTGTCTGGTGTAGGGAGGCAAGGACTTACCTCCACCAAATTTGGACAGAAGGGCCACTGGACTGTCGGGGTCACTTGGAGCCAGCTCCTGTGTTCCAGGGACCACACTCGTCAAGACGAGAGGGGACCCTCAGGACCGGTGATGCAGAAGTTTGGTGCCTGCGTTAGCAGGGGGAAGATTCCGTCGACCCACGGGAGATTTCTTCTTGGCTTCCAGTACAGGGTGAAGGCAGACAGCCCTCAGAGCATGTATCACCGGGAAACGATCGAAAAAGCCGGCAGGATTAGGAGTTACAATGCTGCTGGTAGTCGTATTGCTACTTTGTTGTCTTTTTGCAGGTGTCCTGGAGCAGTCAGCGGTCAATCCTTGGCAGAAGTTGAAGAGAGAGATGCAGAGGAACTCTGGTAAGCTCTTGCATTCGTTATCTGCAGAGAAACCCACAGGAGAGACCCTAAATAGTCCTCAGAGGAGGATTGGCTACCTAATCAGGACCTGGTATAAGCTGTAAGTACCAAAGGTACCCGCTACAAACCAGGCCAGCCTCCAACATGTACCCATCTTATTGTGGAGAAGAAAGGTGAGGTCACCTACCTGGTAGACCTTGGCACTGCCAGAAGTCCCCTTAGGGTATTTCATGTCAACTGCCGTAAACCTTATAATGATAGGGCAGACTTAACCCTACTCATGGCCACAGGTGAGGTGCAGGAGGAAAATAGTTACCCTCTCCCTGATCTCTTCTCCAACACTGAAGCTGATGGCTTAGTGGAAAGTGTGGTGCTTGGAGACTGCCTGACAGCAGAGCAGAGAGAGTACTGCAAAAACCTACTAGGCCAATGTTCTGACCTCTTTTCTCTCATACCTGGTACAACTACCTGGTATGAACATATAATTGATACTGGAGACAGTTTGCCTGTCAAAAGTAAGATTTATAGGAAGCCTGACCATGTCAGAGACTGTATTAAATTTGAGGTGCAGAAAATGTTGGACCTAGGAGTTATTTACACCCTCTGATAGCCCCTTGGGCAGCCCAGTGGTGCTTGCCCCAAACCTCATTGCAAAGAAGGAAAGAGAGAAATGTGGTTTTGTGTGGACTATAGAGGACTTAATACTGTAACAAAAACAGATGCTCACCCTGTAGCCAGGGCAGATGAGCTCATAGATAAATTGGCTTCTGCCAAGTATCTATGCACCTTTGTTCTGACTGCAGGGTATTGGTAGATCAAGTTATCAGGGGATGCTAAAGCAAAAACTGCATTTTCTACCATAGGAGGGCATTATTAGTTCACAGTTGTGCCCTTTTGTTTGAATAATGCACCTGGCACTTTCTAAAGGCCGATGGACAGTTCCCCAAGGCTTGGAAGCTTATAGTGCAGCTTACTTAGATGACATTGCTGTATTTAGCTCCACCTGGGATGACCACCTGGTCCACCTGTGGAAAGTTTTGGAGGCCCTGCAAAAGGCAGGCCTCACTATCAACGCCTCATAATGCCAGATGGAGCAGGGCAAAGTGGTTTAGCTGAGCCACCTGGTAGGTAGATAACAGATAGGACCACTACAGGGGAAGATCCAGACAATTATGGACTGGAGTCCCCCTACTACTCAGACCCAGGTCAGAGGCAGCCTTCTTAGGTCTCACTGGGTATTACAGGATGTTCATTAAGAACTATGGCTCCATTGTTGCCCCTCTTAATTACCTCACTTCCAAAAAGATGCCTAAAAAGATATTGTGGACCGCCAGCTGTCAGAAAGCTTTAGAGGAGCTTACGCAGGCTTTGTGTACTGCACCTGTCCTAAAAAGCCCAAATTACTCCAAATAATTCATTGTCCAGGCATATGCTTCTGAACTAAGGGCTGGGGCAGTGTTATCACAACCTAACTCAGAGTGCCAGGATCAACCTGTTGCTTTTATCAGTAGAAGGTTGACCCCTAGAGAAAAGTGTTGGTCTTCCATCGAGAGGGAGTGTAGGAGGCTGACCTGGCTTATAGTGGGTACCTGATGGTACTTACACCTTGTGCAGGTCCATTTATCCCTTATTAGTAGATTAGAAGTGTTCTAGCAGCTTAGGCTGATAGAGGTAGCTATAGCAGAGCACCTAAGGCTGAACTAGGAGACATGCAAAGCTCCTACTATACCACTTATATCATATAGCACTATATCAGAAGAAACACAATACTCGGAGTTACTAAAAATGAAGGTACGTTATATTAGTGACAATATGCCAAAAGTATCTCAGAGGATATACTCCCTTAGGAGGTAAGTAAAATACACAAAATATACACACAAACCAAAATCAGGTAAGTAAACAGTTAGAAAAGTAGTGCAAACACTGTCGAACACAATAGAATGCAATAGGAGACAATAGGCTTAGGGGCAACACAAACCATATACACCAAAAGTGGAATGCGAACCACGGATGGACCACAGGCCTAGTGTAGTGTGTTGAGGGTCGCTGGGAGTGTAAGAAAATACTAATGGTGTGCAAGATGTCCCAACCCAAGACCCTGAAAAGTAGGAGTAAAGTTACCCTACTACCCCAGAAACACAGTAAAGTCGTGATAGGGGATTCTGCAAAGGTAACAACTGACTGCAAAGCACTGAAGACGAATTCCTGGACCAGAGGACCTGTAACGGAAGGGGACAAACTCCAAGAGTCACGCAAGTGTCCAGGAGGGGCAGGAGCCCACTAAACCCCAGATGAAGGTGCAAAAGGGCTGCCTAGGGGTGGGAGAAGCTGTAGATTCTGCAACAACGGAAGATGCCAGGAACTTCTCCTTTGCACAGAAGATGTCCCACGGCGTGCTGGAGGATGCAGAGTTCTTTCCATGCAGACATACCACAAACAGGCATTGCTAGCTGCAAGAGTCGCATTTGAAGAAAATGGGTGCTGCCCAAGCCCAGGAAGGACCAGGAGGTCGCCCGTTGGAAGAAGAGATAGAGTGGCCACTCAGCAGCACAGAGAGCCCATGCAGAAGCAGGCACCACCGGCAGAAGCACTTGAACAGGCGTTCAAGAAATCTCAGCACGGCAGTCATCTCTACACTGCAAAAGAGGGTCCCACAAAGTTGGTGGTCAACTCAGTGAGTTGAGCAATGCAGGACGGAGTGCTGGGGACCTGGGCTGTGTTGTGCTCAAATGATTCCTTGCAAAAGTGCAAAAAAGCCCTAGCAGCTGCAGATCACACAGTACACAGGAGTACTGTGTGGCGTAGGGAGGCAAGGACTTACCTCCACCAAATTTGGACAGAAGGGCCACTGGACTGTCGGGGTCACTTGGATCCAGCTCCTGTGTTCCAGGGACCCCACTCGTCAAGATGAAAGGGGACCCAGAGGACCGGTGATGCAGAGGTTTGGTGCCTGCGTTAGCAGAGGGAAGATTCTGTCGACCCACGGGAAATTTCTTCTTGGCTTCCAGTACAGGGTGAAGGCAGACAGCCCTCAGAGCATGCATCACCAGGAAAAAGTCGAAAAAGCCAGCAGGATTAGGAGCTACAATGCTGCTGGTAGTCATCTTGCTACTTTGTTGTGGTTTTGCAGGTGTCCTGGAGCAGTCAGCGGTCAATCCTTGGCAGAAGTTGAAGAGAGAGATGCAGAGGAACTCTGGTAAGCTCTTGCATTCGTTAACTGCAGATACCCTAAATAGCCCTCAGAGGAGGATTGGCTACCTAACCAGGTAAGCACCTATCAGGAGGTGTCTCTGACGTCACCTGCTGGCACTGGCCACTCAGAGGCCTCCATTGTGTCCTCACTTAGTGAAGATTAGGTGCAAAGTTACTAAATGTGAGGGCACCCTGGCACTAGCCAAGGTGCCTCCACATTGTTCAGGGCAAATTCCCCGGACTTTGTGAGTTCGAGGACACCATTACACGCGTGCACTACATTGAGGTCAATACCTATATGTAGCTTCACAATGGTCACTCCGATTATGGCCATGTAACATGTCTAAGATCATGGCATTGTCCCCCCATGCCAAATCTGGTATTGGGGTGCCAATCCCATGCATCCCCGGGGCACCAGCATGGACCCCGGGCACTGCCAAACCAGCTCTCTGGGGTTTTCTCTGCAGCTACCGCTGCTGCCAACCCACAGACAGGCTTCTGCCCTCCTGGGGTCTGGGCAGCCCAGTCCCAGGATGGCAGAACAAAGGATTTCCTCTGAGAGAGGGTGTTACACCCTCTCCCTTTAGAAATTGGTGTTAATGGCCTGAGAGGAGTAGCCTCTCCAGGCCTCTGGAAATGCTTTGAAGGGCACAGATGGTGCCCTCCTTGCATGACCCACACCGGTTCAGGGAACCCCCAGCCCTGCTCTGGCGTGAAACTGGACAAAGGAAAGGGGAGTGACCACTCCCCTGTCCATCACCACCCCAGGGGTGGTGCTTAGAACTCCTCCATTGTGTCCCAGACCTCTGCCATTTTGAATCCAGAGGTGTCAGTGCACAATGGAGGCCTCTGAGTGGCCAGTACCAGCAGGTGTTGTCAGAGACCCACCCTGATAGGTGCTTACCTGACTAGGTGGCCAATCCTCCTCTCAGGGCTATTTAGGGTATCTCCTGTGGGTTCCTCTTCAGATTCAGCTTGCAAGTTTCCACCAGGAATCCTCTGCTACTCCTGCTTCATCCTCTGACTGTCAGATCAACCGCAGACTGGAACCGCTGTAACTGCAACAAAGTACCCAGAAAAGCTACTGTGACTCTGCAACTTCAGCTCCAGCCAGCAACTGCAACAGTTTCCAAGGTGTGCACGCTCTGGGGACTCTCTGTCTTAACCCTGCACCAGATGGACAAAAGAAATCTCCTGTGGAGTGATGGAGCCACTTCCCTGCTCCGGCAGGCACCTTCTTAGATGACGACCGGTTCTCTGGGACCCCTCTCCTGATGACGAGCATGCTCCCTGGAACACAGGTGGTGGACCCCTTTAATCCAGACTGTCCTAAGGTCTAGCTGTCTAAACTTGAAAGAGGTAAGATCTTACCTTCCCGGTTTGCGACAGTACCCCTATGCACTGTGTCATCTCTAGCTCCCGAGGCCTCTGTGCACTATTTGCAAGAATCCTGCGTGCACAGCCTGACCCAGGTCCCCAGCACTCTATCCTGCAACGTTCAACTCGCTGAGTTGTTCTCCAGCGACGTGGGACCATCTTTTGTAGTGTAGCAGGAACCGCAATTTGCACCTTCTTTGTCCCGTGTCCTGGGACTCCCATGGGTGCTACCTGGTCATCTGTCGGTTCCCTCCAATGTTGGGAGCCACCTCTGCCTCCTCAGTCCAAGTTGAGGCACCCAGGTCCCTCCTGGGTCCAGGCAGTGCCATTTTGACGCAAACTGTGACATTGCTTGAACCAAGGCTTGTTTGATGAATCCAGCACTGCAACTCGCCTGCATCCAACATCACGCTGTGGTACAGCCTTTGCATCATGCAGGAACCCGCAGCCATCTTCTTTGGTGCTCTTCTGCAGACTTCTTACAACCAGAGAATCCTCTTTTGCACCATCTTCTAGGTTGGCTGGGGCTCCTGTTCTTCCTGGAATGCTGTGCGACTTCTGGACTTGGTCTCCTCTCTTTACAGGTCTTCAGGTCCAGGAATCCATCATTTCTTGCTTGCAGTCTTGCTTATGATTAGTTCTATATGATATAAGTGGTATAGTAGGAGCTTTGCATGTCTATTAGTTCAGCCTAAGCTGCTCTGCTATAGCTACCTCTATCAGCCTAAGCTGCTAGAACACTACTAATCTACTAAACATAAGGGATAACTACACCTAGCACAAGGTGTAGGTACCATCAGGTACCCACTATAAGCCAGGCCAGCCTCCTACATGCAGCAGTGAGATAAGTACTTGCAATTGCTTTACCACTTTGTTACTAGTGCTTTTCACAAGAAAAGCTTGCTCCAATACTTAGATCTGTACATAATTGTACCTAGAGGTCACTTTTAACTTTCTAAAAAGTTCTTTAAAACTTTCTCATCATGACAATAGTCGTGATAGGGGGATTCTGCAAGAACAACAAATACCAGCAGTGCACTGAAAACGGATTCCTGGACCTGAGGACCTGCAAAGCAAGGGGACCAAGTCCAATAGTCACGACAGTGTCCAGGGGGGGCAGGAGCCCAGAAAACCCTGGATGAAGGTGCAAGGAAGCTGCCTCCGGATGGAAGAAGCTTGGAGTTCTGCAACAACGAAGAGGACTAGGAACTTCTTTGGATGGATGATGTCCCACGTCGCGATGAAGGTTGCAGAAGTGTTCCCACGCAGAAATACCGCAAATATGCCTTGCTAGCTGCACTGGTCACGGTAGAGGTTTTTTGAGTGCTGCTGGGGACCAGGAAGGACCAGGATGTCTCCCCTTGGAGGAGGAGACAGAGGGGGCGCTCAGCAACTCAGAGAGCCCCCACAGAAGCAGGCAGCACCCGCAGAAGTACCCGATCAGGCACTTGGAAGATTTGTTAACCGGAGTCCACGCAGAGTGACAAAGGAGGGTCCCACGTCAGAGGCCAACTCAGAGGGTTGAACACTGCAGGATGGAGTGCTGGGGACCCAGGCTAGGCTGTGCATGAAGGAAATCCTGGAAGAATGCACAGGAGCCGGAGCAGCTGCAAATCCCACAGTACACAAGTTTGCAGTCTGGTGTGGGGAGGCAAGGACTTACCGTCACCAAACTTGGACTGAAGGATCACTGGACTGTGGGGGTCACTGGATCTAGCTCCTGTGTTCCAGGTGACCACGCTCGTCAGGATGAGAGGGGACCCAGATGACCGGTGATGCAGTCTTTTGGTGCCTGCGTTAGTAAGGGGAAACTTCCGTCGACCCACGGGAGATTTCTTCTTGGCTTCCAGTGCAGGGTGAAAGCAGACAGCCCTCAGAGCATGCACCACCAGGAAACAGTCGAGAAAGCCAGCAGGATGAGGAGCTACAATGTTGCTGGTAGTCATCTTGCTACTTTGTTGCGGTTTTGCAGGGGTCCTGGAGCAGTCAGCGATCGATCATTGGCAGAAGACGAAGAGGGAAGTGCAGAGGAACTCGGGTGAGCTCTTGCATTCGTTATCTGAGGAATAGCCCAGAGGAGAGACACTAAATAGCCAGAAAATGAGGTTTGACTACTGAGAAAGGAGGCTTGGCTACTGAAAGAGGTAAGCACCTATCAGGAGGGGTCTCTGACATCACCTGCTGGCACTGGCCACTCAGAGCAGTCCAGTCTGCCCCCAACATCTCTGTTTCCAAGATGGCAGAGGTCTAGGACACACTGGAGGAGCTCTGTGCACCTCCCCTGGGAGGTACTGGCCAGGGGAGTGGTCACTCCCCTTTCCTTTGTCCAGTTTCACACCTGAGCAGGGCTGGGGGATCCCTGAACCGGTGTAGACTGGCTTATGCATAGATGGGCACCATCTCTGTCCATCAAAGCATTTCCAGAGGCTGGGGGAGGCTACTCCTCCCCAGCCATTCACACCTATTTCCAAAGGGAGAGGGTGTAACACCCTCTCTCAGAGGAAATCCTTTGTTCTGCCTTCCTGGGCCAGGACTGCCTGGACCCCAGGAGGGCCGAATCCTGTCTGAGGGATTGGCAGGCAGCAGCAGCTGCAGTGGAAACCCCAGAAAGGCAGTTTGGCAGTACCCAGGTTCTGTGCTAGAGACCCGGGGGATCATGGAATTGTCCCTTCTGGTATTGGGGTGCAATTCCATGATCTTAGACATGTTACATGGCCATGTTCGGAGTTACCATTGTGACGTTATACATAGGTAGTGACCTATGTTTAGTGCACGTGTGAAATGGTGTCCCTGCACTCACAAAGTTCGGGGAAATTGCCCTGAACAATGTGGAGGCACCTTGGCTAGTGCCAGGGTGCCCACAAACTAAGTAACTTGGAACCCAACCTTCACTAAGTGAAGGTTAGACATATAGGTGACTTATAAGTTACTTATGTGCGGTGGAAAATGGCTGTGAAATAACGTTGACGTTATTTCCCTCAGGCTGCAGTGGCAGGCCTGTGTAAGAATTGTCTGAGCTCCCTATGGGTGGCAAAAGAAATGCTGTAGCCCATAGGGATCTCCTGGAACCCCAATACCCTGGCACCTCAGTACCATATACAAGGGAATTATATGGGTGTACCAGTGTGCCAATGAGAATTGGTAAATTTAGTGGCTAGCCTGCAGTGACAAATTTAGAAAGCAGAGAGAGCATAAACACTGAGGTTCTGGTTAGCAGAGCCTCAGTGATACAGTTAGGCACCACAGAGGGAACACATACAGGGCACATACTATGAGCACTGGGGTCCTGCCTGGCAGGATCCCAGTGACACAAGGGCTAAAATAACATACATACAGTGAAATATGGGGGTAACATGCCCGGCAAGATGGTACTTTCCTACACAACCCCCCCCCAAACGAAGGACAATAAGACTAGCCATGGCCTGATGAGTCTTCATTGTCTAAGTGGAAATATCTGGAGAGTCCATCTGCATTGGAGTGGGTACTCCCAGGTCTATGTTCCACTGTATAGTACATTCCATATAGTGATATGGACCACCTCAACAATTTAGGGTTTTTTCCTTTCATTTGTTTTAGCCAAAGTAGAGGTTTGTGGTCTGTCTGAACAATAAAGTGAGTGCCAAACAGGTATGGCCTCAACTTTTTCAGTGCCCAGACCACAGCAAAGGCCTCCCTCTCTATGGCAGACCAACGCTTTTCTCTAGGGGTCAACCTCCTGCTGATAAAAGCAACTGGTTGATCCTGGCCCTTACAATTCAGTTGTGATAAGACTGCCCCTAACCCTAATTCAGATGCATCAGTTTGAACAATGAATTTCTTGAAGTAACATGGGCTTTTTAGGACAGATGCGGAGCATATGGCCTGTTTGAGCTCCTCAAAACTTTCTGACAGCTAGCTGTCCATAACACCTTCTTAGGCATTTTCTTGCTTGTGAGATCATTAAGAGGTGCTGCTATGGAGTCATCATTTTTAATGAATCTCCTGTAATACCCTGTGACGCCTAAAAAGGCTCTCACCTGGGTCTGAGTTGTAGGGGGAACACAATCCATGATTGTCTGGATTTTCCCCTGCAGTGGTGCAATCTGTTCTCCACCTACCAGGTGGCCCAGATAAACCACTTTCCCCTGCCCTATCTGGCACTTTGAGGCCTTGACAGTGAGGCCTGCCTTTTGCAGGGCCTCCAAAACGTTCCAAAGGTGGACCAGGTGCTCATCTCAGGTTGAGCTAAAGTAAGCAATATCCTCAAGATATGCTGCACTGAAAGCTTCCAAACCTTGCAGGACTGTGTTCACCAACCTCTGAAAAGTGGCAGGTGCATTTTTCAAACCAAAGGGCATTACTGTGAATTGGTAGTGCCCTCCTATAGTAGAAAATGCAGTCTTTGGTTTAGCATCTTCTGCCAATCTGATCTGCCAATACCCTGCAGTCAGATCCAAAGTGCTAAGACACTTGGCAGATGCCAGTGTATCAATGAGCTCATCTGCCCGGGGTATAGGGTGAGCATTAGCTTTTGTTACCTGATTGAGCCCTCTGTAATCTACACAAAACCTTATCTCCCTCTTTCCATCTTTGGTGTGAGGTTTTGGTACAAGCACCACTGGGCTAGCCCATGGGCTTTCAGAAGGTGGAATCACTCCTAGATCCAACATTTTCTGCACCTCTTGTTTTATGCAGTCTCTGACATGGTCAGGCTGCCTATAAATTTTACTTTTGACAGGCAGGCTGTCTCCATTGTCAATTGTGTGTTCACACCAGGATGTTGTACCTGGTACAAGTGAAAAGAGGTCTGAAAATTGGCTTAGAAGATTGATGCAGTTGTCTCCCTCCACTAAGGCATCTGCTTCAGTGGTGGAGAAGAGATCAGGGAGAGGGTCACTCTCTTCTTCCTGTCCCTCATCTGTTGCCATGAGCAGGGTGAGATCAGCCCTGTCATAGTAGGGTTTCAGGCGGTTGACATGACTCACCCTAAGGGGACTCCTGGTAGTGCCCAGGTCTACCAAATAGGTAACCTCTCCCTTTTTCTCAACACTTAGATGGGGTCCACTTCATTTATCTTAGAGTGCTCTTGGGGCCACAGGCTCCAATACCCACACCTTCTGTCCTGGTTGGTACTGAATCAGAACAGCCTTCTGGTCATGCCATTGCTTTTGCAGCTCCTGGCTGGCCTGAAGGTTTTTACTGGCCTTTTTAATGTTCTCAGCCATTCTGGATCTTAAGCCAAGTACTTTATCCACTATGTCCTGTTTAGGAGCGTTTAAAGGTTGTTCCCAACCCTCCTTCACAAGAGTGAGTGTACCTCTTACAGGGTGCCCAAAGAGGATTTCAAAGGGGCTTAAATCCACTCCTTTCTGGGGTACCTCCCTGTAAGCAAAAAGGAGGCAAGGTCACAGGACATCACATCTCCTCCTGAGTTTTTCAGGGAGTCCCATATCATTCCTTGGAGAGTTTTATTACACCTCTCAACCAGTCCATTTGTCTGTGGATGGTATGGGGTGGTGAACTTGTAGGTCACACCACACTCCTTCCACATTGCTTTCAAGTATGTAGACATGAAGTTGCTACCTCTGTCTGATACTACCTCTTTAGGAAAACCCACCCTGAAAAGATTCCCAGGAGGGCCTTTGCCACTGCAGGGGCTGTAGTGGTCCTTAAAGTTATGGCTTCAGGATATCTTGGTCCGCAACCACCAAGATAAATCTATTGCCTGAAGCAGTAAGGGGGCAAGGGGGCCAACTATGGCAACCCCTACCCTTTCAAAGGGCACCCCAACAACTGGAAGTGGAATTAGAGGGGCCTTTGGAGTGCCACCAGTCTTGCCACTGGCTTGGCAGGTCACACAAGACTTGCAAAAATCTTTGGTGTCCTCTGACATATGAGGCCAGTGAAACAAGGGAACAAGTCTTTCCCAAGTTTGTATCTGGCCCAAATGCCCAGCCAAAGGAATGTCATGTGCTAGAGTGAGAAGAAACGCTCTGTACTGCAGGGGAAAGACCAATCTCCTGGCTTCTCCAGGTTTTGGGTCCCTTGACTCTGTGTGCAAGCGGTTATCTTCCCAGTATACCCTATGGCTGTCACTGACATCCCCATTTTGCTGTTTGACAGCTTGCTATCTGAGACCCTCTAATGTGGGACAGGTTTGCAGTGCCACAGCCAGCTCTTCCCTGGCAGGCCCCCCTCCACACAAAAGCTCAGCAGTGTCTGCTGCCACTCCTCTGGTGTAGGTTCTGCACAAGGAGGAAATTCCTCTTCCTCAGAAGGTGAATCATCTGTAGAGGGAGGGATAATGGGTAGGGATTTACCCTTGCTACCCCCAGCTTTAGGGAGCACTTGGTCCATTGTTCCAGGATCCAAGCTACCCTGTCCTTTTTGCTTTTTGGCCTGAGCCCTGGTTAAAGCAAAAATATGCCCAGGAATGCCCAGCATTGCTGCATGGGCCTCCAACTCCGCTTCTGCCCAAGCTGATGTCTCTAAATCATTCCCTAGTAGACAGTCTACAGGTAAATCTGAGGCAACCACAACTTTCTTTGAACCAGTAACCCCCAGTTGAGATTCACATCAGCCATGGGGTGTCTAAGAGTGTTGTTATGAGCGTCTGTCACTTGGTACTGCTGACCAAGTAGGTGTTGCTCAGGATGGACCAGTTTTTCTATCACCATAGTTACACTGGCTCCTGTGTCCCTGTAGGCCTGAACCTCAACACCATTTATTAGGGGAAGTTGCTTGTACTTATCCATATTAAGGGGACATGCAACCAAGGTGGCCAAATCAATGGCACCTTCAGAGACTAAAACAGCCTCTGTGGTCTCCCTAACAAGACCAACTCCAACTACATTGCCAATAGTGAGCCCAGCTACACCCTTGCATTGGCTATTAGTAGTAGATTTCCCACCACCACTGCTATTATTAGGGGCACTAGAATTTGCAGCAGGGGTTGTGGTGGTGGGAGGTTTGGTGTTTTTCTTTGGACAACTGGAATCAGTTGCCCAATGGCCTTTGACTTTACACAAATAACACCACTGCCTTTTAGGTTGATTATTGGAAGAGGATTTGGACCCACCAACCCCAGAGGATTTTTGTGGGCCTGATGAAGACTCAGAATGTTAACTTTTGTCCCCACCCTTGTCAGAAGACTTACCATGCTTCTTGTTGCCGTCCTTGTCACCCCCTGTATGAACTTTTCTGTTCACCCTTGTTCTGACCCACTTGTCTGCCTTCTTTCCCAATTCTTGGGGAGAGGTCAGATCCGAGTCCACTAGTTATTGGTGAAACCAGTCAGACACACAGTTGTTCAGAATATGCTCTCTCAGAATAAGATTGTACAGGCTTTCATAGTCAGATACCTTACTGCCATGTAACCACCCTTCCAAGGCCTTCACTGAACAGTCCACAAAATCTGTCCAGTCTTGAGAAGACTCTTTTCTGGTGTCTCTGAACTTAATCCTGTATTGTTCAGTGGTTAAGCCAAATCCATCCAAGAGTGCATCTTTCAAAACTGTGTAGTTTGGCTTCAATTTCTCTAACAGTAAGGAGCTTATCCCTACCCTTTCCATTGAAAGATAGCCACAAAATAGCAGCCCACTGCCTTTCAGGGACCAACTGTACCATACAGGCCCTCTCAAGTGCAGCAAACCACGTATTAATGTCATCCCCCTCCTTGTAAGGGGGGACTATCTTGTGCAGATTCCTGGAATCTTGCTCTCTGACAGGATTGCTATCTGGAATACTTCTGCTGCCACCATGGGTTACTAACCCCAACCTCTGTCTTTCCTTCTCAATGTCTAGGGATTCCCTATCTAAGGCCAGCTGTTGCTGTTTAAGCTTCAGTCTGGTCTCTTCAACCCTCAACTTTTTGAGTTCCCTTTCTAACAAGTTATCCTCGGGGTGGGTGGGTTGGGAATGCTTTGACACAGATGACAAATTGGAAACTTCAGAGGGGGACCTGTCCCTAACTGTCTGTACCCTGGTAACCTGGCCTCTAGGGAAAAAAGATGCCCTACTGTGATGGGAACCTTTCTCACTACCAACATCACTAGGTGCCCTGCTAGGAGGCAGACCCTTGTCAGAACCCTCCCCAGCTTCTTCAGGGGGTTCCTCTGAATCAGACTGAGAAGCTTCTCCCTTTTCTAATCTCTCATTTGATGGTCCAGACCGGTTCTGGTCATCCACAACAAGCATATTAAAGAGAAACTATTTTGCAGGGTTCTTTCCTATACATAAACTTCTATCCAGGCGGAGACCCATTAAACTCTTGTAGTTTAAAGTCTCATAGGTTGCATTAACAGTTTTGAGAGTGGAATCTACAACAGACATGATAGTAAAAGGTTTAAGGATAGGGAGAAGAGAGAACAAGTTTTAGAATTTTTGAATGCACAGAGAAAAAACTTCTTCAAACTTAGAAAACTTTTAGAAGTTTTAAGAAACTTTTCAGAACTTTGTAAAAAGTTTTAGGATAGAAAAGCAAACTTTTTGGGTTAAGTGTACATATACTGAACTGTTTGGCATATGATTCTCTTATGAAAAGTACAAAATGACAAAGTGGTAAAGCAGTTGCAAGTACTTATCCCACCGCTGCACCACCAATGTAGGTGGCTGGCCTGGCTTGTAGTGGGTACCAAAGGTACTTACACCTTGTGCCAGGTCCAGTTATCCCTTATTAGTAGAATAGAGGTGTTTCTAGCAGCTTAGACTGATAGAAGGTAGCTATGGCAAAGCAGCTTAGGCTGAACTAGGAGACATGCAAAGCTCCTACTATACCACTTATATCATATGCACAATATCATAAGAAAACACAATACACAGAGTTACTAAAAATAAAGGTACTTTATTTTTATGACAATATGCCACAAGTATCTCAGTGAGTACCCTCTTTAAGAAGGTAAGTAATATACACATGTTATATGTACACAAACCCAAAACAGGTAAGTAAGAGTCAGAAAAGTAATGCATACAGTGTAGAATTACAATAGGTTGCAATAAGTGAACATAGGTCTGGGGCAACACAAACCATATACTCCAAAAGTGGAATGTGAATCACGAATGGACCCCAGACCTATGGGAGCTTGTAGAGGGTCACTGGGACTGTATGAAAACAGTCAGGGTGTCCAACATACCCCACCCCAAGACCCTGAAAAGTAGGAGTAAAGTACACCTACTACCCCAAAAGAGCACAATAGTCGTGATAGGGGGATTCTGCAAGAACAACAAACACCAGCAGTGCACTGAAAACAGATTCCTGGATCTGAGGACCTGCAAAGCAAGGGGACCAAGTCCAATAGTCGCAACAGTGTCCGGGGGGGTGGGGGGCAGGAGCCCAGAAAACCCCAGATGAAGGTGCAAGGAAGCTGCCTCCGGATGGAAGAAGCTTGGAGTTCTACAACAACAAAGAGGACTAGGAACTTCTCCTTTGGATGGAAGATGAAGGTTGCAGAAGTGTTCCCAAGCAGAAATACCACAAACAAGCCTTGCTAGGATGTCGCCCCTTGGAGAAGGAGACAGAGGGAGCGCTCAGCAACTCAGAGAGACCCACAGAAGCAGGGAGCACCCGCAGAAGTACCCGAACAGGCACTTGGAAGATTTGTGAACCGTAGTCCACGCAGAGTTACAAAGGAGGGTACCACGACGTCGGAGCCAACTCAGAGGGTTGAGCACTGCAGGACGGAGTGCAGGGGACCCAGGCTAGGCTATGCATGAAGGAAATCCTGGAAGAGTGCACAGGAGCCGGAGCAGCTGCAAATCACGCAATACACAGGTTTGCAATCTAGCGTGGGGAGGCAAGGACTTACCTCCACCAAACTTGGACTGAAGGATAACTGGACTGTGGGAGTCACTTGGATAGAGTTCCTGTGTTCCAGGTACCACGCTCGTCAGGATGAAAGGGGACCCAGAGGACCGGTGATGCAGTCTTTTGGTGCCTGCGTTAGCAGGGGGAAGATTCCGTCGACCCACCTGAATTTTTTTTCTTGGCTTCTGTTACAGGGTGAAGGCAGGTGACCCCCAGAGCATGCACAACCAGGAAACAGTTGAGAAAGCCGTCAGGATGAGGCGCTACAATGTTGCTGGTAGTCGTCTTGCTACTTTGTCGCGGTTTTGCATGCGTCCTGGAGCAGTCAGCGGTCGATCCTTGGTAGAAGTGGAAAAGGGAGATGCAGAGGAACTCTGGTGAGCTCTTGCATTCGTTATTTGAAGAATTCCCCAGAGGAGAGACCCTAAATAGCCAGAAAAGGAGGTTTGGCTATCGAGAAAGGAGGATTGGCTACCAAGAAAGGTAAGAGCCTATCAGAGGGGGTCTCTGACGTCACCTGCTGGCACTGGCCACTCAGAGCAGTCCAGTGTGCCCCCAACACCTCTGTTTCCAAGATGGCAGAGGTCTGGGACACACTGGAGGAGCTCTGGGCACCTGCCCTGGGAGGTACTGGTCAGGGGAGAGGTCACTCCCCTTTCCTTTGTCCAGTTTCGTACCAGAGCAGGGCTGGGGGATCCCTGAACCGGTGTAGACTGGCTTCTGCAGAGATGGGCACCATCTGTGCCCATCAAAGCATTTCCAGAGGCTGTGGGAGGCTACTCCTCCCCAGCCCTTCACACCTATTTCCAAAGGGAGAGGGTGTAACACCCTCTCTCAGAGGAAATCCTTTGTTCTGCCTTCCTGGGCCAGGGCTGCCTGGACCCCAGGAGGGCCGAATCCTGTCTGAGGGGTTGGCAGCGGCCGCAGTCGAAACCCCAGAAAGGCAGTTTGGCAGTACCCGGGTTCTGTGCTAGAGAAAAGGACCATGATCTCTCAGTTCAGTGTGCTACTTCAAACATTACCGAAGGGTGCTGTTTGAACTGTAGTACCACCTCATGAGGTTAATAAACTTTGTGTTTTATTTCAGTTTCTGTGCCAACTTCTTCTTACATGGTCTGAAGACTTTGTGCAGAGAAAGGTGAACCCCTTGCACTAGTAGGCCTTGCTGAGGCTTACTTCAACACAGGGGATCAGGGAATTGTCCCCCCAATACCAGAATGGTATCGGGGTGACAATTCCATTATCTTAGACATGTTACATGGCCATGTTCAGAGTTTTCATTGTGACGTTATACATAGGTTGTGACCTATGTATAGTGCACGCTTGTAATGGTGTCCCCTCACTCACAAAGTCCAGGGTAATTGCTCTGAATGATGTGGGAGCACCTTGGCTAGTGCCAGGGTGCCAACACACTAAGTAACTTGGCACCCAACCTTCACTAAGTGAAGGTTAGACATATAGGTGACTTATAAGTTACTTATGAGCAGTGAAAAATGGCTGTGAAATAACGTGGACGTTATTTCACTCAGGCTGCAGTGGCAGGCCTGTGTAAGAATTGTCTGAGGTCCCTCTGGGTGGCAAAAGAAATGCTGCAGCCCATAGGGATCTCCTGGAACCCCACAACCCGGGGTACCTCAGTACCGTACACAAGGGAATAATAAGGGTGTACCAGTGTGCGAGAATTGGTAAATTTAGTCACTAGCCTGCAGTGACAAATTTAGAAAGCAGAGAGAGCATAAACACTGAGGTTCAGGTTAGCAGAGCCTCAGTGATACAGTTAGGCACCACAGAGGGAACACATACAGGGCACATACTATGAGCACTGGGGTCCTGCCTGGCAGGATCCCAGTGACACAACGTCTAAAATAACATACATACCGTGAAATATGGGGGTAACACGCCAGGCAAGATGGTACTTTCCTACAGTCCCCGCACTCTCAAAGTTCGGGGAACTTGCCCTGAACAATGTGGGGGTACCTTGGCTAGTGCCAGGGAGCCCACACACTAAGTAACTTGGCACCTAACCTTCACCAAGTGAGGGTTAGACATATAGGTGACTGATAAGTTACTTATGTGCAGTGAAAATGGCTGTGAAATAATGTGGACGTTATTTCACTCAGGCTGCAGTGGCAGTCCTGTGTAAGAATTGTCTGAGCTCCCTATGGGTGGCAATGGAAATGCTGCAACCCATAGGGATCTCCTGGAACCCCAATACCAATATACAAGGGGATTATATGGGTGTACCAGTGTGCCAATGAGAATTGGTAAAATTAGTCACTGGCCTGCAGTGACAATTTTAGAAAGCAGAGAGAGCATAAACACTGAGGTTCTGGTTAGCAGAGCCTCAGTGATACAGTTAGGCACCACAAAGGGAACACATACAGGCCACAAACCTATGAGCACTGGGGTCCTGGCTAGCAGGAGCCCAGTGACACATATCAAACACACTGACAACATAGGGGGTCATTACAACCCTGGCAGACGGTGTTAAAGCGGCGGTAATACCGCAAACAGTCCGGCGGACAAAAAAAGGGAATCATGACCCTGGCGGAAACCGCCAACAAAGAAAGCCACTTTAACACACCGCCCGCCACGGCGGTACAGACAAGCAGCGCAGCGGTCACCGCTAACAGACAGGCGGAAGACAATGTACCGCCCATAGTATCACAACCCGCCAATCCGCCACCTTTTCCGGGGCGGATTCTCCGTGGATAAAAACACGGCGGAAACAGTTACTGCAATGGGAAAACGCTCACCTGAACACATCCCACGAGGAAGGAGGATAGCATGGAGCCGGAACTCCAAATCCTACAGGCCCTTATATTCCTACTCATATACGAGGACCAACGGCTGCTCCGGCGACGACAACGGTGAGTACAGCACCTATGACATAGGGGAGGGGGGAGGCAAAAGTTAGGGGGACACACATGCAACACACCCTCCCCCAACCCCACCCTCGCATATTACAACACACACACCAATGCATTCACAAAAATCACAGTAACAACCCACAACCCCCCGGAAGAATGCAAAAGACAAAACGAAATCAGTACAAACATTGTAATGTATCAATATACATGTCTCAAAAATATAAAGATATATTAGAAAATCATACAAAAGTATATACATTCCGAGAAGTAGTTCAGATATGCACATAGAAATGTCCGTGCACCACTAGTCCAAAAATGCATGGGCGAGGCCCACAATAGAAACCTGTCCACACACGGAGAGAATACTGCCGGGGCATCAGATAGAAAGACTACAGGCACCTCAGGGGGAAGGGGGGGCACCTCAGCCGGAGGAGTGCAAAGCCAGATCCACGATGGGGCTCCAAGCCCATTGATGTATCCTGGGGAGTGCAAAGACACAGTCTCTCAAGTCTCTACAGTGGGTGGGTTGCCCACTCTACCATCCTGGGGAGTGCAAAGCCACAGTCTCTCAAGTCTCTACAGTGGGTGGGTTGCCCACTCTACCATCCTGGGGAGTGCAAAGCCACAGTCTCTCAAGTCTCTACAGTGTGTGGGTTGCCCACTGTACCATCCTGGGGAGTGCAAAGCCACAGTCTCTCAAGTCTCTACAGTGGGTGGGTTGCCAACTGTTCCATCCTGGGGAGTGCAAAGCCACAGTTTCGCAAGTAGATAACAGCCTCCACTGGTTCTGGAGGGGGACTGGTGCCCAGACTGGATTAGTCTCCCCGTGGAAGTTCCTGTCCCGTCACTGTCCCACCTGCACATGGGATAACGATGCCTGATGTGGCGGCCTTTTCATTCTTACCAGGTGCATGCCCTGTTCAGCGGTGCTTTGCCATGGCGGTTCTGGACTGTTCATCGGTGCTTTGCCATGGCGGTTCTGGACTGTTCAGCGGTGCTTTGCCATGGCGGTTCTGGACTGTTCGGCGGTGCTTTGCCATGGCGGTGCATGCATTGTTCAGAGGTGCTTTACCATGGCAGTTCTGGACTCTTCAGCGGTGCTTTGCCATGGCGGTTCAGGACTCTTCAACGGTGCTTTGCCATGGCGGTGTCTGGACTGGGCATTGGTGTGTGGCATGACGTTCTCTGGACTGGGCATTGGTGTGTGGCATGACGTTCTCTGGACTGGGCATTGGTGTGTGGCATGATGTTTCCTCATTGCCCAGCGGGGCTGTGGCAGCCGGGGCCCTCCTGGGCACTGACTCCGGCGGTGGTCTCCTGACCAGTGACGATACTTGGGCCCTCCTGGGCACTGACTCCGGCGGTGGTCTCCTGACCAGTGACGATACTTGGGCCCTCCTTGGCAATGACTCCGGCGGTGGTCTCCTGACCAGTGACGATACTTGGGCCCTCCTGGGCAATGACTCCGGCGGTGGTCTCCTGACCAGTGACGATACTTGGGCCCTCCTGGGCAATGACTCCGGCAGTGGTCTCCTGACCAGTGACGATAGTTGGGCCCTCCTGGGCACTGACCCCGGCGGTGGTCTCCTGACCAGTGACGATACTTGGGCCCTCCTGGGCAATGACTCTGGCGATGGTCTCCTGACCAGTGACGATACTTGGGCCCTCCTGGGCAATGACTCCGGCGGTGGCGGTGGTCTCCTAACCAGTGATGACGGTGCTGGCGGTGGCATCCCGACCGCCGGGAAGGATGCCGCCCTTCTCCGCCGTGCTGCTCACACTAGGCTGTGCAGACTTCCTCTGGCCCTTCCCCACCTTTGGAGGAGTCACAGCTGACTCTGCAATCCCCCTGGAACCCCTGTGAGTTGTTTTGCCTCCAGGAGTCCTCACAGGGTCCAGTCGGCCACTTTCCAATTTCAGAGCCTTTACAGGGGGTGGGCTGCCAGTGCCTTGACTACGGGTCACACTGCCTGCCCTGGTGGCCAGTGCACTCCACATAACTTGAACAGGCACCACCGGTTTTGGAGGCTTTTTGGCTGAGGCGCTACGACTGGACTGATGAATTGGAGGCGGGGTTGCAAAAAGGTCAACTTTACACAGGGACAGTTTCTGACGAACACTGGGGTGGGTAGTTGGAGGGGGTCTGGGAGTGGAGGAAGAGGAGGTGGTTGTAGGAGGTGTCACTTTAGCTGTTTTGGGTGCAGGTGCAGGTACTGGAGGCTGTCGTGAGGTGGATGGATGTTGGGTGTGTGGGTGCCCGCGTTTGTGTACTTTGGGAGGGGGCGTCACAGACACACTGGGAGAGGACACAGGGGACGTGTAAATGGGAGTGGAGGTGGTGAGTGCAGGTGAGCGGGGTGTGGTGCTGGGTGTACTGCTGAGAGTCCTAGTGCCTGTAGATGTAGTGCATGCAGGTGAGAGTGTAGACGACACTGGGAGGGAGGAGGGAGACGACAAGGAGGGGGACACAGTGGAGGCAGTGGATGTTGCAGTGTCTGCATGTGGGTGATGCTTGCGTGTGTGCCTGTGGGTTGTGTGGTGCTATGTTTGCCTGAGCTACTTTTGTGTGTTGAGGTGTGTGCATGCTGGTCTGTAGGTGTGCTCGGGATAGGCTGGGGTACAGGGGATTGGGTCTGGGTGGAAGAAGTTGGAGGGGGGAAGCTAGACACAGGAACAATGGTTGCCATCAGTGCTGGGGCCAGAGATTGCAGGGTTCGCTGAAGGACAGCCTGACCAGAATGAATGCCCTCCAGGAATGCATTACCATGTTGCAGTTCCCTTTCTACACCCTGGATGGCATTCACAATGGTAGACTGCCCAACAGTGAGTGACCTGAGGAGGTCAATGGCCTCTTCACTGAGGGCAGCAGGGGTGACTGGGGCAGGGCCTGAGGTGCCTGGGGCGAAGGTCATGCCCACCCTCCTAGGTGAGCGGGCATGGGGCGAACGCTGAGGGGCTGCTGGGAGGGCGGTGCTGGTAGGGGAGGTGGCGGCTGTACCTGTAGAAGTGGGGCGCACAGATGGTGCCGCCACCACAAGGGAGCTACCATCGTCGGACGAGTCCGTGTCGCTGGTTGCTGATCCGGTGGCCGACGTGAAGCTCCCGTCGCCCTCCGTCCCACTGGTGCATTCTGAGTCCGTGGTGTGGCCCTCCATGGCCATGTGGGATGCAGCTCCCTCGTTCTCCGGTGCCACTGTACCTCCGCCTGATGATGCTGATGAACAAAAGAACAGGGAGAGCACAAAAAGTGGGGGGGAGACAGAAGAAAGACAGGTTAAGCGCATGGCATACCGCGACCGTTGGCGGACAATACAGACACAGCAGCTGCCTGCACTACGCCGTGCTCCTGGCCTCTACAGATGCAATTCCTGGGATCTGGCCTACATGGCTATGGTGGAAATCTGCACAAATGGATGCCACAGGGGCATCTATACCTGTACTTGCAACTCTACTGAGGTGGGGTAGGGTGCCACATGGACTGCATTACGGAGGGGCCTAGTCTACCTATTTCTGCCTGGCCTAGGTACACCCACAGGCCTCCTCCCCCACCCAGACCCCTCTACTGCGCGCAAAGTCAGCAGAATGATAGTGTACTCACCCCCTTGTTGCTGCTGTGATGCCCCAAAGCGCCCATCCAACTCAGGGTAGGCCACCGCCAGGATCCTGAACATCAGGGGGGTCATGGGGCGACGGGCACCTCTCCCACGTTGGGAGGCCATCCCCAGCTGAGCCTCCGCCGTCTTCTTGCTCCAGCGGCGAATGTACTCCCATTGTTTATGGCAGTGGGTGCCCCGTCTCTGGTGGAACCCCAGGGTCCGGACGTCCTTGGCGATGGCACGCCAAATGTCCTCCTTCTGGTGGGCGCTGACCTACATGACATGCACAAGGGAAGAAGCAAAGTCATTAACAACCGCACCGTCAATGTGCGTGGCCCCCCTCCCTACCCTAGCCATGTGGCACATTCATTCACATGCATTCATGTTCCCAGAACTCTGCCCCCTTCCTTCTTCCAACCAGCCCTCTCCACCCAGGCCTAGCCCATACAACGTGCTCCCTGTGTACTAACCTGTTGGTCTGGAGGACCGTAGAGTAGAGTGTACTGGGGGAGGACCCCGTCTAAAAGTTTCTCCAACTCCTGAGCAGTGAAGGCAGGGGCCCTTTCCCCAGACGCAGCAGCCATCGTCGCTTCCAGACCGAGGTCACAGCAGCACTTGCAGTGTAGGTCCTCTACTGTCGAAGGTCAGGTATCTAGTGATTGAACAGATAGAAAATGGTGGTGACATCCACGGCGGTGACGTCTGCGGCGGTGCGTATCATCACCGCCGGCGCACTTCCTCATTGGCTCCTGGGACCCCTAGGGTCTAATGTTAACCAATGAAGCATTGCGCCGCGGTCTACGACCGCCTACCGCAACGGTGTGCAACGCCAGCGCAGTTACCCCACAATCCCATTGTCCCAGTTTAGAGGTCAGGCAGCCGCCATTTCAGGGGCCCACATGGCTCCATTTACTTCTGCGTCACACATAGCTAGGCCTACAATCAACACACATACAGGAAGGGTTTTGTGTTTGGTGTCGTGTTCTGTGTAACTGTGGGTACATACCTGGAAAAAAGTTGACTCGATCCTCGCTGTTGTCCTTCCTAGGAGCCGTCAGCTGGGACATTTGAGACGATGGCGGAATCCTCCGGTGTACCGACCGCTGGTGGACCTGTTGACAATGGAAGAGCGACATTTAATCGTCACCTACAGGTTTGACTGTGCCACAATCCAGGAACTATGTACCCAGTTGGAGTCAGACCTGATGTCACCAATCCGCCATCCCACTGGAATCCCCCCTGACGTGCAGGTGCTGTCAGTGCTCCATTTCCTTGCAAGTGGGTCTTTTCAGACAACAGTGGCCATGCCATCAGGGATGTCCCAGCCTATGTTTTCCAACGTGCTGTCCAGAGTGTTGTCTGCCCTGCTGAAACACGTAAGGAGATACATCATTTTCCCTGAGGTTGAAGATTTGGCTACAGTGAAAGGTGACTTCTATGCCCTTGGACATATCCCCAACGTCATAGGTGCTATTGATGGGACCCATGTAGCTCTGGTCCCCCCCACAGGAGTGAACAGGTGTACAGGAACCGGAAGAGTACAGATGGTCTGTTGGCAGACCAGTACATCTCGCAGGTAAATGCTATGTTCCCTGGCTCAGTGCATGATGCCTACATCCTGCGGAATAGCAGCATCCCTGATATGATGGGTGAACTCCAGAGGCACCGTGTGTGGCTATTAGGGGACTCTGGTTACCCCAACCTTTCCTGGCTATTGACCCCAGTGAGGAATCCCAGGACCAGGGCAGAGGAACGCTACAATGAGGTCCATGGGCGGACTAGGAGGGTGATCGAAAGCACCTTCGGCCTCCTGAAGGCCAGGTGCAGGTGCCTCCATATGACAGGTGGATCCCTATTCTACTCACCGAAGAAGGTGTGCCAGATCATCATCGCCTGCTCGATGCTTCACAATCTTGCTTTGCGACGCCAGGTGCCTTTTCTGCAGGAGGATGGTCCAGATGACGGTGTTGTGGCAGCTGTGGAGCCTGTGGACAGTGATGAGGAGGAAGCTGAGGAAGAAGACAACGACAACAGGGAGTCAGTCATACAGCAATATTTCCAGTGACACACAGGTGAGAACATTTTCATTTTTAACATTACATTCACTGTCACACGTCTTACTCTATCCTGTGTGTAATTTAATGGGATTATTTGGTAACTGAGTTGTTCCTTTCCATTACGGTTTCACAGGTGTGGTTACCAACGTGTGTCATCTGCAAGCATCCTTCAAGGACTTGTGATGTGTGACATTGGTATGTTGCCTTAACAACTATAAACACATTTTGACACTGTCATTGATAATACATTTTACAAAAACAGACTGACTCCAGAATGTTTTGTGGTTCAAGGGTGTTTATTTAAGTGCTCAATATTGGAGGGGGGTTGTAAAATGGTGAGGGGTGATGGTGGAGGAATGTCCATGGCAGAGTCCAGTCTATTAGTCTCACAGGTGCACTGCCCAAATGGGCATAGGAAGTGGAGCTGGGGCAGTTAAAGTATGGACAGGGTAACAAAGTGGGACGGTGGGGGGGACAATCAGGGTGGTCTCATTTCCTGGCGGGGGTCTTGCCATCTTGCTCTGTCCTGTTCCTGGATCTCAGGGACCGCTTGCGTGGTGGTTGTCCGTCTGCAGGGGGTGGGGTGCTGCTGTGGTGGTCCTGTGGCAGGGCGTCCTGTCCACTAGCGCCGGCAGAGGTGGTTGGCAGTTCATTGTCCTGGCTAGTGTCAGGGGCCCCTAGGAGTGCCACCGTGTCCCTCAAGGTCTGCTGTATGTCCTTCAGCACCCCTACGATGGTGCCCAAGGCGGAGCTGATGGTCCTGAGCTCCTCCCTGAATCCCAAATACTGTTCCTCCTGCAGGCGCTGGGTCTCCTGAAACTTGACCAGGACCATCGCCATTGTCTCCTGGGAGTGGTGGTATGCTCCCATGATGGAGGAGAGGGCCTCGTGGAGAGTGGGTTCCCTTGGCCTGTCCGCCCTCTGTCACACAGCAGCCCTCCCAGTTCCCCTGTGTTCCTGTGCCTCCGTCCCCTGGACCGTGTGGCCACTACCACTGCCCCCAGGTCCCTGTTGTTGTTGGGGTGGTGGGTTATCCTGGGTTCCCTGTAGTGGTGGACACACAGCTGATTGACCTGTCCTGGGTACGGAGGTTTGGGCCCGCTGGGTGGGTGCTGTGCTGGTGTTACCAGAGGGTGGAAGGTCAGTGTTGGGCTGTGCCTGTGCAAGGGGAACCGACTGTCTCGAGTCCCACGATGGTCCGGGCTGGTCATCAGGCTCCAGTAGGGCAGAGCTGCTATCGTCACTGTGGGCCTCTTCTGTGGGTGAGTGGAGATGTCTGGACCCTCCAGTGTGGTGACGGTCCTTTGTGATCCTGCAGGGGCATAAGAGCATGATTATTGCATGTGTGTGTGTCATGGTGTGCAATGGGTGGGTGTTTGTGTACCCCAGTGCTAGCATTCCTGTGTGGGGGCTTGTGTGATGATGGTTAGGGGGTTGTTCTGGGTATGTGCAGTGGGCCTGCTTTGGTGAGTGGTGACCATGCTTAGTTGTGTCATGCAGGGCTTGGTGTTGGGATGGCTGGTTTGTGTTCTTAGTACTTTAGTGAGGAGTTTGAGTGATGGGTGAGGGGGTGAGGGTGGGGGTGTGTGATAGCATGCAGGTAGGGTGGGGGATATGATAGTTAAGATTTGACTTACCAGTGTCCATTCCTCCACTGACTCCTCCGAGGCCCTCTGGATGCATGATGGTCAAGACTTGCTCCTCCCATGTTGTTAGTTGTGGGGGATGAGGTGGGGGTCCACCGCCAGTCCGCTGTACCGCAATGTTGTGCCTGGAGACCGCTGAACGCACCTTCCCCCGTAGGTCGTTCCACCTCTTCCTGATGTCCTCCCGATTTCTTGGGTGTTGTCCCACACCGTTGACCCTGTCGACTATTCTGCGCCATAGCTCCATCTTCCTGGCTATGGATGTGTGCTGCACCTGTGAGCCAAATAGCTGTGGCTCTACCCGTACGATTTCCTCCACCATGACCCTGAACTCCTCTTCGGAAAAGCGGGGGTGTCTTTGGCGTGCCATGGGGTGGTGTGTGTGAGGTGGTGTATGTGGTGATGAGTGTAGTGATGTGTAGTGGTGTGTGGTGTTTAGTGCGTGGATGATGGGTGGGTGATGGTGTTGTGTGCCTCTGTGTGGTGGGATTGTTTAATCAGTGCTGTCTCTCTGGCCTTCTGTCGCACTTTTTGGTTGTAGGGGTTTGTGGGTGATGTGGGTGTGTGTTTTATATTGTATTGGGTGTGTGGGAGTGGTGTTTGTATGTGTATCAGGTGTGTGTATTTGGAATTGTCCAATGTGGCGGTGTTTTGGAAATGTGTGTGTATTTTGAGCGCGGCGGTGTGTACCGCCAATGGAATACCGCGGTTGAAAGACCGCTGCGTGGATTCGTGGGTCGTAATAGCATGGGCGTGTTTCTGTTGGCGTGGAGGTTTTGTTTTCACCATTATAACACTGACCTTTGGTGTGGCGGACTTGTGTGGGTGACTGAATTTCGGCGGATTCCGAGATGTGTGTCATAATAGCTGTGGCGGGATTCCGCGGTCGCGGCGGTGTATTGGCGTTCTTCTGCACGGCGGTAAGCGCCTTTTACCGCCAATGTTGTAATGACCCCCATAGTGTTTTCACTATGAACACTGGGCCCTGGCTAGCAGGATCCCAGTGAGACAGTAAAAACAGCCTGACATATACTCACAAACAAGCCAAATGTGGGGGTAACAAGGCTAGAAAGAGGCTACCTTCCTACTGACTCAGTCCGAGCCCGAAATGCTCAGTGTGAAGGTCTGCGACCTTCATACAGAGCTATGTTTTTTTTTTATAGCTGTTTATGGGCTGTCTGGGACCACAAATGAGCCCTCAAAGGCTCCCCCATGGTCCCTATGTATTTATTCATGTAGTTGTTTTTTAATTTGTACTTTTTAAAAATGAAATGTCCTTTATGGGCTATCTGGGACCGCAAGGGAGTCCTTAAGGGCTCCCCCGTAGTCCATTCTTATATATATATATATATATATATAATTTTTTAAATATATATTTTTTAATAAGGTGCCCTTTACTGGCTACCTGACACTGCAGGGAAAGCTTTAAGGCTTCCCTTGCAGTGCCATTGCTTCAGCAAGCACAGAGCTGCTTTGACAACAGCTTCATGTTTAGTGAAGCATTTTATCTCTGTCTCCTGCACACGTGCGGGGGACAGAAATAAAAGCTCTGCTGTCTGACAGCGGAAGCTGCTTTAAAGGTCCCGCTGTAAACAGCACAGTATTTGCTGTAGCTTGGCTGTGGTTAGAACCCCAGGGCATAGAAGGAGCCGGACTTGGGGGGTGGCGGTCCCCCGGGCCATCAGGTGCTGATTGCTCCTCGAGGACGGCCATGTGTCCCCCTCCAATATAGAATAGCCCCGGGGGGAGGTGGTGGTCCCCGGGGCTGTGGGGGTGCCGTTGGGACTCCCCCACATCAAAAAAGTATGTTGCCCAGGGGAGGTGGTGGTCCCCGGGGTGCAGGGGCCACACTGCCCGTCCTGAACATTTAACTGAAATCACTCTGAAGGGATGGTAGTCCTTGGGGCTGCGGGGGTGCTGAGCATCCCCCCACATTAAATTTGAACAAAGTTTCAGGGAGGCAGCCATCCTCTGGGATGCAGGTGGGCGGGTGCCCCCGAAAATATAAATCAAAGCCTCTTACGCTTTTTTATTTTTTAAATTTTCACTGGATCCGCAGATCTGCCATGAGATGTAGTGAACACTTTAAAAAAAATACTTTTTGGCTCTGAAGGATCAGAGCTGAGGGGTCAGGGTTACTCTACCCTGTCCCCTGGATTTTTTTTTTTTTACTTGTTTAGTGAGACTCAGCTGAAGCAGAGTTCCAAGATGGCTGCCTACACTTCCTGGTTTGAAGTGTTAGCAGCCAATCAGAGCTGTGCATATCCCTTCATGAGCTCATCATTTTTCGCGAATACATAGCGAAGGATCTGCATCGCTAGATATGCAAATTTATTTACCATTTATAAAATACTGGACAGATTTACACTAAGTAAGCGAAAGCATAATCTGTGTCTTGAAGGCTAACTTTCTGCCAAATTTGGTGTAATTCTGTCCAGTGGCTCAGGCTGTAGTCATGTCTAACGGTCCAAGGGAATTAACATGGGAAATGCAACTTTTTTGCCCACCCCTTTTTTTTGGGCCCCCGCTTGACGGATCTCGGCAAACTTTCTGTGCGCAACAAGAATCACTGGGATACTTTTTTTTTCATGAAGATCCATTAAACAGTGCCAAAGATGTAGGCAAGTCAAAAAATACTTTTCAATGGAAACATGATCCTAACTATAACTGCCTAGTGGTGACCACCACTAGGTAATGTGTGTGTGTTTATATATATATATATATATATATATATATATATATACACACACACACACATATATATATGTATCCATATAACCTCAGTAACCCAGGCTGCCCTGCAGGGTCTGTGGCCCCTTACGGAGCAGGAGGTGACAATGATAGTTTTATGGAAGGGGCCCGACCCGCTCACCTTCATGCAAACAAGGCATTTATCCGAGAAATATATTGTGATGGAGGTGAGCAAGGGATAGGAGGGAGACAGTGTGTCTCTCCTCTTACTTTTCATGTATTCCTTGTATTGCTGTTATCATGCTGGGCAGCAACTGTAAAAGCAAGTGGATTATCAAGTAATGGATACCTAATGCACATAAGAACATTTGTATGGTGAACTGAAGTGCCTGTGACGCTATTGCAGCTATATGGAAATTAAGTGCTCCAGCTCAGGAAGCTATTTAAATGGACTGTGCATTATGGGATTTGGAGTTTGGTTATTGAATTCACATGACTGTGTATTTAAAAAGCACTAGCTAAAGGATCACCTTTCGACTTCTCACCCACGCACACAAAGCCCTCCACAACAAGGGACCGGAATACCTCAACCGACGCCTCAGCTTCTATGTCCCCACCCGCCTCCTCCGTTCCTCTGGTCTCGCACTCGCTGCCGTCCCTTGCATCCGCCGCTCCACGGCGGGTGGGAGATCTTTCTCCTTCCTGGCGGCCAAGACCTGGAACTTCCCCCCCAACCAGCCTCAGGACCACCCAGGACCACTCCGCTTTCCGGAGACTCCTAAAAACCTGGCTATTCGAGCAGCAGTAACCCCCCCTTTCCCCTAGCGCCTTGAGACCCGCACAGGTGAGTAGCGCGCTTTATAAATGTTAATGATTTGATTTGACTAGCTCACTCACATCTGCTCTTACTTACCTGTGAACAAGGCATGCAGTTGCCAAAACGCATCAGGATTTGTTTTCTTGCTGCTCAGAAATGCTATTAAAGGCTTGGATTTTAACATGGCCTGGTGCCTGGGCTTTTCGTGTTTGGAAGACATTTTCTGTCTGATAATTTGCCCCAGTAACCCAGGCCACCCTGCAGGGTCTGTGGCCCCTTACGGAGCAGGAGGTGACAATGATAGTTTTATGGAAGGGGCCCGACCCGCTCACCTTCATGCAAACAAGGCATTTATCCAAGAAATATATTGTGATGGAGGTGAGCAAGGGATAAGAGGGAGACAGTGTGCCTCTCCTCTTACTTTTGTATTGCTGTTATCATGCTAGGCAGCAACTGTAAAAGCAAGTGGATTATCAAGTAATGGATACCTAATGCACTTAAGGACATTTGTATGGTTAACTGAAGTGCAAGTGACACTATTGCAGCTATATGGAAAATAAGCGCTCCAGCTCAGGAAGCTATTTATATGGAACTGTGCATTATGGGATTTGGAGTTTGGTTATTGAAGTCACATGACTGTATTTAAAAAGCACTGGCTCACTCACACCTGCTCTTACTTACCTGTGAACAAGGCATGCAGTTGCCGAAACGCGTCAGGATTTGTTGTCTTGCTGCTCAGAAATGCTATTAAATGCTTGGATTTTAACATGGACTGGTGCCTAGGCTTTTCGTATTTGGGAGATATTTTCTGTGGGATGCTTCGCCCCAGCAACCTCGGCCGTCCTGCGGGGTCTGTGGCCCCTTACGGAGCAGGAAGTGACAATGATAGTTTTATGGAAGGGGCCCGACCCGCTGACCTTCATGCAAACAAGGTATTTATCCCAAAAATATATTGTGATGGAGGTGAGCAAGGGATAGGAGGGAGACAGTGTGCCTCTCCTCTTACTTTTCATGTATTCCTTGTATTGCTGTTATCATGCTGGGCAGCAACTGTAAAAGCAAGTGGATTATCATACCTAATGCACATAAGAACATTTGTATGGTGAAGTGAAGTGCCTGTGATGCTATTGCAGCTATATGGAAATTAAGCGCTCCAGCTCAGGAAGTTATTTACATGGAACTGTGCATTATGGGATTTGGAGTTTGGTTATTGAAGTCACATGACTGTGTATTTAAAAAGCACTGGCTCAATCACACCTGCTCTTACTTACCTGTGAACAAGGCATGCAGCTGCCGAAACGCGTCAGGATTTGTTGTCTTGCTGCTCAGAAATGCTATTAAATGCTTGGATTTTAACATGGACTGGTGCCTGGGCTTTTCGTGTTTGGGAGATATTTTCTGTGGGATACTTCGCCCCAGTAACCCAGGCCGTCCTGCAGGGTCTGTGGCCCCTTACGGAGCAGGAGGTGACAATTATATATATATATATATATATATATATATATATATATATATTACCTAATGGCGGTCACCACTAGGTAGTTATAGGTAGGACCTAGTTTCTATAGAAAGAGTGTTTATGGTTTTGTCTATTACTTTGGTCCCGCTTGATGAATCTTCATGAAATTTTCTAAACGTATACTTTGCTAAGTTCAGCTTCTGCCTTGAAAGATCTGGGATGATCTGTCAAGCAGGGGGCTGAGAAAAGAGGGGGTCCCAAAAGGCATTTTGAACATTCATTTTTCCATAGGACCTTTAAACATGCCTACAGCCCTAGCCACTAAATGGAATTACACCAAATTTGTCACAAAGCTAGATTCTGTTACGCAGATCACGTTTTTTGGTGTAAATCCATTCAGTAGTTTTGCAGAAATTTTAGGCAAAAAAAAAAAAAAAAAAAAATATATATATATATATATATATATATATATATATATATATATATATATATATATAGGGATGCGGATCTTCCGTGGATCCAACTATCCCAATGCCGATATCTGATTGGCTGGCAAACATTTCAGCAAGAAAGTGTTGGCAGCCATCCTGGGACTCGGATTCAGGTCAGCCCTAGAAAAAAGAGAAAAAAAAGAAAAGGGGCTAGGGTAGAGTCCCTGACTCCTTAGCCCTGGTGCTGGGTTCCCTGAGTGACCCCTGCCAGGGCTAAAAAACATTTTTTCTTTACAAACATCAAAAAATTCTGCAGATGGATCTGTGGATTTTTCTGATATTTAAAAAAAAAAAAACACGGTCTCCTGCACTTTTCTTTTATTTGCCCCTGGGTGGGTCAGGTCCTGTGGGCATCATAGAGGAGGAGGGCACATGGGACCCCCCCCTCCTTGGGCTTTAATAAGCCCTGGGGATTGCCACCTCCCTGGGGCGAATGTGCAAATAAGAGTGGGGGGGCCTCAGCCCCCCGCAGGGCAATTTTTTTTTACAGTAAGTGAGGGAGGCTCAATGGCCTCCTCCACAGCCCCAGGGACCACCACCTCGCCGTGGCTATCGATTTGAAATTTGCAGGGGTGGCTTGTAGACTCCCATGACCTGGGGACCATCACCCCCTGGGTTTCACTTTATTTTGGTGGGGGGCTGTGCCATCCCCTTGCCCCAGAGACCACCACCTCCTGGGGCAAAATCAAATTTATTTTCGGGGGCCGCACGCCCCCCACTGTCCCAGGGACCACCACCTCCCCAAGGAAGATCCTTAAAAAAAGAAAAGAGGGCCCTATGGGACCCCAAACCCCAGGGACCACCACCCCGGGGCTATTCTCATTGAAGGGGGGCCCCCCTCATAGAGCCACTGATGGCACTGGGGACTGCCACCCCCAAGAACCGGCTCCTACCATGTCCTAGGGGTGCCGACCTTGGGACACAGCTGTTTGCTGTGGCCTGGCTGCAGCTTTACAGCTGCCACAAAGTTACAGCAAACACTCTTCTCCAATCTTCGTTGGAGCGGAAGCTTCCTCTGTCTTCCTGACCACAGAGATGCAGGCAGGCATACAGAGGAAACTGCTCTCACAGAGAGGGAGCTGCTTTATCATCTCCCTCTCTGTGACAGCAGTGCTGACTCCTACAGGAGGTGGGGAGCCAGCTGGGACCATGGGGGTCTTCAGGCTCCCCCGCATCTCCAACATTGTGACTGGGTGCCGGGTCCCAGAGAACGAGGTCCCCTCCCAAAATCCCCCACCAAAATTTAAAATAATTAGGCTGGGCCCTGGGGGATGGGGTTCCCGAGACCGAGATCGTCCTTGGGAGGGAGGCCAGATGGCCCTCCTCCCATAAAAAATAAAATATTTAGGCCAGGCCCTGGGGGGTGGGGTCTCAGGCCAAGATTGACCTAGGGAGGGGGGCCGTGAAATGAAGACCGCCGGTTTCCTGTCACCAGCAGAAGACTCCCCCCCACTTCAAGCCCAATACCCCCCTGCCCCACTTCCATACAAGAACCCCCCTCCGCCCACCAAGTACAGCGTCCCCTACCAGTACAGCGTTCCCCGCATACACGCACACAGACACCCACACGCACCAGCATACACTTATTCACCAACACTTACATATATGCATTCACTTACACGCATCCATACAATCATTCACTTAGATGAATCCATATACGCATTCACTTACAGGCATCCATACATGCATTCACTTACACGCATCCATACATCCATACATGTATTCATACACACATTCATACACGCATTCATGCACTCTTAAAAAACACGCATACAAACATCCATAGACACACGCCTACACACATGCATACGTAACACCCCACACCCTCCCACCCCCCTCCCTTATCGGACAATAGACTTACCTTGTCCGGAGAGGAGGACGTCCAGAAGAGAACAGGAACGGGCTCTTTCACTGCCTGCAGCACCCCGCCATCAGGACATCGCTAAGCCGTAATACTACTCATAATACGGCGGGCGGATTCCTTTTAGAGATGCGGGGCCAGTGGTGGAACCTCCCCTGCGCTTCCGTCCGCCAGCATGACTACTGGTGGATTTCCACACAAATTGTGGCAGAAATCTCTTTGTACTCGTAATATGGAGGTCGGAAGACTGCCAGCACTGGTAGTCTTCTGGCGCCCACGGCTTCAGTGGTCTGAGGACAAGACTGCCGAAGTCAGAATGACCACCTAAGTGTTTTGCACACTTCTGTCATTGGGCTATACTTGGGCTACATTTGGGTGATATGTGTGCTACATTTGGTCTCTTTTTTTGTCTGGTGGTCTTCTTGGGAGACTTATTTAATATTTATTATAAAACTCCCTAATTTCCTTATTTACTGCAATATCCTAAGTGGAAAATGCTTTCAATTGTTCAATTTGATTCCATCAAGATGATGTTTAGATGTGCCACAATTTTGGCATGAATTCTGAATGTTAGCCCTCTAGTGGCTCATTAAAGCATTGTAGGCTGCTTATCACCAGGAAGTTAACTGGCAGTCTGTTACTGGTGTTGAAAGTACATGTTCAGTCTGCATGTCGGAATGTTTTAATGAAATGGAAAAGTAAAATATTCACCTAATACATGGACCTAGTTTCTATAGAAAAAGTGTTTTTGACTTGCCTATATTATTGGCACCATTTAATGAATCTTCAAGAAATTTTCCAGAAAAAGTGTCTTCTAGGGTCTTGTTGTGCATGGCAATTTTCAGGATGATCCGTCAAACAGGGGCAGAGAAAAAGGGGGGTTATAAAAGTGCATTTCCTGATTTAATTTACATAGAGATTTTAGACACGACTGCAGCCCGAACTGCTGAACAGAATTACACCAAATTTAGCAGAAAGGTAACTCGATCCATAAAGTGCTCTTTTTGTTATTTGATGTAAATCCGTTCAGTAGTGTTTGAGATATTTAAAGAAAAACAAATTTGTATATCTGGCCGAGCCTAAGTACAGACCTCATGATGAGATCTGATTGGCTGCCAGCAGTTCATGCAAGAAGAGCTGGTAGTCATCTTGGGGCCAATATGCATGATAGCACCTGATTGAAATGCACTGTAGTGAATGGCAGGTTTTGAGGGCCACAAAAAGGAGAACATAAAGAGTGATAACAGTCTTTAGTTACAATATAAATCATTTGTTGATTGTACCATACTTATTTTGTGAATTGTGGTGCGTTCCAAAATGATTTTACCCTGCTGGGATTTCATGAATTAGGTTTGAGAGAAAACAGTTTTCTCATGATTTTCCCATAGAGGTTATGAAAAATACTTCAGAAGCTAAAATGAGAGCACATTTTCTGTAAATTCACACTATCTTTCTCAACTATATGACATTCTCAGTAAAACATCCAACAGGAGCAGCCTCACTTGATTACCTTGCCAACTAAAGTTCTAATAGACTTACTTATAACAAAATTGTGGCATACCTGAAGCCATCTTGATTGAATCACACTGGTAAAACTTAATACATTTAATTTAGAGAGGAACAAAATGACGGGATTCATTTTGTCATAAAAATTATGTTCAGTCCTGCAGAAAGTAAAATTAGGACACATTTGAAGTGGGTTCTCAAATATCTTCCTGTTCTGTTTCATTAAAACATTCTGACATGCAGACTGAAACATGAACTTTCAACACTAGCAGCAGACAGCCAGTTAACTCCCTGGCTTTACTACAGTATTCTAATGAGCAACAAGCGTGCAAATTTTCTGAATTCTATGTCTGGACCGGAGGCAAGGATTGTACATTTTTTCTTCACTTTTAATTAATCAGCAAGTTCATCGTAAACAGAAACAGAACACTACATATCACATGGTTCAAAACAACAGTATCCATGGCAACCAATGTCCAGTCCTGTCCAAGTCTGATAGTCCATATACATCAACTGCACTCCAAGTGCTTCCTCTTTCTTCGCTGCTCAGAGAGTAAGTTAAGTCCCTCGCTACCTTTCTTTACAGAGTGCAGTTTGTGGCATTTGACTGATCTGTGTGCTTTGTACTGATTTCCATTGTGCCATTGTATTTCCCTTGTGTTATTAACCACATGGCAGACTTTGGCCCGAGCCCAGATTCCCTTTCTGATACCAGATGGGTCCACCAGAGGACCCTCTTTCGCGCTGTCTCTGGCCCGTATCATGTATAGTGAGCCGAATCGAGTGGCACAGGGAAAAACAGCACTTGATTGGCTTCACGCTACACACTAAGGAGTAAGAGCTCTCCAAGAGTGTGTATTTTGAGCTCCTTACCCCTTCCAACAATTGTTTGACACCACAGCAGCATTACGCTGTTGGCCTGATCTCAGGCACTTTTCCTCATATTGCCACCGCAGACAAGTAATTTTCTACTGGAAAATGTTGGCCTGACAAGAGCACCAGAGAGGGAGCTGCCTTTCTTAACTAAAAGAACGTTAGTGGTATTTTAATACTTTTTCCTTGTCTGTGAAGTGCTCACACCCTCCTGAGTATGCAGTCCGAGCTGGACCACGAGTACCCTCTATGGCCCAGAAGGAAGGGTCCTCTCTGCTCTGCCTCCTGGCAGAAATGGACAAACTCCCATCTCAGGCCATAGATAAGGTGCTTGCCCCTTTACAATAGAGTGTGGGCAAGTCAACAGCCCAGGTCTCTACTGTGGCTGGCATGTTTGGGGATATGGAGTACGCCCTAGCGGCAGGAGCACAGTGGCTCCAAAGAAATTACAGAAACGTGACGCGGGGCACCTTGAAGGCTTCAAGCTCCTTGCTGAAGCCTTCCATAAGAGTTCACGCAAGTTAAGGCATGTAACCCTCTGGGAGTCTGACTGTCCCGGAGAGAATGGAGACAACGTCGCCACAGAGACTGATCTTGATCCAGGGTTACCCATTCCAGAAGAGGGTGACACAAACGAGGATGTGTCTTCGGATGAGGACCGCAACTCCAGTCGTCCCTGACCCCTATGAAGAGGACACATCTGGTTCTGACATGTTCGACCCGGAGGGTATTTATCACCCCAGGTCATCCGATTAGCGGCTGGACCAAAAACTCACTGAATATGTGGGCAGCAAGATACTCCAACCTCTTGATAAACAGGTGTGGGCCCGACTGTTGGTGGAATGCACTTACCCTACTTTGGAGGGCAAAGTGGCGACTACGCCAGACTTTGACTCAAAAATGTGTACTTTCTTTGCAAAATATACCAGGGACCCCAAGAAGGGCATTGACCGCTCCTGGAGGATATGTCAAGATAAACTCTTGGACATCCTGGGACCCCTCACACAGATTATACAACTGGCGAATTAGTCAAAGCACACAGATAAACCCATTCCCACAGACATTGCGGCAGGATAGGCCCAGAAAGCAGTGTGTCTTTTGGCCTTTTCGGCAATTCTAACCAGGCCATCTTGGCTGAGAGGCACTGCTCCCTACTAATTAAGGGAGACCACAACTTGGGAAGCCCTCCAAATCAGAAGCGGAGGCGGTTGCAGAGGGAAACCTGTTTAGCGACCCCTTTGTGAAAGAATTGGGGAAATTCGTGGCGACATTCTCAGCACTTGACAAGGCGCAGACCTTGATAAAAAATATATTTTTTGGAAAGTTTTTTGGCAGGGCTGGAAGAGGTAGGGGTCGCTCCTCCAGCCACTGCAGCTTTCAAGGCCCAGTGGAGGCTCAACTGGCATGATAGCCGACAGGAAATGTTCTTCCTTAACTGGGGAAGAGGAAAGAACAGAATTGGTCGCAATGCCCCCGGAAGATCTAACTGTAAGCATTACCCCTTCCTCCCCTCTAGAACTGGGGGGGGGGGGTTGACGAGGTTTGTGCACAGATGGGCGATGATTATCTCCAACTCTTGGGTACTACAGACAGAGGAAGGATTCTACATAGAGGTCATAGGAACACCGATGCAGGAAACACCTCCAAAACCAATTTTCTTCTCTCAAACAGTCATGGCATTGATCGATGTGAAGGTGCAGGAGCTTCTACGCAAAGGGGCCATTTTCAAGTCAGTACTACACCCGCAAGGTTTCCTAAGCAATATTTTCCTAGTGGAAAAGAAAGACATAGGCTTTCACCTGGTCATAAATTTACATGCCTTCAGCAAATGGGTGGTGGACAGGCACTTCAAGATGGAGGGCATTCACCTGCTCAGGGATCTCCTCCTGCAGGGAGACTGGTAGGTGCACTTACACCTCAAAGATGTGTATCTCCTTCCCTCCGCACCGCCGGTTTCTGCATTTCATCTGGAGACAGCAGGTATTCAAAATTCAGTCTCTCCCGTTCGGGCCTTTGTCAGCACTGTGGTGCTTTTTGAAACTCCTCAAGCCGGTAGTGGAACACCTCAGGACACAGGGGATCAGGCTAATAATTTACTTAGATGATATCCTCCTGATGGATCAGTCTTGATCCCAACTCTTATCTCACGGGCACACGACAATTGTCTTGCTGCAAGAACTGGGGTTTGTTAAAAAACAGGAGAAGTCGGAGTTAGCACCCTCACAGACCATGACCTTCCTAATTTTCCCTATTGACTCCAATGCAGCCTCCCTCAGCCTTCCAACCAAGATCAAGAAAGAACTGGGAAAGGTTCTGAGGAGGGACAGGATTTCCCTCAGGCAACTGGCCAGGATAGTGGGAATGCTTTTATCCTCAATCCAAGCCATGTTCCTGTGCCCTCTGCACTGCTGGGCCCTACAATGGCTGAAGGCCTCATATCTCAGGCAGGGTGTGACTTGCTTGGAAATGATCTCAGAGGCACAGACGGAGCTACAGTGGTGGATAGATCACATGGAAGCGAGGAATGGCAGGGCGATCTTCGGATCCTTCTGGACCTCATCATTGAATCGGATGCCAGCCATCTGGGCTGGGGTGCCAGGTGTGGGGAGATCTCTATGGGGGCCAATGGACTCAGCAAGAACTCAATCTACATATCAATTGCCCGGAACTCCTGACAGGGTCCTTTGTTATCAAGTCCCTGACTCCGGACAAGGTGTCTGGCTGTATTCTCTTGAAGATGGACAATGTCTCCATGATCCAATACATAAATCGGTTGGTGGGCATTGGCTCAAAAGATGTGGGCAGAACTGGCCAAAGACTTGTGGCACTTCTGCCTCCAAAACCAGATTTCAGTGTCAGTGGAGTATATTACGGGGTCACAGACTTCCTTAGCGGACTTAAAAACATTGAGAATACCAGCGACTGGCAACTGGACAGAAAGGCCTTCGGGGCCCTCATGGAATGATGCGGCCCATGCTCCGTGAATCTTTTTGCGTCCAGACTGAATGCACAACTACCAAAGTACTTCAGTTGGCATCCAGACCCAGGGGCATCAGTGGCGGATGTCTTCTTGCACGACTGGGAGTCGGAACAGGCTTATGTATCTCCTCCCGGTGTTGATAACCCCTCTGTGGAGATCTCTAGCGTGGTTACCCGTATTGCTGGAACTATACTGCGACACCCCGATCTTGATTTCAGGTTCCCCACAGTGCCCCTGGATCTACAGGGCAAGCCACACCCTCTGGTTCTTCAGGGCCACCTGAAACTCATGGCGTGGAGAATTTCAGACCCAGATGGGAAGACATCTGACTTTTGAAGGGGGCTGAGAGATTCATCCAGCAGGCTTGGGCTCCTGAGATGAGTAAGAGATAAGGGTCCACCTGGGCTCGATGAGTTCATTGGTATACAGAGAAACACCTAGATCCCATAGGGGACTGTTGCAGAACATCCTTGGGTCTGCAAACTGCTCAAGGGCCTCAGGATGTCCAGACCCCGTGAGCCAAGATACTCAGGTCTCTAGGATGTTAATATAGTTTTACTTTTGTTATCATTGTGGCAGATAACCAGTACCTATCTAGGAAGGAGATCTCGGCTAAACTGGCTATTTTGTTGTCCCTCTTATTCTGTACAAGAGTCTCTGATGCTAGGAGAACCAAATGCAATACCAGGTCAGTAACATACCCAGCCTTTGGGGATTCTCCTAAGCTCTGTGTGGTCAGGTGCCTTAAGGCACATGAGGAGATGATGAAGGAATACCCCCACTACGAGAAAGGGAGCTGTTAATTTCTATCAAGAAGCCACTTATGGCAGTCTCCTCCCCTTCTATTGCAAGTTAAGTATGGTGGATCATGGCAGAGGCAGGAATTAATGTCCAAGCATTTGGGGCATATTCCACAAGAGTAGCAATGGCTTCTAAGGACATAAAGGTAGGTGATAGATTGAAAGATATCATGAATGCAGATGATTGGTCATCCGAGTCTACCTTTAAAATGTTTTATTTTAAACTAATTCACGAGGCAGCTGCTTTGGTGGTAAGGAAGCTTTTAACCGGCATAATTCTCACCTCTGGTCCCGACATAGAATCAGAAATTTCCTAGCTATCGAGAAGGAAACTTTCAATTCTATTAAGAGAAGGGGCACACATTCATGTGAAACTCATTAAAAAATATATTTTTGCAGGTAGGCAGACACATATTTTGCCAATGAATTAATCAGTCAACAGAATCTATCCTTTGGACAGTTGTGTTTCTGTCAACAGTAATCTGCCATTCCACCAGTACTCGATCCAACAACATTTATTGGACATTACCACAGTACTCAAGCCTATTGTGAAAAGAATACTATATAACAGAACATATTCGAGGAAGTGCTTCCCAAGTGCAGACAGGACACCAAAGAAACAAAAATCAAAGGAGTTCACTGTTATTTTTAACATTCAGTGGTAGGTGAATCAATAGAAATCAAGACAGCCTCCATCAAGTTCTTACAACATAATGTATGAATAAAACAGTTCATAAATGAACACAGAGGAAAGGTACATGGTCTGTCTTGTTAATTGTCGATGACGTTTCAACCCTTGTCATAGATGTTAGCTTCTCATCAGAACAGACAGTAACCTGGGGAATGGTTGTAATGAATGGTGTGTTGGAAATTATCAACACAGGGACTAAAGCTGCATCTTGTCATTATGACCATATAGTAATGATATTAGAATTATAATTTAGGCTTTGGATTTGGTACCAAAATAGGTAAATGGATAAAAACGGCCTATATTTTCACTGTGTCAAGTGCAGCTATTATACGATCATGGCAATTCCAAAGATAATGATTGCTTTGACTACAAAGTTGCCGGTTCTCTCAGTCTTTCAATGTTGTTGTATATATCGAGTACGAGTAGCTTGACAGATCATTGTTGAAAGAATCACAACTGTCCAAAGGATAGATTCTATTGATTGATTAATTCAGTCACAAAATATTTGTCTGCCTACCTGCGAAAAGAAATATTTTGAATGAGTTTCATGTGAATGTGTGTAGGAAGGTAGCCTCTTTCTAGATTTGTTAACCCCACTTTTGGCCTGTTTGTGAATATATGTCAGGGTGTTTTTACTGTCTCATTGGGATCCTGCTAGCCAGCGCCCAGTGCTCACAGTGAAAACCCTGTGTTGTCCGTATGTTTGATATGTGTCACTGGGATCCTGCTAGTCAGGACCCCAGTGCTCATAAGTTTGTGGCCTGTATGTGTTCCCTGTGTGGTGCCTAACTGTATCACTGAGGCTCTGCTAACCAGAACCTCAGTGTTTATGCTCTCTCTGCTTTTAAAATTGTCACTGCAGGCTAGTGACTAATTTTGCCAATTCTGATTGGCACACTGGAATTGGGGTTCCAGGAGATCCCTATGGGCTGCAGCATTTCTTTTGCCACCCATAGGGAGCTCAGACAATTCTTGCACAGGACTGCCACAGCAGCCTGAGTGAAATAACGTCCACATTATTTCACAGCCATTTTTACTGCACATAAGTAACTTATAAGTCACCTATATGTCTAACCCTCACTTGGTGAAGGTTAGGTGCCAAGTTACTTAGGTGGTCATTACTACTTAGGCAGTCATTACAACCCTGGCGGTCGGTGTTAAAGCGGCGGTAAGAAATTAGCATAGAGAACACTGCAGGGGCATCAGAGAGTGAGAAAACACGCACCTCTGGGTGAGGGAAAGAGGGTGCACCCCAGCCGGTTGAGTGCACGACGCCAAATCCACGAGAGGCCACATGTCCACTGTTCAATCCTGGGGAGTGCAAAGCCACAGTCTCTCAAGTCTCTACCGTGGGTGGGTTGCCCACTGCCATATCCTGGGGAGTGCAAAGCCACAGTCTCTCAAGTCTCTACAGTGGGTGGGTTGCCCATTGTTCAATCCTGGGGAGTGCAAAGCCACAGTCTCTCAAGTCTCTACAGTGGGTGGGTTGCCCACTGCCATATCCTGGGGAGTGCAAAGCCATAGTCTCTCAAGTAGATAACAGTCTCCACTGGTTCTGGAGGAGGCATTGTGCCCAGAGTGCTTCATCCTGCTAAGGACAGAGGTAGTGGATGGATCTCTCCACTGGTTTTGGAGGGGGCTTTGTGCCCAGAGTGCTTCATCCTGCTAAGGACAGAGGTAGTGGATGGATCTCTCCACTGGTTCTGGTGGTCTTTGTGCCCAGAGTGCTTCATTCTGCCCGTGATGGACTCAGTAGCATCAGTGCCCTTGGCGCTCATGGGTCAGCGGTGCTTGGAGTGGCGGTGCCCTGTTCAGCAGTGCTTGGAGCGGCGGTGCCCTGTTCAGCGGTGCTTGATGAGGCGGTGCCCTGTTCAGCAGTGCTTGAGGCGGCGGTGCCCTGTTCAGCGGTGCTTGAGACGGCGGTGCCCTGTTCAGCAGTGCTTGGAGCGGCGGTGCCCTGTTCAGCGGTGCTTGGAGCGGCGTTGCCCTGTTCAGCGGTGCTTGGAGCGGTGGTGCCCTGTTCAGTGGTGCTTGAGACGGTGGTGCCCTGTTCAGCGGTGCTTGGAGCAACGGTGCCCTGTTCAGCAGTGCTTGAGGCGGCGGGCTCCTTTGCAGTGACTCAGCTGCTGTCGGTCCTCTCTGTCCCAGCGGGGCTTGTGCTGGTGGTCCTCTCTGTCTCAGATGAGCTTGTGCTGGCGGTCCTTTCTGTCCCAGAGTGGCTTCTGCTGGCGGTCCTCTCTAGCCCAGCGGGGCTTGTGCTGGCGGTCCTCTCTGTCCCAGCGGGGCTTGTGCTGGCGATCCTCTCTAGCCCAGCGGGGCTTGTGCTGGCGGTCCTCTCTATCCCAGCGGGGCTTGTGCTGGCGGTCCTCTCTGGCCCAGTGGGGATGATGGCTGTGGCCTCCTGGGCAGCGGGGGTGATGGCGGTCTCCTCCGCCGTGCCGCTCTTCCCAGACTTTCCTGCTTTCTTGTGGCCCTTCCACACCTTGGAAGGTGTTGCAGCTGACTCCACACTCCCACCAGGACCCCTGGGAGCGGTTTTGGTGGCTGGAGTCTTCCCCCTCTCCCGCCGGGCACTGGCCAACTTCTGATGCTTCACAGGTGGGGGACAGTCTGTGCTGTGGCTCCGTGCCACACTGGCTTCCCTGGTGGTCGGTGCACTTCATATTCTGGTGACTACAGGCACCACTGGTCCCGGAGATGTTGTGGCTGAGGTGCTAGTTCGGGACCTAGGAGAAGGACGGGGAGGGGGAGGTGTGGGAAAGAGGTCAAGGGTGGACAGGAAAAGTCTTTTGGAGACACTGGGATGGGTAGCTGGGGGGGTTTGGGAGTGGAGGAAGAGGTTGTGGTTGTAGGATGTGTACGTTTGGTGACTTTGGGTGAAGGTGCATGCGCTGGAGGCTGTCGTGAGGTGGATGGCTGTTGGGTGGGTATGTGCCTGCGTTTGTGTATCTTTGGAGGTGGCATCACAGACACACTGGGAGAGGACACAGGGGACGTGTGAATGGTAGTGGGGGTGGTGACTGCACGTGAGCGGGGTGTGGTGGTGGGTGTGCTGGTGATGGCAGTAGTGGCTGTAGATGTAGTGCATGTAGGTGTGAGTGTAGATGAGACTGGGAGGGAGGAGGGAGACGAGGAGGCGGGACACAGTGGAGGCAGTGGATGTTGGTGTGTCTGCATGTGTGTGATGCTTGCGTGAGTGCCTGTGGGATGTGTGGTGCTTATGTTTGCCAGAGCTTCCCTTGTGTGTTGACGTGTGTGCATGCTGGTCTGATGGTGTGCTTGGGATAGGCTGGGGTACAGGGGATTGGGTCTGGGTGGAGGAAGTTGGAGGGGGGAGGCTAGAGATGGGGACAATGGCTGCAACAGTGCTGAGGCCAGAGTCTGAAAAGCTCGCTGAAGGGCCGCCTGACCATAATGAATGCCCTCCAGGAATGCATTGGTTTGTTGCAACTGCCTTTCTACACGCTGGATGGCATTCAAAATGGTAGACTGCACAACAGTGAGGGACCTCAGGGGGTCAATGGCCTCCTCACTGAGGGCAGCAGGGGTGACTGGGGCAGGGCCTGAGGTGCCTGGGTCGAAGGTGATGCCCACCCTCCTGGGTGAGCGGGCATGGGGCAAAGGCTGAGGGGCTGCTGGGCGGGCAGTGCTGGTAGGGGGGTGGCGGCTGTACCTGTAGATGCGGGGGCACAGTTAAATTCCTGGGAAATGGCCTATTAGGCTATGGACGACATCTGCACACATGGATGACACAGGGGCATGACTAGGTGTACTTGGCACTCTACAGAGGTTGGGTGGGGTGCCACATGGCCTGCCTTACGGAGGGACCTTGCCTACTAAACTTGCTCTGGCCCAGGGAAACCCACAGCCCACCTCCCCCACCCAGACCCCTCCACTGCACGCAAAATCAGCAGGATGAGAGTGTACTCACACCTTTGTGGCTGCTGTGATGCCCTCAAGCGCCCATCCAACTCCGGTTACGCCACCGCCAGGATCCTGAACATCAGGGGGGTCATGGTGCGACGGGCACCCCTTCCACGTTGGGAGGCCATCCCCAGCTGAGCCTCCGCCGTCTTCCTTCTCCAGCGGCAAATGTCCTCCCATCTTTTACGGCAGTGGGTGCTCCGTCTGTGGTAGACCACAAGGGTCCGGATTCCCTTGGCAATGGCACGCCAAATATCTTTTTTCTGGTGGGCGCTGACCTACATGATTTGTACAGGGGGAAGAGAAACTTATTACCGACTGCACCGTCACAGTCATTGGCCCCCATCCCTACCCTTGGCATGTGGCACATGCACTCACCATCGTTTCATGCATGCCACACTCTACCCCCTTCCTTCTTACATCCACCCCTCTCCACACAGGCATAGCCCATACAGCATGCTCCCAGTGTACTTACCTGTTTGTCTGGAGGACCGTAGAGTAGCGTGTACTGGGGGAGGACCCCATCCACGAGTTTCTCCAACTCCTCAGATGTGAAGGCAGGGGCCCTTTCCCCAGACACTCGAGCCATTGTCTCTTCCAGACCGAGGTCACAGCAGCACTTGCAGTGTAGGTCCTCTCCTGTCGAAGATCAGGTATCGAGTGATTCAACAGATAGAAAATGGCGGTCATGTCCGCGGCGGTGCGTACATCGTCATTGGCTCCTAGGACCAATAGGATCCAATGTTAACTAATGCAGAATTGCGCTGCGGTCTTCGACCGCCTACCGCAACGGTGTACAACGCTAGCGCAGTTACCTCACATCCCATTGTCCCACTTTAAAGGTCAGGCAGCCGCCATTTCAGGGGCCCACATGGCTTCATTTTTAACTGCGTCACACATACCTAGGCCTAGACTCAACACACATACTGGCCACTTTTTGGATTAGGAATTGTGTTCTGTGTAAGCTATGGGTACGTACCACTGAGTTGTTTGACTCTGTCATCGCTCTTGTCCTTCATAGGCACCGTCCGCTGGGACATGTGAGGAGATGGCGGCATCCTCCGGTGTACCGACCGTTGGTGTACCTGTCGACAATGGAGGAAAGACATGTGATCATCACCTACATGCTTGACCGTGCCACAATCCAGGAACTGTGTACCCAGCTGGAGCCAGACCTGATGTCAGCTATCCGCCATCCCACAGGAATCCCCCCTCAAGTGTAGGTGCTGTCAGTGCTCCATTTCCTTGCAAGTGGGTCATTTCAAAATACAGTGGCCATAGCATCAGGGATCTCCCAGCCTATATTTTCCAACGTGTTGTCCACAGTGTTGTCTGTCCTGCTAAAACACATGCGGAGCTACATCGTTTTGCCTCAGGTGGAGGATTTGCCTACAGTGAAAGGTGACTTCTATGCCCTGGGACATATCCCCAACATCATAGGTGCCATTGATGGGACACATGTGGCTTTGGTTCCCCCCCACAGGAGTGAACAGCTCTACAGAAACCGGAAGAGCTATCATTCGATGAATGTACAGATGGTATGTTTGGCCGACCAGTACATCTCCCATGTGAATGCCAAGTTCCCTGGCTCAGTGCATGACACCTACATCCTGCGGAATAGCAGCATCCATTATGTGATGGGTCAACTCCAGAGGCACCGTGTGTGGCTATTAGGTGAGCACCTGGAAGGAAGACAGTGGGAATGGTTGTCTGGGTCTGGGGATATCCCTACAGGTTAGTGTGTGTCTAACAGTTGTCCCTCGCCATTTGCAGGTGACTCTGGTTACCCCAACCTGTCATGGCTACTGACCCCAGTGAGGAATCCCAGGACAAGGGCAGAGGAACGCTACAATGAGGCCCATGGGTGAACTAGGAGGGTGATCGAACGGACCTTCGGCATCCTGAAGGCCAGGGGTCGGTGCCTCCATATGACAGGTGGATCCCTATTCTACTCACCAAAGAAGGTGTGCAAGATCATCGTGGCCTGCTGTATGCTTCACAACTTGGCTTTGCGACAACAGGTGCCTTTTCTACAGGAGGATGGGCCAGATGGCGGTGTTGTGGCAGCTGTGGAGCCTGTGGAGCCTACGGACAGTGAAGACGAGGAAACAGAAGAAGAAAACATGGACAACAGGGACTCAGTGATCCAGCAATATTTCCATTGAAACACAGGTAAGAATACAAACCTGCCTACTACATGTACTTAAACACTACTACCTCTCAACTGTCTGTCGTTTTCACCCAGTGTATGGTCACTGAGTTGTCACTTTCCCTTACAATTTCACAGATGTGGGTCCCAATGTGTGACATCTGCTTTGATTCCTCATGGACGAGAGCTGTGTGACATAGGTATGTTGACATTACAAATGAAAGAGCTTTTTGCCACAGTAATTGCTAGTACAGTATTCCGAAATCACAGACTGACTCCAGATTGTTCTGTGCTTTAAGGATTTTTATTTTAGTGCTCAATATTGGAGTGGGTAGCAAAATGGTGAGGGGTGATGGCGGAGGAATGTCCATGGTATAGTCCAGTCTATTAGTCTCATAGGAGCATTGCCCAAATGGGCATAGGAAGTGGAGCTGGGGCAGTTTAAGGATGGACAGGGTGACAAAGTGGAACAGTATGATGACAATCAGGGTGGTCACATTTCTTGGCAGGGGTCTTGGCATCGTTTTTTATCTTTGTCCTGGATCTCAGGGACCGTTTGCGAGGTGGTTCTCCCTCTGCAGGGGGTGGAGGGCTGGTGTGGTGGTCCTGTGGCGGTGCCTCCTGTCCACTAGCGCCGGCGGAGGTGGTGGGCAGTTCATCGTCCAGGCTAGTGTCAGGGGCCCCTTGTAGTGCCACAGTGTTTATCCTGGTGTTGAGTTCTTCCTTCAGCACCCCTACAATGGTGCCCAGGGTGGAATTGATGGTTCTGAGTTCCTCCCTGAAGCCCAAATACTGTTCCTCCTGCAGGCGCTGGGTCTCCTGAAACTTGGCCAGTACCGTTGCCACCGTCTCCTGGGAGTAGTGGTGGGCTCCCATGATGTTGGAGAGGGCTTCGTGGAGAGTGGGTTCCCTGGGCCTGTCCACCCCCTGTCGCACAGCAGCCCTCCCAGTTCCCCTGTGTTCCTGGGCCTCCGTCCCCTGGACTGTGTGCCCACTACCACTGCCCCCAGGTCCCTGTTGTTGTTGGGGTGGTGGGTTAGCCTGGGTTCCCTGTAGTGGTGGACACACTGCTGATTGACGTGTCTTGGGGACGGAGGTATGGGCCCGCTGGGTGGGTGCTGTGCTGGTGTTTCCAGAGGGGGGAAGCTCTGTGGTGGCCTGTGACTAGGTGAGGAGAACCGACTGTATGAGGTCCCCAATGGGCCGGGCTGGTCATCTAGATCCAGTTGGACAGAGGTGCTGTCATCACTGTGGGCCTCTTCTGTTGGTGGTGTGGACATGTGTGGACCCTCCTGTCCGGTGACATTGGGTAGGGGTCCTGCAGGGGTATAAAAGGATGTTTATTACATTTGTGTGTGCCATGGTGTGCAATGGGTGGGTGACCATGTACCCCAGTGCTTGCATTCCTGTGTGGGACCTTGTGTGATGATGGTTTATGGGGGTGTATGGGTATGTGCAGTGGGCATGCTTTAGTGATGGGTGTCCATGCTTTGTTGTTGCATGCAGGGCTTGGTGTTAGGATGTGTGGTTTGTGATGTTGGGACAAGACCTGCTCCTCCCATGTTGTTAGTTGTGGGGGAGGAGGTGGGGGTCCGCCGCCAGTCCGCTGAACCGCAAGGTGGTGTCTTGAGACCACGGAACGCACCTTCCCCCGAAGGTCGTTCCACCTCTTCCTGATGTCCTCCCGATTTCTTGGGTGCTGTCCCACTACGTTGACCCTGTCCACTATTCTTCGCCATAGCTCCATCTTCCTTGCAATTGAGGTGTGCTGCACCTGTGATCCGAATAGCTGTGGTTCTACCCGGACGAGTTCCTCCACCATGACTCTGAGCTCCTCCTCCGAGAACCTGGGGTGTCTTTGCTGTGCCATGGGGTGGTGTAGGTGATGTGTGGGGTGGTGTGTGGGGTGATAAGTGTGCTGGTATGTAGTGGTGTGTAGTGTGAGGTGCGTAGAAGTTATGTGGGTGATGGTGTTGTGTGCCTATGGATGCAATTATTGTTGATGGTGGTGTCTCTCTCTGGCCTTCTCTCAGTACTTGTGGTCATAGGGGTTCGTGGGTGATGTGGGTGTGTGTTTTATATTGTATTGGGTGTGTGGGAGTGGTGTGTGTATGTGTATCAGGTGTGTGTATTTCAATTTGTCCAACGTGGCTGTGTTTTGTAAGAGTGTGTGTATTTTGAGTGCGGCAGTGTGTACCGCCTATGGAATACCGCATTTGAAAGACCGCCATGTGGATTCGTGGGTCGTGATAGTGTGGGCGTATTTCTGTTGGTGTGACGGTGGAGGTTTTGTTTTCACCAGTTTATCACTGACCTTTGGTGTGGCGGACTTGTCTGGGTGTCTGAATTTTGGCAGATTCCGTGCTGTGGGTCCTAATTGCAGTGGCGGTTTTCCGCGGCGGTGTGTTGGCGGTCTTCTGCACGGCAGTAAGCAGCTTTTACCGCCAATGTTGTAATGACCGCCTTAGTGTGTGGGCACCCTGGCACTAACCAAGGTGCTCCCACATTGTTCAGGGCAAATTCCCCGGACTTTGTCAGTGCGGAGACACCATTACACGTGTGCACTACATATAGGTCACTACCTATATGTAGCGTCACAATGGTAACTCCGAACATGGCCATGTAACATGTCTAGGATCATGGAATTGTCACCCCAATTCCATTCTGGTATTGGGGGGACAATCCCATGCATCACCGGGTCTCTATCACAGAACCCGGGTACTGCCAAACTGCCTTTCCGGGGTCTCCACTGCTGCTGTTGCCAACCCCTCAGACAGGTTTCTGCCCCCCTGGGGCCTGAGCAGCCCAGTCCCAGGAAGGCAGAACAAAGGATTTCCTCTGAGAGAGGATGTTACACCCTTCCCCTTTGGAAATAGGTGTGAAGGGCTGGGGAGGAGTGGCCTCCCCCAGCCTCTGGAAATGCTTTGATGGGCACAGATGGTGCCCATCTCTGCATAAGCCAGTCTACACCGGTTCAGGGATCCCCCAGCCCTGCTCTGGCACGAACTGGACAAAGGAAAGGGAAGTGACCACTCCCCTGACCAGCACCTCCCAGGGGAGGTGACCAGAGCTCCTCCAGTGTGTCCCAGACCTCTGCCATCTTGGAGGTGTTGGGGGCACAATGGTCAGCTCTGAGTGACCAGTACCAGCATGTGACATCAGAGACCCCTCCTGATAGGTGCTTATCTCTCTTAGTAGCCAAGCCTCCTTTCTCAGTAGCCAAACCTCCTTTTTGGGCTATTTAGGGTCTCTCCTATGGGCTATTCCTCAGATAAAGAATGCAAGAGCTCACCAGAGTTCCTCTGTACTTCCCTCTTCGACTTCTGCCAAAGGTCGACCGCTGACTGCTCCAGAACGCCTGCAAACCCGCAACAAAGTAGCAAGAAGACTACCAGCAACATTGTAGCGCCTCATCCTGCCAGCTTTCTTGACTTTTTCCTGGTGGTGCATGCTCTGAGGGCTGTCTGCCTTCACCCTGCACTGGAAGCCAAGAAGAAATCTCCTGTGGGTCGACGGAATCTTCCACCTGCCAACGCAGGCACCAAACATCTGCATCACAGGTCCTCTGGGTCCCCTCTCATCCTGACAAGCGTGGTCCCTGGTACACAGGAGCTAAGTCCAAGTGTCTCCCACAGTCCAGTGGCCCTTCTGTCGAAATTTGGTGGAAGTAAATCCTTGCCTCCCCACGCCAGGCAGCAAACCTGTGTACTGAATGATTTGCACCTGCTCTGGCTTCTGTGCACTTTTCCAGGACTTCCTTTGTGCACAGCCTAGCCTGGGTCCCTAGCACTCCGCCCTGCATTTCCCAACTCGCTGAGTTGGACTCTGACATCGTGGGACCCTCCTTTGTGACTCTGAGTTGACCACTGTCCTCAGATGTTCTAAGTGCCTGTTCCAGTACTTCTGCGGGTGCTGCCTGCTTCTGCAGGGGCTCTCTGAGTTGGTTAGCGCCCCCTCTGTCTCCTCCTCCAAGGGGCGACATCCTGGTCCTTCCTGGTCTCCAGCAGCACCCAAAATCCTCAACCACAACTCTTGCAGCTAGGAAGACTTGTTTGCAGTATTTCTGCCTGGAAACACTTCTGCAACCTCCAGCACTCCGTGGGACACTTTCCTTCCAAAGGAGAAGTTCCTAGCCCTTTTCGTTGTTGCAGAATCTTTAGCTTCTTCTACCCGGAGGCAGCCCTTTTGCACCTTCATTCGGGGTTTAGTGCCCCCCCCCCCGGACACTTTCGGGACTCTTGGACTTGGCCCCCTTCCTTTACAGGTCCTCAGGTCCAGGAATCAGTCTTCAGTGTTTTGCTGGTGCTTGTGGTTCTTGCAGAATGCCCTATCATGACTATTCTGTCTTTCTGGGCTAGTAGGTTAACTTTACTCCTACTTTTCAGGGTCTTGGGTGGGGTATTTTGGACACCCTTACAGTTTTCTCACAGTCCCAGTGACCCTCTACAACTTCCCATAGGCCTGGGGTCCATTTGTGATTCGCATTCCACTTTTGGAGTATATGGTTTGTGTTGCCCCTAGGCCTATGTCTACCTATTGCATCCTATTGTGATTCTACATTGTTTGCACTACTTTTCTCACTGTTACTTACCTGTTTTGGGTTTGTGTATATATAATCTGTGTATATTACTTACCTCCTAAGTGAGGGTATCCTCTGAGATACTTTTGGCATATTGTCACTAACATAAAGCACCTTTATTTTTATTAACTCTGAGTATTGTGTTTTCTGATGATATTGTGCTACATGATATAGGTGGTATAGTAGGAGCTTTGCATGTCTCCCAGTTCAGCCTAAGCTGCTTTGCCATAGCTACCTCTAACAGCCTAAGCTACAAGACACACCTCTATTCTACTAATAAGGGATAACTGGACCTGGCACTGGATGTCACCCCTTGGAACAGGCACTTAGAAGATCTGAGGACAGTGGTCAACTCAGAGTCGCAAAGGAGGGTCCCACGACGTCAGAGTCCAACTCAGCGAGTTGGGAAATGCAGGATGGAGTGCTGGGGACCCAGGCTAGGCTGTGCACAAAGGAAGTCCTGGAAAAGTGCACAGAAGCCGGAGCAGCTGCAAATCACACAGTACACAGGTTTGCTGTCTGGCGTGGGGAGGCAAGGACTTACCTCCACCAAATTTGGACAGAAGGGCCACTGGACTGTGGGAGACACTTGAACCCAGCGCCTGTGTTCCAGGGACCACGCTCGTCAGGATGAGAGGGGACCAAGAGGATCGGTGATGCAGTCTTTTGGTGCCTGCGTTAGCAGGGGGAAGATTCCGTTGACCCACAGGAGATTTCTTCTTGGCTTCCAGTGCCGGTTGAAGGCAGACAGCCCTCAGAGCATGCACCACCAGGAAACAGTCGAGAAAGCCAGCAGGATGAGGCACTACAATGTTGCTGGTAGTCATCTTGCTACTTGGTTACGGTTTTGCAGGCGTCCTGGAGCAGTCAGCGGTCGATCCTTGGCAGAAGTCGAAGAGGGAAGTGCAGAGGAACACTGGTGAGCTCTTGCATTCGTTATCTGAGGAATAGCCCAGAGGAGAGACCCTAAATAGCCAGAAAAGGAGGATTAGCTACCAAGAGAGGTAAGAACCTATCAGAGGGGGTCTCTGACGTCACCTGCTGGCACTGGCCACTCAGAGCAGTCCAGTGTGCCCCCAACACCTCTGAATCCAAGATGGCAGAGGTCTGGGACACACTGGAGGAGTGGTCACTCCCCTTTCCTTTGTCCAGTTTCACGCCAGAGCAGGGCTGGGGGATCCCTGAACCGGTGTAGACTGGCTTATCACACAAATGTAGCCCAAGTATAGCCCAATGACAGAAATTTATAAAACATGTAATTATTTGTTTGTTTGCAGTTTATACAGTGCAGACTTGACCTGAAGGTAGTGGAGTGATTTACATGAGCTTCAGCTACATTACACAAGGACACATTCGTTTTGGTTTTAGGCTTGGGGAGATTAAGTGATTTTCCCAGGATCACAGGATGTCGAGCTGACAGTGAAACTCAAACCTGGTTCCCCAGTTGGAAAGTCTGCATCTCTGGCTGTAACACCAAATCCTCTCCTTTAAGTGAAACATGAAATCAAATGATCAACTGGATGAAAAAACGTAAAGATAACAAATCATTTAAAAGTGCTTTGTCACTATTTGGGAACTCAGACAATATGTTGTCATTATAGATTTTAGAGCACTAATCATAATTTCTATGGAAATAAGACCCTCATATTTTTATAATTTCTAAAGGATATTCTTTAGGTATTACAGTTTTTATTACGTCAAAATGATTTCAGGCATGCCCAATTTTAGAATATAGAATGTTAGCAATCTGATTGTTCATTACAATACTATGGGAAGGCAGAGGTCAGGGGCACAGAATTGAATAATTGAGGGCAGTGAGGATGGTGCAAAGGCAACAAGTTGAGTATGATGGGCAGGCAGGAGGGGCTGTGGCACCGCAATGGACCTTGTAGCGCAAAGGGAAGGGGGCTGGGGCAACAGGCCAATCATGCAGGATAGGCAGTAGAGACTGTGGCAATATAACAGACCATTGAGGGCTGAAGGGAGAGGCAGTGATAGTACAACCACATATGCCAACAGACCCGATTCAGGGAGGAGAGTCCTGATGTTTTCAAGCCCAAAAAGGCTTTTATTTTATCTGTTTCCTGCCTAAAATGTCCTCTTTTTCAATGTAAGTCAATTGGAAAATCAATTCCCCAGTTTTGTTTCAAAATCTCCCTCTTTTAAAGTTCAAAATGTTGACAAGAATGGTACTGTGAATAACAAGAGGGTAGGAGGAATAGGGTAAGGACATGAGCTTTGATAAGAGACAGCAGGGGGGGGGACAGACTGGAGTACCAAACTGGCCTAATGGGACAGTTGTCAGGGGTTGCAGCAGCACAATACACGACACAGGACAAGTGGGGTAGCAGTGGAGCACAAGAGACCATGCAAAGAAATAGGGAGGTGACAGGGTCATGCACATGGACATCAGAGAGCAGAGGGAAAAAAGGCAAGGGTGGCAAGCTGACCATACCGGACAGACAGGAGGGACAGTTGCAGCAAAAAGGACCATGAAGGGTAAAAGGAAGGGACACAACAATGGACCAGACAAGGCAGGAGGGAGGAGATAAGAGTCTATACATGGAAAACAGAGGGGAAGGGGGCAGGACCAGCATTCTGATCACGGAGGGCATGTGGTATGGACACTGGAAGCACAGCTCAACTTGGATGGCAATAGTGACACTGTAATGGCATAACCGCAGACAATGGAGGAAAGGTGGTAGGGGGTCAGGGGCACCAAGCTGACCTTCCAAGGCAGGTTGCAGGGGCTGCGGCAGCACAAAAAAACATGCATGGCAAGTGTGAGGGGTAGTGGCAACACAACAGCCATGATGGGCAAGAAGGAGAGGCTAGGGGCATGCACAAAGGGCCATGGAGGACTGAAGGGAGGGGTAGGGGCTAGACACAGACAAGCGAGAGCAGTGGAAGGGTCTTCAGAAGAGACCACACAGGCAGGGATTAGGAGCAGTTGCAGCACAACAGAACATGGAAGAGCAGAAGGGAGTTACAGCAAAATGGACCATGGAGGACAGGAGGGAGGGGGTAGGGGCATGGGACTTTGACATGCAGGGTAGAGGTGCCAGGGACAGGTGGCGGCCATATGACTATGCTAGGCAGGTGGGAGGGGCAGTGGCAGCTCAACAGAATGCTTAGAGTAGATAGGAGGAGCAGTGGCAGGTCTATGGAATGTGGTGTGAGCAGGGGCATGTACACAGATATCAGAGGGCAAGGGAAGTAGGGTGGGGCAGTAAGCGAAGCACAGAGGCTATACAGGAGGGCAATGATAAGCATAGAATTGGGAAACGAAGGTCAGGAGGAGTGGGCAGGGATGTCAAGCTAAATTGAGGGCAGTAGCAGCACACTGGACTATGCAGGAGAGGAGGAAGGGGGCTTGTGGATGCCTTCAGACAACAGAGGGCAGGGAGGAGGTGGATAGAGGAGCCAGCTAAATGTTCAGGGAAGGCAGACAGGGCAGTGGCAGGACAATGACCTCAGAGGTCTGTAATGAGGGAGTAGGGGCATGAACTTAAAAAATGGATGGCAAGAAGGAGCTGCGGAAGGAGCAGCAAGCTTGCGTGGGGCCAGCACAATGCCAGGCCTGGCCCCGCATCCAACCCTCCCCACTGCACATTGTGATGGGCATCTTACTTAACATTTTTTTTAAACTAGAAATTTCCTGAGAAAACCAAAGTCCACAGGGACATTATAGTTAGGAAATAGAAAGAAAAATAGAAGTTCACAAAAAAACAAAGGTTACAGGGACTTTATAGTTAGGTTCAGATTTTACATGCAGAAAACCACAGAAATTCAACTGTTATGGATAGAGTTATTTCAAGTAACAAAAACGCAACTATAACTTGTGCCTGCCATGCACTGCTTATCACCTCAGGTATTTCATCACTCATGACATCTATGACATAATTGATAATATCACTGTAACATTTTCAGTAAAATTATTGATGAGAAAACTGCTTGGCAGGGGCGCGATTTGTAGTTACTTTAGGGAACAAGCTATAGTTACTTGAAATACTTCTAACTGTAACAGCTGAATTCTATGATTTGTAAATGTTTTGCATGAAATGTTGGTTCATTTTGATCATGATCAGTCTCTCCATGTTTTAAGGAGAGACACTGGTCCTTTTCACTGTGACAACTGTGCCAGCTGTACTGAACACACACTCAGCAGACACACTGGCTAAAGGACAAGGCAGATACTTTTTTGCCTGCCTGCTGAGCAGTGGCCATTTGCACATTCTCACATACCACAATACACCAATGGGGTTTGTTACTCATAAACCTCTATTGGGTTATCCGTATACTCCTGGAGCACCCTCTCAATGGTCATTGGTGATGTCACTTGCTCAACCTCTTTTGCCTTTGCCTCTGCATTGGACTTAAGACCTCTCACCTGAAACCAAGCCAGTGCAAAGGTTGGGACCAATTATTCTGTTCCTATAGTTATGGTTATTGTTGGTGTTCCTGTTTCTGGTGTTGATTGCTGTGAGGCAAGACCACCCTCTCTGGAAGTTGAAGGCAGCACTCCAGATTTTCTGCCTGGGAGTGGGACAATTTTCAGCTGTTCTTCTTCAGGTCTCCGGCTTCCTCATCAATCCACCATTGTATTATGAAAAAACCCCTTCAGACAAAGGAATGAAAGTGGCAAGATTTTTTTTGTGTCGCAGATCAATTAGTGTGGCACTGATGTTCTCTTTGGACAACTTGATGTCGTTTTGCACCCTTACATTAACAGCCAAGGAAAAGATGAAACTCATCTCCGAGGCATGCGCTTTTACTTTTTCGTTCACACCTGTGACTGCGAACTTTTCACACACCTTCTTTAGCTGTTCCTGTAGCAGACACACCAACGGGATAGCTCGGCCCGCCGTACTGTTCTCCTTGCTAACTTTCTGTGTGATAATCTCAAAAGGGAGTATTTGTCCGCATCCATGGTCATAGTTTTTCCAATTGTATCCCCTCATCTTTGAATGACATAGGGCCTGATTTGTAGTTTGGTGGAGGGGTTCCTTGGTCACAAGGGTGATGGTTAGCTGTCCATCGTATTACAAGTTCCATAGGCTATAATGGAGTTGTAATATAGCAGATTGGATATACATCAGGTTTGTGATAGAATAACCCCTTCGTGGCACTCTAAATCAGGCTCATAGTTATTGAACTGTCTGTACTGCTCAAACAGATGTTGCAACATGTAATAGGATGCGTTCTAACATGTTGGCGCCTGATGTATGAGGTCTTTAACTGGTACTCTACTAGCATGCTAAATAATCATTGCTGGTTGCAGCTGTCATCCACTTTGTTCTGTTTCCTAAAATGATTTGGTACTACTTTGTGAAAGGGATACGTCCAATTCAAATTCACTGCTTGTTGGGGTAACCATGATTTCAGGGGCTGCCTCGCTGACAGACATGGGCTTGGGTTGGTGTGGTGGTGTTGATGTGGAGTGCTGCTCCCAGGTTCACCCCAGGAGGCAGGTGAGGTAGGCACATATCTCCCGAAAAAGGTTGTGGTCGCACGCTAGTGGTGTAAAGCTGCTTCTTCTCACTGGCCACTTTCTTGGCAACACCTTTCTTTGGGGCCATTTTAAAGCTGTCACTTGTCAGTGGTACTGAGCTGCACAAGTGGAAGAGATTGGAGGTCTGACATCACATGTTGTGTGGTTGCTTGTTTTGGATAGGCTTCTGTTTGGCAGTACTCTGGATGTTGTCTCTTCTTGTGCACCTAAAAGCAAACAAGCAAGAAAAACATTTAGTGAAGCATGGTATTGTTGCAGTTTGAATTAGTACAAATACAATATAATTTGACATGGCTGGGTATTTAGATAATAAACAATACATTTAACCATATTTAAGTCAAAACCACACCAATATAACATAAAATTTAATTTCCAATCAGGATAACACAACATACAGATGTAGCTCTTTGCCTTATGAGCATTGATTCTAAAGGAGACACCTGTGGCAGTCAGGGGGGTGCGTGGGTAAATGGAATAATCCTTAAAAAATCAAGGCTAGTGGGCGACTATGTTAGGCAAGGTAGTCCTTGGGCAAATGGAATAATCATTAAAAGCTGAAGGATGCTGGTGTGTGTGCTGTACGCTTATTATGGCAGGCAGGGGGGCCAGGGGGAATGCTGTTGTGCTGCTGTGCGGCTATGGCAGCCAGGGAGTGGAGGGATCATGGATGAAGGCAAAATGCAAAAAAAAAAATAAGAAAAAAAATACAAAAACTAAAAGTAAATTGTAAAAAAATGTAAAATAAAAAAAGCATAACATAGAAATGTTAACTTTTTTAAAAACAAATACAAAATAAATAAAAGAATTAAAATAAAAAAATAAAATATAAAATTAAAAATAAAATAAAAATTAAAAAACATTAATTGCTGATGTTTGCACTACAGAAGTATGGGACACCTATTGGGAGGCAAAGAGGTGCAGGTGAAAAATGCAAACAATGTGTGTAATATAAAGCACTGTTCATTACAATTATATTCATAATGTACAGATACTACAATGATCCTCAAGCATATTATTAAACTGATATCCCATGCAAGCCAATGGCAACAGCACACTGGCTGGCTGCACAAAATGGCAACCAGCCACATGGTCAAACAACAACAGCCAGCAAGGATGCATGGAGAACAAAGAATATACGCAAGCCTGTTGAAACAGCACATTGGTTTGCTGCACAAAATGGCCACCAGCCACATGGTCACACAACAACAGTGAGCAAGGAGACCTGTAGGAACAAAGAACACTTGCATCCCTATGGCAAAAGCACACTGGCTGGCTACACAAAATGGCCACCAGCCACATAGTCAAACAACACCAGTGAGCAAGGAGGGGAGGCATGGAGAACAAAGAAAACATGCAAACCTATGGCAAAAGCACACTAGTTGGCTAGACAAAATGGCCAACAGCTACATGGTCAAACAACAACATCGAGCAAGGAGGCATGGAGAATAAAAAACACATTCAAGGCTATGGCAAACGCACACAGGTTGGCTAAACAAAATGGCCACCAGCCAAATGGTGAACTAACAAGCAAGGAGGCATGGAAAATATAGAACAAATTCAGGCCTATGGACACAGAATACACAAAATGGCCCCTAGACCCATGGCATGGAGAACAAAGACAAATGGTGGCTTATGGCAAACACAATCACACACACTGGCCGGATAAAGGAGGCATAGTGGCACTGAAGAAAAAACTACCATTAATTCAGCAATACCAAACATGAATATTAACTAAGCTATAAACATTTTACAACAATACACATCCTCCTAGGGCATCAAATACTACCCCACGTATACATGTTTTGCAAAAAAAAGTGAAATACAAACAATAACCCACATGTTTAATTTAATCCAATGCCATAAATGTTGTTTTATTGAAACAACATATACTACAGAAACAGTTCTTTAATGCACTGATGAGTAGTAGTGGCCTACTGGCTGGTCAGCCCATTGGTAGACTAGGCCACATAGTAAAATAAAACAATATTGCAAATGTAACAAACGTGGAAAAAAGATACTGAATTGTGTAACTAGGCCCCTACAGAAACCCCCGATATTAAAAAATCAAATAAATGTACAAAGAAATACTGCTGCATGCTCAAACAAACCACACTCTTATACAATAGTTTTTAACTTACTTGTGTGACATCACAAAAACAAAGTCCTTAAATCCAAAGGTATTTATTCAGCAGAAAAAGAGAATGATCCTTCCAGCTCGAAATCTAAGTGAAAAGTGACCAGGAGATTTACAAAGCACCAGGAGGAGCATGCTGGACAAGAACAGGGAGTTGAAGTCTCTAGGGCACTTCCTTCCCACTGGAAAAGAAAGCAAAAGAAACAAGCATTTACAATGCAACGGGTCTCGCGTTTGCTCATGTTAGAGCTGATCGCGTTGTAAACTCCTAACCCGACTTTTCACATATCGGGCAAAAGTGCATTTATGTACATAACCCGAAAAAGTGAAATTAACTATGTAAAGCGCTCAACTTCTGCCAAGCGTGATCGCGCTCGTAAATTAGAGAAAAAGAAGTCCACGAGCCAGACAGAAAACAGCGAGCCTCGCATGTTTTCTGTACTTGGTCGCTGCGCTCGAGGAGGGCTAGCCACCGGAAAAGGCATGACGTATGCGTGCCTGCGACTAATGAAAGCAAGCAGATTTTATTAGGCAAGCCCACGAACCAATAAAAAACACTGACGTGATGTTGACAGGGCTCCGAGCCCTTTTCTAAATACAAAAGCGTCTCGCTGCGATACGCATGCGCGAGCGCACGCAACGCAGACTCGACCCTAAAAAAAGGCTTTTTGCACTGAAAAACAACTTGAACAGTCAGTTGGGGGTAGAAAATACTCCTGAAATGTCTTTTCAAGAAGCTTTTGCAGCTTCTATAGTAGAGAATCTGTTCAAGGTGGACCCACGTTTGCTTTTGCTTGTGAGCAGCACTTTAATGGTGCTGTCGTGGCCGGAAGTCGCACTAGCGGGTGCGAAATCTCACACATGCACACAAGCAGCCTGAGACTATTGTGGCACTCCTGAGCGCAAACTAAAAACTATTCTTGGGCACTCTGAGGAAACAAAATTCCACTACACGCCGAATGGCGGAATTTGCGAACTCTGCATTACTCCATCTAGCGTGGCATGCCTGAATTCCTCAAACTTCATGAGTGGAGTAAATATTTCCACCTGGGCCTATTTTACATGAGAGAGTCTGTAGGCCTCACTCCAGTGACACTGGTAGAAAGGTATGTTCACTTCTACTGCTCACTATGCCATTTGCAGCTACCACTGTGCTTGTGCTTCTTAACTCCTGCAAAAGGCAAAAGCTTTTCACCACCATGATGGTAGCAGTTTGGACCCTCCCCCCCCCCTCCAAACATACCGCAGTCCATGAGACAGGCCTATGTCATGGTCACATGCATGATCAATGGTTACCCTTGACATAAAAAAATCATCCACAGGGATCCAGACATCATTGTTGATGGAGCACACAGGACAGGAGTACACATCCATAACAATGCATGGGACTTTTCCATCTCAATATGACCTTCTAAATGACTTGAAGTGATGACATTATAAACAAGCATTAGCAAAGACGATAAACCTTCCTTATAATGCTCATTGGATTTGTCACTGCTATATTTTTCCCTCATAGCTTATTTTGAAAAGATCCTCTTAAAACAAAAGAACAATCATTCCAAGATGATGCATGCACATGTAAGCAAGGCAGCCATCTTGGAATGTGTTTCTTATTCTTTTGGGCACGTTCTTTTCTCAAAATAGATGTGGTCTGTCTTTTAATGATTTTTTTTACAGTGGCAGAAATATTATTGGAATATTGTTTCTTTTGTTTAAGAATAATCATTCAAAGATGGTGGCCGCACATACATGAACATGTCACAGACATGTTAGAATGTTTTTTTTAAAGCATAAGAAAAATGATTCCAAGGTAACTGCTGTGAATGTATGCAAATGTGTGAACATGTTCAGCTGTCTTGGAATGTTTCAAAAAGCATTTAAAGATGTCCACTCTTACTGTATGCAGAGCAAGAGGCAGTTGGAGCAATAGTGTTTATGGAGGTGCAAGCAGGCACTGCAGGACCAATCCTTTAATGAGAGAACTGGAGGGAAAAGAGGGATGAGAACAGGGGTTAAGGGAGTGTAAATAGTCCCTTGTGCACTGCAATACATGATTCTGACATCAGCAGCAGAAGGATACAATACATCCAAATAAAACATGGTGAGACCAAAATACTCTTTGAGCAGGACAAAAACAAGAATAGGAAAAGCTGCTGAATCAGGTTCATGGGCCTGAGATAAACAATAAAATCTATTGAAATAATGAGCAAGGGAGCAAGCATAAATCCTACCCCGAGGCTATATTGGGTAAAATAGGTCTGTTGCCAACTGATTGCAAAAACTGTGGACTAGATATAAAAGGTTATTTATTAGTATAAGAAATGTCCTGAGTCAATTTGTTTAAAATGGTGTTTTGGTGCCATCCTTCTGATAAGATTGAGAGAAGGCTTTCAATGCAGTAATTCCCCCCGACCCCCACCCCCCACATGCTGCACCTACCCCGTCCCTTCAGAGCGCAGCGAGCCGCAACTGGCATAAATGAAATTCTTACCACAGAAAAGCGACACAGAAACTGATTCTGCGCACTGCAGGTGTGCGCACCAAGTCAACTGCATTGTATGAAGATTTGACAGATGCCATTTCTTGCTGCATGCTGCATTTTAAGATCTGTAATGGAAGCAAATAGTATTAAATTAGCCATCTTGAGCAACCATTCCAGTACAGAGCTGATGTGATAATCTCTGGCGTCATGTACAAAGAATGAATTAAGTAAAAGAAGTCCCAGTTTCTTAATTTGTGAACCAACCTATGTATGAATATGTGGGTTCACAAAATACTGAATTGTAGAGGGTCATAATTCGATCTGGCTCATAAATATTATTAAATAGGTCACAAATTGCAACACACTACGATTGCCTGCAGTAACAGGCACGGTGGCCTGCTGGGGTCAGCAGACCACCAACTTGGCTGTGATTATTTTTAAATAAAGCAATCCTTTTTTTAATGTAGCCCATTTGCATAAAATGAAAATGGGAACAAAGAAAATACAAATTTCACATTCTTTTTTTTAAGATTAGATGATGGTCCATGGGATCTCTGAACACTCTTAAGAATGTTTTCGCACCATTCACAAAGGAGAAGTAGTCATAAAAGACCCCGTCTTGTTTGCAAATGGGCTAACTCCTTCTTTGAGTAGGTGGTAAAATATTAATATTTTGCGCATGGATTTGCTTCAGAAAATAATAATACATACCTTATGTATTCAGTATTTGGAAGGAATGCCCTTAAAACGCCGTTTCCAGATAGTAATCCCGTCATGCTACCTAAACCCTTTTAACTACTCAGAAACCTTTTCGGAATTAATTATCATTTGGTTTAGTACGATTAAAAAGCATTTTGGATGTCATAAACCCTCAGATATACCTAATCTAAGGACTTGGAACAATTCAAACACTTTGTACATGAGACCCCACATTCGCCATTATGGTGACCATTAATTTGCTTGTCGTCTAGATGACGTGTCTCTATTCCTGGATTTTCTTTTAACTCCGATTTTTTCCGGGAGTTCTAGGCAGAGATTGTGTATTGATTAAATTGGACTGGCACACCTAATAACAATGAGTAAATGAGTAAATCCCAGAATGAGAAATATGATCTCTTGAAAACATGGAACAAACTGTGAATTCTGGTCAACCTGCTAGCGCAAAATTCACAGTTCTAATTACTAATCATCGCTCAATTTTGAGAAATAGACATTTCATACTTAAACATAAAAGATGCCGTTTCATCCTTTCCCGCCAACATCGACTAATGTATTTGTCTAATTCCGCATTTAAACTTCTCTCTGGATTAGCGTAATGGTCTCTTTGATTTGATTTGTGACAGAAACAAATGTCTTTTTATGCCCTAAGGGTACACATTTTCCTGTTGTGGGTTCTTATGCGAATGTGATGCAGATCTGGTGATTTTTGACAGAACAAGAGAAAGAATTCCACTTGCTCCAAAATTTAGCATTTCTTCTCTGTTTTGACTGTTCCTCTTGATTAATAAGAATGGCATCTGCAGTACAAAAGAAGCATTGACAAACCAGTAGTTTGGGTTTTTCAATAGTGTAAGCACACAAAGGCACATATCGTATGGGCACAGATGCACACACAGAACATGAATATTGGCCTGCATATTTACAGATAGTTTTTTAAAGAAAAAAGTCACATATAATTCTGTGAAGGAGTTTCTAAGGAGGGGTGTGCAGCAGTTAAGCTCGGGTTAAAGTGCAGTAGGAGGCAAGAAAATATAAGAGCTCGGGGAGATATGCTGTTGTGGGCCACCAATGATGCATCTCAGAGGAATAATGAATGAAGTGCATCTGATGTTTGTGACTTTAGCACTGAGTGGTGTGCATGAGGGGAACAATGGATGATGCGCGGATGAGGAGCAGGAACTCTGCATTATGGCATGATGTACAAATGTGGAAATGTATTGGCGTGACCCATGCCCTATGTTGCACCATTAGCCAGTTTTGGGTGTCTTTTTTTTTAACGTGGGGGGACCTACCGGTGTGGCCGAAGCCCTATGTAGCATCATTAGCCAGTTGTGGGCTTTTAAACCAGCGTAATTGTTGATGCTGGCATTTTGAACGTTTACTGTTGAAAGCATAACTGTGAGTCCTTGAAAGTAAAGTTTCTGTTGCTCATAATCCAGAATTTGCTAAATTTGTGACACATGAGAAGGTTTATAGGCAAGGATGGTTATTGACATACATACATTTCCTCTACATGATGTTGAAAATGTGAAGTATTTTTTAAATGTTGTCTCCTTGTTGATGACACATATGCAGAACAAAAGGTATCTTAAGTAGCAACTATACATAGTTTCATTTACGTTGACCCTCTCATAGGGGTTTATTGCCCATTTATAGCTAATAAGGAAAGATGCAGGCAAGTATAGAGCCATCACGTATTGCCTCACAAACAAATCTTTTATGCATGAATCCCTTAAGGGCAGCCCCTCCCTAGAGATGCCCCAACCTAAATCCACCGTATTGGGATCTCCTTTTTTATTTGGTGCCGTTCGCACTTCGTAAATCTTTCCCACAAAATATAGCTAAGCCAAATGTGCATCCTTTTCCTTCCAGGTTTCGGAGATTCTGATGGTACTTAGGGTTTGTGCTTAAAATGTACAAAATGTAGATTTCTTTCATGAAAAATGGGAAACAAGTGCTGAGCAAAGTGTGTGTTTTTTTCATCTACAAATGGCATCCAAAAAATGTTTACTGTCCTATGACTGTCGGGCACTGTGCATGGCCTTCCACTTCTACTGCAGTATCTTCTCATAGAAAATAATGATAAATTAAATTAGTTAAATTAGTTAAAAAAATAACCATACATTAATGTAAATATTTATTTTTGAGATATGTAAACTTGTTTAGTTTTCCCTATACTTTACTATTCAGAGATCTATGCCCCAAGTGCAAACTCTCCCCATGGAAAAGTATAGGGAAAACAAAAAGAAATGTGTTTAACTCAAAAATAAATATTTAAAAATGTATGTTACATATTGCTGTAGGTTATTTTTATATATTCTCTTTAAATGTAAAACCAAATGAAAATGCTTCCTCCTGATTAAATAATTTTTTAATTAAAACTTTAATTAATGGAAAAATGTTAAATTAAATTTCATTTATTTTTCTGAAGTTTATGTTAAAAAGAAATTCCCAGCAAAAAAAAAAAATAATAATATATATATATATATATATATATATATATATATATATATATATATATTTATTATAAGTGATATAAGCAATGAAACATAATTTAATATTTTTAATAACATGCATTATTACTTTATTATTTCCAAATAGGTTATTGAAGTATTTTAAAATGAAATAATAAAAATGCACTATTTTCTATATTTTTAATATGAATTTATATTTATATATACTTTTCACTACATTAAATGCTTTAATTTAATTTAAAATTATTTTCCATGGGGTTTATTTTAAGTCCATATCTCCATTATTTTGTATGTGAGGGTGTTGCAGTACTAATGGTCGGCCTTGGGTAGTGCCAGACTTTTACTAATTGTGGTATTTGTTTTATTAGTAACATTCACGTGGATTTGGGAATACGCAAAAGTGGTAAACTTACTCAAAAGTGTAAACTTACTTAATATTGTACGTTACCTTTGGAACCCATAGTGTTTGACAGGCGTGCAAAAACATGTGATACTCAATCAAACCAAGCTGCTGTATAATGATTTTTTATTGTCTTTTGACCATGCATAAGGTTAAATCTATTGAAAGAAATCTATTGAAGGAAGAGCAATGCTTCTGAAAATCATTTAAAACTGTGAGTTTAGGAAAAGGGGTTATACATGCAAATATTTTGAAGTTGCCCATAACATCAGGTGAGTTAGTATGCATTTTACAAAAACAGTTTTCATGATGACGTACACTTCGAAGCCAAAAATTGAGAGAAACTTAATAGATATTACTAAATGTTCTACTAGACTTCATTTCCACACTTCTACTGATAAAACACTTCACCAGTACCACAGGACATTAAAGGTCTAAAAACACACCATGGCCCCTCAAGCTTTTTTGTTTATATTACAATAGTTCTTGGACTGGGGTAGCTGCAGTATTTGGTCTGGAGTTGGCTGGCACCAAGGTAACCTACAACCTCATGCGTTTTGTTTCCGAATCTCAACACCCAGGGGACTCTAGGGTGTTGTGACTTGCACAGTTCCCATTACTTCAAATTGCATCAAACCTTGCCTAAAATCAGACATTTTTCTCACATATTCATTAGGGAATGTTCTGGAATATGTAAGGATATCAAAAAATCTCATACCATCCGGCCTTCATGCAATTGTCCTGTTAAAAACAGTAACTCACTAGGTGAGAGGTCCTATTGCCCAGGACAGGAAAGACCCCAAAATAGAAAATCGAAATGTCAAGATTTTTTCTTTAAATTTCAGTCATTCTGGAAACGTGGGAAACTGCAGTATTTGCGTACAAACTGGCCAACACCCAGGTAACCCTACCAACCCAAGACATTTCAGAGAATAAGACAACTGGGAGAGTCAAGGGTGATGTGGCTTATGCAAATCCTACTACCTTTTTTTACCCAAAAATGCACCACAAATAGCAAACGTTTTCTAAAATCTCAGTTTTTTCACACATTTCTATGAAGAGAAGATTCAGAATCTGTGGGGATGGACAAAAGTCTTCCCACCTAGCGTTCCCTCACTTCTCATAGTAAAATGGTACTCCACTCATGCAGGTGAATCTATCGCCTGTGACAGGAAAGACCCTAAAATGTAATATGGAATTATGTTTTTTCTCTAGAAATTCAATCATTCTGGGGATTTTGGCAAAAGTGGTTATGGGACTGCGGTTGGCTGGCACCTAGGGGAACCAACCAACCCCAGACATTTCAGAAAACTATACAGCAAGGGTGGTTCAGGGTATTGTGGCTTGTATGGATACCGAATTTCTTCTTACCCAAAGTACTCCACAAATAGCTAGGTGTGGGAGAAAACATTCAATTTCTTTATATTTATTGGACAGAAAACTCCCTAGCTTCAGCCAGCTGTAGAATTCCTACCAGCCTGCATTTTTGCACTTCTCTGGATGAGCACAGTGCCCCACATCTGTGTGTGAGCCTATTGTAATGTACATGAACAAATGAAAACTCTTATCCTATGGAGTCAATTTAATGTCAATGAGGTATTACGCACTGTTTACATTGGGAAAAATAAGGAAATTCTGGATGGTAAAACTTTTGCCACTGGCTGCACCCAAGTTTTTTATCACATAAATGTGTAGAAGTTTAATTGTGCCACCCTTATTTGCAATATTTCCACAGCATTCTAGACAAGAAAGAGTGTGGAAATATAAGCAAGATACACCACCTTGAATTTCCCTGGATTTCTAGATTTTGGAAGTGCACTGGGATGATATTGTCCCTGGAGTACTGGCAAACCTCAAACCCAAATACTGCAGCTGTCATTCATGAAAAAGAAAAAGGAGAGGATATTATTTTTTCTAAGACATATAACCTTATTTAGAGTTTGCCCAGCGAGATACACCATCAAAAACATAACTTATGGGGAAGGGGACAGTGAGACATTGAGACATCGGGAGGCAGGAGGACTACAGGTCCCAGTATTCTTCTTGGGTCCCTGGAGGCGGCCCCAGGCTCCACCTCACCTGTGTTGGGTTACTGGTGCTTTATAGCAAGCTCTTCACTCATGCAGCGTGGTACAGCACAACAGTGAGACATCAGAGGGCAGGAGGACTACAGGTCCCAGCATTCTACTTGGGTCCCTGGAGGCGGCACAAGGCTCCAACTCAACTGTGCTGGGTTACTGGTGCTTTATAGCAAGATCTTCACTTCTGCAGCGTGGGACAGCGAGACAGTGAGACATCGGGAGGCAGGAGGACTACAGGTCCCAGCATCCTTCTTGGGTCCCTGGAGGCGGCCCAAGATTCCACCTCACCTGTGCTGGGTTATTGGTGTTTTATAGCAAGCTCTTCACTCCTGCAGCGTCGGGCAGTGAGACATCTGGAGGCAGGAGGACTACAGGTCCCAGCATTCTTCCTGGGTCCCTGGAGGCTGCACAAGGCTCCACCTCACCTGTGCTGGGTTAATGGTGCTTTACAGCAAGCTCTTGACTCTTGCAATGCGGGACGCGTGCAGGCCACGCCCGGGCGCACCACGGACTATGGGCGAGCCTGTCCTGCGCCCGTCAGCGCCAGGAAAAGCCAGGGCAGGGTCACCTCCCTTGGTTGGTTGGTCCCCCAGGAGGCAATGCCTGAGGTTTGGACGCTGTACAACCCCAAGTGCCTATTTTTCATGCTAGCCAATCTCTCTGTCCTTATCACACTAGAATTACATGCACAGCCCGACATATAATTTAAAGTTCTTACCACTGGTCTTGAGTGTCAAGTGCAATTGAAACAAGGTAATGCAATAGCTCAGTGTGCTATTTAGATCTTGTACCTGTACCTAGAACTCTATTGCACAAATTCATATAGTCAAATCAAGACCTTATCTGTATACAATTTCATATGCCATACCCGTAGGAAGGTAGCCTCTTTCTAGCCTTGTTACCCCCACTTTTGGCCTGTTTGTGAGTATATGTCAGGGTGTTTTTACTGTCTCACTGGGATCCTGCTAACCAGGGCCCAGTGCTCATAGTGGAAACCCTGTGTTGTCAGTGTGTTTGATATGTGTCACTGGGATCCTGCTAGCTTGGACCCCAGTGCTCATAAGTTTGTGCCCTATATGTGCTCCCTGTGTGGTGCCTAACTGTATCACTGAGGCTCTGCTAACCAGAACCTCAGTGTTAATGCTCTCTCTCTTCTTTACAATTGTCACTGCAGGCTAGTGACTAATTTTACCAATTCTCATTGGCACTCTGGAACACCCTTACAATTCCCTTGTATATGGTACCTAGGTACACAGGGTATTGGGGTTCCAGGAGATCCCTATGGGCTGCAGCATTTCTTTTGCCATCCATAGGGAGCTCAGACAATTCTTACATAGGACTGCCACTGCAGCCTGAGTGAAAAAACGTCCACATTATTTCACAGCCATTTTCACTGCACATAAGTAACTTGTAAGTCACCAAATGTCTAACCCTCACTTGGTGAAGGTTAGGTGCCAAGTTACTTAGTGTGTGGGCACCCTGGCACTAGCCAAGGTCCGCCCACATTGTTCAGGGCAAATTCCCTGGACTTTGTGAGTGCGGGGACACCATTACACTCGTGCACTACATATAGGTCAATACCTATATGTAGCGTCACCATGGTAAATCCGAACATGGCCATGTAACATGTCGAGGATCATGGAATTGTCACCCCAATACCATTCTGGTATTGGGGGGAAAATTCCATGCATCTGAGCCTCTAGCACAGAACCTGAGTACTGCCAAACTGCCTTTCGGGGTCTCCACTGCAGCTGCTGCTGCTGCCAACCCCTCAGACAGGTTTCTACCCCCCTGGGGCCTGGGCAGCCTGGTCCCAGGAAGGCAGAACAAAGGATTTCCTCTGAGAGAGGGTGTTACACCCTCTCCCTTTGGAAAGAGGTGTGAAGGACTGGGGAAGAGTAGCCTCCCCCAGCCTCTGGAAATACTTTGATGGGCACAGATGATGCCCATCTCTGCATAAGCCAGTCTACACCTGTTCAGGGATCCCCCAGCCCTGCTCTGGGGCGAAACTGGACAAAAGAAAGGGGAGTGACCACTCCCCTGACCAGTACCTCCCAGAGGAGGTGCCCAGAGCTCCTCCAGTGTGTCCCAGACCACTGCCATCTTGGATTCAGAGGTGTTGGGGGCACAATGGACAGCTCTGAGTGGCCAGTACCAGCAGGTGACATCAGAGATCCCTCCTGATAGGTGCTTACCTCTCTTAGTAGCCAAGCCTCCTTTCTCAGTAGCCAAACCTCCTTTTTGGGCTATTTAGGGTCTCTCCTATGGGCTATCCCTCAGATAACGAATGCAAGAGCTCACCAGAGTTCCTCTGCACTTCCCTCTTTGACTTCTGCCAAGGATCGACCAATGACTGCTCCCGGACGCCTGCAAAACCGCAACAAAGTAGCAAGACGACTACCAGCAACATTGTAGCGCCTCATCCTGCCAGCTTTCTCGACTGTTTCCTGGTGGTTCATGCTCTGACGGCTGTCTGCCTTCACCCTGCACTGGAAGCCAAGAAGAAATCTCCTGTGGGTCGATGGAATCTTCCCCCTGCTAACGCAGGCACCAAAAGACTGCATCACCGTTCCTCTTGGTCCCCTCTCATCCTGACGAGCGTGGTCCCTGGAACACAGGAGCTGGTTCAAAGTGTCTCCCACAGTCCAGTGGCCCTTCTGTCCAAATTTGGTGGAGGTAAGTCCTTGCCTCCCCACGCCAGACAGCAAACCTGTGTACTGCGTGATTTGAAGCTGCTCTGGCTTCCATGCACTTCTCCAAGGATTCCTTTGTGCACAGCCTAGCCTGGGTCCCCAGCACTCCGTCCTGCAGTGCTCAATCAGCTGAGTTGGACTCTGATCTCATGGGATCCTCCTTTCTGTGACTCTGAGTTCTCAGATCTTCTAAGTGCCTGCTCCGGTACTTCTGGGGGTGTTGCCTGCTTCTGCGGGGGCTCTCTAAGTTGCTGAGTGCCCCCCCGTCTCCTCCTCCAAGGGGCGACATCCTGGTCCTTCCTGGTTCTCAGCAGCACCCAAAAATCTCTACTGCGACTCTTGCAGCTAGCAAGGCTTGTTGGTGGTATTTCTGCGTGGAAACGCTTCTGCAACATCCAGCACACCGTGGGACATCTTCCATCCAAAGGAGAAGTTCCTGTCCCTTTTCGTTGTTGCAGAATCTTCAGCTTCTTCCACCTGGAGGCAGCCCTTTTGCACCTTCATTCGGGGTTTAGTGGGCTCCTGCCCCCCCGGACACTTGCGTGACTCTTGAACTTGGTCCCATTCCTTTACAGGTCCTCAGGTCCAGGAATCCATCTTCAGTGTTTTGCAGTCAGTTGTTGTACTTGCAGAATCCCCTATCTCGACTTTACTGTCTTTCTGGGGTAGTTGGGTAACTTTACTCCGACTTTTCAGGGTCTTGGTGTGGGGTATCTTGGACACCCTTGGTGCTTTCTTACACTCCCAGCGACCCTCTACACACTGCACTAGGCCTGGGGTCAATTCGTGGTTCGCATTCTACTTTTAGAGTATATGGTTTGTGCTGCCCCTAGGCCTATTTCTCCCTTTTGCATTCTATTGTGATTCTACATTGTTTGCACTACTTTTCTAACTGTTACTTACCTAATTTTGGTTTGTGTGTGTATATATATTTTGTGTATATTACTTACCTCCTAAGGAAATATATCCTCTGAGATACTTTTGGCTTATTGTCACTAAAAAAAAGTACCTTTATTTTGAGTAACTCTGAGTATTGTGTTTTCTTATGATATAGTGCTACATGATATAAGTGGTATAGTAGGACCTTTGCATGTCTCCTAGTTCAGCCTAAGCTGCTCTACTTTAGCTACCTCTATCAGCCAAAGCTGCTAGAACACCTCTAATCTTCTAATAAGGGATAACTGGACCTGGCACAAGGTGTAAGTACCACAAGGTACCCACTATAAGCAAGGCCAGCCTCCTACATCCTAGTTCGGCCTAAGCTGCTCTGCTATAGCTACCTCTATCAGCCTAAGCTGCTAGAACACTACTAATTTACTAATAAGGGATAACTGGACCTGGCACAAGTTGTAAGTACCATCAGGTACCCACTATAAGCCAGGCCAGCCTCCTACACAAATCCCAAAAGAACGAAATTACGCAGTTACGGCATTGCATACGTCAATTTGGCTGACAATTTAAATAGCAAATTGAATAAATTAACAACACTGGTCAGGGAAACGAATAAGCCAAGGGAAGATCTCTGGGATGAGATAGGACCAATTTTTGTAAAACAACCCCCACAGACTAGATCCTACCAACATGAGAACGTAGCTCCCCATGTTGACCACAGTAGCACAGCCAAAGAAGATTTGACTTAAGCTAGGATAATAAGGGGCAATATATCCATGGGTCAAGTCAATTCACGTAGGGAATTGACAAAAAGCAACCCACAGCATGACCAGAGGAAAACTTACTTGGGAATTATCCACATAGCTAACAGAGGATTTGGGAAGAATAATAGACTTAATGATCAATATGATGTTCATATGATTAATGTTTCCAATTTGCCACCGGAAGGGAGGGAATCACAAGAATTGCTTACCAACAAAGTGATCCACTGGATAACACATTCTAGAGGCTGCAGGTCTGTTATCAGAGAAGACATTCTGTATGCAAGGTGCCATAACAATGCAAAGAGTTTCCATGACACAATGGGGATAAAACTAAAGTCCCAGTATCTGGTGGACGAACTAATAGCTCTCGAACTGAGATTCCGGCCACCAAAAATGTCACATATAAGACTCAAACTTAGTGACTCAAATGAAATTAGGCCCCTAAATGCCACCAGTCTTGCACAAGGCTGGATTGATGGACAACAGAAGTTGATTGTCAAGATGTAATTACAAGTAATGTAGGGCCTGCACACAGGGAAATCTTGGGAAGAGAGTGGGGAAGAATGGTAAGATTGAAGACCATAAGCCAGGGCAAAATTCCCCCAGAGCTTATCTCAAATCATCAAACAGATTGGCCTAGTAAATTGTACTTGGAGAATCAGATCAAAGATAAAGCTGCTGACGATAAGGGAATGCCCATGGTAGAAGTTGATTGCATAAGACTACTGTCCTGGAATTTTGCTGGGGTAAAGGCTAAGTTTGCAGATCTTGAATGGGGAAACTTTATAGATTCAAATCATATAATACTCCTACAGGTGACATGGGCTACCGATCAAGTCCATAGGCCTGGCTTTAAGGCCTTTACCAAAAAATGCCATCCCCTGGTCCACAGGAAAGGCCTCAGGGGGCCTCTTGATCTGTTTACAGCTGCACCTTTTCCCCTCAGTAAAGGTTGTTCGCTCGGAGAGTAGTGATCTCTTAGGCATAGAAATATGTATATCCACCAAGCAAGGCTTTAAGTATGTGGGTATAATCAACATATATGTAAGATCTGTTTTGTCAAGCTGCTTTTCTACCACAGTTGACCAACTTTCTGACATGCTTGGTAAACTACACAAGGGAGCAGTAAAATTTATAGCAGGGGATTGTAATACACAAATAGCCTTGAAGGTGGGCAAGACTGAGTTTGCCGAGTCAGTTTCTAGACTAGGGCTCCTAGATGTTACTGGGAAAAGTCATCCAATGTTGCTATACAATTAATGGACCTAGGCATGGCACATGGTATAAAAATAGTAAATGGAAATACAAGATCTGACTTCCCCCCACGCCCAGCATTCAAAAGAGGGGCAATAACAACTCATCTAGGTTATATCTTCTTGGATAATAACTTGTGACCCTTTTTATTGGATATGGAGATTATTGCTAGAGTAGATAGTGACCATCATGCATTAAGCGTCATGTTGGATTTTTGTGTTTTCAAATGCGCAAATTTGAAACCAACTAGCAATGTTGATGTAGTCCAGGTCACTACAAATAGGAGGAATTTAAAATGGCCAGCTGTTATGAATAATAGTATGATCCTGACCCAAATCTATAGCCTCTTTTATGTAAAGCTTTCTCACCTAGTGTCTGGAAACAAAGGCAGCATAAATCTCCTGGACCTGCATGCTCAATTTATGAGAGATATAAGCAAACTATTTATAAAGACAGTGAAGAGAGGTATTTGCACAAATTGCCACCTTAGTGGTTTACCAGAAAGTGTTGGATTGTCAAGAATAGTCTCTTGGAAGCCATTAAGTCAGACTGACAGACTCAGATTGTAATAGCCAGGAAGGTTTACAAAGCTACCCTGACAGAGGCAAAGAAACAATGGGAAATAACTCAGTGGGATGATCTAGCAGAAGCCCTTACACAACGTGATGCAAACACCTTCTGGAAAAGCATCTCAGATGGAACGCATATGGCAGATAGCTATCTAGAGCTAGTAATTCCTCCTGAGAAATGAATGACACACTTTGAGGGCCTTTATGCAGAGTGGTGCAATATAAAGAGTAGGCCACAGAAACATGACTGGGGTTTAGCAAGCAAGCATAGTGTTCCTACATGTAAAGCTTACCTAGTGGGCAGCAGAGAGAGGGAGGCAATGGCGTTTACCCTAAATGAAACAGCTATTGCCCTAAAACAAATGAAAAGGGAAAAGGCCCCTGGTCTTGATGGTATCCCGAGTGATATATGTCTTTCCCAACCTGATGTATGGATCCCTTATCTCAACTTTCTCAGTAATGCTATCTTGAGGGGTGAGGGTATTCCTTCCTTGTGGCACAGGGAAGTCATAATCCCATTGTATAAAAAGGGAAATAGAGACGGGCCAGCCAATTATAGGCTCATAAGCCTAATTGACAGAAAGCCAGAAGATCTTCTGTAGGCAGGTCCTGGCTGGACTCCAATCTAGGCTTGATAACAACTCGATCCTTGCAGAGGAACAGGCAGGCTGTAGGGCCAAAACTACAACCCGTGACCAGGTTTTTCGATTCATGACTATATGCTGGAAATATATATCTTTGAGGCAGGACCACCTGTATGTTGCATTTATAGACTTACAAGCAGCATTTGATCTGGTACCGAGAGACACCTTATGGAAGGTTTTGGAAGTATATGGAATTCCTGCTGTTCGCCTGTGGATCCTGAGAGTACTGCACCAAGAGGTTTAGAATTAAATCCGTCAAAGTCCAGGTTTATGATGATCAACCCACATCGGTCCTCCAGAAAGAAGACGATAATCTGTGGAGCTCCACTTGAACAAGTCAAAAATGTTGACTACCTGGGGGTAAGGCTGACGGATAACATGCACCGGGGACCTCAACTACACAAAAGTAAGTCTATCCTATTTCAGAGGGCAATGGCTATATGGAGAAGATATCAAGGTACTGGGGGGCTCAGTCTCTCCAGTTCTAAAAGTTTAAGGGGCCGCTGCTGTGTCAGAAGCCACATATGAGGCTGAGATTTGGAGCTATGCAAACGTAAGTTTGTCAGGGCTTTGTTTGATCTCCCAATGAGTGTACCCCTTCTACAACTAATTTATGACCTGTCCCTAAATAGGATTCACCATTTGACTGCTTTGAGACCCCTGGTGTATTGGGTAAAATTGTGGTCATTTGCGGAATCCTCCCCATATAGGAAACCTCAGGTCGAATTGGTATCATTAGACTCACAAGTACGCATACTGTGGCTAAAACATGTAAAACAATTAAAGGATATGTGAAAAATGGGGGAATTGTGAAGGAGGCCTTGGTCAATGGGGAAAGACACTGTGCAGAAATTGAAAAAAGAATATTGGGATCACATTGTGTTACGAGCCTGGGTTGATCAGAAAAATAGCAGTATAACTGCGCAATTTTTGTTACATAAGAGTATTCCCAAATTTGAACCATATGTTGACATAATCACTCCCCTCCAAGCAAAACCACAATATATTTTGTTCAAATATAGGGTTCTTCCCCTGAAGTCCTTCACTGCAATTACGGGCAAACAATTCAGTGACCAATCTTCTTGCCCACATTGCTTAGTGCTCAATGAATCCGAGGCTCATTTTTTCTTTTTTTGTCCACATTACAACCAGGCGCAGAAAAATGGATAATTCCACTATGCAAATTAATGGGTGTGAGACAATACAACATAATGTTACAAATCCTAAAAAGTAAAGCCCAAGAAACAATCATGTTTGCAGTTTCTCGCTATTTGTAGTGGGCTTGGAGACTGAGACTGAGAATTACTACTTAAAAGACCCAGTAACCATGTGGACCCAAACAGATACAATCTAATTATGACTCTCGTATAGCATTTTATGTGATAATTGAACTTATTGTGGTTCACCTGATGTAAATATTCGACATGGTAAAGTGTATGAATTTTAAATGATTTTAGTGTGTACATGATCTGCAGCTTCACTGGTATTGGAAACTGATTCTGTGAACTAGTACTCAAAAGACCCAGTACCTATGCAGGCCCAAATAGACACAATCTATGTACAATTTTGGTATAGTATCCCAAATGATTGTTGAATTTATTGTGGGTGGACTGTTGCAAATATTCGACATGCCAAATTGTAAAAAATTTTATTGATCTTAGTATGAACGAGTTTTAATGTATTTTATATATTTATTATAATATGGACTTCTATGGCTTCACAGCCAAAATAAAGTATTTACTTCTTCTAACATAACTGATGTCATCTGTGTCTTATTACAAGTGCATTATTGCCTATTACACTTGTATTATGGTAGAAGGGATCTCTGTCACATTTTGACGGAGTGTGCCATTCAACAACCTCTAAATAATGCCTATTGTCCTAACATTAGCCATGTGTTCTGGGTAAGAGAACATGGTGGAAAACATGTGTCACTTCACCTTGGACTCCACCACATGACTAGTTTTCAAAAATATTAAAGGATGGTGGATTTCCCGGGGTGCCTTCCATCCCAGATTTCCTCTCCCATGCAAAAAGGCACCCCAGTGCATGTCTTATATAGTTTTAGTCAGGAGAAGTGTACGAAGGTTGAATGGTGTAACTTTTTTATTAGCAGGTAATTTGAGACTCAGAACATAGATGCAGAAATTCCATTAGCGGCATGCACACTTTATCACACTTCTTTACTGTGTGTTTGTCTTGACTATGTGATAGAATTTATATAGGAAGGTAGACCATCACCCACACACTGTGCTATGCTTCGTCACCATCCCATCTAGCACTGGGGAATATGTTTTGTTGTGTTCCATTGCTGATCATTCAATAGTTCAAAGCTGCTGCTGATCTGGAGTGATTACAGGTACAACTGTAATTCTAGTTTGAGATGCCTATCTCTATAGTATGAACTATGTGACTAGAGTTAGGAGCTGTGATCTGTGGGTCACTCCTACCTTGGCATTCATGCCTTCTGCTCTGCCCACACTTGAGTTCCTTGTGGAAAAAAGTCTAGGCTAAATTCTGATTATCTAAATTATAATTTTATGGTTGGCCAGGTAAATCTTTACTAATGTTATGCCACTGCAGTATGGATAGGGTAGGTAGGACTTTCCTTTCTTGAACCTTTGTTGTACTCACTTTACTGGTCAAGCCCACTCCACTAGGTAGAATTAGGTTCCTAATCTACAGTGTGACTGTCAAAAACCCCATGTACACTTGCCAAAATCCAATGTGTGAAAGAAAGTTCAGGGTTATGCAAGAGCATCTGTAGAAGCAACAACTTGGACTCAGTCAGCATATTTACATTTGAAAACAAAAGTAAAAATCATTCAGCATGCCCTCCTAAATTCCCTAAGGAGCATTTCTAGAAAGCCTTATACCCTCATTCATACTTAGCTGAAGAGCTGGAAAAACTGGGTAAATATGAAGAAAAAATAAATTTAGGCTTTACATTTTCTCTTCATATTTAAACCATGTCCCAGAGGCGGCTCCTTCATTAAGGCAGAGGAGCACTGTCCCACTTCTTTGTGCAGTGCAGAAAAAAGGAAAAATAAAGTGATAATAATGCAATGTTATTATCATTTAATTTTTTTCTCTGGAGCTAGGTTGGGATGGGGTGGAGCTCGGCTGAGCTACCTCACAGAGAGGAGGGTATGTGCACCATAAGAGCGCATGACCATTTGGCCAGCCCTGTTGGGCCGGCCAAATGGGCATGCACACTTAGCATTTCTCCACCCGGCTGTATTGCACAGTCGGCAGGAGAGCGTGTACATGCTCCCATTCCCGGTCTGAGGGCCGAACCAGGCTGCTCAGACCAATCACAACACTCCTGACAGGCTGGTCCCGACCAATCTTCCCAATTCCTTCAATTTAAAAATGGAATTACATAACTTTTTTCAAAAAGTGAGGTTGAGGTATTATTTTAGACATTCTATGTTCAAGACACCGCCCTCGGTGACAGGTTTCAGAGTACCCTCGGTTTTTACTCTGCCCGCACATTTGATGTCACATAAAATTTTGACATTTGAACAGGTAGTAATGAGGGATGCTATGGACTTGATTTAAAAAGGAAGATATGTGAAAAATAATATTACAAAGACAGAAAGGGAAGCTTTACCCATTTTAAGATCCAGTAAGAAGATAGTGATTAAAATGGCAGATAAGGGAGGAGCTATAGTTGTACACAATACGAATGATTATAAGAATGAGATTTTGATGCAGTTGTCTGATCATGAGAGCTACAGAAAATGTGAGAGGGATCCAACAAATGAAGTGGGGGATTTGATTAAACAAGTGACTAATGAGGTGCAACGGTTGGGCTTTTTGTCAGATTTGGAATATAAATATTTGAGTAAGAAGAATTCTTGTATTCCAACGATTTATTCGTTTAAGAAAATGCATAAGAACTTGACGAAACCCCCGGGTCGCCCTATTATATCAGGATGTGGATCTATACTTGAACTGGTTTGTAAGTATGTTGACTTTTTTCTGAAACCTTTAGTGCCAGTAACAGCGGCCTATGTGAGAGATTCGATGGATATGATAAAATTAATTGATGGGGTACACTTTGATTGTGGGAATCAAATCTTGGTAACAATGAATATTGTTTCTTATATACTAATATCCCTCAGGGTCATGTCCTACAGGTTATTAGAGAGACATTGGAGGGCAGGATACAGCCGGTTCAAGTACCTACAGATTTTATTGTCAGGTTATTGGAGACAGCTATGACAAAAAACTTTTTCCTATTCCAAGGGGAGTACTATGTACAAACGAAGGGAGTAGCGATGGGTGCTACTTTTGCCCCAGATGTAGAAATTTTGTATATGAATAATTTTGAGATGCAGTTCATTTTTGATGAAACGTTACCATATTTTACACATATAACTTTATGGAAACGGTATATAGATGATGTGCTGGTGATTTGGACAGGCACTCAAAGTGAATTGTTGGAGTTTCATAGATGGTTAAATACAAGAAAACAGGATATACAATTTACTATACAATTTAGTGCTCTTGAGATAAATATTTTGGACTTAACAATCAGAGTACAGGATGATCATTTGTATACTACATTGTATAGGAAGGAGAGTGAAAGGAACTCTCTTTTACAATACACGAGTCATCATCCTCGAAATTTGAGGGACAATTTACCTTATGGACAATTCCTTCGTCTCCGCAGGAATTGTTCTCGAAAAGATGATTATTTTGTGGAATCTGAAGAACGAATGAATCGTTTACAGAGGCGAGGTTACCCTAGGGGGCTGGTGAGGAAGGCTCGTAAAAGGGATTGGTTCTGTCATCGTGACTTCTTACTTGAACCTAAAGGTTGTGCTGATAATGATAGCAACAGGATGATATGTGTTACCACTTTTTGTACAAGAAGCATGGAAATTAAAAAGATTATTAATCATCATTGGAATCTAATTGCGGATGAACTTGAAGTCAATGATCACCCTATGTATGCTTTTAAAAGAGGTAAGAACATTAAAGATTGGGTGGTGAGCTCATTTTTGACAGAACCAATCAGACCATCATTCACAATGATGTTGAATTTACCAGAGATCGTTGGACATTTTAAATGTGGGTCATGTAAGGTGTGTGTACAATGTCTAGAAATAAAAATATTTAAATACAAACATCTGTCTGTGACATTGAAGGAACACACAAATTGCAATAGCAATAATGTTATTTATGTGATCAAATGTCCATGTGATTTATTATATGTTGGACAAACAAAACAGAAATTGAAGGTGCGGATTATGCAACATTGCAGTCGAATTCAATATAAAACCCATAGGGCTCCTTTGGTTGATCATTTTCCCACATTGAATCATTCAGTTGAATCATTGAGATGGTTTGCATTAGAAAGAATCAAGGTGAATAGACGAGGGGGGAATCTATCGGATAATCTTAACCTACGGGAATGTAAATGGATCCATGTTTTGGATTCTGTTTCCATGGCCTAAATGAATATGAGGAGATAGCAAGACAAACAGCTAGTTAATCGAATGGTTAAGACATGTATATATACTCTGGGAAATATTCTGATGGGTAGACCCTTGGTAGGTTGCTGTGGCCCCAAAAATCTTTATCTGAATATGATTTTTTGGGGAAATAGCTCTTGGATTGGGTAAGTGTGCTTCTTACCAGTATGCAGATTTTAAACAATTTGACTGATCAGGATATTCCCAGTAAAGATTGTTTTACTGATTGAATTTTTTTGTTTAGATACATGGGTGTGTTTTCATATTATTTATACAAGGGATGATTCAGGATGATATGAGTATAATTTGTATAAATGTTTATGAATTTGAATAGTTGCCTGGTTTAGAACGGTATAAGGATTGATGGGAATGGATGTGCCATTATAATGTGGGAAGATACAGGAGATTATAAGTAAAAGATCCCATGCTGTTTATGTGTAATAATGATACCATAGCGTGGACGCGCATGTGACATTAATTTCTCCTTGGGCGATAGACAGAAGATGGATTACAAACATTTCTGTATTCTTGTGAAAACTTTTTTTAGCACTAGGCGTGCATGCACCTGTTCGAGATGCACTAGGAATACACGGCTGTCCTCTGCGAGGACTTCTGCAATTCCTTTGGTAATGAACGTGCTGACGCATACATATGCGCACATGAAAGAGTTTTTAAACACAGAAGTTTACCGCGTCTGGTTTCATGACGAAGTGACTGATGTGTAAAAGAGGCTGCAGAGTAAAAGGTATGGCATCGTTCCTGTTGGCTTGTGAGATATTACGATTGAAGAGGGTTACGTGAATGGATTAAATAGGCTTAAAGGGCCTTGGGGCATATTGTTTTTGTATCTAGGGCTATTTGGGTTTAATAATGAAGATTGAAATGAGTTATATGATAGCTCAATATGGAACAGAAAGGATACTGCAGTGAAGGCTTGAGGACACATTGATACCAATAGTGTATTGTAGTGATTGATAGAAATATGGTATAGGATTTTTGAAAACTACATAAATAATTTGGTTTTGTTTAAGGCTGTGAAATAGAAATAGAAGTGGCATTGGTTGGAAGTCTTTGAAGGGATTGACTTTTGTGGAATAATGAAATGACTTTGTACTCTATGAGTCAAGGTAAGAATGTGTTTGTAGGTTTTTATATGGTTGTCAGTGGATATTGTGATGTGATATTATATGGAGGTTTTTTGTGTTTTAGATTGATGGATGCATGAAGGACTATGGATGAAGAAGGTTATTTAATTTAGTGTGGATTCATATGGGTGAGTATGGAGAATATGTAGGATGTGGTGCATCACCCAGGAAATAAAGTTGATAATGTGTAGGTTGATTTATTTAATTTTGTTAATTGTAGGTTCCCCTATCTATCAGTCCTGATGAAGACCCCCTGTGGAGCCGATAGTTGGCCCAAGAGCGTGAGGGGCTCGAAACATCGACGATATTGCTCTAGCCTGTATTTGGTTTATTTATTAAGAGAATTGGAATGGGGGATACAATTCTATCTGAAGGAATAATATTGTGATGCGTTGTGGTTTAAGGATTAACCAACAGGCTGTATTTTATAGTTTACATGTTTCTTAAGAGGATGGTTTCTGGAATGGCTTGAGGGAAATCTATCACTTATCATTTCTGACTAAAAACACAAGCACATTATTCCTATTGCACTTGTTTCTCTTCCATTTTTTGTTGTTGTGATATGATGGGGATGCTATAAATTGTGTATAAAGAAATTTATATTTGGTATTTTCAATAAACTATTTTTGTAATAAATGCAGGGTAATGATGTGTATGTATGCATGAGGAATGAATGGTTTGGAGTTTTAATTTTTGCTCCGAGGAGTCTCTGCTGTTTTTGTAATTAAGACTGGCTGATGACAGCAGCATTGGGATTGGCTTAGGGGAGTCTGTAAGCTTGTGTGCTTCCATGCTGCCGAAAGTCAGGGAAGAGAAGAGGACGAAAGAGAGGCAGACAAGTGTTTTTTTCAATTGTATTTTTATACATCCCCACCCCCAGCCCCACCACCTCAGTTGAGTAGCAGCCACCACTGCCATGTCTGGATCAGCTGAAAAACAACTTTTAATTTGGGTCCAAATAGAGGAAAGTAGCCTCTTTCTAGCATGGTTACCCCCACTTTTGGCCTGGTTGTGAGTGTGTGTCAGTGTGTTTTTACTGTGTCACTGGGATCCTGCTAACCAGGAGCCAAGCGCTCATAGATAAAAACCTATATGTCAGTGTGTTTTGCCTGTCTCACTGGGATCCTCCAAGCCAGGACCCCAGTGCTCATAGTTTGTGGCCTAATGTGCATGCCTGTGTAGTGCCTAACTGTGTCACTGAGGCTCTGCTAACCAGAACCTCAGTGCGTATGCTCTCTCTGCTTTTAAATGTGTCACTGTAGGCCAGTGATTTAATTTACCAATTTCAATTGGCATACTGGACCCTCCTTATAAATCCCTAGTATATGGTACCTAGGTACACAGGGCATAGGGGTTCCAGTAGGTCCATATGGGCTGCAGCATTTCTTTTGCCACTCATAGGGAGTTCAGACAAATCCTTACACAGGACTGCCATTGCAGCCTGTGTGAAATAGTGCACACACTATTTCACAACCATTTTAACTGCACTTAAGTAACTTATAAGTCACCTATATGTCTAACCTTCACTTGCTGAAGGTTAGGTGCTAAGTTACTAAGTGTGAGGGCACCCTTGTACTAGCAAAGGTGCCCCCACATAGTTCAGGGCCATTTCCCCGGACTTTGTGAGTGCGGGGATGCCATTACACACGTGCACTACATATAGGTCAATATCTATATGTAGCTTCACAATGGTAACTCCGAATATGGCCATGTAACATGTCGAAGATCATGGAATTGTCCCCCCATTCCAAATCTGGTATTAGGGAGCCAATTCCATGCATCCTGGGGGCTCGACCATGGACCCCAAGTACTGCCAAACCAGCTCTCTGAGGCTTACACTGCAGCTACAGCTGCTGCCACCTCACAGACAGGGTTCTGCCCTCCTGGGGTCTGGGCAGCTCAGTCCCAGGAAGGCAGAACAAAGCATTTCCTCTGAGAGCAGGGTAGTCCACCCTCTCCCTTTGGAAATAGGTGTTACAGGCTGGGGAGGGGTAGCCTTTCCTGTGGGTTCTCTTCAGATTCTGGTTGCAAGTTTCCTTCAGCAATCCTCTGCAACAACTTCAGACTCCTCTGACCTCAGATCAACCGCAGCCTGCTCCAAGAAAAGCTGTAACTGCAACAAAGTGTCTACAAGAGACACTTTTCTCTAGCAACCTCAGCTCCTAGTCAGCAACTGCAAATGTTTCCATGGTGTGCACGCTCTGGGGACTCCCTGTCTTCATCCTGCACCAGAAGGGATGAGAAATCTCCCGTGTAGTGACGGAGTGACTCCCCTGCTCCAAGCAGGCACCTTCCAAGATGACTACAGGTACCCTGGGACTCCTCTCACAATGATGAGCATGCTCCTAAGGACACAGAGGGTGGACATCATCAACATAGGCTGTCCTGAGGTCCTGCTGACGCAATTTGGAGGAGGTAAGACCTTGCCTTCTCCAAGAACTATGGTACTCCTGTGTACTGTGTCTTCTTTGCCTCCTGAGGCCTCTGTGCATTATTTGCAAAATTCCTTCGTGCACAGCCTGGCCCAGGTCCCCAGCACTTCATCCTGCGACGTTCAACTCGCTGATTTGTTCTCCGGCGGCGTGGGACCTTCTTTTGTTGTGCTGCATCAACCAAATTTGCACCTCCTTTGACCCCGGGTCCTGCGGCTCCTGGGGTGCTGGATGGCATCCTGAGGGCTCTCTAAAGTGCTGAGAGCCCCCTCCTCCTCCTCACACAGAGTTGAGGCCCCCAGGTCTCTCCTGGGTCCATCCAGTGCCATTTTGAAAAAAAAAAAACTTTTGCCATAGCCAAGGCTTGTTGGTGCCTTCTGACACGTAATCTCATATACAGCGATCTTCACGCTATGGGACATCATTAGCTTCATGCAGGAACCCGCTGTTATCTTCTTTTGCACCCTCTTCTGGGTTGGCAGGGGCTCTTGTAATTCCTGGAACTTCTTTTGACTTCTGGACTAGGTCCCCTTCCTTTGCAGGTCTCCAGGTCCAATAATCCAGCAGTTGTTCTTTGCAGACTTGGTTGGCTGCTGCAAAATCCCCAAAATGAGGTGTAGTGTGTCCTAAGGAAACTTGCAGTACTTTATTCCTGCTTTTCTGGGCTCTGGGGTGGAGTAATTTACTTACCTTTACTATATTCTTACTCTCCCAGTGATTCTGCACACACTACACTTATCTAGGGGGGAATTTGTGATTCACATTCCTCTTTCTTAGTATATGGTTTGTGTTGACCCTAGACCTATTTTCTCCCATTGCATTCTAAATGATTTCCTACTGTGTGCATTGTTCTATGACTATTTACTTGTCTAATTTTGGTGTCTAGTGTATATGTTGTGTATTTATTGTGTATAATACTTATCTCCAGAAGGAGCATTGTCTCTAAGATATTCTTGGTACTGTGTCACCCAAATAAATACCTTTATTTTTGGTAACACTGAGTATTTTCTTTACTTGTGTAGAAGTACTGTTTAACTATAAGTGGTATTGCATGAGCTTTGCATGTCTCCTAGTTCAGCCTAAGCTGCTCTGCTATAGCTACCTCTATCAGCCTAAGCTGCTAGAACACCTCTAATCTACTAATAAGGGATAACTGGACTTGACACAAGGTGTAAGTACCCAAGGTACCCACTACAAACCAGGCCAGCCTCCTACACCAAATAAGCTTTTTAGCATTGAAGGTGGGGAAAATGTGCAGTAGAATTGCAGCTTTCAATTCTACTTTTTTTAATCAAACTTCTTTCTGTTATCTGCCATTTATACTTGACTGAGACACTGACAGGGCGGCAGGGAAAGCCATTAAAAATACCACCTGAGCCAAGGTGGCCGTTTTAGGCTTCTGAAGCTTAGGTTTCATTTATCTGGTGCTGCCAGACAGGCGGCTCTCACCTCCAGTCGTTTTCGGCCCTGCCATCTTGCACACACTCAGCTATATGTTAGGCCAGGGTGAGTAGAGGTGCCCAGATCCAGACTCTCCATAAAGGGGGCTTACACATATGCAACCATACACACAAGTTTATCTGAAACACAGAAACACACAAACGCACATGCAGTAATGTACACGCACAAATATGAGCATCACTCTCTTATGCACATTTGGATGCATAGCGCTGGTTGAGGAACATATACACCATCTCAGCGCACCTATGTGTTGTACATAAACCCACCAGAAAACTGTGTTGCGGTCAAAAGATGCAGTTTTCTTTAAATCTGGTATACAACCATTGTCCACTCATGCGGTATTGTTAACGTTGCATGAGTGGACAATTAGTGAAAAACTACCACTTTTACAGTCAAATATAAAATGAGGGTTTTAGGGCATATTTTATACTTTGACATATTGTACTTTGAGCGTCAGGGTGGCAGAGGACATTACATCCACCACCCTGATGGACTACCATTCATCAAATGTAGAGATGACACCAATCTAGCAGTCATATCTGCATAATGAAAGGAAACCATTGTCACTGCAGTTTCTTTCAGTATACAAAAGGTTCAACAAACTTTTCCAAAGTATTTGCGACTGAGCACCCTGCCTGACAAACATTCAATCTCTCCTTTAGGACCTTATTTAGGGTTTGAAGAGCTAATTATTCTCTAAAACATGGTGGATATCCCATCCACCATAGTTAGAGTGCCATTGAAGGTAATACACTTGTAATAGACACACAGAACATCTGCTACCTTTTTGACAGAATTGTCTGTCTGCCGAAATCTAAAAAAGGACAAATAAATCACAACACTAGCAAGCAGGACTCAAATGTGACCAACATATACCATTTTATTTGAATGACTAAAATTACAATGGTTCAAATATAATTAGAGAAGAAAGGCAGTTAAGGATTATGATAATTATTTAGGTGAAAACTATTCAGAAGATTTTTTAACTAGGATGAAGCAATTTCAAAATTAGATTAGACAAGTCAAATAATGGGCTATGTAAAGTATGAATCCATGTGTTTTCATTTAAGTTCTCAAACTGACTGCTCCACTTTAGTCATTTTCTCAGGACTTTGTCTGGTACAAACTGGAGCAATTTGAAGTTCCTAAACCTGGCTTAGATGAACACTGGGGACAGCAGTACCAAATATGCCCCTTCATTCCTTGCAGAATACAAACTCTGAATTTTCATCATGGTTGACTCTTCTTCTCTGTTGATCAGCAAAGTGTTGATCCTTCAGCCTTGCACCTCCCTTCGAATATTTGAAGTGGGGGATATTATTTTCACAGTAGTGAGACTGATGATTATGACTAACATAATGTGCATTGGAAGTTGCCAAATGGATCGGGTGGATAGCCAACGTCTTGTACCAAGTGCAGTTTTAAGAATCACCTTATATGGTTGAAGCACCTGCTCAGTTTCATCAACTCCAACTATTTACTACTTATATTCAAACATACATTTGAGCTTATTCATGTCTGCAAAATCACCTACTACAGGAGTGGTGCTTCCATCATGAATTGTAGGAAGCACATATGAGAAAGTAGCCTCTTTCTAGCATGGTTTCCCCCGTTTTTGGCCTGTTTGTGAGTGTGTGTCAGTGTGTTTAGACTGTCTCACTGGGATCCTGCTAGCCAGGACCACAGTGCTCATAGTGTGAGAAAGCCGTCTCTTTCTAGCATGGTTACCCTCACTTTTGGCCTGTTTGTGAGTTTGTATCAGTGTGTTTTTACTGTCTCACTGGGATCCTGCTAGCCAGGAACCCAGTGCTCATAGTTTATGGCCTAATGTGTGTGTTGTCAGTAGTGCTTAACTGTCACTGACGTTCTGCTAACAAGAGCTTCAGTGCTTATGCTCTCTCTGCTTCCAAATTAGTCACTATAGTTTAGTGACTTCATATTCCAATTCAAATTGGCACACTGGACCCCACTTATAATTCCCTAGTATATGGTACCTAGGTAACAAGGGCATTGGGGTTTCAGGAGATCCTTATGGGCTGCAGCATTTCTTTTGCCACCCATAAGGAGCTCAGACAAACCCTTTCACAGGACTGCCAATGCAGCCTGAGTGAAATAACGGCCATGTTATTTCACAGCCATTTACCACTGCACTTAAGTAACTTATAAGTCACCTATATGTCTAACCCTCACTTGGTGAAGGTTAGGTGCAAAGTTACTAAGTGTGAGGGCACCCTGGCACTAGCCAAGGTACCCCCACATAGTTTAGGGCAATTTCCCCGGACTTTGTGAGTGCGGGGACACCATTACACACGTGCACTACAGATAGGTCAATACCTATATGTAGCTTCTCAATGATAACTCCGAATATGGCCATTTAACATGTCTAAGATCATGGGATTGTTCCCCCATGCCAAATCTGGTATTGGGGTGCCAATCCCATGCATCCCCGGGGCTCCAGCATGGACCCCGGGTACTGCCAAACATGCTCTCTGTGGTTTTTCACTGCAGCTACCGCTGCTGCCAACCCACAGACATGCTTCTACCTTCATGGAGTCTGGACAGCCCAGTCCCAGGAAGGCAGAACAAAGGATTTCCTCTGAGAGAGGGTGTTACACCCTCACCCTTTGGAAAAAGTATTAAGGGCCTGAGGGGAGTAGCCTCTCCTGGCCTCTTGAAATGCTTTGAAGGGCACACATGGTGCACTCCTTGCATAAGCCAGTCTACACCGGTTCAGGGATCCCCCAGCCCCTGCTCTGGCGCGAAACTGGACAAAGGTAAGGGAAGTGACCACTCCCCTGTCCATCACCACCCCAGGGGTGTTGCCCAGAGCTCCTCCAGTGCGTCCCAGACCTCTGCCATCTTGAATACAGAGGTGTGAGGGCACAATGGAGGCCTCTGAGTGGCAGTGCCAGCAGGTGACGTCAGAGGCCCCTCCTGATAGGTGCTTACTCGACTAGGTGGCCAATCCTCCTCTGAGGGCTATTTAGGGTCTCTCCTGTGGGCTTCTCTTCAGATAACGAATGCAAAAGCTCACCAGAGTTCCTCTGCATCCCCCACTGTGACTTCTGCCAAGGATCGACCGCTGACTCCTCCAGGACGCCTACAAAACTGCAACAAAGTAGCAAGAAGACTACCAGCGACATTGTAGCACCTAATCCTGTCGGCTTTCTCGAATGTTTCCTGGCGGTGCATGCTCTGGGGGTATCTGTCTTCAGTGCTTTGCAGTCTGTTGTGGTCTTTGCAGAATCTCTTATCACGACTTTAGTTTGTTTCAGGGGAAGTAGGGTCACTTTACTCCTACTTTTCAGGTTCTTTCGTTGGGGTATCTTTGACACCCTTAATGTTTTCTAATGCTCCCAGTGACCCTCTACACACTACACTAGGCCTGGGGTCCCTAAGTGGTTTGCATTCCACTCTCTTAGTATATGGTTTGTCTATTGCATCCTTTTGTATTCTACAGTGTTTGCACTACTTTTCTAACTGTTTACTTACCTGATTTTGGTTTGTGTGTATATTTTGTGTATTTTATGTACCTCCTAAGGGAGTATATCCTCTGATATATATTTGGTACATTGTCACTAAAATAAAGTACCTTTATTTTTAGTAACTCTGAGTATTGTGAGTCTTATGATAAAGTGCTATATGATATCAGTGGTATAGAAGGAGCTTTGCATGTCTCCTAGTTCATCCTAAGCTGCTCTGCTATAGCTACCTCTATCAGCCTAATCTGCTAAAACATTACTAATCTACTAATAAGGGATAACTGGACCTTGCACAAGGTGTAAGTACCATCAGGTACCCACTATAAGCCAGGCCAGCCTCCTACATTGGTGGTGCAGCGAAGGGATAAGTACTTGTAACTGCTTTACCACTTTGTTATTGGTGCTTTTCATATAAAAAACATATTCCAAATACATGAAAATATACACAGTTAACCTAAACAGTTTGACTCTCTGTCCAAAAACTTTCTAAAAAGTTTCTAAAACGTTTTCAAAAGTTTTGAAAAGTTTGAAAAGTTTTTCTCTTCTCTCTAAAAGTTTCTAAAACCTTTTTCTCTCTATCTTAAACTCTTTACAACTATGTCTGCAGTAGAGTTTACTCCCACAGTTGTTCAGGCAACCTATGGTATTTTAAACTTTAAAAGTTTGAGGGGCCTCTGCATAGAAAGAGGTTTAAGCATTGGTAAGCCCCATACCAAAGATCCTCTCATTAGCCTTCTCGTGGAAAGTGACCAGAACAAGTCTGGCCCATCCCAGGATCAGGAGGTAGAGGAGGGGGGTACTCAGCAAGAATCAGGGGAGGGCCCTGAGGAGTCTGGGGAGGTTTCATCCAAAGACCAGTCAGCTAGCAGGCTATCTAGTGAAGCTGGTAGTGGGAGGGGGTCACACATCAGTAGGGCACCTTTCCCTCCAAAAGGCCAGGTAACTAGAGTCCAGCCAGTTAGAGACAGGTCCACTTCTGCCAATTCCCACATTTCCTCTGTGTCTCAGAATTCCCAAGCCTCCTACCCTGAGAATGACACCCTAGACAGGGAACTCAGAAAGCTGAGGTTGGAAGAGGCCAGACTGAAGCTGAGACAGCAGCAGTTGGACTTAGACATGGAATCCCTAGATGTAGAGAGAGAAAGGTAGAGATTGGGGTTAGTTCCCCATGGTGGCAGCAGCAGTGTCCTTCATAGTAATCCTGTAAGAGAACAAGATTCTAGGAACCTGCATAAGATAGCCCCCCTTACAAGGAGGGGGATAACATTAACAAGTGGTTTGCTGCACTTGAGAGGGCCTGTATGGTACAGTTGGTCCCTCATAGGAAGTGGGTTGCTATCGTATGGCTATCTTTCACTGGTAAGGGCAGGGATGGGCTCCTTACTGTCAGAGAAAGTGATGCCAACAACTACAAAGTTTTGAAGGATGCACTCTTGGATGGATTTGGGTTAACAACTGAACAATACAGGATAAAGTTCAGAGATACCAGAAAAGAGTCCTCTCAAGACTGGACAGACTTTGTAGACTGTTCAGTGAAGGCCTTGGAGGGATGGTTACATGGCAGTAAGGTGACTGACTATGAAAGCCTGTATAATGTAATCCTGAGAGAGAATATTTTTTTGAATAATTGTGTGTCTGACTTGTTTTATCAGCACTTGGTAGACTCAGATCTGACCTCTCCCCAAGAATTGGGAAAGAAGGCAGACAAATGGGCCAAGACATGAGTGAACAGAAAAGTTCATACAGGGGGTGACAAGGATGGCAAGAAGAAGGATGGTAAGTCTTCTGACAAGGGTGGGGACAAAGATAAAAAACATTCTGAGTCTTCATCAGGCCCACAAAAATCCTCTGGGGGCGGTGGGTCCAAATCCTCTTCAAACAATCAGAAAAAGCCTTGGTGTTATTTCTGGAAAGTAAAAAGCCATTGGGCAAGTGATTCCACTTGTCCAAAGAAAAACACCAAACCTCCCACCACCACAACCCCAACTGCAACCTCTAGTGCCCCTAGTAATAGCAGTGGTGGTGGGAAGTCTACTACAAATAGGCAATCCAAGGGTGTAGCTGGGCTAACCATTGGCAGTGTAGTTGGGGTTGGTCTTGTTAGGGAGACCACAGAGGCTGTTTTAGTCTCTGATGGTGGCATTAACTTTGCCACCTTGGTTGCTTGCCCCCTTAATATGGGTAAGTAAAAGCATCTGCCCCTAATAAACGGTGTTGAGGTTGAGACCTACAGGGACACAGGAGCCATTGTAACTTTGGTGACAGAGAAACTGGTTCACCCTGATCAACACCTACTTGGTCAGCAGTACCAAGTGACTGATGCTCATAACAACACTCTTAGCCACCCCATGGCTGTTGTGAATCTCAACTGGGGGGGTGGGGGGGGTTACTGGTCCAAAGAAAGTTGTGGTAGCCACTGAATTACCTGCAGATTGCTTACTAGGCAATTATTTGGAGACATCAGCTTGGGCTGAAGTGGAGTTGGAGGATCATGCAGCAATGCTGGGCATTCCTGGGCATATTTTTGCTTTGACAAGGGCTCAGGCCAAAAAGCAAAAAGGACAGGGAAACTTGGATCCTGGAACAATGGACAAGTGCTCCCAAAAGCTATGGGTAGGAAGGGTAAATCCTTGCCCACTCTCCCTCCCTCTCCAGAAGATTCCCCTTTTGAGGAGGAGGAATCCTCTCCCTGTGTAGAACCTACACCAGATGAGCTGGCAGCAGACACTGCAGACACTGCTGAGCTTTTGGGTGCAGGGGGGGCTGCTAGGGAAGAGCTGAGTGTGGCACAGCAGACCTGTCCCACACTAGAGGGTTTAAGACAGCAAGCTGTCAAGCAGCAGAATGGGGATGTCAGTGATAGCCATAAGGTGTATTGGAAAGACAACCTCTTGTACACTAAGTCAAGGGACCCTGGAGCTGCCAGGAGATTGGTCATTCCCTTGCAGTGCAGAGAGTTTCTTCTTACCTTGGCACATGACATTCCTTTGGCTGGGCATTTGGGCCAGACGAAAACCTGGGAGATAGTTGTCCCCCTGTTTCAGTGGCCTCATGTCAGAGAACACTAAAGAGTTTTGTCGCTCTTGTGTGACCTGCCAAGCCAGTGGCAAGACTGGAGGCACTCCAAAGGCCCCCTTACTTCCACTTCCAATGGTTGGGGTGCTCTTTGAAAGGGTAGGACTTGACATAGTTGGCCCCCTTGACCCTCCAACAGCTTCAGGCAATAGATTCGTCCTTGTGGTAGTGGACCATGCCACTGGGGATCCAGAAGCCATCCCCTTAAGGATCACTACAGCTCATGCAGTGGCAAAGGCCCTCCTGGGAATCTTTTCCAGGGTGGGTTTTCCTAAGGAAGTGGTGTCAGACAGAGGTAGTAACTTCATGTCTGCATGCCTAAAAGCAATGTGGAATGAGTGTGGTGTAACTTACAAGTTCACAACTCCTTATCATTGTGGGAGGTTAGCCTGGCTTGTAGTGGGTACCAGAGGTACTTACACCTTGTGACAGGTCCAGTTATCCCTTATTAGTGTAGAAGAGGTGTTTCTAGCAGCTTGGGCTGATAGAAGGTAGCTATAGCAGAGCAGCTTAGACTGAACTAGGAGACATGCAAAGCTCCTACTATACCACTGGTGTCATATGCACAATATCATAAGAAAACACAATACACAGAAATACAAAAAATAAAGGTACTTTATTTTTATGACAATATGCCAAAAGTATCTCAGTGAGTACCCTCAGTATGAGGATGCCAAATATACACAAGATATATGTACACAAAACCAAACATATGCAGTAATAGCAAAAGGAAGTAATGCAAGCAGTGTAAAGTTACAATAGATTGCAATAGGAGCACATAGGTATGGGGGCAACACAAACCATATACTCCAAAAGTGGAAGGCGAACCACGAATGGACCCCAAACCTATGTGAGCTTGTAGAGGGTCGCTGTAACTGTAAGAAAACAGTGAGGGTTAGAAAAATAGCCCACCCCAAGACCCTGTAAGGTAGGTGTAAAGTGCACCTACAACCCCCAGAGAGCACAGAAGTAGTGATAGGGGGAATTCTGCAAGGAAAACCAACACCAGCAATGCAACAACAGTGGATTTCCGGACCTGAGTACCTGTGAAACAAGGGGACCAAGTCCAAGAGTCGCGACAGTGTCAAGAGTTCGCAGATGCCTAGGAAGTGCCAGCTGAGGGTGCAAAGGAGCTGCCACTGGATGGAAGAAGCTTGGTGTTTTGCAAGAATGAAGAAGACTAGGAACTTCCCCTTTGGAGGATGGATGTCCCACGTCGTGAAGAAGCTTGCAGAGGTGTTCCCACGCAGAAAGACCGCAAACAAGCCTTGCAAGCCGCAGGGGTCACAGTTAGGGTTTTTTGGATGCTGCGGTGGCCCAGGAGGAACCAGGATGTCGCCACTTGGACGAGGAGACAGAGGGGGTGCCCAGCAAGTAAGGGAGCCCTCACAGAAGCAGGCAGCACTCGCAGAAGTACCGGATCAGGCACTCAGAAGAGGAGTGAACCGGAGTCCACCCGAAGTCAGAAAAGGGAGTCCCACGACGCCGGAGGTCAACTCAGAAGGTTGTGCACTGCAGGTTAGAGTGTTGGGGACCCAGGCTTGGCTGTGCATGAAGGAAATCCTGGATGAGTGCACAGGAGCCGGAGCAGCTGCAAATCATGCGGTACCCAGCAATGCAGTCTAGCGTGGGGAGGCAAGGACTTACCTCCACCAAACTTGGACTGAAGAGTCACTCGACTGTGGGAGTCACTTGGACAGAGTTGCTGAGTTCCAGGGATCACGCTCGTTGTGCTGAGAGGGGACCCAGAGGACCAGTGATGCAGTCTTTTGTTGCCTGCGGTTGCAGGGGGAAGATTCCGTCGACCCACTGGAGATTTATTCGGAGCTCCTGGTGCAAGAAGGAAGCAGGCTACCCCCAGAGCATGCACCACCAGGAAACAGGCGAGAAAGCCGGCAGGATGAAGCGATACAAGGTTGCAGTAGTCGTCTTTGCTACTTTGTTGCTGTTTTGCAGGCGTCCTGAGCAGTCAGCGGTCAATCCTTTGGCAGAAGGTGAAGAGGGAGATGCAGAGGGTTACACCCTCTCTCAGAGGAAATCCTTTGTTCTGCGCTCCTGGGCCAGGGCTGCCTGGACCGCAGGAGGGCAGAAACCTGTCTGAGGGGTTGGCAGCAGCCGCAACTGCAGTGGAGACCCTGGAAAGGCAGATTGGCAGTACCCGGGTTCTGTGCTAGAGACCATGGAATTGGCATTGGGGTGACAATTCCATGATCTTAGACATGTTACATGGCCATGTTCGGAGTTACCATTGTGACGCAGTACATAGGTAGTGACCTATGTACAGTGTGTGCGTGTCATGGTGTCCCGCACTCACAAAGTCTGGGGAATTTGCCCTGAACGATGTGGGGGCACCTTGGCTAGTGCCAGGGTGCCTACACACTAAATAACTTTGCACCCAACCTTCACCAGGTGAAGGTTAGACATATAGGTGACTTATAAGTTACTTAAGGTAGTGGTAAATGGCTGTGAAATAACGTGGACGTTATTTCACTCAGGCTGCATTGGCAGGCCTGTGCAAGAATTGGCAGAGCAATTTTGGGTGGCAACATAAATGCTGCAGCCCAAAGGGATCTCCTGGAACCCCAATACCCTGGGTACCTCAGTACCATATACTAGGGAATTATATGGGTGTACCAGTATGCCAATGTGAATTGGTAAATTTAGTCACTAGCCTGTTAGTGACAAATTTGGAAGCAAAGAGAGAGCACAACCACTGAGGTTCTGGTTAGCAGAGCCTCAGTGAGACAGTTAGGCATCACACAGGGAACACATATAGGCCACATACTTATGAGGACTAGGGTCCTGGCTAGCAAGGTCCCAGTGACACATAACAAACATACTGACAACATAGGGTATTCAATATGAGCACTGGGACCTGGCTAGCAGGATCCCAGTGATACAGTGGAAACGCCCTGACATATACTCACAAACAGGCCAAAAGTGGGGGTAACAAGGCTAGAAAGAGGCCTCTTTCTCACACCTACTATGACAGGGCTGATCTCACCCTGCTTATGGCAACAGATGAGGGACAGGAATAAGAGAGTGACCCTCTCCCTGATCTCTTCTCCACCACTGAAGCTGATGGCTTAGTGGAGGGAGTGACTTAGCAGATTGATACAGTTGTCTTTCTATTCAGCAGTAAGACAATCTCTTAAGCCAGTTTTCTGAACTCTTTTCACTTATACCAGGTACCGCTTCTTGGTGTGAACATACAATTAATACTGGAGACAGCTTGCCTGTCAAATGTAAAATGTATAGGCAGCCTGACCATGTCAGGGAATGCATTAAACAAGAGGTACAGAAAATGTTGGACTTAGGGGTGATTGAGCCTTCAGGAAGCCCCTGGTCTAGCCCAGTTGTGCTTGTCCCAAAACCTCACACCAAAGATGGAAAGAGAGAGATGAGGTTTTGTGTTGATTATAGAGGGCTCAACCAAGTAACCAAGACAGATGCTCACCCTATACCCAGGGCAGATGAGCTCATAGATACACTGGCTTCTGCCAAGTATCTAAGCACTTTTGATCTAACTGCAGGAAATTGGCAGATTAGGTTATCAGAGAATGCTAAACCCAAGACTCCATTTTCAACCATTGGAGGGCACTACCAATTCACAGTGATGCCCTTTGGTTTGAAAAATGCACCTGCCACTTTTCAAAGGTTGGTGAATACAGTCCTGCAAGGGTTAGAAGCTTTTAGAGCAGCATATCTAGATGATATTGCGGTCTTTAGCTCAACCTGGGATGATCACCTGGTCCACCTATGGAAAGTTTTGGAGGCCCTGCAAAAGGCAGGCCTCAATATCAAGGCCTCAAAGTGCCAGATAGGGCAGGGGGAAGTGGTTTACCTAGGCCGCCTGGTAGGTGGGGAACAGATTGCACCACTACAGGGGAAGATCCAGACTATCATGGACTGGGCTCCCCCTACAACTCAAACCCAGGTGAGAGCCTTTTTAGGCATCACAGGGTACTATAGAATATTCATCAAGAATCATGGCTCCATAGCAGCCCATCTTAATGATCTCACTAGCAAGAAGATGCCTAATAAGGTATTGTGGACAGCTAGCTGCCAAAAAGCTTTCTAGGAGCTCAAACAGGCCATGTGCTCTGCACCTGTTTTAAAAAGTCCTTGCTACTCCAAGAAATTCATAGTCCAGACTGATGCTTCTGAATTAGAGGTTGGGGCAGTGCCATCACAGCTGAATACTGAGGGCCAGGATCAACCTGCTGCTTTTATCAGCAGGAGGTTGACCCCTAGAGAAAAGCGTTGGTCTGCCATAGAGAGGGAGGCCTTTGCTGTGGTCTGGGCACTGAAAAAGTTGAGACCATATCTGTTTGGTACTCACTTTATGGTTCAGACAGACCACAAACCTCTACTTTGGCTAAAACAAATGAAAGGTGAAAACCCTAAATTGTTGAGGTGGTCCATATCCCTACAGGGAATGGACTATATACAGTGGAACATAGACCTGGGAGTAGCCACTCCAATTCAGATGGACTCTCCAGATATTTCCACTTAGACAATGAAGACTCATCTGGGCAAGGTTAGCCTTATTGTCCTTCGTTGGGGGTTGGGGGGTTGTGGGAAAGTACCATCTTGCCTGGCATGTTACCCACATTTTCACTGTATGTATGTTTGTTTTTGCCCACGTATCACTGGGATCCTGCTAGGCAGGACCCCATTGCTCATAATGTATGCCCTGTATGTGTTCACTCTGTGGTGCCTAACTGTATCACTGAGGCTCTGCTAACCAGAACCTCAGTGTTAATGCTCTCTCTGCTTTTTAAAATTGTCACTGCAGGCTAGTGACTAATTTTACCAATTCTCATTGACACACTGGAACACCCTTATAATTCCCTTGCATATGGGGTTCCAGGAGATCCCTATGGGCTGCAGCATTTCTTTTGCCACCCATAGGAAGCTCAGGCAATTCTTACACAGGACTGCCACTGCACCCTGAGTGAAATAACGTCCACGTTATTTCACAGCCATTTTCACTGCACATAAGTAACTTATAAGTCACCTATATGTCTAACCCTCACTTGTTGAAGGTTAGGTGCCAAGTTACTTAGTGTGTGGGCACCGTGGCACTAGCCAAGGTGCACCCACATTGTTCAGGGCAAATTCCCTGGACTTTGTGACTGCGGGGACACCATTACATGCGTGCACTACACATATGTCACTACCTGTATGTAGCGTCACAATGGTAACTCCGAACATGGCCATGTAACATGTCTAGGATCATGGAATTGTCACCCCAATACCCTCCTGGTATTGGGGGGACAATTCCATGCATCCCCGGGTCTCTAGCACAGAACCCGGGTACTGCCAAACTGCCTTTCCGTGGTCTCCACTGCAGCTGCTGCCAACCCCTCAGACAGGTTTCTGCCCCCCTGGGGCCTGGGCAGCCTGGTCCCAGGAAGGCAGAACAAGGGATTTCCTCTGAGAGATGGTGTTACACCCTCTCCCTTTGGAAATCGGTGTGAAGGGCTGGAGAGGAGTAGCCTCCCCCAGCCTCTGGAAATGCTTTGATGGGCACAGATGGTGCCCATCTCTTCATAAGCCAGTCTATACCGGTTCAGGGATCCCCCAGCCCTGCTCTGGCGCAAAACTGGACAAAGGAAAGGGGAGTGGCCACTCCCCTGACCAGCATCTCCCAGGGGAGGTGCCCAGAGCTCCTCCAGTGTGTCCCAGACCTCTGGCATCTTGGATTCAGAGGGACTGGGGCACAATGGACAGCTCTAAGTGGCCAGTGCCAGCAGGTGTCATCAGAGACCCCTCCTGATAGGTGCTTTCCTCTTTCAGTAGCCAAGCCTCCTTTCTCAGTAGCCAAACCTCCTTTTCTGGCTATTTAGGGTCTCTCCTCTGAGGTATTCCTCAGATAACGAATGAAAGAGCTCACCAGAATTCCTCTGCACTTCCCTCTTCGACTTCTGCCAAAGATCGACCGATGACTGCTCCAGGACGCCTGCAAATCTGCAACAAAGTAGCAAGACGACTACCAGCAACATTGTAGCGCCTCATCCTGACGGCTTTCTCAACTGTTTCCTGGTGGTGCATTCTCTGAGCGCTGTCTGCCTTCACCCTGCACTGGAAGCCAAGAAGAAATCTCCTGTGGGTCGACGGAATCTTCCCCCTGCCAATGCAGGCACCAAACTTCTGCATCACCGGTCCGCTGGGTCCCCTCACATCCTGATGAGCATGGTCCCTGGAACACAGGAGCTGGGTCCAAGTGTTCCCCACAGTCCAGTGGCCCTTCTGTCCAAATTTGGTGGAGGTAAGTCCTTGCATCCCCACACCAGTCTGAAAACCTGTTTACTGCATGAATTGCAGCTGCTTCGGCTTTTGTGCTTGTTTCCAGGACTTCCTTGGTGCACAGCCTAGCCTAGGTTCCCATCACTCCGTCCTGCATTGCCCAACTTGCTGAGTTGGACTCCGACGTCGTGGGACCCTCCTTTGTGACTCTGAGTCGACCGCTGTCCTCAGGTCTTCTAAGTGCCTGTTCTGGTACTTCTGCGGGTGCTGCCTGATTTTTTGGGGGCTCTCTTATTTGCTGAGCACCCCCTCTGTCTCCTCCTCTAAGGGGCGATATCCTGGTCCTTCCTGGTCCCCAGCAGCAGCCAAAATCCTCAAACGCGACTTTTGCAGCTAGCAAGGCTTGTTTGCGGTATTTCTGCATGAGAACACTCCTGCATCCTCCAGCACGCTGTGGGACATCTTCTGCCCAAAGGAGAAGTTCCTGGCACCTTCCGTTGTTGCAGAATCTCTGGCTTCTTCCACCCAGAGGCAGCCCTTTTGCACCTTCATCCGGGGTTTAGTGGCTCCTGCCCCCCCTAGACACTTGCGTGACTCTTGGAGTTGGTCCCCTTCCTTTACAGGTCCTCAGGTCCAGGAATCCGTCCTCAGTGCTTTGGTAGCGGTTGTAGTTCTTACAGAATCCCCCATCACAACTATATTGTCTTTCTGGGGTAGTAGGGTAACTTTACTCCTACTCTATTCTACTAATAATAAGGGATAACTGTACCTGGCACAAGGTGTAAGTACCACAAGGTACCCACTATAAGCCAGGCCAGCCTCCTAAAAATATGGGGCACTGTCCCTGTTTGCACCCAGTGTACCTTTTGAAAGGTGCACCATGGAGCGAACAGGAAAAGTGCACCGTATACATAATCCCGCCCGAATTTTTCTCTGATGTGCATTAAAAATATAAATGGTTTCTTTATCTTTTCCAAGTGCACTTGCCTGCAAGGAAGTATACATACTGTGAAGTTGGAATATATGCAATGATTCTTTTTATACTAAATCTTTTTTTCGATAGTATATGGCTGCCATGTTTAGGTGGTGGCATGTTTTCGCTTTTTCTTCTGTTAATTTTGTGACATTTGATTGAAATATTCCAATAAAAATGTGATAATCTCACCAGCACCTCAGGGCCACACATACTGGCCTTGACAGTGTTTGTTTGGGCAACGAGATAAGTACATTTGTGCCATAATCTTTGTGTCTGAAGACCTGGCAAAGCCCAGGTAGTTAGAGAGGGCTGTTTTACACAGACATGCATGTTTCACAGACCAGTGCAGTGACAGCAAATTTCGCCTCACATGAGATAGGATAAAGTAAGTGAAAGCTGTGGGCAACATCACAAAGGGTGCTACAGTCTGAGTGTAATTTTCTCTCATTGCTTTGACACTGCTAACAAAATTGTGCATTACAAATGTTCTATTAAAATGATTTACAATTCTTGTTTTTTATATTTCAAATTGATGTTCCTAGCATATAGGAACCATGATTAGTTTGTGGCATGTTTACTTTTTTTTCTTCTCTGAATTTTTGTGACATGTGACTAAAATAATTCCTAAAAATGTTATGCACCAGCTTAAGACAGGCAAACCTATTGGCTCTGCCAATGCTTGTTTGGTAAGCTGATAAATATGTGCCACATCCTTCATGTCAGAAACGGAAAAAGTGATGGGGGGATTGCTTGAATTAATCTTTACTGCTGGTAATTACTCCAGGCCAGATTCCATTCCTTAGGCCCATATTTATACTTTTTTAGCGCCGCATTTGCGCCGCTTTTTGACGCAAACTTTTGCGTCAAAAAGTGGCGCAAATGCGGTGCTAAAAAGGTATAAATATGGGCCTTAGTTTTTTGCTAGTATTGCCAACTGAGACAGGAACCAAGCATATGCAAATCTGTCTTAGTCCTTATTCAATAGAAACAGTCCATTGCAAACTGCCAGGCCAGGTCCAGCTGAATGAGAATGCAAGCAATAGACAGGTTTCAGACTAGTAAGGCCTCATCAGAAACGTATAGCATGGCTCCTGCAGCTCAGTGAGCACAGGGCCCACATCTGGGCTTAATCGTCATGTTTAGGGCAGTGCCCTGAGTAAAAACAAAGTGATAAGAGGAATGCTTAAGATGACCTCCACTACTGGTTCTTACTCTGGGCCATATTTCAGGCCAACTATTTTTTCCTTAACTTGCCATCTCGGGCAGAAAAGCATGAATGTGTAGGTCTTAGTACCTGGTCTGGTAATCAGCACACAGGGAAGGCTATCTTGCATGTTCGATATATACAAATAAACATATTCACAGACCGCTGAATTGACCAAAAAGCCTGACTCATCTGAAAGGGTAGGATAAAGAAAGTGAATGTTGTTTGTGATATTAAGAGGGACACAACAATTTGATGGTCTGTGAGGGCTCGTCTAAAAAGAGCTGTAATATGTGGAACTGAAAGAAGAGCTGTGGCTGTGCTTTCCTGTCAGTCTTCTACTCTGCAAGCATTTGATTGAAAATGTTGCGTTAGTCAGTCTAAGAAGTAATTTGGATGCTAAGAACTTTACTGGGACATTGTTAACACAATCTCCTTGTCAGACACAGTTGGGTGAGAACTGGAGTGGTGTAAACCCATGAATAATACATTAGGACTGGGTATCACAGTGTGAACACTCAGATATATTATGTTAAGAGATTTACCTTAGATTGCTTGGGAAAAAAATACTAAACGGCTTTACATTGTGATCTCTCTGACAAATAAAATAGGAAGGGATTTTGCATTTTGAACTTCTTGCCAAACACCGTAGGCAAGGGTTTTACCATCTGGCAATCCTGTAATAAGTAGGGGGTTTTACCTTTTGGATTCTGACAAATGCAATAGGAAGCGGATTTGTGTTGTGAACTCTTTGACAAATGCAAAACAGAGGACTTATACACTGTGAACTCCATGACAAACACCATAGAAAGAAGCTATGCATTTTGAAATATTTGAAATATGCAATAGGAAGGGGTTTCACATTTTCAGTTCTTTTACAAATGAAATAGGAAGGGTTTTAGCATGTGCTATATCTTTTTAGGTGTAAATATAGTTAAATCTTAAGTCTCCAGAAGAACAGTTAATGTTCATGCCAATGTATGCTTTGGGTCTGCCTACATTGTTTTACAGGTCTCACTAACTGGAGACAACTTGGTGATGTTTATACTCATCTTTAAGCAACAGGCTTACTTTATTGATTATTAATTGTGGTGACAAAGTTAGTAGGTCTCTCGTTTAACATTGTGAACAACTTAATTAGGCCTGTACACTTAAACCTCTTGATTGTGAAAAGCCTCATATTTTCCAGTAGACCAATCTAGAATCACTGTGGTTTTATTACAATTTTGTACATTTAGAGCATAATAGTGCACCAATTGTCCCATTGTTCCCAGGATGGTGTTAGTATTTGGCGCAGACACTGATTTACGAATTCCTGTAAATCTGGGACAGCTTCAAAAGCAATTGGTGTTGAGGTGGAACACCCACAGCAACACCCATTGCACGCCCCTCTGCCGCAGAAAACTGTGACAAAGGGGTCCATATTTATAAGGTGGTGTTAAGCCACAAAAAGTGGCTTAGCGCCGCCTTGTAAATATAGAGCAGTGCACAGTGCCACCAACGTGTCTCAAAAAGTGGCGCTCCGGTGGCATTAGGGGCATGTGAATATGCCACTTTATTTATACGTTAATTTGTCCCGTGATATTTTTAGCGAATGTGATTCGATCCCTGGTTAATCTGCGAGCACCATAAAGGAGGAGTTGTAATTTGCAATTCCATCCAACATCTTTAAAAATTATTGTCATTTCGATTATAGTTTTAGGTACATTAAACAACTTTTCAGAATTAAAGAAAAGCCACAGCGTTGGCATTATTTATTGAGGATTAACTTTGTGCAGTGCTGTAATCTGAGTGTCCAGCCCATAGCACCTCCCTGAGTCAGCTTTATTTTACTTTTTTTTATCTTGGTAGTGTCCCTAGAAGGGAAAGGGGCAGCAGCAGGCATGCATTATTTGTAATGTTGTAGGGGCTGCAGGAAGTGATTCAGCTTCCCAAAAGCATAAAAAAATTAGTAAGTCTTCTGGCTCACTAAATCCATGACCACAAAACAGCCTACCATATCTTTTTAAAAATCTCCAAGCTGGAGCGCTATGCTCTTCAATTAGATTGCAAGGCTCTCTTGTGGTTGTTTTTATGGTTGCATTTTGTGGGCGGAAAAATGTTAAAGGAAATACTCAAAGCCAGGTTGATTTATTTATTTTTATTGATAAAACTTTATCACTTTTTTATGACTATCACTATTATTAAATATTACACTGTGTGAATTAATGAAATATAAATGTGATTATAGTTATTAGTGACTTTTTTACAAAAACAATATGCCTGTTTTATATATGTGGATATGCTGACCACTTGATGAAGCCAGTAGTCCCACTTTTTATATTTTTGTGTTGCAACCCTTTGACAAAGTCACTAAGTCTGCCTTACTTAAAACAGCACCATTTATATTGTAACATCACATAGTCACTCTGTGAGGGACAGCCAAAGGCAGTGTGCAGCAGGGATCTGGGTGCCAGGAGGTGTTGAGTACAGGGGTTGGATGCGGGCCATGCCCTGCACCCAACTGCATGCTGAGCACTGCCGCAGTCTGTGCACTGCGAGGGGTAGGGCGCTCACCCAACTCCAGGCCATGCACGGAGATCGAAATCTTACTTTATATTATATAAACCATTTGAATTCACTGAAAAAAACAAAAATGAAAGTATCGGTCTAGTTAGGAATTGTAATAATGATACTTTGCATTTGAAAAACACCTTAGAACATCACTGAAAGAAACAAAGGTTAAAGGGATGCTATAGTTATGTGAAAATGTAAGTTAAAGCATATCTGGGGTTGGTCTGTTTCCCTGGGTGCTGGCCAAGCTCTGTCCCAAATACTGCAGTTAAACACATCGCCAGAATGAGTGGATTGCCCAGGAAAAATCTTGCTTTTTTTAAAAAAATTTTGTGGCCTTTTGTGTTGTGGGCAACAGGCCCACCTACACCTGTGGAGTACGTTTTTTGGGGGGAAACTCAACTGTAGGAATTTTGTGGATCCCTGTAGATTTCAGAACTTTGCCTAATAGAAATGAGAGGAAAATATGTAATTTTAGCCAACATTTGACTTTTGCAGGAGATTCAGAGTCAGAAAATGTTATGGGATCTATGCAAGTCACTCCACCCTGGACTTCCCTGGGCATCTAAATGTAAAAAATATTTAGGGTTGGTAGGTGTGAGAAAGTATCCTCTTTCTAGCATGGGTACCCCTACTTTTGGCCTGTTTGTGAGTGTGTGTGTCAGTGTGTTTTTACTGTCTCACTAGGATCCTGCTAGCAAGGACCCCAGTGCTCATAGTGAAAACCCTATATGTGAGTGTGTTTTGCCTGTCTCACTAGGATCCTGCTAGCCAGGACCCCAATGCTCATAGTTTATGGCCCAATGTATGTGTTATCAGTAGTGCTTGACTGTGTCACTGAGGATCTGCTAACCAGAACCTCAGTGCTTATGCTCTCACTGCTTTTAAATTTGTCACTATAGGCAAGTGACTTCATTTACCAATTTCAATTGGCATTTACTGAAGGTTAGGTGCAAAGTTATTAAGTGTGAGGGCACCCTTGCACTAGCAAAAGCACCCCCACATAGTTCAGGGCCAATTCCCGGGACTTTGTGAGTGCGGGGACGCCATTACACGTGTGCACTACATATAGGTCAATACCTATATGTAGCTTCACAATGGTAACTATGAATATGGCCATGTAAGGTGTCTAAGATCATGGAATTGTCCACTCATTCCAAATCTGGTATTGCGGAGCCAATTCCATTCATCCTGGGGGTTCCACCATCGACCCCGAGAACTGCCAAACCAGCTCTCTGAGGCTTCCAATGCAGCTACAGGTGCTGCCACCTCACAGACAGGGTTCTGCCCTCCTGGGGTCAGAGCAGCTCAGTCCCAGGAAGGTAGAACAAAGGATTTCCTTTGGGAGAGGGGTGTTAAAACCTATCCCTTTGGAAATAGGTGTGACAGGTTTGGGAGGGGTGCCCTCCTTGCATAAGCCAGCCTACACCGTTTCAGGGACCTGCAGTCCCTCCTCTGGCACGAAACTGGACAAAGGAAAGGTGAGAGACTACTCCCCTGTCAATCACCACCCCAGAGGTGGTGCTCAGAGCTCCTCCAGAGGGTCCTTGGGTTTTGCCATCTTGGATTCAAGGTTAGCAGGGAACTCTGGGAGCATCTGAGTGGCCAGTGCAGGCAGGTGAGATCAGAGCCCCCTCCTGATAGGTGATCACCCAGCTAGGTGACCAATCCCCCTTTCAGGGCTATTTAGGGTCTATGTCTTGGGTGGTTCCTTAGATTCGGGTTGCAAGACTCCAGCAGGATTCCTCTGCACCCTCCACTTTGACTTCTGACTGAAAAAAACTGCTTCTGGATGCTCCAGGACCCAACAGGCTGCAACAAAGAAGCAAAACGCCTCCTGCAACAACATTGTATACACGGCTTCTTCTAGCAACTGCAACATTTCCCCAGTTGTGCATCCTCTGAGGACAGCCCATCTTCAGCCTGAACCAGAAAGAAGAAGAAATCTCCCTTGGGGTGAAGGAGTTACTCCCCTGCATCTGCAGGCATCAACTGCAACGACGACTGGCTGTGTGGATCCCCTCTCCTGCTGAGCTGCATGGATCCTGCATCCCGGGTGGCAGACTGAAGTGGTTTCGACAGTCCTCTCTTGCAGCTCTCTAACTTGGGTGAAGGTATGCCCTTGTCTGCCCGCGCAGGACAGTACCCATGTGCACTGCATCATTTGCAGCTGCCAAGGCTTGTTGTCATCTTTTTCAAGAGATCTTCACACATCTAAAAGTACCAGCCCCCATCACTCCATCCTGCGATGCACAGCTCCCTGAGTTATTCTCCGGCGGCATGGAATCATTTTTCGCAGTGCTGTGTGCGCTCCTTCCTCGACTTTCGTGTCCCTGTCCTGTAGGACTCCTGTGGGTGCTGCGTGTGCTTCTGTGGGCTCTCTATGTTGCTGAGGGTCACCTCTGACTCCCCTTCCTGGTTAGAGTCCATCTGGTCCTTCCTAGTCCCGACAGCTCCACTTTCAACTAAGCATGAGTTTTGCACGTGCCAAGGCTTGTTAGCGGAATCCGAAGACGCAAACCTGACTGAAATCCTCCTTATGGCGTGGGACATCACATGCGTCCTCCAGGAACTCAGCTTTGTCTTCTGGGTACAGTGTTGACTCTCCTTTATCACCGTCGACTCATCTCTTGCACCTTCAGTATGGTGGGTAGGGGCTCCTGCCCTTCCTGGACTCTGTTGTGCTTGCTCAACTTGGTCCCTTTTCTTCACAGGTCCTCTTGTCCAGGAATCCACTGTTGGTGTCTTGCAGTCTCTTCTCGGCTTTGCATTATTGTTCTTTTCTTCCAAGTGGGTGTTCTGGGGAATTTACAGTGATTTACTCCTGCTTTCCTGGTCGCTGGGGAGTGTTGTGGTACTTACCTTTGGGCTTTCCTAGTACTCCCTGCTCCCCTCAACACACTCCACTTACCTAGGTGGGGTACCGACTCCCGCATTCCATTTTTTTAGTATATAGTTTGTGCTCCCCTAGGGCTATTTCTCTCTATTGTGATTTTCACTAATTGCACTGTTTTCTGTCAACATCAGGAGAGTGCACGCTCTACGGGCGACAAAAATGCGAAAAACCCAGCCTTTATGCAAGAGCATAATTCATGCAATGTGTTTATATGCAGTATGTTAACCTTTTGCATTGCAGACTTTAACCTTAAAAAGACTGTGGGGGTTATTACAACTTTGGAGGAGGTGTTAATCCGTCCCAAAAATGACGGTAAAGTGACGGATATACCACCAGCCGTATTACGAGTCCATTATATCCTATGGAACTCGTAATACGGCTGGTGGTATATCCGTCACTTTACCGTCACTTTTGGGACGGATTACCACCTCCTCCAAAGTTGTAATAACCCCCTGTGTGTGTTAGGGTGTGGTCCCTTTCTAGGACCTTCTAGAAGCTTTTTCTGCAGCATGACTGGGTGTGGTTTGTGGGCTGGGCCAGACTCTACATAAGGGAGCCAGCCCAGCTCCACTTGTTCACTATTCAGAGGTCCCGGTGCAGAACAGCAGCAATTTCCTGAGCTCCTGTTCCGGAGGCCTACCTTGACGTTCCAGGCCTGGTGATCCTTGAGCAAGGTGGTAAGGCGGGGGTCGGGCTGGGCCCCCGACCCCGTTCTAAAAAAGACTCTTGAGTTTTTGGGCCTACTCGTGAAACTTTCAGAGTAAGCAAATCATTGCTCTGATGTAAATCTTGGTGTTCAGATCGGCAAAGGCTTGCGCGATCATTTCATGGCATTTACATACTCTTGTTCGAATCGGCAGTGTGCGTGATTCATTTACCGCATGTAAATCTTGGTGTTCAGATCGGCAAAGACTTGCGCGATCATTTCATGGCATTTGCATATTCTTGTTAGAATCGGCAGTGTGAGCGATTCATTTCCCACATGTAAAACTTGATGTTCAGTTCGGCAAAGGCTTGCGCGATCATTTGATGGCATTTACATATTTTTGTTAGAATCGGCAGTGTGCACGATTCATTTCCTGCATGTAAAACTTGGTGTTCAGACCGGCAAAGGCTTGGGCGATCATTTCATGGCATTTACATATTGTTGTTAGAATCGGCACTGTGCGCGATTCATTTCCCTGATGTAAAACTTGGTGTTCAGATCGGTAACGGCTTGCGTGATCATTTCATGGTATTTACATATTCTTGTTAGAATCGGCAGTGTGCGCGATTCATTTCCCGCATGTAAAACTTGGTGTTCAGATCGGCAAAGGCTTGTACGATCATTTCATGGCATTTACATATTCTTGTTAGAATCGACAGTGTGCGTGATTCATTTCCAGCATGTAAACTTGATGTTCAGATCGGCAACAGTGTGCGCGATCATTTCATGGCAACTAAAAACTTTGATGTGTAATGTTTGTTGAAGGGCACACATTTATCCTGAGCCTATGAATTTCCTGAGAAGATGCTAAATTCAAAATGTGACGTTCTTTGTGCATATTAAGGGGGTCATTCTGACCCCGGCCGGCGGCGGTAGCCGCCGGCCTGGCTGGGACCGCCAGAAGACCGTACCACGGTCAAAAGACCGCGGCGGTCATTCTGGGTTTCCCACTGGGCTGGCGGGCGACCGCCAAAAGGCCGCCCGCCAGCCCAGTGGGAAACACCCTTCCACGATGAAGCCGGCTCCAAATGGAGCCGGCGGAGTGGAAGGTGTGCGACGGGTGCAGTAGCACCTGTCGCGAATTTCAGTGTCTGCTGAGCAGACACTGAAATTCAAAGTGGGGCCCTCTTACGGAGGCCTCTGCAGTGCCCATGCCATTGGCATGGGCACTGCAGGGGCCCCCAGGGGCCCCACGACACCCCTCACCGCCATCCTGTTCCTGGCGGTCGAAACCGCCAGGAACAGGATGGCGGTGAGGGGGTCGGAATCCCCATGGCGGCGCAGCAAGCTGCGCCGCAATGGAGGATTCCCATGGGCAGCGGAAAGTCGTCGGTACACCGCCGACTTTCCGTTTCTGGCCGCGGCTGTACCGCCGCGGTCAGAATGCCCAAAGGAGCACCGCCAGCCAGCTCCCGCGGACGCCGGCCCTGGCGGTTTTTACCGCCAGGGTCGGAATGACCCCCTAAGTCCCTAGTACATTTCCAATTGTTTTCCAGGGAATATTTCCGATTGTCTTTTGTCCTCATGTTAAAAAGCAGTGTTTGTTCTGAAACAGTATTCTAGAAGGTTCATGTATTTCTAGTCATTATGTGACATTTTATGAAAAGCTCATATGAAACATTGCATTAATCATTCTTGATTTGTTCCAGGTACCCAGAGTTCTTGAGGTCCAGTTAAAGTCACTTCTTAGATTATTCATGGTTACAGTAAGACAATGCTTAGAACGATAGTCTAGTGAAAGTCAATGTGATTCTACTCTGATATTGTGTTGTTTAACCTTTTGCTTCCTACAAGTCTCCTTCCCAGCAGTTCCCTACCTAATCCCCTTTTCCCCACTTTGACTCTCTTAGGCTCTGTGATGTCTTGTGGTGGACATGTTGGGAACGTGTGCAGGCCCGAAGATCTCGTCTCCCTGACAGAATAGTAAGCCCACAAATTTATTATCCTCCTGGTTTGCGTGTGTTCTCAGCATGGCCACATTGGGCGAGCTTGTCAAGGTTATCACGCAGCTCCAAGCAGAGGTAGTGTGATCAAAGGATATAGCAGCCAGCTGAGCTGAGAGAGTGAGTCAGTTGCAGGAAAGGGTAGAAAAGAAGGAACAAAGGGCCAGATGTAGCAACTTCCCAAATTGCGACTTGCAATTTGCGAGTCCCTGCGACTCTCAAATTGCAAGTCGCAATTTGGGATGCAGAAAGGTGTCTCAGACACCTTCTGCGAGTCGCTATGGGGTCGCAAAGACCCACCTCATTAATATTAATGAGGTGGGTCGCAATTTGCGACCCCATAGCGAGCCAGGGCACTCACGGGGATGGAGGCCTGCTGTAGTCAGCAGACCTCCATGTCCGTGACAGCTTTGAAATAAAGCAGTTTTTTTTTTCAAAGTGCAACCCGTTTTCCTTAAAGGAAAACGAGCTGCACTTTGAAAAATAAACCGAAACCTTTTGTTTCGGTATTTTTCAGGGCAGGTAGTGGTCCATTGGACCACTGCCTGCTCTGAAAAATAATTTTTTGGTCCAGTCACAAAGGGGAAGGGGTCCCATGGGGACCCCTTCCCGTTTGCGACTGGGTTACCATCCACTTCAAGTGGATGGTAACTGCGAGTCCATTTGCGACCGCTTTTGCGGTCGCAAATGGAATTGCATACCAGTGCGACTCGCAAATAGGAAGGGAACACCCCTTCCTATTTGCGACTCTGAAATGCATTTTGCAAGTCAGTTCCGACTCGCAAAATGCATTTCTACATACCAGATGGGCTTTAGCGACTCGCAAACGGCGTTTTTCGCCGTTTGCGAGTCGCTAAAGCTTTCCTACATCTGGCCCAAAGTCCTTTGGGTGTGTCTTGGCCTGGTCCTTCTTCTCAAGCTTCTGGAGGTAACCCTCCTACGAACATTTCCCTCAATGTTCCTTCAGCTATTCCCCTAGCTCCTCCAGAACGTTTTTCAGGCAATCCCCTGAAAACGCAATCTTTCCTGGTTCAAGTGGAATTACATTTTATCTGCCGACCAAACACTTTCCCTGATGCCCAATCCAGGTTGGCTTTCTTGTTATCTTACTTGACAGTCCCCTGCTTTACAATTGGAGAAATTTTGTTTGTGAGTTTGAACAAGTGTTTGATCGGAGAACTGTGACTTTGTCGGCAGATTGTGAACTATTAGACTTGCGACAAGGTAACCCGGATCTAGTGTCTTACTTAGCTAACTTTAATCGGCTGGTAGCCGAGACATCCTGGCCTGAAGAAAAGTAAGCGGCCTTGTTTTACAAAGGACTTAAGGATGAGTTAAAGGACATTCTTGCCCAGATAGACCCACAGCCTACAGATTGTCGAGATCTAATAAACCTTGTTTTGAGACTGGATCATCGTCTAGCAGAACGAAGGGGAACACGCAAAACGACTGAGAAATATTCCTGGTGTATTCACGATCATAGAGAATCAAGAACCCAGAAAGAGAGAACTCCAAAACCTATGGAAATCGGTACAATCAGGAGACCTTTGACCAAAGACGAAAAGGACCTACGTTGAAAGAATGGACAATGTCTTTATAGCGGGTGCAAGGGTCATTTCACCAAAGATTGACCAATCAAACTAAAGAGCAAAAGAGGTCCTGTCCCAAAACTTCCAGCCAGTGCACAAGTCGAGCCGGAAAACTAAATCACCTAAGATGTAACGAAGGGTTGCTCTTGGGTGTCACCGTGGACCCTTCACAGTCGAAACATCTCAAGCTGGGCATAAAAGTTCAAGTAAAGAAAAATAACTATTTCAAGAAGGCCCTCATAGACTCTGGGGCTACCGGGAACTTTGTTGATGCCCAATTGGTCCCAATGGGGTATCCGATGCACCTAGAAGAAGATTCCAGAGATAATACAAGCAGTAGATGGAAAACTCTTGACTGGAGGCCCAGTAACTCTTCAGACTGTCCCCTTATCGGTGATCTGTGATGGGGGAAATCAAAGAACCAAACATGAAGAGAAGCTCATCTTTGACGTGATCCATGCTCCTCAGTATGGAATTATCCTAGCTTACCATGGTTAACTCATCACAACCCTGTAGGAAGGTAGCCTCTTTCTAGCCTTGTTACCCCCACTTTTGGCCTGTTGTGAGTATATGTCAGGGTGTTTTTACTGTCTCACTGGGATCCTGCTAGCCAGGGCCCAGTGCTCATAGTGAAAGCCCCATGTTGTCAGTGTGTTTGATATGTGTCACTGGGATCCTGCTAGCCAGGACCCCAGTGCTCATAAGTTTGTGGCCTATATGTGTTCCCTGTGTGGTGCCTAACTGTATCACTGAGGCTCTGCTAACCAGAACCTCGGTGTTTATGCTCTCTCTGTTTTCACAATTGTCACTGCAGCCTAGTGACTAATTTTACCAATTCTCATTGGCACACTGGAACACCCTTATAATTTCCTTGTATATGGTACCTAGGTACCCAGGGTATTGGGGTTCCAGGAGATCCCTATGGGCTGCAGCATTTCTTTTGCCACCCATAGGGAGCTCAGACAATTCTTACATAGGACTGCCACTGCAGCCTGAGTAAAATAACGTCCACGTTATTTCACAGCCATTTTTCACTGCACATAAGTAACTTATAAGTCACCTATATGTCTAACCCTCACTTGGTGAAGGTTAGGTGCCAAGTTACTTAGTGTGTGGGCACCCTGGCACTAGCCAAGGTGCCCCCACATTGTTCAGGGCAAATTCCCCAAACTTTGTGAGTCTGGGGACACCATTACACGCCTACACTTCACATAGGTCACTACCTATGTATAGCTTCACAATGGTAACTCCGAACATGGCCATGTAACATGTCTAAGATCATGGAACTGTCACCCCAATACCATTCTGGTGTTGGGGGGACAATTCCATGATCCCCTGGGTCTCTAGCACAGAACCTCTCTTGGTAGCCAATCTTCCTTTCTTGGTAGCCAAACCTCCTTTTCTGGCTATTTAGGGTCTCTCATCTGGGGTATTGTTCAGGTAACAAATGCAAGAGCTCACCAGAGTTCCTCTGCACTTCCCTCTTCGACTTCTGCCAAGGATCGACCGCTGACTGCTCCAGGACACCTGCAAAACCGCAACAAAGTAGCAAGACGACTACCAGCAACATTGTAGCGCCTCATCCTTCCGGCTTTCTCGACCGTTTCCTGGTGGTGCATGCTCTGGGGGCTGTCTGCCTTCACCCTAAACTGGAAGCCAAGAAGAAATCTCCTGTGGGTCGACGGAATCTTCCCCCTGTATACGCAGGCACCAAAAGACTGCATCACCGATCCTGACAAGCGTGGTCCCTGGAACACAGGCGCTATATCCAATCGACTGCCACAGTCCAGTGATCCTTCAGTCCAAGTTTGGTGGAGGTAAGTCCTTGCCTCCCCACGCTAGACTGCAAACCTGTGTACTGCGTGATTTGCAGCTGCTCCGGCTTCTGTACACTTCTCCAAGGATTCCTTTGTGCACAGCCTAGCCTGGGTCCCCACCACTCCGTCCTGTAGTGCTCCACCCTCTGAGTTGGATTCCGACTTCGTGGGACCCTCCTTTGTGACTCTGCGCCAGCTCCGGTTCACAAATCTTCTAAGTGCCTGCTCTGGTACTTCTGCGGGTGCTGCCTGCTTCTATGGGGGCTCTCTGAGTTGTTGAGCACCCCCCTCTGTCTCCTCCTCCAAGGGGCGACATCCTAGTCCTTCCTGGTCCCCAGCAGCACCCAATAACCTGTACTTGCAGCTAGCAAGGCTTGTTTGCAGTATTTCTGCATGGAAACACTTCTGCAACCTCCAGTACACCGTGGGACATCTTCCATCAAAAGGAGAAGTTCCTAGCTCTCTTCCTTGTTGCAGAATCCTAAGCTTCTTCCATCTGGAGGCAGGTTTCTTGCACCTTCATCCGGGGTTTCCTGGGCTCCTGATCCCCCTAGACACTATCGCGACTCTTGGACTTGGTCCCCTAGCCTTGCAGGTCCTCAGGTCCAGGAATCTGTCTTCAGTGCTTTGCTGGTGTTTGTGGTTCTTGCAGAACCCCCCTATCACGACTATTGTGTCCGTTTGGGGTAGTAGGGGTACTTTACTCCTACTTTTCAGGGTCTTGGGGTGGGGTATCTTGGACTCCCTGACTGTTTTTTTACAGTCCCAGCGACCCTCTACAAGCTCCCATAGGTCTGGGGTCCATTCGTGATTCGCATTCCACTTTTGGAGTATATGGTTTGTGTTGCCCCTAGACCTATGTTCACCTATTGCGTCCTATTGTAATTCTACACTGTTTGCATTACTTTTCTTACTATTACTTACCTGTTCTGGGTTTGTGTACATATAACTTATGTATATCACTTACCTTCTTACCGAGGGTACTCACTGAGATACTTTGATTCTACATTGTTTGCATTACTTTTCTTACTGTTACTTACTTGTTTTGTGTATATATAACTTGTTTATATTACTTACCTCCTAAGTGAGGGTACTCACTGAGATACTTTTGTCATATTGTCATAAAAATAAAGTACCTTTATTTTTAGTAACTCTGAGTATTGTGTTTTCTTATGATATTGTGCTATATGATATAAGTGGTATAATAGGAGCTTTGCATGTCTCCTAGTTCAGCCTAAGCTGCTTTGCCATAGCTACCTTCTATCAGCCTAAGCTGCTAGAAACACCTTTATTCTACTAATAAGGGATAACTGGACCTGGCACAGGGTGTAAGTACCACAAGGTACCCACTATAAGCCAGGCCAACCTCCGACAGGGACACATCTCTTTAGACTTCCTTACAGGACTACCAGTGGTTCAATAGCACTCAGTAATCCTTGTGGTGGTAGATAGTCTTACGAAATATGGACATTTCATTGTCTGTAAGAAATTGCCCACCTCCAGTGAACTGGCAACCATCCTACTGAATAGATCGAGGATCGCAATTTGCCTCCAACTTCTGGAAAATGTGGTGCAAAACGCTTCAAGTCACATCCACACTATCTACTAGCCATCATCCTCAAACAGATGGCCAAACTGAGAGACTGAATCAGTCGGCCTCGCTCAAAATACACACACATTTACAAAACACAGCAACATTGGACAATTCAAAATACACACACCTGATACGCATACACACACCACTCCCACACACCCAATACTATATAAAACACACAGCCACATCACCCACAAACCCCTACTACCAAAAATTTCAAAAGAAGGCCAGAGAGAGACAGCATCAGCAAGAACAACAGCATCCACAGGCACACAACACCATCACCCACAGAACTTCCACGCACCTCACACAACACCCCACTACATATCAGCACACTTATCACCACACACTCCACCCCACACATCACCTACACCACCCCATGGCACGGCAAAGACACCCCAGGTTCTCGGAGGATGAGCTCAGGGTCATGGTGGAGGAAATCGTCCGGGTAGAGCCCCAGCTATTCGGATCACAGGTGCAGCACACCTCAATTGCAAGGAAGATGGAGCTATGGCGAAGAATCGTTGACAGGGTCAACGCAGTGGAACAGCACCCAAGAAATCGAGAGGACATCAGGAAGAGGTGGAACGACCTACGGGGGAAGGTGTGTTCCGTGGTCTCAAGACACCACCTGGCAGTACAGCTGACTGGCAGTGGAACCCCACCTCCTCCCCCACAACTAACAACATGGGAGGAGCAGGTCCTGGCGATTCTGCATCCTGAGGGCCTCGCAGGAGTAGGTGGAGGAATGGACTCTGGTAAGACAAATCTTAACTATTACATCCCCCACCTTACTGAATGCCAGCACATACCCCCACCCTCGCCCTCACCCCCATCACTCCAACCCCTCACATATGTCCCAACATCACAAACCACCCATCCCAACACCAAGTCCTGCATGCAACAACAAAGCATGGACACCCATCACCAAAGCATGCCCACTGCACATACCCATATAACCCCCTAAACCATCATCACACAAGGTCCCACACAGGAATGCAAGCACTGGGGTACACGGTCACCCACCCATTGCACAACATGCCACACACAGATGTAATAAACATCCTTTTATACCCCTGCAGGACCCCTACCCAACGTCACCGGACAGGAGGGTCCACACATGTCCACACCACCAACAGAAGAGGCCCACAGTGATGACAGCAGCTCTGTCCAACTGGATCTAGATGACCAGCCCGGCCCATCGGGGAACTCTTGACAGTCGGTTCCCCTGACACAGTCACAGGCCACTACAGACCTTCCCCCCTCTGGAAACACCAGCATAGCACCAACCCAGCGGGCTCATTCCTCTGTCCCCAGGACACGTCAATCAGCTGTCTGTCCACCACTACAGGGAACCCAGGCTAACCCACCACCCCAACAACAACAGGGACCTGGGGGCAGTGGCAGTGGGCACACAGTCCAGGGGACGGAGGCCCAGGAACACAGGGGAACTGGGAGGGCTGCTGTGCGACAGGGGGCGGACAGGCCAAGGGAACCCACTCTCCTGGCCAAGTTTCAGGAGACCCAGCGCCTGCAGGAGGAATAGTATATGGGCTTCAGGGTGGAACTCAAAACCATCAATTCCATTCAATTCAATTCCACCCTGGGCACCATCGTAGGGGTGCTGATGGAACTCGTGAACACAAGGAGGGACACTGTGGCACTACAAGGGGCCCCTGACACTAGCATGGACGATGAACTGCCCACCACCTCCGCCGGTGCTAGTGGACAGGACGCCCCGCCAAAGGACCACCACACCAGCACCCCACCCCCTGCAGAGGGATAACTGTCCCTGAGATCCAGGACAAAGACAGAGCACGATGCCAAGACCCCCACCAAGAAATGAGACCACCCTGATTGTCATCCTACTGTCCTACTTTGTCACCCTATCCATACTTAAACTTCCCCAGCTCCACTTCCTATGCCCATATGGGCAATGCACCTGTGAGACTAATAGTCTGGACTCTGCCATGGACATTCCTCCACCATCACCCCTCACCATTTTACTACCCCCTCCAATATTGAACACTTAAATAAACACACTTAAAGCACAAAACAATCTGGAGTCTGTCTGTGATTTTTAAATAGTGTATTAGCAATTACAGTGACAACATGCTCTTACAATTGTAATGTCAACATACCTATGTCACACAGCTCAAGTCCATGAGGAATCTAAGCAGATGTCACACAATGGGACCCACATCTGTGAAATCGTAAGGGAAAGTGACAACTCAGTGCCAACACACTGGTTGAAAACGACAGACAGTAGAGAGGTAGTAGTGTTAAAATACATGTAGTAGGCAGGTCTGTACTCTTACCTGTGTCTCACTGGAAATACTGCTGGATCACTGAGTCCCTGTTGTTCATGTCTTCTTCCTCTGCTTCCTCGTCTTCACTGTCCACAGGCTCCACAGCTGCCACAACACCGCCATCTGGACCATCCTCCTGCAGAAAAGGCACCTGTCGTCGCAAAGCCAAGTTGTGAAGCATACAGCAGGCCACAATGATCTGGCACACATTCTTTGGTGAGTAGAATAGGGATCCACCTGTCATATGGAGGCACCGGAACCTAGCCTTCAGGAGGCCGAAGGTCCGCTCGATCACCCTCCTAGTTCGCCCATAGGCCTCATTGTAGCATTCCTCTGCCCTTCTCCTGGGATTCCTCACTGGGGTCAGTAGCCATGACAGGTTTGGGTAACCAGAGTCACCTGCAAACTGCGAGGGACAACTGTTAGACACGCACTAACCTGTAGGGATATCCCCAGACCCAGACAACCATTCCCACTGTCTTGCTCCCAGGTGCTCACCTAAGAGCCACACACAGTGCCTCTGGAGTTGCCCCATCACATAAGGGATGCTGCTATTCTGCAGGATGTACGCGTCATGCACTGAGCCAGGGAACATGGCATTCACATGGGAGATGTACTGGTCGGCCAAACATACCATCTGTACATTCATTGAATGATAATTCTTCCTGTTTCTGTACACCTGTTCACTCCTGTGGGGAGGACCAAAGCCACTTGGATCCCATCAATGGCACCTATGATGTTGGGGATATGTCCCAGGGCATAGAAATCACCTTTCACTGTAGGCAAATCCTCCACCTGACGGAAAACGATGTAGCTCCGCCTGTGTTTCAGCAGGGCAGAAAACACTCTGGACAACACGTTGGAAAACATAGGCTGGGACATCCCTGATGCTATGGCCACCGTTGTTTGAAATGACCCACTTGCAAGGAAATAGAGTACTGACAGCACCTGCACTTGAGGGAGGATTCCTGTGGGATGGCAGATTGCTGACATCAGGTCTGGCTCCAACTGGGTACACAGTTCCTGGATTGTGGCACGGTCAAGCATGTATCTGATTATCACATGTCGCTCCTCCATTGTCGACAGGTCCACCAATGGTTGGTACACCGGAGGATGCCGCCATCTCCTCACATGTCCCAGCGGACGGTGCCTATGAAGGACAACAGCGAGCACAGAGTCAAACAACTCAGAGGTACGTTCCCACAGTTTACACAGAACACCATTCATACACAAAAGGTGCCCTGTATGTGTGTTGAGTTTAGGCCTAGGTATGTGTGACGCAGTTGAAAATTATGCCATGTGGGCCCCTGAAATGGTGGCTGCCTGACCTCTAAAGTGGGACAATGGGATGTGAGGTAACTGCTCTGGCGTTGTACACCGTTGCGGTAGGCGGTTGAAGAACGCGGCGCAATGCTGCATTGGTTAGCATTGGTCCCTATGGGTCCCAGGAGCCAATGACGATGTACGCCGGGGGTGAGGGTACGCACCGCTGCGGACGTGACCGCCATTTTCTATCTGTTCAATCACTCGATACCTGATCTTCGACAGGAGAGGACCTTCACTGCAAGTGCTGCTGTGACCTCGGTCTGGAAGAGACAATGGCTTGAGTGTCTGGGGAAAGGGCCCCTGCCTTCACATCGGAGGAGTTGGAGAAACTCGTGGATGGGGTCCTTCCCCAGTACACGCTACTCTACGGTCCTCCAGACAAACAGGTAAGTACAGTGGTAGCATGCTGTATGGGCTATGCCTGTGTGGAGAGGGGTGGATGTAAGAAGGAAGGGGGGAGAGTACGGCGTGCATGAAACGACGGTGGGTGCATGTGCCACATGGCAAGGGTAGGGATGGGGGCCAATCACTTTGAGGGTGCAGTTGGTAATAACTTACTCTTCCCCCTGTACATTTCATGTAGGTCAGCGCCCACCAGAAAAAACATATGTGGCGTGCCATCGCCAAGGATGTCCGGACCCTGGGGGTCTACCACAGACAGAGCACCCACTGCCGGAAAAGATGGGAGGACATTCACCGCTGGAGCAAGAAGACGGCGGAGGCTCAGCTGGGGATGGCCTCCCAACGTGGGAGGGGTGCCCGTCGCACCATGACCCCCCTGATGTTCAGGAGGATCCTGGTGGTGGCCTACCCGGAGTTGGATGGGCGACCATGACCCCCCTGATGTTCAGGATCCTGGTGGTAGCCTACCCGGAGTTGGATGGGCGCTTGAGGGCATCACAGCAGCCACAAGGGGGTGAGTACACTCTCATTCTGCTGACTTTGCGCGCAGTGGAGCGGTCTGGGTGGGGGATGTGGGCTGTGGGTTTCCCTAGGCCAGGACGAGTTCCGTAGGCAAGGTCCCTCCGTAAGGCAGGCCATGTGGCACCCCACCCCACCTCTGTAGAGTGCCAAGTACACCTAGTCATGCCCTTGTGTCATCTATGTGTGCAGATGTCATCCATAGCCTTTTGGGCATTTCCCAGGAATTGAACAGTGGAGGCCAAGAGCTCGGCGTAGTGCAGGGGGCTTCTGTGTCTGTCATGTCCGCCAATGGTAGCGGTAATGCATGCACTCAACATGTCTTTCTTCTGTCGTCCCCCACCCCTTTATGTGGTCTCCCTGTTCTTGTGTGCATTAGCATCATCAGGCGGAGGAACAGTGGCACCGTAGCACCAGTGGGCTCCGTCCCACATGGCCATGGAGGGCCACACTACGGACTCAGACTCCACCAGTGGGACGGAGGGCGAGGGGAGCTCCATGGCGGGGACAGGAGCTGAGACCAGTGACACGAACTCGTCCTCTGAATGGAGCTCCCTTGTGGTGGCGGCAACATCTGTGCCACCCCCATCTACAGGTACAGTCGCCACCCCCCCTTCCAGCACCGCCCTCCCAGCAGCCCCTCAGCCTTCGCCCCGTGCCCGCTCACCCGGGAGGATGGGCATCACCTTCGCCCCAGGCACCTCAGGCCCTGCCCCAGTCACCCCTGCTGCCCTCAGTGAGGAGGCCATTGACCTCCTCAGGTCCCTCACTGTTGGGCAGTCTACCATTTTTAATGCCATCCAGGGTGTCAAAAGGCAGTTGCAACAAACCAATGCATTCCTGGAGGGCATTCATTCTGGTCAGGCGGCCCTTCAGCGAGCTTTTCAGACTCTGGCCTCAGCACTGATGGCAGCCATTGTCCCTGTGTCTAGCTTCCCCCCTCCAACTTCCTCCACCCCGACCCAATCCCCTGTACCTCAGCCTATCCCAAGCACACCTAAAGACCAGCATGCACACACCTCACCACACAAGGGAAGCTCAGGCAAACATAAGCACCACGCATCCCACAGGCACTCACGCAAGCATCACACACATGCAGACACATCTACATCCACTGCCTCCACTGTGTCCCCCTCCTCCTCGTCTCCCTCCCAGTCTCGTCTACACTCACACCTGCATGCACTACCTCTACAGCCACAACGTCCCTCTCCAGCACACCCTCCACCAAACCCCGCTCACGTGCAGTCACCACCCCCACTACCATTCACACGTCCCCTGTGTCCTCTCCCAGTATGTCTGTGACGCCCCCTCCGAAGATACACAAACGCAGGCACACACCCACCCAACAGCCATCCACCTTACGACAGCCTCCAGCGCATGCACCTTCACCCAAAGTCAGCAAACGAACACCTCCTACAACCACCACCTGTTCCTCCACTCCCAACCCCCTCCAGCTACCCGTCCCAGTGTGTCAAAAAAACTTTTCCTGTCCAACCTTGACCTCTTTCCCACACCTCCCCCACCCCGTCTGTCTCCTAGGTCCCGAACTAGCACTTCAGCCACAACATCTCCTGGACCAGTGGTGCCTGTAGTCACCGGAATCCGGAGTGCACCGGCCACCAGGGCAGCCAGTGTGGCACGGAGCCACAGCACAGACAGTCCCCCACCTGTGAAGCATCAGAAGTTGGCTAGTGCCCGGCGGGAGAGGGGGAAGACTCCAGCCACCAAAGCCGCTCCCAGGGGTCCCAGTGGGAATGTGGAGTCAGCTGTGACACCTTCCATGGTGGGAAAGGGCCACAAGAAACCAGGAAAGTCTGGGAAGAGCAGCACGGCGGAGAAGACTGCCATCATCCACACTGCCCAGGAGGCCACCTCCGGCACCAGCCCAGCTGCCAAGGACAGGACCGCCAGCACCAGCCCAGGTGCCCAGGACAGGACCGCCAGCACAAGCCCAGCTGCCCAGGACAGGACCGCCAGCACAAGACCACCTGCCCAGGACAGGACCTCCAGCACAACCCCATCTGCCCAGGACAGGACCGCCAGCACCAGCCCAGCTGCCCAGGACAGGACCGCCAGCACAAGCCCACATGCCCAGGACAGGACCGCCAGCACAAGCCCACATTCCCAGGACAGGCCCGCCAGCACAAGCCCACCTGCCCAGGAGGCCACCGCCAGCAAAAGCCCCTCTGGGCCATGAAGGACCACCAGCAGCTGAGTCCCTGCAATGGAGAGCCGCCTCAAGCACCGCTGAACAGGGCACCGCCATCTCAAGCACAGCTGAACAGGGCACCGCCATCTCAAGCACCTCTGCACAGGGCACCGCCGTCTCAAGCACCGCTGAACAGGGCACAGCCATCTCAAGCACCGCTGAACAGAGCACCGCCGTCTCAAGCACCGCTGAACAGGGCACCGCCGTTTCAAGCACCACTGAACAGGGCACCGCCATCTCAAGCACCGCTGAACAGGGCACCGTCTCTCAAGCACCGTTAAACCGGACACCGCCGTCTCAAGCACCGCTGCACTGGGCACCGCCATCTCAAGGCACCGCCGTCACAAGCACCGCTGAACAGGGCACCGCCGTCTCAAGCACCGCTGAACAGGGCACCGCCGTCTCAAGCACCCCTGAACAGGGCACCGCCGTCTCAAGCACCGCTGGCCCATGAGCAGCAAGGGCACTGACGCAACTGAGTCCGTCACGGGGTGAATGATGCACTCTGGGCACCATTCCCCCTCCAGAACCGGTGGAGACTGTCATCCACTAACTCTGTCCTTGGCAGGATGAAGCACTCTGGGCACAAAGCCCCCTCCAGAACCAGTGGAGACTGTCATCCACTACCTCTGTCCTTAGCAGGATGAAGCACTCTGAGCACAAAGCCCCCTCCAAAACCAGTGGAGACTGTCATCCACTACCTCTGTCCTTAGCAGGATGAAGCACTCTGGGCACAAAACCCCCTCCAGAACCAGTGGAGCCTGTCATTCACTACCTCTGTCCTTAGCATGATGAAGCACTCTGGGCACAAATCCCCCTCCAGAACCAGTGGAGAAAAGCATCCACTTGAGAGACTGTGGCTTTGCACTCCCCAGGATTGAACAGTGGCCAAACCACCCACTGTAGAGACTTATGAGACTGGCTTTGCACTCCCCAGGATTGAACAGTGGGCAAACCACCCACTGTAGAGACTTGTGAGACTGTGGCTTTGTATTCCCCAGGATTAAACAGTGGGCAAACCACCCACTGGAGAGACTTGTGAGACGGTGGCTTTGCACTCCCCAGGATTGAACAGTGGGCAAACCACCCACTGGAGAGACTTGCAAGACTGTGGTTTTGCACTCCCCAGGATTGAACAGTGGGCAAACCACCCACTGGAGAGACTTGTGAGACTGTGGCTTTACACTCCCTAGGATTGAACAGTGGGCAACCCACCCACTGTAGAGACTTGTGAGACTGTGGCTTTGCACTCCCCAGGATTGAACAGTGGGCAAACCACCCACTGGAGAGACTTGTGAGACTGTGGCTTTGCACTCCCCAAGATTGAACAGTGGGCATGTGGCCCCCTCGTGGATTTGGCGTCGTGCACTCAACCGGCTGAGGTGCCCCCCTTTTCCCTCCCCCTGAGGTGCCTGTTTAGTTGCCCTCTGATGCCCCTGCAGTGTTCTCTCCGTCATGGTCGGGGATCTTGTGTGGGCCTCGCCCATACCGTGTGGTCCCAGTGTTCCACGGACTTTATTTGAGCACTACCTGGACTACTATGCTTGGTATATATTTTGTAGATGGTGTATATATATGTTTCTGCCTACTTGCTTTTAATATATTACAATGGTTACACTAATTTTCTATTGTCTTTGCATTCTTCCAGGGTTTGGGGGGTTTAACTGTGATGTATTTGTATGCATTAGTGTGTGTGTTGTGGTCGGTGAGGGTGGGTGGGGGTGTTGCGTGTTGCGTGTCCCTGTTTTTTCCATCCCCCACCCCCTGTGTTGTAGGTGCAGGACTCACTGTGGTCTTCGCCGCCAGAGTTCGTGCTCCTGGTAGAGGAGCAGGAAGACTATTGCAGGTAGAATTTGGAGTTCCGGATCCATGGCGTCCTCGTTCCTCGTGGGGTCTGTAGAGGTGAGCGTTTTTCCTTCGGGATTCCTGTTTCCACCGTGTTTGTATTCACGGTGAATCCGCCCTGGAAAAGGTGGCGGATTGGTAGGTTGTGATACTGTCGGCGTTACTTTGTCCTCTGCCTGTCTGTTGGCGGTGACCGCCGCGCTGTTTGTTTGTACCGCCGTGGTGGTCGGAGTGTTATAGTGGCTGTCTTTGTTGGCGGTTCCCGCCACGGTCGTAATTGCACATTTTTTACCGCTGGCCTGTTGGCGGTCTTACCGCCGCCTTAACACCGACCGCCAGGGTTGTAATGACCACCATAGACTTCAAGAAAAAGCACATGATTAATCCCAAATTCATAGGTCCTTACACTGTCCTCCAGCAAATTAATCCAGTGACCTATAAATTGCAGTTGCCCTGGTCACTGCGTATTCATCTGGTGTTCCATACTTCCCTCCTGAAAAAAGCAATCTGGAAGGTACACTCCCAACCAGCTCCAGTTCTAGTACAGGGGGAAGGGGAATACAAAGTTAAACAGGTGTTGGATTCCAAACTGAGAGGTCGTAACCTGTGGTATCTGATTTCTTGGAAAGGTTACGGTCCTGAAAGTAACTTATGGGTCTCCGCATCTGATGTCCATGCTCCAAGACTAGTGAGACGTTTTCATAGTCTTAACCCAGGAAAACCAGGCCCTAGAGTGCGTTTGGGAGAGGGGAGTACTGTCAACATCAGGACAGTGCGCGCTCTACGGGCGACAAAAATGCAATAACCCAGCCTTTATGCAAGAGCATAATTCATGCATTGTGTTTATATGCAGTATGTTAACCTTTTGCATTGCAGACTTTAACCTTGAAAAGCACTATTAATGCTGTTTGTAATAACTGTTAATTTGTAAGGTATTGCTGCAGACTGCCTGAGTGTGTTAAGGTGTGGTCCCTTTCTAGGACCTTCTAGAAGCTTTCTCTGCAGCATGACTGGGTGTGGTTTGTGGGCTGGGCCATGCTCTATATAAGGGAGCTAGCCCATCTCCACGTGCTCACTATTCAGAGGTCCCGGTGCAGAGCAGCAGCAATTTCCTGATCTCCTGTTCCGGAGGCCTACCTTGATGTTCCAGGCCTGCCCCGCATTATCTTGGTGATCCTTGAGTAGGGTGGTAAGGCGGAGGTCGGGCTGGGACCCCGACCCCGTTCTAAAAAGACTCTTGAGTTTTTGGGCCTACTGGTGAAACTTTCAGAGTACGCAAATCATTGCTCTGATGTAAATCTTTGTGTTCAGATCGGCAAAGACTTGCGCGATCATTTCATGGCATTTGCATATTCTTGTTCAAATCGGCAGCATGTGCATTTCATTTACCGCATGTAAATCTTGGTGTTCAGATCGGCAAAGACTTGCGCGACCATTTCATGGCATTTGCATATTCTTGTTAGAATCGGCAGTGTGCACGATTCATTTCCCGCATGTGAAACTTGATGTTCAGATCGGCAAAGGCTTGCACGATCATTTCATGGCATTTACATATTCTTGCTAGAATCATCAGTGTGCGCGATTCATTTCCCGTATGTTAAACTTGGTGTTCAGATCGGCAAAGACTTGCGCGATCATTTTATGGCATTTACATATTCTTGTTAGAATCGGCAGTGCGCACGATTCATTTCCCGTATGTAAAACTTGGTGTTCAGATCAGGAAAGGCTTGCGCGATCATTTCATGGCATTTACATATTCTTGCCAGAATCGACAGTGTGCGTGATTCATTTCCAGCATGTAAGTTTGATGTTCAGTTCGGCAACAGTGTGCGCGATCATTTCATGGCAACTAAAAACTTTGATGTGTAATGTTTGCACACATTTATCCTGAGCTTATGGATTTCCTGTGAAGATGCTAAATTCAAAATGTGACGTTCTTTGTGCATATCAAGTTCCTAGTACATTTCCAATTGTTTTCCAGGGAATATTTCCGATTGTCTTTTGTCCTCATGTTAAAAAAGCAGTGTTTGTTCTGAAACAGTATTCTAGAAGGTTCATGTATTTCTAGACATTATGTGATATTTTATGAAAAGCTCATATGAAACATTGCATTAATCATTCTTGATTTGTTCCAGGAACCCAGAATTCTTGAGGTCTAGTTAAAGTCACTTCTTAGATTATCCATGGTTACAGTAAGACAATGCTTAGAACCATAGTCTAGTGAAAGTCAATGTGAATATATTCTAATATTGTGTTGTTTAACCTTTTGCTTCCTACAGGTCTCCTTCCCAGCTGTTCCCTACCTAATCCCCTTTTCCCCACTTGGACTCTCTTAGGCTCTGTGATATTTCTATCAGAGTTTTGGAGCTGTCTTGTGGTGGACATGTTGGGAATGTGCGCAGGCCCCGAGGATCTGGTCTCTTTGACATTTTCTAACTGTTTTTATTCCTATTTCTGCATACTAGTGTATATAATTTGTGTATTACCTACCCCTAAGGGAGTATAGCCTCTATAGCATTTTTGGTATTTATGTCACCAAAATAAAGTACCTTTATTTTTGTAACACTGAGTGTTTTCTTTCATATGTGTAAGTACTGTGTGTGACTACAGTGGTATTGCATTAACTTTTCATGCCTCCAAGTCTTAGCTGCTCATCCACAGGTACCACTAGAGAGCATGGCTTCTAGACACTGACTACACTACACTAAGAAGGGATACCTAGACCTGGTATAAGGTGTAAGAATCATAGGTACCGACCACACACCAGCTTCCTACAGTGATTGGCACAGATGACCTGCAGCTGAATTCAGAATGTTGTGTACATTTCATAAATGCATAGCATTCTGGCTTTAACCATGGGTTTCATAACTGTTTCCACCACAACCTTCTGGTTAGTAGAAGCCACAAAAGCAGAAAAAAATGACTACTACTTCAAAACTTGCAACAAAATGTATTTTTTACAACTCTGCCTGTCCCTGAAAGCTGGGAAAAGGTTGGTCTTATCACAACAAACTTTTGTTCAAATCCATGCAAACCCTGGGTACCTCTGTAATCCCTAACATGTGGGAAAAATCAAGGTTTTTGGCCTGGGTACATTTTGTAGAAAGAATTATGAAGGTTAAGAGTGAACTGCTGCAGACATAAAAAGGGCTAATCACTGATGGAGTTAAACGTCTAGGTGTTTAAGAGGTTAAAGAAGCATTGTCTGGACATTGATTTGGTGGTATTTGTATGTGTTGCTGAGTTTTGCTTTTTTAGCCCACATCATCTCCATGAATCAAACTCAAGCTGCTTTGCCTCATTCCAATGTTCGAGTGCTAAAAAGTTATAAAGGGGCTTGGTCTGCAGTTTGATTAATCAAGGCACTATGAACACTGAATTTTACTAATAAAGATTCATGTATTTTGAATTATGAATCTGTATAGAATTTGACTTAATATAGAAAATGATGTGCGACTTGGAAGATGTGCCCGCTTTAGTGGCCGTCACTAATCACAAAGTGTTCTTATTAAATGCATATTAAGGTTAATTGAAGTGTTTTACTAAAAAAGTGTAGTAATGTGTTATACTAATAAATGTGTATTATGTATCTGCTTTATTAATTATAGGACTTAACCCCTTAGCAGCTGGGCCTGCAGTGTAGTAGTGTAGTAATGTGTTATACTAATAAATGTGTATTATGTATCTGCTTTATTAATTATAGGACTTAACCCCTTAGCAGCTGGGCCTCTCCCCCCCCCCCCCCAGTGCTGAGCCCTTTTTTGGCAATTTGGGGTAGTTTGCACTTAGGCCTTCATAACTTTTTATACATGCCAAATTTGAGACCTTTGTTTCCAACATCCTAGAGAGTCTAAAGGTAGTTTAAGAGTTCCCCTGGAGGAGGCCAAGAAATTAGCCAAAATACAGCTACATTTTGTTGTTTTCAGAAAAATGGGAAAAAAGGCCACAGATGAAAGCATGTGGTTTTTTCCCTGAAAATGGAATCAGCAAAGGGTTTGCGGTGCTAAAATCACTATCTTCCCAGCTTTCAGGAACAGGCAGACTTGAATAAGAAAACCACATTTTTCAACACAATTTTGGCATTTTACTTGGACATACCCCATTTTTACAATTTTTTGTGTTTTTAGCCTCCTTCCACTTAGTGACAGAAATGGGTGTGAAACCAATCTTTTTTACACACTGTCTTACATTTGGAAGGAAAAAATTTAGAGAAAGACAAGTAGCAATATCACTTGTCCTGCTATTCTGTGTTCCACCAAGTCTCCAGCTAAAAATGGTACCTCACTTGTGTGGGTAGGCCTACTGCTCACAACAGGAAACACAACATGGACACATCACATTTTTACACTGAAATCTGACTTGTTTTTTGGAAAGTGCCTAGCTGTGGATTTTGGCCTCTAGCTCAGCCGGCACCTAGGGAAACCTACCAAACGTGTGCATTTTTAAAAACTACACACCTTGGGAAATCCAGGATGGGGTGACTTGTGGGGCTCTCACCAGGTTCTGTTACCCAGAATCCTTTGCAAAGCTCAAAATGTGGCGAATAAAACATTTGTCCCTCACATTTCGGTGCTGCACAAAGTTCTGGAATCTGGGAGGAGCACAAACTTCCTTCCACCCAGCATTCCTCCAAGTCTCCCGATACAAATGGTACCTCACTTGTGTGGGTAAGCCTAGTGCCCGCAAAAGAGAATGCCCCAAGACACAACGTGGACACATCACATTTTTCCAATGAAAACAGATGTGTTTTTTGCAAAGTGCCTAGCTGTGCATTTTGGCCTGTAGCTCAGCCGGCACCTAGGGAAACCTAGAAAACCTACATATTTTTGGAAACTAGACACCTAGGGAAATTCAGAATGGGGTGACTTGTGGGGCTCTCGTTAGGTTCTGTTACCCAGAATCCATTGCAAACCTCACAATTTGGCAAAAAAACACTTTTTCCTCAGATTTCGGTGATGGAAAGTTCTGGAATCTGAGAGGAGCCATACATTACCTTACACCCAGCATTCTCCCAAGCCTCCCGATAAAAATGGTACCTCACTTGTGTGGGTGGGCCTAGTGCCCGTCTCAGGAATAGATCACACTACTGTCAATGTTGGTCCGTGCATGATGGCAACTGTTGACCCTGGGGTGATCCATTCCTGACGCAGGCACTAGGTACAGGCACAAAAGTGAGGTAGCGTTCTTATCAGGAAAGGTGGGAAAACACTGGGTGGTAGGAATTTTGTGGATCCCAGCATATTCCTGTAGTTTGTGTGAAAGAAAGGCAAGAAAAATAGAGTTTTTATTCAACATTCCAGCTTTTCAGGGTATTCTGGGTAAGAAAACTTTGGGGAATCCTTACAAGTTACACTTCCCTGGATGTCTAATTTCCAAAAATGTCAGGGTTTGGTAGGTTTCCCTATATGGCTGCCGAGCCCAGGACCGAAAATGCAGGTGTCTGCCTTACAAAATCAGGTTGTTTTGTGACAGATAATTTTGATGTCTCCTCAATATGATTTGGGCTGTGGAATTTGGGGCTGAACTAAAATGGGGAGCTCCCAAGAAATCACTCTCTCTGTACTTGCCACTGCATGCAACTGTTCTCTGGGTTGGGCTAACCCACTATTGTCCAGCTGCACAGACTGTGCTTGCGAAGGGACAGCAAGACTGTCCTCATCACCTTCCTCAAAATCACTGGAAGAGGAGTTGTGAATGAGACTCCTCAAACTGAAAAATCACAGAGTCTGCGCCATTGTCCTATCCCTCAGGTGCTGTCTCAGAATCTGCTGTCTCATTCTCTGTTCCTACGTCTGTGCTGTCCTCTGTAACCTGAGTTAGGTTGAGAAGGTTGTAGGAGGCTGGACTGGCTTGTAGTGAGTACCAAGGGGTACTTGCACCTTGCACCAGGCCCAGTTATCCCTTATTAGTGTATAGGGTGTCTAGCAGCTTAGGCTGATAGATAATGGTAGCTTAGCAGAGCAGCTTAGGCTGAACTAGGAGACGTGTGAAGCTACTACAGTACCACTTAGTGTCATATGCACAATATCATAAGAAAACACAATACACAGTTATACTAAAAATAAAGGTACTTTATTTTTATGACAATATGCCAAAGTATCTTAGAGTGTACCCTCAGTGAGAGGATAGGAAATATACACAAGATATATATACACAATAGCAAAAATATGCAGTATAGTCTTAGAAAACAGTGCAAACAATGTATAGTTACAATAGGATGCAATGGGGAAACATAGGGATAGGGGCAACACAAACCATATACTCCAAAAGTGGAATGCGAACCACGAATGGACCCCAAACCTATGTGACCTTGTAGAGGGTCGCTGGGACTATTAGAAAATAGTGAGAGTTAGAAAAATAACCCTCCCCAAGACCCTGAAAAGTGAGTGCAAAAGTGCACTAAAGTTCCCCTAAGGACAAAAGAGTCGTGTTAGAGGAATAATGCAGGAAAGACACAAACCAGCAATGCAACAACTGTGGATTTCCAATCTAGGGTACCTGTGGAACAAGGGGACCAAGTCCAAAAGTCACAAGCAAGTCGGAGATGGGCAGAGGCCCAGGAAATGCCAGCTGCGGGTGCAAAGAAGCTTCGACTGGACAGAAGAAGCTGAGGTTTCTGCAGGAACGAAAAGGGCTAGAGACTTCCCCTTTGGTGGACGGATCCCTCTCGCCTTGGAGAGTCGTGCAAAAGTGTTTTCCCGCCGGAAGGACGCCAACAAGCCTTGCTACACGCAAATCATGCGTTTGGCGTTTTTGGACGCTGCTGGGGCCCAGGAGGGACCAGGAGGTCGCAAATTGGACCTGCAGAGAGAGGGGACGTCGAGCAAGACAAAGAGCTCTCACTGAAGCAGGTAGCACCCGGAGAAGTGCCAGAAACAGGCACTACGAGGATGCGTGAAACGGTGCTTGCCGAAGTTGCACAAAGGAGTCCCACGTCGCCGGAGACCAACTTAGAAAGTCGTGCAATGCAGGTTAGAGTGCCGTGGACCCAGGCTTGGCTGTGCACGAAGGATTTCCACCGGAAGTGCACAGGGGCCGGAGTAGCTGCAAAGTCGCGGTTCCCAGCAATGCAGCCCAGCGAGGTGAGGCAAGGCTTTACCTCCACCAAACTTGGGCTGAAGAGTCACTGGACTGTGGGGGTCACTTGGACAGAGTCGCTGGATTCGAGGGACCTCGCTCGTCGTGCTGAGAGGAGACCCAAGGGACCGGTGATGCAGCTTTTTGGTGCCTGCGGTTGCAGGGGGAAGATTCCGTCGACCCACGGGAGATTTCTTCGGAGCTTCTGGTGCAGAGAGGAGGCAGGCTACCCCCACAGCATGCACAAGCAGGAAAACAGTCGAGAAGGCGGCAGGATCAGCGTTACAGAGTTGCAGTAGTCGTCTTTGCTACTATGTTGCAGGTTTGCAGGCTTCCAGCGCGGTCAGCGGTCGTTTCCTTATCAGAAGGTGAAGAGAGAGATGCAGAGGAACTCGGCTGAGCTCATGCATTCGTTATCTAAAGTTTCCCCAGAGACAGAGACCCTAAATAGCCAGAAAAGAGGGTTTGGCTACCTAGGAGAGAGGAAAGGCTACTAACACCTGAAGGAGCCTATCAGCAGGAGTCTCTGACGTCACCTGGTGGCACTGGCCACTCAGAGCAGTCCAGTGTGCCAGCAGCACCTCTGTTTCCAAGATGGCAGAGGTCTGGAGCACACTGGAGGAGCTCTGGACACCTCCCAGGGGAGGTGCAGGTCAGGGGAGTGGTCACTCCCCTTTCCTTTGTCCAGTTTTGCACCAGAGCAGGGGCTAAGGGGTCCCTGAACCGGTGTAGACTGGCTTATGCAGAATTGGGCACATCTGTGCCCAACAAAGCATTTCCAGAGGCTGGGGGAGGCTACTCCTCCCCTGCCTTCACACCATTTTCCAAAGGGAGAGGGTGTCACACCCTCTCTCAGAGGAAGTTCTTTGTTCTGCCATCCTGGGCCAGGCCTGGCTGGACCCCAGGAGGGCAGCTGCCTGTCTGAGGGGTTGGCAGCAGCAGCAGCTGCAGTGAAACCCCAGGAAGGGCAGTCTGGCAGTACCAGGGTCTGTGCTACAGACCACTGGGATCATGGAATTGTACCAACAATGCCAGGATGGCATAGAGGGGGCAATTCCATGATCATAGACATGTTACATGGCCATATTCGGAGTTACCATGGTGAAGCTACATATAGGTAGTGACCTATATGTAGTGCACGCGTGTAATGGTGTCCCCGCACTCACAAAGTTCAGTGAATTGGCTCTGAACAATGTGGGGGCACCTTGGCTAGTGCCAGGGTGCCCTCACACTAAGTAACTTTGCACCTAACCTTTACCAGGTAAAGGTTAGACATATAGGTGACTTATAAGTTACTTAAGTGCAGTGTAAAATGGCTGTGAAATAACGTGGACGTTATTTCACTCAGGCTGCAGTGGCAGGCCTGTGTAAGAATTGTCAGAGCTCCCTATGGGTGGCAAAAGAAATGCTGCAGCCCATAGGGATCTCCTGGAACCCCAATACCCTGGGTACCTCAGTACCATATACTAGGGAATTATAAGGGTGTTCCAGTAAGCCAATGTAAATTGGTAAAAATGGTCACTAGCCTGTTAGTGACAATTTGAAAGTAATGAGAGAGCATAACCACTGAGGTTCTGGTTAGCAGAGCCTCAGTGAGACAGTTAGGCACCACACAGGGAACATATACATGCACACCTATGAGCACTGGGGCCCTGTGTGACAGGGTCCCAGTGACACATACATAAAGGCCACAAACCTATGAGCACTGGGGTCCTGACTAGCAGGATCCCAGTGACACATAACAACCATACTGAAAACATGGTGTTTTCACTATGAGCACTGAGGCCTGGCTATCAGGATCCCAGTGAGACAGTGAAAACAGAGACAAACACCCTGACATACACTCACAAACAGGCCAAAAGTGGGGGTAACAAGGCTAGAAAGAGGCTACCTTCTCACACAACCCCCCCCCAAACGAAGGACAATAAGGCTAACCTTGGCCAGTTGAGACTTTATTGTCTAAGTGGTGATAAGTAGAGAGTAGCTCTGCAATAGACTGGTTACTCCCTTTATCATCCACTATATGGTTACTTCCCTGTGGGGATGTAAACCACCCTGTTTGAAGTTTTTTAGCTAAGCAACAATGTGAAGATGTATTGTCAGAGTTTCTATCAGTAAGTTTTAGTTTAGAGCAGTGGGAATTGTCCACTGAACCTATTTGTAGTGATTTAAATGCCAGACAGGGATGCTGTCTCAGAAAAGCCATAGCTGGGCAAAAACTTTGTCCATATGGCTGGAAGAGAGAACAGGGATGCTGTTTCTCTTGGGTTGGAGCAGGGCAGGGATGCTGTCCTATCAGCTCCGCACTAGGGCAGGGATGCTGTCCTAAGTGTTGTGAGGCAGTGCAGAGTTTCTGCACTAAAGTTTCTCTGGGAGGGTTGGAGGGATGCTCCATGTTAACTAAAATGGTGCTCTTTTTCTCACCAATGTTAGTTATCCCACAGAGAGGTACTTCCACCTCAGGGAGTCCAGCTTTGCCAGCTGATGATTCCCTTGGAACAGGTGCCACCCCAGGAGAGGTTTCTCCCACCACAGGAATAGTATCCTGAATGGTAGGGTGGTTAGGGGATACTGTGATACCCTTTTTACCTGTTGATGGAGAGGGATCCTGAGTTTTCAGGCCTTCGCTCCTTTGCTTTTTCATTTCACTTGAAATGAGGGGGAACAATTCCTCAGGGATGCCCAGCATGGCTGCATGGGCATAAAACTCTACATCAGCCCAACCTGAGGCCTCTAGGTCATTACCTAAGAGACAGTCTACAGGTAAGCTAGGTGATACCACCACCTGCTTAGGGCCAGTAACTCCACCCCAACTAAACTGAATTATAGCTAAGGGAAGAAACTTAGTGGAGTTATGGACATCAATAATCTTATACTGTTGTCCAATGATGTGTTGTTCAGGAGGCACTAGGTTTTCAGTCACCAAAGTGAAACTGGCACCTGTGTCCCTGTAGGCCAAGGCCTCAACACCATTTATTGAAACTGTCTGCCTGTACTTATCCATTGTAAGGGGACAAGCAGCCAGTGTGGCAAGGCCAATGCCACTAGGTGTGACAGAAACTGTCTTGGGACTGATTACATTAGTTTCCACTATGGACCCATAAGTGAACCCAACTACACCCTTTGCTTGACTGTTGCCAGCAGTCCCACCACTAGTACCACTACTGCTAGGGGCACTAGAGCTTGATGTATTAGTGGTGGTAGGCTCAGGGGGTTTACCTGGACAGGACCTATCCCCTGGCCTATGGCCTCTGTTTTTACACACAAAGCACCAAGGCTTTTTAATGTGTGCAGGTTGGGAAGAAGAGGAAGAATTTGTTTTATCCCCACCCTCTGAAGAGTGTTTAAGATTTGAAGTGGGATCTTTGGTTTTACCCTTATCCCCATGCTTATCTTGAGATTTTTCACCATCTTTCTTCTTATTGCCACCTTTGTCACCCCCTGTATGAACTTTTCTGTTCACCCTTGTTCTGACCCATTTGTCTGCCTTCTTTCCCAATTCTTGGGGAGAGGTCAGATCAGAGTCTACCAGGTACTGGTGCAACAAATCAGACACACAATTATTAAGTATATGCTCTCTCAGGATTGTGTTATACAGGCTTTCATAATCAGTAACTTTACTGCCATGTAACCACCCCTCCAAGGCCTTCACTGCCTGGTCAATGAAATCAACCCAGTCTTGTGAAGACTCCTTTTTGGTCTCTCTGAACTTTATCCTGTACTGTTCAGTGGTTAAGCCATAACCATCCAGGAGTGCATTCTTAAGAACTGTAAAATTATTGGCATCATTTTCTTTTACAGTAAGGAGCCTATCCCTACCTTTTCCAGTAAATGATAGCCATAGGATAGCAGCCCACTGCTTTTGAGGGACATCCTGTACAGCACAGGCCCTCTCAAGTGCAGCAAACCACTTGTTAATGTCATCCCCCTCCTTATAAGGGGGAACTATCTTGTGCAGATTCCTGGAATCATGCTCTTTTGCAGGATGACTATGGGGAATACTGCTGCTGCCACCATGGGTTTCTAAACCCAACTTCTGTCTTTCCCTCTCTACTTCTAAAGACTGTCTATCCAAATCCAGCTGTTGCTTCTTGAGCTTCAGTCTGGTTTGTTCCACTCTCAATCTATTGAGCTCCCTTTCTAACAATCTGTCATCAGGGTGGGTGGGAGGGACATTTCTAGATACAGAGGTATGATGGGAATGAACAGAAGGAGACCTGTCCCTTACAGAGGGCACCCTAACAGCTTGGCTACCAGTATAATGTGAGAGCACACCATTAGTATGGTGTGATTCAACCTCTGTACCAACTATGCTAGACTGTCTAGTAATGGGCAGGCTGAGAAGTTTCTTTCCTGAACCTTTTCCTGGGGGAGTCCCTGGATCAGATTGAGAACCATTAGCTACTTTTTCTACAGATTGGGCACTTATGGCCTTATCCTGTACTCTAAGCATATTAATTAACAGTTCTAAGGAAGGATTCTTCCCTACACTCAAACCTCTCTCTATGCAGAGACTCCTTGCTCCTTTCCAGCTAAGGTGATCATATGCAAGTTTGGACAGTTCAACATTTTTTCCTGTGCCAGACATTTTTTAGAGAGAGTTAAAGTGATAGACAAAGAGAAAAAAGTTTTCAGAACTTTTTGGAAAGACAGAAAAAACTTTTTAAACTTTTTAGAACTTTTTGAAAGTTTTAGAAGTACTTTTCAGCACTTAGAAAAGAGTGAAAAGAGGAAATGCAAAACTTTTTGGCTATGTGTATATACACTGACCTTGTTTTGTATATTTTTCTCTTATGAAAAGTACAATGACAAGAGTGGTAAGTAGTCTCAAGCACTTATCCCACCACTGCACAACCAATGTAGGAGGCTGGACTGGCTTGTAGTGAGTACCAAGGGGTACTTGCACCTTGCACCAGGCCCAGTTATCCCTTATTAGTGTATAGGGTGTCTAGCAGCTTAGGCTGATAGATAATGGTAGCTTAGCAGAGCAGCTTAGGCTGAACTAGGAGACGTGTGAAGCTACTACAGTACCACTTAGTGTCATATGCACAATATCATAAGAAAACACAATACACAGTTATACTAAAAATAAAGGTACTTTATTTTTATGACAATATGCCAAAGTATCTTAGAGTGTACCCTCAGTGAGAGGATAGGAAATATACACAAGATATATATACACAATAGCAAAAATATGCAGTATAGTCTTAGAAAACAGTGCAAACAATGTATAGTTACAATAGGATGCAATGGGGAAACATAGGGATAGGGGCAACACAAACCATATACTCCAAAAGTGGAATGCGAACCACGAATGGACCCCAAACCTATGTGACCTTGTAGAGGGTCGCTGGGACTATTAGAAAATAGTGAGAGTTAGAAAAATAACCCTCCCCAAGACCCTGAAAAGTGAGTGCAAAAGTGCACTAAAGTTCCCCTAAGGACAAAAGAGTCGTGTTAGAGGAATAATGCAGGAAAGACACAAACCAGCAATGCAACAACTGTGGATTTCCAATCTAGGGTACCTGTGGAACAAGGGGACCAAGTCCAAAAGTCACAAGCAAGTCGGAGATGGGCAGATGCCCAGGAAATGCCAGCTGTGGGTGCAAAGAAGCTTCGACTGGACAGAAGAAGCTGAGGTTTCTGCAGGAACGAAAAGGGCTAGAGACCTCCCCTTTGGTGGACAGATCCCTCTCGCCTTGGAGAGTCGTGCAGAAGTGTTTTCCCGCCGGAAGGACGCCAACAAGCCTTGCTACACGCAAATCATGCGTTTGGCGTTTTTGGACGCTGCTGGGGCCCAGGAGGGACCAGGAGGTCGCAAATTGGACCTGCAGAGAGAGGGGACGTCGAGCAAGACAAAGAGCCCTCACTGAAGCAGGTAGCACCCGGAGAAGTGCCAGAAACAGGCACTACGAGGATGCGTGAAACGGTGCTCGCCGAAGTTGCACAAAGGAGTCCCACGTCGCCGGAGACCAACTTAGAAAGTCGTGCAATGCAGGTTAGAGTGCCGTGGACCCAGGCTTGGATGTGCACGAAGGATTTCCGCCGGAAGTGCACAGGGGCCGAAGTAGCTGCAAAGTCGCGGTTCCCAGCAATGCAGCCCAGCGAGGTGAGGCAAGGCCTTACCTCCACCAAACTTGGGCTGAAGAGTCACTGGACTGTGGGGGTCACTTGGACAGAGTCGCTGGTTTCGAGGGACCTCGCTCGTCGTGCTGAGAGGAGACCCAAGGGACCGGTGATGCAGCTTTTTGGTGCCTGCGGTTGCAGGGGGAAGATTCCGTCGACCCACGGGAGATTTCTTCGGAGCTTCTGGTGCAGAGAGGAGGCAGGCTACCCCCACAGCATGCACAAGCAGGAAAACAGTCGAGAAGGCGGCAGGATCAGCGTTACAGAGTTGCAGTAGTCGTCTTTGCTACTATGTTGCAGGTTTGCAGGCTTCCAGCGCGGTCAGCGGTCGTTTCCTTATCAGAAGGTGAAGAGAGAGATGCAGAGGAACTCGGCTGAGCTCATGCATTCGTTATCTAAAGTTTCCCCAGAGACAGAGACCCTAAATAGCCAGAAAAGAGGGTTTGGCTACCTAGGAGAGAGGAAAGGCTACTAACACCTGAAGGAGCCTATCAGCAGGAGTCTCTGACGTCACCTGGTGGCACTGGCCACTCAGAGCAGTCCAGTGTGCCAGCAGCACCTCTGTTTCCAAGATGGCAGAGGTCTGGAGCACACTGGAGGAGCTCTGGACACCTCCCAGGGGAGGTGCAGGTCAGGGGAGTGGTCACTCCCCTTTCCTTTGTCCAGTTTCGCGCCAGAGCAGGGGCTAAGGGGTCCCTGAACCGGTGTAGACTGGCTTATGCAGAATTGGGCACATCTGTGCCCAACAAAGCATTTCCAGAGGCTGGGGGAGGCTACTCCTCCCCTGCCTTCACACCATTTTCCAAAGGGAGAGGGTGTCACACCCTCTCTCAGAGGAAGTTCTTTGTTCTGCCATCCTGGGCCAGGCCTGGCTGGACCCCAGGAGGGCAGCTGCCTGTCTGAGGGGTTGGCAGCAGCAGCAGCTGCAGTGAAACCCCAGGAAGGGCAGTCTGGCAGTACCAGGGTCTGTGCTACAGACCACTGGGATCATGGAATTGTACCAACAATGCCAGGATGGCATAGAGGGGGCAATTCCATGATCATAGACATGTTACATGGCCATATTCGGAGTTACCATGGTGAAGCTACGTATAGGTAGTGACCTATATGTAGTGCACGCGTGTAATGGTGTCCCCGCACTCACAAAGTTCAGTGAATTGGCTCTGAACAATGTGGGGGCACCTTGGCTAGTGCCAGGGTGCCCTCACACTAAGTAACTTTGCACCTAACCTTTACCAGGTAAAGGTTAGACATATAGGTGACTTATAAGTTACTTAAGTGCAGTGTAAAATGGCTGTGAAATAACGTGGACGTTATTTCACTCAGGCTGCAGTGGCAGGCCTGTGTAAGAATTGTCAGAGCTCCCTATGGGTGGCAAAAGAAATGCTGCAGCCCATAGGGATCTCCTGGAACCCCAATACCCTGGGTACCTCAGTACCATATACTAGGGAATTATAAGGGTGTTCCAGTAAGCCAATGTAAATTGGTAAAAATGGTCACTAGCCTGTTAGTGACAATTTGAAAGTAATGAGAGAGCATAACCACTGAGGTTCTGGTTAGCAGAGCCTCAGTGAGACAGTTAGGCACCAGACAGGGAACATATACATGCACACCTATGAGCACTGGGGCCCTGTGTGACAGGGTCCCAGTGACACATACATATAGGCCACAAACCTATGAGCACTGGGGTCCTGACTAGCAGGATCCCAGTGACACATAACAACCATACTGAAAACATGGTGTTTTCACTATGAGCACTGAGGCCTGGCTATCAGGATCCCAGTGAGACAGTGAAAACAGTGACAAACACCCTGACATACACTCACAAACAGGCCAAAAGTGGGGGTAACAAGACTAGAAAGAGGCTACCTTCTCACAAAGGTCAGCAAAAAGTATTTTGGGATTGAAAGTCACTTCCTGATTTGATTGAAAGTAGCTTATGTAGGAACGTATCCTCTTTTTGGCATGTTACCCCCAATATCTACCTGATGTCAGTGTGTTTTTGACTGTGTTCACTGGGATCCTGCTAGTCAGGAACCCAGTTATTATGGTTTCTGGCCTGCTTGTCAGTGTGTTTCACTGTTTTCTGATTTGTCACTGGAGTCCTGCTAAACAGAATTCCAGTGCTCATTCTCTCTGTTTTTAAATTTGTCACTTCAGTTTAGTTTAACTCCATATCGGCACACTGGTGTGAGAAAGTAGCCTCTTTCTAGCATGGGTACCCCTATTTTTGGTTTGCTTGTCAATGTTTGTCAGTGTGTTTGTACTGAGTCACTGGGATCCTGCTTGTCAGGACCCCAGTGCTCATAGGTTGTGGCCTACTTGTCAGTCTGTTTCACTGATTTTAACTGTTTTTATTCCTATTTCTGCACAGTTCAGTATGCTTAACTGTGTCACTGGAGTCCTGTGTAAGAAAGTACCATCTTGCCTGGCATGTTACCCCCATTTTTACATGTATGTCAGTTTGTTTTTGCCTGTCTCACTGGGATCCTGCTAGCCAGGACCCCAGTGCTCATACTTTGTGGCCTGAATGTGTGTCCCTGTGTAGTGACTAACTGTGTCACTGAGGCTGTGCTAATCAGAACCTCAGTGCTTATGCTCTCTCTGCCTTTAAAATTGTCACAACAGGCTAGTGACCATTTTCACCAATTCTAATTGGCACACTGGAACACCCTTATAATTCCCTAGTATATGGTACCTAGGCACCCAGGGTATTGGGGTTCCAGGAGATCCCTATGGGCTGCAGCATTTCTTTTGCCACCCATGGGGAGCTCAGAGAATTCTTACGCAGGATTCCCACTGCAGCCTGAGTGAAATAACGTCCACTTTACACTGCACTTAAGTAACTTATAAGTCACCTATTTGTCTAACCCTCACTTGGTGAAGGTTAGGTGAAAAGTTACTAAGTGTGGGGCATCCTGGCACTAGCCAAAGTGCCCCCACATAGTTCAGGGCAATTTCCCCGGACTTTGTGAGTGCGGGGACACCATTACACGTGTGCACTACATATAGGTCAATAACTATATGTAGCTTCACAATGGTAACTCCGAATATGGCCATGTAACGTGTCTATGATCATGTAATTTTCCCCCATGCCAAATCTGGAATTGGGGTGCCAATCCCATGCATCCCTGGGGCTCCAGCATGGACCCCGGGTACTGCCAAACCAGCTCTGGGGTTTTCTCGGCAACTACGGCTGCTGACAACCCACAGACAGGCTTCTGCCCTCCTGGGGTCTGGGCAGCCCAGTCCCAGGAAGGTATAGCAAAGGATTTCCTCTGAGGGAGGGTGTTACACCCTCTCCCTTTGGAAATAGTTGTTAAGGGCCTGAGAGGAGTAGACTCTCCAGGCCTGTGGAAATGCTTTGAAGGGCACAGATGGTGCCCTCCTTGCATAAACCAGTCTACACCAGTTCACGGAACCCCCAGCCCCTGCTCTGGCACAAAACTGGACAAAGAAAAGGGTTGTGATCACTCCCCTGTCCAACACCACCCCAGGGGTGGTGCCCAGAGCTCCTCTAGTGTTTCCCAGACCTCTGCCATCTTGAATCCAGAGGTGTGAGGGCACAATGGAGGCCTCTGAGTGGCCAATGCCAGCAAGTGACATCAGAGACCCCTCCTGATAGGTGCTTACCTGACTAGGTGGCCAATCCTCCTCTGAGGGCTATTTAGGGTCTCTCCTGTGCTCTTTTCCTCAGATAACCATTTGCAAGAGCTCACCCGAGTTCCTCTGCATCTCCCTCTTTGACTTCTGCCAAGGATCGACCGTTGACTGCTCCAGGACGCCTGCACAACTGCAACAAAGTAGCAAGAAGACTACCAGCGACATTGTAGCGCCTCATTCTGCCGGATTTCATGACTGTTTCCTGGTGGTGCATGCTCTTGGGGCTGTCTGCCTTCACCTTGCACTGGAAGCCAAGAAGAAATCTCCTGTGGGTCGACGGAATCTTCCCGCTGCTCCAGCAGGCACCAAACTTCAGAGTCACCAGTTCTCTGGGACCCCTCTCATCCTGACGAGCATGGCCCCTGGAACACAGGTGGTGGACCCAAGTGACCCGTACTGTCCAGTGGTCCAACTGTTCAAATTTGGAGGAGGTAAATCCTTGCCTCCCCTCTCCAGACAGTAATCCTGTGTTCTGTGTGAACTGCAGCTGCTAGGGCTTCTGTGTACTTTTGCAAGGAATTCTTCCTGCACAGCCTATCCCAGGTCCCCAGCACTCCGTCCTGCATTGCTCAACTTGCTGAGTTGACCACCAGCTTTGTTGGACCCTTCTTTGTAGGGTTGAGATGACCGCCGTGCTCAGTTTTCTTGAACCCGTGTTCAAGTACTTCTGTGGGTGCTGCCTTCTTCTGCATGGGCTCTCTGTGTTGCTGAGGGCCCCCTCTGTCTCCTCTTCCAAGTGGTGACCTCCTGATCCTTCCTGGGCCTGGGCAGCACCCTTTTTCTTCAACCGTGACCTTTGCATCCAGCAAGGCTTGTTTGCAGTGTTTCTCCAAAGAAACAACTCTGCATCCTCCAGTGCTCAGACGGACATCTTCTGTGCAAAGGAGAAGTTCCTGGCACCTTCCGTTGTTGTGGAATCTTCAGCTTCTTCCTCCCAGAGGCAGCCATTTTGCACCTTCATCCAGGGTTTAGTGGGCTCCTGCCCCCCTGGACACTTTCGTCACTCTCGGACTGGGTCCCCTTCCTTTACAGGTCCTCAGGTCCAGGAATCCATCTTGCGTGCTTTGCAGTCTGTTGTGGTCTTTGCAGAATCTCCTATCACGACTTTAGTGTGTTTCCGGAGAAGTAGGGTCACTTTACTTCTACTTTTCAGGGTCAAGGGGTGGGGTATCTTGGACACCTTTAGTGTTTTCTTACAGTCCCAGCGACCCTCTACACACTACACTAGGCCAGGGGTTCCTAAGTGGTTCGCATTCCACTTTCTTAGTACATGGTTTGTGTTGCCCCAAGGCCTATTGCATCCCATTGTATTCTACAGTGTTTGCACTACTTTACTAACTGTTTACTTACTTGATTTTGGTTTGTGTGTATATTTTGTGTATTTTACTTACCTCCTATGGGAGTATATCCTCTGAGATATTTTTGGCACATTGTCACTAAAATAAAGTACCTTTATTTTTAGTAACTCTGAGTATTGTGGTTCTTGTGATATAGTGCTATATGATATAAGTGGTATAGTAGGAGCTTTGCATGTCTCCTAGTTCAGCCTAAGCTGCTCTGCTATGGCTACCTCTATCAGCCTAAGCTGCTAGAACACTACTAATCTACTAATAAGGGATAACTGGACCTGGCACAAGGTGTAAGTACCATCAGGTACCCACTATAAGCCAGGCTAGCCTCCTAAACAATGGTAACTCCGAATATGGCCATGTAACATGTCTAAGATCATGTAAATGTCCCCCCATTCCAAATCTGGTATTGGGGAGCCAATTCCCTGCATCCTGGGGGCTCCACTATGGACCCCCAGTACTGCCAAATCAGCTCTCTGGGGGTTTCTCTGCAGCTACAGTTGCTGCCACCCCACAGACAGGGTTTTGCCCTCCTGGGGTCTGGGCACCCAAGTCCCAAGAAGGCAGAACAAAGCATTTCCACTCCAAATTGGCATACTGGACCCCCTTATAAGTCCCTAATATGTGGTACCTTGGTACCCAGGGCATTGGGGTCCCAGGAGATCCTTATGGGCTGCAGCATTTCTTTTGTCACCCACAAGGAGCTCATAAAAACACTTCTTCAGGGCTGCCATTGCAGCCTGAGTGAAATAGTGTAAGCACTATTTCACAGCCATTTTTCCAGATCACTTATAAGTCACCTATATGTCTAAACTTCATATCCTGATGGCTATGTGCATAGTACCTGTGTGTAAGGGCACCCCGGCACTAGTAGAGGTACTCCCATGTTGTCCAGGCCCATTTTCTCGGACTTTGTGAGTGTGGGGACGCCATTATAAGTGTGCACTACATATAGGTCAATACATATATGTAGCTTCACAATGGTATCTCTGCATATGGCCATGTAAGGTGTCTAAGAACTGGGAACTGTACCCCAATACTGATTCTGGGATTGGTGGTCCAATTTCATGCACCCTGGGGGCTCCACCATGGACACCAGTACTGCCATACCAGTCTTCTGAGGTTTTCACTACAGCCACAGCTGCTGCCACCTCACAGACAGGTTTCTGCCCTCGTGGGGATTGAGCAGCTCAATCCCAGGAAGGCAAAACAATGCATTTCCTTTAGGAGAGGGGTGTTACACCCTCTCCCTTTGAAAATATGTGTTACAGGCATGGAAGGGGTATCCCCCCAAAGCCTCTGGAAATGCTTTTCAGGGCACAGATGGTGCCCTCCTTGCATAATCCAGTCTACACCGGTTCAGGCATGAAACTGGAGAAAGGGGAGTGCCCACTCCACTGTCCATCACCACCTACCTACCACGTTTCAGGTAGTCAGAGAAAGGTCCACTTCTGCACATTCTCACATTACCTCTGTATCAGAGACTTCCCAAACCTCCCACACTGAGGATAACACCCTAGACAGGGAACTCAGAAAGCTGAGGTCGGAAGAGGCCAGACTGAGGCTAAGGCAGCAACAGTTGGCCTTAGACAGGGAATCCCTAGATGTGGAGAGCGAGAAAGATAGAAGTTGGGGTTATTTCCCCATGGTGGCAGCAACATTAGCAATCTTGATAGTCATCCTGTTAGATAAACAGATTCAAGAAGCATGCATAATATTGCCTCCCCTTACAAGGAGGGGGATGACATTAACAAGTGGTTTTCTGCGCTTGAGAGGGCATGTATGGTATAGTTGGTCCCTCAAAGGCAGTGGGCTGCTATATTGTGGCTATCTTTCACTGGCAAAGGGAGGGACAGACTCCTTACTGTCAGGGAGAGTGATGCCAACAATTACAAAGTTTTGAAGGATGCACTCTTAGATGGATTTTGCTTAACCACTGAACAATACAGGATAAAGTTCAGAGATACCAGAAAAGAGTCCTCTCAAGACTGGACAGACTTTGTAGACTGTTCAGCGAAGGCCTTGGATGGATGGTTACATGGCAGTAAGGTGACTGACTATGAAAGCCTGTTTGATCTAATTTGAGAGAGCATATCTTGAATAATTGTGTGTCAGACTTGTTGCATCAGTACTTGGTAGACTCGGATCTGACCTTTCCCTAAGAATTGGGAAAGAAGGCAGACACATGGGTCAGAACAAGGGTGAGCAGAAAAGCTCATACAGGGGGTAACAAAGACAAGAAGAAGGATGGTAAGTCTCATGAGAAATGTGGGGAGAAAGATAAAAAGTCAGAGTCTTCATCTGGTCCCCGAAAATCATTTGGGGGTGAGCCCAAATCCTCTTCAAACCTACAGAAAAAGCCTAGGTGTTTTTTGCGTAAAAGCAAAGGCCATTGGGCAGATCACCGAACTTCTCCCAAGAAGAACACCAACTCTCCCACCACCGCAACCACCACTGCTTCCGCTAGTGCCCCTTGTAATAGCAGTGATGGTGGGAAAAACTCTACAAATAGTGAAACAAAGGGTGTAGCTGGGCTCACTTTTGGTAATGTAGTGGGGGTTTGTCTAGTTAGGGAGACCACTGAGGCTGTTTTAGTCTCTGATGGTGGCATTGACCTTGCCACCTTGGTTGCTTGTTCCCTTAATATGGCTAAGTACAAGCAACTACCCCTAATAAATGGCGTTCAGATTGAGGCCTACAGGAACACAGGTGCAAGTGTCACTATGGTGATGGAAAAACTGGTTGCCCCTGAGCAACACCTACTTGGCCATCAATACCAAGTTACTCACACCCATTACAACACTGTTAGCCACCCCATGGCTATTGTGAATCTCAACAGTGGGGTTACTGGTCCTAAAAGAGTTGTAGTATCCACTGACCTACCTGTAGAGTGTCTACTGGACAATGATTTGGAGACTTCAGCTTGGGCATTCCAGGGCATATCTTTGCTCTTACCAGGACCCAGGCCAAGAAGCAAAGAGGGCAGGGAAACTTGGATCCTGGAACAATGGACCAAGTGCTCCCAATAACTAGAGGTAGAAAGGGCAAATCCTTGTCCACTATCCCTCCCTCTACAGAAGATTCCACTTTTGATGAGGAAGAGTCAACTCCTTGTGCAGAACCTACACCAGACGAGCTCCAGGCTCACACAGCTGAACTCTTGGGTGCAGGGGAGCCTGCCAGGTAGGAACTGAGTGTGGCACAGCAGACCTGTCCCACACTAGAGAGTCTAAGACAGCTGGGGATATCAGTGTCTAACATAAAGTTTATTTGGGAGAACAATCTCCTGTATACTGAGGCAAGGGACCCAAAGCCTGGTGTTACCAGGAGACTGGTCATTCCTTTGCAGTATAGGGAATTCATCCTAACTCTTGCACATGGTATTCTCCTGGCTGGACATCCGGGGCAAAATAAGACCTGGGACAAACTTGGCCCTCACTTTCACTGGCCTCACATATCAGAGGACACAAAAGAGTTCTCTTGCTCTTGTGTCACCTGCCAGGCCAGTGGCAAAACTGGTGGCACCCCAAAGGCCCCCTTAATCCCACTGTCTGTGGTTGGGGTGCTCTTTGAAAGGGTACGGGTTGATATCGTAGGCCCCCTTGACCCTCCAACTGCTTCTGGAAACAGATTCATCTTAGTGGTAGCGGACCATGGCACAAGATACCCAGAAGCAATCCCCTTAAGGACCACTACAACTCCTGCAGTGGCAAAGGCACTCCTGGGAATATTTTACAGGGTGGGCATTCCTAAAGAGGTAGTATCAGACAGGGGTAGTAACTTCATGTCTGCATACTTAAAAGCTATGTGGAAGGATTGTGGTGTAACCTATAAATACACCACACCCTATCATCCACAAACAAATGGATTGGTTGAGAGATTTAATAAAACTCTCAAAGGCATGATCATGGGACTCACTGAAAAACTCAGAAGGAGATGAGATGTCTTCCAGTCATGCATCCTTTTTGCCTACAGGGAGGTACCCCAGAAAGGAGTGGGCTACAGCCCCTTGGAACTCTTCTTTGGTCACCCTGTTAGGGGTCCACTTGTACTTGTCAAAGCGAAGTGGTAGCAACCCTTGAAGCCCCCTAAACAAGAGATTGTGGAGTATGTGCTTGGCCCAAGTTCAAGAATGGCTGAGTACATGCAAAAGGCCACTAAAAAGCTTCTGGCCAGCCAAGAGCTCTAAAAGCAATGGCATGACCCAAAGGCCGTCTTGACTGAGTACCACCCAGGACAGAAGGTGTGGGTATTGAAGCCTGTGGCACCAAGAACACTCCAAGACAAATGGAGTGGACCACATCTTATTGTGGAAAAGAAGGGTGAGGTCACCTATTTGGTGGACCTAGTGTAGGAGGCTGGCCTGGTTTGTAGTGGGCACCTAAGTTACTTACACCTTCTACCAGGTCCAGTTATCCCTTATTAGTGAAATATAGGCAGTGTTCCAGCAGCTTATGCTGTCTAGAGGTAGCTGTAGCAAAGCAGCTTAGTCTGAACTAGGGGACATGCAAAGCTCCTGCAATACTACTATAGTTACACAGTACTTATACACAATAAAAGACAATACTCATCTTCTTTGGTGCTCTTCTGAAGACTTCTTCTAATCGGATAATCCTTTTTTGGGTTGGCAAGGCTCCTGTCCTTCCTGTAAACTTCTGTGACTTCTGGACTTGGTCTCCTCTCTTCACAGGTCTTCAGGTCCAGGAATCCACCATTTTTTGCTTACAATCTTGCTTGGTTCTTGTAATAACTCTTATCACGACTTGTAGTGTATCCGGAGGAAACTTGCAGTACTCCTACTTTCGTGGACTCTGGGGTGAGGTATTTTACTTACCTTTGGTGTTCTCTTACACTCCCAGCATCCCTCTATACACTACACTTGCCTAGGGGGGAATTCATGATTCGCATTCCACTTTCTTAATATATGGTTTGTGATGCCTCTAGGCCCATTTCTTCCCGTTGCATTCTATTGCATTTCCTATTGTTTGCCTATCCTACGTCTAATTATGTACCTTATTTTGGTGTCTAGTGTATATATTGTGTATAATACTTACCTCCAGAAGGAGTATTGTCTCTAAGATAGTTTTGGCTTTGTGTCCCCCAAATAAACTACGTTTATTTTTGGTAACACTGAGTATTGTCTTCACTTGTGTATAAGTACTGTGTAACTATAAGCGGTATTGCAGGACATTTGCATGTCTCCTAGTTCAGCCTAAGCTGCTCTGCTGTAGCTACCTCTATCAGCCTAAGATACTAGAACACTACTACTTCACTTATAAGGGATAACTGGACCTGGTGTAAGGTGTAAGTACCCAAGGTACCCACTACAAACCAGGCCAGTCTCCTACAACCCTACTCATGGCCACAGATGAGGGGCAGGAAGAAGAGAGTGACCCTCTCCCTGACCTCTTCTCCAACACTGCTGCTGGTGGCCCAGTGGAGGGGGTTGTCTTTGCAGACTGCCTTACAGCAGAGCAAATGGAGGACTGCAATAACTTCCTCTGACCCCCAGTCCCTGCTCTGGCGCGAAACTGGACAAAGGAAACGGGAGTGACTTCTCTCCTGTCCATCACCATCCCAAGAGTGGTGCCCAGGGCTCCTCCAGAGTGTCCCTGGGTTTGGCCTTCTTGTTTTCAGGATGGTCATGGAACTCTGGGAGCATCTGAGTGGCCGGTGCCAGCAGGTGAGGTCAGAGACCCCTCCTGAAAGATGATTACCTGGTTAGGTGACCAATCTCCCTCTCAGGGCTATTTAGGGTCTCTCCTCTAGGTGTTTATTCAGATTTGGATTGCAAGACTCCAGCAGGAATCCTCTGCATCCTTTACTTCACCTTCTACCAATGGATTAATCGCTGACTGCTCTAGGAAGTCTACAAAACTGCAACAAAGAAGCAAAGATGACTTCTGCAACTTTGTAACTTCAGCTCCTGCCAGCAACTGCAACAGTTTCCAGGTTGTGAATCCTCCGAGGACTGCCTGGCTTCCGACTGCACCAGAAGAATCAAAGGAATCTCCAGTGGAGTGACGGAGTCACTTCCCTGCTTCAGCAGGCACCTCTCTGCAGCGACGACAGGTGGCTTGGACCTCCTCTCCAGACAACAGGCTTGGATCTAGCAATATGGGTGGTGGACTAAAGTGAATGTGACAGTCCCACTCTCCAGCTATCCATCTTTGATGGAGGTAAGTTGTTGCATCCCCACGCAAAACAGTACCCTGTGCGTCGCGTGACTTGCAGTTGGTAAGGCTTGTGTGTGATCTTCCACAAAGTTCTTTATGCACAGCACAGCTTTGGCCCCCAGCACTCCCCCCGGTGACACACAGCTTCCTCAGTGGTTCTCCGGCGACGTTGGAATCCTTTGTGTCGTACTACATGGGCCTCCATTTGCACCTCCTTTGTCCCCATGCTGTGGGGCTCCTGTGTGTGCTGCCTGGTCTTCTGAGGGCTCTCTGGGTTGCTGAGAGCCACCTCTGTCTCCCTCTCCTGGGTAGAGGCCATCAGGTCCCTCCTGGCCCCGGGCAGCTCAATTTTCCGCTAACCATGAGCTTTGCGGGTGCCAAGGCGTGTTGGCGGAATCCAGCGACGCAAACCAGACTGCATTCATCCATCCGGTGTGGGAAATCTTCTGCACCTACCAGGAACCCACATCTGTCTTCTTTGGTGCAATACTGACTTTGTCTTCTCACTGTTAATTCCATCTTTGCTGCCTCATCTGGGTTAACAGGGGCGCCTGTTCATTCTGGACTCTTCAGTGCTTCTTGGACTTGGTCCGCTTCCTCCACAGGTCTTCAGGTCCAGGAGTCCATCATTGGTGTCTTTCAATCTCTTTTGGTTCTTGCATTATCTTCTATCACAACTTGTTGTGTGTTTTAGGAAAATTGCTGTGTTTTACTCCTGCTTTTCTGGGCTTTGGGGTGGGATATTTTACTTCCCTTTGGTGTTTTCTTACACTCCCTCTGCCCCTCTACACACTACACTGGCCTAGGTGGGAAACCGACTTCCGCATACCACTATTTTAGTATATGGTTTGTGTTCTCCCTAGGCCCATTGCAACCTATGGTGTCTTGCACTATTTTCCTACTGTGTACATACCTGTTTCTGGTTACTAGTGTATATGTTGTGTGATTTACTTACCTCCTAAGGGAGTATAGCCTACAAAGTATTTTTGGCATTGTGTGACTAAAATAAAGTCCCTTTATTTTTGTAACACTGAGTATTGTCTTGCATGTGTGTAAGTACTGTGTGACTACAGTGGTATTGAAGAGCTTTGCATGTCTCCTAGTTCAACCTTGGCTGCTCTGCCTACAGCTACCTCTAGACAGCCTAGCTTCTAGACACTGACTAAATTTCACTAACAAGGGATAACTGGACCTGGTATAATGTGTAAGTAACGTTGGTACCCACTACAAACCAGGCCAACCTCCTACAGCGTAAATTACTGAAGATTACTTTTTTCAAAGCTTTAAAGAGAGCCCTGAGGGGAGATATATATATTCCATCAAGAATAGGAGAAATCACACCGCCAGAAGGTACACCTGCTTATATTGTATTTGAAGACCAAGGTGCTGCGCCATGTTTTTGGCTGAAACAATGGTGCAAAGAGACAGAGAAAGATGGAAGCTTAGCATTTCCAGCTCATGGAACATTTAATTTGAAAATTTTAGAGAATTTGAGGAGAGTACTGTATGATTTGAAACCTCCGCCGAGACCGGCCCAGTTTGAAGCATTAGCAATTTGGAAACTAGTGGCTAGTCAGCAACTGAAATTTGAAAGAGAAGAATGAGGAAGCTGAAAAGACACTAGCAGAGGCTAGATGGGATAGTGATCAGAAATTCTGGAGAACTGAGACTTTACAGGGAATTAAGTTGTTTCCTTCAATTACACAAGGAAATGAGAATGAGGCTAAAAAGATAAATAAGAAGAGGGATTCGTATCCTTCCGATAACATAGAGCAGAAATCCACAGAGTCTAGGAAGTCTTTGACACGCGATGAAGAATCAGATGGCGATGACTTCATTTTACAGCTATTGAGAAATTGTCCCCCACCATATGCAGCACACGAGAGGAGCTCAAGTACTAGTGTAGATCCTACAGCCCCGATTTCAATTGAATCTACCTAGAGCAAGATACATGTTAGCCATAGTATTCCAGCTACTTTGGTGATTCAAAGGCCTATGCCACAGACAGATATTCCCAAAATTTACCCAGATGTACCTATCGTAGATATCGGAACAAGCCTAGTAGTAGCCACAGGACAAACTTACCAGAAGCCAAAGTGGTCCAGAAAGAGTCAATCCCAAATTTGATGTCCCCGATACAGAGACAGACGATCATGAGATACACCTACCCAACAGGATCCCAGACAGAAATGTGCACTTTGACAAGTCAAAATACAGGAATAATGCACTCACGAGACCCACATGCCCGACCAAGTCCAGATGCAGTGTCAGTACCAGTTACCATAGGTCCAGTCATACCGTTGTTCACCCAGGGAAATAACAAAAACAGTGAGCAAAAAAATCTGAACCCGAGTATAAAAAGGGAGAGATATAATGCACACACAAGAATGATATCTCCCATGAGACCAACATTTTATGGAATAGGTCCGTTAATTGATTTAAGTCCTTTCAGGACTCCTCCAAATAATGAAGAGAGCTCATACATAGGTTCAAATCCAAGGATGGTGACACCAGAAACCCCAAACCTAAAGATGCAGCAAGTGCCAGGTGTAAGTCACAACAATGTTACATTACAAGGTTTGAAAGCACACAATTGACTGAATGGTTAGAGAAGTTGAGTATTACCCTAGGAGATTCCAGTGGAGGAATGCCCTAAATTTGACCAGGTGTACACTAGAGGCAGATGACCTGATTGAGGGAACAATGGGATTTGACAGGATTGACACATTCATAGAAGATGAGTTGTGTTACTTGTGTAAACTGATTACTAATAAAGCAGGAATAGTGCATCAGAAATTAGCAGACTTACTACAGAAATATGACATAGATATCGAGAAAACAAAGCACTTAAAGAGGAGTTACAGACTAGGCTTTGACACAAAGGATTTTGAAAATATGAGAATCCCAGGAATAAAAATCCGCCTTAGAGAGTTAGTTCAAAGCATTCAAACATGGGGAACATTAAACAAGTGGGAAGGCAGATGGGTAAAGCAAAGAGACAAGAGAAAAAGGGATTCTGTGAATTGTACTGCCAATGTGTAGCAGGTTGAGGAACCAGTGAAGATTCTGCCAATGAGAGAGATTCCAGGAGGGAAGTTTGTCTATGTCCCTTGGAGCACAAGTGACATTCTGTCCTTTACAAATGATTATCGCAGATTGAGTGAGAAGCCAGTAGAATGGTAACAGCAAACAGATAGATTTGTGAAACTCGTCAAATGCCTATGGGAGGAGTTGGACACCCTTTTAGAAATAGTAGTCCCAGCAGACTTATAGGTTGAATGCAAAAGGAGCGTAGATTGGCCAGCAAGAGAACCTCAGAGAGATCCAGTAACAGGTGCACCATCTCCTGACGTAATGAAATATTACCATATGGTGATTGAATTCTTGAAAATAAGAATTTCACCCAAGAACATTGACTGGCAGAGAATAGACAGGACAGCCCAGGAAGCAAAAGAGTCAGTACATGCATGATATGAGAGATTGTTGCAAGGCGTTCAAAATTACAGTGGAATGGAGACCATTGAGCCGAAAGACATGATTCATTTTGTGTTCAGATTTGTTGAAGGATTGAGACCCGAGATTAGCCAGATGATTAAGAGTCATTTGATTTGTTGGCAAGCGAAGCCGATCGATGAAGTTTTGAAGTATGCAAAGTACTATAGTGATGAGATTGAAATGAAGCAGAGAAAGTTGAAGGAGAAGGCAATGGTGATGCAGATTAAAGTGGCACTAACAGGAATGCAGGGAAGTTTTCCCCAACAGCAGCAGCAGCAGCAGCAGCAGCAGCAGCAGGGAAACGTGTTGTTTCAGAATCAAGCGAGAGGTAGAGGTTGTGGTGGAATTGGAAAGGTGAACCTCAGTCTTGATTTGAATACGGTGGTGGTTAAGAATGATGTGCAAGGAATGAAGAGATTTTATCATGTCACGCTTGAGGAGGCCTCGGACACTGGAAACAGGAGTGTCCAACGTTAGTACAGGAAGGTGTTGTTCAGGAAAGGAGCAAAATAAATTATTTTCCAAACATAAGAGAACCGAAAATGAGAGGTCACAATCCAAATTTTTAAAGCAAAGCAAATCATATGCAAGGTTTTCTGCCCACGCAACAGATGCAAATGTCTCATTTGCAGATACTCCACTTGCAGCAAATGCAACCGCAGGTTCAAATGGTACCTAGACAGCAGATCAAATACCTCAAACCCCAATGGAGCAGCAGCAGGTAATACTTCCTCAGCAGGTCACAGGTCAAAGGTTTAATCAGAGTAATAACACAGTGCATCAATTCCCGTTACACAGTGAGGATGGAAAAAACGATGATGGGTGAGTGAGAGTTCGGATGAAGAAGAATGCGCATTAGCAGCTTCATTAGAAGTAGATCAAAAAGTTCCATCTGTATAGGGAAAAGTAATAGGTCACAAGGTTTCATTCTTAGTCGACACAGGAGCTACATGCTCAACAGTAAGAACTGCAGAAGTTCCAAATCTGCCCCTTTTAGGGAAAACAATCCAGATTGTAGGAGTTGTGAATCAGTATTTGACCAACGCAATAACAGAATCAGTTCAGGTTAAAATTGGCAACTTTAAAGGATTACACAAGTTCATAGTTTGTGACTCAAGTCCGGTATTCTTACTAGGAAGGGACTTGCTATGTAAATGAGGACTACCCTTTGGTTGGTTTCTTTCCAGTTTTTACAGTGAGAGATCTTCCTTCTGACTTACAGGGGACAGTTAAAATGTAAGTGTGGGATTTTACAGGAAAAGACATTGGTCTGATAAAAGGAGTTGAGCCAGTTAAGGTCCCAACTAAGCCAAATTCGATTTTCCCCCAGATTCCTCAATACCATATGGCTCAGGACACAATTGAAGGGATTGCACCCATAATTGCAGAAATTGTAAACCAAGGAGATTTGAAAGAAGTGTTGAGCAGTCCATGTAATTCACCTATAATGGGATTGCGAAAGCCCTGTGGGAAATTTTGAATTGTTCAGGATTTGAGGAAAGTAAATGATATTGTAAGTAAATATTGTCCCATAGTGCCAAATCCAGCAGTGAGCTTGTTTCAGATCCCATGCGATGCTGAATGGTTCACCGTAGTGGACCTGTCGCAAGTATTCTTTTCTGTACCTCTCCATGAGAATAGTCTATTTCTTTTCTGTTTCAAATTTTTGGATTGAGTCTACTGTTGGTGTAGAATTCCTCAAAGGTTTTCACAGTCACCTTCCATTTTCGAGCAGCTCTTGAAAAAGAACCTGTGGTCATTGGGGATGCCTTTCCAATCAATGTTGGTACAGTACATTGATGATTTGTTGGTGGCATCAAAGACGAGAGAGGCATGCAAGTATGATATTATTGCCTTACTGAATCATTTAAGGAAAAATGGACATAAAGGGGGTCATTCTGACCTCGGCGGTAAAAGGCGCCTACCGCCGGTCAGAAATCCTCCATAATCCCGCCGCGGTCGCGGAAACCCGCCACGGTCATTCTGACCCGCAGAAGGCAAACCTCCGAAAATCCGACCGCCACAACAGACCGCCAGACCAGCGGTCGGCGGAAAGGTGGAGGTGACAAAACCTCCACCGTCACGCCAACAGAAATACGCCCATGCCATTACGACCCACGAATCCACGCGGCGGTCATTCAAACGCGGTATTCCATTGGCGGGACACACCGCCGCGGTCAGAATACACACAAACGAACAAAACTCAGCCACATTGGACGATTTGAATCCCACACACCTGATACACATACACACACCACTCCCACACACACAATACAATATAAAACACCCACCCACATCACCCACAAACCCCTACGCTAAAAAATTCGTAAAGAAGGCAAGAGCGAGACACCAGCATCCAAAAAATAACAGCCACAGCCACTCAACACCATCACCCACACACTATCCACACACAAAACAACACACACCACCACACTCAACTCACTTAAATACACATACTCCACCCCACACATCATACACACCACCCCATGGCACCCCAAAGACAACCCCGCTTCACAGACGAAGAACTCAGGGTCATGGTGGAGGAAATCGTTCGGGTAGAGCCCCAGCTGTTCGGCACACAGATACAATACACCAGCATTGCCCGGAGGACTAAATTATCTTTGAAATGTTACCTGTGTCCTATTGAAAGTACTGTTCAATGATTCTGTCCCTGTTGTCTGTTTCAGCCCCATCGTCTTCCTCCTCGTCACTCTCCTCAGGTTCCACCGCTGCCACAACACCACCGTCTCGACCATCCTCCTGCAGGAAAGGCACCTGGCGGCGCAAAGCCAGGTTGTGAAGCATGCAGCAGGCCAGGATGATGTGACACACCTTCTGAGGTGAGTACATTAGGGATCCACCTGTCATATGCAGGCACCGAAACCTGGCCTTTAGGAGGCCAAAGGTGCGTTCGATCACCCTCCTAGTACGCCCATGGGCCTCATTGTACCGTTCCTCTGCCCTGGTCCGGGGATTCCTTACTGGGGTCAGTAGCCACGACAGGTTGGGGTACCCAGAGTCCCCCACTAGCCATACACGGTGTCTCTGTAGCTGTTCCATCACGTAAGGGATGCTGCTATTCCTGAGGATGTAGGCGTCATGCACTGACCCTGGGAATTTGGCATTTACATGCGAGATGTACTGGTCAGCCAAACACACCACCTGGATGTTCATTGAATGGTAATTTTTTCTGTTCCTGTACACCTGCTCCCTGTCTCTTGGGGGAACCAAAGCCACATGGGTCCCATCAATGGCACCAATTACGTTGGGAATATGTCCAAGGGCGTAGAAATCACCCTTCACTGTAGCCAATTCGCCCACCTCAGGGAAAATGATGTAGCTCCTCACGGATTTCATCAGGGCAGACAACACTCTGGATAACACCTTCGAAAACATGGGCTGAGACATCCCAGAAGCAATTCCCACGGTTGTCTGAAATGACCCACTTGCCAAAAAATGGAGTACTGACATGACCTGCACCAGAGGGGGAATCCCTGTGGGTTGGCGGATGGGGGACATCAGGTCGGGCTCCAGCTGGGCACACAGTTCATGGATAGTGGCACGGTTAAGACGGTAGGTCAGGATAATGTGGCGTTCTTCCATTGTCGACAGGTCCACCAGCGGTCGGTACACGGGAGGATTCATCCGTCTCCTCGCCCAACCCAGCGGACGGTGCCTAGGAAGGACAACATGGAGCACACAGTCAAGCAACCCACAGGTACGTACTCACAGCTAGCACAGTATACGATTCTCTATGCAGTGAATGGCGTGTCTGAGTGGCTATGCAAGGCCTAGGCCTGTGTGACGCAGTTGAAATTGAGCCATGTGGGCCCTGGAAATGGCGGCTGCCTGACCTGTGAAGTGTGACAATGGGATGTGAGGTCAATGCGCTGGCGTGGCACACCGCGGCGGGCGGCGGGCGAAGACCGCGGCGCAAAGCCGCATTGGTTAACATTGAAGCCTATGGGTTTCAGGAGCCAATGGCGAAGGGCGCCGGCGGTGGCGGGACGCACCGCCGCGGTACGCACCGCCGCGGACGTCACCGCCATTTTGTATCTACTTATCCACTTGCGACTTGAACTTTCACAGGAGAGGACCTATACTGCAAGTGTTGCTGTGACCTCGGTCTGGAAGGGACAATGGCTGCTGCGCCTGGGGAAAGGGCCCCTGCCTTCACTGGAGAGGAGTTGGAGAAACTTGTGGATGGGGTCCTCCCCCAGTATGCGCTACTCTACGGTCCTCCAGACCAACAAGTGAGTTTAATTCAATATGGATTTGGGGCCACTGGCTGGCTTGGGGGCCTGGCGGGGGGCCTGGCGGGGATGGGGGGCATGTTGGGCCTGGCGGGGGTCCTGGCGGGGGGCCTGGCGGGGATGGGGGGCATGTTGGGCCTGGCGGGGGGCCTGGCGGGGGGCCTGGTGGGGATGGGGGGCATGTTGGGCCTGGCGGGGGTCCTGGCGGGGGGCCTGGCGGGGATGGGGGGCATGTTGGGCCTGGCGGGGGGCCTGGCGGGGGGCCTGGCGGGGATGGGGGGCATGTTGGGCCTGGCGGGGGGCATGGCGGGGGGCCTGGCGGGGATGGGGGGCATGTTGGGCCTGGCGGGGGGCATGGCGGGGGGCCTGGCGGGGATGGGGGGCGTTGGGCCACTGGAAAGGAAAATGCTGACAAACTTGAACGTGGTATTTCTCCCTCCCTGTACGTGTCATATAGGTCCGCGCCCATGAGAAGATCGGGATTTGGCGCCAAGGAAGTCCGGACCCTGGGGGTCCACCATCGACGGGGCACCCACTGCCGCAAGAGGTGGGAGGACATCCGCCGCGGGACCAAGAAGACCGCCGAGTCTCTGCTGGGGATGGCCTCCCAACGTAGGCGGGGTGCCTGCCGTCAACTGAGCCCCCTGATGTTCCGGATCCTGGCGGTGGCCTACCCTGAATTGGATGGGCGCGTGAGGGCAGCACAGCAGACACAAGGGGGTGAGTACAAGCATTATCTACTCTGTTGTCGCGCAGTGGAGGTGTCTGGTTGGGGGAGGAGGGCTGGGGGTCCCCCTAGGCCAGGGCGATATCTGTAGGCTGGGCACCCCTGTAAGCCCCTGTGTCCCCAGCCACCACCCTCAGTAGTTTGTCAGTACAGCCATCCCTGGGCCGTGTCATCCATGGGTGCAGTTGTCAACTCTAGGCGTGTAGGGCATGTTCCACGGAATGCGTAGCGGACCCCAAGTGCGCAACTTAGTGCAGGGGGCATCTGTGTCTGTCATGTCCGCTAACTGTACCGGAGATCCATGTACTCAATATCCCTTTATTTCTCTCTCCCCCCCCCTTTTTGTTTGTCTTTCTGTGCTTGTGTGCATCAGCATCATCAGGCGGAGGAGAAGTGGCATCGGGGCAGGAGGGAGCTGCATCTCACATGGCCCAGGAGGGCCATGCCACAGAGTCAGACTGGACCAGTGAGACGGAGGGCGAGGGGAGCTCCACGACGGGGACGACTGGACCCTGCAGCGACACGGACACGTCCTCGGAAGGGGGCTCCCTTGCGGGGGTGGCACCATCCGTGCCCCCCGCCATTACAGGTACAGCCGCCACCCAGCGCACCATCTCCGCCCTCCCAGCAGCCCCTCAGCGTTCGCCCCGTGCCCGCTCTGCCAGGAAGCCGGGCATCTCCTTCGCCCCAGGCACCTCAGGCCCTGCCCCTGTTACCCCCGCTGCCCTCAGTGAGGAGGTCATTGACCTCCTCTGAACGCTCATTGTTGGGCAGACTACCCTTTTGAATGCCATCCAGGGGGTGGAGAGGGAGGTTCATTGCAGCAATGCGTACCTGGAGGGCATTCATTCGGGTCAGGCTGCCCATCAGCGATCGTTCCAGGCTCTGGCCTCAGCACTGACGGCAGCCATTGTCCCTGTCTCCTGCCTGCCTCTACTAACTCCCTCCTCCCAGTCTCCTGTTCCTCTGCCTGTCCCACCCACACCATCAGACCAGCCTGCACACACCTCAACACCCAAGAGAAGCTCATCCAAACATAAGCACCACAGATCACGCAGACATTCACACACGCAACATTCCGATGCAGACATGCCAACAGTCACTACCACCTCTGTGACCCCCACCTCCTCGTCTCCCTCCTCCCTCCCTGTGACGTCTACACTCACACCTCCATTCACCTCACCGTCAGCCAGTGTTTCCATCACCAGCACACCCTCCACTCCAGTCCGCACACGTGCAGTCACCACCCCCACTGCCATTTACACGTCCCCTGTGTCCTCTCCCACTGTGTCTGTCACCCCCTCTTCCACACCACACAAACGCAGCCACCCACCCACCCAACAGCCATCCACCTCACGACAGCCTATCCCTCCTGCACCTGCACCCAAAGACAGCAAACGTGACTCACCTACAACCACATCCTCTCCCTCCACTCCCATTCCCACTGTACCTCCCACTCTCCATTGTCCCAAGAAGCTCTTCCTCGCCACTACTAACTTCTTTCCTGACCCTGAGCCCCCCCCTCCTTCTCGTCGGGGTAAGAAGAGCACCTCAGCCACCACCAGCCCTGCAGCCCCCTTGACAAGGGTGCAGGGGTATTGGAGCCCGCCAGCCCGCATGTCTGGATCTTCGCCCAGCAGCAAGGGGACAGCCAGCCCACCCCCTGGGAAGAGGAGCAGAAGGCGGAAGGGGCGCCACAGGAGCCTGCCTTCTACATCCCCCCCGGACACCACCCAGAGACAGTCACCAGCCACAGCTCCAAAGGGAGGAAAGGGCCACAGGCCCACGACTAAGGAGGGCAAGGGCAGCAAGTCGGAGAGGTCAGGCAGCAGGCCTGCTGCCCAGGAGGAGCCCACAACCCCCATAGCCGCTGCCCCGGGAGGAACCGGCACAGCTGCCCCGGGAGAGCCCACCACCCCCATAGCCGCTGCCCAGGGAGGACCCAGCCCAGCTGGCCAGGAGGGCCCCACCACCCACAGCCCAGGTGGGCAGTGAAGGAGCACCATCCCCGCTGCCCAGGAGGGCACCACCAGGCAATTAGCAGTTGGCCATAGACCGGCCGCCGTCTCAAGAACCGCTGAACTGGGCCCTTCAGGGCAAGGACCGCTGAACTGGGCCCCGCCGTCTCAAGAACCGCTGAACTGGGCCCTTCAAGGCAAGGAGCGCTGAACTGGGCCCCGCCGTCTCAAGAACCGCTGAACTGGGCCCTTCAGGGCAAGGACCGCTGAACTGGGCCCCGCCGTCTCAAGAACCGCTGAACTGGGCCCTTCAAGGCAAGGAGCGCTGAACTGGGCCCCGCCGTCTCAAGAACCGCTGAACTGGGCCCCGCCGTCTCACGCACCGCTCCGCTGGGCCCCGCCGTCTCAAGAACCGCTGAACTGGGCCCCGACATCTCAAGAACCGCTTAACTGGGCCCTTCAGGGCAAGGACCGCTGAACTGGGCCCCGCCGTCTCACGCACCGCTCCGCTGGGCCCCGCCGTCTCAAGAACCGCTTAACTGGGCCCTTCAGGGCAAGGACCGCTGAACTGGGCCCCGCCGTCTCACGCACCGCTCCGCTGGGCCCCGCCGTCTCAAGAACCGCTGAACTGGGCCCTTCAAGGCAAGGAGCGCTGAACTGGGCCCCGCCGTCTCAAGAACCGCTGAACTGGGCCCCGCCGTCTCACGCACCGCTCCGCTGGGCCCCGCCGTCTCAAGAACCGCTGAACTGGGCCCCGCCGTCTCAGGAACCGCTGAACTGGGCCCTTCAAGGCAAGAACCGCTGGCCCTTTGGCAGACGTGGCAGGGCAGGATCTATCTCGGGCAGGGCTGCAGGATGTCCTCTGGCCAACTTGCCTCCTCCAGTGGCAGTGGGGTCTGTTATGGACTGTATGGACTGTGGCTTTGCTCTCCCCAGGATGGCCCAGTGGGCAGGCCACCCACTGTATGGACTGTATGGACTGTGGCTTTGCTCTCCCCAGGATGGCCCAGTGGGCAGGCCACCCACTGTATGGACTGTATGGACTGTGGCTTTGCTCTCCCCAGGATGGCCCAGTGGGCAGGCCACCCACTGTATGGACTGTTTGGACTGTGGCTTTGCTCTCCCCAGGATGGCCCAGTGGGCAGGCCACCCACTGTATGGACTGTTTGGACTGTGGCTTTGCTCTCCCCAGGATGGCCCAGTGGGCAGGCCACCCACTGTATGGACTGTTTGGACTGTGGCTTTGCTCTCCCCAGGATGGCCCAGTGGGCAGGCCACCCACTGTATGGACTGTTTGGACTGTGGCTTTGCTCTCCCCAGGATGGCCCAGTGGGCAGGCCACCCACTGTATGGACTGTATGGACTGTGGCTTTGCTCTCCCCAGGATGGGCCAGTGGTCATGGAGTCCCCTCGTGGATCTGGCGTCGTGTACTCAAGTGGCTGAGGTGCCCCCCTTCCCTTCCCCCTGAGGTGCCTGTCCTATTTTCTTTCTGATGCCCCTGCAGTGTTCTCTCCGTGGAGTTCTTGTCGTGGGACTGGGCCTTGCCCCTTTGCACAGGACCCCTGTGATCCACGGACAGTGGTTGGACTACATTTAGTAGCTGTATATATTTTGTACATAGTTTATTTATTTATTGGGATTACTGGTGTACATATTTCAATATATCTGCCCGTTTATGATCTCTTCTTTTGGTCTTTGCATTATTTCGGAGGGGGGTGGTTTGTGGGTTGTGACAGTGATCTGTGGGAATGCATTGATGTGTGTGTTGTAGTGGGTGTGGGTGGGTGGGTGTGTGCCGGTAATCTTTTCCCTCCCCTGTGTCGTAGGTGCAGTACTCACCGATGTCTTCCGCGCCGCCGGGCGTCCTCCTGGTATATGAGCAGGAATAGGAGTGCGGGGATGACCTGCAACTCTGGTTCCATACTGCCGGAATCTCGCGTGGAGTGCGTAGAGGTGAGCGTTTTCCCGTTCGTAGTCTGTTTCCGCCGTGTTCTTATCAGCGGTGCTCCCGCCCCGGAAAAGGTGGCAGATTGGTGGGTCGTAATAGGGTGGGCGGTACATTGTCTGCCGCCTGGCTGTTGGCGGGAACCGCTGCGCTGTTTGTTTGTACCGCTGTGGCAGGCGGAGTGTTAAGTTGGCGGGCTGTGTTGGCGGTTCCCGCCAGGGTCAGAATTGCATATTTTAGACCGCCGGCCTGTTGGCGGCTTGGCCGCCGCTTTATCACCGACCGCCAGGGTCAGAATGAGGGCCAAAGTGTCCCCAGCTAAATTACAGTACTGTCAGAAAGAAGTGAAATATTTGGGTCACCTGATTCAGAAGGGAATTAGGAAGATATCCAGAGAAAGGGTAACAGCCATATTACAGATAAATCCCCTAGCAACACAGAGAGATGTCAGGATGTTTTGGTGAATGGTGAGCTCTTGTCGCTAGTGGATTCCCAACATTTCAGTCATTTCAAAGCCAATACAGAAGCTGCCGCACAAGGAAGTCACTGATCCCCCAGTCTTAGATCTAGCCTGTATGAAAGCATTTTCCAAGTTGAGAGAAAGCCTGTGCAAAGCCCCGGCTTTGGAAATGCCTGACTACACAAAACCCTTCATGTTGTTTTGTCATGCGCATGATGCATGGTCTGCCTTGACCATGTTGGTGTAAACTGCCCAGTAGCATATTTTTCAGCTACTTTGGACCCAGTTGCAGCAGCATTGCCAGGCTGTCTACGGTCAAGTAGCTACAGTTGGATTGAGCCTCACTCAGAGTGAGAGCATTGTGATGGCACATCGTTTAACTGTCATGGTCCCTCACTCCATTCAAGTTTAACTTTCCAGAACCAAGACTCAGCACCTTACCAATGCCAGGTTGACTCATTATGAAACGGTCATTCTGGGGTCCCCTAATGTGTCACTCAAAAGGTGCACAGTGCTTAACCCAGCAATCTTGCTTCTAAAGGAAAACATTGAAATTGACAAATTGAAAGAAGTGGAACATGACTGTCTCGAAGTAACTGATTTGTGCACCTGATATTCGAGATACTCGATTAGAAGAAAATGACCCAATTATTTTTGTTGATGGTTCCTGTTTAAGAGACAACATGGGAACTCTGAGAGCAGGATATGCTGTGTGCAGAATTTCTGGTATACGTGAAGCGTCATGGCTTCGAGGAATATATTCTGCCTAAGTGAGGGAACTGGTAGCCCTTACTAGAGCATGCCATGTTTCTGCACAGCTTAAAGTTACCATCTATACAGACAGCCAGTATGGATTTGGAATAGCCCATGACTTTGGCCAGCTGTGGTCACAGAGAGGTTTCTTGACCTCTTCTGGTTCACCAGTCAGAAATGGCTAGAGAATTCATGAGTTGTTACAAGTTATTCAAAAGCCTGAAAAGATTACTGTGGTGAAATGCAGTGTACACCTGAAATCACAAGATTTTGTATCAATGGAAAATGGATATGAGGCTCAAGTCACAAGGTTTTGTGCATTGAACAGTTTATCATTCAAGGATAAGTGGGAATTGTTACCTGATGAAGATGAAATGTGTCCCAACTATGCATTACATGTTATAAATACTTTGGAAGAATTGAAAGCATTGCACGATAATGTTGACAAAGATGAGTTAAGGAGTTGGGTAAAATGTGTTCAATGTGAAAACGATGTCTGGGTTTCAGGGGAGGGACAAATGGTCCTGCCTAATAGCCTGTTGACTCAAATAGCTAGCTATTATCATGGTCAAGCACATGTTGGGAGGGATGCCATGGTTCAAACGTTCAGGCAATCTTGGTTCAATCCGAAATTTAGACAGGCTGCCGAAGCAGTTTGCTATCATTGCGTCATCTGTCAACAGATGAACGTAAGTAAAGGGACAGTGGTCAATTTGAGCCACATTGGAAGAGCGGGAGGTCCATTTAGCAGAATGCAGATGGATTTTATTGAGATGCCAGTATGTGGAGGATGGGGAAATGTGTTGATGGTTGTCTGTATCTTTAGTTATTGGATTGAAGCTTACCCTACACGAAGAAATGACAGCCTTACAGTAGCAACGTTACTGCTTAGGGAACTGATACCACATTTTTTGGGTTTTCTGTCTCTTCAGAATCAGATAGAAGAAGTCACTTCAACAAAAAAGTAATGAAATTACTCTGTTCAGCTTTAAACATTGAGCAGAAGTTGCGTTCTAGTTACCGCCCTGAAGCCTCAGGACTTGTGGAACAGATGAATTGTACCTTAAAATCAAGAATGGCGAAAATGTGTGCGTCCACGAATCTGAAATGGCCCGACGCACTGCCATTAGTTCTGATGATAATTAGAAACACATCGGACAGGAAAACAGGACAGTCACTGCATGAGATCCTCATGGGCAGAGCGATGAGGTTGCCACCGGTTCCTAGCTATGCTCTCGTGAACATGACAGATGATATGGTGTTGGACTAATGCAAAGGTCTGGCTGATGCAATTTGCTCTTTCTCCTACCAGGTGGAAGCCACCACACTGCAACCATCTCTGCAACCGTCTCAAGATCATAGCCACAACCTGAGAGCGGGTGATTGGGTTGTGATCTGAAAGCACGTGAGGAAGACGTTTATGGAGCCTCGGTGGAAAGGTCCTTACCAAATAGTGCTGATCACTACTACAGCTGTGAAGTGTGCTCGAGTTTTGAACTGGATCCATGCCAGCCATACTCAGAAAGTACTGTGTCCATTGGACAATGAAGAGGAGTTGTTGAGAGTACCAACAACTTCCAGACCAACTCCAGAATTGGAGAGGGGAGAAGGAGAAACAGACACTGAATCTGAGCAAACTGAAGCCAGTACAAACACTCCTGTGAGAGAAAAAGAAGAGTGACAGTGAGTCAACCTCAACTGAGGTAGCAGGAGAGTCTACTCACGGGAGGGCTCTCACAGAAGCAGACTGTCTTGAAAGACAAACAGAGCAAATGACCGATCCTGAAGGGGAAGGAGTTGAGGCGGATCAAAGCCAAAGAGATCTGACGCCTCCTAAACCAGTTGCAGGTACATCAAGAGAAAATCCTGCAGAACAAAGAGAAATTACAAGTCGGACACTGAAAAGAGCATTGAGAAAAGGTCAACTGAAAGGAGATAAGTGGTCGAAGTCACATGCAAAGAGAAAAGAAGCAATTACATTGACAATAATTGCGGAAGAAGTAGACACCACAAGGCAAGAAGACTCTAGTGATGGAGAGTTAAATGGAGATCGAAGATTGAAAATAAAGAGAATTGCAAGTCAAAAGTACGCATGTCCTGAATGGGCGTATGCAACGACACGTGAATGGCAGGGTGAATTTTTGTCTTTTTGTTTTGATCGAGACATTCCAGGTTAATATATTGGCACTTGAAGAAGATAAATGAACTGAACTTTGCAGACTGTGAATCTAAGAAAAGTGCAAAAGAGACTATTGAAAGTAATTGGAAAATATTTTTGATAACCTAATGTGACAAGCTGCTTAACTGATTTTGACAAGCCACCTATTTTTGACAAAGGGTCCTGGAAGAAAGACTGAAAGCCATAAATAATTGCTAAAGAAGTATGAAGGTTTTTTTATTTTTGCTGCATAGTTATAATTTTTCTCTTCTACTTTCTGATTCCTTACAGATCATGAGTAACTTTAGCCAACAAGGTAGGAAGACTAGGTGCCGTAGATACATGGGTATTGATTTGGCGATTGTATGCATGATAGTGTGTCTGATGTTGATTGTGAGCATTACTTTTCTTGACAAGCCTGTGTCCAACCATACCTCAGCATTAGAGACAACTACTACACTCACAGAGGTAGATTTAGGTTAGATGAGAAATATTTGCACGTAGATAGTACCCAGGGAGAACTTTCTTCTAATGTTTTCTACTGATTACTGTGTGAGTATGTTGAGATGATGGATGTGAGAGATTGTTATGTCTGCACGCAGATTCCTTCATCAGTGGAAAAAGAAGTTACTTATCATAGATGCCCCTTACTTATGGAAAAAGTTGTAGTCTGTTACTAACAAGATTCTATATCCAGGAGTACATTCAGTACATTCTACTCTAATCATGATGTTGTGTTTTCGTTTGTCCCTGTAATTAAGTACCTGAGTAGAGTAGCTAAGGAAAACACTATAGAGTTAGTAAGAGGATTCTTTGAACCTACATTGACATTTGGCACAGCTTATGTACACCGCAACAATCTGACATGCTTGCTTACACGTATAGAAAATAGTTTTTTTTTAGATCAGACAGGTAATAGAAGAATAGCTTCAAAGGAGAAATTAGAAAAGGGCTTAGAGAAAAGGACATTTAGAAATTATCATGCATTTAGTGACATAAAGACCCAAGGAAGCTTAGCTTTAAACGCACAGCACGTAGGACAGCTTTGTGTATATAGGCCTAAATCTAGAACTGATACGTTGTTTGTGGCAGCGAGTGAATGTAGACATGTGTTTTTGTTTCAGAGTAAACGGACGTTCAAGTTGAATGGACAAGATCCAGCGATTCCAGGACTTTATTTCATCTGTGAACCAAACGTGTATTACCATATTCCTAGAGGATGGTATGGCACATGTCACTTGGTGATAGTTTTCCCAAAGATTTATCAACTTGAGAACCTGAGTAAATTATCTAAAATGACTGAAATACATCATGTTAGACAAAAGGGAGAATCGTATTCTGGCATAGTTGGAGATATATTTGGAGCAATAATTCCTTCAGTGGTAGTTTTTTTTAATACTTTGAAAATTCGAAAGTTGTCTACTATTGTGGATAACATGCTGACAAATCTTTCAGGAGCCATGATCCTGATGGATACAGAAATGGCTGAAAGAACCAGGAGTTTGGGAAAATGTTAGCAAAAGATTTGATTCAGTGGGAAATTGGCTTGGCAACCTAGGTAAAGGGATAATATTAAAAATAATTAAAGGGATATTGATTATTGTGATTTGCATAATTGGAGCATGGGGAATATGTAAATTGTATTATGTGATTAAATGAAAGAAGTTAAAAAATGATCAGAGGAGGGAAAAAATTTAAATGGGGAAATTATTCAGGGAAAATTCGAAAAGGGAATGAAGAAATAAAAGTTATAAGGAGGACAAATTTTAGGGGTAGCAAACATTTGTGTGGGGAGATGTAAGTGTGATGACATATTTAGTCATCAGAGGAGGGATTGTGAACGCTGAATTTGACTAATAAATATTCATGTATTTTGAATTATGGATCTGCCTAGAATTTGACTTAATATAGAAATTATGTGTGACTTGGTAGATGTGCCCACTTGAGTGGCTGTCATTAATCACGAAGTGTCCTTATTAAATGCATATTAATGTTAAGTGAAATGTTAAGTGAAATGTTTTACTTAGAAACTGTAATAATGTGTTATACTAATGAATTTGTATTATGTATCTGCTTTATAATTATAGGCCTTAAGATAGCGGGGTTTTGGGCCTCATTTGCACAGCCTCATGTTAAGCTGCATGGTTCAGATAATACCGTGAGAAATTTACGCTTGAAGAAATTAATACGCATATTGTTTTCACTGTGTTGACCAAATGCTAGCAGATGTCTGTTAACTTTTCATGAGAACCGCTTGCTAGAATGTCTTGTGCTAGTAGAAGAAACTTTGTATAGTTTAGTGTGTGAGGAAGCGATATTCCCAGGAGCTAACAATGGATTAACTGACTGGAGTACAGATGGATACAAAAACTGTTACCTGACGAGCCTGGCGATGGGAACAGGAGAGGAGGAGCCAATCATCGACATGTACTGTTTAGCTATGTTTTAGATTTCAATTTCTAATTCTATTGGACTAATTGCAAACGTACGATTCTTTGACAAATGGCAAAGTGGGAAGTGTTTTAAACGATTTTAACTTAGTCCGACTGCACATAGGAGAAGGGGCCACTTTTCGATCATTTTCATTTGTGTGCTCATCCTATTATGTTTAGAGCTGAACGGTTCCTGATGACTTAATTCTATCTTTAACTTTATCGCTTAAACTTCTGATGCTGAATGCTGATCCCTTAGACATTGCTTTCAAATGGCTTGGATAGCTTTGAGTACTCATTTCTGAACCATTCCCTTTCATGGTGCGTTGCCGATGCTGACCGAACAGATGTCTAACTAATGAAGATAATCGCAAATTGCTGATCCATACTGAAGTGAGGTATAACAAAATGCTATTGTTCTTGTTGTAATTTTGGTGGTCATTCCAACCCTGGTGGTCGGTGTTAAAGAGGCGGTAAAACTGCCAACAGGCCGGCATTAAAAAAAATGGAATCACAACCATGGCGGAAACCGCCAACATAGACAGCCACTTTAACACTCTGACCGCCACGGCGGTACAAACAAACACCGCGGCGGTAACCGCCAACAGACAGGCGGAAGACAATGTACTGCCCACAGTATTACAACAGGCCAATCTGCCACCTTTTCCGGGGCGGATTCACCGTGAACAAAAACACGGCGGAAACAGGAATTGGAAGGGAAAACGCTCACCTCTACACACCCCACGAGGAACCAGGACGCCATGGAACCGGAACTCCAGATTCTCCCTGCCTTTGTCTTCCTGCTCCTCTACCAGGAGCACGAACGCCGGCGGCGACGACCACGGTGAGTACTTCACCTACGACACAGGGGAGGAGGGAGGGAAAAAAGAGTGACACACACACTCAACACTCCCACTCCCACACTCACCCACAACAACACACACACTAATACATGTTGATACATTACAGTTACACCCCCAACCCCCCCGGAAGAATGCAAAGACAAAAGGAAATGATTTGAACATTTGTAATCTATTAAAATCCAGTACTCAGAAATATATATACACTATAAACAAATATATACACCAAGAATACAAGTCCAGGTATTGCACCATTAAAGTCCGTGGACCACTGGGCCCAAAATGCATGGGCGACACCCACACTCAATACCTGATCAAACCGGAAAGAACACTGCAGGGGCATCAGACAGAAATACAACAGGCACCTCAGGGGGAAGGGAAGGGGGGGCACCTTAGCCGTATGAGTGCACAATGCCAGATCCACAAGGGGGGTCCATGCCTACTGCTGTATCCTGGGGAGTGCAAAGCCACAGTCTCTCAATTCTCTCCAGTGGGTGGGTTGCCCACTACTGTATCCTGGGGAGTGCAAAGCCACAGTCTCACAAGTCTTTTCAGTGGGTGGTTTGCCCACTGCTTTATCCTGGGGAGTGCAAAGCCAGTCTCATAAGTCTTTTCAGTGGGTGCTTTGCCCACGGCTTTATCATGGGGAGTGCAAAGCCACAGTCTCACAAGTCTTTTCAGTGGGTGGTTTGCCCACTGCTTTATCCTGGGGAGTGCAAAGCCACAGTCTCACAAGTCTTTTCAGTGGGTGGTTTGCCCACTGCTTTATCCTGGGGAGTGCAAAGCCACAGTCTCTCAAGTGGATAACAGCCTCCACTGGTTCTGGGGGGGGGGGGGGGGGGGGGGTTTGTGCCCAGAGTGCTTTATCCTGTCAAAGACGGAGGTAGTGGATGTGAATCTCCACTGGTTCTGGAGGAGGCCTTGTGCCCAGAGTGTTTCATCCTGCCAAGGACAGAGGTATTGGATGTGAATCTCCGCTGGTTCTGGAGGGGGCTTTGTGCCCAGAGTGCTTCATCCTGCCAAGGACAGAGGTAGTGGATGATATTCTCCGCTAGTTCTGGAGGGGGCTTTGTGCCCAGAGTGCTTCATCCTGCCAAGGACAGAGGTAGTGGATGTGAATCTCTGCTGGTTCCGTGAGGGGGCTTTGTGCCCAGAGTGCTTCATCCTGCCAAGGACAGAGGTAGTGGATGTGAATCTCCACTGGTTCTGGAGGGGGCTTTGTGCCCAGAGTGCTTCATCCTGCCAAGGACAGAGGTAGTGGATGAGATTCTCCACTGGTTCTGGAGGGGGCTTTGTGCCCAGAGTGCTTCATCCTGCCAAGGACAGAGGTAGTGGATGAGATTCTCCACTGGTTCTGGAGGGGGCTTTGTGCCCAGAGTGCTTCATCCTGCCAGGGACAGAGGTAGTGGATGTGAATCTCCACTGGTTCTGGAGGGGGCTTGTGCCCAGAGTGCTTCATCCTGCCAAGGACTGAGGTAGTGGATGTAACTCTCCACAGGTTCTGGAGGGGGCTTTGTGCCCAGAGTGCTTCATCCTGCTCGTGGCGGCCTCAGTAGCGTCGGAGCTTTCGCTGCTCATTGGCCTGCGGTGCTGGTGGCAGCGGTGTCCTGTGAAGCGGTGCTGGTGGTGGCGGTGTCCTTGGCAGAGGTGCTGGTGGCGGTGGTCTCCTTGGCAGCGTTGCTGGTGGCGGGGTGTCCTGTGAAGCGGTGCTGGTGGCGGCAGTGTCCTTGGCAGCGGTGCTGGCGGCAGCGGTGTCCTTGGCAGCGGTGCTGGTGGCGGCGGTATCCTTGGCAGCGGTGCTGGTGGCGGCGGTGTCCTGTGAAGCAATGCTGGTGGCGGCAGTGACCTTGGCAGCGGTGCTGGTGGCGGCGATGTCCTTGGCAGCAGTGCTGGTGGCGGTGATGTCCTGTGAAGCTGTGCTGGTGGCGGCGGTGTCTTGTGAAGCGGTGATGGTGGCGGCGGTGTCCTTGGCAGCGGTGCTGGTTGCAGCGGTGTCCTTGGCAGCAGTGCTGGTGGCGGTCTTGTCCGCAGTGCAGGTTTGCGGCGACTTGCCTTTCTTTCTGTGCCCCTTCCCCACCTTGGATGGTGGCGCAGCTGTCTTCCCACTCCCAACTGTACTCCTGGGAGAGCCTTTGGTGGCAAATGTTTTGCCTTTCTCCTGCCAGGCAGTGGCCAACTTTTTATGCTTCTGGTGTGGGGGACTGTCCGTGGTCTGGCTCCTTGGCACACTGACTGCCCTGCTGCTTGGCGCACTCCAGAAGCCAGTTACTGCTGGCACTACTGATGTGGTGGCTGAGGTGCTGAGTTGGGACCTGGAAAGGTGGGCCATAGGGGACTGAAGGGGTGGGGGAGGTGAGGGGAAAAGGTCAAGGTTGGACAGGAAAAGTTTTTGGGACACACTGGGACGGTAGATGAAGGGGCTTTGGGAGTGGAGGAAGAGGTAGTGGTTGTAGGAGGTGATCGTTTGCTGACTTTGGGTGAAGGTGCATGGGCTGGAGGCTGTCGTGAGGTGGATGGCTATTGGGTGGGTGTGTGGCTGCGTTTGTGTACCTTGGGAGGTGGGCTCACAGACACACTGGGAGAGGACACAGGGGATGTGTGAATGGTAGTGGGGGTGGTGAGTGCACGTGAGCGGGGTGTGGTGATGGGTGTGCTGGTGATAGACGTAGTGGCTGAAGATGTATTGCATGCAGATGTGAGTGGAGATGAGACAGGGAGGGAGGAGGGAGACGAGCAGGAGGGGGACACAGTAGAGTCAGTGGATGTTGGTATGTGTGCATGGGTATGATGCTTGTGTGAGTGCCTGTGGGATGTGTGGTGCTTATGTTTGCCAGAGCTTCCCTTGTGTGTTGAGGTGTGTGCATGCTGGTCTGAGGGTGTGCTTGGGATAGGCGGAGGTACAGGTGTTTGGGTCTGGGTGGAGGAAGTTGGAGGGGGAGGCTGGAAACAGGGACAATGGCTGCCATCAGTGCTGAGGCCAGAGTCTGAAAAGCTCGCTGTTGGGATGCCTGACCAGAATGAATGCCCTCCAGGTATGCATTGGTCTGTTGCAACTGCCTCTCTAGACCCTGGATGGCATTCAAAATGGTTGACTGCCCAACAGTGAGGGATCTGAGGAGGTCAATGGCCTCCTCACTGAGGGCAGCAGGGCTGACAGGGGCAGGGGCTGAGGTGCCTGGGGTGAAGAAGATGCCCACCCTCCTGGGTGAGCGGCCACGGGGCACACGCTGAGGGGCTGCTGGGAGGGCGGTGCTGGTAGGGGGGGTGGCGGCTGTCCCTGTAGATGTGGGGGCACAGAGGGGCACGCCACCGCGAGGGAGCTCCCATCAGAGGAGGAGTCCGTGTCGCTGGTCTCAGCTCCTGTCCCCGCAGTGGAGCTCCCCTCGCCCTCCGTTCCACTGGTGGCTTCAGACTCTCTTGTGATGCCCTCCAGGGCCATGTGGGATGCAGCTTCCTCCTGCTCCGGTGCAACTGCTCCTCCGCCTGATGATGCTAATGCACACAAGAGCAGGGAGACCACGAAAGGGAGGGAAGACAGAAGAAAGACATGTTCAGTGCATGCAATACCGCTACCGTTGGCGGACACTACAGACACAGAAGCCCCCTGGGACTACACCGTGCACTTTGAGTTCCCTAATTAATCACAGGGACATGGGTTACAAGGCCTATGCCCGATTGCTGCACACATGGAAGTCACAGGAGCCTGACTAGGTGTAGTTGGCTCTGAACACAGGTGGGGTGGGGTGCCACGTGGCCTGCCTTACGAAGTGACCTTGCCTACTAAACTCGCCCTGGCCTAGGGGAACCCACAGCCCACCTCCCCCACCCGGACACCTCCAATGCGCGCTGAATCAGCTGAATGAGAATGTACTCACCCCCTTGTGGCTGCTGTGATGCCCTCAAGCGCCCATCCAACTCCAGATACGCCACCGCCAGGATCCGGAACATCAGGGGGGTCATGGTGTGACGGGCACCCCTCCCACATTGGGAGGCCATCCCCACTGGGCCTCTGCCGTCTTCTTGCTCCAGCGGCGAATGCCCTCCCATCTTTTACTGCAGTGGGTGCTCTGTCTGTGGTGGACCCCAGGGTCCGGACTTCCTTGGCGATGGCACGCCAAATATCCTTCTTCTGGTGGGCGCTGACGTACAGGAATAGTACAGGGGAAAAGGAGAAGATATAACCGTCCACACCATCACAGTCATTGTCCTGCATCCCTACCCTTGCCATGACGCACATCCACTCACCGTCGTTTCATGTACGCCTCATCCTCCCCCCCATCTTCCATCCACACCACTCCACACAGGCATTGCCCATACAACATGCTCACAGTGTACTTACCTGTTTGTCTGGAGGACCGTACAGTAGCGTGTACTGGGGTAGGACCCCATCCACTAGTTTCTCCAACTCCTCCGTGCTGAAGGCAGGGGCCCTTTCCCCAGACACATGAGCCATTGTCTCTTCCAGACTGAGGTCACAGCAGCACTTGCAGTGTAGTTCCTCTCCTGTCGAAGATCAGGTATCAAGTGAGTGAACAGAGAGAAAATGGATGTCACGTCCGCGGCGGTGTGTACCGTCACCGCCGGCGTACATCGTCATTGGCTCCTGGAACCCATAGGGTCCAATGTTAATCAGTGCAGGTTTGCACCGCGGTCTTCGACCGCCTACCGCAACGGTGTACAACGCCAGTGCATTTATCTTGTATCCCCTTGTCCCACATTACAGGTCAGGCAGCCGCCATTTCAGGGGGCCACATGGCATTAATTTTAAATGTGTCACACATATCTAGGCCTTGCATACACACTAAGACAGGCACATAGCGGATTTACAAAATTGTGTAATAAAGTTGTGTTTTCGTACCTCATTGTTGGCTGACGCTCTGCTCGCTGTTCTCCTCCATAGAGCACGTCCGCTGGGGCAGGTGAGGAGATGGCAGCATCCTCCGGTGTACAGACCGCTGGTGGACCTGTCGACAATGGATGAGCGACATGTAATTGTCACCTACAGACTGGACCATGCCACAATCCAGGAACTGTGTGCCCAGTTGGAGCCAGACCTGATGTCAGCTATCTGCCATCCCACAGGAATCCCCCCTCTAGTTCAGGTCCTGTCAGTACTCCATTTCCTGGCAAGCGGGTCTTTTCAAACAACAGTGGCCATAGCATCAGGGATGTCCCAGCCAATGTTCTCCAACATGTTGTCCAGAGTGTTGTCTGCCCTGCTGAAACACTTGTGCAGCTACTTCGTGTTCCCTCAGGTGGGGGATTTCCCTACAGTGAATGCCCTGGGACATATCCCCAACATCATAAGTGCCATTGATGGGACACATGTGGCCTTGGTACCCCCCCCCCCGCAGGAGTGAACAGGTGTACAGAAACTGGAAGAGCTACCATTCTATGAATGTGCAGATGGTGTGTTTGGCAGACATTCTGAGGAATAGCAGCATCCCTTATGTGATGGGGCAACTCCAGAGACACCATGTGTGGGTATTAGGTGAGGACAAGGACCCTATACAGTGTGACTAGGTGTCTGGGGAGATCCCTAAGAGTTAGTGTGTGTCTAACAGATTTCCCTCGACATTTGCAGGTGACTCTGGTTACCCCAACCTGTCATGGCTACTGACCCCAGTGAGGAATCCCAGTACAAGGGCAGAGGAACGCTACAATGAGGCCCATGGGCGAACTAGGAGGGTTATAGAAAGGACCTTCGGCCTCCTGAAGGCCAGGTTCAGGTGCCTCCATATGACAGGTGGTTCCCTATTCTACTCACCAAAGAAGGTGTGCCAGATCATCGTGGCCTGCTGTATGCTTCACAACTTGGCTTTGCGACAACAGGTGCCTTTTCTGCAGGAGGATGGTTCAGATGGAGGTCTTGTGGCAGCTGTGGAGCCTGTGGACAGTGAAGAGGAGGAAGCAGAAAAACAGGATATCGACAACAGAAACACGGTTATTCATCAATACTTCCAGTGAGACACAGGTAAGAAGACATCACTGCCTGCTACATCTGATACCCTTGTTCTACCTCTCATCTGTCTGTCACTTTCACCCAGTGTATGGACCCTGAGTTGTCACTTTCCCTTTCAATTTCACAGATGTGGGTCCCACTGTGTGTCATCTGCTTTATTTCCTCATGGACTAGAGCTGTGTGACATAGGTATGTTGACAATACAATGGATATAGCAGTCTTCCACAGTAATTCCAAATACACATTTTCGAAAGCACAGACTGACTCCAGATTGTTTTGTGATTTAAGGGTGTTTATTTAAGTGCTAAATAGTGGAGGGTGTTGTAAAATGGTCAGGGTTAATGGTGGAGGAATGTCCATGGCAGGGTCCAGTCTATTAGTCTCACAGGTGCATTGTCCAAAGGGGCATAGGAAGTGGAGCTGGGTCAGTTTAAGGATGGACAGGGTGACAAAGTGGGACAGAAGGATGACAATCAGGGTGATCTCATTTTTTGGCAGGGGTCTCAGCATTGTTCTCTGTCTTTGTCCTGGATCTCAGGGACTATTTGCGGGGTGGTTCCCCATCTGCAGGAGGTGGGGTGCTGGTGTTGTGGTCCTGTGGCGGTGCCTCCTGTCCACTAGCGCCGGCGGAGGTGGTGGGCAGTTCATCGTCCAGGCTAGTGTCAGGGGCCCCTTGTTGTGCCACAGTGTCCCTCCCTGTGTTGACGAGTTCCTTCAGCACCCCTACAATGGTGAAATAATGGTTATTTTGTGATTATTTTTTATATTGAGTGATGACTAATTTAGAATCCACCATGTTTGGTTTCCATTTAATGCTCCAAGTGATTTAGAACGTGTATTTCTAAATTGTGTGTAGTATTTTTTTGTCATGTCACTGAACAGTAAATCTATTTAGGGGTGTTTGGGGCCCCCCTCTCTGAGCCTTAATACGTCCTGGGGACCACATCCCCCAGGACCACACCTTAAAAGAAAGGGAAGGGGGGCTAAGCGGCCCTCCTCCCCAAGCCTTGTTAGGTCCTAGGGACCCCCATTTCCCAGGGCCATTACGACAATCAAAGGGAAGGGGGGCGGCATGGCTCCTCTCTCTGAGCCTTGTTAGGCCCTGAGGACCCTATCACCCAAAGCCACTTAAAAAAGAAATGCGGGGCATATGGCTCCCTATGTAAGCCTTGTTAGTCTCTGGGGACCCCATCCCCTGGGCCGGTAGTAAAAATAAAGGGGAGGGGAAACTGTGGCCCTCCAACCATTATTGTCCCTAAAGGAACCCATCACCTGGGGACCCCATTAATAAAGTGGGTGCCCAGGTTACCACCCCAGGTACCAACCAACAATGAGCCCTAGTGGGAGCCCCAGGACCCCTGTAGCCACATGCAAAGGGAGCTGGCATTGCTTCAGCACGGAGGAAGCGGCTGTTGCGTGGTTCCTATTATGATAACAGGACTGCACTTGTAGGATGGCAAAAATCCAGAATGTGGGAGACGCAGTCCTTCTTCACAACAGAAAATGTAGACCCAATTCCTGGCTTGCTTGCAGTGCCTCACCTGAACCCTTAACCTAAGAGGGAGAAGGTGATTTGTGGCAACCTGAAACATGACACTCTGACTCTTCAGGGTAGATTGTAGATTGGAATAAAGTGGAGTGGAGTAAAGAGTAGTAGCGTATGGTACAGTGTAGTAAAGTGTTATATAGTGTAGTGGCATGGTGTTTCATTAGTGGAGTCAAGTATTGTAGACTAGAGCAGCGAGTTGTACATTGGAATGTCATGTCGAACAATAGAATAGGGTGTTGTAGACTGTTATAGAGTGCAGTAGAATGTTTTAGAGTGAAGTAGGGTGAAGTAGAGTGCCATAGAGTGGAGTATCATCAGGTGGGTTGTCATAGAGTACAGTGGAGGAGAGTGTCACAGAATGGAGTGTCTTGTCATATAGTAAAGTGGTGTATCGTAGAGAGAAGTTAAATGACATGTCGTTGCTTGCCATACAGTGTAGGACAGTGGCGTAGATTGGATGGGCATAGAGTGGTGTCATAGAATCGCATAGAGTGTAGTACAGTGGTGTAGAGTGCAGTTACATGCAGTGGAGTAGAGTATCGGACAGCGGAGGGGCAAAGAGTGGAGTATAGGACAGTGGTGTAGAGCGTAATAAAGTGTAGTAGAGTGGAGTATAGTGGAATACACTGGAGTGGGGTAGTGTAGAGTGAAGTAAAGTGTCATAGAGTGGAATGGTGTATCATAGACTGTAGTGACGTGGAGTGCAGTAGATTGGAGTGGCATAGAATACAGTTGAGTAAATTGTCATAAACTGGAGTACTGTGTTGTACAGTAGAGTGTAGTGGGATATAGTGCAGTATTTGAAAGTGATGTACACTACAATGGAGTAGAGTGACATACAGTCTAGTTGATTTTTGAAGAGTGGAGTAGTGTACAGTACTGTACCATGTTGTAAAGTGTGGTAGAGTGGCTTGGCATAAAGTTTTTATAGAGTACAATGGCACTGTGGAGTGGAGTGAAATAAAGTGAGATGCAGTGGCATACAAAGAATTGTGTACAGTTTTGTATAGTGGACTAGGGTATCATAGATTAGAGTGGAGTAGAATGCTGTAGAGTTGCGTACAGTATAGTACAATTTTGTACAGTATAGAGAAGGGGTATAGACAGGAGTTAAGTGTAGGAGAGTGGCGTACAGCATAGAGTTTTGTAGAGTGGGGCTGCATAGTGTACAGTAGTGTGCAAAACAGTGGAGCTGCGTAAAGTGGAAGGTTGTATAGTAGTGTAGAGTAAGGTAAAGTATTGTAGAGTGGAGTAGAGTCAAGTAGAGCGGTGCAACATAGTGTACAGTAAAGTTCAATAGAATGTATTGGTGTGTTGTAGAGTAGAGTGGCATGGAGTAGAGTGTACTAGCTTAGTTTAGGTACTAAACTGTTATAAACTGGAGTGGGGTCTCCTACAGTAGTGTGCAGTGATGTGTGATATAGATAAGTGTTGTATAGTGGAATAGAGTGTTGTTCACTAGAGCGTATGGGCTTAGAGAAGAGCATAGAGTTGGACAGTGGAGTGTACGGGGATAGAGTGGAGTAGAATGTTGTGGAGTGCTATGAAGTGTGGTAGAATTTTATAGAATGGAGGAGAGTATCATACAATGGAGCTGCATGGAGTAGAGTGGCGTACACTGTAGTGGATTAGAGTGGATTACCTTAAAGTGGAGTAGCATACAGTGGAATAACGTACAGTGGAATACTGTACAGTGGAGTGTCGAAGAGTGGAGTGGCACAGAGTGGAATCGAGTAGAGTAGCATTGTGTAGAGTGGAGTGGTGTAGAGTGGGGCACGATAAGTGGAGTCACGTAGAGTGGGGTGGCATACATTGAAGTGAAATATCGTAGAGTTGAGGAAACTGTTATAATTGGACTGGCTTTTCATACATTAGAGTGGATTGCTGTGTTGTACAGTGTTGGAAACTGTCTCAGAGTGGAGTAGAGTGTTGTGCAATAGTGTACCAGCATGGAGCTGAGTGTACAGGGATAAAGTAAAAGTGGAGTCTAATAAAGTGGCATAGAGTGTAGTAGAGGGGAGTTACATAAAGTGGAAGAGAGTACACTGGAGTGGTGTAGGGTAGCACACAGTGGAGTAGCATCAAATGGAATAGTGTAGAGCAGGGTCTTCAACATTTTTCATAATGCTCCCCCAGTGAAAAAAGTCATTGCCCCCCCTCAGAATTTTTCACAATTATCCTATTGAGTTGGAAATGTTCAAATATATCTAGACTTGTTTTAACATTGCAGTTAAGTTCTGTTACCGTTTTAAAAAATCAATCAAAAATATGATTGCCAAACATTATATTATAGTCAGGCAGGCCGGCCTTACTAACATGTAAAAGTATCCAAAGTGTGATTATTAGAGGTGGGAGGGGAGGTTGAAGAGTATTTGGATGTTTGGAGTTTCTTCCTTTTTGGCACATACTCCCAGCTTGGATATAAATGACAACTCTTGTTAGTGAGGGCCCATTACAAGAGCAGTTTACTTCTGCTAATTCTTTTCAGCTTAAAATGAAACCCTGTTTTCAGCATATTGCTTCTCTTGTTCAGAGCCTGGCGCCCCCGGGATCATTTGAGGCCCCCCTAAAGGGGCCCAACCCCCTGTTTGAAGACCCCTGGTGTACAGTGCTGTAGAGTAGACTGCATTGGTATACAGTGGAGTGGAGTTGCAGTGTAGTATGTACAGTGGAGTGGCATTAGGGGCATATTACAAGCCCCTTGTGCCTCCCTGCGCCACCCTAGCCTCATTTTTTATGCGAAGGAGGCATTGCATCACTTTGTAATCCCTTGTGCCTCATTATACCTGCGCCAGGTATAATGTATACAGGGGGGGGGCATTCCCACGCAGAGAGGCCCAAATAAATGGAGCAGAGAAATTTACTGCACCATTTTCCCATCATTTTTAATGCCTGCTCAGGGCAGGTGTGTAGGAAAGTACCATCTTCGCTGGCATGTTACCCCCATATTTCACTGTATATATGTTGTTTTAGTCTATGTGTCACTGGGACCCTGCCAGGCAGGGCCCCAGTGCTCATAAGTATGTGCCCTGTATGTGTTCCCTGTGTGATGCCTAACTGTCTCACTGAGGCTCTGCTAACCAGAACCTCAGTGGTTATGCTCTCTCTGCTTTCCAAATTTGTCACTAACAGGCTAGACGCACTCACAGAATAAGCTATGGGTTTCCCTGTGCTTTGCTGGACTAGCACCATTATTTTTGTGGTAACGTGTGTCATGGTGCGCTGTCTAATAAATACAGTGCCCCCATGGTGACGTTATGGGAGCGCAGGGTGACGCAAGAAAAGAGCCGTATTATAGCTGATGCGCCACTTGCTTGTAAATAGGCCCCTAAGTGTAATAGCATATAGTGTAGTAGCGTACAGTGAAGGGGCTTATGCTCAAGTGACGTATTGTGCGGTGGGGTAGAATGTAATAACATACAGGAGTAGCGCACAGTAGAGCTGGGTAGAGTGGAATACCATAAAGTAGAGGCTCAAAGATTGATGATGCATACAGTGTAATAGCATGGGGCGAAGTGGTGTGCAGTGGAATAGCCTAGAGTGAAGTACAGTTGAGTGTCACAGAGTAGAATAGGGTAGAGTAGAATAGTGTAAAATGGACTGGAGTACAGTGGAGTGGTGTAGACTAGAGTAGTGTACAGTGAAGTAGGTTAGAGTGAAACATCATATAGTAGAGTGGCGTGGAGGGGAATGGTGTCCAATGGACTAGCATAGAATGGAGTGGCATAAAGTGGAGTAGCATATATTAGAGTGGCAGACAGTGGAACAGCTTAGAGTGGATTGTTGTACAGTAGAGTGGCGTAGACTTGAATTGCGAATAGTGGAGTAGTGTACAGTGCAGTGGCATACTGTGAAGTGGTGTAGGCTGGAGTGGCATACACTGAAATGGGGTAAAGTGCAATGGCATGCAGTGGAGTGGTGTACAGTTGAGTGGCATCCAATGGAATAGCATAGAGTGGAGAGGCGTAGAGAGGAGTTGCGTACACTGGAGCGGTGTAAAATGGATTAGCATACAGTGGAGTGACATACAGTGGATTAGCACAGAGGGGAGTGGCACACAGTAGGATGGCATACAGTGGATTAGCATTTACTGGAGTAGCATATAGCGGAGAGACAAACAGTGAAGTGGTGTACACTGAAGAGGTATAGAGTGGAGTTGTATGCAGTGTAATAGCATAGAGTAGGCTGGTGTAGAGTGGAGTTGTGTACAGTGTAATAGCGTAGAGTGGACTGGCATACAGCAGAGTGTTGTACAGTTGAGTGGTGTAAAGTGTAATAGTGTATAGTAGAGTAGTGTACAGTAGAGTGGAATATGATGGAGTGGTGTAGACTGGAGTGGCGTACAGTGGTGTGGGGTAGAGTGTAATAGCATACAGTGGATTGGCATACATTGCATTAGGGTCCAATTGAATAGCATAGAATGAAGTGGTATACAGTGGAGGGCTGTACACTGGAGAGGCCCAGAGTTGAGTAGCACACAGTGAAGTGGCATACAGTGGAGTGGCGTACAGTAGAGTGTTGTAGATTGGAATGGCATACAATGGAATAGGCTAGGGTGGAGTGGCATACAGTAGAATGGCATAGAGTGGAATAACGTATAACTTTGTACCCGTTTGACAAATGTGCATGAAACTTTGCAAACCTGCTGCCCCCATTTCATTTTGGGAGGACTGAAAGTTTCACAGCATGTTGTCAAGGGGGGTAAAGAAAAAAGGAGGGGTCCCAAATGGCCTTCAAACGCAATGTAATTTCTAAAAACATTTGCATTTCACATAGCACAAAGAACGTCAGTTGGAATTTTTATGAAATTTAGCAGTAATACATATGGAAGGGGGAAAAGATGATTCTGCGGGGTACTGCAGGTAAGTAAATAAAGTAAATGTTAAGTTATAAGGTTTTTCAACTTAGATATATTTTGTAGCACTATACTACTAAAAGTAGCAAAGAAGTCATAAAAGTAAACTGGACTGCATTTGTAAGGTTTCAGATCTACTACATGAACAACTGAAAGGCCCATTTATGGTAGCATGCTAATGGAAACCTGTAAACAAATACATAAGATATAGAACACATCTTAATTTACATATGTTTTCTTTGCATGCTTTCTGGCTCACAAAATAAAACTGCCCCGACAAGCCAAACAAAACACATCTTTCTTATGCACCCCTGTGCAACAAAATTGAAAATTGCCCTAGCAGTGAGCCACACGAAGTACTACTGGGAGAACATGGTAAAAGGCTAGTAGCAAAAAAATAATATCTACATTTTTATAACAATACTTATGATTGCCTTTCATTAACTTTGGCCTTCATGTGTAACACAATCCTAAAAGTAGCATGAAATTCCAAAGAATAAACTAGACTGCATATGTAATCTTCAGATTTACCACATGAACAATTAATTATTTTTTTATGGCTACATAATTATATAAACCAATAATCGAATACACAATAAATACAATAGATAAAAAGAAAGAAATAACATCAAATCTGATTGCCACTCTGTAGTTATAGTGTTCCTAAAGTTAGGAATTCCTTGAATATTACCTCCCTAATACCTTTCCACTCGTTTGACGAATCACCTTAAAACTTTCCTGACCTCTAGCATTTTCTACATTTTGAGTTGATGTAAATATTTGTGGTGAATCTTTAAGGCATACCAAGATAAATGGGGGGTTCCAAAACTCATTTTTCCACCAATGCATTTTCCATAAACTATTGCATGACGTAGCACGAAAATGGCTGAATTGAATTACATGAAATTTGGTAGTATTATACATTAAGGTGCAGAGATGATGCTTCTGGGTACTGCAGTTAAGTAGAGTAAGTATTGTTTGCACATCATGTCCCCAGATGATCTCCCTCCTTGAATCCACTACTCTGCCACCTCTTGTTCAGGAGCCCACCACATACTCCCTAGCCCCATCCTTACACACTTGACCCCCTTACCCTCTTGTGCAACACCTCCTCTCTTCCCCCAGCCAACACTCGCTTCGTGGACACACAGTGAGCCTGCCTCCCGACTTATCATTGCACCTCTCCTATACTGTATCCAACTTACTATCTGCTCTCCAGACTGGCAGTTCACCTTCTTAGTCTCAGAACCCACTCCCCTCTCTCCGGTTTTAGTGCCACAGTTCTCATACCCCCCCTCCTTTTTTATATATAGTCTCACATTGCTGGAGACTATGCTATTGATAGCACCACCAGAACAACACTTTGATATGATATTTCCTATGGCATCTGTTTGTTTGAGAATGTCTGTCTATTGCTCATATTCAAGAACAGTGTGTGACTGGGGTGACCAGTGCTAGTTGAAACTGTAAAAGAAACATCATCTTTTTGCCTTGACATCTCAGGCCTCCATACCTCCAATGTAATTTTTTCCCCTTCCTCTCCTTTTCCATTTATTTTCGCCACCCTCTGCAGTGTCCCGAGAGCAGCTTCCGTTTTTCCTGCTATGATCTGCCAACGGGCTGACTCCGCAAACCACCTATAGGAGAACATGGAAAACAGAGTATTTAAGCTCAAAACATTACGTATGTGTGATTTGCTGCCATTTGAAAGCCTCAATGTTAACATGTATAAACTGTCTGAGAGGGATATTACTCCAGTGGCAGTGTGAGCTCATCTGCGTTACATACACTATTTGTTGTGTGATAAGGAGAGTACCTCAGAGTTGGATGCATAGGTTTTGTGATAGTGAGACTTTTCCACTCTCAGAGGTAGTACTCGTGACGCTGGTGGGGGCTACTTTGTGACAGTGAGAGTGTATCTCTGTGTCAAGCATACTCATTATATGAAAGTGAGTAAAACTGTCAATTAGAGATAGCCAGGGATGGCAGTAGCTACTCATTCCCCTGGATATCCCCCCACTACCTTTGCTTCCCTGGTCTCAAAGGCATGAAGCCAAGGGCTGGAACAGAAAGTAAACCAAAAGCTGCTTGCTTTCTGGAATTTGCAGTCTATGCACACTCCCTAGCCCATAGAAGAAAATAGGAGCATGTTGAGGAACTAATGGTGGGAAAAGAGGTCAACTCGCTGGCCTTACTGATGGTGTAATAGGGTCTGATGCAGGGGCGGCTCCCCCAGTTGGGCGGAGGAGCGTCGCCCCCCCCCATCTGCCAGCAGTGGCAGCTACCAAACCTCTCAAAGAAAAGGATAATAAACAAAGTTTATTATCCTTTTCTTTGAAAGAGGCGGGGCCACGGGGGTGAGGTGCACTGAGCTCTCTGTGTTGCTGGGCTAGAGAGAGCCTGCACAGAATCCCAGTCTGCTTGGGAGCGCCCAGCGAGGGCGCTCCCAGCCAATCCTGACGCTGCTATGAGCAGTGTCAGGATTGTTTCAGGTCAGGATGGGAGCCTCTGCCTACCTGGAGCAACAAGCGGGTGACGCGGAGTGAGGTAAGTGTTGTTTTTAATATTTTTTTATTACATTTTTACCCAAGACCCTCCTCCCACGCCTCGCTGCCCCTTCCATTCAGCACGAGCCACGACTGGTCTGATGTCACTTTTGCTATCCCTAGAATTTAGGTGACTAGACAGTCATGAAAGTTCCAGTGCACCAGCAAACACAATGTTAACTTTCTGACACTGAGCTTGGGGCGACCTAATATGCATTCTGTGAGGCTATGACATTTCTCTTCGGCCAACATACAGGGGAATAATGAAGTATGTTTTGTTTGTAGTTACAAACATGGACACCTACCAAGAATAGAGGAAACATATAAAATACGGCAGGGAGACACCCAACTGCAGCCAGCGCCAGTCTCTGATTGCATAAGCCACACCTCCCAGGCTTATCTGGCCAACTGAGTAGCAGTATCCATGTATCGACATTACAGTGGCTCGGAGATGACTGGGGATCCATTCCAGCACTGAAGGAGTCACCAAAAAAAGATAAAGGGAAAACATTAGGCAGTTTCCTATACCTAGGTGCCCCAGTTGTGATAATACAGAAGCTGTAAAGAGTACCAAATGCTGCATATGTTTTGTTTTATGAGCACCATTCCTGTTATCAAGTCTGTTGTTAATTTGGTGTGCCTTTTACCAGAAGAAATACCATAACTAGTAAAATATCATTCTGGTAAGATTATCCTTACAAATGATAAACATATCCCTAGCATTGGTATGCATCTACCAACCACCTCTTGAGGATGTAGCCTTGATGCACGTACCCTTTGACTATGTATCAAATATCTTAAACCACCCCCCCTAACTTCTGCACCCTGGGAGATCTCAATATTTGGTTTGATAAATGTGATCTCTCTCTGGTCTTAAGTCTACACAGCAAAATCAAACCAGTCATTACCACTAGCTTACTACTCGTGTGACACATAATGAGGGCGGGGGCATGACCCAGGTCCCTTCAGTCCCTGTGGTGCAGTGGTGCCAAACTCTTCCAGGGGCCTGAATCCCCCAGGGGGTCCCATTTAGCCCAAGGCCAATGGTTGTTTATGCACAATGGGAGACCCAGGGGTCTGCAGGAGGAGGATGGCATAATTTTGCACTACGCCACTGGATGAGGATCCTCAATGTCATATTTGCCTCAAAATAATTTACCTCAGTCATCTCAAAGGAGGAACCGTGGACTAGGAATTACTCTCTTCCATATCATTCCCCTTTCAAAGGCATCCCCATAGGTGGAATCGTTTTGCCAGAATAAACCCTGCAAACTATCCACACCCTACCCAAGAAGGAGAGGAAATTCAACCACCACGTATAATTCAGAAAAGCAAAAGAATTGTGGCATTTGCCCAAAATATGGCTCGACTTCTCACTACGAATAAACTCCATGTGGTATTTCTAACTGTCAAACCTACAGTGGGTCTGAGCACTGTTGATTTATGGTAAACACATTATACTGCTGCCAGATGGCTTTTCAATTTTAGATCTGATAGGTCTCCTGGTTGGGCCCCATAAAAAAGGTTGATTCTGGTTTTCACCACCGGACGTAGCCCCTATATATCTACTCTGTGAAGTCAAGTCAAAGAAATGTTTATTTAAACTTTTCTCCTTAAACCTATAACATATGTGCACATAACAATTCTTAAATACAACCCCTCGTAATTCACATATAAAACAACCCATTCTTTAAAATCCTATGATCAAAGGTCTAAAAATGCAACTTCTTATAAATACATTCGTCATAAAACCTACTGACCTATATAGACCTAAAAACATTTTTTACCATGATCATAAACATCCTAATTGCACATGCTATATCCAGGAAACACATTTCAGTTAGTGGTTCAACTGCTTGCGATCAATGTTTAATATCATACTTTAGAAAAATTAGGCATTAAATAATTTTATATAGAGTCAAGGCCTTTAAACAATCCAATAAAATATGTAAAATACCGCATTTGGTATTTAGGCCACAGGTACAATGCCCTCCCCCCCCGAATCTATCATCATCAGTTTCATTTCCCCATTAGTATAACAAGGGTTAACTCTGATCCTTAATGGAAGCAAATCACTTTTAAGCCAGCGATAGGGTAATAGTATCTATATACGGAAACCAAGCTCTGTTCTGTCATGTGGTGCGCATGAAATAAATTGATCTTTTTCCCCTCAAGATACTTTTGATCATAATTTCGGGACAATTCCTTATCCATAATCCTCAGCTACTTTTTAGCTACCTCCATATGTAAGTTCTGTAGGTATCACTTAACTGTCATTTCTCTACTAACCTTCTCTAAACCTTTTCTAACCCACATTGGCCCACATCAGTTCACTTTTCTGAAACTCATTCTTACACCATTGGGACACCTTGTTCTCCTCCCCAGTATTCACCTGTTGCCAAAATCTTATCACCGCCAGTATATTCCATGACACCAAGGCCATCTCCATTCTTATGGAGTGGCCCATTGAAGATCTAGTTAGGGCCAGTAAGCATTTTAAAAATGTTCCCTCCTCAGCATCCCATACCTTTTTTTAACTTATATATAAGAATTCAGCTCCAAGCTGATACTGGGGCGGTATCATGGCAGCATATGCTTTCAAAACAGGCCTATATGACATTTCACCAGAATCTTTGTTAACTTTTTTCAAGTCTCTAACTGAAGCATGAGTCGTTACTTCCAATACCTCCAAATGAGTATTCCATTTCAGGGAACCAAATTCTTAAATCTACTCTGCTGACCATAGTGGCACCTGCAGATAGCATGATAACTGATATATGCATAGCAACCAAAGAATGGGAGCACTTTCTTGAAAATTTGCAAATTTGTGATATTAAACTATTCAACAACTCCACACTATGGATAACGAATATGTATTTATTGCAGAAAAAGATACAAGGATTTCAACATTTCTTACCCTCCGTCAAAGAAGTTGTGTCAAAATCAACCCTGTCTGATGTACTCACCCTTATATGCAGTTATTTTAACTGCAGGATAAGCAAATGGGGAATCAATGACGAATCAACAATTTAACTGCGATCAACATTGAGGATTCCAATTTTAAGCCATGCCTCCCCAAAAAATGATGCAAGAGGCAAGCATCTGGGCCAGTTTGGTTTGAATGAGGGCCTTATATCTGCACAAGACTCTTACAAAACTATTGTCACAGTAAAGCAACGCATAATACTTGAAGGTCACAATCTGTAATTGACTACATATTTTAAAGGCAACAGATTGGGATAATTTTGAGAACTTGTGCTTGCTTTGGCAGGTTGAAAGCGACCATAATACCTTGATGTTAGAAATGAAACTTAATACAAAAAATGAACCGAGAGAAGTTCAAAATCTGGTCTACTTGGGATGTCAGAGGGCAAGTAAGGGTAGCTGGTCACCTGACCTCCTATCAAATGTAATAGGTTGGAAGGATGAATCATCCATCATTACCTTTACAAGCATCTATTCTGGAAGGTCCAACAGAGAATGATAAACAATCCCTGGACTGTGAATTGCTGAACACACTAAGATTGTTTAAAGAAGAAGAGCCGTCAAGAGAAACCTAAATCAAATGCTAGTCTGAGTGACAGGTGGCTTGCTGAGGAATGTAAGAACAAAAGAAAACGAGCTCCACATAGCCACGCACAGTGAGTCAGCAAAAGACAAAATTAGGGTGGCGACATCAAGCTACATAGCCTTATTAAAGAGGAAAAAGTCTGAAGCCACAAACCAAAAGTGGATAGAAATAAAAAAAAAACTGCCACATAAAAAAGCACAAGGGTCTTCTGGCTAAACATAGGGGAAAGTTTAGGAGCCAGGAATAACTACGTGGAGTCCATCATTTATAAATAAGTTTGGATAGTTCATTTTGTCCTCAATCTTCAACCCTAAATAAGATGATAATGACATTAAACACCCCCAATTCGAAGAATAGGAAAGGATTAGTCTTCAAAAGATGGCCCAGGGGTAAAACGTTATTAACAAAAGAAGGAAGCAATAAAGGATCTGAAAAAGGGGAAGGCCCCTGATCCAAGCATGATACCACCAGAGGTATTCCTCTCAGAACTTGCTTCATGGACAACACGCTTGATGGAAATCTTCACAAAGATTTCAGTGGACGTACAGTGTCCACCTTCCTGGAGAAACAGGATCACAGTCCAAATTTACAAGATAGGCTAGAAAAATGGCCTGATATTTTACAGGCCATTAGTCTAATAGCCATTGACTCCAAAATGTTCTCAAAATGGATCATTAGAGAACTTTATGAGTTGATGGGTTACTAAAGACAACAACCTTTCTCCCATCCAACATGGGTTGGGAGGAGTATTCTTAACTAATGATCAGATATTTACATTCCTGCACATTGTGCATAAATTCAGCACTGTTAAAAGTTAAAAAGATGCCAATTTGTGTAGCTTTTTTTAGATTTCGGCTTTTGACCTGGTGCCAAGACACCGCCTATGGAGAATGCTAACAACCATGGGCAGTGACACAGCCCTCTTGTCACTAAATAACCTTTGCATACTGATTTCACATCACAAGCCAGACAAATCCAGCAAGAGCTCATCAGTAAAATGTTTTCTATTGGGAACAGTGTAAAGCAAGGGTGCCTTTTGGCCCTCCTCTTGTTCCCCCTGTATATCAACGACCTATATGAGGCCACAGATGACCACATATGACATTCCCCTGATAAATGGTTTAAAAAAAAATAATGGCCATTTTATAAGTCAATGACTCAATTTTGATTGCTAAGTCTGGTAGGAGACTACAGGCGCAGTTGGTAGCCGTGGAAAAGTGCTGCAAAGTAAATCAACTAAAAACCAATACAGGAAAAACAAAATTAAAACCTTTAAGGAAAAAAGAAAGAAGAAGTCAGTCTAGTGCATAAATAGTACCATTCTGGAAGAAGCTGAATCCTTCCAATATCTGGGGTGGTAATTAATAGAAACCTCAATTGGTCCACCCATATTCAAACCACCCTTGAAAAAGCAGAGGTACCAGTTAATACCATTGGAAAGAATGCTAGAAAATATGAACAATGATTCTATAACCACACTGATAAAGTATTCCACGAAAAGACAGGAAGCCAGATCTTCCATGTAGAAGAGAGAAGTTAGAGCAAAGAGGTGACCTAATTTACACCTTGGGTCTTAACCCATAATGATCCTTTAGGATATCTACCAAGGATGTTTACTAAACATGTTAAACTGTTGTGACCTATTGCCCAACATTTATCTTTGGACAACAAAGGAGACAACATGTTATTGACTCTTCACAACTCAAGTGGAATGCAAAGACCATGATGGGACAGATCCTTCAAGGTAAGGGCAGCTGTGAATGATATATTTCTCATCTACATACATATAAGACTACAACACACAAACATTCTCTTTCATCCACTGTGTCCAAGGCACTTTTCTCCAGTCTCCGGGCATTACACAGCTCAGTTTTCAGACTCACACATACACATGTCTGCAATGCCTATACCTTTGTTTAGGTTGTATACTAGCAAAAAATGTGCTGTACCTAAACTTCTGCACATCTCTGTCATTAATGCCACTTAACATCAAAGAAATGCCAGTGCCCAGTTACCATCAGCAAAAAGCTAGCCAGAATTACAAGTGTGGCGGTCCGAGGACTGCCACACTCACGGTGACAGTCTGACTGCCACACTTCAGGCAGTTCGGCCACCACATTACAACTCCAGCAGGCAGACCCACCAGAGGAATGCCATCCTCACCAGGAACATGGTTCCTGATGAGCTGAAGGCGGTCTAAGTTACACTCAGCCACGTTGGCACAGAACTCAGCACTACCTGGCTGATTACAATTAAGCTTTCTGCCAGCCTTTTCATGGCAGGGACCCAGCCAGGGAGATGCTGGCATAAGGCCAGTGCTGGGGGCCACTGAGGGCCCTTGCACTGTCCATGCAGACAGTACACATTCTGATGGTGCTGCTGTGCTATGATATTGGCCCTTGCTCCCTTAAAGGAGCTGAGACCAATATTGCAGCACTGTTCCTTCTAAAATTATTATTAAGCTTTGATTGTGTGATGTCAATGCTTTTCAGCCAAAGAGTAATGCAAGCCAGCGCCTTGCACTGCCTTGAGGCGCATTCCATGGGCCTGGTAGGCATTACATCAGTGGAGCATGGTTGTTCCTATACAACCACACTTGACTTAAACTCATATTTGCTAAAGTCAGTAAACCTGGGTTTCTGTCAAAATGATGCATCTACCTGAGAGAGGCATATCAAGGATAAATATATTTATTTACTTCCTCTTTCCATTTGTGCTGTATTTCTGCTCTTATCCTTTCATGCAACACGGCGCAATAAGTTGCATGAAAACACACTAAATCCAGACCTCAGTCACAGATGAAAGTGTTGCAGGACCCCCTGCAATTAAGAATTTGGCAACCTTGTCTGTCTAACCCATAATGCTGTTAAGGAACCCAATGTACATGAACAGAAGAAAACATGTTGGAAAAATCATAAAATGATTCAAACATCTGCCTCCAAATCCCTCATCAATTGTGTAGGTAAGCCTGGCAACATTGACTGCACACTTGAATTATGTGATTGAGCGGCTGTGGCGATTTTCGCATAATCATAGAACATCCTCATTTGCCACACAATCTATCACCTAGATTTTAACAAAAGAATGTTGTTTCTACCTCAAACGGTTTAAAAGTTACCAGCAATGCAGCAACACATGGTGCTTTAAGGTGGAAGGCCCATTCAAAGCTGCACTGGTCACCTTTCTGTTGCTTACTTCTATATTTTGGTGTTAAACTGGTACTAATGAGGTACAACCAATGACCAGACAGTGTTATCGAGTTTAAAAATTTGGAAACAATGAAGTAATACATATTACAAAGTGTGCCGCACTATGCCACATAATTTATTTCCTGCTGCATAATTCCAGTGGCCCTGCTTACATATGAACTTTGAAACGTTTATGTTTTGCTAAAAAACAAATAGCTGATAGCTTTATTTTTAAATTGAAAGATGAGAAATCTGTATGTGCCCAGATGCTTTCAGTGAGGTAAATGAGAACTAAAGACCCTTGTGTTTTTTTAGGTGACAAGTATACAGTAAGATCCAACGGTGTAGGAAAGTAGCCTCTTTCTAGCATGATTACCCCCACTTTTGGCCTGTTTGTGAGTGTGTGTCAGTGTGTTTTTACTGTGTCATTGGGATCCTGCTAGTCGGGACCCCAGTGCTCATACATAAAAAAAATATGTCAGTGTGTTTTGCCTGTCTCACTGGGATCCTACTAGCCAGGACCCCAGTGCTCATAGTTTGTGGCCTAATGTGTATGCCTGTGTAGTGCCTAACTGTGTCACTGAGGCTCTGCTAACCAGAGTGGGCCAGTGACTTAATTTACCAATTTCAATTGGCACACTGGACCCCCCTTATAAGTCCCTAGTATATGGTACTTAGGTACCCAGGGTATTGGGGTTCCAGGAGATCCATATGGGCTGCAGCATTTCTTTTGCCACACATAGGGAGCTCAGACAAACCCTTACACAGGACTGCCACTGCAGCCTGTGTGAAATAGTGCACACATTATTTCACAGCCATTTTCCCTGCACATAAGTAACTTATAAGTCACCTATATGTCTAACCTTAACTTGCTTCACCTTCACTTGACCACTCCACCAGGGGTGGTGCCCAGAGCTCCTCCAGTGTGTCCCATACTTCAGCCATCTTGCTTTGCAAGGTGTGGGGGCACTCTGGAGGGCTCTGAGTGGCCGGTGTCAGCAGGTGAGGTCAGATACCCCTCCTGATAGGTCCATACCTGATAAAGTAGCCAATCCCCCTCTCAGGGCTATTTAGGGTCTCTCCTGTAGGTTCTCTCAGATTCTGCTTGCAGGTTTCCTTCAGGAATCCTCTGTAACAACATCAGAATCTTCTGACCTCGGATCAACCGCAGCCTGCTCCAAGAAACGCTGTAACTGCAACAAAGTGTCTACAAGAGACACTGTTCTTCAGCAACCTCAGCTCCAAGTCAGCAACTGCAACAGTTTCCACAGTGTGCATGCTCTGGGGACTCCCTGTCTTCATCCTGCACCAGAAGGACCGAAGAAATCTCCTGTGGAGTGACAGAGTCACTCCCCTGCTACAAGCAGGCACCTTCCAAGGCGACGGCCGGTACCCTGGGACTCCTCTCATGGCACTGAGCTTGCTCCTAAGGACACAGAGGGTGGACATCATTGACAGAGACTGTCCTGAAGTCCTGCTGACCTACTTTGGAGGAGGTAAGACCTTGCCTTCCCCAAGAACGATGGTACCCCTGTGTTTTATGTCTTCTTAACCTCCTGAGGCCTCTGTGCACTCTTTGCCAAATTCCTTCATGCACATCCTGGCCAAAGTCCCCAGCACTCTACCCTGCGACGCTCAACTCTCTGAGTTGTTCTCCGGCGGCGTGGGAGCATCTTTTGTTGTGCAACATCAATCACATTTTGCACCTCCATTAAACCCGGATCCTGCGGCTTCTGGGGGTGATGGATGGCATCCTGAGGGCTCTATAAAGTGCTGATAGACACCGCTTCCTCCTCACACAGAGTTGAGGCCCCCAGGTCCCTCCTGTGTCCATCCAGTGCCATTTTGATGAAAAATGCACTTTTGCCGTAGCCAAGGCTTGTTGGCGTCTTCCAATACAAAATCTCATCTGCAACAATCTTCACGCCGTGGGACATTTTTTGTATTATGCAGGAACCCACTGGCATTTCTACAGTCTTCAACTAACCCGGGACTCTTCTTTTGCACCCTCTTCTGGGTTGGTAGGGGCTCCTGTCCTTCCTGGAACTTCTTTCGACTTCTGGACTTGGTCCCCTTCCTTTGCAGGTCTTCAGGTCCAATAATCCAGCAGTTGTTCTTTGCAGACCTGGCTGGCTGCTGCAAAATCCCCAAAACGAGGTGTAGTGTGTCCTAAGGAAACTTGCAGTACTTTACTCCTGCTTTTCTGGGCTCTGGGGTGGGGTAATTTACTCACCTTTACTGTATTCTTACTATCCCAGCTATTCTGCACACACTGCACTTGTCTAGGGGGAATTCGTGATTCAGATTCCACTCTTTTAGTATTTGGTTTGTGTTGTACCTAGACCTATTTTCTTCCATTGCATTCTAAAGGATATCCTACTGTTTGCATTGTTCTATGACTACTTGTCTAATTTTGGTGTCTAGTGTATATATTGTGTGTAATACTTACCTCCAGAAGGAGTATTGTCTCTAAGATATATATGGTACTGTGTCAGCCAAATAAATATCTTTATTTTTGGTAACACTGAGTATTGTCTTTACTTGTGTAAAAGTACTGTGTAACTATGAGTGGTATTGCCTAATTCAGCCTAAGCTGCTCTGCTATAGCTACCTCTATTAGCCTAAGCTGCTAGAACACTACTACATTCACTAACAAGGGATAACTGGACCTGGTGTAAGGTGTAAGTACCCACAGTACCCACTACAAACCAGGCCAGCCTCCGACAAGCAGCATTAAGGGTCATGCCATGATGCAATATGGGGCCAGATGTATGAAAGCATTTTGCATTCGCAAACGGTGCGAATGCCCGTTTGCGAATGCAAAATGCCATTTCAGAATGTATGAAATACATTCTGAATGCAATTTTAAGGAATCGCTGAAATAGCGATTCCTTAAAATTGCGACCCTATTTAGTGAGTCGCAAATTGCGACTCTCTAAATTAGAAATCGCAAATAAGGATTCCTTATTTCGATTCCTTAGCACATGTATGAAGCAATTCCTAAATGCGATTTTGGCATTTAGGAATCGCTAATTACCACCAAGTTGAACTTGGTGGTAACCATGTGCAAAATGTAAAAATGCATTTAAAATGCATTTTTTAATTGTACATGTAAAGCAGACATGCCCTTGTGGCATGTGTGCACTTTACATGGTGAAATTTTTTTTTGGGGGGTGCAGCAGAGGGGGCCTTGGGCCCCCAGCACCCTGGGGTTTTGCATTTCTAAAATTGTGATTTCTGGTTTAGAAATCGCTATTTTGGAAATGCAAAAAATTCGCAGATATGGACCAGCCCATAGGTGCGAATGGGACCAGTATCGCAATTTGCAAATCGGTAATAGCATTTGCGATTTTTTTTAAATCGCTATTACCGATTCACAAATGTGATACATGGCACTTTGCGAGTCCAAAATAGCGAGTTCTTAAAAATCGCTATTTCCGATTTGCATATGGCCTTGATGATACATCTGGCCCATGGTATTTTTTTCTGAAACAGACCTTTGTCTGCAACTCCACACCCATTTCCTTTCTCACTGTTGAATCAACATTTAAACTGAATTGTTTTAGAGTCAGTATGAAGATAACTGTGCTAAATTGAAAGCAGATATGAGGGCTATCCTTGGGCTGATCCTCAAAGGTAAACTTACACATTTGTATAAGTTTACTCTTTTTCAGTATTCAGAAAACTGCATTTTAATATTACGTTTACAAGTCAGAAGACTCCGCATTCAGGGGGAAGCACTCTGCACATACAGAAATAGGACAGGCCTACGCTATACTGATGCTAATACATTTATTGCATATTTATGCTTCATTGCACTGCTTTTTAATAGTGTGCAGTTTTTACGTATGTATGAGACTTTTGTAACGTAAAGCTAGCCTCAAAGCAGTAGATCATTTTATTTAAGACAACTAGACTTTCTAGGTAGACAAGAGTGCGCTCTATGCCTAGGGAGGAAGAAGAGGAGGGAAGGTGGGAGAAGGCAGTGAACAAGGGGTAACTGGGGCGCGTGGCACAGAGGGCCGACGTGGGTGGAATGAAGGAGTACAGGGGCCCGCGGATTGGGGAACCCTTGGAGATTTCAGTAGATGAAATGTTTATTTTGCAGCTGCAGTTCATAAAGCGTTCTATCCTTTTTTGTCTATTTATAGAATGCACCTGAGAGACTGAGGGGACCAAGCATATCTCTGGAATTATGTCTGCTTTGATGTCACTCAAATAATATTAAAAAAATTGCTTCTTCAATCAATCAATCAATCAATCAGATACATTTATAAAGCGCGCTACTCACCCGTAAGGGTCTCAAGGCGCTGGGGGGGAGGGGGGGGGTCAGTGCTCGTAGAGCCAGGTCTTGAGCTGACTTCTGAAGGGGAGGTGGTCCTGTATGGCGCGAAGGTGGCTGGGAAGGGAGTTCCAGGTCTTCGCTGCCAGAAAAGAGAAGGATCTTCCTCCGGCGGTGGCTTTGCGGATGCGGGGTACTGCTGCCAGGGCTTGTCCGGTCGAGCGTAGGGTGCGCGGAGGAGTGTAGAATGAGACGCGGTGGTTGATGAGTTTTGGTCCGAGGTTGTGCAGGGCTTTGTGTGTGTGGGTGAGGAGTCTGAAGGTGATCCTCTTGTTGACTGGGAGCCAGTGAAGTTTCTTCAGGTGTCCGGAGATGTGGTGGTGGCGTGGTATGTTCAGGATGAGTCGTGCGGCAGCGTTCTGGATTCGTTGCAGTTTCCTCTGCAGCTTGATGGTGATGCCGGCGTACAGAGTGTTCCCATAGTCCAAGCGACTGGTGATGAGGGCGTGGGTGACGGTCTTCCTGGTGTCGGTGGGGATCCAGCGGAAGATCTTGCGGAGCATGCGGAGGGTGTTGAAGCATGCCGAGGTCACCGAGTTGACCTGTCTGGTCATGGAGAGGGATGAGTCCAGGATGAAGCCGAGGTTGCGTGCGTGGTTGGTGGGTTGGGGAGTGCTGCCCAGGGCGGGAGGCCACCAGGAGTCGTCCCAGGCGGTGGGTGTAGGGCCGAGGATGAGGACCTCCGTCTTTTCTGTGTTCAGTTTAAGCCGGCTGTCTGTCATCCAGTTCGCTACTTCCTTCATGCCTTCGTGTAGTCTGGTTCTTGCTGAGGTGGGGTTGTTGGTGAGGGATAAGATGAGCTGGGTGTCGTCGGCGTAGGATATGAGGTCGAGTCCGTGTTTTCGTGCGATGTTCGCCAGGGGGGTCATGTAGATGTTGAAGAGGGTGGGGCTGAGGGAGGATCCTTGGGGGACGCCGCAGATGATCTCTGTGGCTGTGGATCTGAAGGGGGGAGGCGGACTCTCTGAGTTCTTCCGGAGAGGAAGGAGATGATCCATTCCAGGGCCTTGCCTCTGATGCCGGTGTTGCTGAGGCGACGTATCAGGGTACGGTGGCATACCGTGTCGAAGGCTGCAGAGAGGTCCAGGAGTATGAGGGCCACGGTTTCTCCTTTGTCAGTCAGGGATCTGATGTCGTCCGTGGCTGCGATGAGGGCGGTCTCGGTGCTGTGGTTAGCTCTGAAGCCGAACTGTGAGGGGTCGAGTGAGTCGTTGGTTTCCAGGGCGGTGGTGAGTTGAGCGTTGACGATTTTCTCAATCACTTTGGCGGGGAACGGTAGGAGCGAGATGGGCCAGAAGTTTTTGAGTTCGGTGGGGTCTGCTGTTGGTTTCTTTAGGAGGGCGTTGAGTTCGGCGTGTTTCCAGTTCTCCGGGAAGGTGGCGGTGGTGAAAGACGCGTTGATGATGTCTCGGAGGTGGGGTGCGATGATGTTGTCGGCTTTGTTGAAGATGTGGTGCGGGCAGGGGTCGGATGGTGATCCTGAGTGGATGGAGTTCATGATGCGGGTGGTTTCCTCGGTGGTGGTTGGGTTCCAGGTGAGGATGGTGGTGTTGTCGGTGGCAGGTTCCAGTGGTGGGTTCGTGTTGGTTGTGGTGAAGCTGTTGTAGATGTCGGTGATCTTGTGGTGGAAGAAGGCTGCGAGGGAGTCGCAGAGGTCCTGTGAGGGAGGGATGGAGTTGTTTTCTGGGTCGGGGTTGGAGAGTTCTTTGACGATGCCAAATAGTTCCTTGCTGTTGTGGGCGTTGTTGTCTAGTCTGTTCTGGAAAGCTGATTTTCGTGCGGCGCGGAGGCGTTGGTGGTGTTGGCGGGTGGCGTTCTTGAGAGCAGACATGTTCTCCTCGTTCTGGTTGAGGCGCCAAGTCTTTTCGAGGGTGCCGCATTCTTTTTTGGAGTCCTTGAGGTCGGGGGTGAACCAGGAGTTTTTCTTTTGGTTGTTGGTGTTTGCTTGGGTCTTCAGGGGGGCCAGGAGGTTGGCGCAGTCGGAGATCCAGCTCGTGAGGTTGTTGGCGGCTTCGTTGGGGTCTGTGGTGCTGGTGCGTTGGTTCTGAGAGAGGGTCGATGTGAGTTGTTCCGTGGTGATTCGATTCCACTGTCTTCTTGGTGGTTGCGGGGTGTGGTGGTGCACGGTGGTCTTCTTGAAGCTCTTCCCATCTATGTGTGCACTGTACTTTGGAAAATGAGTGTCTTTCTGTTCCCTATTCTTTTACCTGTTATCAGTGTTTCTTTCACTGGAACCATCTTTTGATGGGTCAACTTCATGTTTGCCTTTCCATTAGTCAAACCCAGTACCATCTTTGTAAGGTGAACATGCCCGATGCAGCTCTATTTATTTTTACATAAATAATTGCAGTCCCTTTTAATGACAAGAAACACTACACTATGTTGATTTTTCGACGTGGACAGTAAAAGCCGTGAATCAGGTGAGCTCATGTCGGCACCAATAGCAATCCTGGGACATAAGATGTTAACTGTAAATGAGATGGCGTATTAAATGCAGAGATCTGGCGCCATTGCTAGGATCGCTCAGAAATGTTTCCAAAACTTCCAAGACAACCTCTGGCTTAAGGAAAGAGTGGCCGGGACAACAGTGAAGATGAGAGAAAAGGGGTTAAAAGTGGATGGAAAAATAGAGAAGGAGAAATGGAGGGGGAGAGGTAGGTAATACCATTTACATGCTTTTCATGACATAATGGCAAAAGAGTATAGCCTTCTCAGTTATTTTAATATGGTAAAAAGAAGAACACCCCATTGCCTAAAATCTTAGAGCACTCCTGATCCTTTCTCACATCACTATCAATAGTTCAAGGACTGTGGAATGTGGCAGACATATGTAATAACCTTGGATCTCTTCATTGAACAATTTTCTAGGTCATTCATTGCTAGCCATTCAAGTATTAAATTCTAGTAATTCAATGAGAGTTTTAAACTCTTTCTTGGCCACGATCAAGATCCTCTTCACACTACTGGCTCACACCTAACTAAGAAGAAGATTGTTTTAGTAAAACCCATTAATATTTTGATTTTATATAACTATATCTGTTGAGTGTATACACAATTTGATGAAACACACTCTAGAGAAATGTTCCATAGATTGTAATCTATGATCCTTGTCCAAGGTTTATTTCTGAAATGGCACTGTCACGCAAACAAAAGAGTTTACAGTAATCGTCTACTCCACTGCTCTCTTTATGGTTGAATTTGTACTAGATCCAGACAATGCCCATTTTATGATTAAGTTCTTGATTTTATGGCAAGGTGCTCCAGAACAATTAGCCCAGTTCATCATTCTCTCCATAAGTTCATGTTTTCGAGATATGGTAGCCTAGGTATATAACAACAATACTACTTTGCTGCATCTGTACTCATCTATCCATGTAAAATAGCATGAAAATAGAGGTAGCATCTTCTATATGTACCCCTCAAGAGACCGGCATTACGCACTACTGTCATGGCTAACATCCACAGCATTCTAAGCACAAGACAAGGTGGATATGGTTTCGGGGATCCGAAGATACTCTATAAATGAGAGATTATCATCATTAGTATTGTCATCTAATACTCAAAAATACCACTTTGGAATGCAAACTATTTTGTCATGTGTATTGTGTGGTTATGTGCACATCCCCATAGTCGTTGTATAAGCGTTCTTTACAGTCTGTGATTGTGAGAAAGTAGCCTCTTTCTAGCATGGTTACCCCCACTTTTGGCCTGTTTGTCATTTGTTTTGTAGTGTCTCACTGGGATCCTGCAAGCCAGGACCCCAGTGCTCATTGTTTAACCCCTATTTGTCAGTGTGTTTTTACTGCCTCACTGGGATCCTGCTAGCCAGGACCCCAGTGTTCATAGTTTGTGGCCTATGTTTGTTGTCAGTATGCTTGACTGTGTCATTGAAGTTCTGCTAACCAGAACTTCAGTGCTTATGCTCACTCTGTGTACCAAATTTGTCACTATAGTTTAGTGACTCCATATTCCAATTCTGATTGGCACACTGTGTAGGAAAGTACCAACTTTCTTGGTATGTTACCCCCAATTTCTGCCTGTTTGTCAATGTGTTTTGCCTGTCTCACTGGGATCCTACCAGCCAGGACCCCAGTGCTCATAGTTTGTGGCCTATATGTGTTGTCAGTTTGCTTGATTGTGTCACTGAAGTTCGGCTAACCAGAACTCCAGTACTTATGCTCTCTCTACTTACCAAATTTGGCACTACAGTTTAGTGACTCCATATTCCAATTCTTATTGGCACACTGAACCCTCTTATAAGTCCCTAGTATGTGGTACGTAGGTACCCAGAGCATTGAGGTTCCAGGAGATCTTAACGGGCTGTAGCAGTTCTTTTGCCACCCATAAGGAGCTCATACAAACCTTTCTTCAGGACTGCCACTGCAGCCTGAGTGAAATAGTGCATACACTATTTCACAGCCATTTTACACTGCACTAAGTAACTTATATGTCACCTATATGTTTAACCTTCATTTACTAAAGGCTAGGTGCCAAATTACTGTGTGTGAGGGCACCCTTGCAATAGCAAAGGTGTCCCCACATTGTCCAGGGCCAATTCCCCAGACTTTGTGAGAGCGGGGATACCATTATAAGCGTGCACTACATATATGTCAATACATATATGTAGCTTCACAACGGTAACTCCGAATATGGCCATGTGAGGTGTCTAAGATTGTGAAATTGAACAACCAATCCAAATCTGGTATGGGGGGGCAATTCCATGCACCCTGGGGGATCCACCATGGACCCCCGGGTACTGCCAAACCAGATTTCTGAGGTTTCCACTGCAGCCCCAGCTGCTGCCACCTCACAGACAGGCTTCTGCCCTCCTGGGGATTGAGCAGCTCAATCCCAGAAAGGTAGATCAATGCATTCCCTTTATAAGAAGGGTGTTACACCCTCTCCCATTGGAAATAGATGTTACAGGCTTGGGAGGGGTATCCTCCTAGAGCCTATGGAAATCCTTTGAAGGGCACAAACAGTGCCTTTCTTGCATAATCCAGTCTACACCAGTTCAGGGACCCCCAGTCCTTGCTCTGGCATGAAACTGGACAAAGGAAAGGGGAGTGACCACTCCCCTGTCTATCACCACACCAGGGGTGGTGCCCAGAGCTCCTCCAGAGTGTCCCTGGCATTAGCCATCTTGGATTCCAAGGTGTGGGGACCCTCTGGGAGCATCTGAGTAGCCAGTGGCAGCAGGTGACATCAGAGACCCCTCCAGATAGGTGCATAACTGGGTAGGTAGCCAATCCCCCTTTCAAGCCTATTTGGGGTCTCTCCTCTGGGGTTTTCCTCAGATACGGTTTGCAAGAATCCTCCAGGACTCATCTGCATCTTCTACTTCAGCTTCTGACTGTCGGATCAACCGCAGACTGCTGCAGGAACCGCTGTAACTGCAAAAAAGTATCCAGGAAGACTCCTGGGACCTGCAACTTCAGCTCCAGCCAGCAATTGCAACAGTTTCTAAGGTGTGCATGCCCTGAAGATTGCCTGTCTTCACCCTGTACCAGAAGAACTGAAGGAATCTCCTTCTACGATGTCAACCGGTACTCTGTGACTCCTCTCCTGACGACGAGCATGTTCCCTGGAACACAGGTGGTGGACTGAAGTGACCCAGACTGTCCAAACGTCCAGCTGTCCAAATTTTGTGGAGGTAAGAGCTTGTCTCCCCGTGCTGCGACAGTATCCCAGTGCACAACGTCTTCTGCAGCTCCTTGGGCTTCTGTGCACTTCTTCCAAAAGTTCTTCATGCACATCTTAGCCCAAGTCCCCAGCACTCCATCGTGTGACGCACAGCTCCCTGGGTTGTTTTCCTGCGGTGCGGGACCCTCCAGTGTAGTGCTGGGATGACTGCACTTTGCATCTTCTTTGTGCCATGTTCTGGGACTCCCATGGGTGCTGCCTGGTCTTCTGAGGGCTCTCTGAAGTGCTGAGATCCCCTCCGTCTCCTCAGTCTGAGTTGAGACGCCCCCAGGTCCCTCCTGGGTCTAGGCAGCCCCTCTTTGACGCAAACCGCTTACTTGCTTGAACCAAGGCTTGTTGGTGGAATCCAGCGACGCAAGCAGCCTGCATCCAACAACTCGACATGGGCCATCTCCTGCACCAATCAGGAACCTGCAGTCATCTTCTTTGGTGCACTTCTGTACTTTTCTTCTGACCGGGAAATTCCACTTTTGCACCTTCTTCTAGGTTGGCAGGGGCTCCTGTCCTTCCTGGACTCTTCTTTGACTTCTGGACTTGGTCTCCTCTCTCCACAGGTCTTCAGCGACAGGAATCCATCATTTGTTGCTTGCTTTCTTGCTTGATTCTTGCATAATCCTTTATCATGACTTGTAGTGTGTCCTGAGGGAACGTGCTGTAGTTTACTCCTGCTTTCTTGGGCTCTGGGGCGAGGGTACTTTACTTACCTTTTGTTTTTTCCAACACTCCCAGCGCCCCACTACACTTGCCTAACGGGAATTCGACATTCACATTCCACTATTTTAGTATATGGTTTGTGTTGCCCCTAGGCCCATTGCAATCTATTGTGTTTTCTACTGTTTGCACTATTCTATGACTGTTTACTTACCTGATTTTGGTTACTAGTGTATATATTGGGTATAATACTAACCTCCAGAAAGAGTATTGCCTCTAAGATATTTTTTGCCTTGTGTCACTAAAATAAAGTACCTTTATTTTTGGTAACACTGAGTATTGTCTTTTATTGTGTATAAGTACTGTGTAACTATAGTGGTATTGCAGGAGCTTTGCATGTCTCCTAGTTCAGCCTAAGCTGCTCTGCTGCAGCTACCTCTTGACAGCCTAAGCTGCTATAACACTGCCTACATTTCACTAATAAGGGATAACTGGACCTGGTTTAAGGTGTAAGTACCTTAGGTACCCACTACAAACCAGGCCAGTCTCCTACAAGTACTGTGTTGTCAGTTGAGGAATCTAGATAGAATCAGGAGTCTGGATACAGCATCCTTAAATTCCAGGAACTTAGGACTCTATGTAGGTCTAGAAAACTAAAGACCGGTAGTCACCCTACTAAACCTCAGCTCCTAGAAATGCTCATTCAATATGACCTCCATCATCCTGAAGGGCAGGTAGAGCAGGGAGACCGAGGTGGAGAGGTGGCTCTTCAGAGTTAGGCCAGGAAGTACCCTGTGCCTCAGGTTCTTACTCTGCGCATGCCCAATAGCTCTTAGAGGGAGTCCCTAAGGATAACCCCTGAGCCTGTAGAGGGAAGTACTAACAGTACATTAGAGGGCCACATAGGTAGGTCCCATTTTACTCCCCTTGGGAGGGTCCACAGAGTTACCAGGAGGAATAGATCCTCCTTAACTTCATGCTCACCCTCCTCAGCATCCTGTGCTGAGTCCACCCATTCTAATAACTTAGAGGAGTTTGTATTACATGTGGGTTACCAACTGCTCAAGCTTGAGAAAGCTAAGCTCACTTAAAAGGGAGCAGCTGCCTCTTGAAAGGGAGGCCCTAGAGGTGGAGAGGGAGAGGAAGAGTTTAGGGTTAGAACCCCATGGTGGCAGCACAAGAGACTCTAGGGTCAGGGAGGAACACTTTGATTCTCGGAATCTCAGCAGGATAGTCCCCCCTTACAAATCTGGAGATTACATCCACAAATTGGTAACTGCTCGGTAGAGGGCCTCTAAAGTCCAGAAGGTTCCTCAGAGGCAGTGGGCAGATATCCTGTGGCTCTCCTTTGCAGAAAAAGTAGAGGCAAACTTTTGGCAATTAGAGAAGTGGATGCAGACATCTACCAGGTTTTGAAAGAGGCACTGCTTGATGGGTTTGGGCTTACTACTGAGTAATACAAAGTTAAGTTCAGGGAAACCCAGAAGGAGTCCTCTCAAGACTGGGTTGATTTTGCAGACTGTACAGTAAGGCTCCGGAAGGCTGTCTACATGGTAATAATGTGCATGTCTATGAAGGGCTGTATAACTTGATCATAAAAGAGGATATTCTTAATAACTGTCTGTCTGGAAAACTGCACCAATAGCTGGAGGACTCTGAGCTGACCTCTCCCCAAGAACTGGGAAAGAAGGCAGACAAATAGGGCCATAGGAGGGTGAGTAAGAAAAATCATAGTGGGGGTCACCAGAAGGAAAAGAATACTTCTAAGTCCCAAGAGAAGGATGGGGAGCGACATAAAGACAAAAAGAAAGAGTCATCCTCAGGTCCAAAAACGTCTTCTGGGAGTGGGTCTAAATCCACCTCTTCTTCTAACAAGAAACCATGGTGCTTTTTTTATAAAGCAAAAGGCCATAGGAAATCTGATCCCAGTTGTCCTAAGAAAAGCACCACTACTACTGCTACTTTGCCTAGTGTACCTAGAAGTAGCACTAGTAATAGTAGTACCACATCCAAGGGGGTAGCTGGGCTCACCCTGGGTACTGCAGTTGACTCCGGCCTAGTCAGAGATTCCACCAATGCTGTCCTGGTCTCAGAGGGTGGCCTTAACCTTGCCACTTTTGCTGCCTTGCCTCCTAATATGAGGAAATACAGGCAACATTCCCTCATTAATGGTACTGAGGCGGAGGCTTACAGGGACACAGGTGCAAGTGTCACCATGGTGACTGAAAAACTGGTGGCATCTGAACAAATCCTACTTGGGCAAATTACCAAGTAATCAACAAATATAACATCACTAAGTGCCACCTCATGGCAGTGGTTATTTTTTTTCAGGTGCAGGTGGTTAATGGCCCTAAAAATGTTCTACATTCCTGTAGAGTGTCTTATAGGCAATGATTTGGAAACGTCAGCATGGGCTGAAGTGGAGTTACAGACCCATGCAAGAATGCTTGAGATCTCTGAGAATGGATTTGTGGCACCAGAGCACAAGTCAAGAAGCAGGGATAACAAAGAAAATTGGAGCCAGGAAAAAAGTGGTAGGAGGGGTAAAAAAGGTCTCTTCTTCCCAGACTTCATGCGAGGATCAGTCTCCTCAGGGAGATGATCTTGGTCCTTGTGAGGAATTTGCCACAGAGGAGCTTGGGCCTTACACAGCAGAGCTTCTGGGGACAGGAGGACACTCCAAGGAGGAATTGAGTCTGGAGCAGAAATACTGCCCCTCTCTTGAAGGACTCAGACAGTAAGCTGCTGCCGAAGAGGCAAGGGATGTCAATGGATCCTACAGGATCTACTTGGATAATGGTCTCCTTTACTCTGAGGCTAGAGACCCTAAGCCTGGTGCTACCAGGAGGTGGGTCATTCCTCAGAAGTTTAGGGAATTCATATTGATCCTGGCACATTACATTCCACTTGCAGGACATCTTGGGCAACCAAAACTTGGGAGAGACATGTTCCACACTTTCACTGGCCCCACATGTCTGAAGACTCAAAGGAGCTGTGTCGCTCCTGTGTCACCTGCCAAGTGAATGGCTCAAACAGACGTTGCTATTTTTAGTAGGTCGAGTTCCAACATATTGACTCCTCCTCTGTGAGGGATTTCACTGATACTCTTTTAATATGCCAAATGATCGTCATCAGTTCCGAGATTTAGAAGAATGACTGAAATGAGTGCAGATTATTCTGCAAGTGAAAAGTATGTGGCTGTCTATCTCTTCTTTTTTGAGAAAGTCATACTCAATCAGGTTGATGCAATGCGTCAAACACAGGACCCTGAAATAGCCACCATCTTCCATGGCCTTGGCTATATTACTTCCATTGTCTGTGGCAACAAATCCAATTCTGAGACCTCTGGGTTGCAGTTATTTAAACATCTTGCTGTTAGAGTCTTCTAAGATGTTTGCAGCTGCATGGGATTTCTTCATGGTAGACATTGGTACTGAAGCATGCAGCTGAATGCCCCTAAAAGTTTCATCAGCTCTGAGACCTGCATATAAATGTTGCCTAACCCCCACAAAAGAGATTCAGTGTACAGTGTCACACATGTAATCAGTTGTTTGACAACTGGTCCAAATGTCTGTCGTTAGGTAGACAGTGTGGACAGCACTCTGCTGCAGATCTTGTCAAACCAATTACAGCACATCATGATGGAGTGCTGGAACAGCAACTCTGACAAAATAGGTCTGGCTGGGAACTTTCTATTTTGGACATATGGCCACCAGAAATTCTAAAAACCCCTCTCCTTTGACAAAAGAAAAATGGGAGGAGGGCCAGCGCTAACAGTTTAGCCAGCTTATGGTTGTACAAATGTGCTATTGGGCGGTTGAATTCGTAGGGCCGCTCTTGCCTCGACATGTCCATAATAGTAGATTGGATTTTTTTTTTTTGGGGTGCCACTGACACAGGCGACTTCCAGAGAAATCCAGGAGGTGGTAGACTCAATGCGCTGCTTGGGGTAAGCAATGTATGCAGTTGTGTCTGCATCTGAGTATTGGGCTATGTGAAGGTTCTTGATGCAGATGATAGTGGCACACTGTAGGGGACAGGTCTGCTTTGTTTAAAGCTGTCATCTTTTTCTTCCAATTCACCTCCTATCCCCATGATCAGAGCTGCTTTCCCTAGCTCTTCACCACCACAACCATGAGCTACCTTTTAAAGTGCCCCTCCCACCAGATTGCATGTTTTTTCATATGGGACGTTTGACCTTCAGGACGATAGTGTGAGCCGGACTTTCCTCGAAGAACACTCGCACCGGCAAAGGGAGCATATTGCAATGTTATCCTTCTGCTTGCCAATTGTAAAGAAGTCCCAGTCTGAGGAGGGGAATGTTTATAGTGAGCCAATGCGTGAAGAACTGGTGGCAGGTGGTTGTGTCATTTGCCTCCCTGCAGGGAGGTCTTCGACAGAGGTAGTGGTAGATGCAGATCGCAGCAGGGGCCTTACAAATATGGAAGCTGGCGGTGGTAGTGATGAAACCAGTGACACATCCCTCTGAGCAATTTGAATAGGAGTGGAAATCTTGGTGTCCTCTGAGCCATCTTCCATACTGACAATCTGACTTGCCTTCATCATTGTCACTTTCCATAACTCCAAGGCTTTCAGGAACTTTCATTTTCTCTTGTGTTGGGTCTCAGACTCGGTTGTGGTCCAATCCATGTTCAGAGCCTCATAAGAGGTGCTTGGAGAATATGGTGCAGTAACCTTTATTTTTCTTTCTGGAGATTGGGAAGTCAATGGTTCAAGATCTACATCTTGCTAAGCAGGAAGCTCAAGCTCCTGTTCTGCTCCTACTTCAGGAAGAGCTGTTGTTGGCTGTGCCTCCTGTTGTCCACTTTCCTCAATTTCCTGTGACGATTGGGTACATTGGGGCAGAGGCAAATCCAATTCAGATTCACTGCTCATTGCTATAATTGCCTTGGCTGTCTCGCTGAGATACATGGCCTTGGGCTTAGGTTGAGGTGGTGCCATTGATGCAGGATTGCTGCTCCAGTTTTCTGCCCGGAGGACGGTGCGGCAGGCATATCACGTTTCCTAAAAAAGGTGTAGGATAGCACACTAGTGGTGGAAATCTGCATGTTCTCCTCCTTCTCACTGGCTACTCTCTTGGCAGGACAACTTTCTTTAAGGCACTCTTGAAGCTATGTCAGTTGGCACCTAGCTGAACAGGCGGAAACAGGTAGAGGAGGATTCAGGTGGTGAGGTGTGGTATTACTTTGTGCAGGCCTTCTGTCTGGCAGTACTGTAGGTGATGTTTCTTGTGCACCTCAGCAAACAAATCAAGAAAAACATTTGGTGAAACATGGCATTTTTGCAGTTTGAATAATTCATACAGACAATAGTGAGGTTATCCCAAATAATTAACTACAATAGTGTATCCATTTGAATCCAAACCATATAATAATGTTCACGCAGCATAACAACAACATGCAGTTGTAAAAGTTTGCTTTATGAGTCTCTAAAATAAGCCACCTGTGACGGGCAGGCGGGTGCAGGAAAACAAATTTAATAATCCTTAAGAAAGTGAGTGCTGGTGTGTCCCTAAAGCCTAAGAGAACCATACTAGGCAGGTAATGCATTGAACATGGAATATTCCTAAAACGAAAGTGAATGCTGGTGTGCGCCTATAGCTGAAGAGTCCTATGGCAGGCAGGGGTATAGGGAAAAAGGAAATATTCCTTAAAAAGTGAATGGTGATGTGCGCCTATAGCCTAAGACTCAGAGATCTATGGTAGACTGGGGGTGCAGGGAAAAATGAAATAATCCTTAAATAAAGTGAATGCTGATGTGTGTCTATGGCCTAACGCCTATTCCAAGCAGGGGTGGAGGGGTGCAGGGGAACATTAGATAATCCTTAAAAATTGAATGCTGGTGTGCACCTATGGCCTAAAAGACCTTATATAGGCAGGAGGTGCAGGAAAAAGTGAAATGATCCTTAAAAAAGTGAATGCTGGTGAGCGCCTATGGTCAAAGACTCAGAGACCTATGGCAGTTTGTGGGTGCAGGGAAAAATGTAATAATCCTTCAAAAAATGTAAATAATGATGTGCGCCTATGGCCTAACAGACTTATGACAGACAGGGTGTGCAGAGGAAATTGACATATCTTTAAAAAAAACAGAATGATGGTGTGTGCCTCTGACCTAGGAGACCAGTGGCAATCTGGGGGTGCAGGGAAAAATGAAATAATACTTTAAAAAGTGAATGCTGGTGTGCCCCTATGGTCTAAGAGACATTTGACAGGTGGGGGTTTATGCACTCTATCCTTAACCAAAAATATTTAACAGATTTGTTTTGATATCACAAAAACAAAGTTGGTAAATGTAGGAGGCTGGCCTGGCTTGTAGTGGGTACCAATGGTACTTACACCTTGTGCCAGGTCCAGTTATCCCTTATTAGTAGAATAGAGGTGTTTCTAGCAGCTTAGGCTGATAGAAGGTAGCTATGGCAAAGCAGCTTAGGCTGAACCTTAGGAAACATGCAAAGCTCCTACTAAACCACTTATATCATATGCACAATATCATAAGAAAACACAATACTCAGAGTTACTAAAAATAAAAGGACTTTATTTTTATGACAATATTCCACAAGTTTCTCAGTGAGTATCCTCAGTAAGAAGGTAAGTAATATACACAAGTTATATGTACACAAACACAAAACAGGTAAGTAAGAGTAAGAAAAGTAATGCAAACAGTGTAGAATTACAATAGATTGCAATAGGCAGACATAGGTCTGGGGGCAAAACAAACTATATACTCCAAAAGTGGAATGTGAATCACGAATGGACCCCGGACCCATGCGAGCTTGTAGAGGGTTGCTGGGACTGTAAGAAAAAAGTCAGGGTGTCCGGAATACCCTACCCCAAGACCCTGAAAAGTAGGAGTAAATTACACCTACTATCCCAAAAGAGCACAATAGTCATGATAGGGGGATTCTGCAAGAACAACAAACACCAGCAGTGCACTGAAAACGGATTCCTGGACCTGAGGACCTGCAAAGCAAGGGGACCAAGTCCAATAGTCGCGATAGTGTCCGGGGGGGGGCAGGAGCCCAGAAAACCGTGGATGAAGGTGCAAGGAAGCTGCCTCCGGATGGAGGAAGCTTGGATTTCTGCAAGAACGAAGAGAGCTAGGAACTTCTCCTTTGGGTGGAAGATGCCACATGTCGCGATGAATCTTGCAGAAGTGTTCCCACGCAGAAATACTGCAAACAAGCCTTGCTAGCTGCAAGGGTCGCGGTAGAGGTTTTTGGGTGCTGCTGAAGACCAGGAAGGACCAGGATATTGCCTTTTGGAGGAGGAGACAGAGGGGGTGCTCAGCAACTCAGAGAGCCCTCACAGAAGCAGGCAGCACCCGCAGAAGTACCTGAACAGGCACTTGGAAGATTTATGAACCAGAGCTGGCTCAGAGTCACAAAGCAGGGTCCCACGACTTCGGAGGCCAACTCAGAGGGTTGAGCACTGCAGGACGGAGTGCTGGGGATCCAGGCTAGGCTGTGCACGAACGCAACCCTGGAAGAGTGCACAGGAGCCGGAGCAGCTGCAAATCACGCAGTACACAGGTTTGCAGTCTAGCATGGGGAGGCAAAGACTTACCTCCACCAAACTTGGACTGAAGGATCACTGGACTGTGGGAGTCACTTGGATAGAGTTCCTGTGTTCCAGGGACCACGCTCGTCAGGATGAGAGGGGACCCAGAGGACCGGTGATGCAGTCTTTTGGTGCCTGCGTTAGCAGGGGGGAGATTCCATCGACCCATGGGAGATTTCTTCTGTGCTTCTGGTGCAGGGTAAAGGCAGGCGACCCCCAGAGCATGCACCACCAGGAAACAGTTGAGAAAGCAGGCAGGATTAGGCTCTACAATGTTGCTGGTAGTCGTCTTGCTACTTTTTTGCGGTTTTGCAGGCGTCCTGGAGCAGTCAGCGGTTGATCCTTGGTAGAAGTCAAAGAGGGAGATGCAGAGGAACTCTGGTGAGCTCTTGCATTCGTTATATGAAGAATTCCCCAAAGCAGAGACCCTAAATAGCCAGAAAAGGAGGTTTGGCTACCAAGAAAGGAGGATTGGCTACCAAGAAAGGTAAGAGCCTGTCAGAGGGGGTCTCTGACATCACCTGCTGGCACTGGCCACTCAGAGCACCAACACCTCTGTTTCCAAGATAGCAGAGATCTGGGAAACACTGGAGGAGCTCTGGGCACCTCCCCTGGGAGGTACTGGTCAGGGGAGTGGTCACTCCCCTTTCCTTTGTCCAGTTTTGCGCCAGAGCAGGGCTGGGGGATCCCGGAACTGGTGTAGACTGGCTTATACAGAGATGGGCACCATCTGTGCCCATCAAAGCATTTCCAGAGACTGGGGGAGGCTACTCTTCCCCATCCCTTCACACCTATTTTCAAAGGGAGAGGGTGTAACACCCTCTCTCAGAGGAAATCCTTTGTTCTGCCTTCCTGGGCCAGGGCTGCCTGGACCCCAGGAGGGCAGAATCCTGTCTGAGGGGTTGGCAGCAGCAGCAGCTGCAGTGGAAACCCCGGAAAGGCAGTTTGGCAGTACCTGGGTTCTGTGCTAGAGACCCAGGGGATCATGGAATTGTCCCTCCAACACCAGAATTGTATTGGGGTGACAATTCCATGATCTTAGACATGTTACATGGCCATGTTCGGAGTTACCATTGTGACGCTATACATAGGTAGTGACCTATGTATAGTGCACACGTGTAATGGTGTCCCCGCACTCACAACGTCCGGGGAATTTGCCCTGAACGATGTGGGGGCACCTTGGCTAGTGCCAGGGTGCCCACACACTAAGTAACTTGGCACCCAACCTTCACTAAGCGAAGGTTACACATATAGGTGACTTATAAGTTACTTATGTGCAGTGACAAATGGCTGTGAAATAACGTGGACGTTATTTCACGCAGGCTGCTGTGGCAGGCCTGTGTAAGAATTGTCAGAGCTCCCTATGGGTGGCAAAAGAAATGCTGCAGCCCATAGGGATCTCCTGGAACCCCAATACCCTGGGTACCTCAGTACCATATACAAGGGAATTATATGGGTGTACCAGTGTGCCAATGAGAATTGGTCAATTTATTCACTAGCCTGCAGTGACAAATTTGGAAAGCAGAGAGAGCATAAACACTGAGGTTCTGGTTAGCAGAGCCTCAGTGATACAGTTAGGCACCACACAGGGAACACATATAGGCCACAAACTTATGAGCACTGGGGTCCTGGCTAGCAGGATCCCAGTGACACATAACAAACACACTGACAACATAGGGTTTTCACTATGAGCACTGGGCCCTGGCTAGCAGAATCCCAGTGAGACAGTGAAAACACCCTGACATATACTCACAAACAGGCCAAAAGTTGGGGTAACAAGGCTAGAAAGGGGCTACCTTCCTACAGTAAAATCCAATGGTTACATGCAGCAGGAATTGCAGACAATGAGAGTGACCCTTTCACCTCGAAATCCAAATGAAAAGTGACTAGGAGATGGCCAAAGCACTGTGAGGAGCCTTCAGGACAGTAAGAGAAAGTTGGATTCTCTATGGTACTTCGTGTTGAAAAAAAGTAAAATTAAATAAAAAATATCTGAATTGTCCATTTGAGTAGAATATTCACTCAAAAAGGTATTTTCAAGTCGATTTAGCTGATCTTGAGTAGAAAATCCACGCAAGAAGCAGCCCAGGCCACTTGTACCTGCTGGTGTTACAAAACGGCACCGTAAGGCTATGCAGAAACCAGAAATTACATCAAGGTGCTGTCAAATCTCACTTGTGCTTGCAAGCGCACATTTTGGAGCCTCACGTTGTTCAGGTAAACATCACAAGGTGTTAACGGGAGAATAATTCCACAGTCTTTGTGCTCTGCTCCAAGTAGCAGACTGAGGACCAACCCAGGGAAGGAAGAAAGCTCACTAGATGCCAGATAACTCAGAAAAAGGTATGAAGGGGTCCTACCCATGCATAGGGCCACAACTAGACTCACGCAGAAATATAATTTCACCACACTCTGATTGGCAGAATTTGACAGGAATTTCGTGTTACATACATAATATGATATGTCTTCTCTGGCCTACTTATGGCCCTTTGCAAGGACAGACAGCCTCCGTACCTTTTTATGATTTTCCTGGTTTGTAGTGAGATTTCTGCCTCCCCCGGTTTGATCCCAAGTCTGCCACCTGGAATGGATCAGAAAGACTGCATTGACCATTTTGGGGAAGGGTATAGCACAATGCCAGGGTGGAATGTCCTAACCCATTGTAAAATTCCTGCTATCTAGAGGGCTTTTGTTTTGCTTTCCTTATCTTATGACCAAGCTGACAAAACGTCTCTGGAAAGCACTTCTTAGTTTAAAGAAGACATTTATTATTATTACTTCACCACGAGGTTCCTGAGAGATGAGATTAGTAGGTTGGAAGCACAAGTTTAACAGTAGTCACAGCAATGAAAGGAAAATATATCAAAGTATTTCTCAATTGCAATGTACACAGCAAATACATGTGATTATATTATAGCATAACTTCAAAGCAAAGAATAAAAGTCAAAAGTCATCACCGTAGGGCACTGTTCTTCATCTTTCTTATGCCTGCAAGTTGATGACTCCTGTTCAACTGCGAGAAAGAGATTTTCCACACAAACGGGAGGTCAGGCAGCTGACGTCCGCTCCTGACTGAAGTCCTGGAAAATTCCCCTCGCTGCTGCCCAGGGGCACCGTACAAAGCCTGCTAACAGGTCCTTTCGTCCAATCGCAGCCGGAAAAAAACAAGCTGGAGAGTGGCCAAGTCTCCAAGCTCGCTCGTTCCCAGGCTGGATAGAGAGGTAAACACAAAATACACGCTCTCTTATCACGCTAGGGTTCGGTGTGAATTCAATATGAAAAACACAGCTTGGTCTACCATAGGAAAAAAACACAGCTCATATGCAATGTCTCATCTGCAATGTCGAACTCCACGATAAAGCCAATAGGCATCTAAACTGAATACAAAATGTAATGTCTAATGCCACGTTAAAGCCAATAGGCAGCTAACCTAAATACCAAATGTAATGTCTAATGCCATGTCAAAGCCAATAGGCAGCTAAACTGAATACAACATGTAATGTGCTACTGATGAACATTGAAGAACTAATATGCGCAGTGGTGAAACACAAAGTCATTGGTCAAACACAATTAATGGCATAACAGCTTTCTACCACCCCCTGGACAGGGCAGATAGAGTGAATCCCCAATCAGGGAAAGCCACCTATCTTCCCCCTAGCGGGGACAGTAGGACATCAGTGTCCCTTCTGGTGGAGGGTATGATTCAATGCCAAGGAGGGCCATCCCCATCATTTTTTGGAAATATCTAGAAATTCCTGGTGTCTATTGGGCTTTTTAACCCATGGATCAGATTGGGGGAAACCCCTGTACTACTCCTAAAGGAATGGGGGCATACCCTGATGTCAGGTATGCTAAACCCACTCCTTTTTTTGGGCCAGATGTACTACTCCTACAGGAATGGGGAATACCCTGATGTCAGGTATGCTAAACCCACTCCTTTTTTTGGGCCAGAGTAAAAACCCTGGTATCTAGTGGGTGTTCTACCATCCCAGGGGCACATTACAGGCAAACTCTCAATCAGTCTAAATGTTCTATCCGTCCCAATGGGGGCCGAAAAACTCTGTTGCCCCATCAGGATTTGAGGATTATTAACAATGCCAAGTGAGTCAGCCCCAGCCCTTTTTGGGGGCAATATAAAATCTGGGCTTTTCTACAACTGGGGGTTAGGGCAAACATTCAAATTGCCTCCAAGGGGGGGTAAAAAGACTATATTGGACCCTTTGGGGTGGGGGCGTGACCCTATGCCAGAGTCAGACATCCTCACTCTTTTCCTCTGTTTTAATTTTAGTTATCTTGGGACTAGTGGGCTTGATGTCCACCTGAGGGGGCACATTGGTGGTAAACACCCACATCCACACCACAGGTGGAGACTAAAGGCCGAAAGCCCAGGGGGTGGGCCTCCGCCAAAAAATAATATCCTATGTCTATTGGAAGCATCAGGTGAGGGCATTTCACTGCAATTGTCTAACGCTTTGCAGGCCAGGAAAATTGTCTTTCGAAATTTGAATTTTCAGCTTTCCAATGCAACCTTCCTTTTGGCACAGTTGCCTGTGAATGCGGAGAATGGGGCTGTTTGTAGCTCTCTCTGCATTTACAGGTAAACTAGGAAGCCATTTCTTGGGTCCAGACCTGAAGCTAAAGTCATCATGCCAGGGACGCAATCGTGTCCCTTGCAGGACAGTCACACCCACCTGGACCAGAGTGGGAGATTCTCCCACTCTGACCTAGTGCAGTGTGATGGGATGGCGGGGCCATCAGAGCAACACACAACAGCTGCTGCACTAGTGCCAAATGCCTTGACATGAATTCCACTTCAATAGCACCCAGAAGTGAGTACTACAGACAGTAAAGTCACATCATTGATGTCCAACAGATTAAAGCTCCTGTTGTTTGTGAGAAACATGGAGAAAGGACCAATGCAGGGAATCAAGGTTCATCAAACTAAAGGGATGATTCCAAGGACAGAACAGTTCCATTCTCAGTCAGAACTGATGTGTGGTGAGGATGGAACCATTCCACCCCCGGCACATGCACAGGAAATCCCTCTGCTGTTTTCAGCAGAGGGATTTCCTTTTTTATTTTTTTAGCCTCAGAAGCAGCGGATGAGCTTCCCCTGTGGTCCGAGACATTTTTTTCACTGTAATGACGAATGGTGCGCAAGGTCCGCTGATGTCATTACAGTGAAAGTGAAAATGAAATGAGCCGATAAGCTCATTTCACTTTCACTGCTTTGGTGCTTGCAGGGCTATCTCAGCCCCCAAGCACCGAAGCACACAGGAGAGGTATCACTAGAAAGGGGAGAATCTCTCCTTTCTAATGGTACCTTTCCCTTGTGGATTCCATCTTGAGGAGTTTCCAAGGAGAGCAATCCCCACACAGAGATCCACCCCATTAGACACCAGGGATTTATTTTTGTGTGCAGGGAGCGGCCTCTTAGGCAAGGGCTGCTCCCCATAATGAGAAATACATTTTGGCCATTTTCTGCTACCCCGGAGGCTGATTGGCCTTACTTTAGGGCCAATCTGCCTCCCAGGAAGGGGGGCACAATACCACTAGAAACAGGGGATTTTCAAAAATATATGTTTGGGAGTGACCCCATGGGCAAGGTTTGCTCCTCATTGTGGTGGCATTATTTTGGCCATTTTCTGCCTCCCCTGCAGGCAGATTGGTGCTATCTTTAGTCAGATCTGCCCCGGGGGGGGGGGGGCAGAAAACCAATGGACACCATTGATTACTGTTGCTTTTTCTATTTGAAGGGTGGGGGCTGCCTAGCATGGGCATGGCAATGCTCCCACCATCCCCCAAAAAGGGAAACAATCTTTTTGCCCTTCTGGGGGGGTCAAATGGAGCAATAATCCCATCTGCCCCACCATTTGGGAGCAGAAAGCCCACTAGACACCAGGGATTACGTTTTTTTTTATTTATAGGAGTGGGGGTTGCCCAGATTGAGCCGGCCATGCCCCTACCCGTGAAAAAAGGAAACATCCTTTCTGCCCCCCTAGGGGGCGTATGGTGGCACTTGCAGCCAACTGTCCCCCCGGGGGGCAGAAAGTCCACTAGACACCAGGAAATATTTTATATTTTTTATTTGTATCATGAGGCTGCCCAACTTGGGCTTGGCCATGTCCCCACCCCTGCCAAAAAAGGGAAACAGTCTATCTTCTCCCGGAGGAGAGCAGAAAACCCAATAGGCACCACAGATGTTTTTTCATTTGTATCCTTGGAGACTGCCCAGCATGGGCAGAACCATGCCCACCCACCCCACCAAAAAAAGGGAAGCAGTCTTTCTGTTCCCTTGGGGACTAAAGCATCTATTCTCAATGGCAAGCAAGAGGATATACATTCTTTTAGGTATTGTTTCTACATATGGGCCAGGAGAGTTTGGCTTATTCCCAGTGTCATCCCACTTGCAATGGTGAATGGCTGCATTTTTTTGGGCCTGGGTAGGATACTATCAAGAAAATTCTACCAGACCCAGACATTTCTGAAAACTAGACATCTGGGAGAGTCCAGGGTGGTGTGCTTCACATCCAGTCCACACAGTTTTCTTACCCGCAATGCCCTGCAAACCTCATATGTTGACTAAACACACACATTTTTCGTCAAATTTCTTGGTGGGTAAATTTCTGGAATACCAAGGAATCCACAAAAGTCCTACCACCCAACATTGTTTCATTTCCGCTGATAAAAATGCTGCACCACTTGTATGACTGGGCCTAGTGACAACGACAGGGACACATCCAAGCGATGTTATTAGGAGTCCCCACACAAGGGCACCCATTGCCCTTGGTTTGATAATTTCCTGTCACTAGGCCCAGTCACAAAAGTGGCACAGCATTGTTATTGGCACGAGTGGGGCAATGTTGCGTGGTAGTTGTTTTGTGGTTTCCTGCAGATTCTGGAAGTTTCTATCACAAAAATTTAAGGGAAATGTGTGATTTCAGGTAAAGTATGAGGATTGCAGGGCATTGAAGGTAAAAAAAAAAAACTCATAGGATTCATGCAAGTCACTCCATCCTAGATACCCCTAGGGGAATAGTTTTTAAATATGTACAGGTCTGCTAGCATTCCCTAGTTGCCGGCTGATTAATGACCCAAAAACCACAGCTACCCACTTTGCAATTAACTGGTCAGTTTTGCGTGGAAAAATGTGATGTTTCTATGTTGTGTTTTGGGCCATTTCCTGTCGTGGGCACTAGGTCTACCCTCACAAGTGAGGTACCATTTTTATAGGGAGACTTAGAAGAATGCTGGTGGAAGGACGTTTGTGGCTCTGTGCAGGGTCTGGAACTTTTCATCGCAGAAATGTGAGGAAAATGTGTTTTTTGAGTCAAAGTTTGAGGTTTGTAAAGGATTCTGGGGTAAAACAACCTGTTGAGAGTATCCCAGATTCCCCTAGGTATCTAGTTTTCAAAAATGTACAGGTTTGCTAGGTTTCCCCGGGTGCTGGCTGAGCTAGGCCCCAAAACCCACAGCTACCCACTTTACAAAAAACGGGTCAGTTTTGTGCGGAACATTTTGATGTATCCATGTTGAGTTTTGGGCAGTAACCTGTTGCGGGCACTAGGCCTACCCAAACAAGTGAGGTACCATTTTTATTGGGAGAATTAGAGGAACACATAATAGTCGAACAAGTGTTATTACCAATTGCATTTCTCTGTCTTTGAACCTTCCAAATGTAAAACAGTTTGTAAGGGAGAAGGACTTTTGAGAAATACTCTCTAATTCACATGCTATTAGTAAGGAAATAAGCCCTGCTTCTAAACTCCATATCTTGTGCCCATTTCAGAAAAGCACAGGTTTACTTGATACCTATTGTTCACTACTTATTTTTTACCATATAAATTGCTCTCTACCTGGTACACAATAAAAAACCACAGCAAGGTGCAGCTCAGTTATTGGCTGTGGGTACCTTGAGTTCTTGGAAAACCCATGAACCCTATATGTCCCCACAACCAGAAGAGTCTAGCTGCAGATGCAATGGTATATAGATTTAGTGAATCGGCCTTTGTGATGAGAAGTTACAAATGAAAAAATCATAGATGCCCGTTTTTTCCTACTAATTTTCAATATTTTTTCAGTTCAACACTTGGGCCCTCATTATGACTTTGGCAGTCTTTTCAGAAGACCACCTTGGTGACGGCCGCCAACAGACTGCCGCTGAGGGTCTTTCACTGTAGGATGCTAGCCTGGTTTGTAGTGGGTACCTTGGGTACTTACACCTTATACCAGGTCCAGTTATCCCTTATTAGAAAATGTAGTAGTGTTTTAGCAGCTTAGGCTGATAGAGGTAGCTGTAGCAGAGCAGCTTAGGCTGAACTTGGAGACAGGCAAAGCTCCTGAAATACAACTATAGTTACACAGTACTTGTGCACAATAAAAGACAATACTCAGGGGGTCATTACGACACCGGCGGTCAGTGTTATAGTGGCGGTAGTACCAATAGGCTGGCAAAAGCCAAACCGCCAATGTAACACACCAACAGCCACGGCGGTAATGACCACCAGGCTGGAGACTACATTCTCCAGCCCGGCGGCTGTCACAAGGCCGCCCACAGTAAAATGTCCCCGCCCACCGCAATGGTTTCCGTGGCTTTTTTATCGCCATGAAAACCATGGCGGTAGGCACTATCAGTGCTAGGGAATTCCTTCAAGTCTCCCCGCCCCCTCCCCAGAGTCCTTCCCCTCCCTTCCCCCCACTTCCGTCCCCCCAACATACACACACCTACACACACAGACATACACATGCATGCACAGACGCATTCACACATCACAACATACACGCACACTCACATTCATTCATGCACACATGCATTACACGCATCCCACACCCGCATGCACGCACACAGACACAAACACACACACCCCCACACACACACAACACACCTCTCCCCTGTTGGAGCACCCGACTTACCTGCTTGCAGGGGGTCCTCCGGCAGGAGACGCGGCAGCAGCACCACCTTTTCGCCGTCTGCCGCCATGACCGTAACCGGAATTTCACCAGCCTTCTGGCGGAATTCCGGCTACGGTCATAATATGGCAGACGGTAGATAGGCACGGCGCCGGTCTTTGGGTGGCCGTTGCCATGGCGGTAGGCGGCATTTACCGCCTATATCATAATGAAGGCCTCAGTGTTACCAAAAATAAAGGTACTTTATTTTAGTGACACAAGGCCAAAAATATATTAGAGGCAATACTCCTTCTGGAGGTAAGTTTTATACATAATATATACGCTAGACACCAAAATCAGGTAAGTAAATAGTCATAAATAAGTGCAAACAATAGAAAAAACCATAGAATGCAATAGGAAGAAATAGGTCTAGGGGCAACACAAACCATATACTAAGAAAGTGGAAAGCGAATCACAAATTCCCCCATAGACAAGTGCAGTGTGTAGATAATTGCTGGGAGAGTAAGAAAATCACAAAAGTGAGTAAAATACCCCACCCCAGAGCCCAGGAAAGTAGGAGTACAGTACTGCAAGTTTCCTTAGGACACACTACAAGTCGTGATTAGAGTTATTGCAAGAACTAAGCATGAAAGCAAGCAACAAATGGTGGATTCCTGGACCTGAAGACCTGTGGAGAGAGGGGACCAAGTCCAGAAGTCGCAGAAGATTCCAGGAAGGACAGGAGCCATTGCCAACCTAGAAGATGGTGCAAAAGTGGATTCTCCAGTTGGAAGAAGTCTGCAGAAGAGCACCATAGAAGATGGCTGCGGGTTCCTGCATGATGCAAAGGATGTCTCACGTGGAGATGTTGGATGCAGGTGAGTTGCAGCACTGGATTCGTCCAACAAGCTTTGGTTCAAGCAATGTCGGGGTTTGCGTCAAAATGGTACTGCCTGGACCCAGGAGGGACCTGAGGGCCTCAACTCCGACTGAGGAGGCAGAGGGGGCTCCCAACACTGGAGGGAACCCACAGATGACTAGGCAGCATCCACGGAGGTCCCAGGACACCGGGACAAAGAAGGTGGAAATTGCAGTTGTTGCAGCACTACAAAAGAAGGTCCCAGTCTGCTGGAGAACAACTCAGCGAGTTGAGCGTTGCAGGGTAGAGTGCTGGGGACCTGGGCCAGGCTGTGCACAAAGGATTCTTGCAAATAGTGCACAGAGGCCTCAGGAGGTGAAGATGACACAGTGCACAAGGGTACTGTTTCAAACGGGGAAAGCAAGCTCTTACCTCCTCCAAATTTAGACAGCAGGACCTTAGGACAGTTTGTGTCAAGAGGGTCCACCACCTGTGTTCCAAGGAGCATGCTCGTCGCCAGGAGAGGAGTCCAAAAGAACCGGTCGCCATTGCAGAAGGTGCCTGCTGGAGCATGGAAGTGACTCCGTCACTCCATAGGAGATTTCTTTGGTCCTTCTCGTGCCGGGTAAAGACAGGGTGTCCTCAGAGCCTGCACACTGTGGAAACTGTTGAAGTTGTTGGCTGGAGCTGAAGTTGCAGAGTAGAAGATGCTCCTTCTGGATACTTTGTTGCCATTACAGCAGTTCCTGGAGCAGTCTGCTGTTGATCCGAGGTCAGAGGATGAAGCAGTGGTTGCAGAGAATTTCTGATGGAAACTTGCAAGCGGAATCTGAAGAGAAACCCATAGGAGAGACCCTATATAGCCCATAGAGGGGGATTGGCTACCTAACCATGTATGCACCTATCAGGAGGGTCTCTGACGTCACCTGCTGGCACTGGCCACTCATTGGCCTCAAGAGTGTCCCCACACCTTGGAATCCAACATGGCTAATGCCAGGGACACTCCGGAGGAGCTCTGGGAACCCCCTGGGGTGGTGATGGACAGAGGAGTGGTCACTCCCCTTTCCTTTGTCCAGTTTCACACCAGAGCAGGGACTGGGGGGCCCTCAACCGGAGTAGACTGGATTATGCAAATGCCCTTCAAAGCATTTCCAGAGGCTCTGGGAGGCTACCCCTCCCATGCCTGTAACACCTATTTCCAAAGGGAGAGGGTATAACACCCTCCTCCCAAATGAAATGCGTTGTTTACTGTCTTCCTGAGACTGAGCTGCTCAGACCCCAGGAGGGCAGAGCCCTGCCTGTGGGGTGACAGCAGCTGTAGCTGCAGTGCAAGCCTCAGAGAGCTGGTTTGGCAGTACTGGGGGTCCATGGTGGAGCCCTCAGGGTGCCTGGGATTGGTCCCCCCAATACCAAATTTGTAATGGGGGGACAATTCCATGATCTTAGACCCTCACATGGCCAGATTCAGAATTACCATTGTGAAGCTACATATATGTATTGACATATATGTAGTGCACGCTTATAATGGTATCCCTGCACTCATGAAGTCTGGGAAATTGGCCCTGGACAACATTGGGGCACCTTTGCTAGTACAAGGGTGCCCTCACACACACACACAGTAACTTTGCAACTAACCTTCAGTAATTGAAGACTAGACATATAGGTGACTTATAAATTACTTAGTGTAGTGAAAAAAGCGGTGAAATAGTGTGTGCACTATTTCACTCAGGCTGCAGTGGCAGTCCGGATGAAAGGTTTGTATGAGCTCCTTAAGGGTGGCAAAAGAAATGCTGCCGCCCATAAGGATCTCCTGGAACCCTAATGCCCCGGATACCTAGGTTCCATATACTAGAGACTTACAAGGTGGGGGGTCCAATTTGCCAATCAGAATTGAAATATGGAGTCACTAAACTATAGTGACAAATCTGGAAAGTAGAGAGAGCATAAGTACTGGAGTCTGGTTAGAAGAACTTCAGTGACACAGTCAAGTATACTGGCAACACAAATAGGCCACAAACTATGAGCATTGAAGACCTGGTTAGCAGGATCCCAGTGAGACGGTGTAGGAGGCTGGTCTGGCTTGTAGTGGGTACCAAGGGGTACTTACACTCTGTACCAGGTCCAGTTATCCCTTATTAGTGTAGAAGAGGTGTTTCTAGCAGCTTAGGCTGATAGAAGGTAGCTATAGCAGAGCAGCTTAGGCTGAACTAGGAGACATGCAAAGCTCCTACTATACCACTGGTGTCATATGCACAATATCATAAGAAAACACAATACACAGATATACTAAAAATAAAGGTACTTTATTTTTATGACAATATGCCAAAAGTATCTCAGTGAGTACCCTCAGTATGAGGATGCCAGATATACACAAGATATATGTACACAATACAAAAAATATGCAGTAATAGCAAAAGAAAGTAATGCAAGCAGTGTAAAGTTACAATTGATTGCAATAGGAGCACATAGGTATAGGGGCAACACAAACCATATACTCCAAAAGTGGAATGCGAACCACGAATGGACCCCAAACCTATGTGAGCTTGTAGAGGGTCGCTGGGACTGTAAAAAACAGTGAGGGTTAGAAAAAAAGCCCACCCCACAACCCTGAAAAGTAGGTGTAAGGTGCACCTATAACCCCCAGAGAGCACAGAAGTCGTGATAGGCGGTTTCTGCAAGGAAGACCAACACCAGCAAAGCAACCAAAGTGGATTTCCGGACCTGAGTACCTGTGAAACAAGGTGACCAAGTCCAAGAGTTGCGACAATGTCGAGAGTGGGCAGATACCCAGGAAATGCCAGCTGAGGGTGCAAAGACTCTGCCACCGGATGGTAGAAACTGTGGATTCTGCGAGAACAAAGAGGGCTAGAAACTTCCCCTTTGGAGGATGGATGTCACATGTCGTGAAGAAGCTTGCAGAGGTGTTCCCACACAGAAAGACTGCAAACAAGCCTTGCTAGCTGCAAGGGTTGCGGGTAGGGTTTTTGGATGCTGCTGTGGCCCAGGAGGGACCAGGATGTCGCCCCTTGGATGAGGAGACAGAGGGGGCGCACAGCAAGTCAGGGAGCCCTCACAGAAGCAGGCAGCACCCGCAGAAGTACCAGAACAGGCACTTGGAAGATGAGTGAACCGGAGTCCACCCGAAGACACAAAAGGGAGTCCCACGATGCTGGAGGACAACTCAGAAGGTTGTGCACTGCAGGTTAGAGTGTCGGGGACCCAGGCTTGGCTGTGCACAAAGGAAATCCTGGAAGAATGCACAGGAGCCGGAGCAGCTGCAAATCACGCAGTACCCAGCAATGCAGTCTAGCGTGGGGAGGCAAGGACTTACCTCCACCAAACTTGGACTGAAGAGTCACTGGACTGTGGGAGTCACTTGGACAGAGTTGCTGAGTTCCAGGGACCACGCTCGTCGTGCTGAGAGGGGACCCAGAGGACCGGTGATGCAGTCTTTTGTTGCCTGCGGTTGCAGGGGGAAGATTCCGTCGACCCACTGGAGATTTCTTCATAGCTCCTGGTGCAAGAAGGAGGGAGGCTACCCCAGGAGCATGCACCACCAGGAAACAGTCAAGAAGGCGGCAGGATCAGCGATACAAGGTTGAAGTAGTCATCTTTGCTTCTTTGTTGCGGTTTTGCAGGCGTCCTTAGCAGTCAGCGGTCAATCCTTTGGCAGAAGGTGAAGAGAGAGATGCAGAGGAACTCTGGTGAGCTCTTGCATTCGGTATCTGAAGAATTCCCCAAAGCAGAGACCCTAAATAGCCAGAAAAGGAGGTTTGGCTACCTAGGAAGAGGGATAGGCTTGTAACACAGGTAAGAGCCTATCAGAAGGAGTCTCTGACATCAGCTGATGGCACTGGCCACTCAGAGCAGTCCAGTGTGCCAGTAACACCTCTGTTTCCAAGATGGCAGAGGTCTGGAGCACACTGGAGTAGCTCTGGGCACCTCCCCTGGGAGGTGCAGGTCAGGGGAGTGGTCACTCCCCTTTCCTTTGTCCAGTTTCGTGCCAGAGCAGGGCTGGGGGATCCCTGAACCGGTGTAGACTGGCTATGCAGAGATGGGCACCATCTGTGCCCATCAAAGCATTTCCAGAGACTGGGGGAGGCGACTCCTCCCCAGCCCTGACACCTTTTTCCAAAGGGAGAGGGTGTAACACCCTCTCTCTGAGGAAGTCCTTTGTTCTGCCTTCCTGGGCCATGCCTGGCTGGACCCCAGGAGGGCAGAAACCTGTCTGAGGGGTTGGCAGCAGCAGCAGCTGCAGTGAAACCCCGGGAAAGGTAGTTTGGCAGTACCCGGGTCTGTGCTAGGGACTCGGGGGATCATGGAATTGTCTCCCCAATGCCAGAATGGCATTGGGGTGGCAATTCCATGATCTTAGACATGTTACATGGCCGTGTTCAGAGTTACCATTGTGACACTATACATAGGTAGTGACCTATGTATAGTGCACGAGTGTAATGGTGTCCCCGCACTCACAAAGTCCGGGGAATTGGCCCTGAACGATGTGGGGGCACCTTGGCTAGTGCCAGGGTGCCCACACACTAACTAACTTAGCACCCAACCTTCACCAGGTGATGGTTAGACATGTAGGTGACTTGTAAGTTACTTAAGTGCAGTGGTAAATGGCTGTGAAATAACATGGACGTTATTTCACTCAGGCTGCACTGGCAGGCCTGTGTAAGAATTGTCAGAGCTCCCTATGGGTGGCAAAAGAAATGCTGCAGCCCATAGGGATCTCCTGGAACCCCAATACCCTGGGTACCTCAATACCATATACTAAGGAATTATATGGGTGTACCAGTATGGCAATGTGAATTGGTAAATTTAGTCACTAGCCTGTTAGTGACAAATTTGGAAAGCAGAGAGAGCATAACCACTGAGGTTCTGGTTAGCAGAGCCTCAGTGAGACAGTTAGTCATCACACAGGGAACACATACATAAAGGGCACACACTTATGTGCACTGGGGTCCTGGCTAGCAGGGTCCCAGTGACACATAACAAACATACTGAAAACATAGGGTTTTCATTATGAGAACTGGGCCCTGGCTAGCAGGATCCCAGTGAGACAGTGAAAACACCCTGACATATACTCAAAAACAGGCCAAAAGTGGGGGTAACAAGGCTAGAAAGAGGCTACTTTCTCACAGACGGTAAGACACACTGACAAACAGGCCAACAATGTGTGTAACCATGCTAGAAAGAGGCTACTTTCTCATATCCCCCTTCTGGGTAGAGTCGACCTGGTCCTTCCTGGGCCCGGGCTGACTACGTTTCACTAATAAGGGATAACTGGAGCTAGTAAAAGATGTAAGTACCTGTGGTACCCAGTACAAACCAGGCCAGCCTCCTACACCTAGCCAATATCAGCGGCAAGCATATGTGCCACGTCAACCCAGTCCTCCACCAGAAGAAGGCTCCAGTGATGACAGCAACTCTGGATGTCTAGATATGGGTGATCTCCCTGGCCCATCTGTGACCACTGGTCAGTTGAACACTGAAGGAGGCTGGCCTGGTTTGCAATGGCTACCAAAGGTACTTACACCTTATACCAGGACCAGTTATCCCATATTAATGAAATATAGCCAGTGTCTAGAAGCCAGTCTGTCTAGAGGTAACTGCAGGCAGAGCAGCCAAGGCTGAACTAGGAGACATGCAAAGCTCTTGCAAAACCACTGTAGTCACACAGTACTCACACCCATGAAAGACAATACTCAGTGTTAAAAAAATAAAATTACTTTATTTTAGTCACACAATGCCAAAAATACTTTCGAGGCTATACTCCCTTAGGAGGTAAGTATATTACACAATATATACACTAGTAACCAAAAAAAGGTAAGTACACAGTAGGAAAACACTGCAAATAGTGAAAATCACAATAGGTTGCAGTGGGCCTGAGGGAACAGAAACCATATACGAAAATATTGGAATGTGAAAGTCGGTTTCCACCTAGGCAGGTGTAGTGTGTAGAGGGGTAGTGGGAGTGTAAGAGAACACCAAAGGTAAGTAAAATACCCCACCGCAGAGCCCAGAAAAGCAGGAGTAAAACACTGCAAGTTTCCTAAAACACACTAGAAGTTGTGATAGAAGATAATGCAAGAACCAGAAGAGACTACGGGACACCAACAATGGATTCCTGGACTTGAAGACCTGTGGAAGAAGGGGAACAAGTCCAAGAAGCACTGAAGAGTCCAGGGAGAACAGGAGCCCATGTTAACTCGGATGAAGGTGCAAAAGAGGACCCACTGGTGAGAAGACAAAGCACCAAAGAAGACAGATGTGGGTTCCTGGTTGGTGAGGAAGATGTCTCTCGCCTGAGGAATGAATGCAGTCTGGTTTGCTTCGCTGGATTCCGCCAACAAGCCTTGGCAGACGCAAAGCTCGTGATTAGTGGAAAATGGTGGTGCCCAGGACCAGGAGGGACTCGGTGGCCTCTACCCAGTAGGGGGAGACAGAGGGGGCACTCAGAAACTCAGAGAGCCCTCAGAAAACCAGGCAGCGCACACAGGAGTCCCATAGCATGGGGACAAATGAGGTGCAAATGGAGTCCCACACAGCACAACACAAAGGATTCCCACGCTGCCGGAGAACCAGTCAGGAAGCTGTGCGTCACAGGATGGAGTGCTGTGGGCCTAAGCTGTGATGTGCATGAAGAACTTCTTGGAAAGTGGCACACAAGCCTTAGCAGCTGCAAGTCACACTGTGCACGGGGGTACTGTCTTGCGTGGGGATGCAAGCTCTTACCTCCACCAAAATTGGACAGCTGGACATTGGGACTGTGGGAGTCACTTTAGTCACCCACCCGTGTTGCTGGATCCACGCCTGTCTGGAGAAGGGACTCAAGCCACCGCTCGTCCTGCAGAGAGGTGCCTGCTGAAACAGGGAAGTGACTCTGTCACTCCACAGGAGATTCCTTCACTTTTTTCTGGTGCAGGCTGAAGACAGGTAGTCCTCCGAGGATGCATGACCTGGAAACTGTTGCAGTTGCTGGCAGGAGCTGAAGTTACAATGTTGCAGAAGTCGTCTTTGCTTCTGTGTTGCAGTTTTGTAGAGTTCCTGGAGCAGTCAGCGGTTGATCCGTCGGTAGAAGATGAACTTCTGGAGTCTTGCAATCCGAATCTGAAGAAACACCCAGAGGAGAGACCCTAAATAGCCCTGGAGAGGGGGATTGGTCACCAAACCAGGTAAGCACCTATCAGGGAGGGTCTCTGACGTCACCTGCTGGCACTGACCACTCAGAGGCCTCTAGAGTACCCCCACACCTCTGGAAACAAGATGGCAGAGGTCTGAGGCACACTGGAGGAGCTCTGGACACCACCCCTAGGGTGGTAATGGACAGGGGAGTGGCCACTCCCCTTTCCTTTGTCCAGTTGCGCGCCAGAGCAGGGACTGGGGGTTCCCTAATCCGGTGTAGACTGGCTTATGCAAGGAGGGCACCATCTTTGCCCTTCAAAGCATTTCCAGAGGCTGGGAGAGACTAACCCTCCCCAGCCTTTAACACCTATTTCCAAAGAGAGAGGGTGTAACACCCTGCTCTCAGAGGAAATGCTTTGTTCTGCCTTCTTGGGTGCCCAGACCCCAGGAGGGCAAAACCCCAGGAGGGCAAAACCCTGTCTGTGGGGTGGCAGTAACTGTAGCTGCAGAGAAACCCCCAGAGAGCTGATTTGGCAGTACTGGGGGTCCATAGTGGAGCCCCCAGGATGCAGGGAATTGGCTCCCCAATGCCAGATTTGGAATGGGGCGACATTTACATGATCTTAGACATGTTACATGGCCATATTCGGAGTTACCATTGTGTAGGAGGCTAGCCTGGCTTATAGTGGGTACCTGGTGGTACTTACACCTTGTGCCAGGTCCAGTTATCCCTTATTAGTAGATTAGTAGTGCTCTAGAAGCTTAGGCTGATGGAGGTAGCTATAGTAGAGCAGCTTAGGCTGAACTAGGAGACATGCAAAGCTCCTACTATACCACTTATATCATATAGGTACTATATCATAAGAAAGACAATACTCAGAGTTACTAAAAATAAAGGTACTTTATTTTAGTGACAATGTGCCAAAAATATCTCAGAGGATATACTCACTTAGGAGGTAAATAAAATACACAAAATATACACACAAACCAAAATCAGGTAAGTAAAACAGTCAAAAAATAGTGCAAACACTGTAGAATACAATAGGATGCAATAGGCCTAGGGGCAAAACAAACCTTATACTAAGAAAGTGGAATGCGTACCATGAATGAACCCCTAGGCTAGTGTAGTGTGTAGAGGGTCGCTGGGAGTGTAAGAAAACACAAAGGGTGTCCAAGATACCCCATCCCAAGACCTTGGAAAGTAGGAGTAAAGTACTACTATTTCCCCAGAAACACACTAAACTCGTGATAGAGGATTCTGCAAAGACCACAACAGACTGCAAAGCACTGAAGACAGATCCCTGGACCTGAGGACCTGCAAAGGAAGGGGACAAAGTCCAAGATAACGTCCACGTTATTTCACAGCCATTTTTCACTGCACATAAGTAACTTATAAGTCACCTATATGTCTAACCTTTACTTAGTGAAGGTTGGGTGCCAAGTTACTTAGTGTGTGGGCACCCTGGCACTAGCCAAGGTGCCCCCACATCGTTCAGGGCAAATTCCCCGAACTTTGTGAGTGCGGGGACACCATTACACGCATGCACTATACATAGGGCACCACCTATGTATAGCGTCACAATGGTAACTCCGAACATGGCCATGTAACATGTCTAAGATCATGGAATTGTCACCCCAATACCATTCTGGTATTGGGGGGGACAATTCCATGATCCCCCGGGTCTCTAGCACTGAACCTGGGTGCTGCCACACTGCCTTTCCGGGGTTTCCACTGCAGCTGCTGCCAACCCCTCAGACAGGATTCTGCCCTCCTGGGGTCCAGGCAGCCCTGGTCCAGGAAGGCAGAACAAAGGATTTCCTCTGACATCAGAGACCCCCTCAGATAGGCTCTTACCCTTCTTGGTAGCCAATCCTCCTTTCTTGGTAGCCAAACCTCCTTTTCTGGCTATTTAGGGTCTCTCCTCTGGGGAATTCTTCAGATAACTAATGCAAGAGCTCACCAGAGTTCCTCTACATCTCCCTCTTCGACTTCTACCAAGGATCACCCGCTGACTGCTCCAGGACGCCTACAAAACCTCAACAAAGTAGCAAGATGACTACCAGCAACATTGTAGCGCCTCATCCTGCCGGCTTTCTCGACTGTTTCCTGGTTGTGCTTGCTCTGGGGGTCACCTGCATTCACCCTGCACCAGAAGCCAAGAAGAAATCTCCCGTGGGTCTACGGAATCTTCCCCCTGCTAACGCAGGCACCAAAAGCCTGCATCACCGGTCCTCTGGGTCCCCTCTCATCCTGACGAGCGTGGTCCCTGGAACACAGGAACTCCATCTAAGTGACTCCCACTGTCCAGTGATCCTTCAGTCCAAGTCTGGTGGAGGTAAGCCCTTGCCTCCCCATGCTAGACTGCAAACCTGTGTACTGCGTGATTTGCAGCTGCTCCAACTCCTGTGCACTCTTCCAGGATTTCCTTTGTGCACAGCCTGTCCTGGGTCCCCAGCACTCCGTCCTGCAGTGCTCAACCCTCTGATTTGGCCTCCGGCGTCGTGGGACCCTCCTTTGTGACTCTGAGCCAGCTCCGGTTCACAAATCTTCCAAGTGCCTGTTCGGGTGCTTCTGCGGGTGCTGCCTGCTTCTGTGGGGGCTCTCTGAGTTGCTGTCTCCTCCTCCAAGGGGTGACATCCTGGTCCTTCCTGGTCCCCAGCAGCACCCAAAAACCTTCACGGCAACCCTTGCAGCTAGCAAGGCTTGTTTGTGATATTTCTGCATGGGAACACTTCTGCAACCTTCATCGGGACGTGGGACATCTTCCACCCAAAGGAAAAGTTTCTAGTCTTCTTTGTTGTTGCAGAACTCCAAGCTTCTTCCATCCAGAGGCAGCTTCCTTGCACCTTCATCCAGGGTTTCCTGGGCTCCTGCCCCCCCCCCCCCCCGGACACTGTCGTGACTATTGGACTTGGTCCCCTTGCTTTGCAGGTCCTCAGGTCCAGGAATCCTTTTTCAGTGCACGGCTGGTGTTTGTTGTTCTTGCAGAATCCCACTATCACGACTATTGTGTCCTTTTGGGCTAGTAGGTGTACTTTACTCCTACTTTTCAGGGTCTTGGGGTGGGGTATCTTGGACACCCTGACTGTTTTCTTACAGTCCCAGTGACCTTCTACAAGCTCCCATAGGTCTGGGGTCCATTCGTGATTCGCATTCCACTTTTGGAGTATATGGTTTGTGTTGCCCCTAGACCTATGTTCACCTATTGCATCCTATTGTAATTCTCCACTGTTTGCATTACTTTTCTGACTCTTACTTATCTGTTTTGGGTTTGTGTACATATAACTTGTATATATTACTTACCTTCTTACTGAGGGTACTCACTGAGATACTTGTGGCATATTGTCATAAAAATAAAGTACCTTTATTTTTAGTAACTCTGTGTATTGTGTTTTCTTATGATATTATGTATATGATATAAGTGGTATAGTAGGAGCTTTGCATGTCTCCTAGTTCAGCCTAAGCTGCTTTGCCATAGCTACCTTCAATCAGCCTAAGCTGCTAGAAACAGCTCCATTCTACTAATAAGGGATAACTGGACCTGGCACAGGGTGTAAGTACCTTTGGTACCCACTATAAGCCAGGCCAGCCTCCTATATTGGTGGTGCAGCGGTGGGATAAGTACTTGCAACTGCTTTACATCTTTGTCATTTTGTACTTTTCATAAGAAAATCATATATCAAACAGTTCAGTGTATGTACACTTAACCCAAAAAGTTTGCTTTTCTATCCTAAAACTTTTTACAAAGTTCTGAAAAGTTTCTTAGAACTTCTAAAAGTTTTCTAAAGGTTAGAAAAGGTTTTTTTCTCTGTGCTTTCAAAAGTTCTAAAACTTTTTCTCTCTTCTCACTATCCTTAAACCTATACTTTCATGACTGTTGTAGATTCCACTCTCAAAACTGTTAATGCAGCCTATGAGAGTTTGAACTACAAGCGTTTAAGGGTGCCTGGATAGAGGTTTATGTAAAGGAAAGAACCCTACAAAAGAGATTATCTTTAACATGTGTATTGTGGATGACCAGAACCAATCTGGACCATCAAATGAGAGATTAGAAAAGGGGGAAGCTTCTCAGTCTGATTCAGAGGAACCCCTGAAGAAGCTGGGGAGGGTTCTGACAAGGGCCTGCCACCTAGCAGGGCACCTAGTGATACTGGTAGTGAGAAAGGTTCCCATCACAGTAGGGCATCCTTTTTCCCTAGAGGCCAGGTTACCAGGGTCCAGACAGTTAAAGACAGGTCCCCTTCTGTAACTTCCCAGATTTCCTCTGTGTCAAAGCATTCCCAACCCACCCACCCTGAGGATAATTTGTTAGAAAGGGAACTCAAAAAGTTGAGGGTTTAAGAGACCAGACTGAAGCTTAAAGAGCAACAGCTGGCCTTAGATAGGGAATCCCTAGACATTGAGAGGGAAAGACAGAGGTTGGGGTTAGTTCCCCATGGTGGCAGCAGCAGTATTCCTGATAGCAATCCTGTTAGAGACAAGATTCCAGGAATCTGCACAAGACAGTTCCCCCTTACCAGGCGGGGGATGACATTAATAAGTGGTTTGCTGCACTTGAGAGGGCCTGTATGGTACAGTTGGTCCCTCAAAGGCAGTGGGCTGCTATTTTGTGGCTAACTTTCACTGGAAAGTATAGGGATAGACTCCTTACTGTTAGAGAAAGTAAAGCCAACAACTACACAGCATTGAAAGATGCACTCTTGGATGGATTTGGCTTAACCACTGAACAATACAGGATTAAGTTCAGAGACACCAGAAAAGAGTCTTCTCAAGACTGGACAGATTTTGTGGACTGTTCAGTGAAGGCCTTGGAAGGGTGGTTGTATGGCAGTAAAGTTTCTGACTATGAAAGCCTGTACAATCTTATTCTGAGAGAGCATATTCTTAACAATTGTGTGTCTGACTTGTTGCACCAACACCTAGTGGACTCTGATCTGGCCTCTCCCCAAGAATCGGGAAAGAAGGCAGACAAATGGGTCAGAGCAAGGGTGATCAGAAGAGTTCATACAGGGGGTGACAAGGATGGCAAGAAGAAGGATGGTAAGTCTTCAGAGGGGCGGGGACAAGACTAAGCATTCTGAGTCTTCATCAGGCCCACAAAAGTCCACTGGGGTGATGGGTCCAAATCCTCTTCTAATACTAATCAGAACAAGCCTTGGTGTTATTTGTGTAAAGTCAAAGGCCATTGGGCAAGTGATTTCACTTGTCCAAAGAAAAACACCAAACCTCCCACCACCACAACCCCTGCTGCAAAATTCTAGTGCCCCTAGTAATAGCAGTGGTGGTGGGAAATCTACTACTAATAGCCAATCCAAGAGTGTAGCTGGGCTCACTATTGGCAATGTAGTTGAGGTTGGTCTTGTTAGGGAGACCACAGAGGCTGTTTTAGTCTCTGATGGTGGCATTGATGTTGCCACCTTGGTTGCTTGTCCCCTTAATATGGGGAAGTACAAGCAACTTCCCCTAATCAATGGTTCTGAGGTTGAGGCCTACAGGAACACAGGAGCCAGTGTAACTATGGTGATAGAAAAACTGGTACACCCTGATCATCACCTACTTGGTCAGCAGTACCAAGTGACAGACGCTCATAACAACACTCTTAGCCATCCCATGGCTGTTGTGAATCTCAACTGGGGGGGGGTTACTGGTCCAAAGAAAGCTGTCTATGGTAGCCACAGATTTACCTGTAGACTGTCTACAAAGAAATGATTTGGTAACATCAGCTTGGTCAGAAGTGGAGTTGGAGGCTCATGCAGCAATGCTGGGCATTCCTGGGCATTCCTGGGCATATGTTTGCTTTGACAAGGGCTCAGGCCAAAAAGCAAAAAGGACAGGGTAACTTGGATCCTGGAACATGGACCAAGTGCTCCCTAAAGCCAGGGGTAGAAAGGGTAAATCCCTGCCCACTATCCCTCCCTCTACAGATGATTCCCCTTTTGAGGAAGAGGAATTCTCTCCCTGTGCAGATCGTACACCAGAGGAGCTGGTAGCAGCCACTGCTGAGCTTTTGTGTGCAGGGGGGCCTGCCAGGGAAGAGCTGAGTGTGGCACAGCAAACCTGTCCCACATTAGATGGTCTCAGACAGCAAGCTGTCAAACTGCAAAATGGGGATGTCAGTGACAGTCATAGGGTGTACTGGGAAGACAACCTCTTGTACACAGAGTCAAGGGACCCAAAACCTGGAGCTGCCAGGAGATTGGTCATTCCCCTGCAGTACAAAGAGTTTCTTCTCACCCTAGCACATGACATTCCTTTGGCTCGGCATGTGGGCCAGATGAAAACTTGGGAAAGACTTGTCCCCTTGTTTCACTGGCCTCATATGTCAGAGGACACCAAAGATTTTGCAAGTCTTGTGTGACCTGCCAAGCCAGTGGCAAGACTGGTGGCACTCCAAAGGCCCCTCTAATTCCACTTCCTGTGGTTGGGGTACCCTTTGAAAGGGGTTGACATAGCTGGCCCCTTGACCCTCCAACTGCTTCAGGCAATAGATTTATCTTGGTGGTAGTGGACCATGCCGCAAGATATCCTGAAGCCATACCTTTAAGGACCACTACAGCTCCTGCAGTGGCAAAGGCCCTCCTAGGAATCTTTGCCAGGGTGGGTTTTCCTAAAGAGGTGGTGTCAGACAGAGGTAGCAACTTCATGTCTGCATACCTAAAAGCAATGTGGAAGGAGTGTGGTGTTACCTACAAGTTCACCACCCCTTACCACCCACAAACAAATGGTCTGGTTGAGAGGTTTAATAAAACTCTCAAAGGTATGATAAAGGGACTCCCTGAAAAACTCAGGAGGAGATGGGATGTCCTGTTACCTTGCCTTCTTTTTGCTTACAGGGAGGTACGCCAGAAAGGAGTGGGCTTCAGCCCCTTTGAACTCCTCTTTGGGCACCCTGTAAGAGGTCCACTTCCTCTTGTGAAGGAGGGTTGGGAACAACCTTTAAAAGTTCCTAAACAGGACATAGTAGACTATGCACTTGGCCTAAGATACAGAATGGCTGAGTATATGAAAAAGGCCAGTAAAAACCTTCAGGCCAGCCAAGAGCTGCAAAAGCAATGGCATGACCAGAAGGCTGTCCTGACTCAGTACCACCCAGGACAGAAGGTGTGGGTATTGGAGGCTGTTGCCCCAAGAGCACTCCAAGACAAATGGAGTGGACCCCATCTCATTGTTGAAAAGTAGGGTGAGGTTACCTACTTGGTAGACCTGGGCACTGGCAGGAGTCCCCTTAGGGTGATTCATGTCAACCACCTAAAACCCTACTATGACAGGGTTGATCTCACAACAGATGCGGGACAGGAAGAAGAGAGTGACCCTCTCCCTGATCTCTTCTCCACCACTGAAGCAGATGCCTTAGTGGAGGGAGTAGTTTTAGCAGATTGTCTGTGATGCTATTAATTGTGTTTGACCAATGACTTTGTGTTTTACCACTGCGCATATTAGTTGCTCAATGTTCATCAGTAGCACATTATGGGCCTCATTCCAACCCTGGCGGTCTATGACCGCCAGGGTGGAGGTCGCCGGAAGCACCGCCAACAGGCTGGCGGTGCTTCCTTTGGCATTCCGCGGTCGCCCAGCCGGGTCCGGCGGTTTCCCACCGGATTACCCCCGGCTGGGAGAATCCTCCATGGCGGCGCTGCAAGCAGCGCCGCCATGGGGATTCCGACCCCCTTACCGCCAGCCTGTTTCTGGCGGTTTTCACCGCCAGAAACAGGATGGCGGGAACGGGTGTCGTGGGGTCCCTGGGGGCCCCTGCACTGCCCATGCCACTGGCATGGGCACTGCAGGGGCCCCCTAACAGGGCCCCAGCATGATTTTCACTGTCTGCATAGCAGACAGTGAAAATCGCGATGGGTGCAACTGCACCCGCCGCACCCCTGCAACACCGCCGGCTCCATTCGGAGCCGGCTTCTGTGTTGCAGGGCCTTTCCCGCTGGGCCGGCGGGCGCTCCCTTGGCGGGCGCCCGCCGGCCCAGCGGGAAAGTCTGAATGGCCTCCGCGGTCTTTTTACCGCGGAGCAGCCAATTGGCGGTTTCCACTTGGCGGGCGGCGCCCGCCAATATTGGAATGACCCCCTATATGCTTTGTTCAGTTTAGCTGCCTATTGGCTATAACATGGAGTTAGCCATTACATTCTGTATTCTGTTTAGCCGCCTATTGGCTTTGACATGGCATTAGCCATTACATTTTGTATTCAGTTCAGCTGCCTATTGGCTTTGACATGGCATTAGCCATTACATTTTGTATTCAGCTCAGCTGCCTATTGGCTTTGACATGGCATTAGCCATTACATTCTGTATTCTGCCTATTGGCTTTGACATGCTGTATTCAGTTCAGCTGCCTACTGGCTTTGACATGGAATTAGACATTACATTCTGTATTCAGTTTAGCTGCCTATTGGCTTTGACATGATATTAGACATTACATTTGATATTTAGGTTAGCTGCCTATTGGCTTTGACATGACATTAGACATTACATTTGATATTTAGGATAGCTGCCTATTTGCTTTAACATGGGGTTAGACATTGCAGTTGAGACATCGCAGATGTCTGTGTTTTTCGAAGCTATGTTTTTCCACAGGATGGACCAAGCTGTTTTCTTCACACCAGACCTTAGCTGATAAGAGCACGTAGATTTTGTGTTTACCTCACAATCCAGTCTGAGAGTGGAATGGCTCAAGAGAACAGGCCATTCTCCAAGGTCGTTCAGATCTCACACTGAGTTTGCTTTTAAGGATGACTCTGGGCTACAGTGAGTTAGATTAGAATTTGCTTGACTTCAGGCTGGAGCTAGACGTCAGTTGCCAGTCTCCCGTTTGGGTAGATAATCTCTTTCTCGCAGTTGACCGGAGTCATCAACTTGCAGACCCCAGAAAGATGAAGCTTTAGGCAATGCCGCCTTGCCCATACGGTGATGAATTTTGACTGTTATGCTTTGCTTTGCAATTATATTATACTATAATTATATATATTGGCTGTGTACATTGCAACTGAGAAGTACTGTGATATATTTTGCTTTCATTGCTGCGACTACTCTTTTAAACGTGTGCTTGAAATCTACTAATTTCGTCTCTCAAGAACTTGTGGGTGGGGGAGAATTAACAACAATAAAGGTCTTCTTTGAACTCAGAAGTGCATTTCAGAGAGTTTCTGTAAGCTCCAATAGGAGATATGTAGGAAAGCAGAACATTGTCTGACTGCAGAACAGAAAAACAACTGCATCAATCTCCTAAGCCAGTTTTCAGACTTCTTTTCACTTGTACTAGGTACAACATCCTGGTGTGAACATACAATTGACTCTGGAGAAAGCCTGCCTGTCAAAACTAAAATTTATAGGCAGCCTGACCATGTCAGAGACTGCATTAAACAAGAGGTGCAGAAAATCCTAGATTTAGGGGTGATTGAACCTTCTGAAAGCACCTGAGCTATCCCAGTTGTGTTTGTACCTAAACCTCACACCAAAGATGGAAAGAGAGAGATGAGGGTTTGTGTAGATTACAGAGGGCTCAATCAGGTAACCAAAGCTGATGCTCACCCTATACCCAGGGCAGATGAGCTCATTGATACACTGGCTTCTGCCAAGTATCTTAGCACTTTTGATCTAACTGCAGGGTATTGGCAGATTAGATTGGCAGAAGATGCTAAACCCAAGACTGCATTTTCTACCATTGGAGGGCACTACCAATTCACAGTAATTCCCTTTGGTTTGAAAAATGCACCTGCCACTTTTTAGAGGTTGGTGAACACAGTCCTGCAAGGGTTGGAGGCTTTCAGTGCAGCATATCTAGATGATATTGCTGTCTTTAGCTCAACCTGGGATGATCACCTGGTCTACCTATGGAAGGTTTTGGAGGCCCTGCAAAAGGCAGGCCTCACTATCAAGGCCTTAAAGTGCCAGATAGGGCAGGGGAAAGTGGTTTATCTCGGCCACCTGGTTGGTGGAGAAAAGATTGCACCACTTCAGGGGAAAATCCAAACTATCATGGATTGGGTGCCCCCTACAACACAGACCCAGGTGAGAGCCTTTTTAGGCTTCACAGGGTACTATAGGAAATTCGTCAAGAATTATGGCTTCATAGCAGCCCCTCTTAATGATCTCACTAGCAAGAAAATGCCTAAGAAGGTGATATGGACAGCAAGCTGTCAGAAAGCTTTTGAGGAGCTCAAAAAAGCCATGTGCTCTGCACCTGTCCTAAAAAGCCCATGTTACTCCAAGAAATTCATTGATCAAACTGATGCATCTGAATTAGGGGTAGGGGCAGTACTATCACAAATGAATTCTGAGGGCCAGGATCAACCACTTTCTTTTATCAGCAGAAGGTTGACACCCCTAGAGAAAAGCGTTGGTCTGCCATAGAAAGGGATGCCTTTGCTGTGGTCTGGGCACTGAAAAAGTTGAGACCATACCTGTTTGGTACTCATTTTATTGTTCAGACAGACCACAAACCTCTACTTTGGCTAAAACAAATGAAAGGTGAAAACCCTAAATTGTTGAGGTGGTCCATATCTCTACGAGGAATGGACTATACAGTGGAACATGGGAGTACCCACGCCAATGCAGATGGACTCTCCAGATATTTCCACTTAGACAATGAAGGCTCATCTGGACAAGGCTAGTCTTTTTGTCCTTCGTTTGGGGGGGGGTTGTGTAGGAAAGTACCATCTTGCCTGGCATGTTACCCCCATTTTCACTGTATGTATGTTTGTTTTAGCCTTTGTGTCACTGGGATCCTGCCAGGCAGGACCCCAGTGCTCATAGTGTGTGCCCTGTATGTGTTCCCTGTGTGGTGCCTAACTGTATCACTGACGCTCTGCTAACCAGAACCTCAGTGTTTATGCTCTCTCTGCTTTCTACATTTGTCACTGCAGGCTAGTGACTAAATTTACCAATTCTCATTGGCACACTGGTACACCCATATAGTCCCCTTGTATATGGTACTTAGGTACCCAGGGTATTGGGGTTCCAGGAGATCCCTATGAGCTGCAGCATTTCTTTTGCCACCCATAGGGAGCTCAGACAATTCTTACACAGACCTGCCACTGCAGCCTGGGTGAAATAACGTCCACGTTATTTCACAGCCATTTTTCACTGCACATAAGTAACTTATGAATCACCTATATGTCTAACCCTCACTTGGTGAAGGTTGGGTGCCAAGTTACTTAGTGTGTGGGCACCCTGGCACTAGCCAATGCCCCCACATCGTTCAGGGCAAATTCCCCGAACTATGTGAGTGCGGGGACACCATTACACGTGTGCACTATACATAGGTCACCACCTATGTATGGCGTCACATTGGTAACTCCGAACATGGCCAAGTAACATGTCTAAGATCATTCTGGTATTGGGAGGACAATTCCATGAGCCCCCGGGTCTCTAGCACAGAACCCGGGTACTGCCAAACTGCCTTTCCGGGGTTTCCACTGCAGCTGCTGCCAACCCCTCAGACAGGATTCTGCCCTCCTGGGGTCTGGGCAGCCCCGGCCCAGGAAGGCAGAGCAAAGGATTTCCTCTGAGAGAGGGTGTTACACCCTCTCCCTCTTTAAATAGGTGTGAAGGGCTGGGGAGGAGTAGCCTCCCCCAGTCTCTGGAAATGCTTTGATGGGCACAGATGGTGCCCATCTCTGCATAAGCCAGTCTACACCGGTTCAGGGATCCACCAGCCCTGCTCTTGTGCGAAACTGGACCAAGGAAAGGGGAGTGACCACTCCCCTGACCAGTACCTCCCAGGGGAGGTGCCCAGAGCTCCCCCAGTGTGTCCCAGACCTCTGCAATCTTGGATTCAGAGGTGTTGGGGGCACACTGGACTGATCTGAGTGGCCAGTGCCAGCAGGTGACGTCAGAGACCCCCTCTGATAGGCTCTTACCTTTCTTGGTAGGCAATCCTCGTTTCTTGGTAGCCAAACCTCCTTTTCTGGCTATTTAAGGTCTCTCCTCTGGGGAATTCTTCAGATAATGAATGCAAAAGCTCACCAGAGTTCCTCTGCGCTTCCCTCTTCGACTTCTGCCAAGGATTGACCGCTGACTGCTCCAGGACGCCTGCAAAACTGCAACAAAGTAGCAAGACAACTACCAGCAACATTGTAACGCCTCATCCTGCCAGCTTTCTCGACTGTTTCCTGGTGGTGCATGCTCTGAGGGCTGTCTGCCTTCACCCTGCACTGGAAGCCAAGAAGAAATCTCCAGTGGGTCGAAGGAATCTTCCCCCTGCTAACACAGGCACCAAAAGACTGCATCACTGGTCCTCTGGGTCCCCTCTCATCCTGACGAGATTGGTCCCTGGAACACAGGAGCTAGATCCAAGTGACCCCCACAGTCCAGTGATCCTTCAGTCCAAGTTTGGTGGAGGTAAGTCCTTGCCTCCCCACGCTAGACTGCAAACCTGTTGCAGCTGTTCTGGCTCCTATGCACTTCTCCAAGGATTCCTTTGTGCACAGCCTAGTCTGGGTCCCCAGCACTCCGTCCTGCAGTGCTCAACCCTCTGAGTTGCACTCTGACGTCATGGGACCCTCTTTTTGTGACTCTGGTTCCACCAATCTGCTAAGTGCCTGCTCCGGTACTTCTGAGGGTGCTGTCTGCTTCTGTTGGGGCTCTCTGAGTTGCTGAGCACCCCCTCTGTCTCCTCCTCCAAGGGGTGACATCCTGGTCCTTACTTGTCCCCAGCAGCACCCAAAAACCTCTACCATGACCCTTGCACCTAGCAAGGCTTGTTTGCGGCATTTCTGCGTGGAAACACTTCTGCAACCTCCAACGCGCCGTGGGACATCTTCCATCCAAAGGAGAATTTCCTAACTCTCTTCGCTGTTGCAGAATCTTTGGCTTCTTCCACCCAGAGACAGCCTTCTTGCACCTTCATCCAGGGTTTCCTGGGCTCCTGCCCCCCCGGACACTATCGCGACTCTTGGACTTGGTCCCCTTGCCTTGCAGGTCCTCAGGTCCAGGAATCCGTCTTCAGTGCTTTGCTGGTGTTTGTGGTTCTTGCAGAATCCCCCTATCACGACTATTGTGTCCTTTTGGGGTAGTAGGGGTACTTTACTCCTACATTTCAGGGTCTTGGTGTGGGGTATCGTGGGCACCCTGACTGTTTTCTAACAGTCCCAGCGCCCCTCTACAAGCTCCCATAGGTTTGGGGTCCATTCGTAATTCGCATTCCACTTTTGGAGTATATGGTTTATGTTGCCCCTAGACCTATGTTCACCTATTGCATCCTATTGTAATTCTACATTGTTTGCATTACTTTTCTTACTATTACTTACCTATTTTGGGTTTGTGTACATATGACTTGTTTATATTACTTACCTTCTAACTGAGGGTACTCACTGAGATACTTTTGGCATATTGTCATAAAAATAAAGTACCATTATTTTTAGTAACTCTGAGTATTGTGCTTTCTTATGATATTGTCCTATATGATTTAAGTGGTATAGTAGGAGCTTTGCATGTCTCCTAGTTCAGCCTAAGCTGCTTTGCCATACCTACCTTCTATCAGCTGAAGCTGCTAGAAACACCTCTATTCTACTAATAAGGGATAACTGGAGCTGGCAAGGGGGTAAGTACCACAAGGTACCCACTATAAGCCAGGCCAGCCTCCTACAAGACTTAACAAGTTTCAGCACACTAGACTCCCAGAAACAAATCTGTTGTTTACCTCAGGGGTATAAGAACAGCCCAGGACTGTTCGCAGCTCGTGTAACTGCTATATTGCACGAGATTGACCCTGAAGCATTGTCCTATGTAGATGATATATATCTCAGGGATGATGAACTACTACAACATTTAAGATGGGTAGCCCGCATTGTTGTAGGGTTTGCCAAATTTGGCTACAAATTTAACTTTAAAAAAACAAAAATAGCCTTCCTCAGCGTCCTGTTCCTAGGATATGAGCTGTCAAGTGAAGGGAAGAGCCTAGCACCACCATTCTTAGAGAAATGCGCACAGTTACAACCACCGAATATGATCAAAAAACTCCAATCATTATTGGGTTTCTTAAATTTTGGCAGAACCTACATTCCAGATTATGCTACACGCATAAAACCTTTATATGATTTAATACATCCCGATGTTTCAAGTGAATTCTGGACAATCGAACATACACGCATTCTTCGAGAGTTGCAGACAGACATGCTTGCAGCACAACATTTACCTACAAGGGACAACAAAACACATTTGGTCATCAGAGTAATAGCTGGGGCCATCAGTTTCACCTATGTGACATTTAATGAAGGTGAGACAGTCCCGGTAGCATACAAATCGCATTTGTATTCAGCAGCAGAACAACGCTTTGCTCCCATTGAGAAAATTCTCACTGCTGTACATTGCTGACCTCTTGCCGAAGGAAAACGCATTATTGTCGTTTCTCCAATCCCAGCCCTGGAGGCTGTTACAAAAGCTAGCGTTCCCAACGCAAAAGCATTACATCTGCGTTGGATACAATGGGCTACGTCTTTGACAGCCACTGATGTAGACTACATTTTTGACCCAAAGCTACAAACTCAGGAATTTCTACAATATGAAATAGAATATCCAGTTCCAGCAAATACTTTGCCTATTGATCAACATCATAGAGTCATGTACACTGATGGCTCTGCACAACCTGCGATTGGAACTAAACATCAATATTCTGCTGCTTGCGCAGTCGTAAGTGGCTATATGTAGGGCAATACATTTTGTCCTCTACATACTTTTACACAAACTCTAGGGGATTGTACAGCACAATTGGCTGAGCTAAAGGCTCTGCTGATGACACTAGAAAACACGGATCCGGCACAGCCTACGCTGATTATTTGTGATTCATATTACTGTGTCCAGTCCTTTAATGAATACCTGCATTATTGGCGCCAGAATGGGTTCAGAGATTCCAAAGGCAACACCATTAAACACAGACTACTGTGGGGGAAAGTAGCTGACCTGAAAGAGATGCTACTAAATGTCCATGTTGTACATACACATGGACACCAGCGCGTTGGAATACATGTTGCTGGAAATACATTGGCTGATGGCAAAGTCAGCAGTGGCAGTAGCCACTGTAGCTTCAGTGACTCGCTCGAGTTCCAAACCAGACGCAGACATTTGGGCTGCTGTGAAAGCTACGCCTGATGGTACGCCCCATCCCAAATTATTTACTAATAAATCTCATTGCCTTATGGGAAGGAAAGAAAATCGTTTTGTCTCTATTGACAATGTCAAACTACACCATGTGGCCGATCCTGCACAGCCGACCAAGAGGAACATCCAGTAGTTCCCGAATCTCTCTCACTACTGGTGAAGAAGTTCCTCTACAAGTTGTTTACACCAACACCGATACCTCTCCGAGCATGGGGAGGGTGGAAGATGATCTTGCATTAGTTCCACTAACGTCAACTAATTTAGAAACATTTGACCAAGTCAACTCGACTTCAAGCCAAACGGATGGTGCAGTCTATAGTGTGTCACCGCAGAAAACACCAACTCCACCACTAACAGCGGCTCCGCCATTTGCACAAACTGACTCTGGTTAATTTGTCGACTTCAACGATGATTTCTCAGACTCATTTGCCTCTTCGACAGCTGATCTGTCAAGTACACGAAAGCTAACAAACTGGCTTAAAGAAACGTATTTTATTTTTTCCATGGAATTATTTATGGCTCTCTTTGACTGTCCTAGCCTTTCTACTTTGGATTGGTTTTGTCATTACCTTTTTCTTGTTAATACATGGTCATTTTTTACCTGAAAGATCGACAGTTGAACAGGTGGAAGAGGTTTTGAAACCACATTTTTCTTCACACAAAGTCCGAAGAGACTTATCCTTTGTGAACATTTGCGCAGTGCCAATTTCTGATGGGATTGTTTGGGACAAAGTAATGTTTGATATATATGGTTCCAAGGAAGTTATTCAAATACCGTATATGTTCAAATTATCAATGAATGATATAGTGATAGCAGGCATTGTTTCTGATGATTGGGATGTGAAAACAGTTGATTCTATGATGACTGAATTACAATATTATACAGTCTTTGAAAACGACAATGTTTACCAATTTAAAGAAAATTATGGCGATATATTTTGCTATAATTACTATGGGTACCATTTCATACATAGAGCGTGCAGTCCCAAAACTGTATTTAATTACACGCAATGGGAACATTGCCCAACTCCACCGCAAGGAAGTTCCAAAACATATTCTGAAAAGTTTGCATCTTTTTCTGGGCACAATCAAAAGAATGCTGAGTCATATTATTTTAAGGTACCACCTACTAAGGATATACAAATGTTACTGACCAATACGAAATTTATATATTGGGAATAATTTGTTTCCCGGTTATCGATAGAAGGCTATGAATATTGGTCCAAATGAATTGATCTGAAAAGTGTCTGGGGAACAAAAAATTTGCTAATTAAGGGAAAAGAAACATTGTTTAGAGCATGCCTTATTCCTGTAAAAATTATCTTTTTAAACGAAACATTGCAACAAATTAGTTGTTTAGGCTTAGCAACAATCAGGGAATTGAACATGCCCAGTATACCTGCCCCGCAAAATTTTACAAATGGCCAAAAAATACGAATGCAACTGAAGATGAGCTCGATGAGTGGGTCCAGAATGGTACGTTTAATGCTTCACTGACACGTCCTGGCGGGTGGTTATTGTGGCCAATAGATACCAATGGGTGTCATCAATGTTTTATTAACTCCTTGGGGGGTTTAGGATGAGTAGTCCAAACTCTCGCTATATATCACCAGAGCATGCACATATAATTACAACATTTGGGGGGTCATTACAACCCTGGCGGACGGTGTTAAAGGTGCGGTAATACCGCAAACAGGCCGGCGGACAAAAAAAGGGAATTATGACCCTGGCGGAAACCGCCAACAAAGACAGCCACTTTAACACACCGCCCGCCACGGCGGTACAGACAAGCAGCGCGGCGGTTACCGCCAACAGACAGGCGGAGGACAATGTACCGCCCATAGTATCACAACCCGCCAATCCGCCACCTTTTCCGGGGCGGATTCTCCGTGGATAAAAACACGGCTGAAACAGTTACTGCAATGGGAAAACGCTCACCTCTACACACTCCACGAGGAACGACGACACCATGGAGCCGGAACTCCAAATCCTACAGGCCCTTGTATTCCTACTCATTTACGAAGACCAACGCCTGCGCCGGCGACGACAACGGTGAGTACTGCACCTATGACATAGGGGAGGGGAGAGGCAAAAGTTAGGGGGACACACACGCAACACCCACACCCCCACCCCACCCTCGCATATTACAACACACACACCAATGCATTCACAAAAATCACCGTAACAACCCACAACCCCCCCGGAAGAATGCAAAGACAAAACCAAATTAGTCCAAACATTGTAATGTATCAATATACATGCCACAAAAATATACCGATATATTAGAAAATCATGCAAAAGTATATACATTCCGAGAAGTAGTTCAGATATGCACATAGAAATGTCCGTGCACCACTAGTCCAAAAATGCATGGGCGAGGCCCACAATAGATACCTGTCCACACACGGAGAGAACACTGCCGAGGCATCAGATAGGAATACTACAGGTGCCTCAGGGGGAAGGGAAGGGGGGGCACCTCAGCCGGAGGAGTGCAAAGCCAGATCCACGAGGGGGCTCCATGCCCATTGATGTATCCTGGGGAGTGCAAAGCCACAGTCTCTCAAGTCTATACAGTGGGTGGGTTGCCCACTGTTCCATCATGGGGAGTGCAAAGCCACAGTCTCTCAAGTCTCTACAGTGGGTGGTTTGCCCACTGTTCCATCCTGGGGAGTGCAAAGCCACAGTCTCTCAAGTCTCTACAGTGGGTGGCTTGCCCACTGTTCAGTCCTGGGGAGTGCAAAGCCACAGTCTCTCAAGTCTCTATAGTGGGTGGCATGCCCACTATTCCATCCTGGGGAGTGCAAAGCCACAGTTTCCAAAGCCGATAACAGCCTCCACTGGTTCTGGAGGGGGACTGGTGCCCAGACTGGATTAGTCTCCCCGTGGAAGTTTCTGTCCCGTCACTGTCCCACCTGCACATGGGATAACGATGCTTGATGTGGCGGCCTTTTCATTCTTCCCCAGTGCATGCCCTGTTCAGCAGTGCTTTGGAATGGCGGTTCTGGACTGTTCAGCGGTGCTTTGCCATGGCGGTGCATGCCCTGTTCAGCGGTGCTTTGCCATGGCGGTCACTGGACTGTTCAGCGGTGCTTTGGCATGGCGGTCTCTGGACTGTTCAGCGGTGCTTTGCCATGGCGGCCTCTGGACTGTACAGCGGTGCTTTGCCATGGCGGTTCTGGACTGTTCAGCAGTGCTTTGCCATGGCGGTGCATGCCCTGTTCAGCGGTGCTTTGCCATGGCGGTTCTGGACTGTTCAGCGGTGCTTTGCCATGGCGGTTCTGGACTGTTCAGCGGTGCTTTGCCATGGCGGTCTCTGGACTGTTCAGCGGTGCTTTGTCATGGCGGTTCTGGACTGTTCAGCAGTGCTTTGCCATGGCGGTCTCTGGACTGTTCAGCTGTGCTTTGCCATGGCGGTTCTGGACTGTTCAGCAGTGCTTTGCCATGGCGGTTCTGGACTGGGCATTGGTGTGTGGCATGACGTTCTCTGGACTGGGCATTGGTGTGTGGCATGACGTTCTCTGGACTGGGCATTGGTGTGTGGCATAACGTTCCCTCATTGCCCAGTGGGGCTGTTGCAGCCGGGGCCCTCCTGGGCACTGACTCCAGCAGTGGTCTCCTGACCAGTGACGATACTTGGGCCCTCCTGGGCACTGACTCCTGCGGTGGCGGTGGTCTCCTGACCAGTGACGATACTTGGGCCCTCCTGGGCAATGACTCTGGAGGTGGTCTCCTGACCAGTGACGATACTTGGGCCCTCCTGGGCACTGACTCCGGCGGTCTCCTGACCAGTGACAAAAACTTGGGCCCTCCTGGGCAATGACTCCGGCGGTGGCGGTGGTCTCCTGACCAGTGACGATACTTGGGCCCTCCTGGGCACTGACTCCGGCGGTGGCCTCCTGACCAGTGACGATACTTGGGCCCTCCTGGGCACTGACACCTGCGGTGGTCTCCTGACCAGTGACGATACTTGGGCCCTCCTGGGCACTGACTCCGGCGGTGGCCTCCTGACCAGTGACGATACTTGGGCCCTCCTGGGCACTGACTCTGGCGGTGGCGGTGGTCTCCTGACCAGTGACGATACTTGGGCCGTCCTGGGCACTGACTCCGGCGGTGGCCTCCTGACCAGTGACGATACTTGGGCCCTCCTGGGCACTGACTCTGGCGGTGGCGGTGGTCTCCTGACCAGCGACGATACTTGGGCCCTCCTGGGCACTGACTCCGGTGGCGGCGGTGGTCTCCTGACCAGTGACGATAATTGGGCCCTCCTGGGCAATGACTCTGGCGGTGGTCTCCTGACCAGTGACGATACTTGGGCCCTCCTGGGCACTGACTCCGGGGGTGGTCTCCTGACCAGTGACGATACTTGGGCCCTCCTGGGCACTGAGTATAGCAGTGGCGGTGGTCTCCTGACCAGTGACGATACCTGGGCCCTCCTGGGCAATGACTCCGGCGGTGGCCTCCTGACCAGTGACGATACTTGGGCCCTCCTGGGCACTGACTCTGGCGGTGGCGGTGGTCTCCTGACCAGTGACGATACTTGGGCCGTCCTGGGCACTGACTCCGGCGGTGGCCTCCTGACCAGTGACGATACTTGGGCCCTCCTGGGCACTGACTCTGGCGGTGGCGGTGGTCTCCTGACCAGCGACGATACTTGGGCCCTCCTGGGCACTGACTCCGGCGGTGGCGGTGGTCTCCTGACCAGTGACGATAATTGGGCCCTCCTGGGCAATGACTCTGGCGGTGGTCTCCTGACCAGTGACGATACTTGGGCCCTCCTGGGCACTGACTCCGGGGGTGGTCTCCTGACCAGTGACGATACTTGGGCCCTCCTGGGCACTGAGTATAGCAGTGGCGGTGGTCTCCTGACCAGTGACGATACCTGGGCCCTCCTGGGCAATGACTCTGGCGGTGGTCTCCTGACCAGTGACCACAGTGCTGGCGGTGGCGTCCCGACCGCCGGGAAGGATGCCGCCCTTCTCCGCCGTGCTGCTCACACTAGGCTGTGCAGACTTCCTCTGGCCCTTCCCCACCTTTGGAGGAGTCACAGCTGACTCTAAAATCCCCCTGGAACCCCTGTGAGTTGTTTTGCCTCCAGGAGTCTTCACAGGGTCCCGTCGGCCACTTTCCAATTTCAGAGCCTTTACAGGGGGTGGGCTGCCAGTGCCTTGGCTCCGGGTCACACTGCCTGCCCTGGTGGCCGGTGTACTCCACACACCTTGAACAGGCACCACTGGTATTGGAGGCTTTTTGGCTGAGGTGCTACGACGGGACTGATGAATTGGAGGGGGGGGCAAAAAGGTCAACTTTACACAGGGACAGTTTCTGACGAACACTGGGGTGGCTAGTTGGGGGGGTCTGGGAGTGGAGGAAGCGGAGGTGGTTGTAGGAGGTGTCACTTTAGGTGTTTTGGGTGCAGGTGCAGGTACTGAAGGCTGTCGTGAGGTGGATGGATGTTGGGTGTGTGGGTGCCCGCGATTGTGTACTTTGGGAGGGGGCATCACAGACACACTGGGAGAGGACACAGGGGAAGTGTAAATGGGAGTGGAGGTGGTGAGTGCAGGTGAGTGGGGTGTGGTGCTGGGTGTACTGCTGCGAGTCCTAGTGCCTGTAGATGTAGTGCATGCAGGTGAGAGTGTAGACGACACTGGGAGGGAGGAGGGAGAAGATGAGGAGGGGAACACAGTGGAGGCAGTGGATGTTGCAGGGTCTGCACGTGGGTGATGCTTGCGTGTGTGCCTATGGGTTGTGTGGTGCCTATGTTTGCCTGAGCTACTTTTGGGTGTTGAGGTGTGTGGATGCTGGTCTGATGGTGTGCTTGGGATAGGCTGGGGTACAGGGGATTGGGTCTGGGTGGAGGAGGTTGGAGGGGGGAGTCTAGACACAGGGACAATGGCTGCCATCAGTGCTGAGGCCAGAGATTGCAGGGTTCGCTGAAGGACAGCCTGATCAGAATGAATGCCCTCCAGGAATCCATTACTGTGTTGCAACTCCCTTTCTACACCCTGGATGGCATTCACAATGGTAGACTGCCCAACAGTGAGTGACCTGAGGAGGTCAATGGCCTCCTCACTGAGAGCAGCAGGGGTGACTGGGGCAGGGCCTGAGGTGCCTGGGGCGAAGGTGATGCCCACCCTCCTGGGTGAGCGGGCATGGGGTGAACGCTGAGGGGCTGCTGGGAGGGCGGTGCTGGTAGGGGAGGTGGCGGCTGTACCTGTAGCAGTGGGGCGCACAGAAGGTGCCGCCAGCACAAGGGAGCTCCCATCGGCGGACGAGTCCGTGTGGCTGGTTGCTGATCTGGTGGCCGACGTGAAGCTCCCCTCGCCCTCCGTCCCACTAGTGCATTCTGAGTCCGTGGTGTGGCCCTCCATGGCCATGTGGGATGCAGCTCCCTCGTGCTCCGGTGCCACTGTACCTCCGCATGATGATGCTGATGAACAAAAGAACAGGGAGAACACAAAAAGGGGGGGGAGACAGAAGAAAGACAGGTTGAGTGCATGGCATACCGCGACCGTTGGCGGACAATACAGACACAGCAGCCCCCTGCAGTACGCCGTGCTCTTGGCCTCTACAGATGCAATTCCTGGGATCTGGCCTACATGGCTATAGTGGACATCTGTACACATGGATGCCATAGGGGCATCTATACCTGTACTTGGCACTCTACTAATGTGGGGTAGGGTGCCACATGGCCTGCATTACGGAGGGGCCTAGCCTACGTATTTCTGCTTGCCTAGGTACACCCAAAGGCCTCCTCCCCCACCCAGACCCCTCCACTGTGCGCAAAGTCAGCAGAATGAGAGTGTACTCACCCCGTTGTGTCTGCTGTGATGCCCTCAAGCGCCCATCCAACTCCGGGTAGGCCACCGCCAGGATCCTGAACATCAGGGGGGTCATGGGGCGACGGGCACCTCTCCCACGTTGGGAGGCCATCCCCAGCTGAGCCTCCGTCGTCTTCTTGCTCCAGCGGCGAATGTCCTCCCATCGTTTACGGCCGTGGGTGCCCCGTCTCTGGTGGACCCCCAGGGTCAGGACGTCCTTGGCGATGGCACGCTAAATGTCCTTCTTCTGGTGGGCGCTGACCTACATGACATGCACAAGGGAAGAAGAGAAGTCATTAACAACCGCACCATCAATGTGCGTGGCCCCCCTCCCTTCCCTAGCCATGTGGCACATATATTCACATGCATTAATGTTGCCTGAACTCTGCCCCCTTCCCTCTTCCAACCAGCCCTCTCCACCCAGGCCTAGCCCATACAACGTGCTCCCTGTGTACTAACCTTTTGGTCTGGAGGACCGTAGAGTAGCGTGTACTGGGGGAGGACCCCGTCTACCAGTTTCTCCAACTCCTGAGCAGTGAAGGCAGGGGCCCTTTCCCCAGACGCAGCAGCCATCGTCGCTTCCAGACCGAGGTCACAGCAGCACTTGCAGTGTAGGTCCTCTCCTGTCAAAGATCAGGTATCTAGTGATTGAACAGATAGAAAATGGCGGTGACGTCTGCGGCGGTGACGTCCGCGGCGGTGACGTCCGGGGCGGTGCGTATCATCACCGGCGGCGCACTTCCTCATTGGCTCCTGGGACCCATAGGGTCCAATGTTAACCAATGCAGCATTGCGCCGCGGTCTACGACCGCCTACCGCGACGGTGTGCAACGCCAACGCAGTTACCCCGCAATCCCATTGTCCCAGTTTAGAGGTCAGGCAGCCGCCATTTCAGGGGCCCACATGGCTCCATTTAATTATGCGTCACACATAGCTAGGCCTACACTCAACACACATACAGGAAGGGTTTTGCGTTTGGTGTCGTGTTCTGTGTAACTGTGGGTACCTGGAAATTAGTTGACTCGATCCCCGCTGTTGTCCTTCCTAGGCGCCGTCAGCTGGGACATTTGAGAAGATGGCGGAATCCTCCGGTGCACCGACCGCTGGTGGACCTGTTGACAATGGAAGAGCGACATTTAATCGTCACCTACAGGTTTGACCGTGCCACTATCCAGGAACTATGTACCCAGTTGGAGCCAGACCTGATGTCACCAATCCGCCATCCCACTGGAATCCCCCCTGACGTGCAGGTGCTGTCAGTGCTCCATTTCCTTGCTAGTGGCTCTTTTCAGACAACAGTGGCCATGGCATCAGGGATGTCCCAGCCTATGTTTTCCAACGTGCTGTCCAGAGTGTTGTGTGCCCTGCTGAAACATGTAAGGAAATACATCATTTTCCCTGAGGTTGAAGATTTGGCTACTGTTAAAGGTGACTTCTATGCCCTTGGACATATCCCCAACGTCATAGGTGCTATTGATGGGACCCATGTAGCTCTGGTCCCCCCCCACAGGAGTGAACAGGTGTACAGGAACCGGAAGAGTTATCATTCCATGAATGTACAGATGGTCTGTTTGGCAGACCAGTACATCTCCCAGGTAAATGCAATGTTCCCTGGCTGAGTGCATGACGCCTACATCCTGCGGAATAGCAGCATCCCTGATATGATGGGTCAACTCCAGAGGCACCGTGTGTGGCTATTAGGGGACTCTGGTTACCCCAACCTGTCCTGGCTATTGACCCCAGTGAGGAATCCCAGGACCAGGGCAGAGGAACGCTACAATGAGGCCCATGGGCGGACTAGGAGGGTGATCGAACGCACCTTCGGCCTCCTGAAAGCCAGGTCTCAGTGCCTCCATATGACAGGTGGTTCCCTAGTCTACTCACCGAAGAAGGTGTGCCAGATCATCATCGCCTGCTCGATGCTTCACAATCTTTCTTTGCGACACCAGGTGCCTTTTCTGCAGGAGGATGGTCCAGATGACGGTGTTGTGGCAGCTGTGGAGCCTGTGGAGCCTGTGGACAGTGATGAGGAGGAAGCTGAGGAAGAAGAAGACAACGACAACAGGGAGTCAGTCATACAGCAATATTTCCAGTGACACACAGGTGAGAACATTTTCATTTTTAACATTACATTCACTGTCACACGTCTTACTCTATCCCGTGTGTAATTTACTGGGATTATTTGGTAACTGAGTTGTTCCTTTCCATTACAGTTTCACAGGTGTGGTTACCAACGTGTGTCATCTGCATGCATCCTTCAAGGACTTGTGATGTGTGACATTGGTATGTTGCCTTAAAAACTAAAAAAGCATTTTGACACTGTCATTGATAATACATTTTACAAAATTATAGACTGACTCCAGAATGTTTTGTGGTTCAAGGGTGTTTATTTAGGTGCTCAAAAATGGAGGGGGGTTGTAAAATGGTGATGGGTGATGGTGGAGGAATGTCCATGGCAGAGTCCAGTCTATTAGTCTCACAGGTGCACTGCCCATCTGGGCATAGGAAGTGGGGCTGGGGCAGTTAAAGTATGGACAGGGTAACAAAGTGGGACGGTGGGGGGACAATCAGGGTGGTCTCATTTCCTGGCGGGGGTCTTGCCATCTTGCTCTGTCCTGTTCCTGGTTCTCAGGGACCGCTTGCGTGGTGGTTGTCCGTCTGCAGGGGGTGGGGTGCTGGTGTGGTGGTCCTGTGGCGGGGCGTCTTGTCCACTAGCGCCGGCAGAGGCGGTGGGCAGTTCATCATCCTGGCTAGTGTCAGGGGCCCCTTGGAGTGCCACGGTGTCCCTAAAGGTCTGCTGTATGTCCTTCAGCACCCCTACGATGGTGCCCAAGGCGGAGCTGATGGTCCTGAGCTCCTCCCTGAAGCCCAAATACTGTTCCTCCTGCAGGCGCTGGGTCTCCTGAAACTTGTCCAGGACCGTCGCCATCGTCTCCTGGGAGTGGTCGTATGCTCCCATGATGGAGGATAGGGCCTCGTGGAAAGTGGGTTCCCTTGGCCTGTCCGCCCCCTGTCGCACAGCAGCCCTCCCAGTTCCCCTGTGTTCCTGTGCCTCCGTCCCCTGGACTGTGTGCCCACTACCACTGCCCCCAGGTCCCTATTGTTGTTGGGGTGGTGAGTTATCCTGGGTTCCCTTTAGTGGTGGACACACAGCTGATTGACCTGTCCTGGGTACGGAGGTTTGGGCCTGCTGGGTGGGTGCTGTGCTGGTGTTACCAGAGGGTGGAAGGTCAGTGTTGGGCTGTGCCTGTGCAAGGGGAACCGACTGTCCCGAGGCCCACGATGGTCCGGGCTGGTCATCAAGCTCCAGTAGGGCATCGCTGCTATCGTCACTGTGGGCCTCTTCTGTGGGTGGAGTGGAGATGTCTGGACCCTACGGTGTGGTGACGGTCCTTCGTGATCCTGCAGGGGCATAAGATCATGATTATTGCATGTGTGTGTGTCATGGTGTGCAATGGGTGGGTGTGCGTGTACCCCAGTGCAAGCATTCCTGTGTGGGGGTTTGTGTGATGATGGTTAGGGGGTTGTTATGGGTATGTGCAGTGAGTATGCTTTAGTGATGTGTGACCATGCTTAGTTGTGTCATGCAGAGCTTGGTGTTGGGATGGGTGGTTTGTGTTATTAGTACATTAGTGAGGAGTTTGAGTGATGGGTGAGGGGGTGAGGGTGGGGGTGTGTGATAGCATGCAGGTAGGGTGGGGGATATGATAGTCAAGATTTGACTTACCATTGTCCATTCCTCCACCGACTCCTCCGAGGCCCTCTGGATGCATGATGGTCAAGACTTGCTCCTCCCATGTTGTTAGTTGTGGGGGAGGAGGTGGGGGTCCGCCGCCAGTCCGCTGTACCGCGATGTTGTGCCTGGAGAGCGCTGAACGCACCTTCCCCCGTAGGTCGTTCCACCTCTTCCTGATGTCCTCCCGATTTCTTGGGTGTTGTCCCACAGCGTTGACCCTGTCGACTATTCTGCGCCATAGTTCCATCTTCCTGGCTATGGATGTGTGCTGCACCTGTGAGCCAAATAGCTGTGGCTCTACCCGTACGATTTCCTCCACCATGACCCTGAGCTCCTCTTCAGAAAACCGGGGGTGTCTTTGGCGTGCCATGGGGTGGTGTGTGTGATGTGTGAGGTGGTGTATGTGGTGATGAGTGTAGTGATGTGTAGTAGTGTGTGGATGTTGTGTGGGTGATGGTGTTGTGTGCCTCTGTGTGGTGGGATTGTCTAATCAGTGCTGTCTCTCTGGCCTTCTTTCAGAATTGTTGTCGTAGGGGTTTTTGGGTGATGTGGGTGTGTGTTTTATATTGTGTTGGGTGTGTGGGAGTGGTGTTTGTATGTGTATCAGGTGTGTGTATTTGTAATTGTCCAATGTGGCGGTGTTTTGGAGATGTGTGTGTATTTTGAGCGCGGCGGTGTGTACCGCCAATGGAAAACCGCGGTTGAAAGACCGCTGCGTGGATTCGTGGGTCGTAATAGCATGGGCGTGTTTCTGTTGGCGTGGAGGTGGAGGTTTTGTTTTAGCCATTTTACCACTGAACTTTGGTGTGGCGGACTTGTGTGGGTGACTGAATTTCGGCGGATTCCGAAATGTGTGTCATAATAGCTGTGGCGGACTTCCGCAGGCGCGGCGGTGTATTGGCGGTCTTCTGCACGGCGGTAAGCGGCTTTTACCGCCAATGTTGTAATGACCCCCATAGTGTGGGAAAATTATGCCAACAGTGGCTAAAATCATCCTCACTGAACGCGGTTAGAGAACACCTCAATCTCCTGTCTAACTCCACTGACTTACAAGATTTTTTGTCAGGCACTAGAACGCCACGTAAGAAGTGTTTTTTATATGCAGTATACAATGAGATTTGGAAACTTTCCCAACAAAATGCTGCTGCCCGGTTAAGACAAATAGACCAGGAAAATAAAAAAAAGGCATTAGCTGTTGTGGATAATGGGATTAACACCTTGTCCGACCGGATATATACCAATAATAATATTGTCTCTTCTGCTGTAGACATTATACAATCCGATATGTCTTCCTTACACCATGGACAAAGTCAGATCAGGTCCATTATGCAGTTGGGTTGGACGCTTCAAACATTGAAGGCGGGTCGCGTTCCATGGCAGCACGTCAGTGCAAGGGAGATATTTTCTTCTTTTAATCTAACGCGACAACAACAACTAATGGCTAAGAAGGAAGCGGCTTATGTCATGCTTAACATTGAGAAATTAGAAAAGTTGCCTTTTACCGTGGCCGAAATACCATTGGCTGAGTGGTTAATACAAGAGGTTATTAATCTGCCTATTTCCACACTACAATTCACCTCCTGTTTAAAGCACGTTCCGGTAGGCAGATATGAAAAGCTGGGAGATAGTTACATCCATGAGGTGTGGGAGCTTCCCTTCTCGTACAAATGCTTCAATGGCATGAAGGAGGTCTTTCTTAGCGGTAGTGAATTGAGACTTCAGTCAGCCATTTGATGATTTGTAAACAGCTTTCCTTGCATGGGGCATGTAACGCCTCGGCTGCAAACTTGGCTTGTTATCTTAAGGGAGTCCCAGTCCCTTTGATTAGACCTCTGTTTCAGGTGCTTTAAAACGTGTAGGCTGTTGTGGCATGCGGGCCGGAATAGTTTACGTGGTTTCGGTCTCTAAGGTCGTTACATGCTGCGGGAACGTACTGTTTCCCTCCCCTAAATTAAAGGAGGTAGCTGATATTTGGCCTTACATTGCTACTTCAAACGTGAATTTTGACAAGTTGAGTAGACTCAAGGCTTTACTGTTTCAAAAGCATGTGGCCCTTACATCTGAGCGTGATACCTATTCTCTTCAAGTGGCAAGGTCATCAGCAGAAATACAATCCCTGTTAAATCGTCCAGCACGACTGGAGTCGCACATTTTTTCAAAGCTGTTGGTTCTGGTTTCGTTCATACCTTCTCCTCCATATTCGGTTTGATACCTTCAGCTATCCACTCAATTTTCGGTAGTATTTTTGGGGGATTTTCGATAACTTTGGCTTTATTAGCTGGCATCCTGCTGTTGCTGTTGTTTATGCGCAATGGCTGTCCAGCCGCAACGAGGAGAAATGATGGTGCTCCCATCGGCGCAGCTGAGTCGTGAGCGTATGATGCAGCAAGTTGGAGCAACAATCCTGGAGCAATTGGAGTGTGACTGGTCTTTGTCATTCAGACGGGTTCTGTTTTGTGTGCAACCCATGTTTTGGTGCCTCTGGTGCTCTTTCAAACATGCACTGGAAGTTTGTCTTTCACAGCAGCGCCCCCCCAGCAATAGATGCTGATCTGTTGATGTTCTCGCTGAGGGTTCATTACCAGACATGCGCACTGAGGTTGCGTTTGCTACGTGAAGCTAATTATGAGTTACCCTTCCTGGAGGAAGTTGCCGACAACTCATCAATGGGAACTCCACGGGATGCCGCCTTGGTTAACACTGGGGCTATGGAACACACTTGCTCCTTGATCATTTTTGGTGCGGTCTTTCCGGTTCTGACACCTGCTGAAGTGGAAGATCTCCTGTTCTCCATGGCTCGTACTTAGTTTAGAACTTTTCTAAATTGACATGTCTTTTGAATTCGGTTATAAGTCACATGCTCATGTTTTCAATTGCCACGTAGTATGCTTGTCTGCCATTTTAACTTGTCAAAATTTACCTGGTTTTTATATATATCTTAGGTTGAGCTTTTAGCAGTGAAATTTTAGTTTTGGCTTTGAACCACTTTCAACCGACAAGGGGAGGGTGTTGTGTAGCCATTTTAGTTATAGCTCCATGCACGTTAGTTGAACACACTAGGCCGCTGTGCACTTTGACCTAGATATATTTTATTCGCCTTTGCATTGTTATTTTTACAATAACCAGTTTTACGGTCTTGTTTTATTTTCATCTATCTAACTGTTTTTGCTTAGCCCACCACTGTATTCTCAAACAAGACATTCTTGATCACTTTGTGCTTCAGTCAAGGCTACAGTTTGGTACATTGCTGGTGAACGTGGTAGAAGTTTAGTCTCCAACATTCGTAGAAAATACACATCCTTACGTAAGGACATTTTCTTACAACATCAGATGTGTTATTATAAAAACACTTCCTAGTCCCATTACACGTTAAGAGGGAGAAATCAGCCAGGGAACCACGACTGTATGCTGATTGCTTAATGCTTCGCTGCAGATGCTAATGCAGACTATAGGCCTTTGCTCAGGTATGATGGTCGATGTCCTCCCGGGGGAACCTGAAAGGCAGAATTAGAGCTTAACAAACTGTTAATGCAACATATGAGAGTTTGAATTATAAAAGTTTGAGGGGTCTCTGCCTGGATAGAGGTTTGAGTATAGGAAAGAACCCTACAAAAGAGGTTATCTTTAATATGCTTGTTGTAGATTACCAGAACCAGTCTGGACCATCAAATGAGAGATTAGAAAAGGAAGAAGCTTCCCAGTCCGATTCAGAGGAGTTCCCCGGAGAAGCTGGGAAGGGTTCTGAGAAGGGTCTGCCCCCTAGCAGAGCACCTAGTGATGCTGGTAGTGAGAAAGGTTCCCATCACAGTAGGGCATCCTTTTTCCCTAGAGGCCAGGTTACCAGGGTCCAGACAGTTAGGGACAGGTCCCCCCCTCTGAAATTACCCATCTGTCCTCTGGGTCAAAGCATTCCCAAACCACCCACCCTGAGGATAACTTGTTAGAAAGGGAACTCAAAAAGTTGAGGGCTGAAGAGACCAGACTGAAGCTTAAACAGCAACAGCTGGCCTTAGATAGGGAATCCCTAGACATTGAGAGGGAAAGACAGAGGTTGGAGTTAGTTCCCCATGGTGGCAACAGCAGTATTCCTGATAGTAATCCTGTTAGAGAGCAAGATTCCAGGAATCTGCACAAGACAGTCCCCCTACAAGGAGGGGGATGACATTAATAAGTGGTTTGCTGCACTTGAGAGGGCCTGTATGTTACAGTTGGTCCCTCAAAGGCAGTGGGCTGCTATTATGGGTCTATCTTTCACTGGAAAGGATAGGTATAGGCTCCTTATTGTTAGGGAAAGTGAAGCCAATAACTATAAAGTTTTGAAAGATGCACTCTTGGATGGATTTGGCTTCACCACTGAACAATACAGGATTAAGTTCAGAGACACCAGAAAAGAGTCTTCTCAAGACGAGACAGATTTGTGGACTGTTCAGTGAAGGCCTTGGAAGGGTGGTTACATGGCAGTAAGGTATCTGGCTATGAAAGCCTGTACAATCTTATTCTGAGAGAGCATATTCTTAACAATTGTGTGTCTGATTTGTTACACCAGTACTTGATAGACTCAGATCTGATCTCTCCCCAATAATTGGGAAAGAAGGCAGACAAATGGGTCAGAACAAGAGTGAACAGAAAGGTTCATACAGGAGGTGACAAGGATGGCAAGAAGAAAGATGGTGAGAAATCTCAGGGTAAGCATGGGAATAAGGGTAAAACCAAAGGTCCTTCTTCAAATCCTAAACACTCTTCAGGGGGTGGGGATAAATCAAATTCTTCCTCTTCTTCTCAACCCACACACATTAAGATGCCTTGGTGCTTTGTGTGTAAAAATAAAGGCCATAGGGCAAGGGATAAGTCCTGTCCAGGTATACCCCCTGAGCCTACCACCACTAATACATCAAACTCTAGTGCCCCTAGCAGTCATGGTAATAGTGGTGGGACTGCTGGCAACAGTCAAAATAAGGGTGTAGTTGGGTTCACTTATGGGTCCATCATAGAAACTGGGGTAGTCAGTCTCAAGACAGTTTCTGTCACACCTGGTGGCATTGGCCTTGTCACACTGGGTGCTTGTCCCCTTACAATGGATAAATGGTGTTGAGGCTCAGGCCTACAGGGACACAGGTGCCAGTATGACTTTGGTGACTGAAAACCTAGTGTCTCCTGAACAACACATCATTGGACAACAGTACAAGATTATTGATGTCCATAACTCCACTAATTGTCTTCCCTTAGCTATAGTTCAGCTTAGATGGGGTGGAGTTACTGGCCCTAAACAGGTGGTAGTATCACCCAGCTTACCTGTAGACTGTCTCTTAGGTAATGACCTAGAGGCATCAGGTTGGGCTGAGGTAGAGTTTAATACCCATGCAGCCATGCTGGGTATCCCTGAGGAATTGATTCCTCTCATTTCAGATAAAATGAAGAAGCAAAGGAGAGAAAAAGGCCTGAAAACTCAGAATCCCTCTCCAACAACAGGTAAAAAGGGCATCACAGTATCTCCTACCCACCCTGCCATTCAGGATACCATTCCTGTGGTAGGAGAAACCTCTCCTGGGTTGGCACCTGTACCAAGGGAACCATCAGCTGGCACAGCTGAACTCCCTGAGGTAAAAGTACCTCTCTGTGGGATAACTAATATTGGTGAGGAAAAATGCACCATTTTAGTTAACATGGAGCATCCCTCCAACCCTTCCAGAGAAACTTTAGTGCACTGCCTCACAACACTTAGGACAGCAACCCTGCCCTAGTGTGGAACTCATAGGACAGCATCCCTGCCCTGCTCCAACTCAAGAGAAACAGCAACCCTGTTCTCTCTTACAGCGATATGGACAAAGATTTTGCTCAGCTATGGCTTTACTGAGACCATATCCCTGTCTGGCATTCTCATCACTTGATATAGGTCCAGTGGAGAATGCCCACTGCTCTAAACTAAAACATACTAATTGGAACTCTGAAAATATAACTTCACATTGCTGGCTAGCTAAAAAACTTCAAACAGGGTGGTTTACATCCCCACAGGGAAGTAACCATATAGTGGATGATAAAGGGAGTAACCAAGCTACTGCAGAGCTACTCTCTACTTATCACCACTTAGACAATAAAGACTCAACTGGCCAAGGTTAGCCTTATTGTCCTTCGTTTGGGGGGGGGGGGGTTGTGTAGGAAGGTAGCCTCTTCCAGCCTTGTTACCCCCACTTTTGGCCTGTTTGTGAGTATATGTCAGGGTGGTTTCGCTGTCTCACTGGGATCCTGCTAGCCAGGGCCCAGTGCTCATAGTGAAAACCCTATGTTGTCAGTGTGTTTGTTATGTGTCACTGGGATCCTGCTAGCCAGGACCCCATTGCTCATAAGTTTGTGGCCTATATGTGTTCCCTGTGTGGTGCCTAACTGTATCACTGAGGCTCTGATAACCAGAACCTCAGTGTTTATGCTCTCTCTGCTTCCTAAATTTGTCACTGCAGGCTAATGACTACATTTACCAATTCTCATTGGCACACTTGTACACCCATATAATTCCCTTGTATATGGTACCTAGGTACCCAGGGTATTGGGGTTCCAGGAGATCCCTATGGGCTGCAGCATTTCTTTTGCCACCCATAGGGAGCTCAGACAATTCTTACACAGGCCTGCCACAGCAACCTGGGTGAAATAACGTCCACGTTATTTCACAGCCATTTTTCACTGCACATAAGTAACTTATAAGTCACCTGTATGTCTAACCTTCACTTAGTGAAGGTTTGGTGCCAAGTTACTTAGTGTGTGGGCACCCTGGCACTAGCCAAGGTGCCCCCACATCATTCAGGGCAAATTCCCCGGACTTTGTGAGTGCCGGGACACCATTACACGAGTGCACTATACATAGGTCACTACCTATGTATAGCGTCACAATGGTAACTCCGAACATGGCCATGTAACATGTCTAAGATCATGGAATTGTCACCCCAATACCATTCTGGTATTGGGGGGACAATTCCATGATCCCCCGGGTCTCTAGCACAAAACCTGGTTACTGCCAAACTGCCTTTCCGGGGTTTCCACTGCAGCTGCTGCAAACCCCTCAGACAGGATTCTGCCCTCCTTGGGTCCAGGCAGCCCTGGCCCAGGAAGGCAGAACAAAGGATTTCCTCTGAGAGAGGGTGTTACACCCTCTCCCTTTGGAAATAGTTATGAAGGGCTGGGGAGGGGTAGCCTCCCACAGCCTCTGGAAATGCTTTGATGGGCACAGATGGTGCCCATCTCTGCATAAGCCAGTCTACACCGGTTCAGGGATCCCCCAGCCCTGCTCTGGTGTGAAACTGGACAAAGGGGAGTGACCACTCCCCTGACCAGTACCTCCCAGGGGAGGTGCCCAGAGCTCCTCCAGTGTGTCCCAGACCTCTGCTATCTTGGAAACAGAGGTGTTGGGGGCACACTGGACTGCTCTGAGTGGCCAGTGCCAGCAGGTGATGTCAGAGACCCCCTCTGATAGGCTCTTACCTCTCTTGGTAGCCAATCCTCCTTTCTTGGTAGCCAAACCTCCTTTTCCGGCTATTTAGGGTCTCTCCTCTGGGGAATTCTTGAGATACCGAATGCAAGAGCTCACCAGAGTTCCTCTGCATCTCCCTCTTCGACTTCTACCAAGGATCGACTGCTGACTGCTCCAGGACGCCTGCAAAACCTCAACAAAGTAGCAAGATGACTACCAGCAACATTGTAGCGCCTCATCCTGCCGGCTTTCTCGACTGTTTCCTGTTTGTGCATGCCCTGGGGGTCACCTGCCTTCACCCTGCACCAGAAGCCAAGAAGAAATCTCCAGTGGGTCGAAGGAATCTTCCCCCTGCTAACGCAGGCACCAAAAGACTGCATCACCGGTCCTCTGGGTCCCCTCTCATCCTGACGAGCATGGTCCCTGGAACACAGGAACTCTATCCAAGTGACTACCACAGTCCAGTGATCCTTCAGTCCAAGTTTGGTGGAGGTAGGTCCTTGTCTCCCCATGCTAGACTGAAAACCTGTGCACTGCGTGATTTGCAGCTGCTCCGGCTCCTGGTCACTCTTCCAGGATTTCCTTCGTGCACAGCCTAGCCTGCAGTGCTCAACCCACTGAGTTGGCCTCCGACGTCGTGGGGCCCTCCTTTGTAACTCTGCGTGGACTTCAGTTCACAAATATTCCAAGTGCCTGTTTGGGCACTTCTGTTGGTGCTGCCTGCTTCTGTTGTGGCTCTCTGAGTTGCTGAGCGCCTGCTCTGTCTCCTCCTCCAAGGGGCGACTTCCTGGTCCTTCCTGGTCCCCAGCAGCACCCAAAAACCACTACTGCGACCCTTGCATCTAGCAAGGCTTGTTTGCAGTATTTCTGCGTGGGAACACTTCTGCAACCTTCATTGCAATGAGCGACTTCTTCCATCCAAAGGAGAAGTTTCTAGTCCTCTTTGTTGTTGCAGAGCTCCAAGCTTCTTCCACCAGGAGGCAGCTTCCTTGCACCTTCATCCAGGGTTTCCTGGGCTCCTGCCCCCCTGGACACTGTCGCGACTATTGGACTTGGTCCCCTTGCTTTGCAGGTCCTCAGGTCCAGGAATCCGTTTTCAGTGCACTGCTGGTGTTTGTTGTTCTTGCAGAATCCCCCTATCATGACTATTGTGTCCTTTTGGGGAAGTAGGTGTACTTTACTCTTACTTTTCAGGGTCTTGGGGTGGGTATCTTGGACACCCTGACTGTTTTCTTACAGTCCCAGCGACCCTCTACAAGCTCCCATAGGTCTGGGGCCCATTCGGGTTTTCGCATTCCACTTTTGGAGTATATGGTTTGTGTTGCCCCTAGACCTATGTTCACCTATTACAACCTATTGTAGGGCTACACTGTTTGCATTACTTTTCTGACTCTTACTTACCTATTTTGGGTTTGTGTACATATAACTTGTGTATATTACTTACCTTCTAACTGAGGGTACTCACTGAGATACTTGTGGCATATTGTCATAAAGTACCTTTATTTTTAGTAACTCTGAGTATTGTGTTTTCTTATGATATTGTGCATATGATATAAGTGGTATAGTAGGAGCTTTGCATGTCTCCTAGTTCAGCCTAAGCTGCTTTGCCATAGCTACCTTCTATCAGCCTAAGCTGCTAGAAACGCCTCTATTCTACTAATAAGGGACAACTGGACCTGGCACAGTGTGTAAGTACCACAGTGTACCCACTATAAGCCCGGCCAGCCTCCTACATTCACTCTCCTAGTCACCATTTTAATATTGTCATGTTGTGTCGTCCTGGTTATTGCAGCTCATGTTTTGTTATCTACGATGCAGTTGTTTTATTAAACTAATTATTAGAATATATACTGCTTCTGTCTGTCATTTATGTATGAGACCGAATTGTGAATGAATAAACCGGATGCGACCTGAGCGACCACGACTTCCCTAAGCTGCCCATTCATCCCTATCTCTTGGTAGAGATGAGTCACTGCTAGTTAGCAGGAGCAAAACCCGGATTTAGAGCGACAGGTGTCACCCACAGTGGGTCAGGCTCAGTCTCCCACACCGTGGACGACCTTGCTGCTCAAAATCCAGTAGTCTCATTAGAATAATGAGAGCCTACGCGACAGACTCAGTGTAGAGAAAGTTATCTTCCCAATAGACTTTATGGCTATCAGTGATATCCCCATTCTGCTGTTTGACAGCTTGCCGTCTTAAACCCTCTAGTGAGGGACAGGTCTGCTGTGCCACACCCAGCTCTTCCCTAGCAGGCCGCCCTGCACCCAAAAGCTCAGCAGTGTCTGCTGCCATCTCATCTGGTGTAGGTTCTGCACAGGGAGAGGATTCCTCTTCCTCAAAAGGGGAATCTTCTGGAGAGGGAGGGATAGTGGGCAAGGATTTACCCTTTCTACACCTAGCTTTTGGGAGCAGTTGGACTATTTTTCCAGAATCCAAGTTTCGCTGTCCTCTTTGCTTCTGGGCTTGGGCCCTTGTGAGACCAACGATATGCCCTGGAATGCCCAGCATTGGTGCATGAGCCTAAAACTCCACTTCAGCCCAAGCTGATGTCTCCAAATCATTTCCTAATAAGCAGTCTACAGTTACATCAGTGGCTACCACAACTTTCTTTGGACCAGTAATCCCTCCCCCCCCAGATGAGATTCACAACAGCCATGGGGTGGCTAAGAGTGTTGTTATGAGCATCAGTCACTTGGTACTGCTGACCAAGTAGGTGTTGATCAGGGTGAACCAGTTTCTCCATCACAATAGTAACACTGGCTTCTGTATCCCTGTAGGCCTCAACCTCGACACCATGTATTAGGGGAAGTTGCTTGTACTTACCCATATTAAGGGGACAAGCAACCAAGGTGGCAAAGTCAATACCACCAACAGAGACTAAAACAGCCTCTGTGGTCTCCCTAACAAGACCACCCCCAACTACATTACTAGTGGTGAGCCTAGCTACACCCTTTGATTGGCTATTTGTAGTATTCTTCCCACCACCACTGCTATTACTCGGGGCACTAGAGGACACAGGTGGGGTTGTGGTAGTGGAAGCCTTGTTGTTTTCCTTTGGGTAAGTGGAATCACTTGCCCAATGGCTTTACTTTTATATAAATAACACCATGGCTTCTTTTGATTGTTGGAAGAGGATTTGGACCCACCTCCCCCCAGAGGATTTTTGTGGGCCTGATGAAGACTCAGATTGCTTTTTATGTTTGTCCCCACCCTTGACAGAAGACTTGCCATCCTTCTTCTTGCCATCCTTGTCACCACATGTATGAGCTTTTCTTCTCACTCTTGTTCTGACCTATTTGTCTGCCTTCTTTCCCAATTCTTGGGAAGAGGTCAGATCTGAGTCTACCAAGTACTTGTGCAAAAAGTCAGACACACATTTATTCAAAATATGCTCTCTCAAAATAAGATTATATAGGCTTTCATAGTCAGTCACCTTACTGCCATGTAACAATCCCTCCAAGGCCTTCAATGAACAGTCTACAAAGTCTGTCCAGTCTTGAGAGGATTCTTTTCTGGTATCTCTGAACTTTATCCTGTATTGTTCAGTGGATAAGCCAAATCCATCTAAGAGTGCATCTTTCAAAACTTTGTAGCTGCTGGCATCACTTTCTCTGACAGTAAGGAGCCTATCCCTACCCTTTCCATTGAAAGATAGCCACAAAATAGCAGCCCACTGCCTTTGAGGGACCAACTGTACCATACAGGCCCTCTCAAGTGCAGCAAACCACTTATTAATGTCATCCCCCTCCTTGTAAGGGGGGACTATCTTGTGCAGATTACTGGAATCTTGCTCTCTAACAGGATTACTATCAGGAATACTGCTGTTGCCACCATGGGGAACTAACTCCAACCTCTGTCTTTCCCTCTCTTCATCTAGAGATTCCCTCTCTAAGGCCAACTGCTGTCTCTGCTTCAGTCTGGCGTCTTCCAACCTCAGCTTTCTAAGTTCCCTATCTAGGGTGTTATCCTCAGGGTGGGAGGCTTGACACAGGGGAAATGTGGGAATGTGCAGAAGTGGCCCTGTCTCTAACTATCTGAACCCTAGTTACCTGGCCTTTTGGAGTGAAAGGTTCCCTACTAGTGTGTGACTACCAGTGTCACTAGGTGGTTTGTCAGCTGACAGGTCTTTGGAGGAACCCTCCCCAGAGTCTGCAGGGCCCTCTCCCGATTCTTCCTCGGTACCCTCTTCACCTACCTCCTGTTCCTGGGATGGGCCAGACTGGTTCTCGTCACTTTCTATGAGAAGGCTAAGGAGAAGATCTTTGGCAGGGTTCTTGCCAATGCTTAAACCTCTTTCTATGCAGAGACCCCTTAAACTTGTAAAGTTTAAAATATCATAGGTTGCCAGGACAACTGTGGGGGTGGTCTCTACTACAGACATAGTTGTAAGAAAGAGTTTAAGATGGAGAGAAAAAAGTTTTTAGAAACTTTTAAAGAAAAGAGAAAAACCTTTCTAACTTTTTGGAAGCTTTTTGGAAAGTTTTTAGAAGGAGAGTTAAACTGTTTAGGTTAACTGTGTATATTTGTAAGTATTTGGAATATGGTTTTCTTATGAAAAGCACCAATGACAAAGTGGTAAAGAAGTTGCAAGCACTTATCCCACTGCTGCACCACCAATGTAGGAGGCTGGCCTGGCTTATAGTGGGTACCTTGTGGTACTTACACCTTGTGACAGGTCCAGTTATCCCTTATTAGTTGATTAGTAGCCTTCTAGCAGCTTAGGCTGGTAGAGGTAGCTATAGCACAGCAACTTAGGCTGAACTAGGAGACTTGCAAAGCTCCTACTGTACCACTTATATCATAAAGTACTATATCATAAGAAACACAATACTCAGAGTTACTAAAAATAAAGGTACTTTATTCTAGTGACAATATGCCAAAATTATCTCAGAGGATATACTCACTTAGGAGGTAAGTAAAATACACAAAATATACACACAAACCAAAATCAGGTAAGTGAACAGTTAGAAAGACAGTGCAAACACTGTAGAACACAATAGGAGACAATAGGCCTAGGGTCAATACAAACCATATACTCCAAAGGTGGAAAGCGAACCATAAATGGACCCCAGGCCTAGTGTAGTGTGTAGAGGGTTGCTGGGAGTGTAAGAAAACACTAAGGGTGTCCAAGATACCCTACCCCAATACCCTGAAAAGTAGGAGTAAAGTTACCCTACTACCCCAGAAAGACAGTAAAGTCGAGATAGGGGATTCTGAAAAGGCAACAACTGACTGCAAAGCACTGAAGACTGATTCCTGGACCTGAGGACCTGCAAAGGAAGGGGACCAAGTCCAAGAGTCATGCAAGTGTCCAGGGTGAGCAGGAGCCCACTAAAACCCGGATGAAGGTGCAAAAGGGCTGCCTCCTGGTGGAAGAAGAAGATTCTGCAACAACTGAAGGTGCCAGGAACTTTTCCCTTGGTCAGAAGATGTTCCACGGCGTGCTGGAGGATGCAGAGTTGTTTCCACGCAGAAATACTGCAAACAAGCCTTGCTAGCTGCAAGAGTCGCGGTTGACAATACTGGGTGCTGCCCGGGCCCAGGAAGGACCAGGAGGTCGCTCCTTGGAGGAGAAGACAGAGGGGGCGCTCAGCAATAGAGAGAGCCCATGCACAAGCAGGCAGCACCCACAGAAGCACTTGCATATGCGTTCAAGAAATCTGAGCACGGCAGTCATCTCAACACAACAAAAGAGGGTCCCATAAAGCCGGTGGTCAAATCAGCGAGTTGAGCAATGCAGGATGGAGTGCTGGGGACCTGGGCTGTGCTGTGCATGAAGGAATCCTTGCAAAAGTGCACAGAAGCCCTAGCATCTGCAGATCACGCAGTACACAGGATTACTGTCTGGCGTGGGTAGGCAAGGACTTACCTCCACCAAATTTGGACAGAAGGACCACTGGACTGTCGGGGTCACTTGAATCCAGCTCCTGTGTTCCAGGGACCACGCTCGTCAAGATAAGAGGGGACCCAGAGGATGGGTGATGCAGAAGTTTGGTGCCTGCGTTAGCAGGTGGAAGATTCCATTGACCCACTTGAGATTTCTTCTTGGCTTCCAGTGCAGGGTGAAGGCAGACAGCCCTCAGAGCATGCACCACCAGGAAATAGTCAAGAAAGCCGGCAGGATGAGGCGCTACAATGTTGCTGGTTGTCGTCTTGCTACTTTGTTGCAGTTTTGCAGGCGTCCTGGAGCAGTCAGCGGTCGATCCTTGGCAGAAGTCGAAGAGAGAAGTGAAGAGGAACTCTGGTGAACTCTTGCTTTCGTTATCTGAAGAGAAACCCACAGGAGAGACCCTAAATAGCCCTCAGAGGAGGATTGGCCACCTAACCAGGTAAGCACCTATCAGGAGGGGTCTCTGAAGTCACCGGTTAACACTGGCCACCCAGAGTCCTCCACTGTGCCCTCACACCTCTGGATTCAAGATGGCAGAGGTCTGGGACACACTGGAGGAGCTCTGGGCACCACCCCTGGGGTGGTGATGTAAAGGGGAGTGGTCACTCCCCTATCCTTTGTCCAGTTTCACACCAGAGCAGGGGCTGGGGGATCCCTGAACCGGTGTAGAGTGGCTTATGCAAGGAGGGCACCATCTGTGCCCTTCAAAGCATTTCCAGAGGCTGGGGGAGGCTACTCTTCCCCAGCCCTTAACACCTTTTTCCAAAGGGAGGGGGTGTAACACCCTCTCTCAGAGGGAATTCTTTGTTCTCCCTTCCTGCGCCTGGGCTGCCCAGAGCCCAGGAGGGCAGAAACCTGTCTGAGGGTTGGCAGCAGCGGTAGCTGCATCGAAAACCCCAGAGAGAGCTAGTTTGGCAGTACCCGGGGTCCATGCTGGAGCCCCGGGGATGCATGGGATTGGCACCCCAATGTCAGATTTGGCATAGGGGGACAATTCCATGATCTTATACATGTTACATGGCCATATTTGGAGTTACCATTGGGAAGCTGCATATACGTATTGACCTATAAGTAGTGCACACGTGTAATGGTGTCCCCACACTCACAAAATCAGGGAAAATTGCCCTTAACTATGTGGGGGCACCTTGGCTAGTGCCAGGGTGCCCTCACACTTAGTAACTTTCCTCCTAACCTTCACTAAGTGAGGGTTAGACATATAGGTGACTTTTATGTTACTTAAGTGCAGTGTAAAATGGCTGTGAAATAACGTGGACGTTATTTCACTCAGGATGCAGTGGCAGCCCTGTGTAAGAATTGTCTGAGCTCCCTATGGGCGGCAAAAGAAATGCTGTAGCCCATATGGATCTCCTGGAACCCCAATACCCTGGGTACCTAGGTACCATATACTAGGGAATTATAAGGGTGTTCCAGTGTGCCAATCAGATTTGGTGAAAATGGTCACTAGCCTGCGGTGACAATTTTAAAAGCAGAGAAGCATAAACACTGAGGTTCTGGTTAGCAGAGCCTCAGTGATAGAGCTAGGCACCACACAGGGAACACATATAGGCCACAACTATGAGCACTGGGGTTCTGGCTAGCAGGATCCCAGTGACACAGGCAAAAACAAACTGACACACAAGAAACAATGGGGGTAACATGCCAGGCAAGATGGTACTTTCCTACATTCCCCTAATAAATGTTGTTGAGGTTGAGGCCTACAGGGATACAGGAGCCAGTGTCACTATGGTGATTGAGAAACTGGTTCACCCTTATCAAAACCTTCTTGGTCAGCAGTACCAAGTGACTGATGCTCATAACAGCACTCTTAGCCACCCCATGGCTGTTGTGAATCCGAACTGGGGGGGAGGGGGAGTTACTGCTCCAAAGAAAGTTGTGGTAGCCACTTACTTACCTGTAGACTGTATAATAGGCAATGATTTGGAGACATCAGCTTGGGCTGAAGTGGAGTAGGAGACTCATACAGCAATGCTGGGCATTCCAGGGCATATCTTTGCTTTGACAAGGGCTCAGGCTAAGATGCAAAGCGGTCAGGGAAGAGTGGATCCTGGAACAATGGACCAAATGCTCCCAAAAGCTAGGGGTAGAAAGGGTAAATCCTTGCCCACTATCCCTCCCTCTCAAGAAGATTCCCCTTTTGAGGAAGAGGAATCCTCTCCCTGTTCAGAACCTACACCAGATGAGCTGGCAGCAGACACTGCTGAGCTTTTGGGTGCAGGGGGGCCTGCTAGGGAAGATCTGAGTGTGGCACAGCAGACCTGTCCCACACTAGATGGTTTAAGACAGCAAGCTGTCAAACAGCAGAATGGGGATGTCACTGATAGCCATAAGGTCTATTGGGAAGACAACCTCCTTTATACTGAGTCAAGGGACCCTAAACCTGGAGCTGCCAGGAGATTGGTTACCCCTTTGCAGTATAGGGAGTTTCTTCTGACCTTGGCACATGACATTCCTTTGGCTGGGCATTTGGGCCAGAGCAAAACTCGGGACAGACTTGTTCCATTGTGTCACTGGCCTCACATGTCAGAGGACACTAAGGAGTTTTGTCGCTCCTGTGTGACCTGCAAAGCCAGTGGCAAGACTGGTGGCACAACCAAGGCCCCCTTAATCACCACTCCCAGTAGTTGGTGTTCCCTTTGAAAGGGTAGTGGTTGACATAGTTGGCTCCCTTGACCCTCCAATTGCTTCAGGCAAAAGGTTTATCCTTGTGGTAGTGGACCATGCCACTAGGTATCCTGAGGCTATTCCCTTAAGGACCACTACAAATCCTGCAGTGGCAAAAGCCCTCCTGGGAATCTTTTCCATAGTGGGCTTCCCTAAGGAAGTGGTGTCAGAGAGAGGTAGTAACTTCATGTCTGCATACCTCAAAGCTATGTGGAAGGAGTGTGGTGTAACCTATAGGTTCACTACTCCTTATCACCCACAGACAAATGGTTTGGTTGAGATGTTTAGTAAAACCCTCAAAGGTATGATTATGGGACTCCCTGAAAAACTCAGAAGGAGATGGGATGTCCTGTTGCCATGCCTCCTTTTTGCTTACAGGGAAGTACCCCAAAAAGAAGTGGGCTTTAGCCCCTTTGAACTTCTCTTTGGGCACCCTGTTAGAGGTCCCCTTGCTCTTGTGACAGAGGGTTGGCAACAACCTTTAAAAGCTCCAAAGCAAGACTTTGTGAACTATGTACTTACCAGAATGGCTGAGTACATGAAAAAGGCCAGTAAAAACATTCAGGCCAGCCAAGAGCTCCAAAAGCAATGGCATGACCAGAAGGCTGTCCTGACCCAGTACCACCCATGACAGAAGGTGTGGGCATTGGAGCCTGTGGCCCCAAGAGCACTCCAGGACAAATGGAGTGGACCTCATCTCATTGTTGAAAAGAAGGGTGACGTTACCCATTTGGTAGACCTGGGCACTGCCAGGAGTCCCCTTATGGTGCTCCATGTCAATCGCCTAAAACCCTACTATGACAGGGCTGATTTAACCCTGCTCATGGGAACTGATGAGGGGCAGGAAGAAGATAGTGACCCTCTCCCTGACCTCTTCTCCACCACTGAAGCTGATGGCTTAGTGGAGGGAGTGGTGCTTTCAGGATGCCTTACTGCTGAGCAGAAGGACAACTGTATAATTCTCTGACCTCTTCTCACTAATACCAGGTACAACTACACACAATCAACACTGGAGACAGTTTACCTGTCAAAAGTAAGATTTATAGGCGGCAGCCTGACCATGTCAGAGATTGCATAAAACAAGAGGTACAGAAAATGCTAGACTTAGGAGTGATTGAGCATTCAGAAAGCCCATGGGCTATCCCAGTGGTGCTTGTCCCAAAACCTCACAGTAAGGATGGTAAAAGAGAAATGAGGTTTTGTGTTGACCACAGAGGTCTCAATCAAGTAACCAAAACTGATGCTCATCCTATACCCAGGGCAGATGAGCTTATAGATACACTGGCTTCTGCCAAGTATCTAAGCACTCTTGATTTAACTGCTGGGAATTGGCAAATTAAATTATCAGAAGATGCTAAACCTAAAACTGCATTTTCCACCATTGGAGGGCACTATCAGTTCACTGTTAGCCCTTTGGTCTGAAGAATGCACCTGCCACTTTTCAGAGGTTGGTGAACACAGTCCTGCAAGGTATGGAAGCTTTTAGTGCACAATATCTAGATGATATAGCTGTCTTTAGCTCTACCTGGGATGAGCACCTGGTCCACCTATGGAAAGTTTTGGAGGCCCTGCAACAGGCAGGCCTCACTATCAAGGCTTCAAAGTGCCAGATAGGGCAGGGGAAAGTGATTTATCTGGGCCACCTGGTAGTTGGGGAACAGATTGCATCACTGCAGGGGAAGATCCAGACCATTATGGAATGGGCTCCCCCTACAACTCAAACCCAGGTGAGAGCCTTCTTAGGCCTCACAGGGTACTATAGGAGATTCATTAAGAACTATGGCTCCATTGCAGCTCATCTTAATGACCATACTAGTAAGAGGGAAACAACCTTAACAACGCGGCTCGAGTCACGTTGTGCCTTTCCAACGCGGCCTGAACCACAAATGCGTCTTTACAACGCATTCCTTTACCACTCACGTCATTACAACGACTTGCCTTAGGTTGTTGGACCAATGTTGGACTTTTTTATTTCCAACACGTTCCCTACTGTGGCGCTGACTGGAGTTGGATTATGAAACTATACTATTCCAAAGTCCAGTGCTTTCCCCTAGGCAAGTTGTTGTAATGACTTGGGCTGTAAAAGAATGCGTTGCAGGGACGGATTTGTGGTTCAGGCCGCGTTCTTAAGGCAGGTGTCCTAAACACCTGCGTTGTTCCGACACACAACCGTAAGAAGATGCCTAAAAAGGTATTGTGGACAGCTAGCTGTCAAAAGGCTTTTGATGGGCTAAAACAGGCCATATGCTCTGCACCAGTCCTAAAAAGTCCTTGCTACTCCAAGAAATGTATAGTCCAGACTGATGCTTGGGAATTAGGGGTGGGGGCAGTACAATCACAGCTTAACACTGAGGGCCAGGATCAACCTGTTGCTTTTATCATCAGGAGGTTGACCCCTAGAGAAAAGCGTTGGTCTGCCATAGAGAGGGAGGCCTTTGCTGTGGACTGGGCACTGAAAAAGTTGAGGCCATACCTGTTTGGTACTCACTTTATTGTTCAGACAGACCACAAATCTCTATTATGGCTTAAACAAATGAAAGGTGAAAACCCTAAATTGTTGAGGTGGTCCTTCTCCCTACAGGGAATGGACTATACAGTGGAACATAGACCTGGGAGTACCCACTCCAATGCAGATGGACTCTCCAGATATTTCAACTTAAACAATGAAGCCTCATCTGGGCAAGGTTAGCCTTATTGTCCCTCGTTTGGTGGGGGTTGTGTAGGAAAATACATCTCACCTGGCATGTTACCCCCATTTTATACTTGTGTGTCAGTTTGTTTTTGCCTGTCTCACTGGGATCCTGCTAGCCAGGACCCCAGTGCTCATAGCTGTGGCCTGAATGTGTTCCCTGTGTGGTGCCTAACTGTGTCACTGAGGCTCTGCTAATCAGAACCTCAGTGCTTATTGTGAGAAGGTAGCCTCCTTCTAGCCTTGTTACCCCCACTTTTGGCCTGTTTGTGAGTGTATGTCAGGGTGTTTGTCACTGTTTTCACTGTCTCACTGGGATCCTGATAGCCAGGCCTCAGTGCTCATAGTGAAGACACCATGTTTTCAGTATGGTTGTTATGTGTCACTGGGATCCTGCTAGTCAGGACCCCAGTGCTCATAGGTTTGTGGCCTATATGTATGTGTCACTAGGACCCTGTCACACAGGGCCCCAGTGCTCATAGGTGTGCATGTATATGTTCCCTGTGTGGTGCCTAACTGTCTCACTGAGGCTCTGCTAACCAGAAACTCAGTGGTTATGCTCTCTCATTACTTTCAAATTGTCACTAACAGGCTAGTGACCAATTTTACCAATTTACATTGGCTTACTGGAACACCCTTATAATTCCCTAGTATATGGTACTGAAGTACCCAGGGTATTGGGGTTCCAGGAGATCCCTATGGGCTGCAGCATTTCTTTTGCCACCCATAGGGAGCTCTGACAATTCTTACACAGGCCTGCCACTGCAGCCTGAGTGAAATAACGTCCACGTTATTTCACAGCCATTTTACACTGCACTTAAGTAACTTATAAGTCACCTATATGTCTAACCTTTACCTGGTAAAGGTTAGGTGCAAAGTTACTTAGTGCGAGGGCACCCTGGCACTAGCCAAGGTGACCCCACATTGTTCAGAGCCAATTCACTGAACTTTGTGAGTGCGGGGACACCATTACACGCGTGCACTACATATAGGTCACTACCTATATGTAGCTTCACCATGGTAACTCCGAATATGGCCATGTAACATGTCTATGATCATGGAATTGCCCCCTCTATGCCATCCTGGCATTGTTGGTACAATTCCATGATCCCAGTGGTCTGTAGCACAGACCCTGGTACTGCCAAACTGCCCTTCCTGGGGTTTCACTGCAGCTGCTGCTGCTGCCAACCCCTCAGACAGGCAGCTGCCCTCCTGGGGTCCAGCCAGGCCTGGCCCAGGATGGCAGAACAAAGAACTTCCTCTGAGAGAGGGTGTGACACCCTCTCCCTTTGGAAAATGGTGTGAAGGCAGGGGAGGAGTAGCCTCCCCCAGCCTCTGGAAATGCTTTGTTGGGCACAGATGTGCCCAATTCTGCATAAGCCAGTCTACACCGGTTCAGGGACCCCTTAGCCCCTGCTCTGGCGCGAAACTGGACAAAGGAAAGGGGAGTGACCACTCCCCTGACATGCACCTCCCCTGGGAGGTGTCCAGAGCTCCTCCAGTGTGCTCCAGACCTCTGCCATCTTGGAAACAGAGGTGCTGCTGGCACACTGGACTGCTCTGAGTGGCCAGTGCCACCAGGTGACGTCAGAGACTCCTTGTGATAGGCTCCTTCAGGTGTTAGTAGCCTTTCCTCTCTCCTAGGTAGCCAAACCCTCTTTTCTGGCTATTTAGGGTCTCTGTCTCTGGGGAAACTTCAGATAACGAATGCATGAGCTCAGCCGAGTTCCTCTGCATCTCCCTCTTCACCTTCTGATAAGGAATCGACCGCTGACCGCGCTGGAAGCCTGCAAACCTGCAACATAGTAGCAAAGACGACTACTGCAACTCTGTAACGCTGATCCTGCCGCCTTCTCGACTGTTTTCCTGCTTGTGCATGCTGTGGGGGTAGTCTGCCTCCTCTCTGCACCAGAAGATCCGAAGAAATCTCCCGTGGGTCGACGGAATCTTCCCCCTGCAACCGCAGGCACCAAAAAGCTGCATCTCCGGTCCCTTGGGTCTCCTCTCAGCACGACGAGCGAGGTCCCTCGAATCCAGCGACACCGTCCAAGTGACCCCCACAGTCCAGTGACTCTTCAGCCCAAGTTTGGTGGAGGTAAGTCCTTGCCTCACCTCGCTGGGCTGCATTGCTGGGAACCGCGACTTTGCAAGCTACTCCGGCCCCTGTGCACTTCCGGCGGAAATCCTTCGTGCACAGCCAAGCCTGGGTCCACGGCACTCTAACCTGCATTGCAAGACTTTCTAAGTTGGTCTCCGGCGACGTGGGACTCCTTTGTGCAACTTCGGCGAGCATCGTTTCACGCATCCTCGTAGTGCCTGTTTCTGGCACTTCTCCGGGTGCTACCTGCTTCAGTGAGGGCTCTTTGTCTTGCTCGACGTCCCCTCTCTCTGCAGGTCCAATCTGCGACCCTCTGGTCCCTCCTGGGCCCCAGCAGCGTCCAAAAACGCCAAACGCACGATTTGCGTGTAGCAAGGCTTGTTGGCGTCCATCCGGCGGTAAAACACTTCTGCACGACTCTCCAAGGCGTGGGGGATCCATCCTCCAAAGGGGAAGTCTCTAGCCCTTGTCGTTCCTGCAGTATTCACAGTTCTTCAGCCTAGTAAGAGCTTCTTTGCACCAACCGCTGGCATTTCTTGGGCATCTGCCCATCTCCGAGCTGCTTGTGACTTTTGGACTTGGTCCCCTTGTTCCACAGGTACCCTCAGTCAGGAATCCATCATTGTTGCATTGCTGATTTGTGTTTTCCTTGCATTCTCCCTCTAACACGACTATTTTGTCCTTAGGGGAACTTTAGTGCACTTTGCACTCACTTTTCAGGGTCTTGGGGAGGGTTATTTTTCTAACTCTCACTATTTTCTAATAGTCCCAGCGACCCTCTACAAGGTCACATAGGTTTGGGGTCCATTCGTGGTTCGCATTCCACTTCTGGAGTATATGGTTTGTGTTGCCCCTATCCCTATGTTTCCCCATTGCATCCTATTGTAACTATACATTGTTTGCACTGTTTTCTAAGACTATACTGCATATTTTTGCTATTGTGTATATATATCTTGTGTATATTTCCTATCCTCTCACTGAGGGTACACTCTAAGATACTTTGGCATATTGTCATAAAAATAAAGTACCTTTATTTTTAGTATAACTGTGTATTGTGTTTTCTTATGATATTGTGCATATGACACTAAGTGGTACTGTAGTAGCTTCACACGTCTCCTAGTTCAGCCTGAGCTGCTTTGCTAAGCTACCATTATCTATCAGCCTAAGCTGCTAGACACCCTATACACTAATAAGGGATAACTGGGCCTGGTACAAGGTGCAAGTACCCCTTGGTACTCACTACAAGCCAGTCCAGCCTCCTACATTGGTTGTGCAGTGGTGGGATAAGTGCTTGAGACTACTTACCACTCTTGTCATTGTACTTTTCATAAGAGAAAAATATACAAAACATGGTCAGTGTATATACACATAGCCAAAAAGTTTTGCATTTCCTCTTTTCACTCTTTTCTAAAGTGCTGAAAAGTACTTCTAAACTTTCAAAAAGTTCTTAAAAGTTTAAAAAGTTTTTTCTGTCTTTCCAAAAAGTTCTGAAAACTTTTTTTCTCTTTTTCTATCACTTTAACCCTCTCAAAAAAATGTCTGGCACAGGCAAAAATGTTGAACTGTCCAAACTTGCATATGATCACCTTAGCTGGAAAGGAGCAAGGAGTCTCTGCATAGAGAGAGGTTTGAGTGTAGGGAAGAATCCTTCCTTAGAACTGTTAATTAATATGCTTAGAGTACAGGATAAGGCCATAAGTGCCCAATCTGTAGAAAAAGTAGCTAATGGTTCTCAATCTGATCCAGGGACTCCCCCAGGAAAAGGTTCAGGAAAGAAACTTCTCAGCCTGCCCATTACTAGACAGTCTAGCATAGTTGGTACAGAGGTTGAATCACATCATACTGATGATGTGCTCTCACATTATGCTGGTAGCCAAGCTGTTAGGGTGCCCTTGGTAAGGGACAGGTCTCCTTCTGTTCATTCCCATCATATCTCTGTATCTAGAAATGTCCCTCCCACCCACCCTGATGACAGATTGTTAGAAAGGGAGCTCAATAGATTGAGAGTGGAACAAACCAGACTGAAGCTCAAGAAGCAACAGCTGGATTTGGATAGACAGTCTTTAGAAATAGAGAGGGAAAGACAGAAGATGGGTTTAGATACCCATGGTGGCAGCAGCAGTATTCCCCATAGTCATCCTGCAAAAGAGCATGATTCCAGGAATCTGCACAAGATAGTTCCCCCTTATAAGGAGGGGGATGACATTAACAAGTGGTTTGCTGCACTTGAGAGGGCCTGTGCTGTACAGGATGTCCCTCAAAAGCAGTGGGCTGCTATCCTATGGCTATCATTCACTGGAAAAGGTAGGGATAGGCTCCTTACTGTAAAAGAAAATGATGCTAATAATTTCCAAGTTCTTAAGAATGCACTCCTGGATGGTTATGGCTTAACCACTGAACAGTACAGGATAAAGTTCAGAGATACCAAAAAGGAGTCTTCACAAGACTGGGTTGATTTCATTGACCAGGCAGTGAAGGCCTTGGAGGGGTGGTTACATGGCAGTAAAGTTACTGATTATGAAAGCCTGTATAACACAATCCTGAGAGAGCATATACTTAATAATTGTGTGTCTGATTTGTTGCACCAGTACCTGGTAGACTCTGATCTGACCTCTCCCCAAGAATTGGGAAAGAAGGCAGACAAATGGGTCAGAACAAGGGTGAACAGAAAAGTTCATACAGGGGGTGACAAAGATGGCAATAAGAAGAAAGATGGTGAAAAATCTCAAGATAAGCATGGGGATAAGGGTAAAACCAAAGATCCCACTTCAAATCTTAAACACTCTTCAGAGGGTGGGGATAAAACAAATTCTTCCTCTTCTTCCCAACCTGCACACATTAAAAAGCCTTGGTGCTTTGTGTGTAAAAACAGAGGCCATAGGCCAGGGGATAAGTCCTGTCCAGGTAAACCCCCTGAGCCTACCACCACTAATACATCAAGCTCTAGTGCCCCTAGCAGTAGTGGTACTAGTGGTGGGACTGCTGGCAACAGTCAAGCAAAGGGTGTAGTTGGGTTCACTTATGGGTCCATAGTGGAAACTGATGTAATCAGTCCCAAGACAGTTTCTGTCACACCTAGTGGCATTGGCCTTGCCACACTGGCTGCTTGTCCCCTTACAATGGATAAGTACAGGCAGACAGTTTCAATAAATGGTGTTGAGGCCTTGGCCTACAGGGACACAGGTGCCAGTTTCACTTTGGTGACTGAAAACCTAGTGCCTCCTGAACAACACATCATTGGACAACAGTATAAGATTATTGATGTCCATAACTCCACTAAGTTTCTTCCCTTAGCTATAATTCAGTTTAGTTGGGGTGGAGTTACTGGCCCTAAGCAGGTGGTGGTATCACCTAGCTTACCTGTAGACTGTCTCTTAGGTAATGACCTAGAGGCCTCAGGTTGGGCTGATGTAGAGTTTTATGCCCATGCAGCCATGCTGGGCATCCCTGAGGAATTGTTCCCTCTCATTTCAAGTGAAATGAAAAAGCAAAGGAGAGAAGGCCTGAAAACTCAGGATCCCTCTCCATCAACAGGTAAAAAGGGTATCACAGTATCCCCTAACCACCCTACCATTCAGGATACTATTCCTGTGGTGGGAGAAACCTCTCCTGGGGTGGCACCTGTTCCAAGGGAATCATCAGCTGGCAAAGCTGGACTCCCTGAGGTGGAAGTACCTCTCTGTGGGATAACTAACATCGGTGAGAAAAAGAGCACCATTTTAGTTAACATGGAGCATCCCTCCAACCCTCCCAGAGAAACTTTAGTGCAGAAACCCTGCACTACCTCACAACACTTAGGACAGCATCCCTGCCCTAGTGTGGAGCTCATAGGACAGCATCCCTGCCCTGCTCCAACTCAAGAGAAACAGCATCCCTGTTCTCTCTTCCAGCCAGATGGACAAAGTTTTTGCCCAGCTATGGCTTTTCTGAGACAGCATCCCTGTCTGGCATTTCCATCACTACAAATAGGTTCAGTGGACAATTCCCACTGCTCTAAACTAAAACTTACTGATAGAAACTCTGAAAATACATCTTCACATTGTTGCTTAGCTAAAAAACTTCAAACAGGGTGGTTTACATCCCCACAGGGAAGTAACCATATAGTGGATGATAAAGGGAGTAACCAGTCTATTGCAGAGCTACTCTCTACTTATCACCACTTAGACAATAAAGTCTCAACTGGCCAAGGTTAGCCTTATTGTCCTTCGTTTGGGGGGGGGTTGTGTGAGAAGGTAGCCTCCTTCTAGCCTTGTTACCCCCACTTTTGGCCTGTTTGTGAGTGTATGTCAGGGTGTTTGTCACTGTTTTCACTGTCTCACTGGGATCCTGATAGCCAGGCCTCAGTGCTCATAGTGAAGACACCATGTTTTCAGTATGGTTGTTATGTGTCACTGGGATCCTGCTAGTCAGGACCCCAGTGCTCATAGGTTTGTGGCCTATATGTATGTGTCACTAGGACCCTGTCACACAGGGCCCCAGTGCTCATAGGTGTGCATGTATATGTTCCCTGTGTGGTGCCTAACTGTCTCACTGAGGCTCTGCTAACCAGAACCTCAGTGGTTATGCTCTCTCATTACTTTCAAATTGTCACTAACAGGCTAGTGACCAATTTTACCAATTTACATTGGCTTACTGGAACACCCTTATAATTCCCTAGTATATGGTACTGAAGTACCCAGGGTATTGGGGTTCCAGGAGATCCCTATGGGCTGCAGCATTTCTTTTGCCACCCATAGGGAGCTCTGACAATTCTTACACAGGCCTGCCACTGCAGCCTGAGTGAAATAACGTCCACGTTATTTCACAGCCATTTTACACTGCACTTAAGTAACTTATAAGTCACCTATATGTCTAACCTTTACCTGGTAAAGGTTAGGTGCAAAGTTACTTAGTGTGAGGGCACCCTGGCACTAGCCAAGGTGACCCCACATTGTTCAGAGCCAATTCACTGAACTTTGTGAGTGCGGGGACACCATTACACGCGTGCACTACATATAGGTCACTACCTATATGTAGCTTCACCATGGTAACTCCGAATATGGCCATGTAACATGTCTATGATCATGGAATTGCCCCCTCTATGCCATCCTGGCATTGTTGGTACAATTCCATGATCCCAGTGGTCTGTAGCACAGACCCTGGTACTGCCAGACTGCCCTTCCTGGGGTTTCACTGCAGCTGCTGCTGCTGCCAACCCCTCAGACAGGCAGCTGCCCTCCTGGGGTCCAGCCAGGCCTGGCCCAGGATGGCAGAACAAAGAACTTCCTCTGAGAGAGGGTGTGACACCCTCTCCCTTTGGAAAATGGTGTGAAGGCAGGGGAGGAGTAGCCTCCCCCAGCCTCTGGAAATGCTTTGTTGGGCACAGATGTGCCCAATTCTGCATAAGCCAGTCTACACCGGTTCAGGGACCCCTTAGCCCCTGCTCTGGCGCGAAACTGGACAAAGGAAAGGGGAGTGACCACTCCCCTGACATGCACCTCCCCTGGGAGGTGTCCAGAGCTCCTCCAGTGTGCTCCAGACCTCTGCCATCTTGGAAACAGAGGTGTTGCTGGCACACTGGACTGCTCTGAGTGGCCAGTGCCACCAGGTGACGTCAGAGACTCCTTGTGATAGGCTCCTTCAGGTGTTAGTAGCCTTTCCTCTCTCCTAGGTAGCCAAACCCTCTTTTCTGGCTATTTAGGGTCTCTGTCTCTGGGGAAACTTCAGATAACGAATGCATGAGCTCAGCCGAGTTCCTCTGCATCTCCCTCTTCACCTTCTGATAAGGAATCGACTGCTGACCGCGCTGGAAGCCTGCAAACCTGCAACATAGTAGCAAAGACGACTACTGCAACTCTGTAACGCTGATCCTGCCGCCTTCTCGACTGTTTTCCTGCTTGTGCATGCTGTGGGGGTAGTCTGCCTCCTCTCTGCACCAGAAGATCCGAAGAAATCTCCCGTGGGTCGACGGAATCTTCCCCCTGCAACCGCAGGCACCAAAAAGCTGCATCTCCGGTCCCTTGGGTCTCCTCTCAGCACGACGAGCGAGGTCCCTCGAATCCAGCGACACCGTCCAAGTGACCCCCACAGTCCAGTGACTCTTCAGCCCAAGTTTGGTGGAGGTAAGTCCTTGCCTCACCTCGCTGGGCTGCATTGCTGGGAACCGCGACTTTGCAAGCTACTCCGGCCCCTGTGCACTTCCGGCGGAAATCCTTCGTGCACATCCAAGCCTGGGTCCACGGCACTCTAACCTGTATTGCAAGACTTTCTAAGTTGGTCTCCGGCGACGTGGGACTCCTTTGTGCAACTTCGGCGAGCATCGTTTCACGCATCCTCGTAGTGCCTGTTTCTGGCACTTCTCCGGGTGCTACCTGCTTCAGTGAGGGCTCTTTGTCTTGCTCGACGTCCCCTCTCTCTGCAGGTCCAATTTGCGACCCTCTGGTCCCTCCTGGGCCCCAGCAGCGTCCAAAAACGCCAAACGCACGATTTGCGTGTAGCAAGGCTTGTTGGCGTCCATCCGGCGGTAAAACACTTCTGCACGACTCTCCAAGGCGTGGGGGATCCATCCTCCAAAGGGGAAGTCTCTAGCCCTTGTCGTTCCTGCAGTATTCACAGTTCTTCAGCCTAGTAAGAGCTTCTTTGCACCAACCGCTGGCATTTCTTGGGCATCTGCCCATCTCCGAGCTGCTTGTGACTTTTGGACTTGGTCCCCTTGTTCCACAGGTACCCTCAGTCAGGAATCCATCATTGTTGCATTGCTGATTTGTGTTTTCCTTGCATTCTCCCTCTAACACGACTATTTTGTCCTTAGGGGAACTTTAGTGCACTTTGCACTCACTTTTCAGGGTCTTGGGGAGGGTTATTTTTCTAACTCTCACTATTTTCTAATAGTCCCAGCGACCCTCTACAAGGTCACATAGGTTTGGGGTCCATTCGTGGTTCGCATTCCACTTCTGGAGTATATGGTTTGTGTTGCCCCTATCCCTATGTTTCCCCATTGCATCCTATTGTAACTATACATTGTTTGCACTGTTTTCTAAGACTATACTGCATATTTTTGCTATTGTGTATATATATCTTGTGTATATTTCCTATCCTCTCACTGAGGGTACACTCTAAGATACTTTGGCATATTGTCATAAAAATAAAGTACCTTTATTTTTAGTATAACTGTGTATTGTGTTTTCTTATGATATTGTGCATATGACACTAAGTGGTACTGTAGTAGCTTCACACGTCTCCTAGTTCAGCCTGAGCTGCTTTGCTAAGCTACCATTATCTATCAGCCTAAGCTGCTAGACACCCTATACACTAATAAGGGATAACTGGGCCTGGTACAAGGTGCAAGTACCCCTTGGTACTCACTACAAGCCAGTCCAGCCTCCTACACTTATGCTCTCTCTGCCTTTAAAATTGTCACTGCACGCTAGTGACCATTTTTACCAATTCTAATTGGCACACTGGAACACCCTTATAATTCCCTAGTATATGGTACCTAGGTACCCAGGGTATTGGGGTTCCAGGAGATCCCTATGGGCTGCAGCATTTCTTTTGCCACCCATAGGGAGCTCAGACAATTCTTACACAGGACTGCCACTGCAGCCTGAGTGAAATAACGTCCACGTTATTTCACAGCCATTTTACACTGCACTTAAGTAACTCATAAGTTACCTACATGTCTTACCCTCACTTAGTGAAGGTTAGGTGCAAAGTTACTTAGTGTGAGGGCACCCTGGCACTAGCCAAGGTGCCCCCACATAGTTCAGAGCAATTTCCCTGGACTTTGTGAGTGTGGGGACACCATTACAAGCGCGCACTACATATAGGTCAATACCTATATGTAGCTTCACAATGGTAACTCCAAACATGGCCATGTAACATGTCTAAGATCATAGAATTGTCCCCCTATGCCAAATCTGGTATTGGGGTCCCAATCCCATGCATCCCCGGGGCTCCAGTATGGACTCCGGGTACTACCAAACCAGTTCTCTGGGGTTTTCACTGCAGCTACCGCTACTGCCAACCCACAGACAGGCTTCTGCCCTCCAGGGGTCTGGGCAGCCCAGTCAGGCAGAACAAAGAATTTCCTCTGAGAGAGGGTGTTACACCATCTCCCCTTGGAAATAGGTGTTAAGGGCTGGAGAAGAGGAGCCTCCCCCAGCCTCTGGAATTGCTTTGAAGGGCACAGATTTTGCTCTCCTTGCATAAGCCAGTCTACACCGGTTCAGGGATCCCCCAGCCCCTGCTCTGGCACGAAACTGGACAAAGGAAAGGGGAGTGACCACTCCCCTGTCCATCACCACCCCAGGGGTGGTGCCCAGAGCTCCTCCAGTGTGTCCCAGACCTCTGCCATCTTGAATGCAGAGGTGTGAGGGCACAATGGAGGCCTCTGAGTGGCCAGTGCCAACAGGTGACGTCAGAGACCCGTCCTGATAGGTGCTTGCCTGACTAGGTGGCCAATCCTCCTCTGAGGGCTATTTAGGGTCTCTCCTGTGGGCTTCTCTTCAGATAACCAATGCAAGAGCTCACCAGAGTTCCTCTGCATCTCCCTCTTCGACTTCTGCCAAGGATCGACTGCTGACTGCTCCAGGACACCTGCAAAACTGAAATAAAGTAGCAAGAAGACTACCAGCGACATTGTAGTGCCTAATCCTGCCGGCTTTCTCGACTGTTTCCTGGCGGTGGATGCTCTGGGGGTTGTCTGCCTTCATCCTGCACTGGAAGCCAAGAAGAAATCTCCCGTGGGTCGACGGAATCTTCCCCCTGCTAACGCAGGCACCAAACTTCTGCTTCACTTGTCCTCTGGGTCCTTCTCATCGTGACAAGTGTGGTCCCTGGAACAAAGGAGCTGGATCCAAGTGACCGCGACAGTCCAATGGTCCATCTGTCCAAATTTGGTGGAGGTAAGTCCTTGGCTCCCCACGCCAGACAGTAATCCTGTGTACTGTGTGAACTGCAGCTTCTAGGGCTTCTGTGCACTTTTGTAAAGAATTCTTCATGCACAGCACAGTCCAGGTCCCCAGCACTCCGTCCTCCATTGCTCAACTCGCTGAGTTGACCACCGGCTTTGTGGGACCCTCCTTTGTAGTGTTGTGACAACCTCTATGCTCAGTCTTCTTGAAACCATGGTCAAGTACTTAAGTGGGTGCTGCCTGCTTCTGCGTGGACTCTCTGTGTTGCTGAGCACCCCATCTGTCTCCTCCTCCAAGGGGCAACCTCCTGGTCCTTCCTGGGACCGGGCAGCACCCGTTTTCTTCAACCGCGACCTTTGCAGCTAGCAATGCTTGTTTACGGTCTTTCTGTGTGGAGGCAACTCTGCATCCTCCAGCACGCTGTGGGACAACTTCTGTGCCAAGGAGAAGTTCCTGGCATCTTCTGTTGTTGCAGAATCTTCGGCTTTTTCTCCCCGGAGGCAGCTATTTTGCACCTTCATCCGGGGCTTAGTTGGCTCCTGTCCCCCCAGACACTTTTGTGATTCTTGGACCTGGTCCCCTTCCTTTGCAGGTCCTCAGGTCCAGGAATCAGTTTTCAGTGCTCTGCAGTCAGTTGTGGTCTTTGTAGAATCCCCTATCACGACTTTAGTGTGTTTCTGGGAAAGTAGGATAACTTTACTCCTACTCAGGGTATTGGGGTGAGGTATCTTGGACACCCTTAGTGTTTTCTTACACTCCCAGCGACCCTCTACACACTACACTAGGCCAGGGGTCCCTAAGTGGTTCGCATTCCACTTTCTTAGTATATGGTTTGTGTTGCCCCTAGGCCTACCGCATCCTGTTGTATTCTACAGTGTTTGCACTACTTTTCTAACTGTTTACTTACCTGATTTTTGTTTGTGTGTATATTTTGTATATTTTACTTACCTCCTAAAGGAGTATATGCTCTGAGATATTTTTGGCACATTGTCACTAAAATAAAGTACCTTTTTATTTTTAGTAACTCTGAGTATTGTGAGTCTTATGATATAGTGATATATGATATAAGTGGTATAGTAGGAGCTTTCCATGTCTCCTAGTTCAGCCTAAGCTGCTTTGCTATAGCTACCTCTATCAGCCTAAGCTGCTAGAACACTACTAATCTACTAATAAGGGATAACTGGACCAGGCACAAGGTGTAAGTACCATCAGGTACCCACTATAAGCCAGGCCAGCCTCCTACACTCAGTCACATAGTTAGGCACTACACAGGCATATACATTTAGGCCACAAACTATGAGCACTGGGATCCTTGCTAGCTAGATCCCAGTGAGACAGGCAAAAACATACTGACATACGTGTAAAATTGGGTGTAACATGCCAAGAAACATGGTACTTTCCTACACTTGGCCTTTATTATGCTGTGCAAATGCAACAATATGTGTGAATCCATCCAATGGTCAGTCAGTTCTGGGTAAACATAACCAGTGTGAGAGCATGCCACAAGTCAGCATCCACCAAACTGTGTGAAAGCAGTCTGTAGGCATCACATGAGTTCACAGTAGTGACCACTCCAACATCTGCAAAAAGGGAAACCATTAGTGACATTCAAATGAGAAGTAAAGGAAATAGAGCAACATGAGCCCCTGTAACATGACTGCCTACTTTCAGCTAGTCACTTCAACCCAGAACTTTGCCCAGCAACTGATTCCAAACACCATAAGGGAGGAGAAACAACTCATTTCAGGCCGTCACACAAGATGCCACAGTATTAGCTATGTCATATTGTCTGTATGCCAATCCCTCCTCTGGATTACCTAGTCTGGGCCACAAAGTCAGAGAAATTGAAGTCACAGAGCAGGTGTGTAAGCACATTGTAAGTCACATGACATTCCCAGCAACATATGCTAAGTACTGTATGGAATGAGGACACAATTTGCAGTGGGAATATATTTGGAAATGCTAAACTACTGATACATTGCATGGGCTGAATAAGGTGATCACTATCACCATAACACTGGCACGACTGACCACAGATGGAACAGTGTCAGGTCACATAATGCGCACCTACCCCCGCAAACCACGCACGCAACCTCAGCATCATCCTGGACCCCTCCCTCTCCATGACCCAGCAAATCAACGCCGTCACCTCCTCCTGTTTCAACATACACCGCATGCTGCGAAAAACCTTCAAATGGATTCCATCACCCAGGCACTCATCAGCAGCAGGCTGGACTACGGGAACGCCCGCTACACTGGCACCACACTCAAACTCAAACGCAAACTCCAGAGAATCCAGAACGCAGCCGCCCGCCTCATCCTGAACCTCCCTCGCCATGAACACATCTCGTCACACCTCAGATCCCTTCACTGGCTCCCTATCGACAAGAGGATCACTTTCAAAATCCTCATCCACGCACACAAATCCCTCCACAACACCGGACTAACCTACCTCAACAAAAGAGTGAACTTCCACACTCCCACTCGCCACCTCCACTCCGCCGACCTCGCACTTGACACAGTCCCCCGCATCCAACGCGCCACCACAGGAGGCAGATCCTTCTCCTACCTCGCCCCCAAGGCCTAGAACTCCCTCCCCACCAACCTCCTCAAGACCCATTACCTCCTGCTCTTCAGAAAAAACCTCAAGACGTGGCTGTTCGAACAGTAACCCTCCCCCCCCCAGCGCCTTGAGACCCTCACGGGTGAGTAGCGCACTCTATACGTTTTTTGATTGATTGATATTTGTGCTTGGCACAACACAGCAGCCACACAGCACTTAATTGTAATGGAGGTATGAACAGAAGTACAGTCTTACCTGAGTGTCATTGGAAGTACTGCTTATCAGATGTGTCCTGTTGTCCACATCCTCCTCCTCCCCATCATCATCACTGTCTTCAGTGTCCTCTGCTGCCACAGGTGCATTGTCTCCCCCCTCCTCCTGCAGGAATGACACATGGCGTCTGAGGGCCAAATTGTGCAGCATGCAGCAGGCCACTACTATCTGGCAGACCTTCCCAGGGGCATAGAGTAGGGATCCACCAGAAATATGGAGGCACCTGAACCTAGCTTTCAGTAGCCCAAAAGTCCTTTTGATTACTCTTCTGGTCCAACCATGTGCCTCATTGTAATGATTCTCTGGCCCATTCCTCCGATTCCTCACTGGTGTCAACAGCCAAGATAGGTTTGGGTAGCCGGAGTCACCTGGAAGCAGTGAGATATACACATTACTCATGTACAATAGCACAGAGGACAACTCCAGGTGGCATACAGTGACATCCATTGTGTGAAACGTCAAGCTCACCTATGAGCCACACTCTCTCTCTCTGTAGTTGTGCCATCATCTGTGGGATGCTGCTGTTCCTCAATACATAGGCATCATGCACAGATCCTGGAAACATGGCAGTAATGCAGGAAATGTATTGATCAGCAAGGCACACCATCTGGACATTCACTGAATGGTAATTCTTCCTATTTCTATACACCTGCTCATTTATCCTGGGAGGGACCAAGGCAATATGGGTCCCGTCAATGGCCCGAATCATATGTGGATGTGTTGCATTGTGTAGAATGGAGCCTTCAAAGTGGGCAAGTCATCACTGTGGGGGAATGAGATGTAGCTGCTCATGTGTTTCAGCAAGGCAGCCAAAACTCTACTCAGCACCTTTTGGGCACTTTGGATGCAACATATTTGTATGTAGATGCATGTACGAACAGGCAGTGTGTCATTTGGGGAGTGTATTTTTACAGGATGCAATGTGTATGCAGAGGTATGAGTAATGTGTAAGGTTAATGTGGGATCTATAAGGTATGTAAGCCATTGCTGTAACAGAATGTAGTGTGGAGTTCATGGTGTCCTTCTGTTTGTGTTCCCTATGTAGGTTGTCGCCCATCAGAAGAAAGGGTTATGGCGTGCCATTGCCAAGGAGGTGCAGACCCCAGGGGTACATATCCGGCAGAGCATCCACTGCAGAAACAGGTGGGCGGACCTGCGACGCTCGGCCCGGAAGACTGTGGCGTCCCTGCTGTTGTTCCCAGGCAATGGTTTGGTATTGTGGTTGTTACTGCACAGTGTTAGTTCCAGTAAGTCATTGTGAAGTGTATCCCACATGTGCTGTTAGTGCTGTAATTGACCCTGTGCTCCCTTTCTTTCTCCCCCACCCTCTCTCCTTTTCTTCTCCTGTGTGCATTAGCATCATCTGGCGAAGGAGCAGGGGCACCGGCGAGTGGGAGAGCTGCAGCCCACGGGACCCAGGAGTCAGTTTCAACCGACGCCAAGTGGACCAGTGGCTTGGAGGGAGAGGGGAGCACCATGGGTGAGAAAGGAGATACAACAACAGACTCTGATTCCTCCTCCGATGGAAGCTCCCTGGTGGTGGCGGACCCCTCTGGGACCATCCCAGCTACATCATCTTCCACTACCCCCGTACCAGCACCGCCCTCCCAGTAGCCCCCCACCCACTTGCCTGTGCCCACTCACCCTGGACGGTGGGCGTCTCCTTCGCCACAGGCACCTCACCCCCTGCCCCAGTCAGCCCTGCTGCCCTCACTGAGGAGGCTATTGACCTCCAGAGATCCATCTCTGTAGGGCAGTCAACCATAGTGAATGCCATCCAGGGGCTGGCATCCCAGATGATAGCAATACAATGCCTACCTGGAGGGCATTCATGGTGGCTTGGCTGCTCTACAGAGATCGTTTCAGGCTCTGGCCTCCTCTTTGATGGAAGTCAGTATCCCTGGTTTTTATGTCCCTCCTCCAACTACCTGTTCGCAGTCCCAGAGCCCTCTTCTTCCACCCATCCCAAGCACACCATCAGATGAGCATACACCCAAGACAACAGATAGGACTCGCAAAGACAAGCACAAGCACCACAGATCACACCACAAGCATACACATAGCCAATACACAAAGGCACGCACAACAACAGCCACTGCCTCCACTGTCTCCCCCTCCTCCTCCCTCACAGTCACATCAGCACTCAAACCTGCAAGCACTGTATCCTCAGTCTCAGATCCTGCCACCTGTATAGCCTTGCCCACAGTGACCACCACAGTAGACACGCAGACTAGCACCCAATTCACCACATGTGCAGTCACCACCACCACTATCACAACCACATGCAGCACACCCACCTCTCTTACAGACACCACCACAACATACATGCACACAAACTGTTTGTCCTCTCCCTCCGTCTGACCCCGCCTCCAAAAACACATAAACGCTCCCACTCAGACACTCAATAGCCATCCACCTCACACACGCACACTGTACGTGCACCTGCAACCCAGTCCAGCACAACTACTCTCTCTACCTCCACTCCCAAACCTCCTCCCACACTCTGCCCCACTGTACATAAAAAAAAAATTCCTTGCCCGTCTTGACCTCTTCCCTCGTCCTGATGCACCCCATGTTGTCCGGAAAAGGAAGGTCCCGCTCCCCCTGCCCAGAACCTTCAGCTCCCAGTCCTGTCATGGCCCCCCTGGTGTTACACATGTCCCTCCCCCACCAAAAAAACTCCCACTATGGGGCACAGGACAGCCTCTCCGACCTCCCTCCAAGCACACTCCTCCGCCCTTAAACAGAGGAGCAAAGGCCCGCCCCTCCCAAACCCAAATCCAAGGACCCCCTTCCAAGAAAAGCCACCCCCATCCCCCTCTCCCAGCCTGCTCCCTGAGGTGCCTGCCTTCCACATCAATGTCCCTGCCCAGTGGAGTCACTTGGGCTGTCAGGATTCAAGTTGGGCCTCTCACATTGCCATGTATAGTGGCACGGACACTTTTGGACTGGCCAATGGCCCTTTGTGTATATAGTTCAATGATTTTAATGTGATCGCTATTCCCACCAGAATACAGTGGTTGGACCAAAGGTATTTGTCTGGGCTTTTTTTCTTCTGGCTTCTATTGTTGTTCTACTGTTCAGCGGATTGTTCTCCATGTGTGGTATGTGTGTATGGTGTATGTTGTGCATTTGGGTGTGTCACTCTCCCGTCCCTCCCTTGTGTGCTAGGCGGCTGTACACACCATCATCATCTTCATCGGCGTTGCTGCTCCTTGACTCCCATTGCGAGGTACAGCATCAGCAGGGCTTCCAGTTAGGGTTCTGTGGTTGCCGCAGACTCCTCTGTATCCCTGGAGGTGAGTGGCTCCTTTTATATGGGTCGTTTCTGCCAGGCTTTTCATGGCGGTGGTCCCACCCCGAAAATCCTGGCGGTCTGCCATGTCGTAAAATGGTGGGCGGTGAATGGTGTTCCGCCACCCTGAAGATGGCAACCACTGTGGTTGGTGGCCGGACCGCAGCTGGCGGTTCAAGCAGTCCTTTGGCTGTATGTGGGAGGGATCACCGCCGTGGTCATAATTTGGTGGTCTTCACCGCCAGCCTGGCGGCGGTACTACCACCATCACCAGCAGTCAGCTGACCGCCAAGGTTATAATGAGGGCCTTGGTTTTTTGAAAACTTTGAAGGATTTACACATTTGACCCATTGATGAATTCAGAATTTTTTCTAGTGTTCAGAAATGTAGAGTTTTCTATAGGTTTCACACCCTTTTCTACCACAAACTGGAAAGAGGTTGAAAGCACAAAAAAATAGGAAAAATGGGCTGACTCCCAGCAAAATGCCAAAACTGTGTTAAATAATTTGAATTTCTGAATCAGGTCTGCCTGTTCCTGAAAGATTTAAAGATTTTGATTGTAGCACCACAAATCTTTGATTGATGTCATTTGCAGGAAAAAACAGACACATTCTTCTGCAGCACTGTTTTTGCATTTTTCTTAAAAAATGCAATATTTAGCAATATTTTGGCTAATTTCCCAGCCCGCTCTTCTGGAATCCACTAATCCTGGCCACTTTTAGAATAACTAGGATGTTGGAAAAAAGGGCACAAATTTGGGGTGGATAGCTTGTGTGGACAAAAAGTTATGGAGCCCTAGACACCAACTACCCCAAATAACAAAAAAAGACCTAGCAGCGAAGGGGTTAAAATAACATGTCTATTTAGAATGCACCCTTCCTGACAGGCTATCCAGGGTCTATCTTAGGGGTGACATATGCAATAGAGGGGTAGCATCAGAAATTGGGTTGTTGGTTGGCTGGGTTGTAAAACCTGGTTGAGCAGGAACCACAAACATTGTCAGGGTGAGGCACACGCCAACCCTAAATTAACCTGTGCTCAATCCTCAGAAGAGTGCCACAGAAGTGGTCAGTCGCATTTCAGAAGCAATGTGAAAAATATTTGTACAACACTTCAGATAGTTATAAAGTGAAAAACAACACAAAAAAAGATCCCCTACAAAGTTTGATAGAGTGATATTTGTGAGAAAGTAGCATCTTTCTAGCATGGTTACCCCCACTATAGGCTAGTGACCACTTTTACCAATTTCAATTGGCACACTGGAACACCCTTATAATTCCCTAGTGTATGGTACCTAGGTACCCAGGGTATTGGGGTTTCAGGAGATCCCTATGGGCTGCAGCATTTCTTTTGCCACCCATAGGGAGCTCAGACAAACCTTTACACAGGACTGCCACTGCAGCCTGAGTGAAATAACACACACGTTATTTCATAGCCATTTTTACTGCACTTAAGTAACTTATAATTCACCTATATGTCTAACCTTCACTTGCTGAAGGTTAGGTGCAAAGTTACTAAGTGTGAGGGCACCCTTGCGCTAGCAAAGGTGCCCCCACATAATTCAGGCCAATTTCCCCGGACTTTGTGAGTGTGAGGACACCATTACACGTATGCTCTACATATAGGTCAATACCTATATGTGGCTTCACAATGGTAACTCTGAACATGGCCATGTAACTTGTCTAAGACAATGGAATTGTCCCCCCATGCCAAATCTGGTATGGGGGACCAATTCCATGCATCCCCGGGGCTCCACTTTGGACCCCGGGTACTGCCAAACCAGCTCTCTGGGGTTTTCTCTGCAGCTAACGCTGCTGCCACCCCACAGACAGGGTTCTGCCCTCCTGGGGTCTGGGCAGCCCAGTCCCAGAAAGGCAGAACAAAGAATTTCCTCTTTGGAAATAGATGTTAAAGGCTGGGGAGGGGAAGCCTCTACCAGCCTCTGGAAATGCTTTGAAGGGCACAGATGGTTCCCTCCTTGCATAAGCCAGTCTACACCAGTTTAGAGAACCCCCAGTCCCTGCTCTGGCATGAAACTGGACAAAGGAAACGGGAGTGACCACTCCCCTGTCCATCACCACCCCAGGGTGGCGCCCAGAGCTCCTCCAGTGTGTCCCAGACCTCTGCCATCTGTATGTGTGAGGGCACTCTGGAGGCCTCCGACTGGCCAGTGCCAACAGGCGACATCAGAGACCCTGCCTGATAGGTGCTTACCTGACTAGGTGGCCAATCCTCCTCTGAGGGCTATTAAGGGGCTCTCCAGTGGGCTTTTCCTCAGATAACGACTTGCAAGAATTCACCTGAGTTCCTCTGCACTTCTCTCATTAACTTCTGCAAAGGATTGACTGATGACTGCTCCAGGACGCCTGCAAAACTGCAACAAAGTAGCAAGAAGACAACCAGCGACACTGTAGTGCCTAAACCTGCCGGCTTTCTCAACTGTTTCCTGGTGGTGCATGCTCTGGGGGCTGCCTGCTTTCACCCTGCACTGGAAGCCATGATGGAATCTCCTGTGGGTCGACGGAATCTTCCCCCTGCTCCAGCAGGCACCAAACTTCAGCTTCACCGGTACTCTGGGTCCCCTCTCATCCTGACGAGCATGGCCCCTGGAACACAGGTGGTAGACCCAAGTGACCCAGACTGTCCAGTGGTCCAACTGTCCGATTGCCTCCCCTCCCCAGACAGTAATCCTGTTCAGCGTGTGATCTGCAGCTACAGGGCTTCTGTGCACATTTCCACGAAATCCTGCATGCACAGCCAAGCCTTTATCACCAGCACTCTGTCCTGCGATGCTCAGCTCCTTGAGTTGATCTCCGGTGTCGTGGGACCCGCTTTTGCAGTGTTGAGATGACCGCCGTGTTCAGACTTCTTGAACCCGTGTTCAAGGACTTCTGCGGGTGGTACCTTCTTGTGCATGGGCTCTCTACGTTGCTGAGGGCCCGCTCTGTCTCCTCTTCCAAGTTGCGATATCCTGGTCCTTCCTGGGCCCAGGCAGCACCCTTTCTCTTCAACAGCAACTCTTGCAGCTAGCAAGGATTGTTTGCAGTATTTTGCCAAGAAAACAACCCTGTGTCCTCCAGCACTCCGTGGGACATATTCTGCATGAAGGAGAAGTTCCTAGCACCTTTTGTTGTTGTAGAATCGTCAGCTTCTTCCATCGAGAGGCAGCAAGTTTGCACCTTCATCTGGGGTTTAGTGGGCTCCTGCCCCGCCTGGACACTTTCGCAACTCTTGGACTTGGTCCCCTTCCTTTGCAGGTTCTCAGGTCCAGGAATCCATCTTCAGTGCTTTGCAGTCTGTTGTGGTCTTTACAAAATCCTCTATCACAACTTTAGTGTGTTCCTGGGGAAATAGTAGTACTTTACTTGTACTTTCCAGGGTCTTGGGGTGGGGGTATCTTGGACACCCCTAGTGTTTTCTTACACTCTCAGCGACCTCTACACACTACACTAGCCTAGGGCTCCATTCATGGTTTGCATTCCACTTTCTTAGGATATGGTTTGCGATGCCCCTAGGCCTATTGCATCCTATTGTAGTATACAGTGTTTGCACTACTTTCTGACGGTGTTCCTTACCTGATTTTGGTTTGTGTGTATATTTTGTGTATTTTACTTACCTCCTAAGGGAATATATCCTCAGAGATACTTTTGGCACATTGTCACTAAAATAAAGTACCTTTATTTTTAGTAACCCTGAGTATTGTCTTTCTTATGATATAGTACCTATATGGTATAAGTGGTATAGTAGGAGCTTTGCATGTCTCCTAGTTCAGCCTAAGCTGCTCTGCTATAGCTACCACTATTAGCCTAAGCTGCTAGAACACTACTAATCTACTAATAAGGGATAACTGGACCTGGCACAAGGTGTAAGTACCATTGGTACCGACTATAAACAAGGCCAGCTTCCTACACCCTTGCACTAGCAAAGGTGCCTCCACATAGTTCACGGCCATTTCCTGGGACTATGTGAGTGTGGGGACGCCATTACACATGTGCACTACATATAGGTAACTACCTATTTGTAGCTTCACAATGGTATCTCCGAATATGGCCATGTAAGGTGTCAAAGATCATGGAATTGCCCCCCCATTCCAAATCTGGTATTGGGGAGATAATTCCATGCATCCTGGGGACTCCACTATGGACCCCAAGAACTGCCAAACCAACTCTCTGAGGCTTGCACTGCAGCTACGTCTGCTGTCATCTCACAGACAGGGTTCTCCCCTCCTGGGGTCTGAGCAGCTCAGTCCCAGGAAGGCAGAACAATGCATTTCCTTTGTGAGCAGGGTGTTACACCCTCTCCTGTTGGAAATAGGTGTTACAGGATGGGGAGGGGTAGCCTCCCCCAGCATGTGGAAATGCTTTGAAGGCATCTGTGCCCTCCTTGCATAAGCCAGTCTACAACCGTTCAGGGACCCCTTGTACCCTGATCTGGCGCGAAATTGGACAAAGGAAAGGGGAGTGACCACTCCCCTGTCCATCACATCCCTCGAGGTGGTTCCCAAAGCTCCTCCAGTGTGTCCCAGACTTCAGCCATCTTGCTTTGCAAGGTGTGGGGGCAATCTGGATGCCTCAGAGTAGCCAGTGCCAGCAGGTGACGTCAGCGGTCCCTCCTGATAGGTCCTTACCTGATAGAGTAGCCAATCCCCTTCTCAAGGCTATTTAGGTTCTCTCCTGTGGGTTCTCTTCAGATTCTACTTGCAAGTTTCCAGCAGGAATCCTCTGCAACTACTACTTCATCCTCTGACCTTGGATCAACCGCAGCCTGCTCCAGGAACCGCTGTAACAGCAACAAAGTATTCAGAAGGGATACTTGGCCTCTGCAACTTCAGTTCCAGCCAGCAACTACAACAGTTTCCACGGTGTGCACACTCTGAGGACTCCCTTTCTTCACCCTGCACTAGAAGGACCGAAAAAAAATCTCCCGTGTGGTGACGGAGTCACTCCCCTGCTCACGCAGGCACCTTCGAAGTCGACTACCAATTCTCTTGGACACCTCTCCTGGCGACGAGCGTGCTCCTTGGAACACAGAGGGTGGACCGAATCGACAAAGACCGCCCTGAGGTCCTGCTGTCCCAATTTGGGGGAGGTAAGACCTTGCCTTCCCCGAGAGCGACAGTACCCCTGTGCACCACGTCTTCTTCACCTCCTGAGGCCTCTGTGCACTATTTGCAAAATTCCTTTGTGCACAATCTGGCCCAAGTCCCCTGCACTCCATCCTGCGATGCTCAACTCGCTGAGTTGACCTCCAGTGGCGTTGGACCCTTCTTTGTAGTGCTGCACCAACTGCGTTTTGCACTTCCTTCGTCCCCGTGTCCTAGGACTCCCGTGGGTGCTGTCTGGCATCCTGAGGGCTCTCTAAAGTGCTGAGAGCCCCCCTCCTCCTCCTCACACAGAGTTAAGGCCCCCAGATCCCTCCTGGGTCCAGCCAGCGCCATTTTGACACAAAACACGACTTTGCCGGAACCAAGTATTGTTGGAGAATTCCAACACCAAATCACATCTGCATCCATCTTCTCTTCGTGGGACATCTTTTGCGTCATGCAGGAACCCGCTGACATCTTCCTTGGGTGCATTTTTGCAGTCTTGGTCCAACCGGGGACTGTTCTTTTGCACCCTCTTCTAGGTTGGCAGAGGTTCCTGTGCTTCCTGGAACTTCTTTTGACTTCTGGACTTGGTCCCCTTCTTTTGCAGGTCTTCAGGTCCAGAAATCCAGCAGTTGTTGTTTGCAGACTTGGTCGGTTCTTGCAATAATCCCAATCACGAGCTGTAGTGTGTCCTAAGGAAATTTACAGTACTTTACTCCTGCTTTTCTGGGCTCTCGGGTGGGGTATTTTACTTACCTTTACGGTATTCTTACTCTCCAAGCGATTTTGCACACACTACACTTGTCTAGGGGGGAATTTGTGATTCGCATTCCACTTTCTTAGTATATGGTCTGTGTTGCCCCTAGACCTATTTTCTCTCATTGCATTCTATAGCATTTCCTATTGTTTGCACTATCCTATGTCTAATTACTTACCTTATTTTGGTGTCTAGTGTATATATTGTGTATAATACTTACCTCCAGAAGGAGTATTGTCTCTAAGACATTTTTGTCCTTGAGTCACCCAAATAAATACCTTTATTTTTGGTAACACTGAGTATTGTCTTTACTTGTGCATAAGTACTGTGTAACTATAAGTGGTATTGGATGAGCTTTGCATGTCTCCTAATTCAGCCTAAGCTCCTCTGCTATAGCTACCTCTATCAGCCTAAGCCACTAGAACACTACTGCTTCACTAATATGGGATAAATGGAGCTGGTAAAAGGTGTAAGTACCCAAGGTACCCAATACAAACCACGCCAGCCTCCTACATTGGTGATGCAACAATGGAATAAATACTTGCAATTGCTTTACCACTTTGTTACTGGTGCTTTTCACAAGAAAAGCTTGCTCCAATACTTAGAGCATACATAATGTGTACCTAGAAGTTATTTTCGAACTTTCTAAAAAGTTCTTTAAACTTTGAAAACGTTTCCACAAAGTTCTGAAAAGTTTTCTTCTTTTCTCTAAAATGTTAGCTCTGTTATTCTACTAACTTTTTACTCACTTTCCTAAACTTTTTCTCTTTCAATATGTCTTCTGTAGAAGCTACCCCTAGAGTGGTCAAGACTACCTATGAGATTCTAAACTTTAAAAGTTTGATGGGTCTCTGTATTGAAAGAAGTTTAGGGATTGGGAAGAACCCCAACAAAGAGTTCCACTTAAATCTTCTCCTCCAAGATGACCAGGGGCTCAGCACTGGTCCAGATCAGACAGGGGAAGAGGTAGAGGATGATTCCAACCAGGTAGGCTCAGAGGGTCCTTCCACAGATATATCTGTTAACAAGCCCCTTAGTACAACTGGGAGTGGGAAGGGGTCAAACACTAATAGGGCTCCCTTCACCCCTGGAGGCCAGGTCACTGGGGTGGCCCCTGTTAGAGATAGATCTGCCTCTGCATATTCCAATGTTACCTCTGTTTCAGAGGCATCCTACACATCTAACCCTGAGGACCAGTCCCTAGATAGGGAACTCAGAAAGCTGAGGTTAGAGGAGGCCAGAACTGGGCTAATGCAGCAACAGATGGCTTTAGACAGGGAATCTCTGGCCGTGGAAAAGGAAAGGCAGGGTTTGGGGTTAGTTCCCCATGGTGGCAGCAGCAGTTTCAGAAATTCAAATGTTAGGGAACCTTCATTTGACTCTAGGAATCTGCAAAAAGTTGTCCCTCCTTACAAGGATGGTGATGACATCCATAAGTGGTTTGCTGCACTTGAGAGGGCCTGTAAAGTTCAGAGGGTCCCTCATGTTCAGTGGGATGCTATCCTGTGGCTATCCTTCTCTGGTAAGGGGAGAGACAGACTCTTTATTGTCAGAGAGGATGATGCAGATAATTACCAAATTCTTAAAAGTGCACTTTTGGATGGTCTGGGCTTAACCACTGAGCAATACAGGATGACGTTCATAGAGACCAGAAAGGAGTCATCACAGAACTGTTCTGTGAAGGCCTTAGAAGGTTAGTTAAATGGCAATAAGATAACTGACTATGAAAGCCTATATAACTTGATTCTGAGAGAGCATATTTTGAATAATTGTGTTTCTGATTTGTTGCATCAGTATCTTGTGGACTCAGATCTGACCTCTCCCCAAGAACTGGGAAAGAAGGAGGACAAATGGGTCAGAACAAGGGTGGGCAGAAAAGCTCATACAGGGGGTGAAAAAGACAGCAAAAAGAAAGATGGTGAAAAATCTCAGGACAAGCATGGGGATAAAGGTAAATACAAAGATCCTTCTTCAGGTCCGAAACACTCCTCTGGGTGTGGGGATAAAACTTCTTCATCTTCTTCAAACTCTTCACACAATCAGAAAAAACCTTGGTGTTATGTGTGAAGAAATAAAGGCCATTGGCCAGGGGATAAGTCCTGCACAGGTAAAGCTCCTGAGCCTACCACCACTAAGACATCAGACTCTAGTGTCCCTAGCTGTAGTGGTAATAATGGTGGGACTACTGGCAATAGTCAAACTAAAGGTCTAGTTGGGTTATCTTTTGGGACCATAATAGAAACTGGGGTAGACAGTCCCAAGACAGTTTCTGTCACACCTGGTGGCATTGGCCTTGCCACCTTGGCTGATTGTCCCCTTAACATGGATAAGTACAGGCAGTCAATCTTAATAAATGGTGTTGAGGCCCAGGCCTACAGGGACACAGGTGCCAGTATCACTTTGATGAATGAAAACCTGGTGTCACCTGCACAACACTTCCTTGGACAGAAGTACCAAGTTACTGATGTCAATAACTCCACTCAGTCTCTCCCCTTAGCTGTAGTTCAACTTAGTTTGGGTGGAGTTACTGTCCCTAAGCAGGTGGTGGTATCACCTAGCTTACCTGTAGATTGTCTCATAGGGAATGACCTAGAGGCCTCAGGTTGGGCTGAGGTAGAGTTTAGTACCCATGCCTCCATGCTGGGTATCCCTGAGGAATTGCTTCCTCTCATTTCTGGTGAAATGAAAAAGCAAAGGAAATTAAAAAGCCTGAAATCTCAGGATCCCTCTCCACCAACAGGTAAAAAGGGTATCAAAGTATCCCTTCTCTACCCTGCCACTAAGGATACCATTCCTGTGGTGGGAGAAACCTCTCCTGGGATCGAACCTGTACAAAAGGAGCCCTCAGCTACCACAACTGGACTCCCAGAGGTAAAAGTATCTCCCTGTGGAACTACTAAACCAGATGGGCAAAATTGCACAATTTTAATAAATATGGAGCATCCCTCCAGCCCTGCCGGAGAAACTTTAGTGCAGCAGCCCTGCACTGCCTCTAAACACTTAGGACAGCAGCCCTGTCCTAGTGTGGAGCCTATAGGGCAGCATCCCTGCCTTGCTCCAAATCAAGAAAAACAGCACCCCTGTTCTCTCTTATAGCCATATGGACAACGTTTTTGCCCAGCTATGGCTTTATTGAGACAGCATCCCTGTCTAACATTTCCTGCATTGGACATAGGCCCAGTGGACCAATCCCACTGCCCAACTTTAAAACATATTAATAGGAACTCTGAGTATTTACACTCACACTGTTGGTTAGGTAGAAATCTACAAACAGGGTTGTTTACAGCCCCACAGAGAAGTAACTGTATAGTGGATGATAAAGGGAGTAACCACTCTATTGCAGATCTACTCTCCACTTCTCACCACTTAGACAATAAAGTCTCAACTGGCCAAGGTTAGCCCTTCTGTCCTTCATTTGGGGGGGTGTAGGTAAGTAGCCTCTTTCTAGCATGGTTACCCCCACATTTGGCCTGTTTGTGAGTGTGTGTCAATGTGTTTTTACTGTGTCACTGGTATCCTGCTAGCCAGGACCCCAGTGCTCATACATACCCTCCCAGAGAAACTTTAGTGCAGCAGCCCTGCACTGCCTCACAACACTTAGGACAGTAACCCTGCCCTAGTGTGGAGCTTGTAGGACAGCAGCCCCGCCCTGCTCCAAATCAAGAGAAACTGCAACCCTGTTCTCTCTTACAGCCATATGGACAAACCTTTTGCCAAGCTATGGCTTTCTTGAGACAGCATCCCTGTCTGGCATTCTCATCACTTGATATAGGCCCAGTAGACCAATCCCACTGCTTTAAACTAAAACATACTAATAGGAACTCTGAGAATATATCTTCACATTGTGGGCTAGCTAAAAAACTACAAACAGGGTGGTTCACATCCCCACAGGGAAGTAACTATACAGTGGATGATAAAGGCAGTAACCAATCTATCGCAGATCTACTCTCCACTTATCACCACTTAGACAATAAAGACTCAACTGGCCACGGTTAGCCCTACTGTCCTTCATTTGGGGGGGGGGTGTAGGAAAGTAGCCTCTTTCTAGCATTGTTACCCCCACATTTGGCCTGTTTGTGAGTGTGTGTCAGTGTGTTTTTACTGTGTCACTGGTATCCTGCTAGCCAGGACCCCAGTGCTCATACATAAAAACCTATATGTCAGTGTGTTTTGCCTGTCTCACTGGGATCGGGCAAGCCAGGACCCCAGTGCTCATAAGTTTCTGGACTAATGTGTATGCCCGTGTAGTGCCTAACTGTGTCACCGAGGCTCTGCTAACCGAATCTCAGTGCTAATTTCTATTCACATACTGGACCCCCCTTATAAGTAAATAGTATATGGTACCTAGGTACCCAGGGCATTGGGGTTCCAGGAGATCCATATGGGCTGAAACATTTCTTTTGCCACCCTTAGGGAGCTCAGACAAACCCTTGCACAGGCCTACCAGTGCAGCCTGGTTGAAATAATGCACTTTATTTCACAGCCATTTTCACTGCACTTAAGTAACTTATAAGTCACCTATACGTCGAACCTTCAGTTGCTGAAGGTTAGGTGCAAAGTTAAAGCAAAGGTGCACCCACGTAGTTCAGGGCCATTTCCCCAGACTTTGTGAGTGCGGGGACACCATTACATGTGTGCACTACATATAGGTCAATACCTATATGTAGCTTCACAATGGTAACTCCGAATATGGCCATGTAACATGTCTAAGATAATAGAATTGTCCCCCCATTCCAAATCTGGTATTGGGGTGCCAATTCCATGCATCCTGGGGCCTCTGCCATGGACCCCCAGTACTGCTAAACCACCTCTCTGAGGCTTGCACTGCAGCTACAGCTGCTGCCACCTCACAGACAGGGTTCTGCCCTCCTGTGGTCTGGGCATCCCAGTCCCAGGAAGGCAGAACAAAGCATTTCCTCTGAGAGCAGGGTGTTACACCCTCTACCTTTGGAAAAGGGTGTTACAGGCTGGGGATGGGTAGCCTCCTCCAGCCTCTGGAAATGCTTTGAAGGGCACAGATGGTGCCCTCATTACATAGGCCAGTCTACACCGGTTCAGGGACCCCTTGTCCCCTGCTCAGGTGCAAAACTGGACAAAGGAAAGGGGAGTGACCACTCCCCTGTCCATCACCACCCTAAGGGTGGTGCCCAGAGCTCCTCCAGTGAGTCCCAGACTTTAGCCATCTTGCTTTGCAAGGTGTGGGGACACTCTGGTGGCCTCTGAGTGGCCAGTGCCAGCAGGTGATGGTAGAGACCCCTCCTGATAGGTCCTTTCCTGATAAGGAAGCCAATCCCCCTCTCAGGGCTAAGGTAAGGAGCACAGATTTCATGTCTGGGCACACCCATCACACTTATGGCCTCCTTTATTAATGACTGATGACCACATATACCCTGAGCTGCACCCTGCATTGCCATCTCTATTCTACAACCTATTATCTGCTGTGTCTCTGCGCTGCACCCTGCATTGCTGCTCTCATACTTCATTATCAGGGATCATATGAACCTATGTGATGTATCAATGCTTCTACTGATGCAGGACTACAGCTTCAAACTATTTAGCCCTAATTAGCAGACACATATTTTCTTCTTACACACTATTAACAGCAAGATCTATCTGTTGGAAGACCACGCAGGTGGACAATGCTTGCTGTGCGAAAAGACGGATATGGGGTGGCCTGCACTGATTTTCCATGCCAGCGGCACAGTTTGTGTGCAAACGTGCTTGTTCACGATCATGAAGAGTCCAAAAGCTTAAATTTAAGAGCTCAGGAGCCACAACAAGGGCCCAGGACTTAAGGGTCAGGAACTTGTTGATAATGGGTCCAGGAGCTCTGGGGAGCCTGTTATGCCCCTGAGGCTCTGATCAGGACACCAGCAGACTAGCCAGTTGAGTCACTCTGGGGTCCTGGGTTCAGGATGAAGTTGCAGGTCCAGTTCTTCCTTCCTAGGCAAGAGGGTAGCAGACAGCAGGCCAACACAGCAAGGCAGCGGCTCCTTCAGAGCAGCTGTCCAGCAGAGTGGCAGTCCTTTCAGCAGCACAGCAGTCCTTCTTCCTGGAAGAGTGTCCACAGGACAAGAAGTGTACTGAAGTGGTGGTGTCTGAGTTCCTTCATTTATACAAATTTGTCTCTTTGAGGTGGTGAGATGCTTTTAGAAGCATGCCTTTGAAGTGCACAGGATCCCTACATTTCCTGCCCTGGCTCCAGACTAACTACAAGGGCTATACAACCCTTTGCTTGGTACTGGACACAGCCTATTCTGGTGCAAGTGAGGCAGGACCCAGCTCCTCCTTCCCATCCTGCCAGTAATGGCCCATTCAGTCACACCTAAGCCCCCATAGTGTGTCGTTGTCTAGGGGGGAAAACACAATGCTCAACTGCCAACCACCTTCAGTCATGTGGCCAGAGAGAGACTGCAAGCACCAAATGAAAAAGGCAAAAAAAATGCAATTTTTCTAAAAGCGGCATTTTCAGAATTGTAATTTAAAATTCAACTTCTCCATAAATTAGGATTTTAAATTTGGATTATAGAGACATTGAATTTGAAGGGTTTATCTCTTCCCATTTGGGAGTTACACTATAAATATAATTAATATAAGGCAACTCCAATGTTATCCAATGGAAGAGACAGGCCTTCCTGTAGTGAAAATCAAATGTAAGCATTTTCACTACAGGGACATGTAAAGCTTAAAAGTACATATCCAACGATTTAAATACTCTGAACCCTGCTTTTGGGCTGTGTAAATTCTATCTGAGGGGTGACTTATATGTATTAAAAAGGAAGGTTTGGACATGAAAAAAGGTTTATTTTGCCAGGCCGATATGGCAGGTAAAACTGCGCACACATGTTCTGCAACAGCAGTCCTGAGACATGTTTAAAGGGCTATTAAGTGGATGGCACACTCAGGACCTCATTACTAGTCTTGCGGTCCTAGGACTGGTCTGACTGCCACCAAAGCTGTGGTCCGACCGCTTTGGTGGTGGTCAGACCGCCATATTATGACTGTGGCGGTTCAGCCATGGTCGGACCACCAGCACTGCCTGTTTCCCTCCAATTGAGGGACTGACAGTGCTGGCGGTCCTAATCCGCCAGGGCGGCGCTGAAAGCAGCACCGCCGTGGGGATTACGACTCTTCCCTCTGCCAGCTTTTACATGGCAGTTGCACCACCATGTAAAAGCTGGCAGAGATGGGGTGTTGGGACCCCATCGGATGCCCCTGCACTGCCCATGCACTTGGCATGGGCGGTGCAGGGGCCCCAATGGACAGCCACGTTGCGCTTTTCACTATACAGTAGTGAAAAGCGTGTAGGAGGCTGGCCTGGCTTATAGTGGGTACCTGATGGTACTTACACCTTGTGCCAGGTCCAGTTATCCCTTATTAGTGGATTTGTGGTGTTCTAGCAGCTTATGCTGATAGAGGTAGCTCTAGCAGAGCAGCTTAGGATGAACTAGGAGACATGCAAAGCTCCTACTATACCACTTATATCATATAGGTACTATGTCATAAGAAACACAATACTCAGAGTTACTAAAAATAAAGGTGCTTTATTTTAGTGAAAATGTGCCCAAGATATCTCAGAGGATATACTCCCTTAGAAGGTAAGTAAAATACACAAAATATACACACAAACCAAAATCAGGTAAGTAAAACAGTCAGAAAGTAGTGCAAACACTGTAGAATACAATAGGATGCAATAGGCCTAGAGGCAACACAAACCATATACTAAGAAAGTGGAATGCGAACCATGAGTGGACCCCTAGGCTAGTGTAGTGTGTAGAGGGTTGCTGGGAGTGTAAGTAAACACTAAGGGTGTCCAAGATACCTGTAGGAGGCTGGCCTGGCTTATAGTGGGTACCTGATGGTACTTACACCTTGTGCCAGGTCCAGTTATCCCTTATTAGTAGATTAGTAGTGTTCTAGCAGCTTAGGCTGATAGAGGTAGCTATTGCAGACCAGCGTAGGCTGAACTAGGAGACATGCAAAGCTCCTAGTATACCACTTATATCATGTAGCACTATATCATAAGAAACACAATACTCAGAGTTACTAAAAATAAAGGTACTTTATTTTAGTGACAATATGCCAAAAGTATCTTAGAGGATATTCTCCCTTAGGAGGTAAGTAAAATACACAAAATATATGCACAAACCAAAATCAGGTAAGTAAACAGTTAGAAAAGTAGTGCAAACACTGTAGAACACAATAGAATGTAATAGGAGACAAAAGGCCTAGGGGCAACACAAACCATATACTCCAAAAGTGGAATGCGAACCACAAATGGACCCCAGGCCTAGTGTAGTGTGTATAGGGTCGCTGGGAGTGTAAGAAAACACTAAGGGTGCCCAAGGTGCCCCACCCCAAGACCCTGAAAAGTAGGAGTAAAGTCACCCTACTACCCCAGAAAGACAGTAAAGTCGAGATAGGGGATTCTGCAAAGGCAACAACTAACTGCAAAGCACTGAAGACGGATTCCTGGACCTGAGGACCTGTAAAGGAAGGGGACAAAGTCCAAGAGTCACGCAAGTGTCCACGGGGGGCAGGAGCCCACTAAACCCCAGATGAAGGTGCCAAAGGGCTGCCTCCGGGTGGAAGAAGCCAAAGACTCTGCAACAACGGAAGGTGCCAGGAACTTCTCCTTTGGTCAGAAGATGTCCCACGGCGTGCTGGAGGATGCAGAGTTGTTTCCATGCAGAAATACCGCAAACAAGCCTTGCTAGCTGCAAGAGTCGCGGTTGAAGAAAATGGGTGCTGCCCGGGCCCAGGAAGGACCAGGAGGTCGCCCCTTGGAGGAGGAGACAGAAGGGTTGCTCAGCAACAGACAAAGCTCATGCAGAAGCAGGCAGCACCCACAGAAGCACTTGAACAGGCATTCAAGAAATCAGAGCACTGTGGTCGTCTCAACACTACAAAAGAGGGTCCCATGAAGCTGGTGGTCAACTCAGTGACTTGAGCAATGCAGCATGGAGTGCTGGGGACCTGGGCTGTGCTGTGCACGAAGGAATCCTTGCAAAAGTGCACATAAGCCCTAGCAGCTTCAGATCATGCAGTAGAGAGGATTAATGCCTGACTTGGGGAGGCAAGGACTTACCTCCACCAAATTTGGACAGAAGGACCACTGGACTGTTGGGGTCCAGCTCCTGTTTTCCAGGGACCACGCTCGTCAAAATGAGAGGGGACCCATCTGATGCAGAAGTTTGGTGCCTGCGTTAGCAGGGCGAAGATTCCGTCGACCCACGGCGGGAGATTTCTTCTTGGCTTCCAGTGCAGGGTAAAGGCAGACAGCCCTCAGAGCATGCACCACCAGGAAACAGTCAAGAAAGCCAGCAGGATGAGGCGCTACAATGTTGCAGGTAGTCTTCTTGCTACTTTGTTGGGGTTATGCAGGCGTCCTGGAGCAGTCAGCGGTCGATCCTTGGCAGGAGTTGAAGAGAGAGATGCAGAGGAAATCTGGTGAGCTCTTGCATTCATTATCTGCCGAGAAAGCCACAGGAGAGACCCAAAATAGCCCTCAGAGGAGGATTGGCTACCTAACCAGGTAAGAGCCTATCAGGAGGGGTCTCTGACATCACCTGCTGGCACTGGCCACTCAGAGGTCTCCATTGTACCCTCACACCTCTGTATTCAAGATGGCAGAGGTCTGGAACACACTGGAGGAGCTCTGGGCACCACCCCTGGGGTAGTGATGGAAAGGGGAGTGGTCTCTCCCCTTTCCTTTGTCCAGTTTCGCTCCAGAGCGTGGGTTGATGGATCCCTGAACTGGTGTAGACTGACTTATGCAAGGAGGGCACCATCTGTGCCCTTCAAAGCATTTCAGGAGGCTGGGAGGCTACTCCTCCCCAGCCCTTAACACCTATTTCCAAAGGGAGAGGGTGTAACACCCTCTCTCAGAGGAAATCCTTTGTTCTGCCTTCCTGGGACTGGGCTGCCCAGACCCCAGGAGGGCAGAAACCTGTCTGAGGGTTGGCAGCAGCGGTAGCTGCAGAGAAAACCCCAGACAGCTAGTTTGGCAGTACCTGGGGTCCATTCTGGAGCGCCGGGGATGCATTGGATTGTCACCCCAATACAAGGTTTGGCTTGGGGGGACAATTCCATGATCCTAGACATGTTACATGGCCATGTTCGGAGTTACCATTGTGAAGCTACATATAGGTATTGACCTATATGTAGTGCACGCGTGTAATGGTGTCCCCACACTCACAAAGTCCAGGGAAATTGCCGGAACAATGTGGGGTTACCTTGGCTAGTGCCAGGGTGCCCTCACACTTAGTAACTTTTCACCTAACCTTCACCAGGTGAGGGTTAGACATATAGGTGACTTATAAGTTACTTAAGTTCAGTGTAAAATGGCTGTGAAATAACGTGGACGTTATTTCACCCAGACTGCAGTGGCAGTCCTGTGTAAGAATTGTCTGAGCTCCCTATGCGTGGCAATAGAAATGCTGCAGCCCATAGGGATCTCCTGGAACCCCAATACCCTGGGTACCTAGGTACCATATACTAGCTAATTATAAAAGTGTTCCAGTGTGCCAATCAGAATTGGTGAAAATAGTCACTAGCCTGTAGTGACAATTTTAAAAGCAGAGAGAGCATAAACACTGAGGTTCTGGTTATCAGAGCCTCAGTGATACAGTTAGGCACCACACACGGAACACATATAGGCCACAAACTATGAGCACGGGGTGCTGGCTAGCAGGATCCCAGTGACACAGGCAAAAACAAACTAACACACAGGTAACAATGGGGGTAACATGCCAGGCAAGATGGTACTTTCCTACACCCCCTCCCCCAAATGAGGGACAATAAGGCTAACTTTGCCCAGATGAGTCTTCATTGTCTAAGTGGAAATATATGGAGAGTCCATCTGCTTTGGAGTGGGCACTCCCAGGTCTATGTTCCACTGTATAGTCCATTCCCTGTAGGGAGATGGACCACCTCAACAATTTAGGCTTTTCACCTTTCATTTGTTTTAGCCAAAGTAGAGGTTTGTGGTCTGTCTGAACAATAAAGTGAGTACCAAACAGGTATGGTCTCAACTTTTTCAATGCCCAGACCACAGCAAAGGCCTCCCTCTTTATGGAAGACCAACACTTTTCTCTTGTGGTCAATCTCCTGCTGATAAAAGCAACAGGTTGATCCTGGCCCTCAGTATTAAGCTCTGATAGCACTGCCCCAACCCCCAATTCAGAAGTATCAGTCTGGACTATGAACTTTTTGGAGTAGCAAGGACTATTTAGGACAGGTGCGGAGCACATGGCCTGTTTGAGCTCATCAAAAGCATTTTGACAGCTAGCTGTTCACAATACCTTTTTAGGCATCTTCTTACTAGTGAGGTCATTAAGAGGAGCTGCAATTGAGCCATGATTCTTAATGAACCTCCTATAATACCTTGTGAGGCCTAGAAAGGCTCTTACCTGGGTTTGAGCTGTAGGGGGAGCCCATTCCATAATGGTCTGGATCTTCCACTGCAGTGGTTCAATCTGTTCCCCACCTACCATGTGGCCCAGATAAACCACTTTCCCCTGTCCTAGCTGGCACTTTGAAGCCTTGATAGTGAGGCCTGCCTTTTGCAGGGCCTCCAATACTTTCCACAGGTGGACCAGGTGCTCATCCCAACTGGAGCTAAAGACAGCTATATCATCTAGATATGCTGCTCCAATAACTTCCAAACCTTGCAGGACTGTGTTCACTAACCTTTGAGACGTGCCAGGTGCACTCTTCAAACCAAAGGGCATAACAGTGAACTGATAGTGCCCTCTAATGGTTGAAAATGCAGTTTTAGGTTTAGCATCTTATGATAATTTAATCTGCCAATAGCCTGCAGTTAAATCAAAAGTGCTTAGATTCTTGGCAGAAGCCAGTGTATCTATTAGCTCATCTGCCCTGGGTATAGGGTGAGCATCTGTCTTGGTTACTTGATTTAGACCTCTGTAGTCAACACAAAACCTAATTTCTCTTTTACCATCCTTACTGTGAGGTTTTGGGACATGCACCACTGGGCTAGCCCATGGGCATTCTGAAGGCTCAATCACTCCTAAGTCCAGCATCTTCTGCACCTCTTGTTTTATGCAATCCCTGACATGGTCAGGTTGCCTATAATTCTTACTCTTGACGGGTAAACTGTCTCCAGTATTGATTGTGTGCTCACACCACGTAGTTGTACTTGGTATCAGTGAGAAGAGGTCAGAAAATGTTCCTAGGAGATTAATGCAGTTGTCCTTCTGCTCAGCAGTAAGGCTATCTGCTAGCACCAGTCCCTCCACTAAGCCATCAGCTTCAGTGGTGGAGAAGAGATCAGGGAGAGGGTCACTCTCTTCTTCCTGTCCCTCATCAGTTGCCATGAGCAGGGTTATATCAGCCCTGTCATAGTAGGGTTTTAGGCGGATGTCATGTGCCAAGGTCAGAAGAAACTCCATATACTGCAAAGGGATAACCAATCACCTGGCAGCTCCAGGTTTAGGGTCGCTTGACTTAGTATAAAGGAGTTTGTCTTACCAATAGACCTAATGGCTATTGTTAACATCCCCATTCTGCTGTTTGACAGGTTGCTGTCTTAAACCCTCTAGTGTGGGATAGGTCTGCTGTGCCACACTCAGCAATTCCCTACCAGGCCCCCTGAACCCAAGAGCTCAGCAGTGTCTGCTGCCAGCTCATCTGGTGAAGGTTCTGCACAGGGAGAGGATTCCTCTTTCTCAAAGGGGGAATCTTCTAGAGAGGGAGGGATAGTGGGCAAGGATTTACCCTTTCTACTCCTAGCTTTTGGGAACACTTGGTCCATTGTTCCAGGATCCAAGCTTCCCTGTCCTCTTTGCTTCTGGGCCTGAGCCCTTGTGCGAGCAAAGATATGCCCTGGAATGCCCAGCATTGCTGCATGAGCCTCCAAATCCACTTCAGCCCAAGCTGATGTCTCCAAATTATTGCCTAGTAAGCAGTCTAGAAGTAAATCAGTGGCTACCACAATTTTCGTTGGACCAGTAACCTCCCCCCCAGTTGAGATTCACAACAGCCATGGGGTGGCTAAAAGTGTTGTTATGAGCATCAGTGCCTTAATACTGCTGACCAAGTAAGTGTTGATCAGGGTGAACCAGTTTCTCAATCACCATAGTGACACTGGCCCCTGTATCCCTGTAGGCCTCAACATCAGCACCATTTATTAGGGGAAGTTGCTTGTACCTACCCATATTAAGGGGACAAGCAACCAAGGTGGCAACGTCAATACCACCATCAGAGAATAAAACAGCCTCTGTGGTCTCCCTAACAAGACCAACCCCAACTATACTACCAATGGTGAGCCCAGCTCCACACTTTGATTGGCTATTTTGTAGTACACTTCCCACCACCACTGCTATTACTAGGGGCACTAGAGGACGCAGTTGGGGTTGTGGTAGTTGGAGCCTTGGTGTTTTTCTTTGGGCATGTGGAATCACTTGCCCAATGGCCTTTACTTTTACATAAATAACACCATGGCTTCTTTTGAATGCTGGACGATGATTTGGACCCACCTCCCCCAGAGGATTTTTGTGGGCCTGATGAAGACTCAGAATTGTTTTTATCTTTGTCCCCCCCCCTTGTCAGAAGACTTATCATCCTTCTTCTTGCCATCCTTGTCACCAACTGTATGAACCTTTTCTGTTCACTCTTGTTCTTACCCATTTGTCTGCCTTCTTTCCCAATCCTTGGGGAGAGGTCACATCTGAGTCTACCAAGTACTGATGCAACAAGTCAGACACACAATTATTCAACATATATGCTCTCTCAGGATTAGATTATACAGGTTTTCATAGTCAGTCACCTTACTGCCATGTAACCATCCCTCCAAGGCCTTCACTGAACAGTCTACAAAGTCTGTCCAGTCTTGAGAGGACTCTTTTCAGGTATCTCTGAACTTTATCCTGTATTGTTCAATGGTTAAGCCAAATCCATCTAAGTGTGCATCTTTCAAACCTTTGTAATTATTAGCATCACTTTCTCTGACAGTAAGGAGCCTATCCCTACCCTTATCAGTGAAAGATAGCCACAAGAAAGCAGCCCACTGCCTTTGAAGGACCAACTGTCCCATAGATTCCCTCTCAAGTGCAGCAAACCACTTGTTAATGTCATCCCCCTCCTTGTAAGAGGGGACTATCTTATGCAGGTTCCTAGAATCTTGTTCTCTTACAGGATTACTATCAAGGACACTGCTGCTGCTACCATGGGGAACTAACCCCAACCTCTGCCTTTCCCTCTCTACATCTAGAGATTACCTGTCTAAGGCCAGCGGCTGCTGTCCCAACTTCAGTCTGGCCTCTTCCAACCTCAGCTTTCTGAGTTCCCTCTCTAGGGTGTTATCTTCAGGGTGGGAGGCTTGGGAATTCTGAGACACAGAGGAAATGTGGGAATTTGCAGAAATGGACCTGTCTCTAACTGGCTGGACTCTAGTTACCTGGCCTTTTGGAGTGAAAGGTGCCCTACTAATGTGTGACCCCCTCCAACTACCAGTGTCACTAGGTGGTCTGTTAGCTGGCAGGTCTTTGGATGAACCCTCGCCAGAGTCCTCAGGGCCCTCCCCTGATTCTTGCTGGGTACCCCCTTCTCTACCTCATGATTCTGGGATGGGCCAGACTGGTTCTGGTCACTTTCTAGGAGAAGGCTAAGGAGAAGATCTTTGGTAGGGTTCTTACCAATGCTTAAACCTCTTTCTATGCAGAGACCCCTCAAACTTTTAAAACTTAAACTATCATAGGTTGCCTGGATAACTGGAAGTACGTTCTACTGCAGACATGGTTGTTAGAAAAGGTTTAGGAGAGAGAGAAAAAAAGTTGTAGAAATCTTTAAAGAAAAGAAAAAAAAAACATTTTCAAACGTTTCAAAACTTTTTAGAAACTTTGTAGAAAGTTAAACTGTTTAGGTTAACTGTGTATATTTTTAAGTATTGGGTATATGTTTTTATTTATGAAAAGCACCAATGACAAAGTGGTTAAGAAGTTACAAGTACTTATTCCACCGCTGCACCAATAATGTAGGTGGCTGGCCTGGCTTATAGTTGGTACCTGATGGTACTTGCACCTTGTGCCAGGTTCAGTTATCCCTTATTAGTAGATTAGTAGTGTTCTAGCAACTTAGGCTGATAGAGGTAGCTATAGCAGAGGAGCTTAAGCTTAACTAGGAGACAGGCAAAGCTCCTACTATACCACTTACATCATATAGCACTATATCATTAGAGTCACAATACTCAGAGTTACTAAAAATAAAGGTACTTTATTTTAGTGCCAATGTGCCAAAAATATCTCAGAGGATATAATCACTTAGGAGGTAAGTAAAATACACAAAATATACACACAAACAAAAATCAGGTAAGTAAACAGTTAGAAAAGTAGTGCAAACACTGTAGAATACAATAGGATGCAATAGGCCTAGGGGCAACATAAACCATATACTAAGAAATTGGAATGCAAACCACTTAGGGACCCCAGGCCTAGTGTAGTGTGTAGACTGTCACTCGGAGTGTAAGAAAACACTAAGGGTGTCCAAGATACCCCACCCTAAGACCACGAAAAGTAGGAGTAAATTTACCCTACTTCCGCAGAAACACAATAAAGTCATGTTAGGAGATTCTGCAAAGACCACAACTGACTGCAAAGCACTGAAGACGGATTCCTAGACCTGAGGACCTGCAAAGTAAAGGGACCAAGTCCAACAGTCGCGAAAGTGTCCGGGGGGGCAGGAGCCCACTAAACCCCGGATGAAGGTGCAAAATGGCTGCCTCTGGGTGGAAGAAGCTGAAGATTCTGCAACAACGGAGGTGCCAGGAACTTCTCCTTTGCATAGAAGATGTCGCATGGCGTGCTGGAGGATGCAGAATTGTTTCACGGAGAAAGATTGAAAACAAGCCCTGCTAGCTGCAAAGGTCACAGTTGAAGAAAATGGGTGCTGCCCGGGCCCAGGAAGGATCAGAAGGTCCCCCCTTGAAGGCGGGGACAAAGGGGGTGCTCTGCAATACAGATAGTCCACACAGAAGCAGGCAGCATATGCAGAAGTACTTGAACATGGGTTCAAGAAAACTGAGCATGGAGGTCCTCTCAACACTACAAAGGAGGGTCCCACAAAGCCAGTGGTCAACTCAGGAAGTTGAGCAATGCAGGCCGGAGTGCTGGGGACCTGGGCTGTGCTGTGCACAAAGGATTCCAAAAGTGCACAGAAGCCCTAGCAGCTGCAGTTCACGCAGTACACAGGATTTCCGTCTGGCGTGGGGAGGCAAGGACTAACCTCCACCAAATCTGGACAGATGGACCATTGGACTGCTGGGGTCACTGGGATCCAGCTCCTGTGTTCCAGGGACCAGGCTCGTCACAATGAGAGGGGACCCAGAGGACCGGTGAAGCAGAAGTTTGGTGGCTGCGTTAGCAGGGGGAAGATTCCGTCGACCCACAGGAGACTTCTTCGTGGCTTCCAGTGCAGGGTGAAGGCAGACAGCCCCCAGAGCATGCACCACCAGAAAACGGTCAAGAATGCCGGCAGGATTAGGTGCTACAATGTCACTGGTAATCTTCTTGCTACTTTGTTGCAGTTTTTCAGACGTCCTGGAGCAGTCAGCGGTCGATCCTTGGCAGAAGTCGAAGATGGAGATGCAGAGGAACTCTGGTGAGCTCTTGCATGCGTTATCTGAAGAGATGCCCACAGGAGAGACCCTAAATAGTCCTCAGAGGAGGATTGGCCATACTAGTCAGGTAAGTCAGGTAAGCACCTATCAGGAGGGGGCTCTGACATCACCTGCTTGCACTGGCCACTCAGAATGGCAGAGGTCTGGGACACACTGGAGGAGCTCTGGGCACCACCCCTCGAGTGGTGATGGACTGGGGAGTGGTCGCTCCCCTTTCCTTTGTCCAGTTTCATGCCAGAGCAGGGGCTGGGGGATCCCTGAACTGATGTAGACTGGCTTATGCAAGGGAGGGCACCATCTGTGCCCTTCAAAGCATTTCCAGAGGCTGGGGGAGGCTACTCCTCCCCAGCCCTTAACACCTATTTCCAAAGGGAGAGGGTGTAACACCCTCTCTTAAAGGAAATTCTTTGTTCTGACTTCCTGAGACTGGGCTACCTAGACCCCAGGAGGGCAGAAGCCTGTCTGTGGGTTGGCAGCAGCGGTAGCTGCAGTGAAAACCCCAGAGAGCTGGTTTGGCAGTACCCAGGGTCCATGCTAGAGCCCCGGGGATACATGGGATTGGCACCCCAATACCAGATATGGCATGGGGGGACAATTCCATGATCTTAGACATGTTACATGGCCATATTTGGAGTTACCATTGTGAAGCTACATATAGGTATTGATCTATATGTAGTGCATACGTGTAATGGTGTCCCCGCACTCACAAAGCCCGGGTAAATTGCCCGGAACTACGTGGGGGCACCTTTGCTAGTGTCAGGGTGCCCTCACGCTTAGTAACTTTGCACCTAACCTTCACTAAGTGAGGTTTAGACATATAGGTGACTTATAAGTTACTTAAGTGCAGTACACCGGTTCAGGGACCCCAAGTCCCTGCTCTGGCACGAAACTGGACAAAGGAATGGGGAGTGACCACTACCCTGTCCATCACCACCCCAGGGGTGGTGCCTAGAGCTCCTCCAGTGTGTCAAGACTTCAGCCGTCTTGTTTTCCAAGGTGTGGGGACACTCTGGAGGCCTCTGAGTGGCCAGTGCCAGCAGGTAACGTCAAAGACCCCTCCTGATAGGTCCATACCTGATAACGTAGCCAATCCCCCTCTCGGGGCTATTTAAGGTCTCTCCTGTGGGTTTCACTTCAGATTCTACTTGCATGTTTCCAGCAGGAATCCTCTGCAACTACTACTTCATCCTCTGACCTCGGATCGACTGCAGACTGCTCCAGGAATCGCTGTAACAGCAACAAAGTATCCAGAAGGGCTACTTTTCCTCTGCAACTTCAGCCAGCAACTGCAACAGTTTCCATGGTGTGCATGTTCTGGGGACTCCCTGTCTTCACCCTGAACTAGAAGGACCGAAGAAATCTCCAGTGGAGTAACGGAGTCACTTTTCTCCTCTTGCGGGCACCTTCTAAGTCGTCAACCAGTTCTCTTGGACTCCTCTCCTGGCGACGAGCATGCTCCTTAGAACACAGGTGGTGGACCCCTTCTACACTGACTGTCCTAAGGTCCTGCTGTCTGAATTTGGAGGAGGTAAGAGTTTGCCTTCCCCATTAGCGACAGTAGCCCTGTGCACTGCCTTATATTCACCTCCTGAGGCCTCTGTGCACTATTTGCAAGAATCCTTCATGCTCAGCCTGGGCCAGGTCCCCAGCAGTATATCTTGCGATGCTCAACTCACTGAGTTGTCCTCCGGCAGTGTGGGACCTTTCTTTGTAGTTCCGCACCATCCGCATTTTGCACCTCCTTTGTCCCTGTGTCCTGGGTCTCCCGTGGATGCTGTCTGGTCGACAGAGGGCTCTCAGAAGTGCTGAGAAACCCCTCTCACTCCTCTATCTTAGATGAGATCTCAGGTCCCTCCTGGTTCCAGACAGCGCCACTTTGGTGCAAAATGCGACTTTGCCAGAACCAAGGCTTGTTGGACGAATCCAGCACCAAAAGTTACCTGCATCCAACATCATGTCGTGAGACATCCATTGCATCATGCAGGAACCCGCTGACATCTTCCTTGGGTGCATTTCTGCTGTCTTCGTCCAACCGGAGACTCTTCTTTTGCACCCTCTTCTAGGTTGGGAGGGGCTACTGTCCTTCCTGGAACCTCTTACGACTTCTGGACTTGGTCTCCTTCCTTTGCAGGTCTTCAGGTCTTCAGGTCCAGGAATCCACTATTTGTTGTTTGCAGTCTTGCTTGGTTCTTGCAATAACTCTAATCGACTTGTAGTGTGTCCTAAGGAAACTTGCAGTACTTTACTCCTACTTTCCTGGGCTCTGGGGTGCGGTATTCTACTCACCTTTGAAGTTTTCCTACTCTCCCAGCAATTCTCTACACACTACACTTGTCTAGGTGGGAAGTTGTGATTCGCATTCCACTTTCTTAGTATATGGTTTGTGTTGCCCTAGACCTATTTTCTCCCATTGCATTCTTTAGCATTTCCTATTGTTTGCACTATCCTATGTCTAATTACTTACCTTATTTTGGTGGCTACTGTATATATTGTGTATAATACTTACCTCCAGAAGGAGTATTGCCTCTAAGATATTTTTGGCCTTGTGCCACCCAAATGAACTACCTTTATTTTTGGTAACATTGAGTATTGTCTTTACTTGTGTATAAGTACTGTGTAACTATAAGTGGTATTACAGGAGCTGTGCATGTCTCCTAGTTCAGCCTAAGCTGCTCTGCTATAGCTACCTCTATCAGCCTAAACTGCTAGAACACTACTACATTTCATTGATAAGGGGTAACTGGACCTGGTGTTAGGTGTAAGTACCCAAGGTACCCACTACAAACCAGGCCAGCCTCCTACAAAAGTTAGTTAGACTTATTAGACTGGTGTCAAGCCAGGACAGAACATGCCATATTGCAGATCATAGATGGTGTTGTATGGCTGGTCTTCGTAGTCCTTTAGGAGCCTTTAGCGCCATTGCTCATCAAAGCATTCTGCAATACGTGATGTCAGGGAGTTATGGTGTTTCAGGGACCCAGTCTTTGATGGATTGCCTGATTCTGACTCAAGCTACATAATGTCCCTTAAAAAATGTTGTCACTCTTTTTTTTTAGCTCATCCTGTGGAGTGTCCCATGATTCCAGCCCATCTCCATCTGTTTTCAATGCATATGGTCACCCACAGGCTGATCTGATTAGTTCCTTCATCCTGCCATTCCCTGATTACACCAATAATCCCCAAAATTTTACCATATTATTCGAAAAACAACTTCCCCTATTCATCCATCCCCCTCCCTCATTACCCACCCCACCCACAGGCCCAAGCATACATTTGCCATGTACTCAGAGCAGGTGGTAAATGCATGTAATAAAACCACACTGACTGATAAAATACATATGGTTTTACTTTTGGCAAATTGGTTGTTGTAATTGCTAATTCCCTATTCTACGAGGTCGTACTTGTAACTGCACTTTACTGATATGAAATTATATATTATGGTGATAGCAAAATCACATGCGATTTGACAGTTACTGCATGTTATATCTGTCAGCCTTAGGGTGGTCTTGTAGTGTGGTTGGTTTTACATATCCTTTGCACGTTAGCTTTAGGCTTTAGGCCTTTGTGCACTTTGCCCTGGATGTATTTTATTCATTTGCTAGCAGTTTAGAGTCTCTGTGCACTTTGCTCTAAATGCTTTTTATTAGGCTTCGTACTGTTATTTTTCAAATAGCCAGTTCTACGGTGTTGTTTTTTTATTCATATCACACTGTTTTGCCTAGTTCAGCACTGGAGTTCTTCATAACATATTCACTCTGTGCTTCAGTCAAGGATACAGTCTGGTAGATTGCCGATAGACTTGATAGGAGTTTAGACTGGCATTCCTGCGTAGGGACATTTTGTGATCACACTGACATGTTAGTTATAAAATAACTTCCTTGTCCCAATACACGCAAGAGGGAGATTCCGACCAGGGAACCACAACTAGATGCTGACTGCCTCGTTGCAGATGCTGAATCAATATCACAGGCCTTTGGCAGGTATGAGGGCTGATGTCTCCCCAGTGATACAGACAGGCAAGCTAGAAGTTTAACATGCTGTGCTCGAAATAGAACAAGCAGAGGGAGAGTAGAAACTATTATACACAATGATCGCTTTGTTCTTATGTTTTACTCTCCTGATAACTATTTCAACCCTACTGTGTTTTATGGTTCTGGTTATTGCGGCTCATGCCTTATTTTCTAAAATACAGTCGTTTTATTAAATCATTATATAAAACTTATACTGTCTTTGTCATTTGTATATGAGATCATATTGTAAATGAGAGAGTTGGTTTGGATCTGAGTGACCACGACTTCCCTGAGAAGTTCCAAAGATGTCATGCGCTCGGCTGCCCAATCATCTCTTCCCCGTGGGAGAAATGAGGCACTGCTAGTTAGCCGGAGCAAAAACCGGATTTAGGGTGACAGAGTTCTTTACACGTGGGTCAGACTCAGTCCCCCACACCGTGATGGATCCTGCTGCCTAGAAATCCAGTAGTCTCATTTAGGATAATGAGAGCCCACGCGACATGGCGCCGCCAGCGTTTGGTCTGGGTCTAATATTTAGGTCCGACTGACTCTCTCGATCTCATATATATTTTGACTCCTCGGTTCCGTATGCGGAGACGTCCGTGGGGCTGAGGGTTTCCGCCACCACGGTATAGGTACATCCTGTTACTTAGTGGTTGGTTGTTCAAGCTTGAACTTTGAAAGGAAAAACCCCGATATTGGTGTGCCTTCTCTGACCTAGAGCTATTTTTTACAAATGGCGAATCCTAATGTAGTGAATATAGCTATCAATATGCGTCACCCGCTCACGGGACACCTGGTAGCACATGGACTGACGGTCCAAGGGGGTCCAGTCACTTTTGTGGTGGACGCCCATGCAGCCTATAGAACAGAACTTTTTTATTCTTGGGTCGTATTTCCAGCAGTTGATGGGGGTACAAATACTTTTCACGAATACACTGTTGCGAATGTCCCTGGACAGTACAGGGCTTATGCATACTTAGAGATACCTCTCTCTTATCAAGAACACCATAATTGGCTTGATGGCGCCCTCCCACATACAGTAGCACAAGTAAGGTTAGGTCCGTTGAGTAATGATGGTCCGACCTGGCCTTTATTGGCTACTTATACACCATATCCTGCGGTTGCTAATTTGGCAGTGGCTGATGTGCGTCGTTTATATATAGACTTAGCAACTACATACAGAAGATTGGTTCAGTTTGTAATGCAAGCATTGAATACGAATGCAGCGCGTGCTGCTCCGGCGCACCCACAAGCAGTGGTTCCGGGTATTAATCCGGCCACTGTACACTCAGTAATGGGTAAAGTACCGGCTAAACGTGAGGAGACTCCATTTTGGCTGGCGCAAAAGATTAATACGCTGGAAGCAGTATTTCCCCATACGGGACCTCAGGATAAACATAGAATATTGACGATGTGTTTGCCGTATGGGATGGTTCCTCCGGTGGACCTTTGTAATACCTGGGGCATGGTGTTTGCCGCGCTCTACACAATGGCACACGGTACACCGACATTGGCTAATTTACCAGAAGTGCTTAAACAAATTCAAGATGAATATGGAGCTGCCCCTGCCTTGGATTTGGGCATGCAGTTAATGGGCAATTTTGCCGCGGTTTCTTCTATTTTTTTTTGTAATCTCAAGGGAGAGGCTGTAGCACTAGCAGTGCGAATGCGTCTTCGGGATGTTCCGCAGATTAATCAAGAGCGGGAACTTCCGAGAATAATAGCAGAAACCTATTCTGGTATCGGTCGCGATAGCCTAGGGGCTAGACCGCAAAAACCCCAATTGCAGGGTAAAAATAATAAAGATAATGCTAAACAACAGCAACCTGAGGGTGCTAAAAAGCGCTGTGAAAAGAAACAGCAAACACCTAAAAAGGATGAGGGACAGTCTCCGCAACCGGAGACCCCGCAGAATAGGTATAATCTCAGGAATAGGGATAATTTGAAGACGCCTGATAGATATCAATATACTGATACACGCCAATCTCGTTCCTTTCAGGACTCCTCAGAGAAGAGAAGTGAGAGAGGTGGGCGGTCAGAGCGGAGGATGGAGTACGTGAAACCAAGACAGGATTCACAACGCTCAGCGGAGGTTTCTGTTAAACAAGAAGAGAAACCGCTGCAACAAAAACAGCAGTTTAAAAAGAAGAAAGTGGCAGCAGTCTCTGTTAGACATGCCGCTCAAGAAGAGAGTTCTCTTGACGAACAAGACATGGGCGTTAGCACTGTTAGACAGCGCGGCAGAGGTCACAATAGTTCGCCGGAGTCTTCTAGAGCATCTGGAGGTGAAAGCAACTGATGACTTCATACAAGTCGAAACGGCGGATATGCGAGTTTCTGATCCTGATAGAGTATATCAAGTGACTCTGCGATTAGAAGGGGACATTGACCGCATTGTACACGCCATCTTTTGGGACCATGTGGCAAAATCATATGAAGTTCTACTGGCCGAACAGGATTGGCCACCTGACTTTGTTCGTGACTGCCCGGTTGGGGAGGATGTTATTGCACCTTCCTTCTCACCACTTGTTCCGAAAGAACTAGCGGAGTCCTATAGTAAAAAATGGGCTCTAGCACAGGCTCCCGCCCTATATAGAAATACCGTGGGGCGGGATAGACAATCACCTTATCATGTAATCCCGATAAAGGGCAAACCTCAGCCACAGCCGCAGTATCCTATCAAATTTGAAGCAAGGGCATCGGTTAGGAAAATTCTTACACAATTAGAGTAGCAGGGTGTAATTGAGCCCTGTGTCTCGCCGATGAATAATCCCTTATTTCCAGTTGTTAAACCGGACCATTCATATAGGATAGTGGTGGATTACAGACATTTAAATGGTCATACACGCACATATGCAATTCAGAATTCACATAGCGCAGCGCTTATGAATAATATAGTGTGTAAGAAATACAAAACAACGTTAGATATCTCGAATGGATTTTTTTGCCAAAATATAGCGCCCGAAAGTCGGGACTATACCAGTTTCAGTGCGTTTGGCTCTCAGAAAAAGTTTTGTCGTTTGCCTCAGGGGTATAAGAATAGCCCAGGACTGTTTTCGGCTCGTGTGACTGAAATGCTGCACGAGTTGGACCCTGAAGCGTTATCACATGTTGATGACATATATCTGACAGACGATGAGATTCTGCAACATCTAAGGCGTGTATCGCGCATTGTTGTCGGGTTTGCTGATATTGGCTATAAGTTTAATTTTAAGAAATCGGAGATTGCCTTCCTCAGCGTCATTTTCCTGGGATATGAGTTGTCGAGTGAGGGCAAAAGCTTAGCGCCACATTTTTTGGAGAAATGTGCTTTATTGCAGCCTCCTAATACGGTTAGGAAGCTCCAGTCATTGTTGGGGTTTCTGAATTTTGGCAGAACTTACATTCCTGATTATGCTACGCGTATAAAACCATTATACGAGTTGATTCGTCAGAATTTTTCGAGTAGATTTTGGACGATTGAGCATACACATATCCTATGAGATTTGCAAACAGATCTCTTAGCAGTTAAACATTTACACACACGGGACAATAAGACACATTTAGTCATCAGGGTGATACCTGGGGCTGTTGGGTTTACTTATGTCACATTTAATGAGGGTGAGACAGTCCCGATTGCATACAAGTCACACTTGTATTCTGCTGCAGAACAACGATTTGCACAGACTGAAAAAATACTCACTGCAGTACAGATGGCTGTGATTAAAGAAAGACCGCTGGCCCAGGGACAACGTATCGTTGTTGTTTCCCCGATTCCGGCCTTAGAGGCTGTTACAAAAGCAAGTGTTCCTAATTCGAAAGCTTTACACCCGCGATGGATTCAATGGCTGCGTCTTTGACTGCCACTGATGTAGATTACATATTTGACCCTAAACTGCAGACTCAAGAATTTCTTCTATATGAAATAGAGTACCCAGTCCCTGCTGGCACATTGCCTATTGACCAGTACCAGGTGGTCATGTATACTGATGGCTCTGCGCAACCAGCGGTTGGGACTAAACAACAGTATTCTGCTGCATGTGCGGTGGTGAGTGGCGCAATGGAGGGGGAAGTGTTCTGCCCCCGACATACTTATACTAAAACCTTGGGAGATTGCACGGCACAGCTGGCTGAGCTCAAAGCTCTATTATTGGCATTGGAGCACGCGGATCCAGCGATTTTGACCTTGTTGGTCTGTGACTCCTACTACTGTGTACAGTCTTTCAATGAATATCTACACTATTGGAAAATGAATGGGTTCAGGGATTCTAAAGGCAACACCATTAAACACAAATTGTTGTGGGGTAAGGTTGCGGATCTGAAGGAGACGCTTCCTAAGGTCCATGTTGTACATACACTTGGACACCAGCGTGTTGGAATACACGTTGCTGAGAATACTTTGGCTGATAAAGCAGCGAAATCAGCAGTGGCTGTCGCCACTGTGGCCGCAGTGACTCGTTCGAGTTCCAAACCAGGCACGGAGATTTCGGCTGCCATAAAAGCTACGGCTGATGGCACGCCATTTCCTAAAGGATTTCCTTCTAAATATAGTTACTGCTTGAGTAGTGCGCTGAATGCTGCTGTTAATATTCCAGGCATTGGTGTACGTGAACTACCCAATAAAATTGAGAGACCTCGATTGATTTCTGCAGCACATGAGGGGGTGGCGTCTGCACATGCTCGTGTGGCTGCGAGGATTTCACTTTTACAGGCTCGTTACTGGTGGCCTGGTCTCTATAAAGAGACTAAGCATTATGTCCTTTGTTGTGACATTTGTCAACAGATTAAAGCTTCGTCGGCTAGACGCCCGCAGCAGACGCCCCTTCTGATTTTAAATAAACCTTTACAGTGTGTGTACTTGGATCATTGTGGTCCGCTGACACCAGATAGTGCATACAAATATATTTTGGTTGCTGTAGATTCGTGCTCCAGATTTGTGTGGGTCTGGCCACAACGCTCGGCTGACGCTCGGACTGTTATTAAAGATTTGCGCATCTTTGTTGATACATTTGCAGTTGCGGCTTTTCATTCGGACCAGGGCCCTGCTTTTGCCTCTAAGGCATTCAGGGACACCATGGCTTCGTTGGGGGTCCAACTCCAATTCTCGTCTCCATTTCATCCGAGGGAAATTCTGTTGTGGAGCGATTAAATCGTGATTTAAAGCAGTCCTTAACGGCCAGGGTTATAGGTACGGGTCGTAGTTGGCTAGCCCACCTGTATGGAGTACAGAGAGCACTTAATAACTTGCCTAGAAGGTCACTGGGGGGGTCGTACTTCATATGAGTGCCTGTTTGGAACACAAATGTATGTTCCTGATCTAGATGGTCATGGTGTGGAGGCGGCAGATACGCCCTTTGACATAAATGATTGTGTCACTGTTTTGCAGGATTTACAACAATTCCGTGAAGATAACTCTTCTGCAATTGCTGCCTCCTCAGGAATTAAGGATGAGCCAGTAACACCTACTGGTTGGATACCCAGGATTGGGGATCTAGAGCGTGAAAAGGTCGCAGTGAAGAAAGAATTTGGTCCTTCTTATCGAGCACCTGTCCCTGTGTTAGGGGTAAGCGGTACGAGAACTGTGAATTTACCGCCACTGCGAGGGGCCAAAGGAAATCGCTTTGTTTCCATTGATAATGTCAAGTTACAACATGTGGCCGATTCTGCACAGCAGACCAAAAGGGACACCCAGTAGTTCCGGAATCCCTCTCACTACTGGGGAAGAAGTCCCGCTGCAGGTGATTTACACCGACGCTGTTTCCTCTCCGAGCTTGGGGAGGGTGGAAGATGATCTTGCGATTGTTCCACAGACGACGATTAATATGGAATCTTTTGATCAAATTGCTGTACGTTCTACTGATGTTTCTGAACATGTGGTTTATAGCGTGCCTAGGCGAGAGCCTCCATCTGCTTCTATGTTCACAGTTGCACCTTTTGCAAGAACTGCCTCTGGCTGCTTCAATGACACTGAAGATGCAGTGTCCAGCTCCTCGTCCTCGATGTCTACAGTCCGCTGTCCATGTAAGCTGCTGTGTTGGCTTAAACGAACATATTTTGTTTTTCCTTGGAACTATTTGTGGCTTTTTATGGCTGTAATGACTATTTTTTATGGTTGGGATTTGTGGTTACTTTTTTTCTAGTGATACATGGTCATTTTCTTCCTGATCGATCTGACATTGAACACGTGGAGACTGTGTTAAAGCCACATTTTTCGTCTCATATGGTTCAGAGAGACTTGTCCAATGTAAACATTTCTGCAATACCGATTCTGGATGGGATTGTGTGGGATAAAGTAATGTTTGATATATATGGTCCCACTGAATTGATTCAAATACCATATGTCCTCAAGTTATCAATGAATGATATTGTTATACCAGGCATTCATATACGAAGTTTATAATGAGATTTGGAAGCTTTCACAACAGGAGGCTGCAGCCCGTTTGAGGCAGATTGACCAGGAACACCTGATGCAGACTTTGGGGGTCATTCTGACCCTGGCGGTCATGGACCGCCAGGGCCAACGACCGTGGGAGCACCGCCAACAGGCTGGCGGGGCTCCCATGGGCGTACCGCCGCGGTCAGAAACGGAAAACCGGCGGTGTCCCGCCGGTTTCCCGCTGCCCTGGGGAATCCTCCATGGCGGCGCTGCAAGCAGCGCCGCCATGGGGATTCCGACCCCCTTACCGCCAGCCTGGTTCTGGCGGTTTTGGCCGCCAGAACCTGGCTGGCGGTAACGGGTGTCGTGGGGCCCCTGGGGGCCCCTGCAGTGCCCATGCCAATGGCATGGGCACTGCAGGGGCCCCCTAACAGGGCCCCACTAAGATTTTCAGTGTCTGCATAGCAGACACTGAAAATCGCGACGGGTGCCACTGCACCCGTCGCACGCCTTCAACTCCGCCGGCTCCATTCGGAGCCGGCTTCCTCGTTGAGGGCGCTTTCCCGCTGGGCTGGCGGGCGGCCTTCTGGCGGTCGCCCGCCAGCCCAGCGGGAAAGCCAGAATGGCCCCCGCGGTCATTTGACCGCGGTGTGGTCATTCGGCGGCTCCCGCCGGCCCTGCGGTTACCGCGGCCGGCGGGAGTCAGAATGACCCCCTTTGTCTGTTGTTGATAATGGCATGCATACCCTTTCTGACCGTGTTTACACGATTGACAGCATTGTTTCCTCTGCTATTGACATTATTAAATCGGACATGTCTTCTTTATATCATGGGCATAGTCAGACACGGTCCGTCATGCAGCTGGGTTGGAATCTTCAGACCTTGAAGGCAGGTCGCGTTCCATGGCAGCACATTCGCGCCAGAGAGATCTTTGTCTCCTTTAATTTGACTTGTCAACAACAGCTGATGGCTAAAAAGGAAGCGACGTATGTTATGTTGAATATTGAGAAATTGGAGAAACTGCCTTTCACGGTGGCTGAGATTCCGTCAGCTGAGTGGTTGATTCATGGGGTTATTAATCTGCCTATCTCCACTCTACAATTTACTTCTTGTTTGAAGCACATTCCGGTGGGTAGATATGAACTATTGGGAGACAGTTACGTACACGAGGTGTGGGAGCTTCCCTTTCAATACAGATGTGTTAATGGTTTGAGGGAGGTTTTTCTTAGCGGTAGCGAATGCGAAGCTTCTGTCAGCCATTCCATGGTTTGTAAACAGCTGTCCTTGCACGGAGCGTGTAACGCTTCGATTGCTAACTTAGCTTGTTATCTGAAGGGAGTTCCAGTCCTGGTTATTAAAAACACTTTCCAGGTGCTTTCTAACGGCAGTTACATTGTTCTTAACAGCGAACGCTGCTGTGGCATGCGTGCCGGAATAGTTTACGTTGTCGTTGTCAGCAGGGCCGTTACGTGCTGCGGAAATGTGTTGTTTCCCCCCACTCAAATTAGGGAGGTAGCGGACATCTGGCCTCATATTGCTACTTCCAAGGTTAATTTCGACAAGTTGAGTCTGCTAAAAGCTTTATTGTTTCAAAAGCATGGGGCCCTTACATCTGCTAGCGAGACCTACGCACTTCAGGTGGCAAGGTCATCGGCGGAGATACAGTCCCTTTTGAATACTAACTTTCCAAGTCACTTCGGTGAACTTCTGGGATGTATATTTAATGCATCCAGCACTGCTGGTATTGCACATTTTTTCAAAGCCGTTGGTGTTGGTTTTGCTCACACCATCTCTTCCATATTCAGTTTGATACCTTCGGCTATACATTCTATTTTCGGAAGCATTTTTGGGGGTTTCCCAATTACTTTGGCTTTATTGGCTGGAGTCTTGCTGTTGTTGCTATTTTTTGGCAATGGCTGTCCCGCCACGACGAGATCCTATATTGCTGCTCCCATCAGCGCAGCTGTGTCATGAACGCATGATGCAGCATTTTGGAGCAACACTCCTGGGCCATTTGGAGTGTGACTGGTCTCTGTCATTCAGACTGATTTTGGATTGTGTGCAACCCGTGTTTCGGTGCCTTTGGTGCTCATTTGAACATGCACTGGCTCTCTGTCTCTCACTGCGGCGCCCTCCAGTGGTCGATCCTGATCTGTTGATGTTCCCGATTAGGGCTCATTCCCAGACTTGTGCACTGCGGTTGCGTTTGCTTCGTGAGGCAGTTTATGAGATTCCCTTCCTGGAGGAAGATGGATTCGTCTCGTTCATAGGCCCTGCACGGGGTGCCGCCCTGAATGGTTTTGGGGCTTTGGAACACACCTGCTCCATGGTACTTTGTGGCGTGGATCTTCCGATATTGACATACATCGAAGTGGAGGAGCTCCTACTTTCAATTGCTTCTGTTTAAAAATTAGATTTTTTCCTCTCCTGCAAAATTGACATTATATTGAATTTGGCTTTCTTGTCACATGTTTTCCAAATTTATGACTTTGTTGTCTTCTGACCTTGTCGAAATATGTATATACTTTTAGGTATTGGTTATATCTGGGGCATGTTTTTATATTATTGGAACCACTTGCTACCGACAAGGGGAGGGTGTAGTGTGGTTGGTTTTACATATCCTTTGCGCATTAGCTTTAGGCCTTTGTGCACTTTGCCCTGGATGTATTTTATTCATTTGCTAGCAGTTTAGAGTCTCTGTGCACTTTGCTCTAAATGCTTTTTATTAGGCTTCGTACTGTTATTTTTCAAATAGCCAGTTCTACGGTGTTGTTTTTTTATTCATATCACACTGTTTTGCCTAGTTCAGCACTGGAGTTCTTCATAACATATTCACTCTGTGCTTCAGTCAAGGATACAGTCTGGTACATTGCCGATAGACGTGGTAGGAGTTTAGACTTGGCATTCCTGCGTAGGGACATTTTGTGATCACGCTGACATGTTAGTTATAAAACAACTTCCTTGTCCCAATACACGCAAGAGGGAGATTCCGACCAGGGAACCACAACTAGATGCTGACTGCCTCGTTGCAGATGCTGAATCAAGATCACAGGCCTTTGCTCAGGTGTGAGGGCTGATGTCTCCCCAGTGATACAGAGAGGCAAGCTAGAAGCTTAACATGCTCTGCTCGAAATAGAACAAGCAGAGGGAGAGTAGAAACTATTATACACAATGATCGCTTTGTTCTTATGTTTTACTCTCCTGGTAACTATTTCAATCCTACTGTGTTGTATGGTTCTGGTTATTGCGGCTCATGCCTTATTTTCTAAAATACAGTCGTTTTATTAAATCATTATATAAAACTTATACTGTCTTTGTCATTTGTATATGAGATCATGTTGTAAATGAGAGAGTTGGTTTGGATCTGAGTGACCACGACTTCCCTGAGAAGTTCCAAAGATGTCATGCGCTCGGCTGCCCAATCATCTCTTCCCCGTGGGAGAAATGAGGCACTGCTAGTTAGCCGGAGCAAAAACCGGATTTAGGGTGACAGAGTTCTTTACACGTGGGTCAGACTCAGTCCCCCACACCGTGATCGATCCTGCTGGCTAGAAATCCAGTAGTCTCATTTAGGATAATGAGAGCCCACGCTACAGTCTGTCCCCAAACTTTTTGCTTGTTTGCCTCCATTTTCCTGGATGTTTGCTTCTGTTGGCCCTTAGGACTCAATGCCTTTACCACTGCTAACCAGTGCTAAAGTGTTTGTGCTCACTCCCCTAAACATTGTTAGTTTGGCATATACCTGATTGGCATATTTAATTTACTTGTATGTCCCTTGTAGAGTAGCATACCACATACCCAGGGCCTATAAATTAAATCCTAACAGTGGACCTGCAGCACTTATTGCGCCGCCCACCTAAGTAGTCTCTAAAACTTGTCCCAGGCCTGCCATTCCAGCCTGAATACAGTTTTAAACTGCCATGTCGAGTTGGCCTTTAAACCCCCTTGCTAAGCCACAAACTCCCCTTTATTACATATAAGTCGCCCCTAAGGTAAAAATCTTAAAATAAAGGACTCCCAAAGTGGAAGAGATGGCTAGTTACACACCTCCACTATTCAGCACACGTCTTTTCACTCATTTTACTTCGACATATAAAGGTTACTTACTTAAAGATATGGCATTCAGTCCAATTGCAGCTAACCCCATTCCAGTTAGGAAGCGGAAGATGCAGTAGAAGATGTAATTTGGCGAGAAAGCAGCACATGATCCGGCCAACGCTATTTGAAGGTAGCCCAGGATGATTACAATTCTCCTCCCGTATCTGTGGTGACAAAAAGCATTAAAAAAAACAGTGGATGTGTATGCAGATTCTGGCTCCAATCCGTGGACTGGTGAGGGCATAGAAGATGCCACCTCAGCACCAATCACTATTGACTTCAACATCCTCTTAGAAGTGGCAGGGTTGCATACAAGTTAATTCCTATCTTCAGAGGGACATATGATATCAGTACTTTGTTGTTGACAGTAGAACCAGATCACAGAAATCCTCTTATTCTACCCCAGCTTCCCCACTTAAAAATAAGAGCAGCTAAGCAATCACGCTACTTCAGTGTTCCACCATTCCCTTATTTCACAAAGATGGAATCACTCAACAGTAGCAATCATTAGCACTGCATAAAAACAGGAAGTTAACTTTTTTCAGACTTTTACTTTCAGACAAATTTGCTCATTAAGTTTTGGTTTCCCAATACATGCAATAGCTATACCTATTGAACACCGTGAGCCGGAGTGTAAAATAATTAATTCTGGAAACTAGGCATTATGATATGTAGACAATCATAAGCCTAGATTTAAGAGGGCCTAGTGCCTCCTTGCACCACATTAGCATCATTTTGTTATGCTAATGTGGCCCAATGAGGCCAAAATTGCTGCACCATATTTACAAAGTGGCGCAATGTATGCACACACCATTGGTTACAATAGGATGCTATGTACTGTTCAGTACATCAATAACATCAAAAATTCTGATGCTATTGACCTCTACCCTGCGCCATGGAATGGTGGCAGTAGTGGGGCACTAAGGGGCACAAGGAAAGTGGTGGTGCACTGGGTGCAGCGCCACTTTTCCTAATCTGCCCCATAGTATCTCCATCTGGTCACAAGAGTCCAAGTATCCTTTCATATGAGTCTCACACTGGCAAAATAATCACACATTAACAGTTGGGTGAGTGCCATAGATGCTATGTTGCAGGAAAGTAAAAATACCTATTGTGAGAAAGTGGGTTATTGGTTGAGGGAGGTGTTAGCCCTACTCACACAACAACTAAAATCCTTGTCAAGGTGAACCACAAAAGTCACACAATTATCTTGTGCTTAACCCTGTGGTAGCTTGGCACAAACACAATTGGACTTTACTTAGAGGCAAAGTGTAAAGTATTTATGCAGCGCACAATCAGTAATAAAGTGAAAACACACCACAAGAATAATCCAAACTGATATGGAACAATAGAATATATTTTAATAAATAAAATGATACCAAAATGACAGAAATCCAATCAATAGAACTGAAGGCATGCAATTTCAAAGTTTTAGGTAGATATCGCACCTAAAACACAAAGTGCCACAAGTTCTCTGCGGAAAAGGCATTCTTTATGTAATGTCTGCAGGTCCAGGAGTGTATTAAAGAATGGCTCTGGAGGTCCCATATGTATACCAGGTGCAAACATTTGAAGTGGGGGAGTGTCTATGCGACCCCCAACATCTGGTTCTGGAAGGACCTTTCCTTCTGATGTCAAGGCTCCGATAAGTCTGGGGTTAGAAAAGGCTAGAGTAAGGTTCATTTGAGTGTGCTGCAGGCAAGCCTTTAAAATGGAAGTATGGCAGGGAACAGCTCTGCCCTAAACCATCCTGGCAGGCTGGTCCATCCTGCTCACACCTACTTCCCAATTGTTCAATATCTGGGCCTAATATGCATTTTTTAATGGGTCAGCAGCTTCTCTTTGCACAGAAGATGTCCCACAGCGTGCTGGAGGATGCAGAGTTGTTTCCACATAGAAAGACTGTAAACAAGCCTTACTAGCTGCAAAGGTCGCAGTTGAAGAAAATGGGTGCTGCCCGGTCCCAGGAAGGACCAGGAGGTCGGCCCTTGAAGGAGGAGACAGAGGGGGTGTTTAGCAAGGCAGACAGCCCATGCAGAAGTAGGCAGCACCGGCAGGAGTACGTGAACACGGGTTCAAGAAAACTGAGCATGTTGGTCATGTCAACACTACAAAGGAGGGTCCCACAAAGGTGGTGGTCAAATCAGCGAGTTGTGCAATGCAAGAAGGAGTGCTGGGGACCTGGCTATGCTGTGCATGAAGGATTCCTTGCAGAAGTGCACAGAAGCCCTAGCATCTGCAGATCATGCAGTACACAGGATTACTGTCTGGCGTGGGGAGGCAAGGACTTACCTCCACCAAATATGGACAGATGGACCACTGGACTGTCGGGATCACTTCTATCCAGCTCCTGTGTTCCAGGGACCACACTCGTCACGATGAAAGGGGACCCAGAGGACCAGTGATGCAGAAGTTTGGTGCCTCCGTTAGCAGGGGGAAGATTCAGTCGACCCACAGGAGATTTCTTCTTGGCTTCCAGTGCAGGGTGAAGGCAGACAGCCCCCAGAGCATGCACCACCAGGAAACAGTCGAGAAAGCCGGTAGGATTAGGCCCTACAATGTTGCTGGTAGTCTTCTTGCTACTTTGTTGCAGTTTTGCAGGCATCCTGGAGCATTCAGCAGTCGATCCTTGGCAGATGTCAAAGAGGGAGATGCAGAGGAACTCTGATGATCTCTTGCATTCATTATCTGAAAAGAAGCCCACAGGACAGACCCTAAATAGCCCTCAGAGGAGGATTGGCCACCTAGTCAGGTAAGCACCTATCAGGAGGGGTCTCTGACGACACCTGCTGGCACTGGCCAATCAGAGGCCTCCATTGTGCCCTCACACCTCTGCATCCAAGATGGCAGAGGTCTGGGCACACTGGAGGAGCTCTGGACACCATCCCTGGGGCGGTGATGGGCAGGGGAGTGGTCACTCCCCTTTCCTCTGTCCAGTTTCGCACCAGAGCAGGTGCTAGGGGACCGGTGTTGACTGGCTTACTCAAGGAGGGCACCATCTGTCCCTTCAAAGCATTTCCAGAGGCTGGGGAAGGCTACTCCTCCCCAGCCCTTAACACCTATTTCCAAAGGGAGAGGGTGTAACACCCTCTCTTAGAGGAAATTCTTTGTTCTGCCTTCCTGGGACGGGGCTGCCCAGACCCGAGGAGGGCAGAAGCCGGTCTTTGGGCTGGCAGCAGCAGTAGCTGCAGTGAAATCCCCAGAGAGCTAGTTTGGCAGTACCTGGGATTTATGCTGGAGCCCCAGGGATGCATGGGATTGGCACCCCAATACCCGATTTGGCATGGGGGGACAATTCCATGATCTTAGACATGTTACATGGCCATATTCGGAGTTACCATTGTGAAGCTACTTATAGGTATTGACCTAAATGTAGTGCACACCTGTAATGGTGTTCCCGCACTCACAAAGTCCAGGGAAATTGCCCTGAACTATGTGGGGGTACCTTGGCTAGTGCCAGGGTGCCCTCACACTTAGTAACTTTGCACCTAACCTTCACTAAGTGAGGGTTAGTTTTATAGGTGACTTATGAGTTACTTAAGTGCAGTGTAAAATGGCTGTGAAATAACGTGGATGTTATTTCACTCAGGCTGTCCTGTGTAAGAATTGTCTGAGCTCCCTATGGGTGGCAAAAAAAAGGCTGCAGCTCATAGGGATCTCCTGGAACCCCAATACCTTGGGTACCTAGCTACCTTATACTAGGGAATTATAAGGGTGTTCCAGTGTGCCAATCAGAATTAGTAAAAATGGTCCCTATCCTGCAGTGACAATTTTAAAGATAGAGAGAGCATAAGCACTGAGGTTCTGGTTAGCAGAGCCTCAATGACACAGTTAGGCACCACACAGGGCACACATTCAGGCCACAAACTATGAGCACTGGGGTCCTTTTTGCAGGATCCCATTGAGACAGGCAGAAACAAACTGACACACAAGTAAAAATGGGGGTAACATGCCAGGCAAGACGGTACTTTCCTACATGAATCTATTGCCAGAAGTTGTTGGAGGGGAAGGGGGCCAGCAATGTCAACCCTTACCTTTCAAAGGGCACCCCAACCACTGGCAATGGGATTAAGGGAGCCTTTTTGGGTGCCACCAGTCTTGGCACTGGCTTGGCAGGTAACACAGGAGCAACAAAACTTATTTGTGTTTTTTGACATATGGGGCCAGTGAAAAAGTGGAACAAGTCTGTCTCATGTTTTACTCAGGCCTAAATGCCCAGCCAAGGGAATGTCATGAGCTAGAGTTAGGAGGAATTCCCTATAATGGAGGGGGATGGCCAGTCTTTAGGTTTAGGGTCTCTTGCTTCCATATTGAGGAGATTATTCTTCCAGTAAACTCTGTGTCTGTCATTGACATCCCCATTCTACTGTTTGACAGCTTGCTGTTTGAGACCCTCTAGTGTGGGACAGGTCAGCTGTGCCACACTCTGTTCCTCCCTGGCAAGTCCCCCTGCACCCAAAAGCTCTGCTGTATCAGCTTCCAGCTCCTCTGGTGTGGGTTCTACACAGATAGAGGATTCCTCTTCCTCAAAAGGGGAATCATCTGAAGAGGGAGGGATAGTGGACAAGGGTTTTCCCTTCTTACCCCTAGTTTTTGGGGGCACTTGGTCCATTGTTTCAGGATCCAAGTTTCCCTGTCCTCTTTGCTTCTTGGTCTGAGCCCCGGTAAGAGCAAAGATATGCCCAGGAATGCCCAGCATTGCTGCATGGGACTCCAACTCCACCTCAGCCCAAGCTGAAGTCTCCACACCATTTCCTAGCAGACATTCTACAGGTAAGTCAGTGGCTACCACAACTTTCTTTGGACTACCCCCCCCCTCCAGTTGAGATTCACAACAGCCATGAGGTGGCTAACAGCATTGCTATGGGCGTGTGTAACTTGGTACTGATGACCAAGTAGGTGTTGCTCAGAGGCAACCAATTTATCCATCACCATAGTGACACTGGCACCTGTGTCCCTGTAGGCCTTAACCCGAACACCATTTACTGGGGGGTAGTTGTTGTACTTATCCATATTAAGTGGACAAGCAACTAAGATGGCAAGGTCAATGCCACCTTCAGAGACTAAAACAGCCTCAGTGGTCTCCCTAACTATATCAACCCCAACTACATTGCCAATGATGAGCCCAGCTACACCCTTTGACTGGCTATTAACAGTGTTTTTCCCACCCCCACTGCTATTACTAGGGGCACTAGTGGAAGCAGTGGTGGTTGTGGTGGTGGGAGGTTTGGTGTTTCTTTTTGGACAAGTGGGGTCACTTGCACAGTGACCTTTGGCTTTACAGAGATAACACCATGGCTTTTTCTGATTGTGAGAAGAGGATTTGTGCCCACCACCCCCAGAGGATTTTTGTGGACCTGCTGAAGACTCAGAAGATGTTTTACCTTTGTCCCCACCCTTGTCATGAGACTTACCATCCTTCTTCCTACTGACTTTGTCACCCCCTGTATGAGCTTTTCTACTCTCCCTTGTTCTGACTCATTTGTCTGCCTTCTTTCCCAATTCTTGGGGAGACGTCAGATCTGAGTCCACAAGATACTGATGCAACAAATCAGACACACAATTGTTTCATATATATGCTCTCTCAGAATCAAGTTATATAGGCTTTCATAATCAATAATCTTACTGCCATTTAACCAACCTTCTAGGGCCTTCACTGAACAGTCTACAAAATCTGTCCAATCCTGTGATGACTCCTTTCTGGTCTCTCTGAACGTTATCCTGTATTGTTCAGTGGTTAAGTCCCGACATTCTAAGAGTGCACATTTGAGTATATGGTAGTTATCTACATTATCCTCCCTGACAATAAGGAGTATGTCTCTCTCACTGCCAGTGAAAGATAGCCACAGGATAGCAGCCCACTGAACTTGAGGGACCATCTGAACTTTACAGGCCCTCTCAAGTGCAGCAAACCACTTGTATATGTCATCTCCATCCTTGTAAAGAGGGATAACTTTATGCACATTTCAGGGATCAAATGAGGGTTCCCTAACATTAGAGTTCCTGAAACTGCTGCTGCCACCATGGGGAACTAACCCCAAACCCTGCCTTTCCTTTTCCACAGCCAGGGATTACCTGTCTAAGGGCAACTGCTGTAGCCTCAGCCTGGCCTCTTCTATCCTCAGCTTTCTGAGTTCCCTTTCTAGGGATTGGTTCTCAGGGTTAGAATTGTGGGATACTTCTGAGACAGAAGTAACATTGGAATTTGCAGAGGCTGATATTCTCTAACCTGAGCCACCCTAGTGACCTGGCCTCTAGCTGTGAAGGGAGTGTGTGAACCCTTCCCACTCCCAGTGGTACTAACGGCCTATTAACAGAAAGATCAGAGGAAGGACCTTCCCCAGGATTATCAGTGTGCTCCACTGAGCCTGCTGGTAGGAATCTTCCTCTACTCCCCCCTCTGTCTGATCTTGACCAGTGGTGAGTCCCTGATCATCCTTCAGGAGAAGATTTAAAAGAAATTCCTTATTGGGGTTCTTGCCAATCCCTAAACTTCTTACAACTCAGAGAGCCATCATCATTTTAAAGTTAAGATTCTCATATGTTGTTTTCACAACTCTAGGGGTAGCTTCTATAGAAGACATATTGAAAGAGAAAAAGTTTAGGAAAGTGAGTAAAAAGTTAGTAGACTGACAGACCTAACTTTTTAGAGAAAATAAGAAAACGTTTCAGAAACTTTGTAAAACGTTTGCAAAGTTTATAGAACTTTTTCTGCTAGGACACTGCTTACATTTCACTAATAAGGGATAAAAGGACCTGGTATAAGGTGTAAGTACCTTAGGTACCTACTACAAACCAGGCCTGCCTCCTACATACACACTAGCCACTGGGCTGTAGGTAATGGCATTTGTATATCAAAATAGAAATAAAAACAGTTAATTTTAAACTTATGTAGCTCAAGCCTTTTTTGGGCTTCAGTGCATTCCACCAAACGTAGTGTGCATACTCTACACCCATCTGGTTTAGTTTCATTGTAAGGCTAGGAAAGGAACTAATGTAAAAGCCACATGAGGTAATTGACTGTGTTGTACGACATCAGTCACATAGGAAAATTACACCCACTGACTGGCATGCAATGTGAAAAGTAAACAGCTGATTTACCAAACATCTTAAAATGATAAGATAAGTTGGAGTAATGTGTGCTTTATCCCAAGTTTTTAACCAGCTTTCTAAATACCTGCTCATCAGAAGTGAGTGACAGCTTCTTCTTTAAAAGTGGCCACCTGCTGAGATGCTTCGCCGTACAGACCCAATGGGAACAACAGTAGTTTTCAGACTTTGCTGAACCCATTGCAACACACACACTACCACTACTACTGTGGTAAACAGCAGTAGACCTAAGGAAAGGGGAGAGGGTCAGAGAAAATAACAAAGACACTGAATATCATCACACTGCCTGGGTGCACATCCAGGCTTGATCTATATTGCCGGAGCATTGATATCTAAAGAGAAGGGAAGGCATTTAATATGGCTATAATGTGGACTTTGGAAGATATATATATATATATATATATATATATATATATATATATATACATCAGCACATTTCTCCCGCACTCAGGAAGAAAGACAGCACTCCACGAACACAGTTCATTAGTTTAATCGTCTATAGGGATGCGTTTCGGCGTTGCCGCCTTCTTCAACCTGTCAAACGCCATATTGGCTCAGATTAAATACTCACATGGTGGCGTTGCCGACCCGCTTGTTACCAGCATGAAATACACACCACAAGTGTGGTCATCCAAAACCAAGAAAGACATAATTAATTACCCGATCTTGGCAAAGAAAAATAAACAATGAATTAATAATTTTAAATCCTTTTGAATCTTTAAACATTATTGACCCAACAATATGAACAGGTTGACTAATACTCATCCTTTCCTCAATGCTCACTGCTTATTTTCAACGTATGTGCCATACAATTCAATAATCAAAATTCATCTCCAAATTTATAAATGTTTTGTCCTTCAATTATTTGGATTTAGTTAAACTGATTAGTTGATTGTTTACTTATCCCTATTGTGCATTTACATTCTCTACCTGACCATCATATCTCAATTTTTACCGGTAAATCACATTTCACCTTAATACCCAAATGGATCAATACAAGTGAATATACATCTCTTCGCTACTGTTTAACCCCTTCGGTTCTTTAGTATCAAATGTCAATATGTATTTGGATTCCAATTTTCTCAACTTTATTTCTCTGTCTCCTCCTCGTATGTCTTTCTTGATACTATCTCTAACACTATATGTAATGTCCTCCATTTTGCCTCCATGTACTTCATGTATGTGTCTAGCTACTGGGTACGAATCATCTTTGTTCTGTATTGCCCTCAAATGTTGTAAAATTCTTCTATGTACTTCCAATTTCGTACTGCCCACGTACAATTTGGGACAACTGCATTTTAGGATATAGACTACAAAATCACTTTTACAACTGTATCTGCCTTTGATGCAGTGAAAAATCTTCTCATCTATTTCAACATGTTTTATATTTTCTCCATGCCTGCAAGCTTTGCATTTGAAACATCTGTAAAAACCATCTGGTGTATGAATCCAGTTCTTATTCGTCACTTCCTGTCTTATGTCACTTTTAACCAGGATATCCTTCATAGAGGTTCCTTTCCTATATGTAATAAGAGGTTTACTAGATATTTGCTCTCCTATCTATGGGTCACTTCTTAGCATGTGCCAGTGTTTCTTTAACAGTTTTCTCACCTCAAAATGTGCTGTATTATACGTTGTAATAAATTTGGTAATGCCTGGAACTTTGCTCATTTTTAATCTACTTTTATTGTCATCTCTTCCTTGTTTAGAAAATAGAAGTGCATCTCTAGTACGTGAGTCTGCTTTTATTCTGGCTCTGTCTAATGTGGCCTTGGAATATCCTCTGGATTTTAATCTGTCTGTCATTTCTACCTGGACCTTTGCAAAACTTTGTTCCGTACTACAAATTCTTTTGGCTCTTATCAACTCCCCAAACGGAATGTTACTAATCAGTGGTTGGGGATGATAGCTCGTGGGATGCAAGATGCTATTGCCTGCCGTTGGTTTTCTAAATACAGTTGTTTCTATTTTGTTGTTAATAATCATGACTCTCACGTCAAGAAATTGAATGTCTTGACGATCAATCTTCCCTGTGAATCTCAGATTACAATCGTTCACATTAATCTCTTCAATAAACTTAGAAGCAGTATCTAAGTCTCCCTTCCAAATGATGAAAATATCATCTATGTATCTCACCCACATGGTTATATTGTCACTCCACTTATCCAACGGGGGGCTGTTTAATACTAGTTCTTCCCACCACCCCATTTACCATTTAGCGTAACTTGGTGTGAAGCAGGTTCCCATTGCGGCACCGCGTTGCTGTTCAAAAATCTCCTGATTGAAAAAAAACATGTTATGCTCTAAGCACCATTCTATCATTTCGATTAACATTCTACTATGTTGGTAAAACCTGATTGGTCTCGCACGTAAAAAATGCTCTACAGCCTTCACCCCTAACTTGTGTGGAATACTCGTATACAAAGACGTGACATCCAATGTTATCAATAAAAAATCACTTTCCCATGTGACATCAAAAATCCTCCTCAAAATATCTGTACTGTCCTTTAAATAAGATGTTAAGTTAATTTCTAGAGGCTGTAAGAAGGAATCAATGTATTGTGATACAAACTCCAATAAACTTCCTTTGATTGATACTATAGGCCTGCCAAGTGGTTTTAAGGCATCCTTATGAATCGTAGGTATCAAATAAAATACCGGAAGTGTAGGAAAATCCACCCTTAAAAATCTATACTCATGATCATTAATCAATGCTCTCTCTTTCCATTGTCGAGTGAAGATCAATTAGTCGCTAGACTTGAAGTGGAAGGAATACGATTGGATGAAGAAGGAGCATCGGGTCTTAAACATAAATCTAGAACGGTTCCAACCCCAAGCGGAGATTTGATTGATCAGTTTTCGGACATAACGATTAAAGGACTAAAAACTCTGAGACACTAATTCATAACTCAAACTTTAAAGAACAGAAGTGGGTATTTTAAGACCTTGAACAAATTAGCAAACAATTCACGAATTGTGATTAGAGGCTCGGATAAAGGAGGAAACATTGTAATATGGTCCATGGAAGAATACATGAAAGAAGCTTACAAACAGCTAAATGATACAACTTGTTATAGAAGAATTGACATGACATATGTGGAGGATGTAAAGGTCAAATTTGATCAGAAACTTCAGCAATGGAAAGAGAGAGCATTAATTAATGATCACGAGTATAGATTTTTAAGGGTTGATTTTTCTACACTTCCGGTATTTTATTTGATACCTAAGATTCATAAGGATGCCTTAAAACCACCTGGCTGGCCTATAGTATCAATCAAAGGAAGTTTATTTGAGTTTGTATCACAATACATTGATTCCTTCTTACAGCCGCTAGTAATGAACTTAACATCTTATTTAAAGGACAGTACAGATTTTTTTAGGAGGATTTTTGATGTCTCATGGGAAAGTGATTTTTTATTGATAACATTGGATGTCACGTCTTTGTATACGAGTATTCCACACAAGTTAGGGGTGAAGGCTGTAGAGCATTTTTTACGTGCGAGACCAATCAGGTTTTACCAACATAGTAGAATGTTAATCAAAATGATAGAATAGTGCTTAGAGCATAATATGTTTTTTTTCAATCAGGAGATTTTTGAACAGCAACGCGGTACCGCAATGGGAACCTGCTTCGCACCAAGTTACGCTAACTTGTACATGGGGTGGTGGGAAGAACTAGTATTAAACAGCCCCCCGTTGGATAAATGGAGTGACAATAGAACCATGTGGGTGAGATACATAGACGATATTTTCATAATTTGGAAGGGAGACTTAGATACTGCTTCTAAGTTTATTGAAGAGATTAATGTGAACGATTGTAATCTGAGATTCCCAGGGAAGATTGATCGTCGAGACATTGAATTTCTTGACGTGAGAGTCATGATTATTAACAACAAAATAGAAACAACTGTATTTAGAAAACCAACGGCAGGCAATAGCATCTTGCATGCCACGAGCTATCATCCCCAACCACTGATTAGTAACATTCCGTTTGGGGAGTTGATAAGGGCCAAAAGAATTTGTAGTACGGAACAAAGTTTTGCAAAGGTCCAGGAAGAAATGATAGACAGATTAAAATCCAGAGGACATTCCAAGGCCACATTAGACAGAGCCAGAATAAAAGCAGAATCACGTACTAGAGATGCACTTCTATTTTCTAAACAAGGAAGAGATGACAATAAAAGTAGGTTAAAAATGAGCAAAGTTCCAGGCATTACCAGATTTATTACAACATATAATACAGCACATTTTGAGGTGAGAAAACTGTTAAAGAAACAGTGGCACATGCTAAGAAGTGACCCATTGATAGGAGAGCAAATATCTAGTAAACCTCTTATTACAAATAGGAAAGGGACCTCTATGAAGGATATCCTGGTTAAAAGTGACGTAAGACAGGAAGTGACGAATAAGAACTGGATTCACACACCAGATGGTTTTTACAGATGTTTCAAATGCAAAGCTTGCAGGAATCGAGAAAATATAAAACATGTTGAAAAAGATGAGAAGATTGTTCACCGCATCAAAGGCAGATACAGTTGCAAAAGTGATTTTGTAGTCTATATCCTAAAATGCAGTTGTCCCAAATTGTACATGGGCAGTACGAAATTGCAAGTACATAGAAGAATTTTACAACATTTGAGGGCAATACAGAACAAAGATGATTCGTACCCAGTAGCTAGACACATACATGAAGTACATGGAGGCAAAATAGAGGACATTACATATAGTGTTATGGATGGTATCAAGAAAGACATACGAGGAGACAGAGAAAAAAAGTTGAGAAAATTGGAATCCAAATACATATTGACATTTGATACTAAAGAACCGAAGGGGTTAAACAGTAGCGAAGAGATGTATATTCACTTGTATTGATCCATTTGGGTGTTAAGGTGAAATGTTATTTACCAGTAAAAATCAAGATACGATGGTCAGGTTGAGAATGTAAACGCACAATAGGGATAAGTAAACAATCAACTAATCAGTTTAACTAAATCCAAATAATTGAAGGACAAAACATTTATAAATTTGGAGATGAATTTTGATTATTGAATTGTATGGCACATACGTTGAAAATAAGCAGTGAGCATTGAGGATAGGATGAGTATTAGTCAACCTGTTCATATTGTTGGGTCAATAATGTTTAAAGATTCAAAAGGATTTAAAATTTTAATTCAATGTTTATTTTCTTTGCCAAGATCGGGTAATTAATTATGCCTTTCTTGGTTTTGGATGACCACACTTGTGGTGTGTATTTCATGCTGGTAACAAGCGAGGTTTGTTTAAAGTGTATGTTGGTTGGTCGGCAACGCCACCATGTGAGTATTTAAACTGAGCCAATATGGCGTTTGACAAATTAAAGAAGGCGGCAATGCCGAAACGCTTTCCTATAGACGATTAAACTAATGAACTGTGTTCGTGGAGTGCTGTCTTTCTTCCTGAGTGCGGGAGAAATATGCTGACATAATACGCGATGGCGCGCGTATCGAGATAAGCACCTTTGGCGGTCTGGTGCCGATAAGGAAACGCCGATTTCAAGTGTTTATATATATATATATATATATATATATATATATATATATACATATGACCACTTCCAAATCCTGCCTTTCTTCTTGAGCTCACCAAACAAAATGGATGCACAGCTACGGGCGCATGACCCGTTAATATATTAGAACATGTAGAAAATAGAACGCCGGCATTCCAGACGACTGCAATAGTTCTTTAATAGCTATTTATTAGCAAAGTCTCAGCTTACATCGACGGCTACGTGTTTCAATCAGTACGGGCTTCTTCCTAGCCCAATTCTTTAATAAAGGCCCCATCCCCGCCTAGAAAATATATAATGTGGTTTACTAAACATAAAATAAATCTAAATACCAAAGAAATACTATACCAATCCATTATAATTTACAAAAATAACAAAATCAAACTATAAACAAATGGATGTTCATTTTGTTGCTGTACCTAATTTTATATTGCACCATTTTCTAATCAAATTAACCTGTTAATGCTATGTGTCATCGTATTGTTGCAATATAGGTATTACCCTTGTATTAAAGCAAATTAATTTCCCCTGTTAATATAAAAAAAGTGAAATGCCAAGTGGCCACATTATTATCCCATCCTATAGTATAATCCTCAATAATGATAATATAAAATGATACATCCATTTATTATATATTATAAGTCTAACAATCAATGTTGTAATGCCATTTCATCATTTAAACAAAATCATTTCTTTTGAACAAGAATAACCTTTTTTAGGTAGTCAACAGGGTTTTTACAAAAGTGGCAGATGTAAGGCTTGCAAAAATAGTGTGAATTGCAAAACGGGGAGTACAATTTTTCCAATGAAAAAATTAATTTTGGAACATTGGCGAGCATTTAGAAAGAATGATGTGAACTATCCGGTGGCACGCCACTTTGGCCAGGTATATGGTGGGCAAATTGACAAAATTTTGTTTTTTGGAATCGATAGGGTGCTGCTGACCCCGACAGGGGAGGATCGGGAACGGATCCTCAGAAAAATAGAATCAGAGTATATAATTCGATTAAATAGTAGACATCCATGGGGATTGAACCAGGATGAGGAACTTTGTGTTCATACTGGATAAATTGGATAATTTGCCAATATTGTCACAGTAACTTTATTCCATTCAATATTGGGGTTTCTGGAATCAAGCTATTATAGTTGGCTTGCATCAAAGTACTTAGGTCGTACCCCCGAGAATATTCATAAAGCTATAACATTAGTTTAAAAGAAATGATTTTGTTTAAATGATGAAATGGCATTACAACATTGATTGTTAGAAGTGATAATATATGATGAATGGATGTATCAATTTTTATTATCATTATTATGGATTATATCATAGGATGGGATAATAATGTAGCCACTTTGCATTTCACTTTTTTGATATTAACAAGGGAAATTATTTTGTTTTAATACATGGGTAATACCTATATTGCAACAATAGGATGGCACATAGCATTAACAGGTTAATTTGATTAGGAAATGGAGCAATATAAAATTAGGTACAGCAACAAAATGAACATCCATTTGTTTATAGTTTGATTTTGTCATTTTTGTAAATTATAATGGATTGCTATAGTATTTCTTTGGTATTTAGATTTCTTTTATGTTTAGTGAACCAAATTGTATATTTTCTAGGGGGGATGGGGCCTCTGTAAAAGAACTGGGCTAGGAAGAAGACCATGATGGTTGAAACGCGTAGCCGTCGATGTAAGCTGAGACTTTGCTATTAAATAGCTATTAAAGAACTATTGCAGTCGTCTGGAGTGCCGGCGTTCTCTTTTCTACAGGTTATTTTATATACATATATATATATTTTTTTTTCAAACAATTATAAACAATTGTAAATACGTTGCACTCCAATCCCTTTTATTGTAATTATGTAAAACACCAAAACCACCACTGACGTGTTTCAACCAACAGGTCTTGCTCACAGTTCGTGAGTGCATTTTCTATGTCTCACATTTATACTTTCTTTAACACAACCATAATAGCGCGCTATGGGATATGTAGTGAAAAATAAAAATAACTAATTAAATCAAATCATGTGGTTTGCAAAATCCATATGAAAGCAGTATACATGATTTTTTGGTACAACAGTCTGGTATATGATGTATTTTAAACTAAAATAAACAAAACTTATTTAGAGAACTACTCATTAAATCGAGATTTTTCATTTTCACCTAAAATGCAGCACCTATAGAACCAATCTTTCAAGCATATTATTGTACTAATTAAATCTACAGCCATACTTATTCATTTTAAGTTGACTTTAATGCAGTAATGCACTACTTGGGTCTCTTTCTAACTTCTTCTGTGTTACTCCTATTTAAGGGGTCACATACTATCATTGCTCACAATGTCAATATTATTACCAATATTAAAAATGTGAGCTTACTGCCTCATTTTATTCATATATATATATATATATCCATATTTTTTATATATATTATTTGTTCTCTATTTTTTCAACATATGCTTTATTTCTAATCCATCTCATATCTCAGCACAGTGTTCTTAGAAACTCAAACAAATGTCTGAATCACTTGTTAAATTACATTGAGAAGTTCTACGCCACTTTTATGCATGACTGTATAATTCTTCATCTCCATTCAATCCCTTCAGAATCTTAGTTCTTAATTTTAAGAAAGTATAAATGTGAGACATAGAAAATGCACTCATGAACTGTGAGCAAGACTGTGAGCAAGACCTGTTGGTTGAAGCGCGTCGGTGGTGGTTTTGGTGTTGTACATAATTACAATAAAACGGATTACTCTCCTGGAGTACAATGTATTTGCAATTGTTTACAAAAAAATTTTGTTTGAAAATTAACAAGGGAAGGTCCGTCCCTAACGTATGCACCAGCCTTTAGAAGCACGCCGCAGTTAGGACCGCTTTGTTGGATGATATATATATATATATATATATATATATATATATATATATATATATATATATATATATCCAAACAAAGATTACTCATACGCTGCACTCCAGGAAAGTTTATACAGTTTTACAGCTTTATTTCAGAAATAGCTCATCACCTATACCACCACTGTGAGCAAGACTTGACAGTCGAAACGCATCGGTGGTGGTATGGGTGATGAACTATCTCTGAAATAAAACTGTATAAACTTTCCTGGAGTGCAACGTCAAGTAATCTTTGTTTGGACATCAAATGACGGAAGGTCCATCCCTAATACTAGCACCAGCTTCTAAAAGCGCACTGCAACCGGTCATCTTTGCCGCTTTGTGTGAAATAGATATATATATGATATCTCTGTAGGCAATCTCTCTATTTCCCACTTTCTATTGTCTCTCAACTTAACTTAAACCTGTCCTCGATGATTAACATAGAGCTTCCCTCTGAGACACAAGGCTTCTGTCCAGACAGCTTCCATGCTGTGCACAACCCCCATTCTCTTCTTCTCCTGAAGACATGCAACTTCATGAGCTTCAAAGTAGCACGTTGCGCAGGGCCAGCGCATAAATGTAAGGGAGTCCAGCTCTGCATCCTTTCACCTCCGCTCTACGACAGAGCCATCCTAGCACTATTCATTTAAATGTGTTGGTGTTGTGGCCCCTGCGTTTAGTTTCCATTTTAGCTTTACTTTTTATTTTTACATTTTTCTCTATTGGTGGGTTTTACATGTTTTTCTTTAACACAAGAATGTGACACACACGCATTTATTCTCGGTTGATGTAATGTGCATAATGTATTTTATATTAAACTGTGTATGGTTCGGATTTATGTATTTTGTGATGTTTTGACTTGTATGGAATGTGGATTGTGCTGAGCACTGTCTTGGTTCTAGAATGTGTGGGCAACCTTCAGTTGCCCGGACACTTCGGTGTCAGGCTGATGATTGGTGTGGTCTTGGGTCCTTTCATTAAAGAAGCTTACTCTTTCATTCCATCTAATTTGGATTACTTTTGCTGGCTTCCTGGAGCAACCTTACTGTGCTTTCACACTACAGTAGGCATTTCCACCCTTCAATCTGCACAATTAGTTCCAGGGTCACACCATCAGAATATGATGCCCTCATTATATTTTTGATGCTTGTAGGAGATGACTCTTTCTCCCCAGACAAACTAAAGAGGCTACTCTGCACCTCTGGCACATTACAATGAATATAGGGGCAGATTTATGGAACATGGTGCTGCACTGAGTGCACCGTCACTTTGCCTGGGCCCCTTAACACCCCGCTACCTCCACCATGTGTGCACCATATTGAAAATACGGCGCACCATGGCGCTACTCCTGCAGAGTACTTAGGGCCCCAATCTAAAGAATGGAAGATTAAAGTGCTGTAAAAATTGGCGCAAGGAAATCTCATACATTTCCTTACGACATTTTTCCGGCTCCCCTAATGAGGGAATTCCCCCTTTCAGGAGCGTCGGAGGCAATACATTTCTGGGGGGAACAGAGACAGCCTTGGGGACTGACCCTATACAAATCGCCAATTATTTGTGAAATGCAGGCTCCGATAAATGTACACAATTATATAGTTTGGATGTGAAACAGGGAGAAAAGAAAGCATGTTGTCAGTTTGAAAGTATGTTTTATTGTTATTTACATTCACAAAGTATTTAGACCAAGTGTGAAAAAACATGTTGATTAACCTTGCATCTTCATGCACCAAGCAAATAAAAGTAGGAGGGAGAAAAGGAAGAACATACCTTTTATGCCCCGCACCGATCATGCCTCTCAACTCAAGCAAATTGAAACCGCACTAGAGATATCAAAAGTGATCAGGTCAAATAATTGTAAACTGTGTTCTGAAACCGTAGTTCTAATAACACTTGTGCTTCTCTGTGCGATCTTGGGTAGGTCAACTCCACATTAGTCAAAACTGGGAGTATTCACACTGAACAAGCTCTTGGTGTTACAGACTATTTAATACATGAGATTCTGTGATCCCTGTATAAACAGCAGTCATTAATTTATATTGATCGGCTACTTCTGATGCATCAAGTCACCGATTATAAAGAAAAGACGTCAGAACTCGACTATTATAAGGTTATTACAGTCCAGTTTTAACTTGCCTCCTGCCAGAGCCGGCAGCCAAAGTGAAAGGCAGGTCAGGACATAGAACATAATTAAAGCAGCTGTTTAAAGCAAAAAATGGAACGTTGCTTTTCTTTCTTCTGCTCTATTTTAATAGCTTAAAATTACGGAACATACACACTAAGGCATTGATTCTCAACCTTTTGACTCCTGAGGACCTCCACTGAATCACTACTGGGAGCCGGGGACCCCCCAAGCAATTTGTATAATTTAAATTTCAAACATTAAAACAGTAATTCGTAAAAAATACACAAGCAAGTTCACACCAAACAAATACTCGAATTACTAAAAGATCTAATTATTTTATAATGAAAAAATATCCAAGAATCGAAACATTTTAATGGGAAGGTTGGCGCTGAATTTCAGGTGACTACCTTTTCCATGTTTGATCTTATTTAGGAAAGCTAAATCCTCAGGTCAGATTCTACATTTCCCAAGCGATTTCTGTTTTTATTTTTTAGGTATGTAAGATCTGAAAAGGCTTTTTCACGTTAATATGTGGTGGGGAAAGGAAGTTAACCACAAGGGCCACGCATCTCTCCATAGCCTCTCTGTCAAGTATAAGTAATTTGCTTAATAGCACCTCTCATACTAGTGTAAGGTGCTGGAGCACCTAAAATACTGTTCTTTGCATAATACACATTCTTTGCAGCAGGCATATTAACCATCTGCGCTACCTCAGATGAGTCAAAACTGCCACAAGACAAAAAACCCTATCTCTCTCCCACAGGTACATTAATCACCAGAGTTATCTTGATGCTTTTATTTTTGCCGAAAGCCTCTGGTGACTGCTAAGAAACGGGGGTGGAGAGGCGGGGGGATGAAAAATAAAAAAATAACACTTAATCTATGTATGGCTGCCATCTCTTCTCCGTCCTCTTCTCTTCCTGAGTCACAGCAGCATGGAAGCATACAGGCTTCCAGACTCCCCTAAGCCAATCAAAATGCTGCTGTGATTGCTCTGAGCAGACTGGTTCAGCACTCAGACAGGGGATGGGAGCCTGTTTATGTTCTCCACCTGGCTGTGCAATATATCCGGGTGGGGAAATACTAAGTGCACATGTCTGTTTGGCCAACCCAAGCGGCCGGCTAAATCATCATGCGCACTTATGGTGCACATTCCACTCCTCTTCCATGTGACACAGCCCAGCCTATCCCGCCCTAACTTTGCTCTGCACTGAAAAATAAAATGATAATAACATTGTGTTATTATCATTTAATTTTTCCTTTTATGCACTGCTCAGAGCAGTAGGGGAACTCCTCCCCCTTAGCGGAGGAGCAGCTGCTGCTGGATGTACAAGGAACTTTGCAGTGCTTTTAAAACTGCTGCACAAAGGAAGTAATAAATATAAAAACACATGTGTTTCGAGATGCCCCAGCTGGAGAAGTGCCTTTCTACTGGCCCAGGTCTGCAGATTCCCTCGGAATGTGTCACGGACCCTTGGGGGGCCTCAGACCAAAGGTTGGGAACTGCTGCACAAGTGTTTTAAGTGGCTTGTGGGTAAGTTGATGGTGTGGTATTATATGGGCTATTGTATCCCTTGGCGTAGATTATAAGGATATTGCAAGTCATCTTGGAGTTTCATACTTTAAAAACAAGCATTGACAAAGCCAATAGATCTCACCTATGCAGAGCTTTTGCCTTTGCTAGCGTGTTTTAGCCATGTTATAAACTAGCATGTCTGCTGTTCAGAGTGGCTATAAGGTAATGGCATAAAGGAGAATGACATGTCATAAAGTGTTGTCTATTGGTGTGGCATAGAGTGTCGAGGAGTGAGTAGAGTGTCGTAGAGTGGAGTAGTGTCAGAGTGGAGTAGAGTGGAGAGGAATAAAGAAGAGTTCAGTGGCAGAGAGTGGAGCAAAGTAATGTGGAGTGCCATTTAGAGAGTTGACTAGGTTGTCATTGAGCATAGTACATTGTGGTATAGTGCAGTGGCATGGAGTGTTATAGAGTGGAGTGGAGTAGAGTATCATAGATTGAAGTGGAATACAATGTCATGGAGTGACATAGAGTAGAGTAGCATGTCATAGAATCGAGTGGAGTAAAGTGGCATGGAGTGGTGCAGAGGAAATTGCGTATAGAGTCACAGAGTGGAGTAAAGTGTTGAATAGTGGCACAGAGTTGCTTAAAGTTTAATGCAGTAGAGTGTCGGAAAGAGTATTATGGAGTGTAATGTCGTAGAGTGAAGTGTTGTAGAGTTATCTACAGTGAAGTGGTGCAGAGTACAGTGGTGCAGAGTAGATTGGCATAGAATGCATTGGTTTTTAGCAAAGTGGTGTAGAGTGCATTGGTGTAGAGTGCACTGGTTTAGAGTAGAGTGTACTACTCTAGTGGTGAAGAGTAGAGTCACAGAATAGAGTGGTACAGCATAGATTACAGTTGCACAAAGTGTAGTGGTGCAGAGTGCTGTGTTGTAGGGTGATGTGGTGCATGGTACAGTGGAGTGCTGCAGGATAGAGTGACGTAGAGTGCAGTGATGCAGCATAGAGGGGTGTAGAGTGTAGTGGCATAGAGTGTATTGGTGTAGAGTGCAGTATAGTGGCACAGAGATGAGCGCTGGCAAGTAGAGTGCAGTGGTGCGGAGTACAGTGGTGTAGAGTTCAGTGGCAAAGTGTGCACTGTTGCAGAGTAGAGTGTCATAAAGGGCAGTGGTGTAGAGTAGAGTGGCACAGAGTGCATTGGCGAAGAGTGCAGTCGCATAGAGTGGCATAGAGTACAGTGGTGCAGAGTAGAATAGAGTGATGTAATGTGCAGTGTTGCAGTGCAAAGGGGGTCATAGAGTGCAGTGGTGTAGAGTGATGTAGAGAGCAGTGGTGTTGAGTGCAGCGATGCAGAGTAGAATAGAGTGGCATAGAGTAGAGTGCTGCAGTAAAGTACTGTGGTGTATAGTAGAGTGGTGTAGAGTGTATTGACGTAGAGAATAGTGGTGCAGTGTAGAGTGGTGCGGCCTAGACTGGAGTGGGGTAGAGCGCATTGGCATAGAATAGAGTGGTACAGCGTAGAGTAGAGAGGTGCAGAATTGAGTGGTACAGAGTAAATTGCAGTGGCATGGAGTGATCCAGAGTAGAGTGGAGTGACATAAAGTGGAGTATGCATAATGTGGTAGCACACTGCATTACAGGCAACACATCTTCAACTGAAATGACAATTACATTTGCAAAGACATATAGTTTTACTGATAAAAACATACAGCACACAAATGTTAATGTGTGGAAATGTCATTACCTAGTGTATTGATTTGTTTCGATCATCTTAAAATATTTGATTCTACTACACTTATATTCTTAAGTATCTGCAAATTGCATTCACAAACATTTGAAGTTTGTTGTGTGGTAGATAAAAATAGCATCCTAAAGCCTTCCTTCACCACACCCCCAGTAGCTAGCATGATTGTCATATAAGTTCTCTCACTATGAACTCAGAGAAAGAAAGATAAATGCCAAGCTCCATGGGAAGACAGAGCCAGTAATTTGACCTTGGTCTTTGAATGCACAGCAAGTGGACAATATAAGAACAATATTTAAAGGCCTGTTTACAGACATCAAACACCCGTGGATGGATACAGTATACAAGAGATGCTCTACTGTAGGGGCAAACTCAAGCGGACAGCCTAAATCAAATACAGCTACCAAACAGAAACCAAGCAAACGTAAGTTGCAAAGACAAAGGTAAGCAATGGGTGGAATACATTACCAGTGAAGCTTTCCAAATGTCCTCTAAATGACTTTAGCAAACCAGACAGCTTTGATCTAATAAACGTAGCCTTCAGCCTAGTTTCGATATATTTTTTATGGAACTCCTCTGTGACTGCAACAGTCAAACTGTATCTTGCTATTTAGGGCCTTTTACACACGCTCTTATGGGCCAGGACTGCTGTATTGTCCTGTAACATTATGAAATATATGCAGATTTATGCAAATGCATTGATACTAACATTGTATTTCTGATGTCTGGGTTGGCTATCGCCGGGGCCACTGGAATTATGTGATTGTGCGCTGCAGTGTTTTTCGCATAGTTATGGATTTGCAGTATTTGACACAAAATCTAACATCTGCTGCATAATTTGCAGATTTAAACAAAAACGGTTCAAAAGTTACTAAAAGCGCATCAACACATGTTGGTGTACAGTGCAGGGCTCCTTTGCAAATGTTGACTGCTAACCTTTCTTTTGCTTGTTGCTATATTTAGGTGTTAAGCTGGTACTAATGAGGTACAACCTAAGCCCAGAGAGTGTTAACAAGTGTAACAATGAAAAAATAATGAAATACTATCCCAAAATGTGTCGTATTATGTCGCATAATTTTCCTCTTCTGTCTGCATAACTTAGTCAACCCTGCCACATAATTTGGCCCTCCCCTGCTGCATAATTCTAGTGGCCCTATTACCAATGTAGCCTCATGTAACTATTACTCTTTATTTGCCATTTTTTCTGTCGCTACTCATAAAAATGGAAAATTAATTTAAAAAAATTATAATACAAGTCAAATGAGAATGTTAAATACAGAAAAAAGAATATACTTCAATATGCTTAAGTATGTGACAATAGCAACAACATAACTAATAACGCTAGGCAAACTCTCTAAAATGAAAAGTGGTTTCTCCATGTTAGCCATGCTGTAATCCAACCCTTTATTACTTAGAAAAAAAACATTTGGCCTGATTCACAAAGGTAAACAGACGTTTGGTCTAAATTTAGACCAAACGTCTAATTTCTACGATTTTTGGGAATTCTCAAAGGGCATTTACAAGTATTATCTTTACGTCTGCATTTGGGGTGGATCTCTGTTATGTGTAAATGTTAGAAAGGTATACCCTTCTAGTAGCTAAATTGTATAGTGTGAAAAGATAAAATCTCGCCTTCCCTGTTTCAGTAAATGGTGTGATCCTAGGCAACTACAAATACTCAGGACGCAAGTCCTAAATAAAAGAAGAGGGGGGGACTAACCAAGTTAGGCAGTATGCAAGTGACATCACAACACATGACACATGGTGTGTGACTTTGCACTTGGCATCACAACCCATGGCCTCAAAGAAGGTGGCATCAGATCTTAACACCTCAAGACATATGTTTAGCAGGTCTATCATGAGTATATTTGAGCGCTTTACTATATTTAACAAGTGAGCTTTTGCCATGGGGTTGTGCCAAAAAAGTTAGGCAACCTTGACACAAAATCTGGGCCTCAATTTATAAATTTATTTTTTAGAGGCTCTGCCACCAAAAAATTTGCATAAGGGAGAAACGAGGCAGTAAATCAGTTCTGCTTCATTTGTGCAAAGTCTGAAGTTTAAAATATCTTGTGGGGGCTAAGGCATCTGCTGAAGAGATCTTTGTGTGCCCAGTATACTTCAGGGAATAATAATAATGTGTATGATGTAAAGTGCTTGGACACCCTGCATTGGATTAAGTAGCGCTATAAAAGAAACAAAACAAAATAGTGGCATTAAAATTGTTATTTGTGTAAATACTGGAGCAGACCAACACATCTGACTTTCTTACAGTGCACACCTATCTCTTATATGCAAGAACTGAACAAAGTGAAAACCATGTCTCTCTTCGATACCTGTGAAGTAATAGCAAGCTGTGTGATGTTGTTCCCTAAATAGCAACTAGGTGTGAGGCTCCAAATAGTTTCCAGTTAGAATAATCAAACAAAAGGAGGCCTGATGGCCCCTTCATTTCAACTTTTGTCCTGGGACAACAGAAATTTACAATCAGAAAGCCCTCTTTCATGCTGCCCAAAAGGAATTAAAGCACTTCTGAAAGCGTGTGCAGGCGCTTCTAAAAATGTCAAAATACATCAGGATGAAATGTCCCTGCAAGATATAAGTGAGAGGGGTAATTCTTTTGTCCCTTTGTCCCCCCTACCCTCGTCTCCAGTGTCCCCCACACTCCAAAATCTAGGTGGGATACATTCCCCGCGTGCCCCACACTTCTTACGCCCATGCCACCTTTGCATACATTATGCCTGGATCAGGCATAATGTAGCGCAAAGGGTTACAGAGTGGCGCAATGCGTGCATTGCGCCACTCTGTAAATACAGCGCAGGATTTCAGCTTTGTTGGGCCACATTAACGTAAAAAATAATGACGTTAATGTGGCGCACGGTGGCGCTAGGGTATTATAAATATGCCCCATATTGTGTTATTGTATAAACGGGATCCATTCTGAACTCAGCGACAGGAGCACTTCATGCTGAGGTTATCATGAAACCGCTGTGAGCTGTGACTGAAATGCAACCCCATTGACTCTGACCTTCATCCTGGGAACTCTTCCCGCTTAGCAGAGTTTGCCGCCCAGTAGGTGGGGGGCAAACCCCACTCCCCCGGTGGAGTTCGTGGAGTTTCATCGGAAAGTGCGGAGTTCAGCAAAAACTCTGTCAACAGCCTACGGAACGGAGTATACTAGTGCCGCCGCCCACCATGGGAGAATTATCTTTGTCTACTTTTTATGGCTGAAGATGGTTTAATTACCGCATCACTCACTTATTTACCATTAAATGGGAAGGATATAAATTGTAAATGCCGAAATAAGAGAGCTGCTCGCGAAGCTTGTCGGAGTGAAAGAAACTAAGGTCAGCCCCTGACTGACTACACGTATCTCATGCGGGTGGCTGATTGAAATGTGTTTACATAGGCACTGAGCTTCTCCCTGAATCTAGGTTTTCCGGAGGAGTTGCCCTCCTGTCGATGGGGATGCCGGTAAGCACCTGCTGGTTTCTGTTGCAAAAGCCGCCATCGATCGATTGTTGCTGATTGTCAGGAGTAATGCTCGACCTGCACATAAGTGACATCCAGTGTCTTTATGGAAGTCTTCATAATAACTCAACTTCAAACAACCGTTGCTGCACCTTGATGTATAATATGCACCCTAAATTTACCACTTATAAACTTGACTCTCTTTTTTCCATTAGCTGGCCCTGTTCTTTGCTTTTAACTGATGTGCTGTTTTTTCTCCTAACCCAGCTCTCTGGCTTGAGACAACATGTCTTGCCTTTAGAATACTCTTCCCGGAGAAGCTGTTGCTATCAATTTGCCCTGAAGTCCGTACCGGTAGCATGTTTTGCACTTTATAAAATGCCTACTCAAGAACTCACAAATACTTCTGATGACCTTTCAAAAAAGATTCCTTTATTACTTCAGTTATTTGCTAAATTATGAAGTTGTGAAACCGAAGAAACGACACAGCATCACTTTTTCAAATGCACTTGTACAAGTGATTGTATCTTGGAAATCGGAAGAGTGCCTATTTAAGTCATAATATAGTACAACTTTTCCACAGCCTTCTCTTCTCTTATAGGATAACATTGCATGCATATGACAAATGTCTATGATTTGTAATGTATACTTCATTCATTACATTTGGGGCATTCATTGCTTCCATTTACCTAAGTTTTTTTTCTTTTATTTAAATTACAAGCTTTCTTACTTCAGTATTCTGCCAAAGCAAATGCAAATGTTTGGCACTTCTGGGCCTTGCTAATACAAACCAAAGAGATGGCAACAGAGCCTAAGCCCCACTATAACAAAAAAACTAGTTTTTTTTTCAGGAAAGTAAGATAAACATTAAAAGAAATAAGTAAGACCGAACTTCTGTGATAAATTGAGGTCTTCTGCAATCTCATGTTTCGCCGATGCCTATTTTGTAGCTCATCCATTCCAGACAGGTGTTTGTGGTCCTGAATCTGAAATGGGATACATAGTGCCAGAATGCACTTAAAAATCCTAGCGTGGACAAGCTGCTCAAGCATGAAATCAGAAAATTTAAGAGTTGTTGGCCTTTCCAAATACAAATCTTTTTATAGGTAAAATGAAATACTCTGTTGGTGCCATTATCGGAAGCCTTAATGAGCGATAACAATTGATGCAGTTCATTTTTCAAGACGTTGACATATCTCCCTTTTAGTACGAGGGCTGAATTGGGTAGTTTACATTCATTCATTCTGTTTTTACTGCTAAGGTGGGACACGGTTGTAGGAAAGTACCATCTTGCCTGGCATGTTACACCCATTTTTACTGTTTGTATGTTTGTTTTTGCCTATGTGTCACTGGGATCCTGCTAGCCAGGACCCCAGTGCTCATAAGTGTGCCCTGTATGTGTTCCCTGTGTGGTGCCTAACTGTATCACTGAGGCTCTGCTAACCAGAACCTCAGTGTTTATGCTCTCTCTGCTTTTAAAATTGTCACTGCAGGCTAGTGACTAATTTTACCAATTCTCATTGGCACACTGGAACACCCTTATAATTCCCTTGTATATGGTACCTAGGTACCCACGGTATTGGGGTTCCAGGAGATCCCTATGGGCTGCAGCATTTATTTTGCCACCCATAGGGAGCTCAGACAATTCTTAAACAGGACTGCCACTGCAGCCTGAGTGAAATAACGTCCACGTTATTTCACAGCCATTTTACACTGCACTTAAGTAACTTATAAGTCACCTATATGTCTAACCCTCACTTGGTGAAGGTTAGGTGCAAAGTTACTTAGTGTGTGGGCACCCTGGCACTAGCCAAGGTGCCCCCACATTGTTCAGGGCAAATTTCCGGGACTTTGTGAGTGCGGGGACACCATTACATGCGTGCAGTACATATAGGTCAATACCTGTATGTAGTGTCACAATGATAACTCCGAACATGGCTATGTAACATGTCTAGGATCATGGAATTGTCACCCCAATACCATTCTGGTATTGGGAGGACAATTCCATGCATCCCCGGGTCTCCAGCATAGAGCCCGGGTACTGGCAATCTAACTTTCCAGGGTCTCCTCTGCAGCTACCGCTGCTGCCAACCCCTCAGACTGGTTTCTGACCCCCTGGAGCCTGGGCAGCCTGGTCCCAGGAAGGCAGAAGAAAGGATTTCCTCTGAGAGAGGGTGTTACACCCTCTCCCTTTGGAAATAGGTGTGAAGGGCCTGGGAGGAGTAGCTTCTCCAGGCCTCTGGAAATGCTTTGAAGGGCACAGATGGTGCCCTCCTTGCATAAACCAGTCTACACTGGTTCAGGGATCCCCCCAGCCTGCTCTGGGGCGAAACTGGACAAAGGAAAAGGGAGTGACCACTCCCCTGACCAACACCTCCCAGGGGAGGTGCCCAGAGCTCCCCCAGTGTGTCCCAGACCTCTGCCATCTTGGATGCAGAGGTATGGCGGCACAATGGACAGCTCTGAGTGGCCAGTGCCAGCAGGTGATGTCAGAGACCCCTCCTGATAGGTGCTTACCTTTCTCTGTAGGCAATCCTCTTCTGTGGGCTATTTAGGGTCTCTCCTATGGGCATCTCACCAGATAACGAATGCAAGAGCTCACCAGAGTTCCTTTGCACTTCCCTCTTTGACTTCTGCCAAGGATCGACTGCTGACTTCTCCAGGACGCCTGCATAACCGCAACAAAGTAGCAAGAAGACTACCAGCAACATTGTAGCGCCTCATCCTGCTGGCTTTCTTGACTGTTTCATGGTGGTGCATGCTCTGAGGGCTGTCTGACTTTACCCTGCACTGGAAGCCAAGAAGAAATCTCCTGTGGGTCGACGGAATCTTCCCCCTGCTAACGCAGGCACCAAACTTCTGCATCACCGGTCCTCTGGGTTCCGTCTCATCCTGACGAGCGTGGTCCCTAGAACACAGGAGCTGGGTACAAGTGTCTTTGACAGTCCAGTGGCCCTTCTGTCCAAATTTGGTGGAGTTAAGTCCTTGCCTCCCCACGCCAGACAGTAATCCTGTGTACTACGTGAACTGCAGCTGCTCGGGCTTCTGTGCACTTTTGCAAGACTTCCTTTGTGCAAAGCCTAGCCCAGGTCCCCAGCACTTGGTCTTGCACTGCCCAACTCGCTGAGTTGGACTCCGACATCGTGGGACCCTCTTTTGTGACTCTGAGTTGACCTCCGTCCTCAGATCTTCTAAGTGCCTGTTCTGGTGCTTCTGTGGGTGCTGCCTGCTTATGCATTTGCTCTCTGTGTTTCTGAGTGCCCCCTCTGTCTCCTCCTCCAAGGGGCGACCTCCTGTTCCCTCCTGGGCCCTAGCAGCACCCAAAATCCTCAACCGTGACTCTTGCAACTAGCAAGGCTTGTTTGTGGTCTTTCTGCGTGGAAATAACTCTGCGTCCTCCAGCACACCCTGGGACATCTTCTGACCAAAGGAGAAGTTCCTGGCACCTTCTGTTGTTGCAGAATCTTTGGCTTCTTCCACCCGGAGGCAGCCCTTTTGCACCTTCATCCGGGGTTTAGTGGGCTCCTGCCCCCCTGGACACTTGCGTGACTCTTGGACTTGGTCCCCTTCCTTTACAGGGCCTCAGGTCCAGGAATCCGTCTTCAGTGTTTTGTAGTCAGTTGTTGTCCTTGCAGAATCCCCTATCTCGACTTTACTGTCTTTCTGGGGTAGTAGGGTAACTTTACTCCCACTTTTTAGGGTCTTGGGGTGGGGTATCTTGGACACCCTTAGTGTTTTCTTACACTCCCAGCGACCCTCTACACACTACACGAGGCCTGGGGTCCATTTGTGGTTCGCGTTCCACTTTTGAAGTATATGGTTTGTGTTGCCCCTAGCCCTATTTCTCCCTATTGCATTCTATTGTGATTCTACATTGTTTGCACTACTTTTCTAACTGCTACTTACCTGATTTTGGTTTGTGTATATATATTTTGTGTATATTACTTACCTCCTAAGGGAGTGTATCCTCTGAGTTACTTTTGGCCTGTTGTCACTAAGATAAAGTACCTTTATTTTTAGTAACTCTGAGTATTGTGTTTTTTTATGGTATAGTGCTATATGATATAAGTGGTATAGAAGGAGCTTTGAATGTCTCCTAGTTCAGCCTAAGCTGCTCTGCTATAGCTACCTCTATCAGCCTAAGCTGGTAGACCACCTCTATTCTACTAATAAGGGATAACTGGACCTGGCACAAGGTGTAAGTACCACAAGGTACCCACTATAAGCTGGGCCAGCCTCCTACAACGGTATAAAGCAATCTGATGAAATTGGTAAAAGGTGGCAGGCACACAATAGTCTTGTTAAGCTGAATGCCCTTTTTTCTCCCCTAGAGAGCCTAGGTAATTATATCTGTTAGAACGGGCATCCTTGGCGAGATCTCCCCTGTCTTTTTTGCCTCTGCTTCCCATGTTTTGACTGTGTGCTGGACTCTGTTTTTGCTTTTTTGGTACTCTGGGCGCTTTACCACTGCTGACCAGTGCTAAAGTGCAAGTGCTGCTGTGTAAAGTGTATGTGTAATTGGCTTTTCCATGATTGGCATATTTGATTTACTATTAAGTCCCTAGTAAAGTGCACCATAGGTGCATAGGGCCTGTAAATCAAGTGCCTGCAGTACTGGTTGTGCCACCCACATAGGTAGCCCTGTAAACCTGGGTCAGACCTGCCACTGCAGTGTCTGTGTGTGCAGTTTTAAACTTCCAATTCAACGTGGCAAGTGGACCCACTTGCCAGTCCTAAACCTTCCCTTTTTATACAGGTAAGGCACCCCTAAGGTAGGCCATAGGTAGCCCCATGGGCACGGTGCAGTGTATGTTAGAGGTGGGACATGTACTGATGTGTTTTTTACATGTCCCAACAGTGAAATACTTCCAAATTCGGTTCTCACTGCTGCAAAGCCCAGCTTTCATTGGTTAACATGGGGACTGCCTTTAAATATTGTTAAAGTGGAGTTTCCCTTTGAGAGCAGAATGAAACCTAGAGTTTGGTGTTTCTGAGCTCACAATTTAAAAATGCATCTGTCAGTAAAGTTGGATTTTAGTTTGTAGTTTGAAAATGCCACTTTTAGAAAGTAGGCATTTTGTTGCTTTAACCATTCTGTGACTCTGCCCGTTTGTGGCTTCCCTGTTTGGTTATTATTATAACACAAAGAGAGAGTATCGGGAGTAACCCAACCCCACACTAACTCCCGTTTAAGCTAGAGACCACAAACACACAAAGTTTGTGGGGTGGTCTCTTATGGCCTGTTCAATGTATGCTGGTTAAGCGATTGTCGTAGAGAATGTGGACGTATGGGTGTGACGGGTGGCTAGACCTATGAGGGAGCTCCCTTTACGGACTAGGTGGTCTCACACAGATTATAGTGTCATGCTTCATCATTTGACTACCTAACCCCACCCAGGTAAGATGATACTACCTGGGCGGACTGAACCTCATTGTTAAAAGAACTTCAGAGGGAGTGCTGAGATTTTATCTTGCTGGATAATACAAGGGATCCAGGTAAAAGTAGTGAAAGATAAAATTACCTTACAAATCACCTGTTTGGTTAGGAAATGTAATATTGGTGTTTGTAGGTAAGAGTAAAAACGGGGAAGGAGACTCCTTTGAGTATGATGACTCAAGGTGTCTAAAAGATGGGGACCAACATGTTTCTGCCCGCACTAAGAGCCAAATAGGTCTGGGGCATTCATCAGGGGCAAGGATCCCTAAAGGTGATGAGCATAGCTGAATGTCCATGAGAAATGTAAGTGATCAAAGGAAAATAGACTTACCTGGATATTTTAAAGGGGTATGGCCTAAAAAAGAAATTAGATAAAAGTCAAAGGTCGTGAAATATTTGTGCAACTTCACTCCAAAGCACAGCACACTAAGGGTGTCAGTATCACGCCATGGAAAATACACACATACATGCAAGAGTTTTAAGATCTTTGGCAAGGGAAGCCTATTTTGTTGGTCTTACCCTGTGTGAAAAAGGCTGTTAGCCTCTGGTCTGGGAACAGATGGAGGGGGGTTGCCCCTTGTAGTCACACTCTATGGGGGAGACACGGGTTACTATGTGGCTAAGAATGGTAAGGCTAAAAATAAAGCTAACAAATGCAAGCGGGGTGTTAACAAGCTCAATTTATAGAATACGGTATACCAAATCAGTACAGGTAGTTCTGTAGTGGTCATTTATGTGGGAAAAAGACTGCTGTGTAATATCACTATATCAATCTGCTGCAGGAGGGTTAGCCAGCGTACATTGAACAGGCCATAAGAGACTTGTTCTCCCCTACGCCACCTCACACACTTTGTGTGTTTGTGACTTCCTGTCTGGGTCAGACTGACAGTTGGGCTGTTTGTGAATCTCCTCTAAACAGTGACACAAAGGGAGCTGGGGTGTAGCCTGCATATCCTGATGAGCCATTTGAGCTGGAGTGGAGGGAGGAGTGGTCATTTGCACCTGAATGGGCTGTGCCTGCCCTCACAAAATGCAGCTCTAACCCCCTGGTTTGTGTCTGGGGCCTGGCCTGGGCATGGCAGGATCTTGTTAACAACAGAGACATTCCTTTGAAGTTTGCCTACTTCAAAGGCAGAAAGAGGTATAAGTAGTTGACCCAAAACCCCAGATTTTTAGATCACTTCTGGAATCAAGAGGAACCTCTGTCAAGGAGAAGAGCTGAAGAGCTGAGGAGAAGTGCTGCTCCTGCCTGTCTGTGAATGTGCTTTGTTGGGCTATCCTACAGTTGCTGCTTCTGTCTGTGAAAGAGGAAAAAGACTAGACTTTGTTGTTCATTCCTGCTTGAGAAGAATCTCCAAGAGCTTGAACTGAGCTTGCCTCCTGTTTTGAAGTCTCAGGGCCATCAAAGACCTCCTCTGCCATTACCTGGTCCCTCTGCTGAGACTCCCGCCCAGCCAAGTGGTGTCTTATCTAGTCTCCTTGCCTTTGAAGGTGAAGTTGGCAAAAAAGGACTGAAATTGACGCACAGAACACTGTGCGGGGAAATTTTCGACACACCATCTGCAATGCGGCTGATAAATAATGCGCCACCCCCTTTGCGGTTGAAATCGATACTCCACCTGCATCCCGGCTGGGAGATAGACACATCGTGGTGGAGAAACAACGCAACACCCGCTTGCAGCTGCTGATAATGAAGCAAATCCCACGCAGCGTGGCTTTCCAACACCGTGCGACCGGATTTCTCATGCATCATTGTTCCTGGGCATCAAAGTCATTGTGAACCTGCGCGGATTTGAGGTGCCCTGTCCGGAAATCGAAGCATTGCTCCCTTGTGAGGGAGAAAAATTACGCATCGCCTACCCGACCGGAGACGAAACAACACACGGCCTCACTTTCGAATAAGGAATTGATGCATCGCTGACCTTTCTGACGCAAGCTCGCCCGTGCGGTTTTATTTTTGACGTAAACCAGGTACTTTGTTTTCTATGCAGTAAGACTCTTATTCTTTTGAAAATTCATACTTTGACTTGTGTATTTTGGATTTTTGTTGTTTTGGTCTTGTTTGATTTAGATAAGTATTGTCTATTTTTCTAAACTGGTGTGGTGTCCATTTTGTAGTGTTTTCAGTGTATTGCTGTGTGTGTTGGTACAAATATTTCACATATTGCTTCTGAGATAAACCTGACTGCTTGTGCCAAGCTACCAAGGGGGCGAGCGGGGGTTATCTAAGTATGTATCTCCATTGCCCTGACTAGAGGGAGGGTCCTTGCTTGGACAGGGGGTAACCTGACTGCCAACCAAAGACCCTATTTCTAACAATATCCAATCAGTAATGGTCTGGCATAATTTTGTGACTGTGGCCAACCTGTCCCAAATTGGAAATAGATATGATGGTTTTGACACTGTGAGTTCAGGTTAGTATGTGTGTATGAAGCGTGACAAGCGGATTTGTAAAAGTGCAATGCTTACACTGACAGTCATTGACAGCGAGTTTTGCGAGGCTTAGCAGCTTGAGATTTCTGTCCTACTACCTCTTTCGGCGGGCCAGTAGTAGTATTTTCAGGGACATTAAGGGCCTCTTCCAGAATGACAAATCAATTCATGATGTTCCGGTAGCAAATACTATGCATATTCATCAGCAGGTGCACTCTCTGAGGATTTATTTCACAAAGATGATTTTTGAAAATTGCAGCGCTGATGAGCAGAGGGTAGTATTGGCTCAGCACAATGAAGCAATTAGTGCTGCAGCAGGAGATGCAGCACATCTGCTAACAAGAAGTCTGCAATCATGAATATTCTTTTAATTTATGTGCCTCATTAAAACAACTGATCACAAACTGTAGTATACATGATGACGCCGAAAAGTGTAAATTGGTGAGACTTGCATTTGCCTGCTCTATTGAATGTGTGTAGGAGGAGACTTGGAAACGAGTGTACATGTGTTCAATAAAATTGATTTGAGGTCTTGGGACATGGAGGTGCATGCATTATTGATTGAATACAATTCCACCCACTAGCGGAACTCAGCAGAATTTTACAGAATACGCAGTGGAATTCTGTGGAGTGACACTCCGCTAGCTCCGCCCACTCCTACTAGGTACTAGTGACAGATTTGGAGTAAATTAGTAACATTAGAAACATTTAACATAATTGAATTGTTTGTGTTTTGCACCATTCTAACAATGCTAATCACAATGATGTGTCTCATTGGCTTAAAAATTGCAGCTCATGTTTTATTTACAAGAATATGATCTTTTCAATAAATGTTTGAAAATATATTTTTGTACCTCATCTTTATGATACCTTGGGCATGCAAAAGTAACACATGAAAGGGTTAGATCTGTTTCCACACATTTCTTAGGAATTGGAGTGGTCATATTTAAGGTTACCAACAACATCTATTACCCTGAAAGGTTAGGGGTTTAGATACGGTACTGTGAGCTGGCCTTATAATCCCACATTTACTGATGAAATAATTTGACTAAGGGCCTGATTTAGATATTTGTTGATGAGTTACTCAATCCCAACGGTGACAGATATCCCATACACTGAAATCTAAATCCCATCAGACATAATGGGATTTAAATTTCAGTGGACTGGATATCCATCACCGTTGTGACAGAGTAATGTGTCCGCCGATATATAAATCAGGCCCTAAGTCTCTATATTGTTAAGTTTTAATTGGCATAATACACAGTCCTACTAAATTTGTAGAAATGGTATAACATTGGATAGAAAGGTTTCTTTAGGCAGTGACACAAGTACAGGCTACATTGTGCACTGCTTCTGAGAGCACAACAGAAGCTGCTGCTTGGTGCTATATGCCATACCAGCTTCTGCTGTCACCCTCCATGGAGGGGTGGGCATGCTGCTGTCTCAAGCATGACTTCCTAGACCACTCATAAATCCCAAGAGTCTAGTGAGCCTGTGAGCAGAATACCATAGTGGTGGATGGAGGCAAATGTATTTGCCCTTCACTGCTTGTCCCTTTTGGGCTGTTGCAGTTGCTGCCTCCCTATCAAGACTGGTAGACCTACTCCACAACTGGACCGGTCTAAAAACAAGCTAGGTGCCATAAATCCTTGACAGATGGTCACAGTACCAACAAATGTAGAATGGGCAGTTCTAAGACACAAAGTACACTTTAAACAAGAACTGGTTGAAGAAGGGTGATCTAAACTCCTTTGTGTATTTTAGTTTTTCTTATTACATTAGCGTTTGCAAATAGTTAAAGCTATCAGGACAGATCTAAAAAAAGTGAAAAAATATATATGAAAAAATTCATTACTTGCAGCAGATAATTTTGTTAAGTAAGGGATGAAGTTAGTTTCAAATGATAAAAGTTTGTGAAAGTAGACAAAAGGCTTTGGAAATTCACTGTGAATGGTGAAAAAATGTATTATTTAGCTTTGTTTTCCTGGGTGTATTTACATCTGAACATTCCAAATGGGAATGAAGCATTGTGCATAGCACCCGGATATGTAGCCAACACACCAGATTACAATAATATGCAGGTATGTTTACAGGGGATGTGAACAGTAAGTGTGTTTAAATACAAAAGAGATCAAATCGCAAACATGGGCTACCAATAAAGTGAGGCAGGAAGGAATGATAAATCTGAGATGAGGATGGTAGGAAGAATGTGAAGAAATGGGTTCTGAGACCTTTCCTGAATTAAAAGTAAGCGATAATCAAGTACAGCAGGGTTCAATATGATCACACAAGCTTAAAGAACTCTGCCTAGAGGCTGTTGTTAAAATCCTGGTACGGTTACTGCTGAGGAGGGGCGATGGACTAGCTCTTTTGGGGCCTGTGTGTGCAGGGATGTAGCTTTGGGGTATGGGGGGTGTTTGGAGTGTGACACCCCACAAATAAATACATTCTTGGCTTTGTAGTTGGGTCTCGGGCCCTGAGTCCGGTTTGCTATAGCTGTGTTGGATTTTCTTGTCATTCTGATTTTAGTAAGAGTTTTTAATGTGTTCATTTTTAAGATCAGGAACTTAAATATATTTAAGCCCAGATTTACTATGATTTACAAAGAATTTGGATCAAGGTTGTGCCTCTTTTTGTGACGCAACCCCAATGCAAAATCCTTTTTTTGTATTTACAGAATCATGCAAATGTCAGTTTATGTGGCTTTGTAACAAAAAGAAATGCAATGTAGCACACTGCACTGCATTCATTTACCTCGCATAGGGATGCGTTCCATGGGTTATGCACAGGCATTCCCGTGCATCCACCCATGGATTTTGAGGCAAACCTTTATCGTTTAATAGTTGAAGACATGGGTTTGTGCCAAAATGGTGCACCTGCCTGGGGTTGGCGTAACAGTGAGAAATATCTTTATTCCTCCTCGACATTTCCTCTTTGTATGTGTGCCTGCATTCTGTAGTGCACTTACAAAGAGGAAAAAGCCACCAAGGATAGTTTTTGTGCAAGAGGATAAACTTTTATTGATCAAAAAGTATCCTGACCATAGCACAGACACCCTTGCACTATGGCAGAATGAAGCCTCGGTTGGCATTAGGCACCCCAAAGTGCACCGGTGCATGGAAAGGCTAAAACGATGCCATTTCTTTGAACGTATGGCGCAGTTGTGCTCTCTTGAGGTGATGCAGTGCAACCACACATTGTGCCACTTCTTCATAATTATGCTTGATAGTGACCGGTTTGTCATAAAAGTAGCAAATCTGCACCCATAAAAAAAAAACTCATTGAATGACTGCAAATTCACTACTTTTTAGAATTCACAAACATTGTCAGCAGTAAGCTTGAAAAGCTATGCCATGCTCAGGTTTCCAGCCATACTACAGGCAATAAAACACCCAACAGGTGATCAAACAAAGGCTTTCAAATATTCTAACCACTGGCAATTCCTCGGGGTAACATTCTAAACCCCTCTTTTTTCACCCACTCTGCGACTCTAGACAGAGAGTTTGATATAGGACCAAAGCAGGCGGAGTAAAGGCAGACAAGTTGGTGAAGGATTTTACTGTCTTTACTCTGCCTGCCAAATTTAGAGATATCTTTCAGCGCAGCAACATCTCTACACATTGGCAGGAACTGCCATTATGTCAATTCCTGTCAATGTAAGAAACGTTTAACAGACGGCTCCGTCAAACATTACGACTGACCCACAAACTTTTCCAAAGTTTTTAATCAAAAAGCAGGAGTTTGTGTTTGAAAAAGAAAAAAGAAAACTAATGGCTCCCACACCAGCTTTCTCAAATGGTGTGGGTATCATATTTCCTATTTACTGTCCCTCACTTCCAGGACATATGTGGTAGTGACGGACAGTAAAAAAAACAAAAAAACATCTGACCATCAACTCTACATAGGGCAGATGGTCAGATGGCTTGCTTCCAGTGGCACCTACTTATGTGGTCCGTCAAAGGAATTTTTACTATGACAGAGTAAATTATGCTCTATCAGTGTAAAACTTGTGATCCGGTCGACACAAAAATGGACTGGCGATCCTTGAGTGTGGCGCACAGGGTACTCCGTTGCTGTTGCAATGGAGTAACTGTCCGCCAAACCCTAAATTATCCCCATAGGCCCACCTAAGGCGCATCAACACTGCCTCTCCTCTTCATGGGAACAGTCCATCCGGAACATTGGTCACCTCATACATTTGGGAAATTCGTGATTCACACCCCTTGAATCTTACTTAGTAAGCTACATCCCTTTGTGTGAGATGGGTTGACATCTATCCTGCAACCAAAGTCACGCCTTCATTTGAAACATTCCTGTAAATAGTTTTGTTAAATCACTGTAGCGGTAATAGCATTCATACATACAATCATGGCTGTCTTTATCGGTTTTGCAGTAAAGAAGGATAATAACTGCAAGCAACAATTTCACCTTTGGTTAACTCTTTCTTGGCACACTTTACCTTCTGGTAATCATTGATTGGAAGTTACTGTGAGATCACGATAATAACTGGCAATGTCACAATGTAGCAAAGTATTACAAATGTTGGAGAACTCAATTTTGGGACTTTTGTTTTACCACTTTTATGCATTACTGCCAAGTTTTCAATGAGGAGGTATGTTCTTTGACGAGTAGGAAAAAAACGATTAGTTCTTTATTAAGTTCCACACTTTAACATTTAGGGATGAAAAAAATCATTATGGTGGCAACACAAAACTGGGTATTATGGCTGCCTATAGCTATTGATGCCTTATGGTGCACTGTAAGGTAGAGTATTTCTGATAACAGAGGGAAACAATAGACATACTTTTTGCTTTGATACTAGTGCAGTGAAATGTACCTGTCTGATAGCACCCCATAGGTTACCGATCCCACCAGCATGCCTGACATGTATATAGACTGCGCCATCTGTCCCATCTGCTGTAAATCACACACAAGGTCCCACTGCAAAGAGAGAGTGAAAAACCATCAATGGACAGGATCATGATCAATTCATTCAGACACCTATAAGATTTTGTTTCTGATATATCATGGCAGCAATTTCAAGTTTTACCAGGTCATATGTGAGATATTAAGACATGTTCATTCTATTGTATTTGTTACGTGTATCTAGGAAACTTATGTTATGCTTGGTAGGATTCTTATCATGATCAAAACAACATTAATAAATATAAGGCAACTTTTTGATTGCATGTTGAAAGGCAGTTCTATGGCAGTATATTTAAAATCTTGATATATGACATAGTGTGGGCAAGAATGAGACATGTCTGGCGGTATTCCCTTTGTGGGAATGGGAGAATAGTATTTTGTGACTGAAGAGCTGGGGATCCTCTGCAGGTTACTTTGTGAATCAGAGATAGACAGGTGTAGGGACAAAAGACCCTAGTGCTTTGTCTGTATGACAGCTTGCTCTAATTTCATCATTGAGGTAGGTTCAGCAGTGAGCACAGATGTCATTTCTGGGCACACCCATCACACTTATGGCCTCCTTTTTTAATGACTGATGACCACATATACCCTGTGCTGCACTCTGCATTGCCATCTCTATTCTACAACCTAATAGCTGCTGTGCCTCTGCGCTGCAACCTGCATTGCTGCTCTCATACTTCACTATCAGAGACCATATGAACCTATGTGATGTATCCATGCTTCTGCTGATGCAGGACTATTAGCTTCAAACTAATTACCAGACCCATATTTTCTTCTTACACACTATTAACAGCAAGATCTATCTGTTGGAAGTTCACGCAGGTGGACAATGCTTGCTGTGCGAAAAGACGGATATGCGGTGGCCCGCACTGATTTTACATGCCAGCGGCACAGTTTGGGTGCAAACGTGCTTGTTCACGATCATGAAGAGCCCAAAAGCTTAAATTTAAGAGCTCAGGAGCCACACCGAGGGCCCAGGACTTGAGGGTCAAGACCTTGTTGATAATGGGTCCAGGAGCTGTGGGGAGCCTGTTATGCCCCTGAGGCTCTGATCAGGACACCAGCAGACTAGTCCTTTGAGTCACTCTGGGGTCCTGGGTTCAGGATGAAGTTGCAGGTCCAGTTCTTCCTCCCTAGGCAAGAGGGTAGCAGACAGCAGGCCAACACAGCAAGGCAGTGGCTCTTTCAGAGCAGCAGTCCAGCAGAGTGTCAGTCCTTTCGGCAGCAGAGCAGTCCTTCTTCCTGGCAGAGTGTCCACAGGACAAGTAGTGTACTGAAGTGGTAGTGTCTGAGTTCCTTCTTTTATATAAATTTGTCTCTTTGAGGTGGTGAGATGCTTCTAGAAGCATGCCTTTGAAGTGCACAGGTGCCCTACGTTTCCTGCCCTGGCTCCAGACTAACTACAAGGGGTATACAACCCTTTGTTTGGTACCGGACACAGCCTATTCTGGTGCAAGTGAGGCAGGACCCAGCTCCTCCTTCCCATCCTGCCAGTAATGGCCCATTCAGTCACACCTAAGCCCCCATAAGTGTGTTGTTGTCTAGGGGGAATACACAATGCGCAACTGCCAACTACCTTCAGTCATGTGGCCAGAGAGAGACTGCAAGCACCAAATGAAAAAGGGAAAAAAATTCAATTTTTCTAAAAGCGGCATTTTCAGAATTGTAACTTAAAATTCAACTTCTCCATAAGTTAGGATTTGAAATTTGGATTATAGAGACATTGAACTTGAAGAGTTTATCTCTTCCCATTTGGGAGTTACACTATAAATATAATTAATATAAGGCAACTCCAATGTTATCCAATGGAAGAGATAGGCCTTCCTGTAGTGAAAATCAAATGTAAGCATTTTCACTACAGGGACAGGTAAAGCTTAAAAGTACATATCCAACATTTTAAATACTCTGAACCCTGCTTTTGGGCTGTCTAGGTCCTATCTGAGGGGTGACTTATATGTATTAAAAAGGAAGTTTGGACATGGCAACAGGTTTACTTTGCCAGGCCGACATGGCAGGTAAAACTGCGCACACATGTTCTGCAACGGCAGTCCTGAGACATGTTTAAAGGGCTATTAAGTGGATGGCACACTCAGGACCTCATTACTAGTCTTGCGGTCCTATGACCGCCAGACTCGCGGTGGTGGTCTGACTGCTGCCAAAGCTGTGGTCCGACTTCTTTGGCGGTGGTCAGACCGCTATATTATGACTGTGGCGGTTCAGCCACAGTCGGACCACCAGCACCGCCTGTTTCCCTCCAATGGAGGGACTGGCAGTGCTGGTGGTCCTAATCCGCCATCCTGTGGGGATTACGACTCCTCTCTCCGCCAGCCTTTACATGGCAGTTGTACCACCATGTAAAAGCTGGCAGAGATGGGGTGTTGGGGCCCCATCGGATGCCCCTGCACTGCCCATGCACTTGACATGGGCAGTGCAGGGGCCCCGATGGACAGCCGTGTTGCGCTTTTCACCTTGTGCCAGGTCCAGTTATCCCTTATTAGTAGATTAGTAGTGTTCTAGCAGCTTAGGCTGATAGAGGTAGCTATAGCAGAGCAGCTTAGGATAAACCAGGAGACATGCAAGGCTCCTACTATACCACTTCTATCATATAGGTACTATATCATAAGAAAGACAATACTCACAGTTACTAAAAATAAAGGGTACTTTATTTTAGTGACAATGTGCCAAAATTATCTCAGAGGATATACTCCCTTCAGAGGTAAGTAAGATACACAGAATATACACACAAACCAAAATCAGGTAAGTAAAACCGTCAGAAAGTAGTGCAAACACTGCAGAATACAATAGAATGCAATAGGCCTAGGGGCAACACAAACCATATACTAAGAAAGTGGATTGCGAACCACAAATGGACCCCTAGGCTAGTGTAGTGTATAGAGGGTCGCTGGGAGTGTAAGAAAACACTAAGGGTGTCCAAGATACCCCACCCCAAGACCCTGGAAAGTAGGAGTAAAGTACCACTATCTCCCCAGAAACACACTAAACTCGTGATAGAGGATTTTGCAAAGACCACTACAGACTGCAAAGCAGTGAATACAAATTCCAGGACCCGAGGACCTGCAAAGGAAGGGGACAAAGTCCAAGAGTCATGAAAGTATCCAGGGGGGGCAGGAGCCCACTAAACCCTGGATGAAGGTGCAAAATGGCTGCCTCTGGATGGAAGAAGCTGAAGATCCTGCAACAACGTAAGGTGCTAGGAACTTCTCCTTCATGCAGAATTTGTCCCACAGAGTGCTGGAGGATGCAGAGTTGTTTCCTTGGCCAAATACCGCAAACAAGTCTTGCTAGCTGCAAGAGTTGCGGTTGAAGAAAGAGGGTGCTGCCCGTGCCCAGGAAGGACCAGGATGTCGCCACTGGGGAGAGGAGACAGAGGGGCCCCTCAGCAATGTAGTCGCCACTGGGGAGATGAGACAGAGGAGCCCCTCAGCAATGTAGAGAGCCCATGCACAAGCAGAAAGCACCCACAGAAGTTCTTGAACATGGGTTTATGAAGTCTGAACACGGTGGTCTATCCAACACTGCAAAAGAGGGTCCCACGACACAGGAGATCAACTCAGGGAGCTGTGCATCGCAGGGTGTAGTGTGGGGGACCTATGCTTGGTTGTGCATGCAGGATTTTGTGGAAATGTGCACAGAAGCCCTTGTAGCTGCAGAACACGCGGTGCACAGGTTTACTGCCTGGGGAGTGGAGGGAAGGTCTTACCTCCTCCACATTCGGACAGTTGGACCACTGGACAGTCTGAGCCACTTGGTTCCACCACCTGTGTTCCAGGGGCCACGCTCGTCAGGATGAGAGGGGTCCCATAGTATCGGTGAAGCTGAGGTTTGGTGCGTGCTGAAGCAGGGGGAAGATTCCGTCGACCCATGGGAGATTTCTTTGTGGCCTCCAGTGCAGGATGAAGGCAGGCAGACCCCAAAGCATGCACCACCAGGAAACAGTTGAGAAAGCTGGCACGATTAGGTGCTACAATGTTGCTAGTAGTCTTCTTGCTACTTTGTTGCAGTTTTGCAGGTGTCCTTGAGCAGTCAGTGGTCGATCCTTGGCAGAAGTCTAAGATAGAGATGCAGAGGAACTCTAGTGAATTCTTGCAAGTCATTATCTGAGGAAAAGCCCACTGGAGAGACCCTAAATAGCCCTCAGAGGAGGATTGGCCACCTAGTCAGGTGAGCACCTATCAGGAGGGGTCTCTGAAGCCACCTGCTGGCACTGGCCACTCAGAGGCCTCCGAGTGCCCTCACACCCCTGGATCCAAGATGGTAGAGGTCTGGGACACATTGGAGGAGCTCTGGGCGCCACCCCTGGGGTGGTGATGGACAGGGGAGTGGTCACTCCCCTTTCCTTTGTCCAGTTTTGCACCAGAGCAGGGACTGGGGGTTCCCTAAACTGGTGTAGACTGGCTTATGCAAGGATGGCACCATCTGTGCCCTTCAAAGCATTTCTGGAGGCTGGGAGAGGCTACCCCACCCCAGCCTTTCACACCTATTTCCAAATCGAGAGGGTGTAACACCCTCTCTCAGAGGAAACTCTTTGTTCTGCCTTTCTGGGACTGGGCTGCCCAGATCCCCAGGAGGGCAGAACTCTGTCTGTGGGGTGACAGCAGGTTAGCTGCAGAGAAAACCCCAGAGAGCTGGTTTGGCAGTACCCGGGGTCCATAGTGGAGCCGCGGGGATGCATGGGATTGGCACTCCAATACCAGATTTGGCATGGGGGTCCCAGTGAGGATCCCAATGAGACAGGCAAAAACAAACTTACATACATGTAAAAATGGAGGTAACATGCCAGGCAAGATGGTACTTTCGTACAAAGCGCGATGGGTGCTGTTGCACCTTACACACGCAACATTGCATTTCCACCCGCTGACCCTGTGGGAAACTTGTAATAGGCGCCGCAGGAAGGTCACCGCACTGGCGGTGACCTGACCACGGAAGTTTGGCGGGAGGCCTTTTCCGACCGCCAAACTCGTCCTGAGCACCTCAGTGCTGCAGACGCACTAGTAGCATTTAATATACAGACCCTTGGCACAGGTAGTGCACATTAATTAGGACTTAATTATAAGCAAAATAAATATGCCAACAGGGTATTAACCAATTCTAATATATTTTAAGGAGAGGGCACATGCATTTTAGAACTGTTTTGCAGTGGTAAAGTGCCCAGAGTCTTAATGTCAACAAAAAAAACTGAGCAAAAATAGGAGGCATAAGGCAAAAGGTTTGGGCGTGATCGTCCAGGGAGGGCCATTTCCAACACCAAACCAATTTGCTAGTTAATAATTGATCGACGATTTGTGATAGAAAGCTCACCAACCTGCACTTTGAAAGGTACACCCAAAAAACTCCACTTCCAAATTGAAATTTGGATGGGGATGCAACCTCTCATTTTGTGATACAGAAAAACTTTTCTGATAACGAAATTGGGTTAATACATGGAAAAAGCAATTTTGTGCTTGCAAACCCTGCAATTTTGTGCATCACGGGACTTGCGACCTAATTTTTCTCTGGCTTTGCTGCATCCCCAGTTGTCTAGCATTTTGTTCTTCCCCACACAATATTGTGCACCCTGTGGGACCACTCATGCTCTTTTTAGCCCTGACAATTCCACAATCTTAGTTACTCTTATCTCTTTCCTCTTTTAAAGTCTCCCTTCCACATTTCTGTCTTGTGGCCGTAGAGGCAGACAATATTGCATCTAACATCCTCTGGTCAAGTACATGTGTGCCTCCTCCTGCTGCTGCCTGCCTGGTCTGCTCTGAATTGTGTTTATTAGTTTGCATATAAGGTTTTCCCATGGGACCCTGTGACTTAGGGCCTAATTTAGACGTTGGTGGTCGCACAGTCAAGCTGCATGAGGGGTGGACCAGAAAATACCATCACCGTGACGGTCTTCCGCCCGCTGTATTTAGATGTTACAATTCTACTGGCAGTCTGAATGGCGGCGATTTGCTGATGGCGGGAGACAGCGGTGGGACTCTATGGACTTGGTACAATGGCAGGGGCTGTGGAAGAGAGGTAAGTGACACACACATTCTGTCCCTTAGTAATAAGTGTACCCCAACCCCACACTCTACACAACACAACACATCCACACAATTACCCATTGCCATTCAGACACAACACAACCTGTATATGCCAAAAACACACATTGACATACATCTATGACTCAACCTACACACACCATTGACACCACACCCACACATGACACAGCCACAACAGAAACAGAACTACACACTCAGCTACACAAATATACTAACACACACCTGCTACCCACACCTCAATCAGCCAGTCACATTGGATATATACATACATATACTGACTCACACTCAAAACTCGCAGCACAACATGACAGGTACATGTCCCCTCGCAAGGTGCACACATGAACATAGTTGGCAGTGGTGAATGTACCATCATTGTGGTGCCAGCATTCATTTGCCCACAAATACTGGCACTATAAAGACAATTGTGTATGTGTGCGATATGTATTGTGTACCAGTGTGGCCCATCCGTGTCTGTCCCTGACATATGCATGTCACAGTGCTATAAAAAATTACTGTGTCATGTATATGTCTCCAGTGGTCCCCACTCAACGTACACTGACAATGTCTGTCGACGGGGGTTGGGTTTTCTCCTTGAGTCAGTGACAGCAGCGAAGGTAGGTGTTGTCCCGTTGTGTCCATTCAAAGACCGGGAGGTGGGGTGGAAAAAAGGTGAGTTTTTCTCTCCTTTCACCTTAATCCGCCAACTAAGAAGTGGAGGTCTGACTGCCACTTTTTCCTTGGTAGTAAGGCACATCTATAGCTGCACGACAAGAAGGCTGGCAGCGGTCCCGCCAACAACCCCTTTTCCTTTTCCTGCCATCGTCGCGGCCAGTGTTTCTTGGTGGAGATGGAGGTTCAAATGCGGTCTTTCATCTAAATAGGGTGGGCAGAGCGTTGCGGGTTTCCAATAAAAAAGTTGATGGCAGGATCATTACTGGCAACATCTAAATCAGGCCCTTAGTAGCTCTGAGTTTCCCCATACTGACAGGTCAGCTTTGCTGCATGTGCTCACTTCATGTGATAAAAAGTGTACCGCTTTAATCAGTTATATCGCAGAACTGGTGTTCAGTCTTAGCATTACTGTGTCCCTTGCGTTGGCCTCTAGATACATCTCTTCCCCTTAAGAAAGAGAATAGCAGAATATTGCTTTACTTCATTATGGGTAATGTAAATGCCCTGTTAGTAGACTTCAAGTCAAATTTTGGGATACTTATGTACCCTGAGTACCCTCTTGAAATAACTGGTGTTTTGATAACAGTGTTTGCGTGTGGTGGAACACGAATCTGCACAAATCATGTAGCATTTTCCCATAACAAAGAAGAAATAAGTATAAAAATACCTTTTACATTACATTTAAGTTTGTTAAGTTTTTGTTCATGCTGCATGCAAAGATCGTTCTAAGGGCCAGATGTAGGAAACAAATAGCGAGTCGCAAACTGCAAAAATTGCCGTTTGCGACTCGCTATTCACGTTTCCCGATGCAGAAATGCATATTGCAAGTCGGTACCGACTCGCAATATGCATTTCAGTATCGCAAATAAGAAGGGGTGTTCCCTTCCTATTTGCGATTCTGAGTGGTATGCAATATGCGGTCGCAAATGGTGTCGCAGTTACCATCCACTTCAAGTGGATGGTAACCCACTCGCAAATTGGAAGGGGTCCCCATGGGACCCCTTCTACTTTGTGAATGGACCCACAAATATTTTTTCAGGGTAGGTAGTGGTCCAAGGGACCACTACCTGCCCTGAATAAAAACCGAAACTAAAGGTTTCGGATTTTTTTTTTAAGTGCAGCTCGTTTTCCTTTAAGGAAAACGGGCTACACTTAAAAAAAAAAAAACTGCTTTATTTAAAGCAGTCACGAACATGGAGGTCTGCTGACTACAGCAGGCCCCCATGTTTGCGAGTGCCTAGACTCGCTATGGGGCCGCAATTTGCGACCCACCTCATGAATATTCATGAGGTGGGTCATTGCGACCCCATAGCGAGTCGCAGACGGTGTCTGAGACACCGTACTGCATACCAATTTGCGACTTGCAAATTGCGAGTCGCAGGGACTCGCAATTTGCAAGTCGCAAATTGGTTATTTGCTACATCTGGCCCTAAGTCTATTAGTGCACAAACATTTCATCGCATTAATGTCAACATAATAGGAAACTAGTGCAAACAACGACAGAATAGTGCTAGAAATCCTTTTCAAAATGGCTTCACGATGCGCTGCACTTTGTGTGGCACTTTTTTAAAACTTTTGACTTTTGGAGTGCTCCAAACAAGAAGATACCCACTCCCTAATTAGAAAAGCTGGTCACTGGTTGAACTCCAATTTCAAACCTAATTGCTTTTATAATGATAAGATTCTCATGGCCCGAAGAGTGAGGAGGGTAGGATATTCCAAGGTATTGGAGGAGGGAGACTATGTCGTTTTAAATTTTGCTAATCCTCGTTCAGTAGACCTTTTTTTGACCAATTTGGGCCACTGTAATATGTCAACTAACAGGATTCAAATACATCCCCTGTGTCATTTTTACGACCCTGTGCTCCTACCAAACCGCACTGTCACTAATTCAAGTATTTATAGACCAGACCCAGAAAGGCTTCAATTACAGATTACTGTACCCTCTAGCAACCGGTTCTCGACTCTTAGTCGCCTTGACGAGAACGATTGACTATCGGTGATGCACCCCTGTTCTTCTAACAGGGAGAGACCGAAGGCTGGGAACGTCGACGTGGAATGTTCCTGGGACACAGGAAAGCATGATTTGGATCTGAAAGTTCCTATAAATACTAAGGGCCGTATTTATACTCCGTTTGCGCCGAATTTGCGTCGTTTTTTTCGACGCAAATTCGACGCTAAACTAACGCAAACTAACGCCATATTTATACTATGGCGTTAGAGGCGAATAGCGCCAAAGTTCCCGGAATGTGCGTCATTTTTTAGCGTGAACCCCTTCCTTGCGTTAATGATATGCAAGGGAGGCGTTCCCGTCTAAAAAATGACTCCCAGGCCTTTACGTGGTATTTATACTCCCGGGCAAAAGAGACGCCCGGGAGTGGGCGTGGCTAAAAACGGCGCATTTGCGCCGCTTTTTAACGCCTGGGTCAGGCATGGCGTTAAGGGACAAGTGGGCTCAAAATGAGCCCACAGTGCCCTCCCCTGCCCCCAGGGACCCCCCCTGCCACCCTTGCCCACCCCAGGAGGACACCCAAGGCTGGAGGGACCCACCCCAGGGACATTCAGGTAAGTTCAGGTAAGTATTTTTTTTTTTTTTTTAATAATTTTTTTTGGCATAGGGGGGCCTGATTTGTGCCCCCCTACATGCCACTATGCCCAATGACCATGCCCAGGGGACAGAAGTCCCCTGGGCATGGCCATTGGGCAAGGGGGCATGACTCCTATCTTTACAATGATAGGAGTCATGTTGATGGGGGATGGGCGTCGAAAATAAATGGCGCAAGTCGGGTTAAGACGATTTTTTCGACGTAACCTGACTTGCCCCATTTTAAGACGCCCATACGCCATTTTCCCCCTACGCCGGCGCTGTCTGGTCTACGTGGTTTTTTCCCACGCAAACCAGGTAGCGCCGGTCTGATTGCGCCGTCTAACGCCATTCCATAAATACGGCGCCCGCATGGCGCTTCAGAATGGCGTTAGACGGCGCAAAACTTTTTGACGCTAAACTGCGTTAGCGCAGTTTAGCGTCAAAAAGTATAAATATGGGCCTAAAGTTCTAATGTCATGTCCTGTGTCTAGACCATTAACTCTGCTTAGCTGGAACATAGCAGGGCTGCGATCCAAATCTGACAATTCGGAATGGAAGAGCTTTATTTCCTCCTACGATATAATTTGTCTACAGGAGACCTGGTCCAAAGATACGTTCCTTCTGAACGGTTTCACTTCTCTGTGTCAGCCAGCACTAACCTCTCAAATGGGGAGAGCTAGTGGCGGCCTTTTAGTTCTTGTCTCCGTACATCTTCCGCTTTTAAATGTGTCTTTAATCTGGTCTTCTCTTTATTTTATGGTTGTCTTGGTCTCTATTAGTGGCCTAAAGGATATCCTAATTTTAAATTTTTATAATAACATCCCTCGGGGCCTCTTTATGAGTCATCTGGAAGAGGTATCGGACCTCATAGATTCTTCACATGTTTTGCAGAATAGTGATCTAATTATCATCTGGGTGGGCGATTTCAATACTCCTCTGTGCAGCAAAGAACACATGGACCTGTGTGACTTTCCTGCCGAGGGCAGAGAGTCAGTAATTCATTTTAACCATACATCTGAATGAGATGCCTTAAACCTTTTTACTTCTAAATTTGATTTGGTTCATGTCACCGAGAAATTGCCCCCCGACGCCTGTAATACACCAACCTTTACAGGGAATTTGAGGGGGAGCACTATCGACTTCATACTTATCAGCTCCTCTGATTTTTATGTAATTCAAGAATTTAAGATTACGCCTCATTGTGCGAGCGATCATAACCCCCTTAGCATTATATTGGACCTAAAAAATTTCCAGGCACCCAAGAATAAAAGCGTGAGCGCTGCTACTGTTTATAATCCAAATTGTGGCATACGTCTAAAATAGGACAAAATAGATCCAAAAATGTTTAACCAGGAAATTGTAAGAAGTAGGTCTGACTCGATTTATATGTGTCTGTCCCAGCAGTTAGATTCTGACCGCATAGTGCGTGAATTTGAATCTTTAAGCATTGACATCTCACGCGCCCTGGCTGCGGACAGGCCCGCGAAGGGGCCGGTGGCCCACAGATGGTTCGATTCTGCGTGCTCATCCGCCCATAAAAAACTTGAAGATGCACTTAAAGCAGTTCCTCTCTCCCGTCAACTAGTTAAAATAGCAAGAGCCGATTATAAGGCTGCCATCGACAAACGGAAATCAAAAATTAGGTCTAGGGCCTGGGGCGATCTTTTGGCTGCATCTGAGCAGAAGGATACTTTTAAATTCTGGAAAGTGATAAATCACTCTTACTTTTCTGGTAACCACTCTTTGGCCAATGAATGTCTTATTGCTGAGGACGTCTGGTTAACTCATTTTAGGAAAGTTTTCTGTTCAGAAACTTATGAGAATTTGCATGTAAATCCTTCTGCTCCTTTTATTTTAGACTCCAAAACTAAGGCCCCAAACATTATTTTTGACCTCTATGAGGTCAAAAATGCCATTGACAGATCAAGGCAGGGAAAAGCTCCTGGCCCCGATGGGGTTCCCGCTGATCTTTTTAAATCAGAAATTGATCTTTGGGGTCCGTTAGTTACCAATGTGTTGAATAGTGTGGTAAATAGTAACGTGCCCCTCTCATGGAAATTGGCTATTATTGTTCCTATCTTCAAAAAAGGAAATAGACAAGATCCTTCTTGTTACAGACCAATTTCTCTTATGGATTCGACGGCAAAGATTTTAGGTAGCGTGATCCTGTCCCGTTTAGAAGATTGGGTGTCCGAGGCCCAGATTTTATCTCCTATTCAATTTGGTTTCAGACCTGGTGTAGGTACAGTTGAGCAAGTCTTAAACTTGCAGCTGATACTCAGCAAATACGTGACAGTCAAAAAAGAGTCGATTCACATGGCTTTCATTGATCTAACCAGTGCCTTCGATATGGTTAATAGGTCAAAGTTATGGCAAATTTTGGAAGCCTTAGGCTGCGATCCGCCTCTATTGGAGCTTATTAAACGCCTACACCAGACCTAACGATTTCTGTTCAGGCCGGCTCACATGGGCAGAGAACCTCCCACATCCCGTCAACTAGGGGTGTAAGGCAGGGATGTATCTTAGCCCCTTTTCTTTTTCTGATTTACATTAATGGGCTCTATGATTCACTGTTAAAACATGCAAAGGATATACCGAAGATGGGCCAGAGACAACTTCCAGTTTTATTATATGCTGGCGATGCAGTTTTAATTGCTCGTACTGCAAACGGTTTACAGGGACTACTGGATGTATTTTATGATTTTATGTTGAACCTTGATCTGAAAGTAAATTACCCCAAGACTTTCGTTATGACTTGTGGCCCACGCAATACAAAGTCTAAACAATTTACTATGGGAGGGCACACCCTTATTAAGGTCAAAGAATTTTGTTATCTAGGCATGTACATTAGTCCTTCCTTGTCCTGGAAGACACACATTAATTTTAAGCTCCAACAGTTGATAAGGAAGAACGAAGCATTTTTTCGCTTTTCAAATAAATTAGGTCACAGACCCCCTGCACAGTTGAAAACTCTTTACAATTCCAAATGCACTGCATCAGTCCTTTATGGGGCAGGCGTCTGGGGCTATAATAAAATATCGTCTCTTCAGAGTGTTGAAAATAAATTCCTGCGCAGATTATTGTTGGTTCCAAAATGCACCGCAAATATAATCTGCCATGAAGAACTTGGTCAGTGCTTTTTGGAGGACAGGGTCTTCATGGACCCCTTACTGCTCTGGATCAGATGTTGGTCAAACCCTATGGCAAGTTTGGTCTAAGACTGTATCTCTGATTGTCTACAATTGGAAAATTCAAATAGGATTCCCTGGCTTATGTTTCTGCAAAACTCTTTTGAGAACCTAGGGCTTAGATACATGTTTGATGATCCTCATTTGTTAACCACAAACTCTAGGTCTGTCTTGAAGTCTGCTTACTCCAAGTACATATCAGAGCAGAGATTTTATAGTTCCCTGAAATTGAAATCTTTTGATTCCTACTCTCGGATTGTGACTGTTCCATGCCTTGAACCCTATTTGACTTGGTTTTCAAGTTTTAGAACAATTTCCTTTTTAACACTTTTTAGACTTAATCTAATTAATTTTAAGGTAGCTTTCCCCGAACCATGTTTCTGGAAAAAGGACTTACCACTTTGTCCCTGTGACTCCAAATCAACTCAGAGCACTTTGCACTTTTTTCTTTTTTGCCCTTTATACGCTGCTCCTAGAGGGGCCTTTATTTTACCCATGTTACGCCTTCTTAGGCCCATTCATTTTAAGGAAGCCCTACTATATCTTCAGAGATTGCCTGATATTCAAATTTGTCATCATGTATTAGACTTCGTCACAGCTTCTTTAAGTATTAGGAAAAGGCCTACTCCTTTTTAAAATTTTATGTACGTATAGTATATCATTTTAAAGCTAATACTTGTACTTTTCTGACTTCGTGATGTTTAATCATGTCTTGTATATTTATCTATGTATGTCAAGGGGTTTCAGAATGGATGCTCATGTGGTGTTTTCAGCAATGGTTTTAAGTTTTATTTTTTACTATTTATAGATCGGTAAATGTGTCTTGGTTTGTACTTTTATGGCAATTGCCGAATAAAGTTATTTGACTGACTGACTGACTGACTTTTGTAGTTTAGAAGTATTTTGTTTTTAAATCTGCAAATTATGCAGCATACGGATAAATATGTGCAAGAGCAATAAACCCACAATTACGTGGAAAACGCGGCAGACCTCAAATCCCTTATTTACCTCGGCCGTGACCCTGATTATATTAATGTACATGAGAAACTAACGTTTACCCAGCCTAGACTGCTACACTGAAGTGCTTTCAAAACCTTGTCACTGTTATTTATAATATTTTGAATCTGCAGGCGTTTAACCTTCAAAAACATAATTACCCTTCAATTTTGAGTGTCCTTAAATTTGATTAATATTCATCACGCCTGTTAAACACCGATACTCCAGGGGGTCGTTAGAATTTACCAGATGTGTTAAATAACACTCGTCATGAGTTTCCTCCATGAAATGGGGAATAATGCCAGAATTTTTGTGTTTTTGGCACCAAAATCAACATGGTGATATTGTGTGGCCAGAAATAGAATTTCTGGTCGGTATCCACACATAAATGCAGCTAATACAAGTTAATCCTCATGGAAAGGTGGAAAACTATCTCGTCTTAGATATGCAGAGTACAATTCCACACAGAATTCCCAATTTTGAATGTTTAACCTTCAGATTTACCACCTGCTTTACGAAGGTAGCAAAATGGGAAGCAGTGGTGTTGCAGGGCCAAGGGATGGGGAGAAGAATTGAGAGGTTTACAGAAGGGTGGAGAGGATGTGGTCAGGTAGGGGGGATATTACATGTGCCCCATGTCTTAGAAGTGGGTCTAGCAGGGGTTGGGGACAGAGGCCAGGCTGAAATTTGAACCCAGTCCCAAAGCAATTTCCCAGTTGTACTTCCCAGCAGGTAAAATTGGTGTTTGCACACCCAGAAAATATTGGTGCAGGCATTCCAGGCAAGTTATAAATGGCAGGAGTGGTATGCAGCCTGGTGACACCGCTCTGTCCAACTCATAAACGTGATTTTTATGTAGTGCAGTGTTACCACCAACCAGATGCTGGTTCACGGTTTTATGACAGAATGCCATATGCAGAAATGTCAACTATCATAAACATCGGGCCTCATTTACGAGGCCCGTGGTGGCGGGTGAAACAACAAGTGCCTTTGCTGAGCCACCCTGCCCCACAGGGAAAGCTTAGTAATGCGCAGTATCTACAACACATGGTGAATTTCTGTCCTCTCCTCCGCCAACACAGGCACCTTTTCACAAACAATCACAAGAGGTGTTTTCCTCTTTCTATGTGTGCTGCAGAATGCACACATAGAAGGAGGAAAAAACAGGGAGAAATAAAGATATTTCTCCACATTGCATCACCCTTACACCACCCCTGAGGTGGCAGAGGAATCTGACACAATCCCAGACAGATAAATCTGGGAATGCATCAGATTTCTTTGGTTACCTTGGGTGTTGCGTGGGAACACCCCAGGCAACACCCATGGAATGCCTCTTGTGCGTGAAGGGGGTCTATATTTACAAGGCCATGAAAAGCCACAAGGTAGCTTTGCCTGGCCTTGTAAATATGGGCTGGCACACTGCGCCACCAGAGCGTAAAAAAAGTGATGCTCGGTTGGTGCAGTGTGCTGCTAGGGCCTCGTAAATTAGGCCCATGGAGCCTCATTTACAAGAATCTGATGCATCAGCTGTGATGCATCAGATTTCTTATGCTGCCCTGCTTCCCCTAAGGATGCCATGAATGTGCTGTATTTACAATACAGAGCTCTATGGCACACATTTTCACAGATGCATCAGGAATTCTGATGCATCTGTGGTGCTAAATTCACGTACTGTTGGACTTGCTTAAAAAAATTATGCTACTCCAGCACTGCAAGGAAGGCTCCCATTTTAAAAAGCCCTGCATCAGTTTAACGTCTGCTCTAAGCAGGCATTAAAACTCTGGCGCTGTGAAGTCGCAGAGTGATGCAGTGAAATCTTGCAGATTTCACTGCGCCAGTTCTGCGTGGCTTTTAACTGGAGAACACCTACCTTGCATACATTATACCTGCTGCAGGTCTAATGTGGTGTAAGGCTTTACAAACTGATGCAATGGTCCCATTGCGCCAGTTTGTAAATGTGGTGCAATGTAAGGGACTGCTCAGTACCACCGCAGCATAAAAGAAAATGAAGTTACATAGTGTCCTAAACAAAAGTCTTGTCCAATTGGATTAACTATTCTTTTATTAATTTCAATAGGACCATATTTTTGTAAGTGGTATTTAGTACACAATATTTACATCAGAGGCCATTCTGACAACAATGTTCTTGTACTTTCCACTGATGTGTATAGATTGCTCTATAGTAGCTGCTATTTTGAAAATAAATTTTCAGATTACATAGACTGTTCTGGTGCTTTTGCAACATTCTGCCAACTTCTGCAACTAGTACATTTTATAAAATGCGTTTTACACTGATAAGTCATGCAATGTAACATCTACATTTATCGGGCTGTGCAAAAATCAGAGATTATACAGATCCTTAACTAAAATAAGCTTTTATCTGAAGAGGATAGTGTCTACTTTTCCTACCTCGGTGATGATTGTGGAAGCAAATTCACTCGGGTCATAAATCCATCCGTCCAAACAGGGTTCCAGGTGTGCTCTTGTGGCATTGTCCTCCATGGCATTGGGATTCACATATCCCCAATGACCTGTGGTGTACCGCAGGCACTTCTCAGGTTTCTGCTTTCCATCCAAGGGTACAAACGCTCTCAGTACCTCAAGGGACCCCAAGGTCGAATTGGTCCACCTAGTGTCATTTTCCACAGCATTGACCTTGCAGTGATGGTCTGGGATGGCAGCTGTGAAGTTCTGAAGCAGGTGATGGCTGGCCATCGTTAGTAAGGGTACAGCCAGCATGATAACCTGTAAATATTGATAGCGGCCCATTCCTCCAATCTGATCAAGGAGATCACCAAAAGACATGGTGGCTCACCCAGGATCACAAATTTGAGACCACTGTGTGAAAGAACTCAACCCAGTTGAAGGAGATAAAAGAACAGGTTACTCACATATACCTCTTATTTGTACAGGAGCACATAAGAACAAAAGCAATGAGGGGTGACTTCATTACTATGCATAGAGTTTAGCAGATAGTGCTGGCACTAGGTCTGAAGCCGATTGAAAGCTAGGGTAACTTCTGATTTCTAGAAGACTAGAACCTTGCTTTAGCTTACCTCCCTGTGGTTAGCTTGGACTGGCTTAAATATTTTTCCTTCTGGCACATTACATTTGTCTTCTGAGACAACACGCCCAATCCAGTCCAGGCAGAGGAGTCGAAATGTCACCGTTGCCGACCATGAAAGGATTCCTCTGTCTCTTATAAAACGAGCTTTGAGATTGGGAAAGGCGGAAGAGAAGAATCTGCATGTAGAGGGGTGAAAGGATGTTGCCACAACGTTTTGTGGATATTACAAAGAAAAAGATCTTGCCTGGTTAAATAGGTACTTTTTAAAGTGGGTTAACTGCAATAGATCAAAATGCTGTAGAGGATATTTCTTGTATGTGTAGAGAAGTGCCCTCAATATGGCTGGCCTGGAGAAGTGTGCATTATTTCTCACATGAATGATATTTGACACAGGAGGGAGTTGGAATTGATCAGTTGTGATAAACAGCATCTATTACAAGATTTTCTCCAATAATGCGGAATAAGATGCAGATTTTGGTTTCTAAAGCACTAAAATACGCATGTCCTGGTAGATAGCGGACATATTTCCACTGTTCACATATAATTACTGTGTGCAATAAGGTCTGCATCCTGTAATTCCAATCCCTGTGCAACAGGAATTTGCACAGTGATCGGAATTCTCTGGGCCGCTCATAAGGAGAGCTTTTTATCCGAGGGATTTTTAAACTAGTCAGTGAGATTGAAAGGGGTTTACATTTTGCAGTCGCAAAGCATTTCTCTGCTGTGGCATATTTGGGACCTCTGTCGGTTAAGAGTTGAACTCTGATGGGGGGGAAATATTCATCCTTTGTCACTTGTTTTTTCCTATACTGGGAGTGTTTTAAACAAAGATTGGAACTTGTCAGCTCAAATCAAATGTGATAAAAAGGTAAGAATGTAAACGAATTATTATTACGACTTTGATCCTCATTCACAAATATTTCCAAACGTCTAACCAAAAACAAGGTGTGCAAAATGTTTTACATATGTGCAGATGGTTTCATCCCAATTCACAGTTTCAGTATTAGCACACACCTGCGCACACAGATTGCGCCTTAACATTGGCTGAACAGGCGTTGAATCATTACTAGTAGGATGCACACACCAGATACTTTTTCTTTTACCTTCCTACTCTTCTACAGACCCCCCACTATTCAATGACACTTTCTACGATGTCCTCTTAGGCACTATATCAAACGTGAACATCACTCATGCAGACCTGTGCATCCTTGGTGACCTGCACATGTAGTTCAACTGACCATCACTGCCCCAGCCAAGAACCATCGTAACACGTCTGGAAGCTCATAACCGTGTCATCTTGTAGCAGGGCTACACACACAGCAGGTCAGTGTTAGTCAACACGCTCAGGGATCTTGCAATCATCACAATCACATCTATTTCCTGGAGTGATTACCATCTCATCTATTTCATTTACAATATCCCATCACAACCTACTGCCACAACACCGCCATGCTACACCACATACAGACAATGGAGCAAACTTAATATTGCATTACTGTATTCTGGTTGTGCTGTCAAGTGCGGATATAACAAAAGTCAAGAAGCTGTACAACTTACTAAATAAGCATTTGACAAGGACAATCTGATCGCTTTAAAAAATGCAAACACACCTAATGATGATGGGAGACGGTGTGGATCAGTGAATACATAAAGAAAATTAAAACAATATTACTTTCGTTTCAAAGTTAGTGGAACAAAGCAATAAATCAAACTGATAAAATCTGTCTTCAGAGATTTAACAGATTCTAAGTATATATTATCATGAGAGCCAAAGGATCTCACTACCAAAATGGATCTCCAGCACCAGGGTGCCTAACTAAAGGGATTTTTAAACATTCTCTCCGAATACTGCAACCCAGAATGCACCTCTGCAATGATGCCTCAGTTATACGATTTCTGTACCCCATGTCAGGCTACTTTTCTCTCAAAGCTAAGATGCTGGAATTCTGTCTTTTCAACAAGAGAGGCTCTCAGTATAACTACAAGGCAAAATAAACCACATGAAAGACAGGTCTCCATACAACCTCATCATTCAAGCAACCGTCACTTTTGAAATTCCACAAACTTGCAAATGTAAAAAGAACCTACTGGCTCACCATCAGCACCTCCCAACCAGCCCAGCATTAATCCTCAAGAACAACCTGGTACCAACTGCAGTTGCAGTAGCAAAGAGGACAGGGAAATTTGGATCCTGGAAAAATGGAGCAAGTGCTCCCAAAAGCTAGGGGTAGATAGGGTAAATCCGTGCCCACTATCCCTCCCTTTCCAGAAGTTTCCCCTTTTGAGGAAGAGGAATCCTCTCCCTGTGCAGAACCTACACCAGATGAGCTGGCAGCAGACACTGCTGAGCTTTTGTGCACAGGGCTGCCTGCTAGGGAAGAGCTGAGAGTGGCACAGCAGACCTGTCCCACACTAGAGGGTGTAAGACAGCAAGCTGTCAAACAGCAAAATGGGGATATCACTAATAGCCATAAAGTCTATTGGGAAGATAACCTCCTCTACACTGAGTCAAGGGACCCAAAACCTGGAGCTGCCAGGAGACTGGTCCTCCCTTTGCAGTATAGGGAGTTTCTTCTGACCTTGGCACATTATATTCCTTTGACTGGGCATTTGGGAGAGAGTAAAACTTGTGACAGGCTTGTTCCATTGTTTCACTGGCCTCAAATGTCAGAGGACACTAAGGAGTTTTGTCTCTCCTATGTGACCTGCCAAGCCAGTGGCAAGACTGGTGGCACACCCAATGCCCCCTTAATTCCACTCCCAGTGGTTGGGGTGCCCTTTGAAGGGTAGGGGTTGACATAGTTGGCCCCCTTGACCCTCCAACAGCTTCAGGCAATAGGTTTATCCTTGTGGTAGTGGACCATGCCACCAGGTATCCTGAAGCTATACCCTTAAGGACCACTACAGCTCCTGCAGTGGCAAAAGCCCTCCTGGGAATCTTTTCCAGAGTTGGTTTCCCTAAGGAAATGATGTCAGACAGAGGTAGTAACTTCATGTCTGCATACCTCAAAGCTATGTGTGAGGAGTGTGGTGTAACTTACAAGTTCACTACTCCTTATCACCCACAGACAAATGGTCTGGTTGAGAGGTTTAATAAAACTCTCAAAGGTATGATCATGGAACTCCCTGAAAAACTGAGGAGGAGATGGGATGTCCTGTTGTCTTGCCTCTTTTTTGCTTACAGGGAGGTACCCCAGAAAGGAGTGGGCTTCAGCCCCTTTGAACTCCTCTTTGGGCACCCTGTAAGAGGTCACCTTGCTCTTGTGAAAGAGGGTTGGAATAACCTTTAAAAGCTTCCAAGCAAGACATTGTGGACTATGTACTTGGCCTAAGATCCAGAATGGCTGAGTACATGAAAAAGGCCAGTAAAAACCTTTAGGCCAGCCAAGAGCTCCAAAAGCAATGGCATGACCAGAAGGCTGTCCTGATTCAGTACCACCCAGGACAGAAGGTGTGGGTATTAGAGCCTGTGGCCCCAGGAGCACTCCAGGACAAATGGAGTGGACCCCATCTCATAGTAGAAAAGAAAGGTGAGGTCACCTATTTGGTAGACCTGGGCATTCCCCGGAGTCCCCTTAGGGTGCTCCATGTCAATCTCCTAAAACCTTTCTATGACAGAGCTGACTTAACCCTGCTCATGACAACTGATGAGGGGCAGAAAAAACAGACTGACCCTCTCCCTGACCTCTTCTCCACCACTGAAACTGATGGCTTAGTGGAGGGAGTTGTGCTTGCAGATTGCCTTACTGCTGAGCAGAAGAACAATTGCATAAATCTCCTAGACCAGTTCCCTGACCTCATCTCACTAATCCCAGGTACAACTACCTGGTGTGAGCACACAATCGACACTGGAGACAGTTATACCTGTCAAAAGTAAGATTTATAGGAAGCCTGACCATGTCAGAGATTGCATAAAACAAAAGGTACAGACAATGTTAGATCTGAGAGTGATTGAACCTTCTGGAAGCCCATAGGCTCGCCAGTGGTGCTTGTCCCGAAACCTCACAGTAAAGATGGTAAAAAGGAAATGAGGTTTTGTGCTGACTATAAAGGTCTCAATCAAGTAACCAAAACTGATGCTCACCCTATTCCTAGGGCAGATGAGCTCATAGATACACTGGCTTCTGCCAAGTATCTAAGCACTTTTGACTTAACTGAAGGGTATTGGCAGATTAAGTTGTCAGAAGATGCTAAAGCTAAAACAGAATTTTCAACCATTAGAGGGCACTATCAGTTTACTGTTATGCCCTTTGGATTGAAAAATGCACCTGCCACTTTTCAGAGGTTGGTGAATACAGTCCCTCAGGGATTGGAAGTCTTTAGTGCAGCATATCTAGATGATATAGCTGTCTTTAGCTCCACCTGGGATGATCACCTGGTCCACACATGGAATGATTTGGAGGCCCTGCAAAAGGCAGGCCTCACTATCAAGGCTTCAAAGTGCCAGATAAGGCAGGGGAAAATTGGTTATCTGGGCCACCTAGTAGGTGGGGAGCAGATTGCACCACTGAAGGGGAAGAACCAGACCATTATGGAATGGGCTCCCCCTACAACTCAAACCCAGATGAGAGCCTTTCTAGGCCTCACAGGATACTATAGGAGGTTCATTAAGAACTATGGCTCCATTGCAGCCCCTCTTAATGACCTCACCTGCAAAATGATGCCTAAAAAGGTATTGTGGACATCTAGCTGTAAAAAGGCTTTTGATGAGTCCCAACAGGCCATGTGCTCTGCACCTGTTCTAAAAAGCCCTTGTTACTCCAAGAAATTCATAGTCCAAGCTGATGCTTCTGAAATAGGAGTAGGGGAAGTTCTATTACAGCTTAACACTGAGGGCCAGGATCAACCTTTTGCTTTTATCAGCAGGAGGTTGACCCCTAGAGAAAAGCGTTGGTCTGCCACAGAGAGGGAGGCCTTGGCTGTGGTCTGGGCACTGAAAAAAGTTGAGACCATACCTGTTTGGTACTCACTTTATTGTTCAGACAGACCACAAACCTCTATTATGGCTTAAACAAATGAAAGGTTAAAACTAAATTGTTGAGGTGGTCCATCTCCCTACAGGGAATGGACTATACAATGGAAAAAAGACCTGGGAGTACCCACCCCAATGCAGATGGACTCTCCAGCTATTTCCACTTAGACAATGAAGACTCATCTGGGCAATGTTTACCCTTATTGTCCCTCGTTTGGGGGTGGGGGGTTGTGTAGGAAAGTACCATCTTGCCTGGCATGTTACCCCTATTTTTACATGTATGTATGTTTGTTTTTGCTGGTCTCACTGGGATCCTGCTAGCCAGGACCCCAGTGCTCATGGTTTGTGGCTGGAATGTGTATACCTGTGTAATGACTAACTGTGTCACTCGAGGCTCTTCTAACCAAAACCTCAGTGCTTATGCTCTCCATGCCTTTAAAATTGTCACTATAGGCTAGTGACCATTTTCACCCATTCTAATTGGCACACTGGAACACCCTTATAATTCCCTAGTATATGGTACCTAGGTACCCAAGGTATTGGGGTTCCAGGAGATCCCTATGGGCTTCAGCATTTCTTTTGCCACCCATAGGGAGCTCAGACAAATCTTACACAGGACTGCCACTGCAGCCTGAGTGAAATAATGCACACATTTATTTCACACCCATTTTACACTGCACTTAAGTAACTTATAAGTCACCTATGTGTCTAACTCTCACGTAGTGAAGGTTAGGTGCAAAGTCACTAAGTGTGAAGGTACCCTTGCACTAGCTGTCTCAATAAAGCCATAGCTGGACAAAAACTTTGTCCATATGGCTGTAAGAGAGAACAGGGTTGCTGTTTCTCTTGAGTTGGAGCAGGGCAGGGCTGCTGTCCTATAAGCTCCACACAAGGATAGGGCTGCTGTACTAAGTGTTTAGAGGCAGTGCAGGGCTGTTGCACTAAAGTTTCTCTGGGAGGGTTGGAGGGATTCTCCATATTTACTAAAACTGTGCATTTTTGGACATCTGGATTACTAGTTCCACAGAGAGGTACTTTTACCTCTGGGAGTCCAGCTGTGGTAGCTGATGGCTCCTTTGGTACAGGATCCACCCCAGGAGAGGTTTCTCCCGCCACAGGAATGGTGTGCTTAGTGGCAGGGTGGGGAAGGGATACTTTGATACCCTTTTTACCTGTTGGTGGAGAGGGATCCTGACATTTTAGGACTTTTTCTCTCCTTTGCTTTTTCATTTCAGCTGAAATGAGAGGAAGCAAATCCTCAGGGATACCCAGCATGGATGCATGGGTACTAAACTCTACCTCAGCCCAACCTGAGGCCTCTAGGTCATTCCCTAAGAGACAATCTACAGGTATGGTAGGTGATACCACCACCTGCTTAGGGCCAGTAACTCCAACCCAACTAAGTTAAACTACCGCTAAGGGGAGAGACTGAGTGGAGTTATTGACATCAGTAACTTGGTACTTCTGTCCAAGGAGGTGTTGTGCAGGTGACACCAGGTTTTCAGTCACTAAAGCGATACTGGCACCTGTGTCCCTGTAGGCCTGGGCCTCAACACCATTTATTAAGATTGACTGCCTGTACTTATCCATTACAAGGGGAAAAGCAGCCAACGTGGCAGGGCAAATGCCACCAGGTGTGACAGAAACTGTCTTGGGACTGTCTACCCCAGTTTCTATTATGGTCCCAAAAGTGAACCCAACTACATCTTTAGTTTGACTATTGCCAGAAGTCCCATCACTATTACCACTACTGCTAGGGGCACTAGAGTCTGATGGCTTAGTGGTGGTAGGCTCAGGGGCTTTACCTGTGCAGGACGTATCCCCTGGCTAATGGCCTTTATTTCTACACACATAGCACCAGGCTTTTTCTGATTGTGTGAAGAGTTTGAAGAAGATGAATAGGTTTTATCCCCACCCCCAGAGGAGTGTTTTGGACCTGAAGAAGGATCTTTTTGTTTACTTTTATCCCCATGCTTGTCCTGAGATTTTTCATCATCTTTCTTCTTGCCATCCTTGACACCCCCTGTATGAACTTTTCTGTTCACTCTTGTTCTGACCCATTTTTCTGCCTTCTTTCCCAATTCTTGGGGAGAGGTCATATCTGAGTCCATAAGATACTGAAGCAACAAGTCAGACACAATTTTTCAAGATATGCTTTCTCAGAATCAAGTTATATATAATTTCATAATCAGTCACCTTACTGCCATGTAACCAACCTTCTAGGGCCTTCACAGAACAGTCTACAAAGTCTGTCCAGTCCTGTGATGAATCCTTCCTGGTCTATCTGAACTTGAGTCTATACTGTTCAGTGGTTAAGCCCAGACCATCTAAGAGTGCATTTTTAAGAACTTGATAATTATCTGTATCATCCTCTCTGATAATAAGAAGTCTGTCTCTACCTTTGCCAGAGAAGGATAACCAAAGGATAGCAGCCCACTGTACATGAGGGACCCTCTGAACTTAACAGGCCCTCTCAAGTGCAGCAAACCACTTGTTGATGTCATCACCATCCTTGTAAGGAGGGAAATCTTTGTGCAGATTTCTAGAATCAAATGAAGGTTCCCTGACATTTGTATTTCTAAAACTGCTGCTGCCACCATGGGGAACTAACCCCAAACCCGGCACCTCTTTCTGCATTAGCTTCAGTCTGGCCTCCTCTAACCTCAGCTTTCTGAGTTCCCTATCTAGGGACTGGTCCTCAGGGTTAGAATTATGTGAAGCCTCTGACATAGAGATAACATGAGAGTGTGCAGAGGCAGACCTATCTCTAACAGGGGCCACTCTAGTGACCTGGCTTCTAGAGGTGAAGGGAGCCCTACTTGTGTGTGAACCCTTCCCACTACCAGTTTTACTAGGTGGCTTGTTGACAGATAGGTCTGTGGAACGGCCCTCCCCAGGATTGTTGTCATGTTCGTCTGAGCCTTCCTGGTTGGAGTTATCCTCTACCTCTTCCCCTGTATGATCTGGGCCAGTGCTGAGTCCCTGATCATCTTGGAGGAGAAGAGTTAAGAGGAACTCCTTATTGGGGTTTGTAGGAAGGTAGCCTCTTTCTAGCCTTGTTACCCCCACTTTTGGCCTGTTTGTGAGTATATGTCAGGGTGTTTTTACTGTCTCACTGGGATCCTGCTAGCCAGGGCCCAGTGCTCATAGTGAAAACCCTATGTTGTCAGTGTGTTTGATATGTGTCACTGGGATCCTGCTAGCCATGACCCCAGTGCTCATACGTTTGTGGCCTGTATGTGTTCCCTGTGTGGTGCCTAACTGTATCACTGAGGCACTTCTAACCAGAACCTCAGTGTTTATGCTCTCTCTGTTTTTAAAATTGTCACTCCCTTATAATTTCCTTGAATATGATACCTAGGTACCCAGGGTATTCGGGTTCCAGGAGATCCCTATGGGCTGCAGCATTTCTTTTGCCACCCATAGGGAGCTCAGACAATTCTTACACAGGACTGCCACTGCAGCCTGAGTGAAATAACGTTCACGTTATTTCACAGCCATTTTTCACTGCACATAAGTAACTTATAAGTCACCTATATGTCTAACCCTCACTTGGTGAAGGTTAGGTGCAAAGTTACTTAGTGTGTGGGCACCCTGGCACTAGCCAAGGTGCTCCCACATTGTTCAGGGCAATTCCCCAGACATTGTGAGTGCTGGGACACCATTACAAGCGTGCACTACATATAGGTCAATACCTATATGTAGCGTCACAATGGTAACTCCGAACATGTAACATGTCTAGGATCATGGAATTGTCACCGCAACACCATTCTGGTATTGGGGGGCCAATACCATGCATCCCCGGGTCTCTAGCACAGATCCTGTGTACTGCCAAGCTTGCTTTCCGGGGTCTCCACTGCAGCTACTGCTGCTGCCAACCCCTCAGACAGGTTTATGCCCCCCTGGGTCCTGGGCAGCCTGGTCCCAGGAAGGCAGAACAAAGGATTTCCTCTGAGAGAAGGTGTTACACCCACTCCCTTTGGAAATAGGTGTGAAGGGCTGGGGAGGAGTAGCCTCCCCCAGCCTCTGGAAATGCTTTGATGAGCACAGATGGTGCCCTCTCTGCATAAGCCAGTCTACACCAGTTCAGGGATCCCCCAGCCCTGCTCTGGCACGAAACTGGACAAAGGAAAGGAGAGTGACCACACCCCTGACCAGCACCTCTCAGGGGAGGTGCCCAGAAGCTCCTCCAGTGTCTACCAGACCTCTGCCATCTTGGATGCAGAGGTGTGAGGGCACAATGGACAGCTCTGAGTGGCCAGTGCCAGCAGGTGACGTCAGAGACCCCTCCTGATAGGTACTTACCTTTCTCAGTAGCTAATCCTCCTCTGTGGGCTATTTAGTGTCTCTCCTGTGGGCTATTCCGCAGATAATGAATGCAGGAGCTCACCAGAGTTCCTCTGCACTTCCCTCTTTGACTTCTGCGAAGGATCAACCGCTGACTGCTCGAGGACACGTGCAAAACTGCAACAAAGTAGCAAGAAGACTGCCAGCAACATTGTAGCGCCTCATCCTGCTGGCTTTCTCGACTGTTTCCTGGTGGTGCATGCTCTGAGGGCTGTCTCCCTTCACCCTGCACTGGCAGCTGCTCCGGCTTCTGTGCACTTTTCCAAGACTTCCTTTGTGCACAGCCTATCCCAGGTCCCCAGCACTCCGTCCTGCATTGCCCAACTCGCTGAGTTGGACTCCGACGTCGTGTGACCCTCCTTTGTGACTCTGAGTTGACCGATGTTCTCAGATATTCTAAGTGCCTGTTCTGGTACTTCTGTGGGTGCTGCCTGCTTCTGCGGGGGCTCTCTGAGTTGCTGAGTGCCCCTTCTGTTTCCTCCTCCAAGGAACGACATCCTGGTCCTTCCTGGTCCCCAGCAGCACCCAAAATCCTCAAACACGACTCTTGCAGCTAGCAAGGCTTGTTTGCATTCTTTGTGCGTGGAAACAACTCTGCATCGCCCAGCATGCCGTGGGACATTTTCTGATCAAAGGAGAGGTTCCGGCTCTTTCCGTTGTTGCAGAATCTTTGGCTTCTTCCTCCCAGAGGCAGCCCTTTTGCACCTTCATTCGGGGTTTAGTGGCCTCCAGCCCCTCCTGGACACCTGCGTGACTCTTGGACTTGGTCCCCTTCCTTTGCAGGTCCTCAGGTCCAGGAATCTGTCTTCAGTGTTTTGCTGGCAGTGGTTGTCCTTGCAGAATCCCCTATCTCTACTTTACTGTCTTTCTGGGGTAGTAGGGTAACTTTACTTCTACTTTTCAGGGTCTTGGGGTTGGGCATCTTGTTTTCTAACAGTCCCAGCGACCCTCTACAACCTACACTAGGCCTGGGGTCCATTTGTGGTTCGCATTCCACTTTTGGAGTATATGGTTTGTGTTGCCCCTAGGACTATTTCTACCTATTGCATTCTATTGTGATTCTACAGTGTTTGCACTACTTTTCTAACTGTTACTTACCTGTTTTTGGTTTGTTTACATATAATTTGTGTATATTACTTACCTCCTAAGTCAGGGTATCCTCTGAGGTACTTTTGGCATATTGTCACTAAAATAAAGTAACTTTATTTTTAGTAACTCTGAGTATTGTGTTTTCTTGTGATATAGTACTAAGTGATATAAGTGGTATAGTAGGAGCTTTGCATGTCTCCTAGTTCAGCCTAAGCTGCTCTGCTATAGCTACCTCTATCAGCCTAAGCTGCTAGAACACCTCTATTCTCCAAATAAGGGATAACTGGACCTGGCACAAGGTGTAAGTACCACAAGGTACCCACTATAAGCCAGGCCAGCCTCCTACAGGGTTCTTCCCAATCCCCAAACTTCTTTCAATACAGAGACCCCTCAAACTTTTAAAGTTTAGATTCTCATATGTTGTTTTCCCAACTCTAAGGGTAGCATCTACAGAAGACATATTAAAAGAAAAAAGTTTTGGGAAAGTGAGTAAAAAGTTAGTAGAATAACAGAACTAACTTTTAAGAGAAAATAAGAAAACTTTTGAGAACTTTGAAAAACGTTTGCAAAGTTGAACAGAACTTTTAAGAAAGTTAGAAAATTGTTTCTAGGTATATATCATATATGCTCTAAGTATTGGAGCAAGCTTTTCTTGTGTAAAGCACAGGTAACAAAGTGGTAAAGCAATTGTAAGTACTTATCCCATCACTACTGCCAACGTAGGAGGAGGCCTGGTTTGTAGTGGGCACCTTGGGTAATTATACCTTATACCAGGTCCAGTTATCCCTTATTAGTGAAATGTAGTAGTGTTCTAGCAGCTTAGGCTGATAGAGGTAGCTATAGCAGAGCAGCTTAGGCTGAACTAGGAGACATGCAGAGCTCAAGTAATACCACTTATAGTTACACAGTACTTATGCACAAGTAAAGACAATACTCAGTGTTACCAAAAATAAAGGTAGTTTATTTGGGTGACACAAGGCCAAAAATATCTTAGAAGTAATACTCCTTCTGGAGGTAAGTATTATACACAATATATGCACTAGAGACCAAAATCAGTCAAGTAAATAGTCACAGATTTGTGCAAACAGTGTAAATTATCATAGACTGCAATAGGAAGAAAAAGGCCGAGGGACAACACAAACCATATATTAAGAAAGTAGAATGTGAATCACGAATTCCCCCCAAGGGAAGTGTAGTGTGTAGAGGATCGCTGGGAGTGTAAGTAAACACCAGAGGTAAGTAAAATACCCCACCCCAGAGCCCAGGAAAGTAGGAGTAAAGTACTGCAAGCTTCCTTAAGACACACTACAAGTCTTGATTAGAGTTATTGCAAGAACCAAGCAAGACTGCAAGCAACAAATGGTGGATTGCTGGACATGAAGACCTGTGAAGAGAGATGACCAAGGCCAGAAGTGGCAGAAGATTCCAGGAATGACAGGAGCCCCTGCCAACCTAGAAGATGGAGCAAAAGAGGATTCTCCGGTTGGAAGAAGTCTGCAAAAGAGCACCAAAGAAATGGCTGCGGGTTCCTGCGTGATGCAAAGGATGTCCCACGTCCAGAAGTTGGATGCATGCGAGTTGTTGCGCTGGATTCGTCCAACAAGCCTCGGTTCAAGCAATGTCGCAGTTTGCAGCAAAATTGCGCTGCCTAGAACCAGGAGGGACCTGGGGGCCTCAACTCAGACTGAGGAGGCAGAGGGTGCTCCTATCACTGGAGGGAACCCACAGATAACCAGGCAGCACTCACGGGAGTCCCTGGACACGGGGACAAGGAAGATGCAAATTGCCGTTGCTGCAGTGTAGAAGGCTGGACTGGCTTGTAGTGAGTACCAAGGGGTACTTGCACCTTGCACCAGGCCCAGTTATCCCTTATTAGTGTATAGGGTGTCTAGCAGCTTAGGCTGATAGATAATGGTAGCTTAGCAGAGCAGCTTAGGCTGAACTAGGAGACGTGTGAAGCTACTACAGTACCACTTAGTGTCATATGCACAATATCATAAGAAAACACAATACACAGTTATACTAAAAATAAAGGTACTTTATTTTTATGACAATATGCCAAAGTATCTTAGAGTGTACCCTCAGTGAGAGGATAGGAAATATACACAAGATATATATACACAATAGCAAAAATATGCAGTATAGTCTTAGAAAACAGTGCAAACAATGTATAGTTACAATATGATGCAATGGGGAAACATAGGGATAGGGGCAACACAAACCATATACTCCAGAAGTGGAATGCGAACCACGAATGGACCCCAAACCTATGTGACCTTGTAGAGGGTCGCTGGGACTATTAGAAAATAGTGAGAGTTAGAAAAATAACCCTCCCCAAGACCCTGAAAAGTGCGTGCAAAGTGCACTAAAGTTCCCCTAAGGACAAAATAGTCGTGTTAGAGGGAAAATGCAAGGAAAACACAAATCAGCAATGCAACAACGATGGATTCCTGACTAAGGGTACCTGTGGAACAAGGGGACCAAGTCCAAAAGTCACAAGCAGCTCGGAGATGGGCAGATGCCCAAGAAATGCCAGCGGTTGGTGCAAAGAAGCTCTTACTAGGCTGAAGAACTGTGAATACTGCAGGAACGACAAGGGCTAGAGACTTCCCCTTTGGAGGATGGATCCCCCACGCCTTGGAGAGTCGTGCAGAAGTGTTTTCCCGCCGGATGGACGCCAACAAGCCTTGCTACACGCAAATCGTGCGTTTGGCGTTTTTGGACGCTGCTGGGGCCCAGGAGGGACCAGAAGGTCGCAAATTGGACCTGCAGAGAGAGGGGACGTCGAGCAAGACAAAGAGCCCTCACTAAAGCAGGTAGCACCCGGAGAAGTGCCAGAAACAGGCACTACGAGGATGCGTGAAACGGTGCTCGCCGAAGTTGCACAAAGGAGTCCCACGTCGCCGGAGACCAACTTAGAAAGTCGTGCAATGCAGATTAGAGTGCCGTGGACCCAGGCTTGGCTGTGCACGAAGGATTTCCACCGGAAGTGCACAGGGGCCGGAGTAGCTGGCAAAGTCGCGGTTCCCAGCAATGCAGCCCAGCGAGGTGAGGCAAGGACTTACCTCCACCAAACTTGGGCTGAAGAGTCACTGGACTGTGGGGGTCACTTGGACGGTGTCGCTGGATTCGAGGGACCTCGCTCGTCGTGCTGAGAGGAGACCCAAGGGACCGGTAATGCAGCTTTTTGGTGCCTGCGGTTGCAGGGGGAAGATTCCGTCGACCCACGGGAGATTTCTTCGGAGCTTCTGGTGCAGAGAGGAGGCAGACTACCCCCACAGCATGCACAAGCAGGAAAACAGTCGAGAAGGCGGCAGGATCAGCGTTACAGAGTTGCAGTAGTCGTCTTTGCTACTATGTTGCAGGTTTGCAGGCTTCCAGCGCGGTCAGCGGTCGATTCCTTATCAGAAGGTGAAGAGGGAGAAGCAGAGGAACTCGGCTGAGCTCATGCATTCGTTATCTAAAGTTTCCCCAGAGACAGAGACCCTAAGTAGCCAGAAAAGAGGGTTTGGCTACCTAGGAGAGAGGAAAGGCTACTAACACCTGAAGGAGCCTATCACAAGGAGTCTCTGACGTCACCTGGTGGCACTGGCCACTCAGACCAGTCCAGTGTGCCAGCAGCACCTCTGTTTCCAAGATGGCAGAGGTCTGGAGCACACTGGAGGAGCTCTGGACACCTCCCAGGGGAGGTGCAGGTCAGGGGAGTGGTCACTCCCCTTTCCTTTGTCCAGTTTCGCGCCAGAGCAGGGGCTAAGGGGTCCCTGAACCGGTGTAGACTGGCTTATGCAGAATTGGGCACATCTGTGCCCAACAAAGCATTTCCAGAGGCTGGGGGAGGCTACTCCTCCCCTGCCTTCACACCATTTTCCAAAGGGAGAGGGTGTCACACCCTCTCTCAGAGGAAGTTCTTTGTTCTGCCATCCTGGGCCAGGCCTGGCTGGACCCCAGGAGGGCAGCTGCCTGTCTGAGGGGTTGGCAGCAGCAGCAGCTGCAGAGAAACCCCAGGAAGGGCAGTCTGGCAGTACCAGGGTCTGTGCTACAGACCACTGGGATCATGGAATTGTACCAACAATGCCAGGATGGCATAGAGGGGGCAATTCCATGATCATAGACATGTTACATGGCCATATTCGGAGTTACCATGGTGAAGCTACATATAGGTAGTGACCTATATGTAGTGCACGCGTGTAATGGTGTCCCCGCACTCACAAAGTTCAGTGAATTGGCTCTGAACAATGTGGGGGCACCTTGGCTAGTGCCAGGGTGCCCTCACACTAAGTAACTTTGCACCTAACCTTTACCAGGTAAAGGTTAGACATATAGGTGACTTATAAGTTACTTAAGTGCAGTGTAAAATGGCTGTGAAATAACGTGGACGTTATTTCACTCAGGCTGCAGTGGCAGGCCTGTGTAAGAATTGTCAGAGCTCCCTATGGGTGGCAAAAGAAATGCTGCAGCCCATAGGGATCTCCTGGAACCCCAATACCCTGGGTACCTCAGTACCATATACTAGGGAATTATAAGGGTGTTCCAGTAAGCCAATGTAAATTGGTAAAAATGGTCACTAGCCTGTCAGTGACAATTTGGAAAGAAATGAGAGAGCATAACCACTGAGGTTCTGATTAGCAGAGCCTCAGTGAGACAGTTAGTCACTACACAGGTAACACATTCAGGCACACTTATGAGCACTGGGGCCCTGGGTTACCAGGGTCCCAGTGACACATACAACTAAAACAACATATATACAGTGAAAGATGGGGGTAACATGCCAGGCAAGATGGTACTTTCCTACACAACCCCCCCCCCAAACGAAGGACAATAAGACTAGCCATTACCTGATGAGTCTTCATTGTCTAAGTGGAAATATCTGGAGAGTCCATCTGCATTGGAGTGGCTACTCCCAGGTCTATGTTCCACTGTATAGTCCATTCCCTGTAGGGATATGGACCACCTCAACAATTTAGGATTTTCACCTTTCATTTGTTTTAGCCAAAGTAGAGGTTTGTGGTCTGTCTGAACAATGAAGTGAGTGCCAAACAGGTATGGCCTCAACTTCTTCAGAGCCCAGACCACAGCAAAGGCCTCCCTCTCAATGGCAGACCAACGCTTTTCTCTAGGGGTCAACCTTCTACTAATAAAAGCTACAGGTTGATCCTGGCCCTCAGAATTAAGTTGTGATAGGACTGCCCCTACTCCTAATTCAGATGCATCAGTTTGGACATAGAATTTTTTAGAGTAACAAGGGCTTTTCAGGACAGGTGCAGAGCACATGGCCTGCTTCAGCTCCTCAAAAGCTTTCTGACAGTTTGCTGTCCATAATACCTTTTTAGGCATTTTCTTGGATGTGAGGTCATTAAGAGGGGCTGCAATGGAGCCATAGTTCTTAATGAACCTCCTGTAATACCCAGTGAGGCCTAGGAAGGCTCTCATCTGAGTCTGAGTGGTAGGGGGAACCCAATCAATAATAGTTTGGATTTTCCCCTGAAGTGGTGCAATCTGTTCCCCACCAACAAGGTGTCCCAGATAAACCACCTTACCCTGCCCTATCTGGCACTTTGAAGCCTTGATAGTGAGGCCTGCCTTTTGCAGAGCCTCCAAAACTTTCCAAAGGTGGACCAGGTGATCATCCCAGCTGGAGCTAAAGACAGCTATATCATCCAAATATGCTGCACTGAAAGCTTCCAGCCCTTGCAGGACTGTGTTCACCAACCTCTGAAAAGTGGCAGGTGCATTTTTCAAACCAAAAGGCATTACAGTAAACTGGTAATGTCCTCCAATGGTAGAAAATGCAGTCTTAGGTTTAGCATCTTCTGACAATTTGATCTGCCAATACCCTGCAGTCAAATCAAAAGTGCTTAGATACTTGGCAGATGCCAGTGTATCTATAAGCTCATCTGCCCTGGGTATAGGGTGAGCATCAGTTTTGGTTACCAAGTTGAGACCTCTATAGTCTACACAAAACCTCATTTCTTTCTTTCCATCTTTAGAATTGGGTTTTGGTACCAGTACCACAGGAGAAGCCCATGGACTGTCAGAGTGCTCAACCACTCCTAGTTCCAACATTTTCTGAACTTCTTGCTTTATGCAGTCCCTGACATGGTCAGTCTGCCTATAGATCTTACTTTTGACAGGTAAACTGTCTCCAGTATCTATAGTGTGCTCACACCAAGAAGTGGTGCCTGGCACAATGGAGAAGAGTTCTGAAAATTGTCCTAGGAGATTTATGCAATTATCTTTCTGCTCAGCAGTAAGACAATCAGCCAAAACTACACCTTCCACAAGAGCATCTTGTTCTGTGGAAGAGAAGAGATCAGGTAGAGGATCACTGTCTTCTTCCTGTCCCTCATCTGTTGCCATGAGCAGGGTGAGATCAGCCCTGTCATAGTAGGGTTTCAGGCGGTTGACATGGAGCACCCTAAGGGGACTCCTGGCAGTGCCTAAGTCAACCAAGTAGGTGACTTCACCCTTCTTTTCAACAATTGTGTGGGGTCCACTCCATTTATCTTGGAGTGCTCTTGGGGCCACAGGCTCCAAGACCCACACTTTCTGCCCTGGTTGGTACTGAACCAAAACAGCCTTCTGATCATGCCATTGCTTCTGGAGCTCTTGGCTGGCCTGAAGGTTTTTACTGGCCTTTTTCATGTACTCAGCCATCCTTGATCTGAGGCCAAGTACATAATCCACAATATCCTGTTTAGGAGCTTTTAAAGGTTGTTCCCAACCCTCCTTTACAAGTGTGAGTGGACCCCTAACAGGGTGTCCAAAAAGAAGTTCAAAGGGGCTGAAGCCCACTCCTTTCTGGGGTACCTCCCTGTAGGCAAAAAGGAGGCATGGTAGAAGGATATCCCATCTCCTGCGGAGTTTTTCAGGGAGTCCCATAATCATGCCTTTGAGAGTTTTATTAAATCTCTCCACCAGTCCATTTGTTTGTGGATGATAGGGTGTTGTGAACTTGTAAGTTACACCACACTCCTTCCACATGGCCTTTAAGTATGCAGACATGAAATTGCTTCCTCTGTCTGATACTACTTCCTTTGGGAAGCCCACCCTGGAAAATATTCCCAGGAGGGCCTTTGCCACTGCAGGGGCTGTAGTGGTCCTTAAAGGAATTGCTTCAGGATATCTTGTGGCATGGTCCACTACCACTAAGATAAACCTATTGCCTGAAGCAGTAGGAGGGTCAAGGGGGCCAACTATGTCAACCCCTACCCTTTCAAAGGGAACCCCAACCACAGGCAGTGGGATAAGGGGTGCCTTTGGAGTGCCACCTGTCTTGCCACTGGCTTGACAGGTTTCACAGGACTTACAAAATTCTTTTGTGTCCTCAGACATCCTAGGCCAATGAAACAATGGTACCAATCTGTCCCAAGTTTTCATTTGACCCAGGTGCCCAGCTAAGGGAATGTCATGTGCCAGTGTTAGGAGGAACTTTCTGTACTCCTGAGGAATCACTAATTTCCTGGCAGCTCCAGGTTTAGGATCCCTATGCTCAGTGTACATGAGGTTGTCCTCCCAGTAAACTCTGTGAGAATCACTGACATCCCCATTAGCCTGTTTGACAGCTTGCTGTCTGAGACCCTCTAATGTGGGACAGGTTTGCTGTGCCACACTCAGCTCCTCTCTGGCAGGCCCCCCTTCACCCAAAAGCTCAGCAGTGTCTGCTTCCAGCTCCTCTGGTGTAGGTTCTGCACAGGGAGGGAATTCTTCTTCCTCAGAAGTAGAATCCACTGTAGAGGGAGGGATAGTAGGAAGTGGTTTGCTTCTACTAGCCCTAGCTTTAGGGAGCACTTGGTCCATTGTTCCAGGATCCAAGCTTCCCTGTCCTTTTTGCTTTTTGGCCTGAGCCCTTGTCAAAGCAAAAATATGCCCTGGGATGCCCAGCATTGCTGCATGGGCCTCCAACTCCACATCTGACCAAGCTGATGTCTCCAAATCATTCCCTAATAGACAGTCTACAGGTAAATCTGAAGCTACCACAACTTTCTTTGGACCAGATACCCCCCCCCAGTTGAGATTTACAACAGCCATGGGGTGGCTTTGTGTTATGTTGTGAGCATCGGTTACTTGGTACTGGTGTCCAAGTATGTGTTGTTCAGGGTGCACCAGTTTCTCAATCACCATTGTGACACTGGCACCTGTGTCCCTGTAGGCCTGGACCTCAACACCATTTATTAGGGTTAGTTGCTTGTACTTCTCCAAGTTATGGGGGCAAGCAACCAAAGTGGCTAAGTCAATAGCCCCTTCAGAGACTAAAGTAGCCTCTGTGGTCTCCCTAATTAGACCAACCCCAACTAAATTACCAAAAGTGAGCCCAGCTACTCCCTTGGATTGGCTATTAGTAGGTTTGCTCCCACCACCACTGCTATTAGTAGGGACACTAGGTGTAGCAGTAGGGGTTGTAGTGGTAGGAGCTGTGGTGCCTTTCTTTGGACAACTGGGATCTGTTGTCCAATGGCCTTTTATTTTACATAAATAGCACCATGGTTTCTTTTCCTTGTTCTGATTAAAGGAGGATTTGGACCCACCACCCCCACCAGAGTGTTTTTGTGGGCCTGATGAAGACTCATTTTTAGATTTGTCCCCACCCTTGTCAGAAGACTTACCATCCTTCTTTTTGTTGCCATCTTTGTCACCCCCTGTATGAACTTTTCTGTTCACTCTTGTTCTGACCCATTTGTCTGCCTTCTTTCCCAATTCTTGGGGAGAGGTCAGATCAGAGTCCACCAAGTACTGGTGCAACAAATCAGACACACAATTATTAAGAATATGCTCTCTCAGGATCAAGTTATACAGGCTGTCATAATCAGTAACTTTACTGCCATGTAACCACCCCTCCAAGGCCTTCACTGCCTGGTCAATGAAATCAACCCAGTCTTGTGAAGACTCCTTTTTGGTATCTCTGAACTTTATCCTGTACTGTTCAGTGGTTAAGCCATAACCATCCAGGAGTGCATTCTTAAGAACTTGGAAATTGTTAGCATCATTTTCTTTTACAGTAAGGAGCCTATCCCTACCTTTTCCAGTAAATGATAGCCATAGGATAGCAGCCCACTGCTTTTGAGGGACATCCTGTACAGCACAGGCCCTCTCAAGTGCAGCAAACCACTTGTTAATGTCATCCCCCTCCTTATAAGGGGGAACTATCTTGTGCAGATTCCTAGAATCATGCTCTTTTGCAGGATGACTATGGGGAATACTGCTGCTGCCACCATGGGTATCTAAACCCATCTTCTGTCTTTCCCTCTCTATTTCTAAAGACTGTCTATCCAAATCCAGCTGTTGCTTCTTGAGCTTCAGTCTGGTTTGTTCCACTCTCAATCTATTGAGATCCCTTTCTAACAATCTGTCATCAGGGTGGGTGGGAGGGACATTTCTAGATACAGAGGTATGATGGGAATGAACAGAAGGAGACCTGTCCCTTACAGAGGGCACCCTAACAGCTTGGCTACCAGTATAATGTGAGAGCACACCATTAGTATGGTGTGATTCAACCTCTGTACCAACTATGCTAGACTGTCTAGTAATGGGCAGGCTGAGAAGTTTCTTTCCTGAACCTTTTCCTGGGGGAGTCCCTGGGTCAGATTGAGAACCATTAGCTACTTTTTCTACAGATTGGGCACTTATGGCCTTATCCTGTACTCTAAGCATATTAATTAACAGTTCTAAAGAAGGATTCTTCCCTACACTCAAACCTCTCTCTATGCAGAGACTCCTTGCTCCTTTCCAGCTAAGGTGATCATATGCAAGTTTGGACAGTTCAACATTTTTTCCTGTGCCAGACATTTTTTTTAGAGAGTTAAAGTGATAGAAAAAGAGAAAAAAGTTTTCAGAACTTTTTGGAAAGACAGAAAAACTTTTTTAAACTTTTAAGAACTTTTTGAAAGTTTTAGAAGTACTTTTCAGCACTTAGAAAAGAGTGAAAAGAGGAAATGCAAAACTTTTTGGCTATGTGTATATACACTGACCTTGTTTTGTATATTTTTCTCTTATGAAAAGTACAATGACAAGAGTGGTAAGTAGTCTCAAGCACTTATCCCACCACTGCACAACCAATGTAGGAGGCTGGACTGGCTTGTAGTGAGTACCAAGGGGTACTTGCACCTTGCACCAGGCCCAGTTATCCCTTATTAGTGTATAGGGTGTCTAGCAGCTTAGGCTGATAGATAATGGTAGCTTAGCAGAGCAGCTTAGGCTGAACTAGGAGACGTGTGAAGCTACTACAGTACCACTTAGTGTCATATGCACAATATCATAAGAAAACACAATACACAGTTATACTAAAAATAAAGGTACTTTATTTTTATGACAATATGCCAAAGTATCTTAGAGTGTACCCTCAGTGAGAGGATAGGAAATATACACAAGATATATATACACAATAGCAAAAATATGCAGTATAGTCTTAGAAAACAGTGCAAACAATGTATAGTTACAATAGGATGCAATGGGGAAACATAGGGATAGGGGCAACACAAACCATATACTCCAGAAGTGGAATGCGAACCACGAATGGACCCCAAACCTATGTGACCTTGTAGAGGGTCGCTGGGACTATTAGAAAATACTGAGAGTTAGAAAAATAACCCTCCCCAAGACCCTGAAAAGTGCGTGCAAAGTGCACTAAAGTTCCCCTAAGGACAAAATAGTCGTGTTAGAGGGAAAATGCAAGGAAAACACAAATCAGCAATGCAACAATGATGGATTCCTGACTGAGGGTACCTGTGGAACAAGGGGACCAAGTCCAAAAGTCACAAGCAGCTCGGAGATGGGCAGATGCCCAAGAAATGCCAGCGGTTGGTGCAAAGAAGCTCTTACTAGGCTGAAGAACTGTGAATACTGCAGGAACGACAAGGGCTAGAGACTTCCCCTTTGGAGGATGGATCCCCCACGCCTTGGAGAGTTGTGCAGAAGTGTTTTCCCGCCAGATGGACGCCAACAAGCCTTGCTACACGCAAATCATGCGTTTGGCGTTTTTGGACGCTGCTGGGGCCCAGGAGGGACCAGAAGGTCGCAAATTGGACCTGCAGAGAGAGGGGACGTCGAGCAAGACAAAGAGCCCTCACTGAAGCAGGTAGCACCCGGAGAAGTGCCAGAAACAGGCACTACGAGGATGCGTGAAACCATGCTCGCCGAAGTTGCACAAAGGAGTCCCACGTCGCCGGAGACCAACTTAGAAAGTCGTGCAATGCAGGTAAGAGTGCCGTGGACCCAGGCTTGGCTGTGCACGAAGGATTTCCGCCGGAAGTGCACAGGGGCAGGAGTAGCTGGCAAAGTCGCGGTTCCCAGCAATGCAGCCCAGCGAGGTGAGGCAAGGACTTACCTCCACCAAACTTGGGCTGAAGAGTCACTGGACTGTGGGGGTCACTTGGACGGTGTTGCTGGATTCGAGGGACCTCGCTCGTCGTGCTGAGAGGAGACCCAAGGGACCGGTAATGCAGCTTTTTGGTGCCTGCGGTTGCAGGGGGAAGATTCCGTCGACCCACGGGAGATTTCTTCGGAGCTTCTGGTGCAGAGAGGAGGCAGACTACCCCCACAGCATGCACAAGCAGGAAAACAGTCGAGAAGGCGGCAGGATCAGCGTTACAGAGTTGCAGTAGTCGTCTTTGCTACTATGTTGCAGGTTTGCAGGCTTCCAGCGCGGTCAGCGGTCGATTCCTTATCAGAAGGTGAAGAGGGAGATGCAGAGGAACTCGGCTGAGCTCATGCATTCGTTATCTAAAGTTTCCCCAGAGACAGAGACCCTAAATAGCCAGAAAAGAGGGTTTGGCTACCTAGGAGAGAGGAAAGGCTACTAACACCTGAAGGAGCCTATCACAAGGAGTCTCTGACGTCACCTGGTGGCACTGGCCACTCAGAGCAGTCCAGTGTGCCAGCAGCACCTCTGTTTCCAAGATGGCAGAGGTCTGGAGCACACTGGAGGAGCTCTGGACACCTCCCAGGGGAGGTGCAGGTCAGGGGAGTGGTCACTCCCCTTTCCTTTGTCCAGTTTCGCGCCAGAGCAGGGGCTAAGGGGTCCCTGAACCGGTGTAGACTGGCTTATGCAGAATTGGGCACATCTGTGCCCAACAAAGCATTTCCAGAGGCTGGGGGAGGCTACTCCTCCCCTGCCTTCACACCATTTTCCAAAGGGAGAGGGTGTCACACCCTCTCTCAGAGGAAGTTCTTTGTTCTGCCATCCTGGGCCAGGCCTGGCTGGACCCCAGGAGGGCAGCTGCCTGTCTGAGGGGTTGGCAGCAGCAGCAGCTGCAGAGAAACCCCAGGAAGGGCAGTCTGGCAGTACCAGGGTCTGTGCTACAGACCACTGGGATCATGGAATTGTACCAACAATGCCAGGATGGCATAGAGGGGGCAATTCCATGATCATAGACATGTTACATGGCCATATTCGGAGTTACCATGGTGAAGCTACATATAGGTAGTGACCTATATGTAGTGCACGCGTGTAATGGTGTCCCCGCACTCACAAAGTTCAGTGAATTGGCTCTGAACAATGTGGGGGCACCTTGGCTAGTGCCAGGGTGCCCTCACACTAAGTAACTTTGCACCTAACCTTTACCAGGTAAAGGTTAGACATATAGGTGACTTATAAGTTACTTAAGTGCAGTGTAAAATGGCTGTGAAATAACGTGGACGTTATTTCACTCAGGCTGCAGTGGCAGGCCTGTGTAAGAATTGTCAGAGCTCCCTATGGGTGGCAAAAGAAATGCTGCAGCCCATAGGGATCTCCTGGAACCCCAATACCCTGGGTACCTCAGTACCATATACTAGGGAATTATAAGGGTGTTCCAGTAAGCCAATGTAAATTGGTAAAAATGGTCACTAGCCTGTCAGTGACAATTTGGAAATGAGAGAGCATAACCACTGAGGTTCTGATTAGCAGAGCCTCAGTGAGACAGTTAGTCACTACACAGGTAACACATTCAGGCACACTTATGAGCACTGGGGCCCTGGGTTACCAGGGTCCCAGTGACACATACAACTAAAACAACATATATACAGTGAAAGATGGGGGTAACATGCCAGGCAAGATGGTACTTTCCTACATGCAGCACTACAAAAGAAGGTCCCATGCCGCCGGAGAACATCTCAGCGAGTTGAGCGTCGCAGGATGGAGTGCTGGAGACCTGGGCCATGCTGTGCATGAAGGATTCTTGCAAATAGTGCACAGAGGCCTCTGGAGTTAGAGATGCTGTGTTGAAGAGGGGTTTTGTCGCAAATGGGGAAGGTAAGCTCTTACCTCCACCAAATTTGGACAGCTGGACCTTAGGACAGCCTGTGTCGAAGGGGTCCACCACCTGTGTTCCAGTGAACACACTCGTCGTCAGGAGAGAAGTAACAGAGAACCGGTCGTCATCTTAGAAGGTGCCTGCTGGAGCAGGAAAGTGACTCCGTAAGTCCACAGGAGATTTCTAGGTCCTTCTGGTGCAGGGTGAAGACAGGGAGTCCTCAGAGCGTGCACACATTGGAAACTGTTGCAGTTTCTGTCTGGAGCTGAAGTTGCAGAGTCACAGTAGCCTTCTTTGATACTTTGTTGCAGTTACATCGGTTCCTGGAGCAGTAATGAGGTTGATCCGACGGTCAGAGGATGAAGCAGGATTTGCAGAGGATTCCTGGTGAAAACTTGCAAGCCAAATCTGGAGAGGAACCCACAGGAGAGACCCTAAATAGTCCTGAGGGGGGGATTGGCTTCCTAACCAGGTATGCATCTATCAGGAGGGGTCTCTGACATCACCTGCTGGCACTGGCCACTCAGAGATCTCCAGAGTGTTCCCACACCTTTAAAAACAAGATGGCTAATGCCAGGGACACACTGGAGGAGCTCTGGGCAGCACCCCTGCGGTGGTGATAGACAGGTTAGTGGTCACTCCCCTTTCCTTTGCCTATTTTAATGCCAGAGCAGGGACTGGAGGTCCCTGAACCGGTGTAGACTGGTTTATGCAAGAAGTGCACCACCTGTGCCCTTCAAAGCATTTCGAGAGCCTCCGGGAGCCTACACCTCCCAAGCCTGTAACACCTATTTCCAAAGGGAGAGGATGTAACACCCTCCTCCCAAAGGAAATGCTTTGTTCTGCCTTCCTGAGACTAAGCTGCTCAGCCCCAGGAGGGCATAACCCTGTCTGTGAGGTGGCAGCAGCTGTGGCTGCAGTGCAAGCCTCAGTGAGCTGGTTTGGCTGTACTGGGGGTCCATGGTGGAGCCCGGGGATGCATGGGATTTTCCCCCCAATACCACATTTGGAATAGGGGGACACTTCCATGATCTTAGACACCTTACATGGTCATATTCGGAGTTACCATTGTGAAGCTACACATAGGTATTGACCTATATGTAGTGCACTTGTGTAATGGCATCCCCGCACTCACGAAGTCCGGAGAATTGGCCATGGACAGCATGGAGGCACCTTTGCTAGTGCAAGGGTGCCCTCACACTAAGTAACTTTGCACCTAGCCTTCAGTAAATGAAGGTTGGACAAATAGGTGACTTATAAGTTACTTAAGTGCAGGGAAAATGGCTGTGAAATAGTGTGTGCACTACTTCACGCAGACTGCAGTGGCAGTCCTGTGAAAGGGTTTGTCTGAGCTCCTTATGGGTAGCAAAATAAATGCTGCAGCCCATAAGGATCTCCTGGAAACCCAATGCCCTGGGTACCTAGGTACCACATACTAGGGACTTATAAGAGGGGTCCAGTGTGCCAATTGGAATTGGTAAATTAAGTCACTAATCTATAGTGACTAACTTGGAAGTAGAGAGAGCATAAGCACTGAGGTTCTGGTTAGCAGAACTTCAGTGACACAGTTAAGCACTACTGACAACACACACATTAGGCTATATGAGCACTGGGGTCCTGTCCAGCAGGATCCCAGTGAGACAGGCAAAACATACTGACAAACTGGTAGAATTTGGGGGTAACATGCCAAGAAAGATGGTACTTTCCTACACCACCACGTTTAAGGTTCTAGACCTCATTAAGAGTAAAATAGAGCACTTCCATTAGAAACACCACACATCTCCCTTTTTTTCAATTACCACTAAATATGTAACACTAAAACTTTTTAAGACAAAAATAACCTTTACAAACTATGTACATGAAAGATTAGTAAACTTAAGAAGGTAACAAAACATTAAACTACATAATCATTCCAACAGATAGGAGTCTTCTCTGTTCTTCTCACTCTTCTCTGATCCACATCGTCCCATTCCTGAGCACCTTCCCGGATCTTTCACTTTAGCCCATGTTTACTGCCTCATGTAGAAGTCCTATCATATTCCCCATTTCAGGAGCAATCCCAATTCTCCACTTTGGATATTTGACAAATATTCTATACACGTCTATTGCGGGTCTTGGCAGCATAGTTGAAAAGGTTTACTACTTTCTTAGGTTCTGTAAAGTTAGACCAGTTTTCAGCACCTATAGAAGCATGAATGCTCACAAAGTCCCCCACAGCTATTTCTTTCACTATTTTCATCATATCAAAACATTGTTTTCTTACATACAGTTTCTGCCATTCATTTGCCCTCCATTCATCCCCCAGATATATGTAACCAATCCTTTTTCAAATGCATCCACCCAAGAACTCATTTAGTGTGGCTTTCTTCCATGGAATCAAATGGTGTTTTACTTGTGGAGGAATGGAGAGAAGGCCTATAAACCACCAGTCTACTTGAAGCACTTATTCCAATCCAGATTTTTGGCTCTGGCAAGCTGGTTGTTCTCGTTCATCGTACTGCTGAAGTGCTGAATCACACCATTGATCTCAGAGTGATATAATGAACACTTCTCATGCACAATGCGCACTCACCGAGAAACACTTTAACTTTCTTCGAGCATTACTCAGCACCATTATTAGTCAACAGGGAACTGGAAAAACCTTCACAATGGAAAACATCCTACATGAATTGTTAAAGTGAAGTTGAAGTGATGTCACTGACATGAAACTTCAGGCCACCTTGAGACTGAATCCATGGCTACCAGTAAACATGAGGTGGATCTCTCACCTTTTATAGGACTAACAATGTCGACAGCAATTTCCTCCCATGGACCTATGGGTAGATCTCCACAAATTATAGCAGGAACATGAGTTACCCATTCTTTGTCTCCGACAATGAGCTCACTACAGTGGTGAATAATTCTCTCTACTTCTACATCTTCTCCAGGTCACTAAAGGTGTTCAAGGCGATGCTATTAGATCTTAACTTTACCAAGATAATTCTCCTGGGCTATACTCATGATATGATTCCTCGAAATCATAGATACCACCACCCTAGTGCCCTGAAACAACAGGTTTTTACAGTATGCTAACTCATCTCTTACTTCAAATTACTGACACAAGTTCTCACACTCCGCTTTCTCTACAAGCCAACTACCTTTCATCAACTGTCAATTTCACATTTCCATTCATATTCTAAAGTAGCAGCCAAAGTCTCTACTTAGGAGTAACTTTACACTCATAAATAGTAAAAAGAAAAAAGTATAAAGCTACTACTAGGTGTAGTACTGGATGTACATTTGAGTAAATTGTGAATGTGGAAACCTACCTTTGTGAATAGCCCCAAAGTCTCTAATACTGTAAGCACCCAACAGAGTAGCATGCTACCCAATCTAGAAAGCACTTCATAGCAGTGTGGTTGAAGAAAATGCTACATAGCTGCTACTGCAGTTCAGTACAATACATAGTGCAGCTCGCACTCCTTTAGTGTGGTGGATTATCCACAGTACTATATTTAGAAATAAAGGTTGGAAATAATGTTTTACAAGGGAAAAGGCTATGTCAAATGCTCTAGGCTCTCAAAATCCCTTACGTTTCTGGTTATTCACAATTATCTTGGACATCATTTTGCATGTGCCTTTGTATATTGTATTCACCCTCTTTTGGAAAATCTATTCACTCCACTATCATTGGACAACTTCATGTCCCCTGTATATATGTGGTTGACTATGTTATATGTGGCAATTGTATAGCCTAATACATTTTGACAGGCAATTTTCTTCTTCACGGTTTACCACACATAGGGGGTCATTCTGACCTCGGCGGTAAAAGGCGCTTACCGCCTGTCAGAAGAGCGCCATAACACCGCCGCGGTAAACCGCCACTGTCATTCTGACCCACAACTAGCAAACCGCCAAAAACCCGACATCAACAAAAGTCCGCCACACCAATGGCCAGCGAAAAACTGGCGATGACCAAACCTCCACCGTCACGCCAACAGAAATACGCCCATTCCATTCCGACCCACAAATCCCCACAGCGGTCTTTCAACCGCGGTATTCCATTGGCGGTACACACCGCCGCGCTCAAAATACACACACCTTTACAAAACACTACCACATTTGACAATTCAAAATACACACACCTGATACACATACACACACCACTCCCACACACCCAATACAATATAAAACATACACCCACATCACCCACAAACCCTTACGAACAGAATTGCGACTGAAGGCCAGAGAGAGACAGCACAGAATAGAGTAGACCATCACACAGAGGCAAATCACTACATCACCCACACAATATCCACGCACAAAACACCACACACCAACACACTCACCACAATCTACAACACATACCCCACCCCACACCTCATCCACACCACCCCATGGCACCCCAAAGACACCCCAGGTTCTCTGACGCAGAACTCAGGGTACTGGTGGAGGAAATAGTTCGAGTAGAGCCCCGGCTCTTCGGGACACAGGTGCAGCACACCACCATTGCCAGGAAGATGGAGCTATGGCAAAGAATAGTGGACAGGGTCAACGCTGTGGGACAGCATCCACGAAATTGGGACGACATCAGGAAGCGGTGGAACGACCTACGGGGGAAGGTGCGTTCCATGGTATCAAGGCACAACATCGCGGTGCAGAAGACTGGCGGCGGACCCCTACCTACTCCCCCAGAATTTACAGCATGGGAGGAGCAAGTCTTGCACATCCTGCATCCTGAGGGCCTCGCAGGAGTAGGCTGAGGAATGGACTCTGGTAAATCAAATCTTCACTACTTCATTCCCCCCACCCCACCTGCATGCCAAATCATACCCGCACCCTCACCCCCACCCCCATCACACCAACTCCTTGCAAATGGCTCACCATCACAACCCACCCATCCCAACACCTAGCCCTGCATGCGTCCACAAAGCATGGACACCCATCACCAAAGCATGCCCACTGCACATACCCATCTCCCACACAAGCCACCGTCACAACAGTCCCCACAAGGGAATGCCAGCACTGGGGTACACGGCCACCCACCCATTTCACGAAATGGCACACACAGAAGCAATAACCATACTCTTATACCCATGCAGGACCCGAACGCCACCACACCGCCCAGGAGGGTCCAGAAATGTCCATCCCACCCCCAGAAGAGGCCCCCAGTGATGACAGCAGCTCTGTCTCCCTGGACCCAGATGACCAGCCCGGCCCATCGGAGACCTCGGGACAGTCAGTTCCCCTCACACAGCCACAGGCTACAGCAGACCTAACCCCCTCTGGGAACACCAGCACAGCTCCCACCCAGCGGGCCCATGCCTCTGTCTCCAGGACATGTCAATCAGCAGTGTGTCCACCACTACAGGGCACCCAGGTTGACCCACCACACCAACAACAACAGGGACCTGGGGGCAGTGGTAGTGGGCACACAGTCCAGGGGACAGAGGCCCAGGGAAACAGGGGAACTGGGAGGGCTGCTGTGCGACAGGGGGGGGACAGGCCCAGGGAACCCACTCTGCACGAGGCCCTCTCCTCCATCATGGGAGCATACCACCGCTCCAAGGAGACGATGGCTACGGTACTGGCCAGGTTCCAGGAGATCCAGGTACTGCAGGAGGAACAGTACATGAGGTTCAGGGAAGAACTGAGAACCATTAGTTCCGCAATGGGGACCATCGTTGTGGCTCTTAACCAGATAGTCACCACATCGCGGGACCATGTGGCACCACAAAGGGCCCCTGTCACTAGCATGGACCAAGACCAGCCTACTACCTCCGCCGGCGCTAGTGGACAGGAGGCCCCCACACAACGACAGGCCACCAGAACCCCACCTCCTGCAGAAGAAGAACCACCCCGCAAGCGGGGCCTGAGATCTCAGAAGTAGACAGAGTAGGATGCCAAGACCCCCGCCAGCAAAGGATACCCCCTGATGTCATCCCACTGTCCCACATTGTCACCCTGTCCAACCTTAAACTGCCCCTGCTCCATCCTTCCACAGGCATATGGACAATGCACCTGTGAGACTGAAAACTGGACTCTGCCATGGACATTACTCCACCATCCCCCATCACTGTTTTTCAACCATGTCCCTAAATTTAGCACTTTAATAAAATCACTTATTGCACTAAAAATATCTGGAGTCTGCTTGTATTTTTAACAAATGTATTAGACATAACGGTGCCAAAATGTACAGTTACATTGTGATGACAACATACCACTGTCACACAGCTGTAGTCCATGGGGAAACAAAGCAGAGGTCACGCAGTGGGGCCCACATCTCTGAAAACGGAAGGGAAAGTCACAACTCAGTTAACATAAACTGGGGGGAAACACAGACAGTAGAGAGGCAGGAGACTGTAAGTACATGTAAAATGGCGGTGTTGATTCGTACCTGTGTGCTATTGAAAATACTGTTGTATCACTGTGTCCCTGTTGTCTGTGTCGTCCCCGTCGTCTTCCTCCTCTTCACTCTCCACAGGGTCCACAGCTGCCACAACACCACCATCTGGACCATCCTCCTGCAGGAAAGGCACCTGGCGTCGCAAAGCCAGGTTGTGAAGCATACAGCAGGCCACAATGATATGGCACACCTTCTTCGGTGAGTACATTAGGGATCCACCTGTCATATGCAGGCACCTAAACCTGGCCTTCAGGAGGCCGAAGGTCCGCTCGATCACCCTCCTAGTCCGCCCATGGGCCTCATTGTACCGTTCCTCTGCCCTGGTCCGGGGATTCCTCACTGGGGTCAGTAGCCATGACAGGTTGGGGTAACCAGAGTCACCAATTAGCCACACACGGTGTCTCTGTAGCTGTTCCATCACATAAGGGATGCTGCTATTTCGCATGATGTACGCGTCATGCACTGACCCAGGGAACTTGGCATTTACATGGGAGATGTACTGGTCAGCCAAACAGACCACCTGGACATTCATCGAATGATAACTTTTTCTGTTCCTGTACACCTGCTCACTTTCACTGGGGGGAACCAAAGCCACATGGGTCCCATCAATGGCACCAATGATGTTGGGAATATGTCCAAGGGCATAGAAATCACCCTTCATTGTAGCCAAATCGCCCACCTCAGGGAAAACAATGTAGCTCCGCATGTATTTCATCAGGGCAGACAATACTCTGGACAAAACCTTCGAAAACATAGGCTGAGACATCCCTGATGATATGGCCACTGTTGTTTGGAATGATCCACTTGCCAAAAAATGGATTACTGACAGCACCTGCACCAGAGGGGGAATCCCTGTGGGTTGGCGAATGGGTGACATCAGGTCTGGCTCCAGCTGGGCACACAGTTCCTGTATAGTGGCTCGGTCAAGTCTGTATGTCAGTATGACATGTCTTTCTTCCATTGTCGACAGGTCCACCAGCGGTCTGTACACAGGAACATTCCTCCATCTCCTCGCAAGTCCCAGCGGACGGTGCCTAGGAAGGACAACATGGAGCACAGAGTCAAGCAACCCACAGGTATGTAACCACAGCTTGCACAGAACACGATTCGCTATGCATTGAATGGCTTGTATGAGTGGCAATGCAAGGCCTAGGCCTGTGTGACGCAGTAGAAATTAAGCCATGTGGGCCCTTGAAATGGCGGCTGCCTGACCTGTGAAGTGTGACAATGGGATGTGAGGTCAATGCGCTGGCGTGGCACACCGTGGCGGTAGGCGGTCGAAGACCGCGGCGCAAAGCAGCATTGGTTAACATTGAACCCTATGGGTCTCAGGAGCCAATGACAATGTGCGCCGGCGGTCGCGGTACGCACCGCCGCGGTACGCACCGCCGCGGGCGTGACCGCCATTTTCTATCTGCTTAATCACTCGAGACCTGATCATCCACAGGAGAGGACCTATACTGCAAGTGCTGCTGTGACCTCGGTCTGGAAGAGACAATGGCTGTTGCGACTGGGGAAAGGGCCCCTGCCTTCACTTCTGAGGAATTGGAGAAACTTGTTGATGGGGTCCTCCCCCAGTATGCGCTACTCTACGGTCCTCCAGACCAACAGGTTAGTACACTGGACGATGCTTTGTGGGCAATGCCTGGGTTGAGTGGGGTGAATGAACGATGGTGCGGATGGGAGCGTATGAGGCATGCATCAAAGGACAGATGAGAGCAGGTGCCACATGGTAAGGGTGGGGATGGGGGGACACTCACATCGAGCATGCAGAAAATGACGATATTGTGGGGCATATTTATACTCAGTTTGCGCCGAATTTGCGTCTTTTTTTCGACGCAAATTCGACGCAAAACTAACTCCATATTTATACTTTGGCGTTAGACGCGTCTAGCGCCAAAGTTCATGGAGTTAGCATCATTTTTTTGCTTGAACACCTTCCTTGCGTTAATGATATGCAAGGTAGGCGTTCCCGTCTAAAAAAATTACTGCGATGCATATGCGTCGTATTTATACTCCTGGGCAAAAATGACGCCCGGGAGTGGGCGGGACTAAAAAACCTGCATTTGCGCCAGATTTTAGCACCTGGGTCAGGGCAGGCGTTAAGGGACCTGTGGGCTCAGAATGAGCCCAGAGGTGCCCTACCAAGCCCCCAGGGACACCCCCTGCCACCCTTGCCCACCCCAGGAGGACACCCAAGGATGGAGGGACCCATCCCAGGGAAGAAAAGTTAAGTTGTGGTAAGTATTTTTTGTAAAAAAAAAATTGGCATAGGGGGGGCTGATTTGTGCCCCCCTACATGCCACTATGCCCAATGACCATGCCCAGGGGACAGAAGTCCCCTGGGCATGGCCATTGGGCAAGGGGGCATGACTCCTGTCTTTGCTAAGACAGGAGTCATGTTAATGGCGTCTGGGCGCCCCAAAAAAATGGCGCAAATCGGGTTAAGACGATTTTTTTGCCTCAGCCTGACTTGCCCCATTTTTGGACGCCCAAACGCCATTTTTCCCTACGCCGGCGCTGCCTGGTGTACGTGTTTTTTTTTCACGCACACCAGGCAGCGCCGGTCGGCTAACGCTGGCTAACGCCATTCAATAAATACGGCGCCCGCATGGCGCTTCAGAATGGCGTTAGCCGGCGCAAATTTTTTGGGCGCAAAACTGCGTTAGCGCAGTTTTGCGTCAAAAAGTATCAATATGGGCCTGTATTTTCTCTCCCTGTTCGTGTCACATAGGTCAGCGCCCATCAGAAAGTCGACATTTGGCGTGCCATCGCCAAGGACGTCCGGACCCTGGGGGTCCACAACAGACGGGGCACCCACTGCTGCAAGAGGTGGGAGGACATCCGCTGCGGGAGCAGAAAGAACGCGGAGGCTCTGCTGGGGATGGCCTCCCAACGTAGGAGGGGTGCCACACGTCAATTGCCACCCTGATGTCTCGGATCCTGGCGGTGGCCTACCCAGATTTGGATGGGCGCGTGAGGACATCACAGCAGACACAAGGGGGTGAGTACACTCTCATTCTGCTGACTATGCGCGCAGTGGAGGTGTCTGGGTGGGGGAGGAGGGCTGTGGGTATCCCTAGGCCAGGGCGATTTCTGTAGGCTAGGCCCCTCCATAAGGCATGGCCCTGTGCCCCCACCCCCCACCTCTGTAGGGTTCCAAGTACAGCTATACATGGCCCTGTGTCACCTATGTGTGCAGTTGTCGTCCATAGGCTTGTAGGCCAAGTCCCAATGATTGAGTAGTGTACGCCAAGTGCGCGGCGTAGTGCAGGGGGCTTCTGTGTCTGTCCTCTCCGCCAACTGTGTTGCCAATGCATGCTCTCAACATGTCTTTATTCCCCCCCCCCCCTTTTTTGGTCTGCTCTTCCTGTTCATGTGTGCATTAGCATCATCTGGCGGAGGAGAAGTGGCATTGGAGCACGAGGGAGCTGCATCTCACATGGGCCCGGAGGGCCATGCAACGGACAGCGACACCGACATGTCCTTGGAATGGAGCTCCCTTGTGGTGGCGGCAACATCCGTGCCCACCGCAACAACAGGTACAACCGCCACCCAGCGCACCAGCTCCGCCCTCCCAGCAGCCCCTCAGCGTTCGCCCCGTGCCCGCTCGCACACCAAGGCGGGCATCTCCTTCGCCCCAGGCACCTCAGGCCCTGCCCCAGTTACCCCTGCTGCCCTCAGTGAGGAGGTCATTGACCTCCTCCGGACGCTCATTGTTGGCCAGTCTACCCTTTTGAATGCCATCCAGGGGGTGGAAAGGGAGGTGCATCGGAGCAATGCATACCTGGAGGGCATTCATTCGGGTCAGGCTGCCCATCAGCGATCATTCAACGCTCTGGCCTCAGCACTGACGGCAGCCATTGTCCCTGTCTCCTGCCTCCCTCCTCCAACTCCCTCCACCCAGTCCCACTCCCCTGTTCCTCTGCCTATCTCACACACACCTACAGACCAGCCTGCACACACCTCAACACCCAAGGTCAGCTCATCCAAACATAAGCACCACACATCACAGAAGCATTCACACAAGCAACATCCACATGCAGACATGCCAACAGCCACTGCCTCCTCTGTGTCCCCCTCCTCCTCGTCTCCCTCCTCCCTCCCTGTGACGTCCCAACTCACACTTGCATGCACCACTTCATCAGCCACTACGTCCATCACCAGCACACCCACCAGAACACTCCGCACACGTGCAGTCACCACCCCCACTGCCATTTACACGTCTCCTGTGTCCTCTCCCAGTGTGTCTGTCACCCCTCTTCCAAATCACACAAACGCAGGCAGCCACCCACCCAACAGCCATCCACCTCACGACAGCCTCCGTCACAAGCACCGGCACCCAAAGACACCACACTTGACTCTCCTACAACCACATCCTCTTCCTCCACTCCCATACCCACTGCACCTACCCTTCCCATTGCTCCTAAAAAGTTTTTCCTCTCCAAAATTAACCTCTTTCCATCACCTGACCCACCCCCTCCATCTCGTAAATGTCCAATCTGCACCTCAGCCACCACAACCCCTGGACCTACAAGGACCATAGTCCAGGGATATTGGAGTCCCCCACCTTCGAGGGCAGCCACATCGGCCAGCAGCAAAGGGACAGCCAGCCCACCCCCTGGGAAAAAATAAAAAAAAGCCAAGGGCCTGCGCGAGAGGACAGAGACGGCAGCCTCCACAGGCACCACCCTGGCACTGTCAGGGAGTGGGGTGCCACCTGGCACATCTCCAAAGGGAGGCAAGGGCCATAGAGGATCAGGCAAGGACGGCAAGGGCAGCACGGCCAACAAGTCCGGCAGCAGGCGAGCTGCCCAGGAGGGCCCCACCAGCCCCATTCCGGGGGTGAAGGAGGACACCCACGGGCACGGGACACCAGCACAGGAGGGCCCAGCAAGCGAGAAGTCGGATGGCGAGTGAACTCCATCTATTGGCCGGATCTGGTGCCCTGGAGACACATGTGAAGAACCGCAGAACAGGGCCCCGCCGTCTCAAGAACCGCTGAACACGGCCCTTCAAAACAAGCACCACTGAACAGGGCCCCGCCGTCTCAAGAACTGCTGAACAGGGCCCTTCAAGACAAGCACCGCTGAACAGGGCCCCGCCGTCTCAAGAACCGCTGAACAGGGCCCTTCAAGACATGCACCGCTGAACGGGGCACCGCCGTGACAAGCACCGCTGAACAGGGCCCTTCAAGACAAGCACCGCTGAACAGGGCCCCGCCGTCTCAAGAACCGCTGAACAGGGCCCTTCAAGACATGCACCGCTGAACGGGGCACCGCCGTGACAAGCACCGCTGAACAGGGCCCTTCAAGACAAGCACCGCTGAACAGGGCCCGCCGTCTCAAGAACCGCTGAACAGGGCCCTTCAAGACAAGCACCGCTGAACGGGGCACCGCCGTGACAAGCACCGCTGAACAGGGCCCTTCAAGACATCCTCCGCTGAACAGGGCCCCGCCGTCTCAAGAACCGCTGAACAGGGCCCTTCAAGACAAGCACCGCTGAACGGGGCACCGCCGTGACAAGCACCGCTGAACAGGGCCCTTCAAGACATGCACCGCTGAACGGGGCCCCGCTGTGACAAGCACCGCTGAACAGGGCCCTTCAAGACAAGCACCGCTCCGCTGGGCACCGCCGTCTCTGCACCGCTCCGCTGGGCCCTTCATCTCAAGCACTGCTCCGCTGGGCACCGCCGTCTCTGCACCGCTCCGCTGGGCCCTTCATCTCAAGCACCGCTCCGCTGGGCCCTTCATCTCAAGCACCGCTCCGCTGGGCCCTTCATCTCAAGCACCGCGCCGCTGGGCACCGCCGTCTCTGCACCGCTCCGCTGGGCCCTTCATCTCAAGCACCGCTCCGCTGGGCCCTTCATCTCAAGCACCGCTCCGCTGGGCCCTTCATCTCAAGCACCGCGCCGCTGGGCACCGCCGTCTCTGCACCGCTCCGCTGGGCCCTTCATCTCAAGCACCGCTCCGCTGGGCACCGCCGTCTCTGCACCGCTCCGCTTGTCCCTTCATCTCAAGCACCGCTCCGCTGGGCACCGCCGTCTCTGCACCGCTCCGCTGGGCCCTTCATCTCAAGCACCGCTCCGCAGGGCCCTTCATCTCAAGCACCGCTCTGCTGGGCACTGCTGTCTCTGCACCGCTCCGCTGGGCCCTTCATCTCAAGCACCGCTCCGCTGGGCACCGCCATCTCTGCACCGCTCCGCTGGGCCCTTCATCTCAAGCACCGCTCCGCTGGGCCCTTCATCTCAAGCACCGCTCCGCTGGGCACCGCCGTCTCTGCACCGCTCCGCTGGGCCCTTCATCTCAAGCACCGCTCCGCTGGGCCCTTCATCTCAAGCACCGCTCCGCTGGGCCCTTCATCTCAAGCACCGCTCCGCTGGGCACCGCCGTCTATCCACCGCTCCGCTGGGCCCTTCAACTCAAGCACCACTCCGCTGGGCACCGCCGTCTCTGCACCGCTCTGCTGGGCCCTTCAACTCAAGCACCGCTGACACATTGGCAGAAGGGGCAGGCCCGGATCAGTGTCGGACAGGGCTGCACAATACACTCTGGGCACCAAGAGTCCTCCAGTACCGCTGGAGTCTGTCATCCACTTGAGAGACTGTGGCTTTGCACTCCCCAGGATGGCACAGTGGGCAAGCCACCCACTGTAGAGACTTGAGAGACTGTGGCTGTGCACTCCGCAGGATGGCACAGTGGGCAAGCCACCCACTGTAGAGACTTGAGAGACTGTGGCTTTGCACTCCCCAGGATGGCACAGTGGGCAAGCCACCCACTGTAGAGACTTGAGAGACTGTGGCTTTGCACTCCCCAGGATTGAACAGTGGCCATGGAGGCCCCTCGTGGATCTGGCGTCGTGGACTCATGTGGCTGAGGTGGCCCCCCTTCCCTTCCCCCTGAGGTGCCTGTAGTTTTCCTATCTGATGCCCCTGCAGTGTTCTCTCCAATGGATTCGGGTCTCATGTGTGGGCTTTGCCCATATGTTGAGGACCATTGGCCCACGTACAATGACAGAAAGCCAATTCTGACGGGACAATATACATATGTGTATATAGTTATGGGATGTTCAACTTACTTATTTACTTAGCCTTACAATATATTTGTATTCCAATAACATATTATTTTGTCTTTGCATTCTTCCGGGGGGTTTGGGGGGTGTCACTCTGAGTTGTTGCTCTGCATTGGTGTGTAGGTAGTTGGGGGGGGGGGGTCGCGTATGTGTGTGCCCGTAATCTTTTCTCCTCCCCCCTCCCCTGTGTCGTAGGTGCAGTACTCACCGTTGTCTTCTGCGCCGGCGTTCGTGCTCCTGGTAGACGAGCAGGTAGACAATTGCTGGTAGGATGTGTAGTTCTGGTTCCATGCTGTCCAGATTCCTCGTGGAGTGTGTATAGGTGAGCGTTTTCCCGTTCGTAGTCTGTTTCCGCCGTGTTTTTATCGGCGGGGCTCCCGCCCCGGAAAAGGTGGCGGATTGGTGAGTTGTGATAGGGTGGGCGGTACATTGTCTGCCGCCTGTCTGTTGGCGGTGACCGCCGCGCTGCTTGTCTGTACCGCCGTGGCGGTCGGAGTGTTAAAGTGGCGGTCTGTGTTGGCGGTTCCCGCCAGGGTCGGAATTCCATTTTTTTGGCCGCCTGCCTGTTTGCGGGTTGGCCGCCGCTTTAACACCGACCGCCAGGGTTGGAATGACCCCCATAATATTTTCTGATAGAGAACTCAATATCTTTCATGTTTTTAGAAATTCTTTGAAAGGTATTAGGAATTGAAAAAGCTCTTGCTTTGAGGTTTCATCTTCATTCTAAAAGAAAACCAGAACAAACTATTTGTCAGGGCTACATATCCACGCGGTCTGCATAAAGCTCAACAGGGCCCACCTCCAGATAACTCCAAATCTGAATACTCTTATAGCGCAGATTTTTGGAGTGATCTGATGAGGGGAAGGTTGTGGGTTGGGATCAGCAGGGAAGGAGATCTGAGAAAACAAAAAGGTCGCAGGAAAACAGTACAAATCACATTAACAGTTCTTCACAGTCTTGAACTGCAGTGTGGCGTAAGGGTTTCAGATTACTTTGAATTTTGAGTTATAGTATGGAAAGATGATTGAGAAAATAAAAAGGCACCAGGACTTTCAGCAGTGGGTTTTGTCGAGCCTTTCCCTAATAAATATGCAATTGGTTGTCTAATGATACCTTCTTTAATGTAATATATATATATGCCACAACATTTGCCCACTTGCCCTATGCTTGCATCATGAAGATCGTAAGTCAGCAATACAACTCTTCAACTTGTAATTCTATTTATCATGTTTATAAAACTCTTGAATTCAGAGTTAGTTGCAGGCTAAACAATATTTTCAAAATAATTCAGCCCTCTTTTAATTGTATGAAAACATTCTGCCTGGAAGATGCTGAACCCAGAGTGGCCCTGTAATAAATCAACACAGACTTCAGGACACACAACTCAAATAACTGGAAAGCTACATGGAACCTAGATGCACTTTCTTAGAAAGAATAATCTTACCTTTAGAGCAGGGCCTGCTCTGGAAATAAACTCTGCTAGAGGCTCACACGAAGATTAATGAGAGAGATGATAGCAGCTGATAACAGGAGAGACTCCACACCAAAGCTGTGATGACAGCTGCCTGACTGAATTGAGGAAAATACCCTTAGGAATGTCTTGTACCGAGATGAGAGCAAACCGGACTCCACCAGGGAGCCCCAGAGCAATAGTGAGCATTGTTTGCTGGGCGGGGCCAGTTTTATAGTAGGTGTCATGCCCAAGATGGTGGCTGTACAGCCTGCTGGGAATTGTAGTATCTTTCAGACTACTACAATGAAGCCGCACAACGCTAGCAAACAGCTATATGGAGGAACAAACATTTGTTTAACATTCAAGACATACCATATAATACCATAAAATATCTCATGGGGTAATAGTACAGTTTAATAAGAAAACGAACAACAAGACCACCAGTTAGCTTTGCAGGCGGCCTTGTGAGCTTTCCCACAAGATGGTTTGGCACACAATGGTAACAATGAGCACACAGGTAACTTAGCTGGGGTGGGCCCTAGATCGCGCACCAGCCGTGACAGTACACCTCCCTACCATGCGCGGTCTAGGGCCGGCTTCTCAGGATGACGGAGATGAAAACGCCTCACTAAACAAGGGGGGCGTGTACATTTCGTGCAGGTTCACAAGAGTTGTCCTCTGGGCCCTAGCCTTTCCAGGAGACCAAATACCATAAGGTAGACACCCTGAAACGAGAATCCAAAACGTTACGCACTTCATACTCCCAATCTCCCTTAACTAACATCGGTGCAGGACGAGTAGTGCAATGGGCGGAAGCTAGCTTCAGAAGGGATGTATGAAATACAGGGTGAATAAGAAGGGTTGACGGAAGCTTTACCTTATAATTTACTGGATTGATCTTACATAGAACCGTATAAGGACCTATGTACTTCGGATGGAAGGCACTTGATTTCTTGAATGTAAAATGCTTTATTGAAAGCCACACAGAATCATTTGGTTGATATGAAGGTCCTACCCTATGTTTTTTGTCATAGTGGAATTTATAGTGTTCTTTGGCCTTTTTTAATTGTGTCTTGATTTTTTCATGAATTTGATACATATTAGTCATAGCATCTTTTACTGCAGGTAAGTCATGCATGGTTGGCAAATCTACTGGCAAAAAGTTGGGATGATAACCATAAAGTCCTGAGAATGGCATGGTGTCTATAGAAGAGTGGTAGGAGTTGTTGTACGCCAATTCAGCCAACCACAGTAAGTCTACCCAGGCAACATCTGCATCATTAGCATAGCATTGCAGAAATTGTTTCAATGTTTGATTAAGTGTCTTGGGTTGACCATCCATTTGTGCATGGTAACTTGTGGAAAGGTTGGCAGAAATACTAAGCGCAGAGTACCATATCCACCAGAAACGTGATGAAAACTGGAATCCTCGATCTGAGAGAATTACTTTTGGAAGACCATGTAGGCGAACAACTTGTTGCAAGAATAAGGTGGTGTAGGAAAGTACCATCTTGCCTGGCATGTTACCCCCATTTTTACTTGTGTGTCAGTTTGTTTTTGCCTGTGTCACTGGGATCCTGCTAGACAGTGACCACTCCCCTGTCCATGACCACCCCGGGGGTGGTACCCAGAGCTCCTCCAGTGTGTCCCAGACCTCTGCCATCTTGAATGAAGAGGTGTGAGGGAAGAATGGAGGCCTCTGAGTGGCCAGTGCCAGCAAGTGATGTCAGAGACCCCTCCTGATAGGTGCTTACTTGTTTAGGTGGCCAATCCTCTTCTGAGGGTCTATTTAGGGTCTCTCCTGTGGGTTTCTCTTCAGATAATGAATGCAAGAGCTCACCAGAATTCCACTGCATCTCTCTCTTCAACTTCTGCCGAGGATCGACCACTGACTGCTCCAGGACGCTTGCAAAACCGCAACAAAGTAGCAAGATGACTACCGGCAACCTTGTTGCGCCTAATCCTGCCGGCTTTCTCGACTGTTTCCTGGTGGTGCATTCTCTGAGGGCTTTCTGCCTTCACCCTGCACAGGAAGCAAAGAACAAATCTCCTGTGGATCGAAGGAATCTTCCCCCTGCTAATGCAGGCACCAAACTTCTGCATCACCAGTCCTCTGGGTCCCCTCTCATCTTGACAAGTGTGGTCCCTGGAACACAGGAGCTGAATCCAAGTGACCCTGACAGTCCAGTGGTCCTTCTGTCCAAATTTGGTGGCGATAAGTCCTTGCCTACCCACGCCAGACAGTAGTCCTGTGTACTGTGTGATCTGCAGCTGCTACGGCTTCTGTGCACTTTTGCAAGGATTCCTTCGTGCACAGCACAGCCCAGGTCCCCAGCACTCCGTCCTGCATTGCTCAACTTGTTGAGTTGACCACCGGCTTCGTGGGACCCTCTTTTGTTGTGTTGAGATGACTGCCATGCTCAGATTTCTTGAATGCCAGTTCAAGTGCTTCTGCGGGCGCTGCCTGCTTCAACATGGGCTCCCTCTGTTGCTGAGTGCCCCTTCTGTCTCCTACTCCAAGGGGTTACCTCCTGGTCCTTCCTGGGCCCGGGCAGCACCCATTATCTTCAACCCTGACTCTTGCAGCTAGCAAGGCTTGTTTGCGGTCTTTCTGTGTGGAAACAACTTTGCATCCTCCAGCACGCCCTGGGACATCTTCTGACCAATGGAGAAGTACCTGGCCCCTTCTGTTGTTGCAGAATCTTCAGCTTCTTCCACCCGGAGGCAGCCCTTTTGCACCTTCATCCAGGGTTTAGTGGGCTCTTGCCCCCTGGACACTTGCGTGACTCTTGGACTTGGTCCCCTTCCTTTGCAGGTCCTCAGGTCCAGGAATCCGTCTTCAGTGCTTTGCAGTCAGTTGTTGCCTTTTCAGAATCCCCTATCTCGACTTTACTGTCTTTCTGGGGTAGTAGGGTAAATTTACTCCTACTTTTCAGGGTCTTGGGGTGGGGTATCTTGGACACCCTTAGTGCTTTCTTACATTCCCAGCAACCCTCTACAAACTACACTAGGCCTGGGGTCCATTTGTGGTTCGCATTCCACTTTTGGAGTATATGGTTTGTGTTGCCCCTAGGCCTATTGTGTCCTATTGCGTCCTATTGTATTCTACAGTGTTTGTACTACTTTGCTAACTGTTTCCTTACCTGATTTTGGTTTGTGTGTATATTTTGTGTATTTTACTTACCTCTTAACGGAGTATATCCTCTGAGATACTTGTGGCATATTGTCACTAAAATAAAGTACCTTTATTTTTAGTAACCCTGAGTATTGTGTTTCTTAAGATATAGTGCTATATGATATAAGTGGTATAGTAGGAGATTTGCTGTCTCCTAGTTCAGCCTAAGCTGCTCTGCTATAGCTACCTCTATCAGCCTAAGCTTCTAGAACACTACTAAGTTACTAATAAGGTATAACTGGACCTGGCACAAGGTGTAAGTACCACAAGGTACCCACTATAAGCCAGGCCAACCTCCTGCATTGGTGGTGCAGCGGTGGGATAAGTACTTGTAACTGCTTTACCACTTTGTCATTGGTGCTTTTCATAAGAAAAACATATACCAAATACTTCAGAATATACACAGTTAATCTGAACAGTTTAACTTTCTTCCTTTAAACTTTCTAAAACGTTTTAGAGAAGTTTTAAAACGTTTTGAAAAGTTTTAAAACGTTTTTCTCTTTTCTCTAAAAGTTTCTAAACTTTTTTCTCTCTATCTTAAACTCTGCCTAACAATCATGTCTGCAGTAGAACTTACTCCCACAGTTGTACAGGCAACATATGGTAGTTTAAAATTTAAAGGTCTGAAGGGTTTCTGCATTGAAAGAGGTTTAAGTATTGGTAAGAATCCCACAAAAGATCTTCTCCTTAGTCTTCTCCTAGAAAGTGACCAGAACCAGTCTGGCCCATCCCAGGATCAGGAGGTAGAGGAGGGGGGTCCCCAGCCAGACTCAGAGGAGTCCCCTGAGGATGCTTGGGAGGGTTCTCCCAAGGACCTGACAGCTAACTGGTCATCTAGTGACACTGGTAGTAGGAGTGGGGTCACACACTAGTAGGCCAGGTTAATAGAGTCCAGCCAGTTAGGGACAGCTCTAACTCTGCCAATTCCCATATTTGTTCTGTGTCTCACAATTCCCAAGCCTCCCAACCTGAGGATAACTTAATGGAAAGGGAACTCGGAAAGCTGAGGTTGGAAGAGGCCAGGCTGAAGTTAAAACAGCAGCAGCTGGCCTTACACAGGGAATCTCTGGATGTGGAGAGGGAAAGGAAAGGCAGAGGTTGGGGTTAGTTCTCCATGGTGGCAGCAGCAGTGTTTTTGATAGCAATCTTGTTAGAGAGCAAGATTCCAGAAACCTGCAAGGAGGGGGATGACATTAACAAGTGGTTTCCAGCACTTGAGAGGGCCTGTATGGTACAGTTGGTCCCTCAAAGGCAGTGGGCTACTATCTTGTGGCTATCTTTCACTGGTAAGGGTGGGGATAGGCTCCTTACTGTCAGAGAAAGTGATGCTAATAACTACAAAGTTTTGAAAGATGCATTCTTGGATGGATTTGGCTTAACCACTGAACAATACAGGATTAAGTTCAGAGACACCAGAAAAGAGTCCCCTCTAGACAGGACAGACTTTGTAGGCTGTTCAGTGAAGGCCTTGGAGGGTTGGTTTCATGGCAGTAAGGTGACTGACTATGAAAGGCTGTATAATCTAATCCTGAGAGAGCATATTTTAAACAATTGTGGGTCCGATTTGTTGCACCAGTACTTGGTAGACTCAGATCCTACCTTTCCCCAAGAATTGGTAAAGAAGGCAGACAAATGGGTCAGAACAAGAGTGAACAGAAAAGTTCATACAGGGGGTGACAAGGATGGCAATAAGAGGGATGGTACGTCTTCTGACAAGGGTGGGGACAAAAATAAAAAACATTCTGAGTCTTCATCTGGCCCACAAAACTCCTCTGGGGGTGGTGGGTCCAAATCATCTTCTCACAATCAGAAAAAGCCATGGTGTTATTTATGTAAAGTAAAAGGCCATTGGGCAAGTGATTCCACTTGTCCAAACAAAAACACCAAGGCCCCCACTACCACAACCCCAACTGCAACCTCTAGTGCCCCTAGTAATAGCAGTGGTGGTGGGAAGTCTACTACAAATAGCCATTCCAAGGGCGTATCTGGGCTCACTATTGGCAGTGTAGTTGGGGTTGGTCTTGTAAGGGAGACCACAGAGGCTGTTTTAGACTCTGATGGTGGCATTGACTTTGCCACCTTGGTTGCTTGTCCCCTTAATATGGGTAAGTACAAGCAACTTTCCCTAATCAATGTTGTTGATGTTGAGACCTACAGGGACACAGGAGCCAGTGTGACTATGGTTATCGAGAAACTGGTTCACCCTGATCAACACCTACTTGGTAAGAAGTACCAAGTGACTGATGCTCACAATAACACACTTAGCCACCCCATGGTTGTTGTGAATCTCAACTGGGGGGGAGGGGGGTTAATGGTCGAAAGAAAGTTGTGGTTGCCACCTAATTACCTGTAGATTGCATACTGGGCAATTATTTGGAGACATCAGCTTTGGCTGAAGTGGAGTTGGAGGCTCATGCAGCAATGCTGGGCATTCCTGGGCATATTTGTGCTTAGACAAGGGCTCAGGTGAAGAAGCAAAAAGGACAGGGAAACTTGGATCCTGGAACAATGGACCAAGTGCTCTCAAAAGCTAGGGGTAGTAAAGGTAAACCCTTGCCCACTATCCCTCCCTCTCCAGAAGATTCCCCTTTTGAGGAAGAGGAGTCCTCTCCCTGTGCAGAATCTACACCAGAGGAGCTGGCAGCAGACACTGCTGAGCTTTTGGGTGCAGGGGGGCCTGCTAGGGAAGAGCTGAGTGTGGCACAGTAGACCTGTCCCACACTAGAGGGTTTGAGACAGCAAGCTGTCAAACACCAGAATGGGGATTTCAGTGACAGCCATAAGGTGTATTGGGAAGACAACCTGCTGTATACTGAGTCAAGGGACCCTAAACCTGGAGCTGCCAGGAGATTGGGCATCCCTTTGCAGTATAGGGAGTTTCTTCTTACCTTGGCATATGACATTTCTTTGGAGTAAAACTTTAGAAAGGCTAGTTCCCCTGTTTCACTGGCCTCATATGTCAGAGGACACCAAAGAGTTTTGTCACTCGTGTGTGACCTGCCAAGCCAGTGGCAAGACTGGTGGCACACCAAAGGCCCCCTTAATTCCACTTCCTGTGGCTGGGGTGCCACTTTGAAATGGTAGGGGCTGACATAGTTTGCCCCCTTGACCCTCCAACAGCTTCACGCAATAGGCTTATCCTTGTGGTAGTGGACCATGCCACTAGTTATCCTGAAGCAATCTCCTTAAGGACCACTACAGCTCCTGCAGTGGCAAAGGTCCTCCTGGGAATCTTTTCCAGAGTGGGCTTCCCTAAGGAAGTGATGTCAGACAGAGGTAGTAACTTTATGTCTCCATACCTCAAAGCAATGTGGAAGGAGTGTGGTGTAACTTACAAGTTCACTACTCCTTATCATCCACAAACAAATGGTCTGGTTGAGAGGTTTAATAAAACGCTCAAAGGTATGATAATGGGACTCCCTGAAAACTCAGAAGGAGATAGGATGTCCTGTTACCTTGCCTCCTTTTTGCTTACAGGGAGGTACCCCAAAAAGGAGAGGGCTTTAGTCCCTTTGAACTCATTTTTGGGTACCCTGTGAGAGGTCCCCTTGCACTTGTTAAGGAGGGTTGGGTACAACCTTTAAAAGCTCCTAAACAGGACATTATGGACTATGTACTTGGTCCAAGATCAAGAATGGCTGAGTACATGAAAAAGGCCAGTAAAAACCTTCAGGCTAGCCAGGAGCTGCAAAAGCAATGGCATGACCAGAAGGCTGTCCTGACCCAGTACCACCGGGACAGAAGGTGTGGGTATTGGAGCCTGTGGCCCCAAGAGCACTCCAGGACAAATGGAATGGACCCCATCTAATTGTTGAGAAAAAGGGTGAGGTTACCTACTTGGTTGACCTGGACACTGCGAAGAGTCCCCTTAGGGTACTCCATGTCAACCGCCTAAAACCCTACTATGACAGGGCTGATCTCACCCTGCTCATGGCAACTGATGAGGGACAGGAAGAATAGAGTGACCCTCTCCCTGATCTCTTCTCCACCACTGAAGCTGATGGCTTAGTGGAGGGAGAAGTACTTGCAGATTGCCTTACTGCTGAGCAGAAGGACAACTGTGTAACTCTCTTAAGTCAGTTTTCTGAACTCTTCTCACTGATACCAGGTACCACTACTTGGTGTGAGCCCGCAATCAATACTGGAGACAGTTTACCTGTCAAAAGTAAGATTTATAGGCAGCCTAACCATGTCAGGGACTGCTTAAAACATGAGGTACAGAAAATGTTGGACTTAGGAGTGACTGAGCCTTTAGAAAGCCATGGGCTAGCCCAGTGGTGCTTGTCCCTAAACCTCACAGTAAGGATGGTAAAAGAGAGATGAGGTTTTGTGTTGACTATAGAGGGTTCAACCAAGTAACCAAGACAGATGCTCACCCTATACCCAGGGCAGATGAGCTGATAGATACACTGGCTTCTGCCAAGTATCTAAGCACTTTTGATTTAACTGCAGGGTATTGGCAGATTAAATTATCAGAAGATGCTAAACCTAAAATTGCATTTTCAACCATTGGAGGGCACGATCAATTCACTGTAATGCCCTTTGGTCTGAAAAATGCACCTGCCACTTTTCAAAGGTTGGTGAACACAGTGCTGCAAGGGCAAGGGTTGGAAGCTTTTAGTGCAGCATATCTAGATGATATAGCTGTCTTTAGCTCCACCTGGGATGATCACCTGGTCCCCCTGTGGAAAGTTTTGGAGGCCCTGCAAAAGGCAGGCCTCACTATCAAGGCTTCAAAGTGCCAGATAGGGCAGAGGAAAGTGGTTTATCTAGGCCACCTTGTAGCTGGGGAACAGATTGCACCACTGCAGGGGAAGATCCAGACCATTATGGAATGGGCTCCACCTACAAATCAAACCCAGGTGAGAGCCTTTTTGGGCCTCACATGGTACTATAGGAGGTTCATTAAGAATTATGGCTCCATTGCAGCTACTCTTAATGAGCGCATTAGTAAGAAGATGCCTAAAAAGGTATTGTGGACAGCTAGCTGTCAAAAAGCTTTTGATGAGCTCAAACAGACCATGTGCTCTGCACCTGCCCTAAAAAGCCCTTGCTACTCCAAAATGTTCATAGTCCAGAATGATGCTTCTGAATTGGGAGTTGGGGCAGTGCTATCACAGCTTAATTCTGAGGGCCAGGATCAACCAGTTGCTTTTATCAGCAGGAGGTTGACCCCTAGAGAAAAGCGTTGGTCTGCCATAGAGAGAGAGGCCTTTGCTGTGGTCTGGGCACTTGAAAAGTTGAGACCATACCTGTTTGGTACTCACTTTATTGTTTAGACAGACCAAAAACCTCTACTTTGGCTAAAACAAATGAAAGATGAAAACCCTAAATTGTTGAGGTGGTCCATCTCCCTACAGGGAATGGACTATACAGTGGAACATAGACCAGGGAGTACCGAGTCCAATGCAGTTGGACTCTCCAGATATTTCTACTTAGACAATGAAGACTCATCTGGGGAAGGTTAGCCTTATTGTCCCTCGTTTGCGGGGGGTGTAGGAAAGTACCATCTTGCCTGGCATGTTACACCCATTTTCACTTGTGTGTCAGTTTGTTTTTGCCTGTGTCACTGCGATCCTGCTAGCCAGCACCCCTGTGCTCATGGTTTGTGGCCTATATGTGTTCCCTGTGTGGTGCCTAACTGTATCACTGAGGCTCTGCTAACCAGTACCTCAGTGTTTATGCTCGCTCTGCTTTTAAAATTGTCACTGCAGGCTAGTGACTAATTTTACCAATTCTGATTGGCACACTGGAACACCCTTATAATTCCCTAGTATATGGTACCTAGGACCCGGGGTATTGGGATTCCAAGAGATCCGTATGGGCTGCAGCATTTCTTTTAACACCGATAGGGAGCTCAGACAATTCTTACACAGGACTGCCACTGCAGCCTGAGTGAAATAACGTCCACGTTATTTCACAGCCATTTTACACTTCACTTAAGTAACTTATAAGTCACCTATATGTCTAACCCTCACCTAGTGAAGGTTAGGTGCAAAGTTACTAAGTGTGAGGGCACCCTGGCACTAGCCAAGGTGCCCTCACATTGTTCAGGGCAATTTTCCCAGACTTTGTGAGTGCATGAACTACATATAGGTCAATACCTATGTGTAGCTTAACAATGGTAACTCGGAACATGGCCATGTAACATGTCTAAGATCATGGAATTGTCCCCCCAAGCCAAATCTGGTATTGGGGTGCCAATCCCATGCATACCCGGGGCTCCAGCATGGACCCCGAGTACTGCCAAACTAGCTCTCTGGGGTTTTCTCTGCAGCTACCGCTGCTGCAAACCCTCAGACAGGTTTTCGCCCTCCTGGGGTCTGGGCAGCCCAGTCCTGGGAAGGCAGAACAAAGGATTTCCTCTGAGAGAGGGTGTTACACCCTCTCCCTTTGGAAATAGGTGTTAAGGGCCTGAGAGGAGTAGCCTGTCCTGGTCTCTGGGAATGTGTTGAAGGGCACAGATGGTGCCGTCCTTGCATAAACCAGACTACACCGGTTCCCGGAGCCCCCAGCCCCTGATCTGTCGCGAAACTGGACAAAGGAAAGGGGAGTGACCACTCCCCTGTCCATCACCACCCCAGCGGTGGTGCCCAGAGCTCCTCCAGTGTCTTCCAGACCTCTGCCATCTTGAATACAGAGGTGTGAGGGCACACTGGAGACCTCTGAGTGGCCAGTGCCAGCAGGTGATGTCAGAGATCCCTCCTGATAGGCTCTTACCTGGTTAGGTAGCCAATCCTCCTCTGAGGGCTATTTAGGGTCTCTCCTGTGGGTTTCACTTCAGATAACGAATGCAAGAGCTCACCAGAGTTCCACTGCACTTCCCTCTTCAACTTCTGCCAAGGATCGACCGCTGACTGCTCCAGGACGCCTGCAAAATCGCAACAAAGTAGCAAGAAGACTACCAGCAACTTTGTAGCGCCTAATCCTGAAGGCTTTCTCGACTGTTTCCTGGTGGTGCATGCTCTGAGAGCTGTCTGCCTTCACCCTGCACTGGAAGCCAAGAAGAAATCTCCCGTGGGTCGACGCAATCTTCCCCCTGTTATCGCAAGCACCAAACTTCTGCATCACCCGTCCTCTGGGTCCCCCCTCATCTTGACAAGCGTGGTCCCTAGAACACAGGAGGTGGATCCAAGTGACCCCGAAAGTCCAGTGGTCCTTCTGTCCAAATTTGGTGGAGGTAAGTCCTTGCCTCCCCACGCCAGACAGTAATCATGTGTACTGCGTGATCCTCAGCTGCTAGGGCTTCTGTGCACTTTTGCAAGGATTCCTTTGTACACATCACAGCCTAGGCCCCTAGCACTCCGTCCTCCATTGCTTAACTCACTGAGTTGAGCACTGGCGTCGTGGGAACCTCTTTTGTTGTGTTGAGATGACCACCATGCTCAGATGTCTTGAACACCTGTTCAAGTGCTTCTGGGGGTGCTGCCTGCTCATGCATTGGCTCTCTCTGTTGCTGAGCACCCCCTCTGTCTCCCCCTCCAAGGGGCCCTCTGGTCCTTCCTAGGCCCTGGCAGCACCCATTTTCTTCAACCGCGACTCTTGCAGCTAGCAAGGCTTGTTTGCAGTCTGTCTACATGGAAACAACTCTGCATCCTCCAGAATGCTGTGGGACATCTTTTGACCCAAGGAGAAGTTCCTGGCACCTTCCGTTGTTGCAGAATCGTCGGCTTCTTCCACCCGGAGGCAGCCCTTTTGCACCTTCATCTGGGGTTTAGTGGGCTCCTGCCCCCCCTGGACACTTGCGTGCCTCTTGGGCTTGGTCCCCTTCCTTTACAGGTCCTCAGGTCCAGGAATCCGTCTTCAGTGCTTTGAAGTCAGTTGCTGTCTTTGCAGAATCCCGTATCTCATCTTTACTGTCTTTCTAGGATAGTAGGGTAACTTTACTCCTACTTTTCAGGGTCTTGGGGTGGGGTAGCTTGGACACCCTTAGTGTTCGTGGTTTGCTTTCCACTTTTGGAGTATATGGTTTGTGTTGCCCCTAGGCCTATTGTCTCCTATTGCATTCTATTGTGTTCTACAGTGTTTGCACTACTTTTCTAAGTGTTTTACTTACCTGATTTTGGTGTGTGTGTATATTTTGTGAATTTTATTTACCTCCTAAGGGAGTATATCCTCTGGGATACTTTTGGCATATTGCCACTAAAATAGAGTACCTTTATTTTTAGTAACTATGAGTATTGTGTATAGTGCTATATGATATAGGTGGCATAGTAGGAGCTTTGCATGTCTCCTAGTTAAGCCTAAGCTGCTCTGCTATAGCTACCTCTATCAGCCTAAGCTGTTAGAATACTACTAATTTACTAATAAGGGATAACTGGACCTGGCACAAGGTGTAAGTACCACCAGGTACCCACTATAAGCCATGGAAGCCTCCTACACCCGACCAAGCTACTAGAACTCTTGGTTATGGAGATGATCATGGGCCGATATTTATGGCAGATCCTCAAGTTCTGTGAGTAGATAAATATGATAGTCTAATTATGAAACCATCGGAGGTCCTTTCTGCAATAGGCAAGATAGTCCCCCGAAAGGCCCCGGGGCTAGATAAGGTTCAGGGGATCTTTTTCTGGATAAGCCAGAGGTGTGAAGCCTCTCTCTCACTCTAATTTTTACTGCCATAATGAGAGGTGGCCCCTATACCCCTGTCTTGGGCAGAGATCATTCCTATTTTTAAGAAGGGAGGCTGCAATGTTCCATCAAACTTTAGGCCTATAAGCCTCATAGATTGCTCCCAAAAATTGTTTGTGCTTATCATTCTGTCTAGACTCCAACAACGGATGACTACCTCCCAGATACTAACTCCTATGCAAGCAGGATTCAGAGATCAAACTAGAATATTAGACAAGGTACTCCGGCTTCAGATGTTTTATTGGAAGTTTGTCCTTTTAGGGCAGGGCCTCTTTATGTGGTGTTTGTTGACTTACAGTCAGCTTCAACCTCCTATCCTGGCCTAAGTTGTGGCAGATCTTGGTCGATATTGGGGTCCTGCACCATTTACTGAAGATAATTATGAGGCTCCACAATAATAATTTTGCCCAAGTTAGATGTCGGCAGCTGGGAGAAATCACTGACCCATTTAGAGTAAATCATGGGGTTATGCAGAGTTGTGTCCTGGCCCCACACTTTTTACACTTTTTATTTACGATTTGGTGGCCTATGTCCAATCTAATGAGTCAAATGCCTTGTGTCTTGCAAGCATCAGGGTTCTGGCTCAGATGTTTGCGGACGATACACTGCTTTTGTCAAAGTCTCCTATGGGCCTCCAAAAAATCCTTGATAGTGTTGACTCTTTTTTGTAGAGTTAGGTATTTGGACACAAATATTGGTAAAAACAAATATATGGTCCTTAATCCTGTAGTTCCACATATTTGAATCCTGTGCTTCAACGGTCTCCCCTGCAGGGTGTCTGTATGTTTGAATACCTAGGGTTACCCTCATCGAATACTTTAACTGGCAGCAACATCTGGCAAGGTGTAGACACAAATTAGAAACAAATGAAGAAGTCATAATTAGGATGTGTTAGAAATGGGGTATTTGGTTGGCAGTCAGGTTACCCCCTGTCCAAGCAGGGACCCTCTGTCTAGTCAGGGTAAGTCACACACAATCCAAATTATCCTGTGCCCACCCTATGGTAGCTTGGCACTGAGCAGTCAGGTTTAACTCAGAAGAAAATGTGGAAAGTGTTTGTGCAATAAATCATTCAATAACACAGTGCAAATACCACAGTGCAAAATACACCACACAGGTTCACACAAATATAGAATATTTATCAGAGTAGATTAAGGTCAAAATAATCAAGATTTGATAAATGCAAGTTGAACTATCACTTTTGTAATGGTAAAGAGAGTCTTTTAGTTCTTAAAAACAACAATTGTCTCTTGCGAGCGCAAAGTACCTGGTTTGCATCTAAATTATCCGCACGGACTGCAGAGGAGGAGATGCATGGTAAACGGGGAGATGTGCGTCCATTTCTCCGGGTTCACACAGACAATGCATCAATGCTTTTCCATGCTGCAAGGGCTTTGTGTTGATTTCCAGCATGCAGGCTTAGATCCTCTTCGGGTTGGGCGGTATTTGGGCGCCAGGGGAACGATGCAGAGAAATCCTGGGCATGCAGGACGAAATCACAGGAGCTGTGTTGATCCAGTGGGTGATGCAGGGAGATTTCTGTCAAACAGCAGGCGCTGCGTCTATTCCTCTCGAAGGAAGTCAGGCTGCATCATTCCGGCTCAGCGATGCGTTGATCCAGTGGGCAGTGCGTCGAAGTTCTGGTCGCAACGCTGGCGCTGCGCCGATCTCCACTCGGGGAGCCTGGGTGAGTCATTCCAGTTTGGCGATGGATGGTTTTCGCACCGCAAGGCAGACTGTGCGTCGATTTCGTCAGTCTGTGTGTCGATTTTCACAGCACAAGGAGTTCCTTGCAGTGATTATGGGGGTCATTACAACATTGGCATTAAAAGCCTCTTACCGCCGTGCAGAAGACGCCAATACACAGCCGCCGCGGCGTGAGACCGACACAGCTATTATGACACACATCACGGAATCTGCCGAAATTCAGACACCCACACAAGTCCGCCACACCAAAGGTCAGCGATAAATATGCGGAAACAAATCCTCCACCTCCACGCCAACAGAAACACGCCCATGCTATTACGACCCACGAATCCACGCGGCGGTCTTTCAGCCGCGGTATTCCATTGGCAGTACACACCGCCGCGCTCAAAATACACACACATCTACAAAACAACGCCACATTGGACAATTACAAATACACACACCTGATACACATACACACACCACTCCCACACACCCAACACCATATAAAACACACACCCACATCACCCACAAACCCCTACGATCACAAATTAGAGACAAAGGCCAGAGAGAGACAGCACAGAATAGATAACACCATCACACAGAGGCACACTACACCATCACCCACACAACATACACGCACAAAACACCACATACCACTACACTCACCACACTCATCAACACATACACCACCCCACACATCACACACAACACCCCATGTCACGCCAAAGACACCCCCGCTTCTCCGAGGAGGAGCTCAGGGTCATGGTGGAGGAAATCATCAGGGTAGAGCCACAGCCATTTGGCTCACAGGTACAGTACACATCCATAGCCAGGAAGATGGAGCTATGGCAAAGAATAGTCGACAGGGTCAACGCTGTGGGACAGCACCCAAGAAATAGGGAGGACATCAGGTAGAGGTGGAATGACCTACAGGGGAAGGTGCGTTCCACGGTATCCAGGCACCACATCGCGGTACAGCGGACTGGAGGCGGACCCCCACCTCCTCCCCCACAACTAACAACATGGGAGGAGCAAGTCTTGTCCATCTTGCATCCTGAGGGCCTCGCAGGAGTCGTTGGAGGAACGGACACTGGTAAGTCAAATCTTCACTATCATATCCCCCACCCTACCTGTATGCTATCACACACCCCCACCCTCACACCCTCCCCTATCACCCTAACTCCTCACTAATCTACCCAAAACACCAACCACCCATCCCAACCCCAAGACCTGCATGACACAACTAAGCATGGACACCCATCACTAAAGCATGCCCACTGCACAGACCCACAACACCCCCCAACCATCACCACACAAGCCCCCGCACAGGAATGCCTGCACTGGGGTTCACGCACACCCAACCATTGCACACCATGAAACACACACATGCAATAATCATGTACTTATACCCCCGCAGGAACCCGAAGGAACGTCACCACACCAGAGGGTCCAGACAACACCACTCCACCCCCAGAAGAGGCCCACAGTGACGACAGCAGCTCTGCCCTACTGGATCTTGATGACCAGCCCAGACCATCGTGGGCCTCAGGACAGTCGGTTCCCCTTGCCCAGCCACAGCTCAACACCGAGCTTCCACCCTCTGGTAACCCCAGCACAGCACCCACCCAGCGGGCCCATACCTCCCTACCCAGGACAGGTCAATCAGCAGTGTGTTCACCACTACAGGGCACCCAGGGTAACCCACCACCCCAACAACAACAGGGACCTGGGGGCAGTGGTAGTGGGCACACGGTCCAGGGGACGGAGGCACAGGAACACCGGGGAACTGGGAGGGCTGCTGTGCGACAGAGGGAGGACAGGCCAAGGGAACCCACTCTCCACGAGGCCCTATCCTCCATCATGGGAGCATACCACCACTCCCAGGAGACGATGGCAACGGTCCTGGGCAAGTTGCAGGAGACCCTGCGTCTGCAGGAGGAGCAGTATTTGGGGTTCAGGGAGTAGCTCAGGACCATCGGCTCCGCCCTGGGCACCATCGCAGGGGTGCTGACTGACATTCAAAAGACCTTGAGGGACACCGTGGCACTCCAAGGGGCCCCTGACACTAGCCAGGATGATGAAATGCCCACCACCTCTGCCGGCGCTAGTGGACAGGACGCCCCGCCACAGGACCACCACACCAGCACCCCACCCCCTGCAGACGGACAACCACCACGAAATTGGGCCCTGAGATCCAGGAACAGGACAGAGCAAGATGGCAAGACCCCCGCCAGGAAATAAGACCACCCTGATTGTCCCCCCACTGTCCCACTTTGTTACCCTGTCCAGATTGGAACTGCCCCAGCTCCACTTCCAATGGCCTCCAATTCATCAGTCCCATCGTAGCACCTCAGCCAAAAAGCCTCCAGTACCAGTGGTGCGTGTACCAGGTTTTTGGAGTGCCCCGTCCACCAGGGCAGGCAGTAGGACCCGGAGCCAAGGTACTGTCAGCCCACCCCCTGTAAAGTCTCTGAAATTGGAGAGTGGACGACGGGACCGTGTCAAGACTCCTGGTGGGACAAACAGTGAAATGGGATCCAAGGCGATTGGTGAGTCATCTGTAACTCAAAAGAAGGTGGGGAAGGTCCCGAGGAAGTCTCCCCAACCTGTTGTGAGTGTCACGGCGGAGAAGTGCGCCATCATTTCCGGCGGTCCAGACACAACCGCCAGCACCGTCGTCACTGGTCCAGAGACCACCGCCAGAGTCATAGCCCAGGAGGGCCCAAGTATCGTTACTGGTCAGGAGACCACCGCCAGAGTCATAGCCCAGGAGGGCCCAAGTATCGTTACTGGTCAGGAGACCACCGCCGGAGTCACAGCCCAGGAGGGATCAAGTATCGTAACTGGTCAGGAGACTACCGGCAGAGTCATAGCCCAGGAGGGCCCAAGTATCGTTACTGGTCAGGAGACCACCGCCACCACCGGAGTCACAGCCCAGGAGGGCTCAAGTATCGTAACTGGTCAGGAGACCACCGCCAGAGTCATAGCCCAGGAGGGCCCAAGTATCGTTACTGGTCAGGAGACCACCGCCACCGCCGGAGTCACAGCCCATGAGGGTCCAGAATCCCACAGCCCCGCTGGGCAATGATGGAACGTCAAGCCACACACCAACGTCCAGTTTGGAGTTCGTCATGCCACACACCAACGTCCAGTGTGGAGTTCGTCATGCCACACACCAATGTCCAGTGTGAAGTTCGTCATACCACACACCAATGTCCAGTGTGGAGTTTGTCATGCCACACACCAATGTCCAGTGTGGAGTTTGTCATGCCACACACCAATATCCGTACCAGAACGGCCATGGCAAAGCACCGCTGAACAAGGCCAAGACCGCCATGGTGAAGACCGCTGAACAGGGCAAAGACTGCCATGGCAAAGCACTGCTGTACAAGGCCAAGACTGCCATGGTGAAGACCGCTGAACAAGGCCAGTACTGCCATGGTGAAGACCGCTGAACAGGGCAAAGACTGCCATGGCAAAGCACCGCTGTACAAGGCCAAGACCGCTGAACAGGGCAAAGACCGCCATGGTGAAGACCGCTGAACAGGGCAAAGACTGCCATGGCAAAGCACCGCTGAACAAGGCCAAGACCGCCATGGTGAAGACCGCTGAACAGGGCAAAGACTGCCATGGCAAAGCACTGCTGAACAGTCCATAGCCAGCCATGGCAAAGCACCGCTGAACAAGGCCAAGACTGCCATGGTGAAGACCGCTGAACAGGGCAAAGACTGCCATGGAAAAGCACCGCTGTACAAGGCCAAGACCGCCATGGTGAAAACCGCTGAACAGGGCAAAGACCGCCATGGTGAAGACCGCTGAACAGGGCAAAGACCGCCATGGCAAAGCACCGCTGAACAAGGCCAAGACCGCCATAGTGAAGACCGCTGAACAGGGCAAAGACAGCCATGGCAAAGCACCGCTGAACAGTCCATAGCCAGCCATGGCAAAGCACCGCTGAACAAGGCCAAGACCGCCATGGTGAAGACCGCTGAACAGGGCAAAGACTGCCATGACAAACCACCGCTGAACAAGGCCAAGACCACCATGGTGAAGACCGCTGAACAGGGCAAAGACTGCCATGGCAAAGCACCGCTGTACAAGGCCAAGACCGCCATGGTGAAGACCGCTGAACAGGGCAAAGACCGCCATGGTGAAGACCGCTGAACAGGGCAAAGACTGCCATGGCAAAGCACCGCTGAACAAGGCCAAGACCGCCATGGTGAAGACCGCTAAACAGGGCAAAGACTGCCATGGCAAAGCACCGCCGTACAAGGCCAAGACCGCCATGGTGAAGACCCCTGAACAGGGCAAAGACCGCCATGGTGAAGACCGCTGAACAGGGCAAAGACTGCCATGGCAAAGCACCGCTGAACAGGGCAAAGACCGTGTGGGTATGACTAGTCCAGCACATCAGGCATCGTTCTCCCATGTGAAGCTGGGACTGTGACAGGACATGTACTTTCACGGGGAGACTCATCCACTCTGGGCACCAGTCCCACCCAGTACCAGTAGAGAACTGCATCTACTTGCGAAGATGTGTCTTTGCACTCCCCAGGATGGCACAGTGGGCAAACCACCCACTGTAGAGACTTGAGAGACTGTGGCTTTGCACTCCCCAGGATGTAACAGTGGGCAACCCACCCACAGAAGTGACTTGAGAGACTGTGGCTTTGCACTCCCCAGGATGTAACAGTGGGCAAGCCACCCACTTGTTAAACTTGAGAGACTGTGGCTTAGCACTCCCCAGGATGTAACAGTGGGCAAGCCACCCACTTGTGAGACTTGAGGGACTGTGGCTTTGCACTCCCCAGGATGGCACAGTGGGCAACCCACCCACTGAAGTGACTTGAGAGACTGTGGCTTTGCACTCCCCAGGATACATCAATGGGCATGGAGCCCCGTCGTGGATCTGGCTTCGCATTCATCTGGCTGAGGTGCCCCCCTTCCCTTCCCCCTGAAGTGCCTGTATTGTTTCTATCTGATGCCCCGGCAGTGTTCTCTCGGATTTTGGTCAGGTATCTATTGTGGGCGTCGCCCATGCTTTTTTGGGCTGTTGGTGCACGGACATTGTTGTGTACATATCTGCACTACTTCTTGTATTGTACATTTATTTTTGACAGATTTTGTGATATATATAAACGTATATTTTTTAATGAGTAATATATTGGCACAATACAAAGTTTGACCGCTATTCCCTTTGTCTTTGCATTCTTCCGGGGGGATTGTGGGTTGTTACTGTGATTTTTGTGAATGCATTGGTGTGTATGTTGTAATATGCGAGGGTGGGGGTGGCGGTGTATGGTGGGTGTCCCCGTAACTTTTGCCTCCGCCCTCACCCGTGTCGTAGGTGCTGTACTCACCGGTATGTTCTGCGCCTACGTCGCTGTTGGTCGTAGATGAGCAGGAATGCAAAGGCAGGGAGTATTTGTAGTTCCGGATCCATGGTGTCCTCATTCCTCGTGGGATGTGTTGAGGTGAGCGTTTTCCCATAGCAAAAGCTGTTTCCGCCGTGGTTTTATCCACGGTGAATCCGCCCCGGAAAAGGTGGCGGATTGGAGTGTTGTGATAGTGTGGGCGGTACATTGTCTTCCGCCTGTCTGTTGGCGGTGACCGCCGCGCTGTTTGTCTCTACCGCCGTGGCGGGCGGTGTGTTAAAGTGGCTGTCTTAGTTGGCGGTTTCCGCCAGGGTCGTAATTCCCTTTTTTTGTCCGCCGGCCTGTTTGCGGTATTACCGCAGCTTTAACACCGTCCGCCAGGGTTGTAATGACCACCTAAGTCTTTTTGCCCCTGAGACTTCAGGAAACCGGAGGCAAACTCAATCCAAGCCCTTGGAGAGCACTTCTCAGCAGAGCCAGAGGGCAGCAAGGCAGCAGGGCAACAGCAAGGCAGCAGTCATTTACAGCAAAGCAGCCAGGTGAGTCCTTGGGCAGCCGGGCAGCTTCTCTTAGCAGGTTGCAGGTTCTGGTTTAGAGTTCCTTTCCCAGTAGGTATCCTGTCAAGAAGTGTCTGAATTGGTAGGTTCAGAGAACCGGTTTAAATACAGAAATGTGCCTTTGAAGTGGGGGAGACTTCAAAGAGTGGCTTAGAAGTGCGCAAGGTCCCCTTTCAGTTCCTTTTTTTTTGTGTTGTATTTTTTTTATTGTTAATTGCATCATATTACATAGTATAGTGTACAGTCTGTTAACCTAAGCCATTTCTGTTTCCAATCAGGTTTTCTCATAGGGAAGGCATCAAGTACAGTTTTACATTCTGTGAGTCATTATCAATACACATGTCTGTTTTTTCTAGGCATTATACATGTACAATTGTTATTTTATATCTCTCTTGTCTATTGCTATGCCATTTGCCATAGTTGCGGCTTTTTTCTTATAATAATGCATATACAATCAGACATATGTTAAACGATTCAATGAAACCAACTTATAAAAGAGGAGGGAGAAAAAAAAAGAACAAGGATCCATTTGCTCCATGATGTCCTTGTTGTACAATTCTACTGTAATAACAGTCGGGGTCAATACTAACCAGGTGTCCCATTTGCCATCTCCTTGAGTCTCCCAGGAATATGCTGCTAGTCATGTAAAGAGTGTGAGTCATAATGTTTTGTGGTAAGGGTGGGATACGGTCAAGGGTAGTGGGGGACCATTAGAAGTGTACTGAGGGATATAAAGAAAAGTAGTGATTAGTGTGGGTCGTGGAAATAGGAGAAGGAAGGGGGGTAAGGTGTCTGGGTAGGAATCTAAGTGTATAGAAAATGTAGAGTAGGGAGGGAGGGTGTAGAAGGGGTAAGGGGAAAGAGGGCGTATATATGGATTGTATTAGTGTCCATGGTGTCTAATAGGCAGAAGAAGAATAAGAAAGTGGCAGCGATAGTAACAATAAAAATCACTGTAATAATAATGATGTTAATATTAGTAGTGATATTAGTAGTGATAGTGATAGCGATAGTGACCAAGGGGAGGGGGCCGTGTGAATTCAAAAGGCAAACCATTATAGTGGCTGCTTCCATATGAAGAGAAAAATAGAGCCAGACTATAAAGTGTTATAAGATGTTTTGGGACAGGGTGGTGTGGGGGGGTGGAATGGATCAGGGAATGACACGGTGATATGAACATCAATAATATGTATAAGGATTGGGATATGAATAACCGAATAGGTTATGCCAAAAAGGTCAATGAATAGTGGATGGTGAGAAGCGGTTTATATCATAGGTTATACGGTAGCTTTCTACCTTTCTACCGGGGGGTTTGGGGGGGTCATCTGAGTCCAGGAGGGGAGGGATGGTGTGTTAGGTATGGGTGGATGTACCTGCATGGGTATGGTAGCAGGAATGGTATATTCCCACTATGTGGTATTTTGTGGAGTTCTCTAGGGGTAATCTGGTCCTAGTGTCCGGAGATGAAGGATGACCAGGTCTGGAGAAATACCTCCGTTCTGTCCTGTAAACTGTAGATAAGTCGTTCGTGTGTGGCTGCTTGGTACATTGCTGTCAACCATTCATCATGGGACGGGACGGTCGGTGCACGCCAGTGTCTAAGGATGCATAATTTGGCCGTTGCTAGCGCGGTGTGTAGGAGTCTACTTTGAGTTCGTGTGATCTTATGGAGTTCTCCCATGTCGTGTAGCAATAGGAGAGATGGGGTGAGAAGTGGTGGGAGGGGTAGGAATTCTTGGAGGGTGTTTCCCACTGTTCTCCAAAAAGGTTGTACGGCTGCGCAATCGTGTAGGATATGGAGTAAGTCACAGTGTGTGTGTGGGCACCTCCAGCAGTTTGCCTGGGGGAGAAGTCTTGCCATATGTAATTTTTGTGGGGTCCAATACCAATCATGTAGTGTCTTAAAGAGGCAGAATTTCAGACGAGCCTTGCGTGCTCCGCGGTCCCTGGCTTCGATCAGGTCGGTCCAGTCCTCCAGGTCATATTCAGTTTGTAGGTGCGTCTGCCATTTGTTTTTGAGGGAAGTCAGGAGTGGGAGTGAGAAGAGGTGGCGATTCAGCAATGCCTGGAGTCCTGATATCGCACCTTTCATCTTCCCCCATGTCTCTAGATGGTGTAGTATAGGAGAGCGCTGGAGCTGTCGGGGAAGGGCACCTAGTCTCTGTTTAAGACAATGTCTGAGTTGGAGGTAACGCCATGAGTGGCATTCCGGGAGGTTGAATTCCACCTGTAGGTCCCTAAAAGTTTTCCAGGTTTCCCCTGATATAAGTTGGTCCACTCGTCTGACACCTCGTTGACCCCAGTCCTTCCAGGTAATAGTTTTCCCTCCGATTTGTAACCCTTTGTTGCCCCAAAACGGAGCCCTGTCATGTAAGTGGGGGTCTATCTTAAGGAGCCGATGTACCCGCTGCCAGGTTTTCTTCATGGCTCCTATCATAGGATTGGTGGGTCGGGGGCATTTTTGGCTCGTATCGTATAATAGCTGGAGGCCGTAGGGGACCCCTATAAGGGCTCGTTCTACGTCCACCCATAGCGGCGGGGTTATTACAGTCGGGAGTAGGAGGGCCATTTGTGAAAGATATAACACGTACGAATAGTGTTCGATCGAGGGAAGGCTTAGTCCACTGCATTCCCGACGGGCTATCAAGGTGGTTTTGGGTAGTCGTGGGCGCATGGATCCCCAAGCAAAGGAGCGGATACAGCAGTCTATCTCTCTTAATACAGGTAAGGGGATCTGTAAGGGGAGCATACCTAGGACATATAGGAACCTCGGCAAGGTTACCATCCGCACCGCCTGTACTCTGCCCCACATGGAGAGGTTCAGTTGGCCCCATTTCTCAAAGTCCCGTTTCATGGTATTGATCAGTGGGTCTATATTGTCTGACACCACATTGACCAACCCTGTATTCACGTCAATTCCTAGATATCTTAGTCAGGAGTGTTTCCATTTAATCGGTAAGACTTGTATGGAGGCACTCACTGTGACTGGGGAAAGTGGTAGAGCTTCGCACTTGTCCCAATTGATTCGATATCCTGATATGCATTCAAATTCCGTTAGAATCTCCCTCAGGGCATCGATGGAAGTGGGCAGGTCAGTGAGGGTAAGTAAGATATCATCTGCGTATAAATATATGTCAGATTTTCCGCCTGGTAGCGGAATTCCTGATATGAGGTTGGAACTACGGATGGCTGCCGCCAGAGGCTCCACAGCGAGTAGAAATAGGAGGGGTGATAGTGGGCATCCTTGACGTGTCCCTCTCCGGATCTCAAAAGTGTCCAACAGGAACCCCCCACAGTTTACCTGTGCTGTCGGGGAGCCATATAGGAGGCGCACCTTGTTAATGAAGCCTTCTCCTAACCCGAATCGTTTCAAGATTTCGAAGAGGTACCACCATTCTATTCGGTCGAACGCTTTCTCGGCATCCAACGAGAGGGCTAGAGCTTCTTCTCGTGTATCGCGGGCAGCCCAAATGGCATGGAAAAGTGTGCGGAGGTGATTCCTGGAGGAGCGGCCCGGTACAAAGCCTACGTGGGAGTGATGGATTAACGAGGGAATAACTTTTTTAAGGCGAGTGGCCAGTATTCCCGCTAATGTTTTAATATCTCCATTCAATAAGGAGATAGGGCGATAGCTTCCACTAAGAAATGGGTCTTTTCTGGGTTTCGGCAAGACTGTGATAGTGGCTTTATTAGACATAGGATGTATGGAACCTTCCCTTTCGGCCCCTTGAAATGCCTCATATAAGACATCTACAGTGTCGGTTCCCGTCCATTTATAGAATTCAGATGTAAACCCATCCTCCCCCAGTGCTTTGTGATATGATAGATTAGCTATTGCTTGTTGTATCTCTTCCTTACTAATATCCCCTTCTAGAAGAGCCCTGCCTTCATCTGTAAGATGGGGGATGTGCGTCCTCTGCAGGAATGCGTCTAAGCGGGCAATGTCTTCCGATGTTTCTGAGGAATATAAAGTTTGGTAGTACCGGCCGAATTGTTCTGCAATCGCCTGGGGGTGTGTGATGAGTAAGTTATCCTGGGTGCGTAGTGCCGGTATAGCCAGTGCTGTTTCCCGTTGGCGTAGTTGGGCAGCCAGTAAGCAGCCCGCCTTCTCTCCGTGCTCATAGTGTCGTCCCTTCAGCCGTTGTAGGGCATATTCTGCCTGTGAGGTGTAGAGGGTGTTAAGCTCCATTTTAGCCTGTTCTAGGGAGCGGCAAGTATGTGGCCATATGGGTCTTAAGTTGTTCCTTCCCAGTCGGGGATCGGTATCTAGTGTTAGGGAGGCGCCAGGGTTTACGGCCAGGTGTAATCATTCCGAGTTCCAGGGTTATTACTACCGGAGAGTGGTCTGGTAGTGCGGCTACCAGTATTTCTATTGACTTAACTGCTTGTAGCATTCTATGATTAAGTAAGAAATAGTCTAGCCATGATTGGGTCCCATGGACCGAAGAGACAAAAGTATATTCCCTATTGGAAGGGTGGGAGAGACGCCAACAATCTATTAGGCCATGATCTGAGAGGATGTCTTTTAAAACGGCTCTATCTGCATTGTTACCCGCTTCAAGACCAATTGATCGGTCAAGAATGGCATCTTGCACTATTTTCCAGTCCCCCTCAAGAATATATTGTGAGGCACCTATCTGTGTCAGAAGACGGTTGAGGGTGAGGAAAAAGGTGCTCTTCGAGCCGGTGGAGGCGTATATGGAGCCTATGCATATTGTGGAGGATCCCACCACTAGCTTAGCCAGTATGTAACGTCCCTCTGGGTCATGCCATGTTTTAATTAGTCGGAATTGCAGGGAGCGACGCAGGAGTATTGCCACTCCACATTTTCTTCCCGTTCCCTGTGTACCTGCCAACATGGGTGGTGTTCCGCTGTATATTACTTTTCCCACCCAATCTCTACGTAGTTTCTCTGATTCCGTCGAGGAGAGGTGTGTTTCCTGTAGTAGAGCAATGTCGGTATGTTTGGAGCGGAGATAGGACAGTATCTTCTGTCGTTTAATATAATGGGTCATGCCGTGTACATTCCAGGACAGTGCCGTGAGTGGGGTTGTCGATCCTGAGGGCGCCGAGTGTGTCATGGTTTATGGTGTATTGAATATGTTATGGTCCGTGTGGTGGGACCAGGAAGTAAGTAAGGACTGGGCTGAGAGGCGAGGAATATGGATTTCTTGTTCAGTTAGGCCTTGGGAGGTTGGGAGAGTTCCCCTTGGTCACAATACGAAAAATATAGAAGAGAAGGGAAAAAAAAAGAAAGGGAGGGAGGAGGATGGAGAGAAATAGCGTGGAATGTGCAGACAGCGATTAAAAATAATTGATAAAAGTAATAGAGAATAAATAAGAAAAGGAAAAAGGAATAGCAAATGGAAATTGGTCAGAGGATGAAAACAATCACTACTGTCTAAAACCTTCTAATCTGCGGGTCTAACCTGTAAGGCCCGCGCGCCGGTAGGGTATTATATCAATGGGGCATGATGAGGGGATAGATGCTTTGTTCCTGGTATCTTGGGACCCCCCGGGGAGGTGGGGGGGCCCCCCGTCGTGTGGGCGCATAAATGGGTGCATGAGATGCCGGGGTGGGCTGGGCACGGGCCCAGAGTAGATTTTAGGGTCCAAGAGCGAGAAGGGAGGGGGGAGGGGGAGAGGGACGGGCCCGGGGCCATGTGCCACAGGACCTCCCGCTACACGTTCTGCGCTTATCATCTGTTAAGACATCTTAGAATATGAGAATTCTTAGTATCTTATGATGGCCTGCGGTGTTGCATTTTGAGTGGTCGTCCGGGAGCATGCCCCTTGTGGTAGTCTTGGAGCCGCCATGACCCTGAGTTGTGTTAGTCTCATTACTCTCTTCAGTGCGATTGTTATATGCCTGAGAGTTAGCTGTGCTGTTCTACAAGTATACCTATGTGTTACATTGTGGCAATCAGCATTTGATAAATGTGCTTTTAGTAGGTCCCCACTCCCCTATTGGGTGAGCAGCAGATTTGGTGAATGGGCATGTCACTTATCTGTCCCAAGGTGGAGAGTAGATGTTCTAGAAGCGGGTCCAGATCTCCGGGGCAGCTGTCCTACTGTGGGTTTAGTGTTCAACATGCTGATCTTCTGATGGTGGTTTCAGGGGGGAGCGGGATTTGTCTCTGCACGTATCTTGAGTGTGATCAATCACTGCTTGCAGGATGTGCTCCCGGGATTCCTGTGTCTTTGGGGACCGATCATATCCTTGGCCTCTTTTTTGCGAAGGGGGACGTTGAGTCTGGGGCCATGGAGTTGACAGACTAATAGCAGTTTCTGTATGCGCCGCTGGGGAGTCCGGACGGCCGGGGGCGGTGTCCATAGATTGCGGGGTCACACTATGTAGATAAGCGCTGAGGTCCTCGGGGTCAGTGAAGTCTCTGGATGTGCCGTGGTGTGTGATCCACATACGTGCTGGTTCAAAAAGACCATACTTGATGTCTAGAGATCTTAGTTGTGGACGTAGGGCAAGAAATGCTCTTCTTCTGTCATTCGTTATTCTCGAGAAGTCTGCTGCCACTCTGATTTTGTGTCCATCCAGTGATATCGGTTGTCGTGCTTTAGCTGTTGAGATTACCTGACGGGCTTGTTCATGGCGCAGGAAACATGCGATGATAGGGCGCGGTTTATTTGCAGACGCTTTGTGTGAAGGACCAATTCTGTGCACCCTCTGAAATTCTGGAGGTGGTGAAAACTCTATGCCGAAGTGGTTGGTCAGCAGTGAGCTAAGAAAGGTTTTGATATCGGATCCTTCTTTTTGTTCTGGTATGCTGAAAAAGCGTACATTGTCTCTATGACTTCGGTCCTCCAGTTCAGTAAGTTTAGCTCTGAGCGACTTTAGTTCTTCTTCCTGATCAGGGGTTGTCGCTATATGGTCTTCTACTGCCGACAGGCGCTGATCTAGGTTATTTGCTGTTTCTCTGAAGCCTGCTATATCAGCGCGGATTGAGAAGGATGCTAAAGTTAAGTCTGTTATTTTTAAGTCCATTGCCTCCAGGCGTCGTCCAACTGAGGCAATCTCTTGCAGTATACGGTCTGTGGCGTCTAGTGCGGGTTGATCTACCGGGGGAGATGTATGCCCCTGTGATGCCGTTTGTGCCGTCATAGCTTTGGGTTGAGCAATGGCTTCCGAGAATAGCAGTTGACGAGAATGTTTCCTTGCGGTCTTGTCGTTGGGCATTGTTCTCAAGGGGTGGGAATCAATTAGGAGATATTATTTTAAGAGCTAGCACTTGTAGGTCCACGGACAGTTTCCTCGACTTCCAAAGATGGGTCAGACCTTGGGGTATAGGATCTGGAGGTAAGGTACCTACTCGGTTTGGTGTCCTGCTGTGGTCTGCTAAGCTTTAGAGCGCGATCTATAGAGGATTAGAATATGCTCAGTTTCTGATAGAGGACCATTGATATAAAGCTGAAGAGAGATCAATGAATTTGAGTGTGGTGCAGCGTGCAACAGGGGGGGGTATCTTGTCTATGTTTTATTTTAGATCAGTCTCTTATTGTGGTACCCAGTATCATAGTTCTTGTTTTTGGGAGGGCAATTGGCTGTTTGGTTGGAGGGTCGGGTTGCGTAGTGCGACACGTGTTGTTCTACTCTTCTTTCTTCTTCCTATTCCGGCTTTCCTCCCCCTTCTTTGCTTCTTTATCATTCCTTATGTGTGAAATCTTTGTCCCTCTGTTGCTCTTTGAGATCCTTTCTCTGTCTCCCTTTTGACTTCCTTCCCCCTTTTCCTCTGCCTCCCTTCTGGGTGTCGTGGAGATTCCTATTCTTTGCGCGTTAGGTCATAAACAAGGGGGGGTGTGGGGAGTATGTCCTTTGTTTGCTGCTGGTGATGTCGCTAGATAATGTTGTTTGAGGGATCTCACCGTCTCAGCGTGCGGTCTCCTTCAGGCACTATTTAGTCCTCGTGTGATACTGCTTCTTTTCCTTTCCGCCGTGGTCGTCGTGGTCGTCCTCAGGCCTAGGTTCCTCAGTGGTCCATCCTCCTTGGGGTCCCCTCTCCCTCAATCCGCATGAGGGGGCAGTGCGGCACTCCAGCACCCGGGGAGCCGAGGCGGAAGAGGGCCGATCCGGGCATCTCCCTCGTGACGCGTCCCAGGCTCGTGTGGCACCGCACCTTAGTCCGCGGCTCCGCGGAAGCTCGGAGGCCGCATTTGCTCTCGCGTCTCCGGGTGCGTCTGCCGTCGCTCGGGTCCCACAACTTCGCCCCTCCGGAGGCCCCCTCCCTCTGCCAGCCGGGAGGCCACACTAGGGGTCAGGATCGCAGGGGGAAGACCCTCTGTTTGCCAGCTTGACCTGCCCGGCGCGCAGAGATCTTTTCTCAGGCGGCCATTTTCTTTGACGGCCAGACCACGCCCCCCCCTTTCAGTTCCATCCTGTCTGCCAGGGTCCCAGTAGGGGTTTTGGTAGTCCACTGTGTGAGGGCAGGCAACTGACCTTTGACATGTAAGTGTCAGGCCCTCCCAGCCCAGGAAGACCTATTCAGTATGCAGATGTGTGCAGGGGTGACTGAGCATCCTGTGTTTGGGGTTGTCTTATTGAAATGCACAGGGGGGCTGTCAACTAACCCAGCCAGACATGGATTGTAAGGCACAGAAGGATTTAAGTGCAGAGAAATGCTCACTTTCTAAAAGTGCCATTTCTAAAATAGTAATAATAAATCCAACTTCACCAGTCAGCAGGATTTTATATTACCATTCGGGCCATACTAAATATGACCCTGTTACTCCTTTCAGATCAGAATCTACCAGTCAAACAGTAAATTAGGGTAGCCCTAATGTTAGCCTATGAAAGGGGCAGGCCTCACAGCAGTGAAAAATGAATTTAGGAGTTTTACACTACCAGGACATATAGAACACATCTGTTCATGTCCTGCCTTTTACCTACACAGCACCCTGCTCTATGGGCTACCTAGGGCCTACCTTGGGGTGACTCATATGTAGAAAAAGGGGAGTTTGGCAATTACTTTTAAATGCCAAGTCGAAGTGGGATTGAAACTGCACACACAGGCCTTGCAGTGGCAGGCCTGAGACATGGTTGAGGCACAACCAGTGCTGCAGGCCCACTATTAGTATTTAATTTACAGGCCCTGGGCACAATTAGTGCACTTTACTAGGGACTTACAAGTAAATTAAATATCCCAATTGGGTATGAGCCAATGTCACCATGTTTTAAGGAGATAGCATACGCAGTTTAGCACTGATTAGCAGTGGTAAAGTGTGCAGAGTCCTAAACCCAGCAAAAATGAGGTCAGAAAAAGAGAAGGAGGAAGGCAAAATGTTTGGGGTGACCCTGCAGAAAAAAGATTTCAAAAAGGACGTAAAAGGGCTCACAGTTTTGTCCCATTGCCCCAGCATTACAAGTTTGCAAATGTCAGGTGCTTTGCTCTTTCCTTTATGGTGCTGAGCTTTGGGGGCATAGGTATTTGTCCATCGTTGGTGTAGCTGAAAATCGTTCTGTGCAACAATTAATCAGGCTACCTATTAGCACACCATTGATTACCCTGAGGTTGCATATGGGGTTAAAACGTGTGGTGTACAAGGCCAGTTTAAGACAAATTTTGTATTGGAAGAGGGGTTAGGGCACCCATGAGCTGTCATTGTATCAGTTGGGTCTGTCTGAGATAGTGCGCTTGCCAAGAGCCAGTAATATCCCTTGGATGAAGTTTGTAAAGGTATCCCTGACTAATATTGGGATTAGCACACCTTTGGGATACCCCTAAGGTGGCCTGTATGGACACTTGGGCCAAGATAAGGAAGCCTGCTGGCAATATAAGCTGGGTCTTTTTCATTGTCAGCCTAATCAGGGCTCTTTGACCAGGACATTCATGCTACAAAAATAAGTGTTTGTACAGGAGCGGTTTTTAGCTAAAATAGAGCCACTGCTGGTCAGAAATCTCTATCTGCAAATGAGATATGAGACTCATCCTCTAAATTGCATTGCAGTTATTTTATTTGGGCGTCTGCCCCCTGAACTGTGTCCTCTTTGCACTGTTATGGAAGAAACGCTAGAGCATGTGTTATTTTTCTGTCCAGCGTATCAATGTGCTAGGAGAAAATGGATAATACCAAGCTGTAGTATCATGGGTGTTTGGGTGTGAAGAGAAGCACTGACAATTTTAAAATATGATACTAGGCAATGTGTGCTCTTTGGTGTCTCTTGGTTTCTGATGGTCATGTGGAGGGGTAGACAAAAAACATCTCAGCCGAGCCCGCTCACTACTCTTGAAGCATTTTAGACCAACTGCGACCTAGTTCCCCTTTTAGTAGGACTTGTTTTATCTTATTTATTATTTATAGTCTTTGTTTTAGATGTATTGCAAAAATCTATTTTTATCTCACTTGTTTTTTTAATTCTTGTTTTATTTGCATTCTTTGTATTGAACTTTCATGGCATAATTGCCAAAGGAAGTTTGCTATTGAATTGATTCTTGGAGACACCTTTTCTGTCTGAGGCTCGAGTGTGACTTTTCCTTAAGCAGGGCACCACAGGCACAGTTGTCATTATGGTAGCCAAAGGAGCAGCAGGTGCAGTCCAGTCTTGGTGCTTCATCTTTTTGTTGGGTCCAGGGAACAGCAGAACAGTCCTTCTTTGGTCCACTCTTCACTACTGACATGATCTGAGGTCTTGGTGACATGGGTGCTACATTTATGCCCAGCTAATGCCATCAGGGAATGTGACAACTGGTAACAAATGGGCTACCAGTTTCCTTTGTAACTAATAACAACTCCCTGCAAAGTGTGGTAGGTATCTAGCTATCCCAGAATACACTATTCTGCCCACCCCAAAATGGCAGAATCCTCTTGGAGAAGTAGAGTTTCCTTGTTCACCCCAGAGATGTGGCTACCTGGGGGCAACATGCCCACAGAAACAAATGGTGCGGCAACTGTTTTCCCCTCTCTGTTTCCAATGCAAACCTATCTGCAGGAACAAAAGGGCAGCCCCTTTTGTATGTGTCTACCATTTGCCCTTCAAAGGTGGCTTCCTCTTTGAAGCTCATCTTGTGGACTCAAACCTTGTCTGGCCTTCATTCTAAAGAGAATTCACACCTCTTTCAACAGAAGACCCTTTGTATTCAATCTTGAGAGTCATTAACACCTACCCCCAGGAGGGCAGAAGGCTATCTTGAGATAAACAACGGTTAAAGGCACTGGAAGACTTTGGGCAACAAAGTGCCTACTTTCTAAGGTGCTATATGGCCATAAGTTACAGAAATTTCAACTTGACCACCAAGTCGGGTGTAATGGAACGATGCTTTTGATACTTTGAAGCATCAGATTCAATAGTCCAATTCAGAAGCTAGCACTGCTGAGCTGCCAATGTGTAACTCTGCACTCGCCAATGGAGCTAGTAGCCTGTCTATAGGAATTACAACAATTCAGGTTTTTAGTGCCATGACCTGTAAAATTAAGAAACATATGTCCAACTTTTTAATGTAATGCACTCTGTCTAAAGGGCTCTATAGGCTTGCTATGGTGACTCACACATATTAAAAAGGAAGGTTTGGGCTTTGCCATTATTTTAAATGGCATAGTCGAGTTAGCAGCCAAACGCTGCTCGGCTACCAGAAACAGCAGGTTGGGAGTCAATTTTTGGTTTGCCATACTTGTACTGGCACAATAAGTGCTGCAGTCCATGAGAGACACTCTAACTTGCAAGTCCTGGTGCCCCTGGTTCCATATACAACAGACTTAAAAATAACGTAACTTATGCAAATTGTGGGTCAACCAATCAGACATACCTTTTAAGGGTCAGAACACTGTTACTGAGCTCTGTTTAGAAGGCCTCGCTGCACCTTCAGAACTGAAACCCCTTCAGCATCCGTGCACAAACTTGGGTGTGATTATGCAAAAGAAGCATTTCCTTTCAAAGGGTTTCATCTTAAAGAGATTTTCTTTCTTCACCTCAGGTGGTTCTTTTGTTTCCAGGTGATACTATTTACATGAATCATTTACAGATGCAAAAACATTTGGCTTTGGAAAGCTTATGCAATTCTAAATTCAAGGTGAAAGAATATGCTGACAAGTCAAGACCAACTTCTCTTTCTGAACTTGGACCTAACGTCTAGTTAACTTCTCATTTTCTACCATTAAATAAATTGCAAGTCCTGTTTCAATCTTGATCTTTTGGTGCATTTGCCATAACACAGCAGATTTAGGCCCTCATTCCGACATTGGCCGGCGGCGGTCGCCGCCGGCCTGTCGGGGGCCGCCAGAATACCGTTCCGCGGTCGAAAGACCGCGGCGGTGATTCTGACTTTCCCGCTGGGCTGGCGGGCGGCCGCCTTCAGGCCGCCCACCAGCCCAGCGGGAAAGAGGCTTCCACGATGAAGCCGGCTCGGAATCAAGCCGGCAGAGTGGAAGCTGTGCGACGGGTGCAGTTGCACCCGTCGCGTATTTCACTGTCTGCTAAGCAGACAGTGAAATACATTTAGGGGCCCTCTTACGGGGGCCCCTGCAGTGCCCATGCCAGTGGCATGGGCACTGCAGGGGCCCCCAGGGGCCCCGCGACCCCCCCTACTGCCATCCGGTTCCCGGCGGGAGAACCGCAGGGAACTGGATGGCGGTAGGGGGGGTCGGAATCCCCTCGGCGGCGCAGCTAGCTGCGCCGCCTTGGAGGATTCCTATGGGCGGCGGTACACTGGCGGGAGACCGCCAGTGTTGCCGGTCCGACCGCGGCTTTACCGCCGCGGTCGGAATGCCCATTGGAGCACCGCCGGCCTGTCGGCGGTGCTCCCGCGGTCCTCCACCCTGGCGGTTTGAAACCGCCAGGGTCGGAATGAGGGCCTTAGTCTGCAGCATCTCATTTGAAGTTGACTTATACTTGGAAAAGTCATCCTGTTCTCTATAACTCATGATGTAAACCATATGTTTCTAATTCTTATCACTGAATGATCTTACCTTCTATGCCACCAACAATTATGGTGCAGGGCTAACCATAATGCAAGGAGGCCTGTGATTCTCAAATATTTCAAAGTTGACTTACATTTTTGATCTGTTGGGAAGATTACTGATCGCATAAATGTTCTTGGGAATATGCCTCTTCAGTTCATGCCCACTTGTTTGTACTACGTATTTCCAGAAGCATCCCCATAAACCTGGCGCCTCAGGAGAAGGACATACTTTTATTTCTGCTTAGGAGACTCAACAGAGGCAGCTCTATGTTCACTGGGGCTCCAAGTCCATAGAATAGGCACCATGGGGGTCATTACGACCTTGGCAGTCAGTGGTAAAGCGGCGGTAAGACGCAAACAGGCCGGCGAAAAAAAAAATGGAATTATGGCCGTGGCTGTTACCGCCGCGGTCATCCGCCACTTCACCATTCCGACCGCCATGGCAGTGAGACCCGCTGGGCTGGAGATTGCGGTCTCCAGCCCTGCGGTCCTCACTAGACCGCCGACGGTATCAGGACCCTGCATACCGCCATGGATCTCGGGTGGTTGGGAACCGCCATGGATCCATGGTGGTAGGCACTATCAGTGCCAGGGAATTCCTTCCCTGGCACTGATAGGGGTCTCCCCCACCCCCCTCTACCCCCCACAAATCCTCCCCCAACACCCCCCACCCCCCCTGCAACCCCCTCAAAGGTGGCACAACCCCCCCACCCTGACCCCGAACATGCACATATACACACCCCTACACGCACACACCCCCAACATGCACATATACACACCCCTACACGCACACACCTCCAACATGCACATATACACACCCCTACACGCACACATACACCCTGTCAACACATACCCGCACACATACAAACAGACATGCACACCGTCCGACCCGCACACATTTCCCATACACACAGCACCCCCTGCACGCATACACTCACTCACTCACCCCCTCTACACTCTCACACGCACACCCCCATGCACGCACACAACACACAACACCCCTCCACCCCCTTCCCTCACGGACGATCAACTTACCTTGTCCGTTGATCCTCCGGGAGGGGACGGGATCCATGGGGGCAGCTACGCCACCAGAACACCGTCACCAGAACACCGCCACACCGAATCATGGGACGTGATTCAGTGGGCGGTGTTCTGTTGACATGGCGTTGGAAGTTGAGCAAACTCCACTTTCCCGCCGTCCGCAGGTATGGCTGCTGGCGGCTTTCCGTACGAAAAAGGACAGCGGCCTGCCAGCGGTCATAATACGAAGCGCGGAAGACCGCCACCACTGGTGGTCTTCAGCAAGGCAGTACCTCGACGGTCTTGCGAAAAGACCGCTGAGGTCGTAATGACCACCCATGTCTCTAATCCTTGTGTTCATCACAGTGCTTAGCGTCTTCTCTGGCAGTCCTCTGCAAGTGTCTGCATCTCTGCAGTGGGTTTGAGACTGTACTGCAGGCCTTATGGAGTGCTGGTCTGGGAGGACAGTAGGCAGAGTGCAGGAGCATGGAGGAAGAAAGCAAAACAAGGGGTTCTTGTAGTGCCTGAAGGATGCCATTCTCTTGATAAAGAAGACATGTTTAACCTTAAATCTATGCCTATTCAAGATGGCCATCTTCCCAGTGTTTCTGGCCTGATGTTCCCAATCCAAGATGGTGCCAACCTCTTTTCTGGTAATATCATGTATTTATGTTGAGATGGATGCTACACAACACATCTGTTCCCCTATTTTAATAACATTCATCACCTGCTTTGAAACATGTTGTTTCTGATTTGTTTCTGTTTTTCTGCAGTTGGCATACTTATTTGGATGCTCCTGTTTAGAAGATTTGGAATTGCTCTTCCTTCACCCTGATTCATGGTAGTCTTGGTGCCTTTGCTGATCAACCCTTTTATCTTTCAACATCTGCAGTGAAAAATAATCTAGGATTGCCAAGGTGGTTTTCTACTCTTCATTTTTTGTCCTAGCCAAGACCCTCTTAAGCACACACATGACACCTTTTACATTTAAGCTTATTGCACATTGGCACAGTGGCTACTATGACCAGTCAGTCATTGCTCTGGCAATAAGAAGGAAACTTGAGAGACCTTGTAGGAAAGTACCATCTTTGTGGCATGTTACCCCCAATTTCTGCCTGTTTGTCAGTGTGTTTTTACTGTCTCACTGGGATTCCACCAGTCAGGATCCCAGTGCTCATAGTGTGTGACCTATATGATAGTGTGTGTTACTGTCTTGTCAGTATGCTTGACTGTGTCACTGGAGTTCTGTGAACCAGAACTCCAGTGCTCATGCTCTTTCTCTTGTTAAATTTGTCACTATAGCCTAGTGACTTCATATTCCACTCCAGATTGGCATACTGGACACCCCTTATAAGTCCCTTGTATATGGTACCTAGCTACCCAGGACATTGGGGTTCCAGGAGATCCTTATGGGCTGCAGCATTTATTTTGCCACCCATAAGGAACTCATACGAACATTTCTTCAGGATTGCCATTGCAGCCTGAGTGAAATAGTGTAACCACTATTTCACAGCCATTTGCACTGCACCAGGTAACTAATAATTCACCTATATGTCTAACCTTCAGTTCCTGAAGGATAAGTGCAAAGTTACTGTGTGTGAGGGCACCCTTGCACTAGCAAAGATGCCCCCACATTGTCCAGGACCAATTTCCCGGACTTCGTGGGTGCGGAGACACCATTATAAGCGTGCACTACATATATGTCAATACAAATATGTAGCTTCACAATGGCAACCCCGAATATGGCCATGGGAGGTGTCTAAGATTGTGATATTGTACCCCCAATCCAATTCTGGTAATGGGGGCCAATTACATGCCCCCTGGGGCTCCACCAGGGATCCCCAGTACAGCCAAACCAGCTCTCTGAGGTTTCCACTGGAGCCTCAGCTGCTGGCACCTCACAGACAGGTTTCTGTCATCCTGGGGATTCAGCAGCTCAATGCCAAGAAGGCAGAACAATGCATTTCCTTTAGGAGAGGGGTGTTACACCCTCTCCCATTGGAAATAGGAGTTACAGTCATAGGAGGGGTAGCCTCCCAGAGCCTCTGGAAATGTTTTGAAGGGCACAAACGGTGCCCTCCTTGTATAATCCAGTCTACACCAGTTCAGGGACCCCCTGTCCCTGCTCTGGTGCAAAACTGGACAAAGGAAAGGGGAGTGACCACTCTCCTGTCCCTCACCACCATAGGGGTGGTGCCCAGAGCTCCTCAAGAGCGTCCCTGGCATTAGCCAATTTGGATTCCAAGGTGTGGGGACCCTCTGGGAGCATCTGAGTGGCCAGTGCCAGAAGGTGAAATCAGAGACCCCTCCTGATATGTCCATTCCTGGTTAGGTAGCCAATCCCCCTCTCAGGGCTATTTAGGGTCTCTCCTCTGGGTGCTTCCTCAGATTCGGTTTGCAGGACTCCACCAGGACTCCTCTGCATCCTCTTCTTCAGCTTCTGACCGTCGGATCAACGTCAGACTGCTCCAGGAACTCTGTAACTGCAACTAAGCATCCAAGAAGGCTACTGTGACCCTGCAACTTCAACTCCAGCCAACAACTGCAACAGTTTCCAGGTTGTGAATGCTCTGAGGAATGCCTGTCTTCATTCTGCCCCAAGAGGACCAAAGAAATCTCCCATGGAGTGACCATGTCACTTCCCTTCTTCAGCAGCCACCTTTCTGCAGCAAACACCAGTACTCTGGGTCTCCTCTCATCTCGACGAGCGTGATCCCTGCAACACAGGTGGGTGGACCAAAGTGACCCTGGCTGTCCAAAGGTCCAGCTGTCGAAATTTGGTGGAGGTAAGAGCTTGACTTCCTGTGCCAGACAGTACCGCTGTGCATCACATGTTCTGCAGTTCCTTGGGCTTCAGTGCACTTCTTCAAAGAATACTTTGTGCACCGCATAGCCCAGGTCCCAAGCACTCTATCCTGCGACACTCAGCTCCCTGAGTTGACCTCCAGCAGCGTGGGATCCCTTTGAGTAGTGCTGCGACGACTTCCATTTACAACTCTTTGTCCTCGTGTTCCGGGACTCCCTTGGATTCTGCCTGGTCTTCTGAGGGCTCTCTAAAGTGCTGAGAGCCCCCTCTGTCTCCTCAGTCCAAGTTGAGACACCCATGTCCCTCCTGGGCCCAGGTAACGCCATTTCCTGCCAACCGTGACATTTGCGTGAGCCAAGGCTTGTTGGTGGGATCCAACAATGAAAACCAGCCTGTATACTTCTACTCGACGTGGGACATCTGCACCAACCAGGAACCCGCAGATGTCTTCTTTGCTGCATTTCTGACTTTTCTTCCAAACCGTAGAATCCACTTTTACACCTTCATCCGGGTTAGCAGGGGCTCCTGTTCTTCCTGGACTCTTCATCGACTTCTGGACTTGGTCTCCTCTCTCCACAGGTCTTCCGGTCCAGGAATCCATCATTTGTATCTTACAGTCTTGCTTGGTTTTTGCATAATCCTTTATTTATTAACTTGCTGTACTTTACTTCTGTTTTCCTGGGCTCTGGGGTGTTTTATTACACTCCTAGTGCCCCTCTACACACTGCACTTGCTTAGGGGGGAACCGACATTCACATTCTACTATTTTAGTATATAGTTTGTGTTGCCCCTAGGTCCATTGCAATATATGGTATCTTCTACTATTTGCACTATTCTGTGACTGTTTACTTACCTGATTTTGGTTACTAGTGCATATATTGTGTATAATACTTACCTCCAGAAGGAGTATTGCCTCTAAGATATTTTTGGCCTTGTGTCACTAAAATAAAGTACCTAATTTTTTATAACACTGAGAATTGTTTTTTATTGTGTATAAGTACTGTGTGACAATAGTGGTATTGCAGGAGCTTTGCATGTCTCCTACAGCTACCCCTAGACAGCCTAAGCTGGCAGAACACTGCCTACATTTCACTAATAAGGGATAATTGGACCTGGTATAAGGTGTAAGTACCTTAGGTACCCACTACAAACCAGGCCAGCCTCCTACATTGGTGGTGCAGTGGTGGGATAAGTGCTTGCAATTGCTTTACCACTTTGTTACTGGTGCTTTTCACAAGAAAAGTGTACTCCAATACTTAGAGCCATAAACAATTATACATAGCAGTCATTTTTTTTCACTTTCAAACTTTTAAAAGGTTTTACAAAGTTCTGAAAAGTTTTTCCTTTTCCTCTAAAAATGTAGGTGAAATAGTTTGCTAACTTCATACTCTTCTCTCTAACTTTTCTATCAATATGTCTTCTGTAGAGGCTACCCCCAGGGTTGTTAAGACCACTTATGAAAGTCTGAATTTCAAAGCTCTCAGGGTTCTCTGCTTGTAAAGAAGCTTAGGGATTGGGACGAACTCTAACAAGGATTTTCTCTTGAATCTCCTCTTTCAAGATGACCAGAAGCATCCTAATGGTCATGTATATTAAGAAGAGGAGGTACAGGGAGATTATACCCAGGTAGATTCAGGAGAGGGTCCTGAAGATCCAGAAAAGGGTCCTTCCACAGATCTTTCCCTTAACAAACCTCTTAGTGTAGCTGGTACTGGGAAGGGGTCACACAAAGGTAGAGCAGCCTTCACACCTAGAGGCCAGGTCCCTAGAGTAACTCAAGTTAGGGAAAGGTCAACCTCTGCTCATTCCCATGTCACGTCTGTGTCAGAAGTGTCCAACACATTCAACACTGAGGATCAATCCCTAGATAGGGAACTCAGAAAGCTGAGGTTGGAGGAGGCCAGACTGAGCCTACAGCAGTAACAGTTGGCCTTAAATAGGGAATCCCTAGCTGTGGAAAGGGAAAGACAGGGGTTGTGGTTAGTTCCCCATTGTGGCAGCAGTAGTTTCAAAAGTTCCAGTGTTAGAGAAAACACATTTGATTCTAGAATCCTGCACAAGATTGTCCCCCCTTACAAGGAGGGGGATGACATTTACAAGTGGTTTGCTGCCCTTGAGAGGGCCTGTAAAATTCAGAGATTCCCTCAGGTTCAGTGGGCTGCTATCCTGTGGTTGTCTTTCTCTGGCAAGGATAGAGATAGACTTCTTACTGTTAGAGAAGATGACTCAGACAACTACCATGTTCTGAAAAGTGCACTCTTGGATGGATTTGGCTTAACCACTGAACAATATAGGATTAAGTTCAGAGAAACCAGAAAAGAGTCACCACAGGATTGGATAGACTTTGTGGACTGTCCAGTAAAGGCCTTAGAAGGTTGGTTGCATAGCAGCAAGGTGTCTGATTATAAAAGCTTATACAATCTGATCTTGAGAGAGTATATTCTTAACAACTGTGGCCCATATTTATACTTTTTTAGCGCCACATTTGCGTCATTTTGTTTATGCAAATGCGGCGTAAACTTGCAAAATACAATTGTATTTTGCAAGTTTGTGCAGTTTCTGTGTCTGATTTGTTGCACTAATAGCTTGTGGACTCAGATCTGACCTCTCCCCAAGAATTGGAAAAGAAGGCAGACAAATATTCAGGACAAGGGTGAGCAGAAAAGCTCATACAGGGGGTGACAAGGACAGCAAGAAGAAGGATGGTAAATCACATGACACGGGTCGGGACAAAGATAAAAAGTCACAGAGTCTTCATCAGACCCACAAAAATCCTCTGGGGGTGATGGGTCCAAATCCTCTTCTAATCAGCAGAAAAAGCCTTGGTGTTATTTATGTAAGCACAAAGGTCATTGGGCAAGTGACCCTACTTGTCCGAATAGAAACACCAAGCCTCCCACCACCACAACCCCTACTGCTGTCACTAGTGCCCCTAGTATTAGCAGTGGTGGTGGGAAAAACTCTACAAATAGACAAACAAAGGGTGTAGCTGAGCTCACTTTTGGTAATGTAGTGGGGTGCTGGCCTTGTTAGGGAGACCACTGAGGCTGTTTTAGTCTCTGATGGTGGCATTGATCTTGCCACCTTGGTTGCTTGCCCCCTGATTATGGATAAGTACAAGCAACTACCCCTAATAAATGGTGTCCAGGTTGAGGCCTACAGGGACACAGGTGACAGTGTCACTAAAGTGATGGAGAAACTGGTTGCTCCTGAGTAACACCTGCTTGGTGATCAGTACCAAGTTACTAACCCGCATAACAACAGTGTTAGCCACCCCATGGCTGTTGTGAATCTCAACTTGGGGGGACTTACTGGTCCTAAAAAAGTTGTGGTATCCACTGACTTACCTGTAGAGTTTCTTTTGGGCAATGATTTGGAAACTTCAACTCGGGCTGAAGTGGAGCAGGAGGCCCATGCAGACATGCTGGGCATACCAAGGCATATCTTTGCTCTTACCAGGGCTCAGGCCAAGAAGCAAAGAGGACAGGGAAACTTCGATCGTGGAACAATGGACCAAGTGCTCCCAAAAAACAGGGTTAGAAAAGGCAAGCCCTTGTCCACTATCCCTCCCTCTCCAGAAGATTCCCCTTTTGATGAGGAGTCAACTCCCTGTGCAGAACCTACACCAGAGGAGCTTCAAGTTGACACAGTTGAGCTATTGGGTGCAGTGGGGCATGCCAGGGAGGAACTGAGTGTGACACAGCAGACCAGTCCCACACTAAAGGGTCTCAGACAGCAAGCTGTCAAACAGCAAAATGGGGATCTCGGTGACTCACACAGAGTTTACTGGGAGAACAATCTCCTTTATGCTGAGGCAAGGGACCCTAAACCTGGAGCTGCCAGGAGACTGGTCATTCCCTTGCAGTATGGGGAATTCCTCCTAACCTTGGCACATGATATTCTCTTGGCTGGACATCTGGGGCAAAGTAAATCCTGGGACAGACTTGTCCCTCACTTTTACTGGCCTCACATGTCAGAGGACACAAAAGTGTTTTGTCGCTCTAGTGTGACTTCCCAAGCCAGTGGCAAGACTGGTGGCACCCCAAAGGCCCCCTTAATCCCAGTCAAAATACACACACAGCTCCAAAACACTGCCACATTGGACATTTTGAAATACACACACCTGATACACATACAAACACCACTCCCACACACCCAACGCAATATAAAACACACACCCACATCACCCACAAACCCTATGACCACCATTTATTGACTAAGGCCAGAGAGAGACACCACCAGCTAGCACAGAGCATTCACAGGCACATAACACCATCACTCACACAACATCCACGCACAAAACACCACACACCACCACACTCACCACACTCATCACCACAAACACCACCCCACGCCTCATCCACACCACCCCATGGCACCCCAAAGACACCCCAGGTTTTCAAACGCTGAACTCAGGGTCATGGTGGAGGAAATAGTTCGTGTAGAGCCCCAGCTCTTCGGGACACAGGTGCAGAACACCACCATTGCCAGGAAGATGGAGCTATGGCAAAGAATAGTGGACCGGGTCAACGCTGTGGGACAGCATCCACGAAATCGGGACGACATCAGGAAGCGGTGGAACGACCTACGGGGGAAGGTGCGTTCCATGGTATCCAGACACATTGCGGTGCAGAAGACTGGCGGCGGACCCCCACCTCAACCCCCAGAATTTACAACATGGGAGAAACAGGTCTTGGCGATCCTGCATCCTGAGGGCCTCACAGGAGTAGGCGGAGGAATGGACTCTGGTAAGTCTAATCTCAACTACTTCATCCCCCCCCACCCACCAGCATGCCAAATCATAACCCCACCCTCCCCCCTCCACCCCTATCACACATCCTCCTTGCTAATGTCTCTCCATCACAACCCACCCATCTCAACACCAAGCCCTGCATGCGACCACAAACCATGGACACCCATCACCTAAGCATGCCCACTGCACATACCCATTCCCCCCCAAACCACCGTCACAACAGCCCCCACAAGGGAATGCCAGTACTGGGGTACACGGTCACCCACCCATTGCACGCTATGGCACACACAGAAGCAATAACCATACTCTTATACCCCTGCAGGACATGAACACCACGACACCACCCAGGAGGGTCCAGAAATGTCCATTCCAGCCCCAGAAGAGGCCCACAGTGATGACCGCAGCTCTGTCTCCCTGGACCCAGATGACCAGCCAGGCCCATCGGGGACCTCGGGACAGTCGGTTCCCCTCAGACAGCCACAGCAGACCTACCCCCCTCTGGGAACACCAGCACAGCACCCACCCAGCGGGCCCATGCCTCTGTCTCCAGGACACGTCAAGCAGCGGTGTGTCCACCACTACAGGGCACCCAGGTTAACCCACCACCCCAACAACAACAGGGACCTGGGGGCAGTGGTAGTGGTCACACAGTCCAGGGGACAGAGGCCCAGGGAAACAGGGGAACTGGGAGGGCTACTGTGCGACAGGGGGGGGACAGGCCCAGGGAACCCACTCTCCACGAGGCCCTCTCCTCCATCATGGGAGCATACCACCACTCCCAGGAGACAATGGCGACGGTCCTGGCCAACTTCCAGGAGATCCAGGTACTGCAGGAGGAACAGTTTATGGGGTTCAGGGAAGAACTCAGAAACATCAGTTCCGCAATGGGCACCATCGTTGTGGCTCTCAATCAGATTGTCAGCACATTGCGGGACCATGTGGCACCACAAAGGGCCCCTGTCACTAGAATGGACCAAGAACAGGCTACCACCTCCGCCGGCGCTAGTGGACAGGAGGCCCGACACAAGAACAACAGGCCACCAGAACCCCACCCCCTGCAGAAGGAGAACCACCCCGCAAGCGGGCCTGAGATCTAGGAAGAAGACAGAGTAAGATGCCAAGACCCCGCCAGGAAAGGATACCCCCTGATTGTCATCCCACTGTCCCACATTGTCACCCTGTCCAACCTTAAACTGCCCCTGCTCCACCTTCCACAGGCATATGGACAATGCACCTGTGAGACTCAAAATCTGGACTCTGCCATGGACATTCCTCCACCATCACCCATCACCGAATTGCAACCATTACCCAAAATTGAGCACGTTAATAAACACACTTATTGCACAAAAATAATCTGGAGTCTGCCTGTATTTTTTAACAAATGTATTACACAGAACCGTGCCAAAATGTCCAGTTACATTGTGATGACAACATACCACTGTCACACAGCTGTAGTCCATGGGGAAACAAAGCAGAGGTCATGGAGTGGGGCCCACATCTCTGAAATTGGAAGGGAAAGTCACAACTCAGTTAACATACACTGGGGGGAAACTCAGACAGTAGAGAGGCAGGAGACTTTAAGTAAATGTAAAATGCTGGTGTTGATTCTTACCTGTGTGTCATTGAAAATACTGCTGTATTACTGTGTCCCTGTTGTCTGTGTCATCCTCTTCGTCTTCCTCCTCTTCACTCTCCGCAGGCTCCACAGCTACCACAACACCACCATCTGGACCATCCTCCTGCAGGAAAGGCACCTGGCGTCGCAAAGCCAGGTTGTGAAGCATACAGCAGGCCACGATGATATGGCACACCTTCTTTGGTGAGTACATTAGGGATCCACCTGTCATGTGGAGGCACCTAAACCTGGCCTTCAGGAGGCCGAAGGTCCGCTCGATCACCCTCCTAGTACGCCCATGGGCCTCATTGTACCGTTCCTCTGCCCTTGTCCTGGGATTCCTCACTGGGGTGAGTAGCCATGACAGGTTGGGGTAACCAGAGTCACCAATTAGCCACACACGGTGTCTCTGAAGTAGTTCCATCACGTAAGGGATGCTGCTATTTCGCATGATGTACGCGTCATGCACTGACCCAGGGAACTTGGCATTTACATGGGAGATGTACTGGTCAGCCAAACAGACCACCTGGACATTAATGGAATGATAACTTTTTCTGTTCCTGTACACCTGTTCACTCGTGCGGGGGGGGACCAAAGCAACATGTGTCCCATCAATTGCACCAATGATGTTGAGAATATGTCCAAGCGCATAGAAATCACCCTTCACTGCAGCCAAATCGCCCACCTCAGGGAAAACAATGTAGCTCCGCATGTATTTCAGCAGGGCAGACAACACTCTGGACAACACCTTGGAAAACATAGGCTGAGACATCCCTGATGAAATGGCCACTGTTGTTTGAAATGACCCACTTGCCAAAAAATGGAGTACTGACAGAAGCTGCACTAGAGGGGGGATCCCTGTGGGTTGGGGGATGGGTGACATCAGGTCTGGCTCCAGCTGGGCACACAGTTCCTGAATAGTGGCTCTGTCAAGCCTGTATGTCAGTATGACAAGTCTTTCTTCCATTGTCGACAGGTCCACCAGCGGTCTGTCCTCGCAAGTCCCAGCGGACGGTGCCTAGGAAGGACAACATGGAGCACAGAGTCAATCAACCCACAAGTACGTTCCCACAGCTTGCACAGTACACGATTCTCAATGCATTGAATGGCTTGTATGAGTGTTGATGCAAGGCCTAGGTATGTGTGACGCAGTAGAAATTAAGATATGGGGGCCCTTGAAATGGCGGCTGCCTGACCTGTGAAGTACGACAGTGGGATGTGAGGTCAATGCGCTGGCGTGGCACAGCGTGGCGGTAGGCGGTCGAAGACCGCGGCGCAAAGCCGCATTGGTTAACATTGAACCCTATGGGTTTCAGGAGCCAATGACGATGTGCGCCGGCGCTCGCGGTACGCACCGCAGCGGGCGTGACCGCCATTTTCTATCTGCTTAATCACTCGATACCTGATCATCCACAGGAGAGGACCTATACTGCAAGTGCTGCTGTGACCTCGGTCTGGAAGAGACAATGGCTGCTGCGACTGGGGAAAGGGCCCCTGCCTTCACTTCTGAGGAATTTGAGAAACTCGTGGATGGGGTCCTCCCCCAGTATGCGCTACTCTACGGTCCTCCAGACCAACAAGTAAGTACACTGGGACCATGCTTTGTGGCCAATGCCTGGGTTGAGTGGGGTGAATGAAAGATGGTGGGGAGGGGAGCGAATGAGGCATGCATCAAACGACAGATGAGAGCATGTGTCACATGGCAAGGGTGGGGATGGGGGGACACTCACATCGAGCATGCAGAAGGTGATGATTATTTTTTTTCTCCCCCTGTACATGTCACATAGGTCAGCGCCCATCAGAAAATCGACATTTGGCGTGCCATCGCCAAGGACGTCCGGACCCTGGGGGTCCACAACAGACGGGGCACCCACTGCCGGAAGAGGTGGGAGGACATCCGCCGCGGGAGCAGGAAGACCGCAGAGGCTCTGCTGGGGATGGCCTCCCAACGTAGGAGGGGTGCCACACGTCAATTGACCCCCCTGATGTCCTGGATCCTGGCGGTGGCCTACCCCGATTTGGATGGGCGCGTGAGGACATCACAGCAGACACAAGGGGGTGAGTACAAGCACATTCTGCTGATTTTGCGCACATTGGAGGTGTCTGGGTGGGGGAGGAGGGCTGTGGGTATCCCTAGGCCATGGCGATTTCTGTAGGCTAGGCCCCTCCGTTAGGCATGGCCCTGTGCCCCCGCCCCCCACCTCTGTAGGTTGCCTAGTACAGCTATTCATGGCCCTGTGTCACCTATGTGTGGAGTTGTCGTCCATAGGCTTGTAGGCCATGTCCCACGGATTGAGTAGTGTACCCCAAGTGCGCGGCGTAGTGCAGGGGGCTTCTGTGTCTGTCCTCTCCGCCAACGGTGTCGCCAATGCATGCACTCAACATGTCTTTGTTTCTCCACCCCCCCCCCTTTTTTGGTGGTCTTCCTGTTCATGTGTGCATTAGCATCATCAGGCGGAGGAGAAGTGGCATCGGAGCACGAGGGAGCTGCATCTCACATGGCCATGGAGGGCCATGCAACTGACTCGGATTTCACCAGTGAGACGGAGGGTGAGGGGAGCTCCACAGCGGGGACACGTGGTGACACCAGCAACACAGACACGTCCTCAGAAGGGAGCTCCCTTGTGGTGGCGGCAACATCCGTGCCCACCGCAACAAAAGGTACAGCCGCCACCCAGCTCACCAGCTCCGCCCTCCCAGCAGCCCCTCAGCGTTCGCCCCGTGCCCGCTCACCCAGGAAGGTGGGCATCTCCTTCGCCCCAGGCACCTCAGGCCCTGCCCCAGTTACCCCTGCTGCCCTCAGTGAGGAGGTCATTGACCTCCTGAGGACGCTCATTGTTGGGCAGTCTACCCTTTTGAATGCCATCTAGGGTGTAGAAAGGGAGGTGCACCGGAGTAATGCATACCTGGAGGGCATTCATTCGGGTCAGGCTGCCCATCAGCGATCGTTCAACGCTCTGGCCTCAGCACTGACGGCAGCCATTGTCCCTGTCTCCTGCCTCCCTCCTCCAACTTCCTCAAGCCAGTCCCACTCCCCTGTACCTCTGCCTATCCCAGACACACCTACAGACCAGCCTGCACACACCTCAACACCCAAGGGAAGCTCATCCAGACATAAGCACCACACATCACACAAGCATTCACCCAAGCAACATCCACATGCAGACATGCCAACAGCCACTGCCTTCTCTGTGTCCCCCTCCTCCTTGTCTCCCTCCTCCCTCCCTGTGACGTCTCCACTCACACTTGCATGCACAACATCTTCAGCCACTACGTCCATCACCAGCACACCCACCAGAACACTCCGCAGACGTGCAATCACCACCCCCACTACCATTTACACGTCCCTTGTGTCCTCTCCCAGTGTGTCTGTCACCCCCTCTTCCAAACCACACAAACGCAGGCAGCCACCCACCCAACAGCCATCCACCTCACGACAGCCTCCAGCACAAGCACCTGCACCCAAAGACACCAGACTTCACTCTCCTACAACCACATCCTCTTCCTCCACTCCCATACCCACTACAACTACCCGTCCCTGTCTTTCTTAATTGATTTTCCTTTCCAACCTTGACCTCTTTCCAACAACTGACCCACCCCCTCCATCTCATAAGACTCCAATCAGCACCTCAGCCACCAGAAAACCTGGACCTACAAAGACAATAGTCCAAGGATTTTGGAGTCCACCACCTTCAAGGCCAGCTAGTTCGGGTAGGAGTAAAGAGACGGCCAGCCCACCCCCTGAAAAAAAGCAAAGAAAGCCAGTGCCCGGCGCGAGAGGCCAAAGACAGCAGGCTCCAAAAGCACTACCCTGGCACCGTCAGGAAGTGGGGTGCCACCTGACACACCGCCAAAGGGAGGAAAGGGCCACAGACGAGCAGGGAAGGGTGGCAAGGGCAGCACGCTCGACAAGTCCGGCAGCAGGGGAGCTGCCCAGGAGGGCCCCACCAGCCCCATTCCCGGTGTGCAGGAGGACACCCACGGGCTGGGACGCCAGCACAGGAGGGCCCCGCAAGCGAGAAGACAGATGTGCACGAAGGGCCCGGCAGCCACATGTCAGGTGGCGAGTGAAATCCATGTCATGGCCGGATCTGGTGACCACATGTCAAGCACCGCTGAACAGGGCCCTTCAAGCCAAGCACCGCTGAACAGGGCCCTTCAAGTCAAGCACCGCTGAACAGGGCCCTTCAAGTCAAGAACCGCTGAACAGGGCACCGCCGTCTCAAGAACCGCTGAACAGGGCACCGCCGTCTCAAGAACCGCTGTACAGGGCCCTTCAAGTCAAGAACGGCTGAACAGGGCACCGCCATCACAAGAACCGCTGTACAGGGCCCTTCAAGTCAAGCACCGCTGAACAGGGCCCTTCAAGTCAAGAACCGCTGAACAGGGCACCGCCGTCTCAAGAACCGCTGAACAGGGCCCTTCAAGTCAAGCACCGCTGAACAGGGCCCTTCAAGTCAAGAACCGCTGAACAGGGCACCGCCGTCTCAAGAACCGCTGTACAGGGCACTTCAAGTCAAGAACCGCTCCGCTGGGCCCTTCATCTCAAGCACCGCTCCGCTGGGCACCGCCGTCTCTGCACCGCTCCGCTGGGCCCTTCAATCTCAAGCACCGCTCTGCTGGGCCCTTCAACTCAAGCACCGCTCCGCTGGGCACCGCCGTCTCAAGCACCGCTGGCCCATTGGCAGAAGGGGCAGGCCCGCATCTGTGTCGGGCAGGGCTGCACGAAGCACTCTGGGCACCATGCCTCCTCCAGAACCAGTGGAGTCTGTAATCCACTTGTGAGACTGTGGCTTTGCACTCCCCAGGATGGCACACTGGGCAATCCACCCACTGTAGAGACTTGTGAGACTGTGGCTTTGCACTCCCCAGGATGGCACAGTGGGCAATCAACCCACTGTAGAGACTTGTGAGACTGTGGCTTTGCACTCCCCAGGACTGAACAGTGGCCATGGAGGCCCCTCGTGGATCTGGTGTCGTGGACTCATCTGGCTGAGGTGCTCCCCCTTCCCTTCCCCCTGAGGTGCCTGTAGTTTTGCTATCTGATGCCCCTGCAGTGTTCTCTCCATTGGAGTCGGGTATCCTGTGTGGGCTTTGCCCATGTGTTTAGGCCCATTGGCCCACGAACAATGGCTGATACCCAATTTGGACAGGACAATTTACATATGTATATATAGTTATAGATGTTTGATATATTTTTTTACTTAGCCGTACAATATACTTCAAATTTCATGATCATTTTATTTTGTCTTTGCATTCTTCCGGGGGGTTTGGGGGTGTCACTCTGAGTTGTTGCTCTGCATTGATGTGTATGTAGTTGTGGGTGAGGGTGAGGATGGGTGTGTCGCGTATGTGTGTCCCCGTAATTTTTTGCCTCCCCCCTCCCCTGTGTTGTAGGTGCAGTACTCACCGTTATCTTCTGCGCTGGCGTTCGTGCTCCGGGTAGAGGAGCAGGAAGACAATAGCTGGTAGGATGTGTAGTTCGGGTTCCATGCTGTCCAGATTCCTTGTGGAGTGTGTAGAGGTGAGCGTTTTCCGTTCGTAATGGCTGTTTCCGCCGTGTTTTTATCGGCGGGGCTACCGCCCTGGAAAAGGTGGCGGATTGGTGGGTTGTGATAGGGTGGGCGGTACATTGTCTCCCGCCTGTCTGTTGGCAGTGACCGCCGCGCTGTTTATTTGTCCCGCCGTGGCGGTTGGAGTGTTAAAGTGGCGGTCTCTGTTGGCGGTTTCCGCAAGGGTCAGAATTCAATTTTTTTTTACCGCCTGCCTGTCACTTACACTGACCGCCAGGGTTGAAATGACCCCCTTTATGTCTGCATCCTTAAAAGCTATGTGGAAGGAGTATGGTGTTGTAGGAGGCTGGCCCAGCTAATAGTGGGTACCTTGTGGTACTTACACCATTTGCCAGGTCCAGTTATCCCTTATTAGTAGATTAGTAGTGTTCTCGCAGCTTAAGCTGATAGAGGTAGCTATAGCAGAGCAGCTTAGGCTGAACTAGGAGACATGCAAAGCTCCTACTATACCACTTATATCATACAGCACTATACCATAAGAAACACAATATTCAGAGTTACTAAAAATAAAGGTACTTTATTTTAGTGACAATATGCCAAAAGTATCTCAGAGAATATACTACCTTAGGAGGTAAGTAAAATACACAAAATATACACACAAATCAAAACCAGGTAAGTAAACTGTTAGGAAAATAGTGCAAACACTATAGGACACAAAAGGATGCAATAGGCCTAGGGGCAACACAAACCATATACTCCAAAAGTGCAATGTGAACCACAAATGGACCCCAGGCCTGGTGTAGTGTGTAGAGGGTTGCTGGGAGTGTAAGAAAACACTAAGGGTGTCCAAGATACCCCACCCCAAGAACCTAAAAAGTAGGAGTAAAGTTAGCGTACTACCCCAGAAAAGCAGTAAAGTCGAGATAGGGGATTCTGCAAATACAACAAATGACTGCAAAACACTGAAGACGGATTCCTGGACCTCAGGACATGCAAAGGAAGGGGACCAAGTCTAAGAGTCACGCAAGTATCCAGGGGGGCAGGAGCCCACTAAACCCTGGATGAAGGTGCAAAAGGGCTGCTTCTGGGCAGAAGAAGCCAAAGATTCTGCAACAACGGAATGTGCCAGGAACTTCTCCTTTGGTCAGAAGGTGTCCCACGGCGTACTGGAGGATGCAGATTTGTTTCCACACAGAAAGACCACAAACAAGCCTTGCTAGCTGCAAGAGTCGCAGTTAAAGATAATGGGTGCTGCTAGGGCCCAGGAAGGACCAGGAGCTCTCCCCTTGGAGGAGGAGACAGAGGGGATGCTCATCAACAGAGAGAGCCCACACAGAAGCAGGCAGCACTCGCAGAAGCACTTGAACAGGCATTCAAGAAATCTGAGCTATCTCAGCACAACAAAGAAGGGTCCCACGAAGCCGGTGGTCAACTCAGCGAGTTGAGCAATGCAGGAGAGAGTGCTGGGGACCTGAGCTGTGCTGTGCACGAAGGAATTCTTGCAAAAGTGCACAGAAGCCCTAGCAGCTGCAGATCACGCAGTACACAGGATTACTGCCTGACGTGGGGAGGCAAGGACGTACCTCCACCACATTTGGACAGAAGGGCCACTTGACTGTCGGGGTCACTGGGATCCAGCTCCTGTGTTCCACCGACCACGCTCGTCAAGAAGAGAGGGGACCCAGAGGACTGGTGATGCAAAAGTTTGGTGCCTGCGTTAGCAGGGGGAAGATTACGTCGACCCACGGGAGATTTCTTCTTGGCTTCCAGTGCAGGGTGAAGGGCGACAGCCCTCAGAGCATGCACCACCAGGAAACAGTTGAGAAAGCCGCCAGTATTAGGCGCTACAATGTTGCTGGTAGTTTTCTTGCTACTTTGTTGCGGTTTTGCAGGCATCCTGGAGCAGTCAGCAGTCTATCCTTGGCAGAAGTCGAAGAGGGAGATGCAGAGGAACTCTGGTGAGCTCTTGCATTTGTTATCTGAAGAGAAACCCACAGGAGAGACCCTAAATAGCCCTCAGAGGAGGTTTTGGCTACCTAACCAGGTAAGAGCCTATCAGGAGGGGTCTCTGACGTCACCTGCTGGCACTGGCCACTCAGAGGCCTCCTTTGTGCCCTCACACCTCTGCATTCAAGATGGCAGAGGTTTGGGACACACTGGAGGAGCTCTGGGCACCACCCCTGGGGTGGTGATGGACAGGGGAGTCGTCACTCCCCTTTCCTTTGTCCAGTTTTGCACCAGAGCAGGGACTGGGGGATCCCTGAACCGGTGTAGACTGGTTTATGCAAGGAGGGCACCATCTGTGCCCTTCAAAGCATTCCAAGAGGCCAGGAGAGGCTACTCCTCTCAGGCCCTTAACACCTATTTCCAAAGGGAGAGGGTGTAACACCCTCTCTCAGAGGAAATCCTTTGTTCTGCCTTCCTGGGACTGGGCTGCCCAGACCCCAGGAGGGCAGAAACCTATCTGAGGGTTGGCAGTAGCGGTAGCTGTAGAGAAAACCCCAGAGAGCTAATTTGGCAGTACCCGGGGTCCATGCTGGAGCCCTGGGGATGCATGGGATTGGCACCCCAATACCAGATTTGGCTTTGGGGGGACAATTCCATGATCTTAGACATGTTACATGGCCATGTTCGGAGTTACCATTGTGAAGCTAGATATAAGTATTGACCTATAAGTAGTGCACGCGTGTAATGGTGTCCCTGCACTCACAAAGTCCGGGGAAATTGCCCTGAACAATGTGGGGGCACCTTGGCTAGTGCCAGGGTTCCTTCACACTTAGTAACTTTGCACCTAACCTTCACTGACTGAGGGTTAGACATATAGGTGACTTATAAGTTACTTAAGTGCAGTGTAAAATGGCTGTGAAGTAACGTGGACGTTATTTTACTCAGGCAACAGTTGCAGTCCTGTGTCAGAATTGCCTGAGCTCCAATAGGGGGGCAAAAGAAATGCTGCAGCACATAGGGATCTCTTGGAACCCTAATACCCTGGGTACCTACGTTATATATAATAGGGAATTATAAGGGTGTTCCAGTGTGCCAATGAGAATTGGTGTAAATGGTAACTAGCCTGCAGTGACAATTTAAAAAGCAGAGAGAGCATAAACATTGAGGTTCTGGTTAGCAGAGCCTCAGTGATACAGTTAGGCACCACACAGGGAACACATATAGGCCACAAACTATGAGCACTGGGGTCCTGGCTAGCAGGATCCCAGTGACACATATCAAACACACTGACAAGATAGGGTTTCCACTGTGAGCACTGGGGCCCTGGCTAGCAGGGTCCCAGTGAGACAGTAAAAACACCCTGACATATACTCACAAACAAGCCAAAAGTGGGGGTAACAAGGCTAGAAAGAGGCTACCTTCCTACATTCACCCTGTTAGGGGTCCCCTTGCTCTTGTGAAAGTGGGGTGGAGCAACCCTTGAAACCCCTAAACAAGACATTGTGGATAATGTGCTTGGCCTAAGATCAAGAATGGCTGAGTACATGAAAAAGGCCACTAAAAACCTTCAGGCCAGTCAATATCGTGAAACACAATGGCATGACTAGAAGGCTGTCCTGACTGAGTACCACCCAGGACAAAAGGATGTTGGTTTTGCAACCTGTGGCACCAAGGGCACTCCAAGAGAAATGGAATGGACCACATCTAATTGTGGAAAAAAAGGGTGAGGTCACTTATTTGGTAGAGCTTGGCACTGCAAGAAGTCCCCTCAGGGTACTTCATGTCAATCGCCTTAAAACCTACTATGATGGGGCAGATTTGACCCTACTCATAGCTGCAGATGAGGGGCAGGAGGAAGTGAGTGACCCTCTCCCTGACCTCTCCTCCAACACTGAGCTGATGGCTTAGTGGAAGGAGTTGTACTTGCATACTGGCTATTGTAGGAGGCTGGCCTGGCTTGTAGTGGGTACCACGGGGTACTTACACTCCGTGCCAGGTCCAGTTATCCCTTATTAGTGTAGAAGAGGTTTTTCTAGCAGCTTAGGCTGATAGAAGGTAGCTATAGCAGAGCAGCTTAGGCTGAACTAGGAGACTTGCAAAGCTCCTACTATAGCACTGGTGTCATATGCACAATATCATAAGAAAACACAATACACAGATATACTCAAAATAAAGTTACTTTATTTTTATGACAATATGCCAAAAGTATCTCAGTGAGTACCCTCAGTATGAGGATGGCAAATATACACAAGATATATGTACACAATACCAAAAATATGCAGTAATAGCAAAAGGAAGTAATGCAAGCAGTGTAAAGTTACAATAGATTGCAATAGGAGCACATAGGTATAGGGGCAACACAAACCATATACTCCAAAAGTGGAATGCCAACCATGAATGGACCCCAAACCTATGTGAGCTTGTAGGGGGTCGCTGGGGCTGTAAGAAAACAGTGAGGGTTAGAAAAATAGCCCACTCCAAGACCCTGTAAGGTAGGTGTAAAGTGCACCTACAACCCCCAGAGAGCAGAGAAGTCGTGATAGGGGGATTCTGCAAGGGAAACCAACACCAGCAATGCAACAACAGTGGATTTCAGGACCTGAGTACCTGTAAGACAAGGGGACCAAGTCCAAGAGCCGCGACAGTTTCGAGAGTGGACAGGAGCCCAGGAAATGCCAGCTGAGGGTGCAAGGAAACTGCCACCGGATTGAAGAAGCTTGGTGTTTTGCAAGAACGAAGAGGACTAGGAACTTCCCCTTTGGAGGATGGATGTCCCACGTCGTGAAGAAGCTTGCAGACGTGTTCCCACGCAGACAGACCGCAAACAAGCCTTTTCTAGCTGCAAGGGTCGCAGTTAGGATTTTTGGATGCTGCTGTGACCCAGAAGGGACCAGGATGTCGCCACTTGGATGAGGAGACAGAGGGGGCGCCCAGCAAGTCAGGGAGCCCTCACAGAAGCAGGCAGCACCCGCAGAAGTACCGGATCAGGCACTTAGAAGAGGAGTGAACCGGAGTCCACCCGAAGTCAGAAAAGGGAGTCCCACGACGCCCAAGGACAACTCAGAAGGTTGTGCACTGCAGGTTAGAGTGTCGGGGACCCAGGCTTGGCTGTGCACAAAGGAAATCCTGGAAGAGTGCACAGGAGCCGGAGCAGCTGCAAATCACGCGGTACCCAGCAATGCAATCTAGCTTGGGGAGGCAAGGACATACCTCCACCAAACTTGGACTGAAGAGTCACTGGACTGTGTGAGTCACTTGGACAGAGTTGCAGAGTTCCAGGGACCACACTCGTCGTGCTGAGAGGGGACCCAGAGGACCGGTGATGCAGTCTTTTGTTGCCTGCGGTTGCAGGGGGAAGATTCCGTTAACCCACAGGAGATTTCTTCAGAGCTCCTGGTGAAAGAAGGAGGCAGGCTACCCCCAGAGCATGCACCACCAGGAAACAGGCGAGAAAGCCGGTAGGATGACGCGATACAAGGTTGCAGTAGTCGTCTTTGCTACTTTGTTGCGGTTTTGCAGGCGTCCTGAGCAGTCAGCGGTCGATCCTTTGGCAGAAGGTGAAGAGATGCAGAGGAACTCTGGTGAGCTCTTGCATTCGGTATCTGAAGAATTCCCTAAAGCAGAGACCCTAAATAGCCAGAAAAGGAGGTTTGGCTACCTAGGAAGGAGGATAGGCTAGTAAGAAAGGTATGAGCCTATCAGAATGAGTCTCTGACGTCACCTGATGGCACTGGCCACTCAGAGCAGTCCAGTGTGCCAGCAACACCTCTGTTTCCAAGATGGCAGAGGTCTGGGGCACACTGGAGGAGCTCTGGGCCCCTCCCCTGGGAGGTACAGGTCAGGAGAGTGGTCACTCCCCTTTCCTTTGTCCAGTTTTTCGCCAGAGCAGGGCTGGGGGATCCCTAAACCGGTGTAGACTGGCTTATGCAGATATGGGCAGCATCTGTGCCCATCAAAGCATTTCCAGAGGCTGGGGGAGGCTACTCCTCCCCAGCCTTCACATCTATTTCCAAAGGGAGAGGGTGTTACGCCCTCTCTCTGAGGAAATCCTTTGTTCTGCCTTCCTGGGCCAGGGCTGCCTGGACCCCAGGAGGCCAGAAACCTGTCTGAGGGGTTGGCAGCAGCAGCAGCTGCAGTGGAGACCCCGGAAAGGCAGTTTGGCAGTACCCAGGCTCTGTGCTAGAGACCCGGGTGATCATGGAATTGTCTCCCCAATGCCAGAATGGCATTGGTGTGACAATTCTATGATCTTAGACATGTTACATGGCCATGTTCAGAGTTACCATTGTGACACTGTACATAGGTAGTCACCTATGTATAGTGCACGCGTGTAATGGTGTCCCCGCACTCACAAAGTCCATGGAATTTGCCCAGAACGATGTGGGGGCACTTTGGCTAGTGCCAGGGTGCCCACACACTAAGAAACTTTGCACCCAACCTTCACCAGGTGAAGGTTAGACATATAGGTGACTTATAAGTTACTTAAGTGCAGTGGTAAATGGCTGTGAAATAACGTGAACGTTATTTCACTGAGGCTGCATAGGCAGGCCTGTGTAAGAATTGTCAGATCTCCCTATGGGTGGCAAAAGACATGCTGCAGCCCATAGGGATCTCCTGGAACCCCAATACCCTGGGTACCTCAGTACCATATACTAGGGAATTATAAGGGTGTTCCAGTATGCCAATGTGAATTGGTGAAATTGGTCACTAGCCTGTTAGTGACAATTTGGAAAGCAGAGAGAGCATAACCACTGAAGTTCTGGTTATCAGAGCCTCAGTGAGACAGTTAGTCATCACACAGGGAATACATACAGGGCACACGTATGAGCACTGGGGCCCTGCCTGGCAGGGTCCCAGTGACACATAGACTAAAACAACATATATACAGTGAAATATGGGGGTAACATGCCAGGCAAGATGATACTTTCCTACACAACCCCCCCCCCCCCCAAACGAAGGACAATAAGACTAGCCATGACCTGATGAGTCTTCATTGTCTAAGTGGAAATATCTGGAGAGTCCATCTGCATTGGAGTGGGTACTCACAGGTCTATATTCCACTGTATAGTTCATTCCCTGTAGAGATATGAACCACCTCAACAATTTAGGGTTTTCACCGTTCATTTGTTTTAGCCAAAGTAGAGGTTTGTGGTCTGTCTGAACAATGAAGTGAGTGCCAAACATGCATGGCCTCAACTTCTTCAGTGCCCAGACCACAGCAAAGGCCTCCCGCTCTATGGCAGACCAACGCTTTTCTCTAGGGGTCAACCTCCTGCTGATAAAAGCAACAGGTTGATCCTGGCCCTCAGAATTTAGTTGTGATAAGACTGCCCCTACCCCTAATTCAGATGCATCAGTTTGAACAATACATTTCTTGGAGTAACATGGGCTTTTTAGGATAGGTGCAGTGCACATGGCCTGTTTGAGCTCCTCAAAAGCTTTCTGACAGCTAGCTGTTCACAATACCTTTTTAGGCATCTTCTTGCTATTTAGATCATTAAGTGGGGCTGCAATGGAGCCATAGTTTTTAATGAATCTCCTGTAATACCCAGTGAGGCCTAAGAAGGCTCTCACCTGGGTCTGTGTTGTAGGGGGAACCCAATCCATGATTGTCTGGATTTTCCCCTGAAGTGGTGCAATCTGTTCTCCACCTACCAGGTGTCCCAGATAAACCACTTTCCCCTGCCCTATCTGGCACTTTGAAGCCTTGATAGTGAGGCCTGCCTTTTGCCGGGCCTCCAAAACTTTCCACAGGTGGACCAGGTGATCATCCCAGGTGGAGCTAAAGACAGCTATATCGTCCCGATATGCTGCACTAAAAGCCTCCAACCCTTGCAGGACTGTATTCACCAACCTCTGAAAAGTGGCAGGTGCATTTTCCAAACCAAAGGGCATTACTGTGAATTGGTAGTGCCCTCCAATAGTTGAAAATGCAGTTTTGGCTTTAGCATCCTCTGATAATTTGATCTGCCAATACCCTGCAGTCAAATCAAAGGTGCTTAGATACTTGGCAGATGCCAGTGTATCTATGAGCTCATCTGCTCTGGGTATAGGGTGAGCATCAGTTTTTGTTACCTGGTTGAGACCTCTGTAATCTACACAAAACCTCATCTCCCTTTTTCCATCATTTGAGTGAGGCTTTGGTACAAGCACCACAGGAGAGGCCCATGGGCTTTCAGAATGTTCAACCACTCCTAAGTCAAGCATGTTCTGAACTTCTTGCTTTATGCAGTCCCTGACATGGTCAGGCTGCTTATAGATTTTACTCTTGACAGGTATGCTGTCTCCAGTATCAATTGTGTGCTCACACCAATATGTGGTGCCTGGCACAGTTGAAAAGAGTTCAGAAAACTGACCTAAGAGATTTATGCAGTTGTCTTTCTGCTCAGCAGTAAGGCAGTCTGCCAAAACTACACCTTCCACTAGAGCATCCTCTTCTGTGGAAGAGAAGAGATCAGGGAGAGGGTCATTCTCTTCTTCCTGTCCCTCATCTGTTGCCATGAGCAGGGTGAGATCAGTCCTGTCATAGTAGGGTTTTAGGCGATTGACATGGAGCACCCTAAGGGGACTCTTGGCAGTGCCCAGGTCAACCAAGTAGGTGACCTCGCCCTTCTTTTCAACAATGAGATGGGGTCCACTCCATTTGTCTTGGAGTGCTCTTGGGGCCACAGGCTCCAATACCCACACCTTCTGTCCTGGTTGGTACTGAATCAGAACAGCCTTCTGGTCATGCCATTGCTTTTGGAGATCTTGGCTGGCCTGAAGGTTTTTACTGGCCTTTTTCATGTATTCCGCCATTCTGGATCTTGGGCCAAGTTCATAGTCCACTATATCTTGCTTAGGAGCTTTTAAAGGTTGTTCCTACCCCTCCTTCACAAGTGTTAGAGGACCTCTTACAGGGTGCCCAAATAGGAGTTCAAAGGGGCTGAAGTCCACTCCTTTCTGGGGTACCTCCCTGTAAGCAAAAAGGAGGCAAGGTAACAGGACATCCCATCTCCTCCTGAGTTTTTCAGGGAATCCCATTATCATTCCTTTGAGAGTTTTATTAAACCTCTCTACCAGTCCATTTGTTTGTGGATGATAAGGTGTGGTGAATTTGTATTTTACACCACATTCCTTCCACATAGCCTTCAAGTATGCAGACATAAAGTTGCTACCCCTGTCTGATACAACCTCTTTTGGAAAACCCACCCTGGAAAAGATTCCCAGGAGGGCTTTTGCCACTGCAGGTGCTGTAGTGGTCCTTAGAGGAATTGCTTCAGGGTATCTTGTGGCATGGTCCTCTACCACCAAGATACACCTATTGCCTGAAGCAGTAGGAGGGTCAAGGGGGCCAACTATGTCAACCCCTACCCTTTCAAAGGGAACCCCAACCACAGGTAGTGGAATAAGGGGAGCCTTTGGAGTGCCACCAGTCTTGCCACTGGCTTGGCAGGTCACGCAAGACTTACAAAAATATTTTGTGTCCTCTGACATCCTAGGCCAGTGAAACAGTGGGACAAGCCTTTCCCATGTTTTAATCTGGCCCAAATGCCCAGCCAAGGGAATGTCATGTGCCAGAAATAGGAGGAACTCTCTGTACTGCAGGGGAATGACCAATCTCCTGGCTGCTTCAGGTTTTGGGTCCCTTGCCTCTGTGTACAAGAGGTTGTCCTCCCAGTAAACTCTATGTGAGTCACTGACATCCCCATTTTGCTGCTTGACAGCTTGCTGTCTGAGACCCTCTAATGTGGGACAGGATTGCTGTGCCTCACTCAGCTCTTCCCTGGCAGGCCCCTCTCCACCCAAAAGCTCAGCAGTGTCTGCTGCCAGCTCCTCTGGTGAAGGTTCTGCACAGGGAGGAAATTCTTCTTCCTCAGAAGGTGAATCGTCTGTAGAGGGAGGGATAGTGGGTAGGGATTTACCTTTGCTACCCCTAGCTTTAGGGAGCACTTGGTCCATTGTTCCAGGATCCAAGTCACCCTGTCCTTTTTGCTTTTTGGCCTGAACCCTTGTCAAACCAAAAATATGCCCAGGAATGCCCAGCATTGCTGCATGAGCCTCCAACTCCACTTCTGCCCAAGCTGATGTCTCTAAATCATTTCCCAGTAGACAGTCTACAGGTAAATCTGAAGCAACCACAACTTTATTTGGACCAGTAACCCCCCCACCCCTCCCCCAGATGAGATTCACAACAGCCATGGGGTGGCTAAGAGTGTTGTTATAAGCGTCTGTCATTTGGTACTGGTGACCAAGCAGGTGTTGTTCAGGGTTTACCAGCTTCTCTATCACCATGGTAACACTGGCACCTGTGTCCCTGTAGGCCTGAACCTCAACACCATTGATTAGGGGAAGTTGCTTGTACTTATCCATATTAAGGGGACAAGCAACCAAGGTGACCAAATCAATGGCACCTTCAGAGACTAGCACAGCCTCTGTGGTCTCCCTAACAAGACCAACACCAACTAAATTACCAAAAGTGAGCCCAGCTACTCCCTTGGATTATCTATTGGTAGGTTTGCTCCCACCACCACTGCTATTACTAGGGGCACTAGAGGTTGCAGTAGGAGTTGTGGTAGTGGGAGGTTTGGTGTTTTTCTTTGGACAACTGGCATCAGTTGTGTAATGGCCTTTTACTTTACATAAATAACACCAAGGCTTTTTGATTTGATTTGAAGAGGATTTGGACCCACCACCCCCACCAGAGTGTTTTTGTGGGCCTGATGAAGACTCATTTTTAGATTTGTCCCCACCCTTGTCAGAAGACTTACCAACCTTCTTCTTGCCATCCTTGTCACTCCCTGTATGAACCTTTCTGTTCACTCTTGTTCTGACCCATTTGTCTGCCCTCTTTCCCAATTCTTGGGGAGAGGTCAGATCTGAGTCCACTAGATATTGGTGTAACAAGTCAGACACACAGTTATTCAGAATATGTTCTCTCAGAATTAGATTGTACAGGCTTTCATAGTCAGAAACTTTACTGCCATGTAACCACCCCTCCAAGGCCTTCATTGAACAGTCAACAAAGTCCATCCAGTCTTGTGAGGACTCTTTTCTGGTGTCTCTGAACTTAATCCTGTGTTGTTCAGTGGTTAAGCCAAATCCATCCAAGAGTGCATCCTCCAAAACTGCAAAATTATTGGCATCACTTTCTCTCACAGTAAGGAGCCTATCCCTACCCTTTCCATTGAAAGATAGCCATAGAATAGCAGCTCACTGCCTTTGAGGGACCCCCTGTACCATACAGGCCCTCTCAAGTGCAGCAAACCACTTGTTAATGTCACCCCCCTCCTTGTAAGGGGGAACTATCTTGTGCAGATTCCTGGAATCATGCACTCTCACAGGATTCCTATCAGGAATACTGCTGCTGCCACCATGGGGTCCAAACCCCAACCTCTGTCTCTCCTTCTCCAGGTCTACGGATTCCCTGTCTAGAGCCAGCTGTTGCTGTTTAAGCTTCAGCCTGGTCTCTTCCACTCTCAACTTTTTGAGTTCCCTTTCTAACATGTTGTCTTCATGGTGGGTGGGTTGGGAATGCTTGGACACAGAAGATATGTTGGAATTAACAGAGGGAGACCTGTCCCTAACAGCTTGCACTCTAACAACCTGGCCTTCAGGAACAAAAACATCCCTACTATGATGGGAGCTTCTATTACTACAAGCATTGCTATGTGGTCTGCTAAGGGGCAGATTTGGAAGAGAACCCTGCACACCTCCCTAAAGGGGCTCCCCTGAGTCAGAGTGTGAGCTATCTACTAACTTCTCTGATGAAGTGCCAGCTAGGGACTTATCATTCTCAATGAGCATGTTAAACAGAAATTCTCTAGAAGGGTTCTTTCCTACCACTAAACCTCTTTCAATGCAGAGACTCCTTAGGCTCTTAACCTCTTGCCCACACACCCTCCCTGGTGCGGGTCATGACCAGTGGCCGACACCAGGAAGGGTATCAATAAATCCTCGGGTGCATCGCACCCGAGGATTTATTTATTTTTTTAAACCCCCCCCGGGAGACACGGAAGCTTCCGTGTCTCCCCCCGCCCCCCCACCCGCCCCTTTGTGACATCAGCGCGCCTCACGGCGCGCTGACGTTGCAAAGGTGTTTTCCCCATCAAAGCAGGAAGCAGCCTTGCAGCCGCTTCCTGCTTTGATGGGGAAAACGGCCTTTCCCACGTTCGGGAAGGCCTCGTAAGAAAGGGGAGTGTCTCCCCTTTCTTACGAGGCCTTCCTGAAAGTGTTTCCTGGCCCCCGGTCGCAGCTGTGCGACCGGGGTAGCTGTGCTGCGATCGTGGGCCAGAAACAGTTTGAGAAGGCCTCGTAAGAAAGGGGAGAGTCTCCCCTTTCTTACGAGGCCTTCTCAAAGTGTTTCCTGGCCCCCGATCGCAGCACAGCTGCGATCGGGGGCCAGGAAACACCACTAGACGCCAGGGACTTCACTTTGGGGGGGCGGCCCCCTCGGAAAACGGGCCGCCCCCCCCGGGGGCATAATTAATAAAAAAAAAAAAGGTAGGTGCCCCCTGGGGGGGGGGGGGGGGGCGCGATCGCGCCCCCCCCCCCCAGGGGATTGTTTTTTTTTCTTAAAAATAAAAAATAAATAAAATGACAGGGGGTCGCCCGTGGGCAGGGTGACCCCCTGTGGGGGCAATTTTTTTTTTAGATGTTGTAGGGTTTCCCTGGGGGCCATTTTGGCCCCCAAGGAAACCATACAACAACTAAAAAAAATAGATCTATATATAGATCTATATTTATATATCTATGTAGATAGATATATCTATGTACATGGATATATCTATAGATATATCTATGTAGATATATATATATATATATATATATAGAGGTAGATCTATATATACCAAAGAGATTTATAAAGTGTGCTACTCACCTGTGAGGGTCTCAAGGCGCTTGGGGGGGGGGCGGGGGGAGGGAAAGGGGCTGGGAGGTTCACTGTTCGAAAAGCCAGGTTTTGAGGCCCTTCCTGAAAAGAAGTAGGTTTTGGGTCTTGCGAAGGTGGGTTGTGAGGGCGTTCCAGGTTTTGGGTGCAAGGTAGGAGAAGGATCTGCCCCCGGTGGTGGTGTGTTTGATGCGGGGGACAGAGGCGAGAGAGAGGTCAGCTGAGCGGACGTTTCGTGTGGGGGTGTGGAAGGTGACTCTCGTTGAGGTAGGCAGGGCCTGTGTTGTGGAGTGATTTGTGTGCGAGGATGAGGATCTTGAAGGTGATCCTTTTGTCAATGGGGAGCCAGTGGAGGGATTTGAGGTGTGGAGAGATGTGTTCGTGTCGGCGGAGGTCGAGGATGAGTCGTGCTGCTGAGTTCTAGATGCGTGTAGTTTGCGCTTGAGTTTTAGAGTGGTGCCGGCGTAGAGGGCGTTTCCGTAATCAAGCCTGCTGCTGATGTGTGCGTGAGTGACAGTTTTTCTGGTCTCTGTGGGGATCCATTTGAATGTTTTTCAGTGTACGGAGTGTGTTGAAGCATGAGGAGGTGAGAGCGTTGATTTGTTGGGTCATCGAGAGGGAGGAGTCTAGGATGATGCTGAGGTTGCGTGCGTGGTTGGCGGGGGTGGGTGCAGGGCCTAGCGTGGTGGGCCACCATGAGGGGTCCCAGGTGTTTTTGTGTGGGCCAAAGAGGATTATTTCGGTTTTGCTTGAGTTGAGTTTCAGGTGATTGGCTGTCATATATATATCACTTTTGTCAATATGTGTGTGGTTTCCCTGGGGGGAAAAGGGTCCGACTTGTCTAGTGGCAGTTTTAGTGCCATAAAGAAGCGCAGAAGGTTTATATGCCTACTGCAAAGAGCAAATCTGTATTTTATGTAAATAGCTGAGTACATTAGCAAAGTCTATGGAGAGATGAAGGGCACTTTTGCTGGGTGGTAATGAGGGAATCCGAGGAGGAGGGAGTGGGAGCACCAATAATGATTGTTGGACTGGGCGCAGGAGGTGCTAAAGACTGTGACGAATGGTATGTGACAAGGTGTTTTTTGAGTGTCTTGAAAGTACGTGCTGATTGAGGGAAGAAGCGCAGGTAAGGTGGCCTCTACTGTTGCACGTATCTCACACACCATCGATTTTGTGACTGTCTACGTAGGCTAGTGTTTTAGAGCAACAGTTTAGCCAATAGCAGAGATGGCATCTTGATGGATGACTGCTGCCTGCACTCGGGTTATAGAGGACCGCTCTGACATAGGATCTGAGACATCAGATACTGAGACAGCATCTGAGGGATAGGACAATGGCGCAGACTCTGGGAGTGATTTTTCAGTCAGAGGAGTCCCATTCGATAACTCCTCTTCCAGTACATTATGTGGGAGGTGATGAGGACAGTCCTGCTGTCCCTTCGCAAGCTGTTTGTGCAACTGGGTAATAGTGGGTTAGGCCAACCCAGAGAGCAGGTGAATGCGGCGGCAAGCAGAGAGAGAGTGCTCTCTTGGGAGCTCCCCAATTTAGTTCAGCCCCAAATTCCACCACCCAAATCATATTGTGGAGACATCAAAATTATCCATGGCAAAACAAACTGGTTTTGTAAGGCAGGCACCTGTGTTTTTGGTCCTGGATTCGGCGGCCATATAGAGAAACACACTAAACCCAAACATTTCTGGAAACTAGACATTCGGGGGAGTCCACAGAGGTGTGACTTGTGTGGCTTCCCCAAAGTTTTCTTACCCAGAATACCCTGCAAAGCTGAAATGTTGAAAAAAACCTCAATTTTTCTCGCATTTCTGTCACACGAACTACAGGAATATGCTGGGATCCACAATATTCCTACCACCCAGTGACTCCTCACCTGTCCTGATAAAAACACTACCCCACTTGAATGCCTACACCTAGTGTCTGTGTCAGGAATGGATCACCCCAGGGTCAACAGCTGCCTCACATAAGGACCAACATTGACCGTTGTGTGATCTATTCCTGTCGCAGGCACCAGGCCTAACCACACAAGTGAGGTATCATTTTTATCGGGAGACTTGGGGGGACGCTGGGTGGAAGGAAATTTGAGGCTCCTCTCCGATTCCAGAACTTTCTGTCACCGAAATGTGAGGAAAACTTGTTTTTTTAGCCACTTTTTGAGGTTTGCAAAGGATTCTGGGTAACAGAACCTGGTCCGAGCCCCGCAAGTCACCCCTCCCTGGATTCCCCTAGGTCTCTAGTTTTCAAAAATGTACAGGTTTGGTAGGTTTCCCTAGGTGCCGGCTGAGCTAGAGGCCAAAATCTACAGGTAGGCACTTTGCAAAAAACAGCTCTGTTTTCTGTGATGTGTCCACGTTGTGTTTTGGGGCATTTCCTGTCGCGGGCGCTAGGCCTACCCACACAAGTGAGGTATCATTTTTATTGGGAGACTTGGGGGGACGCTGGGTGGAAGGAAATTTGAGGCTCCTCTCAGATTCCAGAACTTTCTGTCACCGAAATGTGAGGAAAACTTGTTTTTTTAGCCACTTTTTGAGGTTTGCAAAGGATTCTGGGTAACAGAACCTGGTCAGAGCCCCGCGAGTCACACCATCTTGGATTCCCCTAGGTCTCTAGTTTTCAAAAATGTACAGGTTTGGTAGGTTTCCCTAGGTGCCGGCTGAGCTAGAGGCCAAAATCTACAGGTAGGCACTTTGCAAAAAACAGCTCTGTTTTCTGTGATGTGTCCACGTTGTGTTTTGGGGCATTTCCTGTCGCGGGCGCTAGGCCTACCCACACAAGTGAGGTATCATTTTTATCGGGAGACTTGGGGGGACGCTGGGTGGAAGGAAATTTGAGGCTCCTCTCCGATTCCAGAACTTTCTGTCACCGAAATGTGAGGAAAACTTGTTTTTTTAGCCACTTTTTGAGGTTTGCAAAGGATTCTGGGTAACAGAACCTGGTCAGAGCCCCGCGAGTCACCCCATCTTGGATTCCCCTAGGTCTCTAGTTTTCAAAAATGTACAGATTTGGTAGGTTTCCCTAGGTGCCGGCTGAGCTAGAGGTCAAAATCTACAGGTAGGCACTTTGCAAAAAACAGCTCTGTTTTCTGTGATGTGTCCACGTTGTGTTTTGGGGCATTTCCTGTCGCGGGCGCTAGGCCTACCCACACAAGTGAGGTATCATTTTTATCGGGAGACTTGGGGGGATGCTGGGTGGAAGGAAATTTGAGGCTCCTCTCCGATTCCAGAACTTTCTGTCACCGAAATGTGAGGAAAACTTGTTTTTTTAGCCACTTTTTGAGGTTTGCAAAGGATTCTGGGTAACAGAACCTGGTCAGAGCCCCGCGAGTCACCCCATCTTGGATTCCCCTAGGTCTCTAGTTTTCAAAAATGTACAGGTTTGGTAGGTTTCCCTATGTGCCAGCTGAGCTAGAGGCCATAATCTACAGGTAGGCACTTTGCAAAAAAACAGCTCTGTATTTTGTGAAAAAATGGGATGTGTCCACGTTGTGTTTTGGGGCATTTCCTGTCGCGGGCGCTAGGCCTACCCACACAAGTGAGGTATCATTTTTATCGGGAGACTTGGGGGAACATAGAATAGCAAAACAAGTGTTATTGCCCCTTATCTTTCTCTACATGTTTTCCTTCCAAATATAAGAGAGTGTGTAAAAAAGACGTCTATTTGAGAAATGCCCTGCAATTCACATGCTAGTATGGGCACCTCGGAATTCAAAGATGTGCAAATAACCACTGCTCCTCAAAACCTTATCTTGATCCCATTTTGGAAATGCAAAGGTTTTCTTGATACCTCTTTTTCACTCCTATTTCAGCAAATTAATTGCTGTATACCCAGTATAGAATGAAAACCAACTGCAGGGTGCACCTCATTTATTGGCTCTGGGTACCTAGGGTTCTTGATGAACCTATAAGCCCTTTATATCCGGACAACCAGAAGAGTCCAGCAGACAAAACGGTATATTGCTTTCAGAAATCTGACATTGCAGGAAAAAGTTACAGAGTAAAACATAAAGAAAAATGGCTGTTGTTTTCAGCTCAATTTCAATATTTTTTTATTTCAGCTGTTATTTTCTGTAGGAAAACCTTGTAGGATCTACACAAATGACCCCTTGCTGAATTCAGAATTTTGTCTAGTTTTCAGAAATGTTTAGCTTTCCGGGATCCAGCATTGGTTTCACACCCATTCCTGTCACTAATTGGAAGGAGGTTGAAAGCACCAAAAATAGTAAAAATGGGGTATGTCCCAGTAAAATGCCAAATTTGTGTTGGAAAATGTGGTTTTCTGATTCAAGTCTGCGCGTTCCTGAAAGGTGGGAAGATAGTGATTTCAGCACCAGAAACCCTTTGTTGATGGCATTTTCAGGGAAAAAACCACAAGCCTTCTTCGGCGGCCCTTTTTTCCCTTTTTTTGGAAAAAACTAAATTTTCACTGTATTTTGGCTATTTTCTTGGTCTCCTCCAGGGTAAACCACGAACTCTGGGTACCATTAGAATCCCTAGGATGTTGGAAAAAAAGGACGCAAATTTGGCGTGGTTAGCTTATGTGGACAAAAAGTTATGAAGCCCTAAGCGCGAACTACCCCAAATAGCCAAAAAAGGGCTCAGCACTGGGGGGGGAAAGGCCCAGCAGCTAAGGGGTTAAAGTTAAGATTGCCATATGTTGTATTGACCATTTTAAGAGAAGTTCCTACATGAGACATGATAGAAGAAGGTTTAGGGACAGTGAGAAGAGAGAAAAAGTTTCAGGACTTTTTAAAGAACAGGAAAAAAAACTTTTTCAAACTTTTTCAAACTTTTAGAAAGTTTAGGAGTACTGTTCAGCCCTTAGCAGAAAGTGTAAGAGAAGAAAAGCAAAACTTTTTGGTTAGGTGTTAATACACTGAACTTGTTTTGTATATTTTTCTCTAATAAAAAGTACAATATGACAAAGTGGTAAGTAGTTACAAGTACTTATCCCACCGCTGCACAACCACTGTAGGAGCTGGTCTGGCTTGTAGTGGGTTCCAAGGGGTACTTACACTCTGTACCAGGTCCAGTTATCCCTTATTAGTGTAGAAGAGGTGTTTATAGCAGCTTAGGCTGATAGAAGGTAGCTATAGCAAATCAGCTTAGGCTGAACTAGGAGACATGCAAAGCTCCTACTATACCACTGGTGTCATATGCAGAATATCATAAGAAAACACAATACACAGATATACTAAAAATAAAGGTACTTTATTTTTATGACAATATGCCAAACGTATCTCAGTGAGTACCTCAGTATGAGGATGCCAAATATACACAAGATATATGTACACAATACCAAAAATATGCAGTAATAGCAAAAGGAAGTAATGCAAGCAGTGAAAAGTTACAATAGATTGCAATAGGAGCACATAGGTATGGGGCAACACAAACCATATACTCCAAAAGTGGAATGCGAACCATGAATGGACCCCAAACCTATGTGAGCTTGTAGAGGGTTGCTGGGGCTGTAAGAAAACAGTGAGGGTTAGAAAAATAGCCCACCCCAAGACCCTGTAAGGTAGGTGTAAAGTGCACCTACAACCCCCAGAGAGCACAAAAGTCGTGATAGGGGGATTCTGCAAGGAAAACCAACACCAGCAATGCAACAACAGTGGATTTCTGGACCTGAGTACCTGTAAGACAAGGGGACCAAGTCCAAGAGTCGCGACAGTGTCAAGAGTGGGAAGGAGCCCAGGAAATGCCAGCTGAGGGTGCAAGGAAGCTGCCACCGGATGGAAGAAGCTTGGTGTTTTGCAATAACGAAGAGGACTAGGAACTTCCCCTTTGGAGGATGGATGTCCCACATCGTGAGGAAGCTTGCAGAGGTGTTCCTACGCAGAAAGACTGCAAACAAGCCTTGCTAGCTGCAAGGGTTGCGGTTAGGGTTTTTGGATGCTGCTGTAACGCAGGAGGGACCAGGATGTCGCCACTTGGATGAGGAGACAGAGGGGACACCCAGCAAGTCAGGGAGCCCTCAAAGAAGCAGGCAGCACCTGTAGAAGTACCAGATCAGGCACTTAGAAGAGGAGTGAACCGGAGTCCACCCAAGTCACAAAAGGGAGTCCCACGACACCGGAGGACAACTCAGAAGGTTGTGCACTGCAGGTTAGAGTGTTGGGGACCCAGGCTTGGCTGTGCACGAGGGAAATCCTGGAAGAGTGCACAGGAGCTGGAGCAGCTGCAAATCACGCGGTACCCAGAAATGCAGTCTAGCATGGGTAGGCAAGGACTTACCTCCATCAAACTTGGACTGAAGAGTCACTGGACTGTGGGAGTCACTTGGACAGAGTTGCTGAGTTCCAGGGACCACGCTCGTTGTGCTGAGAGGGGACCCAGAGGACCGGTGATGCAGTCTTTTGTTGCCTGCGGTTGCAGGGGGAAGATTCCGTTAACCCACGGGAGATTTCTTCAGAGCTCCTGGTGCAAGAAGGAGGCAAGCTACCCCCAGTGCATGCACCCCCAGGAAACAGGCAAGAAAGCCGGCAGGATGAAGCGATACAAGATTGCAGTAGTCGTCTTTGCTACTTTGTTGCAGTTTTGCATGTGTCCTGAGCAGTCAGCGGTCGATCCTTTGGCAGAAGGTGAAGAGATGCAGAGGAACTCTGGTGAGCTCTTGCATTCGGTATCTGAAGAATTCCCTAAAGCAGAGACCCTAAATAGCCAGAAAAGGAGGTTTGGCTACCTAGGAAGGAGGATAGGCTAGTAAGAAAGGTAAGAGCCTATCAGAATGAGTCTCTGACGTCACCTGATGGCACTGGCCACTCAGAGCAGTCCAGTGTGCCAGCAACACCTCTGTTTCCAAGATGGCAGAGGTCTGGGGCACACTGGAGGAGCTCTGGGCCCCTCCCCTGGGAGGTACAGGTCAGGAGAGTGGTCACTCCCCTTTCCTTTGTCCAGTTTTTCGCCAGAGCAGGGCTGGGGGATCCCTAAACCGGTGTAGACTGGCTTATGCAGATATGGGCAGCATCTGTGCCCATCAAAGCATTTCCAGAGGCTGGGGAGGCTACTCCTCCCCAGTCTTCACATCTATTTCCAAAGGGAGAGGGTGTTACGCCCTCTCTCTGAGGAAATCCTTTGTTCTGCCTTCCTGGGCCAGGGCTGCCTGGACCCCAGGAGGCCAGAAACCTGTCTGAGGGGTTGGCAGCAGCAGCAGCTGCAGTGGAGACCCCGGAAAGGCAGTTTGGCAGTACTCAGGCTCTGTGCTAGAGACCCGGGTGATCATGGAATTGTCTCCCCAATGCCAGAATGGCATTGGTGTGACAATTCTATGATCTTAGACATGTTACATGGCCATGTTCAGAGTTACCATTGTGACACTGTACATAGGTAGTGACCTATGTATAGTGCACGCGTGTAATGGTGTCCCCGCACTCACAAAGTCCGTGGAATTTGCCCAGAACGATGTGGGGGCACTTTGGCTAGTGCCAGGGTGCCCACACACTAAGAAACTTTGCACCCAACCTTCACCAGGTGAAGGTTAGACATATAGGTGACTTATAAGTTACTTAAGTGCAGTGGTAAATGGCTGTGAAATAACGTGGACGTTATTTCACTGAGGTTGCATAGGCAGGCCTGTGTAAGAATTGTCAGATCTCCCTATGGGTGGCAAAAAAATGCTGCTGCCCATAGGGATCTCCTGGAACCCCAATACCCTGGGTACCTCAGTACCATGTACTAGGGAATCATAAGGGTGTTCCAGTATGCCAGTGTGAATTGGTGAACTTGGTCACTAGCCTGTTAGTGACAATTTGGAAAGCAGAGAGAGCATAACCACTGAGGTTCTGGTTAGCAGAGCCTCAGTGAGACAGTTAGTCATCACACAGGGAACACATACAGGGCAAACTTATGAGCACTGGGGCCCTGCCTGGCAGGGTTCCAGTGACACATAGACTAAAACAACATATATACAGTGAAATATGGGGGTAACATGCCAGGCAAGATGGTACTTTCCTACACCTATCAGCAGAACAGAAGGAGGAGTGCAAGAGTTTACTAAGCCAATTTTCTGAACTCTTCTCACTCACACCTGGTACCACTACTTGGTGAGAGCATACCATTGATATTGGAGACAGATTGCCTGTCAAAGGTAAGATTTTTAGGCAGCCTGATCATTCCAGAGACTGTATTAAATCTGAGGTTCAAAATGTTGGACCTAGGTGTTATTCAGCACTCAGACAGCAACTGGGCCAGCCCAGTGGTACTTGTCCCCAAACCTCATAGCAAAGATGGAAAGAGAGAAATTAGGTTTTGTGTAGACTACAGGGGCTCAATACAGTAACAAAAACAGATGCTCACCCTATACCTAGGACAGATGAGCTCATAGATACACAGGCATCTGCCAAGTATCTAAGCGCTTTTGACGTGACTCCATGGTATTGGCAGATCAAAATGTCAGAAGATGCTAAAGCAAAAATTGCATTTTGTACCATAAGAGGGCATTACCAATTCACAGTTATGCCCTTTGGTTTGAAAAATGCACCTGCCACTTTTCAGAGGCTGGTGAATACAGTCCTCCAAGGTTTGGAAGCTTTCATTGCAGCATATTTGGATGATGTTGCTGTCTTTAGCTCCACCTGGGATGATCACCTACCCACCTCTGGAAAGTTTTTTAGGCCATGCAAAAGGCAGACCTAACTATCAACGTTTCAAAGTGTCAGATAGGGCAGGGGAAAGTGGTTTATCTGGGACACCTGGTAGGTGGGGAACAGATTGAACAACTACAGGGAAAAATACAGATTATTTTAGACTGGGCTCCCCCTACTACTCAAACCCAGGTCAGAGACTTTCTTGGTCTCACTAGTTATTACAGAAGGTTCATTAAGAGCTATGGCTCCATTGTTGCCCCTCTTAATGACCTCACCTCTAAAAAGATGCCTACAAAAGTATTGTGGACAGCCAGCTGTCAAAGAGCTTTTGAGGAGCTTAAGCAGGGTATGGGTACTGCACCTGTCATAAAAAGCCAAAATTACACTAAAAAAATCATTGTCCAGACATATGCTTCTGAACCAGGGGTTGGGGCAGTGCTTTCACAACTAAACTCAGAGGGCCAGAACCTGTTGCTTTTATCAGCAGGAGGGTGACCCCTAGAGAAAAGCGTTGCTCAGCCATAGAGAGGGAGGCCTTTGCTGTAGTCTGGGCCCTAAAGAAGTTGAGACCATACTTATTTGGGACTCACTTGATTGTCCAGAGAGACCACAAACCTCTCTTATGGTTAAAACAGATGAAAGGAGAAAACCCTAAATTGTTGAGGTGGTCCATTTCCCTACAGGGGATGGACTTTACAGTGGACCATAGACTGGGAGTAACCACTCCAATGTACATGAACTCTCCAGATATTTCCACTTAGACAATGAAGACTCACCTGGGCAAGGTTAGCCTTATTGTCCCTCGTTTGGGGGTGGGGTTTTGTTGGAAAGTACAATTTTTCTTGGGATGTTACCCCCAATCTCTGTCTGTTTGTCAGTGTGTTTTTACTGTCTCACTGTGATCCTGCTAGTCAGGACCCCAGTGTTCATAGTTTGTGGCCTATATGTGTTGTCAGTATGCTTGACTGTGTCACTGGAATTCTGATAACCAGAACTCCAGTGCTTATGCTCTCTCTGTGTACCACATTTGTCACTATAGTTTAGTGACTTCATATTCCAATTCTGATTGGCACACTGGACCCCCCTTATAAGTCCCTAGTATATGGTACCTAGGTACCCAGGGCATTGGGGTTCCAGGAGCTCCTAATGGGCTGCAGCATTTCTTTTGAGCTCATAGAAACCTTTCTTAAGGACTGCCACTGCAGCCTGAGTGAAATAGTGCACACACTATTTCACAGCCATTTTCTATAGCACCAGGTAACTTATAAGTCACCTATGTGTCTGTCCTTCATTTAGTGAAGGCTAGGTGCAAAGTTACTGTGTGTGAGGGCCCCCTTGAGATAGCAAATGTGCCCCCACATCGTCCAGGGCCAATTCCCCGGACTTTGTGAGTGCGGGGACAACATTATAAGTGTGCACTACATATATGTCAATACATATATGTAGCTTCACAATGGTAACCTCGAATATGGCCATGTGAGGTGTCTAAGATGGTGAAATTGAACTACCAATCCAAAACTGGTATTACAGGGCCAATTCCATGCACCTTGGGGGCTCCATCATGGACCCCCGTACTGCAAAACCAGCTCTCTGAGGTTTCCACTGCAGCCCCAGCTGCTGCCACCTCACAGACTGATTTCTGCCCTCCTGAGGATGGAGCAGCTCAATCCCAAGAAGGCAGAACAATGCATTTCCTTTAGGAGAGGGGTGTTACACCCTCTCCCATTGGAAATAGGTGTTACAGGCATGAAAGGGTTATCCTCCCAGAGCCTCTGGAAATGCTTTGAATGGCACAAACGGTGCCCTCCTTGCATAATCCAGTCTACAGCAGTTCAGGGACCCCCCAGTCCTTCCTCTGGCGTGAAACTGGACAAAGGAAGGAGATTTTCAGCCTCCTTCCAGTTAGTGACAGAAATGGGTAAGAAACCAATGCTGGGTCCCAAACAGCTAAACATTTCTGAAATGTAGACAAATTTCAGAATTCAGCAAGGGGTCATTTGTGTAGATCCTACAAGTGTTTCCTACAGAAAATAACAGCTGAAATAAAAGAAGATTGAAAGTGAGGTGAAAAAAACAGCCATTTGTCTCCACATTTTACTCTGTAACTTTTTCCTGCGATGTTAGATTTTTTAAAGCAATATACCATTATGTCTGCTAGACTCTTCGGATTGCGGGGATATACAGGGCTTGTAGGTTCATCAAGAACCCTAGGGATCCAGAGCCAATAAATGAGCTGCACCTTGCAATGAGTTTTCATTCTATACCAGGTATTCAGCAATTAATTTGCTGAAATACAAAAAGCGAAAATAGGTATCAAGAAAACCTTTGTATTTCCAAAATGGGCACAAGATAAGGTGTTGAGATGCAGTGGTTATTTGCACATCTCTGAATTCCGGGGTGCCCATGCTACCATGTGAATTACAGGGCATTTCTCAAATAGACTTATTTTTTACACACTGTCTTACATTTGGAAGGAAAAAATGTAGAGAAAGACAAGGGGCAATAACACTTATAATGGTACCTAACTTGTGTGGTTAGGACTACTGCTCGTGACAGGAAACACAAAATGGACACATCACCTTTTTACATTGAAATCTGACATGTTTTTTGGAAAGTGCCTAGCTGTAGATTTTGGCCTCTAGCTAAGCCGGCACCTATTTTAAAACTAGACACATAGGGGAATCTAAGATGGCGTGACTTGTGGGGATCTGAACAGGTTCTTTTACTCAGAATCCTTTGCAAACCTCAAAATTTGGCCAAACAAACATATTTTCCTCTGATTTCTGTGACAGAAAGTTCTGGAATCTGAGAGGAGCCACAAATTTCCTTCCACCCAGCGTTCCCCCAAGTCTGCTGATAGAAATGGTACCTCACTTGTGTGGGTAGGTCTAGCGTCCACGAAAGGAAATGCCCGAAAACACAACGTGGACACATCACATTTTCACAAAGAAAACAGAGCAGTTTTTTACAAAGTGCCTAGCTGTGGAGTTTGGCCTCTAGCCTAACCGGCACCTGGGGAAACCTAGCAAACCTACGCATTTTTGAAAAGTAGACACCAGGGGAATCCAATATGGTGTGACTTGTGGGGCTCTGGCCATGTTCTGTTAACCAGAATCCTTTGCAAACCTCAGAAATTTGGCCCAAAAAACATTTTTTCCTCTCATTTTGGTGACATAAAGTTCTGGAATCTGAGAGGAGCCACAAATTTCCTTTTACCCTGCGTTCCCCTAAGTTTTCCACTAGAAATGGGACCTCACTTGTGTGGGTAGGCCTAGCGGCCGCGAAAGTTACTACCCCAAAGCACAACATGTACACATCGCATTTTCACAAAGAAAACAGAGCTGTTTTTCACAAAGTGCCTAGCTGTGGATTTTGGCCTCTAGCTCAGCCGACACCTGGGGAAACCTAGCAAACCAGCACATTTTTGAAAACTTGACACCTAGGGGAATCCAGGATGGGGTGACTTGTGGGGCTCTGACCAGGTTCTGGTACCCAGAATCCATTGCAAACCTCAAAATTTGGCCCAAAAACACGTTTTCCTCTCATTTCTGTGACAGAAAGTTCTGGAATCTGAGAGGAGCCACAAATTTCGTTCCACCCAGCGTTCCCCAAAGTCTCACAATAGAAATGGTACCTCACTTGTGTGGGTAGGCCTAGTGCCCGCAAAAGGAAATGCCCGAAAACACAACGTGGACACATCACATTTTCACAAAGAAATCAGAGCAGTTTTTTACAAAGTGCCTAGCTGTGGATTTTGGCCTCTAGCCTAACCGGCACCTGGGAAAACCTAGCAAACCTACGCATTTTTGAAAAGCAGACACCAGGGGAATCCAAGATGGTGTGACTTGTGAGGCTCTGACCATGTTCTATGAACCAGAATCCTTTGCAAACCTCAAAAATTTGGCCCCAAAAACATTTTTTCCTCTCATTTTGGTGACAGACAGTTCTGGAATCTGAGAGGAGCCACAAATTTCCTTCCACCCTGCGTTCCCCTGAGTTTTCCACTAGAAATGCTACCTCACTTGTGTGGGTAGGCCTAGCGGCAGCAAAAGTTACTATCCCAAAGCACAACATGTACACATCACATTTTCACAATGAAAACAGAACTGTTTTTCACAAAGTGCCTAGCTGTGGATTTTGGCCTCTAGCTCAGCCGACACCTCAGCACATTTCTGAAAACTAGACATCTAGGGGAATCCAGGATGGGGTGACTTGTGGGGCTCTGATCAGGTTCTGGTACACAGAATCTGTTGCAAACCTCAAAATGTGGCCAAAAACACGTTTTCCTCTCATTTTGGTGACAGAAAGTTCTGGAATCTGAGAGGAGCCACAAATTTCCTTCCACCCAGCGTTCCCCAAAGTCTCACAATAGAAATGGTACCTCACTTGAGTGGGTAGGCCTAGTGCCCGCAAAAGGAAATGCCCGAAAACACAACGTGGACACATCACATTTTCACAAAGAAAACAGAGCAGTTTTTTACAAAGTGCTTAGCTGTGGGTTTTGGCCTCTAGCCTAGCCGGCACCTGGGGTAACCTAGCAAACCTACGCATTTTTGAAAAGTAGACACCAGGGGAATCGAAGATGGGGTGACTTCTGGGGCTCTGATCAGGTCCTGTTACCCTGATACCTTTGCAAACCTCAAAATGTGGCCATAAAAACACTTTTCCCGCTCATTTTGGTGAGAGAAAGTTGTGGAATCTGAGAGGAGCCAAAAATTTCTTTCCACCCAGCATTCCCCTAAGTCTCCCGATAGAAATGGTACCTCACCTGTGTGGGTAGGCCTAGCGGCCACAAAAACAATTACCCTAACCACAACGTGGACACATCACATTTTCACAAAGAAAACAAAGCTGTTTTTTTACAAAGTGCCTAGCTGTGGATTTTGGCCTCTAGCTCAGCACCTGTAGAAACCTAGCAAACCTGTGCATTTTTTAAATCTAGACACCTAGTGGAATCCAAGATGGGGTGAATTGTAGGGCTCTGACCAGGTTCTGTTACCCAGAATCCTTTGCAAACCTCACAATTTGGCCAAACAAGTACTTTTTCCTCTCATTTCTGTGACAGAAAGTTCTGGAATCTGAGAGGAGCCACACATATCCTTCCACCAAGCGTTCCGCCAAATCTTCCGATAAAAATGGTACCTCACTTGTGTGGGTAGGCCTAGCACCTGTGTTGGAGTGTAACTTTTAATTAATATTAACGCGAGAGGCTTGCATGATGTCGTCTAATGAAACTGCATAGAAAATGTGTTAATGTAGTGCACACGTTTGAAATGTGCCCACGGGGAGTGGCCACCAATGTATACGATGATTAATGAAACTGACTAATGATGAATTAATAATGTACTAATGTATGATTTTGTATTACCATTAAGAGTTATATGTTAAGGTTTTGCTAAATTAATTACTAGGACAGTTAGCAAGGGTCTGGGCCTAGCTGCCTGGTCTCATATTAAATTTGTTTTTCTAATGTGCAATGTGCTGTTTCCTGAAGCACATGAAACTGTGCTTTTCCAGAAGCTAGAGATGTGTGTGTAACCGTAGTAAATTCTTTCTCATGAGACCCGAATTGCTCAAGGAGACAATCTTGCTGAATGCAACAGTGTAATTCGCAACAGGTGCAAGGTCGCCTGTACTAGGACAGGACAATGGAGCTACTGACTGGAGCAACAAGTGTAACTTTTCTTACCTGACATTCTACCTGTTGAAGACGTCAATCACAGGAACCAATAAACTACGTGAGAACTGTCTTAGGGAAAATTCTAGTAAGGTGTGTGATGGATCATTGGATAGAGATAACGAAGCACCAAATATTGCCCAATTGGAAATTAGAGACTTGTTAACCAGAATCGATATAACAACAGAACACAACGAGAAATCAGCCATTACGCGCCTTCTACTGAGCCATTCATGCTATTATTCTGATATTCTGCCTTAAGACTCTGCTGTTCTGATACTATAAACCATCCTTACTTTTCTTGCCTTGCCCGGTACTTACTTCTCCTCCTGATGAGGGAAGGATTCCTTTTGCCCTACCTTGCTGAGACTTTGCTGCTCTATCCTGGCTGATGGCGAATCGACTGATGTCCTGAGGATGAAGACTGACTCTGTATGCAAACCCATTACGGAGGGTAACTATATGATGATAAATTGTAATCGTATGTTTGCCTTTTCTTTCTAGGTACCAACTGCTATTTTGATAGAGGCCATAGTTAGATGTTTTCTGAATTCATGTTGCTAAATTGTTTTGCATGAAGCCCAACATGCTGATGCTAATTAGAGGTTAGTGGAAGAATTCACTAAATACTGGGTGCAAATAGACAAATGACTGAATCTTTGCTTTGTTGAATAATGTGCTAATGATACTCTGCTAAAGTTGATTCATGTTGACGTCGTGCTTTGTTCTAATGTTCTTGATTTTTGCTTTGATAAAGTCTTATTCGAGTTGCCATATTATAATGCCTTTAATGTGTTTATTGATATTGAGACTAATAAACATGACTTTAGAATTTTAACTAATAGGGAATAAATATCTTAACCCTTACTAGATTTGTGTGGTCACTTAGCGGTTGAAAGGTCATGGTGTTTCATTCTTATTGAAGAGTATCGATAAGTCAAATTGATTAGCTATTGTAAATATTGATGAATTGATTGATCTGTTGATTGAAATGCCAAACAGCTATCTCATCTTGAGGAGTTCCCAATCAGGGTCAAAAGGTTCATTGAACTAAAACGAGTCCCCGTGTCAGTTAAATTATTAAAGGTGGGACGCGTTATCAGTTCTGGTAGTAGAGGATGGTTTCGGCCCTTTGGGGCCCCAGGACGAGGGACCATTGTTTTAGAATTGTTTTTGAGATAATGCAAATTGGAGAGATGATGTACCCCTAAGTCCCAAATGACTTTCCCGGAATCTCGGAGCTTGCTGAAGTGAGTTGGGTATGTTCTCGGCATCCTAGTGATAGAGTGAGTGACGTAGGGTTTGCGCTTGCACAGCTTATGCATATTGCAGGTGAATTGTGAGGTTTGTGAGAATCTAGGCCAGGTGATGTTTTAGTAGGAGTGTGCGTACTCTGGAGTATGAGAGTAGGGAAGTCGGTGAACTTCATGTGAGTGTGGCGCTTTGTGCTAAATAATTGTCCACGTGGTTGTTGGTGATGTACGGACCCTGTGTGGTCTAAGACTCCGGAGTATATTGATAAGTGTATGAGACACTTGGTTTATGTTGTCATTTGCGCGGTTTAGTAGGTTAATCGGGTGTGGTTGACAAGTCGAGTTTGAGTCAATATGAGTGAATGAAAACTTCGATGGAGATTTGGTGAGTTCTAAAGTGCACTAGGACAAGCCATTGACAAGTCGAGAGTAGAATTTGCGGGTCAAATTTTGCTTGCAAGTGCGGGATCTGAGAAGGAGAGAGTAGCGGCCGAGGCTTCAAGTGAAATCTCCGTAAAGTTCTGATTGTGTTACCCTTCCTGTAGTAAACCGGCAAATTTGAGTTTTTGTTAGTGCTCGAAATATATTGCATCCGTTTTGTGTGAATTGGGAGAGTGTGAAAGACAAGCCGCAAGACTTTGTCAACTGCTGTGTGTGTGAGTGTGACATCATTGGAGCCACGCTGGGATAGGTCAGTTAGCGAGAAGGGTCGCGCACAGATTGGCAGCCGTCCGTGAGGGGCAATAGGTTGAGAAGGTGGGCGAAGAGTGTTCTGGGAATTAAAGTCACTTCCTGATTCAATTGTAAACGAAATAAAAGACGTAAAAATTAAGTTTTTCAAGGCTTTAAAGAGTGCTTTGAGGGGAGAAGTGTACATTAACGCGAGTGTGGGGGAGCCTACACTGCAAGAGGATACACCGGCTTATGCCGTCATGGAGGGGAGGGGAGTCACGCCATATCTTTGGCTAAAGCAGTGGTGCAAACTAACAGAGAAGGATGGGAGTTTAGCGTTTCCATAGAACGGGTCGTTCAATATAATGATTTTAGAGAATTTGTGGAAGGCATTAAATGAGCAAAAGCCGCCTTCGAGACCAGCACAGTTTGAAGCATTAGCGATTAGGAAATTGATGGCCATACATCAGAGGCAACAGAAGTTTGAGAGGAGGATGAGGAAAGCAGAAAAGACACTAGCGGAAGCTAGATGGGATAGCGGACACAGAATGTGGAGAAGGGAAATAATAGATGGAGTTAGGATGTTTCCGGCAATAACTCCAGAAGCCGACATGCAAGGAAGAAAGGCCACTTGTAAAACGGATAAGGGCTCTAGCCAGGAAAAGGAGTCTAAAAGGTGTGGGTAGATGCAGATGACTCAGATGATGATGAGTTCCTCAATCAGTTGTTACATGATCGTCCACCGCCATATGCCATGGATGACAATAGACCAAGTACTAGTGCAGGTCTTGTAAATTCGACACAAAACCAGGGAACAACAGACCAGGTACAGGCAAACACTGTTGTGATACCAGCTCCAATGCAGAATAGTGCCAGTGTGTCTACTGCCCCAGAGATGCAGACACAGTTGCAGCCACCACCAGTTCAGAGGCTCTACCCTGATGTCCCGATATAAGAGACAACTACAAGTTTGATGGTGCCGTCGGATCAGGCATATGCAAGATCAAAGTTAGTGCAGATTGAGCCAACTCCGCTTATACTGCCGCAGCAACAGATGGTTCTGAGTTATATTTCGGTCACAGGACCACAGGCAATCACAGTACCCATACTGAATCAGAACATGGGAGCTAATGCTCCACAAGTTGTGGGAAATAAGCAGGCACCAGCCGTCAGATCCTTACCTATCACCGTTGGTCCACCAGTACCACTGTACGCGCAGGACAAGCCTAGCGTGTGTGATGAGGGAGTAATGACCCAGGACATGACAAGAGGAAGGTTCGTAGGGAGCTCTCAAGGGACGACTCCAGTGGAACAGATGGTGGAGAGGTCTAGGTCCCTGTTAGACTTCAGTCTGATAGGGGTTCTTCCAGACGCCATGTGACACTCAGGTTTGGGACTGCTGACTCCGCAGGTCTCAAGTGCAAACGTGCCACAAACATCAGTACTGCAGGCTGGAAATTTCTTGTTACAAGGTTTAACTGCGCAACAATTGAATGAATGGTTAGATAAGCTGAATACACCACAGACTACTCCTGCAACAGCAGAGAGGTCGGAAAGAGAAGAGTACCTGAACTTTGTGAGGTTGGGCATTGAAGCAGCCGAGCTAGTTGAAGGGAGCATGGAAGTGAACACAATAGAATCATATACTGAAGCAGAATTGAGGTATCTATGCCCAAAGATACCCAAAGAGGTGAGCAAGGTGCACCAGAGGTTAGCGAATTTGTCAGATAAATACGACATAGATTTAGACAACACGAAGCATCTGAAGAGGAGTTACAGGTTAGACTTTGAGCCTAAGGATTTTGACCACATGAGGTCTACTGGGTTGAAGGCACACCTTAAAGAAATCCTACAGAGTGCACAAGTTTTGGGGCGCTTTAGAAAAGTGGGAAGGCAGATGGGCAAAGAAAAGAGATAAAAGGAAAAGTGACTGCTTGGAACAGCAGCAGGCGAAAGCCGTGTCAGATACGGGTACAATAAAGATGTTACCAATGAGAGAAACGGCTGGAGGGGTTCTTGTACACGTACCATGGTCAAGGGGTGACATTTTGTCATTCACAAATGATTTTCCTATGTTGAGAGAGAAGCCGATAGAATGGTATCAGCAGACAGACAGGTTTGTGAAACTTGCGGAATGTCTTTGGGAAGATTTGAACACGCTGTTTGAGATCATAGTCCCAGCTGACTTGTGGCTTGAGTGCAAGAGGAGAGTGGATTGGCCAACTGCAGAACCGGCAAGGGACAAGGTCACAGGAGCACCGTCTCCTGAAGTGATGAGGTATTACTTTAAGGTGATTGAGTTTTTGAAGCAGAAGGTGTCGCCGCAGAATATTGATTGACAAAAGATTGATCGAACAGCACAGCAGGCCAAAGAGTCGATACATGCCTACTATCAGAGGTGTTGTTGAAAGCGTTCAAGCATTACAGTGGTACGTAGGTCATAGAGCCAAAAGACATGATTCACCTTGTGTTCAGGTTTGTTGAAGGACTGACACCTGAGATTAGTCAGATGATTAAGAATCATTTGATCTGTTGGCAAGCAAAGCCGATTGATGAGGTGTTGCAGTACGCAAAATACTGTAGTGACGAAATTGAGTTGAAACAGAGGAAATTGAAGGAGAAGGTGATGGTGATGCAAATTAAGGCAGCACAAGCAGGGATGCAGGGAAATGGTTTACAGCAGATGGTACAACAGCCGCAAGTCGACGGGATGTTACAGACGCAAGTGAGAAGCAGAGGTCGAGGAGGTTTTGTGAGCCGTGGTCCAGACTTGAATACCGTTGCAGTTCAAAGTGATGTACAAGGGATGAAGAAGGTGTTACCATGTCATGCTTGCGGGGGTGTTGGACACTGGAAGCGGGAATGTCCGATGATGGTGCAGGAGGGTGTTGTTCAGCAAAGCAATGGTGCCAATACATTCCAAAATGTTAAAGGACCAAGAATGAGGAGTCCAAATCCGAACTTTCAGAATAACATGGTTCAGATGCAGGGTCTCCAACCCATGCAACAGGTGCAGATGCCATGTGTACAACCAGTGCAGATGCAGCAAATGCAACAGCAGATTCCCATGGTACCTAGACAGCAAATGCAGTTGCCCTTAGTACCAATGGGACAGCAACAGGTGATGCTTCCTCAACAGGTCACAGGTCAAGGAATGAGTCAAAATAGTGCAGTACAACAGTTCCCATTTCGTGGTGAGAATGGAATAAACAATGAATGGTCAGATGACAGCTCAGATAGTGAGAAGTGTAGGCTTGCAGCATCCCTAGAAGTAGATCAGAGAGGACCTTACGTGCAAAGGAAAGTGATAGGTCACAAGGTCTCATTCTTGGTTGACACAGGAGCTACACGCTCTAAAGTCAGAAGTGCAGAGGTTCCGAAGTTGCCTCTTTCGGATCGCACAATAAAGGTAGTAGGAGTGGCAAACCAGCTCCTGACTAACCCGATTACAGATCCGGTTCAGGTTGAGATTGGTACCTTCCAGGGACTGCACAGATTTGTGGTTTGTGACTCAAGTCCCGTGTCCCTACTGGGAAGAGACTTACTGTGTAAGACAAGGTGTTCCATCACCTGTTCCAATGAAGGGATAGAGGTGCAGACAAACAGTGATGATGAAGGGGTTGATGGTTAGATTTCAGAGCCTAAGACGGAGACATCAGATGAGGAGTACCCCTTGATAAGCTTTTTCCCAATGTTCACAGTGACTGATCTGCAAGCAGACTTGCAAGGGACAGTAAAGGAGAAAGTGTGGGATTTGACAGGAAAGGAAGTGGGACTGATAAAAGGAGTAGATCCAGTCAAAGTCGATGTGAAGCCAAATGCTGTGTTTCTCCAGGTACCGCAGTACCACATGGCACAGGATGTCCTCATAAAGGTGACGCAGATAATTGCAGACTTTGTGAAGCAAGGGGTCTTGAAGGAAGTGATGAGCAGCCCATGTAATTCACCTATAATGGGGCTGAGGAAGCCTTGTGGGAAGGTTCGAATTGTTCAAGACTTGAGAAAGATCAATGAGATAGTGGTGAAGTGTTGCTCAGTAGTGCCAAATCCAGATGTGATTATGTTCCAGGTCCCATTTGATGCAGAGTGGTTCACAGTTGTGGATTTGTCTCAAGCATTCTTTTCTGTGCCTCTTCATGAGGACAGCCAATTTCTCTTCAGTTTCAAATTCTTGGACAAGGTTTACAGCTGGTGTCGAATTCCTCAAGGGTTTTCGGAGTCACCTTCCATCTTCAATCAAATCCTGAAGAAGGATTTGGAGTCTTTGGAATTGCCCTTTCAATCGACTCTAGTACAGTACATTGATGACTTGTTGATTGCATCCAAGATGAAAGATGACTGCAAATACGATACTATTGCCTTACTGAACCATTTGGGGAAGAATGGGCATAAAGTGTCCCCCAAGAAGCTGCAATACTGTCAGAAAGAGGTGAAATACTTAGGTCATTTGATTGAGAAAGGGTCAAGGAAAATCTCCAAGGAGCGAGTGACCGCAATATTACAAATTAATCCCCCAACGGCACAGAGAGATGTTAGGATGTTTTTGGGAATGGTGGGCTACTGTCACCAGTGGAACCCGAATTTCTCAGTCATCTCAAAGCCATTGGTTAAACTGACAGTTAAGGAGGCTAAGGATGGCCCAGACACCATAACTATGTCCGAGAAAGAGATGAAAGCATTCATTAGGCTGAGAGAGGGTATGTGCAGGGCTCCAGCTTTAGGTATGCCTGATTACACAAAGCCTTTTGTCTTGTTTTGTCATGAACGTGATGCTTGTTCCTTGTCTGTCCTGACACAGGTCCATGGAGGTGCAAACCGCCCAGTAGCATATTTTTCAGCTACTTTGGACCCAGTCGCAGCAGCCTTACCGGGTTGTCTGTGTGCCGTTGCAGCAGTTGGTCAAAGCCTCACAAAATGGGAAGCCATAGTGATGGGACATCCTTTAACAGTTATGGTCCCACATTCAGTTGAAATTTTATTGACCCAAACCAAAACTCAGCACATGACAAATGCCAGATTGACAAAATATGAAACAATTATATTGGGGTCACCAAATGTGTCACTGAAAAGATGTACCGTGTTGAACCCGGCAACTTTGCTTCCAATTGAGAATACAGAAGTTGATGATGCTGATGAGGTAGAACATGATTGTCTTGAGGTAACAGAACTGTGCACCAAACCGAGACCTGACATTAAAGATACCCAATTGGAAGAAAATTATTACATTATCTTTGTTGATGGCTCATGTTTGAGAGACTCAGCAGGAGTGCTGAGGGCCGAATACGCTGTGTGTACAATCACTGGCATCCTAGAAGCATATTGGCTTGAAAGAGCATACTCTGCTCAAGTGGGTGAATTGGTTGCTCTTACTAGGGCATGCCATGCCGCTGACAAACTGAAGGTAACTATTTAAACTGACAGCAGATACGGATTTGGAATTCTCCATGATTTTGGCCAGCTATGGTCCCAGAGGGGTTTCGTGACTTCTTCTGGTTAAGGAGTTGTTGCACGCAATTCAGTTACCTCTTGAAATTGCCGTGGTGAAATGCAGCGCTCATGTGAAATCACAAGACTTGTGTCAATGGGAAATGGATATGCAGATCAAGTCGCAAGGTTTTGTGCATTGAACTGTATATCGTTCAAGGATCAGTGGGAATTGTTACCTGAAATGGAAAACAAGGCATGTACAGGTTACTCTTTGAGGGTGGTTGACACATTGGAAGAATTGAAATTGTTGCAAGGTCGTGCCAGCAGAGAGGAAAAACACACTTGGCTTAAGATGCAGGGGCATATTTATACTCCGTTTGCGCCGAATTTGCGTGGTTTTTTTCGACGCAAATTTGACGCAAAACTAACTCCATATTTATACTTTGGCGTTAGACGCGTCTAGCGCCAAAGTTCATGGAATTAGCGTCATTTTTTTGCGTGAACACCTTCCTTGCGTTAATGATATGCAAGGTAGGCGTTCCCGTCTTAAAAAATGACTCCGATGCTATTGCGTCGGATTTATACTCCCGGGCAAAAATGACGCCCGGGAGTGGGCGGGTCTAAAAAACCCGCATTTGCGCCGGATTTTAGCGCCTGGGTCAGGGCAGGCGTTAAGGGACCTGTGGGCTCAGAATGAGCCCAGAGGTGCCCTCCCCTGCCCCCAGGGACACCCCCTGCCACCCTTGCCCACCCCAGGAGGACACCCAAGGATGGAGGGACCCACCCCAGGGACATTAAGGTAAGTCCAGGTAAGTATTTTCTTTTATTTTTTTTTGTGGCATAGGGGGGCCTGATTTGTGCCCCCCTACATGCCACTATGCCCAATGACCATGCCCAGGGGACAGAAGTCCCCTGGGCATGGCCATTGGGCAAGGGGGCATGACTCCTGTCTTTGCTAAGACAGGAGTCATTGCAATGGGGGATGGGCGTCGTAAAAAAATGGCGCTAATCGGGTTAAGACGATTTTTTTGCCTCAGCCTGACTTGCCCCATTTTTGGACGCCCAAACGCCATTTTTCCCTACGCCGGCGCTCCCTGGTGTACGTGTTTTTTTTTCACGCACACCAGGCAGTGCCGGTCGGCTAACGCCGGCTAACGCCATTCAATAAATACGGCGCCCGCATGGCGCTTCAGAATGGCGTTAGCCGGCGCTAATTTTTTTGGCGCAAAACTGCGTTAGCGCAGTTTTGCGTCAAAAAGTATAAATATGGGCCGCAATGTTTACAAAGACCAGATGACTTGTGGGTTTCAGATGAGGGGAAAATGGTTTTGCCGAACAGTCTTCTGTCACAGTTTGCAAGGTTTTCTCATGGTCGAGCACATATTGGGAGAGATGCCATGATCAGGTTGTTCAAAATTGATTGGTTCAACCCAAAGTTCAGACAAGCCGCAGAAGTGATTTCTCACCGGTGCATCATCTGTCAACAGATGAATGCGGGGAAAGGGACAGTGGTGAATTTGAGCCACATTGGGAGAGCAGGAGGTCCATTTAGCAGAATGCAACTGGATCTTATTGAGATGCCTGTGTGTGGAGGTCTTAGGTATGTGTTGGTGATTGTGTGCATATTCAGTCATTGGATTGAAGCATACCCCACAGGTAGGAATGACAGTCTCACAGTAGCGAAGTTGCTGCTTAGGGAATTGATACCACGTTTCGGGTTTCCGATCTCTTTAGAATCAGATAGAGGAAGTCACTTCAACAATGAGGTGGTTAAGCTCTTGTGTGCAGCATTGAACATTGAACAAAAGTTGCATTGTAGCTACCGCCCTGAAGCATTAGGACTAGTGGAGCAGATGAATGGTACCCTGAAGTCGAGAATGGCAAAAATGTGTGCAGCTACAAATTTGAAATGGCCTGATGCATTGCCCTTAGTGCTAATGTCAATGAGAAATACACCCAGCAAGAAAACAGGACTGTCTCCTCATGAAATTCTCATGGGCCGAGCTATGAGATTGCCCGCTGTACCTGCAAATGCTCTTGTGAATATCACGGATGATATGGTGTTGGACTATTGCAAGGGTCTGGGTGACGTGGTCCGCTCTTTCTCTCACCAGGTGTAAGCAACCACACTGCCACCGATAAATGATCCAGGTCACAATCTGAAAGACTGGGTTGTTGTCAAGAAGCATGTGAGGAAGTCGTGTTTGGAGCCACGTTGGAAGGGGCCATATCAAGTAATACTGATGAATACTACCACTGTGAAGTGTGAGGGAATTCCAAACTGGATCCATGCCAGTCACACAAAGAAGGTGATGTGTCCACTGATGAGGAAATTGAGTTGTTGAAAATAACAGCTACAGAAAAGGAAGTCTCAGGGCCGGAGAGTAATAAAAGAGGAACTGAGACAGAGGGAGAGCCCATTGAGGAAGGCTTGGTCACTCAAACCACAACCGAGACCCAGAGGGGTGACAGTGAGCCTATCTCAACTGAGGCGCCAGGAGGACTGACCCAAAGAGAGGTCACCCCAGAAGCAGATGGATACGGTATTGAAGTTGAGCCCCTGACAGACCCAGAAGGCGAAGGAGTTGAGGTGGAAGAGAGTCAGATTGCCTGGACTCCTCCTGAGGCAATTGCAGGTCCAGCAAGAGAAAACACCACAGAACAAGAGGAGGGCATTGAGCTGCAACCCGTAAGAAAAGGTGGCTGTGGATGAGACAATTGAGGAAGAGGTCGATACAACAAGGAAAGAAGACATGAGAGAAGGAGAGTTGCAAGGTGACCGCAAGTTGAAGAGAAAGAGAATAGCAAAAAGAAGATATGCAGGTCCTGAATGGGCATATGCAATGTCAGCTGAGTTTCAACAAGAGTTCTTGGCATTCTGTTTTGATCGAGAAGTCCCAGGTCAATACTATGGTACCTGAGTTTGGCCACAAAAAAAAGAGATTGTGTTAAGTTGAAATTGAGCTAAAGGAAGCTGAGAAAAGAGACTGATAAGTTACCGGAAGTGACACTGTTAACCTGAATTGACTTTTGAAAGCTGATTGTGACAAGCTGCTAACCAAATTGACAAGGATCCTGAGAGTGAATTTGAAAGCTGTAAATAACTGCAGAAGAGAAGACTTTGCCTTGCTTGCTAAAGAAAAAATATATTAACAAGTTACAACCATCCTCTGTTAGTTGTTGTTCGAACTAATATTACTTCACTTTTAGATTATTTACAGATCATGCCTAGCACAGGGGATGATAATAAGGGAAGTAGGCTTTGTAAATATTTGGGTGTTGCTTTGGGTGTTGTATGTGTGATATTCATTATAGCTTTGCTTGTGGAAATGCGATTGGTGGATGAGAATGAAACTAACAATGCTACAATTCCTGAGACTGCTACACTAACACCTTGGGAGAGGTTTGAGCAAGATACAAAGTATTTGCATGAAGGCACTAACACAAAAGGGGAACTGTCTACTAATGTTTTCTATCGCTTGCTGAGTGAGTATGTTAATACTATGGATGCGAAAGCTTGTTATGTGTGTACCCAAATTCCTGTTTCAGTGCAAGAGGGAGTTACCTATCATAGCTTGCCTCTAACCTATGGGATAATCTGTAGTTTGTTACTAACACGGTTCTATAACCAAGAAGAGGTGCAATATTTCTATTCTAACCATGTCCTTGTATTGTCTTATGTGTCTATCATAGAAGATTTGAATAGCGTAGCTAAATATTATGCAATAAAGTTGATCAAGGGGTTCTTTGAAGCGAAAGTAACAATTAGTACATCATTTGCACACCGCAATAATTTGACTTGCTTGCTTACATCTGTAGAGAAAAACTTTCTAGATCACACTAAAGATAGAAGGAGGATTTTGAAGGGGAAACTAGAAAAAGGCTTGCAGCAACGATCCTTTATTAATAGTGGGAGTTACAGTGGAGTTAGGGAACACGGGAAATTAGCTTTAGATGCACTACATGTAGGTAAGCTTTGCATAACACGGCCTAAATCATATTATGACACTGTGGCCCGTATTTATACTTTTTGACGCTAAACTGCACTAACGCAGTTTAGCGTCAAAAAAGTTTGCGCCGGCTAACGCCATTCTGAAGCGCCATGCGGGCGCCGTATTTATTGAATGGCGTTAGCCGGCGCAAGCAGACCGGCGCTGCCTGGTGTGCGTGGAAAAAAACCACGTACACCAGGCAACGCCGGCGTAGGGAAAAATAGCGTTAGGGCGTCTTAAAAATGGCGCAAGTCAGGTTGACGCTAAAAAATCATCTTAACCCGATTTGCGCCATTTTAAACGACGCCCAGACGCCATTTACATGACTCCTGTCTTAGTAAAGACAGGAGCCATGGCCCCTTGCCCAATGGCCATGCCCAGGGGACTTCTGTCCCCTGGGCATGGTCATTGGGCACTGTGGCATGTAGGGGGGCACAAATCAGGCCCCCCTATGCCAAAAAAAAAATATAAAAAAAAAAATAATTATACTTACCTGAACTTACCTGAATGTCCCTGGGGTGGGTCCCTCCATCCTTGGGTGTCCTCCTGGGGTGGGCAAGGGTGGCAGGGGGGGTCCCTGGGGGCATGGGAGGGCAGCTGTGGGCTCATTTTGAGCCCACAGGTCCCTTAACCCCTGCCCTGACCCAGGCGTTAAAAAGTGGCGCAAATGCGGGGTTTTTTGACCCGACCACTCCCGGGCGTGATTTTTGCCCGGGAGTATAAATACGACGCATTTGCGTTGCCGTCATTTTTTTAGACGGGAACGCCTTCCTTGCATCTCATTAACGCAAGGAAGGCGTTCACGCAAAAAAATGACGCTATTTGCCCATACTTTGGCGCTAGACGCGTCTAACGCCAAAGTATAAATATGGCGTTAGTTTTGCGCCGAGTTTGCGTCGAAAAAACGACGCTAATTTGGCGCAAACGGAGTATAAATATGCCCCTGTGTTTGTGGGAACAAGTGAATGTAAGCATGTGTTTTTGTTTCAGAGTGACTAGACTTTTAGGTTAAATGGACAGGATCCAGCGATTCCTGGGGTCTATTATATATGTGGACTTAATGCTTATTACAGACTTCCAAAGGAATGGTATGGGACATGTTATTTAGGGATAGTTTTCCCAAAGATATATCAGCTAGAGGACTTAAAGAATTTTCTGAAGGTGTCTGAATTACATCGTGCTAGACAAAAGAGAGAGAGTGCTGCTGGTGTAGTAGAAGACATATTTGGAGCAATAATTCCTTCAGTGGGAGTTATCTTGAACTCCATAAAGATTCGAAAGTTGTCTACTATTGTAGATAACATGCTGACAAATTTCACAGGCGCTATACTCCTGATGGATACTGAACTTGCTGCGGAGAGGGCTATGACTCTTCAAAACAGGCTTGCTTTAGACATTCTTTTAGCGAAAAATTGTGGCGTCTATAAGATGCTTAATGAGCGTCACTGCTGTGCCTACATACCTGCCAATAGTTATGAGATTTGAAGTATGCTTACTAACCTAACAAGAGATAGTGCAGAATTGAAGGAACTGAAAGAACCAGGTGTTTGGGAAAAAGTTGGAAAGGGACTTGCTAAAGTGGGAAGCTGGTTTAGTCATATTTGGCATGGGATATTGGGAAAAATAATACAGGGAATACTGATTGTTTTGGCTTGTTTATTTGGTCTGTGGTTGCCATGCAAAATTAGTAAAAGAATTAGAGCAAAATTGGCAAAACACAATGCGAGGAGGGAAGAGAAGAAAAAGGAGAAAATGTTCAGAGCAAAATACGAAAGGGCAAAAGCGGGGGAAGAGATTGAGATGAGGGAACTGAGAAGATGAAGAAATTGTGAAAAGGGGAAAGATTTTCGTGATGACAAGAGTCATCAGAGGAGGGATTGTTGGAGTGTAACTTTTAATTATTATTAACGCAAGAGGCTTGCATAATGATGTCTAATAAAACTGCATAGAAAATGTGTTAATGTAGTGCACACGTTTGAAATGTGCCCACGGGGAATGGCCAACAATGTATACGATGATTAATGAAACTGACTAATGATGAATTAATAATGTACTAATGTATGATTTTGTATTACCATTAAGAGTTATATGTTAAGGTTTTGCTAAATTAATTACTAGGTCTTAGTTAGCAAGGGTCTGGGCCTAGCTGCCTGGTCTCATATTAAATGTGGTTTTCTAATGTGCAATGTGCTGTTTCCTGAAGGACATGTAACTGTACTTTTTCAGAAGCTAGAGATGTGTGTGTAACCATAGTAAATTCTTTCTCATGGGAACCGACTTGCTCAAGGAGACATTCTTGCTGAATGCAACAGTGTAATTCGCAACAGGTACAAGGTCGCCTGTACTAGGACAAGACAATGGAGCTACTGACTGGAGCGACAAGTGTAACAAGTGTACCTGACATTCTACCCGTTGAAGACGTCAATCATAGGAACCAATAAACTACGTGAGAACTGTCTTAGGTGAAAATTTGAGTAAGGTGTGTGATGGATCATTGGACCGAGATAACGATGCACCAAATATTGCCCAATTGGAAATTAGAGACTTGTTAGCCAGATTCGATATAACAACAGGACACAAGGAGAAATCAGCCATTACGGGCCTTCTACTGAGCCATTCATGCTGTTATTCTGATATTCTGCCTCAAGACTCTGCTGTTCTGATACTTTAAACCATCCTTACTTTTCTTACCTAGCCCGGTACTTACTGCTCATCCTTATGAGGGAAGGATTCCTTTTGCCCTACCTTGCTGAGACTTTGCTGTTCTATCCTGGCTGATGGCGAATCGACTGATGTCCTGAGGACGAAGACTGACTCTGTATGCCGACCCATTACGGAGGGTAACTATATGATGATGAATTGTAATAGTCTGTGTGTGCCTTTTCTTTCTAGGTACCAACTGCTATTTTGATAGAGGCCATAGTTAGATGTTTTCTGAATTCATGTTGCTAAATTGTTTTGCATGAAGCCCAACATGCTGATGCTAATTAGAGGTTAGTGGAAGAACTCACTAAATACTGGGTGCAAATAGACAAATGACTGAATCTTTGCTTTGTTTTATAATGTGTTACTGATACTCTGCTAAAGTTGATTCATGTTGTTGTTGTGCTTTGTTCTAATGTTCTTGATTTTTGCTTTGATAAAGTCTTATTCGATTTGCCATATTATAATGCCTTTAATGTGTTTATTGATATTGAGACTAATAAACATGACCTTAGAATTGTAACTAATAGGTAATAAATATCTTAACCCTTACTAGATTTGTGTGGTCACTTAGCGGTTGAAAGGTCATGGTGTTTCATTCTTATTTAAAAGTATTGATAAGTCAAATTGATTAGCTATTGTAAATATTGATGAAGTGATTGATCTGTTGAATGAAATGCAAAATAGCTATCTCGTGTTGAGGAGTTCCCAATCAGGGTCAAAAAGTTCATTGGCCTAAAACGAGTCCCCTGTAATTTAAATTATTAAAGGTGGGACGCGTTATCACCTGCAAAAGGAAATGCCCCAAAACACAACGTGGACACATCACATTTTCACAAAGAAAACAGAGCTGTTTTTTACAAAGTGCCTAGCTGTGGATTTTAGCGTCTCGCTCAGCCGGCAACAGGGGAATCCTAGCAAACCTGCGCATTTTAAAAAACTAGACATCTAGGAGAATCCAGGAGGGGGTGACTTGTGGGGCTCTGACCATGTTCTGTTACCCAGAATCCTTTGCAAACCTCAAACTTTGGCCAAAAAAACACTTTTCCTCTCATTTAGGTGACAGAAAGATCTGGAATCTGAAAGCAGCCACAAATTTCCTTCCACCCAGTGTTACCCCAAGTCTCCTGATAAAAATGGTACCTCACTTGTGTGGGTAGGCCTAGCGCCCGCGAAACGAAATGCCACAAAACACAACGTGGAGACATCACATTTTAACAAAGAAAAGAGAGATGTTTTTTACAAAGTGCCTAGCTGTGGATATTGGCCTCTAGCTCAGTCAGCACCTGGGGAAACCTAGCAAACCTGTGCATTTTTTAAAACTAGTCACCTAGGGGAATCCAGAATAGGGTGACCTGTGGGGCTCTGACCAGGTTCTGTTACCCAGAATCCTTTGGAAACCTCAAAAATTGGCCCAAAAAAACGTTTTCCTCTCATTTCCGTGACAGAAAGTTCCAGAATCTGAGAGGAGACACAAATTTCCTTCCACACAGCGTTCCCTGAAGTCTCCCAATAGAAATGTTACCTCACTTGTGTGGGTATGCCTAGTGGCCGCGAAAGGAAATACCCCAAAACACAACGTGGACACATCACATTTTCACAAAGAAAACAAAGCTGTTTTTTTCAAAGTGCCTAGCTGTGGATTTTGGCCTCTAGCTCAGCCAGCACCAGGGGAAACCTAGCAAACCTGTGCAGTTTTAAAAACTAGACACCTAGGGGAATCCAATCTGGTGTGAATTGTGGGGCTCTGACCTGGCTATGTTACCCAGAATCCTTTGCAAACCTCAAAATCTGGCCCAAAAACATTTTTTCCTCTCATTTTGGTGACAGAAAGTTCTGGAATCTGAGAGGAGCCACAAATTTCCTTCCACACAGCGATCCCCCAAGTCTCCCAATAAAAATGGTACCTCACTTGTGTGGGTAGGCCTAGCACCCGTAAAAGGAAATGCCCCAAAACACAACAGGGACACATCACATTTTCACCAAGAAAACAGAGCTCTTTTTACAAAGGGCCTAGCTGTGGATTTTGGCCTCTAGATCAGCCGGCACCTGGGGAATCCGAGCAAACCGGTGCATTTTTTAAAACTAGACACCTAGGGGAATCCAGGATGGGGTGATCTGTGGAGCTCTGACCAGGTTCTGTTACCCAGAATCCTTTGCAAACGTCAAACATTATCCAGAAAAACACTTTTTCCTCTCATTTATGTGACAGAAAGTTCTGGAATCTGAGAGGAGACACAAATTTCCTTCCACACAGCGATCCCCCAAGTCTCCCAACACAAATGGTACCTCACTTGTGTGGGTAGGCCCAGAGGCCGGGAAAGGAGTTCCCCAAAACTCGACGTGGACACATCACATTTTCAAAATGAAAACAAAGCTTTTTTTTTTTTACAAAGTGCCTAGCTGTGGATTTTGGCCTCTAGCTCATCCGGCACCTTAGGAAACCTAGCAAACCTATGCATTTTTGAAAATTAGACACCTAGGGGAATCCAAGATGGTGTGAATTTTGGGGCTCTGACCAGCTTCTGTTACCCAGAATATTTTGAAAACCTCAAAATCTGGCTAAAAAACACTTTTTCCTCTCATTTCCGTGACAGAAAGTTCTGCAATCTGAGAAGAGCCACAAATTTCCTTCCACACAGCGTTCCCCCAAGTCTCCCAATAAAAATGGTACCTCACTTGTGTGGTTAGGCCTAGCGTCCGTGAAAGGAAATGCCCCCAAAACACAACATGGACACATCACATTTTCACAAAGAAAACAGAGCTCTTTTTACAAAAGGCCTAGCTGTGGATTTTGGCCTCTAGCTCAGCCGGCACACGGTGAAACCTAGCAAACCTGTGCATTTTTTAAAACTAGATACCTAGGGGAATCCAAGGTGTTGTGAATTGTGGGGCTCTGACCACGTTTTGTTACCCAGAATTCTTTGCAAACCTCAAAATCTGGCCAAAAAAACACTTTTCCTCTCATTTCCATGACAGAAAGTTCTGCAATCTGAGTGGATCCACAAATTCCCTTCCACACAGCATTCCCCCAAATCTCCCGATAAAAATGGTACCTCACTTGTGTGGGTAGGCCTAGCGCCCGTGAAAGTAAATGCTCCAAAACACAACGTGGACACATGAGATTTTCAGAGAGAAAACAGCTCTTTTTAGAAAGGGCCTAGCTGTGGAATTTGGCCTCTTATCCAGCCGGCACCTGGGGAAAACTAGCAAACCATTGCATTTTTTAAAATTAGACTTCTGGGGGAATCCAAGTTGGTGTGAATTTTGGGGCTCTGACCAGGTTCTGTTACCCAGAATCCTTTGCAAACCTCAAAATCTGGACCAAAAACTTTTTTCTCTCATTTCCGTGACAGAAAGTTCTGGAATCTGAGAGGAGACACAAATTTCCTTCCACCCAGTGTTGCCCCAAGTCTCCTGCTAAAAATCGTACCTCACTTGTGCGGGTAGGCCTAGCACCCACGAAAGGAAATGCCCCAAAACACAACGTGGACACATCACATTTTCACAAAGAAAACAGAGCTGTTTTTTTACAAAATGCCTAGCTGTAGATTTTGTCCACGAGCTCAGCCGGCAACTGGTGAAATCTAGCAAACCAGCGCATTTGTGAAAACTAGACACCTAGCGGAATCCAGGATGCGGTGACTTGTAGGGCTCTGACCGAGTTCTGTTACCCAGAATACTTTGCAAACCTCAAAATTTGCCCCCCAAAAAGTTTTCCTCTCATTTCGGTGACAGAAAGTTCTGGAATCTGAGAGGAGCCACAATTTTCCTTCTACCCAGCGTTCCCCCAAGTCTCCCAAAAGAAATGGTACCTCACTTGTGTGGGTAGGTCTAGCGGGTGCTGAGGAAATGCCCCAAAACACAATGTGGACACATCACATTTTCACAAAGAAACAGGGCTGTTTTTTGCAAAGGGCCTAGCTGTGGATTTTGGCCTCTAGCTCAGCCGGCACCTGGGGAAACCGAGCAAACCTGTGCATTTTTTAAAACTAGACACCTAGGGGAATCCAGGATGGGGTGATCTGTGGAGCTCTGACCAGGTTCTGTTACCCAGAATCCTTAGCAAACCTCAAACATTGGCCAAAAAAACACTTCTTCCTCTCATTTATGTGACAGAAAGTTCTGGAATCTGAGAGGAGACACAAATTTCCTTCCACACAGCATTCCCCCAAGTCTCCCAATAGAAATGGTACCTCACTTGTGTGGGTAGGCCCAGAGGCCGGGAAAGGAGTTCCCCAAAACTCGACGTGGACACATCACATTTTCACAAAGAAAACAAAGCTTTTTTTCTTTACAAAGTGCCTAGCTGTGGATTTTGGCCTCTAGCTCATCCGGCACCTTAGGAAACCTAGCAAACCTGTGCATTTTTTAAAATTAGACACCTAGGGGAATCCAAGATGGTGTGAATTTTGGGGCTCTGACCAGCTTCTGTTACCCAGAATATTTTGCAAACCTCAAAATCTGGCTAAAAAACACTTTTTCCTCTCATTTCCGTGACAGAAAGTTCTGCAATCTGAGAAGAGCCACAAATTTCCTTCCACACAGCGTTCCCCCAAGTCTCCCAATAAAAATGGTACCTCACTTGTGTGGGTAGGCCTAGCGTCCGTGAAAGGAAATGCCCCCAAAAACACAACATGGACACATCACATTTTCACAAAGAAAACAGAGCTCTTTTTACAAAAGGCCTAGCTGTGGATTTTGGCCTCTAGCTCAGCCGGCACACGGTGAAACCTAGCAAACCTGTGCATTTTTTAAAACTAGATACCTAGGGGAATCCAAGGTGTTGTGAATTGTGGGGCTCTGACCACGTTTTGTTACCCAGAATTCTTTGCAAACCTCAAAATCTGGCCAAAAAAACACTTTTCCTCTCATTTCCATGACAGAAAGTTCTGCAATCTGAGTGGATCCACAAATTCCCTTCCACACAGCATTCCCCCAAGTCTCCCGATAAAAATGGTACCTCACTTGTGTGGGTAGGCCTAGCGCCCGTGAAAGTAAATGCTCCAAAACACAACGTGGACACATGAGATTTTCAGAGAGAAAACAGCTCTTTTTAGAAAGGGCCTAGCTGTGGAATTTGGCCTCTTATCCAGCCGGCACCTGGGGAAAACTAGCAAACCATTGCATTTTTTAAAATTAGACTTCTGGGGGAATCCAAGTTGGTGTGAATTTTGGGGCTCTGACCAGGTTCTGTTACCCAGAATCCTTTGCAAACCTCAAAATCTGGACCAAAAACTTTTTTCTCTCATTTCCGTGACAGAAAGTTCTGGAATCTGAGAGGAGACACAAATTTCCTTCCACCCAGTGTTGCCCCAAGTGTCCTGCTAAAAATCGTACCTCACTTGTGCGGGTAGGCCTAGCACCCACGAAAGGAAATGCCCCAAAACACAACGTGGACACATCACATTTTCACAAAGAAAACAGAGCTGTTTTTTTACAAAATGCCTAGCTGTAGATTTTGTCCACGAGCTCAGCCGGCAACTGGTGAAATCTAGCAAACCAGCGCATTTGTGAAAACTAGACACCTAGCGGAATCCAGGATGCGGTGACTTGTAGGGCTCTGACCGAGTTCTGTTACCCAGAATACTTTGCAAACCTCAAAATTTGCCCCCCAAAAAGTTTTCCTCTCATTTCGGTGACAGAAAGTTCTGGAATCTGAGAGGAGCCACAATTTTCCTTCTACCCAGCGTTCCCCCAAGTCTCCCAAAAGAAATGGTACCTCACTTGTGTGGGTAGGTCTAGCGGGCGCTGAGGAAATGCCCCAAAACACAATGTGGACACATCACATTTTCACAAAGAAACAGGGCTGTTTTTTGCAAAGGGCCTAGCTGTGGATTTTGGCCTCTAGCTCAGCCGGCACCTGGGGAAACCGAGCAAACCTGTGCATTTTTTAAAACTAGACACCTAGGGGAATCCAGGATGGGGTGATCTGTGGAGCTCTGACCAGGTTCTGTTACCCAGAATCCTTAGCAAACCTCAAACATTGGCCAAAAAAACACTTCTTCCTCTCATTTATGTGACAGAAAGTTCTGGAATCTGAGAGGAGACACAAATTTCCTTCCACACAGCATTCCCCCAAGTCTCCCAATAGAAATGGTACCTCACTTGTGTGGGTAGGCCCAGAGGCCGGGAAAGGAGTTCCCCAAAACTCGACGTGGACACATCACATTTTCACAAAGAAAACAAAGCTTTTTTTCTTTACAAAGTGCCTAGCTGTGGATTTTGGCCTCTAGCTCATCCGGCACCTTAGGAAACCTAGCAAACCTGTGCATTTTTTAAAATTAGACACCTAGGGGAATCCAAGATGGTGTGAATTTTGGGGCTCTGACCAGCTTCTGTTACCCAGAATATTTTGCAAACCTCAAAATCTGGCTAAAAAACACTTTTTCCTCTCATTTCCGTGACAGAAAGTTCTGCAATCTGAGAAGAGCCACAAATTTCCTTCCACACAGCGTTCCCCCAAGTCTCCCAATAAAAATGGTACCTCACTTGTGTGGGTAGGCCTAGCGTCCGTGAAAGGAAATGCCCCCAAAAACACAACATGGACACATCACATTTTCACAAAGAAAACAGAGCTCTTTTTACAAAAGGCCTAGCTGTGGATTTTGGCCTCTAGTTCAGCCGGCACACGGTGAAACCTAGCAAACCTGTGCATTTTTTAAAACTAGACACCTAGGGGAATCCAAGGTGGTGTGAATTGTGGGGCTCTGACCACGTTTTGTTACCCAGAATCCTTTGCAAACCTCAAAATCTGCCCAAAAAAACACTTTTCCTCTCATTTCCATGACAGAAAGTTCTGCAATCTGAGTGAATGCACAAATTCCCTTCCACACAGCATTCCCCCAAGTCTCCCGATAAAAATGGTACCTCACTTGTGTGGGTAGGCCTAGCGCCCGTGAAAGTAAATGCTACAAAACACAACGTGGACACATGAGATTTTCAGAGAGAAAACAGAGCTCTTTTTAGGAAGGGCCTAGCTGTGGAATTTGGCCTCTTTCTCAGCCGGCACCTGGGGAAAACTAGCAAACCATTGCATTTTTTAAAATTAGACTTCTGGGGGAATCCAAGGTGGTGTGAATTTTGGGGCTCTGACCAGGTTCTGTTACCCAGAATCCTTTGCAAACCTCAAAATCTGGACCAAAAACTTTTTTTCCTCGTATTTCCGTGACAGAAAGTTCTGCAATCTGAGATTAGCCACAAATTGACTTCCACACAGCGTTCCCCGAAGTCTCCAAATAAAAAATGTACCTCACTTCTGTGTGTAGGCCTAGCGCCCATGAAAGGAAATGCCCCAAAACTCAACGTGGACACATCACATTTTCACAAAGAAAACAGAGCTCTTTTTACAAAGGGCCTAGCTGTGGATTTTGCCCTCTAGCTCAGCCGGCACCTGGGGAAAACTAGCAAACCAGTGCATTTTTTAAAACTAGACACCTAGTGGAATCCAGGATAGGGTGACCTGTGGGGCTCTGACCAGATTCTGTTACACACAATCCTTTGCAAACCTCAAAATTTGGCCAAAGAAAAAACTTTTTCCTCTCATTTCCGTGACAGAAAGTTCTGGAATCTGAGAGGAGACACAAATTTCCTTCCACCCAGTGTTGGCCCAAGTCTCCTGCTAAAAATCGTACCTCACTTCTGCGGGTAGGCCTAGCACCCACGAAAGGAAATGCCCCAAAACACAACGTGGACACATCACATTTTCACAAAGAAAACAGAGCTGTTTTTTTACAAAATGCCTAGCTGTAGATTTTGGCCACGAGCTCAGCCGGCAACTGGTGAAACCTAGCAAACCAGCGCATTTGTGAAAACTAGACACCTAGCTGAATCCAGGATGCGGTGACTTGTAGGGCTATGACCGAGTTCTGTTACCCAGAATACTTTACAAACCTCAAAATTTGGCCAAAAAAAACATTTTTCTCTCATTTCGGTGACAGAAAGTTCAGGAATCTGAGAGGAGCCACAATTTCCTTCTACCCAGCGTTCCCCCAAGTCTCCCAATAGAAATGGTACCTCACTTGTGTGGGTAGGTCTAGCGGCCGCTGAGGAAATGCCCCAAAACACAATGTGGACACATCACATTTTCACAAAGAAACAGGGCTGTTTTTTACAAAGTGTCTAGCTGTGGATTTTGGTCTCTAGCTCAGCCGATATCTGGGGAAACCTAGCAAACCTGTGCATTTTTTAAAACTAGACACCTAGGGGAGTCCAAGGTGGTGTGATTTGTGGGGCTCTGAGCAGGTTCTGTTACCCAGAATCCTTTGCAAACCTCAAAATCTGGCCAAAAAACACTTTTTCCTCTCATTTCGGTGACAGAAAGTTCTGCAATCTGAGAGGTGCCACAAATTTCCTTCCACACAGCGTTCCCCCAAGTCTCCTGATAAAAATGGTACCTCACTTGTGAGGGTAGGCCTAGCGCCCGTGAAAGGAAATGCCCCAAAACACAACGAAGACACAGCACATTTGTACAAAGAAAACAGAGCTCTTTTTTCAAACGGCCTAGCTGTGGATTTTGGCCTCTTTCTCAGCCGTCACCTGGGGAAAACTAGCAAACCGTTGCATTTTTTTAAACTAGACTTCTGGGGGAATCCGGGATGGGTTGACTTGTGGGGCTCTGACCAGGTTCTGTTACCCAGAATCCTTGGCAAACCTCATAAATTGGCCCAAAAACTTTTTCCCTCCCATTTTGGTGACAGAAAGTTTTGGAAACCGAGATGAGCCACAAATGTCCTTCCAACCACCGTTCCCTCAAGTCTCCTGATAAAAATGGTACCTCACTTGTGTGGGTAGGCCTAGTGCCCGCGAAAGGAATTGCCCCAAAACACAACGTGGACACATCACATTTTCACAAAGAAAACAGAGCAGTTTTTTTACAAAGTGCCTAGCTGTGGATTTTGGCCTCTAGCCTAGCCGGCACCTGGGGAAACCTAGCAAACCGACACATTTTTGAAAAGTAGACACCAGGGGAATCCAAGATGGGATGACTTCTGGGGCTCTGACCAGGTTCTGTTACCCGGAATCCTTTGCAAACCTCAAAATTTGGCCAAAAAAACTCATTTTCCTCTCATTGGGTGACAGAAAGTTCTGGAATCTGAGAGGAGCCACAATTTTCCTTCCACCCAACGTTCCCCCAAGTCTCCCGATAGAAATGGTACCTCACTTGTGTGGGTAGGTCTAGCGGCCGCTAAAGGAAATACCCCAGAACACAACGTGGACACATCACATTTTCACAAAGAAACAGAGGTGTTTTTTACAAAGTGCCTAGCTGTGGATTTTGGCCTCTAGCTCAGCCGGCACCAGGGGAAACCTAGCAAACCTGTGCATTTTTTAAAACTAGACACCTAGGGGAATCCACGGTGGTGTGAATTGTGGGGCTCTGACCACGTTTTGTTACCCAGAATCATTTGCAAACCTCAAAATCTGGCCAAAAAAACACTTTTCCTCTCATTTCCATGACAGAAAGTTCTGCAATCTGAGTGGAGCCACAAATTTCCTTCCACACAGCATTCCCTCAAGTCTCCCGATAAAAATATTACCTCACTTGAGTGGGTAGGCCTAGCGCCCGTGAAAGGAAATGCCTCAAAACACAACGTGGACACATGATATTTTCAGAGAGAAAACAGAGCTCTTTTTAGAAAGGGCTTAGCTGTGGAATTTGGCCTCTTTCTCAGCCGGCACCTGGGGAAAACTAGCACACCATTGCATTTTTTAAAATTAGACTTCTGGGGGAATCCAAGTTGGTGTGAATTTTGGGGCTCTGACCAGGTTCTGTTACCCAGAATCCTTTGCAAACCTCAAAATCTGGACAAAAAACTTTTCTTCCTCGTATTTCAGTGACAGAAAGTTCTGGAATCTTAGAGGAGACACAAATTTCCTTCCACACAGCGTTCCCCCAAGTCTCCCAATAGAAATGGTACCTCACTTGTGTGGGTAGGCCTAGAGGCTGGGAAAGGAGTTCCCCAAAACTCGACGTGGACACATCACATTTTCACAAAGAAAACAAAGCTTTTTTTTTTACAAAGTGCCTAGCTGTGGATTTTGGCCTCTAGCTCATCCGGCACCTTAGGAAACCTAGCAAACCTGTGCATTTTTGAAAATTAGACACCTAGGGGAATCCAAGATGGTGTGAATTTTGGGTCTCTGACCAGCTTCTTTACCCAGCATATTTTGCAAACCTCAAAATCTGGCTAAAAAAAACTTTTTCCTCTCATTTCCGTGACAGAAAGTTCTGCAATCTGAGAAGAGCCACAAATTTCCTACCACACAGCGTTCCCCCAAGTCTCCCAATAAAAATGGTACCTCACTTGTGTGGGTAGGCCTAGCGTCCGTGAAAGGAAATGCCCCCAAAACACAACATGGACACATCACATTTTCACAAAGAAAACAGAGCTCTTTTTACAAAGGGCCTAGCTGTGGATTTTGGCCTCTAGCTCAGCCGGCATATGGTGAAACCTAGCAAACCTGTGCATTTTTTAAAACTAGACACCTAGGGGAATCCAAGGTGGTGTGAATTGTGGGGCTCTGACCACGTTTTGTTACCCAGAATCTTTTGCAAACCTCAAAATCTGGCCAAAAAAACACTTTTCCTCTCATTTCCATGACAGAAAGTTCTGCAATCTGAGTGGATGCACAAATTCCCTTCCACACAGCATTCCCCCAAGTCTCCCAATAAAAATGGTACCTCACTTGTGTGGGTAGGCCTAGCGCCCGTGAAAGTAAATGCTCCAAAACACAACGTGGACACATGAGATTTTCAGAGAGAAAACAGAGCTCTTTTTAGAAAGGGCCTAGCTGTAGAATTTGGCCTCTTTCTCAGCCGGCACCTGGGGAAAACTAGCAAACCATTGCATTTTTTAAAATTAGACTTCTGGGGGAATCCAAGTTGGTGTGAATTTTGGGGCTCTGACCAGGTTCTGTTACCCAGAATCCTTTGCAAACCTCAAAATCTGGACCAAAAACTTTTTTTCCTCGTATTTCCGTGACAGAAAGTTCTGCAATCTGAGATTAGCCACAAATTGACTTCCACACAGCGATCCCCGAAGTCTCCAAATAAAAAATGTACCTCACTTCTGGGTGTAGGCCTAGCGCCCATGAAAGGAAATGCCCCAAAACACAACGTGGACACATCACATTTTCACAAAGAAAACAGAGCTCTTTTTACAAAGGGCCTAGCTGTGGATTTTGCCCTCTAGCTCAGCCGGCACCTGGGGAAAACTAGCAAACCAGTGCATTTTTTAAAACTAGACACCTAGTGGAATCCAGGATAGGGTGACCTGTGGGGCTCTGACCAGATTCTGTTACACACAATCCTTTGCAAACCTCAAAATTTGGCCAAAGAAAAAACTTTTTCCTCTCATTTCCGTGACAGAAAGTTCTGGAATCTGAGAGGAGACACAAATTTCCTTCCACCCAGTGTTGGCCCAAGTCTCCTGCTAAAAATCGTACCTCACTTCTGCGGGTAGGCCTAGCACCCACGAAAGGAAATGCCCCAAAACACAACGTGGACACATCACATTTTCACAAAGAAAACAGAGCTGTTTTTTTACAAAATGCCTAGCTGTAGATTTTGGCCACGAGCTCAGCCGGCAACTGGTGAAACCTAGCAAACCAGCGCATTTGTGAAAACTAGACACCTAGCTGAATCCAGGATGCGGTGACTTGTAGGGCTATGACCGAGTTCTGTTACCCAGAATACTTTGCAAACCTCAAAATTTGGCCAAAAAAAACATTTTTCTCTCATTTCGGTGACAGAAAGTTCAGGAATCTGAGAGGAGCCACAATTTCCTTCTACCCAGCGTTCCCCCAAGTCTCCCAATAGAAATGGTACCTCACTTGTGTGGGTAGGTCTAGCGGCCGCTGAGGAAATGCCCCAAAACACAATGTGGACACATCACATTTTCACAAAGAAACAGGGCTGTTTTTTACAAAGTGTCTAGCGGTGGATTTTGGTCTCTAGCTCAGCCGATATCTGGGGAAACCTAGCAAACCTGTGCATTTTTTAAAACTAGACACCTAGGGGAGTCCAAGGTGGTGTGATTTCTGGGGCTCTGAGCAGGTTCTGTTACCCAGAATCCTTTGCAAACCTCAAAATCTGGCAAAAAAACACTTTTTCCTCTCATTTCGGTGACAGAAAGTTCTGCAATCTGAGAGGTGCCACAAATTTCCTTCCACACAGCGTTCCCCCAAGTCTCCTGATAAAAATGGTACCTCACTTGTGAGGGTAGGCCTAGCGCCCGTGAAAGGAAATGCCCCAAAACACAACGAAAACACAGCACATTTGTACAAAGAAAACAGAGCTCTTTTTACAAACGGCCTAGCTGTGGATTTTGGCCTCTTTCTCAGCCGTCACCTGGGGAAAACTAGCAAACCGTTGCATTTTTTTAAACTAGACTTCTGGGGGAATCCGGGATGGGTTGACTTGTGGGGCTCTGACCAGGTTCTGTTACCCAGAATCCTTGGCAAACCTCATAAATTGGCCCAAAAACTTTTTCCCTCCCATTTTGGTGACAGAAAGTTTTGGAAACCGAGATGAGCCACAAATGTCCTTCCAACCACCGTTCCCTCAAGTCTCCTGATAAAAATGGTACCTCACTTGTGTGGGTAGGCCTAGTGCCCGCGAAAGGAATTGCCCCAAAACACAACGTGGACACATCACATTTTCACAAAGAAAACAGAGCAGTTTTTTTACAAAGTGCCTAGCTGTGGATTTTGGCCTCTAGCCTAGCCGGCACCTGGGGAAACCTAGCAAACCGACACATTTTTGAAAAGTAGATACCAGGGGAATCCAAGATGGGATGACTTCTGGGGCTCTGACCAGGTTCTGTTACCCGGAATCCTTTGCAAACCTCAAAATTTGGCCAAAAAAACACATTTTCCTCTCATTGGGTGACAGAAAGTTCTGGAATCTGAGAGGAGCCACAATTTTCCTTCCACCCAACGTTCCCCCAAGTCTCCCGATAGAAATGGTACCTCACTTGTGTGGGTAGGTCTAGCGGCCGCTAAAGGAAATACCCCAGAACACAACGTGGACACATCACATTTTCACAAAGAAACAGAGGTGTTTTTTACAAAGTGCATAACTGTGGATTTTGGCCTCTAGCTCAGCCGGCACCTGGGGAAAACGAGCAAACCTGTGCATTTTTTAAAACTAGACACCTGGGGGAATCCAGGATGGGGTGATCTGCGGAGCTCTGACCAGGTTCTGTTACCCAGAATCCTTTGCAAACCTCAAACAGTGGCCAAAAAAACACTTTTTCCTCTCATTTCGGTGACAGAAAGTTCTGGAATCTGAGGGGAGCCACAACTTTCCTTCCAAACAGTGTTCCCCTAAATCTCCCAATAGAAATGGTACCTCACTTGTGTAGGTAGGCCTAGCGGCCGTGAAAGAAGGTGCCCCAGAACACAACGTGGACACATCACATTTTCACAAAGAAACAAAGATGTTTTTTTACAAAGTGCCTAGCTGTGGATTTTGGCCTCTAGCTCAGCCGGCACCAGGGGAAACTTAGCAAACCTGTGCATTTTTTAAAACTAGACACCTAGGGGAATCCAAGGTGGTGTGAATTGTGGGGCTCTGACCATGTTTTGTTACCCAGAATCCTTTGCAAACCTCAAAATTTGGCCAAAAAAACATGTTTTCCTCTCATTTCGGTGACAGAAAGTTCTGGAATCTGAGAGCAGCCACAAATTTCCTTCCACCCAGTGTTGCCCCAAGTCTCCTGATAAAAATCGTACTTCACATGTGCGGGTAGGCCTAGCGCCCACGAAAGGAAATGCCCCAAAACACAACGTGGACACATCACATTTTCACAAAGAAAACAGAGCTGTATTTTACAAAGTGCCTAGCTGTGGATTTTGGCCTGTAGCTCAGCCGGCACCTAGGGAAACCTAGCAAACCTGTGCATTTTTTTAAACTAGACACCTAGGGGAATCCAGGATGGGGTGACCTTTGGGGTTCTGACCAGGTTCTGTTACCCACAATCGTTTGAAAACCTCAAAAATTGGCCAAAAAACACACTTTTTCCTCTCATTTCCGTGACAGAAAGTTCTGCAATCTGAGAAGAGCCACAAATTTACTTCCACACAGCGTTCCCCCAAGTCTCCCAATAAAAATGGTACCTCACTTGTGTGTTTAGGCCTAGCGCCCGTGAAAGGAAATGCCCCAAAACACAACGTGGACACATCACATTTTCACAAAGAAAACAGAGCTGTTTTTTTACAAAATGCCTAGCTGTAGATTTTGGCCACGAGCTCAGCCGGCAACTGGTGAAACCTAGTAAACCAGCGCATTTGTGAAAACTAGACACCTAGCGGAATCCAGGATGCGGTGACTTGTAGGGCTCTGACCAAGTTCTGTTACCCAGAATACTTTGCAAACCTCAAAATTTGGCCAAAAAAAACATTTTCTCTCATTTCGGTGACAGAAAGTTCAGGAATCTGAGAGGAGCCACAATTTTCCTTCTACCCAGCGTTCCCCAAGTCTCCCAATAGAAATGGTACCTCACTTGTGTGGGTAGGTCTAGTGGCCGCTGAGGAAATGCCCCAAAACACAATGTGGACACATCACATTTTCACAAAGACACAGGGCTGTTTTTTACAAAGTATCTAGCTGTGGATTTGGGCCGCTAGCTCAGCCGGCACCTGGGGAAACCTAGCAAACCTGTGCATTTTTTAAAACTAGACACCTAGGGGAGTCCAAGGTGGTGTGAATTGTGGGGCTCTGACCAGGTTCTGTTACCCAGAATCCTTTGCAAACCTCAAAATCTTTCCAAAAAACACTTTTTCCTCTCATTTCGGTGACAGAAAGTTCTGCAATCTGAGAGGTGCCACAACTTTCCTTCCACACAGCGTTCCCCCAAGTCTCCCGATAAAAATGGTACCTCACATGTGAGGGTAGGCCTAGCGCCCGTGAAAGGAAATGCCCCCAAAACACAACGAAGACACAGCACATTTGTACAAAGAAAACAGAGCTCTTTTTACAAACGGCCTACCTGTGGATTTTGGCCTCTTTCTCAGCCGGCACCTGGGGAAAACTAGCAAACCGTTGCATTTTTTTAAACTAGACTTCTGGGGGAATCCGGGATGGGTTGACTTGTGGGGCTCTGACCAGGTTCTGTTACCCAGAATCATTGGCAAACCTCATAAATTGGCCCAAAAACTTTTTTTCCTCTCATTTTGGTGACAGAAAGTTCTGGAATCTGAGGGGAGCCACAAATGTCCTTCCAAACAGTGTTCCCCTAAATCTCCCAATAGAAATGGTACCTCACTTGTGTAGGTAGGCCTAGCGGCCGTGAAAGAAGGTGCCCCATTACACAACGAGGACACATCACATTTTCACAAAGAAACACAGCTGTTTTTTTACAAAGAGCCTAGCTGTGGATTTTGGCCTCTAGCTCAGCCGGCACCAGGGGAAACCTAGCAAACCTGTGCATTTTTTAAAACTATACACCTAGGGGAATCCAGGATAGGGTGACCTGTGGGGCTCTGACCAGATTCTGTTACACACAATCCTTTGCAAACCTCAAAAATAGGCCAAAGAAAAAACTTTTTCCTCTCATTTCCGTGACAGAAAGTTGTGGAATCTGAGAGGAGACACAAATTTCCTTCCACACAGCGTTCCCCCAAGTCTCCCAATAGAAATGGTACCTCACTTGTGTGGGTAGGCCTAGAGGCCGCGAAAGGAGTTCCCCAAAACTTGACGTGGACACATCACATTTTCACAAAGAAAACAAAGCTTTTTTTTTTACAAAGTGCCTAGCTGTGGATTTTGGCCTCTAGCTCATCCGGCACCTTAGGAAACCTATCAAACCTGTGCATTTTTGAAAATTAGACACCTAGGGGAATCCAAGATGGTGTGAATTTTGGGGCTCTGACCAGCTTCTGTTACCCAGAATATTTTGCAAACCTCCAAATCTGGCCAAAAAACACTTTTTCCTCTCATTTCCGTGACAGAAAGTTCTGCAATCTGAGAAGAGCCACAAATTTCCTTTCACACAGCGTTTCCCCACGTCTCCCAATAAAAATGGTACCTCACTTGTGTGGGTAGCCCTAGCGTCCGTGAAAGGAAATGCTCCCAAAACACAACATGGACACATCACATTTTCACAAAGAAAACAGAGCTCTTTTTACAAAGGGCCTAGCTGTGGATTTTGGCATCTAGCTCAGCCGGCACATGGTGAAACGTAGCAAACTGCACATTTTTTAAAACTAGATACTTAGGGGAATCCAGGATGGGGTGACTTGTGGGGCTCTGACCAGGTTCTGTTACCCAGAATCCTTTGCAAACCTCAAAATTTGGCCAAAAAAACACGTTTTCCTCTCATTTCGGTGACAGAAAGTTCTGGAATCTGAGAGCAGCCACAAATTTCCTTCCACCCAGTGTTGCCCCAAGTCTCCTGATAAAAATCATACTTCACATGTGCGGGTAGGCCTAGCGCCCACGAAAGGAAATGCCCCAAAACACAACGTGGACACATCACATTTTCACAAAGAAAACAGAGCTGTTTTTTACAAAGTGCCTAGCTGTGGATTTTGGCCTGTAGCTCAGCCGGCACCTAGGGAAACCTAGCAAACCTGTGCATTTTTTAAAACTAGACACATATGGGAATCCAGGATAGGGTGACCTGTGGGGCTCTGACCAGATTCTGTTACACACAATCCTTTGCAAACCTCAAAAATAGGCCAAAGAAAAAACTTTTTCCTCTCATTTCCGTGACAGAAAGTTCTGGAATCTGAGAGGAGACACAAATTTCCTTCCACACAGCGTTCCCCCAAGTCTCCCAATAGAAATGGTACCTCACTTGTGTGGGTAGGCCTAGAGGCCGCGAAAGGAGTTCCCCAAAACTTGACGTGGACACATCACATTTTCACAAAGAAAACAAAGCTTTTTTTTTACAAAGTGCCTAGCTGTGGATTTTGGCCTCTTGCTCAGCCGGCACCAGGGGAAACCTAGCAAACCTGTGCATTTTTTAAAACTAGACACCTAGGGGAATCCACGGTGGTGTGAATTGTGGGGCTCTGACCACGTTTTGTTACCCAGAATCATTTGCAAACCTCAAAATCTGGCCAAAAAAACACTTTTCCTCTCATTTCCATGACAGAAAGTTCTGCAATCTGAGTGGAGCCACAAATTTCCTTCCACACAGCATTCCCTCGAGTCTCCCGATAAAAATATTACCTCACTTGTGTGGGTAGGCCTAGCGCCCGTGAAAGGAAATGCCTCAAAACACAACGTGGACACATGATATTTTCAGAGAGAAAACAGAGCTCTTTTTAGAAAGGGCTTAGCTGTGGAATTTGGCCTCTTTCTCAGCCGGCACCTGGGGAAAACTAGCACACCATTGCATTTCTTAAAATTAGACTTCTGGGGGAATCCAAGTTGGTGTGAATTTTGGGGCTCTGACCAGGTTCTGTTACCCAGAATCCTTTGCAAACCTCAAAATCTGGACAAAAAACTTTTCTTCCTCGTATTTCAGTGACAGAAAGTTCTGGAATCTTAGAGGAGACACAAATTTCCTTCCACACAGCGTTCCCCCAAGTCTCCCAATAGAAATGGTACCTCACTTGTGTGGGTAGGCCTAGAGGCCGGGAAAGGAGTTCCCCAAAACTCGACGTGGACACATCACATTTTCACAAAGAAAACAAAGCTTTTTTTTTTACAAAGTGCCTAGCTGTGGATTTTGGCCTCTAGCTCATCCGGCACCTTAGGAAACCTAGCAAACCTGTGCATTTTTGAAAATTAGACACCTAGGGGAATCCAAGATGGTGTGAATTTTGGGTCTCTGACCAGCTTCTGTTACCCAGCATATTTTGCAAACCTCAAAATCTGGCTAAAAAACACTTTTTCCTCTCATTTCCGTGACAGAAAGTTCTGCAATCTGAGAAGAGCCACAAATTTCCTACCACACAGCGTTCCCCCAAGTCTCCCAATAAAAATGGTACCTCACTTGTGTGGGTAGGCCTAGCGTCCGTGAAAGGAAATGCCCCCAAAACACAACATGGACACATCACATTTTCACAAAGAAAACAGAGCTCTTTTTACAAAGGGCCTAGCTGTGGATTTTGGCCTCTAGCTCAGCCGGCATATGGTGAAACCTAGCAAACCTGTGCATTTTTTAAAACTAGACACCTAGGGGAATCCAAGGTGGTGTGAATTGTGGGGCTCTGACCACGTTTTGTTACCCAGAATCCTTTGCAAACCTCAAAATCTGGCCAAAAAAACACTTTTCCTCTCATTTCCATGACAGAAAGTTCTGCAATCTGAGTGGATGCACAAATTCCCTTCCACACAGCATTCCCCCAAGTCTCCCAATAAAAATGGTACCTCACTTGTGTGGGTAGGCCTAGCGCCCGTGAAAGTAAATGCTCCAAAACACAACGTGGACACATGAGATTTTCAGAGAGAAAACAGAGCTCTTTTTAGAAAGGGCCTAGCTGTAGAATTTGGCCTCTTTCTCAGCCGGCACCTGGGGAAAACTAGCAAACCATTGCATTTTTTAAAATTAGACTTCTGGGGGAATCCAAGTTGGTGTAAATTTTGGGGCTCTGAGCAGGTTCTGTTACCCAGAATATTTGCAAACCTCAAAATCTGGACCAAAAACTTTTTTTCCTCGTATTTCCGTGACAGAAAGTCCTGCAATCTGAGATTAGCCACAAATTGACTTCCACACAGCGTTCCCCCAAGTCTCAAAATAAAAAGGGTACCTCACTTCTGTGTGTAGGCCTAGCGCCCATGAAAGGAAATGCCCCAAAACACAACGTGGACACATCACATTTTCACAAAGAAAACAGAGCTCTTTTTACAAAGGGCCTAGCTGTGGATTTTGGCCTCTAGCTCAGCCGGCACCTGGGGAAAACTAGCAAACCAGTGCATTTTTTAAAACTAGACACCTAGTAGAATCCAGGATAGGGTGACCTGTGGGGCTCTGACCAGATTCTGTTACACACAATCCTTTGCAAACCTCAAAATTAGGCCAAAGAAAAAACTTTTTCCTCTCATTTCGGTGACAAAAAGTTCTGGAATCTGAGAGAAGACACAAATTTCCTTCCACACAGCGTTCCCCCAAGTCTCCCAATAGAAATGGTACCTCACTTGTGTGGGTAGGCCTACAGGCCGCGAAAGGAGTTCCCCAAAACTCGACGTGGACACATCACATTTTCACAAAGAAAACAAAGCTTTTCTTTTTACAAAGTGCCTAGCTGTGGATTTTGGCCTCTAGCTCATCCGGCATCTTAGGAAACCTAGCAAACCTGTGCATTTTTGAAAATTAGACACCTAGGGAAATCCAAGATGGTGTGAATTTTGAGGCTCTGACCAGCTTCTGTTACCCAGAATATTTTGCAAACCTCAAAATCTGGCCAAAAAACACTTTTTCCTCTCATTTCGGTGACAGAAAGTTCTGCATTCTGAGAGGTGCCACAAATTTCCTTCCACACAGCGTTCCCTCAAGTCTCCTGATAAAAATGGTACCTCACTTGTGAGGGTAGGCCTAGCAACTGTGAAAGGAAATGCCCCAAAACACAACAAAGACACAGCACATTTGTACAAAGAAAACAGAGCTCTTTTTACAAACGGCCTAGCTGTGGATTTTGGCCTCTTTCTCAGCCGGCACCTGGGGAAAACTAGCAAACCGTTGCATTTTTTTAAACTAGACTTCTGGGGGAGTCCGGGATGCGTTGACTTGTGGGGCTCTGACCAGGTTCTGTTACCCAGAATCCTTGGCAAACCTCATAAATTGGCCCAAAAACTTTTTTTCCTCTCATTTTGGTGACAGAAAGTTTTGGAAACCGAGAGCAGCCACAAATTTCCTTCCACCCAGTGTTGCCCAAAGTCTCCTGATAAAAATCGTACCTCACTTGTGCGGGTAGGCCTAGCGCCCACGAAAGGAAATGCCCCAAAACACAACGTGGACACATCACATTTTCACAAAGAAAACAGAGCTGTTTTTTACAAAGTGCCTAGCTGTGGATTTTGGCCCGTAGCTCAGCCGGCACCTAGGGAAACCTAGCAAACCTGTGCATTTTTTAAAACTAGACACCAGGGGAATTCAGGATGGGGTGACCTGTGGGGCTCTGACCTGATTCTGTTACCCAAAATCCTTTGCAAACCTCAAAAATTGGCCAAAAAAAACACTTTTTCCTCTAATTTCCGTGACAGAAAGTTCTGGAATCTGAGAGGAGACACAAATTTCCTTCCACACAGCGTTCCTCCAAGTCTACCAATAGAAATGGTACCTCACTTGTGTGGGTAGGCCAGCGGGCCGCGAAAGGAGATCCCCAAAACACAACTTGGACACATCACATTTTCACAAACAAAACAAAGCTGTTTTTTTACAAAGTGCCCAGCTGTGGATTTTGGCATCTAGCTCTGCTGGCACCATGGGAAACCTAGCAAACCTGTGCATTTTTGAAAATTAGACACCTATAGGAATCAAAGGTGGTGTGATTTTGGGGGATCTGACCAGGTTCTGTTACCCAGAATCCTTTGCAAACCTCAAAATCTGGCCACAAAACCCTTTTCCCCCTCATTTCCGTGACAGAAAGTTCTGGAATCTGAGAAGAGCCACAAATTTACTTCCACACAGCGTTCCCCCAAGTCTCCCAGTAAAAATGGTACCTCACTTGTGTGTTTAGGCCTAGCGCCCGTGAAAGGAAATGCCCCCAAAACACAACGTGGACACATCACATTTTCACAAAGAAAACAGAGCTCTTTTTACAAAGGGCCTAGCTGAGGATTTTGTCCTCTTTTTCACCCGGCACCAGAGGAAAACTAGCAAACCAGTGCATTTTTTAAAACTAGACACCTAGAGGAATCCAGGATGGGGTGACTTGTGGGGCTCTGACCAGGTTCTGTTACCCAGAATCTTTTGCAAACCTCAAAATTTTGACAAAAAAATACGTTTTCCTCTAATTTCGGTGACAGAAAGTTCTGGAATCTGAGAGCAGCCACAAATTTCCTTCCACCCAGTGTTGCCCCAAGTCTCCTGCTAAAAATCTTACCTCACTTGTGCGGGTAGGCCTAGCACCCACGAAAGGAAATGCCCCAAAACACAACGTGGACACATCACATTTTCACAAAGAAAACAGAGCTGTTTTTTTACAAAATGCCTAGCTGTAGATTTTGGCCACGAGCTCAGCCGGCAACTGGTGAAACCTAGCAAACCAGTGCATTTGTGAAAACTAGACACCTAGCGGAATCCAGGATGCGGTGACTTGTAGGGCTCTGACCAAGTTCTGTTACCCAGAATACTGTGCAAACCTCAAAATTTGGCCAAAAAATACATTTTCTCTCATTTCGGTGACAGAAAGTTCAGGAATCTGAGAGAAGCCACAATTTTCCTTCTACCCAGTGTTCCCCCAAGTCTCCCAATAGAAATGGTACCTCACTTGTGTGGGTAGGTCTAGCGGCCGCTGAGGAAATGCCCCAAAACACAATGTGGACACATCACATTTTCACAAAGAAACAGGGATGTTTTTTACAAAGTGTCTAGTTGTGGATTTTGGCCTCTAGCTCAGCCGACACCTGGGGAAACCTAGCAAACCTGTGCACTTTTGAAAACTAGACACCTAGGGGAGTCCAAGGTGGTGTGAATTGTGGGGCTCTGACCAGGTTCTGTTACCCAGAATCCTTTGCAAACCTCAAAATCTGGCCAAAAAACACTTTTCCTCTCATTTCGGTGACAGAAAGTTCTGCAATCTGAGAGGTGCCACAAATTTCCTTCCACACAGCGTTCCCCCAAGTCTCCCGATAAAAATGGTACCTCACTTGTGAGGGTAGGTAGAGCGCCCGTGAAAGGAAATGCCACAAAACACAACGAAGACACAGCACATTTGTACAAAGAAAACAGAGCTCTTTTTACAAACGGGCTAGCTGTGGATTTTGGCCTCTTTCTCAGCCGGCACCTGGGGAAAACTAGCAAACCATTGCATGTTTTTAAACTAGACTTCTGGGGGAATCCGGGATGGGTTGACTTGTGGGGCTCTGACCAGGTTCTGTTACCCAGAATCATTGGCAAACCTCATAAATTGGCCCAAAAACTTTTTTTCCTCTCATTTTGGTGACAGAAAGTTCTGGAATCTGAGGGGAGCCACAAATGTCCTTCCAAACAGTGTTCCCCTAAATCTCCCAATAGAAATGGTACCTCACTTGTGTAGGTAGGCCTAGCGGCCGTGAAAGAAGGTGCCCCATTACACAACGTGGACACATCACATTTTCTCAAAGAAAAACAGCTGTTTTTTTACAAAGTGCCTAGCTGTGGATTTTGGCCTCTAGCTCAGCCGGCACCAGGGAAAACCTAGTAAACCTGTGCATTTTTTAAAACTATACACCTAGGGGAATCCACGGTGGTGTGAATTGTGAGGCTCTGACCACGTTTTGTTACCCAGAATCATTTGCAAACCTCAAAGTCTGGCCAAAAAAACAGTTTTCCTCTCATTTCCATGACAGAAAGTTCTGCAATCTGAGTGGGGTCACAAATTTCCTTCCACACAGCATTCCCCCAAGTCTCCTGATAAAAATGGTACCTCACTTGTGTGGGTAGGCCTAGCGCCCGTGAAAAGAAATGCCTCAAAACACAACGTGGACACATGATATTTTAAGAGAGAAAACAGAGCTCTTTTTAGAAAGGGCCTAGCTGTGGAATTTGGCCTCTTTCTCAGCCGGCACCTGGGGAAAACTAGCAAACCATTGCATTTTTTAAAAATTAGACTTCTGGGGGAATCCAAGTTGGTGTGAATTTTGGGGCTCTGACCAGGTTCTGTTACCCAGAATCCTTTGCAAACCTCAAAATCTGGACAAAAAACTTTTTTTCATCGTATTTCCGTGACAGAAAGTTCTGCAATCTGAGATTAGCCACAAATTGACTTCCACACAGCGTTCCCCCAAGTCTCCAAATAAAAAAGGTACCTCACTTTTGTGTGTAGGCCTAGCGCCCGTGAAAGGAAATGGCCCAAAACACAACGTGGACACATCACATTTTCACAAAGAAAACATAGTTCTTTTTACAAAGGGCCTAGCTTTGGATTTTGGCCTCTTTCTCAGCCGGCACCTGGGGAAAACTAGCAAACCAGTGCATTTTTTAAAACTAGACACCTAGTGGAAGCCAGGATAGGGTGACCTGTGGGGCACTGATCAGATTCTGTTACACACAATCCTTTGCAAACCTCAAAAATAGGCCAAAGAAAAAACTTTTTCCTCTCATTTCCGTGACAGAAAGTTCTGGAATCTGAGAGGAGACACAAATTTCCTTCCACACAGCGTTCCCCCAAGTCTCCCAATAGAAATGGTACCTCACTTGTGTGGGTAGGCCTAGAGGCCGCGAAAGGAGTTCCCCAAAACTTGACGTGGACACATCACATTTTCACAAAGAAAACAAAGCTTTTTTTTTTACAAAGTGCCTAGCTGTGGATTTTGGTCTCTAGCTCATCCGGCACCTTAGGAAACCTAGCAAACCTGTGCATTTTTGAAAATTAGACACCTAGGGGAATCCAAGATGGTGTGAATTTTGGGGCTCTGACCAGCTTCTGTTACCCAGAATATTTTGCAAACCTCAAATCTGGCCAAAAAACACTTTTTCCTCTCATTTCCGTGACAGAAAGTTCTGCAATCTGAGAAGAGCCACAAATTTCCTTTCACACAGCGTTCCCCCAAGTCTCTCAATAAAAATGGTACCTCACTTGTGTGGGTAGGCCTAGCGTCCGTGAAAGGAAATGCTCCCAAAACACAACATGGACACATCACATTTTCACAAAGAAAACAGAGCTCTTTTACAAAGGGCCTAGCTGTGGATTTTGGCATCTAGCTCAGCCGGCACATGGTGAAACGTAGCAAACTGCACATTTTTTAAAACTAGATACTTAGGGGAATCCAGGATGGGATGACTTGTGGGGCTCTGCCCAGGTTCTGTTACCCAGAATCCTTTGCAAACCTCAAAATTTGGCCAAAAAAACACGTTTTCCTCTTATTTCGGTGACAGAAAGTTCTGGAATCTGAGAGCAGCCACAAATTTCCTTCCACCCAGTGTTGCCCCAAGTCTCCTGATAAAAATCGTACTTCACATGTGCGGGTAGGCCTAGCGCCCACGAAAGGAAATGCCCCAAAACACAACGTGGACACATCACATTTTCACAAAGAAAACAGAGCTGTTTTTTACAAAGTGCCTAGCTGTGGATTTTGGCCTGTAGCTCAGCCGGCACCTAGGGAAACCTAGCAAACCAGTGCATTTTTTAAAACTAGACACCTAGGGGAATCCAGGATAGGGTGACCTGTGGGGCTCTGACCAAATTCTGTTACACACAATCCTTTGCAAACCTCAAAAATAGGCCAAAGAAAAAACTTTTTCCTCTCATTTCCGTGACAGAAAGTTCTGGAATCTGAGAGGAGACACAAATTTCCTTCCACACAGCGTTCCCCCAAGTCTCGCAATAGAAATGGTACCTCACTTATGTGGGTAGGCCTAGAGGCCGCAAAAGGAGTTCCCCAAAACTTGACGTGGACACATCACATTTTCACAAAGAAAACAAAGCTTTTTTTTTACAAAGTGCCTAGCTGTGGATTTTGGCCTCTAGCTCAGCCGGCACCAGGGGAAACCTAGCAAACCTGTGCATTTTTTAAAACTAGACACCTAGGGGAATCCACGGTGGTGTGAATTGTGGGGCTCTGACCACGTTTTGTTACCCAGAATCATTTGCAAACCTCAAAATCTGGCCAAAAAAACACTTTTCCTCTCATTTCCATGACAGAAAGTTCTGCAATCTGAGTGGAGCCACAAATTTCCTTCCACACAGCATTCCCCCAAGTCTCCCGATAAAAATGGTACCTCACTTGTGTGGGTAGGCCTAGCGCCCGTGAAAGGAAATGCCTCAAAACACAACGTGGACACATGATATTTTCAGAGAGAAAACAGAGCTCTTTTTAGAAAGGGCTTAGCTGTGGAATTTGGCCTCTTTCTCAGCCGGCACCTGGGGAAAACTAGCACACCATTGCATTTTTTAAAATTAGACTTCTGGGGGAATCCAAGTTGGTGTGAATTTTGGGGCTCTGACCAGGTTCTGTTAGCCAGAATCCTTTGCAAACCTCAAAATCTGGACAAAAAACTTTTCTTCCTTGTATTTCCGTGACAGAAAGTTCTGGAATCTTAGAGGAGACACAAATTTCCTTCCACACAGCGTTCCCCCAAGTCTCCCAATAGAAATGGTACCTCACTTGTGTGGGTAGGCCTAGAGGCCGGGAAAGGAGTTCCCCAAAACTCGACGTGGACACATCACATTTTCACAAAGAAAACAACGCTTTTTTTTTTACAAAGTGCCTAGCTGTGGATTTTGGCCTCTAGCTCATCCGGCACCTTAGGAAACCTAGCAAACCTGTGCATTTTTGAAAATTAGACACCTAGGGGAATCCAAGATGGTGTGAATATTGGGTCTCTGACCAGCTTCTGTTACCCAGCATATTTTGCAAACCTCAAAATCTGGCTAAAAAACACTTTTTCCTCTCATTTCCGTGACAGAAAGTTCTGCAATCTGAGAAGAGCCACAAATTTCCTTCCACACAGCGTTCCCCCAAGTCTCCCAATAAAAATTGTACCTCACTTGTGTGGGTAGGCCTAGCGTGCCTGAAAGGAAATGCCCCCAAAACACAACATGGACACATCACATTTTCACAAAGAAAACAGAGCTCTTTTTACTAAGGGCCTAGCTGTGGATTTTGGCCTCTAGCTCAGCCGGCACATGGTGAAACCTAGCAAACCTGTGCATTTTTTAAAACTAGACACCTAGGGGAATCCAAGGTGGTGTGAATTGTGGGGCTCTGACCACGTTTTGTTACCCAGAATCCTTTGCAAACCTCAAAATCTGGCCAAAAAAACACTTTTCCTCTCATTTCCATGACAGAAAGTTCTGCAATCTGAGTGGATGCACAAATTCCCTTCCACACAGCATTCCCCCAAGTCTCCCAATAAAAATGGTACCTCACTTGTGTGGGTAGGCCTAGCGCCCGTGAAAGTAAATGCTCCAAAACACAACGTGGACACATGAGATTTTCAGAGAGAAAACAGAGCTCTTTTTAGAAAGGGCCTAGCTGTAGAATTTGGCCTCTTTCTCAGCCGGCACCTGGGGAAAACTAGCAAACCATTGCATTTTTTAAAATTAGACTTCTGGGGGAATCCAAGTTGGTGTACATTTTGAGGCTCTGATCAGGTTCTGTTACCCAGAATCCTTTGCAAACCTCAAAATCTGGACCAAAAACTTTTTTTCCTCGTATTTCCGTGACAGAAAGTCCTGCAATCTGAGATTAGCCACAAATTGACTTCCACACAGCGTTCCCCCAAGTCTCCAAATAAAAAGGGTACCTCACTTCTGTGTGTAGGCCTAGCGCCCATGAAAGGAAATGCCCCAAAACACAACGTGGACACATCACATTTTCACAAAGAAAACAGAGCTCTTTTTACAAAGGGCCTAGCTGTGGATTTTGGCCTCTAGCTCAGCCGGCACCTGGGGAAAACTAGCAAACCAGTGCATTTTTTAAAACTAGACACCTAGTGGAATCCAGGATAGGGTGACCTGTGGGGCTCTGACCAGATTCTGTTACACACAATCCTTTGCAAACCTCAAAATTAGGCCAAAGAAAAAACTTTTTCCTCTCATTTCGGTGACAGAAAGTTCTGGTATCTGAGAGAAGACACAAATTTCCTCCCACACAGCGTTCCCCCAAGTCTCCCAATAGAAATGGTACCTCACTTGTGTGGGTAGGCCTAGAGGCCGCGAAAGGAGTTCCCCAAAACTCGACGTGGACACATCACATTTTACAAAGTGCCTAGCTGTGGATTTTGGCCTCTAGCTCATCCGGCATCTTAGGAAACCTAGCAAACCTGTGCATTTTTGAAAATTAGACACCTAGGGGAATCCAAGATGGTGTGAATTTTGAGGCTCTGACCAGCTTCTGTTACCCAGAATATTTTGCAAACCTCAAAATCTGGCCAAAAAACACTTTTTCCTCTCATTTCGGTGACAGAAAGTTCTGCATTCTGAGGGGTGCCACAAATTTCCTTCCAAGCAGCGTTCCCTCAAGTCTCCTGATAAAAATGGTACCTCACTTGTCAGGGTAGGCCTAGCGCCTGTGAAAGGAAATGCCCCCAAAACACAACAAAGACACAGCACATTTGTACAAAGAAAACAGAGCTCTTTTTACAAACGGCCTAGCTGTGGATTTTGGCCTCTTTCTCAGCCGGCACCTGGGGAAAACTAGCAAACCGTTGCATTTTTTTAAACTAGACTTCTGGGGGAGTCCGGGATGGGTTGACTTGTGGGGCTCTGACCAGGTTCTGTTACCCAGAATCCTTGGCAAACCTCATAAATTGGCCCAAAAACTTTTTTTCCTCTCATTTTGGTGACAGAAAGTTTTGGAAACCGAGAGCAGCCACAAATTTCCTTCCACCCAGTGTTGCCCAAAGTCTCCTGATAAAAATCGTACCTCACTTGTGCGGGTAGGCCTAGCGCCCACGAAAGGAAATGCCCCAAAACACAACGTGGACACATCACATTTTCACAAAGAAAACAGAGCTGTTTTTTAGAAAGTGCCTAGCTGTGGATTTTGGCCTGTAGCTCAGCCGGCACCTAGGGAAACCTAGCAAACCTGTGCATTTTTTAAAACTAGACACAAGGGGAATTCAGGATGGGGAGACCTGGGGGGCTCTGACCAGGTTCTGTTACCCACAATCCTTTGCAAACCTCAAAAATTGGCAAATAAAACACTTTTTCCTCTCATTTCCGTGACAGAAAGTTCTGGAATCTGAGAGGAGACACAAATTTCCTTCCACACAGCGTTCCTCCAAGTCTACCAATAGAAATGGTACCTCACTTGTGTGGGTAGGCCAGCGGGCCGCGAAAGGAGATCCCCAAAACACAACTTGGACACATCACATTTTCACAAACAAAACAAAGCTGTTTTTTTACAAAGTGCCCAGCTGTGGATTTTGGCATCTAGCTCTGCTGGCACCATGGGAAACCTAGCAAACCTGTGCATTTTTGAAAATTAGACACCTATAGGAATCAAAGGTGGTGTGATTTTGGGGGATCTGACCAGGTTCTGTTACCCAGAATCCTTTGCAAACCTCAAAATCTGGCCACAAAACCCTTTTTCCCCTCATTTCCGTGACAGAAAGTTCTGCAATCTGAGAAGAGCCACAAATTTACTTCCACACAGCGTTCCCCCAAGTCTCCCAGTAAAAATGGTACCTCACTTGTGTGTTTAGGCCTAGCGCCCGTGAAAGGAAATGCCCCAAAACACAACGTGGACACATCACATTTTCACAAAGAAAACAGAGCTCTTTTTACAAAGGGCCTAGCTGAGGATTTTGGCCTCTTTTTCACCCGGCACCAGAGGAAAACTAGCAAACCAGTGCATTTTTTAAAACTAGACACCTAGAGGAATCCAGGATGGGGTGACTTGTGGGGCTCTGACCAGGTTCTGTTACCCAGAATCTTTTGCAAACCTCAAAATCTTGACAAAAAAATACGTTTTCCTCTAATTTCGGTGACAGAACGTTCTGGAATCTGAGAGCAGCCACAAATTTCCTTCCACCCAGTGTTGCCCCAAGTCTCCAGCTAAAAATCTTACCTCACTTGTGCGGGTAGGCCTAGCACCCACGAAAGGAAATGCCCCAAAACACAACGTGGACACATCACATTTTCACAAAGAAAACAGAGCTGTTTTTTTACAAAATGCCTAGCTGTAGATTTTGGCCACGAGCTCAGCCGGCAACTGGTGAAACCTAGCAAACCAGCGCATTTGTGAAAACTAGACACCTAGCGGAATCCAGGATGCGGTGACTTGTAGGGCTCTGACCAAGTTCTGTTACCCAGAATACTTTGCAAACCTCAAAATTTGGCCAAAAAAAACATTTTCTCTCATTTCGGTGACAGAAAGTTCAGGAATCTGAGAGGAGCCACAATTTTCCTTCTACCCAGCGTTCCCCCAAGTCTCCCAATAGAAATGGTACCTCACTTGTGTGGGTAGGTCTAGCGGCCGCTGAGGAAATGCCCCAAAACACAATGTGGACACATCACATTTTCACAAAGAAACAGGGATGTTTTTTACAAAGTGTCTAGCTGTGGATTTTGGCCTCTAGCTCAGCCGGCACCTGGGGAAACCTAGCAAACCTGTGCACTTTTGAAAACTAGACACCTAGGGGAGTCCAAGGTGGTGTGAATTGTGGGGCTCTGACCAGGTTCTGTTACCCAGAATCCTTTGCAAACCTCAAAATCTGGCCAAAAAACACTTTTTCCTCTCATTTCGGTGACAGAAAGTTCTGCAATCTGAGAGGTGCCACAAATTTCCTTCCACACAGCGTTCCCCCAAGTCTCCCGATAAAAATGGTACCTCACTTGTGAGGGTAGGCCTAGCGCCCGTGAAAGGAAATGCCCCAAAACACAACGAAGACACAGCACATTTGTACAAAGAAAACAGAGCTCTTTTTACAAACGGCCTAGCTGTGGATTTTGGCCTCTTTCTCAGCCGGCACCTGGGGAAAACTAGCAAACCATTGCATTTTTTTAAACTAGACTTCTGGGGGAATCCGGGATGGGTTGACTTGTGGGGCTCTGACCAGGTTCTGTTACCCAGAATCATTGGCAAACCTCATAAATTGGCCCAAAAACTTTTTTTCCTCTCATTTTGGTGACAGAAAGTTCTGGAATCTGAGGGGAGCCACAAATGTCCTTCCAAACAGTGTTCCCCTAAATCTCCCAGTAGAAATGGTACCTCACTTGTGTAGGTAGGCCTAGCGGCCGTGAAAGAAGGTGCCCCATTACACAACGTGGACACATCATATTTTCACAAAGAAACACAGCTGTTTTTTTACAAAGTGCCTAGCTGTGGATTTTGGCCTCTAGCTCAGCCGGCACCAGGGGAAACCTAGCAAACCTGTGCAATTTTTAAAACTATACACCTAGGGGAATCCACGGTGGTGTGAATTGTGAGGCTCTGACCACGTTTTGTTACCCAGAATCATTTGCAAACCTCAAAGTCTGGCCAAAAAAACACTTTTCCTCTCATTTCCATGACAGAAAGTTCTGCAATCTGAGTGGAGTCACAAATTTCCTTCCACACAGCATTCCCCCAAGTCTCCCGATAAAAATGGTACCTCACTTGTGTGGGTAGGCCTAGCGCCCGTGAAAAGAAATGCCTCAAAACACAACGTGGACACATGATATTTTAAGAGAGAAAACAGAGCTCTTTTTAGAAAGGGCCTAGCTGTGGAATTTGGCCTCTTTCTCAGCCGGCACCTGGGGAAAACTAGCAAACCATTGCATTTTTTTAAAATTAGACTTCTGGGGGAATCCAAGTTGGTGTGAATTTTGGGGCTCTGACCAGGTTCTGTTACCCAGAATCCTTTGCAAACCTCAAAATCTGGACAAAAAACTTTTTTTCATCGTATTTCCGTGACAGAAAGTTCTGCAATCTGAGATTAGCCACAAATTGACTTCCACACAGCGTTCCCCCAAGTCTCCAAATAAAAAAGGTACCTCACTTCTGTGTGTAGGCCTAGCGCCCATGAAAGGAAATGCCCCAAAACACAACGTGGACACATCACATTTTCACAAAGAAAACAGAGCTCTTTTTACAAAGGGCCCAGCTGTGGATTTTGGCCTCTAGCTCAGCCGGCACCAGGGGAAACCTACCAAACCTGTGCATTTTTTAAAACTAGACACCTAGGGGAATCCACGGTGGTGTGAATTTTGAGGCTCTGACCAGCTTCTGTTACCCAGAATATTTTGCAAACCTCAAAATCTGGCCAAAAAACACTTTTTCCTCTTATTTCGGTGACAGAAAGTTCTGCATTCTGAGAGGTGCCACAAATTTCCTTCCACACAGCGTTCCCTCAAGTCTCCTGATAAAAATGGTACCTCACTTGTGAGGATAGGCCTAGCGCCTGTGAAAGGAAATGCCCCAAAACACAACAAAGACACAGCACATTTGTACAAAGAAAACAGAGCTCTTTTTACAAACGGCCTAGCTGTGGATTTTGGCCTCTTTCTCAGCCGGCACCTGGGGAAAACTAGCAAACCGTTGCATTTTTTTAAACTAGACTTCTGGGGGAGTCCGGGATGGGTTGACTTGTGGGGCTCTGACCAGGTTCTGTTACCCAGAATCCTTGGCAAACCTCATAAATTGGCCCAAAAACTTTTTTTCCTCTCATTTTGGTGACAGAAAGTTTTGGAAACCGAGAGCAGCCACAAATTTCCTTCCACCCAGTGTTGCCCAAAGTCTCCTGATAAAAATCGTTCCTCACTTGTGCGGGTAGGCCTAGCGCCCACAAAAGGAAATGCCCCAAAACACAACGTGGACACTTCACATTTTCACAAAGAAAACAGAGCTGTTTTTTACAAAGTGCCTAGCTGTGGATTTTGGCCTGTAGCTCAGCCGGCACCTAGGGAAACCTAGCAAACCTGTGCATTTTTTAAAACTAGACACCAGGGGAATTCAGGATGGGGTGACCTGTGGGGCTCTGATCAGGTTCTGTTACCCACAATCCTTTGCAAACCTCAAAAATTGGCCAAAAAAAACACTTCTTCCTCTCATTTCCGTGACAGAAAGTTCTGGAATCTGAGAGGAGACACAAATTTCATTCCACACAGCGTTCCTCCAAGTCTCCCAATAGAAATGGTACCTCACTTGTGTGGGTAGGCCAGCGTGCCACGAAAGGAGATCCCCAAAACACAACTTGGACACATCACATTTTCACAAACAAAACAAAGCTGTTTTTTTACAAAGTGCCCAGCTGTGGATTTTGGCCTCTAGCTCTGCTGGCACCATGGGAAACCTAGCAAACCTGTGCATTTTTGAAAATTAGACACCTATAGGAATCAAAGGTGGTGTGATTTTGGGGGATCTGACCAGGTTCTGTTACCCAGAATCCTTTGCAAACCTCAAAATCTGGCTACAAAACCCTTTTTCCTCTGATTTCCGTGACAGAAAGTTCTGCAATCTGAGAAGAGCCACAAATTTACTTCCACACAGCGTTCCCCCAAGTCTCCCAATAAAAATGGTACCTCACTTGTGTGTTTAGGCCTAGCGTCCGTGAAAGGAAATGCCCCAAAACACAACGTGTACACATCACATTTTCACAAAGAAAACAGAGCTCTTTTTACAAAGGGCCTAGCTGAGGATTTTGGCCTCTTTCTCAGCCGGCACCAGGGAAAAACTAGCAAACCAGTGCATTTTTTAAAACTAGACACCTAGAGGAATCCAGGATGGGGTGACTTGTGGGGCTCTTACCAGGTTCTGTTACCCAGAATCTTTTGCAAACCTCAAAATTTTGACAAAAAAATACGTTTTCCTCTAATTTCGGTGACAGAAAGTTCTGGAATCTGAGAGCAGCCACAAATTTCCATCCACCCAGTGCTGCCCTAAGTCTCCTGCTAAAAATCATACCTCACTTGTGCGGGTAGGCCTAGCACCCACGAAAGGAAATGCCCCAAAACACAACGTGGACACATCACATTTTCACAAAGAAAACAGAGTTCTTTTTACAAAGGGCCTAGCTTTGGATTTTGGCCTCTTTCTCAGCCGGCACCTGGGGAAAACTAGCAAACCAGTGCATTTTTTAAAACTAGACACCTAGTGGAATCCAGGATAGGGTGACCTGTGGGGCTCTGACCAGATTCTGTTACACACAATCCTTTGCAAACCTCAAAATTAGGCCAAAGAAAAAACTTTTTCCTCTCATTTCGGTGACAGAAAGTTCTGGAATCTGAGAGAAGACACAAATTTCCTTCCACACAGCGTTCCCCCAAGTCTCCCAATAGAAATGGTACCTCACTTGTGTGGGTAGGCCTAGAGGCCACGAAAGGAGTTCCCCAAAACTCGACGTGGACATATCACATTTTCACAAAGAAAACAAAGCTTTTTTTTTTACAAAGTGCCTAGCTGTGGATTTTGGCCTCTAGCTCATCCGCCATCTTAGGAAACCTAGCAAACCTGTGCATTTTTTAAAATTAGACACCTAGGGGAATCCAAGATGGTGTGAATTTTGAGGCTCTGACCAGCTTCTGTTACCCAGAATATTTTGCAAACCTCAAAATCTGGCCAAAAAACACTTTTTCCTCTCATTTCGGTGACAGAAAGTTCTGCATTCTGAGAGGTGCCACAAATTTCCTTCCACACAGCGTTCCCGCAAGTCTCCTGATAAAAATGGTACCTCACTTGTGAGGGTAGGCCTAGCGCCTGTGAAAGGAAATGCCCCAAAACACAACAAAGACACAGCACATTTGTACAAAGAAAACAGAGCTCTTTTTACAAATGGCCTAGCTGTGGATTTTGGCCTCTTTCTCAGCCGGCACCTGGGGAAAACTAGCAAACCGTTGCATTTTTTTAAACTAGACTTCTGGGGGAGTCCGGGATGGGTTGACTTGTGGGGCTCTGACCAGGTTCTGTTACCCAGAATCCTTGGCAAACCTCATAAATTGGCCCAAAAACTTTTTTTCCTCTCATTTTGGTGACAGAAAGTTTTGGAAACCGAGAGTAGCCACAAATTTCCTTCCACCCAGTGTTGCCCAAAGTCTGCTCATAAAAATCGTACCTCACTTGTGCGGGTAGGCCTAGCGCCCACGAAAGGAAATGCCCCAAAACACAACGTGGACACATCACATTTTCACAAAGAAAACAGAGCTGTTTTTTACAAAGTGCCTAGCTGTGGATTTTGGCCTGTAGCTCAGCCGGCACCTAGGGAAACCTAGCAAACCTGTGCATTTTTTAAAACTAGACACCAGGGGAATTCAGGATGGGGTGACCTGTGGGGCTCTGACCAGGTTCTGTTACCCAAAATCCTTTGCAAACCTCAAAAATTGGCCAAAAAAAACACTTTTTCCTCTCATTTCCGTGACAGAAAGTTCTGGAATCTGAGAGGAGACACAAATTTCCTTCCACACAGCGTTCCTCCAAGTCTACCAATAGAAATGGTACCTCACTTGTGTGGGTAGGCCAGCGGGCCGCGAAAGGAGATCCCCAAAACACAACTTGGACACATCACATTTTCACAAACAAAACATAGCTGTTTTTTTACAAAGTGCCCAGCTGTGGATTTTGGCATATAGCTCTGCTGGCACCATGGGAAACCTAGCAAACCTGTGCATTTTTGAAAATTAGACACCTATAGGAATCAAAGGTGGTGTGATTTTGGGGGATCTGACCAGGTTCTGTTACCCAGAATCCTTTGCAAACCTCAAAATCTGGCCACAAAACCCTTTTTCCTCTCATTTCCGTGACAGAAAGTTCTGCAATCTGAGAAGAGCCACAAATTTACTTCCACACAGCGTTCCCCCAAGTCTCCCAGTAAAAATGGTACCTCACTTGTGTGTTTAGGCCTAGCGCCCGTGAAAGGAAATGCCCCAAAACACAACGTGGACACATCACATTTTCACAAAGAAAACAGAGCTCTTTTTACAAAGGGCCTAGCTGAGGATTTTGGCCTCTTTTTCACCCGGCACCAGAGGAAAACTAGCAAACCAGTGCATTTTTTAAAACTAGACACCTAGAGGAATCCAGGATGGGGTGACTTGTGGGGCTCTGACCAGGTTCTGTTACCCAGAATCTTTTGCAAACCTCAAACTTTTGACAAAAAAATAAATTTTCCTCTAATTTCGGTGACAGAAAGTTCTGGAATCTGAGAGCAGCCACAAATTTCCTTCCACCCAGTGTTGCCCCAAGTCTCCTGCTAAAAATCTTACCTCACTTGTGCGGGTAGGCCTAGCACCCACGAAAGGAAATGCCCCAAAACACAACGTGGACACATCACATTTTCACAAAGAAAACAGAGCTGTTTTTTTACAAAATGCCTAGCTGTAGATTTTGGCCACGAGCTCAGCCGGCAACTGGTGAAACCTAGCAAACCAGCACATTTGTGAAAACTAGACACCTAGCGGAATCCAGGATGCGGTGACTTGAAGGGCTCTGACCAAGTTCTGTTACCCAGAATACTGTGCAAACCTCAAAATTTGGCCAAAAAAAACATTTCTCTCATTTCGGTGACAGAAAGTTCAGGAATCTGAGAGGAGCCACAATTTTCCTTCTACCCAGCGTTCCCCCAAGTCTCCCAATAGAAATGGTACCTCACTTGTGTGGGTAGGTCTAGCGGCCGCTGAGGAAATGCCCCAAAACACAATGTGGACACATCACATTTTCACAAAGAAACAGGGATGTTTTTTACAAAGTGTCTAGCTGTGGATTTTGGCCTCTAGCTCAGCCGGCACCTGGGGAAACCTAGCAAACCTGTGCACTTTTGAAAACTAGACACCTAGGGGAGTCCAAGGTGGTGTGAATTGTGGGGCTCTGACCAGGTTCTGTTACCCAGAATAATTTGCATACCTCAAAATCTGGCCAAAAAACACTTTTTCCTCTCATTTCGGTGACAGAAAGTTCTGCAATCTGAGAGGTGCCACAAATTTCCTTCCACACAGCGTTCCCCCAAGTCTCCCAATAAAAATGGTACCTCACTTGTGAGGGTAGGCCTAGCGCCCGTGAAAGGAAATGCCCCAAAACACAACGAAGACACAGCACATTTGTACAAAGAAAACAGAGCTCTTTTTACAAACGGCCTAGCTGTGGATTTTGGCCTCTTTCTCAGCCGGCACCTGGGGAAAACTAGCAAACCATTGCATTTTTTTAAACTAGACTTCTGGGGGAATCCGGGATGGGTTGACTTGTGGGGCTCTGACCAGGTTCTGTTACCCAGAATCATTGGCAAACCTCATAAATTGGCCCCAAAACTTTTTTTCCTCTCATTTTGGTGACAGAAAGTTCTGGAATCTGAGGGGAGCCACAAATGTCCTTCCAAACAGTGTTCCCCTAAATCTCCCAATAGAAATGGTACCTCACTTGTGTAGGTAGGCCTAGCGGCCGTGAAAGAAGGTGCCCCATTACACAACGTGGACACATCACATTTTCACAAAGAAACACAGCTGTTTTTTTACAAAGTGCCTAGCTGTGGATTTTGGCCTCTAGCTCAGCCGGCACCAGGGGAAACCTAACCTGTGCATTTTTTAAAACTATACACCTAGAGGAATCCACGGTGGTGTGAATTGTGAGGCTCTGACCACGTTTTGTTACCCTGAATCATTTGCAAACCTCAAAGTCTGGCCAAAAAAACACTTTTCCTCTCATTTCCATGACAGAAAGTTCTGCAATCTGAGTGGAGTCACAAATTTCCTTCCACACAGCATTCCCCCAAGTCTCCCGATAAAAATGGTACCTCACTTGTGTGGGTAGTATATTGCACAATGGGGTGACCCCTAGAGAAACACTGATAACAAATATTTAAACAACTCGTAATGTAAAAATATCCATCAAAATCTCCTCAAGTACATAAATGTAATAGAGTGACCCAAAACAATGTTATGAATATAGAACAACGTGAAAAGCGGGAAGAAAACTGTAGCAATAGTAGTCCATAATTATTCAGATTAACGGATTATAACCAACTTTCGGTTACGCTTATTAAAGCAATTAGTCCACGGTATTTGATGAAAAGTGTTTAATTGTTGAGCAATCTTTGATCCAAATTGTTCATATGTCCAAATTCAAGCCACATTCTGGTTACAAGATGTTCAAGCCAACACGTGTTTCGTCTTTGGGAGTGAATAACATCCCTAAACGACTTCTTCAGGGCTTACAGATCCAAAAAATAATCGAGAAATAAACTGTCGATCCAGCAATAATAAATTATCCTATAGATTATTTCAACATCTGATATTTCCACTGGTCTCAATTTCGAATTGTCAGTATACAAAAAGAATCACCGGCATCTTCCGTCTCATGTTTCATGTACGTCTAGCGAGTACGCGAGTGTGTGGGTAGGCCTAGCGCCCGTGAAAAGAAATGCCTCAAAACACAACGTGGACACATGATATTTTAAGAGAGAAAACAGAGCTCTTTTTAGAAAGGGCCTAGCTGTGGAATTTGGCCTCTTTCTCAGCCGGCACCTGGGGAAAACTAGCAAACCATTGCATTTTTTAAAAATTAGACTTCTGGGGGAATTCAAGTTGGTGTGAATTTTGGGGCTCTGACCAGGTTCTGTTACCCAGAATCCTTTGCAAACCTCAAAATCTGGACAAAAAACTTTTTTTCATCGTATTTCCGTGACAGAAAGTTCTGCAATTTGAGATGAGCCACAAATTGACTTCCACACAGCGTTCCCCCAAGTCTCCAAATAAAAAAGGTACCTCACTTCTGTGTGTAGGCCTAGCGCCCGTGAAAGGAAATGGCCCAAAACACAACGTGGACACATCACATTTTCACAAAGAAAACATAGTTCTTTTTACAAAGGGCCTAGCTTTGGATTTTGGCCTCTTTCTCAGCCGGCACCTGGGGAAAACTAGTAAACCAGTGCATTTTTTAAAACTAGACACCTAGTGGAAGCCAGGATAGGGTGACCTGTGGGGCACTGACCAGATTCTGTTACACACAATCCTTTGCAAACCTCAAAAATAGGCCAAAGAAAAAACTTTTTCCTCTCATTTCCGTGACAGAAAGTTCTGGAATCTGAGAGGAGACACAAATTTCCTTCCACTCAGCATTCCCCCAAGTCTCCCAATAGAAATGGTACCTCACTTGTGTGGGTAGGCCTAGAGGCCGCGAAAGGAGTTCCCCAAAACTTGACGTGGACAAATCACATTTTCACAAAGAAAACAAAGCTTTTTTTTTTACAAAGTGCCTAGCTGTGGATTTTGGCCTCTAGCTCATCCGGCACCTTAGGAAACCTAGCAAACCTGTGCATTTTTGAAAATTAGACACCTAGGGGAATCCAAGATGGTGTGAATTTTGGGGCTCTGACCAGCTTCTGTTACCCAGAATATTTTGCAACCCTCAAATCTGGCCAAAAAACACTTTTTCCTCTCATTTCCGTGACAGAAAGTTCTGCAATCTGAGAAGAGCCACAAATTTCCTTTCACACAGTGTTCCCCCAAGTCTCCCAATAAAAATGGTACCTCACTTGTGTGGGTAGGCCTAGCGTCCGTGAAAGGAAATGCTCCCAAAACACAACATAGACACATCACATTTTCACAAAGAAAACAGAGCTCTTTTTACAAAGGGCCTAGCTGTGGATTTTGGCATCTAGCTCAGCCGGCACATGGTGAAACGTAGCAAACTGCACATTTTTTAAAACTAGACACCTAGGGGAATCCAGGATAGGGTGACCTGTGGGGCTCTGACCAGATTCTGTTACACACAATCCTTTGCAAACCTCAAAAATAGGCCAAAGAAAAAACTTTTTCCTCTCATTTCCGTGACAGAAAGTTCTGGAATCTGAGAGGAGACACAACTTTCCTTCCACACAGCGTTCCCCCAAGTCTCGCAATAGAAATGGTACCTCACTTATGTGGGTAGGCCTAGAGTCCGCGAAAGGAGTTCCCCAAAATTTGACGTGGACACATCACATTTTCACAAAGAAAACAAAGCTGTTTTTTTACAAAGTGCCTAGCTGTGGATTTTGGCCTCTAGCTCAGCCGGCACCAGGGGAAACCTACCAAACCTGTGCATTTTTTAAAACTAGACACCTAGGGGAATCCACGGTGGTGTGAATTTTGAGGCTCTGACCAGCTTCTGTTACCCAGAATATTTTGCAAACCTCAAAATCTGGCCAAAAAACACTTTTTCCTCTTATTTCGGTGACAGAAAGTTCTGCATTCTGAGAGGTGCCACAATTTCCTTCCACACAGCGTTCCCTCAAGTCTCCTGATAAAAATGGTACCTCACTTGTGAGAATAGGCCTAGCGCCTGTGAAAGGAAATGCCCCAAAACACAACAAAGACACAGCACATTTGTACAAGAAAACAGAGCTCTTTTTACAAACGGCCTAGCTGTGGATTTTGGCCTCTTTCTCAGCCGGCACCTGGGGAAAACTAGCAAACCGTTGCATTTTTTTAAACTAGACTTCTGGGGGAGTCCGGGATGGGTTGACTTGTGGGGCTCTGACCAGGTTCTGTTACCCAGAATCCTTGGCAAACCTCATAAATTGGCCCAAAAACTTTTTTTCCTCTCATTTTGGTGACAGAAAGTTTTGGAAACCGAGAGCAGCCACAAATTTCCTTCCTCCCAGTGTTGCCCAAAGTCTCCTGATAAAAATCGTTCCTCACTTGTGCGGGTAGGCCTAGCGCCCACGAAAGGAAATGCCCCAAAACACAACGTGGACACTTCACATTTTCACAAAGAAAACAGAGCTGTTTTTTACAAAGTGCTTAGCTGTGGATTTTGGCCTGTAGCTCAGCCGGCACCTAGGGAAACCTAGCAAACCTGTGCATTTTTTAAAACTAGACACCAGGGGAATTCAGGATGGGGTGACCTGTGGGGCTCTGATCAGGTTCTGTTACCCACAATCCTTTGCAAACCTCAAAAATTGGCCAAAAAACCCACTTCTTCCTCTCATTTCCGTGACAGAAAGTTCTGGAATCTGAGAGGAGACACAAATTTCATTCCACACAGCGTTCCTCCAAGTCTCCCAATAGAAATGGTACCTCACTTGTGTGGGTAGGCCAGCGGGCCGCGAAAGGAGATCCCCAAAACACAACTTGGACACATCACATTTTCACAAACAAAACAAAGCTGTTTTTTTACAAAGTGCCCAGCTGTGGATTTTGGCCTCTAGCTCTGCTGGCACCATGGGAAACCTAGCAAACCTGTGCATTTTTGAAAATTAGACACCTATAGGAATCAAAGGTGGTGTGATTTTGGGGGATCTGACCAGGTTCTGTTACCCAGAATCCTTTGCAAACCTCAAAATCTGGCTACAAAACCCTTTTTCCTCTCATTTCCGTGACAGAAAGTTCTGCAATCTGAGAAGAGCCACAAATTTACTTCCACACAGCGTTCCCCCAAGTCTCCCAATAAAAATGGTACCTCACTTGTGTGTTTAGGCCTAGCGTCCGTGAAAGGAAATGCCCCAAAACACAACGTGGACACATCACATTTTCACAAAGAAAACAGAGCTCTTTTTACAAAGGGCCTAGCTGAGGATTTTGGCCTCTTTCTCAGCCGGCACCAGGGAAAAACTAGGAAACCAGTGCATTTTTTAAAACTAGACACCTAGAGGAATCCAGGATGGGGTGACTTGTGGGGCTCTGACCAGGTTCTGTTACCCAGAATCTTTTGCAAACCTCAAAATTTTGACAAAAAAATAAGTTTTCCTCTAATTTCGGTGACAGAAAGTTCTGGAATCTGAGAGCAGCCACAAATTTCCTTCCACCCAGTGTTGCCCCAAGTCTCCTGCTAAAAATCGTACCTCACTTGTGCGGGTAGGCCTAGCACCCACGAAAGGAAATGCCCCAAAACACAACGTGGACACATCACATTTTCACAAAGAAAACAGAGCTGTTTTTTTACAAAATGCCTAGCTGTAGATTTTGGCCACGAGCTCAGCCGGCAACTGGTGAAACCTAGCAAACCAGCAAATTTGTGAAAACTGGACACCTAGCGGAATCCAGGATGCGGTGACTTGTAGGGCTCTGACCAAGTTCTGTTACCCAGAATACTTTGCAAACCTCAAAATTTGGCCAAAAAAAACATTTTCTCTCATTTCAGTGACAGAAAGTTCAGGAATCTGAGAGGAGCCACAATTTTCCTTCTACCCAGCGTTCCCCCAAGTCTCCCAATAGAAATGGTACCTCACTTGTGTGGGTAGGTCTAGCGGCCGCTGAGGAAATGCCCCAAAACACAATGTGGACACATCACATTTTCATAAAGAAACAGGGCTGTTTTTTACAAAGTGTCTAGCTGTGGATTTTGGCCTCTAGCTCAGCCGGCACCTGGGGAAACCTAGCAAACCTGGGCATTTTTGAAAACTAGACACCTAGGGGAGTCCAAGGTGGTGTGAATTGTGGGGCTCTGACCAGGTTCTGTTACCCAGAATCCTTTGCAAACCTCAAAATCTGGCCAAAAAACACTTTTTCCTCTCATTTCGGTGACAGAAAGTTCTGCAATTTGAGAGGTGCCACAAATTTCCTTCCCCACAGCGTTCCCCCAAGTCTCCCGATAAAAATGGTACCTCACTTGTGAGGGTAGGCCTAGCGCCCGTGAAAGGAAATGCCCCAAAACACAACGAAGACACAGCACATTTGTACAAAGAAAACAGAGCTCTTTTTACAAACGGCCTAGCTGTGGATTTTGGCCTCTTTCTCAGCCGGCACCTGGGGAAAACTAGCAAACCGTTGAATTTTTTTAAACTAGACTTCTGGGGGAATCCAGGATGGGTTGACTTGTGGGGCTCTGACCAGGTTCTGTTACCCAGAATCATTGGCAAACCTCATAAATTGGCCCAAAAACTTTTTTTCCTCTCATTTTGGTGACAGAAAGTTCTGGAATCTGAGGGGAGCCACAAATGTCCTTCCAAACAGTGTTCCCCTAAATCTCCCAATAGAAATGGTACCTCACTTGTGTAGCTAGGCCTAGCGGCCGTGGAAGAAGGTGCCCCATTACACAACGTTGACACATCACATTTTCACAAAGAAACACAGCTGTTTTTTTACAAAGTGCCTAGCTGTGGATTTTGGCCTCTAGCTCAGCCGGCACCAGGGGAAACCTACCAAACCTGTGCATTTTTTAAAACTAGACACCTAGGGGAATCCACGGTGGTATGAATTGTGGGGCTCTGACCTCGTTTTGTTACCCAGAATCATTTGCAAACCTTAAAATCTGGCCAAAAAAACACTTTTCCTCTCATTTCCATGACAGAAAGTTCTGCAATCTGAGTGGAGCCACAAATTTCCTTCCACACAGCATTCCCCCAAGTCTCCCAATAAAAATGGTACCTCACTTGTGTGGGTAGGCCTAGCGCCCGTGAAAGGAAATGCCTCAAAACACAACGTGGACACATGATATTTTCAGAGAGAAAACAGAGCTCTTTTTAGAAAGGGCCTAGCTGTGGAATTTGGCCTCTTTCTCAGCCGGTACCTGGGGAAAACTAGCACACCATTGCATTTTTTTAAATTAGACTTCTGGGGGAATCCAAGTTGGTGTGAATTTTGGGGCTCTGACCAGGTCTATTACCCAGAATCCTTTGCAAACCTCAAAATCTGGACAAAAAACTTTTTTTCCTCGTATTTCCGTGACAGAAAGTTCTGCAATCTGAGATTAGCCACAAATTGACTTCCACACAGCGTTCCCCCAAGTCTCCAAATAAAAAGGTACCTCACTTCTGTGTGTAGGCCTAGCGCCCGTGAAAGGAAATGGCCCAAAACACAACGTGGACACATCACATTTTCACAAAGAAAACAGAGTTCTTTTTACATAGGGCCTAGCTTTGGATTTTGGCCTCTTTCTCAGCCGGCACCTGGGGAAAACTAGCAAACCAGTGCATTTTTTAAATCTAGACACCTAGTGGAATCCAGGATAGGGTGACCTGTGGGGCACTGACCAGATTCTGTTACACACAATCCTTTGCAAACCTCAAAAATAGGCCAAAGAAAAAACTTTTTCCTCTCATTTCCGTGACAGAAAGTTCTGGAATCTGAGAGGAGACACAAATTTCCTTCCACACAGCCTTCCCCCAAGTCTCCCAATAGAAATGGTACCTCACTTGTGTGGGTAGGCCTAGAGGCCACGAAAGGAGTTCCCCAAAACTTGACGTGGACACATCACATTTTCACAAAGAAAACAAAGCTTTTTTTTCTACAAAGTACCTAGCTGTGGATTTTGGCCTCTAGCTCATCCGGCACCTTAGGAAACCTAGCAAACCTGTGCATTTTTGAAAATTAGACACCTAGGGGAATCCAAGATGGTGTGAATTTTGGGGCTCTGACCAGCTTCTGTTACCCAGAATATTTTGCAAACCTCAAAATCTGACCAAAAAACACTTTTTCCTCTCATTTCCGTGACAGAAAGTTCTGCAATCTGAGAAGAGCCACAAATTTCCTTTCACACAGCGTTCCCCCAAGTCTCCCACTAACAATGGTACCTCACTTGTGTGGGTAGGCCTAGCGTCCGTGAAAGGAAATGGTCCCAAAACACAACATGGACACATCACATTTTCACAAAGAAAACAGAGCTCTTTTTACAAAGGGCCTAGCTGTGGATTTTGGCATCTAGCTCAGCCGGCACATGGTGAAACCTAGCAAACTGCACATTTTTTAAAACTAGATACTTAGGGGAATCCAGGATGGGGTGACTTGTGGGGCTCTGACCAGGTTCTATTACCCAGAATCCTTTGCAAACCTCAAAATTTGGCCAAAAAAACACATTTTCCTCTCATTTCGGTGACAGAAAGTTCTGGAATCTGAGAGCAGCCACAAATTTCCTTCCACCCAGTGTTGCCCCAAGTCTCCTGATAAAAATCGTACTTCACATGTGCGGGTAGGCCTAGCGCCCATGAAAGGAAATGCCCCAAAACACAACGTGGACACATCACATTTTTACAAAGAAAACAGAGCTGTTTATTACAAAGTGCCTAGCTGTGGATTTTGGCCTGTAGCTCAGCCGGCACCTAGGGAAACCTAGCAAACCTGTGCATTTTTTAAAACTAGACACCTAGGGGAACCCAGGATAGGGTGACCTGTGGGGCTCTGACCAGATTCTGTTACACACAATCCTTTGCAAACCTCAAAAATAGGCCAAAGAAAAAACTTTTTCCTCTCATTTCCGTGACAGAAAGTTCTGGAATCTGAGAGGAGACACAAATTTCCTTCCACACAGCGTTCCCCCAAGTCTCCCAATAGAAATGGTACCTCACTTGTGTGGGTAGGCCTAGAGGCCGCGAAAGGAGTTCCCCAAAACTTGTCGTGGACACATCTCATTTTCACAAAGAAAACAAAGCTTTTTTTTTACAAAGTGCCTAGCTGTGGATTTTGGCCTCTAGCTCAGCCGGCACCAGGGGAAACCTAGCAAACCTGTGCATTTTTTAAAACTAGACAACTAGGGGAATCCACGGTGGTGTGAATTGTGGGGCTCTGACCACGTTTTGTTACCCAGAATCATTTGCAAACCTCAAAATTTGGCCAAAAAAACACTTTTCCTCTCATTTCCATGACAGAAAGTTCTGCAATCTGAGTGGAGCCACAAATTTCCTTCCACACAGCATTCCCCCAAGTCTCCCGATAAAAATGGTACCTCACTTGTGTGGGTAGGCCTAGCGCTCGTGAAACGAAATGCCTCAAAACACAACGTGGACACATGATATTTTCAGAGAGAAAACAGAGCTGGGGGAATCCAAGTTGGTGTGAATTTTGGGGCTCTGACCAGGTTCTGTTAACCAGAATCCTTTGCAAACCTCAAAATCTGGACAAAAACCTTTTTTTCCTTGTATTTCTGTGACAGAAAGTTCTGCAATCTGAGATAAGCCACAAATTGACTTCCACACAGCGTTCCCCCAAGTCTCCAAATAAAATAGGTACCTCACTTCTGTGTGTAGGCCTAGCGCCCGTGAAAGAAAATGGCCCAAAACACAACGTGGACACATCACATTTTCACAAAGAAAACAGAGTTCTTTTTACAAAGAGATTAGCTTTGGATTTTGGCCTCTTTCTCAGCCGGCACCTGGGGAAAACTAGCAAACCAGTGCATTTTTTAAAACTAGACACCTAGTGGAATCCAGGATAGGGTGACCTGTGGGGCTCTGACCAGATTCTGTTACACACAATCCTTTGCAAACCTCAAAAATAGGCCAAAGAAAAAACTTTTTCCTCTCATTTCCGTGACAGAAAGTTCTGGAATCTGAGAGGAGACACAAATTTCCTTCCACACAGCGTTCCCCCAAGTCTCCCAATAGAAATGGTACCTCACTTGTGTGGGTAGGCCTAGAGGCCGCGAAAGGAGTTCCCCAAAACTTGACGTGGACACATCACATTTTCACAAAGAAAACAAAGCTTTTTTTTTTACAAAGTGCCTAGCTGTGGATTTTGGCCTCTAGCTCATCCGGCACCTTAGGAAACCTAGCAAACCTGTGCATTTTTGAAAATTAGACACCTAGGGGAATCCAAGATGGTGTGAATTTTGGGGCTCTGACCAGCTTCTCTTACCCAGAATATTTTGCAAACCTCAAAATCTGGCCAAAAAACACTTTTTCCTCTCATTTCCGTGACAGAAAGTTCTGGAATCTGAGAGCAGCCACAAATTTCCTTCCACCCAGTGTTGCCCCAAGTCTCCTGATAAAAATCGTACTTCACATGTGCGGGTAGGCCTAGCGCCCACGAAAGGAAATGTCCCAAAACACAACGTGGACACATCAAATTTTTTTAAAGAAAACAGAGCTGTTTTTTACAAAGTGCCTAGCTGTGGATTTTGGCCTGTAGCTCAGCCGGCACCTAGGGAAACCTAGCAAACCTGTGCATTTTTTAAAACTAGACACCTAGGGGAACCCAGGATAGGGTTACCTGTGGGGCTCTGACCAGATTCTGTTACACACAATCCTTTGCAAACCTCAAAAATAGGCCAAAGAAAAAACTTTTTCCTCTCATTTCTATGACAGAAAGTTCTGGAATCTGAGAGGAGACACAAATTTCCTTCCACACAGCGTTCCCCCAAGTCTCCCAATAGAAATGGTACCTCACTTGTGTGGGTAGGCCTAGAGGCCGCGAAAGGAGTTCCCCAAAACTTGACGTGGACACATCACATTTTCACAAAGAAAACAAAGCTTTTTTTTTACAAAGTGCCTAGCTGTGGATTTTGGCCTCTAGCTCAGCCGGCACCAGGGGAAACCTAGCAAACCTGTGCATTTTTTAAAACTAGACACCTAGGGGAATCCACGGTGGTGTGAATTGTGGGGCTCTGACCACGTTTTGTTACCCAGAATCATTTGCAAACCTAAAAATCTGGCCAAAAAAACACTTTTACTCTCATTTCCATGACAGAAAGTTCTGCAATCTGAGTGGAGCCACAAATTTCCTTCCACACAGCATTCCCCCAAGTCTCCCGATAAAAATGGTACCTCACTTGTGTGGGTAGGCCTAGCGCTCGTGAAAGGAAATGCCTCAAAACACAACGTGGACACATGATATTTTCAGAGAGAAAACAGAGCTCTTTTTAGAAAGGGCCTAGCTGTGGAATTTGGCCTCTTTCTCAGCCGGCACCTGGGGAAAACTAGCACACCATTGCATTTTTTTAAATTAGACTTCTGGGGGAATCCAAGTTGGTGTGAATTTTGGGGCTCTGACCAGGTTCTGTTACCCAGAATCCTTTGCAAACCTCAAAATCTGGACAAAAAACTTTTTTTCCTTGAATTTCTGTGACAGAAAGTTCTGCAATCTGAGATTAGCCACAAATTGACTTCCACACAGCGTTCCCCCAAGTCTCCAAATAAAATAGGTACCACACTTCTGTGTGTAGGCCTAGCGCCTGTGAAAGGAAACGGCCCAAAACACAACGTGGACACATCACATTTTCACAAAGAAAACAGAGTTCTTTTTACAAAGGGCCTAGCTTTGGATTTTGGCCTCTTTCTCAGCCGGCACCTGGGGAAAACTAGCAAACCAGTGCATTTTTTAAAACTAGACACCTAGTGGAATCCAGGATAGGGTGACCTGTGGGGCTCTGACCAGATTCTGTTACACACAATCCTTTGCAAACCTCAAAAATAGGCCAAAGAAAAAACTTTTTCCTCTCATTTCCGTGACAGAAAGTTCTGGAATCTGAGAGGAGACACAAATTTCCTTCCACACAGCGTTCCCCCAAGTCTCCCAATAGAAATGGTACCTCACTTGTGTGGGTAGGCCTAGAGGCCGCGAAAGGAGTTCCCCAAAACTTGACGTGGACACATCACATTTTCACAAAGAAAACAAACCTTTTTTTTTTACAAAGTGCCTAGCTGTGGATTTTGGCTTCTAGCTCATCCGGCACCTTAGGAAACCTAGAAAACCTGTGCATTTTTGAAAATTGGACACCTAGGGGAATCCAAGATGGTGTGAATTTTGGGGTTCTGACCAGCTTCTGTTACCCAGAATATTTTGCAAACCTCAAAATCTAGCCAAAAAACACTTTTTCCTCTCATTTCCGTGACAGAAAGTTCTGCAATCTGAGAAGAGCCACAAATTTCCTTTCACACAGCGTTCCCCCAAGAAAAATGGTACCTCACTTGTGTGGGTAGGCCTAGCGTCCGTGAAAGGAAATGCTCCCAAAACACAACATGGACACATCACATTTTCACAAAGAAAACAGTGCTCTTTTTACAAAGGGCCTAGCTGTGGATTTTGGCATCTAGCTCAGCCGGCACATGGTGAAACCTAGCAAACTGCACATTTTTTAAAACTAGATACTTAGGGGAATCCAGGATGGGGTGACTTGTGGGGCTCTGACCAGGTTCTGTTACCCAGAATCCTTTGCAAACCTCAAAATTTGGCCAAAAAAACACGTTTTCCTCGTATTTCCGTGACAGAAAGTTCTGCAATCTGAGATTAGCCACAAATTGACTTCCACACAGCGTTCCCCCAAGTCTCCAAATAAAAAAGGTACCTCACTTCTGTGTGTAGGCCTAGCGCCCATGAAAGGAAATGGCCCAAAACACAACGTGGACACATCACATTTTCACAAAGAAAACAGAGTTCTTTTTACAAAGGGCCTAGCTTTGGATTTTGGCCTCTTTCTCAGCCGGCACCTGGGGAAAACTAGCAAACCAGTGCATTTTTTAAAACTAGACACCTAGTGGAATCCAGGATAGGGTGACCTGTGGGGCACTGACCAGATTCTGTTACACACAATCCTTTGCAAACCTCAAAAATAGGCCAAAGAAAAAACTTTTTCCTCTCATTTCCGTGACAGAAAGTTCTGGAATCTGAGAGGAGACACAAATTTCCTTCCACACAGCCTTCCCCCAAGTCTCCCAATAGAAATGGTACCTCACTTGTGTGGGTAGGCCTAGAGGCCGCGAAAGGAGTTCCCCAAAACTTGACGTGGACACATCACATTTTCACAAAGAAAACAAAGCTTTTTTTTTTACAAAGTGCCTAGCTGTGGATTTTGGCCTCTAGCTCATCCGGCACCTTAGGAAACCTAGCAAACCTGTGCATTTTTGAAAATTAGACACCTAGGGGAATCCAAGATGGTGTGAATTTTGGGGCTCTGACCAGCTTCTGTTACCCAGAATATTTTGCAAACCTCAAAATCTGGCCAAAAAACAATTTTTCCTCTCATTTCCGTGACAGAAAGTTCTGCAATCTGAGAAGAGCCACACATTTTCTTCCACACAGCATTCCCCCAAGTCTCCCAGTAAAAATGGTACCTCACTTGTGTGGATAGGCCTAGCGTCCGTGAAAGGAAATGCCCCCAAAACACAACATGGACACATCACATTTTCACAAAGAAAATAGAGCTCTTTTCACAAAGGGCCTAGCTGTTGATTTTGGCCTCTAGCTCAGCCGGCACATGGTGAAACCTAGCAAACTGCACATTTTTTTAAACTAGATACTTAGGGGAATCCAGGATGGGGTGACTTTTGGGGCTCTGACCAGGTTCTGTTACCCAGAATCCTTTGCAAACCTCAGAATTTGGCCAAAAAAACACGTTTTCCTCTCATTTCAGGGAGAGAAAGTTCTGGAATCTGAGAGCAGCCACAAATTTCCTTCCACCCAGTGTTGCCCCAACTCTCCTGATAAAAATCGTACTTCACATGTGCGGGTAGGCCTAGCGCCCACGAAAGGAAATGCCCCAAAACACAACGTGGACACATCACATTTTCACAAAGAAAACAGAGCTGTTTTTTACAAAGTGTCCTACTGTGGATTTTGGCCTGTAGCTCAGCCGGCACCTAGGGAAACCTAGCAAACCTGTGCATTTTTTAAAACTAGACACCTAGGGGAATCCAGGATAGGGTGACCTGTGGGGCTCTGACCAGATTCTGTTACACACAATCCTTTGCAAACCTCAAAAATAGGCCAAAGAAAAAACTTTTTCCTCTCATTTCCGTGACAGAAAGTTCTGGAATCTGAGAGGAGACACACATTTCCTTCCACACAGCGTTCCCCCAAGTCTCCCAATAGAAATGGTACCTCACTTGTGTGGGTAGGCCTAGAGGCCGCGAAAGGAGTTCCCCAAAACTTGACGTGGACACATCACATTTTCACAAAGTAAACAAAGCTTTTTTTTTACAAAGTGCCTAGCTGTGGATTTTGGCCTCTAGCTCAGCCGGCACCAGGGGAAACCTAGCAAACCTGTGCATTTTTTAAAACTAGACACCTAGGGGAATCCACGGTGGTGTGAATTGTGGGGCTCTGACCACGTTTTGTTACCCAGAATCATTTGCAAACCTCAAAATCTGGCCAAAAAAACACTTTTCCTCTCATTTCCATGACAGAAAGTTCTGCAATCTGAGTGGAGCCACAAATTTCCTTCCACACAGCATTCCCCCAAGTCTCCCGATAAATATGGTACCTCACTTGTGAGGGTAGGCCTAGCGCCCGTGAAAGGAAATGCCTCAAAACACAACGTGGACACATGATATTTTCAGAGAGAAAACAGAGTTCTTTTTAGAAAGGGCCTAGCTGTGGAATTTGGCCTCTTTCTCAGCCGGCACCTGGGGAAAACTAGCACACCATTGCATTTTTTTAATTTAGACTTCTGGGGGAATCCAAGTTGGTGTGAATTTTGGGGCTCTGACCAGGTTCTGTTACCCAGAATCCTTTGCAAACCTCAAAATCTGGACAAAAAACTTGTTTTCCTCGTATTTCCGTGACAGAAAGTTCTGGAATCTTAGAGGAGACACAAATTTCCATCCACACAGCGTTCCCCCAAGTCTCCCAATAGAAATGGTACCTCACTTGTGTGGGTAAGCCTAGAGGCCGGGAAAGGAGTTCCCCAAAACTCGACGTGGACACATCACATTTTCACAAACAAAACAAAGCTTTTTTTTTTTACAAAGTGCCTAGCTGTGGATTTTGGCCTCTAGCTCATCCGGCACCTTAGGAAACCTAGCAAACCTGTGCATTTTTGAAAATTAGACACCTAGGGGAATCCAAGATGGTGTGAATTTTGGGGCTCTGACCAGCTTCTGTTACCCAGCATATTTTGCAAACCTCAAAATCTGGCTAAAAAACACTTTTTCCTCTCATTTCCGTGACAGAAAGTTCTGCAATCTGAAAAGAGCCACAAATTTCCTTTCACACAGCGTTCCCCCAAGTCTCCCAATAAAAATGGTACCTCACTTGTGTGGGTAGGCCTAGCGTCCGTGAAAGGAAATGCTCCCAAAACACAACATGGACACATCACATTTTCACAAAGAAAACAGAGCTCTTTTTACAAAGGGCCTAGCTGTGGATTTTGGCCTCTAGCTCAGCCGGCACATGGTGAAACCTAGCAAACCTGTGCATTTTTTAAAACTAGACACCTAGGGGAATCCAAGGTGGTGTGAATTGTGGGGCTCTGACCACGTTTTGTTACCCAGAATCCTTTGCAAACCTCAAAATCTGGCCAGAAAAACACTTTTCCTCTCATTTCCATGACAGAAAGTTCTGCAATCTGAGTGGATCCACAAATTCCCTTCCACACAGCATTCCCCCAAGTCTCCCGATAACAATGGTACCTCACTTGTGTGGGTAGGCCTAGCGCCCGTGAAAGCAAATGCTCCAAAACACAACGTGAACACATGAGATTTTCAGAGAGAAAACAGAGCTCTTTTTAGAAAGGGCCTAGCTGTGGAATTTGGCCTCTTTCTCAGCCGGCACCTGGGGAAAACTAGCACACCATTGCATTTTTTTAAATTAGACTTCTGGGGGAATCCAAGTTGGTGTGAATTTTAGGGCTCTGACCAGGTTCTGTGACCCAGAATCCTTTGCAAACCTCAAAATCTGGACCAAAAACTTTTTTTCCTCGTATTTCCGTGACAGAAAGTTCTGCAATCTGAGATTAGCCACAAATTGACTTCCACACAGCGTTCCCCCAAGTCTCCAAATAAAAAAGGTACCTCACTTCTGTGTGTAGGCCTAGCGCCCATGAAAGAAAATGCCCCAAAACACAACGTGGACACATCACATTTTCACAAAGAAAACAGAGCTCTTTTTACAAAGGGCCTAGCTGTGGATTTTGGCCTCTAGCTCAGCCGGCACCTGGGGAAAACTAGCAAACCAGTGCATTTTTTAAAACTAGACACCTAGTGGAATCCAGGATAGGGTGACCTGTGGGGCTCTGACCAGATTCTGTTACACACAATCCTTTGCAAACCTCAAAATTAGGCCAAAGAAAAAACTTTTTCCTCTCATTTCGGTGACAGAAAGTTCTGGAATCTGAGAGGAGACACAAATTTCCTTCCACACAGCGTTCCCCCAAGTCTCCCAATAGAAATGGTACCTCACTTGTGTGGGTAGGCCTAGAGGCCGCGAATAGGAGTTCCCCAAACCTCGACGTGGACACATCACATTTTCACAAAGAAAACAAAGCTTTTTTTTTTACAAAGTGCCTAGCGGTGGATTTTGGCCTCTAGCTCATCCGGCACCTTAGGAAACCTAGCAAACCTGTGCATTTTTGAAAATTAGACACCTAGGGGAATCCAAGATGGTGTGAATTTTGAGGGTCTGACCAGCTTCTGTTACCCAGAATATTTTGCAAACCTCAAAATCTGGCCAAAAAACACTTTTTCCTCTCATTTCGGTGACAGAAAGTTCTTCATTCTGAGAGGTGCCACAAATTTCCTTCCACACAGCGATCCCTCAAGTCTCCTGATAAAAATGGTACCTCACTTGTGAGGGTAGGCCTAGCGCCTGTGAAAGGAAATGCCCCCAAAACACAACAAAGACACAGCACATTTGTACAAAGAAAACAGAGCTCTTTTTACAAACGGCCTAGCTGTGGATTTTGGCCTCTTTCTCAGCCGGCACCTGGGGAAAACTAGCAAACTGTTGCATTTTTTTAAACTAGACTTCTGGGGGAGTCCGGGATGGGTTGACTTGTGGGGCTCTGACCAGGTTCTGTTACCCAGAATCCTTGGCAAACCTCATAAATTGGCCCAAAAACTTTTTTTCCTCTCATTTTGGTGACAGAAAGTTTTGGAAACCGAAAGCAGCCACAAATGTCCTTCCACCCAGTGTTGCCCAAAGTCTCCTGATAAAATTCGTACCTCAATTGTGCGGGTAGGCCTACCGCCCACGAAAGGAAATGCCCCAAAACACAACGTGGACACATCACATTTTCACAAAGAAAACAGAGCTGTTTTTTACAAAGTGCCTAGCTGTGGATTTTGGCCTGCAGCTCAGCCGGCACCTATGGAAACCTAGCAAACCTGTGCATTTTTTAAAACTAGACACCAGGGGAATTCAGGATGGGGTGACCTGTGGGGCTCTGACCAGGTTCTGTTACCCACAATCCTTTGCAAACCTCAAAAATTGGCCCAAAAAAACACTTTTCCCTCTCATTTCCGTGACAGAAAGTTCTGGAATCTGAGAGGAGACACAAATTTCCTTCCACACAGCGTTCCTCCAAGTCTCCCAATAGAAATGGTACCTCACTTGTGTGGGTAGGCCAGCGGGCCGCGAAAGGAGATCCCCAAAACACAACTTGGACACATCACATTTTCACAAACAAAACAAAGCTGTTTTTTTACAAAGTGCCCAGCTGTGGATTTTGGCCTCTAGCTCTGCTGGCACCATGGGAAACCTAGCAAACCTGTGCATTTTGGAAAATTAGACACCTATAGGAATCAAAGGTGGTGTGATTTTGGGGGATCTGACCAGGTTCTGTTACCCAGAATCCTTTGCAAACCTCAAAATCTGGCCACAAAACCCTTTTTCCTCTCATTTCCGTGACAGAAAGTTCTGCAATCTGAGAAGAGTCACAAATTTACTTCCACACAGCCTTCCCCCAAGTCTCCCAATAAAAATGGTACCTCACTTGTGTGTTTAGGCCTAGCGCCCGTGAAAGGAAATGCCCCAAAACACAACGTGGACACATCAGATTTTCACAAAGAAAACAGAGCTCTTTTTACAAAGGGCCTAGCTGAGGATTTTGGCCTCTTTCTCAGCCGGCACCAGGGGAAAACTAGCAAACCAGTGCATTTTTTAAAACTAGACACCTAGAGGAATCCAGGATGGGGTGACTTGTGGGGCTCTGACCAGGTTCTGTTACCCAGAATCTTTTGCAAACCTCAAAATTTTGACAAAAAAATACGTTTTCCTCTAATTTCGGTGACAGAAAGTTCTGGAATCTGAGAGCAGCCACAAATTTCCTTCCACCCAGTGTTGCCCCAAGTCTCCTGCTAAAAATCGTACCTCACTTGTGCGGGTAGGCCTAGCACCCACGAAAGGAAATGCCCCAAAACACAACGTGGACACATCACATTTTCACAAAGAAAATAGAGCTGTTTTTTACAAAATGCCTAGCTGTAGATTTTGGCCACGAGCTCAGCCGGCAACTGGTGAAACCTAGCAAACCAGCACATTTGTGAAAACTAGACACCTAGCGGAATCCAGGAAGCAGTGACTTGTAGGGCTCTGACCAAGTTCTGTTACCCAGAATACTTTGCAAACCTCAAAATCTGGCCAAAAAACACTTTTTCCTCTCATTTCGGTGACAGAAAGTTCTGCAATCTGAGAGGTGCCACAAATTTCCTTCCACACAGCGTTCCCCCAAGTCTCCCGATAAAAATGGTACCTCACTTGTGAGGGTAGGCCTAGCGCCCGTGAAAGGAAATGCCCCAAAACACAACGAAGACACAGCACATTTGTACAAAGAAAACAGAGCTCTTTTAACAAACGGCCTAGCTGTGGATTTTGGCCTCTTTCTCAGCCGGCACCTGGGGAAAACTAGCAAACCGTTGCATTTTTTTAAACTAGACTTCTGGGGGAATCCGGGATGGTTTGACTTGTGGGGCTCTGACCAGGTTCTGTTACCCAGAATCATTGGCAAACCTCATAAATTGGCCCCAAAACTTTTTTTCCTCTCATTTTGGTGACAGAAAGTTCTGGAATCTGAGGGGAGCCACAAATGTCCTTCCAAACAGTGTTTCCCTAAATCTCCCAATAGAAATGGTACCTCACTTGTGTAGGTAGGCCTAGCGGCCGTGAAAGAAGGTGCCCCATTACACAACGTGGACACATCACATTTTCACAAAGAAACACAGCTGTTTTTTTACAAAGTGCCTAGCTGTGGATTTTGGCCTCTAGCTCAGCCGGCACCAGGGGAAACCTAGCAAACCTGTGCATTTTTTAAAACTATACACCTAGGGGAATTCACGGTGGTGTGAATTGTGGGGCTCTGACCACGTTTTGTTACCCAGAATCATTTGCAAACCTCAAAGTCTGGCCAAAAAAACACTTTTCCTCTCATTTCCATGACAGAAAGTTCTGCAATCTGAGTGGAGCCACAAATTTCCTTCCACACAGCATTCCCCCAAGTCTGCCGATAAAAATGGTACCTCACTTGTGTGGATAGGCCTAGAGCCCGTGAAAGGAAATGCCTCAAAGCACAACGTGGACACATGATATTTTCAGAGAGAAAACAGAGCTCTTTTTAGAAAGGGCCTAGCTGTGGAATTTGGCCTCTTTCTCAGCCGGCACCTGGGGAAAACTAGCAAACCATTGCATTTTTTCAAAATTAGACTTCTGGGGGAATCCAAGTTGGTGTGAATTTTGGGGCTCTGACCAGGTTCTGTTACCCAGAATCCTTTGCAAACCTCAAAATCTGGACAAAAAACCTTTTTTCCTCGTATTTCCGTGACAGAAAGTTCTGCAATCTGAGATTAGCCACAAATTGACTTCCACACAGCGTTCCCCCAAGTCTCCAAATAAAAAAGGTACCTCACTTCTGTGTGTAGGCCTAGCGCCCGTGAAAGGAAATGGCCCAAAACACAACGTGGACACATCACATTTTCACAAAGAAAACAGAGTTCTTTTTACAAAGGGCCTAGCTTTGGATTTTGGCCTCTTTCTCAGCCGGCACCTGGGGAAAACTAGCAAACCAGTGCATTTTTTAAAACTAGACACCTAGTGGAATCAAGGTTAGGGTGACCTGTGGGGCACTGACCAGATTCTGTTACACACAATCCTTTGCAAACCTCAAAAATAGGCCAAAGAAAAAACTGTTTCCTCTCATTTCCGTGACAGAAAGTTCTGGAATCTGAGAGGAGACACAAATTTCCTTCCACACAGCGTTCCCCCAAGTCTCCCAATAGAAATGGTACCTCACTTGTGTGGGTAGGCCTAGAGGCCGCGAAAGGAGTTCCCCAAAACTCGACGTGGACACATCACATTTTCACAAAGAAAACAAAGCTTTTTTTTTTACAAAGTGCCTAGCTGTGGATTTTGGCCTCTAGCTCATCCGGCACCTTAGGAAACCTAGCAAACCTGTGCATTTTTGAAAATTAGACACCTAGGGGAATCCAAGATGGTGTGAATTTTGGGGCTCTGACCAGCTTCTGTTACCCAGAATATTTTGCAAACCTCAAATCTGGCTAAAAAACACTTTTTCCTCTCATTTCCGTGACAGAAAGTTCTGCAATCTGAGAAGAGCCACAAATTTCCTTTCACACAGCATTCCCCCAAGTCTCCCAATAAAAATGGTACCTCACTTGTGTGGATAGGCCTAGCGTCCGTGAAAGGAAACGCTCCCAAAACACAACATGGACACATCACATTTTCACAAAGAAAACAGAGCTCTTTTTACAAAGGGTCTAGCTGTGGATTTTGGCATCGAGCTCAGCCGGCACATGGTGAAACGTAGCAAACTGCACATTTTTTAAAACTAGATACTTAGGGGAATCCAGGATGGGATGACTTGTGGGGCTCTGACCAGGTTCTGTTACCCAGAATCCTTTGCAAACCTCAAAATTTGACCAAAAAAACACGTTTTCCTCTTATTTCGGTGACAGAAAGTTCTGGAATCTGAGAGCAGCCACAAATTTCCTTCCACCCAGTGTTGCCCCAAGTCTACTGATAAAAATCGTACTTCACATGTGCGGGTAGGCCCAGCGCCCACGAAAGGAAATGCCCCAAAACACAAAGTGGACACTGATAGAGCATTCCGTACTAATAATTTACCTGTATTTGGACGCTCTTTAGGCCGATGAATCTTTTGGCTAAGTGGGACTCTCTTCACCCGAGATCAGTCAATTTAATCAAATCAATAATCAATAACGAACATAAGCAATACCCTGATCAACATAACACTTAACAATTAACCCAGAATACATTTCGGCGAACCCTGACCTTTCAGTCAGGAATAACCACACCAGTTTATTCAAAGTTAGTGAATTTATTTCCCTATATTAACAAAGCTAGCACAATATAGATGTGTCTCAACACCAAATGATATACGTAAATGAACATTAATAGCTGTCCATAACGGCGAAACAGGTGCAATCTATGCAGCATTTGAATAACAAGGCATTCGATGATAGCAATGCAAATCACTAAAACTATAATCTGTAATGAGCTAATTGCATACATTTAGTCAGCATAACAAGGTCTCAAATTGCATCGTGCAACAAAAGGAATCCTCATCTAACCTCAAATTAGCATCGGCATGTGGGACTTCATGCAAAAACAATTTAGCAACATTAATTTGGAAAAGCTCCTAGCTAGGGCTCTTGTCAAAAAAAATCAGCAGTTGGTTACCTAAAAGAAACACAATGCAATTGTACAATTTCCTTTCATATTTACCAATTACAATCAGCATTCAAGGAAGTCTTGGTCTCACAGGTACCGTTTCTCGATCAGCATGGGACGGGGCAAAGGGCAAAGTGGACGGTGCAATTGCCTCACGGCGGCAAGATAAAACTACTACTTCATGCAAAGGAATCAAAGTTAAAGTCTCTAGGGTAAGAATCATTTAAGTCTCTTTCTCTCGATTAGAGAAAGCATCAAAGTCTCTTTCAAAATGGCGTCACAGCAAGGTGGGCCATAATAGCTGCAATGTCCTGCAAAATGGCGGGTATCGGGCTGGTAATGGCTGTAATGTCCGGGTAATGGCTGTTTTCTTCTCGTGCACCTGGTTTAAATAGACAACAGTTCAAATCCAGTAGGGTCTTCCATTGGAGGGTTCATAGGTTGGCTTCAAATTGTCCAATCAAAAACAACAGTTCTCAAGCTTTTACTTAAGCATACATTATCCTTGGAGACGGGTACGCAAGTTGCAACATTTTATACCAATTAACTCACTTTCAGAGCTTCCATTGTCCGCACCTGCAGATTGACCTTGGAGCAGAGAGAAAAATGCCAGGCTGGCACGGAACCTTAAGATAAGCATGTGAACGATCTCAGTGGAAAAGTACAGCTTCAAGCAAAAATACACGTTTATTAGCACATTGGAAAAATACGAGCATCTAAACCGTGAGACCAGGCAACTAGGCCAAAGCCTCCACTAAAGTTATGCTAAGCTAAAACATTTCAAACAAGCAAATCATAGCACACTTTTACGATTATGTCAGATTCGTGCACTTCTAATACATCACGTTATATAAAGCACGCTTATAAATGTTGGCAAACTACTCTGAGGGCACATTTTGTCCCCGTACAATCTTTATTAGTTCGGTTAAAGACACACATGATTATTTCATTCTACGTTTATGCGCTAATAAATGTAAAACCTTCGCTGTTTTTTACAAAGTGCCTAGCTGTGGATTTTGGCCTGTAGCTCAGCCGGCACCTAGGGAAACCTAGCAAACCTGTGCATTTTTTTAAACTAGACACCTAGGGGAATCCAGGATAGGGTGACTTGTGGGGCTCTGACCAGATTCTGTTACACACAATCCTTTGCAAACCTCAAAAATAGGCCAAAGAAAAAACTTTTTCCTCTCATTTCCGTGACAGAAAGTTCTGGAATCTGAGAGGAGACACAAATTTCCTTCCACACAGCGTTCCCCCAAGGTCTCCCAATAGAAATGGTACCTCACTTGTGTGGGTAGGCCTAGAGGCCGCGAAAGGAGTTCCCCAAAACTTGACGTGGACACATCACATTTTCACAAAGAAAACAAAGCTTTTTTTTTACAAAGTGCCTAGCTGTGGATTTTGGCCTCTAGCTCAGCCGGCACCAGGGGAAACCTAGCAAACCTGTGCATTTTTTAAAACAAGACACCTAGGGGAATCCACGGTGGTGTGAATTGTGGGGCTCTGACCACGTTTTGTTACCCAGAATCATTTGCAAACCTCAAAATCTGGCCAAAAAAACACTTTTCCTCTCATTTCCATGACAGAAAGTTCTGCAATCTGAGTGGAGCCACAAATTTCCTTCCACACAGCATTCCCCCAAGTCTCCCCATAAAAATGGTACCTCACTTGTGTGGGTAGGCCTAGCGCCCGTGAAAGGAAATGCCTCAAAACACAACGTGGACACATGATATTTTCAGAGAGAAAACAGAGCTCTTTTTAGAAAGGGCCTAGCTGTGGAATTTGGCCTCTTTCTCAGCCGGCACCTGGGGAAAACTAGCACACCATTGCATTTTTTAAAATTAGACTTCTGGGGGAATCCAAGTTGGTGTGAATTTTGGGGCTCTGACCAGGTTCTGTTACCCAGAATCCTTTGCAAACCTCAAAATCTGGACAAAAAACTTTTTTTCCTCGTATTTCCGTGACAGAAAGTTCTGGAATCTTAGAGGAGACACAAATTTCCTTCCACACAGCGTTCCCCCAAGTCTCCCAATAGAAATGGTACCTCACTTGTGTGGGTAGGCCTAGAGGCCGGGAAAGGAGTTCCCCAAAACTCGACGTGGACACATCACATTTTCACAAAGAAAACAAAGCTTTTTTTTTTACAAAGTGCCTAGATGTGGATTTTGGCCTCTAGCTCATCCGGCACCTTAGGAAACATAGCAAACCTGTGCATTTTTGAAAATTAGGCACCTAGGGGAATCCAAGATGGTGTGAATTTTGGGGCTCTGACCAGCTTCTGTTACCCAGCATATTTTGCAAACCTCAAAATCTGGCTAAAAAACACTTTTTCCTCTCATTTCCGTGACAGAAAGTTCTGCAATCTGAGAAGAGCCACAAATTTCCTTCCACACAGCGTTCCCCCAAGTCTCCCAATAAAAATGGTACCTCACTTGTGTGTGTAGGCCTAGCGTCCGTGAAAGGAAATGCTCCCAAAACACAACATGGACACATCACATTTTCACAAAGAAAACAGAGCTCTTTTTACAAAGGGCCTAGCTGTGGATTTTGGCCTCTAGCTCAGCCGGCACATGGTGAAACCTAGCAAACCTGTGAATTTTTAAAAACTAGACACCTAGGGGAATCCAAGGTGGTGTGAATTGTGGGGCTCTCACCACGTTTTGTTACCCAGAATCCTTTGCAAACCTCAAAATCTGGCCAAAAAAACACTTTTCCTCTCATTTCCATGACAGAAAGTTCTGCAATCTGAGTGGATCCACAAATTCCCTTCCAAACAGCATTCCCCCAAGTCTCCCGATAAAAATGGTACCTCACTTGTGTGGGTAGGCCTAGCGCCCGTGAAAGTAAATGTTCCAAAACACAACATGGACACATGAGATTTTCAGAGAGAAAACAGAGCTCTTTTTAGAAAGGGCCTAGCTGTGGAATTTGGCCTCTTTCTCAGCCGGCACCTGGGGAAAACTAGCAAACCATTGCATTTTTTTAAATTAGACTTCTGGGGGAATCCAAGTTGGTGTGAATTTTGGGGCTCTGACCAGGTTCTGTTACCCAGAATCCTTTGCAAACCTCAAAATCTGGACCAAAAACTTTTTTTCCTCGTATTTCCGTGACAGAAAGTTCTGCAATCTGAGATTAGCCACAAATTGACTTCCACACAGCGTTCCCCTAAGTCTCCAAATAAAAAAGGTACCTCACTTCTGTGTGTAGGCCTAGCGCCCATGAAAGGAAATGCCCCCAAAACACAACGTGGACACATCACATTTTCACAAAGAAAACAGAGCTCTTTTTACAAAGGGCCTAGCTGTGGATTTTGGCCTCTAGCTCAGCCGGCACCTGGGGAAAACTAGCAAACCAGTGCATTTTTTAAAACTAGACACCTAGTGGAATCCAGGATAGGGTGACCTGTGGGGCACTGACCAGATTCTGTTACACACAATCCTTTGCAAACCTCAAAAATAGGCCAAAGAAAAAACTTTTTCCTCTCATTTCCGTGACAGAAAGTTCTGGAATCTGAGAGGAGACACAAATTTCCTTCCACACAGCGTTCCCCCAAGTCTCCCAATAGAAATGGTACCTCACTTGTGTGGGTAGGCCTAGAGGCCGCGAAAGGAGTTCCCCAAAACTTGACGTGGACACATCACATTTTCACAAAGAAAACAAAGCTTTTTTTTTTACAAAGTGCCTAGCTGTGGATTTTGGCCTCTAGCTCATCCGGCACCTTAGGAAACCTAGCAAGCCTGTGCATTTTTGAAAATTAGACACCTAGGGAAATCCAAGATGGTGTGAATTTTGGGGCTCTGACCAGCTTCTGTTACCCAGAATATTTTGCAAACCTCAAATCTGGCCAAAAAACACTTTTTCCTCTCATTTCCGTGACAGAAAGTTCTGCAATCTGAGAAGAGCCGCAAATTTCCTTTCACACAGCGTTCCCCCAAGTCTCCCAATAAAAATGGTACCTCACTTGTGTGGGTAGGCCTAGCGTCCGTGAAAGGAAATGCTCCCAAAACACAACATGGACACATCACATTTTCACAAAGAAAACAGAGCTCTTTTTACAAAGGGCCTAGCTGTGGATTTTGGTATCTAGCTCAGCCGGCACATGGTGAAACGTAGCAAACTGCACATTTTTTAAAACTAGATACTTAGGGGAATCCAGGATGGGGTGACTTGTGGGGCTCTGACCAGGTTCTGTTACCCAGAATCCTTTGCAAACCTCAAAATTTGGCCAAAAAAACAAATTTTTCTCTCATTTCGGTGACAGAAAGTTCTGCATTCTGAGGGGTGCCACAAATTTCCTTCCAAGCAGCGTTCCCTCAAGTCTCCTGATAAAAATGGTACCTCACTTGTCAGGGTAGGCCTAGCGCCTGTGAAAGGAAATGCCCCCAAAACACAACAAAGACACAGCACATTTGTACAAAGAAAACAGAGCTCTTTTTACAAACGGCCTAGCTGTGGATTTTGGCCTCTTTCTCAGCCGGCACCTGGGGAAAACTAGCAAACCGTTGCATTTTTTTAAACTAGACTTCTGGGGGAGTCCGGGATGGGTTGACTTGTGGGGCTCTGACCAGGTTCTGTTACCCAGAATCCTTGGCAAACCTCATAAATTGGCCCAAAAACTTTTTTTCCTCTCATTTTGGTGACAGAAAGTTTTGGAAACCGAGAGCAGCCACAAATTTCCTTCCACCCAGTGTTGCCCAAAGTCTCCTGATAAAAATCGTACCTCACTTGTGCGGGTAGGCCTAGCGCCCACGAAAGGAAATGCCCCAAAACACAACGTGGACACATCACATTTTCACAAAGAAAACAGAGCTGTTTTTTAGAAAGTGCCTAGCTGTGGATTTTGGCCTGTAGCTCAGCCGGCACCTAGGGAAACCTAGCAAACCTGTGCATTTTTTAAAACTAGACACAAGGGGAATTCAGGATGGGGAGACCTGGGGGGCTCTGACCAGGTTCTGTTACCCACAATCCTTTGCAAACCTCAAAAATTGGCAAATAAAACACTTTTTCCTCTCATTTCCGTGACAGAAAGTTCTGGAATCTGAGAGGAGACACAAATTTCCTTCCACACAGCGTTCCTCCAAGTCTACCAATAGAAATGGTACCTCACTTGTGTGGGTAGGCCAGCGGGCCGCGAAAGGAGATCCCCAAAACACAACTTGGACACATCACATTTTCACAAACAAAACAAAGCTGTTTTTTTACAAAGTGCCCAGCTGTGGATTTTGGCATCTAGCTCTGCTGGCACCATGGGAAACCTAGCAAACCTGTGCATTTTTGAAAATTAGACACCTATAGGAATCAAAGGTGGTGTGATTTTGGGGGATCTGACCAGGTTCTGTTACCCAGAATCCTTTGCAAACCTCAAAATCTGGCCACAAAACCCTTTTTCCCCTCATTTCCGTGACAGAAAGTTCTGCAATCTGAGAAGAGCCACAAATTTACTTCCACACAGCGTTCCCCCAAGTCTCCCAGTAAAAATGGTACCTCACTTGTGTGTTTAGGCCTAGCGCCCGTGAAAGGAAATGCCCCAAAACACAACGTGGACACATCACATTTTCACAAAGAAAACAGAGCTCTTTTTACAAAGGGCCTAGCTGAGGATTTTGGCCTCTTTTTCACCCGGCACCAGAGGAAAACTAGCAAACCAGTGCATTTTTTAAAACTAGACACCTAGAGGAATCCAGGATGGGGTGACTTGTGGGGCTCTGACCAGGTTCTGTTACCCAGAATCTTTTGCAAACCTCAAAATCTTGACAAAAAAATACGTTTTCCTCTAATTTCGGTGACAGAACGTTCTGGAATCTGAGAGCAGCCACAAATTTCCTTCCACCCAGTGTTGCCCCAAGTCTCCAGCTAAAAATCTTACCTCACTTGTGCGGGTAGGCCTAGCACCCACGAAAGGAAATGCCCCAAAACACAACGTGGACACATCACATTTTCACAAAGAAAACAGAGCTGTTTTTTTACAAAATGCCTAGCTGTAGATTTTGGCCACGAGCTCAGCCGGCAACTGGTGAAACCTAGCAAACCAGCGCATTTGTGAAAACTAGACACCTAGCGGAATCCAGGATGCGGTGACTTGTAGGGCTCTGACCAAGTTCTGTTACCCAGAATACTTTGCAAACCTCAAAATTTGGCCAAAAAAAACATTTTCTCTCATTTCGGTGACAGAAAGTTCAGGAATCTGAGAGGAGCCACAATTTTCCTTCTACCCAGCGTTCCCCCAAGTCTCCCAATAGAAATGGTACCTCACTTGTGTGGGTAGGTCTAGCGGCCGCTGAGGAAATGCCCCAAAACACAATGTGGACACATCACATTTTCACAAAGAAACAGGGATGTTTTTTACAAAGTGTCTAGCTGTGGATTTTGGCCTCTAGCTCAGCCGGCACCTGGGGAAACCTAGCAAACCTGTGCACTTTTGAAAACTAGACACCTAGGGGAGTCCAAGGTGGTGTGAATTGTGGGGCTCTGACCAGGTTCTGTTACCCAGAATCCTTTGCAAACCTCAAAATCTGGCCAAAAAACACTTTTTCCTCTCATTTCGGTGACAGAAAGTTCTGCAATCTGAGAGGTGCCACAAATTTCCTTCCACACAGCGTTCCCCCAAGTCTCCCGATAAAAATGGTACCTCACTTGTGAGGGTAGGCCTAGCGCCCGTGAAAGGAAATGCCCCAAAACACAACGAAGACACAGCACATTTGTACAAAGAAAACAGAGCTCTTTTTACAAACGGCCTAGCTGTGGATTTTGGCCTCTTTCTCAGCCGGCACCTGGGGAAAACTAGCAAACCATTGCATTTTTTTAAACTAGACTTCTGGGGGAATCCGGGATGGGTTGACTTGTGGGGCTCTGACCAGGTTCTGTTACCCAGAATCATTGGCAAACCTCATAAATTGGCCCAAAAACTTTTTTTCCTCTCATTTTGGTGACAGAAAGTTCTGGAATCTGAGGGGAGCCACAAATGTCCTTCCAAACAGTGTTCCCCTAAATCTCCCAGTAGAAATGGTACCTCACTTGTGTAGGTAGGCCTAGCGGCCGTGAAAGAAGGTGCCCCATTACACAACGTGGACACATCATATTTTCACAAAGAAACACAGCTGTTTTTTTACAAAGTGCCTAGCTGTGGATTTTGGCCTCTAGCTCAGCCGGCACCAGGGGAAACCTAGCAAACCTGTGCAATTTTTAAAACTATACACCTAGGGGAATCCACGGTGGTGTGAATTGTGAGGCTCTGACCACGTTTTGTTACCCAGAATCATTTGCAAACCTCAAAGTCTGGCCAAAAAAACACTTTTCCTCTCATTTCCATGACAGAAAGTTCTGCAATCTGAGTGGAGTCACAAATTTCCTTCCACACAGCATTCCCCCAAGTCTCCCGATAAAAATGGTACCTCACTTGTGTGGGTAGGCCTAGCGCCCGTGAAAAGAAATGCCTCAAAACACAACGTGGACACATGATATTTTAAGAGAGAAAACAGAGCTCTTTTTAGAAAGGGCCTAGCTGTGGAATTTGGCCTCTTTCTCAGCCGGCACCTGGGGAAAACTAGCAAACCATTGCATTTTTTTAAAATTAGACTTCTGGGGGAATCCAAGTTGGTGTGAATTTTGGGGCTCTGACCAGGTTCTGTTACCCAGAATCCTTTGCAAACCTCAAAATCTGGACAAAAAACTTTTTTTCATCGTATTTCCGTGACAGAAAGTTCTGCAATCTGAGATTAGCCACAAATTGACTTCCACACAGCGTTCCCCCAAGTCTCCAAATAAAAAAGGTACCTCACTTCTGTGTGTAGGCCTAGCGCCCATGAAAGGAAATGCCCCAAAACACAACGTGGACACATCACATTTTCACAAAGAAAACAGAGCTCTTTTTACAAAGGGCCCAGCTGTGGATTTTGGCCTCTAGCTCAGCCGGCACCAGGGGAAACCTACCAAACCTGTGCATTTTTTAAAACTAGACACCTAGGGGAATCCACGGTGGTGTGAATTTTGAGGCTCTGACCAGCTTCTGTTACCCAGAATATTTTGCAAACCTCAAAATCTGGCCAAAAAACACTTTTTCCTCTTATTTCGGTGACAGAAAGTTCTGCATTCTGAGAGGTGCCACAAATTTCCTTCCACACAGCGTTCCCTCAAGTCTCCTGATAAAAATGGTACCTCACTTGTGAGGATAGGCCTAGCGCCTGTGAAAGGAAATGCCCCAAAACACAACAAAGACACAGCACATTTGTACAAAGAAAACAGAGCTCTTTTTACAAACGGCCTAGCTGTGGATTTTGGCCTCTTTCTCAGCCGGCACCTGGGGAAAACTAGCAAACCGTTGCATTTTTTTAAACTAGACTTCTGGGGGAGTCCGGGATGGGTTGACTTGTGGGGCTCTGACCAGGTTCTGTTACCCAGAATCCTTGGCAAACCTCATAAATTGGCCCAAAAACTTTTTTTCCTCTCATTTTGGTGACAGAAAGTTTTGGAAACCGAGAGCAGCCACAAATTTCCTTCCACCCAGTGTTGCCCAAAGTCTCCTGATAAAAATCGTTCCTCACTTGTGCGGGTAGGCCTAGCGCCCACAAAAGGAAATGCCCCAAAACACAACGTGGACACTTCACATTTTCACAAAGAAAACAGAGCTGTTTTTTACAAAGTGCCTAGCTGTGGATTTTGGCCTGTAGCTCAGCCGGCACCTAGGGAAACCTAGCAAACCTGTGCATTTTTTAAAACTAGACACCAGGGGAATTCAGGATGGGGTGACCTGTGGGGCTCTGATCAGGTTCTGTTACCCACAATCCTTTGCAAACCTCAAAAATTGGCCAAAAAAAACACTTCTTCCTCTCATTTCCGTGACAGAAAGTTCTGGAATCTGAGAGGAGACACAAATTTCATTCCACACAGCGTTCCTCCAAGTCTCCCAATAGAAATGGTACCTCACTTGTGTGGGTAGGCCAGCGTGCCACGAAAGGAGATCCCCAAAACACAACTTGGACACATCACATTTTCACAAACAAAACAAAGCTGTTTTTTTACAAAGTGCCCAGCTGTGGATTTTGGCCTCTAGCTCTGCTGGCACCATGGGAAACCTAGCAAACCTGTGCATTTTTGAAAATTAGACACCTATAGGAATCAAAGGTGGTGTGATTTTGGGGGATCTGACCAGGTTCTGTTACCCAGAATCCTTTGCAAACCTCAAAATCTGGCTACAAAACCCTTTTTCCTCTGATTTCCGTGACAGAAAGTTCTGCAATCTGAGAAGAGCCACAAATTTACTTCCACACAGCGTTCCCCCAAGTCTCCCAATAAAAATGGTACCTCACTTGTGTGTTTAGGCCTAGCGTCCGTGAAAGGAAATGCCCCAAAACACAACGTGTACACATCACATTTTCACAAAGAAAACAGAGCTCTTTTTACAAAGGGCCTAGCTGAGGATTTTGGCCTCTTTCTCAGCCGGCACCAGGGAAAAACTAGCAAACCAGTGCATTTTTTAAAACTAGACACCTAGAGGAATCCAGGATGGGGTGACTTGTGGGGCTCTTACCAGGTTCTGTTACCCAGAATCTTTTGCAAACCTCAAAATTTTGACAAAAAAATACGTTTTCCTCTAATTTCGGTGACAGAAAGTTCTGGAATCTGAGAGCAGCCACAAATTTCCATCCACCCAGTGCTGCCCTAAGTCTCCTGCTAAAAATCATACCTCACTTGTGCGGGTAGGCCTAGCACCCACGAAAGGAAATGCCCCAAAACACAACGTGGACACATCACATTTTCACAAAGAAAACAGAGTTCTTTTTACAAAGGGCCTAGCTTTGGATTTTGGCCTCTTTCTCAGCCGGCACCTGGGGAAAACTAGCAAACCAGTGCATTTTTTAAAACTAGACACCTAGTGGAATCCAGGATAGGGTGACCTGTGGGGCTCTGACCAGATTCTGTTACACACAATCCTTTGCAAACCTCAAAATTAGGCCAAAGAAAAAACTTTTTCCTCTCATTTCGGTGACAGAAAGTTCTGGAATCTGAGAGAAGACACAAATTTCCTTCCACACAGCGTTCCCCCAAGTCTCCCAATAGAAATGGTACCTCACTTGTGTGGGTAGGCCTAGAGGCCACGAAAGGAGTTCCCCAAAACTCGACGTGGACATATCACATTTTCACAAAGAAAACAAAGCTTTTTTTTTTACAAAGTGCCTAGCTGTGGATTTTGGCCTCTAGCTCATCCGCCATCTTAGGAAACCTAGCAAACCTGTGCATTTTTTAAAATTAGACACCTAGGGGAATCCAAGATGGTGTGAATTTTGAGGCTCTGACCAGCTTCTGTTACCCAGAATATTTTGCAAACCTCAAAATCTGGCCAAAAAACACTTTTTCCTCTCATTTCGGTGACAGAAAGTTCTGCATTCTGAGAGGTGCCACAAATTTCCTTCCACACAGCGTTCCCGCAAGTCTCCTGATAAAAATGGTACCTCACTTGTGAGGGTAGGCCTAGCGCCTGTGAAAGGAAATGCCCCAAAACACAACAAAGACACAGCACATTTGTACAAAGAAAACAGAGCTCTTTTTACAAATGGCCTAGCTGTGGATTTTGGCCTCTTTCTCAGCCGGCACCTGGGGAAAACTAGCAAACCGTTGCATTTTTTTAAACTAGACTTCTGGGGGAGTCCGGGATGGGTTGACTTGTGGGGCTCTGACCAGGTTCTGTTACCCAGAATCCTTGGCAAACCTCATAAATTGGCCCAAAAACTTTTTTTCCTCTCATTTTGGTGACAGAAAGTTTTGGAAACCGAGAGTAGCCACAAATTTCCTTCCACCCAGTGTTGCCCAAAGTCTGCTCATAAAAATCGTACCTCACTTGTGCGGGTAGGCCTAGCGCCCACGAAAGGAAATGCCCCAAAACACAACGTGGACACATCACATTTTCACAAAGAAAACAGAGCTGTTTTTTACAAAGTGCCTAGCTGTGGATTTTGGCCTGTAGCTCAGCCGGCACCTAGGGAAACCTAGCAAACCTGTGCATTTTTTAAAACTAGACACCAGGGGAATTCAGGATGGGGTGACCTGTGGGGCTCTGACCAGGTTCTGTTACCCAAAATCCTTTGCAAACCTCAAAAATTGGCCAAAAAAAACACTTTTTCCTCTCATTTCCGTGACAGAAAGTTCTGGAATCTGAGAGGAGACACAAATTTCCTTCCACACAGCGTTCCTCCAAGTCTACCAATAGAAATGGTACCTCACTTGTGTGGGTAGGCCAGCGGGCCGCGAAAGGAGATCCCCAAAACACAACTTGGACACATCACATTTTCACAAACAAAACATAGCTGTTTTTTTACAAAGTGCCCAGCTGTGGATTTTGGCATATAGCTCTGCTGGCACCATGGGAAACCTAGCAAACCTGTGCATTTTTGAAAATTAGACACCTATAGGAATCAAAGGTGGTGTGATTTTGGGGGATCTGACCAGGTTCTGTTACCCAGAATCCTTTGCAAACCTCAAAATCTGGCCACAAAACCCTTTTTCCTCTCATTTCCGTGACAGAAAGTTCTGCAATCTGAGAAGAGCCACAAATTTACTTCCACACAGCGTTCCCCCAAGTCTCCCAGTAAAAATGGTACCTCACTTGTGTGTTTAGGCCTAGCGCCCGTGAAAGGAAATGCCCCAAAACACAACGTGGACACATCACATTTTCACAAAGAAAACAGAGCTCTTTTTACAAAGGGCCTAGCTGAGGATTTTGGCCTCTTTTTCACCCGGCACCAGAGGAAAACTAGCAAACCAGTGCATTTTTTAAAACTAGACACCTAGAGGAATCCAGGATGGGGTGACTTGTGGGGCTCTGACCAGGTTCTGTTACCCAGAATCTTTTGCAAACCTCAAACTTTTGACAAAAAAATAAATTTTCCTCTAATTTCGGTGACAGAAAGTTCTGGAATCTGAGAGCAGCCACAAATTTCCTTCCACCCAGTGTTGCCCCAAGTCTCCTGCTAAAAATCTTACCTCACTTGTGCGGGTAGGCCTAGCACCCACGAAAGGAAATGCCCCAAAACACAACGTGGACACATCACATTTTCACAAAGAAAACAGAGCTGTTTTTTTACAAAATGCCTAGCTGTAGATTTTGGCCACGAGCTCAGCCGGCAACTGGTGAAACCTAGCAAACCAGCACATTTGTGAAAACTAGACACCTAGCGGAATCCAGGATGCGGTGACTTGAAGGGCTCTGACCAAGTTCTGTTACCCAGAATACTGTGCAAACCTCAAAATTTGGCCAAAAAAAACATTTCTCTCATTTCGGTGACAGAAAGTTCAGGAATCTGAGAGGAGCCACAATTTTCCTTCTACCCAGCGTTCCCCCAAGTCTCCCAATAGAAATGGTACCTCACTTGTGTGGGTAGGTCTAGCGGCCGCTGAGGAAATGCCCCAAAACACAATGTGGACACATCACATTTTCACAAAGAAACAGGGATGTTTTTTACAAAGTGTCTAGCTGTGGATTTTGGCCTCTAGCTCAGCCGGCACCTGGGGAAACCTAGCAAACCTGTGCACTTTTGAAAACTAGACACCTAGGGGAGTCCAAGGTGGTGTGAATTGTGGGGCTCTGACCAGGTTCTGTTACCCAGAATAATTTGCATACCTCAAAATCTGGCCAAAAAACACTTTTTCCTCTCATTTCGGTGACAGAAAGTTCTGCAATCTGAGAGGTGCCACAAATTTCCTTCCACACAGCGTTCCCCCAAGTCTCCCAATAAAAATGGTACCTCACTTGTGAGGGTAGGCCTAGCGCCCGTGAAAGGAAATGCCCCAAAACACAACGAAGACACAGCACATTTGTACAAAGAAAACAGAGCTCTTTTTACAAACGGCCTAGCTGTGGATTTTGGCCTCTTTCTCAGCCGGCACCTGGGGAAAACTAGCAAACCATTGCATTTTTTTAAACTAGACTTCTGGGGGAATCCGGGATGGGTTGACTTGTGGGGCTCTGACCAGGTTCTGTTACCCAGAATCATTGGCAAACCTCATAAATTGGCCCCAAAACTTTTTTTCCTCTCATTTTGGTGACAGAAAGTTCTGGAATCTGAGGGGAGCCACAAATGTCCTTCCAAACAGTGTTCCCCTAAATCTCCCAATAGAAATGGTACCTCACTTGTGTAGGTAGGCCTAGCGGCCGTGAAAGAAGGTGCCCCATTACACAACGTGGACACATCACATTTTCACAAAGAAACACAGCTGTTTTTTTACAAAGTGCCTAGCTGTGGATTTTGGCCTCTAGCTCAGCCGGCACCAGGGGAAACCTAACCTGTGCATTTTTTAAAACTATACACCTAGAGGAATCCACGGTGGTGTGAATTGTGAGGCTCTGACCACGTTTTGTTACCCTGAATCATTTGCAAACCTCAAAGTCTGGCCAAAAAAACACTTTTCCTCTCATTTCCATGACAGAAAGTTCTGCAATCTGAGTGGAGTCACAAATTTCCTTCCACACAGCATTCCCCCAAGTCTCCCGATAAAAATGGTACCTCACTTGTGTGGGTAGTATATTGCACAATGGGGTGACCCCTAGAGAAACACTGATAACAAATATTTAAACAACTCGTAATGTAAAAATATCCATCAAAATCTCCTCAAGTACATAAATGTAATAGAGTGACCCAAAACAATGTTATGAATATAGAACAACGTGAAAAGCGGGAAGAAAACTGTAGCAATAGTAGTCCATAATTATTCAGATTAACGGATTATAACCAACTTTCGGTTACGCTTATTAAAGCAATTAGTCCACGGTATTTGATGAAAAGTGTTTAATTGTTGAGCAATCTTTGATCCAAATTGTTCATATGTCCAAATTCAAGCCACATTCTGGTTACAAGATGTTCAAGCCAACACGTGTTTCGTCTTTGGGAGTGAATAACATCCCTAAACGACTTCTTCAGGGCTTACAGATCCAAAAAATAATCGAGAAATAAACTGTCGATCCAGCAATAATAAATTATCCTATAGATTATTTCAACATCTGATATTTCCACTGGTCTCAATTTCGAATTGTCAGTATACAAAAAGAATCACCGGCATCTTCCGTCTCATGTTTCATGTACGTCTAGCGAGTACGCGAGTGTGTGGGTAGGCCTAGCGCCCGTGAAAAGAAATGCCTCAAAACACAACGTGGACACATGATATTTTAAGAGAGAAAACAGAGCTCTTTTTAGAAAGGGCCTAGCTGTGGAATTTGGCCTCTTTCTCAGCCGGCACCTGGGGAAAACTAGCAAACCATTGCATTTTTTAAAAATTAGACTTCTGGGGGAATTCAAGTTGGTGTGAATTTTGGGGCTCTGACCAGGTTCTGTTACCCAGAATCCTTTGCAAACCTCAAAATCTGGACAAAAAACTTTTTTTCATCGTATTTCCGTGACAGAAAGTTCTGCAATTTGAGATGAGCCACAAATTGACTTCCACACAGCGTTCCCCCAAGTCTCCAAATAAAAAAGGTACCTCACTTCTGTGTGTAGGCCTAGCGCCCGTGAAAGGAAATGGCCCAAAACACAACGTGGACACATCACATTTTCACAAAGAAAACATAGTTCTTTTTACAAAGGGCCTAGCTTTGGATTTTGGCCTCTTTCTCAGCCGGCACCTGGGGAAAACTAGTAAACCAGTGCATTTTTTAAAACTAGACACCTAGTGGAAGCCAGGATAGGGTGACCTGTGGGGCACTGACCAGATTCTGTTACACACAATCCTTTGCAAACCTCAAAAATAGGCCAAAGAAAAAACTTTTTCCTCTCATTTCCGTGACAGAAAGTTCTGGAATCTGAGAGGAGACACAAATTTCCTTCCACTCAGCATTCCCCCAAGTCTCCCAATAGAAATGGTACCTCACTTGTGTGGGTAGGCCTAGAGGCCGCGAAAGGAGTTCCCCAAAACTTGACGTGGACAAATCACATTTTCACAAAGAAAACAAAGCTTTTTTTTTTACAAAGTGCCTAGCTGTGGATTTTGGCCTCTAGCTCATCCGGCACCTTAGGAAACCTAGCAAACCTGTGCATTTTTGAAAATTAGACACCTAGGGGAATCCAAGATGGTGTGAATTTTGGGGCTCTGACCAGCTTCTGTTACCCAGAATATTTTGCAACCCTCAAATCTGGCCAAAAAACACTTTTTCCTCTCATTTCCGTGACAGAAAGTTCTGCAATCTGAGAAGAGCCACAAATTTCCTTTCACACAGTGTTCCCCCAAGTCTCCCAATAAAAATGGTACCTCACTTGTGTGGGTAGGCCTAGCGTCCGTGAAAGGAAATGCTCCCAAAACACAACATAGACACATCACATTTTCACAAAGAAAACAGAGCTCTTTTTACAAAGGGCCTAGCTGTGGATTTTGGCATCTAGCTCAGCCGGCACATGGTGAAACGTAGCAAACTGCACATTTTTTAAAACTAGACACCTAGGGGAATCCAGGATAGGGTGACCTGTGGGGCTCTGACCAGATTCTGTTACACACAATCCTTTGCAAACCTCAAAAATAGGCCAAAGAAAAAACTTTTTCCTCTCATTTCCGTGACAGAAAGTTCTGGAATCTGAGAGGAGACACAACTTTCCTTCCACACAGCGTTCCCCCAAGTCTCGCAATAGAAATGGTACCTCACTTATGTGGGTAGGCCTAGAGTCCGCGAAAGGAGTTCCCCAAAATTTGACGTGGACACATCACATTTTCACAAAGAAAACAAAGCTGTTTTTTTACAAAGTGCCTAGCTGTGGATTTTGGCCTCTAGCTCAGCCGGCACCAGGGGAAACCTACCAAACCTGTGCATTTTTTAAAACTAGACACCTAGGGGAATCCACGGTGGTGTGAATTTTGAGGCTCTGACCAGCTTCTGTTACCCAGAATATTTTGCAAACCTCAAAATCTGGCCAAAAAACACTTTTTCCTCTTATTTCGGTGACAGAAAGTTCTGCATTCTGAGAGGTGCCACAATTTCCTTCCACACAGCGTTCCCTCAAGTCTCCTGATAAAAATGGTACCTCACTTGTGAGAATAGGCCTAGCGCCTGTGAAAGGAAATGCCCCAAAACACAACAAAGACACAGCACATTTGTACAAGAAAACAGAGCTCTTTTTACAAACGGCCTAGCTGTGGATTTTGGCCTCTTTCTCAGCCGGCACCTGGGGAAAACTAGCAAACCGTTGCATTTTTTTAAACTAGACTTCTGGGGGAGTCCGGGATGGGTTGACTTGTGGGGCTCTGACCAGGTTCTGTTACCCAGAATCCTTGGCAAACCTCATAAATTGGCCCAAAAACTTTTTTTCCTCTCATTTTGGTGACAGAAAGTTTTGGAAACCGAGAGCAGCCACAAATTTCCTTCCTCCCAGTGTTGCCCAAAGTCTCCTGATAAAAATCGTTCCTCACTTGTGCGGGTAGGCCTAGCGCCCACGAAAGGAAATGCCCCAAAACACAACGTGGACACTTCACATTTTCACAAAGAAAACAGAGCTGTTTTTTACAAAGTGCTTAGCTGTGGATTTTGGCCTGTAGCTCAGCCGGCACCTAGGGAAACCTAGCAAACCTGTGCATTTTTTAAAACTAGACACCAGGGGAATTCAGGATGGGGTGACCTGTGGGGCTCTGATCAGGTTCTGTTACCCACAATCCTTTGCAAACCTCAAAAATTGGCCAAAAAACCCACTTCTTCCTCTCATTTCCGTGACAGAAAGTTCTGGAATCTGAGAGGAGACACAAATTTCATTCCACACAGCGTTCCTCCAAGTCTCCCAATAGAAATGGTACCTCACTTGTGTGGGTAGGCCAGCGGGCCGCGAAAGGAGATCCCCAAAACACAACTTGGACACATCACATTTTCACAAACAAAACAAAGCTGTTTTTTTACAAAGTGCCCAGCTGTGGATTTTGGCCTCTAGCTCTGCTGGCACCATGGGAAACCTAGCAAACCTGTGCATTTTTGAAAATTAGACACCTATAGGAATCAAAGGTGGTGTGATTTTGGGGGATCTGACCAGGTTCTGTTACCCAGAATCCTTTGCAAACCTCAAAATCTGGCTACAAAACCCTTTTTCCTCTCATTTCCGTGACAGAAAGTTCTGCAATCTGAGAAGAGCCACAAATTTACTTCCACACAGCGTTCCCCCAAGTCTCCCAATAAAAATGGTACCTCACTTGTGTGTTTAGGCCTAGCGTCCGTGAAAGGAAATGCCCCAAAACACAACGTGGACACATCACATTTTCACAAAGAAAACAGAGCTCTTTTTACAAAGGGCCTAGCTGAGGATTTTGGCCTCTTTCTCAGCCGGCACCAGGGAAAAACTAGGAAACCAGTGCATTTTTTAAAACTAGACACCTAGAGGAATCCAGGATGGGGTGACTTGTGGGGCTCTGACCAGGTTCTGTTACCCAGAATCTTTTGCAAACCTCAAAATTTTGACAAAAAAATAAGTTTTCCTCTAATTTCGGTGACAGAAAGTTCTGGAATCTGAGAGCAGCCACAAATTTCCTTCCACCCAGTGTTGCCCCAAGTCTCCTGCTAAAAATCGTACCTCACTTGTGCGGGTAGGCCTAGCACCCACGAAAGGAAATGCCCCAAAACACAACGTGGACACATCACATTTTCACAAAGAAAACAGAGCTGTTTTTTTACAAAATGCCTAGCTGTAGATTTTGGCCACGAGCTCAGCCGGCAACTGGTGAAACCTAGCAAACCAGCAAATTTGTGAAAACTGGACACCTAGCGGAATCCAGGATGCGGTGACTTGTAGGGCTCTGACCAAGTTCTGTTACCCAGAATACTTTGCAAACCTCAAAATTTGGCCAAAAAAAACATTTTCTCTCATTTCAGTGACAGAAAGTTCAGGAATCTGAGAGGAGCCACAATTTTCCTTCTACCCAGCGTTCCCCCAAGTCTCCCAATAGAAATGGTACCTCACTTGTGTGGGTAGGTCTAGCGGCCGCTGAGGAAATGCCCCAAAACACAATGTGGACACATCACATTTTCATAAAGAAACAGGGCTGTTTTTTACAAAGTGTCTAGCTGTGGATTTTGGCCTCTAGCTCAGCCGGCACCTGGGGAAACCTAGCAAACCTGGGCATTTTTGAAAACTAGACACCTAGGGGAGTCCAAGGTGGTGTGAATTGTGGGGCTCTGACCAGGTTCTGTTACCCAGAATCCTTTGCAAACCTCAAAATCTGGCCAAAAAACACTTTTTCCTCTCATTTCGGTGACAGAAAGTTCTGCAATTTGAGAGGTGCCACAAATTTCCTTCCCCACAGCGTTCCCCCAAGTCTCCCGATAAAAATGGTACCTCACTTGTGAGGGTAGGCCTAGCGCCCGTGAAAGGAAATGCCCCAAAACACAACGAAGACACAGCACATTTGTACAAAGAAAACAGAGCTCTTTTTACAAACGGCCTAGCTGTGGATTTTGGCCTCTTTCTCAGCCGGCACCTGGGGAAAACTAGCAAACCGTTGAATTTTTTTAAACTAGACTTCTGGGGGAATCCAGGATGGGTTGACTTGTGGGGCTCTGACCAGGTTCTGTTACCCAGAATCATTGGCAAACCTCATAAATTGGCCCAAAAACTTTTTTTCCTCTCATTTTGGTGACAGAAAGTTCTGGAATCTGAGGGGAGCCACAAATGTCCTTCCAAACAGTGTTCCCCTAAATCTCCCAATAGAAATGGTACCTCACTTGTGTAGCTAGGCCTAGCGGCCGTGGAAGAAGGTGCCCCATTACACAACGTTGACACATCACATTTTCACAAAGAAACACAGCTGTTTTTTTACAAAGTGCCTAGCTGTGGATTTTGGCCTCTAGCTCAGCCGGCACCAGGGGAAACCTACCAAACCTGTGCATTTTTTAAAACTAGACACCTAGGGGAATCCACGGTGGTATGAATTGTGGGGCTCTGACCTCGTTTTGTTACCCAGAATCATTTGCAAACCTTAAAATCTGGCCAAAAAAACACTTTTCCTCTCATTTCCATGACAGAAAGTTCTGCAATCTGAGTGGAGCCACAAATTTCCTTCCACACAGCATTCCCCCAAGTCTCCCAATAAAAATGGTACCTCACTTGTGTGGGTAGGCCTAGCGCCCGTGAAAGGAAATGCCTCAAAACACAACGTGGACACATGATATTTTCAGAGAGAAAACAGAGCTCTTTTTAGAAAGGGCCTAGCTGTGGAATTTGGCCTCTTTCTCAGCCGGTACCTGGGGAAAACTAGCACACCATTGCATTTTTTTAAATTAGACTTCTGGGGGAATCCAAGTTGGTGTGAATTTTGGGGCTCTGACCAGGTCTATTACCCAGAATCCTTTGCAAACCTCAAAATCTGGACAAAAAACTTTTTTTCCTCGTATTTCCGTGACAGAAAGTTCTGCAATCTGAGATTAGCCACAAATTGACTTCCACACAGCGTTCCCCCAAGTCTCCAAATAAAAAGGTACCTCACTTCTGTGTGTAGGCCTAGCGCCCGTGAAAGGAAATGGCCCAAAACACAACGTGGACACATCACATTTTCACAAAGAAAACAGAGTTCTTTTTACATAGGGCCTAGCTTTGGATTTTGGCCTCTTTCTCAGCCGGCACCTGGGGAAAACTAGCAAACCAGTGCATTTTTTAAATCTAGACACCTAGTGGAATCCAGGATAGGGTGACCTGTGGGGCACTGACCAGATTCTGTTACACACAATCCTTTGCAAACCTCAAAAATAGGCCAAAGAAAAAACTTTTTCCTCTCATTTCCGTGACAGAAAGTTCTGGAATCTGAGAGGAGACACAAATTTCCTTCCACACAGCCTTCCCCCAAGTCTCCCAATAGAAATGGTACCTCACTTGTGTGGGTAGGCCTAGAGGCCACGAAAGGAGTTCCCCAAAACTTGACGTGGACACATCACATTTTCACAAAGAAAACAAAGCTTTTTTTTCTACAAAGTACCTAGCTGTGGATTTTGGCCTCTAGCTCATCCGGCACCTTAGGAAACCTAGCAAACCTGTGCATTTTTGAAAATTAGACACCTAGGGGAATCCAAGATGGTGTGAATTTTGGGGCTCTGACCAGCTTCTGTTACCCAGAATATTTTGCAAACCTCAAAATCTGACCAAAAAACACTTTTTCCTCTCATTTCCGTGACAGAAAGTTCTGCAATCTGAGAAGAGCCACAAATTTCCTTTCACACAGCGTTCCCCCAAGTCTCCCACTAACAATGGTACCTCACTTGTGTGGGTAGGCCTAGCGTCCGTGAAAGGAAATGGTCCCAAAACACAACATGGACACATCACATTTTCACAAAGAAAACAGAGCTCTTTTTACAAAGGGCCTAGCTGTGGATTTTGGCATCTAGCTCAGCCGGCACATGGTGAAACCTAGCAAACTGCACATTTTTTAAAACTAGATACTTAGGGGAATCCAGGATGGGGTGACTTGTGGGGCTCTGACCAGGTTCTATTACCCAGAATCCTTTGCAAACCTCAAAATTTGGCCAAAAAAACACATTTTCCTCTCATTTCGGTGACAGAAAGTTCTGGAATCTGAGAGCAGCCACAAATTTCCTTCCACCCAGTGTTGCCCCAAGTCTCCTGATAAAAATCGTACTTCACATGTGCGGGTAGGCCTAGCGCCCATGAAAGGAAATGCCCCAAAACACAACGTGGACACATCACATTTTTACAAAGAAAACAGAGCTGTTTATTACAAAGTGCCTAGCTGTGGATTTTGGCCTGTAGCTCAGCCGGCACCTAGGGAAACCTAGCAAACCTGTGCATTTTTTAAAACTAGACACCTAGGGGAACCCAGGATAGGGTGACCTGTGGGGCTCTGACCAGATTCTGTTACACACAATCCTTTGCAAACCTCAAAAATAGGCCAAAGAAAAAACTTTTTCCTCTCATTTCCGTGACAGAAAGTTCTGGAATCTGAGAGGAGACACAAATTTCCTTCCACACAGCGTTCCCCCAAGTCTCCCAATAGAAATGGTACCTCACTTGTGTGGGTAGGCCTAGAGGCCGCGAAAGGAGTTCCCCAAAACTTGTCGTGGACACATCTCATTTTCACAAAGAAAACAAAGCTTTTTTTTTACAAAGTGCCTAGCTGTGGATTTTGGCCTCTAGCTCAGCCGGCACCAGGGGAAACCTAGCAAACCTGTGCATTTTTTAAAACTAGACAACTAGGGGAATCCACGGTGGTGTGAATTGTGGGGCTCTGACCACGTTTTGTTACCCAGAATCATTTGCAAACCTCAAAATTTGGCCAAAAAAACACTTTTCCTCTCATTTCCATGACAGAAAGTTCTGCAATCTGAGTGGAGCCACAAATTTCCTTCCACACAGCATTCCCCCAAGTCTCCCGATAAAAATGGTACCTCACTTGTGTGGGTAGGCCTAGCGCTCGTGAAACGAAATGCCTCAAAACACAACGTGGACACATGATATTTTCAGAGAGAAAACAGAGCTGGGGGAATCCAAGTTGGTGTGAATTTTGGGGCTCTGACCAGGTTCTGTTAACCAGAATCCTTTGCAAACCTCAAAATCTGGACAAAAACCTTTTTTTCCTTGTATTTCTGTGACAGAAAGTTCTGCAATCTGAGATAAGCCACAAATTGACTTCCACACAGCGTTCCCCCAAGTCTCCAAATAAAATAGGTACCTCACTTCTGTGTGTAGGCCTAGCGCCCGTGAAAGAAAATGGCCCAAAACACAACGTGGACACATCACATTTTCACAAAGAAAACAGAGTTCTTTTTACAAAGAGATTAGCTTTGGATTTTGGCCTCTTTCTCAGCCGGCACCTGGGGAAAACTAGCAAACCAGTGCATTTTTTAAAACTAGACACCTAGTGGAATCCAGGATAGGGTGACCTGTGGGGCTCTGACCAGATTCTGTTACACACAATCCTTTGCAAACCTCAAAAATAGGCCAAAGAAAAAACTTTTTCCTCTCATTTCCGTGACAGAAAGTTCTGGAATCTGAGAGGAGACACAAATTTCCTTCCACACAGCGTTCCCCCAAGTCTCCCAATAGAAATGGTACCTCACTTGTGTGGGTAGGCCTAGAGGCCGCGAAAGGAGTTCCCCAAAACTTGACGTGGACACATCACATTTTCACAAAGAAAACAAAGCTTTTTTTTTTACAAAGTGCCTAGCTGTGGATTTTGGCCTCTAGCTCATCCGGCACCTTAGGAAACCTAGCAAACCTGTGCATTTTTGAAAATTAGACACCTAGGGGAATCCAAGATGGTGTGAATTTTGGGGCTCTGACCAGCTTCTCTTACCCAGAATATTTTGCAAACCTCAAAATCTGGCCAAAAAACACTTTTTCCTCTCATTTCCGTGACAGAAAGTTCTGGAATCTGAGAGCAGCCACAAATTTCCTTCCACCCAGTGTTGCCCCAAGTCTCCTGATAAAAATCGTACTTCACATGTGCGGGTAGGCCTAGCGCCCACGAAAGGAAATGTCCCAAAACACAACGTGGACACATCAAATTTTTTTAAAGAAAACAGAGCTGTTTTTTACAAAGTGCCTAGCTGTGGATTTTGGCCTGTAGCTCAGCCGGCACCTAGGGAAACCTAGCAAACCTGTGCATTTTTTAAAACTAGACACCTAGGGGAACCCAGGATAGGGTTACCTGTGGGGCTCTGACCAGATTCTGTTACACACAATCCTTTGCAAACCTCAAAAATAGGCCAAAGAAAAAACTTTTTCCTCTCATTTCTATGACAGAAAGTTCTGGAATCTGAGAGGAGACACAAATTTCCTTCCACACAGCGTTCCCCCAAGTCTCCCAATAGAAATGGTACCTCACTTGTGTGGGTAGGCCTAGAGGCCGCGAAAGGAGTTCCCCAAAACTTGACGTGGACACATCACATTTTCACAAAGAAAACAAAGCTTTTTTTTTACAAAGTGCCTAGCTGTGGATTTTGGCCTCTAGCTCAGCCGGCACCAGGGGAAACCTAGCAAACCTGTGCATTTTTTAAAACTAGACACCTAGGGGAATCCACGGTGGTGTGAATTGTGGGGCTCTGACCACGTTTTGTTACCCAGAATCATTTGCAAACCTAAAAATCTGGCCAAAAAAACACTTTTACTCTCATTTCCATGACAGAAAGTTCTGCAATCTGAGTGGAGCCACAAATTTCCTTCCACACAGCATTCCCCCAAGTCTCCCGATAAAAATGGTACCTCACTTGTGTGGGTAGGCCTAGCGCTCGTGAAAGGAAATGCCTCAAAACACAACGTGGACACATGATATTTTCAGAGAGAAAACAGAGCTCTTTTTAGAAAGGGCCTAGCTGTGGAATTTGGCCTCTTTCTCAGCCGGCACCTGGGGAAAACTAGCACACCATTGCATTTTTTTAAATTAGACTTCTGGGGGAATCCAAGTTGGTGTGAATTTTGGGGCTCTGACCAGGTTCTGTTACCCAGAATCCTTTGCAAACCTCAAAATCTGGACAAAAAACTTTTTTTCCTTGAATTTCTGTGACAGAAAGTTCTGCAATCTGAGATTAGCCACAAATTGACTTCCACACAGCGTTCCCCCAAGTCTCCAAATAAAATAGGTACCACACTTCTGTGTGTAGGCCTAGCGCCTGTGAAAGGAAACGGCCCAAAACACAACGTGGACACATCACATTTTCACAAAGAAAACAGAGTTCTTTTTACAAAGGGCCTAGCTTTGGATTTTGGCCTCTTTCTCAGCCGGCACCTGGGGAAAACTAGCAAACCAGTGCATTTTTTAAAACTAGACACCTAGTGGAATCCAGGATAGGGTGACCTGTGGGGCTCTGACCAGATTCTGTTACACACAATCCTTTGCAAACCTCAAAAATAGGCCAAAGAAAAAACTTTTTCCTCTCATTTCCGTGACAGAAAGTTCTGGAATCTGAGAGGAGACACAAATTTCCTTCCACACAGCGTTCCCCCAAGTCTCCCAATAGAAATGGTACCTCACTTGTGTGGGTAGGCCTAGAGGCCGCGAAAGGAGTTCCCCAAAACTTGACGTGGACACATCACATTTTCACAAAGAAAACAAACCTTTTTTTTTTACAAAGTGCCTAGCTGTGGATTTTGGCTTCTAGCTCATCCGGCACCTTAGGAAACCTAGAAAACCTGTGCATTTTTGAAAATTGGACACCTAGGGGAATCCAAGATGGTGTGAATTTTGGGGTTCTGACCAGCTTCTGTTACCCAGAATATTTTGCAAACCTCAAAATCTAGCCAAAAAACACTTTTTCCTCTCATTTCCGTGACAGAAAGTTCTGCAATCTGAGAAGAGCCACAAATTTCCTTTCACACAGCGTTCCCCCAAGAAAAATGGTACCTCACTTGTGTGGGTAGGCCTAGCGTCCGTGAAAGGAAATGCTCCCAAAACACAACATGGACACATCACATTTTCACAAAGAAAACAGTGCTCTTTTTACAAAGGGCCTAGCTGTGGATTTTGGCATCTAGCTCAGCCGGCACATGGTGAAACCTAGCAAACTGCACATTTTTTAAAACTAGATACTTAGGGGAATCCAGGATGGGGTGACTTGTGGGGCTCTGACCAGGTTCTGTTACCCAGAATCCTTTGCAAACCTCAAAATTTGGCCAAAAAAACACGTTTTCCTCGTATTTCCGTGACAGAAAGTTCTGCAATCTGAGATTAGCCACAAATTGACTTCCACACAGCGTTCCCCCAAGTCTCCAAATAAAAAAGGTACCTCACTTCTGTGTGTAGGCCTAGCGCCCATGAAAGGAAATGGCCCAAAACACAACGTGGACACATCACATTTTCACAAAGAAAACAGAGTTCTTTTTACAAAGGGCCTAGCTTTGGATTTTGGCCTCTTTCTCAGCCGGCACCTGGGGAAAACTAGCAAACCAGTGCATTTTTTAAAACTAGACACCTAGTGGAATCCAGGATAGGGTGACCTGTGGGGCACTGACCAGATTCTGTTACACACAATCCTTTGCAAACCTCAAAAATAGGCCAAAGAAAAAACTTTTTCCTCTCATTTCCGTGACAGAAAGTTCTGGAATCTGAGAGGAGACACAAATTTCCTTCCACACAGCCTTCCCCCAAGTCTCCCAATAGAAATGGTACCTCACTTGTGTGGGTAGGCCTAGAGGCCGCGAAAGGAGTTCCCCAAAACTTGACGTGGACACATCACATTTTCACAAAGAAAACAAAGCTTTTTTTTTTACAAAGTGCCTAGCTGTGGATTTTGGCCTCTAGCTCATCCGGCACCTTAGGAAACCTAGCAAACCTGTGCATTTTTGAAAATTAGACACCTAGGGGAATCCAAGATGGTGTGAATTTTGGGGCTCTGACCAGCTTCTGTTACCCAGAATATTTTGCAAACCTCAAAATCTGGCCAAAAAACAATTTTTCCTCTCATTTCCGTGACAGAAAGTTCTGCAATCTGAGAAGAGCCACACATTTTCTTCCACACAGCATTCCCCCAAGTCTCCCAGTAAAAATGGTACCTCACTTGTGTGGATAGGCCTAGCGTCCGTGAAAGGAAATGCCCCCAAAACACAACATGGACACATCACATTTTCACAAAGAAAATAGAGCTCTTTTCACAAAGGGCCTAGCTGTTGATTTTGGCCTCTAGCTCAGCCGGCACATGGTGAAACCTAGCAAACTGCACATTTTTTTAAACTAGATACTTAGGGGAATCCAGGATGGGGTGACTTTTGGGGCTCTGACCAGGTTCTGTTACCCAGAATCCTTTGCAAACCTCAGAATTTGGCCAAAAAAACACGTTTTCCTCTCATTTCAGGGAGAGAAAGTTCTGGAATCTGAGAGCAGCCACAAATTTCCTTCCACCCAGTGTTGCCCCAACTCTCCTGATAAAAATCGTACTTCACATGTGCGGGTAGGCCTAGCGCCCACGAAAGGAAATGCCCCAAAACACAACGTGGACACATCACATTTTCACAAAGAAAACAGAGCTGTTTTTTACAAAGTGTCCTACTGTGGATTTTGGCCTGTAGCTCAGCCGGCACCTAGGGAAACCTAGCAAACCTGTGCATTTTTTAAAACTAGACACCTAGGGGAATCCAGGATAGGGTGACCTGTGGGGCTCTGACCAGATTCTGTTACACACAATCCTTTGCAAACCTCAAAAATAGGCCAAAGAAAAAACTTTTTCCTCTCATTTCCGTGACAGAAAGTTCTGGAATCTGAGAGGAGACACACATTTCCTTCCACACAGCGTTCCCCCAAGTCTCCCAATAGAAATGGTACCTCACTTGTGTGGGTAGGCCTAGAGGCCGCGAAAGGAGTTCCCCAAAACTTGACGTGGACACATCACATTTTCACAAAGTAAACAAAGCTTTTTTTTTACAAAGTGCCTAGCTGTGGATTTTGGCCTCTAGCTCAGCCGGCACCAGGGGAAACCTAGCAAACCTGTGCATTTTTTAAAACTAGACACCTAGGGGAATCCACGGTGGTGTGAATTGTGGGGCTCTGACCACGTTTTGTTACCCAGAATCATTTGCAAACCTCAAAATCTGGCCAAAAAAACACTTTTCCTCTCATTTCCATGACAGAAAGTTCTGCAATCTGAGTGGAGCCACAAATTTCCTTCCACACAGCATTCCCCCAAGTCTCCCGATAAATATGGTACCTCACTTGTGAGGGTAGGCCTAGCGCCCGTGAAAGGAAATGCCTCAAAACACAACGTGGACACATGATATTTTCAGAGAGAAAACAGAGTTCTTTTTAGAAAGGGCCTAGCTGTGGAATTTGGCCTCTTTCTCAGCCGGCACCTGGGGAAAACTAGCACACCATTGCATTTTTTTAATTTAGACTTCTGGGGGAATCCAAGTTGGTGTGAATTTTGGGGCTCTGACCAGGTTCTGTTACCCAGAATCCTTTGCAAACCTCAAAATCTGGACAAAAAACTTGTTTTCCTCGTATTTCCGTGACAGAAAGTTCTGGAATCTTAGAGGAGACACAAATTTCCATCCACACAGCGTTCCCCCAAGTCTCCCAATAGAAATGGTACCTCACTTGTGTGGGTAAGCCTAGAGGCCGGGAAAGGAGTTCCCCAAAACTCGACGTGGACACATCACATTTTCACAAACAAAACAAAGCTTTTTTTTTTTACAAAGTGCCTAGCTGTGGATTTTGGCCTCTAGCTCATCCGGCACCTTAGGAAACCTAGCAAACCTGTGCATTTTTGAAAATTAGACACCTAGGGGAATCCAAGATGGTGTGAATTTTGGGGCTCTGACCAGCTTCTGTTACCCAGCATATTTTGCAAACCTCAAAATCTGGCTAAAAAACACTTTTTCCTCTCATTTCCGTGACAGAAAGTTCTGCAATCTGAAAAGAGCCACAAATTTCCTTTCACACAGCGTTCCCCCAAGTCTCCCAATAAAAATGGTACCTCACTTGTGTGGGTAGGCCTAGCGTCCGTGAAAGGAAATGCTCCCAAAACACAACATGGACACATCACATTTTCACAAAGAAAACAGAGCTCTTTTTACAAAGGGCCTAGCTGTGGATTTTGGCCTCTAGCTCAGCCGGCACATGGTGAAACCTAGCAAACCTGTGCATTTTTTAAAACTAGACACCTAGGGGAATCCAAGGTGGTGTGAATTGTGGGGCTCTGACCACGTTTTGTTACCCAGAATCCTTTGCAAACCTCAAAATCTGGCCAGAAAAACACTTTTCCTCTCATTTCCATGACAGAAAGTTCTGCAATCTGAGTGGATCCACAAATTCCCTTCCACACAGCATTCCCCCAAGTCTCCCGATAACAATGGTACCTCACTTGTGTGGGTAGGCCTAGCGCCCGTGAAAGCAAATGCTCCAAAACACAACGTGAACACATGAGATTTTCAGAGAGAAAACAGAGCTCTTTTTAGAAAGGGCCTAGCTGTGGAATTTGGCCTCTTTCTCAGCCGGCACCTGGGGAAAACTAGCACACCATTGCATTTTTTTAAATTAGACTTCTGGGGGAATCCAAGTTGGTGTGAATTTTAGGGCTCTGACCAGGTTCTGTGACCCAGAATCCTTTGCAAACCTCAAAATCTGGACCAAAAACTTTTTTTCCTCGTATTTCCGTGACAGAAAGTTCTGCAATCTGAGATTAGCCACAAATTGACTTCCACACAGCGTTCCCCCAAGTCTCCAAATAAAAAAGGTACCTCACTTCTGTGTGTAGGCCTAGCGCCCATGAAAGAAAATGCCCCAAAACACAACGTGGACACATCACATTTTCACAAAGAAAACAGAGCTCTTTTTACAAAGGGCCTAGCTGTGGATTTTGGCCTCTAGCTCAGCCGGCACCTGGGGAAAACTAGCAAACCAGTGCATTTTTTAAAACTAGACACCTAGTGGAATCCAGGATAGGGTGACCTGTGGGGCTCTGACCAGATTCTGTTACACACAATCCTTTGCAAACCTCAAAATTAGGCCAAAGAAAAAACTTTTTCCTCTCATTTCGGTGACAGAAAGTTCTGGAATCTGAGAGGAGACACAAATTTCCTTCCACACAGCGTTCCCCCAAGTCTCCCAATAGAAATGGTACCTCACTTGTGTGGGTAGGCCTAGAGGCCGCGAATAGGAGTTCCCCAAACCTCGACGTGGACACATCACATTTTCACAAAGAAAACAAAGCTTTTTTTTTTACAAAGTGCCTAGCGGTGGATTTTGGCCTCTAGCTCATCCGGCACCTTAGGAAACCTAGCAAACCTGTGCATTTTTGAAAATTAGACACCTAGGGGAATCCAAGATGGTGTGAATTTTGAGGGTCTGACCAGCTTCTGTTACCCAGAATATTTTGCAAACCTCAAAATCTGGCCAAAAAACACTTTTTCCTCTCATTTCGGTGACAGAAAGTTCTTCATTCTGAGAGGTGCCACAAATTTCCTTCCACACAGCGATCCCTCAAGTCTCCTGATAAAAATGGTACCTCACTTGTGAGGGTAGGCCTAGCGCCTGTGAAAGGAAATGCCCCCAAAACACAACAAAGACACAGCACATTTGTACAAAGAAAACAGAGCTCTTTTTACAAACGGCCTAGCTGTGGATTTTGGCCTCTTTCTCAGCCGGCACCTGGGGAAAACTAGCAAACTGTTGCATTTTTTTAAACTAGACTTCTGGGGGAGTCCGGGATGGGTTGACTTGTGGGGCTCTGACCAGGTTCTGTTACCCAGAATCCTTGGCAAACCTCATAAATTGGCCCAAAAACTTTTTTTCCTCTCATTTTGGTGACAGAAAGTTTTGGAAACCGAAAGCAGCCACAAATGTCCTTCCACCCAGTGTTGCCCAAAGTCTCCTGATAAAATTCGTACCTCAATTGTGCGGGTAGGCCTACCGCCCACGAAAGGAAATGCCCCAAAACACAACGTGGACACATCACATTTTCACAAAGAAAACAGAGCTGTTTTTTACAAAGTGCCTAGCTGTGGATTTTGGCCTGCAGCTCAGCCGGCACCTATGGAAACCTAGCAAACCTGTGCATTTTTTAAAACTAGACACCAGGGGAATTCAGGATGGGGTGACCTGTGGGGCTCTGACCAGGTTCTGTTACCCACAATCCTTTGCAAACCTCAAAAATTGGCCCAAAAAAACACTTTTCCCTCTCATTTCCGTGACAGAAAGTTCTGGAATCTGAGAGGAGACACAAATTTCCTTCCACACAGCGTTCCTCCAAGTCTCCCAATAGAAATGGTACCTCACTTGTGTGGGTAGGCCAGCGGGCCGCGAAAGGAGATCCCCAAAACACAACTTGGACACATCACATTTTCACAAACAAAACAAAGCTGTTTTTTTACAAAGTGCCCAGCTGTGGATTTTGGCCTCTAGCTCTGCTGGCACCATGGGAAACCTAGCAAACCTGTGCATTTTGGAAAATTAGACACCTATAGGAATCAAAGGTGGTGTGATTTTGGGGGATCTGACCAGGTTCTGTTACCCAGAATCCTTTGCAAACCTCAAAATCTGGCCACAAAACCCTTTTTCCTCTCATTTCCGTGACAGAAAGTTCTGCAATCTGAGAAGAGTCACAAATTTACTTCCACACAGCCTTCCCCCAAGTCTCCCAATAAAAATGGTACCTCACTTGTGTGTTTAGGCCTAGCGCCCGTGAAAGGAAATGCCCCAAAACACAACGTGGACACATCAGATTTTCACAAAGAAAACAGAGCTCTTTTTACAAAGGGCCTAGCTGAGGATTTTGGCCTCTTTCTCAGCCGGCACCAGGGGAAAACTAGCAAACCAGTGCATTTTTTAAAACTAGACACCTAGAGGAATCCAGGATGGGGTGACTTGTGGGGCTCTGACCAGGTTCTGTTACCCAGAATCTTTTGCAAACCTCAAAATTTTGACAAAAAAATACGTTTTCCTCTAATTTCGGTGACAGAAAGTTCTGGAATCTGAGAGCAGCCACAAATTTCCTTCCACCCAGTGTTGCCCCAAGTCTCCTGCTAAAAATCGTACCTCACTTGTGCGGGTAGGCCTAGCACCCACGAAAGGAAATGCCCCAAAACACAACGTGGACACATCACATTTTCACAAAGAAAATAGAGCTGTTTTTTACAAAATGCCTAGCTGTAGATTTTGGCCACGAGCTCAGCCGGCAACTGGTGAAACCTAGCAAACCAGCACATTTGTGAAAACTAGACACCTAGCGGAATCCAGGAAGCAGTGACTTGTAGGGCTCTGACCAAGTTCTGTTACCCAGAATACTTTGCAAACCTCAAAATCTGGCCAAAAAACACTTTTTCCTCTCATTTCGGTGACAGAAAGTTCTGCAATCTGAGAGGTGCCACAAATTTCCTTCCACACAGCGTTCCCCCAAGTCTCCCGATAAAAATGGTACCTCACTTGTGAGGGTAGGCCTAGCGCCCGTGAAAGGAAATGCCCCAAAACACAACGAAGACACAGCACATTTGTACAAAGAAAACAGAGCTCTTTTAACAAACGGCCTAGCTGTGGATTTTGGCCTCTTTCTCAGCCGGCACCTGGGGAAAACTAGCAAACCGTTGCATTTTTTTAAACTAGACTTCTGGGGGAATCCGGGATGGTTTGACTTGTGGGGCTCTGACCAGGTTCTGTTACCCAGAATCATTGGCAAACCTCATAAATTGGCCCCAAAACTTTTTTTCCTCTCATTTTGGTGACAGAAAGTTCTGGAATCTGAGGGGAGCCACAAATGTCCTTCCAAACAGTGTTTCCCTAAATCTCCCAATAGAAATGGTACCTCACTTGTGTAGGTAGGCCTAGCGGCCGTGAAAGAAGGTGCCCCATTACACAACGTGGACACATCACATTTTCACAAAGAAACACAGCTGTTTTTTTACAAAGTGCCTAGCTGTGGATTTTGGCCTCTAGCTCAGCCGGCACCAGGGGAAACCTAGCAAACCTGTGCATTTTTTAAAACTATACACCTAGGGGAATTCACGGTGGTGTGAATTGTGGGGCTCTGACCACGTTTTGTTACCCAGAATCATTTGCAAACCTCAAAGTCTGGCCAAAAAAACACTTTTCCTCTCATTTCCATGACAGAAAGTTCTGCAATCTGAGTGGAGCCACAAATTTCCTTCCACACAGCATTCCCCCAAGTCTGCCGATAAAAATGGTACCTCACTTGTGTGGATAGGCCTAGAGCCCGTGAAAGGAAATGCCTCAAAGCACAACGTGGACACATGATATTTTCAGAGAGAAAACAGAGCTCTTTTTAGAAAGGGCCTAGCTGTGGAATTTGGCCTCTTTCTCAGCCGGCACCTGGGGAAAACTAGCAAACCATTGCATTTTTTCAAAATTAGACTTCTGGGGGAATCCAAGTTGGTGTGAATTTTGGGGCTCTGACCAGGTTCTGTTACCCAGAATCCTTTGCAAACCTCAAAATCTGGACAAAAAACCTTTTTTCCTCGTATTTCCGTGACAGAAAGTTCTGCAATCTGAGATTAGCCACAAATTGACTTCCACACAGCGTTCCCCCAAGTCTCCAAATAAAAAAGGTACCTCACTTCTGTGTGTAGGCCTAGCGCCCGTGAAAGGAAATGGCCCAAAACACAACGTGGACACATCACATTTTCACAAAGAAAACAGAGTTCTTTTTACAAAGGGCCTAGCTTTGGATTTTGGCCTCTTTCTCAGCCGGCACCTGGGGAAAACTAGCAAACCAGTGCATTTTTTAAAACTAGACACCTAGTGGAATCAAGGTTAGGGTGACCTGTGGGGCACTGACCAGATTCTGTTACACACAATCCTTTGCAAACCTCAAAAATAGGCCAAAGAAAAAACTGTTTCCTCTCATTTCCGTGACAGAAAGTTCTGGAATCTGAGAGGAGACACAAATTTCCTTCCACACAGCGTTCCCCCAAGTCTCCCAATAGAAATGGTACCTCACTTGTGTGGGTAGGCCTAGAGGCCGCGAAAGGAGTTCCCCAAAACTCGACGTGGACACATCACATTTTCACAAAGAAAACAAAGCTTTTTTTTTTACAAAGTGCCTAGCTGTGGATTTTGGCCTCTAGCTCATCCGGCACCTTAGGAAACCTAGCAAACCTGTGCATTTTTGAAAATTAGACACCTAGGGGAATCCAAGATGGTGTGAATTTTGGGGCTCTGACCAGCTTCTGTTACCCAGAATATTTTGCAAACCTCAAATCTGGCTAAAAAACACTTTTTCCTCTCATTTCCGTGACAGAAAGTTCTGCAATCTGAGAAGAGCCACAAATTTCCTTTCACACAGCATTCCCCCAAGTCTCCCAATAAAAATGGTACCTCACTTGTGTGGATAGGCCTAGCGTCCGTGAAAGGAAACGCTCCCAAAACACAACATGGACACATCACATTTTCACAAAGAAAACAGAGCTCTTTTTACAAAGGGTCTAGCTGTGGATTTTGGCATCGAGCTCAGCCGGCACATGGTGAAACGTAGCAAACTGCACATTTTTTAAAACTAGATACTTAGGGGAATCCAGGATGGGATGACTTGTGGGGCTCTGACCAGGTTCTGTTACCCAGAATCCTTTGCAAACCTCAAAATTTGACCAAAAAAACACGTTTTCCTCTTATTTCGGTGACAGAAAGTTCTGGAATCTGAGAGCAGCCACAAATTTCCTTCCACCCAGTGTTGCCCCAAGTCTACTGATAAAAATCGTACTTCACATGTGCGGGTAGGCCCAGCGCCCACGAAAGGAAATGCCCCAAAACACAAAGTGGACACTGATAGAGCATTCCGTACTAATAATTTACCTGTATTTGGACGCTCTTTAGGCCGATGAATCTTTTGGCTAAGTGGGACTCTCTTCACCCGAGATCAGTCAATTTAATCAAATCAATAATCAATAACGAACATAAGCAATACCCTGATCAACATAACACTTAACAATTAACCCAGAATACATTTCGGCGAACCCTGACCTTTCAGTCAGGAATAACCACACCAGTTTATTCAAAGTTAGTGAATTTATTTCCCTATATTAACAAAGCTAGCACAATATAGATGTGTCTCAACACCAAATGATATACGTAAATGAACATTAATAGCTGTCCATAACGGCGAAACAGGTGCAATCTATGCAGCATTTGAATAACAAGGCATTCGATGATAGCAATGCAAATCACTAAAACTATAATCTGTAATGAGCTAATTGCATACATTTAGTCAGCATAACAAGGTCTCAAATTGCATCGTGCAACAAAAGGAATCCTCATCTAACCTCAAATTAGCATCGGCATGTGGGACTTCATGCAAAAACAATTTAGCAACATTAATTTGGAAAAGCTCCTAGCTAGGGCTCTTGTCAAAAAAAATCAGCAGTTGGTTACCTAAAAGAAACACAATGCAATTGTACAATTTCCTTTCATATTTACCAATTACAATCAGCATTCAAGGAAGTCTTGGTCTCACAGGTACCGTTTCTCGATCAGCATGGGACGGGGCAAAGGGCAAAGTGGACGGTGCAATTGCCTCACGGCGGCAAGATAAAACTACTACTTCATGCAAAGGAATCAAAGTTAAAGTCTCTAGGGTAAGAATCATTTAAGTCTCTTTCTCTCGATTAGAGAAAGCATCAAAGTCTCTTTCAAAATGGCGTCACAGCAAGGTGGGCCATAATAGCTGCAATGTCCTGCAAAATGGCGGGTATCGGGCTGGTAATGGCTGTAATGTCCGGGTAATGGCTGTTTTCTTCTCGTGCACCTGGTTTAAATAGACAACAGTTCAAATCCAGTAGGGTCTTCCATTGGAGGGTTCATAGGTTGGCTTCAAATTGTCCAATCAAAAACAACAGTTCTCAAGCTTTTACTTAAGCATACATTATCCTTGGAGACGGGTACGCAAGTTGCAACATTTTATACCAATTAACTCACTTTCAGAGCTTCCATTGTCCGCACCTGCAGATTGACCTTGGAGCAGAGAGAAAAATGCCAGGCTGGCACGGAACCTTAAGATAAGCATGTGAACGATCTCAGTGGAAAAGTACAGCTTCAAGCAAAAATACACGTTTATTAGCACATTGGAAAAATACGAGCATCTAAACCGTGAGACCAGGCAACTAGGCCAAAGCCTCCACTAAAGTTATGCTAAGCTAAAACATTTCAAACAAGCAAATCATAGCACACTTTTACGATTATGTCAGATTCGTGCACTTCTAATACATCACGTTATATAAAGCACGCTTATAAATGTTGGCAAACTACTCTGAGGGCACATTTTGTCCCCGTACAATCTTTATTAGTTCGGTTAAAGACACACATGATTATTTCATTCTACGTTTATGCGCTAATAAATGTAAAACCTTCGCTGTTTTTTACAAAGTGCCTAGCTGTGGATTTTGGCCTGTAGCTCAGCCGGCACCTAGGGAAACCTAGCAAACCTGTGCATTTTTTTAAACTAGACACCTAGGGGAATCCAGGATAGGGTGACTTGTGGGGCTCTGACCAGATTCTGTTACACACAATCCTTTGCAAACCTCAAAAATAGGCCAAAGAAAAAACTTTTTCCTCTCATTTCCGTGACAGAAAGTTCTGGAATCTGAGAGGAGACACAAATTTCCTTCCACACAGCGTTCCCCCAAGGTCTCCCAATAGAAATGGTACCTCACTTGTGTGGGTAGGCCTAGAGGCCGCGAAAGGAGTTCCCCAAAACTTGACGTGGACACATCACATTTTCACAAAGAAAACAAAGCTTTTTTTTTACAAAGTGCCTAGCTGTGGATTTTGGCCTCTAGCTCAGCCGGCACCAGGGGAAACCTAGCAAACCTGTGCATTTTTTAAAACAAGACACCTAGGGGAATCCACGGTGGTGTGAATTGTGGGGCTCTGACCACGTTTTGTTACCCAGAATCATTTGCAAACCTCAAAATCTGGCCAAAAAAACACTTTTCCTCTCATTTCCATGACAGAAAGTTCTGCAATCTGAGTGGAGCCACAAATTTCCTTCCACACAGCATTCCCCCAAGTCTCCCCATAAAAATGGTACCTCACTTGTGTGGGTAGGCCTAGCGCCCGTGAAAGGAAATGCCTCAAAACACAACGTGGACACATGATATTTTCAGAGAGAAAACAGAGCTCTTTTTAGAAAGGGCCTAGCTGTGGAATTTGGCCTCTTTCTCAGCCGGCACCTGGGGAAAACTAGCACACCATTGCATTTTTTAAAATTAGACTTCTGGGGGAATCCAAGTTGGTGTGAATTTTGGGGCTCTGACCAGGTTCTGTTACCCAGAATCCTTTGCAAACCTCAAAATCTGGACAAAAAACTTTTTTTCCTCGTATTTCCGTGACAGAAAGTTCTGGAATCTTAGAGGAGACACAAATTTCCTTCCACACAGCGTTCCCCCAAGTCTCCCAATAGAAATGGTACCTCACTTGTGTGGGTAGGCCTAGAGGCCGGGAAAGGAGTTCCCCAAAACTCGACGTGGACACATCACATTTTCACAAAGAAAACAAAGCTTTTTTTTTTACAAAGTGCCTAGATGTGGATTTTGGCCTCTAGCTCATCCGGCACCTTAGGAAACATAGCAAACCTGTGCATTTTTGAAAATTAGGCACCTAGGGGAATCCAAGATGGTGTGAATTTTGGGGCTCTGACCAGCTTCTGTTACCCAGCATATTTTGCAAACCTCAAAATCTGGCTAAAAAACACTTTTTCCTCTCATTTCCGTGACAGAAAGTTCTGCAATCTGAGAAGAGCCACAAATTTCCTTCCACACAGCGTTCCCCCAAGTCTCCCAATAAAAATGGTACCTCACTTGTGTGTGTAGGCCTAGCGTCCGTGAAAGGAAATGCTCCCAAAACACAACATGGACACATCACATTTTCACAAAGAAAACAGAGCTCTTTTTACAAAGGGCCTAGCTGTGGATTTTGGCCTCTAGCTCAGCCGGCACATGGTGAAACCTAGCAAACCTGTGAATTTTTAAAAACTAGACACCTAGGGGAATCCAAGGTGGTGTGAATTGTGGGGCTCTCACCACGTTTTGTTACCCAGAATCCTTTGCAAACCTCAAAATCTGGCCAAAAAAACACTTTTCCTCTCATTTCCATGACAGAAAGTTCTGCAATCTGAGTGGATCCACAAATTCCCTTCCAAACAGCATTCCCCCAAGTCTCCCGATAAAAATGGTACCTCACTTGTGTGGGTAGGCCTAGCGCCCGTGAAAGTAAATGTTCCAAAACACAACATGGACACATGAGATTTTCAGAGAGAAAACAGAGCTCTTTTTAGAAAGGGCCTAGCTGTGGAATTTGGCCTCTTTCTCAGCCGGCACCTGGGGAAAACTAGCAAACCATTGCATTTTTTTAAATTAGACTTCTGGGGGAATCCAAGTTGGTGTGAATTTTGGGGCTCTGACCAGGTTCTGTTACCCAGAATCCTTTGCAAACCTCAAAATCTGGACCAAAAACTTTTTTTCCTCGTATTTCCGTGACAGAAAGTTCTGCAATCTGAGATTAGCCACAAATTGACTTCCACACAGCGTTCCCCTAAGTCTCCAAATAAAAAAGGTACCTCACTTCTGTGTGTAGGCCTAGCGCCCATGAAAGGAAATGCCCCCAAAACACAACGTGGACACATCACATTTTCACAAAGAAAACAGAGCTCTTTTTACAAAGGGCCTAGCTGTGGATTTTGGCCTCTAGCTCAGCCGGCACCTGGGGAAAACTAGCAAACCAGTGCATTTTTTAAAACTAGACACCTAGTGGAATCCAGGATAGGGTGACCTGTGGGGCACTGACCAGATTCTGTTACACACAATCCTTTGCAAACCTCAAAAATAGGCCAAAGAAAAAACTTTTTCCTCTCATTTCCGTGACAGAAAGTTCTGGAATCTGAGAGGAGACACAAATTTCCTTCCACACAGCGTTCCCCCAAGTCTCCCAATAGAAATGGTACCTCACTTGTGTGGGTAGGCCTAGAGGCCGCGAAAGGAGTTCCCCAAAACTTGACGTGGACACATCACATTTTCACAAAGAAAACAAAGCTTTTTTTTTTACAAAGTGCCTAGCTGTGGATTTTGGCCTCTAGCTCATCCGGCACCTTAGGAAACCTAGCAAGCCTGTGCATTTTTGAAAATTAGACACCTAGGGAAATCCAAGATGGTGTGAATTTTGGGGCTCTGACCAGCTTCTGTTACCCAGAATATTTTGCAAACCTCAAATCTGGCCAAAAAACACTTTTTCCTCTCATTTCCGTGACAGAAAGTTCTGCAATCTGAGAAGAGCCGCAAATTTCCTTTCACACAGCGTTCCCCCAAGTCTCCCAATAAAAATGGTACCTCACTTGTGTGGGTAGGCCTAGCGTCCGTGAAAGGAAATGCTCCCAAAACACAACATGGACACATCACATTTTCACAAAGAAAACAGAGCTCTTTTTACAAAGGGCCTAGCTGTGGATTTTGGTATCTAGCTCAGCCGGCACATGGTGAAACGTAGCAAACTGCACATTTTTTAAAACTAGATACTTAGGGGAATCCAGGATGGGGTGACTTGTGGGGCTCTGACCAGGTTCTGTTACCCAGAATCCTTTGCAAACCTCAAAATTTGGCCAAAAAAACAAATTTTTCTCTCATTTCGGTGACAGAAAGTTCTGGAATCTGAGAGCAGCCACAAATTTCCTTCCACCCAGTGTTGCCCCAAGTCTCCTGATAAAAATCGTACTTCACATGTGCGGGTAGGCCTAGCGCCCACGAAAGAAAATGCCCCAAAACACAACGTGGACACATCACATTTTCACAAAGAAAACAGAGCTGTTTTTTACAAAGTGCCTAGCTGTGGATTTTGGCCTGTAGCTCAGCCGGCACCTAGGGAAACCTAGCAAACCTGTGCATTTTTTAAAAGTAGACACCTAGGGGAATCCAGGATAGGGTGACATGTGGGGCTCTGACCAGATTCTGTTACACACAATCCTTTGCAAACCTCAAAAATAGGCCAAAGAAAAAACTTTTTCCTCTCATTTCCGTGACAGAAAGTTCTGGAATCTGAGAGGAGACACAAATTTCCTTCCACACAGCGTTCCCCCAAGTCTCCCAATAGAAATGGTACCTCACTTGTGTGGGTAGGCCTAGAGGACGCGAAAGGAGTTCCCCAAAACTCGACGTGGACACATCACATTTTCACAAAGAAAACAAAGCTTTTTTTTTTACAAAGTGCCTAGCTGTGGATTTTGGCCTCTAGCTCATCCGGGATCTTAGGAAACCTAGCAAACCTGTGCATTTTTGAAAATTAGACACCTAGGGGAATCCAAGATGGTGTGAATTTTGAGGCTCTGACCACCTTCTGTTACCCAGAATATTTTGCAAACCTCAAAATCTGGCCAAAAAACACTTTTTCCTCTCATTTCGGTGACAGAAAGTTCTGCACTCTGAGAGGTGCCGCAAATTTCCTTTCACACAAGGTTCCCCCAAGTCTCCCAATAAAAATGGTACCTCACTTGTGTGGGTAGGCCTAGCGTCCGTGAAAGGAAATGCTCCCAAAACACAACATGGACACATCACATTTTCACAAAGAAAACAGAGCTCTTTTTACAAAGGGCCTAGCTGTGGATTTTGGCATCTAGCTCAGCCGGCACATGGTGAAACGTAGCAAACTGCACATTTTTTAAAACTAGATACTTAGGGGAATCCAGGATGGGGTGACTTGTGGGGCTCTGACCAGGTTCTGTTACCCAGAATCCTTTGCAAACCTCAAAATTTGGCCAAAAAAACAAATTTTTCTCTCATTTCGGTGACAGAAAGTTCTGGAATCTGAGAGCAGCCACAAATTTCCTTCCACCCAGTGTTGCCCCAAGTCTCCTGATAAAAATCGTACTTCACATGTGCGGGTAGGCCTAGCGCCCACGAAAGGAAATGCCCCAAAACACAACGTGGACACATCACATTTTCACAAAGAAAACAGAGCTGTTTTTTACAAAGTGCCTAGTTGTGGATTTTGGCCTGTAGCTCAGCCGGCACCTAGGGAAACCTAGCAAACCTGTGCATTTTTTAAAACTAGACACCTAGGGGAATCCAGGATAGGGTGACCTGTGGGGCTCTGACCAGATTCTGTTACACACAATCCTTTGCAAACCTCAAAAATAGGCCAAAGAAAAAACTTTTTCCTCTCATTTCTGTGACAGAAAGTTCTGGAATCTGAGAGGAGACACAAATTTCCTTCCACACAGCGTTCCCCCAAGTCTCCCAATAGAAATGGTACCTCACTTGTGTGGGTAGGCCAGCGGGCCGCGAAAGGAGATCCCCAAAACACAACTTGGACACATCACATTTTCACAAACAAAACAAAGCTGTTTTTTTACAAAGTGCCCAGCTGTGGATTTTGGCTCTAGCTCTGCTGGCACCATGGGAAACCTAGCAAACCTGTGCATTTTTGGAAATTAGACACCTATAGGAATCAAAGGTAGTGTGATTTTGGGGGATCTGACCAGGTTCTGTTACCCACAATCCTTTGCAAACCTCAAAAATTGGCCAAAAAAAACACTTTTTCCTCTCATTTCCGTGACAGAAAGTTCTGGAATCTGAGAGGAGACACAAATTTTCTTCCACACAGCGTTCCCCCAAGTCTCCCAATAGAAATGGTACCTCACTTATGTGGGTAGGCCTAGAGGCCGCGAAAGGAGTTCCCCAAAACTTGACGTGGACACATCACATTTTCACAAAGAAAAGAAAGCTGTTTTTTTACAAAGTGCCTAGCTGTGGATTTTGGCCTCTAGCTCAGCCGACACCAGGGGAAACCTACCAAACCTGTGCATTTTTTAAAACTAGACATCTATGGCAATCCACGGTGGTGTGAATTGTGGGGCTCTGACCACGTTTTGTTACCCAGAATCATTTGCAAACCTTAAAATCTGGCCAAAAAAACACTTTTCCTCTCATTTCCATGACAGAAAGTTCTGCAATCTGAGTGGAGCCACAAATTTCCTTCCACACAGCATTCCCCCAAGTCTCCCAATAAAAATGGTACCTCACTTGTGTGGGTAGGCCTAGCGCCCGTGAAAGGAAATGCCTCAAAACACAACGTGGACACATGATATTTTCAGAGAGAAAACAGAGCTCTTTTTAGAAAGGGCCTAGCTGTGGAATTTGGCCTCTTTCTCAGCCGGCACCTGGGGAAAACTAGCACACCATTGCATTTTTTAAAATTAGACTTCTGGGGGAATCCAAGTTGGTGTGAATTTTGGGGCTCTGACCAGGTCTGTTACCCAGAATCCTTTGCAAACCTCAAAATCTGGACAAAAAACTTTTTTTCCTCGTATTTCCGTGACAGAAAGTTCTGCAATCTGAGATTAGCCACAAATTGACTTCCACACAGCATTCCCCCAAGTCTCCCAATAAAAATGGTACCTCACTTGTGTGTGTAGGCCTAGCGTCCGTGAAAGGAAATGCTCCCAAAACACAACATGGACACATCACATTTTCACAAAGAAAACAGAGCTCTTTTTACAAAGGGCCTAGCTGTGGATTTTGGCCTCTAGCTCAGCCGGCACATGGTGAAACCTAGCAAACCTGTGAATTTTTAAAAACTAGACACCTAGGGGAATCCAAGGTGGTGTGAATTGTGGGGCTCTCACCACGTTTTGTTACCCAGAATCCTTTGCAAACCTCAAAATCTGGCCAAAAAAACACTTTTCCTCTCATTTCCATGACAGAAAGTTCTGCAATCTGAGTGGATCCACAAATTCCCTTCCAAACAGCATTCCCCCAAGTCTCCCGATAAAAATGGTACCTCACTTGTGTGGGTAGGCCTAGCGCCCGTGAAAGTAAATGTTCCAAAACACAACATGGACACATGAGATTTTCAGAGAGAAAACAGAGCTCTTTTTAGAAAGGGCCTAGCTGTGGAATTTGGCCTCTTTCTCAGCCGGCACCTGGGGAAAACTAGCAAACCATTGCATTTTTTTAAATTAGACTTCTGGGGGAATCCAAGTTGGTGTGAATTTTGGGGCTCTGACCAGGTTCTGTTACCCAGAATCCTTTGCAAACCTCAAAATCTGGACCAAAAACTTTTTTTCCTCGTATTTCCGTGACAGAAAGTTCTGCAATCTGAGATTAGCCACAAATTGACTTCCACACAGCGTTCCCCTAAGTCTCCAAATAAAAAAGGTACCTCACTTCTGTGTGTAGGCCTAGCGCCCATGAAAGGAAATGTCCCCAAAACACAACGTGGACACATCACATTTTCACAAAGAAAACAGAGCTCTTTTTACAAAGGGCCTAGCTGTGGATTTTGGCCTCTAGCTCAGCCGGCACCTGGGGAAAACTAGCAAACCAGTGCATTTTTTAAAACTAGACACCTAGTGGAATCCAGGATAGGGTGACCTGTGGGGCACTGACCAGATTCTGTTACACACAATCCTTTGCAAACCTCAAAAATAGGCCAAAGAAAAAACTTTTTCCTCTCATTTCCGTGACAGAAAGTTCTGGAATCTGAGAGGAGACACAAATTTCCTTCCACACAGCGTTCCCCCAAGTCTCCCAATAGAAATGGTACCTCACTTTTGTGGGTAGGCCTAGAGGCCGCGAAAGGAGTTCCCCAAAACTTGACGTGGACACATCACATTTTCACAAAGAAAACAAAGCTTTTTTTTTTACAAAGTGCCTAGCTGTGGATTTTGGCCTCTAGCTCATCCGGCACCTTAGGAAACCTAGCAAACCTGTGCATTTTTGAAAATTAGACACCTAGGGAAATCCAAGATGGTGTGAATTTTGGGGCTCTGACCAGCTTCTGTTACCCAGAATATTTTGCAAACCTCAAATCTGGCCAAAAAACACTTTTTCCTCTCATTTCCGTGACAGAAAGTTCTGCAATCTGAGAAGAGCCGCAAATTTCCTTTCACACAGCGTTCCCCCAAGTCTCCCAATAAAAATGGTACCTCACTTGTGTGGGTAGGCCTAGCGTCCGTGAAAGGAAATGCTCCCAAAACACAACATGGACACATCACATTTTCACAAAGAAAACAGAGCTCTTTTTACAAAGGGCCTAGCTGTGGATTTTGGCATCTAGCTCAGCCGGCACATGGTGAAACGTAGCAAACTGCACATTTTTTAAAACTAGATACTTAGGGGAATCCAGGATGGGGTGACTTGTGGGGCTCTGACCAGGTTCTGTTACCCAGAATCCTTTGCAAACCTCAAAATTTGGCCAAAAAAACAAATTTTTCTCTCATTTCGGTGACAGAAAGTTCTGGAATCTGAGAGCAGCCACAAATTTCCTTCCACCCAGTGTTGCCCCAAGTCTCCTGATAAAAATCGTACTTCACATGTGCGGGTAGGCCTAGCGCCCACGAAAGAAAATGCCCCAAAACACAACGTGGACACATCACATTTTCACAAAGAAAACAGAGCTGTTTTTTACAAAGTGCCTAGCTGTGGATTTTGGCCTGTAGCTCAGCCGGCACCTAGGGAAACCTAGCAAACCTGTGCATTTTTTAAAAGTAGACACCTAGGGGAATCCAGGATAGGGTGACCTGTGGGGCTCTGACCAGATTCTGTTACACACAATCCTTTGCAAACCTCAAAAATAGGCCAAAGAAAAAACTTTTTCCTCTCATTTCCGTGACAGAAAGTTCTGGAATCTGAGAGGAGACACAAATTTCCTTCCACACAGCGTTCCCCCAAGTCTCCCAATAGAAATGGTACCTCACTTGTGTGGGTAGGCCTAGAGGACGCGAAAGGAGTTCCCCAAAACTCGACGTGGACACATCACATTTTCACAAAGAAAACAAAGCTTTTTTTTTTACAAAGTGCCTAGCTGTGGATTTTGGCCTCTAGCTCATCCGGGATCTTAGGAAACCTAGCAAACCTGTGCATTTTTGAAAATTAGACACCTAGGGGAATCCAAGATGGTGTGAATTTTGAGGCTCTGACCACCTTCTGTTACCCAGAATATTTTGCAAACCTCAAAATCTGGCCAAAAAACACTTTTTCCTCTCATTTCGGTGACAGAAAGTTCTGCACTCTGAGAGGTGCCGCAAATTTCCTTTCACACAAGGTTCCCCCAAGTCTCCCAATAAAAATGGTACCTCACTTGTGTGGGTAGGCCTAGCGTCCGTGAAAGGAAATGCTCCCAAAACACAACATGGACACATCACATTTTCACAAAGAAAACAGAGCTCTTTTTACAAAGGGCCTAGCTGTGGATTTTGGCATCTAGCTCAGCCGGCACATGGTGAAACGTAGCAAACTGCACATTTTTTAAAACTAGATACTTAGGGGAATCCAGGATGGGGTGACTTGTGGGGCTCTGACCAGGTTCTGTTACCCAGAATCCTTTGCAAACCTCAAAATTTGGCCAAAAAAACACATTTTTCTCTCATTTCGGTGACAGAAAGTTCTGGAATCTGAGAGCAGCCACAAATTTCCTTCCACCCAGTGTTGCCCCAAGTCTCCTGATAAAAATCGTACTTCACATGTGCGGGTAGGCCTAGCGCCCACGAAAGGAAATGCCCCAAAACACAACGTGGACACATCACATTTTCACAAAGAAAACAGAGCTGTTTTTTACAAAGTGCCTAGCTGTAGATTTTGGCCTGTAGCTCAGCCGGCACCTAGGGAAACCTAGCAAACCTGTGCATTTTTTAAAACTAGACACCTAGGGGAATCCAGGATAGGGTGACCTGTGGGGCTCTGACCAGATTCTGTTACACACAATCCTTTGCAAACCTCAAAAATAGGCCAAAGAAAAAACTTTTTCCTCTCATTTCTGTGACAGAAAGTTCTGGAATCTGAGAGGAGACACAAATTTCCTTCCACACAGCGTTCCCCCAAGTCTCCCAATAGAAATGGTACCTCACTTGTGTGGGTAGGCCTAGAGGACGCGAAAGGAGTTCCCCAAAACTCGACGTGGACACATCACATTTTCACAAAGAAAACAAAGCTTTTTTTTTTACAAAGTGCCTAGCTGTGGATTTTGGCCTCTAGCTCATCCGGCATCTTAGGAAACCTAGCAAACCTGTGCATTTTTGAAAATTAGACACCTAGGGGATTCCAAGATGGTGTGAATTTTGAGGCACTGACCACCTTCTGTTAACCAGAATATTTTGCAAACCTCAAAATCTAGCCAAAAAACACTTTTTCCTCTCATTTCGGTGACAGAAAGTTCTGCATTCTGAGAGGTGCCACAAATTTCCTTCCACACAGCGTTCCCTCAAGTCTCCTTATAAAAATGGTACCTCACTTGTGAGGGTAGGCCTAGCGCCTGTGAAAGGAAATGCCCCCAAAACACAACAAAGAAACAGCACATTTGTACAAAGAAAACAGAGCTCTTTTTACAAACGGCCTAGCTGTGGATTTTGGCCTCTTTCTCAGCCGGCACATGGGGAAAACTAGCAAACCGTTGCATTTTTTTAAACTAGACTTCTGGGGGAGTCCGGGATGGGTTGACTTGTGGGGCTCTGGCCAGGTTTTGTTACCCAGAATCCTTGGCAAACCTCATAAATTGGCCCAAAGACTTTTTTTCCTCTCATTTTGGTGACAGAAAGTTTTGGAAACCGAGAGCAGCCACAAATTTCCTTCCACCCAGTGTTGCCCAAAGTCTCCTGATAAACATCGTACCTCACTTGTGCGGGTAGGCCTAGCGCCCACGAAAGGAAATGCCCCCAAAACACAACGTGGACACATCACATTTTCACAAAGAAAACAGAGCTGTTTTTTACAAAGTGCCTAGCTGTGGATTTTGGCCTGTAGCTCAGCCGGCACCTAGGGAAACCTAGCAAACCTGTGCATTTTTTAAAACTAGACACCAGGGGAATTCAGGATGGGGTGACCTGTGGGGCTCTGACCAGGTTCTGTTACCCACAATCCTTTGCAAACCTCAAAAATTGGCCAAAAAAAACACTTTTTCCTCTCATTTCCGTGACAGAAAGTTCTGGAATCTGAGAGGAGACACAAATTTCCTTCCACACAGCGTTCCTCCAAGTCTCCCAATAGAAATGGTACCTCACTTGTGTGGGTAGGCCAGCGGGCCGCGAAAGGAGATCCCCAAAACACAACTTGGACACATCACATTTTCACAAACAAAACAAAGCTGTTTTTTTACAAAGTGCCCAGCTGTGGATTTTGGCTCTAGCTCTGCTGGCACCATGGGAAACCTAGCAAACCTGTGCATTTTTGGAAATTAGACACCTATAGGAATCAAAGGTAGTGTGATTTTGGGGGATCTGACCAGGTTCTGTTACCCACAATCCTTTGCAAACCTCAAAAATTGGCCAAAAAAAACACTTTTTCCTCTCATTTCCGTGACAGAAAGTTCTGGAATCTGAGAGGAGACACAAATTTTCTTCCACACAGCGTTCCCCCAAGTCTCCCAATAGAAATGGTACCTCACTTATGTGGGTAGGCCTAGAGGCCGCGAAAGGAGTTCCCCAAAACTTGACGTGGACACATCACATTTTCACAAAGAAAAGAAAGCTGTTTTTTTACAAAGTGCCTAGCTGTGGATTTTGGCCTCTAGCTCAGCCGACACCAGGGGAAACCTACCAAACCTGTGCATTTTTTAAAACTAGACATCTATGGCAATCCACGGTGGTGTGAATTGTGGGGCTCTGACCACGTTTTGTTACCCAGAATCATTTGCAAACCTTAAAATCTGGCCAAAAAAACACTTTTCCTCTCATTTCCATGACAGAAAGTTCTGCAATCTGAGTGGAGCCACAAATTTCCTTCCACACAGCATTCCCCCAAGTCTCCCAATAAAAATGGTACCTCACTTGTGTGGGTAGGCCTAGCGCCCGTGAAAGGAAATGCCTCAAAACACAACGTGGACACATGATATTTTCAGAGAGAAAACAGAGCTCTTTTTAGAAAGGGCCTAGCTGTGGAATTTGGCCTCTTTCTCAGCCGGCACCTGGGGAAAACTAGCACACCATTGCATTTTTTAAAATTAGACTTCTGGGGGAATCCAAGTTGGTGTGAATTTTGGGGCTCTGACCAGGTCTGTTACCCAGAATCCTTTGCAAACCTCAAAATCTGGACAAAAAACTTTTTTTCCTCGTATTTCCGTGACAGAAAGTTCTGCAATCTGAGATTAGCCACAAATTGACTTCCACACAGCGTTCCCCCAAGTCTCCCAATAAAAATGGTACCTCACTTGTGTGTGTAGGCCTAGCGTCCGTGAAAGGAAATGCTCCCAAAACACAACATGGACACATCACATTTTCACAAAGAAAACAGAGCTCTTTTTACAAAGGGCCTAGCTGTGGATTTTGGCCTCTAGCTCAGCCGGCACATGGTGAAACCTAGCAAACCTGTGAATTTTTAAAAACTAGACACCTAGGGGAATCCAAGGTGGTGTGAATTGTGGGGCTCTCACCACGTTTTGTTACCCAGAATCCTTTGCAAACCTCAAAATCTGGCCAAAAAAACACTTTTCCTCTCATTTCCATGACAGAAAGTTCTGCAATCTGAGTGGATCCACAAATTCCCTTCCAAACAGCATTCCCCCAAGTCTCCCGATAAAAATGGTACCTCACTTGTGTGGGTAGGCCTAGCGCCTGTGAAAGTAAATGTTCCAAAACACAACATGGACACATGAGATTTTCAGAGAGAAAACAGAGCTCTTTTTAGAAAGGGCCTAGCTGTGGAATTTGGCCTCTTTCTCAGCCGGCACCTGGGGAAAACTAGCAAACCATTGCATTTTTTTAAATTAGACTTCTGGGGGAATCCAAGTTGGTGTGAATTTTGGGGCTCTGACCAGGTTCTGTTACCCAGAATCCTTTGCAAACCTCAAAATCTGGACCAAAAACTTTTTTTCCTCGTATTTCCGTGACAGAAAGTTCTGCAATCTGAGATTAGCCACAAATTGACTTCCACACAGCGTTCCCCTAAGTCTCCAAATAAAAAAGGTACCTCACTTCTGTGTGTAGGCCTAGCGCCCATGAAAGGAAATGCCCCCAAAACACAACGTGGACACATCACATTTTCACAAAGAAAACAGAGCTCTTTTTACAAAGGGCCTAGCTGTGGATTTTGGCCTCTAGCTCAGCCGGCACCTGGGGAAAACTAGCAAACCAGTGCATTTTTTAAAACTAGACACCTAGTGGAATCCAGGATAGGGTGACCTGTGGGGCACTGACCAGATTCTGTTACACACAATCCTTTGCAAACCTCAAAAATAGGCCAAAGAAAAAACTTTTTCCTCTCATTTCCGTGACAGAAAGTTCTGGAATCTGAGAGGAGACACAAATTTCCTTCCACACAGCGTTCCCCCAAGTCTCCCAATAGAAATGGTACCTCACTTGTGTGGGTAGGCCTAGAGGCCGCGAAAGGAGTTCCCCAAAACTTGACGTGGACACATCACATTTTCACAAAGAAAACAAAGCTTTTTTTTTTACAAAGTGCCTAGCTGTGGATTTTGGCCTCTAGCTCATCCGGCACCTTAGGAAACCTAGCAAACCTGTGCATTTTTGAAAATTAGACACCTAGGGAAATCCAAGATGGTGTGAATTTTGGGGCTCTGACCAGCTTCTGTTACCCAGAATATTTTGCAAACCTCAAATCTGGCCAAAAAACACTTTTTCCTCTCATTTCCGTGACAGAAAGTTCTGCAATCTGAGAAGAGCCGCAAATTTCCTTTCACACAGCGTTCCCCCAAGTCTCCCAATAAAAATGGTACCTCACTTGTGTGGGTAGGCCTAGCGTCCGTGAAAGGAAATGCTCCCAAAACACAACATGGACACATCACATTTTCACAAAGAAAACAGAGCTCTTTTTACAAAGGGCCTAGCTGTGGATTTTGGCATCTAGCTCAGCCGGCACATGGTGAAACGTAGCAAACTGCACATTTTTTAAAACTAGATACTTAGGGGAATCCAGGATGGGGTGACTTGTGGGGCTCTGACCAGGTTCTGTTACCCAGAATCCTTTGCAAACCTCAAAATTTGGCCAAAAAAACAAATTTTTCTCTCATTTCGGTGACAGAAAGTTCTGGAATCTGAGAGCAGCCACAAATTTCCTTCCACCCAGTGTTGCCCCAAGTCTCCTGATAAAAATCGTACTTCACATGTGCGGGTAGGCCTAGCGCCCACGAAAGAAAATGCCCCAAAACACAACGTGGACACATCACATTTTCACAAAGAAAACAGAGCTGTTTTTTACAAAGTGCCTAGCTGTGGATTTTGGCCTGTAGCTCAGCCGGCACCTAGGGAAACCTAGCAAACCTGTGCATTTTTTAAAAGTAGACACCTAGGGGAATCCAGGATAGGGTGACCTGTGGGGCTCTGACCAGATTCTGTTACACACAATCCTTTGCAAACCTCAAAAATAGGCCAAAGAAAAAACTTTTTCCTCTCATTTCCGTGACAGAAAGTTCTGGAATCTGAGAGGAGACACAAATTTCCTTCCACACAGCGTTCCCCCAAGTCTCCCAATAGAAATGGTACCTCACTTGTGTGGGTAGGCCTAGAGGACGCGAAAGGAGTTCCCCAAAACTCGACGTGGACACATCACATTTTCACAAAGAAAACAAAGCTTTTTTTTTTACAAAGTGCCTAGCTGTGGATTTTGGCCTCTAGCTCATCCGGGATCTTAGGAAACCTAGCAAACCTGTGCATTTTTGAAAATTAGACACCTAGGGGAATCCAAGATGGTGTGAATTTTGAGGCTCTGACCACCTTCTGTTACCCAGAATATTTTGCAAACCTCAAAATCTGGCCAAAAAACACTTTTTCCTCTCATTTCGGTGACAGAAAGTTCTGCACTCTGAGAGGTGCCGCAAATTTCCTTTCACACAAGGTTCCCCCAAGTCTCCCAATAAAAATGGTACCTCACTTGTGTGGGTAGGCCTAGCGTCCGTGAAAGGAAATGCTCCCAAAACACAACATGGACACATCACATTTTCACAAAGAAAACAGAGCTCTTTTTACAAAGGGCCTAGCTGTGGATTTTGGCATCTAGCTCAGCCGGCACATGGTGAAACGTAGCAAACTGCACATTTTTTAAAACTAGATACTTAGGGGAATCCAGGATGGGGTGACTTGTGGGGCTCTGACCAGGTTCTGTTACCCAGAATCCTTTGCAAACCTCAAAATTTGGCCAAAAAAACACATTTTTCTCTCATTTCGGTGACAGAAAGTTCTGGAATCTGAGAGCAGCCACAAATTTCCTTCCACCCAGTGTTGCCCCAAGTCTCCTGATAAAAATCGTACTTCACATGTGCGGGTAGGCCTAGCGCCCACGAAAGGAAATGCCCCAAAACACAACGTGGACACATCACATTTTCACAAAGAAAACAGAGCTGTTTTTTACAAAGTGCCTAGCTGTGGATTTTGGCCTGTAGCTCAGCCGGCACCTAGGGAAACCTAGCAAACCTGTGCATTTTTTAAAACTAGACACCTAGGGGAATCCAGGATAGGGTGACCTGTGGGGCTCTGACCAGATTCTGTTACACACAATCCTTTGCAAACCTCAAAAATAGGCCAAAGAAAAAACTTTTTCCTCTCATTTCTGTGACAGAAAGTTCTGGAATCTGAGAGGAGACACAAATTTCCTTCCACACAGCGTTCCCCCAAGTCTCCCAATAGAAATGGTACCTCACTTGTGTGGGTAGGCCTAGAGGACGCGAAAGGAGTTCCCCAAAACTCGACGTGGACACATCACATTTTCACAAAGAAAACAAAGCTTTTTTTTTTACAAAGTGCCTAGCTGTGGATTTTGGCCTCTAGCTCATCCGGCATCTTAGGAAACCTAGCAAACCTGTGCATTTTTGAAAATTAGACACCTAGGGGATTCCAAGATGGTGTGAATTTTGAGGCTCTGACCACCTTCTGTTAACCAGAATATTTTGCAAACCTCAAAATCTGGCCAAAAAACACTTTTTCCTCTCATTTCGGTGACAGAAAGTTCTGCATTCTGAGAGGTGCCACAAATTTCCTTCCACACAGCGTTCCCTCAAGTCTCCTTATAAAAATGGTACCTCACTTGTGAGGGTAGGCCTAGCGCCTGTGAAAGGAAATGCCCCCAAAACACAACAAAGAAACAGCACATTTGTTCAAAGAAAACAGAGCTCTTTTTACAAACGGCCTAGCTGTGGATTTTGGCCTCTTTCTCAGCCGGCACATGGGGAAAACTAGCAAACCGTTGCATTTTTTTAAACTAGACTTCTGGGGGAGTCCGGGATGGGTTGACTTGTGGGGCTCTGGCCAGGTTTTGTTACCCAGAATCCTTGGCAAACCTCATAAATTGGCCCAAAGACTTTTTTTCCTCTCATTTTGGTGACAGAAAGTTTTGGAAACCGAGAGCAGCCACAAATTTCCTTCCACCCAGTGTTGCCCAAAGTCTCCTGATAAACATCGTACCTCACTTGTGCGGGTAGGCCTAGCGCCCACGAAAGGAAATGCCCCCAAAACACAACGTGGACACATCACATTTTCACAAAGAAAACAGAGCTGTTTTTTACAAAGTGCCTAGCTGTGGATTTTGGCCTGTAGCTCAGCCGGCACCTAGGGAAACCTAGCAAACCTGTGCATTTTTTAAAACTAGACACCAGGGGAATTCAGGATGGGGTGACCTGTGGGGCTCTGACCAGGTTCTGTTACCCACAATCCTTTGCAAACCTCAAAAATTGGCCAAAAAAAACACTTTTTCCTCTCATTTCCGTGACAGAAAGTTCTGGAATCTGAGAGGAGACACAAATTTCCTTCCACACAGCGTTCCTCCAAGTCTCCCAATAGAAATGGTACCTCACTTGTGTGGGTAGGCCAGCGGGCCGCGAAAGGAGATCCCCAAAACACAACTTGGACACATCACATTTTCACAAACAAAACAAAGCTGTTTTTTTACAAAGTGCCCAGCTGTGGATTTTGGCTCTAGCTCTGCTGGCACCATGGGAAACCTAGCAAACCTGTGCATTTTTGGAAATTAGACACCTATAGGAATCAAAGGTAGTGTGATTTTGGGGGATCTGACCAGGTTCTGTTACCCACAATCCTTTGCAAACCTCAAAAATTGGCCAAAAAAAACACTTTTTCCTCTCATTTCCGTGACAGAAAGTTCTGGAATCTGAGAGGAGACACAAATTTTCTTCCACACAGCGTTCCCCCAAGTCTCCCAATAGAAATGGTACCTCACTTATGTGGGTAGGCCTAGAGGCCGCGAAAGGAGTTCCCCAAAACTTGACGTGGACACATCACATTTTCACAAAGAAAAGAAAGCTGTTTTTTTACAAAGTGCCTAGCTGTGGATTTTGGCCTCTAGCTCAGCCGACACCAGGGGAAACCTACCAAACCTGTGCATTTTTTAAAACTAGACATCTATGGCAATCCACGGTGGTGTGAATTGTGGGGCTCTGACCACGTTTTGTTACCCAGAATCATTTGCAAACCTTAAAATCTGGCCAAAAAAACACTTTTCCTCTCATTTCCATGACAGAAAGTTCTGCAATCTGAGTGGAGCCACAAATTTCCTTCCACACAGCATTCCCCCAAGTCTCCCAATAAAAATGGTACCTCACTTGTGTGGGTAGGCCTAGCGCCCGTGAAAGGAAATGCCTCAAAACACAACGTGGACACATGATATTTTCAGAGAGAAAACAGAGCTCTTTTTAGAAAGGGCCTAGCTGTGGAATTTGGCCTCTTTCTCAGCCGGCACCTGGGGAAAACTAGCACACCATTGCATTTTTTAAAATTAGACTTCTGGGGGAATCCAAGTTGGTGTGAATTTTGGGGCTCTGACCAGGTCTGTTACCCAGAATCCTTTGCAAACCTCAAAATCTGGACAAAAAACTTTTTTTCTTCGTATTTCCGTGACAGAAGTTCTGCAATCTGAGATTAGCCACAAATTGACTTCCACACAGCGTTCCCCCAAGTCTCCAAATAAAAAAGGTACCTCACTTCTGTGTGTAGGCCTAGCGCCCGTGAAAGGAAATGGCCCAAAACACAACGTGGACACATCACATTTTCACAAAGAAAACAGAGTTCTTTTTACATAGGGCCTAGCTTTGGATTTTGGCCTCTTTCTCAGCCGGCACCTGGGGAAAACTAGCAAACCAGTGCATTTGTTAAAACTAGACACCTAGTGGAATCCAGGATAGGGTGACCTGTGGGGCACTGACCAGATTCTGTTACGCACAATCTTTGCAAACCTCAAAAATAGGCCAAAGAAAAAACTTTTTCCTCTCATTTCCGTGACAGAAAGTTCTGGAATCTGAGAGGAGACACAAATTTCCTTCCACACAGCATTCCCCCAAGTCTCCCAATAGAAATGGTACCTCACTTGTGTGGGTAGGCCTAGAGGCCGCAAAAGGAGTTCCCCAAAACTTGACGTGGACACATCACATTTTCACAAAGAAAATAAAGCTTTTTTTTTTACAAAGTACCTAGCTGTGGATTTTGGCCTCTAGCTCATCCGGCACCTTAGGAAACCTAGCAAACCTGTGCATTTTTTAAAATTAGACACCTAGGGGAATCCAAGATGGTGTGAATTTTGGGGCTCTGACCAGCTTCTGTTACCCAGAATATTTTGCAAACCTCAAAATCTGACCAAAAAACACTTTTTCCTCTCATTTCCGTGACAGAAAGTTCTGCAATCTGAGAAGAGCCACAAATTTCCTTTCACACAGCGTTCCCCCAAGTCTCCCAATAACAATGGTACCTCACTTGTGTGGGTAGGCCTAGCGTCCGTGAAAGGAAATGCTCCCAAAACACAACATGGACACATCACATTTTCACAAAGAAAACAGAGCTCTTTTTACAAAGGGCCTAGCTGTGGATTTTGGCATCTAGCTCAGCCGGCACATGGTGAAACCTAGCAAACTGCACATTTTTTAAAACTACATACTTAGGGGAATCCAGGATGGGGTGACTTGTGGGGCTCTGACCAGGTTCTATTACCCAGAATCCTTTGCAAACCTCAACATTTGGCCAAAAAAAACACATTTTCCTCTCATTTCGGTGACAGAAAGTTCTGGAATCTGAGAGCAGCCACAAATTTCCTTCCACCCAGTGTTGCCCCAAGTCTCCTGATAAAAATCGTACTTCACATGTGCGGGTTGGCCTAGCGCCCATGAAAGGAAATGCCCCAAAACACAACGTGGACACATCACATTTTTACAAAGAAAACAGAGCTGTTTTTTTACAAAGTGCCTAGCTGTGGATTTTGGCCTGTAGCTCAGCCGGCACCTAGGGAAACCTAGCAAACCTGTGCATTTTTTAAAACTAGACACCTAGGGGAATCCAAGGTGGTGTGAATTGTGGGGCTCTGACCACGTTTTGTTACCCAGAATCCTTTGCAAACCTCAAAATCTGGCCAGAAAAACACTTTTCCTCTCATTTCCATGACAGAAAGTTCTGCAATCTGAGTGGAACCACAAATTCCCTTCCACACAGCATTCCCCCAAGTCTCCCGATAAAAATGGTACCTCACTTGTGTGGGTAGGCCTAGCGCCCGTGAAAGTAAATGCTCCAAAACACAACGTGGACACATGAGATTTTCAGAGAGAAAACAGAGCTCTTTTTAGAAAGGGCCTAGCTGTGGAATTTGGCCTCTTTCTCAGCCGGCACCTGGGGAAAACTAGCACACCATTGCATTTTTTAAAATTAGACTTCTGGGGGAATCCAAGTTGGTGTGAATTTTGGGGCTCTGACCAGGTTCTGTGACCCAGAATCCTTTGCAAACCTCAAAATTGGAACTAAAAACTTTTTTTCCTCGTATTTCCGTGACAGAAAGTTCTGCAATCTGAGATTAGCCACAAATTGACTTCCACACAGCGTTCCCCCAAGTCTCCAAATAAAAAAGGTACCTCACTTCTGTGTGTAGGCCTAGCGCCCATGAAAGAAAATGCCCCAAAACACAACGTGGACACATCACATTTTCACAAAGAAAACAGAGCTCTTTTTACAAAGGGCCTAGCTGTGGATTTTGGCCTCTAGCTCAGCCGGCACCTAGGGAAAACTAGCAAACCAGTGCATTTTTTAAAACTAGACACCTAGTGGAATCCAGGATAGGGTGACCTGTGGGGCTCTGACCAGATTCTGTTACACACAATCCTTTGCAAACCTCAAAATTAGGCCAAAGAAAAAACTTTTTCCTCTCATTTCGGTGACAGAAAGTTCTGGAATCTGAGAGGAGACACAAATTTCCTTCCACACAGCGTTCCCCCAAGTCTCCCAATAGAAATGGTACCTCACTTGTGTGGGTAGGCCTAGAGGCCGCGAAAGGAGTTCCCCAAAACTCGACGTGGACACATCACATTTTCACAAAGAAAACAAAGCTTTTTTTTTTACAAAGTGCCTAGCTGTGGATTTTGGCCTCTAGCTCATCCGGCACCTTAGGAAACCTAGCAAACCTGTGCATTTTTGAAAATTAGACACCTAGAGGAATCCAAGATGGTGTGAATTTTGGGGCTCTGACCAGCTTCTGTTACCCAGAATATTTTGCAAACCTCAAAATCTGGCCAAAAAACACTTTTTCCTCTCATTTCGGTGACAGAAAGTTCTTCATTCTGAGAGGTGCCACAAATTTCCTTCCACACAGCGTTCCCTCAAGTCTCCTGATAAAAATGGTACCTCACTTGTGAGGGTAGGCCTAGCGCCTGTGAAAGGAAATGCCCCAAAACACACCAAAGACACAGCACATTTGTACAAAGAAAACAGAGCTCTTTTTACAAACTGCCTAGCTGTGGATTTTGGCCTCTTTCTCAGCCGGCACCTGGGGAAAACTAGCAAACCGTTGCATTTTTTTAAACTAGACTTCTGGGGGAGTCCGGGATGGGTTGACTTGTGGGGCTCTGACCAGGTTCTGTTACCCAGAATCCTTGGCAAACCTCATAAATTGGCCCAAAAACTTTTTTTCCTCTCATTTTGGTGACAGAAAGTTTTGGAAACCGAGAGCAGCCACAAATTTCCTTCCACCCAGTGTTGCCCAAAGTCTCCTGATAAAAACCTAGAGGCCGCAAAAGGAGTTCCCCAAAACTCGACGTGGACACATCACATTTTCACAAAGAAAACAAAGCTTTTTTTTTTACAAAGTGCCTAGCTGTGGATTTTGGCCTCTAGCTCATCCGGCACCTTAGGAAACCTAGCAAACCTGTGCATTTTTGAAAATTAGACACCTATAGGAATCAAAGGTGGTGTGATTTTGGGGGATCTGACCAGGTTCTGTTACCCAGAATCCTTTGCAAACCTCAACATCTGGCCACAAAACCCTTTTTCCTCTCATTTCCGTGACAGAAAGTTCTGCAATCTGAGAAGAGTCACAAATTTACTTCCACACAGCCTTCCCCCAAGTCTCCCAATAAAAATGGTACCTCACTTGTGTGTTTAGGCCTAGCGCCCGTGAAAGGAAATGCCCCCAAAACACAACGTGGACACATCACATTTTCACAAAGAAAACCGAGCTCTTTTTACAAATGGCCTAGCTGAGGATTTTGGCCTCTTTCTCAGCCGGCACCAGCGGAAAACTAGCAAACCAGTGCATTTTTTAAAACTAGACACCTAGAGGAATCCAGGATGGGGTGACTTGTGGGGCTCTGACCAGGTTCTGTTACCCAGAATCATTTGCAAACCTCAAAATTTTGACAAAAAAATATGTTTTCCTCTAATTTCGGTGACAGAAAGTTCTGGAATCTGAGAGCAGCCACAAATTTCCTTCCACCCAGTGTTGCCCCAAGTCTCCTGCTAAAAATCGTACCTCACTTGTGTGGGTAGGCCTAGCACCCACGAAAGGAAATGCCCCAAAACACAACGTGGACACATCACATTTTCACAAAGAAAATAGAGCTGTTTTTTACAAAATGCCTAGCTGTAGATTTTGGCCACTAGCTCAGCCGGCAACTGGTGAAACCTAGCAAACCAGCGCATTTGTGAAAACTAGACATCTAGCGGAATCCAGGATGCAGTGACTTGTAGGGCTCTGACCAAGTTCTGTTACCCAGAATACTTTGCAAACCTCAAAATTTGGCCAAAAAAAACATTTTCTCTCATTTCGGTGCCAGAAAGTTGAGGAATCTGAGAGGAGCCACAATTTTCCTTCTACCCAGTGTTCCCCCAAGTCTCCCAATAGAAATGGTACCTCACTTGTGTGGGTAGGTCTAGCGGCCGCTGAGGAAATGCCCCAAAAACACAATGTGGACACATCACATTTTCACAAAGAAACAGGGCTGTTTTTTACAAAGTGTCTAGCTGTGGATTTTGGCCTCTAGCTCAGCCGGAACCTGGGGAAACCTAGCAAACCTGTGCATTTTTGAAAACTAGACACCTAGGGGAGTCCAAGGTGGTGTAAATTGTGGGGCTCTGACCAGGTTCTGTTACCCAGAATCCTTTGCAAACCTCAAAATCTGGCCAAAAAACACTTTTTCCTCTCATTTCGGTGACAGAAAGTTCTGCAATCTGAGAGGTGCCACAAATTTTCTTCCACACAGCGTTCCCCCAAGTCTCCCGATACAAATGGTACCTCACTTGTGAGGGTAGGCCTAGCGCCCGTGAAAGGAAATGCCCCAAAACACAACGAAGACACAGCACATTTGTACAAAGAAAACAGAGCTCTTTTTACAAACGGCCTAGCTGTGGATTTTGGCCTCTTTCTCAGCCGGCACCTGGGGAAAACTAGCAAACCGTTGCATTTTTTTAAACTAGACTTCTGGGGGAATCCAGGATGGGTTGACTTGTGGGGCTCTGACCAGGTTCTGTTACCCAGAATCATTGGCAAACCTCATAAATTGGCCCAAAAACTTTTTTTCCTCTCATTTTGGTGACAGAAAGTTCTGGAATCTGAGGGGAGCCACAAATGTCCTTCCAAACAGTGTTCCCCTAAATCTCCCAATAGAAATGGTACCTCACTTGTGTAGGTAGGCCTAGCGGCCGTGGAAGAAGGTGCCCCATTACACAACGTGGACACATCACATTTTCACAAAGAAACACAGCTGGTTTTTTACAAAGTGCCTAGCTGTGGATTTTGGCCTCTAGCTCAGCCGGCACCAGGGGAAACCTAGCAAACCTGTGCATTTTTTAAAACTATACACCTAGGGGAATCCACGGTGGTGTGAATTGTGGGGCTCTGACCACGTTTTGTTACCCAGAATCATTTGCAAACCTCAAAGTCTGGCCAAAAAAACACTTTTCCTCTCATTTCCATGACAGAAAGTTCTGCAATCTGAGTGGAGCCACAAATTTCCTTCCACACAGCATTCCCCCAAGTCTCCCAATAAAAATGGTACCTCACTTGTGTGGGTAGGCCTAGCGCCCGTGAAAGGAAATGCCTCAAAACACAACGTGGACACATGATATTTTCAGAGAGAAAACAGAGCTCTTTTTAGAAAGGGCCTAGCTGTGGAATTTGGCCTCTTTCTCAGCCGGCACCTGGGGAAAACTAGCAAACCATTGCATTTTTTTAAAATTAGACTTCTGGGGGAATCCAAGTTGGTGTGAATTTTGGGGCTCTGACCAGGTTCTGTTACCCAGAATCATTTGCAAACCTCAAAATCTGGACAAAAAACTTTTTTTTCCTCGTATTTCCGTGACAGAAAGTTCTGCAATCTGAGATTAGCCACAAATTGACTTCCACACAGCGTTCCCCCAAGTCTCCAAATAACAAAGGTACCTCACTTCTGTGTGTAGGCCTAGCGCCCGTGAAAGGAAATGGCCCAAAACACAACGTGGACACATCACATTTTCACAAAGAAAACAGAGTTCTTTTTACAAAGGGCCTAGCTTTGGATTTTGGCCTCTTTCTCAGCCGGCACCTGGGGAAAACTAGCAAACCAGTGTATTTTTTAAAACTAGACACCTAGTGGAATCCAGGATAGGGTGACCTGTGGGGCACTGACCAGATTCTGTTACACACAATCCTTTGCAAACCTCAAAAATAGGCCAAAGAAAAAACTTTTTCCTCTCATTTCCGTGACAGAAAGTTCTGGAATCTGAGAGGAGACACAAATTTCCTTCCACACAGCGTTCCCCCAAGTCTCCCAATAGAAATGGTACCTCACTTGTGTGGGTAGGCCTAGAGGCCGCGAAAGGAGTTCCCCAAAACTTGACGTGGACACATCACATTTTCACAAAGAAAACAAAGCTTTTTTTTTTACAAAGTGCCTAGCTGTGGATTTTGGCCTCTAGCTCATCCGGCACCTTAGGAAACCTAGCAAACCTGTGCATTTTTAAAAATTAGACACCTAGGGGAATCCAAGATGGTGTGAATTTTGGGGCTCTGACCAGCTTCTGTTACCCAGAATATTTTGCAAACCTCAAATCTGGCCAAAAAACACTTTTTCCTCTCATTTCCGTGACAGAAAGTTCTGCAATCTGAGAAGAGCCGCAAATTTCCTTTCACACAGCGTTCCCCCAAGTCTCCCAATAAAAATGGTACCTCACTTGTGTGGGTAGGCCTAGCGTCCGTGAAAGGAAATGCTCCCAAAACACAACATGGACACATCACATTTTCACAAAGAAAACAGAGCTCTTTTTACAAAGGGCCTAGCTGTGGATTTTGGCATCTAGCTCAGCCGGCACATGGTGAAACGTAGCAAACTGCACATTTTTTAAAACTAGATACTTAGGGGAATCCAGGATGGGGTGACTTGTGGGGCTCTGACCAGGTTCTGTTACCCAGAATCCTTTGCAAACCTCAAAATTTGGCCAAAAAAACAAATTTTTCTCTCATTTCGGTGACAGAAAGTTCTGGAATCTGAGAGCAGCCACAAATTTCCTTCCACCCAGTGTTGCCCCAAGTCTCCTGATAAAAATCGTACTTCACATGTGCGGGTAGGCCTAGCGCCCACGAAAGGAAATGCCCCAAAACACAACGTGGACACATCACATTTTCACAAAGAAAACAGAGCTGTTTTTTACAAAGTGCCTAGCTGTGGATTTTGGCCTGTAGCTCAGCCGGCACCTAGGGAAACCTAGCAAACCTGTGCATTTTTTAAAAGTAGACACCTAGGGGAATCCAGGATAGGGTGACCTGTGGGGCTCTGACCAGATTCTGTTACACACAATCCTTTGCAAACCTCAAAAATAGGCCAAAGAAAAAACTTTTTCCTCTCATTTCCGTGACAGAAAGTTCTGGAATCTGAGAGGAGACACAAATTTCCTTCCACACAGCGTTCCCCCAAGTCTCCCAATAGAAATGGTACCTCACTTGTGTGGGTAGGCCTAGAGGACGCGAAAGGAGTTCCCCAAAACTCGACGTGGACACATCACATTTTCACAAAGAAAACAAAGCTTTTTTTTTTACAAAGTGCCTAGCTGTGGATTTTGGCCTCTAGCTCATCCGGCATCTTAGGAAACCTAGCAAACCTGTGCATTTTTGAAAATTAGACACCTAGGGGAATCCAAGATGGTGTGAATTTTGAGGCTCTGACCACCTTCTGTTACCCAGAATATTTTGCAAACCTCAAAATCTGGCCAAAAAACACTTTTTCCTCTCATTTCGGTGACAGAAAGTTCTGCACTCTGAGAGGTGCCGCAAATTTCCTTTCACACAAGGTTCCCCCAAGTCTCCCAATAAAAATGGTACCTCACTTGTGTGGGTAGGCCTAGCGTCCGTGAAAGGAAATGCTCCCAAAACACAACATGGACACATCACATTTTCACAAAGAAAACAGAGCTCTTTTTACAAAGGGCCTAGCTGTGGATTTTGGCATCTAGCTCAGCCGGCACATGGTGAAACGTAGCAAACTGCACATTTTTTAAAACTAGATACTTAGGGGAATCCAGGATGGGGTGACTTGTGGGGCTCTGACCAGGTTCTGTTACCCAGAATCCTTTGCAAACCTCAAAATTTGGCCAAAAAAACACATTTTTCTCTCATTTCGGTGACAGAAAGTTCTGGAATCTGAGAGCAGCCACAAATTTCCTTCCACCCAGTGTTGCCCCAAGTCTCCTGATAAAAATCGTACTTCACATGTGCGGGTAGGCCTAGCGCCCACGAAAGGAAATGCCCCAAAACACAACGTGGACACATCACATTTTCACAAAGAAAACAGAGCTGTTTTTTACAAAGTGCCTAGCTGTGGATTTTGGCCTGTAGCTCAGCCGGCACCTAGGGAAACCTAGCAAACCTGTGCATTTTTTAAAACTAGACACCTAGGGGAATCCAGGATAGGGTGACCTGTGGGGCTCTGACCAGATTCTGTTACACACAATCCTTTGCAAACCTCAAAAATAGGCCAAAGAAAAAACTTTTTCCTCTCATTTCTGTGACAGAAAGTTCTGGAATCTGAGAGGAGACACAAATTTCCTTCCACACAGCGTTCCCCCAAGTCTCCCAATAGAAATGGTACCTCACTTGTGTGGGTAGGCCTAGAGGACGCGAAAGGAGTTCCCCAAAACTCGACGTGGACACATCACATTTTCACAAAGAAAACAAAGCTTTTTTTTTTACAAAGTGCCTAGCTGTGGATTTTGGCCTCTAGCTCATCCGGCCTCTTAGGAAACCTAGCAAACCTGTGCATTTTTGAAAATTAGACACCTAGGGGATTCCAAGATGGTGTGAATTTTGAGGCTCTGACCACCTTCTGTTAACCAGAATATTTTGCAAACCTCAAAATCTGGCCAAAAAACACTTTTTCCTCTCATTTCGGTGACAGAAAGTTCTGCATTCTGAGAGGTGCCACAAATTTCCTTCCACACAGCGTTCCCTCAAGTCTCCTTATAAAAATGGTACCTCACTTGTGAGGGTAGGCCTAGCGCCTGTGAAAGGAAATGCCCCCAAAACACAACAAAGACACAGCACATTTGTACAAAGAAAACAGAGCTCTTTTTACAAACGGCCTAGCTGTGGATTTTGGCCTCTTTCTCAGCCGGCACATGGGGAAAACTAGCAAACCGTTGCATTTTTTTAAACTAGACTTCTGGGGGAGTCCGGGATGGGTTGACTTGTGGGGCTCTGGCCAGGTTTTGTTACCCAGAATCCTTGGCAAACCTCATAAATTGGCCCAAAGACTTTTTTTCCTCTCATTTTGGTGACAGAAAGTTTTGGAAACCGAGAGCAGCCACAAATTTCCTTCCACCCAGTGTTGCCCAAAGTCTCCTGATAAACATCGTACCTCACTTGTGCGGGTAGGCCTAGCGCCCACGAAAGGAAATGCCCCAAAACACAACGTGGACACATCACATTTTCACAAAGAAAACAGAGCTGTTTTTTACAAAGTGCCTAGCTGTGGATTTTGGCCTGTAGCTCAGCCGGCACCTAGGGAAACCTAGCAAACCTGTGCATTTTTTAAAACTAGACACCAGGGGAATTCAGGATGGGGTGACCTGTGGGGCTCTGACCAGGTTCTGTTACCCACAATCCTTTGCAAACCTCAAAAATTGGCCAAAAAAAACACTTTTTCCTCTCATTTCCGTGACAGAAAGTTCTGGAATCTGAGAGGAGACACAAATTTCCTTCCACACAGCGTTCCTCCAAGTCTCCCAATAGAAATGGTACCTCACTTGTGTGGGTAGGCCAGCGGGCCGCGTCAGGAGATCCCCAAAACACAACTTGGACACATCACATTTTCACAAACAAAACAAAGCTGTTTTTTTACAAAGTGCCCAGCTGTGGATTTTGGCTCTAGCTCTGCTGGCACCATGGGAAACCTAGCAAACCTGTGCATTTTTGGAAATTAGACACCTATAGGAATCAAAGGTAGTGTGATTTTGGGGGATCTGACCAGGTTCTGTTACCCACAATCCTTTGCAAACCTCAAAAATTGGCCAAAAAAAACACTTTTTCCTCTCATTTCCGTGACAGAAAGTTCTGGAATCTGAGAGGAGACACAAATTTCCTTCCACACAGCGTTCCCCCAAGTCTCCCAATAGAAATGGTACCTCACTTATGTGGGTAGGCCTAGAGGCCGCGAAAGGAGTTCCCCAAAACTTGACGTGGACACATCACATTTTCACAAAGAAAAGAAAGCTGTTTTTTTACAAAGTGCCTAGCTGTGGATTTTGGCCTCTAGCTCAGCCGACACCAGGGGAAACCTACCAAACCTGTGCATTTTTTAAAACTAGACATCTATGGCAATCCACGGTGGTGTGAATTGTGGGGCTCTGACCACGTTTTGTTACCCAGAATCATTTGCAAACCTTAAAATCTGGCCAAAAAAAACACTTTTCCTCTCATTTCCATGACAGAAAGTTCTGCAATCTGAGTGGAGCCACAAATTTCCTTCCACACAGCATTCCCCCAAGTCTCCCAATAAAAATGGTACCTCACTTGTGTGGGTAGGCCTTGCGCCCGTGAAAGGAAATGCCTCAAAACACAACGTGGACACATGATATTTCAGAGAGAAAACAGAGCTCTTTTTAGAAAGGGCCTAGCTGTGGAATTTGGCCTCTTTTTTCAGCCGGCACCTGGGGAAAACTAGCACACCATTGCATTTTTTAAAATTAGACTTCTGGGGGGAATCCAAGTTGGTGTGAATTTTGGGGCTCTGACCAGGTCTGTTACCCAGAATCCTTTGCAAACCTCAAAATCTGGACAAAAAACTTTTTTTCCTCGTATTTCCGTGACAGAAAGTTCTGCAATCTGAGATTAGGCACAAATTGACTTCCACACAGCGTTCCCCCAAGTCTCCAAATAAAAAAGGTACCTCACTTTTGTGTGTAGGCCTAGCGCCCGTGAAAGGAAATGGCCCAAAACACAACGTGGACACATCACATTTTCACAAAGAAAACAGAGTTCTTTTTACATAGGGCCTAGCTTTGGATTTTGGCCTCTTTCTCAGCCGGCACCTGGGGAAAACTAGCAAACCAGTGCATTTGTTAAAACTAGACACCTAGTGGAATCCAGGATAGGGTGACCTGTGGGGCACTGACCAGATTCTGTTACGCACAATCTTTGCAAACCTCAAAAATAGGCCAAAGAAAAAACTTTTTCCTCTCATTTCCGTGACAGAAAGTTCTGGAATCTGAGAGGAGACACAAATTTCCTTCCACACAGCATTCCCCAAGTCTCCCAATAGAAATGGTACCTCACTTGTGTGGGTAGGCCTAGAGGCCGCGAAAGGAGTTCCCCAAAACTTGACGTGGACAAATCACATTTTCACAAAGAAAATAAAGCTTTTTTTTTTACAAAGTACCTAGCTGTGGATTTTGGCCTCTAGCTCATCCGGCACCTTAGGAAACCTAGCAAACCTGTGCATTTTTTAAAATTAGACACCTAGGGGAATCCAGATGGTGTGAATTTTGGGGCTCTGACCAGCTTCTGTTACCCAGAATATTTTGCAAACCTCAAAATCTGACCAAAAAACACTTTTTCCTCTCATTTCCGTGACAGAAAGTTCTGCAATCTGAGAAGAGCCACAAATTTCCTTTCACACAGCGTTCCCCCAAGTCTCCCAATAACAATGGTACCTCACTTGTGTGGGTGGGCCTAGCGTCCGTGAAAGGAAATGCTCCCAAAACACAACATGGACACATCACATTTTCACAAAGAAAACAGAGCTCTTTTTACAAAGGGCCTAGCTGTGGATTTTGGCATCTAGCTCAGCCGGCACATGGTGAAACCTAGCAAACTGCACATTTTTTAAAACTACATACTTAGGGGAATCCAGGATGGGGTGACTTGTGGGGCTCTGACCAGGTTCTATTACCCAGAATCCTTTGCAAACCTCAACATTTGGCCAAAAAAACACATTTTCCTCTCATTTCGGTGACAGAAAGTTCTGGAATCTGAGAGCAGCCACAAATTTCCTTCCACCCAGTGTTGCCCCAAGTCTCCTGATAAAAATCGTACTTCACATGTGCGGGTTGGCCTAGCGCCCATGAAAGGAAATGCCCCAAAACACAACGTGGACCCATCACATTTTTACAAAGAAAACAGAGCTGTTTTTTACAAAGTGCCTAGCTGTGGATTTTGGCCTGTAGCTCAGCCGGCACCTAGGGAAACCTAGCAAACCTGTGCATTTTTAAAACTAGACACCTAGGGGAATCCAAGGTGGTGTGAATTGTGGGGCTCTGACCACGTTTTTGTTACCCAGAATCCTTTGCAAACCTCAAAATCTGGCCAGAAAAACACTTTTCCTCTCATTTCCATGACAGAAAGTTCTGCAATCTGAGTGGAACCACAAATTCCCTTCCACACAGCATTCCCCCAAGTCTCCCGATAAAAATGGTACCTCACTTGTGTGGGTAGGCCTAGCGCCCGTGAAAGTAAATGCTCCAAAACACAACGTGGACACATGAGATTTTCAGAGAGAAAACAGAGCTCTTTTTAGAAAGGGCCTAGCTGTGGAATTTGGCCTCTTTCTCAGCCGGCACCTGGGGAAAACTAGCACACCATTGCATTTTTTAAAATTAGACTTCTGGGGGAATCCAAGTTGGTGTGAATTTTGGGGCTCTGACCAGGTTCTGTGACCCAGAATCCTTTGCAAACCTCAAAATTGGAACTAAAAACTTTTTTTCCTCGTATTTCCGTGACAGAAAGTTCTGCAATCTGAGATTAGCCACAAATTGACTTCCACACAGCGTTCCCCCAAGTCTCCAAATAAAAAAGGTACCTCACTTCTGTGTGTAGGCCTAGCGCCCATGAAAGAAAATGCCCCAAAACACAATGTGGACACATCACATTTTCACAAAGAAAACAGAGCTCTTTTTACAAAGGGCCTAGCTGTGGATTTTGGCCTATAGCTCAGCCGGCACCTGGGGAAAACTAGCAAACCAGTGCATTTTTTAAAACTAGACACCTAGTGGAATCCAGGATAGGGTGACCTGTGGGGCTCTGACCAGATTCTGTTACACACAATCCTTTGCAAACCTCAAAATTAGGCCAAAGAAAAAACTTTTTCCTCTCATTTCGGTGACAGAAAGTTCTGGAATCTGAGAGGAGACACAAATTTCCTTCCACACAGCGTTCCCCCAAGTCTCCCAATAGAAATGGTACCTCACTTGTGTGGGTAGGCCTAGAGGCCGCGAAAGGAGTTCCCCAAAACTCGACGTGGACACATCACATTTTCACAAAGAAAACAAAGCTTTTTTTTTACAAAGTGCCTAGCTGTGGATTTTGGCCTCTAGCTCATCCGGCACCTTAGGAAACCTAGCAAACCTGTGCATTTTTGAAAATTAGACACCTAGAGGAATCCAAGATGGTGTGAATTTTGGGGCTCTGACCAGCTTCTGTTACCCAGAATATTTTGCAAACCTCAAAATCTGGCCAAAAAACACTTTTTCCTCTCATTTCGGTGACAGAAAGTTCTTCATTCTGAGAGGTGCCACAAATTTCCTTCCACACAGCGTTCCCTCAAGTCTCCTGATAAAAATGGTACCTCACTTGTGAGGGTAGGCCTAGCGCCTGTGAAAGGAAATGCCCCAAAACACACCAAAGACACAGCACATTTGTACAAAGAAAACAGAGCTCTTTTTACAAACGGCCTAGCTGTGGATTTTGGCCTCTTTCTCAGCCGGCACCTGGGGAAAACTAGCAAACCGTTGCATTTTTTTAAACTAGACTTCTGGGGGAGTCCGGGATGGGTTGACTTGTGGGGCTCTGACCAGGTTCTGTTACCCAGAATCCTTGGCAAACCTCATAAATTGGCCCAAAAACTTTTTTTCCTCTCATTTTGGTGACAGAAAGTTTTGGAAACCGAGAGCAGCCACAAATTTCCTTCCACCCAGTGTTGCCCAAAGTCTCCTGATAAAAACCTAGAGGCCGCGAAAGGAGTTCCCCAAAACTCGACGTGGACACATCACATTTTCACAAAGAAAACAAACCTTTTTTTTGTACAAAGTGCCTAGCTGTGGATTTTGGCCTCTAGCTCATCCGGCACCTTAGGAAACCTAGCAAACCTGTGCATTTTTGAAAATTAGACACCTATAGGAATCAAAGGTGGTGTGATTTTGGGGGATCTGACCAGGTTCTGTTACCCAGAATCCTTTGCAAACCTCAACATCTGGCCACAAAACCCATTTTCCTCTCATTTCCGTGACAGCAAGATCTGCAATCTGAGAAGAGTCACAAATTTACTTCCACACAGCCTTCCCCCATGTCTCCCAATAAAAATGGTACCTCACTTGTGTGTTTAGGCCTAGCGCCCGTGAAAGGAAATGCCCCCAAAACACAACGTGGACACATCACATTTTCACAAAGAAAACCGAGCTCTTTTTACAAAGGGCCTAGCTGAGGATTTTGGCCTCTTTCTCAGCCGGCACCAGGGGAAAACTAGCAAACCAGTGCATTTTTTAAAACTAGACACCTAGAGGAATCCAGGATGGGGTGACTTGTGGGGCTCTGACCAGGTTCTGTTACCCAGAATCATTTGCAAACCTCAAAATTTTGACAAAAAAATATGTTTTCCTCTAATTTCGGTGACAGAAAGTTCTGGAATCTGAGAGCAGCCACAAATTTCCTTCCACCCAGTGTTGCCCCAAGTCTCCTGCTAAAAATCGTACCTCACTTGTGTGGGTAGGCCTAGCACCCACGAAAGGAAATGCCCCAAAACACAACGTGGACACATCACATTTTCACAAAGAAAATAGAGCTGTTTTTTACAAAATGCCTAGCTGTAGATTTTGGCCACTAGCTTAGCCGGCAACTGGTGAAACCTAGCAAACCAGCGCATTTGTGAAAACTAGACATCTAGCGGAATCCAGGATGCAGTGACTTGTAGGGCTCTGACCAAGTTCTGTTACCCAGAATACTTTGCAAACCTCAAAATTTGGCCAAAAAAAACATTTTCTCTCATTTCGGTGACAGAAAGTTCAGGAATCTGAGAGGAGCCACAATTTTCCTTCTACCCAGTGTTCCCCCAAGTCTCCCAATAGAAATGGAACCTCACTTGTGTGGGTAGGTCTAGCGGCCGCTGAGGAAATGCCCCAAAACACAATGTGGACACATCACATTTTCACAAAGAAACAGGGCTGTTTTTTACAAAGTGTCTAGCTGTGGATTTTGGCCTCTAGCTCAGCCGGAACCTGGGGAAACCTAGCAAACCTGTGCATTTTTGAAAACTAGACACCTAGGGGAGTCCAAGGTGGTGTAAATTGTGGGGCTCTGACCAGGTTCTGTTACCCAGAATCCTTTGCAAACCTCAAAATCTGGCCAAAAAACACTTTTTCCTCTCATTTCGGTGACAGAAAGTTCTGCAATCTGAGAGGTGCCACAAATTTTCTTCCACACAGCGTTCCCCCAAGTCTCCCGATAAAAATGGTACCTCACTTGTGAGGGTAGGCCTAGCGCCCGTGAAAGGAAATGCCCCAAAACACAACGAAGACACAGCACATTTGTACAAAGAAAACAGAGCTCTTTTTACAAACGGCCTAGCTGTGGATTTTGGCCTCTTTTTCAGCCGGCACCTGGGGAAAACTAGCAAACCGTTGCATTTTTTTAAACTAGACTTCTGGGGGCATCCGGGATGGGTTGACTTGTGGGGCTCTGACCAGGTTCTGTTGCCCAGAATCATTGGCAAACCTCATAAATTGGCCCAAAAACTTTTTTTCCTCTCATTTTGGTGACAGAAAGTTCTGGAATCTGAGGGGAGCCACAAATGTCCTTCCAAACAGTGTTTCCCTAAATCTCCCAATAGAAATGGTACCTCACTTGTGTAGGTAGGCCTAGCGGCCGTGAAAGAAGGTGCCCCATTACATAACGTGGACACATCACATTTTCACAAAGAAACACAGCTGTTTTTTTACAAAGTGCCTAGCTGTGGATTTTGGCCTCTAGCTCATCCGGCACCTTAGGAAACCTAGCAAACCTGTGCATTTTTGAAAATTAGACACCTAGGGGAATCCAAGATGGTGTGAATTTTGGGGCTCTGACCAGCATCTGTTACCCAGAATATTTTGCAAACCTCAAATCTGGCCAAAAAATACTTTTTCCTCTCATTTCCGTGACAGAAAGTCCTGCAATCTGAGAAGAGCCACAAATTTCCTTTCACACAGCGTTCCCCCAAGTCTCCCAATAAAAATGGTACCTCACTTGTGTGGGTAGGCCTAGCGTCCGTGAAAGGAAATGCTCCCAAAACACAACATGGACACATCACATTTTCACAAAGAAAACAGAGCTCTTTTTACAAAGGGCCTAGCTGTGGATTTTGGCATCTAGCTCAGCCGGCACATGGTGAAACGTAGCAAACTGCACATTTTTTTAAACTAGATACTTAGGGGAATCCAGGATGGGGTGACATGTGGGGTTCTGACCAGGTTCTGTTACACAGAATCCTTTGCAAACCTCAAAATTTGGCCAAAAAAACACATTTTCCTCTCATTTCGGTGACAGAAAGTTCTGGAATCTGAGAGCAGCCACAAATTTCCTTCCACCCAGTGTTGCCCCAAGTCTCCTGATAAAAATCGTACTTCACATGTGCGGGTAGGCCTAGCGCCCACGAAAGGAAATGCCCCAAAACACAACGTGGACACATCACCTTTTCACAAAGAAAACAGAGCTGTTTTTTACAAAGTGCCTAGCTGTGGATTTTGGCCTGTAGCTCAGCCGGCACCTAGGGAAACCTAGCAAACCTGTGCATTTTTTAAAACTAGACACCTAGGGGAATCCAGGATAGGGTGACCTGTGGGGCTCTGACCAGATTCTGTTACACACAATCCTTTGCAAACCTCAAAAATAGGCCAAAGAAAAAACTTTTTCCTCACATTTCCGTGACAGAAAGTTCTGGAATCTGAGAGGAGACACAAATTTCCTTCCACACAGCGTTCCCCCAAGTCTCCCAATAGAAATGGTACCTCACTTGTGTGGGTAGGCCTAGAGGCCGCGAAAGGAGTTCCCCAAAACTTGACGTGGACACATCACATTTTCACAAAGAAAACAAAGCTTTTTTTTTACAAAGTGCCTTGCTGTGGATTTTGGCCTCTAGCTCAGCCGGCACCAGGGGAAACCTAGCAAACCTGTGCATTTTTTAAAACTAGACACCTAGGGGAATCCACGGTGGTGTGAATTGTGGGGCTCTGACCACGTTTTGTTACCCAGAATCATTTGCAAACCTCAAAATCTGGCCAAAAAAACACTTTTCCTCTCATTTCCATGACAGAAAGTTCTGCAATCTGAGTGGAGCCACAAATTTCCTTCCACCCAGCATTCCCCCAAGTCTCCCGATAAAAATGGTACCTCACTTGTGTGGGTAGGCCCAGCGCCCGTGAAAGGAAATGCCTCAAAACCGAACGTGGACACATGATATTTTCAGAGAGAAAACAGAGCTCTTTTTAAAAAGGGCCTAGCTGCGGAATTTGGCCTCTTTCTCAGCCGGCACCTGCGGAAAACTAGCACACCATTGCATTTTTTTAAATTAGACTTCTGGGGAAATCCAAGTTGGTGTGAATTTTGGGGCTCTGACCAGGTTCTGTTACCCAGAATCCTTTGCAAACCTCAAAATCTGGACAAAAAACTTTTTTTACTCGTATTTCCGTGACAGAAAGTTCTGTAATCTGAGATTAGCCACAAATTGACTTCCACACAGTGTTCCCCCAAGTCTCCAAATAATAAAGGTACCTCACTTCTGTGTGTGGGCCTAGCGCCCGTGAAAGGAAATGGCCCAAAACACAACGTGGACACATCACATTTTCACAAAGAAAACAGAGTTCTTTTTACAAAGGGCCTAGCTTTGGATTTTGGCCTCTTTCTCAGCCGGCACCTGGGGAAAAGCAGCAAACTAGTGCATTTTTTAAAACTAGACACCTAGTGGAATCCAGGATAGGGTGACCTGTGGGGCTCTGACCAGATTCTGTTACACACAATCCTTTGCAAACCTCAAAAATAGGCCAAAGAAAAAACTTTTTCCTCTCATTTCCGTGACAGAAAGTTCTGGAATCTGAGAGGAGACACAAATTTCCTTCCACACAGCGTTCCCCCAAGTCTCCCAATAGAAATGGTACCTCACTTGTGTGGGTAGGCCTAGAGGCCGCGAAAGGAGTTCCCCAAAACTCGACATGGACACATCACATTTTCACAAAGAAAACAAAGCTTTTTTTTTTACAAAGTGCCTAGCTGTGGATTTTGGCCTCTAGCTCATCCGGCACCTTAGGAACCCTAGCAAACCTGTGCATTTTTGAAAATTAGACACCTAGGGGAATCCAAGATGGTGTGAATTTTGGGGCTCTCACCAGCTTCTGTTACCCAGAATATTTTGCAAACCTCAAAATCTGGCCAAAAAACAGACTTTTTCCTCTCATTTCCGTGACAGAAAGTTCTGCAATCTGAGAAGAGCCACAAATTTCCTTTCACACAGCGTTCCCCCAAGTCTCTCAATAACAATGGTACCTCACTTGTGTGGATAGGCCTAGCGTCCGTGAAAGGAAATGCTCCCAAAACACAACATGGACACATCACATTTTCACAAAGAAAACAGAGCTCTTTTTACAAAGGGCCTAGGTGTGGATTTTGGCATCTAGCTCAGCCGGCACATGGTGAAACCTAGCGAACTGCACATTTTTTAAAACTAGATACTTAGGGGAATCCAGGATGGGGTGACTTGTGGGGCTCTGACCAGGTTCTGTTACCCAGAATCCTTTGCAAACCTCAAAATTTGGCCAAAAAAATAAGTTTTCCTCTCATTTCGGTGACAGAAAGTTCTGGAATCTGAGAGCAGCCACAAATTTCCTTCCACCCAGTGTTGCCCCAAGTCTCCTGATAAAAATCGTACTTCACTTGTGCGGGTAGGCATAGCGCCCACGAAAGGAAATGCCCCAAAACACAACGTGGACACATCACATTTTTACAAAGAAAACAGAGCTGTTTTTTACAAAGTGCCTAGCTGTGGATTTTGGCCTGTAGCTCAGCCGGCACCTAGGGAAACCTAGCAAACCTGTGCATTTTTTAAAACTAGACACCTAGGGGAATCCAGGATAGGGTGACCTGTGGGGCTCTGACCAGATTCTGTTACACACAATCCTTTGCAAACCTCAAAAATAGGCCAAAGAAAAAACTTTTTCCTCTCATTTCCGTGACAGAAAGTTCTGGAATCTGAGAGGAGACACAAATTTCCTTCCACACAGCGTTCCCCCAAGTCTCCCAATAGAAATGGTACCTCACTTGTGTGGGTAGGCCTAGAGGCCGCGAAAGGAGTTCCCCAAAACTTGACGTGGACACATCACATTTTCACAAAGAAAACAAAGCTTTTTTTTTTACAAAGTGCCTAGCTGTGGATTTTGGCCTCTAGCTCATCCGGCACCTTAGGAAACCTAGCAAACCTGTGCATTTTTGAAAATTAGACACCTAGGGGAATCCAAGGTGGTGTGAATTTTGAGGCTCTGACCAGCTTCTGTTACCCAGAATATTTTGCAAACCTCAAAATCTGGCCAAAAAACACTTTTTCCTCTCATTTCGGTGGCAGAAAGTTCTGCATTCTGAGAGGTGCCACAAATTTACTTCCACACAGCGTTCCCTCAAGTCTCCTGATAAAAATGGTACCTCACTTGTGAGGGTAGGCCTAGCGCCTGTGAAAGGAAATGCCCCAAACCACAACAAAGACACAGCACATTTGTACAAAGAAAACAGAGCTCTTTTTACAAACGGCCTAGATGTGGATTTTGGCCTCTTTCTAAGCCGGCACCTGGGGAAAACTAAAAAACCGTTGCATTTTTTTAAACTAGACTTCTCGGGGAGTCCGGGATGGGTTGACTTGTGGGGCTCTGACCAGGTTCTGTTACCCAGAATCCTTGGCAAACCTCATAAATTGGCCCAAAAACTTTTTTTCCTCTCATTTTGGTGACAGAAAGTTTTGGAAACCGAGAGCAGCCACAAATTTCCTTCCACCCAGTGTTGCCCAAAGTCTCCTGATAAAAATCGTACCTCACTTGTTCGGGTAGGCCTAGCGCCCACGAAAGGAAATGCCCCAAAACACAACGTGGACACATCACATTTTCACAAAGAAAACAGAGCTGTTTTTTACAAAGTGCCTAGCTGTGGATTTTGGCCTGTAGCTCAGCCGGCACCTAGGGAAACCTAGCAAACCTGTGCATTTTTTTAAACTAGACACCAGGGGAATTTAGGATGGGGTGACCTGTGGGGCTCTGACCAGGTTCTGTTACCCACAATCCTTTGCAAACCTCAAAAATTGGCCAAAAAAAACACTTTTTCCTCTCATTTCCGTGACAGAAAGTTCTGGAAACTGAGGGGAGACACAAATTTCCTTCCACACAGCGTTCCTCCAAGTCTCCCAATAGAAATGGTACCTCAGTTGTGTGGGTAGGCCAGCGGGCCGCGAAAGGAGATCCCCAAAACACAACTTGGACACATCACATTTTCACAAACAAAACAAAGCTGTTTTTTTACAAAGTGCCCAGCTGTGGATTTTGGCCTCTAGCTCTGCTGGCACCATGGGAAACCTAGCAAACCTGTGCATTTTTGAAAATTAGACAACTATAGGAATCAAAGGTGGTGTGATTTTGGGGGATCTGACCAGGTTCTGTTACCCAGAATCCTTTGCAAACCTCAAAATCTGGCCACAAAACCCTTTTTCCTCTCATTTCCGTGACAGAAAGTTCTGCAATCTGAGAAGAGCCACAAATTTACTTCCACACAGCGTTCCCCCAATAAAAATGGTACCTCACTTGTGTGTTTAGGCCTAGCGCCCGTGAAAGGAAATGCCCCCAAAACACAACGTGGACACATCACATTTTCACAAAGAAAACAGAGCTTTTTTTGCAAAGGGCCTAGCTGAGGATTTTGGCCTCTTTCTCAGCCGGCACCAGGGGAAAACTAGCAAACCAGTGCATTTTTTAAAACTAGACACCTAGTGGAATCCAGGATGGGGTGACTTGTGGGGCTCTGACCAGGTTCTGTTACCCAGAATGTTTTGCAAACCTCAAAATTTTGACAAAAAAATATGTTTTCCTCTAATTTCGGTGACAGAAAGTTCTGGAATCTGAGAGCAGCCACAAATTTCCTTCCACCCAGTGTTGCCCCAAGTCTCCTGCTAAAAATCGTACCTCACTTGTGCGGGTAGGCCTAGCACCCACGAAAGGAAATGCCCCAAAACACAACGTGGACACATCACATTTTCACAAAGAAAACAGAGCTGTTTTTTTACAAAATGCCTAGCTGTAGATTTTGGCCACGAGCTCAGCCGGCAACTGGTGAAACTTAGCAAACCAGCACATTTGTGAAAACTAGACACCTAGCGGAATCCAGGATGCGGTGACTTGTAGGGCTCTGACCAAGTTCTGTTACCCAGAATACTTTGCAACACTCAAAATTTGGCCCAAAAAAACATTTTCTCTCATTTCGGTGACAGAAAGTTCAGGAATCTGAGAGGAGCCACAATTTTCCTTCTACCCAGCGTTCCCCCAAGTCTCCCAATAGAAATGGTACCTCACTTGTGTGGGTAGGTCTAGCGGCCGCTGAGGAAATGCCCCAAAACACAATGTGGACACATCACATTTTCACAAAGAAACAGGGCTGTTTTTTACAAAGTGTCTAGCTGTGGATTTTGGCCTCTAGCTCAGCCGGCACCTGGGGAAACCTTGCAAACCTGTGCATTTTTGAAAACTAGACACCTAGGGGAGTCCAAGGTGGTGTAAATTGTGGGGCTTTGACCAGGTTCTGTTACCCAGAATCCTTTGCAAACCTCCAAATCTGGCCAAAAAACACTTTTTCCTCTCATTTCGGTGACAGAAAGTTCTGCAATCTGAGAGGTGCCACAAATTTCCTTCCACACAGCGTTCCCCCAAGTCTCCCGATAAAAATGGTACCTCACTTGTGAGGGTAGGCCTAGCGCCCGTGAAAGGAAATGCCCCAAAACACAACGAAGACACAGCACATTTGTACAAAGAAAACAGAGCTCTTTTTACAAACGGCCTAGCTGTGGATTTTGGCCTCTTTCTCAGCCGGCATCTGGGGAAAACTAGCAAACCGTTGCATTTCTTTAAACTAGACTTCTGGGGGAATCCGGGATGGGTTGACTTGTGGGGCTCTGACCAGGTTCTGTTACCCAGAATCATTGGCAAACCTCATAAATTGGCCCAAAAACTTTTTACCTCTCATTTTGGTGACAGAAAGTTCTGGAATCTGAGGGGAGCCACAAATGTCCTTCCGAACAGTGTTCCCCTAAATCTCCCAATAGAAATGGTACCTCACTTGTGTAGGTAGGCCTAGCGGCCGTGAAAGAAGGTGCCCCATTACACAACGTGGACACATCACATTTTCACAAAGAAACACAGCTGTTTTTTTACAAAGTGCCTAGCTGTGGATTTTGGCCTCTACCTCAGCCGGCACCAGGGGAAACCTAGCAAACCTGTGCATTTTTTAAAACTATACACCTAGGGGAATCCACGGTGGTGTGAATTGTGGGGCTCTGACCACGTTTTGTTACCCAGAATCATTTGCAAACCTCAAAGTCTGGCCAAAAAAACACTTTTCCTCTCATTTCCATGACAGAAAGTTCTGCAATCTGAGTGGAGCCACAAATTTCCTTCCACACAGCATTCCCCCAAGTCTCCCAATAAAAATGGTACCTCACTTGTGTGGGTAGGCCAAGCGCCCGTGAAAGGAAATGCCTCAAAACACAACGTGGACACATGATATTTTCAGAGAGAAAACAGAGCTCTTTTTAGAAAGGGCCTAGCTGTGGAATTTGGCCTCTTTCTCAGCCGGCACCTGGGGAAAACTAGCAAACCATTGAATTTTTTTAAAATTAGACTTCTGGGGGAATCCAAGTTGGTGTGAATTTTGGGGCTCTGACCAGGTTCTGTTACCCAGAATCCTTTGCAAACCTCAAAATCTGGACAAAAAACTTTTTTTCCTCGTATTTCCGTGACAGAAAGTTCTGCAATCTGAGATTAGCCACAAATTGACTTCCACACAGCGTTCCCCCAAGTCTCCAAATAAAAAAGGTACCTCACTTCTGTGTGTAGGCCTAGCGCCCGTGAAAGGAAATGGCCCAAAACACAACGTGGACACATCACATTTTCACAAAGAAAACAGAGTTCTTTTTACAAAGGGCCTAGCTTTGGATTTTGGCCTCTTTCTCAGCCGGCACCTGGGGAAAACTAGCAAACCAGTGCATTTTTTAAAACTAGACACCTAGTGGAATCCAGGATAGGGTGACCTGTGGGGCACTGACCAGATTCTGTTACACACAATCCTTTGCAAACCTCAAAAATAGGCCAAAGAAAAAACTTTTTCCTCTCATTTCCGTGACAGAAAGTTCTGGAATCTGAGAGGAGACACAAATTTCCTTCCACACAGCGTTCCCCCAAGTCTCCCAATAGAAATGGTACCTCACTTGTGTGGGTAGGCCTAGAGGCCGCGAAAGGAGTTCCCCAAAACTTGACGTGGACACATCACATTTTCATAAATGTGAGAGGAGATTTTCACAAATTTGAGAGGAGCCACAATTTTCCTTCTACCCAGCGTTCCCCCAAGTCTCCCAATAGAAATGGTACCTCACTTGTGTGGGTAGGTCTAGCGGCCGCTGAGGAAATGCCCCAAAACACAACGTGGACACATCACATTTTCACAAAGAAAACAGAGCTTTTTTTGCAAAGGGCCTAGCTGAGGATTTTGGCCTCTTTCTCAGCCGGCACCAGGGGAAAACTAGCAAACCAGTGCATTTTTTAAAACTAGACACCTAGTGGAATCCAGGATGGGGTGACTTGTGGGGCTCTGACCAGGTTCTGTTACCCAGAATGTTTTGCAAACCTCAAAATTTTGACAAAAAAATAAGTTTTCCTCTAATTTCGGTGACAGAAAGTTCTGGAATCTGAGAGCAGCCATAAATTTCCTTCCACCCAGTGTTGCCCCAAGTCTCCTGCTAAAAATCGTACCTCACTTGTGCGGGTAGGCCTAGCACCCACGAAAGGAAATGCCCCAAAACACAACGTGGACACATCACATTTTCACAAAGAAAACAGAGCTGTTTTTTTACAAAATGCCTAGCTGTAGATTTTGGCCACGAGCTCAGCCGGCAACTGGTGAAACTTAGCAAACCAGCACATTTGTGAAAACTAGACACCTAGCGGAATCCAGGATGCGGTGACTTGTAGGGCTCTGACCAAGTTCTGTTACCCAGAATACTTTGCAACACTCAAAATTTGGCCCAAAAAAACATTTTCTCTCATTTCGGTGACAGAAAGTTCAGGAATCTGAGAGGAGCCACAATTTTCCTTCTACCCAGCGTTCCCCCAAGTCTCCCAATAGAAATGGTACCTCACTTGTGTGGGTAGGTCTAGCGGCCGCTGAGGAAATGCCCCAAAACACAATGTGGACACATCACATTTTCACAAAGAAACAGGGCTGTTTTTTACAAAGTGTCTAGCTGTGGATTTTGGCCTCTAGCTCAGCCGGCACCTGGGGAAACCTTGCAAACCTGTGCATTTTTGAAAACTAGACACCTAGGGGAGTCCAAGGTGGTGTAAATTGTGGGGCTTTGACCAGGTTCTGTTACCCAGAATCCTTTGCAAACCTCCAAATCTGGCCAAAAAACACTTTTTCCTCTCATTTCGGTGACAGAAAGTTCTGCAATCTGAGAGGTGCCACAAATTTCCTTCCACACAGCGTTCCCCCAAGTCTCCCGATAAAAATGGTACCTCACTTGTGAGGGTAGGCCTAGCGCCCGTGAAAGGAAATGCCCCAAAACACAACGAAGACACAGCACATTTGTACAAAGAAAACAGAGCTCTTTTTACAAACGGCCTAGCTGTGGATTTTGGCCTCTTTCTCAGCCGGCATCTGGGGAAAACTAGCAAACCGTTGCATTTCTTTAAACTAGACTTCTGGGGGAATCCGGGATGGGTTGACTTGTGGGGCTCTGACCAGGTTCTGTTACCCAGAATCATTGGCAAACCTCATAAATTGGCCCAAAAACTTTTTACCTCTCATTTTGGTGACAGAAAGTTCTGGAATCTGAGGGGAGCCACAAATGTCCTTCCGAACAGTGTTCCCCTAAATCTCCCAATAGAAATGGTACCTCACTTGTGTAGGTAGGCCTAGCGGCCGTGAAAGAAGGTGCCCCATTACACAACGTGGACACATCACATTTTCACAAAGAAACACAGCTGTTTTTTTACAAAGTGCCTAGCTGTGGATTTTGGCCTCTACCTCAGCCGGCACCAGGGGAAACCTAGCAAACCTGTGCATTTTTTAAAACTATACACCTAGGGAATCCACGGTGGTGTGAATTGTGGGGCTCTGACCACGTTTTGTTACCCAGAATCATTTGCAAACCTCAAAGTCTGGCCAAAAAAACACTTTTCCTCTCATTTCCATGACAGAAAGTTCTGCAATCTGAGTGGAGCCACAAATTTCCTTCCACACAGCATTCCCCCAAGTCTCCCAATAAAAATGGTACCTCACTTGTGTGGGTAGGCCAAGCGCCCGTGAAAGGAAATGCCTCAAAACACAACGTGGACACATGATATTTTCAGAGAGAAAACAGAGCTCTTTTTAGAAAGGGCCTAGCTGTGGAATTTGGCCTCTTTCTCAGCCGGCACCTGGGGAAAACTAGCAAACCATTGAATTTTTTTAAAATTAGACTTCTGGGGGAATCCAAGTTGGTGTGAATTTTGGGGCTCTGACCAGGTTCTGTTACCCAGAATCCTTTGCAAACCTCAAAATCTGGACAAAAAACTTTTTTTCCTCGTATTTCCGTGACAGAAAGTTCTGCAATCTGAGATTAGCCACAAATTGACTTCCACACAGCGTTCCCCCAAGTCTCCAAATAAAAAAGGTACCTCACTTCTGTGTGTAGGCCTAGCGCCCGTGAAAGGAAATGGCCCAAAACACAACGTGGACACATCACATTTTCACAAAGAAAACAGAGTTCTTTTTACAAAGGGCCTAGCTTTGGATTTTGGCCTCTTTCTCAGCCGGCACCTGGGGAAAACTAGCAAACCAGTGCATTTTTTAAAACTAGACACCTAGTGGAATCCAGGATAGGGTGACCTGTGGGGCACTGACCAGATTCTGTTACACACAATCCTTTGCAAACCTCAAAAATAGGCCAAAGAAAAAACTTTTTCCTCTCATTTCCGTGACAGAAAGTTCTGGAATCTGAGAGGAGACACAAATTTCCTTCCACACAGCGTTCCCCCAAGTCTCCCAATAGAAATGGTACCTCACTTGTGTGGGTAGGCCTAGAGGCCGCGAAAGGAGTTCCCCAAAACTTGACGTGGACACATCACATTTTCACAAATGTGAGAGGAGATTTTCACAAATCTGAGAGGAGCCACAATTTTCCTTCTACCCAGCGTTCCCCCAAGTCTCCCAATAGAAATGGTACCTCACTTGTGTGGGTAGGTCTAGCGGCCGCTGAGGAAATGCCCCAAAACACAACGTGGACACATCACATTTTCACAAAGAAAACAGAGCTTTTTTTGCAAAGGGCCTAGCTGAGGATTTTGGCCTCTTTCTCAGCCGGCACCAGGGGAAAACTAGCAAACCAGTGCATTTTTTAAAACTAGACACCTAGTGGAATCCAGGATGGGGTGACTTGTGGGGCTCTGACCAGGTTCTGTTTTCAGAATGTTTTGCAAACCTCAAAATTTTGACAAAAAAATACGTTTTCCTCTAATTTCGGTGACAGAAAGTTCTGGAATCTGAGAGCAGCCACAAATTTCCTTCCACCCAGTGTTGCCCCAAGTCTCCTGCTAAAAATCGTACCTCACTTGTGCGGGTAGGCCTAGCACCCACGAAAGGAAATGCCCCAAAACACAACGTGGACACATCACATTTTCACAAAGAAAACAGAGCTGTTTTTTTACAAAATGCCTAGCTGTAGATTTTGGCCACGAGCTCAGCCGGCAACTGGTGAAACTTAGCAAACCAGCACATTTGTGAAAACTAGACACCTAGCGGAATCCAGGATGCGGTGACTTGTAGGGCTCTGACCAAGTTCTGTTACCCAGAATACTTTGCAACACTCAAAATTTGGCCCAAAAAAACATTTTCTCTCATTTCGGTGACAGAAAGTTCAGGAATCTGAGAGGAGCCACAATTTTCCTTCTACCCAGCGTTCCCCCAAGTCTCCCAATAGAAATGGTACCTCACTTGTGTGGGTAGGTCTAGCGGCCGCTGAGGAAATGCCCCAAAACACAATGTGGACACATCACATTTTCACAAAGAAACAGGGCTGTTTTTTACAAAGTGTCTAGCTGTGGATTTTGGCCTCTAGCTCAGCCGGCACCTGGGGAAACCTTGCAAACCTGTGCATTTTTGAAAACTAGACACCTAGGGGAGTCCAAGGTGGTGTAAATTGTGGGGCTTTGACCAGGTTCTGTTACCCAGAATCCTTTGCAAACCTCCAAATCTGGCCAAAAAACACTTTTTCCTCTCATTTCGGTGACAGAAAGTTCTGCAATCTGAGAGGTGCCACAAATTTCCTTCCACACAGCGTTCCCCCAAGTCTCCCGATAAAAATGGTACCTCACTTGTGAGGGTAGGCCTAGCGCCCGTGAAAGGAAATGCCCCAAAACACAACGAAGACACAGCACATTTGTACAAAGAAAACAGAGCTCTTTTTACAAACGGCCTAGCTGTGGATTTTGGCCTCTTTCTCAGCCGGCATCTGGGGAAAACTAGCAAACCGTTGCATTTCTTTAAACTAGACTTCTGGGGGAATCCGGGATGGGTTGACTTGTGGGGCTCTGACCAGGTTCTGTTACCCAGAATCATTGGCAAACCTCATAAATTGGCCCAAAAACTTTTTACCTCTCATTTTGGTGACAGAAAGTTCTGGAATCTGAGGGGAGCCACAAATGTCCTTCCGAACAGTGTTCCCCTAAATCTCCCAATAGAAATGGTACCTCACTTGTGTAGGTAGGCCTAGCGGCCGTGAAAGAAGGTGCCCCATTACACAACGTGGACACATCACATTTTCACAAAGAAACACAGCTGTTTTTTTACAAAGTGCCTAGCTGTGGATTTTGGCCTCTACCTCAGCCGGCACCAGGGGAAACCTAGCAAACCTGTGCATTTTTTAAAACTATACACCTAGGGGAATCCACGGTGGTGTGAATTGTGGGGCTCTGACCACGTTTTGTTACCCAGAATCATTTGCAAACCTCAAAGTCTGGCCAAAAAAAACACTTTTCCTCTCATTTCCATGACAGAAAGTTCTGCAATCTGAGTGGAGCCACACATTTCCTTCCACACAGCATTCCCCCAAGTCTCCCAATAAAAATGGTACCTCACTTGTGTGGGTAGGCCAAGCGCCCGTGAAAGGAAATGCCTCAAAACACAACGTGGACACATGATATTTTCAGAGAGAAAACAGAGCTCTTTTTAGAAAGGGCCTAGCTGTGGAATTTGGCCTCTTTCTCAGCCGGCACCTGGGGAAAACTAGCAAACCATTGAATTTTTTTAAAATTAGACTTCTGGGGGAATCCAAGTTGGTGTGAATTTTGGGGCTCTGACCAGGTTCTGTTACCCAGAATCCTTTGCAAACCTCAAAATCTGGACAAAAAACTTTTTTTCCTCGTATTTCCGTGACAGAAAGTTCTGCAATCTGAGATTAGCCACAAATTGACTTCCACACAGCGTTCCCCCAAGTCTCCAAATAAAAAAGGTACCTCACTTCTGTGTGTAGGCCTAGCGCCCGTGAAAGGAAATGGCCCAAAACACAACGTGGACACATCACATTTTCACAAAGAAAACAGAGTTCTTTTTACAAAGGGCCTAGCTTTGGATTTTGGCCTCTTTCTCAGCCGGCACCTGGGGAAAACTAGCAAACCAGTGCATTTTTTAAAACTAGACACCTAGTGGAATCCAGGATAGGGTGACCTGTGGGGCACTGACCAGATTCTGTTACACACAATCCTTTGCAAACCTCAAAAATAGGCCAAAGAAAAAACTTTTTCCTCTCATTTCCGTGACAGAAAGTTCTGGAATCTGAGAGGAGACACAAATTTCCTTCCACACAGCGTTCCCCCAAGTCTCCCAATAGAAATGGTACCTCACTTGTGTGGGTAGGCCTAGAGGCCGCGAAAGGAGTTCCCCAAAACTTGACGTGGACACATCACATTTTCACAAAGAAAACAAAGCTTTTTTTTTTACAAAGTGCCTAGCTGTGGATTTTGGCCTCTAGCTCATCCTGCACCTTAGGAAACCTAGCAAACCTGTGCATTTGTGAAAATTAGACACCTAGGGGAATCCAAGATGGTGTGAATTTTGGGGCTCTGACCAGCTTCTGTTACCCAGAATATTTAGCAAACCTCAAATCTGTCCAAAAAACACTTTTTCATCCCATTTCCGTGACAGAAAGTCCTGCAATCTGAGAAGAGCCACAAATTTCCTTTCACACAGCGTTCCCCCAAGTCTCCCAATAAAAATGGTACCTCACTTGTGTGGATAGGCCTAGCGTCCGTGAAAGGAAATGTTCCCAAAACACAACATGGACACATCACATTTTCACAAAGAAAACAGAGCTCTTTTTACAAAGGGCCTAGCTGTGGATTTTGGCATCTAGCTCACCGGCACATGGTGAAACGTAGCAAACTGCACATTTTTTAAAACTAGATACTTAGGGGAATCCAGGATGGGGTGACTTGTGGGGCTCTGACCAGGTTCTGTTACCCAGAATCCTTTGCAAACCTCAAAATTTGGCCAAAAAAACACGTTTTCCTCTAATTTCGGTGACAGAAAGTTCTGGAATCTGAGAGCAGCCACAAATTTCCTTCCACCCAGTGTTGCCCCAAGTCTCCTGATAAAAATCGTACTTCACATGTGCGGGTAGGCCTAGCGCCCACGAAAGGAAATGCCCCAAAACACAACGTGGACACATCACATTTTCACAAAGAAAACAGAGCTGTTTTTTACAAAGTGCCTAGCTGTGGATTTTGGCCTGTAGCTCAGCCGGCACCTAGGGAAACCTAGCAAACCTGTGCATTTTTTAAAACTAGACACCTAGGGGAATCCAGGATAGGGTGACCTGTGGGGCTCTGACCAGATTCTGTTACACACAATCCTTTGCAAACCTCAAAAATAGGCCAAAGAAAAAACTTTTTCCTCTCATTTCCGTGACAGAAAGTTCTGGAATCTGAGAGGAGACACAAATTTCCTTCCACACAGCGTTCCCCCAAGTCTCCCAATAGAAATGGTACCTCACTTGTGTGGGTAGGCCTAGAGGCCGCGAAAGGAGTTCCCCAAAACTTGACGTGGACACATCACATTTTCACAAAGAAAACAAAGCTTTTTTTTTATAAAGTGCCTAGCTGTGGATTTTGGCCTCTAGCTCAGCCGGCACCAGGGGAAAACTAGCAAACCTGTGCATTTTTTAAAACTAGACACCTAGGGGAATCCACGGTGGAGTGAATTGTGGGGCTCTGACCACGTTTTGTTACCCAGAATCATTTGCAAACCTCAAAATCTGGCCAAAAAAACACTTTTCCTCTCATTTCCATGACAGAAAGTTCTGCAATCTGAGTGGAGCCACAAATTTCCTTCCACACAGCATTCCCCCAAGTCTCCTGATAAAAATGGTACCTCACTTGTGTGGGTAGGCCTAGCGCTCGTGAAAGGAAATGCCTCAAAACACAACGTGGACACATGGGCCCTCATTCGGACCTTGGCGGGCTGCGGAGGCCGCCCGCCAAAGTCCCGCCGTCAAAATACCGTACCGCGGTCGCAAGACCGCGGCGGGTATTTTGACTTTTCCCCTGGGCTGACGGGCGGCCGCCGAAAGGCCGCCCGCCAGCCCAGGGGAAAACGACCTTCCCACCATGAAGCCGGCTCGTAATCGAGCCGGCGGAGTGGGAAGGTGCGACGGGTGCTACTGCACCCGTCGCGTATTTCACTGTCTGCTATGCAGACAGTGAAATACTAGCGGGGCCCTCTTACGGGGGCCCCTGCAGTGCCCATGCCATTGGCATGGGCACTGCAGGGGCCCCCAGGGGCCCCGTGACACCCCCTACCGCCATCCTGTTCCTGGCGGGCGAACCGCCAGGAACAGGATGGCGGTAGGGGGTGTCAGAATCCCCCATGGCGGCGCAGCGAGCTGCGCCGCCATGGGGGATTCAAATGGGCAACGGAAAACCGGCGGGAGACCGCCGGTTTTCCATTTCTGACCGCGGCCAAAGCGCCGCGGTCAGAATGCCCAAGGGAGCACCGCCGGCCTGTCGGCGGTGCTCCCGCCCCCGTTGGCCCTGGCGGTGCAACACCGCCAGGGTCATAATGAGGGCCATGATATTTTCAGAGAGAAAACAGAGCTCTTTTTAGAAAGGGCCTAGCTGTTGAATTTGGCCTCTTTCTCAGTCGGCACTTGGGGAAAACTAGCACACCATTGCATTTTTTAAAATTAGACTTCTGGGGGAATCCAAGTTGGTGTGAATTTTGGGGCTCTGACCAGGTTCTGTTACCCAGAATCCTTTGCAAACCTCAAAATCTGGACAAAAAACTTTTTTTCCTTGTATTTCTGTGACAGAAAGTTCTGCAATCTGAGATTAGCCACAAATTGACTTCCACACAGCGTTCCCCCAAGTCTCCAAATAAAAAAGGTACCTCACTTCTGTGTGTAGGCCTAGCGCCCGTGAAATGAAATGGCCCAAAACACAACGTGGACACATCACATTTTCACAAAGAAAACAGAGTTCTTTTTACAAAGGGCCTAGCTTTGGATTTTGGCCTCTTTCTCAGCCGGCACCTGGGGAAAACTAGCAAACCAGTGCATTTTTTAAAACTAGACACCTAGTGGAATCCAGGATAGGGTGACCTGTGGGGTTCTGACCAGATTCTGTTACACACAATCCTTTGCAAACCTCAAAAATAGGCCAAAGAAAAAACTTTTTCCTCTCATTTCCGTGACAGAAAGTTCTGGAATCTGAGAGGAGACACAAATTTCCTTCCACACAGCGTTCCCCCAAGTCTCCCAATAGAAATGGTACCTCACTTGTGTGGGTAGGCCTAGAGGCCGCGAAAGGAGTTCCCCAAAACTTGACGTGGACACATCACATTTTCACAAAGAAAACAAAGCTTTTTTTTTTACAAAGTGCCTAGCTGTGGATTTTGGCTTCTAGCTCATCCGGCACCTTAGGAAACCTAGCAAACCGGTGTATTTTTGAAAATTAGACACCTAGGGGAATCCAAGATGGTGTGAATTTTGGGGCTCTGACCAGCTTCTGTTACCCATAATCCTTTGCAAATCTCAAAATCTGGCCAAAATACACTTTTTCCTCTCATTTCCGTGACAGAAACCTCTGCAATCTGAGAGGAGCCACATATTTTCTTCCACACAGCGTTCCCCCAAGTCTCCCAATAACAATGGTACCTCACTTGTGTGGGTAGGCCTAGCGTCCGTGAAAGGAAATGCTCCCAAAACACAACATGGACACATCACATTTTCACAAAGAAAACAGAGCTCTTTTTACAAAGGGCCTAGCTGTGGATTTTGGCATCTAGCTCAGCCGGCACATGGTGAAACCTAGCAAACTGCACATTTTTTAAAACTAGATACTTAGGGGAATCCAGGATGTGGTGACTTGTGGGGCTCTGACCAGGTTCTGTTACCCAGAATCCTTTGCAAACCTCAAAATTTGGCCAAACAAATACGTTTTCCTCTCATTTCGGTGACAAAAAGTTCTGGAATCTGAGAGCAGCCACAAATTTCCTTCCACCCAGTGTTGCCCCAAGTCTCCTGATAAAAATCGTACTTCACTTGTGCGGGCAGGCCTAGCGCCCACGAAAGGAAATGCCCCAAAACACAACGTGGACACATCACATTTTTAGAAAGAAAACAGAGCTGTTTTTTACAAAGTGCCTAGCTGTGGATTTTGGCGTGTAGCTCAGCCGGCACCTAGGGAAACATAGCAAACCTGTGCATTTTTTAAAACTAGACACCTAGGGGAATTCAGGATAGGGTGACCTGTGGGGCTCTGACCAGATTCTGTTACACACAATCCTTTGCAAACCTCAAAAATAGGCCAAAGAAAAAACTTTTTCCTCTCATTTCCGTGACAGAAAGTTCTGGAATCTGAGAGGAGACACAAATTTCCTTCCACACAGCGTTCCCCCAAGTCTCCCAATAGAAATGGTACCTCACTTGTGTGGGTAGGCCTAGAGGCCGCGAAAGGAGTTCCCCAAAACTTGACGTGGACACATCACATTTTCACAAAGAAAACAAAGCTTTTTTTTTACAAAGTGCCTAGCTGTGGATTTTGGCCTCTAGCTCAGCCGGCACCAGGGGAAACCTAGCAAACCTGTGCATTTTTTAAAACTAGACACCTAGGGGAATCCACGGTGGTGTGAATTGTGGGGCTCTGACCACGTTTTGTTACCCAGAATCATTTGCAAACCTCAAAATCTGGCCAAAAAATTACTTTTCCTCTCATTTCCATGACAGAAAGTTCTGCAATCTGAGTGGAGACACAAATTTCCTTCCACACAGCATTCCCCCAAGTCTCCCGATAAAAATGGTACCTCACTTGTGTGGGTAGGCCTAGCGCTCGTGAAAGGAAATGCCTCAAAACACAACGTGGACACATGATATTTTCAGAGAGAAAACAGAGCTCTTTTTAGAAAGGGCCTAGCTGTGGAATTTGGCCTCTTTCTCAGCCAGCACCTGGGGAAAACTAGCACACCATTGCATTTTTTTAAATTAGACTTCTGGGGGAATCCAAGTTGGTGTGAATTTTGGGGCTCTGACCAGGTTCTGTTACCCAGAATCCTTTGCAAACCTCAAAATCTGGACAAAAAACTTTTTTTCCTCGTATTTCTGTGACAGAAAGTTCTGCAATCTGATATTAGCCACAAATTGACTTCCACACAGCGTTCCCCCAAGTCTCCAAATAAAAAAGGTACCTCACTTCTGTGTGTAGGCCTAGCGCCCGTGAAAGGAAATGGCCCAAAACACAACGTGGACACATCACATTTTCACAAAGAAAAGAGAGTTCTTTTTACAAAGGGCCTAGCTTTGGATTTTGGCCTCTTTCTCAGCCGGCACCTGGGGAAAACTAGCAAACCAGTGCATTGTTTAAAACTAGACACCTAGTGGAATCCAGGATAGGGTGACCTGTGGGGCTCTGACCAGATTCTGTTACACACAATCCTTTGCAAACCTCAAAAATAGGCCAAAGAAAAAACTTTTTCCTCTCATTTCCGTGACAGAAAGTTCTGGAATCTGAGAGGAGACACAAATTTCCTTCCACACAGCGTTCCCCCAAGTCTCCCAATAGAAATGGTACCTCACTTGTGTGGGTAGGCCTAGAGGCCGCGAAAGGAGTTCCCCAAAATTTGACGTAGACTCAACACATTTTCACAAAGAAAACAAAGCTTTTTTTTTTTACAAAGTGCTTAGCTGTGGATTTTGGCTTCTAGCTAATCCGGCACCTTAGGAAACCTAGCAAACCTGTGCATTTTTGAAAATTAGACACCTAGGGGAATCCAAGATGGTGTGAATTTTGGGGCTCTGACCAGCTTCCGTTACCCAGAATATTTTGCAAACCTCAAAATCTGGCCAAAAAACACTTTTTCCTCTCATTTCCGTGACAGAAAGTTCTGCAATCTGAGAAGAGCCACAAATTTCCTTTCACACAGCGTTCCCTCAAGTTTCCCAATAAAAATGGTACCTCACTTGTGTGGGTAGGCCTAGCGTCCGTAAAAGGAAATGCTCCCAAAACACAACATGGACACATCACATTTTCACAAAGAAAACAGTGCTCTTTTTACAAAGGGCCTAGCTGTGGATTTTGGCATCTAGCTCAGCCGGCACATGATGAAACCTAGCAAACTGCACATTTTTTAAAACTAGATACTTAGGGGAATCCAGGATGGGGTGATTTGTGGGGCTCTGACCAGGTTCTGTTACCCAGAATCCTTTGCAAACCTCAAAATTTGCCCAAAAAAACACGTTTTCCTCTAATTTCGGTGACAGAAAGTTCTGCAATCTGAGATTAGCCACAAATTGACTTCCACAGCGTTCCCCTAAGTCTCCAAATAAAAAAGGTACCTCACTTCTGTGTTTAGGCCTAGCGCCCGTGAAAGGAAATGGCCCAAAACACAACGTGGACACATCACATTTTCACAAAGAAAACAGAGTTCTTTTTACAAAGGGCCTAGCTTTGGATTTTGGCCTCTTTCTCAGCCGGCACCTGGGGAAAACTAGCAAACCAGTGCATTTTTTAAAACTAGACACCTAGTGGAATCCAGGATAGGGTGACCTGTGGGGCACTGACCAGATTCTGTTACACACAATCCTTTGCAAACCTCAAAAATAGGCCAAAGAAAAAACTTTTTCCTCTCATTTCCGTGACAGAAAGTTCTGGAATGTGAGAGGAGACACAAATTTCCTTCCACACAGCCTTCCCCCAAGTCTCCCAATAGAAATGGTACCTCACTTGTGTGGGTAGGCCTAGAGGCCGCGAAAGGAGTTCCCCAAAACTTGACGTGGACACATCACATTTTCACAAAGAAAACAAAGCTTTTTTTTTTACAAAGTGCCTAGCTGTGGATTTTGGCCTCTAGCTCATCCGGCACCTTAGGAAACCTAGCAAACCTGTGCATTTTTGAAAATTAGACACCTAGGGGAATCCAAGATGGTGTGAATTTTGGGGCTCTGACCAGCTTCTGTTACCCAGAATATTTTGCAAACCTCAAAATCTGGCCAAAAAACACTTTTTCATCTCATTTCCGTGACAGAAAGTTCTGCAATCTGAGAAGAGCCACAAATTTTCTTCCACACAGCATTCCCCCAAGTCTCCCAATAAAAATGGTACCTCACTTGTGTGGGTAGGCCTAGCGTCCGTGGAAGTAAATGCCGCCAAAACACAACATGGACACATCACATTTTTACAAAGAAAACAGAGCTCTTTTTTCAAAGGGCCTAGCTGTGGATTTTGGCCTCTAGCTCAGCCGGCACATGGTGAAACCTAGCAAACTGCACATTTTTTAAAACTAGATACTTAGGGGAATCCAGGATTGGGTCACTTGTGGGGCTCTGACCAGGTTCTGTTACCCAGAATCCTTTGCAAACCTCAAAATTTGGCCAAAAAAACACGTTTTCCTCTCATTTCGGTGACAGAAAGTTCTGGAATCTGAGAGCAGCCACAAATTTCCTTCCACCCAGTGTTGCCCCAAGTCTCCTGATAAAAATCGTACTTCACTTGTGCGGGTAGGCCTAGCGCCCATGAAATGAAATGCCCCAAAACACAACGTGGACACATCACATTTTCACAAAGAAAACAGAGCTGTTATTTACAAACTGCCTAGCTGTGGATTTTGGCCTGTAGCTCAGCCGGCACCTAGGGAAACCTAGCAAACCTGTGCATTTTTTAAAACTAGACACCTAGGGGAATCCAGGATGGGGTGACCTTTGGGGTTCTGACCACGTTCTGTTACCCTCAATCGTTTGCTAACCTCAAAAATTGGCAAAAAAAAACACTTTTTCCTCTCATTTCCGTGACAGAAAGTTCTGGAATCTGAGAGGAGACACAAATTTCCTTTCACACAGAGTTCCCCCAAGTCTCCCAATAGAAATGGTACTTCACTTGTGTGGGTAGGCCTAGCGTCCGTGAAGTTACACACCCCAAACACAACGTTGACACATCACATTTTCACAAAGAAAACAAAGCTGTTTTTCTACAAAGTGCCTAGCGTGGATTTTGGCTTCTAGCTGAGCCGGCACCTGGGAAACCTAGCAAACCTATGCATTTTGGAAAATTAGACACCTAGGGGAATCCAAGGTGGTGTGAATTGTGGGGCTCTGACCAGGTTCTGTTACCCAGAATCCTTTGCAAACCTTAAGATCTGGCCAAAAAACACTTTTTCCTCTCATTTCCGTGATAGAAAGTTCTGCAATCTGAGATGAGCCAGAAAGTTCCTTCCACACAGGGTTTCCCAAGTCTCCCGATAAAAATGGTACCTCACTTGTGTGGGTAGACCTAGCGCCCGTGAAAGGAAATGCCTCCAAAACACAGCATGAACACATCAGATTTTCACAAAGAAAACAGAGCTCTTTTTAGAAAAGGCCTAGCTGTGGATTTTGGCCTATTTCTCAGCCGGCACCTGGGGAAAACAAGCAAATCAGAACATTTTTTTAAAACTAGACACCTAGGGGAATCCAGGATAGGGTGACCTGTGGGGCACTGACCAGATTCTGTTACACACAATCCTTTGCAAACCTCAAAAATAGGCCAAAGAAAAAACTTTTTCCTCTCATTTCCGTGACAGAAAGTTCTGGAATCTGAGAGGAGACACAAATTTCCTTCCACACAGCCTTCCCCCAAGTCTCCCAATAGAAATGGTACCTCACTTGTGTGGGTAGGCCTAGAGGCCGCGAAAGGAGTTCCCCAAAACTTGACGTGGACACATCACATTTTCACAAAGAAAACAAAGCTTTTTTTTTTACAAAGTGCCTAGCTGTGGATTTTGGCCTCTAGCTCATCCGGCACCTTAGGAAACCTAGCAAACCTGTGCATTTTTGAAAATTAGACACCTAGGGGAATCCAAGATGGTGTGAATTTTGGGGCTCTGACCAGCTTCTGTTACCCAGAATATTTTGCAAACCTCAAAATCTGGCCAAAAAACACTTTTTCATCTCATTTCCGTGACAGAAAGTTCTGCAATCTGAGAAGAGCCACAAATTTTCTTCCACACAGCATTCCCCCAAGTCTCCCAATAAAAATGGTACCTCACTTGTGTGGGTAGGCCTAGCGTCCGTGGAAGTAAATGCCGCCAAAACACAACATGGACACATCACATTTTCACAAAGAAAACAGAGCTCTTTTTTCAAAGGGCCTAGCTGTGGATTTTGGCCTCTAGCTCAGCCGGCACATGGTGAAACCTAGCAAACTGCACATTTTTTAAAACTAGATACTTAGGGGAATCCAGGATTGGGTCACTTGTGGGGCTCTGACCAGGTTCTGTTACCCAGAATCCTTTGCAAACCTCAAAATTTGGCCAAAAAAACACGTTTTCCTCTCATTTCGGTGACAGAAAGTTCTGGAATCTGAGAGCAGCCACAAATTTCCTTCCACCCAGTGTTGCCCCAAGTCTCCTGATAAAAATCGTACTTCACTTGTGCGGGTAGGCCTAGCGCCCATGAAATGAAATGCCCCAAAACACAACGTGGACACATCACATTTTCACAAAGAAAACAGAGCTGTTATTTACAAAGTGCCTAGCTGTGGATTTTGGCCTGTAGCTCAGCCGGCACCTAGGGAAACCTAGCAAACCTGTGCATTTTTTAAAACTAGACACCTAGGGGAATCCAGGATGGGGTGACCTTTGGGGTTCTGACCACGTTCTGTTACCCTCAATCGTTTGCAAACCTCAAAAATTGGCAAAAAAAAACACTTTTTCCTCTCATTTCCGTGACAGAAAGTTCTGGAATCTGAGAGGAGACACAAATTTCCTTTCACACAGCGTTCCCCCAAGTCTCCCAATAGAAATGGTACTTCACTTGTGTGGGTAGGCCTAGCGTCCGTGAAGTTACACACCCCAAACACAACGTTGACACATCACATTTTCACAAAGAAAACAAAGCTGTTTTTCTACAAAGTGCCTAGCGTGGATTTTGGCTTCTAGCTGAGCCGGCACCTGGGAAACCTAGCAAACCTATGCATTTTGGAAAATTAGACACCTAGGGGAATCCAAGGTGGTGTGAATTGTGGGGCTCTGACCAGGTTCTGTTACCCAGAATCCTTTGCAAACCTTAAGATCTGGCCAAAAAACACTTTTTCCTCTCATTTCCGTGATAGAAAGTTCTGCAATCTGAGATGAGCCAGAAAGTTCCTTCCACACAGGGTTTCCCAAGTCTCCCGATAAAAATGGTACCTCACTTGTGTGGGTAGACCTAGCGCCCGTGAAAGGAAATGCCTCCAAAACACAGCATGAACACATCAGATTTTCACAAAGAAAACAGAGCTCTTTTTAGAAAAGGCCTAGCTGTGGATTTTGGCCTATTTCTCAGCCGGCACCTGGGGAAAACAAGCAAATCAGCACATTTTTTAAAACTAGACACCTAGGGGAATCCAGGATGGGGTGACTTGTGGGGCTCGGACCGGGTTCTGTTACCCAGAATCCTTTGCAAACCTCAAACATTGGCCCAAAAAACTTTTTTCTCTCTCATTTTGGTGACAGAAAGTTTTGGAATCCGAGAGAAGCAACACATTTACTTCCACCCAGTTTTCCTCCAAGACTCCCAATAAAAATGGTACCTCCCTTGTGTGGGTAGGCGTAGCGCCTGCGAAAGGAAATGCCCCCAAAACACAATGTGGACACATCACATTTTCACAAAGAAAACAGAGCTCTTTTAACAAACGGTCTAGCTGTGGATTTTGGCCTCTTTCTCAGCCGGCACCTGGGGAAAACTAGCAAACCATTGCATTTTTTTAAACTAGACACCTAGGGGAATCCAGGGTGGGGTGACTTGTGGGGCTCTGACCAGGTTCTGTTACCCAGAATCCTTTGCAAACCTCAAAATCTGGCCAAAAAAACACTTTTTCCTCTCATTTCCATGACAGAAAGTTCTGCAATCTGAGAGGAGCCACAAATTTCCTTCCAACCAGTGTTCCCCCAAGTCTCCCAATAAAATGGTACCTCACTTGTGTGGGTAGGCCTAGCGCCCACAAAAGGATATGCCCCAAAACATAACGTGGACACATCACATTTTCACAAAGAAAACAGCTGTTTTTTACAAAGTGCCTAGCTGTGGATTTGGGCGTCATGCTCAGCCATCAACTGAGGAAACCTAGCAAACCTGCACATTTTTTAAAACTAGACATCTAGGGGAATCCAGCATGGGATGACTTGTGGGGCTCTGACCATGTTCTGTTACCCACAATCCTTTGCAAACCTCAAAATTTGGCCAAACACAGTTTTCCTCCATGTAGGTGACAGAAAGTTCTGGAATGTGAGAGGAGCCACAAATTTCCTTCCACCCAGCGTTCCTCCAAGCCTCCCGATAAAAATGGTACCTCTCTTGTGCGGGTAGGCCTAGCGCCCGTGAAAGGAAATGCCCCCAAAACACAACGTGGACACAACACATTTTCACAAAAGAAAACAGAGCTGCTTTTTTACAAAGTGCCTATCTGTGGATTTTGGCCTCTTTCTCAGCCGGCACCTGGTGAAACCTAGCAAACCAGCACATTTTTTAAAACTAGACACCCAGGGGAATAAAGGATGTGGTGACTTGTAGGGCTCTGACCAGGATCAGTTACCCAGAATCCTTTGCAAACCTCAAAATGTGGCGAACAAAACGCATTTTCCTCTCATTTCGGGGACAGAAAGTTTAGGAATCTGAGAGGAGCCACAATTATACTTCCACCCAGCGTTCTCCAAGTCTCCCGATAGAAATAGTACCACACTTGTGTGGGTAGGTCTAGCGGCCGCTAAAGGAAATGCTCCAAAACACAACGTGGACACATCACATTTTCACAAAGAAACAGAGGTGTTTTTTACAAAGTGCCTAGCTGTGGATTTTGGGCTCTAGCTCAGCCGGGACCTGGAGAAACCGAGCAAACCTGTGCATTTTTTAAAACTAGACACCTAGGGGAAACCAGAATGGAGTGATCTGTGGAGCTCTGAACAGGTTCTGTAAACCAGAATCCTTTGCGAACCTCAAAAATTGGCCAAAAAAACACTTTTTCCTCTCATTTCGTTGACAGAAAGTTCTGGAATCTGAGGGGAGCCACAAATTTCCTTCCACACACTGTTCCCCTAAGTCTCCCAATAGAAATGGTACCTCACTTGTGTAGGTAGGCCTAGCGGCCGTGAAAGAAGGTGCCCAGAACACAACGTGGACACATCACATTTTCACAAAGAAACAAAGCTGTTTTTTTACAAAGTGCCTAGCTGTGGATTTTGGCCTCTAGCTCAGCCGGCACCAGGGGAAACAAAGCAAACCTGTGCATTTTATAAAACTAGACACGCAGGAGAATCCAAGGTGGTGTGAATTGTGGGGCTCTGACCAGGTTCTGTCACCCAGAATCCTTTGCAAACCTCGAAATCTGGCCAAAAAAACACTTTTCCTCTCATTTCCGTGACAGAAAGTTCTGCAATCTGAGTGGAGCCACAAATTTCCTTCCACACAGCATTCCACCAAGTCTCCCGATAAAAATGGTACCTCACTTGTGTGGGTAGGCCTAGCGCCCGTGAAAGGAAATGCCCCCAAAACACAACGTGGACACATCAGATTTTCACAAAGAAAACAGAGCTCTTTTTAGAAAGGGCCTTGCTGTGGATTTTGGCCTTTTTGTCAGCCAGCACCTGGGGAAAACTAGCAAACCATTGCATTTTTCAAAAATAGACTTCTGGGGGAATCCGGGATAGGTTGACTTGTGGGGCTCTGACCAGGATCTGTTACCCAGAATCCTTTGCAAACCTCAAAATTTGGCCAAAAAAACACATTTTCCTCTCATTTCGGTGACAGAAAGTTCTGGAATCTTAGAGGAGCCACAATTTTCCTTCCACCCAGCGTTCCCCCAAGTCTCCCGATAGAAATGGTACCTCATTTGTGTGGGTAGGTCTAGCGGCCACTAAAGGAAATGCCCCAAAACACCACGTGGACACATCACATTTTCACAAGGAAATCAGAGCTGTTTTTACAAAGTGCCTAGCTTTGGATTTTGGCCTCTAGCTTATCCGGCCCCTGGCGGAACCAAGCAAACCTGTGCATTTCTTGAAACTAGACACCTGGAGGAATCCAGGATGGGGTGATCTGTGGAGCTCTGACCAGGTTCTGTTACCCAGAATCCTTTGCAAACCTCAAAAATCGGCCAAAAAAACACTTTTTCCTCTCAATTCCGTGACAGAAAGTTCTGGAATCTGAGAGGAGCCACACATTTCCTTCCACACAGCGTTCCCCTAAGTCTCCCAATAGCAATGGTACCTCACTTGTGTGGGTAGGCCTAGCGGCTGCGAAAGAACATGCCCCAGAACACAACGTGGACACATCACATCTTCACAAAGAAAACAAAGCTGTTTTTTTTAAAAGTGCCTAGCTGTGGATTTTGGCCTCTAGCTCAGCCGGCACCATGGGAAACCTAGCAAACCTGTGCATTTTTGAAAACTAGACAGACAGGGGAATTCAAGGTGGTGTGAATTGTGGGGCTCTGACCAGGTTCTGTTACCCAGAATCCTTTGCAAACCTCAAAATCTGGCCAAAAAAAACACTTTTTCCTCTCATTTCCGTGACAGAAAGTTCTGCAATCTGAGAGGAGCCACAAATTTCCTTCCACACAGCGTTCCCCCAAGTCTCCCGATAACAATGGCACCTCACTTGTGTGGGTAGGCCGAGCACCTGTGAAAGGATATACCCAAAAACACAACGTGGACACATCACATTTTTACAAAGAAAACACAGCTCTTTTTACAAACGGCCTAGCTGTGGATTTTGGCCTCTTTGTCAGCCGGCACCTGGGGAAAACTAGCCAACCATTGCAATTTTTAAAACTAGACACCTAGGGGAATCCGGGATGGGTTGACTTGTGGGGCTCTGACCAGGTTCTGTTACCCAGAATCTTTGGCAAACCTCAAAAATTGGCCCAAACACATTTGTTTCTCTCATTTTGGTGACAGAAAGTTTTGGAATCCGAGAGGAGCCACAAATTTTCTTGAACCCAGCGTTTCCACAAGTCTCCCGATAAAAATGGTACCTCACTTGTGTGGGTAGGCCTAGGGCCCACGAAAGGAAATGCCCCAAAACACAACGTGGACACATCACAATTTCACAAAGAAAACAGAGCTGTTTTTTTACAAAATGCCTAGCGGTGGATTTTGGCCTCTAGGACAGCCGGCTCCTAGTGAAACCTAGCAAACCAGCACATTTTTAAAAAACTAGACACCTAGGTGAATCCAGGATAGGGTGACTTTTGGGGTTATGACCAGGTTCTGTTACCCAGAATCCTTTGCAAACCTCAAAATTTGGCCAAAAAAACACGTTTTCCTTTCATTTCGGTGAAAGAAAGTTGTGGAATCTGAGAGGAGCCACAAATTTCCTTCCACACAGCGTTTCCCCAAGTCTCCCACTAGAAAAGGTACCTCACTTGTGTGGGTAGGCTTAGCGGCCGCGAAAGGAGATACCCCGCAACACAACGTGGACACATCACATTTTCACAAAGAAAACAGCTTTTTTTTACAAAGTGCCTAGCTGTGGATTTTGGCGTCTAGCTCAGCCAGCAACTGGGGAAACCTAGCAAACCTGCGCATTGTTTTAAACTAGACATCTAGGAGAATCCAGGATGGGATGACTTGTGGGGCTCTGACCATGTTATGTTACCCAGAATCCTTTGCAAACCTCAAATTTGGCCAAAAAACTGTTTTTCCTCCATGTAGGTGACAGAAAGTTCTGGAATCTGAGAGGAGCCACAAACTTTCTTCCACCCAGTGTTCCCTCAAGTCTCCCAATAAAAATGGTACCTCACTTGTGTGCGTATGCGTAGCGCCCACAATAGGATATGCCCCAAAACACAACCTGGACACTTCACATTTTCACAAAGAAAACAGAGCTGTTTTTGACAAAGTGCCTAGCTGGGGATCTTGGCCTCTAGCTCAGCCGGCACCTGGGGAAACCTAGCAAATCTGTGCATTTTTGAAAACTAGACACCTAGGGTAATCTAACTTGGTGTGAATTTTGGGGCTCTGACCAGGTTCTGTTACCCAGAATCCTTTGCAAATCTCAAAATCTGCCAAAAAAAAAACACTTTTTCCTCTGATTTCTGTGACAGAAAGTTCTGGAATCTGAGAGGAGCCACAAATTTCTTTCCACCCAGCGTTCCACTAAGTCTCCCGATAAAAATGGTTCCTCTCTTGTGCGGGTAGGCCTAGCGCCAGTGAAAGGATATGCCCCCAAAACACAACGTGGACACATCACATTTTCACAAAAGAAAACAGAGCTGTTTTTTTACAAAGTGCCTAGCTGTGGATTTTGGCCTCCTTCTCAGCCGGCACCTGGTGAAACCTAGCAAACCAGCACATTTTTGAAAACTAGACACCTAGGGGAATAAAGGATGGGGTGACTTGTAGGGCTCTGACCAGGTTCTGTTACCCATAATCCTTTGCAAACCTCAAAATTTGGCCAAAAAAACAAATTTGCCTCACATTTGGGTGACAGAAAGAACTGGAATCTGAGAGGAGCCACAATTTTCCTTCCACCCAACGTTCCCCCAAGTCTCCCGATAGAAATGGTACCTGACTTGTGTGGGTAGGTCTAGCGGCCGCTAAAGGAAATGCCCCAAAACACAACGTGGACACATCACATTTTCACAAAGAAACAGAGGTCTTTTTTACAAAGTGACTAGCTGTGGATTTTGGCCTCTAACTCAGCCGGCACCTGGGGAAACCGAGCAAACCTGTGCATTTTTTAAAACTAGACACCTAGGGGAATCCAGGATGGAGTGATCTGTGGAGCTCTGACCAGGTTCTGTTACCCAGAATCATTTGCAAACCTCAAAAATTGGCCAAAAAAATACTTTTTCCTCTCATTTCGGTGACAGAAAGTTCTGGAATCTGAGGGGAGCCACAAATTTCCTTCCAAACAGTGTTCCCCTAAGTCTCCCAATAGAAATGGTACCTCACTTGTGTAGGTAGGCCTAGCGGTCGCGAAAGAACGTTCCCCAGAACACAACGTAGACACATCACATTTTCACAGAGAAACAAAGCTGTTTTTTTACAAAGTGCCTAGCTGTGGATTTTGGCCTCTAGCTCAGCCGGAACCAGGGGAAACCAAGCACACCTGTGCATTTTTTTAAACTAGACACCTAGGTTAATCCAAGGTGGTGTGAATTGTGGGGTTCTGACCAGGTTCTGTTGCCCAGAATCCTTTGCAAACCTCAAAATCTGGCCAAAAAAACACTTTTCCTCTCATTTCCGTGACAGAAAGTTCTGCAATCTGAGTGGAGCCACAAATTTCCTTCCACAAAGCATTCCCCCCAGTCTCCCGATAAAAATGGTACCTCACTTGTGTGGGTAGGCCTAGCGCCCATGAAAGTTAATGCCCCAAAACACAACAAGGACACATCAGATTTTCACAAAGAAAACAGAGCTCTTAGCAAAGACAGGAGTCATGCCCCCTTGCCCAATGGCCATGCCCAGGGGACTTCTGTCCCCTGGGCTTGGTCATTGGGCATAGTGGCATGTAGGGGGGCACAAATCAGGCCCCCCTATGCCACAAAAAAAAAAAAAAAAACACTTACCTGAACTTACCTTAATGTCCCTGGGATGGGTCCCTCCATCCTTAGGCGTCCTCCTGGGGTGGGCAAGGGTGGCAGGGGGTGTCCCTGGGGGCATGGGAGGGCACCTCTTGGCTCCTTCCGAGCTCACAGGTCCCTTAACGCCTGCCCTGACCAGGCGCTAAAAAACGGCGCAAAAGCGGCCGTACGTCATTTTTTTTGACCCGCCCACAGCCGGGCGTGAATTTTGCCCGGGAGTGTAAATACGGCGCACATGCCTCGGAGTCAATTTTTTAGACGGGAACGCCTAACTTGCATATCATTAACGCAAAGTAGGTGTCCACGCTAAAAAATGACGCAAACTCCATGGACTTTGGCGCTAGACGCGTCTAACGCCAAAGTATAAATATGGAGTTAGTTTTGCGTCGGAATTGCGTCAAAAAAAACGACGCAATTCCGGCGCAAACAGAGTATAAATATGCCCCTAGACACCTAGGTGAATCCAGGATAGGGTGACTTGTGGGGCTATGACCAGGTTCTGTTACCCAGAATCCTTTGCAAACCTCACAAATTGGCCAAAAAAACACATTTTCCTCTCATTTCCGTGACAGAAAGTTATGGAATCTGAGAGGAGCCACAAATTTCCTTCCACACAGCGTTCCCCCAAGTCTCCCAATAGAAAAGGTACCTCACTTGTGTGGATAGGCCTAGCGGCCGCGAAAGAACATGCCCCAGAACACAACGTGGACACATCACATTTTCACAAAGAAAATAAAACTGTTTTTTTTCCAAAGTGCCTAGCTGTATTTTTTTCCTCTAGCTCAGCTGGCACCAGGGGAAACCTAGAAAACCTGTGCATTTATGAAAACTAGACACCTAGAGGAATCCAAGGCGGTGTGAATTGTGGGGCTCTGACCAGGTTCTGTTACCCAGAATCCTTTGGAAACCTCAAAATCTGGCCAAAAAAACACTTTTTCCTCTCATTTCCGTGACAGAAACTTCTGCATTCTGAGAGGAGCCACAAATTTCCTTCCACACAGCGTTCCCCCAAGTCACGTGATAACAATGGTACCTCACTTGTGTGGGTAGGCCTAGCGCCCGTGAAAGGAAATGCCCCAAAACACAACGTGAACACATCACATTTTTACAAAGAAAACAGAGCTCTTTTTACAAACGGCCTAGCTGTGGATTTTGGCCTCTTTCTCAGCCGACAACTGGGGAAAACTAGCAAACCAGTGCATTTTTTAAAACTAGACACACAGGGGAATCCAGGATGGGTTGACTTGTGGGGCTTTGACCAGGTTCTGTTACCCAGAATCCGTGGTAAACCTCAAAAATTGGCCCCAAAACATTTTTTCCTCTCATTTTGGTGACAGAAAGTTTTGGAATCCGAGAGGAGCCACAAATTTCCTTCCATCCAGCGTTCCCACAAGTCCCTCGATAAAAAATGGTACCTCACTTGTGTGGGTAGGCCTAGCGCCAGTGAAAGGAAATGCCCCAAAAGACAACGTGGACACATCACATTTTCACAAAGAAAACAGAGCTCTTTTTAGAAAGGGCCTAGCTGTGGATTTTGGCCTCTTTCTCAGCCGGCACCTGGGGAAAACTAGCAAACCATTGCATTTTTTAAAACTAGACTTCTGGGGGAATCCAGGATGGGGTGACTTGTAGGGCTCTGACCAGGTTCTGTTACCCATAATCCTTTGCAAACCTTACAATTTGGCCAAAAAAACAAGTTTTCCTCTCATTTCGGTGACAGAAAGTTTTGGAATTCGGGAGGAGCCACAAATTTCCGTCCACCCAATGTTCCCACAAGTCTCCTGATAAAAATGGTACCTCACTTGTGTGAGTAGGCCTAGCGCCTACGAAAGGAAATGCCCCAAAACACAACGTGGACACATCACATTTTCACACAAAAAAGAAAGCTGTTTTTTACAAAGTGCCTAGCTGTGGATTTTGGCCTCTAGCTCAGTTGGCACCTGGGGAAATCTAGCAAACCAGTGCATTTTTTAAAACTAGACACCTAGGGGAATCCACGATTGGGTGACTTGTGGGGCTCTGGCCAGGTTCTGTTACCCAGAATCCTATGCAAACCTCAAAATTGGCCCAAAAAACATTTTTTCCTCTCTTTTAGTGACAGAAAGTTCTGAAATCTGAGAGGAGCCACAATTTTCCTTCCACCCAGCATTCTTCCATGTCTCCCTATGGAAATGGTACCTCACTTGTGTGGGTAGGCCTAGCACCCGCGAAAGGAAATGCCCCAAAACACAATGTGGACACATCACATTTTCACAAAGAAAAAAGAGCTGTTGTTCACAAAGTGCCTAGCTATGGATTTTGGCCTCTAGCTCAGCCGGCACCTGGGGAAACCTAGCAAACCAGCTCATTTTTTAAACCTAGACACCTCGGGGAATCCATGATGGGGTGACTTCTGGGGCTCTGACCAGGTTCTATCACCCAGAATCCTTTGCAAACCTCAAAGTGTGGCAAAAAAAAAAAACTTTTTCCTCTCATTTCAGTGACAGAAAGTTCTGGAATCTGAGAGGAGCCACAAATGTTTTTCCACCCAGCGTTCCCCTAAGTCTCCCCATAGAAATGGTACCTCATATGTGTGGGTAGGCCTAGCAGCTGCAATAGGGGATGCCCCACAACACAACGTGGACACATCACATTTTCACAAAGAAAACAAAGCTGTTTTTTAACAAAATTCCTAGCTGTGGATTTTGGCCTCTAGATCAGCCGGCACCTGGGGAAACCTAGCAACCCTGTGCATTTTTAAAACTAGACACCTAGGGGAATCCAAGATGGGGTGAATTGTGAAGCTCTGACCAGGTTCTGTTACCCAGAATCCTTTGCAAACCTCAAAATCTGGCCAAAAAAAAAACATTTTCTTCTCATTTCAGTGACAGAAAGTTCTGGAATCTGAGAGGAGCCACAAATTTCCCTCCACCCAGCATTCCCCTATGTCTCCTGATAAAAATGGTACCTCACTTGTGTGGGTAGGCCTAGCGCCCACGAATGGAAAGGCCCCAAAACACAACGTGGACATATCACATTTTCACAAAGAAAACAGAGCTGTTTTTTACAAAGTGCCTAGCTGTGGATTTTGGCCTCTAGCTCAGCCGTCACCTGGGGAAACTTAGCAAACCTGAGTATTTTTTAAACTAGACACCTGGGGGAATCCAGGATGGGGTGATCTGTGGAGCTCTGACCAGGTTCTGTTACCCAGAATCCTTTGCAAACCTCAAAAATCGGCCAAAAAAACACTTTTTCCTCTCAATTCCGTGACAGAAAGTTCTGGAATCTGAGAGGAGCCACACATTTCCTTCCACCCAGCGTTCCCACAAGTCTCCTGATAAAAATGGTACCTCACTTGTGTGGGTAGGCCTAGCGCCCACGAAAGGAAATGCCCCAAAACACAATGTGGACACATCACATTTTCACAAAGAAAACAGAACAGTTTTTTTACAAAGTGCCTAGCTGTGGATTTTGGCCTCTAGCCTAGCCGGCACCTGGGGAAACCTAGCAAACCGACGCATTTTTGAAAAGTAGACACCAGGGGAATCCAAGATGGGGTGACTTCTGGGGCTCTGACCAGGTTCTGTTACCCAGATCCCTTTGCAAACCTCAAAATGTGTCCAAAAAAACACTTTTACCTCTCATTTTGGTGACAGAAAGTTCTGGAATCTGAGAGGAGCCACACATTTCTTTCCACCCAGCGTTCCACTAAGTCTCCCGACAATAATGTTATCCCACCCGTGTGGGTAGGCCTAGCGCCCACAAAAGAATATTCCCCAAAACACATGGTGGACACTTCACATTTTCACAAAGAAAACAGAGCTGTTTTTTACAAAGTGCCTTGCTCTGGATTTTGGCCTCTAGCTCAGCCGGCACCTGGGGAAACCTAGCAAATCTGTACATTTTTGTAAACTAGACACCTAGGGGAATCTAAGGTGGTGTGAATTTTGGGGCTCTGACCAGGTTCTGTTACCCAGAATCCTTTGCAAACCTCAAAATCTGCCAAAAAAAACACTTTTTCCTCTGATTTCCGTGACAGAAAGTTCTGGAATGTGAGAGGAGCCACAAATTTCCTTCCACCCAGCATTCCTCCAAGCCTCCCGATAAAAATGGTACCTCTCTTGTGCGGGTAGGCCTAGCGCCTGTGAAAGGAAATGCCCCCAAAACACAAAGTGGACACATCACATTTTCACAAAAGAAAACAGAGGTGTTTTTTTACAAAGTGCCTAGCTGTGGATTTTGCCCTCTTTCTCAGCCGGCACCTGGTGAAACCTAGCAAACCAGCACATTTTTGGAAACTAGACACCTAGGGTAATAAAGGATGGGGTGACCTGTGGGGCTCTGACCAGGTTCTGTTACCCAGAATCCTTTGAAAACCTCAAAATATGGCCAAAACAAAACTATTTCCTTTCATTTCGGTGACAGAAAGTTCTGGAATCTGAGAGGCGCCAAAAATGTCCTTCCACCCAGCGTTCCCTCAAGTCTCCCGATAAAAATGGTACCTCACTTGTGTGGGTAGGCCTAGCGCCCGCGAAATGAAATGCCCGAAAAAACAACCTGGACACATCACATTTTCACATAGAAAATAAAGCAATTTTTTTACTAAGTGCCTAGCCGTGTAATTTGGTCCCTTGCTCAGCCAGCACCTGTGGAAAACTAGCAAGCCTGAGCATTTTTTAAAACTAGACACCTAGAAGAATCCAAGATGGGGTGAATTGTGGGGCTCTGACCAGGTTCTGTTACCCAGAATCCTTTGCAAACCTCAAAATTTGGCCAAAAAACAAGTTTTCCTTTCATTTCGGTGACAGAAAGTTCTGGAATCTGCAAGGAGCCACACATTTCCTTCCACCCAGTTTTACCCCAAGTCTCCTCATAAAAATGGTACCTCAATTGTGTGGGTATGCCTAGCGCCCGTGAAAGAAAATGCCCCAAAACTCATCGTGGACTCATCACATTTTTACAAAGAACCCAGAGCTGTTTTTTACAAAGTGCTTAGCTGTGGATTTTGGCCTCTAGCTCAGCCAGCACCTGGGGAAACCTAGCAAGCCAGCGCATTATTGAAACTATACATCTAGGGGAATCCAAGATGGTGTGACTTGTGGGGCTCTGACAGGTTCTGTTACCCAGAATCCTTTGCAAAGCTCAAAATTTGGCCAAAAAACAAGTTTTTCCTTTTATTTCGGTGACAGAAAGTTCTGGAATCTGATTGAAGCCACAAATTTCCCTCCACCCAGCATTCCCCCTAAGTCTCCCGACAAAAATGGTACGTCACTTGTGTGGGTAGGCCTGGCGCCTGTGAAAGAAAATGCCCCAAAACACAACATGGATACATCACATTTTCACAAAGAAAACAAAGCTGTTTTTTACAAAGTTCCTAGCTGTGGATTTTGGCCTCTAGCTCAGTTGGCACCTGGGGAAACCTTGCAAACCAGCGCATTTTTTAAAACTAGACACCTAGGGGAATCCACGATGGGGTGACTTATGGGGCGCTGGCCAATTTCTGTTACCCAGATTCCTTTGTAAACCTCAAAAATTGGCCCCAAAACTATTTTTCTTCTCATCTTGGTGACAGAAAAATCTGGAATCCAAGAGGAGCCACAAATTTCCTTCCACCCAGCGTCCCCCCAAGTGTCCCGATAAAAATGGTAACTCACTTGTGTGGGTAAGCCTAGCACCTGTGAAAGGAAATGCCCGAAAACACAATGTGGACACATTAGATTTTCAGAAAGAAAACAGAGCTGTTTTTTACATTCACACACCTTCCATGCCATGCAAAAGACCATTCACGCCGCCAGCCAAGGGCCCAGCACATTACAACACTTGCATCAACAGACAGTGCCACTGAAGGGCCCATCACTTTCATATGCCCACATGCCTGATACAGCAATCACACCACTTGATGAGTGTGTGGACTGGCATTTGGCTGGCACCGCCAGCAAAGCGCCACCCCACTGCCAGCCAAGGGCCACCCCACTCACACTGCCAGCCAAGCGCCACCCCACTCACACTGCCAGCCAAGCGTCACCCCACTCACACAGCCAGCCAAGCTCCACCCCACTCACACCGCCAGCCAAGCGCCACCCCACTCACACTGCCAGCCAAGCGCCACCCCACGCACACTGCCAGCCAAGCACCACACACACCAATATCACCTTTTTTTTGTTTTTTAAACAACAAATAAACCACTGAATATAAATAAGTACAAAACTACAAACACAAAAGTTCTAACTGAATACATGACAGAAATGGCAACTGTGCAACTGAACATATAAAAATATAAAACAGCAGTTTACGCTCACAAAATTTCCCAATAATTCGTCTGTGTGTGGTAGCTCCTGAAACAGCCACCCACACACAGCCCAGGCTTTGAAGGACAATCAGGGCAGTACATCCTAGTCTCCTTCCTGATACCTCTTCGAGCACAGACTCTAAATCTCTTAGCAGGAAAGTTTTTTTGGGCCGTGGGAGGGATGTGCTCAGCAAAGTGACGATCTTTCAATCTAGCCACATCTTCCACCAATGCTTCTCTAGGAACTCTTGCCTGTTCCAGCACAACAAGGCTCGCTGTGATAGACTCCTGAAATTTCACAAATGCCATCCTTGACTCTGGAGAACTATGCTTGAACACAACAAAAGCATTAAAAGTTGCCAAGTGGAACAAGTGAACCGCTAATTTTTTATACCAAACATAAGACTTACTAGCAGCAGTTTAAGGTTCCAACTTCTGAGCTACCCTATCAACACCACCCATGTGCTCATTATAGTATAAAATGCACACAGGTTTGCGCACTTCGGCAACCTGACCCCAAACAGCCACAGGTGAAGTACTCTCATCATGGATGGTACTTAGCATGTACACATCCCTCTTGTCTACAAATTTCAGAGCTAGCAGCTCATCATTCTGCAAGGCACTGCACTGCCCCTTCTCAATTTTTTTTAGACAAGCTCTCTTGGATAGCCTTTCCGATTAGAGCGGATTGTGCCACAAGCAACAGTGTCCACTCTGAACAACTCCTTGAACAACTGAACTCCGGTGTAGAAGTTATCTACATATAAATGGTGACCTTTGTTAAGCAGTTGTCTAACAAGTTCAAACAATTTTCTCACTAACTCCAAAAGTGGGTGGACAACCAGGGGGGTCAATATTTGAATCCCTACCAGTGTAGACCCGGAAATGATAAACATATCCTGTACTACTTCCGACAGCATATACATCTTAATTCCATACCGTGCCCTCTTGCTAGGAATGTACTGCCTAAAAATCAAATGACCCTTGAACAGGACCAAAGACTCATCTACAGATATTTCTTTGCTTGGAACATAGATCTCAGAAAACCGATCTACCAAATGATCAAGGACAGGTCTAATCTTAAAAAGATGGTCAGAATCAGGGTGATCTGGTGGCAAGGCTAAAGCTTTATCTTCAAAATGCAACATCCGAAGAAGAAGCTCATACTGGTTACGACTCATGATGGCAGGAAATATAGCAGTTGCCATCAAGGTACTAGTAGACCAATATGAAGACAGTGATGGCTTCCTTATCACCTCCATCAAAAAAGTTAAACCCAAGAACATTTTCAACTCTTCCAGATTTGTGGGAATCCACCGGCTAGCTCTAGAGTATGGCCTAAGTCTGGCAGCGTTGTCCCTCAAAAATTGCTCTGCATACAAATTAGTGTGCTCAACAATCTCTTCCAAAGATATATTGTCCATAAACAACTCAAGAAAGTTGACGGGCAAAGGTTTTCCGTATTAACTCGACACCCTGGGAAACCAGTAAACGCAGGCAACTGTGGCTGCTCCATGTTTGTTGCAACCCACGTGTCAGGTCTTCCAATGGGAAGCCTTTCAGCCGCTGGCTCCTGCACCATCGGCACATCAGTGTCCTCCTCTAAAACAGGCCCTTCATCAGCACTGAGAGTGGCTTCATTATCAGATGATTCCTCTCTGACAGAAAATGCACTTCCAGAATCTTGCACTTCCTCATCTGCCTCAGATACAGAGGCAGTCTCATAATCATGGTCCAAAGAAGACTCAAAAAGCACACCAACAACCTGCTGAGCTGTCATCCTAAGGCTAGCCATGATCCTTCTTACAAAAGCTAACTGGACAAATGCACCACCAACAACCAGCACTGTGTAAGATAAGTAACAAGAAAAGTGTAGTTTTATCACTAAGACTTATAAACTCAAAAACTATAACGCTCACTTGCCTGGAAAAGCTTGACTCACCAGCAACTACTCTGCACAGCCACAGCAATCACCAATGATATCACAATAAAAAGAGAAAAAAAGCAAATTAGACATAAGACAACACAATAACCATTGTGCATAAATCTAAAGACAATTTCACACACAATCCTGCATTCAGTACACCACCTACAAACATGTCATTCATGCATGGCAACGATACACCTTTGGAGTAAATTTATTTACTTACCTAAAACATGCAACTATGCATACCGCAGGACAACAACTGCAAAAACTGAAACAAGCCACAGCAAAGGAAGCAAAAGCTTTGAACTACAACAAAAAGAATAATTAAACTGTTATTATCATAAATGCTAATACTTCACCAGTTGACAAACAACCCACCACCAAACATTTTAAATGCTCCCTTGTGTCTAGGGTTCTCTGCTTGGGGGCAGATGAGCCTAAAAAAATAGGCCAATCTGCCCCAGAGGGGGGCAGAAATGCCATAGAATACATTGCCCCCTTTGGAGGGTGACCCTGGCCCAAGGGGCCACCCCCCACACAAAACACACACATGATCCCTGGCGCTATGGGATTCTAAAAAAATAGGCCGATCTGCTCCCAAGGGGGCAGAACTGCCCAATAGTAGTTTTTGCCCCTTGCCCAAGGAGGCACCCCCCAACACCAAAAAAACAAAGAAAAGAAAGAAAAATCCCTGGGGTCTACATGGTTTCTGCCCCCCCCTGGGGATGCATGGGATTGGCAGCCCAATACCAGATTTGGCTTGGGGGAACAATTCCATGATCTTAGACATGTTACATGGCCATGTTCGGAGTTACCATTATGAAGCTACACATAGGTATTGACCTATATGTAGTTCACGCGTGTAATGGTGTCCCCGCACTCACAACGTCCGGGGAAATTGCCTTCAACTTCTGAGTTTTTCAGGGAGTCCCATTATCATACCTTTGAGACATTTATTAAACCTCTCAACCAGACCATTTGTTTGTGGGTGATAAGGAGTAGTGAACTTTTATATTACACCACACTCCTTCCACGTTGCTTTGAGGTATGCAGACATGAAGTTACTACCTCTGTCTGACACCACTTCCTTAGGGAATCCCACTCTGGAAAAGATTCCCTGGAGGGCATTTGCCACTGCAGGAGCTGTAGTGGTCCTTAAGGGGATAGCTTCTGGATACCTAGTGGCATGGTCCACTACCACAAGGATAAACCGATTGACTGAAGCTGTTGGAGAGTCAAGGGGGCCAATTATGTCAACCCCTACCCTTTCAAAGGGCACCCAAACCACAGGAAGTGGAATTAAGGGGGCCTTTGGAGTGCCACCAGTCTTGCCACTGTCTTGGCAGGTCACACAAGAGCGACAAAACTCTTTGGTGTCTTCTGACATATGAGGCCAGTGAAACAGGGGAACAAGCCTATCCCAAGTTTTACTCTGGCCCAAATGCCCAGCCAAAGGAATGTCATGTGCTAAGGTAAGAAGAAACTCTCTGTACTGCAAAGGGATGACCAATCTCCTGCCAGCTCCAGATTTAGGGTCCCTTGATTCAGTACACAGAAGGTTGTCTTCCCAATACACCTTATGGCTTTCACTGACACCCCATTCTGCTGTTTGATAGCTTGCTGTCTTAAACCCTCTAGTGTGGGACAGGTCTGCTGTGCCACACTCAGCTCTTCCCTAGCAGGACCCCCTACACCCAAAAGCTTGTCAGTGTCTGCTGCCAGCTCCTCTGGTGTAGGTTCTGCACAGGGAGAGGACTCCTCTTCCTCAAAAGGGGAATCTTCTGGTGAGGGAGGGTATAGTGGGCAAGGATTTACCCTTCCTACCCCTAGCTTTTTGGAGCACTTAGTCCATTGTTCCAGTATCAAAGTTTCCCTGTCCCAGTAATGCCCAGCATTGCTGCATGAGCCTCCAACTCCACTTTAGCCCAAGCTCATGTCTCCAAATCATTGCCTAGTAAGCAATCTACAGGTAATTCAGTGGCTACCACAACTTTCTTTGGACCAATACCCCCGCCAGTTGAGATTCACAACAGCCATGGGGTGGCTAATTGTGTTATTGTGAGCATCAGTCACTTGGTACTGCTGACCAAGTTTGTGTTGATGAGGGTGAACCAGTTTCTCTATAACCATAATTACATTGGCTCCTGTGTCCCTGTAGGCCTGAACCTCAACACCATTTATTAGGGGAAGTTGCTTGTACTTATCCATATAAAGGGGACATGCAACCAAGGTGGCCAAATCAATGGCACCTTCAGAGACTAACACAGCCTCTGTGGTCTCCCTAACAAGACCAACCCCAACTAAATTACCAAAAGTGAGCACAGCTACTCCCTTGGATTGGCTATTAGTAGGTTTGCTCCCACCACCACTGCTATTACTAGGGGCACTAGAATTTGCAGTGGGGTTTGTGGTAGTGGGAGGTTTGGTGTTTTTCTTTGGACAACTGGCATCAGTTGTCTAATGGCCTTTGACTTTACTCAAATAACACCAAGGCTTTTTAGGTTGATTTGAAGAGGATTAGGACCCACCACCCCCACCAGAGGATTTTTGTGGGCCTGATGAAGACTCAGTTTTATTATTGTCCCCACCCTTGTCAGAAGACTTACCATCCTTCTTCTTGCCATCTTTGTCACCCCTTGTATGAACTTTTCTGTTCACTCTTGTTCTGACCCATTTGTCTGCCTACTTTCCCAATTCTTGGGGAGAGGTCAGATCTGAGTCCACTAGATATTGGTGTAACAAGTCAGACACACAGTTATTCAGAATATGCTCTCTCAGAATAAGATTATACAGGCTTTCATAGTCAGAAACTCTACTGCCTTGTAACCACCCATCCAAGGCCTTCACTGAAAAATCTACAAAGTCTGTCCAGTCTTGTGAGGACTCTTTTCTGGTGTCTCTGAACTTAATTCTGTATTGTTCAGTGGTTAAGCCAAATCCATCCAAGAGTGCATCCTTCAAAACTGAAAAATTGTTAGCATCACTTTCTCTAACAGTAAGTAGCCTATCCCTACCCTTTCCACTGACAGATAGCCACAATATAGCAGCCCACTGCCTTTGAGGGACCCCGTGTACAATACAGGCCATCTCAAGTGCAGCAAACCACTTGTTGATGTCATCCCCCTCCTTGTAAGGGGGGACTATCTTGTGCAGATTCCTGGAATTATGCTCTCTAACAGGATTACTATCAGGAATACTGCTGTTGCTGCCACCATGGGGTCCAAACCCCAATCTCTGTCTCTTCTTCTCCAGGTCTAGAGATTCCCTATCTAAGGCCAGCTGTTGCTTTTTAAGCTTCATTCTGGTCTCTTCAACCCTCAACTTTTTGAGTTCCCTTTCTAGCAAGTTATCCTCAGGGTGGGTGGGTTGGGAATGCTTGGACACAGGAGATAAAATGGAACCAACAGAGGGGAATCTGCCCTAAGTGACTGAACCCTAGCAACTTGGCCTCTAGGAATAAAGACGTCCCTACTGTGATGGGAACCTCCATTGGCACCAACATTACTGGGTGTCTTGTTAGAGGGCAAACCCTGATCAGAACCCTCCCTACCTCCCTCAAGGAGATCTCCTGAGTCAGATTGGGAACCTTCTATTAACCTCTCATTTGATGTGCCTGCTTTGGACTCATCATTCACAATAAGCATGTTAAATAGAAACTCTTTGGTAGGCTTCTTTCCTATCACTAAACCTCTTTCTAAGCCGAGACTTCTTAGGCTCTTGTAATTCAAATTGTCATAAGTAGTATTGGCCATTTTAAGAGTAGAGTCTTCTACAGACATGATAGTAAAAGGTAAAAGCAACGCAGCTTAGGCTGAACTAGGAGACATGTAAAGCTCCTACTATACCACTAGTGTCATATGCACAATATCATAAGAAAACACAATACACAGAGTTACTAAAAATAAAGGTACTTTATTTTTATGACACTATGCCAAAACTATCTCAGTGAGTACCCTCAGTATGAGGATAAGTTATATACACAAGATATATGTACACAAACCAAACTTGGGTAAGTAATATCAAGAAAAGTAATGCAAACAGTGTAGAATTGCAGTAGATTGCAATAGGAGCACATAGGTATAGGGGCAACACAAACCATATACTCCAAAAGTGGAATGCGAACCACAAATGGACCCCAAAGCTATGTGAGCTTGTAGAGGGTCGCTGGGACTGTAAGAAAACAGTGAGGGTTAGAAAAATAGACCACCCCAAGACCCTGAAAGATAGGTGTAAAGTGCACCTACTACCCCCAGAGAGCACAGAAGTTGTGATAGGGAGATTCTGCAAGAAGAACAAACACCAGCAATGCAACAACAGTGGATTTCCAGACCTGAGTACCTGCAAGACAAGGGGACCAAGTTCAATAGTCGCGACAGTGTCGAGAGTGAGCAGGAGCCCAGGAAATGCCAGCTGAGGGTGCAAGGAAGCTGCCACAGGATGGAAGAAGCTTGGAGTTCTGCAAGAAAGAAGAGAGCTGGGGACTTCTCCTTTGGAAGATGGATGCACCACGTCGTGATGAAGCTTGCAGAGGTGTTCCCACGCAGAAAGACCACAAACAAGCCTTGCTAGCTGCAAGGGTCGCAGTAAAGGTTTTTGGGTGTTGCTGTGGCCCAGAATGGACCAGGAGATCGCCACTTGGAGGAGGAGACAGAGGGAGCACCCAGCAACTCAGGAAGCCCTCACACAAGCAGGCAGCACCCGCAAAAGTACCTGAACATGCACTTGGAAGGTAAGTGAACCGGAGTCCACGCTAAGTCACAAAAGGGAGTCCCACGATGCCAGAGGACAACTCAGAAGGTTGTGCCCTGCAGGAAGGAGTGCCAGGGAACCAGGCTTGGCTGTGCACAAAGGAAATTCTGGAAGAGTGCACAGGAGCCGGAGCAGCTGCAAATCATGAGGCACCCAGCAATGCAGTCTAGCGTGGGGAAGTAAGGACTTACCTCCACCAAACTTGGACTGAATAGTCACTGGACTGTGGGAGTCACTTGTACAGTGTTGCTGAGTTCCAGGGACCATGCTCGTTAGGATCAGAGGGGACCCAGAGGACCAGTGATGCAGTCTTTTGGTGCCTGCATTAGCAGGGGGAAGATTCAGTTGACTCACAGGAGATTTCTTCAGAGCTCCTGGTGCAGGGAGGAGGCAGGCTACCCCCAGAGCATGCACCACCAGGAAACAGGCGAGAAAGCCAGCGGGATGAGGCGATACAATGTTGCTGGTAGTCGTCTTGCTACTTTGTTGCGGTTTTGCAGGCATCCTGAGCAGTCAGCGGTCAATCCTTTGGCAGAAGGTGAAGAGGGAGATGCAGAGGAACTCTGCAGAGCTCTTGCATTCGTTATCTAAAAAATTCCCCAAAGCAGAGACCCTAAATAGCCAGAAAAGGAGGTTTGGCTACCAAGGAAGGAGGATTGGCTACCAAGAGAGGTAAGAGCCTATCAGAAGGAGCCTCTGACGTCACCTGCTGGCACTGGCTACTCAGAGCAGTCCAGTGTGCCCCCAACACCTCTGTTTCCAAGATGGCAGAGGTCTGGGACACACTGGAGGAGCTCTGGGCACTTCCCCTGGGAGGTGCAGGTCTGGGGAGTGGTCACTCCCCTTTCCTTTGTCCAGTGTAGCGCCAGAGCAGGGCTGGGGGATTGCTGAACCGGTGTAGACTGGCTTATGCAGAGATGGGCACCATCTGTGCTCATCAAAGCATTTCCGGAGGCTGGGGGAGGCTACTCCTCCACAGCCCTCACACCTATTTCCAAAGAGAGAGGGTGTTACCCCCTCTCTCAGAGGAAGTCCTTTGTTCTGCCTTCCTGGGCCAGGGCTGCCTGGACCCCAGGAGGGCAGAAACCTGTCTGAGGGGTTGGCAGCAGCTGCAGTCGAGACCCCGGAAAGTTAGTTTGGCAGTACCCGGGTACTATGCTAGAGACCCGGGGGGTCATGGAATTGTCCCCCCAATGCCAGAATGGCATTGGGGTGACAATTCCATGATCTTAGACATATTACATGGCCATTCTCTGAGTTACCATTGTGATGCTACACATAGGTAGTGACCTATGTATAGTGCACGCGTGTAATGGTGTCCCCGCACCCACAAAGTCCGGGGAATTTGCCCTGAACGATGTGGGGGCACCTTGGCTAGTGCCAGGGTGCCAACACACTAAGTAACTTTGCACCCAACCTTCACCAGGTGAAGGTTAGACATATAGGTGACTTATAAGTTACTTAAGTGCAGTGGTAAATGGCTGTGAAATAACGTGGATGTTATTTCACGCATGCTGCAGTGGCAGGCCTGTGTAAGAATTGACAGAGCTCCCTATGGGTGGCAAAAGAAATGCTGCAGCCCATAGGGATCTCCTGGAACCCCAATACCCTGGGTACCTCAGTGCCATATACTAGGGAATTATATGGGTGTACCAGTATGCCAATGTGAATTAGTAAATTTAGTCACTAGCCTGTTATTGACAAATTTGGAAAGCAGAGAGAGCATAACCACTGAGGATCTGGTTAGCAGAGCCTCAGTGAGACAGTTAGGCATCACACAGGGAACACATACAGGGCACATACTTATGAGCACTGGGTCCCTGCCTGGCCAAAACAACATATATTCAGTGAAATATGGGGGTAACATGCCAGGCAAGATGGTACTTTCCTACAGTCCCCCTTTCGCCTCCCCTGGGAAGGCATTGGCTTTGAAGCATTCTCAAGTTTACAAAACCTTGTAAATCTTGGAATGTGTCATAATCCTTTAAAAAAGGGTGCTGATGTGCACTTATGCAGGGGGGTGCAGGAGAATATTACATAATTCATGAAAAATGAATGATGATGTGTGCCCATGGCAGTCAGGGGTGCACAGTAAAATGATGACATAGGGCCTGATTTAGATCTTGGTGAAGGGAAATACTCCATCACACACATGACGGTTATCCTGTCTGCCATATTACGATCCCAATATATCCAATAGGGATCTACTACAGCGACCAGGATATCTGTCACGTTTGTGATGGAGTATTCCATCCTCCAAGTACTAAATCCGGTCCACAATCCTTAAAAAATTATAGCTGGTATGCTCCACTAGCAGGCAGATGGTACAGGGGAAAATGGCATAACCCTTAAAAAATAAATGCTGATGAGCCCCTATGTCAGGCAGGGGGTGCAGGGGAAAATGACAACCCTTAAAAAACGAATGTGGGTGTGCACCTATGGCAAGCAGGAGCTTTAGGGGAAAATGATTACATAATCTTATAAAATCAAAGTTGGTGTGTGCCTTGGCAGGCAGGGGGTGCAGAGGAAAATTACATAATCCTTCAAACATGAATGCTTGTGTGCTCCCATGGCAGGTAGGGTGCAGGGGAAAATGGAAAAAAATGCATATAATATTGTATCGACATTGTTCGCACATTGTTCACACATATACTACAATGATCCTCAAGCAAAATAAATTGGCATCAAGTAAAAAAACTAAAAAAGAAGAACTAAAAACAAAAATGGCATATCCCTCTTCTATCAATGTCCCTGGAAAATGGCTTTGAAAAATGGAAAAAATAATTTAACCCTGTGACTGGCTGCACAAAATGGCTGCCGGCCACATGGTTCAACAACAACAAGAAGCAAGGAGGCATGGAAAACAAAGAACACATACAAGCCTATGGCAAAAGCACACTGACTGGCTCCACAAATTGGCTGCCAGCCACAAGCTCAAACAGCAACAACATGCAACAAGGGATGGACAACAAAAGAACACATGCAGGATGATGGCAAAAACACATTGAGTAGCTACATAAAATGGTCACCACCAACATGGTCAAACAAAAACAACAAGCAAGGAGGCAAGGACAATAAAAAGCACATGCAGGCCTGTGGTAAAAGCACACTGACTCACTGTCCATAATGGCCGCTGGCCACATGGTCAAACAACAACAACTAACAAGGAGGTGTCTGCAGCAAAGAACACACGCAGGCCTATGGCCAAAGCACACTGACTGGCTGCACAAAATGGGTGCCGGCCATGTGGTCAAACAACAAGAAGAAGCAGGGAGGCATGAACAACAAACAACACATGCAGGCCTATGGCAAAACCACACTAACTGGCTGAACAAAATGGCCACAAGCCACGTGGTCAAACAACAATAAGCAAGGAAGATTGGAAAACAAGAAAACATGCAGGCCCTTTGGACACCGACTACACAAAATAACCACCAGCCACATGGCGTGGAGAAAACACACAAAATGGTGGTGTATGACAAACACACACACTTACACACACACACACTGACTAGATAAAAGAGGCATGGCAAACAATGAAGAAAACACTACCCTTAATTCAGCAATCCCAAAAATTAAAATTATGTCAGCTGTGAAACTTTTTAAAACAACACATGCCCTCCCAAAGCATCAAAATATATTACCCTACTAAAAATCACCTTTTGCAGAAAAAAACATGATATAAAAATAATTTGACCTAATGCCATCTCTGACCTATATGATCATAGCTCCTTTAAAACACATATACCACAGAAAAGATTGTTTCATCTAACCAATGACTAGTATTGGCTGGATGGCCCATGGGCAGACTTAGCCACACAGTAAATTAAATGACTAGTGTAAATTTAACAAACAAGAAGAAAATGTACTTAACTGTGCAACCATTTTCCTTTATAAAAGATAAAAACAAATTAAACGTAAACAATACTAGGACCCCACAGCGATTCCAGGCACCTACTACAACAACAATCAAAATTGAATAAAAGAACAAATGAATACTGGTGCATGCCCTCCATCAAACAACACTCTTATCCAAAAAACTTTGAAGTCCTTAAAATCTAATAGCATATATGCAGCAGGAACTGCAGATAAGGAGAATGATCCCTTCACTTTGAACTTCAAATGAAAAGTCACCTCCAGGACAGGAAGAAGAAGTTGGAGTCTTTGGGGCACTTCTTTCTAGTTGAAAAAAAAAGTGAAATAAAAAAATCCTTTTCTAACTAAGAAACAGCCTGAACCAACCATTCGATAGAATATTCACTAGAAAAGGTATTTTTTAGTTCATTTACCTGCATCTCAAATTGAACATTTACTTGAAAAGAGACTGCTTGTGATCGTCGTTGCCACAAAATGGTGCCTGAAGGCTTCATGCTGACCAGAATTCATGCTAGTGGGCGGCAATTTTTTTTCACGCTTGCAAGTGCATGTTTACAGAGCCTTGCAGGCACCAACTGGAATACAATTCTGCCACATACCTGATGGCGGAATCTGACAGGAACTCCACATTACACGTGTAACGTGAAGTTACCCGAACCACCAACTCTGCAAGAAGATTTATATTTCCGGCCAGGACTAGAGCTCTCTAAATATGAACAGGTGACATTGGCAGGATAAAATGTTTCTCTCAGAAAGTGCAATATTCTACATCCTGCTACTCTTTTGCCACTCCCAGAGAGTGACCTGCACATTAATGATGTTGACCATGGCTGTCTTGATGTGACTGAATAGTGCACCAAGTCAAGACCTAAAATTTGAGATGTCCTTTTGGAATGACCCGATCTCATCTTGTTTGAATATGACTTTTGTTAAAGAGACACTGAATGATACATTATTATGAGGCTTCCACAGAGAGAAGCTTGTATTTGGAAAAACTTGAGAACTGAACAAGCATATAATTGTACCTTCTCAATTTAACCTGATTGAACAGTCTTCTCAGAGTGGCGTGTAAGTATATGAAATTTTAGACTTTTGTGTGCTTTAGTTAATTTGAGTTTAGAATAGAGTAGAGCAGTGAAGAAGACTTTTATAGTACTTTTGTAGAGCGAGGACATATTTACCTTTATCCTTTCTATTGATGTGATCCCATGTCGGTTTGTCCTCTGATTTAGAAGATTTTGATTTATTTGCATTGCATATTAATTGAAGCATACAAATATTGATTTTTAATTGATACTAACTTGATTTTTGTTTTCTGTAACTCATTAACTTTTATTAAACCTTCATGGTTTAAAACTAAATTATTATCTGTCCTTTTTGTAGAGCCTCATGTGCTTATTGTGATGATATTGTTTGTTGAACAGGCGCTGGTATGGATTTGTTCTATCCAGTAACACTTTATGGTATTCGAAGTTAGCAAATTGTAAAGTGTTAACAGAACTATTAAAAGTGTCCTAGTTTCTTGATTGAGCCAGTACAGGAGACTTTAGCCCTATCAGGATTACAAAATCCACAGTAAAGCTGCAGAACTGTTGTGTTTCATCCAGAGACACCACTGACTAAAAGCAGGTGGCGAATCCAGGAGAAATATAAGGGAAACATTAGAAATTAGCTGGTGTATCAGAACTAAATTACTGATTTCTCCTCTAATTCCTCATTTCAAAGAGGATCTTTACGGTTTGAGTGGTGACTCCTCCTCTGCAGAGTTGCCGGTGCCCCTCATAATTCTAATTGTGAGGGGTCACCTTACTGGGCATTACTCCAGGCCACTTGAACTGGCCCCACATTTGAAGTGCAATTTTTAATTGTCTTGTTCTTTATCTCCAGGTCCCCTTCCTGGGCCCATGAGGCTCTATTCAGTGATGTGAGATAATGAGACTCTTCTCTGAATACCTTATGTATTACAATTTACCATGTTATGGTTCTCATTATCTTTTGGGAAATGTCACTCCCTCAAATATTTCTCACCTACATCAGAATCTCTAAGCACTCATTAGCTTGGGATGCGTCTTGAACCTTTGGCCCTATGTAGCAACTAAGATTAGGGTGGTCATTATGAACATGGCAGGAAACCCCACAATCCCTTGCAACGAAAACAGGACCAGAAGACGGAGAGCACCAAAGCCAGACAGAGAACGGCAGCAGACAGGATACGCATAGCGCTCCACACAGGAGCACCCAAACCCCGTCCCAGTCCCGATGCCATCCACCACCCTCACCATGTTCCCCCCAAAAATCCACGCTTCACCGAAAGTGAGCTAAGGACCATGGTGGACGAGATCCTAAAGGTGGAGCCACAAATATTCGGGTCCGAGGTGCTGCACACACCCATTGCTTGGAAAATGGAGATGTGGCAGACCATTGTCAACAGGGTGAATGCAGTGGGACACCATCCACACACCAGGGACGACATCCGCAAGAAAAGGAACAACCTGCGGGGGAAGGTCAGGGCCATGGCATCATGGAACCACATCGCAGTGCAGAAGACTGGGGGAGGACCGCCACCAACACCACCCGACTACACCAACTGGGAGGAGAAGGTACTCGCCATCCTGCACCCAGAGGGACTCACTGGACTCACTGGCGGAAAGGACTCAGGTAAGTCATCTACAATTACCCCATATACACCATACCTGTAATGCATGCACCACCCCACCCACACTCACTTAGACCCACACCCCACCCAGCAATTACCCATCACATCCACCACCCTGCATCACCCACAACTCACTACCAGGCCCACATCCTTCCCGCTGTGCACAGCCACCCACCCCTGCACATACCCACAAAGGAATAATAACCCCCACCACAATCTAAACCCACCACTGCCACTGAATGCAATGACCACATCAAAAAGGCACCCTGGAAGGCCACTGAAAGGCACACCAGCACAAAATTGCAGAGTTCAGTACACCTCAAACCCTCATGCATATGTAACAGACATGTCTATGTCCCCCAACAGGCACCACCACCCATGCAACCCTAATGGAGGGGACAAGGAGTGCCACAGCACTCCAGGGAGACAGAGGCACATCACAAGACCTTGGCGAAGGACCCCTGGACACTGATGAGCAGGCAGGCCCCTCACACAGCCCTGGATGCTCACCATGCAGCAGCCCCACCCAGGAAACCACTGTAACCCCTAAAACCCAGACAAGACCAGCAGGCCAGGGGAGGCGTACCCACACCAGAGGACCCAGGGCACAGACAGGTAGAACACAGCTACAGAGGCCACAGTCTCCCACTCCCAACTTGCAGGAAGGTGAGGGCCCCAGTACAAGTGGCACGTCAAGACCTGCGCAAGGGACACAGGCACAGAGGGCAAGGACAAGGTCAAGTGTCCCAGTGGATCAGGGGGTAGGGCACCGGATGGATGCAGCAGCCCAGGACGTCATTGCAGAGGTATTGGGGCCTACCAACATACCCAAGACAGGTTGGCACAGATTGTATCCACCTTGGAGCAAAGTCAGAGGATGCAGCTGGAACAACACCAACAGGCCATGGAGCAGTGGAAAGAACACAATGCCACAATGGCCACCATTGCTGGAGCACTGCTGCAGTTGGTCAACAAACAGTCAGACACCCACACCGGACAAGAGGCCCCCACAACAGCCCTGGACAGCCAGCAACAGATGACCCAAGCAGCAGAAACAGCACACGAAAAAACCCTCCAAGGAATCACAAGGGCCAACCATACCACCTCAAGAAGCTCCACAGCAGGTGCCCACATGTAGTCTTAGGCCAAGATATGGCACTGGAAACCCAGCTAAGAACAAGCCCCACTCCAACAATTGACACTGCTACTACTGCAAAGCAACCATCCCACCCATTCACCAACTACACTTAGCTGAGGGCTAAATAAAGTACTATGCTACAAATAGGACCCACCTATGACATCCAACAGGGCTGCCACCAAGTCGGCTTTGAGGATACCCAACCCTTACGACTTCCATCACTGTACATAGCACATTTCACTATATTCGACCAATAAACAACATTTATCACCTGTAACACTGTCCCCTGTCTTCAATGTTGAACAAAGTGGAGTATGGATGCAACTGGCAGGGAACAACTTTATTGTAATTTTGTGCTTGGTGGTGGTAATGTGTGTTTCGAATTAGGCAAGGAGGTAATGCATATATTGTCTGTCAGTACCATGCTGAAGAGGTCCATGTCTTGCCTATCATGACCAATCCCCCCTATATGACATGGCACACTTCCAGTATCAGTCACTAACCACAATTACAGGCTTAAGTCCCACACAGTTATTGGATGTAGAGTTGTATCAGTTGGTTCCTGGAAATGACATCTTCCCCTTCCTCATCATCATCCTCACCATCACTCTCCTCACCCCTCTGAGGTAACTGATCAGGACCTATAGCACCCTCCACCTCCAAAAGGGGGATAGAATGTCTCACAGCCACGTTGTGCAGCATGCAGCAGGCCACCACTATTCTACACACCATATCAGGCCCATAGGCCAGGGAACCCCCAGAGATATGTAGGCACCGGAATCTAGCCTTCAGGAGACCTATAGTACGCTCTATAACCCTCCTAGTATGTCCATGGGCCTCATTGTATTTCCTCTCTGCATCCGTCCTGGGGTTCCTCACTGGTGTCAGGAGACAACGCAAGTTTAGATAGCCAGAATCACCTAGAGAAATGGTCAATACAGAGTCGTCATTGTAATGTCCCTTAGTCAGACAGGCTGGTTTTCTGCAATGTGTCAGTTAGTGACAGGCAAACTTACCAATGATCCACCCTCTGTCCTCTTGTAGTTGTTCCATCTTCTGTGGCACACTACTGTTCCTCAAAACAAATGAATCATGGACAGAACCCGGAAACATGGCATTCACATGGGAAATGTACTGGTCTGCAGTACATACCAATTGGATGTTCATGGAGTGAAAGTTCTTCCTGTTTCTGTACACCTGTTCACTCACTCTTGGGGGGATGATATCTATATGGGTGCCATCGATGGCACCTATGACATGGGGAATATTTGCAATGGCATAGAAGTCAGACTTGATGGCAGGGAGGTCAGAACTTTGGGGGAATCGCACATAGGATGGAAGATGTTGTACGAATGCATTCAGAAATCTTGTCAGTACCTGGCTGAACATTGGCTGTGAGAAAACAGCACCTATGGCCACTGTCACTTGAAATGAGCCTGTGGCCAGGAAATGGAGTGCGGAGAGCACCTGCACCTCATTTGGAATGGCATGCTGATTACGATTTCTGGGAGTCAGTGCAGGATCCAATAATGCACATAGGTTCTGAATAGTTGCACGTGTGAGTACGTAGGTGATTATGATCTGATGCTCCACCATGATCCCCATATCCACAAGTGGTCTGTACACCAATGGTGCCCTTCCTCGCCTCAAGGGTCGGTACCTATGAGGGGTAAGAAAAAGGAGTGATGTGCACACATACACTGGCAGATTTGCTACATACATGTAGTGTATTCTTCATAGTAGTGTCTGTACAATAACTGCAACCTGACAGATGTACATGTACATCACTAGGAGGGAACGGAGTAAATCATGAGTGATTATATACTCAATGGATAGAGGCCTAGGTGCTTCATATGGCTAGTAGGCCCAGCAATGTGAGCATTATGAATTTCAAGATGCGTAGGTGATGGCAAAATGTCTGCCCACTGTAGTTCAGCCCCTTCGTTGTGGAAGTGACCTAATACCGCTAGCGGTTGACGTCACAGCGTACAGCGGTGTTGACCGCTGTTCGCTCCCTCATTGGCTAACATGGATCCAGAGGGGAATCCTGGCATATCATGATCACCGCCGGCGATGACGGTGCATAGCGCCGCGGAACGTATGCGCATTCATCATCATTTGATCACTTGACTCCCTGATCTTGTGCAGACAGGTACTCCACTATGTGTACTGCTGTGGCCTGCCTCCGGCTTTGGATGTTCAACGTGGTGCAGGGGAAAGGGCCCCGGCCTTCACCCAGGAAGAACTGGAGAAACTTGTGGAAGGGGTCCTGACTCTGTACGGCAGACTCTATGGCCGGCCAGAGGTACAGGTGAGTCCGGGTTTGGGGGGCACTGTGTGAGTAATGGATGGAGTGGATTGCACATATGTGTGTTCCTGTGAGCCAGGATAGGCCTTGGAGCATGGAATGCTGCGTGCAACTGTCCTGCATGTCTGGGAGTACTGTCTGTCCCATGTCTGACAATCTGCCAGCTGTTGCCATCGTGCAGATGCCTGACCTCTGTATTCCATTTCTGTGTCACCTTACTAGGTCAGCGCCCACCAGAAGAGGGCTCATTGGCATGCCATCGCCAAGGAGGTACGGACCCTGGGGGTCTCACCAGCAGAGCACCCACTGTCGAAAGAGGTGGGAGGACCTGCGGCGCTGGGCGCCGAAAATCACTGAGGCCCAGCTGGGGAAGTCCTCCCAAAGTGGAAGGGGTGCCCGTCGGGCACTGACCCCCTCATGCGAAGGATCCTGGCAGTGGCGTACCCAGACCTGGATGGGTGCTTGAGGGCTGCACAGCAGTCACAAGGGGGTGAGTACTCACAGCCCATACTTCAGCCTGGAAGGATGTGTGTGTTTGTGCGATAGGGCTCATGGTGCTTAAAGCAGGGAATTTGACTGGTGTCCAGCTACTGTCTGCTCCCCAAAGGGTGTAAGGGTGTCCCTGTCAGGTTTCACCTACCTCAGCTTCAATACAAATTCAGGGGATGGGTGTAGGTCAGTATACTGCTCAGTAATCAGGGCCATGGCATGGTCATAGTGCACAGTGCTTCCTGTTGGGTGTGTCTGCTGAGTCGGTGTATGTCTGCCCATTGTGTATCAGAATTCAGCTACTTACAAGTGTCTCTCCTGTTTTGTCTCCCCATCCCTGTTCTCTTGTGTTTGTTTGGTACAGCATCAACATCAGACAAGGGAGCGGAGGCACCAGCAAGTGGGGAGGCAGCGACCCACGGATCCTCTGAGGCAGAGACAACGGACGCCCAGGGGACCAGTGGGTGGGAGGGCGAGGGGACTTCCACGGGGGAGGCTACTTCCACCGGAGGTAGTGACTCTGAGACCTCCTCCGATGGGGGTCCTCCAGCGGTGGCAGACCCTAGTGGACAAACCACTACTGTGAGATCTTCTGCCACCCCCATACCATCAGCGCCCTCCCTTCTGCTCCCCACCGAGTTGCCCGTGCCCTCCCACCCAGAAAGGTGGTCGTCTCCTTCGCCCCAGGCACCTCCTCCCCTGCCCCAGTCAGCCCTGCTGCCCTCACAGAGGAGGCTATTGACCTCCTGAGAACCATCTCTGTAGGGCAGACAACCCTTGTCAATGCCATCCAGGGTCTGGCTTCTGAGGTGCAGCAGACCAATGCCTATCCTGATGGCATTCACGGTGCTGTGTCTGCCCTACAGAGATCTTTGCAGGCTCTGGCCTCCTCTTGGACAGCAGCCAGTTTTCCTGGCCATTCCGTCCCCCCTGCAACCTCCTCTACCCCTTCCAGCACCCCACTCCCTTCACCCGTCCAAAGCACACAATCAGACCCGCTTACAGGCACATCAACACACAAGAAGCACACTTCCAAACACAAGAACCACACCTCCCACCACAAGCATTCACACAGCAAACAGACACCTGCACACACAACAACATCCACTTCCCCCAGTGTTCCCACCTCTTCCGCCTCCCTGTCTGTCCCCTCTACATCCACACCCTCATGCACTGCACCTTCACTCACTGTTACTGCTCCTCTTCCTGCACTCACCACAATAGCAGACAGCATACATGCACCCCATACACCACACCTGCACTCACCACCTCCACTGTAGTTAACACATGCAGCACACTCACCAGACTTGCAGACACCCATACAACATACATCCACACCAGCTGTCTGTCTTCTCCCACTGTGTCAACCCCCCCACCTCCCAAAGCACTCAAAGCACCAAGACACCCACCCATCAGACATCCACCACACCACAGCATACTGGGCAGTCACCTGCACCCACTACACGCACACCTACACCCCATACATCAACTCTCTCTGCCTCCACTCCCACTCCCTCATCCACGCCCACCCCAATTGCTCCCAAAAAACTTTTCCTCTCCTGTGCAGACCTGTTCCAACCCACGGGCCCACCCTGTCTTGTCCCGAAACGTGCCCACCTCCTTACCCTTTCCGCTCCTTCCACATCACAGCCCATCCCGGTCCAGCCTTCCCATTCCAGTGCCCCTTCTCCGGTGAAGAAGAAGGCCCGCTCAGAGCCTAAGGCATCCAGCTCCACCCGAGCCAAACAGCCCCCACTCCCTTCAAAGGAGAAGCCCACCCCACTCCAACCTTGTCACGCAAGTGTAAGTCCCACCCCTGTCGGAAATCCCCACCCCCCTTCCGTTAGGTGCCTGGATCCCCATATGGTGCCCCGTTTAGTGGAGTACCCAGCACTTGTGGGAGTCAGGTGTGGCCAGTTGTGGCCAAGGACAAATGACTTTTTATGGACTGGCCATTTGCCCTGTTGGCACTGTTTTGCTCAGTGAGCTACATATTAAAGTTTCTGTGTGGCCTCTGTTTGGGCTGCACACAGTTCCACCCTGGTGTTTGTTTTAATTATTTATGGGTGTGGGGCTATTGTATGTACTATGGTCAAGTTGCAGTGGCCTTCGGTTGGGTACATCCCACTTGGTGTGGGGTGTCTGACTTGTACTGCTAGGAAGGATTGGGGGGGCATTGAAGAGTGGGTGGAGTGGGTGGGTATGTAACTTTGCCCTTTCCTCCCTTGTGTAGTAGGTTGTGTTACTTACCGTCGTCTTCGTCGGCGGTCTAGGTCATGTAGATATATGGCAAGGAGCAAGGCTGGCATGATCTGCAGCTCTCTGTCCATGGCTGCCGCTGCACGTTTTCTGGAACTCTGGTGAGTGTTTCCTTCCATTTGTTTCTTTCCGCCTGGGTTTGTGTGGCGGTGGTTCCCACCCGGAACTGGCGGCGGAATGGTGGTTCATAATTTGATGGGCAGGTTGGGCCTTTCCGACGGCCTGTGGGCGGACTCTGCCATCGTCAGCGGGACTCCTTTCCTGACGGTGGGTGGTGCGCGGGATGCGTGTGTTTCGTTTGCTTCATTATTTGGCGGTCCGGCCCACTCTCTGTTGGCGTTTTCTACCGCCACTGCCGGCAGAGCGGAACGGACCGCCATGTTCATAATGAGGGCCTAGGTCTTTCATTAAATTTTTTGGCCAAACAATTTATCTCTCCTTCCAGAGAGATGACTTTTCCCTCCAAGCAGACCAATTGAACTGAAAGTTGTCCTGCAGTTACTTCAATACGCTTTACAACTTAGGGCACAATCACAGGTTATGTGGAGCAGAATTCCCATGTAGAATTCGACTCCACACAATTATGAATTGGCTGGGAAACACCGGACTCAAATTTACCTGCCTCAAAATTAGGCTGTTAAAGTTAAATTGACTTGAGAAAGGGCTGTATTGCAGCGCAGATCCATTCTTCAGCCCCAACTGACCATCAGCCAAGACAAGGCTGCAGCATAGAAAGCTTCCCACTGTCAGCCAACATTCTCTCTTTTACATCCTTCACCCTCACAACTACCCTCCCAGCTACTCCATTCCACACAGTACCCCTCATAGAGATTTACTACCTGATCTCTCCCTGATTGATTGGCAGGATATCTCCTGGTACCAGTATCTTCAAATTTGAACATATGCCGTGCTCTCAGCTCATAGCCCTCATCCCCTGCGCCATTCCATAAATAAGACGCCCAACTGGCAGTAAACTTTTTCACGCAAAACTGGAAAAAAAGGAAGACGTGCCGTTAGTGAAACGTGTATTTCCCCCATCCACCCATGCATTCTGACACTTTCAGATTTACCAACATTAGTAAACCTAGGAATGTGTTAGAATTGTGGCCTTTACCACCAGAGGGGCAACAAGGAGAAATATCTTTATTTCTCCTTGTTGTTTCTTCTTCGTAAGTGTGTTGCATTCTGCAGCACACTTAGAGGACAATGCCTCCTAGGACTGTTTTTGTGCAGGAAGGTGTCCTTTCCTGCACAAAAACAATCCTGCCTACAATGCAGACACCGTTGCACCATGGTTCAAGGGTGCCTACATTGGTGCTATGCAGCAGTTTATGTGCCAGCGCAAGCAGAGAGCAGGAATATGCTGTAGAATTTTAAATAACCACATTCCGGCCCTCTCTCTTTCACAAGGCGCAGTGCAGCTATGTGGCTTGCTGCACTGTGTTGCGTGAAATATTGATAAATTTGGGCCTCAATATTTTTTCCTACTTGTCTGCCACTCATACTCTCACAGGTCAATTGATCTGGTGTTGCAGGGTATCCAATTATGAAAGACAAGTTATGCCGTGCCTTATCCCAAAGAGCTGTAGTGTGGTAGCACTGCAGGGATGCCTCATATTCACTCCTTCACCTGGAGTACAATTTTTAGCCAATGGTTAATCACTAAAACATGGTAACAAAAGACACAATGTCAAGCATGGTAGCTTCACGACCATTTAATATAGGAACTGCGAAAAGCAAGAACCTCATCTAGATGCATCCTTGTAGGAAGCTGGCATGGTGTGTGTGGTGGGTACCTAAGGTATTTACACATAATACCAGGACCAGGTATCCCCTATTAGTGTAGCGTAGACAGTGTCTAGAAGCCAGGCTCTCTAGAGGTAGCTGTGGATGAGCAGCTAAGGCTTATCTAGGAGACTCATATAATACCACTGTATTCACACAGCACTTACACACATGAAAGAATACACTCAGTGTTACAAAAATAAAGGTACTTTATTATGGTAACACAGCACCAAAATTACTATAGAGGCAATACTTCCTTAGGAGGTAAGTAATACACAAGATATATACACTAGTTGTGAGAAATAGGCATAAGAATAGTTTAAAAAAACAGTGCAAACTGTGTAAAACACAATAGAGAATAGTGGCCTTAGGGGGAGCACAAACCATATACAAAAAATGGAATGCGAGAATTTCGCACCCATCCATTTAAGTGGAATGTGTAGAGGTTTGCTGGGGCTACAAGGAAAGCACAAAGGTATGTCCCAGAACACCACCCAGCAACCAGTAAAGCAGGAATACATTACTAGAATTTCCCCAAAACACCCACTTAGAAGAAATGAAGAGAATTGCAAAACCCAGAGATCAATTCCTGAAGAGGAAGACCTGTGGGAAGAGGCCTTGATAGTGAGGCCTGCTTTTTGTAGGGCCTCCAAAACATGCCAGAGGTGGACGAGGTGATCATCCCAGGTGGAGCTAAAGACAGCTATATCATCTAGATATGCTGCACTGTAGGTTTCCAACCCTTGGAGGACTGTGTTCATCAGCCTCTGAAAAGTGGCAGGTGCTTTTTTCAAACCAAAGGGCATTACTGTGAATTGGTAGTGCCCTCCAATGGTAGAAAATGCAGTTTTAGGTTTAGCATCTTCCGATAACTTAATCTGCCAATAGCCAGCAGTAAGATCAAAAGTGCTAAGGTACTTGACAGATGCCAGTGTATCTATGAGCTCATCTGCCCTAGGCATTGGATGAGCATCAGTTTTGGTAACTGTTCTGAGCCCGCTATAGTCAACACAAAACTGCATCTCTCTTTTCTCATTTTGAGAGTGTGGTTTTGGGACTAAGACCACTGGGCTAGCCCATGGACTATCAGAGTACTCAATCACTTCTAGATCTAGTATCTTCAGCACTTCAGCTTTGATGCAGGCACTTACATGGTCAGGTTGCCTGTAGATTTTACTATTTACAGTTAAACTGTCCCATATGTCAATGGTGTGTTTACATCATGTAGTTTGACCAGGAGCAAGGGAAAACAGATCAGAGAACTGGTCTAGGATGTTTCTACAGTCTCCATTTTGTGATTCAGAGAGGCAGTCAGCAAGGACTACTCCCTAAAATGAGCCATTGACTGCAGAGTGTGAGAAGAGGTCAGGGAGAGGGTCACTTTCCTCTTCCTGTCCCTCATCAGTGTCCATGAGCAGGGTTAAATCAGCCCTGTCATAGTAGAGCTTTAGGCGGTTTACATGAAGCACCCTAATGATGCTTCTAGGAGTACCTAGGTCAACCAAATAGGTGACATCACCCTTCTTTTCCACTATAGTGTGGGGACCACTCTACTTGTCCTGGAGTGCCCTTGGAGCCACAGGCTCAAGGACCCACACTTTCTGCCCTGGCTGGTAAACAGTCAGAATAGTCTTCTGGTCTTGCCATTGCCTTTGCAATTTTTGGCTGGCCTGAAGGTTTTTAGTGGCCTTTTTCATGTACTCAGCCATCCTTGATCTGAGGCCAAGTACATAGTCCACTATATCGTGTTTAGGGGCTTGATGGGTTGCTCCCATCCCTTCTTCACAAGGGCAAGTGGACTCCCTAACAGTGTACCCAAACAGAAGCTCAAAGGGGCTGTAGCCCACTCCCTTCAGAGGAACCTCCCTATAGGCAAAAAGGAGGCATGGTAATAGGACACCCCATCTCCTCCTGAGTTTTTCAGAGAATCCCATTTTCTGGTGAATTTATAGGTCACACCACACTCTTTCCACATAGCTTTTATGTATGCAGACATGAAGTTGCCACCCCTGTCTGATGCTACCTCTTTTGGAAAGCCCACTCTGGAGAAGATACCCAGGAGGGCTTTGGCCACAGCAGGAGCTGTAGGAGAAGTGGAAACAATGTTGCAGGCAAAGTCTTCGTCTTTGTTGAAGTTTGCCTGGTCTGGAGAGTTCAGATGCAGTTTCTTCGGTCAGAAGTCAAAGTAAGGGATGCAGAGGAATCCTGCTGGACTCTTGCAAGCTGAATCTGAGGAACCACCCAAAGGAGAGACCCTAAATAACCCTAAAAGGGGGATTGGTCGCCTAGCTGGGTGACTACCTATCAGGAGGGGGCTCTGAGGTCACCTGCCTGGCCTGGCCACTCAGATGCTCCCAGAGTTCCCTGCCAAACTTGGATTCAAGATGACAGAACCAAGGCACCCTCTGGAAGAGCACTGAGCATCACCCCTGGTGTGGTGATGGCCAGGAGAGTGGTCACTACCCTTTCCATTGTCCAGTTTCACACTAGAGCAGGGCCTGGAGGCCCCTGAACCAGTGTAGACTTTTTATGCATGGATGGCACCAAATGTGCCCTTCAAAGCATACCAGTGGCTTGAGGAGGCTACCCCTTTCAAGCCATGTAAGACCTATTTCCAAAGGGGGAGGATGTAACACCCCTCTCCCAAAGGAAATCCTTTATTCTGCCTTCCTGGGCTTGAGCAGCTCATGCAACAGGAGGGCAGAAACCTGTTTGTGAGGTGGCAACAGCTGGGGCTGCCTGGAAAACCTTAGAAGGCTGTAGGAGCAATGCTGGCGGTCCCCTAGGGAGCCCCCAGAGTGCATGGAATCATAGAACCAATACTTTCAAAAGTATTGTGGTATGATTTCAACATGTTTGATACCAAATGTGCCTAGATTCGCAGTTACCATTATGTAGCTGGACATAGGTATTGACCTATCTCCAGTACACGTATAAATGGCGTCTCCGCACTCACAAAGTCCAGAAAAGTGGGTCTGGAGTTTGTGGGGGTGCCTCAACTAGTGTAGGGGTGCCCTCACACACATGTACCAGCACCTTGCACTCTGGGATCAGAGGGCCTACCATAGGGGTGACTTATAGTGACCTGGTTCACACGGTCTGCAATGACATCACTGCAGAACCCTTTACATTGGACCTCTATGGGTGGCAGAATAACTGCTGCAGCACATCGGGATCCCCTGGAACCCCAGTGCCCAGGATACCTAGGTACCATATACTAGGGGCTTACATGGGAGTATCAGGCAGAAAAGGGGGTAACCATGACAAGAAAGAGGGTACTTTCCTACAATCCTACATTGCTCTGATAAATTTGAACAATGTCACACAGAAACATCCAATGAATATCATTAACGGTCTTGACAAACACCTGAAAATAAGGAGTGCAAATAATATTTTTCTTCAGACTTTTCAAAGGTTTCTACAGTTTATTATCGCTTCATTTGTTAAAGGATATGCAGCTGCTGCTGCTGGCAGGAGGGCAACACTCCTCCGCCCTAACAGAGGTGCTGCATCTGGTCACAAGTGTTTTTAAAAGTCAGCAAGTGTCAGCGACAATTTACATATCGAGGTGGAGGCACTTGGCTGGTTATTCAGACACAACAAGCCTATCTCAAGTGTGAGTGAATGCTTATGGCCATGATGACGAATCTATTGATTAGTCAATGACTAATTAATAGATTCTACTGATGAAAGTCATGATGTTCTGGTTATAGGCTGATAGCGCAAGGAGTTAGCAGACACATTTGTTTTGTTCACATTTACAGAAGAAATTTGCTTCTGAAGCCTCCAGCCTCTTTATTGCAAAGATAAACCTTTGAAAAGTCTGAAGCACTGTGCTGCCTGCCTGGAGAGACCAGGCAGAGGCTCCCAGTCTGCCTGGGAGCCCCCTGGCTGGGCGCTCTGAGCCAATCCTAATCCTGCGCTGAGCAGCATTAGGATTGGCCGCTCAGCAGGCTGGGAGCCTGCGCCTGCAGCGACAGGAGAAAGAGGAGAGGTGCGATGACAGATCAGGTACATTTATTTTTTATTTTTTGATATTTTAAATGCATTTCACCCCCTCTCATCTTGAATCCCTCCCCCATCCCTGTGTGCCGCACATGCCCCCCCACCCCTTGTGAGCGCAGCGAGCCACGACTGCCCATGATGGCTTAGTTAGTGCTGGCCCTGGCTCATTGTCCTCCAGGAACATGGAGTTCATCCCATGCTAGATACACCTCATGAATTAACAATGGCTTACAGTGATAAATTCAATAAAGTAAGTTGGCTATGATTGTGGATGCTGAGTCACATCTTCCTTGGCACCACCTGTCTGACAGTTTCAGTTGTGGGAAGGAAATGGAGGCTGCAGGCAAGTGTTGCACTGTGCTCTTCTGCCAGTTCTTTACTTGGTGTGTTAACTTGCTTCGATGTCACCAACCCCAGACAGAAACACAGGCCTTTGGCATCACTGGGCAGTACAGCTGTTGGGGCACACCCTTCTCCTAGCACTCATGTGAAACTGCAGTAATCAAGAGTGGAGTTGGTGTTTCGTCTGTTAAAGCTCCCTGACTGCCTGTGCCCCTCAGTCTTTCATTCACAGAGCATTGCACAGATTACATGATCACACTCTCCTTCAAATCCTTATTTTCTCATCTACTGTCTCTATGAATATTACAGCAAAGGTGTATATTCTGCCTTTCATCCTACTTGTTGCCCCTGACATCCATTGGGATGAATCTGAGGTGCCCACGTAAAGATAAGTGGTGGATGACCCTTGTACCCTGCTGCTGCCCTTCACTGCCCTGCAATGCTATACACCATGCTTTACACACTCTTATCCCTGGCACTGAATATAAAATCCAACCTTAAATACAGAAGCTGTTACTTTGAAGTGCCAAATTAAGTAATGGAGAGGGACTCGCATCTAGAAAAATCACTTTTATTCTAAACTTTAGATTGTACAATGTATGCATTGCTTTTGTTCTTTCTGAGAGTCTATTGCACCACGGAGATAACTTTCATTTATATCTTCCCAGCCTATTAATTACAGTTAACAGTAGTTTAACGCACTCCTACAGCCCTTTTTGAGCAGGGATACATTGCTCCATCTCCTGATGGAACCAGAAGCTACAGTACCTTTCCATAATGGCATATAATGACAGTAAACAAGAAACCCGGTACTATGATTGTGAGGTTTCCTCATTTTTAGGGTCGACCCTGCGGGTGCATGCACTTGTGCATGCGTCTCGTAGGCGAGACGCTGTTGTTTTCAGTAACGGTCTTGTATCCCGTCTGCTGCTCATCATTTTACTGGTTGTGTGGCACTCTTCTTTACAGCCTTGTAATTCATCAAGGCATGTCTGGCATCATTTCCGTTCCTCTGTGTGGAGCAGGGATCAAGCACTAATTGATTTCAACGTAATTAGTGCCCGTCCGCTGCTCCTGATGTGATAGAGATCAAAAAAATTCTAACTTCCAGTCCCCTGCAAACAGAAGGCTTGTGACTTGCAAAAACCATGCCTAGCAAGACATACAAAATTGCATAGTTTTTTTTTTAAGCTAACTTTATTTTATTTTATTAAGTCGTCATTTCTCAGTTTCCACTCATGTTTTTTTGTTTTTGCTCAAGATGACAACTTGTTTGAAATATGCAAGACCTATTGAATTGCAAATGCTTGCATTCACATGGCGAGCCTATCCTGGGTGCACCGTGTTTGATTTCACTGTGAACTGCTTCAGTGGTTATAGTGTAATTGATTAATTGTTTTAATGCGTGTGTTTTGGCTCTGCACAGTACTGCTTCAACATGCTAGATAGCATATGTTGTGTGGTGTGAGGTACCTGGAAAATGTAGAGTCCAGAAAGTAAGCTCCGATTGCTGGTGTGTGCACTGATCGCTGGTGTGTGCACCTACCCGGTGCAACTTTATTGTCTCACGTGAGCTTTTTCTGAATGCATTACCCGTGGTGCATCTTCACGGTTGCTCACAGCAAAGTTCGATGTACAAAGTTAACTCCCTAGATATTATGCTATGCGGGTTTCTTATCCAGTTGCTTCTGCTGCACCAAGACTACTTTGTAGTGCTAAGTTTAGAATTTTCCCTCTGTCACGTGGATCAGTCTTTGGCTTTTATGTTTAAAAAGAATATCTTGCATCCCCTTCAGTATATTTCTCTGCGTTTAAGTGTTTTGCTGCTTTTTGTTAACTTTGTAGAAATAAACTTTAATAAAATTTCACATCGCTGCCTCATGCCATAAAGTGACCTAATTTAGACTTCTGGTGAAAACGCATGCATGCACCCCGTTCACACAGTCTGCAATTTCAGCCCCGCAGAACCTTTTACATGGGCTCTCTATGGGTGGCAGAATAACTGCTGCAGCACATCGGGATTCCCTGGCACCCCAGTGCCCTGGATACCTAGGTACCATATAACAGGGGCTTACATGGGAGCATCAGGCAGGAAAAGGGGTAACCATGCCAAGAAAGAGGGTACTTTCTTACAATCCTACATTGCTCTAATAAATTAGACCAATGTCACACAGAAACATCCAATGAATATCGTTAACGGTCTTGACAAACACCTGAAAATAAGGAATGCAAATAATATTTTTCTTCAGACTTTCCAAAGGTTTCTAGAGTTTATTATCATTTCATTTGTTAAAGGATATGCAGCTGCTACTGCTGGCAGGAGGGCAACACTCCTCCGCCCTAACAGAGGAGCTGCATCTGGTCACAGGTGTTTTTACAAGTCAGCAAGTGTCAGCGACAAGGTACATATCGAGGTGGAGGCACTTGGCTGGTTATTCAGACACAACAAGCTTATCTCAAGTGTGAGTGGATGCTTATGGCCATGATGACGAATCTATTGATTAGTCAATGACTAATTAATAGATTCTACTGAAGAAAGTCATGATGTTCTGGTTATAGGCTGATAGCGCAAGGAGTTAGCAGACACATTTGTTTTGTTCACATTTACAGAAAAAATGTGCTTCTGAAGCCTCCAGCATCTTTATTGCAAAGATAAACCTTTGAAAAGTCTGAAGCACTGCGCTGCCTGCCTGGAGAGACCAGGCAGAGGCTCCCAGTCTGGCTGGGAGCCCCCTGGCTGGGCGCTCTGAGCCAATCCTAATCCGGCGCTGAGCAACATTAGGATTGGCCGCTCAGCAGGCTGGGAGCCCTGCGCCTGCAGCGACAGGAGAAAGAGGAGAGGTGCGATGACAGATCAGGTACATTTTTTTTTTTTTTTTTTGATATTTTAAATGCATTTCACCCCCTCTCATCTTGAATCCCTCCCCCACCCCTGTGTGCCGCACATGCACCCCCACCCCTTGTGAGCGCAGCGAGCAACGACTGCCCATGATGGCTTAGTTAGTGCTGGCACTGGCTCATTGTCCTCCAGGAACTTGGAGTTCATCCCATGCTAGATACACCTCATGAATTAACAATGGCTTACAGTGATAAATTCAATAAAGTAAGTTGGCTATGATTGTGGATGCTGAGTCACATCTTCCTTGGCACCACCTGTCTGACAGTTTCAGTTGTGGGAAGGAAATGGAGGCTGCAGGCAAGTGTTGCACTGTGCTCTTCTGCCAGTTCTTTACTGGGTGTGTTAACTTGCTTCGATGTCACCAACCCCAGACAGGAACACAGGCCTTTGGCATCACTGGGCAGTACAGCTGTTGGGGCACACCCTTCTCCTAGCACTCATGTGAAACTGCAGTAATCAAGAGAGGAGTTGGTGTTTCGTCCGTTAAAGCTCCCTGACTGTCTGTGCCCCTCAGTCTTTCATTCACAGAGCATTGCACAGATTACATGATCACACTCTCCTTCAAATCCTTATTTTCTCAACTACTGTCTCTATGAATATTACAACAAAGGTGTATATTCTGCTTTTCATCCTACTTGTTGCGTCTGACATCCATTGGGATGAATCTGAGGTGCCCACGTCAAAATAAGTGGTGGATGACCCTTGTACCCTGCTGCTGCCCTTCACTGCCCTGCAATGCTATACACCAGTCTTTACACAATCTTATCCCTGGCGCTGAATATAAAATCCAACCTTAAATACAGAAGCTGTTACTTTGAAGTGCCAAATTAAGTAATGGAGAGGGCCTCGCATCTAGAAAAATCACTTTTATTCTAAACTTTAGATTGTACAATGTATGCATTGCTTTTGTTCTTTCTGAGAGTCTATTGCACCACGGAGATAACTTTCATTTCTATCTTCCCAACCTATTAATTACAGTTGACAGTAGTTTAACGCACTCCTACAGCCCTTTTTGAGCAGGGATACATTGCTCCATCTCGTGATGGAACCAGAATCTACAGTACCTTTCCATAATGGCACATAATGACAGTAAACAAGAAACCCGGAACTATGATTGTGAGGTTTCCTAATTTTTAGGGTCGACCCTGCGGGTGCATGCACTTGTGCATGCGTCTCGTAGGCGAGATGCTGTTGTTTTCAGTAACGGTCTTGGATCCCGTCTGCTGCTCATCATTTTACTGGTTGAGTGGCACTTTTCTTTACAGCCTTGTAATTCATCAAGGCATGTCTGGCATCATTTCCGTTCCTCTGTGTGGAGCAGGGATCAAGCACTAATTGATTTCAACGTAATTAGTGCCCGTCCGCTGCTCCTGATGTGATAGAGATAAAAAAAATTCTAACTTCCAGTCCCCCGCAAACAGAAGGCTTGTGACTTGCAAAAACCATGCCTGGCAAGACATAAAAAATTGCATAGTTTTTTTTTTAAAGCTAACTTTATTTTATTTTATTAAGTCGTCATTTCTCAGTTTCCACTCATGTTTTTTTCGTTTTTGCTCAAGATGACAACTTGTTTGAAATATGCGAGACCTATTGAATTGCAAATGCTTGCATTCACATGGCGAGCCTATCCTGGGTGCACCGTGTTTGATTTCACTGTGAACTGCTTCAGTGGTTATAGTGTAATTGCTGAATTGTTTTAATGCGTGTGTTTTGGCTCTGCACAGTACTGCTTCAACGTGCTAGATAGCATATGTTGTGTGGTGTGAGGTACCTGGTAAATGTAGAGTCCAGAAAGTAAGCTCCGATTGCTGGTGTGTGCACTGATCGCTGGTGTGTGCATCTACCCCTTGCAACTTTATTGTCTCACGTGGGCTTTTTCTGAATGCATTACCCGTGGTGCATCTTCACGGTTGCTCACAGCAAAGTTCGATGTACAAAGTTAACTCCCTAGATATTATGATATGCGGGTTTCTTATCCAGTTGCTTCTGCTGCACCAAGACTACTTTGTAGTGCTAAGTTTAGAATTTTCCCTCTGTCACGTGGATCAGTCTTTGGCTTTTATGTTTAAAAATAATATCTTGCATCCCCTTCAGTATATTTCTGTGCGTTTAAATGTTTTGCTGCTTTTTGTTAACTTTGCAGAAATAAACTTTAATAAAATTTCACATCGCTGCCTCATGCCATAAAGTGACCTAATTTAGACTTCTAGTGAAAACGGATGCATGCACCCAGTTCACACAGTCTGCAATTTCAGCCCCGCAGAACCTTTTACATGGGCTCTCTATGGGTGGCAGAATAACTGCTGCAGCACATCGGGATTCCCTGGAACCCCAGTGCCCTGGATACCTAGGTACCATATAATAGGGGCTTACATGGGAGCATCAGGCAGGAAAGGGGGTAACCATGCCAAGAAAGAGGGTACTTTCTTACAATCCTTCATTGCTCTAATATATTAGAACAATGTCACACAGAAACATCCAATGAATGTCGTTAACGGTCTTGACAAACACCTGAAAATAAGGAATGCAAATAATATTTTTCTTCAGACTTTCCAAAGGTTTCTAGAGTTGATTATCATTTCATTTGTTAAAGGATATGCAGCTGCTGCTGCTGGCAGGAGGGCAACACTCCTCAGTCCTAACAGAGGAGCTGCATCTGGTCACAAGTGTTTTTGCAAGTCAGCAAGTGTCAGCGACAAGCTACATATCGAGGTGGAGGCACTTGGCTGGTTATTCAGACACAACAAGCCTATCTCAAGTGGGAGTGAATGCTTATGGCCATGATGACGAATCTATTGATTAGTCAACAACTAATTAATAGATTCTACTGATGAAAGTCATGATGTTCTGGTTATAGGCTGATAGCACAAGGAGTTAGCAGACACATTTGTTTTGTTCACATTTACAGAAGAAATTTGCTTCTGAAGCCTCCAGCAACTTTATTGCAAAGATAAACATTGGAAAAGTCTGAAGCACTGTGCTGCCTGCCTGGAGAGACCAGGCAGAGGCTCCCAGTCTGCCTGGGAGCCCCCTGGTTGGGCGCTCTGAGCCAATCCTAATCCTGCGCTGAGCAGCATTAGGATTGGCCGCTCAGCAGGCTGGGAGCCTGCGCCTGCAGCCACAGGAGAAAGAGGAGAGGTGCGATGACAGATCAGGTACAATTATTATTATTTTTTTGTTGATATTTTAAATGCATTTCATCCCTTCTCACCCTGAATTCTTCCCCCACCCCCATGTGCTGCACCTGCCACACTCCACCCCACCCCTTGTGAGTGCAGCGTGCTGCGACTGTTTATGATGGCTTAGTTAGTGCCCGTCAGGCATTGCAGCGCCGGCCTGACGAGGAGCTGTCCGATGATGAAGCATGACACCATATGTGGTGTGTGAGGACTTTTGCTCCTGATTATCAGGACTTCTTTCCTTTTCCTTGTATCAGCTTTGGAACAGTGTATTATATTTCATTATTAGTTAGTGCTGCCACAGGATCAATGTCCTTCAGGAATTTGGAGTTCATACCATGCTAGTTACACCTCATGAATTAACATTGGTTTATGGTGATAAGTTCAATAAAGTAAGTTGACTATGATTGTGGATGCTGTGTCACATCTTCCTTGGCACCACCTGTCTGACAGTTTCAGTTGTGGGAAGGGAATGGAGGCCGCAGGCAAGTGTTGCACTGTGCTCTTCTGCCAGTTATTTACATGGTGTGTTAACTTGCTCTGATGTCACCAACCCCAGACAGGAACACAGGCCTTTGGCATCAATGGGCAGTACAGGTGTTGGGGCACGCCCTTCTCCTAGCACTCATGTGCCACTGCAGTAATCAAGAGTGGAGTTGGTTTTTTGCCTGTTAAAGCTCCTTGACTGTCTGTGCCCCTCAGTCTTTCATTTATAGAGCATTGCACAGATTCCATGGTCACACTCTCCTTCAAATCCTTATTTTCTCAACTACTGGCTGTATGAATATTACAACAAAGGTGTATATTCTGTCTTTCAACCTACTTGTTGCGCCTGACATTCACTGGGATGAATCTGCGGTGCCCACGTCAAAATAAGTGGTGGATGCCCCATGTACCCTGCAGCTGCCTTCACTACCCACCAATGCTATACACCAGTCTTTATACACTCTTATCCCTGGCACTGAATTAAAATCCCACCTTAAATACAGAAGCTGTTACTTTGAAGTGCCAAATTAAGTAATGGAGAGGGCCTCGCATCTGGAAAAATCGCTTTTATTCTAAACTTTAGATTGTACAATGTATGCATTGCTTTTGTTCTTTCTGAGAGTCTATTGCTCCACGGAGATAACTTTCATTTCTATCTTCCCAACCTATTAATTACAATTGACAGTAGTTTAACGCACTCCTACAGCCCCTTTGGAGCAGGGATACATTGCTCCATCGCCTGATGGAACCAGAAGCTACAGTACCTTTCCATAATGCCACATAATGACAGTAGACCAGAAACCTGTAACTATGATTGTGCGCTTTCCTCATTTTTAGGGTCGACCCTTCGAGTGCATGCACTTGTGCATGCGTCTCGTAGGCGAGACGCTGTTGTCTTCAGTAAAGGTCTTGGATGTGTGGCACTCTTCGTTACAGCCTTGTAATTCATCAAGGCATTTCTGCCATCATTTACGTTCCTCTGTGTGGAGCAGGGATCAAGCACTAATTGATTTCAACGTAATTAGTGCCCGTCCGCTGTTCCCGACGTGATAGAGATAAAAAAAAAATCTAACTTCCATTCCCCCGCAAACAGAAGGCTTGTGACTTGCAAAAACCATGCCTGGCAAGACATACAAAATTGCATAGTTTTTTTTTATAGCTAACTTTATTTTATTTTATTAAGTCGTCATTTCTCAGTTTCCACTCATGCTTTTTTAGTTTTTGCTCAAGGTGACAACTTGTTTGAAATATGCGAGACCTATTGAATTGCAAATGCTTGCATTCACGTGGCGAGTCTATCGTGGGGGCACCGTGTTTGATTTCACTGTGAACTGCTTCAGTGGTTATAGTGTAATTGCTAAATTGTTTTAATGCACGTGTTTTGGCTCTACACAGTACTGCTTCAACGAGCTAAATAGCATATGTCGTGTGGTGTGAGGTACCTGGTAAATGTAGAGTCCAGCAAGTAAGCTCCGATTGCTGGTGTGTGCACTGATCGCTGGTGTGTGCACCTAGCCCGTGCAACTTTATTATCTCATGTGGGCTTTTTCAGAATGCATTACCCCTGGTGCATCTTCACGGTTGCTCATAGCAAAGTTCGATGTACAAATTTTACTTTCTAGATATTATGCTATGCAGGTTTCTTTTCCAGTGGCTTCTGCTGCGCTAATGCTACCTTTTAGTGCTAAGTTTAGAATGCCACTGCAGCCTGAGTGAAATAACGTCCACATTATTTCACAGCCATTTTACACTGCACTTAAGTAGCTTATAAGTCACCTATATGTCTAACCCTCACTTAGTGAAGGTTAGGTGCAATGTTACTAAGTGTGAGAGCACCCTGGCACTAGCCCAGTTGCCCCCACATTGTTCAGGGCAATTTCCCCAGACTTTGTGAGTGCGGGGACACCATACACGCGTGAACTACATATATGTCCATACCCATATGTAGCTTCACAATGGTAACTCCGAATATGGCCATGTAACATGTCTAAGATCATGGAATTGTCCCCCATGCCAAATCTGGTATTGGGGTGCCAGTTCCATGCATCCCCGGGGCTCCAGCATTGACCGGGGTACTGCCAAACTAGCTATCTGGGGTTTCATCTGCTGCCAACCCTCAGACAGGTTTATACCCTCTTGGGGTCTTGGCAGCCCAGTCCCAGGAAGGCAGAACAAAGGATTTCCCTTGAGAGAGGGTGTTATACCCTCTCCCTTTGGAAATAAGTGTTAAGGGCTGGGGAGGAGTAGCCTCCCCCAGCCCCTGGAAATGCTTTGAAGGGCACAGTAGGGTAACTTTACTCCTACTTTTCAGGGTCTTGGGGTGGGGTACCTTGGACACCCTTAGTGTTTTCTTACACTCCCAGTGACCCTCTACACACCACACTAGGCCTGGGGTCCATTTGTGGTTCGCATTCCACTTTTGGAGTATATGGTTTGTGTTGCCCTAGGCCTATAGTGTCCTATTGCATCCTATTGTATTCTACAGTGTTTGCACTACTTTTCTAACTGTTTACTTTCCTGATTTTGGTTTGTGTGTATATTTTGTCTTTTTTACTTACCTCCTAAGGGAGTATATGCTCTGAGATATTTTTTTCACATTGTCACTAAAATTAAGTACCTTTATTTTTAGTAACTTTGAGTATTTTTGTTCTTATGATATAGTGCAATATGATATAAGTGGTATAGTAGGAGCTCTGCATGTCTCCTAGTTCAGCCTAAGCTGCTCTGGTATAGTCACCTCTATCAGCGTAAGCTGCTAGAACACTACTGATCTACTAATAAGGGATAGCTGGACCTGACACAAGGTGTAAGTACCATCAGGTACCCACTATAAGCCAGGCCAGCCTCCTACAGTAAGAGGCTGCCATGTACTACGTCCAAAGTAAACTGAAATGTCAAGAGGAGTTACAGTGTCTTACCAGTGTGTCACTGGAAGTACTGCAGGATAATGTTTGTTCTGTTGTCAACATCTTCTTTCTCTGCCTCCTCTTCATCACTGTCCACAGGCTCCACTGCTGCCACAAGACCATCACCAGGCTCATCCTGCAGCAGAAAAGGCACAGGGAGCCACCTGTCAGATGGAGGCACCGGAACCTGGCTTTCAGGAGGCCGAATGTCCTCTCCATGATCTGCCTACTTCGCTCATGTTCCTCATTGTAACATTCCTCTGCCCTTGTCCTGGGATTCCTCACTGGGATCAGTAGCCATGAGAGGTTGGGGTAACCAGAGTCACCTGCAAATATTGAGGGACAATAGTGAGACACACACTAACCCTTAGGGACAACCCCATACCCAGACACCTACTCATACTGTGTGGGGATCTTGGGCTCACCTATTAGCCACACCCGGTGCCTCTGGAGATGGCCCATCACATACTGGATACTGCTATTGTGCAAGATATAGGCGTCATGCACAGAGCCAGGATACTTGGCATTCACATGGGAGATGTACTGGTCCGCCAAATACACCATTTGCACATTCATCGAATGGTAGCTTTTTCTATTTCTGTACACCTGTTCATTTCTGCGAGGGGGGACAAATGCCACATGTGTCCCATCAATGGCACCGATGATGCTGGGGATATGTCCCAGGGCATAGAAGTCAGCTTTCACTGTGGCCAAATCCTCCACCTGGGGGTACACAATGTAGCAGTGCATATGTTTCAGCAGGGCAGACAACACCCTGCTCAACACGTTTGAGAACATTGGCTGAGACATCCCTGATGCCATGGCCACTGTAGTTTGGAAGGGAGCCATTTGCCAGGAAATGGAGCACTGACAGGACCTGCACTAGAGGGGGGATTCCTGAGGGCTGCCGGATAGCTGACATGAGGTCTGGCTCCAAATGGGCACACAGTTCTTGGATTGTGGCACGATCAAGTCTGTATTTGATTATAATGTGTCTGTCCTCCATTGTCGACAGGTCCACCAGGGGTCTGTACACCAGAGGATGCCACCATCTCATCATCTGCCTCAGCAGTCGTAGGCTATGGAGGAGAACGGTGAGCAGAAGGTCATATTTCCACATGGAATACACAACTGTGTCCGAATTAATGTTATAGAAGCCATGTGTTAAAGTGTGAGTCAGTATATGTGCCAATATGTGTTGTGACGCAGTTAGCTGCCATGCCATGTGCCCCCCTGCAATGGCGGCTGCCTGACTTGTGGGGAGGGACAAGGGGAAATGAGGTAACTGCACTGGCGTTGTGCAGCATTGCGGTAGGCGGTCGAAGACTGCCACGCAACTCCGCATTGGTTATCATTGGGCCCTATGGGTCCTAGGAGCCAATGGAGATGTACGCCAGTGGTGATGGAACGCACCGCCATGGACGTAAACGCCATGTTCTACCCATTCACTCAATTGATCCCTGACCATCAACAGGAGAGGACCTACACCTACACTGCAAGTGCTGCTGTGACCTGAGTCTGGAAGCGACAATGGCTAGAGTGTCTGGGGAAAGGGACCCTGCCTTCACTGCGGAGGAGTTCAAGAAACTGGTGGATGGGGTCCTCCTCCAGTACACACTACTCTACGGTTCTCCAGAAAACAGATGAGTACACTGTGAGCATGATGCATGGGCAATGCCTGTTTGGAGTGGTGTGGATGTAGACCACATGTTGGGGGGTGGCCTGAGTGCTGCATGTGAGGTGGTCAGTGTATGTGCGTCAGGGCAGGGTTGGGAACTGGTGGGCAATTGGTATGATTGTCCGGACGGGTGACTAATTCCCTTTTCTGCTGTCCTTTCCCTGCAGGTCAGCGCCCACCAGAAAAAGGGTATTTGGGGTGCCATCGCCACGGAGGTGCGGACTCTGGGGGTCTATCACATGCGGAGCACCCACTGCCGCAAGAGATGGGAGGACCTGTGCCGCTGCACCAAGAAGACGCCGGGGCCCAGCTGGGGCTGGCCTCCCAACATGGAAGGGGTGCCTGTCGCACCAGGACCCCCCTGATGTTCCGCATCCTGGCGGTGGCCTATCCGGAGTTGGATGGGCGCTTGAGGGCATCACACCAGCCACAAGGGGGTGAGTACAGTTTCAGAAAGCTGACTTTTCACGCTTTAGGTGTGGCTGTGGGTGCCCCTAGGCCAGGGCGATCATGCCAGGGTAGGTCCCTTGATGGCAGGCTCTGAAGCACCCCTACCCCAATGGTACAAGTGGGCAACCACTACTGGGCGGTTCTTGTGGGTGACAGGTGTGCAGGTGCTGGCGGTGGGCATTGTACCCCATGGGATGGTGACTCTCTTTGTAAATGGTTGTGCATGGCCTAGTGCATAGGGCAGCTCAGTGTGTGTTGTGTCCACCAACGATAGTGGTGTTGCTGGCATTGACCATGTGTGTCCTCTGTCTCCCCCCCTTTTTGTTTTGTCACCCTGTTCTTGTGTGCATTAGCATCATCTGGCGGAGGAGCAGAGGCACCGGCGACGGAGGGAGGTCATCCCACATGGCCCATGAGGGTGAATCCACGGAGGGTGAAGGCACCAGTGGGATGGGGGCGAGGGGAGTACCACGAAGGGGACAGGAGGAGATACCAGTCACAGCGACTCCTCCTCTGATGGAAGCTCCCTGGGTGTGGCGGACACATCTGTGCCCACCCCAACAACAGGTACAGCCTCCACCCCCCCTACCCGTACCGCCCTCCCAGCAGCCCCTCAGCATGTTTCTGTGCCCGCTCACCCAGGCGGGTGGGCATCTCCTTAACCCTAGGCACCTCAGGCCCTGCCCCAGTCAGTCCTGCTGCCCTCTGTGAGGAGGCTATTGACCTCCTGAGATCCCTCACTGTTGGGCAGTCAACCATTCTGAATGCCATCCAGGGTGTCGAGAGGCATTTGCAGCAAACAAATGCTTGCCTGGAGGGCATTCATTCTGATGTGGCAGCCCAAAATAGAGCATTTCAAGCTCTGGCCTCAGCACTGATGGCAGCCATTGTCCCTGTGTCCAGCCTCCCCCCTCCAACTTCCACTACCCAGACCCAATCCCCTCAACCTCAGCCTATCCGAAGCACACCTTCAGATCAGCATGCACATACATCAACACACAAAAGTGGCTCAGGAAACATAAGCGCCACACATCATCACACAGGCACTCACACAAACACCATACCCATGCATGCATACCAACATCCACTGCCGCCACTGTGTCCCCCTAATCCTCGTCCTCCACCTCCCTCCCAGTATCGTCTCCACACACACCTGCATGCACTATACAGTATCATCAGCAATTGCCTCCATCACCAGCACGCCCATCACAACACACCGCTCACGAGCAATCACCACCCCCACAACCATTCACACATCCCCTGTGTCCTCTCTCAGTGTGTCTGTGAGCCCTCCTCCCAAAGTACACAAATGCAGACACACACCCATTCAACAGCCATCCACCTCACAACAGCCTCCAGCCCATGCACCTTCACCCAAACTCAGCAGACGTACACCTCCTAAACCACTACCTCTTCCTCCACTCCCACTTACCCTCCATCTTCCCATCCCAGTGTGTAAAAAAACTTTTCCCAGCTAACATCAACCTCTTCCCTACACCTCCCCCCGTCCTTCCCCTAGGGCCAGGATGTAAAGGCCAAGTCACCTCAGGGAACGAAGACTACTGATGAGGGGCTGGTGACCAACATTTCCCCAGACATGCCAACGACCTGTACCACAGTCACCACTGCCGCAACGACCGTCACCTGCACCACCACCTGCACCGCCACCTGTACCGCCGCTGCCACAACATCAGTCAGCAGCATCCTCCCCAGTGATCAACCGTCCGAGGCTGCAGGAGACGGTCTGGTGTCGCCCTCCCCCACTAGAGACACCTGCACCACAGCCAGCACCAGCAGCAGCATCTCCGCCACAGCCACCGCCACCTGCATCGTCACCTGCACCGCCATCTGCACCGCCACGTCCCCAGCCGGTGCCACTACATTGGATGGCAGCAGCATTCTCAGTGGGCAGCCGTCTGAGGCTGCAGGTGACGTCCTGGACCCTGGACACACCACTTGAGGCACCACCACCAGCACTGGCACTACTAGCAGTTTGCAGCCTAAGTCGCCGCAGGATGGAGTGTGGCTCTGCATCCATGGAGTATCATGCTACCTTTTCCGTGAACATCTTAGTCCGCAGACACCCAGGTGAGAAAATGTGAACTGCCACACCACCGGTGCAGCATCACTGGGCACAATGCCCCCTCCAGAACCAGTGGAGAGATGCATCCACTCCCCCAATCTTTAGCAGTATGAAGCAGACTGGGCACAAAGCTCCCTCCAGAAACCAGTGGAAAGATGCATCCACTCCCCCAATCCTTTGCAGGATGAAGCAGACTGGGCACAAAACCCCCTCCAGAGCCAGTGGAAGAAGCCATCCACTGCAGAGACGGTGGCCTTGCGCTCCACAGGACCAATCAGTGGGCAGAGCACCCACTTGAGAGACTGTGGCCTTGCACTCCCCAGGACCGAGCAGTGGGCAGAGCACCCACTTGAGAGACTGTGGCCTTGCACTCCCCAGGACCAAGCAGTGGGCAGAGAACCCACTTGTGAGGCTGTGGCCTTGCATGCTCCAGGACCAAGCAGTGGGCAAACCACCCTCTCTGAAGGAGCCTTGCAACAGTAAAATACAGTCAGTTGTGCGAGACACAAGGTTTGTGGGGATAGTCCATGTAACCAAGCCATTTTTCAAAAATATTTTAATAAGTATACCTGTGAGAGACCATTACCAAATATTATTTATAAAATTCCACAGAGCTCTAGCCCCCCATTCTCATATTGCGTAATGCATTTTAATTGAAAAACACATGCAGTGAGGCCATACAGTCGCTGTTAAGCAGCAGCCCGCATGCTTTTTCAGGTCGAGCGCCCAAGCGATTTGACCTGTTGTAAGTCTTGTGGGCTTTTAACCACGCCCACTGCATGCCCATCTTTTTCCCTCGTTCGTGGGCGTACCTTTCAAAAATCCTTTGTTTTCATTGGTAAATGCTTTACGTTTGTCTCTCCTCAGGGCAGTTTTGTTACCGCCTTGGACACCGACCTTGTTAAATAGACAATTTCACATTTGCCGACTAGTTTGACTGTGAGTGAACTTCTTTTTCCTTTTGTGTCTCTTCTTCCTGCTCATGGCAGCCATGGTGCTTTGAATCGGCTCCCTTATGTCAACTGTTTTACTTTTCATTTTCAATTCATGTGGCAAGAAAAGTCCAGTTAGGAATGTACAACGCCAATAGCTCAAACGTGAGACCCATAGCATTGCAAATCCTTGTTTACATTTCTTCTTCAAACTTAATGAAAACCATTAAACTCATAAAACTGAGTGTCCTTGAATGGCAGCAAATCAGAACCCAGCTCTAATCGAAGTAGGCAAGACCGTCAATCCCATTTTCAATAAAAAACTGGACCTGAGACACCCATAACAGCCCTGAAAGAAACTGTATTCAAAATAAGCTAACCCTGCAAGTCAAAATAAATCAGACCCTCACTTTAATTGAAACAAAAGGGGATGGAAGATTTGTACACTCATAACAAGGGGCTCCCTACACAGGAGATGGTTATTAAGTCAGTAAATGGCTAAAACAGAAGAAGTAAATTATCATATTCATTCTGCGGGGGCGGGATCCTCCCTTCACAGTAGTTTTGTGCAGTTTAATATATGGGGTAGGCTGCTGCTGTAGCCCTTTAAATACCTAGGACTCTGCTCATAGGTTTTTGAGCCTGTGACTTTTGTGAAGAAGAGCTACAGAGCATCAGGGAACTCAAAAGTTTGGAATTTGCTCCATACAAAATAGTACATTTATTAGTTCAGTGTACGTCATGCGTGGCAAACTGAATTTATCCACACTACTCCGAACATGAAGCGATTAGCACAAAATTACACAGTTTAATAAAACCGGGATGCTGTGATTTAAACCTCTATTTAATTGTTACAAAACAGGAAAATCTGCCTTATATCACATCTCCCAAGTAACCCTTCCAACTAGCCACTAATTTACGTTCATTAAAACACAAGGTGCCTAAAGTATTGCATTCTTTTCAATAATTCTCCAAATACGTTTCAAGGTTTAGGGCCTTATTGAGAGTTTTGCAGGCAGGATACTACATCAAAATGTGGAGAATACCTCACACTCGGTATTGTAAGTGACTAGGCTATAATTCACTTGTAATAGGGAGGAAGAACACATTCACTACATTTATGACCGAAGCCCTCATTATGACACTGGCGGTAAATCCCGCTTACCGCCGCGTTGATGGCCGCCAACTTACTGCAGCGCTGGTGAATAACCATTCACCATATTATGACACACACACACCAATTCGACAGAATACAGCCACATACACAAATGCGCCAGACCGAAGGTCAGTGATAAAGTGGCGGTCCCAAAACCCGCACCGCTACGCCAACAGAACAACGCCCATCACATTATGACCCACGATTCACCGCGGCGGACCTTCAACAGCGGTAAACCATTGGCGGTACATCCTGCCGTGCTAAAAAACAACACTACATTGGCCAATACTAAAGTCACACACCTGACACTCATGCACACACCACACCCACAAACCTACACCACTATAAAACACACACCCACATTACCCACAAACCTTTACGTACGACAGTTGCCACCAGGAGACCGAGAAGGAGAACACAGACACAACTAGACACACACACCACTGACACCCATACACCCCTCACGCACTCCACATCACACACCCCACCACATTACCCGACACACCCTCACCAACACACATCACACAACACCCATGGCACCACAAACACCCCCCGTTTCACTGAGGATAAGTTAAGGGTCATGGTGGAGGAAATCGTCAGGGTAGAGCCACAGGTCTTTGGATCACCGGTGCAGCAAATATCTATAGCCAGGAAGATGGAGCTATGGTGGAGAATCGTGGACAGAGTCAATGCCGTGGGACAGCACTCAAGAACAAAGGATGACATCAGGAAGAGGTGGAACGTCCTAAGGGGGGAAGGTACGTTCCATAGCAGCAAGACACCAGCTCGCCATACAGAGGAATGGCAGTGGACCCCCCACCTCCTCCCTCACAATTCACAGCATGGGAGGTGGTACTGGCAATACAGAATCCTGAGTGAAGGAGGCTGGCCTGGTTTGTAGTGGGTACCTTGGGTACTTACACCTTATACCAGGTCCAGTAAACCCTTATTAGTGAAGTAGTATGTTCTAGCAGCTTAGGCTGATAGAGGTAGCTATAGCAGAGCAGCTTAGGCTGAACTAGGAAACATGCAAAGCTCATGCAACACCACTTATACTTACATAGTACGTATACACAAGTAAAGACAATACTCACTATTACCAAAAATAAAGGTAGTTTATTTGGGTGACACAGTACCAAAAATATCTTAGAGGCAATACTCCTTCTGGAGGTAAGTATAATACACAGCTGGAGCTGAAGTTGCAGAGTAAAGTACTGCAAGTTTCCTTAGGACACACTACACCTTGTGATTGGGATTTTGCAGTAACCAACCAAGTCTGCAAACAAAAACTGCTGGATTCCTGGACCTGAAGACGTGGAAAAGAAGGGGACCAAGTCCAGAAGTCGAAAGAAGTTTCAGGAAGGGCAGGAGCCCCTACCAACCAAGATTAGGGTCCAAAAGAAGAATCCCTAGTTGGACGAAGACTGCAGGAATGCACCCTAGGAAGACGCCAGCGGGTTCCTGCATGATGCCGAAGTTGTCCCACAACGTTAAGATGGATGCAGACATGATTTTGTGTTGGAAGTCCCCAACAGGCCTTGGTTACGACAAATATGCGTTTTGTGTCAAAATGGCGCTGGCTTGACCCAGGAGGGACCTGGGGACCTCAACTCTGTGTGAGTAGGAAGAGGAGGCTCTCAGCACTTTAGAGAGCCCTCAGGATGCCAGGCAGCACCCACGGAAGTCCCAGGACACGGGGACAAAGGAGATACAAAATACGGTTGCTGCAGCACAACAGAGGAAGGTCCCACGCCGCCGGAGAACAACTCAGCGAGTTGAGCGTCACAGGAAGGAGTGCTGTGGACCTGGGCCAGGCTGTGCATGAAGGAATGTTGCAAATAGTGCACAGAGGGCTCAGGGGGTAAAGAAGATGCAATACACAGGGGTACCATCGATCTCAGGGAAGGCAAGGTCTTACCTCCTCCAAATTGCATCAGCAGGACCTCAGGACAGTCTATGTCGATGGGGTCCACCCTCTGTGTCCTTAGGCACACGCTTGTTGCTGTGAGAGGAGTTCAAGGGTACCAGTCATCGTCTTGGAAGGTACCTGCATGAGCAGGGGAGTGACTCCGTCACCCCACGGGAGATTTCTTCGGTCCTTATGGTGCAGGATGAAGACAGGGAGTCTTCAGAACGTGCACCCCGTGGAAACTGTTGCAGTTGCTGGATGGAGCTGAAGTTGCAGAGGAAAACTATCCCTTGTGGATACTTTGTTGCTGTTACAGCGGTTCCTGGAGCAGGCTGCGGGTGAACCTAGGTCAGAGGATGAAGTAGTAGTTGCAGAGGATTCCTGAAGGAAACTTGCAAGCAGAATCTGTAGAGAACCCACAGGAGAGACCCTAAATAGCCCTGAGAGGGGGATTGGCTACCTTATCAGTTAAGGACTTATCAGGAGGGGTCTCTGACGTCACCTGCTGGCACTGGATACTCAGAGCCCTCCAGAGTGCCCCCACACCTTGCAAAGCAAGATGGCTGAAGTCTGGGACACACAGGAGGAGCTCAGGGCACCACCCCTAGGGTGGTGATGGACATGGGAGTTGTCACTCCTCTTTCCTTTGTCCAGTTTTGCGCTAGAGCAGGGGACAAGGGGTCCCTGAACTGGTGTAGACTGGCTTATGCAAGGAGGGCACCATCTGTGCCCTTCAAATCATTTCCAGAGGCTGGGAGAGGCTACCCCTCCACAGCCTGAAACACCTATTTCCAAAAGGAGAGGGTGTAACACCCTGCTCTCAGAGGAAATGCTTTGTTCTGCCTTCCTGGGACTGAGCTGCTCAGACTCCAGGAGGGCAGAACCCTGTATTTTGTATGTGAGGTGGCAGCAGCTGGAGCTGCAGTGCAAGCCTCAGAGAGCTGGTTTGGCTGTACTGGGGGTCCATAGTGGAGCCCCCGGGATGCATGGAATTGGCTCCCCAATACCAGATTTGTAATGGGAGACTATTCCATGATCTTAGACATGTTACATGGCCATATTCAGAGTTACCATTGTGAAGGTATTGACCCATATTTAGTGCATACGTGTAATGGCGTCCCCCCACTCACAAAGTCCCAGTAAATGGCCCCGAACTATGTGGGGGCACCTTTGCTTGTGCAAGGGGCCCTCACACTTAGTAACTTTGCACCTAACCATCAGCAAGTGAAGGTTAGACATATAGGTGACTTATAAGTTACTTAAGTGCAGTGAAAATGGCTGAGAAATAACGTGTGTGTTATTTTACGCAGGCTGCAATGGCAGGCCTGTGCAAGGGTTTGTATGAGCTCCCTATGTGTGGCAAAAGAAATGCTTCAGCCCATATTGATCTCCTGGAACCCCAATGCACTGGGTACCTAGGTACCATGTACTAGGGTCTTATAAGGGGGGGTCCAGTGTGCCAATTGAAATTGGTAAATGAAGTCACTAGCCTACATCGACAAATTTAAAAGCAGAAAGAGCATAAGCACTGAGGTTCTGGTTAGCAGAGCCTCAGTTACACAGTCAAGCACTATACAGATACACATATTAGGCCATAAACTATAAGCACTGAGGTCCTGGCCAGCAGGATCCCAGCGAGACAGGCAAAAACATACTGACATACAGGTAAAAATGGGGATAACATGCCAAGGAAGAGGGTACTTTCCTACACTGAGGGACTCGCCGGAGTTGGCGGAGGACTGGACAGTGGTAAGTCAACTTTCAACAGTTATCACCACCCATACCTGCATGCCAACACACACCCTTACTCCCATCACTCCACCACATCCCACACACTCCACCAACACATCTCACTATCCCAATGCCAGGCCCTGCATGCTGTACCAATGTATGGACACCCCTCTCAGCCCTGCATGGACACTGATCACTAAAGCATGCATAGCATAAGGAAACTAACATAACCACAATACACCAACATACACAAGCAAACACTGGCAGGGGAACAACAACAATAGAGGGGAAGCTACAGAAGTACAAATGTCATGTGCTTCAAGCATAATACATCATTTACATCCCCACAGGTACCCTAGCCAATATCAGTGGAGAGGGGGTGCCACCACTATCCAGTCCCCCAACAGGAGAGGCCCACAGTGATGACAGTAACTCTGGACTTCTGGATCTGGACAACCTACCTGGCCCATCAGGGACCGCTGGACGGCCGGTCTCCCAAGCACAATCACAGACCACCACAGAGCCTCCACCATCAGGAACCAACACCGCCGCACCCACTCAGCGTACCCACACCTCTGTCCCCAGGACACGTCAACCAGCAGTGTGCCCACCTGTACAGGGAACCCAGGCCACACTTCGCACACAAGACAATCAGGGACCTGGATCATTGGCAGTGGGCACACCATTAAGGGGACAGCTGCACAGGCCAACAGAGACTCTGGGAGGACTGCTGTGTGCCAAGGGGAGGACAGGAGCAGGGACCCAACTCTCCAGGAGGCACTCTCCGAGATCCTGGGAACCTACCAACATTCCCAGGACATGATGTGCCAGATCCTAGACAACGTGCAGGAGAACAGGTGGCTGCAGGAGGGACAGTATCAGGGGATCAGGGAGGACTTGCAGGCCATTAACAACACCCTGATCTCCATAGCAGGGGTGCTGCCAGATATGGCCAAAATCATGAGGGAGGCAACAGAACACCAACGGGCACCTACCACTAGCCAGTCATCTGAACAGCCCTCCACGTCCGCTGCCACTAGTGGCCACATCACAGGACTCACAGGCCACCAGCACCCCTCTCCCTGCTGAAGGTGAAGCACCCTGCAAACATTCCCTGCAACCCAGAAAGAAGCAAGAGACACTTGCCAAGACCACCACCAGGAAATGAGACTCTCCTGATTGTCCCCCTTGTGTCCCACTCTGTCACCTTGTGCACCTTGAACTGCCATTGCTCCCCTCCTATGTCTCCCTGGACACTGCACCTGTGTTTCAAACAGACACGAACAATACCCTGGACTTTCCTCCATCATCACCCCATTCTATTGCACTTCCCCCCTATATTTTAGCACAACAATAAACATCCTTGAATACAACTCGACTACTAGTATTTCATGTAATGCAAATTTGTATTCATTGAAACAGCTACAATCATTGCAAATGAACTGTCCAAAGAACGAGCATAGAATGAATGACCTATTGCTGGATGTTGTGATCACATCAGGACAATGTTGTCATAACACCAACATCTGTAAAATTAATATCTATAGGTAACAGTAAGTAGGGGAAAGAAGTGGGTAATGGCAGCATGCTAATGCCACACAAAATACACCAATAGTCATAGAAATGTGAAGTTGCACTGTCTCACCTGTGTGTCATTGGAAGTACTGACGTATCACAAATGTTCTGTTGTCCACATCCTCATCCTCTGCCTCCTCATCCTCACAGTCCTCAGGGTCCACTGTTGCCACAGGGCATCTCTAGTCTCCTCCTCCTGCAGAAAAGGTACATGGTGTCTGAGGCCAGGCTGTGCATCATGAAGCAGGCCACGACTATCTGGCAGACCTTCTGGGGTGAGTAGCGGAGGGATCCACCTGTCAGATAGCAGCACAGGAACCTGGCCTTCAGGAGGCCGAAGGTCTTTTCAATGATCCTGCTGGTACGCCCTGTGCCTTATTATAACGTTCTTCTGCCATTGTCCTGGCATTCCTCACAGGGGTAAGCAGCCATGATAGGTTGGGGTAACCAGAGTCACCTGCAGATATTAAGGGACAACATTTAGCCACACACTATCCTATATGGCCATAGGCATAGGCATACACCAACATATACTGGGTGGGAACTGAGGCTCACCTATTAGCCACACCCTGTGCCTCTGTAGTTAGGGCATCCCATTTGGGATGTTGCTATTCCTTAGGGCAAAGGCATCATGCACCGACCCAGGATACTTAGGGGCATATTTATACTCCGTTTGCGCCGAATGTGCGTCAAAACTTTTGACGCACAATCAGCGCAAACGTTGCCCCATATTTAAACCCTGACGCCCGAGCCCGCGGACGACAAAAATCCGCAATGTGCGTCATTTTCTGGATGCGGCAACCCGCCCTGCGTTAATGATATGCAGGGTAGGCGTTCCCGTCCAAAAAACGACGCACACACATGTGCGCCGTATTTATGCTTCTGGGCAAAAATGACTCTCGGCCGGGAGGCGGAGCAAAAAAATTACGCAAAGCCCGATGTGCGTCAAAATTTAACGCCTGGGTCAGGGCACGAGTTAAAAAGGGCAAACACACCTGTATTTAATCAGAACACACAGAACAAACAACAGAGCAGCAGAGCAGCAGAGCAGCAACAGGGAGACATGGAGGTGATTTTTATTCAGCGTGCACGTAGACGCAGAGCCCTGCAGCAACAACAGCAGCTACAACAACAACAGCAGGGACCCCAAAGGCAGCGCAGAAGGCAGGAGAGGATATTCCACCCAAGAACAACCCTGCATGGCCTCAGGGAACACGACATCATACAGAGGTACCGGTTGAACTGGCAGGCCATTCAGCAGCTGCTGAGAAATATTGAACAGCAGTTGGCCCCCACTTTGGTGACACCCCACACCATACCAACAGAAACAAAGCTGCTTGCCGTACTTCACCTGCTGGCAAGTGGCTCGTTTCAGACAACTGGTGCCCTGGTTGGTGGAATATCACAACCATCATTCTCCGCATTCCTGCCAAAAGTACTGGATGCCATCATTCGCCTGACACCCCTCCACATCTGCTTCCCTAACACACTGCAGAAGCAGCAGGAAACAAAACAGGGGTTCTACGCCATCAGTGGCTTCCCACACGTCCTTGGTGCAATCGACTGCACACACGTACGCCTTGTGCCACCTGCTGCAACAGAACACCTCTACCGCAACAGGAAGCACACACATTCAATCAACGTGCAGGCCATAGTCGATCACCAAGGATTGATCAGCAACATTGTGGCAAAATATCCTGGGAGTGTACATGACGCATTCATCTTCCGTCACTCTACCATCAACCAACACTTCCAGGATGGACGGTATGGCAATGGACTACTTGTTGGTAAGTACAAAAATACAACTTATATACACACTGCACAGCAACCCTCTAGGACACACAACACATACACCACAATAGCAACACCTAGCCAGGAACACACTGAGGTCCTGACATCACTGGCCATGTTTCTGAAGTCACCATTGAACCTGTCACACATAGGAATTTACTCTACAGCTTAATATGAAGACATTAATGAGTGTGGTTGCCTAAATGTCACCTTGCAATTTGTAAGTGTTACAATAACCTGTACATTAATACATTGCATAAGTCTTAAGGTATGGGATGTCCAGGGTACTTTCATATGAACGTATTAACTACACTTTCATGTTTTAACTCTGCATGGAACTATCATCTCACCCCGAGTGAAGACACACGGACACGTGTATCACAAGTCACAATGCTAGGGAGGGCACACTGTACTGAAAATCCTAATACATACTGCTAACAAACAGTTAGCTAACAAACACTTGCTCAGCCAAGGAAAAAACACAATGCAAAAGTTTTCTCCTACAAGTATAGGTTGTCACATTAGTACAGAAAAGAGTCACAGACAACACAAGACAACTACTGCCATCAAAGGTCTGTACAAGAGTGCCTCCTACATCTACATGATCCCATTCTGTGTTTCTCTTTCAGCTGATCAGGGGTATGGCATCCAGCCTTGGGTCATGACACCATTTGGGAACCCGACTACTGCTGCTGAGCCGGCATACAACGACGCCCATAAGAGGACACGCAGCATTGTTGAGCGGACCTTTGGGATCCTAAAGTCAAGGTTCCGCTGCCTTGACATCACTGGCGGTAGCCTACTATATTCCCCAGAGATGGTCTGTAGGATCATACTCACTTGTGCCATATTGCACAATATTTGTGTAAAAAGGAACATTCCCTCCTTGAACCAGACCCAGACATGCCTGAAGACGAAGAAGAGGAGGATGCTGGCCTGCAACAGGAGGGGGAACAACCAAACACGGCTGCTGGAGTGCGTAGGCGCCAACAGCTTGTAAATAATTTATTTTCATAATTTCTTATATCAACACTTATTGCACAATTGTAAATAAACACAGATAACAAACACCACATCATGGTTTGGCCTATTCATTTCTGCCCACCTTTAGTTTGAAATTGCTGAAGAAGAATGTCGTCTCATTGAGCAATAATGACATAACACTCATCACACAAAAAATATACACCACAAATGTCTGCACAGAGGCAATGATGTTTCATGATACATTACCATCCGCAGAGGCCAACAGGAGTACAAATGTGGCAATGACACATGCCTGATCCAGACACCTGAGACATTCTCTCACTCAGCACAAAAATGTAGCTCATTTGAAAGTCTCATTACACGTGTTCAGTGACAGGGTGGGACCATCCATGTGTACGTGACCATGTCCTCAATGGCTTCTCTCAATTTTTCCTACAAACAATGACCAATTGGAACAAGATTAGCTGCCACTAACTCATGAGGAGACCTTGAAGTTACAGTGACAACATACACCCAGACAGTTGATAGTGGATCTACATTCGCCCACACATATAAACATATGTCATCCAATCAACCAAATATTTGCAAGCAGCCGATCACAGTAGTGTCCCAGTTCGAACCTAGCAGGAAGAATGTAACATGCCACTAAACCAGGTAATGCATAAAGGGCCACATACATCAACAACCTATTTGTCATCAGCACATGAGGAACGCCGAGATTTAGCAAACATTTTCAGTGCAAAATGGTATGTCAGATTGCTCCAAATAATCAATAGGGCAAACGTCAAATGGGCAAATGGGATTATTGAATGGCTAACAGTGATTCATACCCTATGGCCTTCCATGAGCCTGCTGCTGCAGGTTTAGCATAACAGAATAAATGAAAGCCATGGATAAATTAGCAAATCTGGAAGGGCAAACCCTAGGGTGCTGGGGGCCTAAGTCCACCTCTACCGCCCCCCAATTATACAATAATTATGTACATGTGAAGTAAACACATGCATAAGGCGCATGTGTGGCCTACATGTCAAAAGTAAAACACATATAAGATACACAAAATCATTATTAGGACATGGTTAGCCCCATAAAAAGTGTAAGTGACAATTGCACTACCTGTTTGGACTATAGATAAATGCATTACCGTGATAAATGTGGACACATTTTTGAGAAGGAATACATCCTGGTATCCCATTCATCATTTCAAAGTAGCCATCAGCAATTACCCAAAATATGTGTACAAATATGGTTAATAACCATTTTGAGCAATCATTGATATTACAGTGTGAATGCCTTCTATACATCCAATAAGGGACATGTATCATAGCTAACCACAAATGTGTATCACATAGCACCGTTTGGTCATGACAAAATTCCTTTCACAACTTGAAAAAATTAAGACATTTTTGTCAAAATGCGTCATATTTCCATGCATACAGCATGGGCGTCATAATTTTTTGACGTACAGGAGTGCACAGAATGCAGAGTCAAAAAATGTCCCATTAAAATTAATAGATTAATAAGCTGCATTACATGTCCACCATATTTTCCATGATGCGTCATATTTCCACGCATACAGCATGGGCGTCATAATTTTTTGACGTACAGGAGTGCACAGAATGCAGAGTCAAAATATTTCCCATTAAAATTAATAGATTAATAAGCTGCATTACATGTCCACCATATTTTCTATGATGCGTCATATTTCCACGCATACAGCATGGGCGTCATAATTTTTTGACGTACAGGAGTGCACAGAATGCAGAGTCAAAAAATTTCATATTAAAATTAATAGATTAATAAGCTGCATTACATGTCCACCATATTTTCTATGATGCGTCATATTTCCACGCATACAGCATGGGCGTCATAATTTTTTGACGTACAGGAGTGCACAGAATGCAGAGTCAAAAAATTCCCTATTAAAATTAATAGATTAATAAGCTGCATTACATGTCCACCATCTTTTCTATGATGCGTCATATTTCCACGCATACAGCATGGGCGTCATAATTTTTTGACATACAGGAGTGCACAGAATGCATAGTCAAAACATTTCCTATTAAAATTAATAGATTAATAAGCTGCATTACATGTCCACCATCTTTTCTATGATGCGTCATATTTCCACGCATACAGCATGGGCGTCATAATTTTTTGACGTACAGGAGTGCACAGAATGCAGAGTCAAAAAATGTCCTATTAAAATTAATAGATTAATAAGCTGCATTACATGTCCACCATCTTTTCTATGATGCGTCATATTTCCACGCATACAGCATGGGCGTCATAATTTTTTGACGTACCGGAGTGCACAGAATGCAGAGTCAAATATAATTTTCATATTTGGTTGTCATATTTGCCAGCAAATTACATTTCTACTCTAGAACTGTAAACTCAGCCTCACACAAATGTAAGGGAACAATGAAGAAATTAGTTTTGACTCTGCATTATGTGCACTGTTATGCGTCAAAAAATATGACGCGCAATCTGTATGCGTGAAAATATGACGCATAACGGAAAAATAAAAACGGTGGCCATTTTATGCAGGAAGTGATGTAATAGGATATCCTGTTTACAGAATCTGTACTGTGAGTTTACTTTCACTTTCACTTTGTAGTCTCAGATTATTCTAGACTGTGTGGCTGTGTGGCTGTGTGAAAAGTGTTGTCCTGTGTTTTACTGCTTTTGTGTCCTGTGTACCTTGTCTATTGTGCTTTTGTGATCATAGTCTTGTTGTCTAATATTGTCTTAGTCTGTTTTGTATACTTTTGTCAAATCCAGTGTTTCTTTTTTTTGTCTGTGGGAGTCTGTTCTGGGTAGTTTAAATTTGGGGTTAGTTGGGCTATTTTTCTTACGTTTTCTTTTTCCTTCACTACTCTACCTTTCCCCATTTCCCCCTTTTACTTTTTGTTCTATTTTTTCACCTTTCTAACAGTAAAGATGTCAGGTAGGCCACAGCTTGCCAGGATGGGTGAGGAGGAATTGGGGGGATTCATTTGGCTTGTTTGCCATTTTCTCCCACTCATGCTGGAGGCTGGGGGCCGTGTGATACAGGGGTATCACACGGAGGCACGTAAAGTCCGGTGGGGGAAGGTGCGCCATCACTTGGTCCGGGTCTACGGTAGCATGAGGAATGACCATCAACTCAAGCACCGCTGGGCTGATCTGATATCCAGGGCCAGGATCTGCTGGACCACCTTTGAATCAGGATTGGTGTCCATGTTGGTGAGTACAAATCATTTACATGTGAATAATTGAAAGCTGTGTGGGGACATGTGATGATTGTTACCCAATCTGCTAGATAAGTAGCTGACTGTGTGTAATGCTAGGGAAACCTAATGTGTATTTGTTGCACAATGTGTAGGAAGACCAATGCTAGCAGTCAGATGGCTCATGTTTTCAACACATACCGGATGCCTGTAGCTGTATGTAATGTAGTGTTGCCTTTGTGTCAGACAAGCGACACGTTAATGCCTCTATTTGAACTCTACAGGTCATAATTGCCAGTGAAAAAGGGATGTTGAAACATCATACCTACATATGTAGACGCCATAGCTAGACAGAAATTTGTAAAACCATGATGATGCTATAAATGAGTGGTGCCTTCAGGTCAATTGAAGTTATCTATGTTCTCCACACATATGTCACATGTGTGTCTGGTTGGTGTGTGTTGAAAATGACCACATAGCCTGTTTGAGTTTGAGGGGTCATGCAGTCCTCAAGTAACCAGCTTTTGGATGTCTGTCTGGGATGCACATGATGAGATGAATGCACCCCGATATTGTTGGGGCATACTTATGGAGGTGTATCTTTGACACCACATGACTGTCCTGGCCACTGCATGTGTGTAGTAGGGTGTGTAACTGTAGCAGGAGACTCATCCAATGTAAATGTTGATTAAGAATTCTTCCATGCAGTATGAGCATGTGTCAAAGTGTATCATTACGCATGTCATATTCTCACATTGTCATTGTAACTGCAATTGTTTGTCAGTGCACGGAGTCTGAGTATATTCTTCCTTCCATGCTTTACAGGTGGACCTGCACCGTACACCGTGGGAGAGGTGGCTCATTTTGAGGACCCCGACACCTACAGTGAGTGTGGCCTGAGTGCTATTTTTATTGTTTGCTAGTGATGCATGATGGACTACTGTGTGTTCAACAGAATTCACGGTTTGATGCGCTGCCCGTTCATTGGTATTGTTGCATTAGTGGGATTTCAAATATCACTTCAGTTTCTGTAGACCAATGCTTAGCCATCTCTCAGATTTAGGGGCTGTAGGTCATTCCAGTCGGCACCGTTATGGTGAGTGGGATGAGTCATGTGGAATATACTGGTTAATGTAAGAGTTGCTCTGGGACTTGGCTTGGACTGAGTCTGCATTTCAGACTGACATTCTCCCAGATAGCTTCTGCAAAAGGCTTGTATTAAATATGCAGCTTCCTAGTTGAGGATGGACTGAGTACACTGTAGGTTGAATCTTCCGGGGGCATGTACTTCCACAAGTTGAACTAGAAGTGTGTGGGACTAGAGTGCAATGGCCTAGGTGTTCATTCTACTCATGTTCATGGGTGTTCTTGCTCCTCTGTGTGTGTGTTTAAATATGCCTCAGTGGTAGTATGTGATGTTGGCCTGAGTCAGTGCATTTTGACATGTGTGGACCTTGGATAGGACAATGTTTGGCTGACTCCAAATTGTTGCTAGCCCTTCATTGGTGTTGTGTGTGGAGGCAAATACTTGTTGACCTTTCTATACACTCCTGGGTGTGCATTGAATCTGGGATTGTTGGTTGTTCTTCCCACCCCACCCTCAAAGACTGCCATGTGATTGGGAATAGGGTACCTAGGACTGTAGCAACCAGTATGTTACACATACTTGTGACCTTTTGCAACTTAATTTAGAACCTAGTGTACACATTCGGTTATGGCACATGGGTTCAATTTTTGCAAACAACAATTTACAAATGGCATTGAGTGAGGGTTGTGATAGTTATCACATAGAGTGACATATGTAGTGAAGTCAGTATGCGGAAGAGGTTCAGCCATAATGTCAGCTGCATTAGCCATTATTTGGATGAGAAGTTTAGGCTGATGTCACCCATCATGTAGAGACATGGATATGCTAGGTGTGAGATGGCCTTTTGTATGCAGGCTTCACATGTACTTCCTCTGAGACTTCAATGAACTATGTTGTGACAATCGCTGTAACAAATACAGTACAAGTAATGTGCAAATGACCCATTGTGCAATTCCACCCAATGCATTTCCTATGGTAAATAGTTGCCATATCTCTTCACAGCTGCAAACATGAGTGCCGCAGAGAGACACCAGTTTGAACGGCGTGCAATGCGATACCGGCACATCCTGCAGGTGCAGTCGGGGTACAGGAGGATGGCCCGCAAATACCAAGCAGATCGGGCCTCCGGGGCATGGTGGGCCTCACCACAGGGTGGCCCTACATTGCCCACAACAGCCACCACCACCACATATACCAGGTCTCCATAAGTGGCCCCAGCAACGGCGGGGACAGTTGACCCTGCTTCGTCAGCAAGACCTGGACCCAGCCATTTCCAACACCCAGGACAGTCCAGTGGGCATACAACTACTGCCACACCGTCCACCTCGGCCAGCACACAGACTGCAGCAGCCCCTCCTGTAGACCCAGCGGCATTCCTGGCATTAAGCCGTAAATTGGACAAAGTTTTTTCAAAGGTGGACAAGCTAAGCCAGGATGTGGCATATATTAAGAAAAGGGTTCGGTCCATCAGGCGGACCCTACGGAGGGCCAACCTCTAGGACTTTTGACATGCTTGACTTTTACCCCTCCCCTCTCTCCTCTTTCCTTTTTGTACTGATAGTTGGGTTTTGGGGATTAGTGTTAGGTTAGTGCAGCTTAGTTAGTGTTAGGGAGGAGGGTGGGGGGTCCTTATTCTTTCTATTTTTCTTTTTTGTGTGGGTGGGTGGGGGTCAATGTTGGGATTCATGTTTGTTAATAAAAAATAAAAAAATAACAACAAATCACCAAAAAAATATATGATTGTTTAGGATAGTATAGTATGTGTGTAGGTTAGCATGTGTTGTCCTGCATGTGTCCTGTCTCATAATGGTGGGTGGGGGGTTGATGTTTAGATTGTTTCGTTATATGTGTAGAGTAAGTTTAGCTTAGGTTAGTTAGGGACAGTTGTGGGTTAGTAGTAGTTAGGTTAGATTAGTGTAGGTATGACTTTTCCCTTAGTTGCCTCTGGTGAGAATAAATAGGAATAAACATATAGTTAACACATTGCATGATGCGTCAACTGCTACTTTATCATGGCCTTGACATCAGTGTAGGTGAATGTTTTTCTATGACATTAGTGTCCTATGCTACCCACCACAGAAAATGGAGGGTTAACATGCCAGCTGCCCGTGTGCTAACTTGGTAAGTATCCACCATTTGGGAGACCCACCATTGGTAGTTTACATCGATCACCAAGGATTTGTGTTGATGAGTAGGTATTCTACATCACAAAGTGTGCTTCCAGACTTGTTATTGTGGGTAATTTAATAGGTCGGGCTGCAGTGTGATGTTCAGGGAGATCTTTGTAGATGAGGTATTGTTAACACTCTTGTCTTGTTGCCTTCATTGCTGACCTAGATCATGTGTGTAATAATTCAGCATGACTTCCCTCATGGAAGTATACTCAGAAAGGGTGATTGATGCAGTGTTTTTTTTTTGTTTGCTTAGATTTTGCTGCATAATTTCATGTTTTAGAATTGCATGGTACCTACATTTATCAGCCACCATTAGTTGACTTGAATTGCTATAGATGGAGCATTATTCTGTCCAACACAGCATGATTGTGTGTGGTTTGTCCCTTCATCAGTTATTTTCCTCAGGATGGTAAGGCTATGATGCAATCCTGGCCACTGCACAGATGTATCAGACTACATGATGTCAGCACAGTTGTATTGACAAGCTACATGGTTGCCACACAGGCACTTTAGAGTTATCTACTGCACAGTTGATGTGTCAAATAACACAGAGACATATTAGGTGTGCAAGTGCTATTTATTGATAGGTGCTGTAGTGCAAAATGTCCATTGTCCATGTTTGCTGAGTCCGTTCTAGTGCATTCTTACATGGTGATCCTACAGAAGGGGTGTGGATGATGCTCCTGACATGCTGGGGTGATGTCACAGACAGTGCAGAGGGACAGGATTTGGCGAATAGTAGGAGAGAGACATTCACTGGCAATGGTGACAAGTCATACAGTGGTTAGCAGAACAGTCATTGAGTGTAGTTGTAGTGAGACTGGCATTTGACAAAACGTAGGACCTTGGTCAAAGTAGGCCATGGTGCAGGGACTAGTGCTTCCGGGTACTCTTCCGTGAGAATGTGATCTGTTCCATGTCTTCTTCTTCTGATGTGTGTGTTGCCTGGTTTGTCCTTGTTGTTGTTGGTTGTGAAGGGGCAACACACACCTCAGTGTTAGAAGACGTGGAGTCAGACATCCCGGGGGCTGCTCCCTGTGAAGTTCTTAAGGGCAGTACTGCTGCAAGGAGGGCCTGCTGGTTTTTGAGAATAGCAGCCACATCATGATGGTAGGCAGCCAGGTCGGCCCTGAGGGGTTCAATGTTGCATTCGTGCACGCGTTGACTGGATTGCAGTTGTAGGTGTTGTGTCAACTGGATTACAGCTGTGCTGATTTCCTTCTGTGTTTTCGCAAGTTCCTGCAAGAGAGATGTTAGGGCTTGCATAGCAGCTGCCTGATCTGCAAATGACGTCATGCACGAACGCACCCCCTCAAGGCTGGCTGCCATGTTTTGCATACCCACCCGCACCTCCTTGGCCAGCTCCCGCTGTACACCAACCACAGTTCTTTCAAAGCTGGTGCCAGTGTCGTCAGAGTCCTCAGCTGTGTTGGAGCTGGCAGGTCTTACAATTGGGGTGGTGGGTGGGTCTTCTGTGATGGCTGCCTGATCTGTGCTCCTCCTTGTGACTGAAGGTGGGGTCTGGAGGCTTTCAAGGACCTTTTGGATGGTCTCCTGGGAAATGTTTATGGGGTCATCATCCATGTCTTCAGGGAAATCAGGGACAGTCATATCGGCAGGAGATCCATGTTCCTCTGCAATGAAACAGGGTACAATTAGTGTGTCTGTGTTGTGACAATTTCGCTGTAACATGCAAGCCTTTTGATGACTTTACTTTGTGCTCTGGTTTGGTATTGGTATCTGCTGTCCTTCATATGAGCATTGTTATAGGCCTATGGCCCACCTGTGTGTCACATGTATGATATAGAGTTATCAGACTTGTCTGCCTAATCGCCTCTAGGTGTTGCTTTGTAGCAATTAGGGAATAGCCATCTTTTTGTCCTACTCGTCCCTCCGTGTATATCTATTCTTATGGAGAGACATTTTGTCGCGTGGGCTCTCATTATCCTAAATGAGACTACTGGATTTCTAGGCAGCAGGATCAATAACGGTGTGGGGGACTGAGTCTGACCCACTTGTAAAGAACTCTGTCACCCTAAATCTTTTTTTTTGCTCTGGCTAACTAGCAGTGCCTCATGTCTCCCACGGGGAAGAAATGATTAGGCAGCCGAGCGCATGACATCTTTGGAACTTCTCAGGGAAGTCTTGGTCACTCAGATCCAAACCAACTCTCTCATTTCCAGTATGATCTCATATACAAATGACAAAGACAGTATAAGTTTTATATGATGATTTCATAAAACAACTGTATTTTAGATAATAAGGCGTGAGCCGCAATAACCAGAACAATACAACATAGTAGAATTGAAATAGTCACCAGGAGAGTAAAACATAAGAACAAAGCTATCATAGTGCCTAACAGTTTTTACTCTCCCTCTGCTTGTTCTATTTAGAGCACAGCATGTTAAGCTTCTAGCTTGCCTTTCCGAATCACTGGGGAGACATCAACCCTCATACCTGAGCAAAGGCCTGTGATCTGGTTCTGCATCTGCAACAAGGCAGGCAGCGTCTAGTTGTGGTTCTCTGTTCGGAAACTCCCTCTTGCGTGTATTGGGACAAGGAAGTGATTTTATAACTAACATGGCATTGTGATCACAAAGTGTCCCTACACAGGAATGCCACATCTAAACTCCTACCACGTCTATCGGCAATGTACCAGACTGTATCCTTGACTGAAGCACAGAGTGAATATGTTATGGAGAACTCCAGTGCTGAAGTAGGCAAAACAGTGTGAAATGAATAAAAAACAACACCGTAGAACTGGCTATTTGAAAAATAACAGTACGAAGCCTAATAAAAAGCATTTAGTGCAAAGTGCACAGAGGCTCTAAGCTGTCAGCAAATGAATAAAATACATTCAGGGCAAAGTGCACTAAGGCCTAAAGCCTGAAGCGAATGCGCAAAGGATACATAAAACTTACCACACTACACTTTCACTGGCTGTGGGTGTGGTGATTGCCCTGGCAGCACACTTGCCTCTCAGGACCTGCCCCAAAATATTTTTATTCACATTGACCTGAATGTAATTGTTATGTGGCATATCCTATGCATGGCAATGTTAGGATGTGATATGGATGTAAACATTGTTGATGTTTCCAGCTGATGTTGGGTAATGTGTGTTTAATTGGATTGCCCTGTTTATCGTATCAATGTCCTATTTGGTTCTCAGACTGTGCAGGTGTGTTTCAGTGACCAGTTGGATGTGTCCCCTCCTCAATATTGTTGTCTGAGCAGTATGACATTAGTGATGTTGCCTTTTTAGCCAGGCACGTGAGGGACCCTGACGTATGCAGCATGTGTGTGTCCTTAGTGCTGTGTGGCTCCTATTGCTGTTTACTTTGGCTGATGTATGTGTCAACTATGGGCATTGGCATTTGAGTGTACTGGTGCCTTTGTCTTATTTCTAGAAATAGTTGCAGATGTCATCCTCACCCCCTAATTTAGGTTGGTATGTTCCATGGGGAGGTTCCTGCCATTTGCTACTATAGCTGCACAGAGATCAGAGGTGTTAGTGTCAACTGTTGTCGCAGGTACATTGCAGTTGTTGTTTTGGCTACTGGATTACTGATAGGGACCTAGTTGATGTAGGATACATTTTGACTGACGAGTGCCTGGATGTAAGTTTGACGTAGTGGCCTTCCCACCTGTCGCTGCTTTTCCTTAGCTCCATTGTTGTCATGACAGGATGGCCCCATGGGACTGTTGTTGGTGCTGTGTTTTTTTCATGCCCCAGCTTCTGTCTGTGCTGGGCATGCCCCCCTGCCGTGCCCCTTTACCCATGCCACTTCATATATATGCTGACTTACATGCATTGTGTAGTAGGTATTCCCCACCCCGGTTGCAGTTATCATTATTGCATTATAATTCCCCATGTGACTTACCCTGCATGTGTGTTGTCTCGTGGTAGTCTGTGCTGTCCTGTCCTTGAATCCCTGTGACGATCTCCTCAGGGATGACGGCTGTGACCATCTCCTCCATGTGGTCCAGGGCCTCCTGTTGTGCTGGACTCCCCCCTCCAGTCTGCAGTGCTGCCTTCCTGTTCCTGGCCATTTTTTCCTTTGTCCTACGTTTGCAGTCATGCCAGCGTTTCTTACACTCGGTGACTGTTCTGCATTCTTCAGCCACACTGTTGATCTTGTCCACTATTTGTTGCCATATGGCCTCTCTCCTGCTGACTGGCAACTTAGAGGTGATGAACAGTTGGGGCTGGTGTTCCGTCACCTCTTTAACCAGGATTTCCTGCTCCTCTGCACTGAAGCGACACTTTCTTTTTTTTCTATAAATGTCCTGGTTCCTGTATGGATTATCCTGGCTGGTTCCTGGTCTGCTGTCATCTTCCTGGGGTCTGTTGTGGCATCTGGGATCCATTTTGGCTCTCCTCTGCTGAAAGGGCAGTGTTCGCGGGTGAATTTGACGCTATTGCGTCAAAATGAACGGCGCTTTCCGGGTTGCGCTGTCGTAAATCGACCCACAGTCATTTGCGACGCGTTAACGTTGGTTTCCTTTACGACTTGACGCCGCTGTGTGCGTCACGAAATAATGACTCCCACCTGTTGGTTGCGCCGCCGTGCGTCAAAGTATAAATTTGACGCCCGCACGGCGCATCGAAATGGCGTTAGCCGGCGGTAATTTTTTTGACGCAAAACTGCGACGGCGCAGCTTTGCGTCAAAAAGTATAAATATGGCCCTTAGCATTGACGTGGGAGATGTACTGGTCCACCAGGCACACCATCTGCACATTCATGAAGTGGAAACTCTTATGATTCCGGAACACCTGTTCATTTTGCCAGGGGGGGACAAATGCAATATGTGTTCCTTCAATCGATCCAATTATATTGGGGATATGTCCCATTGCATAAAACCCTGCCTTCACAGTGGCCCGATCCTCCACCTGAGAGAAAGCAATGTAGCTGCACATGTGTTTGATCAGGCAGACAACGCTCTTGTCAGCACGTTTGAGAGCATTGGCTGTGACATTCCTGCTGCCAAGCCCACTGTCACTTGGAAAGAACCAGTTGCCAGGAAATGGAGCACTTATAGAAGTTGCACAAGGAGGGGGGGAATCCCAGTGGGTTGAAAGATAGCTGAGATCAGGTCAGGTTCCAACTGGGCACACAGCTATGCGATTGTGGCCCTCTCCAGTCTATAGGTAGGTATAATATGCCTGTCTTCCAGTGTAGCCAAGTCCACCAGGGGTCTGTACACGTGGGTGTGTCTCAATCTCCTATTCATCTGCAGCGGTAGGTATCTTAGTGACACAGGAGTGAGTAGGCTGTCACATTTTGAACACCTATACCACAACAGCAGTCCACGTTGTGCAAACATGTTTGGGGACAGTGTAATTTAAAAGTATGTGCCTATCTATCCTGTGACTCATGAATAATCGATAGGCCTGTTAACCCCCCTGAAATGGCGAATGCCTGTCCTGTGTGGAGGGACAAGTGGAAGTGAGGTAATTCTGCCGACGTTGGGCGTCGTAGCAGAAGGCGGTCGTGAACCGCCATGCAATTCCTCATTGGTTTATATTGGGCCCTATGGGGTACAGTGGCAAATAGGGCTCTACGCCGGCGGAGACGGTATGCACCGCCTTGGACGTGACTGCCATTTTCTATCTCAATCCTCACTTGTTTCCTGACCTTCCACAGGAGAGGACCTACGCTGCATGTGCTGCTGTGACCTGTGTCTGGAATCTACCATGGCCCGTGTGACCAGGGAAAGGGCCCCAGCCTTCACTTCTGAGGAGTTGGAGCGACTGGTGGATGGGGTCCTACCCCAGTACGGACTGCTGTATGGGCCTCCAGACCAACAGGCGAGCACACTGTGGGCTCGATACATGTGGCATGAATATATGGAGTTGTGTGTGAAGGCATCATGTAAGGGAGGTGGGTGGATGTCCTCTTGGCGGTGTACATGTTGTGTGCTGGCCTATGTGTGTGCCAATGGTGATGCAAAGGGGTATGGTAGGCCATTTGTGTGACAGGCTGGACTGGTTGTCTGATGGTGTTCTCCTGTCTGTATTGCCTCTGCAGGTCAGCGCCCATCAAAAGAAGGGAATATGGCGTACCATCGCCAAGGAGGTGCGGACCCTGGGGGTCTATGGCAGGTGGAGCACCCACTGTCGGAAACAGTGGGAGGACCTGAGACGTTGGGCACCGAAGACCGCGGAGGCCCAGCTGGGGATGGCCTCCCAACGAGGAAGGGGTGCCCCTCAGACCCTGACCTACCTGATGGCCCGCATACTGGAGGTGGCCTACCCTGAGCTGGATGGGCACTTGAGGGCATCACAGCAGCCACAAGGGGGTGAGTACAGTGGCTATCATTGCAACTTATAGCTGGTTGGGTGGTATCTGGGTGGTGGTTGTGTGTCCTTGGGTGCCCCAGGACACACCAGGCCAGACATAGCAGCAAAGTTCCTCTGGTGGCTAAGGGTTTGAATGGAAAATACTGCTTACCTACATTGTTAGTATTCACTTCTGGGCAGGGCTGCGTGGGTCCCAGGTGTGCTGCAGTTAGTGTGTGTGCCCCTCCTCATGCCTTTGTGACTAGCCATTTCACTGGAAGTGCAATGCATAGTGCGTAGGCATGTTCCCTGTGTGTGAGGGTGCTTTGTACGCCAACAGTTGTGTTGGTGCAGTCATTGACCCAGTGTATCCTTTGTCTCTCTCCTCCCCTTTCTTGTTTTGTCATCCTCGCCTTATGTGCATTAGCATCATCTGGCTGAGGAGCAGAGGCACCGGCGACAGAGGGAGCTGCATCCCACAGGACCCTGAAGGAAGAGTCCACGATGCCGAGGGAACCAGTGGAACGGAGGGTGAGGGGAGCACCACAGCGGAGACTGGAGGGGACAACACAGACTCTGCTACCTCCTCCGATGGGAGCTCCCTGGTGGTGGCGGACACCTCTGTGACCACCCCAGCTGCAGGTACAGCCGCCACCACCCGTACCAGCACCGCTCTCCCAGTAGCCCCTCAGCGAGTTGCCCGTGCCCGCTCACCCAGGAGGGTGGGCATCCCTCCTCCCCAAGCACCTCAGGCCCTGCCCAAGTGAGCCCTACTGCCCTGAGTGAGGAGGCTATTGACCTCCTGAGATCCATCTCTGTAGGGCAATCGACCAGTGTGAATGCCATCCAGGGGCTGGCATCCCAGATGCAGCAATGCAATGCATTCCTGGAGGGCATTCACGGTGGATTGGCGGTGCAACAGAGATCGAACCAGGCTCTGGCCTTCTCTCTGATGGCAGCCATTGTCCCTGTTTCTACTGCCCCCCTCCAACTTATTCTTCCCAGTCCCATTCTCTTCAACCCCAACCTATCCCAAGCACACATCCAGATGAGCATGCACACAAGACAGCACGCAAGAGTGTCACAGGCAAACACAAGCACCACACGTCATCCCACAGGCACTCACACAAACACCATTCAGTTGCAGACACAACAACATCCACTGTCTCCACTGTCTCCCCCTCCTCCTCCACCTCCCACCCAGTTACGTCCACAAACACACCTGCATGCACTACACCAATATCCACTACCAGCATCATCACCACACCAAGCAGAACACACACCTCACTGGCTGACACCTCCACAACATCCATGTACGTGTCCCCTGTGTCCTCTCCCACAGTGTCTGTTCCTCCCCTCCTAAAGGACACAAACAGAAGCATACAGACACCCAACAGTCATCCACTTCAAAACAGCATACAGCCCAGGCACCTGCACTCAAATCCAGCAGAAATACACCTCCGACAACCACTCCTCATCCTCTACTCCCATTACTCCTCCCTCCTCCCACCCCAACGTCCCTGAAAAGCTTTTCCTTGCCAACTTGATCTCTTCCCTACCCCCCCATCCTGCACATCTGGGCAGGGTAGCAAGGACACAGCCCAGCACCTCAGCCAAACAGTCCACGGGGACAGTGGTAGTGCCACCTACTTATGGTGGTAGGGATACTAGGAAAATAACACTGAAGGGGAAGGAGGCAGCACAACCTAGGATGAAAGGGAAGAGTCCAGCACCAGTTGTAAGGAAGGGGAAGGAGCCTGCACCAGCTGGGAAGAATGGGAAGGAGTCTGCACTAGCTGGGAAGAAGGGGAGGAGCCTGCACCAGCTAGGAAGAAGGGGAAGCAGCCTGCAACACCAGGCAGAGAGGGGAAGAGCACATCCACCCCTGCCAGGAAGGGTAAGGGATCCCCAATCCATGACCAGGAGGAGAAGAGGCACTCTATGCCAGCAGAAGCTGTCAGGCAAACACCACCACCACCAACAGCTGTCACAGGGCCACCCCAGCCACGGATGTGCTACCATCACAGAGTGCAGGGAATACCCAGGAGCCTCCCCAAACCACTACCAGCATGCAGCCATCACAAAGCGCAGGGGCTGCCCAGGAGCCTCCCCCAACCACCACCAACACGCAGCCTTCACCGCCCGCGGACAACATGTAGTCCACCCTCCAGAGACTACTGTGCGGCCTGCCCCCCACCAGAACTAGTGGGCAAGACACCCACTCGAGATTCGGTGGCCTTGCACTCCCCAGGACAAAGAGCACAGGGCATGTTGCCCCCTCCAGAACCAGTGGGCAAGACACCCACTCGAGAGCCACTGGCTTTGCACTCCCCAAGACAAAGAGCACAGGGCATGTTGCCCCCTCCAGAACCAGTGGGCAAGACACCCACTTGAGAGACTGTGGACTTGCACTCCCCAAGACAAAGAGCACAGGGCATATTGCCCCCTCCAGAACCAGTAGGCAAGACACCCACTCGGGAGACTGTGGCTTTGCACTCCCCAGGACAAAGAGAACAGGGCATGTTGTCACCTCCACAACCAGTGGGCTTGTTAAGGCATCTGGCTGAGGTGCCCCCCCTCCACCAGGTGCCAGCCTATTTGACAACTGATGCCCCTGCAGTGTTCTATCCGGATTTGGGCAGGATTTGAGTTGGGCCTTGGACTGTGCCCTGTGGCCTTGTGGGCCCTTTGAACTTTGGACTCGGCAGTGTCCCTTTTTTATACAAGTGTACATATCTGTTTAGTGGACAAATTGGATTCTTAATTTTGATGTTGAACTGATTACAATCACTTTCGTAATTTCCTGTTGTCCTTGCATTATTCTGCAGATTTTCGGTGTCAGATTGTTTTTGTAATGCAGCTGGTTGTGTGTATGGTGCGTGTGTGTCAGGTGTGTGTTGTGTGTGTGTATGTCACTCTCATTTTCCTCCGCCCCTCCCTTGTGTGCTAGGCGGTTGTACTCACCGTCGCCGTCTTCGGCGGCATTGGTGTTCCTGGTGGAGCATAATGTAGAAGATCATTGGTAAAAGTTGCAGTTCGGGTTCCATGGCGGCGTGGTTCTTCCCTGTGTCTCCAATGGTGAGTCCATTCACTTTTGTGCTCTGTTTCCACCATGCTTTTGTTGGTGTTGGTACCACCCCAGAAAAGGTGGAGGTTTGCAGGGTCTTAATATGGTGGGCGGAACTTTGTCTTCCACCTGGCTTTAGGCGGCTACCACCATGGTGGCTGTTGTTTCCACCCTGGTGGTTGGTGAGGTACTTTGGCTGTCTATCGGAGATATCACCGCCATGGTCATAATTTGGTGGTAGTTCCCGCCAGCCTGTTGGCGGTATTACCACCACTTTATCACCCACCGCCAGGTCATAATGAGGGCCTGAGTATCCTATCTGCCAGTCTCTAAATAAGGCTCATAGCTAGCATTTTTCTCTAACATTAGTTCTTTCTGTGATAAGGGAATACTGAGCATAATATTGAGGAAGAAAAATGGCACACTTCACAGAAGGCAGGCATGGACCAGGAAGTAGTAGCAGAGGCAACAACCTAACACCACCCAGGACATCCAAACAGACACCCAGGGGAAGAGGAAGGGTAACTTCAGTGAGGAGGAAAATGACATCTTGATCACTGAGGTGTCATAGCACCAACACCAGTTACTTGTCACATCACAATTGCCACTAGGGCGGATAGAGACCATTTGGCAGTTCATCGTAGAGAAAGTCAACAGTGTGGGACAAGTGAAATGGACCGTTACCAATTGCAAGAAGCGCTGGCACAATTATAAGCACCAGACAAAAGAGAAACTGGCTAAGAAACTTGAAGACAGCAGTGCAGACTGGAAGAAGGAGCCCTGAACTCCACAAGGAGCTGGATGCCTTGGAGGAGTAGGTGGCAGCTGTCATCTGAGACTAGTCGGTGGCTAGAGTCCCAGGGCATGACAGTGCAGCACGAGGAACAACCACAGACACAGATTAAGGCGGTCATTCCTACCTTGGCGGGCGGCGGTCGCCGCCCGCCTGGCGGGAACCGCCAGAAGACCGTACTGCGGTCAAAAGACCACGGCGGTCATTCTGTCTTTCCCGCTGGGCTGGCGGGCGACCGCCAAAAGGCCGCCCGCCCGCCCCACGGGAAAGCACCAGCAACGAGGAAGCCGGCTCCGAATGGAGCCGGCGGAGTTGCTGGTGTGCGACGGGTGCAGTTACACCCGTCGCGATTTTCAGTGTCTGCCAAGCAGACACTGAAAATCAATGTGGGGCCCTGTTAGGGGGCCCCTGCAGTGCCCATGCCAGTGGCATGGGCACTGCAGGGGCCCCCAGGGGCCCCACAACACCCGTTCCCGCCAGCCAGGTTCTGGCGGTGAAAACCGCCAGAACCAGGCTGGCGGGAAGGGGGTCGGAATCCCCATGGCGGTGCTGCTTGCAGCGCCGCCGTGGAGGATTCACAGGGGCAGTGGGAAGCCGGCGGGAAACCGCCGGCTTCCCTTTTCTGACCGCGGCTTTACCGCCGCGGTCAGAATAGCCCCAGAAGCACTGCCAGCCTGTTGGCGGTGCTTCCTCCGTCCCCTACCCTGGCGGTCTCGGACCGCCAGGGTAGGAATGATCCCCTAAGTAGCAATTAGGAACAAAAAGGTCAGGTTGTGCAGTTCACCTTGCCATATCTCAGTATCCCACTGCGCTGTCTACAGGGCATAGGGCAGGAATCTGGATCATGTCCCGTCAATAGCCACTCAAAGGTCACTCACATTGCCCAGCAATATGTCGCACTGCTCAGTTAGGCTCCGCCACACGTCACCATTACAAGTGTGAAGTGCTGCATCGGTCCAGCCCAAACTGTGTATACTGGCATGTGTAATGCAATGCACAACATAAGTCAACAGAACTACAACTCACACAATACAAAGTTAAAAAACAGAGGGGCCCATACACTGGGTAAGTAGTGCTGAGCAGCAAGGCAAGTCATCTTGCTTCCCTGTCCTGTCCCACAATAAAAGGGGAGGAATGCCCTATACCAACAAAATGTCACATATCCCTGTTCCCTCCCCAATGCTGATGCACAATGGGCTACCAAAAGCTAGCTGCACGCACCCTGGCATCCATGCAGTAAGGATGTCTGCATCACAGACAGGATTGGCCTTGTGCAGGAAGGGACACCTTCCTGTAGAAAAACAATCATGTCAGGCTTTGACCTCTTCATCTGTGTGTGGCAGAATGTAATACACATAGAAAAAAGAATAAACCCAGGATAATAAAAGATAATACTACTTGTCATGGCTCCCCTGGGGAGGAGCAGCACTTTGTGGCATTACCCAGGTCACAAAATCTTGGAAATCAGGAAATGTAGGTAGACCCATGTGTATTGCATTTGAAAACCCACCACAATGCCTATGCAGAGTAATGCAACACAGAGGCTTGTGCTAACTTGCCACGCTCCACATCACCAAGCCCAGGAGAAGACATGCAAAGTGGCCTTGTTGAAATGGGTCTGCAGTTTCCACTGCTGGTGTGTCCCAAAAAAATATGTAATGGTGGTGAAAGCTGCATAAGCACATGCTCCATGGACTGGACCTCATCTCATGCATGGACACCTGACCCTTATCCAACCTGATGGTAACAATGAACACCACCCTGCACCATGAGACCACTGTGTCATACATGGGCCAATAAACATTAATAAAAGGCATGTTCTTATCTTTGGAGGATCAGCTCTTCTGAGACGGTGGTCAGGTATGGGGTATGTGAAGTGTAAACACATAGGAAAATACCAACAGCCCTATGTACAATGACTGGCAGAACAATACATAGCACACAGCTGCCCTGATGTGCATGGTGAGACCACACAGGTGTCAAATGCCAGGATAGGGACCACCTGAACCCATGCCATGTACTAAACTTGACTGGGCCAAGGTAACTGATGCTAATCAGAAGACCATGAGTGTTGAAACCAAAGATGATACGTGGCCCGTGTGGGCCTATGGTTGTTCAGTGCATTGTAAGTGATGGCTGAGTAGGTGGAACTGCCACTGTGTCTGAATGAAGAGACTTTGCATAGCAACAATATAATAATGGATGCATGGTTTCCAAGGTAACCTAAACCATGCAAATGCACTGCTGTATCTGACAGTGTCAGACTTGTGCTGCAGCTGGAAAGATATGACAGAGAAGAGTCCATTGGAGTACAATCTCTCACATGCCATATGGTCCTGAGTGAAGATGTAGAATCTGGCAGGAGGAAGTCTGAAGGCAAATTGAATCACCTTGCCACATATGTTTCAGGAGGGGGGTGTGAAATATGAATCTGGCAAGGGACATGTAAAAATGTGCCTGCCAACACAAAGGGCAGGAGTCAGTGATGGTTCGAGACAGAGGTGGATGCAATCAGTCATGTTGCAAAACTAGGTAGATACATGTCACTAGTTCCAGCACTACTACCATGTGGGGTACAGCTTGAACCATAGCCCATAATAATAGCCATACATACCAGTACATTGGACGTGGTCACAGATTTTGTTGGTGTTGTAGTCACAGGACACTCAGGGGGTTATTACAACTTTGGAGGAGGTGTTAATCCGTCCCAAAAGTGACGGTAAAGTGACGGATCTACCACCAGCCGTATTACAAGTCCATTATATCCTATGGAACTCGTAATACGGCTGGTGGTATATCCGTCACTTTACCGTCACTTTTGGGACGGATTAACACCTCCTCCAAAGTTGTAATAACCCCCTCAATGTACGATCTGTGTTGCATCACTGTATGACAGTAAGTTGACTCTCTGGGCCTAAATAAGGAGTGGCAAAAGAGGCATGTACATGCACAAGTGAGCGTCCCTGAGTCAAACAATGTGTCACACTATACAGATACTTAAATCTGGCAACTATCAACTCGGTGTTCGTCATTGCTAGCAAACTACTTACTGTCACATTGACCATTGCCTCTGATTTGGTACATAGGGGGTCATTCTGACCCTGGCGGTCCATGACCGCCATGGTGGAGGGCGGCGGAAGCACCGCCAACAGGCTGGCGGTTCTTCCTGGGCGATTCTGACCGCAGCGGTAAAGCCGCGGTCAGAAAAGGGGAGCCGGCGGTTTCCTGCTGGTTTCCCGCTGGCCCAGGGAATCCGCCATGGTGGCGCTGCTTGCAGCACCGCCATGGGGATTCCGACCCCCTTCCCGCCAGCCTGTTTCTGGCGGTGTCCACCGCCAGAACCAGGATGGCGGGAACGGGTGCCGTGGGGCCCCTGGGGGCCCCCGCACTGCCCATGCCACTGGCATGGGCAGTGCAGGGGCCCCCTAACAGGGCTCCACAAAGATTTAGCAGACAGTGAAAATCGCGACGGGTGCCACTGCACCCGTCGCACCCCTGCAACTCCGCCGGCTCCATTCGGAGCCGGCTTCATTGTTGAAGGGGCTTTCCCGCTGGGCCGGCCGGCGGTCTTCTGGCGGTCGCCCGCCGGCCCAGCGGGAAAGTCGGAATGGCCGCCGCGGTCTTTTGACCGCAGAGCGGTCTTTCGGCGGGAACCGCTTGGTGGGCGGCGACCGCCGACCGCCGCGGTCAGAATGACAACCATAGTGCCCACTGTCAACAATGATGGCCCTCAACATATATTCAGTCATTACAAATGAGGAGACAGAAAGAGGAATTACATTTTGTCACACATTCCTGCAATGTATCAAGTTCTCAATGTTTGTAGGGTTGTGCAGGATAAGTGTAACAAATTCAACCCTTGAACACATGAATGCATGATGTGCATGGTAGACCCCACAACAAGGAAGAGTTCCAATCAGTACAGTGGGAAACCCAGAAGGCAGGATCATAACAACATCATGAGCAGACCCACATCATATGCACAGGAGCAGTGGGATGAATACTGGCAGAGAGAATGCAACCACCCTTGGTATTAGGTGCAATATGACCGTTCGTGGGGTCAACATGTCAAAACACATTCACTATAGGCATCATGTCAACCAATGTAAATCCCCTTGACAGATGTGGACACAAGTACTTTACATGCATCCAGCAGGCCCAGTGACCTGTTTAACAATGTTGCAATATGTGCCATGAATCCAAAAGTCTGTCTGGTCACACAGTGGTTGTAGTGATAATGCAGAGATACTGCCATTTCAAGGCACCTATAGTGCAAACTGCACTCAAGTAGTCAGTGTAACAGACATAGGCCCTCATTCTGGCCCTGGCGGTTCCCTACCGCCAGGGCCAACGGGGGCGGGAGCACCGCCGACAGGCCGGCGGTGCTCCCTTGGTCATTCTGACCGCGGCACTTTGGCCGCGGTCAGAACGGGAAAACCGGCGGTCTCCCGCCGGTTTTCCACTGACCCTTAGAATCCTCCAAGGCGGCGCAGCTCGCTGCGCCGCCGAGGGGATTCTGACCCCCCCTACCGCCATCCTGTTCATGGCGGGAAAGCCGCCATGAACAGGATGGCGGTAGGGGGGGTCGCGGGGCCCCTGGGGGCCCCTGCCGTGCCCATGCCCATGGCATGGGCACGGCAGGGGCCCCCTAACAGGGCCCAACTAGGCTTTTCAGTGTCTGCGATGCAGACACTGAAAAGCGCGACGGGTGCTGCTGCACCCGTCGCACGCCTTCCACTCCGCCGGCTCGATTCCGAGCCGGCTTCCTTGTGGAAGGCGCTTTCCCGCTGGGCCGGCGGGCGATCTGAATCAGATCGCCCGCCGGCCCAGCGGGAAAGTCAGAATACCCCTCGCGGTCAATTGACCGCGGGGCGGTATTCAGGCGGATTCCGATGGGCGGGCGGCAACCGCCGCCCGCCTAGGTCGGAATGACCACCATACTATTCAAAAAGTTTGTTTTGAAAGTCAAACCTTACCAAGTCAGATTGTCAACATCTCACAAAGGACAATCTTAACATTGCTCTCTCTCATTACAGAGGATGAGGTACCTGAACAGCTGCCTGTCCGGGAAGACGATCTGGCTGAGGATGACAGCCTGCCCACCCTTGATCAAGACACCCTCTGGAAAATCCTGGGCTCCCTGGACACATAGGGGGTTATTCTAACTTTGGAGGAGTGTTAATCCGTCCCAAAAGTGACGGTAAAGTGACGGATATACCACCAGCCGTATTACGAGTTCCATAGGATATAATGGACTCGTAATACGGCTGGTGGTAAATCCGTCACTTTTCCGTCACTTTTGGGACGGATTAACACCTCCTCCAAAGTTAGAATAACCCCTATAATCTCTGGTTGCAGGAAGGACTCACAGTGTTTCAGGAACTCCATAGGATCCACCAACCACACCACAAACACCACCTGCTATACTACCACCAGCGCAGGACTCTGAGGACCCCAAAGTAGACCACCATGATCATTAAATTTATTGTGGGGAAATACAAGAGACTGCTTGGTCTCCCACCCTACAGCAGCAGCTCCTCACAAAAGGCAGTCTTATGGCAGCAGTTGGCCACAGCAGTCACAGTATTGGGGAGGACATCCAGACCGTGAATGACATCAAGAAGTGGCAGGATGAGAAGAGGCGGGTGAAAGTCAAATACACCAGGACAGAGGTAGTCAGAGCTCTCCCAGGTATACAGACTGGAGCCCGCTCCCGACTCACACCACTTGAGAGAGATGTCCTCTCCACCATAGACCCCCTCATGCTCCAACGGCTGCCTGTGAGTGATGATCGCAATGTGGTGCCAGGTAATATGCAATGATACTAACAATGACACCAAATTACTAATATTTGTGATACTCAAATAATGTGACAATGAATGTTGTTCCAAGTAAGTGCAATCTGCATGGTTACTCAGACCCTCATATTCAGCTAGGCCATAACACGAAAAGTACCAGAATCATTTGTGATGCCAATTGCAAATTAAAAAACCTCAGTCCCAAACAGTGACCCATCACTACTGCATCATCCATTTATCACTGCTGCATGGTAATAAAAATGTCCCACATTCATTTACCACTGTTGTTGGCTTGTAGATGAAAATGTGTGGTTATGTCACAGGTTGCACATAATCAAATATTTGGGTCATGTCTCACGACCTTTACCTTCTGTTGCCACATACAGCCAGAGAATAGTCACACACTGGAGCACAAGTTCCTGCACCATCAGAGAGGCAATGTCAGGAAACACAACAACCCACACCATCAGCACAAACCGGTCTGTAGATATTGCTAGGGGAGGGCATTATCTCCTACATGTTTACCTGTCAAATCATAGTATTAGTACATGGAATTCATAAACTGTGGCAAACCTATGAAATGAACTACATAATGTGTATCACATGTGTCACTTAGGCCCTCATTCTGACCTTGGCGGGCGGCGGAGGCCGCCCGCCAAAGTCCCGCCGTCAGGTTACCGTTCCGTGGTCGAAAGACCGCGGCGGTAATTCTGACTTTCCCGCTGGGCTGGCGGGCGGTCGCCTTCAGGCCGCCCGCCAGCCCAGCGGGAAAGAGGCTTCCACGATGAAGCCGGCTCGGAATCGAGCCGGCGGAGTGGAAGCTGTGCGACGGGTGCAGTTGCACCCGTCGCGTATTTCACTGTCTGCGCAGCAGACAGTGAAATACATTTAGGGGCCCTCTTACGGGGGCCCCTGCAATGCCCATGCCAGTGGCATGGGCACAGCAGGGGCCCCCAGGGGCCCCGCGACCCCCCCTACCGCCATCCGACCGCCGGGATCTGGATGGCGGTAGGGGGGGTCGGAATCCCCTCGGCGGCGCAGCAAGCTGCGCCGCCTTGGAGGATTCTATGGGGCGGCGGTACACTGGCGGGAGCCCGCCAGTGTTGCCGGTCCGACCGCGGATTTACCGCCGCGGTCGGAATCCCCATTGGAGCACCGCCGGCCTGTCGGCGGTGCTCCCGCGGTCCTCCGCCCTGGCGGTCTTTGACCGCCAGGGTCAGAATGACCGCCTTAGTGTGTTAACTGAATACACACATATCATTGTAGGCCCTGTGACTTCGTCCAGAAAGGAACAGCCTGCAGTGACCTCTGCAACATGTATAGGTGTGGGCAGATGTCAGACACAGGTAAGGATACATGAAAATGATTTCACAAAATGGTCATGCTCCCAAACTGTGGTGTAAATGTCAGTAGATTGTGGTGCTTGTCTAATGTCACTGTTGTCACTCATCCCCATATGCTTATATATGGCCCATAACAGTATACTACAGACCATTCTGACATGTTGGGCAATGATAGGTCACCCAAAAATGTATGTGTACAGTACCTACCTAAAGGTTCATATGGGCCCTCATGTAGGTTGATTTTGCATGGGTCAGTGCTGCAAGTCTATATGCTAGAAGTCACTCTGCCTCACCTCACGAGGTGTAAGGTGTTTGCGCCTTTCTAGGTATACATGGCTCTGTCACTCTGGGGAACTGTCACAAGTGTTCACATTGTTCATGGAATGTCATTCAAGTGGAGTGTGACCCAACACAGTGATTTGTTCAGTCTTGACACACACCAGGAGACAATGTCAAAACATGCAAAGTGGCTTGCTGTGGTGGCGTCATAGACATGATGTACTGGTGTGTGCAGCTGGAGTTGCACAAAGAGGGATCCTCTGGTACCTTGAGGGGCTCATGAATTTGTCCCCATGTCCATCATAGAGAGGTGGAGTTACAACCGGTTTCTAAGTTCATGATATGGATACTTGCTGACAAAATGCCCGGAAACAACAGCTACAGTAATGATGTTAGTGAGGGGCGTACTGATACCAGCAGGTTTGCCTTTTGGGAGAGTGGTATTGGCTGTCAAGATGGATGAAAAGGAGGGGAAGCCTAGGCATTTAGTGGATGAAGTGCACAATGTGACTCCTTTACAAATTAGCAGATACCACATCATATGTAGGATGCATGCCAATTAAGATGTAGGTGTGTCCAGAGGTAGCCATTACAGGACAACCTAGTTATTTCTATCCTATAGCTTTCAGTAACTTCCAAATACATGTTTGCCTGTAAGTATGATACCTGGTTGATCTGTGGCCACCTGAAACATGTAGATCATTGATTCATACCTTTGACGTGTACACGTGGAATCATCACTGGAATCGTCTGTGCACAGTTGTGTCATGTGGAAGGCGTAGCTAACCAACTCCAGATGTATACTTCCATACTTTGGTTCCAGCACAGACAATGAACTAAACAACACAGTTTTTCTTGATTCCTCTTTTCAAAATAAATATCATGGTAAAGTAAACAAACACCATCCATTGGGAAGGGAGAACAAAATAAAATATTTCCCTTCACGGAGTAAGGGCAAGGGACATAGAGGGGGTAAGTCAAAAAAACAAACACGCCAGGGAAATCAGCCTACGTATAAGGGGCAAAGAAAAAGTCTAGTCAAAGGCAAATGTCCAGTCAAATTTTATTCTGGTCATCCTCCTTTTCGGTGGCAATAAGATCGTCTGCTGCAATGGCCTCCTCCTGGCTGGCCATTGGAGGAGCTGACACCCCATGAGACTGAGACACACAAAGGAGTAAGAAGGGTAAGGGGGTGAAACAGAGTAGTAGGATCTACAGGAAGACACATGGATGGTGGTATTGGAGGGACACCGAGACCGAGCTGATATCAAGGCTGCACCCAAGGAAGAGAGGGTGGCAGTGATTCAATCTGAGGAACTGGTCAACTCCTCTTTGGTCCTATGCTGTGCATCAATCAACTGCTGTAGGAGCCAAGAGACGATGCCCAGCTCTCCCTCAGATGCCACCATCCCTTCCTGGGATGCAGCCACAGGGGTCACAACACAAGGAGGGGTATGGGTGGAACAAGAGGGATGTGGGTTGTTCGGGAGATGTGAGCTCCTCTTGGGACTGGGTCAGGCACTTGGAGGGGGACTGGTAGCAGCAGTGGCAGCTGGTTGCCCCGTTGGACTGGGGGATTCTTTTTATAGGGAGGGGTCAGAGGTAAGCCCAGGTGTTGATGTGTCCCACTCTGGAGACACCTCTGGCTGGTCTAACTCTAGCCACACCAAAGGTCAGTGATAAACTGGTGAAAACAAACCTCCACCGTCACGGCAACAGAAATACGCCCACACTATCACAACACACGAATCCACGCAGTGGTCTTTCAACTGCGGTATTCCATTGGTGGTACACACCGCCGCGCTCAAAATACACACCCTCTTACAAAACACAGCCACATTGGACAAATCAAAATACACACACCTGATATACATACACACACCACTCCCACCCACCCACATCACCCACAAACCCTTACGACAACATTATTGAGAGAAGGCCAGAGAGAGACACTACAATCCACAACCAAGCATTCACAGGCACAAAATACCATCACCAACAGAACTTCCAAGCACCTCACACAACACACCACTACATATCACCCCCCAAACATCACCCACACCCCCCCATGGCACAGCAAAGACAACCCAGGTTCTCTGAGGAGGAGCTCAGGGTCATAGTGGAGGAAATCGTCCGGGTAGAGCCACAGCTATTCGGAGCACAGGTGCAGCGCACCTCCATAGCTAGGAAGATGGAGCTATGGCGAAGAATAGTGGACAGGGTCAACGCAGTGGGACAGCACCCAAGAAATCGGGATGACATCAGGAAGAGGTGGAACGGCCTACGGGGAAGGGTGCGTTCCCTGGTCTCAAGACACCACCTTGCGGTTCAGCGGACTGGCGGCGGACCCCCACCTCCTCCCCCACAACTAACAACATGGGAGGAGCAGGTCTTGGCAATTCTGCATTCTGAGTGCCTCGCAGGAGTAGATGGAGGAATGGACTCTGGTAAGTCAAAGCTTAACTATTACATCCCCCACCCTACCTGCATGCCATCACACACCCCCACCCTCACCCCCATCACTCCAACTCCTCACAAAAGTCTCAATATCACAAACCACCCATCCCAACACCAAGCCCTGCATGCAACAACAAAGCATGGACACCCAGCACCAAAGCATGGCCACTGCACATACCCATACACCCCCCTAAATCATCATCACTCAAGGTCACACACAGGAATGCAAGCACTGGGGTACACGGTCACCCACCCATTGCACACTATGCCACACACAGATGTAATAAACATCCTTTTATACCCCTACAGGACCCCTACCCAACGTCACCGGACAGGAGGGTCCACACCACCAACAGAAGAGGCCCACAGTGATGACAGCAGCTCTGTCCAACTTGATCTAGATGACAAGCCCGGCCAATCGGGGATCTCGGGACAGTCGGTTCCCCTCACACAGTCACAGGCCACTACAGAGCTTCCTTCCTCTGAAAACACCAGCACAGCACCCATCCAGCGGGCCCATACCTCTGTCCCCAGGACACGTCAAGCAGCAGTGTGTCCACCACTTCAGGGAACCCTGTCTAACCCACCACCCCAACAACAACAGGGACCTGGGGGCAGTGGTAGTGGGCACACGGTCCAGGGGACGGAGGCCCAGGAACACAGGGGAACTGGGAGGGCTGCTGTGCAACAGAGGGAGGACAGGCCAAGGGAACCCACTCTCCACGAGGCCCTCTCCTCCATCATGGGAGCCTACCACCACTCCCAGGAGACGATGGCAACGGTACTGGCCAAGTTTCAGGAGACCCAGCGGCTGCAGGAAGAACAGTATTTGGGCTTCAGGGAGGAACTCAGAACCATCAGTTCCACCCTGGGCACCATCGTAGGGGTGCTGAAGGAAGTACTCAACACCAGGAGGGACACTGTGGCACAACAAGGGGCCCCTGACACTAGCATGGACGATGAACTGCCCACCACCTCCGCCGGCGCTAGTGGACAGGACGCCCCGCCACAGGACCACCACACCAGCACCCCACCACCTGCAGAGGGAGAACCAACCCACAAACGGTTCCTGAGATCCAGGACGAAGACAGAGAACAGTGCCAAGACCCCCAACAAGAAATTAGACCACCCTGAATGTCATCTTTCTGTCCCACTTAGTCATCCTGTCCATCTTCAAACAGCCCCAGCTCCACTTCCCATGCCCATTTGGGCAATGCACCTGTGAGACTAATAGACTGGACTCTGCCATGGACATTCCTCCACCATCCCCATCACCATTTTACAATCCCCTCCAATATTGAGCACTTAAATAAACACCCTTGAAGCACAAAACAATCTGGATTCAGTCTGTGATTTCGAAATTGTGTATTAGCAATTACAGTGACAAAATGCTCTTTCCATTGTAATGTCTACAAACCTTTGTCACACAGCTGTAGTCCATGAGGAAACATAGCAGATGTCACACAGTGGTACCCACATCTGTGAAATCGTAAGGGAAAGTGACAACTCAGTGACCATACACTGGGTGAAAAGGACAGACAGTAGAGAGGTAGTAGTGTTAAAGTACATGTAGTAGGCAGGTCTGTACTCTTACCTGTGTCTCACTGGAAATATTGCAGGATCACCGAGTTCCTGTTGTCCATGTCCTCTTCTTCTGCTTCCTTGTCTTCACTGTCCACAGGCTCCACAGCTGCAACAACACCACCATCTGGACCATCCTCCTGTAGAAAAGGCACCTGTCGTTGTAAAGCTAAGTTGTGATGCATACAGCAGGCCACGATGATCTGGCACACTTTCTTTGGTGAGTAGAATAGTGATCAACCTGCCATATGGAGGCACCGGAACCAGGCCTTTAGGAGGCCGAAGGTCCGTTCTATAATCCGCCGAGTTCATCTATGGGCCTCATTGTAGCGTTCCTCTGCCCTTGTACTGGGATTCCTCACTGGGGTCAGTAGCCATGACAGGTTGGGGTAACCAGAGTCACCTGCAAATGGCGAGGGACAACTGTTAGACACACACTAACCTGTAGGGATATCCCCAGACCCAGACAACCATTCCCACTGTCTTGCTTCCAGGTGCTCACCTAATAGCCACACATGGTGCCTCTGGAGTTGACCCATCACATAAGGGATGCTGCAATTCTGCAGGATGTAGGCATCATGCACTGAGCCTGGGAATTTGGCATTCACATGGGAGATGTACTGGTCTGCCAAACACACCATCTGCACATTCATGGAATGATAACTCGTCCGGTTTCTGTACACCTTTTCACTCCTCCGGGGGGGACCAAAGCCACATGTGTCCCATCAATGGAACCTATGATGTTGGGGATATGTCCCAGGGCATAGAAATCACCTTTCACTGTAGGCAAATCCTCCTCTTGAGGGAAAACGATGTAGCTCTGCATGTGTTTCAGCAGGGCAGACAACACTCTGGACAACACGTTGGAAAACATAGGCTGGGACATACCTGATGCTATGGCCACTGTTGTTTGAAATGCCGCCATCTCCTCACATGTCCCAGCGGACGGTGCCTATGAAGGACAACAGCGAACACAGAGTCAACCATCTTAGAGGTACGTACCCACAGCTTACACAGAACACGAATCATAATCCAAAAAGTGGCCTGTATGTGTGTTGAGGCTAAGCCTAAGTATGTGTGACGCAGTTAAAAATTAAGCCATGTGGGATCCTGAAATGTCCGCTGCCTGACCTCTAAAGTGGGACAAGGGGATGTGAGGTAACTGCACTGGTGTTGTACACCGTTGCGGTAGGCGGTCGAAGACCGCTGCACAATGCTGCTTTGGTTAACATTGGACCCTATGGGTCCCAGGAGCCAATGACGATGTACGCCGGCAGTGACTCGATACCTGATCTTCGACAGGAGAGGACCTACACTGCAAGTGCTGCTGTGACCTCGGTCTGGAAGAGACACTGGCTCGAGTGTCTGGGGAAAGAGCCCCTGCCTTCACATCGGAGGAGTTGGAGAAACTCCTGGATGGGGTCCTTCCCCACTACACGCTAATCTAAGGTCCTCCAGACAAACAGGTAAGTACACTGGGAGCATGCTGTATGGGCTATGCCTGTGTGGAGTGGGGTGGATGAAAGATGGGGGGTGGGGAGATTAAGGCGTGCATGAAACAACGATGAATGCATGTGCCACATTGCAAGGGTAGGGATGGGGGCCAATGACTGTGACGGTGCAGTTGGTAATAGAATTTCTATTTCTATTCCGCCTGTACAAATCAGCACCCACCAGAAAAAAGATATTTGGCGTGCCATCGCCAAGGAAATCCGGACCCTGGGGGCCTACCACAGACAGAGCACCCACTGCCGGAAAAGATGGGAGGACATTCGCTGCTGGAGCAAGAAGACGGCGGAGGCTCAGCTGGGGATGGCCTCCCAACGTGGGAGGGGGCCTGTCGCACCATGACCCCCCCTGATTTTCAGGATCCTGGTGGTGGCGTACCTGGAGTTGGATGGGCGCTTGAGGGCATCACAGCAGCCACAAGGGGGTGAGTACACTCTCATCCTGGTGATTCTGCTCGCATTGTAGGTGTCTGGGTGGGGGAAGTGGGCTGTAGGTTTCCCTAGGCCAAGGCAAGTTTACTAGGCAAGGTCCCTCCGTTAGGCAGGCCATGTGGCACCCTACCCCACCTCTGAAGAGTGCCAAGTACACCTAGTAATGCCCCTGTGTCATACATGTGTGCAGATGTCGTCCATAGACTTGTAGGCCATGTCCCAGGGATTGAACAGTGGAGGCCAAGAGCGCAGCATAGTTCAGGGGGCTTCTGAGTCTGTTGTGTCCGCCGACGGTAGCGGTAATGCATGCACTCAACATGTCTTTCTTCTGTCGTCCCCCCCTTTTTGTGGTCTCCCTGTTCTTGTGTGCATTAGCATCATCAGGCAGAGGAGCAGTGGCACCGGAGCAGGAGGGAGCTGCATCCCACATGGCCCTGGAGGGCGACACTACGGACTCGGAGTTCACCAGTGGGACGCAGGGCAAGGCGAGCTCCACGGCAGGGACAGGAGTTGAAACCAGTGACACAGACTCGTCCCCTGATGGGAGCTCCCTTGTGGTGGCGGCACCATCTGTGCCACCGCTTCTACAGGTACAGCCACCACCCCCCCTACCAGCACCGCCCTCCCAGCAGCCCCTCAGCCTTTGCCCCGTGCCCGCTCACCCAGGAGGGTTGGCATCACCTTCGCCCCAGGCACTCAGGCCCTGCTCCAGTCACCCCTGCTGCCTTCAGTGAGGAAGCCATTGACCTCCTCAGGTCCCTCACTGTTGGGCAGTCTACCATTTTGAATGCCATCCAGGGTGTAGAAAGGCAGTTGCAACAAACAAATACATTCCTGGAGGGCATTCATTCTGGTCAGGCGGCCCTTCAGCGAGCTTTTCAGACTCTGGCCTCAGCACTGATTGCAGCCATTGTCCCCGTCTCTAGCCTCTCCCTCCAACTTCCTCCCCCCAGACCCAATCCCCTGTACCCCAGCCTATCCCAAGCACACCTTCAGACCAGCATGCACACACGTCAAATCACAAGGGAAGCTCAGGCAAACATAAGCACCACACATCCCACAGGCACTCACGCAAGCATCACACACATGCAGACACACCAACATCCACTGCCTCCACTGTGGCCCCCTCCTCCTTGTCTCCCTCCTCCCTCCCAGTCTCGTCTACACTCACACCTGCATGCACTACATCTACAGCCACTACTGCCATCACCAGCACACACACCACCACACCCCGCTCACGTGCAGTCACCACCCAACTACCATTCACACGTCCCCTGTGTCCTCTCCCAGTGTGTCTGTGACGCCACCTCCCAAGATATACAAACGCAGGCACACACCCACCCAACAGCCATCCACCTCACAACAGCCTCCAGCGCATGCACCTTCATCCAAAGTCACCAAACGAACACCTCCTACAACCACAACCTCTTCCTCCACTCCCAAACCCCCTCCAGCTACCCGTCCCAGAGTCGCCCAAAAACTTTTCCTGTCTACCCTTGACCTCTTACCCACACCTCCCCCACCCCGTCCGTCTCCTTGGTCCCTACTCTCCAGGTCCCAACCTAGCACCTCAGCCACAACATCTCCGAGACCAGTGGTGCCTGTAGTCACCGGAATATGGAGTGCACCGGCCACCAGGACTGCCAGTGTGGCACTGAGCCACAGCATGAACAATCCCCCACCTGTCAAGCATCAGAAGTTGGCCAGTGCCCAACGGGAGAGGGGGAAGACTCTAGCCACCAAAGCCACTCCCAGGATTCCCGGTGGGAGTGTGGAGGCAGCTGCGACACCTTCCAAGGTGGGGAAGGGCCACAAGAAACCCGGCAAGGCTGGGAAGAGCAGCACGGCGGAGAAGACCGCCATCATCCCCGCTGCCCAGGAGGCCACCGCCAGCACTTGCCCTGCTGCCCAGGAGGCCACCGCCATCATCCCCGCTGCCCAGGAGGCCACCACCAGCACCGGCCCTGCTGCCCAGGAGGCCACCGCCAGCACTTGCCCTGCTGCCCAATAGGCCATGCCAGCACAAGCCCCCCTGGGCTGGAGAGGACCACCAGCACAAGCCCCGCTGAGCGAGAGAGGACCACCAGCACCAGCCCCGCTGGGCTAGAGAGGACCGCCAGCACAAGCCCCGCTGGGCTAGAGAGGACCGCCAGCACAAGCCCTGCTGAGCGAGAGAGGACAGCCAGCACAAGCACAGCTGAACAGGGCACCGCCGCCACAAGCACAGCTGAACAGGGCACCGCCGCCACAAGCACCGCTGAACAGGGCACCGCTGCCACAAGCACCGCTGAACAGGGTACCGCCGCCTCAAGCACCGCTGAACAGGGCACCGCCGCCACAAGCACCGCTGAACAGGGCACTGCAGTCTCAAGCACCGCTGAACAGGGCACCGCCGCCTCAAGCACCGCTGAACAGGGCACCGCCTCTACAAGCACCTCTGAACAGGGCACCGCCGCTACAAGCACACCTGGCCCATGAGCGCCAAGGGCACTGACGCTACTGAGTCCGTCACGAGCAGGATGAAGCACCCTGGGCACAAGGCCCCCTCCAGAACCAGTGGAGACTGTCATCAACTACCTCTGTCCTTAGAAGGATGAAGCACTCTGGGAACAAGGCCCCCTCCAGAACCAGTGGAGACTGTCATCCACTACCTCTGTCCTTAGCAGGATGAAGCACTCTGGGCACAATGCCCCCTCCAGAACCAGTTGAGACTGTCAACTACTACCTCTGTCCTTAGCAGGATGAAGCACTCTGGCTACAATGCCCCCTCCAGAACCAGTGGAGACTGTCATCCACTACCTCTGTCCTTAGCAGGATGAAGCACTCTGGCTACAATGCCCCCTCCAGAACCAGTGGAGACTGTCATCCACTACCTTTGTCCTTAGCAGGATGAAGCACTTTGGGCAAAATGCCCCCTCCAGAACCAGTGGAGACTGTTATCCACTTGAGAGACTGTGGCTTTGCCCTCCCCAGGATATAGCAGTGGGCAACCCACCCACTGAAAAGACTTGAGAGACTGTGACTTTGCACTCCCCAGGATAAAGCAGTGGGCAACCCACCCACTGAAAAGACTTGAGAGACTGTGGCTTTGCACTCCCCAGGATTGAACAGTGGGCATGTGGCCCCCTCGTGGATTTAGCGCTGTGCACTCAACCGGTTGAGGTGCTCCCCCTTTCCCTCCCCCTGAGGTGCCTGTTTTCTCGCTCTCTGATGCCCCTGGATGCAGCAGTGGGCAACCCACCCACTGAAAAGACTTGAGAGACTGTGGCTTTGCACTCTCCAGGATTGAACAGTGGGCATGTGTCCCCCTCGTGGATTTAGCGCCGTGCACTCAACTGGCTGAGGTGCTTCCCCTTTCCCTCCCCCTGAGGTGCCTGTGTTCTTGCTCTCTGACGCCCCTGCAGTGTTCTCTCCATCATGGTTGGGGATATTGTGTGGGCCTCGCCCATACAGTGTGGGCCCTGTGTTCCACGGACATCATTGGAGCACTTCCTGGACTACTAAGCTTGGTGTATATTTTGTTTATAGTGTATATATTTTTTTTTGCCTACTTGATTTTCATATATTACAATGGTTACACTCATTTCCTTTTGTCTTTGCATTCTTCCGGGGGGGGTTGTGGGGTGTAACTGTAATGTATCATGCTGTATTGGTGTGTGTGTTGTAGTGGGTGGGGGTGGGGGTGTTGCGTGTTGCGTGTGTGTCCCCCTGTTTTTTCCCTCCCCCCTCCCCTGTGTCGTAGGTGCAGTACTCACCGTTGTCTTTTCCGGGGTTCGTACTCCTGGTAGAAGAGCAAGAAGATAAGGGCTGGCAGGATGTGCAGCTCTGGTTCCATGGCATCCGGATACCTCGTGGGGTGTGTAGAGGTGAGCGTTTTCCCTTCAAAGTCCTGTTTCCGCCGTGTTTTTGTTCGCGGTGAATCCGCCCCGGAAAGGGTGGCGGATTGGTAGGTTGTGATACTGTGGGCGGTACTTTGTCCTCCGCCTGTCTGTTGGCTGTGACCGCCGGGCTGTTTGTTTGTACTGCCGTGGCGGTCGGAGTGTTAAAGTGGCTGTCTTTGTTGGCGGTTTCCACAACGGTCGTAATTCCAATTTTTTTACCGCCGGCCTGTTGGCAGTCTTACCGCCACTTTAACACCGTCCGCCAGGGTTGTAATGACCACCTGTATGTGTGAATGATTGGCCAGAAGTTCTAAATTACCTAAGTTATCTGGGCCAAGGGTTTCCTGTCCTTACTACCTACTCATCTTCACAAGTCAATCTACAAGTAGAGATGGAACACAGTCTGGATGGAGCTGTCCATTTAAAAGCCATGTGTCTATGGTCACCCTGTCAAGTGCAGACTTGTTAGTCTCCCACTATTGCATATCATCTGCTGTAGCATGGTCTGATTCCATATAAATGCTTCAATGGGTGTACACGTAAAAAACAGCCCTTGCTTCGGACCTTTGCTAAGCTGGGAATTCTTGTATTTGAGGATCACTGTAGCTATCAGCTAATCTAAATGGCATGTGCCACATTTGGAAGTTCAAGCCTGCCTGTTGGTGCTGTGCACCAGTTGGCCTGTGTGCAAAGTTGGCTCAGCTAGCTATATGTTATATGAGACATGCGAGCCACTGTTGTGAAGACATGTGCATTAGTTTGACCTTGGAAGTGTTGGAACCATTTTGTGGGAGACAAGTATTCCAAAGTCAGCCGTTACTCTAAGATAAATGAAATAATACTTTACACTGATGATACACACAACAAAGGCATACATGTCACAGCATCTAATACAAGAAATGTAAGCTTTTGACCTCACACTTGACTGTGTCTAGACCATCCCTTTGCCATTGCACCCAGCAGTGATAAGGCCTTTGTTTCACCAGTCATGGTGTTGGCATTGCATTTCTTCACATAAATGCAAGAGTGATGGCTATTTACCCTGCAGTGTTCAGGACACAACAAGTCCCAGGATGCACTTTAGTCAGTGCTTCCAATGTGATCATGGGACACTGGCCTTATGACTGCTGCAGCAATTGCTGGGATTGTTTACATGGTGACATGTGATACATGTTGATACAGCTCTGTCGTCACTCACAACATTCTACCAGACACAGTATGCAGGCAATGCACATACCAGATCTCAGCTGCTCCAAATCCTCCACAGGTCCTCAAAGGGAAAGGGTTTTGGGGAAGAGTAAAAGAGAAAATGCCAGCTTCTACTTTGTAGACTGCAGAATCAGACTGCTGGAACCTGGACTGCAGGTTGTTGGGTGTCAGGACTTCTGATTTCTCAAAATACTGGGTTCTTGGTTTTTTAGGATTCTGAGGTGCAAAAGAATTACTTTATTAACACATTGAACTTCCATAAACTATTGTACATTACATAATGTTACTTATTGTTGACATATTGTGCATAGGTTTCTATAAGGCTGACCAAGTCTCTTCCTCTTTTTACAATACTTTCAGAGTCTCTGAAGCAATGTCCAAACTCTAAAACAATCAACTTGACTAAAGGGCTTCTTTGTGTTCTGGTATTATCTCTTGCCAAAAATAGTTCTAATAAACTTGCTCTATTTCCAATCTCCTAATTCTCAGTGGAGCTCTTGTTACACAAAATGCGTCTTTCCTTAATGTCTGTTTAGTGGTATCTTGGATTCTTACACAAACAATAAATCACGCTAGTTCTTATTGTCACAAATTATTCAAAAGACAGAGCTCTGTTTTGTTTCATTTAAGCAATTCATCTTTCTTTACCTTGAAATGAAGTTACTTGCTTGAACATTTCAGAAGAACCCAACCTGAATTTTTTCACCTTTCTTATTTTCTCCCTTTTACAGGAAATACAGGATCGTCAGCAGAAGATAGAAGAGGAGAGCCGGGATGCCGCAGGAAACCGTCTGGAGTGCGAGGATCATTGGAACTCGACCGGAGGCAGGCTGGAGAGTAAGGAACGTGACATGCACTGGAACTCGACTGGGGGTTGGCTAGAGGACAAGGAACTCGACTTGACTGGAAACAGGTGAGCAAAGCAATAGGTATGAATCCAAGCAAGGCCTCAGACTCACAAGCATCCCTAAACAATAAAATGTGCTCATGTGCGTTTTGGCAGTTGATTTCTTGTTAAAGAAATTAGCAATTATCTTTCTGATTGTGGCACATTTTCAATACAGATCACATTGTGAAGAGCACATGTGTTGGCAGTTAACAGTTGGAGAAAATGGAAATGCATTTGGTTGCTTGTTAAGAAAATGAGCAATTATCCTCCTGATTGTGGCACATGTTCAATGCAGATCACAGTGTGAAGAGCACATGTTTTGGCAGTTACAGTTGGAGCAGGTGGAAGACAATGTGCATAATCAACAAGCATTGATTAAAACAAATGAGACATTTAATAAGCATTGGTTAATGCAAACTTGATGTTCAAGGATGGAATAAATATACCCAAATAAGTCTGAATGTTGCAAGCAACAGCATCTTACTGTGATTGAGCTCTTGGATGTGCTAGTGTACCCACAACATTGGTGTGGTGCCCTGTCTGTTTACCGTTATGGCACCATGCCATAGTGGCATCCCAGTTTTTATCCTGGTACCCATTTTTGTTTTGTGAGGTATCTTTGGGCCTACCCTCATGGATAGATATTTGGGGGCCTAAGGTCTCCTTTTCTATATTTCTAGGGCGATCCATCTTTTTCTCTTGGGGGGCATTCCTGGCTCTTTCTTTTGGTCACCCCCTCCAGTTCTGATTTTGGACAACCTAGTTCTCACCGGATGATCAGCCTCCCACCCAAACTATTAGGGGGAGACAATCCCTAATTCTACTATGTACTGGTGTGCCTTTTCATGGGCACAATTACTCAGCCAACCACCTAGCATCTTTACTGAGAAGTCCATAAATTCTACCCAGGACTGACTCTGGGAATTTTATGTGGTATTCCTTAGTGGTAGATCCAAAGCCCTGAATTAGGGTACCCTTCCTGAGGTCAAAGGATTTAGTATCTGTTCGAACTCAGTGTCTGGAACCTATCCCTGCACTTGCCTGAGATTAATTCCCATAACAGAGCACCCAGTCCTTTTCTTGGATGTCCTTCCGAATGCAGGCTCTTTCAAAGGCAACAAATCACTTCATGATATCATCTCCTGCTTGGTAAGGGGGGAAAACTTCTTTTGAGAGTTTTAGGTTGAAAGATCCAACTTCCTCCCTACTTATTGATATGCTGTCACCAGCGATGTGTGCTAAGCCCAACTCTTTTCTTTTTGTTTCAATTTCCAAAAGCTGAGCCTCCAGGGACAGACACTTAGTCAACCTGGCCAAAGCCAGGTCCTTTTCTGTGGGTGAACTAGTTCTAGGGGTAGAGGAACTACCTTCACCCTCATTGTCCACAGTATCAAGCTCTCCATCAGAGCCTTCATCATCTGCTCCCTCTGTGGGGTGAGCTTTTTTCATACTGGGCCACCAGAAACCTGAGCTGGTTTAATTTGGCATGTTTTCCAGTAGGAATTTTGTACAGCTTGAAGAGTTTCCTTAACTAGGCATAGTTATATACCATGTAAGGGGCCAGGTCGAGATCCTGGTTCTGGTTCTCTGAGTCTGACGTGTTTTATGCTACTAAAATTGGGACCTTTATTAGAACTTTGAACACCTTTTGGAAAAGGCCAATAAAGTAAGGACTTTAAACTCTAACTCTTGTTGAAGGGACCTAACCAGGGTCCTAGCAGTTAGTTTAGCCAATTGAAAAAAATGCAATTAAGCTAAAGACAATTTGGAGAGTTATTCGTATGCTTACAAATTGACAAAGTGGTATCAGCATATACAAAGTCTTATATCCCACTGCAGAGACACGAAATGTAGGAGGCTGGCTCTCTATATAGTGTACAAAAATGATGTGCAATGTGCAGAGAGTCCAAGCAACTCCACCTTGGTTTAGTGAGGTAACAACTAGACCACCTTATGCTCAGATTTTTATGGTAGCTTGGTCGAGCAGTTAGGCCAATTGTGGAGAAGTGCTAAGCATTTGTGTACTCACAGTATCAATAAATGTTGACACACACTTAAAAGAATAACTTGAGACCAATTTACAAAAATACTTCAGTTTTCTATACAAAGTTTTAAGACCAAGATCATCAAAATCAGCTAGGACTTTTCAAGTTAAGATTTTTCAAAGTTCAGCAAAAATATGGGCATGTTTACAAGAAAGTGGTGCATCAGCTCGGAGGCGCCATTTTTCTTGCGCCGCCCTGCGTCCATCCTAACATCACCATGGTAGCACTGTAATTACTGTAGGGCGCAAGGGGCTTGTAAATATGCCCCATAGTTTTTTTGTGCGTCATTATGCACCATAGAAATCAATGGGAGAAAGTTTTTAAAATGCATATAAAATTAGGCAGTGCACTTGCCAATGTCTCCTTTCATTTATAGGTCGAGACCATTGAGATGTCCTGTGGACCAAATTGGGAAGTTCGGGCGGCTTCCTGGTTTGGCAGAAACAGCTGCTAAAAAGTCCTTAAAGCTGGTGCAGGACCACTGAGGGGGACTACTTGGAAAAGCAATGCACAGTCAGACTTCAAGGTGAGGCGAGTGGGTCTACTTGGAGTGTAGAGGTTGCAAGGAGGGGGGGGCCCTCAGAGCATAACTGGTTCTCCAGTACTGGGCCCAGGGAGGGCGGGTGCAGATCAGATCGGTGAGCCAAGAGCTGTGCACCAAGGTGCCCCAGGAAGCAGGAGACAGGTCACTTTGAGGGTGGATTGCAGGCCAGCTGGGCCACTATGGGGGTGGTTCTTATGTGGTCTGAAGTCCCTTGACTGGGGTTTCCTCCTGGTCCTTTTAGAGTACAGAGTGAACTTTTCTTCTAGGTGTCCAATGTTGAGGGTCCAGTACCACGGGTTATTGCACGATTCCACCACTGGAGGTTGCAGTGCCACCAAACTTGGCACACCTGCAGGATTTGTTCCCCAGTTACATTGGGTGGAATTTTGTCTGGCTGCTATGTCTGATTCATTGGTCACCGGCTGGTCCATGAACTGGACTTCACTGGTCTTTTGCTTCTTTGTTGCAGGGAGTGATGTCTTCACTCTGGAGGGAGATCTTTGGTGATTTTGAGAAGGGTGGAGGTCCTCTGGAGGTTTGTAGAGTCTATCCAATGTCCAGGCAACTCCTCAGTGGCAATTGTCGAGTCCTGGGTGCAGCAGGCAGGGTTTGGTGCCTTTTTTCTTGGTGCAGCTGGAATGCAGTCCTCGAGCCTTGGGTCTTCATTGTTGCTGGTTGTCTTGTGTCCTTGGAATCTGATCTGCAGGTCTAGGGGTGCCCACTAAATACAGCATTTATTGGGAATTTAGGGGAGTTCCTAGTAGTGACCAATGGGTCATCTATCTTAGGGTGGCTACACCCACTATGTGACCACTTCCTGTGGGCATAGGTCACTTCCCTAACCCTGATTGGCTATTTTCTTACCATGCAAGATGGAAGAAAATGAAATGGAGGGGCCATCTGACTGGGGGTGGCCACTCCTCCGATTCTTTGTGCATTTTCCTACTGTTGCTCCTGCCAAACGTGGGGGTTTGCAATGAGGGAGGCCATCTGCTGTTGGCAACAGGGCTGGGGGTTGAGTTTTAAGGGTGGCAAGCCCTTTGAAACTCACTGGCAGGGCAGTGCACATTCCTGGGGGAGGAAGTGAAATACCTCTGCCCAGGAAGGACTTTGTTTTCTGAACTCAGAGAACAAAGACTCTCTCTCCAGGGTTCCAGAATCTTGTCTGGAGGTGGCAGGCTGGTAACATGCCCTTTCTGTCTGCATTCGGTCTAATGGAGGCATGATATTGCTGGACCTTGTTGCTCAATATGCAGACCCTTTACTTAAATTCTTAGGCTTACAATATGCAAAGATTCCCATACCTTAATACAAATTAATATGCTTGGCATCATGATAGCAGTCCAGAAACCCTAGACTTCTGACTATGCCTTTCAATGTCCTTAATCAGCATAATTTCCTTTAGAACAACCATTGGCAAAGCCAATAGGATGGGCCTTGGTAGAATGCTGCAATGGATATTTCAAAAACAATATTGCACGCATATGGCATAAAAAAGCATTGAAAAAATAAAACCAGCAGACACCTAAACATCATTGCCATATGGTTAGAAAAAATACTTAAATGAAAATACATTCAATGATGTGGTTGTTTTACAATAATGTTTTTTTTTTATCCCTCGTGTGCCCGGGACGTAATGGTTACCATTACGTCCTGCTATGCGCCTCGCTATGGGCCAAGCACCTCCTGCTATGAGCCAAGCACCCTCCTCCCCTGGGCAGGGATGAAAGGGAAATCGTTTCCCCTTCATCCTCCAGCGCCCCCAGTGATGTCTTCAGGCCATTTGTCTTTAGGCCATTTTTGCCCCCAAGGGGAGCCGATTTGCCTATTTTCATCAAGCCAATCTTCCCACAAGGGGGGCAGGAACCAGTATACACCAGGGATTTATTTTTGTCAATTTCACGTTAGGGCAGTGACCCCTCAAGCAACGGTCGCTTCCCTGGGGCGGGGGAATTTGTTTTAGCCCATTTCTGCCCCCCCTTGGGCGCAGAGTGGCCTATTGTAATTAGGCCGATCTGCACCTGGTGGGGGAGCCAGAAACCTCTAGGCACCAGGAATCTTTGTTTTGTTTTTGTTTTATTTTTTTAGATGTGGGGAGCGTCCCCTTAGGCAAAAATCTTTTTAGGCCATTTCTGCCACCCATGGGTGCAGATCATCCTATTGTTATTAGGCCAACCTGCCCCCCTTGGGGGCAGAAACCACTAGGCACCAGGGACTTTTTTTTTTTTGCGTCAATTTCACGCAAGGGGTGTGACCCCTTAGGAAAGGGTCGCTCCCCTGGATGGGTGCAAATTTATTTTAGCCAATTTCTGCGCTCCTTGGGGGCAGATCGGCCTATTATAGGGAGGGCAGAAACCTCTAGACAGCAGGGATAATATTTTTTTGTTTGTTTTATTATTTTTGACGTGGGGAGTGACCCCTTAGGCAAGGGTCGCACCTCTGGGGGAACAATCTTTCTAGGCCATTTCTACCCCCCTTCGGGCAGATCAGCCTATTTTTATTAGGCCAATCTGGCCCACTTGGGGGCAGAAATCACTAGGCACCAGGGATACATTTTTTTTCAGATGGAGAGCAATCCCTTAGACAAGGTGAGCTCCCCTGGTAACAGAATCTGGTAAGAGCCCCACAAGTCACCCCATCTTGGATTCCCCTAAGAGTCTAGTTTTAAAAAATGGACAGGTTTGGTAGGTTTCCCTAGGTGTCCGGTAAGCTAGAGGCATAAATGCACAGCTAGGCACTTTCAAAAAGCAGCTCTGTTTTCTTTGGGAAAATGTGGTATGTCCATGTTGTGTTTTGGGGCATTTGCTGTTGCGGGCACTAGGCCTACCCATGCAAGTGAGGTACCATTTTTATCAGGAGACTTTGGGAAACGCCGGCTGGAAGGAAATTTGTGGCTTCTCCCAGATTCCAGAACATTCTGTCACTGAAATGTGAGGAAAAGGCATTTTTGAGGCCAAATGTTGGGGTTTGCAAAGGATTCTGGGTAACAGAACTTGGTGAGAGCCCCACAAGTCACCCCACCCTCGATTCCGTTAGGTTTCTAGTTTTAGAAACTGCACAGGTTTGATAGGTTTCCCTAGAGGCCGGCTGAGCTAGAAGCCAAAATCCACAGCTTGACACTCCAAAAAACACGTCTGATTTCAATGTAAAAATGTGATGTGTCCAAGTTACATTTCCTCTCGCAGGCACTAGGCCTACCCACACAAGTGAGGTACCATTTTTATCGGGAGACTGGGGGTAACACAGAATAGAAGAACAAGTGTTATTGCCTCTTGTCTTTCTCTACATTTTTTCCTTCCAAATGTAAGACAGCGTGTAAAAAAGAAGTATATTTGAGAAATGCACTGTAATTCACATGCCAATATGGGGACCCCGGAATTCTGAAATGTGCAAATAACCACTGCTTCTCAACACCGTATCTTATGCCCATTTTGGAAATACAAAGGTTTCCTTGATACCTATTTTTCACTCTTTATATTTCAGCAAATTATTTGCTGTGTACCTGGTATAGAATAAAAACCCATTGCAAGGTGCAGCTCATTTATTTTCTCTGGGTACCTAGGGTTCTTGATGAACCTACAAGCCCTAAATATCCCCACAACCAAAAGCGTCTAGCAGACGTAACGGCATATTGCTTTAAAAAATCTGACATCGCAGGAAAAACTTACAGAGTAAAACGTGGAGATTAATGGTTGTTTGTTTCACCTCAATTTCATTTTGTTCAGCTGTTATTTTCTGTAGGAAAACCTTATAGGATCTACACAAATGACCCCTTGCTGAATTTTGCATTTTGTCTACTTTTCATAAATGTTTAGCTTTCTGGGATCAAACATTGGTTTCACACTCATTTCTGTTACTAACTGGAAGGAGGCTAAAAGCACAACATATAGTAAAATAGGGTATTTCCTGGTAAAATGCCTTTCTGATTCAAGGCCTCCTGTTCCTGAAAGCTGGGAAGATGGTGATTTTAGCATAGCAAACCCTTCGTTGATGCCATTTTCAGGGAAAAAAACACAAGCCTGCTTCTGAAGCCCTTTATTCCAATTTGTTTTAAAAAAACGAAATTTTCACTGTATTTTGGCTCATTTCTTGGTCTCCTTCAGGGGAACCCACAAGCTCTGGGTACCTTTTGAATCCCTATGATGTTGGAAAAAAGGATGCAAATTTGGCGTGGGTAGCTTATGTGGACAAAAAGTTATGAGGACCTAAGCGCGAACTGCCCCAAATAGCCAAAAAAAGGCCTGGCACCTGAGTGTGAAAAGGCCTGGCAGCGAAGGGCTTAAATAAGAAGTCTTTCTGTTGTGTCATGCATTCTAGTCATACTTTAAATAAATTGCTAGGACTAAGTTTAAGCAAATACATGAAATAAAACACACTTTCAGCCAGAGTTGTTACTGAAGAGAAAGCATTTTTTTTTCAATTCACATGAACAATGTGTACAGGCTTTGAGCAGTCACTCAAGGAGAAGGGAGACATTGTAGACGGTGGACTAACCCATTGTCCGATGTTGTATACTGTGCTCGGTAAAAGTAAAATGTGAACAATGAGTCAACAGACCAGTGGATGATGCCTGCTAACCAAAAGCCACTCTGAATGAAGCCAGCTGACCAAAGGTCATCCTATGTTGTTTATTATGTATGAATCTTTTGAAAAAAAACACAATAATTTGGTGAGAAACCATCTGAAAGGCCATACCTTAAAATGCTTTTTTTCCTTTGCAGTCTTTTCCGGGTTTCCCAAAGTGTTTCCCAAAGCTACTGTACAAGGACTTGACAAAATGCTATGGGCCTCATTCTGACTTTGGCGGGCGGCGGAGGCCGCCCGTCAAAGTACCGCCATCAGAAGACCGCTGCGCGGTCAAAAGACCGCTGCGGTAATTCTGAGTTTCCCGCTGGGCTGGCGGGCGACCGCCAGAAGGCCGCCCGCCAGCCCAGCGGGAAAACCCCTTCCATGAGGATGCCGGCTCCGAATGGAGCCGGCGGAGTGGAAGGGGTGCGACGGGTGCAGTTGCACCCGTCGCGATTTTCAGTGTCTGCTTGGCAGACACTGAAAATCATAGTGGGGCCCTGTTAGGGGGCCCCTGCAGTGCCCATGCCATTGGCATGGGCACTGCAGGGGCCCCCAGGGGCCCCACAACACCAGTTACCGCCATCCGGTTCCTGGCGGCGAACACCGCCAGGAACAGGATGGAGGTAAGGGGGTCGGAATCCCCATGGCGAGGATTCCCCAGGGCAGCGGGAAACCGGCGGGACACCGCCGGTTTCCCGTTTCTGACCGCCGCGGTCAGAATGCCCCGGAAGCACCTCCAGCCTGTTGGCGGTGCTTCCTCTGCCCTCTGCCCTGGCGGTGAGACACCGCCAGGGTCAGAATGAGGGCCTATGGGCCTCATTCTGACTTTGGCGGGCGGCGGAGGCCGCCCGCCAAAGTCCCGCCGTCAGAATACCGCTGCGTGGTCAAAAGACCGCCGCGGTTATTCTGAGTTTCCCGCTGGGCTGGCAGGCGACCGCCAGAAGGCCGCCCGCCAGCCCAGCGGGAAACCCCCTTCCATGAGGATGCCGGCTCCGAATGGAGCCGGCGGAGTGGAAGGGGTGCGACGGGTGCAGTTGCACCCGTCGCGATTTTCAGTGTCTGCTTGGCAGACACTGAAAATCATAGTGGGGCCCTGTTAGGGGGCCCCTGCAGTGCCCATGCCATTGGCATGGGCACTGCAGGGGCCCCCAGGGGCCCCACGACACCCGTTACCGCCATCCGGTTCCTGGCGGTGAACACCGCCATGAACAGGATGGCGGTAAGGGGGTCGGAATCCCCATGGCAGCGCTGCAAGCAGCGCCGCCGTGGAGGATTCCCCAGGGCAGCGGGAAACCGGCGGGACACCGCCGGTTTCCCGTTTCTGACCGCGGCTGTACCGCCGCGGTCAGAATGCCCCGGAAGCACCGCCAGCCTGTTGGCGGTGCTTCCTCTGCCCTCTGCCCTGGCGGTGAGACACCACCAGGGTCAGAATGAGGGCCTATGTTCCTTAATCTGGCGATTGAGCAAACAGAAAGGACTTTAAACATTATTAAATTGCCAGACATTTGGTCAGTGGATAGCGTCTGGAATCACAACCTAATGCTGTGCAGTACAGCTGCAGTAAATAGTAAAATGAATGGTCATTTATTCCATTGCGACAAAGAGAGGCATTGGGGGGCAGATTTATGAAAAGTTGCCCTGCACCTAGTGCAGTGCCACTTTTCTTGCATCTCCCTAACGGGACCATGTGTGTGCCGTATCTAAGACTCAGTGCACAATGGTGGTAGTTAGGGCACTAGCGTCAGAATCTTTGACGCTATTTTGGTGCTTTGCAGGATTAGTGTGAAAAATGTTGACGCTAATCCTGCCAAGCACACAGAGGCCCATTGATAATAATGGGAGCATCCTTTTAACGCCTCCTCTGAACAGGCATTAAAAATGCTGATAAAAATGACACAAAGAATCCCTTAGATTTCTTTGTGTCATTTTTTCAGTCCCCCCTAAGAGGGTGACGCCCACCTTGCAGACATTATGCCTGGTGCAAAGTGGTACAATGCATGCATTGGGCCACTTTGCAAATATTGTGGGGCATTTGTGGTCATCTAACACCACATTAACTTAAAACAAATTATGCTTTTGTGTCGTCAGATGGCGCTAGGCCCTCTTAAATCTGGGCCAGGGAGTTTGCTGGTGGTGAAGTGGAGATAGATGCAATAGCAGTTACAGAGAGTAAAAGTGGACAGATACTAGAATATGCTTGCATCACCTATGTAGTATGTTAAAAAATGGTGAATAAGAGGATACAATCATGTACCCATTGCATCTATGTCTAAAGTCTATATAATGCCTGCAAACCAGTGGTTGCTGCAAATATGATTCTGAGTGAGAATTAAAATGTATTAGAAAGGTTTCTGATCTCATTTCTCAATTCAGCAAATCCTATTATATAAATAATTAGATTTTAACAGGGAAATGGTTGAACACATTCCCACAGCAAACCTAGATTCACCACTTTTCCAATGCCTATAAAGTGTGGGAGAGGAAACATGGAATACCAACCATGAAACAAAATGTTGTCTATAATCAGAGACACTGCAGAGGTAAATTGAAACAGGAAGATTTATGTGGCTACAGAAGCGGCAGACACAAACCTCCACACTTAGGGACAGATTTAAGAGCCCCTAGCTCCTCCTTGCACCACATTAGCATCATTTTTGTTTTACGTTAATGTGGCCTAACAAGACCAAAATCGCAGCACCAAATTTACAAACTGGCACAATGCATGATTTGCGTCACTTGGTAACCCTTTGCGCTACATTATGCCTGCATCAGGCATAATGAATGCAAATGGGGTGTTCCCCAGTTTGGGGGGTGGGGGAATGGCACAAAGAAATCTAAGAGTTTTTTGTGTCATTTTTTTCAGCACTTTTAAAAGGAGGCTCCCATTGGTTTAAATGGGCCTCTGGGAGCTTTGCAGGATTAGCGTCAGAATGTTTTACTCTAATCCTGCAAAACACCAAACTAGTGTAAAAAATCCTGATGCTAGTTGTAGGAAAGTACCAACTTTCTTGGCATGTTATCCCCAATTTTACATGTATGTCAGTATGTTTTTATCTGTCTCACTGGGATCCTGCTAGCCAGGACCCCAGTGCTCATAGTTTGTGGCCTGAATGTGTATACCTGTGCAGTGCCTAACTGTGTCACTGAGGCTCTGCTAATCAGAACCGCAGTGCTCATGCTCTGTCTTTAAATTTGTCGCTATAGGCTAGTGTCCACTTTTACCAATTTCAATTGACATACTGGAACAACCTTATAATTCCCTAGTATATGGTACCTAGGTACCCAGGGTATTGGGGTTCCAGGGGATCCCTATGGGCTGCAGCATTTATTTTGCCACCCACAGGGAGCTCAGACAAACCTTTACACAGGACTGCCATTGCAGCCTGAGGGAAATAACGCACACGTTATTTCACAGCCATTTTCACTGCACTTAAGTAACTTATAAGTCACCTATATGTCTTACCTTTACTTACTGAAGGTTAGGTGCAAAGTTACTAAGTGTGAGGGCACCCTTGCACTAGTAAAGGTGCCCCCACATAGTTCAGGGCCATTTGCCCGGACTTTGTGAATGCATGGACACGATTACACACGTGCACTACATATAGGTCAATACCTATATGTAGCTTCACAATGGTAACTCCGAATATGGCCATGTTGTAGTGTGGTCAGTTTTATGTATCCTTTGCGCATTAGCTTCAGGCGTTAGGCCTTTGTGCACTTTGCCCTGGATGTATTTTATTCATTTGCTCGCAGCTTAGAGCCTCTGTGCACTTTGCTCTAAATGCTTTTTATTCAGCTTCGTACTGTTATTTTTCAAATAACCTGTTCTACGGTCTTGTTTTATTTTTTAGATCACACTGTTTAGCCTACTTCAGCACTGGAGTTCTCAATAACACATTCTTGTTCACTCTGTGCTTCAGTCAAGGATACAGTCTGGTACATTGCCTATAGACGTGGTAGGAGTTTAGTCTTTGGCATTCTTGCGTAGGGACATTTTGTGATCACACTGACATGTTAGTTATAAAAACACTTCCTTGTCCTAATACATGCAAGAGGGAGATTCCGACCAGGGAACCACAACTAGACGCTGACTGCCTCGTTGCAGATGCTGCACCAGATCACAGGCCTTTGCTCAGGTATGAGGGTTGATGGCTTCCCTGGGAATCTGAAAGGCAAGTTAGAAGCTTAACATGCTGTGCTCGAAATAGAACTAGCTGAGAGAGAGTAGAAATTATTAACACCATGATAGCGTTATTCTTATGTTTCACTGTCCTCGTGACTATTTCAATCCTACTGTGTTGTATGGTTCTGGTTATTGCGGCTCATGCCTTAATACCTAAAATGCAGTTGTTTTATTAAAACAATCTATAAAACTCAAACTGCCTTTGTCATTTGTATATGAGATCATACTGTAGATGAGAGAGCTGGTTTGGATCTGAGTGACCACGACTTCCCTGAGAAGTTCCAAAGATGTCATGCACTCGGCTGCCCAATCATCTTTTCCCCTGAGAGATGAGGGACTGCTAGTTAGCCGGAGCAAAACCGGATTTGGGGTGACAGTGGTCCTTCCGAGTGGGTAAGACTTAGTCCCCCACACCAGGAACAACCCTGCTACCTAGAAATCCAGTAGTCTCATTTAGGATAATGAGAGCCCACGCGACAATGTAACATGTCTAAGATCATGGAATTGTCCCTCATTTCAAATCTGGTATTGGGGAGTGACTTCCATGCATCCTGGGGGCTCCACTATGGACCCCCAGTACTGCCAAACCAGCTCTCGGTGGTTTTCTCTGCAGCTACAGTCGCTGCCACCCCTCAGTCGGGGTTCTGCCCTCCTGGGGTCTGGGCAGCCCAGTCCCAGAAAGGCAGAACAAAGCATTTCCTCTGAGAGCAGGGTGTTACATAGAAATAGTTGTTAAAGGCTGGGGAGGTGTAGCCTCTCCCAGCCTCTGTAAATGCTTTGAAGGGCACAGATGGTGCCCTCCTTGCATAAGCCACTCTACACCGGTTTAGGGAACCCCCAGTCCCTGCTCTGGTTCAAAACTGGACAAAGGCAAGGGGAGTCACCACTCCCCTGTCCATCACCAGCCCAGGGATGGTGCCCAGAGCTCCTCAAGTGTGTCTCAGACCTCTGCCATCTTGTTTCCAGAGGTGTGGGAGCACTCTGGAGGACTCTGAGTGGCCAGTGCGAGCAGGTGACGTCAGAGACCCCTCCTGATAAGTGCATACCTGACTAGGTGGCCAATGCTCCTCTGAGGGCTATTTAGGGTCTCTCCAGTGGGCTTTTCCTCAGATTACGACTTGCAAGAATTCATCAGGGTTCCTCTGCACTTCTCTGTTCAACTTCTGCCAAGGATCGACCACTGAATGCTCCAGGACGCCTGCGAAACTGCAACAAAGTAGCCAGAAGACTACCAGCGACATTGTAGCGCCTAATCCTGCCGGCTTTCTCGACTGCTTCCTGGTGGTGCATGCTCTGGGGGCTGCCTGCCTTCACCCTGCACTGGAAGCCATGAGATATCTCCGTAGGTCGATGGAATCTTCCCTCTGCTCCAGCAGGCACCAAACTTCAGCTTCACTGGTACTCTGGGTCCCCTCTCATTCTGACGAGCGTGGCCCCTGGAACACAGGTTGTGGACCCAAGTGACCCAGACTGTCCAGTGGTCCATCTGTCCAAATTTGGAGGAGGTAAGTCCTTGTCTCCCCTCCCCAGACAGTAATCCTGTGCACCATGTGATCTGCAGCTGCAAGGGCTTCTGTGCACATTTCAAGAAATCCTGCATGCACAGCTGAGCCTAAGTCCCCAGCACTCGTCCTGCGATGCTCAGCTCCCTGAGTTGATCTCCGGTGTCGTGGGACCTCTCTTTGCAGTGTTGAGACGACTGCTGTGTTCAGACATCTTAAAACCCATGTTCAAGGACTTCTGCAGGTGCTTCCTTTCTGTCCAAGGGCTCTCTACGTTGCTAAGGGACCCCTCTGTTTCCTCTCGCCAGTGCCGACATTCTGTTCCTTCCTGGGTTCAGGCAGCACCCTTTTTCTCCAACTGTGATTCTTGCAGCTAGCAAGGCTTGTTTGTGGTATTATGCCAAGGAAACAACTCTGCATCCTCCAGCATGCCGTGGGACATCTTCCCCACAAAGGAGAACATCCTAGCTCCTTTCGTTGTTGCAAAACCTGCAGCTTTTTCCCACCGGAGGCAGCCATTTTGCACCATCTTCCGGGGTTTAGTGGGTTCCTGCTCACCCTGGACAATTTAGCGACTCTTGGACTTGGTCCCCTTCCTTTGCAGGTCTTTAGGTCCAGAATCTGTCTTCAGTGCTTTGCAGTCTGTTGTGGTCCTTGCAAAATCCTTTCTCACGACTTTAGTGAGTTTCTGGGGAAATAGTACTACTTTACTCCTACTTTCCAGGGTCTTGGGGTGGGGTCTCCTTTACACCCTTAGGGGCATATTTATATATGTATACTCTGTCTGCGCGAATGTGCATCCAAAATTTGGACGCACATTCAGCACAAGCCTTGCCCCATATATTTAAACTTTGACGCCCGAGCCCGCGGACGTCAAAATCCCGCCGTGTGCGTCATTTTTTCGATGCGGCAACCCGCCTTGCGTTAATCATATGCAAGGTAGGCGTTCCCATCCAAAAAATGACTTAAACAGAGTGCGTCCTATTTATGCTTCCAGGCAAAAATCCCACATGGCCGGGAGGCGGAGCCTGAAAATGACGCACAGCCCGATTTGCGTCAAAATTTCACGCCTGCGTCAGGGCAGGCATTAAAATGGGGCAAACACACCTGTATTTAATCAGAACACCCAGAAGCAACAGCAGAGCAGCAAAAGAGAGACATGGAGGTGATTCTCATCCAGCGTGCACACAGACGCATAGCCCAGCAACAAGAACAGCAGCTACCATAACACCAGCAGGGACCCCAAAGGCAGCGCAGAAGGCAGGAGAGAATATTCCGCACGAGGACAATCCTTCATGGCCTCAGGGAACATGACATCATCCAGAGGTACAGGTTGAACTGGCAGGCCATTCAGCAGCTGCTGCGAAACATGGAGCCACAGTTGGCACACACCTTGCTGACACCCCGCACCATCCCAACAGAAACCAAGCTGCTAGCTGTACTTCAGATGATGGCAAGTGGCTCTTTTCAAACAACTGGTGCCCTGGTTGCCGGAATATCACAGCCATCATTTTCTGCCTTTTTGCCCAAAGTACTGGATGCCATCATTGGACTCACACCCCGCCACATCCGCTTCCCAAACATACTGCAGAAGCAGCAGTGGACAAACAGGGGTTTTACCTCATTAGTGGCTTCCCACACGTCCTTGGTGCCATCGATTGCACACATGTACGCCTTGTGCCACCTGCTGCAACTGAACACCTCCACTGCAACAGGAAGCACACACATTCCATCAATGTGCAGGCTATTGTCAATCACCAAGGATTGATCACCAACATCGTGGCAAAATATCCTGGGAGTGTACATGACTCATTCATCTTCCGACACTCTACCATTAATCAGCACTTCCAGGATGGACAGTATGGCAATGGACTACTTGTTGGTAAGTACAGAAACCTACTTATATTCACACTGCACAGCAACCCTCTAGGACACACAACACATACACCATGACAGCAACATGTCGACAGGAACACACTGAGGTCGTGACATCGCTAGCCATGTTTCATAGGTCTGCATTGAACCTGTCACACATCTGAAATTAGTGTACAGTCTAATGTTAAGACGTCAATGATCACAACATTTGGAGTGGTTTGCCTAATTGTCACCTTGCAAAATGTAAGCGTCTCACTGATGTTCAAATTAATCCATTGCATAAGTCTAAAGTTATGGGATGTCCAGGGTACATTGATGTGAACGTGTTAACAACACTGTCAAAATTAATCTGTGTGTAGAATTATCATCTCACCCCCGGTGAAGACACAGGGACACCTGTATCACAAGTCACAATGCTAGGGAGTCCACACTGTACTGCAAATCCCAAAACATACTGCTGACAACCGGTCAGCAGCCAAACACTCGTTCAGCCAAGGAAACAACACAATGCAGATGTTACATCCTACAAGCCAAAGAAGAAACACTATAATACAAATGAGTCACAGACAACACAAGACAACTACTGCCATGCAAGGTGATTCCAATGGGGCAAGCTACATCAACATGATCCCATTCATTTTCTTTTTCAGCTGATCGGGGGTATGGGATCCAGCCATGGATAATGACACCATTTGGCAACCCAAGCACTGCAGCAGAGCGTGATTACTATGACGCACATAGGAGGACATGCAGCATAGTCGAGAGGACCTTCGGCATCTTCAAGTTGAGATTCAGGTACCTCGACATCACTGGTGGTAGCCTCCTATATTCCCCTGAAATGGTCTGTAAGATCATTCTAACGTGCCATCCTGCACAACATTTGCATAAGAAGGAACATTCCCCTATTGGAACCAGAGCCACACATGCCTGAAGAGGAGGAAGAGGAGGATGCTGGCCTGCAACATGAGGGGGAACAACAAAACACGGCTGCTGGAGTGCGTAGGTGCCAACATATCGAGAACAATTTCTTTTTAAAATAATCACCATCACTACTGTATCAACTAATGTAAATAAACACCGATAATAATCACCATATCATGATCTGGCTAATCATTTTTGCTCACCTTTATCTCTAACTATCAGAAACAGAGTGTAGCCTCATGGAGCATTGCTGATATACCGATCAGGACACAGAAAATCCCAGAGCAATTGTGATGCGTATCATACAACAGTCACATACACACACACTGTAAATTACATATATCCTGTACATTTCACCTTTGAAGGGCAATAGCAGAGGACCACACCTATTTCACACATACATGTTGGCAACATGGTTCATCGCAGCATATGGCACACAACTAAGACTCCATCACTCAATAAGGGGAAATGAAGCATCATACATGAGGCAGCTGATATGCTATTGCATTGATAACAGGAATGTATGACCAGTCCCTTGACAGCAGTAAGTCCAACTGCACCGATTTTTGCAAGGACTATCTGTGACTAGAGTTCCATATAAGCAGAACATAGACAGCGCAAGTGCCACACCTATGACAAGCATTGCACACATGACATTCCATGTACATGTCAGCCCATTTCCTAACTCCTGACACACCCATGCTCCTGGTCACAACCCACCTGTCTGAAGAGGTCCCTGGAATGGTAATATGTGTACCCAGATATTCTCTCCTCTACACACACAGACTAACAATAGTAATCCAGTGTGCTACATCCTTTCCTATGTTATGCCATTGTCATAGTACATCTAAGTGCATGGACGTCAGGTCAATTAATACACTGGCTTGTAGTTTATAATCCCTGTTATCACCTGTAGATTGCTTCCAGTGTGAAAGGTACTGTTGGCAATTTGAATTCAAATCTCACATACAGGACTTGTGAGAAACAGAAGCAGCACACACCTGTGATCAGCCCCATGCACACCACCCTTTAGAACATGCACTGCCCCTGCTGATGCCTGGAACAGCATAGAAGTTTCCATTTTGTCAAATACACCGTTATGCATTGCTACTAATTAAGCCATGTAACCCAGCCCTTGGGTTTATGTGTCACCTTCAAAAACACAGGACATACACAGTTTTCCATGTCAACTGTCTTGTTCTTCCTCCGACTAGTCTTAGTCAGACCACTGATTATGTACCTTGTGAAATTGCTAGATCCAGATTCACCCTGCATCCTGTCAGCTTGACTGGCACCTGTCTGTGCGTTACCCTAAAGGTTCCTTGTGGCTACAAATGTACCACACTTGCGTTAGTAAACCTCTCATTCCTCAGAGGGTATTTTGTCATGTGCTTCATCAATGCATACCCAAATACATTGTATAGCATCATATGCTTTTTAATTGTACCATATTAGTAAAATTGTCGTTGAATACCAAAATCATGGCCCATCCCTTGTCTGGGTCTCATGTATGCATGAATGACAACGTGTGACAGTGTACCAGGGCCGTATGCAGGGATTGGGTATGGTGCCTTCAGCAGAACCAGCTACCTCTGATAATGTCCATGAAAAGTCCACACATATTAGGACCCTGACAGTTCACACGCTGAATCACATTGCTCACAACATATTGATGGGCTGTGCATGCTGAATAGCTGCTACATTAATCAACACAGAGGCTATGATGTTCCCAGATGCAGTGGGAACTTCACAGGCCAACCTGTGTACAAATGTTGTGATGACACCTGCCGGAACATGACACCTGAGACATTATCTCACTCAGCACACCAAGGTTGCCCTGTTGACAGTCTCATTACACGTCTTCAGTGACAGGGTGGGACCATCCCCATGTAGGTTCTCATGTCCTCATCCACTTTACTCACATTGATCTCCGAAGCTTACTCAGTAGATACAAGAATATCTGCCACTGACTCATGATGAGACCTGGAAGTAACTGTGACAACATACACCCCTAAAAATATACTAGATCAACATTGGACCACACACATGAACAAGACACCTCTGTGCAATTGATCACTGGAAAATATGTGGACACGTGATGCCTTGTCTGCTGGTCCACCACTGCCACTGGATAGTTGTGGCTCAGTCATATGACCACAACTGTGGCATCATATTACATTTGTGGTTCACCTTTGGGTGTCTGGGCCAATGACATGGTACCCACTTCGTCTATGCATGTGCCTGACTCACTGTGGGTTCACCAACAAGTGCCTAGGAAGCAGTTCCCAAAATTCTAGGACATGGGATGGTCAACTTGTGAACCATTGACACGAACAAGCGTCTGCCATCTATCCGGTGCATGCTTTGTCATTTGTGGTGTCTACGTTACCCAAAATCTTGGAAGTTCACACAACAGATGTTGCTACATGTATGACTAACACATGTCCTCTCTCATTTTCACAATGACTTGCATCTAAGGTTTGGACACATTGACTTCACATTCATACAAGCATATTTGCAATAATGCATCTTGTGATGCACACACACACTGGGTCGACTAATACATTAGCAGTCACTGCACACACATTGAGCCATAGGCATTGAGGTATTGTACTCATGTGCGTCACCTTGCTATCCTCTCCTGATGCCAAACATGTCCAAATTGTGAAATACATATATGTAGGCCACACATATGGCCATCTAGTGTGTCAGCCAAGCGTGAAAATCCTGTTAAGGGAGTAGCAGGTCATGGTCCGCAGCAGTATGATGTCTCACATGTGAACATACACCATCAACACCAAAGTAGGTGCAATCAGACTATCTCAGTTGTGTCCCAAATGTAACATTACATTAAAATGGAAAAAAATACCCAAAGCAGTTCATGCCCTGAAATTTTGACGCATATGCATCAAAAAATGATGCACGAGCGTCAAAAAATGACACTTATGCCCGAAAAACAACGCATAATGGCCAGAAAATTGGTTCAGTGTTAAGACTATTTACAAATATATGGATGCAGCCTAATTTTTACTCCTTTGCGTCGAAAAAAATGATGCACATACTGTATGCGTGAAAAAATATGACGCATAACGATACAAACGGCGGCCATTTTATGCAGGAAGTGATGTAATAGGATATCCTGTTTACAGATTATGTACAGTGGGTGTACTTTCACTTTCACTTTGCAGTCTGTGACTCGTCTAGACTGAGTGGCTGTGTTCTGAGAGTTGTTCAGTGAAATTGTGCTTTTGTCTCCTGTGTGCTCCATTACTTGTTAGTTTGTGAAATAAATATTGTTGTTGTATACTGTCTGAGTGTGTTTTGTGTACAATTGTCCAGTATTGTATTGTATTTGTTTTTGTGGGAGTCTGTTGTGGGTAGTGCTAGTTTGGGGATAGTTGGGCTCTTTTAGTTGTTAAGTTTACTTTTTTGTACTTCTACTTTCCCCCTTTTCTCCTTTGTTCTTCTTTATCCCCTATTCCCCTTTTCGGTGCTAAGATGTTGGGTAGGCCACGTCTTGGCAGGATGGGTGAGGAGGAGCTTGGGGGGTTTATATGGCTGGTGTGCCATTTCATTCCACTGATGATCGAGGCAGGGTGATACAGGGGTATCACACCGAGGCGCGACAAATCCGGTGGGAAATGGTCCTGCATCACTTGCAGTGCATGTATGGGAGCCAGAGGAATGACCACCAGCTAAAGCACTGCTGGGCTGACCTTATCACCATGGAGCAAGATCTGATGGACCACCTGGGAATAGTGATTGGTGCCCCTGTTGGTGAGTACAAATCATGTAAATGTGCACAATTAAAAGCCCTGTAGTGACATCAGATGATTTGTACAATATCTTCCGGCTAAGTTGCTGACTGTGTGGAATGCTTCGGAAACATACAGGGTCATTGATGGACTATGTGAAGGACCACAAATGCTAGCTGTCAGGAAGCACATGCTCTGCAAACTTACAGAATAGTTTTGCTTAATGTAATTTGGTGCCGCCTTTCTGTCAGACAGCAACACAAAATAGGAGCCAATCATGTCTATATAGGTCACATTTGGAAGTGAAGTATAGATTTTCTAAAATATTGGCAACCTTTGTTGACTCAATAGCTAGACTGACTTTCTAAACACTACGTGATGCAGAAATTGAGTGCTGGCTTCACGTCAATTGATGATAGCAATGTGGCCCAGACATATGTCTCATGTGTGTCTGGTGAGTGTGTAAGGCAAGCGTTTTGGGAAGTTCTATGCATGTTAGGTATTATTGTGGTCCTTCGTCATTTTGCATACATGTCAGATCTGGATTTGGAAACATAGGGAAAAGGTGTAAGGTGCCCTCAGCTAACATCCTACACTGGTATTGGGTGTTTGGTGTTCCACCTTTTGTTTAGGGATGGCAGCCCAAAGGTCTGCACATGGGTTCATATCTCTTTGGTTGGTGCAAATCACCATAACTGGGCCACATCAAATGAAGAAACTGTAACAACATGAGGGCTTACAAAAGTCCCTGCCCCTCTGTACATTGTACCTATGTGTCATAAATGTGTCATGGCCACATAGACTGTTTGACTGGTAATGCAGTCCTCAAGTAACCAGGCTTTTGATGTCTCTCTTGGATGCACATGATGAGACGAATACACGCCATTATTATATCTGCTCACTAATGACGGAGCATGTTTGCCACCACATGATAGTTAGGGCCAGTGCATGTGTGCAGATATGTGTGTAATTGTCACAGGAGACTCATGCCATGTACATGTTAGCCGTGCTATAGCGGATGCAGTATCATCATGTATGAGTGGCTTTAATTACTTATGTCATCTTACACATAGTTTATGTCTTTGGAATCGTTGGTCAGTGCACAGATTTGGAGCACTTTTCTTCCTTCAATGCCTTACAGGTGGACCGGCACTCTACACTGTGCGCGAGATGGCTTCATTTGAGGACCCCGACAACTCCCGTAAGTGTTGATATGTCTGTTATGTGTTGTGTTTGCTGGTGATGTGTGATGGACTCCTGTGTGTTGAACACATAGCAATGTATGATGCGCTGGCCCATCATTTGTCTTGTTCCATGAGTGGGATTTCATTTTCTAAGCATTTTGGAGTTTGCCAATGCTTATCCTATTGTCTTATCTAGGAATTCTAGGTCATTCCTGTAGGCCCTACAATGTGAACTGGGGTGAGTCATGTGGATAACACTTGTATCAACAAGAGTCGCACTGGACCTAATCTCAGATTTAGTCTGCCTATCAGACCCACATTCTCCCAGAATGGGGCTGCAAAATGCTTACCCACAGACTTCTGCTTCCCTATTCACCAAAGTACTTATGAAACTGTAGGGTGAACTTGCTAGCAGCATGTAGCTCCACATGTAGTGCTACTAGTATGTGGCACTTGAGTGCAATGGCCTAGATGTGCATGCAAATCATGACCATGGGTGTTCTTGTAACTCTGTGTCTGTTGTAAGTCATGCCTTAACGGAAGAATATGATGTGGACAAAGGTCTGTATTTCCAGAAATGTGTGGCGCTGGGATTGGTCAAGGGTTTGCTGTCTCCTATTTGTTGATAGACCTTACCTGTGGTGTGTGTGTAGAGCCAAACACATGTCCAGCTTTCTATAGCTTCCTGGGTGTCCATGTAGTTTGAAATTGTTAGTTGTTTATCCACCCCCCACACCCTCAAACACAGGCATGGGTTTGTGAATAGTGTACCTAGGACTGATGATACAAGTATGTTACACAGACATGTAAATCAGTGAATGTTTGGTCGGAACCCAGTATACACAATCAGGTATAGCACATGAGTACTATACCAGCAAGTCCATTTACAACTTGCAGATCATGTGGCCCTAGTTTTCCATCCCGTACACTGACATTTGTAGCCCTGGCATTGGCGCAGGATGTGCTGCATGATTGTTAGCTGACAACTGTCAGAACTCTGATGCCAATTTAATGCCAGTTGTTACCCATCTTGTAGGGTTTGGATGTGCTATGTGTGATACGACCTTTGTAGGCTGGCCTGCCATGTACTTCCTCAGGGACATTCAATGATTTGTATGAAGATATGAGCTGTTACAAGTACAGTAGATGTATTGTCTGATTTACTTCTTGTGCCATTTCACACAATACAGTTCCTAATGTAAATTTTTTGCCTTTGTCTTCACAGCTGCGAACATGACACCCATCCAGGTCCATGAGTTCCAGAGGAGGACAATGCGTTACCAGCATATCCTGCTGGTAGAGTCGGGGTTCAGACGAATGGCCCAAAGATACCGGAACAAACAGGCCTCCGGAGCATGGAGGGCTTTCCCACAGGGTGGCCCTACTTTGCCCACCACAGCCACCACCAGCACAACCACCATTTCCACCCAGGTGGCACCACCCACAGCTGGGACTGTTGTCCCAACAAATTATGCAGTTGCCCCAGGCCCTAGCAGTGGAACACCTTCAGGGCAGCCCACAGGCATAGACTCTACACGCCCACACACGTCCTCAGCTGGTACCCAGACTGCCCCAACTGCTACAGTTGACCCTACAGCTTTTCAGGAAATGGAATGCAAAATGGACCGTGCCCTACGGAAAATTAGTCACCTGAGCAGGGATGTTCGCCATATGAATAGGCATGTGCAGTCCATAAAGCGAACCCTCCAGAGGGCCAACCTCTAGACTTTTTAAATGGAGATGATTCCCTCCCCTCTTAGTGTTAGGTTAGTATAGGCTGTTTAGTTAGTGTTAGTGGGTAGGGGGGTCCTGATTATTTCTATTTCATCTTTTTGAGTGTGTGGGTGGGTGAGTGGGGGGCTATGTTGGGGTTCTTGTGTGCGTACCAAAAAATAAATAAATAAAAAAGTTTAAAAAAAATATAAAAAATATAAACAATTACAAAAAAATATATATTTGTTTAGTATAGGATAGTATGTCTTTAGGTTAGTATCTGTTGTCCTCCATGTGTCCCGTCTCATAAGGGGGGTGGGGGGTTGATGTTTAGAATGTTTCTTTACATGTGATAAGTAAGTTTAGCTCAGGTTAGTTAGGGACAGTTGTGGGTAATGAGTAGTTAGGGTAGATTAGGGTAGGTAAGAATTTTCCCAGAATTTCCTCTTCTGTTATTACTGTTTAATAAATATATAGTGAACCCTTTACAGTATGTGTTAAATGCTTGTTGATCAGGGCCTTGGCATAAGTGTACATGAATTTTGTTCTATTACATCTGTGTCCTATGCTACGAACAAATCCCAACTGAGCTGTAAGATTGGCAGCTATCCCAGAGCTACCTTGCAAAGATTCCACCATTCATTGCAACCACCAATCACAGTTAATATGGATCCCAACGTGTTTTTTATATAAGTATGTTTTCAAAGTCACAAACAGTGCTTCCAGATTTGGTATTGGGGGAACTGTTTTAATTCTGACTCCATTATGATGTTCAAGGACACCCTTATAAGGTGAGTGGTCGTAAGCACTCTTTTAGTATCGTCTTCATGACTCACAGACATAATTTGTGACACTGTTCAGCATGTTTACTTATTTGGATGGAAACTCAGACACCTTCATTCATGCATTTTTTGGAGTGTTTGCTTAGATTTGTGGGCACTGTTATATGTGTTAGTATTGCATAGTGACAACATTTTTCTGCCACTATTTGATGACTTAGATATCCCTTGAGGAAGCATTATTCTGTCCAACACAGCATGCTGGTGTATGTTTTCTCTTTTCATCAGATATTACCCTCAGGAAGGGCAGAGTATGATGCAATCCAGGCCACTGTGCAAAGTTATCTGACTACATAATTTCAGGACAGTTGTATTGACAAGCTACGTAAATTGACAGGAGGCACATTTCAGTTATTTACTGCACAGTTGATGTGTCACATTACAGAGAGACAAATTTGTTGTGTAAGTGCTATTTATTGAAAAGTGCTGTAGTGCTATATGTACATTGTCCATGATTGTGAGTCCACTATAGTGACATCTTCCATTGTGATCCTACACAAGTGGTAAAGGAAAATGCATTTGACATGCTGGGGTTATGTGTCAGACAGTGCAGAGAGACAGGATTTGCCAATGAGTACGTGAGAGACAATCACTGGGCAGGAAGACAAGATTAACAGTGGTTTGCAGAACAGTAATTGAGTACAGTTGTTGTAAGACTAGCATGTTACAAAGCGCTGGACCTTGGTAATAGTTGGCCATGTGGCAGGGACTAGTGCTTCTCGGTACTTTTCCGTGTGAAGGTGATCTGTTCCATGTCTTCTTCTTCTGATGTGTGTGTTGTCTCCTCTGTTCTTGGTGGTGGTGGTTGTGAAGGGGCAACACACACCTCAGTGTTAGAAGATGTGGAGTCAGACATCCCGGTCGCTGCTACCTGTGAAGGTCTTAAGGGCAGTACTGCTGCAAGGAGGATCTGCTGATTCTTAAGAATAGCAGCCACATCTCGATGGTAGGCAGCCAGGTTGGCCCTGAGGGGGTCAAGATTGCATTCGTGCATGCAGTGCAAGGTTTGGGGTGCGAGGTGTTGTGGCAACTCCCTTACTGCAGTGGTGAATTCCTTTACAGTTTGTTGTAGTCCTTGCAGGATGGATGTTAGGGCTTGCATGGCTGCTGCCTGATCTGCAGATGACATCATGCACGAACGCATCCCCTCTAGGCTGGCTGCCATAGTTTGCATCCCCACCCACACCTCCTTGGCCAGCTCCCGCTGTACTCCGACTACAGTTCTCTCAAAGCTGGTGCCTGTGTCGTCTGAGTCCTCAGCTGTATTGGAGCTGGCAGGTCTTACAATTGGTGTTGTGGGTGGGTCCTCTGTGATGGCTGCTTGTTCTGAACTCCTCCTTGTGACTGAAGGTGGGGTCTGGAGGGTTCCAAGGACATCTTGGATGGTCTGCTGGGTGATGTTTGTCAGCTCGTCTTCCATGTCATCAGGGTATTCCTGGACAGGCATATCCGCAAAAGATCCATCATCCTCTGCAATGAAATAGGGTACAATTAGTGTGTCTGTGTTGTAGCATTGGTATGTGACATGCCTGCCTTGTGATGAATTCACATTGTGATCTTGTTTCCTGTTCATTGCTCCAGTCTTTCAGATGGGCATTCTCCCAGGCCTATGGCCCACCTGCATGTCACATGTATTGTATTAAGTTATTAGACTTGTCGGCATCATCTCCTCTAATGTTGTTTTAGGCCAAATAGTGAATTGCCACCTTCGTGTTCTACTCAACCCTCCGTCTACATCCATTCTCATGGTGAGGCCTTTCACTGGCTGTGGGTGCTCTGATGGCACTAGCAGCACACTTAACAATCTGGACCTGTCCCAGTCTCTGATCTTTCACATCCACCTATATATAGTTGACATGTAGCGTATCCTATGTATAGTATTGTTATGGCACGATATGGATGTTAGAGTTGGTAATGTGTACAGCTGATGTTGGGGAATGTGTGGAGATTGGATTGCCCTGATAGTCGTAGCAGTGTCCTATTTCCTCCTCTGACTGTGCAGGTGTATTTCAGTGATCAGTTACACGTGTCCCCCCCCCCTCAATGCTGTTGTCTGAGCAGTATGACATTTGGGATGTTGCACTGTGACCCAGGACCAGGATGGACCCTAGCATTTGTAGCATGGGAGTGTCCTTAGTGCTGTGTAGCTCCTACTGTTGATGACATTGGCTGATGTTTGCGGCAACTATGGGTATTCACATTTGACAGGACTGGAGCCTTTGTCTTGTTTCAGGGGATTGTTGAAGTTGTCATCCTCAACCCACTAATTTAGGTGTGTATGATCCATGGGGACGTTACTGCCATTAGCTACTTGACCAGCACACACAGCGGAGGTGGTAGTGGCAACTGTTGTCACTGTTACATTCCAGTTTTCGGTATGGCTAGAGGTTGTTAATTGGGCCCTAGTTAATGTAGGGGGTATAGTGGCTGACGTGTGACGGGATGTCAGTTTGACGTTGTGCCCTTCCCTCCTGGCGTGGCTTTACCTTTGCTCCATTGTTGGCATGGCAGCATGCCCCCATGGGACTGTTGTTGGTGTACTGTAATGGTGTGCCCAAGCTTCTCTCTGTGCAGGCCATGCCCCCATGCCATACCCCTTTACCCATGCCACTGAATGTATATGATGAATTCCATGCATTTTGTGGTCCGTATCCCCCCCTGCTTACAGTTGACATTAATGCATTCTAATTCCCCATGCGACTTACCCTGCATGTGCGTTGTCTCCTGGTAGTCTGCTCTGTCCTGTCCTTGAATCCCTGTGACAATCTCCTCAGGGATGATGGCTGCGACCATCTCCTCCATGTGGTCCAGGGCCTCCTGGTGTGCTGGACTCCCACCTCCAGTCTGCAGTGCTGACTTCCTTTTCCTGGCCACATTTTCCTTGGTCCTGCTCTTGCAGTCATGCCAGTGTTTCTTGCACTCGATGACTGTTCTGCGTACTTCTGCCACACTGTTAATCTTGTGAACAATTTGTTGCCATATTGCCTCTCTCCTACTGATTGGCACCTTTGAGGTGACAAACAGTTGGTTCTGGTGTTTCGTCACCTCTTTAACCAGAATTTCCTGTTCCTCTGCACAGAAGCAACACTTTCTTTTCTTCTTAAAACTGTCCTGGGCCTTGTGTGGGTCCTCCTGAATGGTTCCCGGTCTGTTGTCATCTTCCTGGGGTCTGTACAGGCATCTGGGATCCATTTTGTCTCTCCTCTGCTGAAATGGCCGTGTTTGCGGTGAATTTGGACAGTATTGCATCAAAAAAGGCCGCATATCCGGTGTGCGGTGACGTAAATCGACCCACAGTCATTTCCGCCACGCTAACGTCGTTTTGCTTTATGACTTGACGCTGTGGTGTGCGTAAAAAAAAAATACTTACACCTGTTGTTTGCGCCGCCGGGTGCAGTTTTGCGTCAAAAAGTATTAATATGGGCCTAAGTGTTTTCTTACACTCCCACCAACCCCCTACACACTATGCTAGCCTAGGGGTCGATTCGTGGTTCGCATTCCACTTTCTTAGTATATGGTTTGTGTTGCACCTAGGCCTCTTGCATCCTATTGTATTCTACAGTGTTTGCACTACTTTCTGACTGTTTTACTTACCTGATTTGGTTAGCTGTGTATATTTTGTGTATGTTACTTACCTCCTAATGGAGTATATCCTCTGAAATATTTTTGGCACATTGTCACTAAAATAAAGTACCTTTATTTTTAGTAACTATGGGCCTCATTCCAACCCTGGCGGTCTATGACCGCCAGGGTGGAGGTCGCCGGAAGCACCGCCAACAGGCTGGCGATGCTTCCTTTGGCATTCCGCGGTCGCCCAGCCGGGTCCGGCGGTTTCCCGCCGGATTACCCCCGGCTGGGAGAATCCTCCATGGCGGCGCTGCAAGCAGCGCCGCCATGGGGATTCCGACCCCCTTCCCGCCAGCCTGTTTCTGGCGGTTTTCACCGCCAGAAACAGGATGGCGGGAACGGGTGTCGTGGCCCCTGCACTGCCCATGCCACTGGCCATGCCACTGGCATGGGCAGTGCAGGGGCCCCCTAACAGGGCCCCAGCATGATTTTCGGAGCCGGCTTCTGTGTTGCAGGGCCTTTCCCGCTGGGCCGGCGGGCGCTCCCTTGGCGGGCGCCCGCCAGCCCAGCGGGAAAGTCTGAATGGCCTCCGCGGTCTTTTGACCGCGGAGCGGCCAATTGGCGGTTTCCGCTTGGCGGGCGGTGGAATGACCCCCTATGAGTATTGTCTTTCTGATGATATAGTACCCATATGATAAAAGTGCATTGCATGAGCCTTGCACGTCTCCTAGTTCAGCCTAAGCTGCTAGAACACTACTAAACTCAACTAATAAGGGATAACTGGACCTGGCATAAGGTGTAAGAACAATTGGTACCCACTACAAGCCAGGACAGCCTCCTACACTAGTTCCCTAACTACTGCCATGGTGCACTGTATATTAAATATGGGGCACACATGGTGGCATTAGGGGGGCGCTAAGGGATGCAAGAAAAGTGGTGCTGCACTAAGGGAGGTGTCACTTTTCATACATCTGTCCCTTAGATTATGGTAGATCAGTATACTCAGGGAGGTATAGCTCCCCCAGACTAAAGGTTGGCTGGTGTTCCTGCACCTGGTATTACTGGGTATTATCAGGGTTAGAACGCTTTGAGTAAAACTGTGCTCAGCACATCCAAGGACTGTTAGCTGAGGAAAAGTCCAGCCCCCACCCAACCCCCTGCAACATCACATGCAGGGAGGGGTGTTTACAATTCTTCCTTGCATTGCAGGACCTTGCCCTTTCTCATGATGCCCCACTGCCATCTAGGAAACTGCAATGTCTGCTCACACTCACACTTAACACCGACTTGGAGTCTTAAATTGGGGATAAACCACTGAAAGGACCCAGTAGTTTCAGGACCACATAGTCTGAAGTCTGGAAACATCGCCTAATGGCCAGATTTTGATGTGGAGATACCACAAAATGTCCACATCATAAATCTGGCCAGCTCATAATTAGGGAGTAAGTAGCACAAAACGTCTTCTCACACTTAAAATGTGTTATGGTTGCTGTATATACATTTCTACACTTGTAGTGCACCAAAATTAGGATTGTATGTTGGAACGATGAATGCCGTAACAACGAATGCCTTAACAACACAGTCAGAACAATGACTGCGTTGCTTCCATGCCCCTTTACCACGCATGCCTTTACAATGAATTATGTTGTAAAAGCATGCCTAGTCAAGGCATGTGTGGAAACGGCATGCGCGGTTCAATCATACAACCTCCCCACTCACTCTGAGGCCCAAAACTAGCACCATCCCTAATACCTTAACTACCACACCCCTCCCACCCGTCCTGAGCCCAATCAAATACTAACCTGCCCCTCCACCCACTTTCTTAGAAACTAAAGTACCCCGACCCCCACCCACCCTGAACCCCCAAAAAAACCTATCCTGACCCACACTTCTGCCCCATAAAACACATCTATCTCAACCCCGTAATCCCTTTAAAAAATACCCATACCCTCACCCTGCCCCTTTAAAAAAGATTGGCTACCCCCAACACATCCCAAACCTTGCCCCAGCCCCACTTACCTCACCTAAACCTTCCCCCACCCCTTTAAAAATAAACTACCCCACCCCCCACCCTAAGTCATAAATAAATAAAATAACAAAACCCCACCCTACCCCTAAAAGAAAATAACCCGACTCCCCATCCTAATCCCTCAAAAAAATACCCAAACTCTTCACCCCAATCCCTGCCCCATCCCCACTTACCTCACTGCGTCCTCTCCCGAACACTGCATGTCTTTTTCTGTGCCTTTAACACGCATATGCGTAGTTCAGCACATGCGTGGTTAAGGCACAGAAAAAGCCATGCATTGTTCAGGCAAGCGTAGTTACGCCTGCGTTGAAAACGTCTGCATCGATCAGGACGCGTTGTTTAGGACTTTTCCCCAAAATTACCTAACTCCCCAGAAATTCCATACTTTTTCACATGCCGTGATCTTCCTCTGTGTTGCAAAACAAGAAAATGTATTTGTTTCAGCTTAAAATAAGCCACACAAAAGACTATCCATATAGAATATTTATGTGAATATATATAAGCATCAAAATTATTTCATACACTTTTTTTAAACATAATCAACTGTTTAACTAAATAAAATGTGGGTTAAAGTAAAATCCTTAGGGTTTAGTGGTTAAGGTCTTCGGGGGATCCTGGCCTAGACAATTTCCAAGCCATAATAATGTACAAAGCTACTGACTTGACAAAAAATTTCCAGTATCTTGGGTAACATAATAACATTGTGTCCCTGCAGCGTTTTATATTATGCTTTTTGACAAGTAGATGAAGGAACTCTCTCCTCGCTGGCAGGGAATGGCACATAGAAGCATAAACTGCATCAACGCTTCCTGGCCACTGATTGAAAATTCTTTTTGTGTAGGCCAAAACTTGGAGTGCTCCCAATCGAGATTTTATGTACAAGTTCCTTTTTAACTTTGGAAATATGTGGTCCATGTAAGATTTGTAGGAGCTTAGAACTTCAATATTCAGAAACCGCTTTAATAATCTTCAACTGCTTTTTTAATGTCTAGCAGGGTCAATTCCCAATAGAACCTTTTACTTATTGTGTGGCTAGATCTAGTCATTGACCCAGAATTTTCCCAGAATTTAATGCAGCCTATTTCTTTAAATGTTTTGGAAGTATGCTCAAGCCAGTGCAGTCTTGGGAAGTCTTTGTTAGTACAGATATCAAGGCATGCTTTTAAATAAGTTCCCAGTACTAGTTTTGTCAACAGCGGAGAACAGTACAAAGGGGTTTTATGCAAAGCAGGCTTCGACAATGTGGTACCTCAGCTCTGCACTGTGGGGTCCCATTGGTGTACCTGGCTCAAGATATAGTAGGTCCTGCGAGAACTGCATTCTTGGATTTTTTGTAACCCTTGCATCTCCTAAACTGCTGCAATTCAATACTATGGCGTTCATTATGAACATTGGGGGAAAGACCATATAATGACAGAAAAACCCAACCCCGCCAAAAATTCCCAGACCAGCACTCCCCGCCAGGACCCTGTCGGCAGGAATCCCGGCCCATCCCACCCCGCCACCGCCAAGCACACCCACATCCCGCCCTCCAAATAATGATGCACAAATCACCTTGGTGAACAGTGGAGGCCGGACGACCATTGGCTGCTGCGACCGCCACAGGCGGCAAGTGGGCCCAACAGCAACCAGTGCACACATTGGCTAGGCCTAGCACCCACACACCTGACACACATCTAGAACACCATAAAACACCCCAGACACACCCCACAATCCCTTGCAACGAAACCAGGACCACAAGACGGAGAGCACCAGAGCCAGACAGAGAACGGCAGCAGACAGGACACGCATAGCGACCCACACAGGAGCACCCAAACCCCGTCCCCAGTCTCGATGCCATCCACCTCCCTCACCATGTCCCCCCCAAAAATCCACTCTTTACCGAAAGGGAGCTAAGGACCATGGTGGACGAGATCCTAAAAGTGGAGCCATAAATATTCGGGTCCGAGGTGCAGCACACACCCATTGCGCCAAAAATGGAGCTGTGGCAGACCATTGTCAACAGGGTGAATGCAGTGGGACACCATCCATGCACCTGGGACAACATCCGCAAGAAATGGAACGACCCGTGGGGGAAGGTCAGGGCCATGGTATCCAGGCAACACATCGCAGTGCAGAAGACTGGGGAGGACCGCCACCAACACCACCCGACTACACCAACTGGGAGGAGAAAGTACTTGCCATCCTGCACTCAGAGGAACTCACTGGACTTACTGGAGGAATGGACTCTGGTAACTCATCTACAATTATGCCATATTCACCATACCTGTAATGCATGCACCACCCCACCCCACCCACACCCACCTGGACCCACACCCCACCCAGCCATTATCCATCACATCCACCACCCTGCATCACCCACAACTCACTACCAGGCCAACATCACCCCGCTGTGCACAGCCACCCACCCCTGCACGTACCCACAATGGAATAATAACCCGCACCACAATGTGACCCCACTACTGCCACTAAATGCAATGACCACATCACAAAGGCACCCTGGAAGGCCACTGAAAGGCACACCAGCACAAAATTGCAGAGTTCAGTACACCTCAAACCCTCATGCACATATAACAGACATGTCTATGTCCTCCAACAGGCACCACTACCCATGCAACCCTAATGGAGGGGACAAGGTGTGCCACAGTACCCCAGGGAGACAGAGGCACATCACAGGACCCTGGCGAAGGACCCCTGGACACTGATGAGCAAGCAGGCCCCTCACACAGTCCTGGATGCTCACCATGCAGCAGCCCCACCCAGGAAAACACTGTCACCCCTAACACCGAGTCAAGACCAGCAGGCCAGGGGAGGCGTACACACACCAGTGAACCCAGGGCACAGACAGGTGGAACACAGCTACATAGGCCATAGTCTCCCACTCCCAACATGCAGGAAGGCGAGGGCCCCAGTACAAGTGGCATGTCAAGACCTGTGCAGGAGACACAGGCACAGGGGGCCAGGCCAAGGTCAAGTACACCAGTGGGTCAGGGGGTAGGGCACTGGATGGATGCAGCAGCCCAGGACGTCATTGCGGAGGTTTTGGGGGCCTACCAACATACCCAAGACAGGTTGGCACAGATTGTATCCACCTTAGAGCAAAGTCAGAGGATGCAGCTGAAACAACACCAACAGGTCATGGAGCAGTGAAAAGAACACAATGGCACAATGGCAACCATTGCTGAAGCACTGCTGCAGTTGGTCAACAAACAGTCAGACACCCACACCGGACAAGAGGCCCCCAGAATAGCCCTGGACAACCAGCAACAGATGATCCAAGCAGCAGAAACAGCACAGGAAATACCCTCCCAGGAATCACAAGGGCCAACCATGCCACCCCAAAAAGCTCCACAGCAGGTGCCCAAACATAGTCTTAGGCCAAGATATGGCACTGGAAACCCAGCTAAGAACAAGCCCCCTCCAACAATTGACACCTCTACTAATGCAAAGCAACCATCCCACCCATTCACCAACTACACTTAGCTGAGGTCTAAATAAAGTACTATACTCCAAATAGTAGCCACCTATGACACACAACATGGCTGCCCCCAAGTCGGTTTTGAGGACACCCAACCCTTATGACTTCCATCACTGTACATAGCACATTTCACTGTATTAGACCAATAAACAACATTTCACACCTGTAACACTGTCCCCTGTCTTCAATGTTGAACAAAGTGGAGTATGGATGCAACTGGCCGGGGACAACTTTGTTGTCAGTTTGTGCCTGGGGGTGGTAATGTGTGTTTCAAATTATGCAAGGAGGTAATGCATATATTGTGTGCCAGTACCATGCTGAAGAGGTCCATGTCTCACCTACCATGACCAATTCCCCATATATGACATGACACACTTACAGTATCAGTCACTAACCACAATTACAGGCTTAAGTCCCACACAGTTATTGGAAGTAGAGTTGTATCAGTTGGTTCCTGGAGTTTACATCTTCCCCTTCCTCATCCTCACCATCACTTTCCTCACCTCTCTGAGGTAACTGATCAGGACCTATAGCACCCTCTACCTCCAAAAGGGGGATTGAATGTCTCACTGCCACTTTGAGCAGCATGCAGCAGGCCACCACTATTCTACACACCGTATCAGGCCCATAGGCCAGGGAACCCTCAGTGATCTGTAGGCACAGGAATCTGGCCTTCAGGAGACCTATAGTACGCTCTATCACCCTCCTAGTATGTCCATGGGCCTCATTGTATTTCCTCTCTGCATCCGTCCTAGGATTCCTCACTGGAGTCAGGAGCCAACGCAAGTTTGGATAGCCAGAATCACCTAGAGAAAGGGTCAATACAGAGTCATCATTGGAATGTCCTTAGTCAGACAGGCTGGTTTTCTGCAATGTGTCAGTTAGTGACAGGCAAACTTACCGATGATCCACCCTCTGTCCTCTTGTAGTTATTCCATCTTTTGTGGCACACTACTGTTCCTCAAAACAAATGAATCATGGACAGAACCCGTAAACATGCCATTCACATGGGATATGTACTGGTCTGCAGTACATACCAATTGGATGTTCATGGAGTGAAAGTTCTTCCTGTTTCTGTACACCTGTTCACTCACTCTTGGGGGGATGATAGCTATGTGGGTGCTATTGATGGCACCTATGACATGGGGAATGTTTGCAAAGGCATAGAAGTCAGACTTGATGGCAGGGAGGTCAGCACTTTGGGGGAATCACACATAGGATTGCAGATGTTATACAAATGCATTCAGAAATCTTGTCAGTACCTGGCTGAACATTGGCTGTGAGAAACTAGCACCCATGCCCACTGTCACTTGAAATGAGCCTGTGGCCAGGAAATGGAGTGCGGAGAGTACCTGCACCTCAGTTAGAATGGCATGCTGATTACGACTTCTGGGAGTCAGTGCAGGATCCAGTAATGCACATAGGTCCTGAATAGTTGCACGTGTGAGTCTGTAGGTGATTATGATCTGACACTCCACCATGGTCCCCATATCCACAAATGGTCTGTACACTGATGGTGCCCTTCCTGGACACAAGGGTCGGTACCCATGAGGGGTAGGAGAAAGGAGTGTTGTGCACACATACACCGGCAGATTTGCTACATACATGCAGTGCATTCTTCATAGTAGGGTCTGTACAATAACTGCAACCTGACAGATGAACATGTACATCACTAGGAGGGAACAGAGTAAATCATGTGTGATTATATACTCCATGGATCGACGCCTAGGTGCTTCATATGGCTAGTAGGCCCAGCATTGTCAGTATTATGAATTTCAAGATGCGTAGGTGATGGCAAAATGTCTGCCCACTGTAGTTCTGCCCCTATGTTGTGGAAGTGACCTAATACCGCTAGCGGTTGATGTGACAGCGTACAGCGGTGTTGATTGCTGTTTGCACCCTCATTGGCTAACATGGATGCCAATGGGGAATCCTGGAGTATCATGATCACCGCCGGTGGTGACGGTGCATACCACCGCGGAACGTACACGCGTACGTCATCGTTTGATCACCTGACTCCCTGATCTTGTGCGGACTGGTACTCCACTCTGTGTGCTGCTGTGGCCTGCCTCTGGCTATGGATGTTCCACGTGGTGCAGGGGAAAGGGCCCAGGCCTTTACCCACGAGGGATTGGAGAAACTTGTGGAAAGGGTCCTGCCCCTGTACGGCAGACTCTACGGCTGGCCAGAGGTACAGGTGAGTCCAGGTTTGGGGGGCACAGTGTGAGTGATGGATGGAGTGGATTGCACAGATGTGTGCTCATGTGAGCCAGGATAGGCCTTGGTGCATGGAATGCTGCGTGACACTGTCCTGCATGTCTGGGAATACTGTCTGTCCTATGTCTGACAATCTGCCAGCTGTTGCCATCGTGCAGGTGCTGACCTCTGTGTTCCATTTCTGTGTCACCCTACTAGGTCAGCACCCACCAGAAGAGGGCACATTGGCATGCCATCGCCAAGGAGGTACGGACCCTGGGTGTCTACAACCGGCAGAGCACCCATTGTCGAAAGAGGTGTGAGGACCTGCGGCGCTCGGCGCGGAAGATCACTGAGGCCCAGCTGGGGAAGTCCTCCCAACGTGGAAGGGGCGCCCGTCGGGCACCAACCCCCCTCATGTGAAGGATCCTGGTGGTGGCGTACCCAGACCTGGATGGGCGCTTGAAGGCTGCACAGCAGTCACAAGGGGGTGAGTACTCACAGACCATACTTCAGCCTGGAAGGATGAGTGTGTGTGCGATAGGGCTCATGGTGCTTAGAGCAGGGAATTTGACTGGTGTCCAGCTACTGTCTGCTCCCCAAAGGGTGTAGGGGTGTCCCTGTCAGGTTTCACCTACCTCAGCTCCAATACAATTTCAGGAAATGGCTGTAGCTCAGTATATTGCTCAGTAGTCAGGGCCATGGCCATAGGCATAGAGCACGGTGCTGCCTGTTGGGTGTGTCTGCTGGGTAGGTGTATGTCTGGCCATTGTGTATCAGCATTCAGCTACTTACAAGTGTCTCTCCTGTTTTGTCTTCCCATCCCTGTTCTCTTGTGTTTGTCTGGTACAGCATCAACATCAGGCGAGGGAGCTGAGGCACCGGCAAGTGGGGAGCCAGCGGCCCGTGGATCCTCCGAGGCAGAGACAACGGACTCCCTGGGGACCAGTGGGTGGGAGGGGACTTCCACGGGGGGCTACTACCACAGGAGGTAGTGACTCTGAGACCTCTTCCGATGGGGGTCCTCCAGCGGGGGCAGACCCTAGTAGACAAAGTACTACCTTGCGATCTTCCGCCACCCCTCATACCATCAGCGCCCTCCCTTCTGCTCCCCACCGAGTTGCCCGTGCCCGCCCACCCAGAAAGGTGGACGTCTCCTTCGCCCCAGGCACCTCCTCCCTTGCCCCAGCAGCCCTGCTGCCCTCACAGAGGAGGCTTTTGACCTCCTGAGAACCATCTCTGTAGGGCAGACAACCATCGTCAATGCCATCCAGGGTCTGGCTTCTGCGGTGCAGCAGACCAATGCCTATCTGGATGGCATTCACAGTGCTGTGTCTGCCCTACAGAGATCTTTTCAGGCTCTGGCCTCCTCTTGGACGGCAGCCAGTTTCCCTGGCCATTCCGTCCCCCCTCCAACCTCCTCTACCCCTTCCAGCACCCCACTCCCTTCACCCGTCCAAATCACACTATCCGACCCGCTTACAGGCACATCAACACACAAGAAGCACACTTCCAAACACAAGCACCACACCTCCCACCACAAGCATTCACACAGCCAACAGACACCTGCACACACAACAACGTCCACTTCCCCCAGTGTGCCCACCTCTTCCCCCTGCCTGTCTGCCCCCTCTACATCCACACCCTCATGCACTGCACCTTCACTCACTGTTACTGCTCCTTTTCCTGCACTCACCACAATAGCAGACAGCCATACATGCACCCCATACACCACACCTGCACTCACCACCTCCACTTTAGTTGACACATGCAGCACACTTACCCGACTTGCAGACACCCACCCAACATACATTCACACTAACTGTCTGTCTTCTCCCACTGTGTCCACCCCCCACCTCCCAAAACACTCAAACGCACCAAGACACCCACCCATCAGACATCCACCACACCACAGCATACTGAGCAGTCACCAGCACCCACTACACGCACACCTACACCCCATACATCCACTCCCTCTGCCTCCACTCCCCCACCCTCATCCACGACCACCCCAATTGCTCACAAAAAACTTTTCCTCTCCTGTGCAGACCTATTCGAACCCACTGGCCCACCCCATCTTGTCCCAAAACGTGCCCACCTCCTTGCTCTTTCCGTTGCTTCCACATCCCAGCCCACCCCGGTCCAGCCTTGCTATTCCCGTGCCCCTTCTCCAGTGAACAAGAAGGCCCGCTCAGAGCCTAAAGCATCATGCTCCAAACAAGCCAAACAGACTCCACCCCCTTCAAAGGAGAAGCCCACCCCCCCTCCAACCTCCTCATGCAAGTCCAAGTCCCACCCCTGTTGGGAATACCCAACCCCACCCCCCACCCCCCTTCTGTGAGGTGTCTGGATCCCCATATGGTGCCCCGTTCAGTGGAGTACCCAGCACTTGTGGGAGTCAGGTGTGGCCAGTTGTGGCCAAGGACAAATGACTTTATTTGGAATAGCCATTGGCCCTGTTGGCACTGTTTTGCTCAGTGAGCTACATATTAAAGTTTTGGTCTGGCCTCTGTTTGGGCTGCACGCAGTTCCACCCTGGTGTTTGTCTTAATTATTTATGTGTATGGAGCTATTGTATGTACTTTGGCCAAGTTGCAGTGGCCTTCGGTCGGGGACGTCCCTCTTGGTGTGGGGTATCTGACTTGTGCTGCTGGGAAGGGTTTGGGGGGCGTTGCGGAGTGAGTGGAGTTGGTGGGTATGTAACTTTGCCCTTTCCTCCCTTGTGTCGTAGGTTGCTGTACTTACCGTCGTCATCTTCGTCGGTGGTCTCGGTCTTGTAGATATGGCAAGGAGCAAGGCTGGCATGATATGCAGCTCTCTGTCCATGGCTGCTGCTGCACGTTTTGTGGAACTCCGGTGAGTGTTTCTTTCTATTTGTTTCATTTCCGCCTGGCTTTGTGTGGCGGTGTTTCCCGCCCTGGAACTGGTGGCAGAATGGTGGTTCATAATTTGATGGGCAGTTGGGGCCTTTCCGACGGCCTGTGGGCGGACTCTGCCATCGTCAGCGGGACTCCTTTCCTGGCGGTGGGCGGTGCACGGGATGCGTGTGTTTCATTTGGTTAATTATTTGGCAGTCCGCCCGCTCCTCTGTTGGCGGTTTCTACTGCCACCACCGGCGGAGCGGAACGGACTACCATGTTCATAATGAAGGCCTATATGTGCCAGCAGTCAGCCCCATCATTATGTACGCTTGGAGTGCAGACTCAATGATTGTTCTGCTGTATTTACTATAAAAAAAAGCCCCTATATTCTAGCTCATGATAGTCTCACTTTTCTGGGCTTGTTCTGGCCATGATAGCTAATTGTCGAAGCATAGCCCCAAATAATCTAATACATTGATGCCATCCAGAGCAACCCCAGTAGGTTAAAAAGTTGACGTATGGGTTTGTTTTTTTAGTCCATTATCATGTATTTTGTTTTTTGATATTAGTGATGAGTTTTGTAAGGCAGCAATATGTTTGATGCCCTTTCAGTAGATAATATATCACTAGTTCAGTTCAAGTAACGTCTCCAAAAAGCACGATTTTCCTTCTTGTGCCACATCATTTCTCCTCTGGACTTGGTAATACATAACTCGAAAGCTCCTAGTAGAGACTTTTTGGCACTTATATTACCTGGAGGAAGGTATGCAATCAAACTATTCAACAACCACATTTCATTTTGTACCCGTGGGTGCTGCATATTGTTTGATTTTAATACTTAATGGACTTTTAGCTGTAAGGCAGGCAGAGACCCAGATAAGTACATCACCCTTCGGTCTTCTTTTACTCAGTTTATCCACTGGACTGCTGTGTAAAGTGTAACTATTTAGTTGAAATTCTCCCAAAGCCCAGGTTTCTTGGAAACAACATATATCACGGTTAAATGTAACCAGTGTTGATCATTTTTGTTAGTTTCGAGCCCAGCAATATTCCCAATATGTACTGAACAAAGTCTAGACCGGGTGTATTAAGAGGAACATCCTATCCTGGTAATTTGAATACCTTACCAGTGTTGTAGGTAGCCAGGGCTTGCAAGTCAATTGGGATAAGGAAAGGAGAGTATTATTAATTGATTTGGTTTGCAAAGATTCTCCCCACATTACATTTTGTACGTGTTATAAGGTCAGATCACAAGCAGATGTAAATGAGTATTGCATGTACCACCTTTGAAATTCTCCATCTTAGCATTTTCTGTGGGTTTTGGGATCAAACTGATGTCTTTTAGCAAGGATAATTATTCCTCAGTTCCCTAATGTGTCCTGATAGGTCATGAACGGATAGCATCAACTCTGGAACGTTTCCCAACTCGGTAGGAGGGCTGAACTATTACAAAGTTCCTTTGGAGAAGTTTTCGTGATGAATCCACCACTGCTGCTTAAATTCCCTGCATTCTCCTATCAGCAGCAGAAATATAGCCACAGTTTGGACAACTAACTTTGCTCTTTGGGTAGTCAAGGCCCCTGCTGTTATACCCAGTTTCTGAATTTTCAGTTGTCATTGTTGAGATAATGGTTTGAACTAATGGAATTTCAGGTATCGCATTGTGTTTCGTAGTGTCTAGTCCATCTTGTGGTGGGCTTGTGCTGCTGAGACCATTTAGGGTGCTATTTAAATTGCCAATCTCAATGAGGAGCATGCAGTAAAATGTTAGGCAAGTACCCACCACAGTTAGGTCTCCCTTTTCCATATTAAACAAGTGCTTTGCATTGATTCTCTACTCCTTCGGGCGAGACAGTGCTAGCACAATTATAACTCATATCCAACCCCTCAAAAATATGTTAAATATTACTCCTAGGAGGGATAAGCAACTTATTTCTTCTGTTTCTAGGGGCCACATGAACGTACGTTTGGTTTTGTGACTCGCAAATTGCGAGTCAAAGCGTCTCACAATTTGCGAGTCGCAAAACCTTATGCACAACAGTGTCAGTGACACTGTTAGCGATTCGCAAGGGGGTCGCAAATGCCCACCTCATGAATATTCATGAGGTAGGTCCAATTTGCAACCCCCTTGAGAATGGCGGCCCTCACAGGGATGGTGGCCTGCTGCGGACAGCAGACCACCATGTCTGTGACTGCTTTTCAATAAAGCAGTTTTTTTTTTTTTGTAATGCAGCCCGTTTTCCTTAAAGGAAAACGAGATGCATTACAAAAACAAAAAATGAAATGTTTTCGTTTCATTTTTTCAGATCAGGTCCGTAGGTCCACTGCCTGCTCTGATTTTTTTTTTTACAGTGACATTCACAACGGGGAAGGGGTCCCATGGGGACTTCTTCCCTTTTGCGAATGGGTTAGCACCCATTTGAAATGGGTGCAAACTGCAATTGGTTTGCGACCGCGTTCGTGGTCACAAAACAATCCTACACTGCACTGCAAGTCGCAATTAGGAAGGGAACACCCTTCCTAATTGCGAGTCGCAAACCTGTTTTGTGATTAGGTAACTAGGTTACTGAATCTCAAAACTGGGTTTGTGCATCGCGATGTGCTTTTTGCACGTCGCAAACAGCGAAATTCGCTGTTTGCGACGTGCAAAAAGCTACCTACATGTGGCCCTAGGAGCCTTATGGATTTCAACTGTGGTTATGTTATTCTCCGTCACATGGCTTTTAGGGCTTACAGAATTAACAATAGCGGAACATCTGCTCTGGAAAAGCCCTACTGGAGAATGAGTTATGGCATTATGAGTCCTGATTCCGTAACACTCCAGTAATTGTGTGGAACTCGATGTTGCCCATGTTGGTACTCTGACATTATTACATGTTATGCTCTGGGCTTGGATGATCTGGGTTGACTCTGTGTTGGTTGCACCTAAATGGTGCTTGACTGTTTCCTCCTTTCAAGGTACATCATTATTTTAGTTTGTGGCAGTGTTTTATTTGGTAGTCATATGGCAAAGGTCTGCAGGGAATGTTGCAACTGTTTTTCTGAGGATCTTATTGCTTGCATGTATGTATTTGTATATATATATATATATATATATATATATATATATATATATATATATATATATATATATTTATATATATATATATATATATATATGTATATATATATATATATGTGTGTGTGTGTACCAAGCAATGCTTGATCTTATATCCTTCTTATTGCTTCAGTTTGTGAGCTTTGAGATTATTTTCTCGCCTCTTTTGGTTGGTTATTGTGTTTAATGACTATGAACTATAGTTACTTGTTGGCTAGATTTGCTAGGAGCAGCTTAGAATTGTAGTACCTTAACACCTGATGGTGTGCTTGGGATTTCGACTAGGCTATTTCCCTCCTTCTTTTGTGTTATCAATAGACAACAGTCATTGATTCACAATTTTTTAGAGCGTAATATCCCCTTCACCTCAAACAAAATACCACTTACCCAAATAAACAATGCTGAAGCTGGGAGTTGGGGGCACCAACCAATCCTTAATTGAGCAGAGCAGAAAAAAGCAAGAACAGAAAAGTGGTATGTTTAGCGCCCTTCAAGACCTCCTTATGACCTTAAGGCCTTGCAGTCCAGCACAGTGATATGGCGGCAGTCCCAGTTCACAGTCAGAGACCCCCAGACAATCTACAGGGATTCCACAACCTGCAGTCCACAAGAAGCTCCCACATGATGCACAAAGGCACTTCCGTCCCCTTTATGGCTGTCATGCCAGCCGGGTGCTCAGGTGTTTGAATTAGGCTGCATGGCATGCTTCCCAAGTCACAAAAGAACTGCAAAACACACCAAGCTACCTTCTTGCCCTGAGAAACTGTGTCTGGCCCAGTTAGCCTCCCAAACTAGCTCTCCGTTGGTGAGGTCCAGCATTCCACAGCCTTATTGCCAGTGATGGCTATCAGCCTGTTGTGCAAAAGTAGCTGATCACAGACTCCCCTGAGGTGTGGTTGCAAGCTGAGTTTGCCGTATGGAAGGGGCTGAGACCAGAAAACTGAAAACAAAGGCAAGGTTGTTTCAGTGCTCATTGGATGGAGAAGGTGTGGGCATGAGTGGCCCTGGCTGCATCAACTGTGATGGCCGATGTACCCTGCGATGATATTGGGAAATGTTAAACAATGTTAATTGATAATAAAGTTTTATTTCATGCCTAATCAATACCGTTGCAATGCAAACATTAGTGGCAGATTCCATTTGAGTGGCTACGGGGCAGCCTGGGTTAACTGGGCCGAAACAGCGGTGATTGGGGTAATTTGCCATTGGTGTCCTGTGATCTGTTCAACTTTGGCCAAATAAAAACCTTTTTGCTCTTGACTCAGTAGTGAGAGCAAGAAAGTCATAGGTCCCTCAGAGAGGCAGTGAGGGGGCACCAGTTCATAACTCAACAATTACACAACAAGCAAATTTACTTAAAGTCTAGCCCAGTGCTTGTCTTGTGGAAAAGGAAAGCATTTTTTTTAATTACACAGCAGTACTGAATACTACACAATTGAATCCAGCATTAAGGGTAATAAACCTGATCATGAATCTCTTGTGGGAGCTACACTGCTTCCCTCCCTCTGTGTGCTCTCTCCCAGCCATGTGACTCCAGTTTGATCTGTTCCCAAACAAAACTATGGCAACAACATGAATAAGACTCAGGTGCAAATTAAGTTTCCTGACAAGTCAAACGTGCAACCAGACACTGTTAAATCCAGTTCAGGTGTTGTAGTGGGTAGGAACTCATTCTTTAGTCTGTCATGCTTCCTTCAGCTCAGTTCCACCGCAGGCAGATGACAACAGTGATAGTGTACAGATACAACAGTGGCTGCTGTGTTTACTCTGATCACAGCTGCCCCAGGTGATCTGGCATTGCTCAGCAGTCCCAGACGCCACTGTTTAGGAACTCCTGGCAGTCATAGCCCACTTCTGGGCTGATGTAGACTGTCATCAAAGCAACTCCATTCCTGAAACAGGCCGTTGCAGATGATGAGGCAGATGCTGCCCACTTTGGGCTAATAAACATGCAGTGAGGCGGTTGCTGTCTGAACTGTGCTACTAAATACAGCGCGGCAGATGCAGCTTGATACACACAGCATGGTAAATGTAGCCCTGACCTCAACAGATGTACATGGCTAGGTAGATACATCCAAGAACAGGGGTGATGTGCAGATATATGTAAACTTCCACATTTCTTGCCGTTCTGTCAGGCAGTCCACTTTCTCTGGTTGCTCCTCATTGTAGAAATATACTGGTTTTCTCCTCCTGGACAGTCTGTCATCTGCAGGGCCAAGTAGACTCCTTCCCTCTTTCAGAAGGCAGGCAGGAAGGCCTCTAAGCACTTGGAAACCCTTTGCTGGTACAGAAGAAGGTGCAGACTGCAGGTGATGTCCCCTCACCTCTGGTAAACTGGCCGTCAGGTAGCCACCAGCCCTGGCACACAGCAGTACTTTGAGTACTCACTGAAATACTCCATTCCTTGATCAGGAAGAACTTAGATCTGGAACAAAGTGTGAGGCTTTGAGTCCCACTTTGACACACATTTTCTATACGGATGGATAACATCAAGACTAGTTTGGGGTGATTCTCTTTCAAGTGTCTATTCAGGCTACTCTCCAGAGGCATCCTTTGTGCAAAGTGATTCTTCTCATAGAAGATATCACTAGGCTGTTTCCAAACTGGATCACTCGCAATATGGGCGCTTTGAAGTTTCAATAGTTTTCAATGCATCCTCTTACATGTAATACTGTAAATAGACAAAGGGGTAAGAATTAATTGCTAAACTTACAAGTCTCTTGTCCAAAAAGCCCTCATGCTCCACTGCACGAAAGATGTGCCTTACTCTCTTAAGATAACAAATGATAATAAACAGAGCAATAACAATGGCTATGCATCTAGCATGTTCACAGTTATTGAGTGACAATGATGCCATGATTACCCGTGCTCTTTAGGCAGAAAGATTGCTCGGCACACCCTGTTATTGGTGCCTTGTATTCAAAAAGCTGTGGTTCATTGCTATCTCTTTTTTTTTTTTTTTTTAATAGCTTTTATTTAAAAAATGTAGGTCCCATTAATACACACAGAATAGTCAGTATACTATACGGTAAAATAGCAGACTGATATTAACATTAAACACAAAATAATATCATAGTCTAATACATGTACCCCCTCCTCTGCCAAATAACATAAGGTCCTGAGGGTTGGGGTCCCGAAGGCCTATGAAGGCTGGGGAAGGGGGTCGGTCCAGCTCCCTCCCCTTTTTAATTCAATTTGACCCCTATGTATGGTGTCCCTGGGGCCTAATAAGGATCAAGGAGGAGGGGCCGCACTGCTCCCTACCCTTTTTAATTGATTTCGGCCCCAGGGGATGGGGTTCTTGGGAACAAATGAGGCCCCTCCCCCTAATGTGTGTAGCTTGGTTGGTGCCTCAGATGGGCACTGGGGCACCCGTCTATAATAGAGAGGCCCCAGGGATGGGGTCCCTGGGACCACAGCAAGCTTGTGGAGTGGGCCCATTCATCCCTCCCTATTTACTGGGTTTCAGCTCAGGGAGATGGGGTCCCTGGGGCATGATAAGGCTCAAGGAGGGGGGCCACACAGCACACCCCCTCCGCTTAATATTTAAGTTTTGGACTTGAGTGCCTAGAAGTCAACACTATGCAACACACGGCAAAGGCCAACACCCTGCTACAAGCGGTGTGTGGAGATGACTGCCAACAGGGTGTTTTTATCCATATGGCCTGGGTGTTTTACCCATAGGAGGCTAACCCCCACTGCACACAGCCTTCAGCCGTGCACAACATGGGGTGAGTTGCCTGTGAGGAGGTTGGCCACAGGGCTTGTCGTGCACTGCAGTCAGGCCCTGTGGCCAACTACCTGCTGAGTGTGGCCAAAGTCTGTGCCCAGCTTGGGGTTGGAACCCTGCAGGGGTTTAACAAAATATGTTTTACAATTAAAAAAAAAACTAGAAATTTACTGGAGAACAAAATTAAAGTCATGTTGTAGTTAGGTGAAAATTTCAGTGACAACATAAGGTTTTAATCATACAAAACCACTAAAATTCACTAGTAGTTAGTTGTTGTAACTATAAATCATGTCCTAAGGTACAATTAACTCGCACCCTCACTGTACACTGCTAATTACCCCACATATTACATAACTCATGACGAGTTATAGTTTCCTTAGAGCACAAGTTTTAGTGCCTTGAGATAACCTTTGGATTTATTTATATACCATGGGTACAGATAAAGATTTATTTAGGAGAAAAGTGCTCCTGGAAAGCATGTTGCAATCCTGTCAACATCACATAGTGTGCATGAATATTAACAACTTTGTAATAGGGACATACTAACAGGAAAGCACCGGTTTTGGGATCACGTGAGTCTGAATATCTTTGTAAGATGGCGTGATGAGAAACTTGCAGGCTATGGACATTGAACAGTCCTTTTTGGATGTCCTAAGATTGATTATCCAATGGAAGTGCAGCATGAGAACTTTGAAAAATGATGTAACTGGCATTGAAGAAGGCGAAATGCTGAAACACGTTCACCTGGTGAATAAATAATTTTCCTGAGGCACAGGAGTTCTCCTTATTTTTTTGTATTGCAATTTATTTGTGAAACCACTATCACGAAGGAGACCCGTTCACGTAGAGCTCGGCAGTCAGCAGTGGTGTTTGTTGAGATATATATATCTATATATATATTTTTTTTTTCAGTGAAAAAAACTAAGGTTACAGGGACGATATAGTTAGGTTCTGAATTCACTCATACAAAACCATAGCAATTCTGCAGTTATAGTTAGAGTTCTTTCAAGTAACTAAAACTTGCACCCTAAGGTAACTAAAACTTACGGCCTCACCATGCACAGTTGTCTCATCAATATGTTTATTGTAAATGTTGCATTAAGAATATGAAAGATGGCACAGAATATGCCATCAATGATATAAATTGTGGAGTAATTTTTTAAAAGAAATAAAACACCCTTTATGGGCTACCGGGCACTGCGGGAGAAGCCTTAAGGCTTTCCCTGCATTGCCATTGCTTCAGCAAGCATGGAGCTGCTTTGACAGAAACTCTGTGCTTGCTGAAGCATTTCACGCGTGCAGGGGACAGAGATGAAAGCTAGTCAATTGAGATTTATTCTTGCATAAACAGAGGTAAATCCAACCAGTCTGATACATCCAAAACAGCTGACACGTGTTTCGTCACATTTGACTTTTTCAGGGCTGTGGAACGAATCAATGGAAATAAAGTGTGACAATAGGGATGTTACAAGCAATGATGGCAGGTATTGTATCTCAATATTTGACAGAGTGAAGATTTAAGGTTTAAAGAGAGAAAAGGTAAAGCCGCAAAGAAAAAAGAGAGTTAATGATATTTGTATTTGTGCTCCCCTGTGTTCAAAGAAAATTGTCGTGAGAGTGCCTAACCATTTTCCATTTAGTTTGGTGAGGCTAGAATTGCCGATAGTTTTAGAAAATGGTGAAAAACTATTTGTTCTAATAATAATAGATTGTGAATGGTGTGCCACTAAATGTGGGGTAGGTGATATGACCAAAGAGGGTAAATATAGAGTTGTATATAATTAATATTGTTGAACATAGCCGCAAAGCAGAAAAATAGCGCACAGTAGTACTAGTCACAAATAATGAAGTGGAGTAATAAAAATGTAGGGTCTGTCGTGCTAGCAGTTATAATCTCAAAAACAAAGTACCAGTTGGTCTTCATAGAGTATACTGTGAAATAAGACCATGATAAGCCTAAAGAATTTCTTTTTTTTTTTTTTTTAAATTGAAAATTAAAAAGAGAGAGATTCACGAGTGTAAGGCTTAAAGTGAACAATTGTTAACAAGGTTTATGTAACCCCAGGGGATACTATGAAGTATTAGCCAGAGAAATAGCAATAAGGCTCATCCAATGAAGCACAGCTGGGTTACCGTGTGCACTATACATCCGGACATCCGAAGTCCGAGGCAGAACAAACAAAATTACAAGAAAGTATCGGTGAAAGCCGATCTTAATCCCCCAGTGGGTTAAAATATACCCAATAGAAGGAAAGATGGGAGGGCGGGCTAAGCGGCATGTAACTAAAGCTTAGCAATAAATATACGAACAACTGAGACCCAAAATAGTTGGCCGAGCGGGAGGTGACAAGCTTACCTATTTAGTGGTTTTCATGTCGTGCAGTCGGTGTACGTGCAATGGGTAGCATGCATCGGCGGTGTTAGTTGTTTTAAAAGCGTGCTTTGAAATCAAAGGAGGACTACTCAGGTAATAGAAAGAGAGGTAGGACTAAACTCATGAAAAAAGCGAGTGCCATTTTGAAAAGAAAACAATTGGTTGCAAAAATATACACAGTACGTGAGTTGCAGGTAGAACAACCGAAAACATCAAAATAGACAAATCTCAAAGATTTGAATGGACACGTTTGGCGTCACAAGTTCAATTATCCATTGAAGAAATGTACATTATATACATATCATATCTGCAACGGCATAGTATGCTTCAATGGGATTATCAATTCCAAAATAATACCGATAGAATATTTTACTGAAATGAAAAAATGCATTCATAAAGAGATACAGTTTTTATGAAAGGCTGCATTACCTATTCCAAAAGCGAGCATCGAAGTAAAGGTTGGACTTCCTGATTAGTAGACAGAGAGGTAGGACTAGCCAAGATAAAGAGCAAATGAATACAATTGGTAAAAGAAATACATGTATGTGTACAGACGATGTATTACAAATAGATCAGACAGGCTTCACCGAAATCAACAGATATCACAAATGCAGTGGACACGTTGACGTACACAGTTCAATTGTCCGTTGCGGAAGATGTACAGTGTATAGGTATTGAACCTGTAACTACAGAGTGTGGTGCAATATATTCCAGGGCAGTATGAATACATTATTATACAGAAATTCAGCAATACATACATAAAATAAATCAGTCTTATGAATGTAGAGTTGAGACGTGCAAGTATGAAGTGAAAATCTGATTGTCCCACGTTACATTTATAGTAGTTGTGACACTGTAGTTCATACTTGTGATGTTTACAGGATGGAAAAAGAAAAAATAGAAAAAATAGACAATGCCACAAAAGGACTAGTATCCATATATAGGGATATTAGAGGAATACATGTAAGTCTTTTTCGATATTAAGACCCTCCTCTACAGCCCTAAGTTTAACAATCCAATTGCTTTCCAGGCGTCTAAGAATAAGGGTTTTGTTACCGCCCCATGGTAAGTTATTAACAGAATCTATCCCATGTGCAGTGATATTTAAAATTTCACGTTGACCATGGGCCGTGTTGTAATGTGTGGCGAATGGGTAGGTAGTGTTATTGGTACAAATAGCCCTATTGTGTTCTTGAATCCTCTCTTTTAATGGTCCAATCGTGCTCCCAACATAGATGCGCCAACACACAGATGAGACAGTAGAAAACAAATTTGGTATTGCAGTTCAAGAATTTTAATATTTTATGTACAACGGGAGAGTTGTATTGAAAATTCACCAACTTGTCTTTGATGTACATACAAAATGTTGCATTGACCACATTTATAAGAGTCATTTGGCGGTTTAGGTAAACATGTGTCATTCATGCCTGGTGGTGTATAGCTGTGACATAAAGAATCTCGTCATGTATGGCCCCTGCTGTAGGTGATACTAGGTCTAGGTCACACAAAATGGCCTCTTGTGTGTCTAGGAAGTGTTGAATAGCCACCATACCTTCTGTTCTAGGGATACTAGTATATAATGAGGTGACATCTAAGGTTACCAGGAAGTGTCCCTCTGTCCATTCATAATCATTGATTTTACACAAAAGGTCTTTAGTATCCTTAATGTGTGAGGGTAAGTTGTTGACAAAAGGTTGATGAAAGATGTCAATGTATTCAGACAATTTCTCAGTCGGGGACCCTATACCCAAAATAATGGGTCTACCAGGAGGGAAGGTGTCTGATTTGTGTATTTTCGGAAGAACATACATACATGGTGATGTAGGTGCCGGGTTATACATATATCGATATTCCATATCCGTGATGAGACCTTTCTCTTGGCATAATCTGAGTTTATATTGTATGTACTCATTCACTTCTTTAATTGGATTATACATAAGTTTCTGATAAGCAGAGGTGTCCGTCAGTTGTCTATCAATTTCTTTCAAATAGTCCAGTTTATTCATGAGGGCTATGTTACCCCCTTTGTCTGCTTCTTTGATTACAATATGTTCTAGTTGACTCAGGGAATGTAAAGCCTATCTTTCTCCTTTTGTAATATTATGTGCGATGGGTTTATGCCCTTTGTGACAAAGATCCTCAAGTTTGTATAAATCTGAGGTAGCGCGTTTATAAAAAATTTCATTAACATTATCAGTGGGAAGATACGGTGTGAATTTCGAGGAGGTTTTTAGACCACTGGTTGTCTCCACATTAGATTCTATCTCCAGATCCGCAAAAATGTCAGTAAGCAATGGGCAATAACCCCTGGTATGTTCTATTGAGAGCAACGTCTGAATATCTTTGATGTCTTTTATGGTCATTGAACAAGAAATAGTATGTGGGGATGTGTTTAGATCTGAGATGGTGCCTTTACCCTGAAAATATTTGAAAAGCTTGCATTTACAAACAAATTAAACAGACTTATGTGCAATTGGGTGAAGTTAGGTAATGATGTGGGAACAAAACCTAAATCCTTACTCAGTATGTTTTTTTGTTGTGAAGTTACTTCAAAATTGGATAAATTTACAATAGCAATTTCATTTTGGGCATCCATTTTACTCTGTGTATCAGTGATTCGCTATTTGAAGTGGTTGAGGCTAAGGAGTTATGAGCCTCATTTGTATCTGTTTTAAATAGGTAAGCGTGTCACCTCCCGCACGGCCAACTATTTTGGGTCTCGGTTGTTCGTATATTTATTGCAAAGCTTTAGTTACATGCCGCTTAGCCCGCCCTCCCATCTTTCCTTCTATTGGATATATTTTAACCCACTGGGGGATTACGATCTGCTTTCACCGATACTTTCTTGTAACTTTGTTCTGCCTCGGACTGCGGATGTCCGGATGTATAGTTCACACGGGTAACCCAGCTGTTCTTCATTTGATGAGCCTTATTGCTATTTCTCTGGCTCCTAATTAATAGTATCCCTTGGGGTTACATAAACCTTATTAACAATTGTTCACTTTAAGCCTTACACTCGTGAATCTCCTTCATTTTAATTTTTAATAAAAAATAAATAAATAATAATAATTTTTCTTTAGGCTTATCATGGCCTTGTTTCACAGTATTCTCTATGAAGACCAACTAGTATTTCGTTTTTGAGATTATAACTGCTAGCACGACGGACCCTTCATCTTTATTACTCCACTTCTTCTTGGACTCCATGGATTATTTGTGACCAGTACTACTGTGCGCTATTTTTCTGCTTTGCGGCTATGTTCAACAATATTAATTATATACAACGCTGTATTTCCCCTCTTTGGTTATATAACCTACCTCACATTTGATGGCACTTCATTCACAATCTATTATTATTAGAAAAAATAATTAATCACCATTTTCTAAAAATATTGGCAATTCTAGCCTCAACAAACTAAATAGAAATGGCTTGGCACTCCCACAACAATTTTCTTTGAACACAGGGGAGCACAAATACAAATATCATTAACTCTCTTTCTTCTTCGCGGCTTTACCTTTTCTCTCTTTAAACCTTAAATCTTCTCTCTGTCAATTATTGAGATACAATACCTGCCATCATTGCTTGCAGCATCCCTATTGTCACACTTTATTTCTATTGATTCGTTCCATAGCCTTGAAAACGTAAAATGTGACAAGACACGTGTCGGCTGTTTTAGATGTATCAGACTGGTTGGATGTACCTCTTTTTATGCAAGAATAAATCCCAATTGACTACTGAACAAATTCCTGAACTTTTAACTTATTTTTCCACTTTGGATGAAACGACTTGGACTACCGTAGTGTGCCCTGGTGTATATCTTATTCTGTTCAGTTCTGGTTTGCTTTAACAAACCAGTATCTCGACACCTGTGGTGGTTGGGATTGACACTGGGTTGGCACCCATAATATTTGTCTACATACCAATCAATTTGTTACAACAGTTACTTTTATGATTGGAACTGGATGTGCAAACTGTAAGGCGCTAACCACCTGGAGCTTCTTTTTGTAAGCCCCCCATGTTTTCAATAAGAAGCTCTGGGGATGTGGTGGTCCCCAGGGCAGCTGGGGGGCTGCAGGCCCCTGCATATTTTAAAATAAAGCCTTGGGTAGGTGGCAGTCCCCAGGGCAGTGGGGGGCCAGGGGTCTTCCTGCACAGATAAAAATGGAAGAGGAAAGTTGTGGCCACCATTTTATTCTTGGCTGGGCCCCCAGGGAGAATAAAAAAAAACACACATAAGTGGTCAGGGTAGAGGTATCCTGACTCCATAGGAGACATGGAGGGGTCCCAAAGAGACTCCTCATGGGCAAATCATTGTCCAAACTTTTGTTTTTGGCTGATCCACGGATCCACTGCAGTACACAGTGCAACTGCTAGTGTAAGTCCAAGATGGATCTGAAGCCCAATAGGAAAGAAAATTCACCCCCTCACACACTATACCCATGCCGCACACAGCCAAGCCAAAGTACCCAGGCAAGGCCCTCCAACCAACCCCCCACTGCGCACAGCTGAAGGTCGTGCATAGTGGTGGTCATATTAATCGACAGTATTTATATATTACTTTACATTACAAAAACTATAGAAAATCCCTGAAAAAAAACAAAGGGTACCGGGACGTTATAGTTAGCGTCACGTTTAACCAACACAAAACCATAGAAATTCAGCAGTTAAAATTATACTTATAGTTCTACTTATCTGGAGAGACTACAATTTGTGCCTTCAATTATCCTTAATCCATGAATTACAGTTTCCAAACATAAGTATAACTATAAGCACATGCTGAATTTCAATGGTTTTGTGTGGGTAAAAAGTGAAGCTAGATGTAAAGTCTCTGTACCCTTTATTTTTTTCAATGAATATGTATATAAGCAGCCTTAGTATGCATCATAAATGTGTTGCAACAAAGATTTGGATATGTGCAAAGATGTTGTGAGATGTTTATTTGTTTAATGCAATGCCATATTGTGTTCTTGTGTATTAATGAAAATGGTAAAATACACATTTAGAAGAAAAATATATATTTCCAACATAGGTAGGTAGATCCCTTTCTAGAATCAATCTAATGTGACTGATGTAAATGGAAATATATAGTTAGAAGTCATATCTATAATATTTCAGAATAATTGAAAATGATCAGATGATACTGTAACCTTAACCCCTTCGCTGCCAGGCCTTTTCCCCTCCTGTGCCGAGCCTTTTTTTGGCTATTTGGGGCAGTTCGCACTTGAGCCCTCATAATTTTTTCTCCACATAAGCTACCCATGCCAAATTTGCATCCTTTTTTCCAACATCCTAGGAATTCTAGAGGTACCCAGACTTTGTGAGTTCCCCTGAAGGAGACCAAGAAATTAGCCAAAATACAGTGAAAATTCGTTTTTTTAAAAAAAAAATAGGAAAAAAGGGCTGCAGAAGGCTTGTGTTTTTTCCCTGAGAATAGCATCAACAAAGGGTTTGCGGTGCTAAAATCACCATCTTCCCAGCTTTCAGGAACAGGCAGACTTGAATCACAAAACCCCATTTTTCAACACAATTTTGTCATTTTACTGAGACATACCCCATTTTTACTATTTGTTGTGCTTTCAGCCTCCTTCTAGTTAGTGACAGAAATGGGTGTGAAACCAATGCTGGATCCCAGAAAGCTAAACATTCCTGAAAAGTAGACAACATTCTGAATTCAGCAAGGGGTCATTTGTGTAGATCCTACACGGTTTTCCTACAGAAAATAACAGCTGAAATAAAAAACATTGAAATTGAGGTGAAAAAAACAGCCATTTTTCTGCACGTTTTACTCTGTAAATTTTTCCTGCGATGTCATATTTTCAAAAACAATATACCATTACGTCTGCTGGACTCTTCTAGTTGCGGGGATATATAGGGCTTGTAGGTTCATCAAGAACTCTAGGTACCCAGAGCCAATAAAGTAGCTGCACCTTGCAACAGGTTTTCATTGTATACCGGGCACACAGCAATTAATTTGGTGAAATATAAAAAGTGAGAAATAGGTATCAAGAAAACCTTTGTATTTCCAAAATGGGCACAAGATAAGGTGTTGAGGAGCAGTGGTTATTTGCACATCTCTGAATTCCAGGGTGCCCATACTGTCGCGTGGGCTCTCATTATCCTAAATGAGACTACTGGATTTCTAGGCAGCAGGATCGATAACGGTGTGGGGGACTGAGTCTGACCCACGTGTAAAGAACTCTGTCACCCTAAATCCGGTTTTTGCTCCGGCTAACTAGCAGTGCCTCATTTCTCCCAGGGGGAAGAAATGATTGGGCAGCCGAGCGCATGACATCTTTGGAACTTCTCAGGGAAGTCGTGGTCACTCAGATCCAAACCAACTCTCTTATTTCCAATATGATCTCATATACAAATGACAAAGACAGTATAAGTTTTATATAATGTTTTAATAAAACTACTGTATTTTAGATATTAAGGCGTGAGCCGCAATAACCAGAACGATACAACACAGTAGGATTGAAATAGTCACCAGGAGAGTAAAACATAAGAACAAAGCTATCATATTGTCTAACAGTTCCTACTCTCCCTCTGCTTGTTCTATTTAGAGCACAGCATGTTAAGCTTCTAGCTTGCCTGTCAGAATCACTGTGGAGACATCAGCCCTCATACCTGAGCAAAGACCTGTGATCTTGGTTCAGCATCTGCAACTAGGCAGTCAGCGTCTAGTTGTGGTTCCCTGGTCGGAATCTCCCTCTTCCGTGTATTGGGACAAGGAAGTGATTTTATAACTAACATGTCATCGTGATCACAAAATGTCCCTATGCAGGAATGCCAAGTCTAAACTCCTACCACGTCTATCGGCAATGTACCAGACTGTATCCTTGACTGAAGCACAGAGTAAATATGTTATGGAGAACTCCAGTGCTGAAGTAGGCAAAACAGTGTGATATGAATAAAAAAACAACACCGTAGAACTGGCTATTTGAAAAATAACAGTAAGAAGCCTAATAAAAAGCATGTAGAGCAAAGTGCACAGAGGCTCTAAGCTGTCAGCAAATGAATAAAATATATTCAGGGCAAAATGCACAAAGGCCTAAAGCCTGAAGCTAAAGCGCAATGAATACGTAAAACTAACCACAATACTAGCATGCAAATTACAGGGCATTTCTCAAATAGGTGACTTTTTTACACACTGTCTTACATTTGGAAGGAAAAAATGTAGAGAAAGACAATGGGCGATAACACTTGTTTTGCTATTCTGTGTTCCCCCTAATCTCCCGATAAAAATGGTACCTCATTTGTGTTGGTAGGCCTAATGCTCGCGACAGGAAACGCAACATGGACACATCACATTTTTACATTGAAATCTGATGTGTTTCTTGCAAAGTGCCTAGCTGTAGATTTTGGCCTCTAGCTCAGCTGGCACATAGGAAAACCTAGCAAACCTGTGCATTTTTTAAAACTAGACACCTAGGAGAATCCAAGATGTGGTGACTTGTGGGGCTCTCACCAGGTTCTGTTACCCAGAATCCTTTGCAAACCTCAAAATTTGCCCAAAAAAACCCTTTTTCCTCTCATTTCTGTGACAGAAAGTTCTGGAATCTGAGAGAAGCCACAAATTTCCTTCCACCCAGCATACCCTCAAGTCTCCTGATAAAAAAGGTACCTCACTTGCATGGGTAGGCCTAGCGCCCGCGACAGGATATGCCCCAAAACACAACGTGGACACATCACATTGTCCGAAAGAAAACAGACCTGTTTTTTGCAAAGTGCTTAGCTGTGGATTTTGGCCTCTAGCTCAGCCAGCACCTAGGGAAACCTACAAAACCTGTGCATTTCTGAAAACTAGACACCTAGGGGAATCCAAGATGGGGTAACTTGTGGGACTCTCACCAGGTTCTGTTACCCAGAATCCTTTGCAAACCTCAAAATGTGGCCAAAAAAACCCTTTTTCCTCTCATTTCTGTGACAGAAATTTCTGGAATCTGAGAGGAGCCACAAATGTCCTTCCACCCAGCGTTCCCCCAAGTCTCCAGATAAAAATGGTACCTCACTTGTGTGGGTAGGCCTAGCGCCCGCGACAGGATATTTCCCAAAACACAATGTGGACACATCACTTTTTCCCAAAGAAAACAGACCTGTTTTTTGCAAAGTGCCTAGGTGTGGATTTTGGCCTCTAGCTCAGCCGGCACCTAGGGAAACTTACCAAACCTGCGCATTTTTTTAAACTAGACACCTAGGGGAATCCAAGATGGGGTGACTTGTGGGGCTCTCACCAGGTTCTGTTACCCAGAATCCTTTGCAAACCTCAAAATGTGGCCAAAAAAACACTTTTTCCTCACATTTCAGTGACAGAAAGTTCTGGAATCTGAGAGGAGCCACAAATGTCCTTCCACCCAGCATTTCCCTAAGTCTCCCGATAAAAATGGTACCTCACTTGTGTGGGTAGGCCTAGCGCCAGCGACAGGATATGCCCCAAAACACAACGTGGACACATCACATTGTCCGAAAGAAAACAGACTTTTTTTTTTGCAAAGTGCTTAGCTGTGGATTTTGGCCTCTAGCTCAGCCGGCACCTAGGGAAACCTACAAAACCTGTGCATTTTTGAAAACTAGACACCTAGGGGAATCCAAGATGGGCTGACTTGTGGGGCTCTCACCAGGGTCTGTTACCCAGAATCCTTTGCAAACCTCAAAATATGGCCAAAAAATCACTTTTTCCTCACAATTTGGTGTCAGAAATTTCTGGAATGTGAGAGAAGCCACAAATGTCCTTCCACCTAGAGTTCCCCCATGTCTCCCGATTAAAAATGGTATCTCACTTGTGTAGGTGGGCCAAGTGCTTGTGACAGGGAAGAGCCAAAAACATGTCGCAATTGAGGGGGAACCAAAGCGGGTCCAAAAGGGCAGTTTGGAAAAAAAATCATTTTTAGGCTGACAAGTGCAGCAGACTTTTTATCAGCATAGATGAGACAATGCTGGGTGGTAGGAATTTTGTGGATTCCTGCAGATTCCGGAAGGTTCCATCACAAAAATATGGGGAAAATGTGTGATTTCCAGCAAAGTTGGAGGTTTGCAGGGCATTGTGGGTAAGAAAATGGTGCGGGGTGCCTGTGAAGCACACCACCCTGGAATCACCCAGATGTTTAGTTTTGAAATGTGTCTAGGTCTTTTGGATTTTTCTACATGGCAGCGTCCCAAAGTCCATAAAGTGCAGCCCTCACCATTCCAAGTGGGACGATTTTGAGAGTTAGCCAAGCTCTCATTGCCCAAATGTAAAACAAAAACCCAAAATAATCAAATGCCCTCTTGCTTGCTGTGGGATAAGATGTTTTAGTGTGCAGGGGAGAGCTCAAAGACTGTTAGCCCCTTCAGTTGTGGTGGGGTCATAACCAGGCCCATACTGGTTGGTAGCCACCACCCCACTAATTTTTTTATTTTACTTCCCTGGCATCTTGTAGACTTTCTGCCCCCCCCCAGGGTGTGGATCGGGGGTAATTGCCCCATCTGCCCACTGGTGGGCAGAACAACTTTGTCCCCATTTATTTGGGGTGGGGGTATGGCCATACCCCCACCCTCTTATTTTGAAAAACAAATCTTCCATGGTCTCTGGTGGGCTTTCTGCCCCGCTTGGGGGCAGATGGGCCTTCCAAAAATAAGCCAACCTGCCCCCAAGGGGGGCAGATGTGGCCAACAATAATGTGCCCCCATGGGGAGCGAGCCTTGTCCAAGGGGCTGCCTCCCCAAACAAAACACACACATACACGCACACCAATCCTTGGTGCCTAAGTGGTTTCTGCCCCCCCAGGGGCAGATCGGCCTAATAGAAATAGGCCGATCTGCCCCCAAGGGGAGGAGAAATGGCCTAAAATAAATTTGCCCCCCAGGGGAGCGACCCTTGCCTAAGGAGTCGCTCCCCTTGCATGAAATTGGCGCAAAGAAAAAAAATCCCCCGTGCCTAGTGTTTTCTGCATCCCTTGGGGGCAGATCGGCCTAATAAAAATAGGCGATCTACCCCCAAGGGGGGCAGTAATGGCCTAAAATAAATTTGCCCCAGGGGAACGACCATTGCTTAAGGGGTCGCTCCGCTTGTGTGAAATTGACGCAAAAAAATAAAGATCCCTGGTGTCTGGTGGTTTTTGCCCCCCTTGGGGGCATATTGGCATACCAAAAATCGGGCGATCTGGGGGCAGAAATTGCCTAAATACAATTTGCCCCTCCCCAGGGGAGCGACCCTTGCCTAAGGGGTCGCTCCCTGTCTGTAAAATAAAAAATAAAAATCCCTGGTGCCTAGTGGTTTCTGCTCCCCTTGGGGGCAGATTGGCCTAATTAAAATAGGCTGATCTGCCCCAAATGGCCTAAAATAAATTTGCCCCCTAGGGGAGTGACCCTTGCCTAAGGGGTCGCTCCCTGTCTGTAAAACAACAAAAAAAAAATCCCTGGTGCCTAGTGGTTTCTGCCCCCCTTGGGGGCATATCGGCCTAATTAAAATAGGCTGATCTGTCCCCAAGGGGGGCATAAATGGCCTAAATATAATTTGCCCCCTAGGGGAGCGACCCTTGCCTAAGGGGTCGCTCCCCACCTCTAAAAAAACAATTGTATATATTTTTTTTATCCCTGGTGCCTAGAGGTTTCTGCCCCCCCCCCCGGGGGGCAGAAAAGGCCTTGAAAACAAATGCCCCCCATGGGAGTGACCCCTGCCCAAGGGGTCGCTCCCCTAATGCCAATTTCCTAAAAAATAATATCCCTGGTGACTAGTGGGCATTTTAGCAGCCGGATCGCTTCACAATCCGGCTGCTAAAATGCTCTGAGAGACTTCAAAGGGAAGGAAATTCTTTTCCTTCCCTTTGAAGCCTCTCAGGCCCCCATCACATGATCGGAAGAGAAATGCTTTTGCGGCCTCTGTGAGGTCAGCGCGCAATCGTGTGCTGATGTCACAGAGGGAGTGGGGGGGTCAAGGGGGCGTTGGGGGTGGAGGGGAAGGGCTTCCCCTTCCATCCCTGCCTTGGGGGGGGGGGTGGGAGGGATCCCCACGGAGGCAGCCCTAGCGCTGTGCCGCAGGACGTAGCCATTACAATTGTGGCACAGAAGCAGTGAATTAAATCTGCTCATTTATTTTTAATCAGGTGAGGTGTAAATTATTTCAATCTTAGACGTGTAATTTTTGCATTTTCCATAAATCTTTCAACCCATATTCATGAGTGATAAGAGTGAAAGTTTTTTTATAGAAATATTTTTGTAGTATTTTGTATTTTATCAACAAAACATTTGCCTTTCATATTTAGAGAATTGTAACATATTGAACTGTATCCACCCATGGTCTCGCTTCTGAGTTAATAGATCGCTCCCCAAATGTCTATTTATGTCTGGCATAAGGGTCTGAGTCCTTAATAGTCCCACCATTTTTTCCAGACTCTTTCATAGTTGCAGGAAATGAGTGAACGTTTTTACACAGATTGACAGCTTTATCTTGTTTAAGAATCAGACAAATATCTACTTCAGTAAAAGATCCAGAAAAGAAGAGGAGATAGAAAATGTAAAAAAGAGTGGTAATATGCAACTGAAAATCTGTTTGAAACCAGGGCTTTACATTTTTTTATTAAGGATCTAGGTTTTATAACTGTATCTAATGATATTACATGGTTCAAAGGAGAAAGATTCATGTGTGGATGTTCTCTTTTAGAAATAGAAATAAACGTGTATGTTCATTGATTTCTGGGTCCTTTGTTTACAATTGCTTATAGAATTTCAAAAATGTCTGATTTTAATATTACAGAGGAAATAGCAGCCTTTTTTCTTCTACCATAAAAATAATTAGCAAGTAACCACATGCCCTATTACAAACCTGGCAGTCCAATGACCACCAGGACAGCAGTGACGGTCTGACGGCCACCAATGTGGCAGTCCGGCCCCCACATTACGACCACCAGCATGCAACTTTTCATCGACACGACGGTGTGACGGTGTGGCAGTGCTGGCGGTCCTAATCTGCCAGGGTGGCGCTGCAAACAGCGCCGCCCTGGGGATTACAACCCCCTTCTCCACTGTTGGTTTGATGGTGGTAACCCTGCCAAGAAAAGGCTGGCGGAGACAGGGTGCAGGGTGCCTCAGGGGGCCCCTTCACTGCCCATGCACTTGGCATGGGCAGTGCAGGGGCCTCTCCTGGCCAGCCCTGTTCGCACTGTTTGCAGACAGTGAACATTGTGACGGGTGCTGCTGCTCCCTATGCACTACAGCATTGCCATTGGCTCGATTATAAACCAGAGACAATGCAGTAGGCAGTTTCCCACTGGGCTAGCGGGCAGAAACTGTGTTTCCACCCGCTGACCCAGCGGGAAACTCGTAATGGGCCCGGCGGGAAGGCTGCCGCAATGGCAGTAACCTACCCATCATAATAAGACCCATAATCTTATTTGGCCTCCCTAAAATTTAGGGTTCATCTTGAAAATTATCCACTCTGTTGTTAATTTAATAAACTGAAATACTGTGTTTTTCAGCTTCTTAACATAATCTTTTGGCTTGGAAGTAAAGTGTTGATGTTCTAAATTTTAAATATCTTGAAGATTTTCTCTAGTTTTTTACTCTGGTATTTTCTTTTTTTCTGACAGAGAATCATAATATAACAATTCTAGGCATAGCTTCACATGTACCTCAAGTTTTTTGAAGATATGTATCTTAAGATTTATTAATAGAAAATCTCATTCCTTAGCCAACATTGTTAAATCTGATCTCACTTAACAAGTCACTGTCAAATTTCCATTTTCCCCCACTTTTGGGTGAAAGAAAAGCAAAATTAGACCATGCAAGAGTTCGATCTGAAATCAAAATGGATCACATGTCCACAAGTATAAGATTATTAGATAAACATTTTGCAATTTAGTAGCATAAAGTAATGTAAAAAGGAATGTTCGTTACCACAAACTATGATTTAATAACCTCCATTTGCTCACCAGATCTCTATGTTCTACCAAGTTACTAAACCATTTCTCCATATTGTTAGGACCATATCCACCTTCAGAATCTTCAAGTAGTATATCAATTCATAAGTTATTGTGCTTATTCCTATTTTCAAGATCCCCAATGTTTGCTTTGAGCTTCCCGATTTCCACCTCCATTTTGGAGATTTTGTTTGCCATGTCTTCAATGTCAATGAACCCTTTTTCCACATTAGAATCTTTGTTTTTCATCAAAGTCCACTTATCCTCAATTCTATCCAGTCTTTTATTTGTTTCTTCCATATATGACTTTAGTGCTCTTACTTCCTCAAAAACCATCTCTAAGGTAGGATCAGGCATTTACTTAGTAGGAAATTGAGGTTCTTGTTTTGCTCTCTTACTAGATGTTGTAGCAACAATATTTTAAACTTCATGAAAACATTTGTATGAGTAAGAAGAAAAGGCTTAATCAGACTGGACACATAGGTGGCTGTTTTACGATTAACAATCATATAGGGATCAATGTTGATTTTAGTAGGTTGGATAAAATTTGTTTTGACATTGTTTTCAAGACGGCTCTGCAAACGTTGAAGGCCTACAGTAGTCCTGTCCTACGGAACTGTGTCATCTCCATACTGCATGATTAACATACTTTGGCCACCCCATCATTGTAGGGAACGTTCTTAGGGGCTCAATGGGTTTCCATTGGTCTGCAATACAGTATGTTCCCTGTTTCATTTGAATTGTCACTTACCTTAATCTAAACCTTGGTGACTCGCACACCAGCTTAATCAACTCCACTAATTCGGGGAATGTACCTTGTTGCCAATTTGCTCCATAATAGACATTGGGCAACTCCATCAGTCAGTGATTCTGATGTTTATAAAACATGCATGCAATACATTATGATGGTCTGAGTGATATTTCTGAATACGTATCAACACTGCAAGCATGTTACCTCATGTGTTATGTGGCCTCATTGCCCAAGAGCAGGATTAATCTGCAGCTCAAGAGTACTCAGGAAACGCTTGTTTACAAAGTGGATACCAGACAGGCTCTTTTTGAGAGTCAAGTAAACTACAGGAGCTAAACAATTAATTGAACAAGGAACAAAACCACTTGGCTTGGTAGAGGGTAGCTTCTTTAAGTAGTACTGAAAGGTCTGAGTTTGAGGAGCCCCATCAGATCATCGACAGTCAGCATTTTCAATGGCACTATCATGACCCTTTCCCCCACAAATGTCTCCTAAGTGCCAAAAGGGATGGAAATGCCAAGAAAATCAGCATCATAAAGTAGACTGACAAGCTTTGTTCACACAGCTTGAGTGACACTGTTCCCTTTTATAAGTTCCTTACAACCAGGACCCTGAATATTTCTGCATCGTTCAAATTGATCTGATGTAGCACCAGCTGTTGCATTACTGTGACTGCTTTATTAGAGTTACAGATTGTCCATGTATATGATTTTTTCAGTTTATTTTTGCCAAATGTGAATTTTGTCAGTTACCCCAGTTAATGTTCAGTTATCTTGCAGGCTATTTGAGGGCACCTTGAAGTTCTTTAAGGCTTCAGAAATCCATTTATTGACTATACCTTGATGACATACTTCTGGAGTTGTTCCGTGGATATTTGGCGATAATATATTATTCATGAGGTTACTACTTCCCCCTAGACCTTTAGCAACATTAAACTGGCCTAAAAATACATTAGTGTTTCTATCCTTTCTCCAGATGACTAAATGTGGACCTCTGTCTGTCAACTATTTGATTCTCTTCATTTGGTGTAAACCTTAAATTAGTTCAATGTTTTTTATTGTCATTGAATTGATTTGTGCTGAAACACCTATCTTTAAAAACGTAGGGCAAATGATCACTCTGCAGCCTGTACTCAATATCAAACTCGGACATTTATGAAATATCTAAGAGATACAAATGTATATTCTAGTACTAGATTTGGGTACGTTGATATTTGTGTACATCCAATGGAACCCTGTGGAAACCTCCATCCAAACCTCTTAAACCAAGACAATGTAAACTGTTGAAAAAGAGGATCCCCACACTGCCTTTCAATTGCCGGAGAACAGAGTTCTCTTAGATGTCCAAATAAAAATGTTGTTCAATAAACCAGTCTTTAGCAATGGCATTTCTAGATACATTTAAGTCCCTTGTGCCAATGATACAGCACTGAACATTTGGATTCTTAATTGGGATAGAACCTCCATTATCTGATTCATGGAAATAGATTCCCTTGTTGAGTTTGAGATGATGTAGAGGTTAGCCACAGATGTAGTAGCCTCCCTATTGTCCTCTTCCTGCCAGGTGATTTTTGACATACAGGTTAACTTTAGCTCTATAGACATAATATCGATATGATACTTCATTTGTATTTTTGCTGCTCATCCACAATCCTTCTTTTCATGAAAGTTTCAGGGCTAAGATACTATAGCTATGTAACTCAAAATTGTTACAGGTTCAAGTGCCTGTGTCTCCTTGCTTGTCACCATTGCACAGGTAGCATGGAGTGGTACTCTCCTAAGGTGTGTGGAATTTAATGAAAACCACTTTGAAATCATCATGCTAGCAGAAGCCATTTTGATTTTCTAAAGCCAGTTTGTTTTTTGTATTGTGTCTATGTTATATATAGCCTGTTCTGGTCTCCTGCTTCTGACCTATACATCCTCACTCTTATGTTTGCATATCTAAGCGAGGATTCAAAAATTACAAGCTGTGCATGTGGAAATTTTACATATCTTGTACCGCTTTTCAAAATCATCTCACACTTGTATCATGAGACCTGATAATTTGGTGTGTCAATTTGGGTAGAGGTTAGCATTAGATGCTCATTTCCGGAGGGCTTGATTTGCATAACAAGTTGAACTTTGCTTACTTTGGTGAATACATTTATGCAGACTTCCCAAGGGGTGTGACAGTGGGTCATTTTTTATCCAACAGGTATCGTCCCACATTGAAAAGATGGATGTGGTATGGAACAATTGATTGTCCTAGTCATTGATTTATATACTCATCACAATTACCACTATAGGACCTTACTATCCAAAGACATCAAAGCGCTAGACTACAATTATCCCTCTCATCTTGAAAGGAGTGAGTTTTTAGTCTGTGCTTTAAAAGAAAAATATCTAGAAACTAGTGAAGATCTTCAGGCAAGACGTGGCATAGGGAGTTTGTTTTTCACACTAATTTGCCAATATTGGGTGAAGACTGATGTTCCTTTCTATACTGCATAGTTTCAAGAACTGATACATTGGTCCATGTGGAAGAGAGAGTTCCCTGTTACAATTAAGGAACTAGTTACAATTTTTGGTCGGACATTTTTGGCACTTTATTTGGAGGCTTGGGGGAGACTTGGGGGAGACAAGAGTAGATGGAGGAAATGGAGGAAAAAAGAGAGAGGAATTCAAAGTAGGTAATGTGAAAGGCACTGGGCACAAATTAAAGATGTAAGAGAATGAAGTTAGAACTTCCAGATATTTGAAACAAGTGCACCTCTTTTTAACATACATGGATTCACAATTGGAATGCATGTTACGGAACAATGGTTACAACAATGACCCTTTAATGCACTTCTACAATGCTGATGTAGAGTATAAAAGTAATAACAATTTTTAAATACAAGATTTTCCACAATATGCTTGGAATTGCTGCCATTATGTCATTGATGGGCCATAGTTTAGTCAGACCATTATTATATCACAATGAGACACAATATATCTGGACTATCATCGTGCCAAAAGTGGCCACATAATGCCAATATGGGAGACCATCATTATGCGAGGGAGGGTGATAATATACCTATGCCATGATCAGGCCAAAGGAAAGACAAAAATGCCTCAACAGCTTTGTCCATGAAAGCAAGAGGTGGGGACCTGGGGGCTGGATTGAGCCCTAGTCAGAGCCCAAGTTGAGAGTTATTCTCATCTTCTCCTTCATAGTAAAGAGGTGTGCTACTGACCAAAGAGTTAATCTCTTCTCTTAACCACAAGGGGGCCTCACCCATTATTCTCCTGTGGATACTATTGACTATGATCCTCTGCACAATTATATCATACTATGCTGAATAAACTTATACAGATTTCCCAAAGGGTGTGACCATGGTACATCTTTCATCCAACAGGTGTACCCATATGGTCTCCACCCACATTAAAACAAAAAGAGGTATGGGGCGATTGATTGCTCTAACGATTGATTTATATACTCATCATCATAATCTCATATATATAGCCTTACTACACAAAGACATCCAAATGCTAGACTAACGTTATCCCTGTCATCTGAAAAGAGGTTATTTTTTAATATGTTCCTTAATGGAAAAATATCTAGAAACCAGTGAAGATCTTTCAGTTGGTAGTTGCACAGAAAGTTCATTTTATGTACTAGCATGTCAATATTGAATGGAGAATGAGGCCCATTTCTATGAAGCATAGTTTCAAGAATTAATACATTGGCATTTGTGGAGGAGGCAATTGCCGGTTATGTCAAAGCAACTAATCATAATGTTGGTGGGGAGCTCTTGTCACATTATTAGGAGGCTTGAGGGAAAACTGGAGTAGATGGTGAAAAGAAGGAGGGAAGAAGGAGAAATACAAAGTAAGTGAGGGTGGTAAAAGTGAGAGCAGTGGTGTAACAAAGGCCCCCGCAGTCCCTGCTGTGCTGGGGGCCCTGAGCTTCAGGGGGCCCCCTCAGTCCAGCGCACTGGCCTGAGAGCTCTTGAGTATATCCAGAAGAGGGGCCCCTCCATGTAATTTGCAGGGGGGGCGCTCATGTTTCGTTATGCCACTGTGTGAAAGGAAATACAATTGGATAGGTGAGTGGATCACATAGGCACTGGACACAAATTAAAGACTTTAGAGAATGAAGTGAGAACTGCCAGATACATGAAACGAGTGCACCGCTATTTAACACAAATCTAGATTTGCAATTGGAAATGCTTGTTGGATGTACAGTACATTACTGATTATACCAATGACCCTTCAGTGCTCTTTTAAGTTATTGATGCAAAGTGTAGGCACAATATGCTTGCATTTGCTGTTTTTATGTCGTGGGTGGGCTATAGTTTGCTCGGACCATTATAATGTCAAGATGGGATACAATATGCCTGGATCACCATCATGCCAAGATTAGACACAAAATGCCAAGGCCACCATGGGTGGCCATTTTTGCACCAGGGAGGGCAATAATACACAAGTTCCACAATAAGAACTAGAGACGCACAAAACTGCCTAGAAGTCTCAGCCTGTAAGAGGAAGAGGTGAGGACCAGGGGACTGTGTTGAACCCTTGTCAGAGCTCAAGGCAAGAATTATTCTCATCGTAACCGCTTGAAAAATTGCCAGAATTAGAAGAGGGTCCATTCCTTATCCATGCCTCACTTACACACATGCATGCATACACACAACACAAAATATACAAAAGTTCCCACATATTAAATCTCCCCACACTCTCTTGCACAGTTTGCGGATGTGGAGTTGGAAGCAGGTGTGACACTGACCACTGTGTTAATCTCTTCGTCCTCTCTTCCACTAGTCCCGTTGGGGCTTCACCCCTTATCCTTCTGCAGATACTATTGACTATAATACCTTGTACAGCTATGTCACCAAGGACTCAATGCTTCAGTCATGGGCTTCGTTTAAGCTAATGTCCTCTGGGAGTGGTACCTTAGTGCTCATACCTGGATCCAATTATATTAAAAGTACTCAATTACAACAACCTATAAGACAGAAGATCCAGAGTGGAGTATAATGTGCTGGTCATATGTCATCACATGGTTCCATTCTCATAACCTCACATGGTTGTCTTTTATTTTTTCTTGTGTTTTTTCCTCTTTTTTAATCCAGCAGCTAGTTCCACTGATCAGGGTACTCTCAAAGCCATTCTTTGTAAGGCAGGGCACAGCCCTAGCCTGGCAAACACCATTTCACTTATATGAACAATGGAATTTACAAACAGGCCTCACTAAATAATGAAGAATCTGCCATTATTTGAGTTTCCATTTCCTTCCCTGTTATAAGTGCATCATGTATCCAGTCCTTGGCTTCGGTTGACAGCCTAATGACCTAAGAGCTGCAGGCTTGATTGCTTTCAATGACTCAATTGAACTAACTCACCAAATGATCATAATCTGTAACAGAAAAGACAGTAATTGAAACTGAGTGCCCTGACAACTTGTAGTTCACGGCACTCAAGACGCTAACATTTCACTCTCTTGTACCTCTCTAAATATAGGTTCTGCACCAGTTTTGGCTACTATGGCCTGTCCTTGGACCTGCAGAATTTTGGTGTCAGCATTCACCTCTTACAAGTCATCTTTGGAGCTGTGGATTTCCCTCCAAAGTTAATCTCCACCATTTCCATGAGCTACATTGGCCGGCGGATTACGCAAAGCACATCCCTCATCCTGGCTGGAATGTTAATCCTTGCTAATATTGTTGTGCCATATGGTGAGGAGGTGTTAGGGCACTCAACTCTTCATGGGGGGTGGCAGGTTTTCGTACCAAAGCAAATGACACACAAACGTTGAAAAATGTTAGAAATTCATAACTATATTAATGTGCAGGGAATCTTGAATGGATTGAAGAGGTGTCTCATGCCCCAGGGGGAACATGTATTGCAGAGAATAGCCCTATGCCATGACTCATAGATTAGTTTGTATATTTTGTGTGTGTGTATGAACATTTACATGTGCAAGTGGACAAGTTGGGGGCTGTAAGTGCATTACAGTGCTAACGTTTTTCAAATATTTAGCAAAACAGAACAAAACTCCACATTCAACTTGAATTGCATAACTGTTTATGTGGTTTTTAGCTTTTTAGCCCAGAATCCCACTTCTCTGAACAAGGGCAGTTTATTTTAGCCCATTTAAATGGAAGGTTTACACTAAGAACTTTATACATAATGGTGGTCATTACAACCCTGGCGGACGGTGTTAAAGCGGCGGTAAAACCGCCAATAGGCCGTCCGTAAAAAAATTGGAATTATGACCGTGGCGGAAACCGCCAACAAAGACAGCCACTTTAACACTCAGACCGCCACGGCGGTACAGACAAACAGCGCGGCGGTCACCGGCAACAGACAGGCAGAGGATAATGTACCGCCCACAGTATCATAACCTACCAATCTGCCACCTTTTCCAGGGCGGATTCACCGCGGATAAAAACACGGCGGAAACAGCCATTTCAAAGGGAAAACGCTCACCTCTACACACTCCACGAGGAACGAGGGCACCATGAAGCCGGAACTCCATATACTCCCTGCGATAGTCTTCCTGCTCCTATACGAGGATCATCAACGCCGGCGGGGAAGACCACGGTGAGACCTGCACCTACAACATAGGGGATGAGGGAGGCAAAAACACAGGGACACACACAACCAACATCCCAACCCCCACCCCAACCCTCACCCACTACAACACACACACCAATGCATATCTATACATTACAGTAACAACCCCAAACCCCCCCCGGAAGAATGCAAAGACAAAAGGAAATGAGTTGAACCATTGTAATATATCAAAATACAGTAAGCAAATATATACATATATATATATACATTAAACAAAATGTACACCACGATTAGTAGTGCAGGTATTGCACCATTCATTGTCCGTGGACCACTGGGCCCAAAATGCATGGGCGAGGCCCACACAAGATACCCAATCAAAACGGAGATAACACTGCAGGGGCATCAGATAGAAATGCAACAGGCACCTCAGGGGGAAGGGAAGGGGGGGCACCTCAGCCGGATGAGTGCACGACGCCAGATCCACGAGGGGGCTCCATGCCCATTGATGTATCCTGGGGAGTGCAGAGCCACAGTCTCTCAAGTCTCTGCAGTGGGTGGGCTGCCCACTGAACCATCCTGGGGAGTGCAAAGCCACAGTCTTTCAAGTGAATAACAGTCTCCACTGGTTCTGGAGGGGGTATTGTGCCCAGAGTGCTTCATCCTGCCAAGGACAGATGGAGTGGATGAAAGTCTCCACTGGTTCTGGAGGGGGACTGGTGCCCAGAGTGCTTCATCCTGCCAAGAACAGACGGAGTGGATGCAAGTCTCCACTGGTTCTGGAGGGGGCTTTGTGCCCAGAGAATGCTTCATCCTGCCAAGGACAGACGGAGTGGATGCAAGTCTCCACTAGTTCTGGAGGGGGACTGGTGCCCCGAGTGCAGCACACACCCGTGACGGTCCCAGTTGTGTCACTGCCCCTGCTGCAAATGGGCTAGCAGTGCATTCCATGGCGGTCTTTGCCCTGTTCAGCGGTCCTTGGCCTGTTCAGCGGTGCGTGAGTTGCCAGTGTCAGACCTGTTCAGCGGTGCATTCCATGGCGGTCTGTGCCCTGTTCAGCGGTGCATTCCATGGCGGTCTTTGCCCTGTTCAGCGGTCCCTGGCCTGTTCAGCGGTGCTTGCCAAGACGGTCCTTCATTGCCCAGCAGGGCTGTGGCTGGCGGTCCTTCATGGGTCAGCTGGGCTGTGGCTGGCGGTGGCCTCCTGGCCAGTGATGATGGGGCTGGCCTCCTGGGCAGTGACTCTGGCGGTGGCCTCCTGGCCAGTGACAATGGGGCTAGCCTCCTGGGCAGTGACTCTGGCGGTGGCCTCCTGGCCAGTGACGATGGGGCTGGCCTCCTGGGCAGTGACCCTGGCGGAGGCCCAGTGACGATGTGGCTGGCCTCCTGGGCAGTGACTCTGGCGGTGGCCTCCTGGCCAGTGACGATGGGGCTGGCCTCCTAGGCAGTGAGTCTGGCGGTGGCCTCCTGGCCAGTGACGATGGGGCTGGCGGTGGCCTCCTGGGCAGCGGGAATGATGGCGGTCTTCTCCGCTGTGCTGCTCCTCCCAGACTTTGGAGATTTCTTCTGCCCCTTCCCCACCTTGGGAAGAGTCACAGCTGAGTCCACACTGCCCCCGGGACCCTTGTGAGCGGCTTTGCTGGCTGGAGTCTTCCCCCCTCCCGCCGGGCACTGTCCAACTTCTGGTGCTTCACAGGTGGTGGCTGTGCTGTGGTTCCGTGCCACACTGGCTGTCCTGGTGGCCGGTGCACTCCACATACCTGTAACAACAGGCACTACTGGTCCCGGAGATTTTTTGGCTGAGATGCTAGTACCGGACCTATGAGTTGGAAGGGGGGGTGGGAAAGAGGTTAAGGGGGGTTAGGAAAAGTTGTTTGGAGACACTGGTACGGGTAGATGGAGGGGGTTTGGGAGTGGAGGAAGAGGTGGTGGTTGTAGGAGGTGTAACTTTTGTCGATTTGGGTGCAGGTGCATGGGCTGGAGGCTGTCGTGAGGTGGATGGCTGTTGGGTGGGTGTGTGCCTGTGTTTGTGTATCTTCGGAGTGGGTGTCACAGACACATTGGGAGAGGACACAGGGGATGTGTAAATGGTAGTGGGGGTGGTGAGTGCACGTGAGCAGGGTGTGGTGGTGGCGGTGCTGGTGCGGGACGTAGTGGCTGTAGTGATAGTGCATGCAGGTGTAAGTGTAGACTAGACTGGGATGGAGGAGGGAGACGAGGAGGAGGGGGACACAGTGGAGGCAGTGAATGTTGGTGTGTCTGTATGTGTGTGTTGCTTGTGGGATGTGTGGTGCTTATGTTTGCCTGAGCCACTCTTGTGTGTTGATGTGTGTGCATGCTGGTTTGATGGTGTGCTTGGGATAGGCAGAGGTACAGGGGATTGGGTCAGGGTGGAGGAAGTTGGAGGGGGGAGGCTAGACACAGGGACAATGGCTGCCATCAGTGCTGAGGCCAGAGTTTGCAGGGTTCGATGAAGGGCAGCCTGGCCAGAATGAATGCCCTCCAGGAATGCATTTGTGTGTTGCAATTCCCTTTCTACACCCTGGATGGCATTCAAAATGGTAGACTGCCCAACAGTGAGGGACCTGAGGAGGTCAATGGCCTCCTCACTGAGGGCAGCAGAGGTGACTGGGGCAGGGGCTGAGGTGCCTGGGGCGAAGGTGATGCCCACCCTCCTGGGTGAGCAGGCACGGGGCACACGCTGAGGGGCTGCTGGGAGGGTGGTGCTGGTAGGGGTGGCGGCGGCTGTACCTGTAGAAGTGGGGGGCACAGATTTTGCCGCCACCACAAGGGAGCTCCTATCGGAGGACGAGTCCGTGTCGCTGGTTGCAGATCCTGTGACCGCTGTGGTGCTCCCCTAACCCTCCGTCCCACTGGTGTATTCTGAGTCCATGGTGTGGCCCTCCATGGCCATGTGGGATGCAGCTCCCTCGTACTCCGTTGCCACTGTACCTCCGCCTGATGATGCTGATGCACACAAGAACAGGTAGACCACAAAAAGGGGGGGACGACAGAAGAAAGACAGGTTGAGTGCATGACTTACTGCTACCGTTGGCAGACAATACAGACACAGCAGCCCCCTGCACTACGTCGCGCTGTTGGGCTCTACAGATGCAATTCCTGGGATATGGCCTACATGGCTATGGACAACATCTGCACACATAGATGACACAGGGGCATGAATACCTGTACTTGGTACTCTACAGAGTTGGGGTGGGGTGCCACAGGGCCTGCATTACGGAGGGGCCTAGCCTACAGAACTCGACCTGGCCTAGGGAAACCCTCAGCCCTCCTCCCCCACCCAGACACCTTCACTGCATGCAAAGTCCGCTGAATTATGTTGTACTCACCCCCTTATGTCTGCTGTGATGCCCTCAAGCGCCCATCCAACTCAGGGTAGGCCACTGCCAGGATCCGGAACATCAGGGGCGTCATGGTTTGACGGGCACCCCGCCCACGTTGGGAGGCCATCCCCAGCTGAGTCCTCCCATCTTTTCTGGCAGTGGGTGCTACATCTGTGGTGGACCCTCAGGGTCCGGACGTCCTTGGCGATGGCACGCCAAATATCCTTCTTCTGGTGGGCACTGACCTACATGACATGTACAGGGGAAGAAGAGAAGTCATTACCAACTGCACCGTCTAAGTGAGTGGCCCACATCCCTACCCTTGCCATGTGGCACATGCATTCACAGTCCTTCATGCACGCAGAACTGTGCCCCCTTCATTCTTACAACCAGCCCTCTCCACACAGGCATAGCCCATACAACGTGCTCCCTGTGTACTTACCCGTTGGTCTGGAGGACCGTAGAGTCAACAACAGGTGCCTTTTCTGCAGGGGGATGGTCCAGATGATGGTGTTGTGGCAGCTGTGGAGTCTGTGGACAGTGATGAGGAGGAAGCAGAGGAAGAAGACATTGACAACAGGGACTCAGTTATCCAGCAATATTTCCAGTGACACACAGGTGAGAAAACATTCCTGCCTACTACAAGAACTTTCACACTTCTACCTCTATCCTGTCTGTCGATTTCAACCTGTATATGGTCACTGAGTTGTACATTTCCCTTAAGGTTTCCAACGTGTGTCATATGCTTAGATTCCTCATGGACTTGAGATGTGTGACATAGGTATGTTGACATTACATTTGAAAACGCATTTTGTCACTGTCATTGCTAATACACATTTTCGAAATCACAGACTGACTCCAGATTGTTTTGTGCTTAAAGGGTGTTTATTGAAGTGCTAAATATTGTGAGGGGTGATGGTGGAGGAATGTCCATGGCAGAATCCAGTCTATTAGTCTCACAGGTGCATTGCCCATACTGGCATAGGAAGTGGAGCTGGGGCAATTCCAATATGGACAGGGTTACAAAGTGGGACAGTAGGATGACAATCAGTGTGGTCTTATTTCTTGGCGGGGGTCTTGGCATCGTGCTCTGTCTTGTTCCTGGATCTCAGGGACCGCTTGCGGGGGTGGTTCTCCATCTGCAGGGGTGGGGTGCTGGTGTGGTGGTCCTGTGGCGGTGCCTCCTGTCCACTAGCGCAGGCGGAGGTGGTGGGCAGTTCATCGTCCATGCTAGTGTCAGGGGCCCCTTGGAGTGCCACAGTGTCCCTACTGGTGTTAAGTATTTCCTTCAACACCCCTACGATGGTGCCCAGGGCGGAGCTGATGGTTCTGAGTTCCTCCCTGAACCCCAAATACTGTTCCTCCTGCATGCGCTGGGTCTCCTGAAACTTGGCCAGGACTGTTGCCATCATCTCCTGGGAGTGGTGGTATGCGTCCATGATGGACGAGAGGGCCTCGTGGAGAGTGGGTTTCCTTGGCCTGTCTGCCCCCTGTCGCACAGCAGCCCTCCCAGTTCCCCTGTGTTCCTGTGCCTCCGTCCCATGGACCGTGTGCCCACTGCCACTGCCCCCAGGTCCCTGTTGTTGTTGGGGTGGTGGGATCCTGGGTTCCCTGTAGTGGTGGACACACAGCTGATTGACGTGTCCTGGGCATGGAGGTATGGGCCCGCTGGGTGGGTGCTGTGCTGGTGTTACCAGAGGTTGGAAGGTCTGTGGTGGGCTGTGCCTGTGTGAGGGGAACCGACTGTCCCGAGGCCTACGATGGTCCGGGCTGGTCATCTGGATCCATTTGGACAGAGCTGCTGTCATCACTGTGGGCCTCTTCTGTGGGTGGGGTGGAGATGTCTGGACCCTCCTGTCTGGTGACATTGGGTAGTGGTCCTGCAGGGGTGTAAATGCATGATTATTGCATCTGTGTGTGTCATGGTGTGCAATGGGTGGGTGGCCGTGTACCCCAGTGCTAGCATTCCTGTGTGGGGGCTTGTGTGATGATGGTTGAGGGGGGTGTTATGGGTATGTGCAGTGGGCATGCTTTAGGTATGGGAGTCCAGGCTTTGTTTTGTCATGCAGGGCTTGGTGTTGGGATGGGTGGTTTGTGTTATTAGTACATTTGTGAGGAGTTGGAGTGATAGGGGAGGGGGCGAGGGTGGGGGTCTGTGATAGCATTCAGGTAGGGTGGGGGATATGATAGTTAAGATTTGACTTACCAGAGTCCATTCCTCCACCGACTCCTGCAAGGCCCTCAGGATGCAAAATCACCAAGACCTGCTCCTTCCATGTTGTTAGTTGTGGGTGAGGAGGTGGGGGTCCGCTGTACCGCGTTGACACCACGGAATGCACCTTCCCCCGTAGGTCGTTCCACCTCTTCCTGATGTCATCCCGATTTCTTGGGTGCTGTCCCACTGTGTTGACCCTGTCCACTATTCTTCGCCATAGCTCCATCTTCCTAGCTATGGAGGTGTGCTGCACCTGTGCTCCAAATAGCTGTGGCTCTACCCGGACGATTTCCTCCACCATGACCCTGAGCTCCTCCTCCGAGTACCTGGGGTGTCTTTGCTGTGCCATGGGGTGGTGTAGGTGATGTGTGGGGTGGTGTTTGTGGTGATAAGTGTGGTGATATGTAGTGGTGTGTGGTGTTTTGTGCATGGCAGTTATGTGGGTGATGGTGTTGAGTGCCTGTGGCTGCTAGTTTGTTGATGGTGGTGTCTCTCGCTTGCCTTCTCTCTGTAATGGTGGTCGTAGGGGTTTGTAGGAGATGTGGGTGTGTGTTTTATATTGTATTGGGTGTGTGGGAGTGGTGTGTGTATGTGTATCAGGTGTGTGTATTTCACATTGTCCAATGTGGTGGTGTTTTGGAGATGTGTGTGTATTTTGAGCGCGGCGGTGTGTACCGCCAATGGAATACCGCGGTTGAAAGACCGCCGTGTGGATTCATGGGTCGTGATAGCATGGGCGTATTTCTATTGGCGTGACAGTGGAGGTTTTGTTTTTGCCAGTTTATCACTGACCGTTGGTGTGGCGGACTTGTGTGGGTGTCTGAATTTTGTCGGATTTCGAGATGTGGGTCGTAATAGCTGTGGCGGAGTTCCGCGGCCGCGGTGGTGTGTTGGCGGTCTTCTGCACGGCGGTAAGCGGCTTTTACCGCCAATGTTGTAATGACCCCCAATGTTTTTCCCCCTTCTTCAGGACATCTTTCATCTTCAAATACAAATATGCATGCACACACAAACACACACCACTTATTTCTTTATACTTTCATTCACCCTTGGAAGCTCCAGATCTTCACAGCCATGCACAGTGTCATGAAGACAAACGGCCATATTAAACAAGGTTCCAAAAATGTTAGTGTGGTCCCTTCTGTAACAGATATCGCTGGTGCACATGTAGTGCCAGCACTTAAATTTGTGGTTCCTCATTTGCAGAGGGGCGTAGCCACATGGAATTGAGGTAAACACTTTGCCTCAGTGCCTGCACTGTATTATTGGATGCGAGCCACAAAATGTGGTGCACACTCAGTTCCCACGGCTTTGGCTGAAGGGAGGAAAAGGAGGACCTCCTCAAACATCTCATTCACGCAGGTACATCACCTCTGCAAAAACCTGCAGGGGGATTTCTATCCTCTTGAAAGTGAAGGCCGGGTACCACCTGCACTGTGAAAGGTGGACTGGCTGCTTCAACCACCTGATTTGTCTACCCCGAAGTAACATGGGTTTATGGCTGCCCTGGGGTCATGCAATATTGTTAATAGGGCACACCTGCTTAAAGCACCATGTGGCAAACAGGGAGCAAACATGGAGAGTGCTTACTTACTCTAATACGACCCCAAGTCTTTGTTGAAGCTAATACATTTCCTGTAAATTTTAAGGGCTACTCTAAAGTCCTTTGATAATACAAGGTGCCAACTGGAGCACAGGAAGAGAATATTAAATACGTGGACTATGCAGATAACTCCCATAAGAGCTCAACAGAGCACCTAAAATGAGCCCAGTACACATAATGGTCAGTACCACCACAAGGCCAGCTTACATCATGTGTGTAATAATAAGACAAATGTTGATTAATTTGCACTTAGATTGTCTCTAGTCCACTTCAGCTTGCATACAAGTAAAACCTGGCCATTGAGGGTCTCTTAGGAGGCACAGAAATGATTTTCAAGGGGTCTTAGAAGACACTAACAATTCCCACTGCATACCCCTGTATGCACGATGGCTAGTTTTGTCACTTTTGAATGATTTAATGCTGTCAAAGAGTGGCCTGAATAGGTCACAAGGGGAGATTATTTGAGCTGTTCAAAACACTGATACAATCAAACGTTGACCGGCAACTTACAGGCAGGAGATCACCTCCATAAGATAACTCTACTTTAGAGTTTGGCTGCAGGGGTTACTCTGTCACAAACATGACGGATATCGAGTCCGCCATATTATGATCCCATAATAGCATATGGAGGTTGTTGGAAAATGGGTTATTGGTAGGGCAGGTAGGTACCTACACCTAGCAACAAGCCACTAACCTCCATCTAGGTACAGTTAGGTCTCAGTAAATTTATCCCAGCTCAACCCTTGGTAGCTTGGCAACGAGCGTCAAGGCTTAACTTAGGAGACAAAGTGTAAAGCATTCAAATATCACAAACCAGTAATTAAATAAAACACAGGAAACAGTTTAAAAATCCAAAACCAATTTATAAAAATAGTTTATATTTTTATCTTTAAAATGACACAAAAACGATTAAAATCGGTTCAGGGGAACCGGAGATATGAATTTTTAAATAATTATTACTTTTCTAGCGCTTAGAAACAAAAAGCGCCAATCGGGTCATCTGGTTGCACCTCGACCGGGGCAAAGTCAAACTTTCAGGCCGACCGCGATGGAGCCCTGCTCGGCTACAGGTCGCGGGAGGCCTCGGTTAAAAAGTTACCTTCGGACTTAGTCTCTTTTTTGGATGTTTTTCTTTACCGGGACGAACCACGAAGTCAGGCCGGGTCGCGGTTGAGGCAAGCCGCCTAGAATTTCCACGGCGGGTCGGTCCCTCTCCGGAGCTTTTTTCCAAAAATTCTTAAATCTTTTCCAAACTTCTGGGGCTTCACCCAGATGTTCTTTTAAGGTTCTTTTGGGGTCCACAGCTCACCCCAAGGGTCCAGAAGTTCTGTGATGGTCCTTGGGAAGTGCGGACTTCAAATCCCAGAATGCACCTGGCGCAAACTCCTTTTTGGCCACTGGACAGTGGTCAGCTGGTCGCTTTCTTCAGGAGTTGGTGCAGGGGACTCTGGTTTAGCAATTTTTCACCTGTAGCAAACAGGGAGTTCCTCCTTGAACCAGTTGAAGCCAGGCAAAGTCCTTCTTGTGGTGAAGCCCAAGTGTGCAGCTGGTGCAGTCCTTCTGAGTGCAGGGTCCAGGTGCAGGCCAGGGGTCCAGCAGGGCAGTCCTTCTTCTTCTTTAGTTCCTTTCTTGTTGAATTCTGGAGGGGATCTGAGGCGTGGGTGCAGGTCTGCCAGTTTTATCCTTGCTCCTGGGTGAAAAGCAGGGGGGCCCTGGTTCTCCAATCAGGGACAGGGTCGTCCCCCTGTGATGACCACTTCCTGGGAAGTGTGGCAAAAATCCATCCCAGAAGGCAACAGTCTCCAAAAATCCAACATGGATGAATCTATTTTTTGGAGGTTACATCTGGCTGAGCCCACCCACTGGTGTGGCTAAAAATCATAAACACACCCCTCTCCTGCCCTCTCCTAATCTAATCAAGGGGGCACCTAATTGTCTGGGGTTGCAGGATGTGGGGGTGTTGCTGGGTGCTCCAAATGTCCTTCTCTGCCTTTGAAGACCAGTTTGGCAGCCCTCCCCCTTCCTGCCTCACCATCTGCTGCGGGGAGATTCTCTCCCCCAAGCACATTCCTTTGTGTGAAGCCAGGCCACTTCACACCTCATCAAGGCAGCCTGGCAGAAGCTGCTGCAGGCTGGCCAATCAGAGCACAGCAGCAAAAACAATGCAGAGCTGAAATTGGCAACTTTTTAGGTAAAGTCTAAACTTTTTACCTGGACAAGTTATATTAAATCCAACAACTGGAAGTTGTGGGATTTATTACAACAATCAATTTGATACCAAATTCTTGGTATGTAACATTTAAGGAGACTTTAAAATTTAAAATAAAGTCTGTCCATTCTAGCCTATGAAGGCCATTTACTTCAATGAGGGAAAAACAAATTTGGCTGTTTTTACCTCACCAGGGCTTATAAATCTATTTTTATAAAGTCCCTGCTTATAGTTACATGGCACCCAGCCCTAGGGGCACATAGGGCACACCTTAGGGGTGACTTATATGTAAAAATAAGGTAGTTTAAGACTTTGGAAGTACCTTTAATTCCAAAGTTGAATTTGCATATAACTTTAATTTAAAAGCAGCCAGCAAGGCAGGCTTGCTTTTAAAATGACACTGGGCACCTCAGCAGTGCACCTAGGTGTGCACCACCTATGCTGTGGTCCCTAAACCTACATGCCCTACCATATACTAGGGACTTATAGGTAGGTTAACTTAGCCAATTATAATTAGCCTAATTTGCATATCCATTTTACACAGAGCACAGGCCCTGGGACTGGTTAGCAGTACCCAGGGCACCATCAAAGTCAGGAAAACACCAGCAAAAAGAGGAAAATGGGGGCAAAAAGTTATGGGGCCTCTGCAATCAGCCCTGTTTTCTCACACAACCCCCCCCCAGCCCACACGCCCAGGAGACTCAGCCCAACCCTGGGAGAGTCTTCCTGGCTTGTTAGGCGAGGAAGACAGTGAAGAAAACTGGCTGTCCCTTTGCAGGGCCTACTCTGCCTTATATCCTCCTGTCAGGGTCACTCCCTATGGGTAGTGAAGCCATCCCAACAGTAAAAGGACCCAACTCAAACTGAAACTTTCCTCTAGGGGGGTCTTCCTCCTTTCTCTCTGCCAACTTGGGTAGTGAGGTGCCCACCTCCCCTACTCCAAACTTTGCTAGGGCAACACCTAGCTTACCCAAATAGGTCACCCAACACTTGAGCAACCCCACCATGACCAATAGGGTCAGGGGGCCTACTTTGCTGTTGGCTTTGGGGTCTGCCTCCCAGGCCAAGTACAGTGCTGCCAGGAAGGCTAGCACCCAGCAGAGGCTACTGACAGCTGTCAGTATCCAGAACCACACCCTAAGCTCTCCACTGACAGGTGGCTGAGCTGCTTTAGGGGCATCTTTGGGGTCCTGGCACCTCTCTTGCTGTCTAGAGTGGGGGGCTACCACCTCCTGTGGCAGACATCCTCCTTCCACTCTCCCTTCTGTCAGTGCAGGGGCAACACCTTGCATCTGGACAGCTGCCTGACTACTCAGGACTTCCTTGGGGTGAGGTGAGGCCTCACCAGTGCCAACTCTGGGCTCCCCCCTTACTGGGGCAGAGGGCCCTTGGCTCCCTGGAACTCTCTTTAAGAGTGGCCTACCCTTCCTTTTCTTCTTTCCTTTTCTTGGGGACCCCTGTCTCCTAACTGTAGGGAGTGACTCCCCAGGACTTTGGGTTGGGGGGGCGCCCTGGGCGACCATCCCATCTGTGACCAGACTCACCTCTGGGAGGTCATTGCCCAGGATACAGTCTAGGGGAAGGTCAGCACTGACTACCACCCTAATCCAGTCAAGGATACCCTCCCTCTCTAGGGGCACTATGGCTACAGGTTTGGAGGTGACCTCCCCTGTGGCTATCCTGACTTTATTTGTCTTTCCTGGGACATACATGTCTGGGGTCACTAACCGATCACTCACTATAGTGTGACTGGCACAGGTGTCTCTCAGGCCAGTGGTAGGGATCCCATTCACCTGAATGGGGTGGAAGTGCCTACTCCCACCCTCAGGGATCACCAGCTTACCATCTGGTCCTGTCTCCCAGCACAATGCTAGGAGGACTTCATCATCTGAGGAATCCTCCTCTATGGCTACACTGGACAGCCCAGTGCTAACCACCTTCCTTGGACAGGCTGCATCTCCTCTGAAGTGACCTGTCTGCTGACAGTCAAAGCAAGCCCTACTGTCCAAGAGTTTTTTTAACCCTGGGTCTCCCTGTCTCTGCTTGTCAGAGTGGGAGTGGGATTTACTCTCCTCCTTCTTAGGGTTCTGGGGTACAGAGGGAGTCTCTGTGGTGGGCTTACCACCTCCCTCCTTAGGTTTTTGGGGACCTGTCCCCCCCTTCTTGGAGTCTCCCCCCTGGGACTTGACAACCACCCTGGTTCTTAACCACTCATCAGCTGCCTCCCCTAGCTCTCTAGGGTTGGTCTGCTTAGAGTCCACTAGATGCTGGCGTAACCTTTCTTGGGTACAATTGGTCAAGATGTGCTCTCTCATGATCAGATTGTATAACCCCTCATAAGTATCTACTTTGTTACCAATAATCCAGCCCTCTAGTGCCTTTATTGAAATGTCCACAAAGTCAACCCAAGACTGGGTACTGACCTTCTGGGTGTCCCTGAACTTCATTCTATATTGCTCTGGGGTCAGACCAAACTTCTTGGCTAAGCACCTCTTCATACTAGGGTATGAATCTGCCTCCTCCCCCCTTAAGGTCAGAAGCCTATCCCTCCCTGAGTTGGGGACCAACTCCCACAAAAGGGAACCCCAGTATTGAGGCCTAACCCTTCTCATTTGGAGTGCCCTCTCAAAGGCCCCCAGCCACTTATCTATGTCATCCCCCTCTACATAAGCAGGAACCACCCCCTTGGGTAATCTGGGGCAAACTCCCCCACCCATGGACACCTCAGCTTCTTTATCGCTGCCTCCATCTCTTTTCTCTTTGTATGCCCACTTTTTCTTTTCTAGGGCCAGCTTCTCTGCTTCCAAAGCTATGTATGCTAGCTGGGCCTCCAGCTCTCTTTCTCTGATGGATGGGTTCTCTCCTCCTGAAAGGACCCCCTTCCCACCACTAGCTTTGGATCTGCCCCTAGTGACTGTATTTACTGAGGACCGTTCTTCCTCATCCTCACTTAGGCTCAGATGCCTTCCCTCCCCTGAGTGGTTAGAGCTTGCATCCTCCCTTCTTACTCCCTCCTCTGGAGCTTCTTCTGTCTCTACCTCTTGGGCCTCAGCCCATGCTGTCAGGGATGTGATCAGGATTTGCTTCCTGAGATCAGTGGTTGCAGGCAACCCTCTTTCAATACACAACCCCCTAAGCTGGACTACTGTCAGTGTGGGTAGGCTAGCCAGATCAAGCTCCATGGTTCCCTAGTTTTGTGTCAACAAAAACTTTTTGCAAAAATTGGAAACAAGAATTTAGAAAAATTACAAAAATTCAATAATTGAAATTAATCCAAATAAAAAATTAAAAACAATTTTTGCACTAGGACAATTTAAAGGATTTTTAATTTGTTTTACCCAAAACTGTAACGTGATATTGAACACAAGTACAGGATCCCGTCGCTGCTTCCAATTATGTTGGAAAATGGGTTATTGGTAGGGCAGGTAGGTACCTACACCTAGCAACAAGCCACTAACCTCCACCTAGGTACAGTTAGGTCTCAGTAAATTAATCCCAGCTCAACCCTTGGTAGCTTGGCAACGAGCGTCAAGGCTTAACTTAGGAGACAAAGTGTAAAGCATTCAAATATAACAAACCAGTAATTAAATAAAACACAGGAAACAGTTTAAAAATCCAAAACCAATTTATAAAAATAGTTTATATTTTTATCTTTAAAATGACACAAAAACGATTACAATCGGTTCAGGGGAACCGGAGATATGAATTTTTAAAGAATTATTACTTTTCTAGCGCTTAGAAACAAAAAGCGCCAATCGGGTCATCTGGTTGCACCTCGACCGGGGCAAAGTCAAACTTTCAGGCCGACCGCGATGGAGCCCTGCTCGGCTACAGGTCGCGGGAGGCCTCGGTTAAAAAGTTACCTTCGGACTTAGTCTCTTTTTTGGATGTTTTTCTTTACCGGGACGAACCACGAAGTCAGGCCGGGTCGCGGTTGAGGCAAGCCGGCTAGAATTTCCGCGGCGGGTCGGTCCCTCTCTGGAGCTTTTTTCCAAAAATTCTCAAATCTTTTCCAAACTTCTGGGGCTTCACCCAGATGTTCTTTTAAGGTTCTTTTGGGGTCCACAGCTCACCCCAAGGGTCCAGAAGTTCTGTGATGGTCCTTGGGGGGTGCGGACTTCAACTCCCAGAATGCACCTGGCGAAAAACTCCTTTTTGGCCACTGGACAGTGGTCAGCTGGTCGCTTTCTTCAGGAGTTGGTGCAGGGGACTCTGGTTTAGCAATTTTTCACCTGTAGCAAACAGGGAGTCCCTCCTTGAACCAGTTGAAGCCAGGCAAAGTCCTTCTTGTGGTGAAGCCCAAGTGTGCAGCTGGTGCAGTCCTTCTGAGTGCAGGGTCCAGGTGGAGGCCAGGGTTCCAGCAGGGCAGTCCTTCTTCTTCTTTAGTTCCTTTCTTGTTGAATTCTGGAGGGGATCTGAGGCGTGGGTGCAGGTCTGCCAGTTTTATCCTTGCTCCTGGGTGAAAAGCAGGGGGGCCCTGGTTCTCCAATCAGGGACAGGGTCGTCCGCCTGTGATGACCACTTCCTGGGAAGTGTGGCAAAAATCCATCCCAGAAGGCAACAGTCTCCAAAAATCCAACATGGATGAATCTAATTTTTGGAGGTTACATCTGGCTGAGCCCACCCACTGGTGTGGCTAAAAATCATAAACACACCCCTCTCCTGCCCTCTCCTAATCTAATCAAGGGGGCACCTAATTGTCTGGGGTTGCAGGATGTGGGGGTGTTGCTGGGTGCTCCAAATGTCCTTCTCTGCCTTTGAAGACCAGTTTGGCAGCCCTCCCCCTTCCTGCCTCACCATCTGCTGAGGGGAGATTCTCTCCCCCAAGCACATTCCTTTGTGTGAAGCCAGGCCACTTCACACCTAATCAAGGCAGCCTGGCAGAAGCTGCTGCAGGCTGGCCAATCAGAGCACAGCAGCAAAAACAATGCATAGCTGAAATTGGCAACTTCAAAGTCGAATTTGCATATAACTTTAATTTAAAAGCAGCCAGCAAGGCAGGCTTGCTTTTAAAATGACACTGGGCACCTCAGCAGTGCACCTAGGTGTGCACCACCTATGCTGTGGTCCCTAAACCTACATGCCCTACCATATACTAGGGACTTATAGGTAGGTTAACTTAGCCAATTATAATTAGCCTAATTTGCATATCCATTTTACACAGAGCACAGGCCCTGGGACTGGTTAGCAGTACCCAGGGCACCATCAAAGTCAGGAAAACACCAGCAAAAAGAGGAAAATGGGGGCAAAAAGTTATGGGGCCTCTGCAATCAGCCCTGTTTTCTCACAGAGGTCTTAATATAACGGATGGGATATCTGTCCCAGTGCCAAACTGAATCGGCCCTATGTCATTTGCTGAACTTAATTACAGTATCCCTGCTTTCTCAAACTGTTTCACTATTTGCATCATATCATAGTTGTCTTGTTCAAAAATTTCACAATTCAGTATACACTAAACAAGAAAACGTCGTATTTACTATTGAGCAAACGCTAAGCCTCTGATTTACCCTGATGTGCAGTAGTCTGTCGCCCTCATAAATGTTGCAAGGCACATAAACCTGTGAGAAGAGTCTTGGGAATTAAAAATTAAAAACAATAAAGCAGAGCCATTTAATAAACTGCAGTAAACTACTGCGAAGGGAGTGTCCTGTCACAGAAATAAAAGTACTCGATTTCACTTCATTTTAATTGTGCAAACCACCACTGCTGTGGGAAAGCGTGGAATGTAAAATGATTATGCCTTCCCTATATTACTTTGATGGCCCCTAACCCCCACTTCAAGCGATCCTCAGTCATTCTCACAGGTGATTTGTGTCCTGGTGAGTCCTTAATGTTTTATGCCAGTGACGTCTCCCCTGCTGAAGAATTCTTTAATCCAGATTCAATCAAATGCAAATCTAGCCTGCTACCAGTATTTGGGTTCTGAGTTTTTATCAAAAAAGGACTTTTCGCCTGCTACAAATTTCTTGAGTACCCTGTTTCAAAGCCAGCTATATTTTGATTTGCACTACATTTCTGCACCCCCAGATTTAATGCATCAACATCCTGGCTTCCTGTTGTCATTTGATATGTCATGAGTGATGTAATCAATGATGTCATTAAGCATGTCATGAGTGATGCAGTATGTGAGGTCATCAGCAGGTCACAGGGGAGGTGCATGGTATAGTTAGACTGCTGAACTATGATTGGTAAATCTCAGTGGTTTTTCAGGGTTTAGAACATTACATTATGACTGACATTGTCACCTAAGTGCAACGTTCATTCAACCTTTTTTCGATGCATTTCTAGTTTTTTTTTATTTGTAATGTAAGGTCATTTTGTCTAGCCAAAAAACTATTTTAACCTTTGGTATGTTCAGTGAATTTCAGATTTTTTAAAATGTGAAGTAAGATCTTCTTGTCATACCTAACTATAACTTCACTTATACCTTTGTGTTTTTCCAGTAAAGTTCAGATGCCCTCATGTTTTTAGTTAAATTCCCAAAAAGTAAGAAAACTCCCCAAAAACATGAACAAGTTTAAAAACACAAAAAGGTTCTTTGTTGGTTAAAAAATAGAAACATGTAATGTTTTGTTTATGATATTGGGCCTCATTCTGACCTTGGCGGGCGGCCTCCGCCGTCAGAATACCGCTGCGCGGTCAAAAGACCGCCACAGTAATTCTGAGTTTCCCGCTGGGCTGGCGGGCGACCGCCAGAAGGCCGCCCGCCAGCCCAGTGGGAAACCCCCTTCCACGAGGATGCCGGCTCTGAATGGAGCCGGCGGAGTGGAAAGGGTGCGACGGGTGCAGTTGCACCCATCACGATTTTCAGTGTGGGGCCCTGTTAGGGGGTCCCTGCAGTGCCCATGCCGTTGGCATGGGCACTGCAGGGGCCCCCAGGGGCCCCACGACACCCGTTACCGCCAACCAGGTTCTGGCGGTCAAAACCGCCAGAACCAGGCTGGCGGTAAGGGGGTCGGAATCCCCATGGCGGCGCTGCCTGCAGCGCCGCCATGGAGGATTCCTCAGGCCAGGGGAAAACCGGCGGGAAACCACCGGTTTCCCTTTTCTGACCGCGGCTTTACCGCCGCGGTCAGAATTGGCCTGGATGCACCGCCAGCCTGTTGGCGGTGCATCCGCGGTCCCCGGCCCTGGCGGTCCATGACCGCCAGGGTCGTTATGACCCCCATTGTGTTATTGCAGTCTGCTTGCCATAGCGGTCTATGTACAAGAAAAGGAAAGTCTACTGTTATAAGTGTAAGGAAAATGTAAGCACATAACAATAGTTTGCACTTTAATAATTAGCATGCTACAACAAACTATAAGAATAAAAGAACAATGTTCTATATGTACTTATATATCCTTATAGTTTTACATAGTAGGATATACTGGCCATCAAAGGTCCACACTACAGTAATTTGCCCAAGTGAAAAATTAGGGCTTAGCATAAGAGAATGGCCCTTTAATGACTAGCACGTTCAACTATGATAGCATATTAAACTATAGAACAATCCACTCTATACATGCCAGATCTTCTAATAGGCGAGAAAAGAGTCTCTTGGAACACAGAGGTTTACGGATCTGTGCTTCGGTAAGGCTTGGGTAGTTTCCCAAGCTTTATGAATGTATCTGTATGGTAATTAGTAGCGCACATACACACAGAAAGAGCTGTGAAAATGTTCAACAGTCAAGCTATTTATTCTTCAGTTGTACCAAAATGGTTTTCATCATTTTGTCACAGTTAGGTCATTAAACCTAAGCATACTTCCTCTATCCTTCTTTGCAAAATGTCTGTGCCCTATAACCTTATAGTATGCTGGGAAAACTTACACTAGTCCTGAAGATACACCTGCATTTAGATAATATCATCGAGGTCCTATAACGAAAAAGAAGGACTTCTACAAACATTATAGTAAGAGACAAAAGGGGTATAAGGCTAGTTTAACATTCCCACCAGGGAGGGCTGAATTTTGTAAATTATAAAGGGAGAAACAGTAAGACAGACACTACATGGGCACACACTTGAGGCTTGGGAAGTGTATATTGTACCAACTTACCATGATCTACACAGGGTGAAGACTATACGCAGCAGTGGCTTGCTTATTCATGTTCAGTTACTTGTCTACAGGGGGTTGGCTATCCACAGACTGTTTGAAACAGAGTGAAAGCTGTGCATCGTAGATGTTTCGCTTCCTAAGGCACCTTAAATGTCTGAAAAAAGTGTGTTCTCTTTGAGAGCTCACTCACAGGGATGAAGACTGTGTCCAGTACAGGCTTTCCCACCCATGTTGAATACAAGGGTTTGTCTGGCCACCAGGAGTGAAAGAACCCTAAATTGAGGCCCACTTCTCCTAAATCAGATCTTAAAGAGTTAGAGGAAAGAGAGAGGCAGATTAAGTGGTTTAGGACATTGTAATGTAATGTTGAATGTACTGGGCCTATATTATAGATTTATGGATTTATATAGTCTGCTGTAATAAAATATATAACCCTTTAAAAGTCTGTTTTAATGTTATATATCTGAATGAAATATGAAGGTGTATAGAAAGGTAACTACAGCGTGCTAGAATGGTATTACTGCATTGCTGCCCAAGATGCAACACAGTGTAATACATGCTACGACCTGCTATACCAGATTATAGCTTTCAATATGCTCAGATATGCATTATAACATTAACCAAGAAAGTACAAGTAAGAATATCACATTATTTCTTAGCCATTTCTGTCTCATGATCAAAAACATGATCTTCTTCCTGTAGACATTTCCATTTCTAGTTTAAAGAAGATAAATTAAACAGCATTGATCTAAATTGTGATAACTGATTTCAGCATAGAAATTTGATAAGTAGTTTGCCTTCTGTAGTAGATGTTGTTTCTAATGGTACCCATATGTTCTGAATCATAGAAAAAGGAATGTCATAAACAGGGATTGAATATTTGTTTTATTCAGTTTCAGAACACATTTCCCTACTGAAGGGACATTATGTGATTCTGCGTCTGCAACTTTTTAAGGCTTAAGTATGGAGTTGCTACATTTGAATGTAATCCATCATCTGCTGGATATTACACAGATTTTCACAGAAAAAAAATGTTGCATGTAGCTGAAACACACCAAAAGTTAATAAAACCTCATGCTTTGGCCTGGGGACTGGACCAGATGCTCGACATGTTTGACCACATTGCTCACCATGCAGACAATGTCCTCATATTTATTGTTGAGCCAAAAGACTCAGGCCCCTGGACCTCCACATCCTCACCATCTTTGTTATATTTACAGGTTTACCCTGAAAAAGAATTCCACACTATACCCTATCAGTTGCCCATCCCTGGGCCTAGAAGGGGCTAGAAACCTGCAAAATTGGGTGGAGCACTTTAAATGCCTCAGGGTATACATGACACCCAACCCACTGTGGGTATGGGAGCAGAACATCCAGCCTGAAGTGGCACAACTGTCCCAAAATGTTGAGTTATGGTTGAAACTCCTTATGTCTGTCCTGGGCTGCTCCTTAAGATGATGGATTCACCCCACTTCCTCTATCTGCTACATACCAATATTCTTTCCACCTATCCTTTTTTTTTTTTTTTTTTTTAAATGTGTTTTTATTATTTTATCAGCCAAGTGGCAACATTTAGATGAAATTTAAGAAGTTACATTATGCATCATCGAACATTATACATATAATTATTGCGTATGGACATATCGCAAGTCCCGTGTGATTGCACCAATATCCGGGTTGGGCCTTGCGAGTTGCGCGATCACACTCGAGGTATATTCGACATGTGCGAGATTGTTCAAGAAACAAGAAACATAGAGAAGAGAGAGTTAGAAAGGAGCTGAGGCGGCCCCGGCGGTCACGCACCGATGGGAGGGGGGAGGGGACCAACAGCGGGGTAGGGGGAAGGCCCAAGAGGTCGGGGAACCAGCCGCCGGGGGCAAGACGCACCCAACACGAACCGTATACTACAATTGCGCGAGCATCCCTGCGGTATCGCCGCGTCAGCACTTAACCAAGCCACCCCAGGACCGCAGGGGACCGGCCCATTGTTGGCCGTAGAGCGCCGCGCATGGGCATCGGGCCGCAGCAGGAGGGGATCAGCAGGGTGCGAGGACTCCCAGCCCCAGTACCCCCCAGCGCACCCCAAGACTCCAGCGATGCGCCCAGGGGCACACGCGAAGGGCGTCGCGATTTATATTGGTTCTTTTTTATTATTTAAAAAAAAAAAAAATGTATTTGTTTATTTATTTATCTTTTTTTTTTTTTTTTTTTTTCCCTTCTCCTCCCCCGCTTGCCCAGATCACCCCACGCACTAACGCCTCACTACGGCCATTGCAGTAATGTCAATTATCCCTTACACATTTGTTTAGGGAGGGCGTTCATCGTCTTTATTTTCTGCAGCTGTCAAGAACGAGTTCCACACCTCTAGGCCTTTAACTAATATACCTTTATCCAGTAGATTCTGTAATGTCTGTGTTTCTGCTTTGGTCCAACGTATTACCTCTTCACGCCACTGGGCAACACTGGGAGCGCCGGGGGCTTTCCACTTCATGGCGATAAGGCGTCTATACAGCACCAACGCCAGGGCAATGCATTTATATGTATGTTTGCGTTTCTTGGGATGAGGTGTTATGCCCAGTAGGCACACCTCAGGAGTGGGAGATAATGTGGTATTTGTCCATTCAGCTAGCAACGTTATTATCTCTATCCATGTGTTCCTGATCGGGAGGCATTCCCATGTCATGTGGTAGAATGTGGCCTCTTCTGTGTCGCATCTGGGGCATGTCTGCGGTGATCGGGGAAACATGAGTGTTATGCGGTGTGGTGATAGATAGGTCTGATGCACATAATTAAACTGTGTGTATCGGAAGCAAGGGTTGCGTGAAACCTCGCGAGTCATTTTCATCGCTTCCCATGAGTTAAGGGATAGTGGTTCCGGTAGCACGCGGTCCCATTTATTTTTTGCATGTTCCTGTTTGTGTTCAGCCTGGGTGGCGAGGATGTTGTATATATTTGAAATGCTAGATGGGGCGTTTGTGCATCCCATCAGTTCGTGCAGCAAAGGGGAGACATCCGGTTCAGAGTTGCCTTTTCTCCAGCACTCTCTCATTACCTGCCAAATAGCTCCATAAGCTATAAAACCTCCCCGGCCGAGCGCGTGCCTATCGGCTAGTGCTTCATAGGTTTGAAGTTGCCCATCCTGGTAGATGTCTCCCAGTGTATGTATGCCCCTGCTTCCCCATGTGTTCAGGCCCACTTTGGCTGCTATTTTTGCTAATGTCGGCTGGGCCAGCAGTGGGATCCTCGGTGAGTACTGCGGGTCTTTTGCGTTTTGCAACGCATATCTGCCCCAAGCCCAGTGTGCAGTGTACAGCAGCATATTGCTAGTGTTTACTGGATCAGTGCGATTCATGAGGTATTGCATTATTTCTGTGCCTTCGAGGTCCAGCAACACCCTATGAGTTTCGGCCCCGGTTGGGTTTCCAACCCATGTGGATATCCATTGTATTTGGGCAGCTGCGTAGTACGCTTCAAATTTGGGGGCGCCCAGTCCTCCCAGTTTGAGCGGTAGGAGTACTTTTGTTAACGCAACGCGTCTGCGGCCATTGCCCCATATTAGGTCCGTTAGTAAGCTATTCAATAGTTTAAAAAAGGAGCTCAGAAGTATCAAGGGTAATGCCATAAAATAATAGAGTAGTCGGGGCAATACTATCATCTTTGCAATAGCTACTCTGCCCATAGGAGACAGTGGTAGTGAGCTCCAGAAGGGCAAGGAGCCCCTCGTTGATCTGACCACTTGGCCAAGGTTACCATCACTGAGATCTTGACTGTCATGGTATATATTTACACCTAGATATTTAAATGTTGAGTAGCACCATTTCAAGCCTCCCGGACCCGTTGGTGTTCTCAGTGCCTCGGGGACCGGACGCATAGGAAATATGCAGGATTTTGTCCAGTTCACTGTTAATCCAGCCACCGAACAAAATTTTTCTAGGAGTTCCAGCAGGCCCGGTAGGGCTCCCACGTGATCACGTAGGAAGATCAGCGCATCGTCCGCATATAAGGATACTATCTGGTGCGACTGGCCATCCAAGACACCCCACGTGGGGGCCATTATGCGAAGGCGAGCGGCTAGAGGTTCAATAGCTAATGCGAATAACAGTGGTGAAAGCGGGCATCCCTGTCTGGTGCCTCTACTAATGTTAAATTTTTCGGAGATCGTGTCGCCCGTCTTAACCCTAGCATTTGGGTCAGTGTATAATGTTCTCACACAACCAATGTATACTTGCCCGAACCCCATCCGCTTGAGTGTCTCTGTTAAGAAAGGCCAGCCCAATGTATCAAACGCTTTTTCTATGTCCAATGATACTGCCACCTGGCGGCTGCCTTCTACCGGGGAGTTTCTCATAAGGCGCAGTAAGTTCCTGATGTTGCCGAATGTATTGCGACCGGGTATGAAGCCTGCCTGGTCCCGATGTACCAGCTCTGACACATAAGGAAGCAGGTGGTTAGCTAGTATTTTGCAGAGTAATTTGCAGTCAGTGTTTAGTAATGATAGTGGCCTATATGAACGAACATCCAAAGGGTCACGGCCTGCCTTTGGTAATACTGCTATCAGAGCCTCACGACATGTTTCAGGGAGCTGGCCCAGTTCCAGCGCTTCCTTTAGCATTGCTAGATATGGGGCTAAAATCTGGGATTGGAACGTCCTGTAGTATTGTATGGGTATGCCATCGCTGCCGGGTGCTTTGCCGTGTGACAACTGTAGCAATGCTCGTTGGATTTCAGCTATCTCAATTGGGCTGTCTAGCTCTATGGTTTGAGCAGCTGTCAGGCTGCTCAGGGTTATATCGCTGAAGAAGTCGTTTAATTGGGTATTAGTAGGTGGAGGCCGTGCCTGGTACAACAAGCTATAATACTCTTTGAAAGCATTATTTATCTCTACCTGTGTATTGACTATCCGACCTGATTCCAGGCGGATAGCGCCTATGGGGGCGTTCCGGTGTTCGCTCTTTATAAGCCACGCTAATAGTTTACCGGATCTGTCACCCTCCGCATGTGTACGGGCCATGTGATGTCGATAGTCGAAGTGTCTGAGGCGACTGTCTGTCTCGGACCATTTGGAGCGCATGTTAGTGAGCATGGCCGCTGTTATGGCACCTTTAGCGAACCCGCCCTCAGCTAACTGAATTTCTTGTTCTAATGCTCGGAGTTCGCGCATCAGTGTTTGCCGCACTCCCACTGTGGTTGATATGCATACCCCTCTTATGACTGTCTTATGTGCATCCCATTCGATGGCTCTTGAGGTGGCCGTCCCTTCATTCGATGTGAAATATGTTGATATGTGTGTAGCAATGTCCTTCCTAAAAGGGGGGTCTTGTAAGAGTTGCGTTTGCAGTCGCCAGGTAGGAATGCATGAGCGAGGTCTGCCCCATCTTATTTGTACTATGAGTGGACAGTGGTCTGAGATTACCCTAGCGGAATACTCCGCTCTCGTTACTTTATGCGTTAGATTCTGTGAGGTGAGGATGAGGTCTATACGGGTATGTAATAAGTGTACTGGGGAATAATAGGAGTACACATTTTCATGTGGATGCAAGTGTCTCCATACGTCGGTCAGTCGACGTTCTTCCATCCATGCGCCCAGCATTTGGGAGTTTTTCATTGTTGGTGCGGCCACTAGCGGGGGATGTGATCTATCCTTATCTATGTGTGGGACACAGTTCGTGTCCCCCCCCCATATGCATGATGAAGTTAGATCATTGGTTAATTGTGAAGTCTTGGTTTGTAAAAATTCACCTTGTTTGATGTTCGGTACATATAGCCCATTTATCACGAGTTCCTCCCCATCCAACAAGCCCTTTAGTTGTATAAACCTGCCCTCCTTGTCTTTTATGCTGTGTTGTACTGTGTAAGGGACACCTGGCGCTATCCAGACCAGCACCCCTCTGGCGAAGGATGAGTCGCCAGCGCTGTATATTGAGCCCATCCAGCGCTTCTCTAACCGAACAGCCTCTGTGGGCGTAATGTGTGTCTCCTGTAGTATTGCTATATGTATATGGTGGCGTTTTAGGTACGCATGTATTCTGTGACGTTTGCTAGTCCCGGCCATGCCCTTCACATTCCAAGTCATGAGATTATAACTGGGTACCTTATTCATTGTGTTATGCTGAGGCGCAGGGAGCTATCTGATCTGTACCCGCCACGCCCATCCCCCACGGCCCCCCCGGCCCCAACCCCACCACACCTCCCCCGGAACCCAACCCCCCCGTCCCAGCCCCCCAGCTCCGAAGCGTAAGGAGTAAGCCCATAGTGAGCTAAAGATAGAAAAGAAAAAGATAGATATAACAACCAAAAGGATATTACGGACTGTATAAGTCCGTTAAATAAAGTGGCACAACCGGTGCCTAAGGTGGCTTCCAGAGAAGTCAGTTCCATTCGGATACCGTTTAGGTATAAGGGGTCGTGGGTTACTTGACGTCTAGCCCTTGGGTGGCCCACTTGTAGGATACTTCACGATTCTGCAGTCCCATTCGCCTTTGTACAGTTTTCGCGGATTCAGTTGTAGTTACTCATATTAATGGCTGTTATTCGCTGTGGATCTCGGGGCGAGGGTCCCGATGTTGGTGTTTTGCAGCACCTTAATTGCTGTCGCCGTCGGCGAGGAGCCACGGATGCCAGAACTCCACTTTTAAAGTTCGTCCGCCAATCGTGGCGTAAGATCCGGGCCCGCCAGCAACGGGGAGGGGGATGGGCTTGTGTCTCCCCCGTGTGAGGCGGTGTCGTTGGTGTCTGTTTCACTCCTTGAATCCAGCGTCCCACGAGCGAATGAGTTTGTGTCTTTTAATATTTGTGCACGGTCCAATGCCATTTGCGCTTTTGTGGGGCGAGAGGATGTTTTGGTGTTTTTTTTCTTCTTTCTGTTGTTAGCAATGGTCCATTCTTCCGATACTGTATCTTCCTTGGCCGGGTCGGCCAATCCTTTAGCATGGATCCAAGTCCATGCATCTTCAGGAGTGGGGAACATTAGGGTTTTCTCGTCCATAACGATGCGCAGTCGTGCTGGGAACATGAGGGAGTAAGTGATGCCTTTCTCTCGCAGCAACTGCTTGATCTTGCTATACGCGATTCTCCTGCTTTGTACCTCCATTGTGTAGTCAGGGTAGGCAGTTACCCTGCTGTTCTCCATCATGATCTGGTCAGACGTTCTGAAGTGCTGAAGGACCAAGTCTCTATCCCTATAATTTAGGAAGCGAGCTATTAGTGGTCGGGGCGGTGCTCCCGGCCTAGGTGGTCTGCTCGGTATTCTGTGTGCTCTTTCGATCACTGGTGTTGTGGAAGGGTACTGCTCTTTAAGTGTGTTCCTCAGCCAGGTCTCTAAGAACACCTCTGCCTTAGGGTGTTCGATTCTCTCAGGAACTCCAATGAATCTGATATTATTCCGTCTGGAGCGACCTTCAGCTTCCTCTGCCCTGCGTTGTAGTTGAGTTATGTCTAGTTCCATTTTTTGCATTCTAGTTCTCATTTCTACTACTTCTGGTTGGATAGTTTTCAGTGTCGTTTCAGTGTCGTGGACCCTTCCAGTTAATTTGCGGTGGTCAGCTCGCAGCAATGAGACTTCCTGTACTGCAGCGTCTATTTTCCCTTCTAACGAGGATTTAGTGTCCATTATTGCTTGCATAATTTTGTCAAATTGAAGGGAGTGCGTGTGTAATGTTTCATTCAGCTGTAGCTGTGTGAGCGATTGCGTGTCCGCATGGCAAGTCGGTTGGGGAGGGTCTCCTTCTCCCGTGGACCCCGCTTTGGGGTGTTTTGGTTTGACCATGATTTCCTTACTGTTCTACACCAGTGCGTTACGACAGAGTTACCGGTCAGCTGTTTGCCGGGAGTATCCTCCCACGACTTTGGGCTTCCTCCAGCGCGTCCCTTAGTTATCTGAGGTTCAGGAGGGAGTTGCGTATCCTTTACTGATATTGGTGGCAGTTTAGTTTCACCGTTTTCTTACTCTGTCTGTTTTAGTTTGGTGCCTAGCCGATCCGCGCCGCATGGCACCCGCCGCTCCCGGTAGCCAGCAGGACCCAGATGGGCCCGATGTCACGCGTGGTGCTGCTCGCCAGGGGGGGGCATCTCAATATTCAGTGCTCCCGGAGATTCCAGGTTGAAAGCAGTAATAGTTCCGTTAGTGACACCGGATGTCTGGTGGAGACGACGAGGGAACGGGGCAACGTCGCGTACCTGCCCATCCAGGAAAGTCATGGGTAGAGTTTACAACTTCCCCAATTCACTGTTGTCCACTTCGCATGAGCAGGCCTCAAGGGGGAGAGAGCGATCCCCCCCCACACCGCGACCCGATCCGTGCCGCCGAAAAGGGTGCAGCCTCCTGTTGTTCAAACAAGCCTGGGCGCCTGGGGCCCAGCAGGGGATCCCCCGAGCGGCCGCACCGGAAAGCGTGCGCGCGACGGTATCTCCTTCACCGCATCGCCCAGGCCTACTGCTGATTTCATTTGAGTTTGGCTTTAATGGCCTCAGCTCAATCGGGCCGTGCTTATATTCCCCAGCCGGGTAGGGAGCCCCGCAGGTCGAGGAGCCCCAGCGCCGCCGCAGTTCTTCAAATCGCGCGGCGCCGGGCGCTCCGAGAGCTCCGGCGCCGCCGCAGCAACTCCGTCGCAAGTAAAGGGCCGCGGGCAGGCGCACCGTCGCGGCGCGATCCCCGGGGCGCGAGTCCCTCGATTCTCCGGCAGCCTCCGGCTCCCCGCGGGTCTCCCCAGACCAGCGCCGCACGCCAGAGGCCCAGGGGTGGAGCCGGCCCAGGGCCCCGGGCAGCAAGCTCACCAGCCGCGGCCGCCGGCACGACAGGCCGCCAGCTCCTCCTCAAGTCCCGATGCGACCCCGGCGTCACAGAAAGGGTCGCTGCATCGGCTGGTGGTGCTGAGACATTGGGCGGGCGGCACCTTCCTCAGGGAGGGGGATGGGTGCCGCACTCAGGATATTATTGTGGGCCAGGCACGGAGCTGCAGTATTATCCTGCCGCTCCGGTCGCCATGTTGGCCACGCCCCCCTCACTTTTCCACCTATCCTTGACCTTCTTCACAAAGATGGAGGAGACATTGCAGAGCTTTTTATGGAATCACTGGGCTTCGCACATTGCCCTTTCTAAGTGATATAAATTGACATATGATGTTGGGATTGCTACCCCTGACATAGCCTATTACTATAAAGCGGCATACTTGATAATTATAAATTATGGTGGTTTGGGATTATAGGCGACCCCACCTTCACTTCGGACCGATTGGGGATTAGAAATACTCCTATGTTGAGACTCCTTAATGACAATCCTGACAGTAGTTTGCTCCCACCTGCTACCAGGTTAGTGCTCCAGGTTTGGGGGAACACCTCAAGAACCTGCCGGTATTCGGGATGTCTGACCAGGGAGCCCCCCCACTTTGGCATGTGACCTCACTCAGGCAGGCGTGAGCCTTGCTGGGCTTCTGGAAGTGGGACGCGATCAGCATTCTTAAACTTGGGTATTTTATGCGATGCACTGCACTTAAGGCCTTCATGTAGCTGCATGACAAGGATGAAGTGTGTAAGAGTCAATTCCTTCACTACCTGCAACTCTAGCACACTCTACATCAATAAATAGCACCCCTTGCTGAGCTCCCTGACTATGATCCCATTAAGAACATAATCTTACTGGGGGACCTAGACAACCATAAAATTTCAAAGGTGTATAGCAGCCTTGTGATCAATTTTAAAAACACATTCCACAACTTAAGGACAACGTGGGAGGATGATTTATGTCCCTTGTCAGAGGACAATTGTGAGAGACGCTTGCTGCTATAGTCTCCCAGTTTCAATTACATCAACTCAAATACCTGCACCACGTATATTTCATATGGTAAGGATTATGGAAAATGGGAAGGACAGCTTTCCTGGAATACCTGAAGTGTGGGACAAACATAGGGACCTTTCACCACACGGTGTGGGACTCTGAAGCCCTTCTAGAAGGTGGTCTTTACTGGCCTCTGGCAAATACTGGGCAGGGGCTTGCCCAGAGACCCCAATTGTTTCCCTGCTGCATATTGAAATATATATTAACAGCAACAGATATCAGGCCGCCTTTATCTGGTTGGGGCTTGTTGTCACTAAATAGGACATCGCCAGGCTGTGGAAGGAGAAAAATCCCCTGCACCTTTAGAAATGGAAAGCAAGTCTGGATACATGCATTGGTCAGGAAATGTGTATCTATGCTGCTCAGGGCTGTCCACAAAACCACCACAGGATATGGGCAGAATGGGCCCGATACAGGGGGATCCCCTGCCACAATCAATGGACAGAACCTTCTCCATTGATGAGGAAGTCAGGTAATTCAGATATATACTACCTCCACTAGCTGGGGGAAGGAGAGGGGTGGGCATGGGTTAACTCATACATTATTGTTAATGCCTGTCAGTTAACAGGGAGAGGTGGGAAAAATAGCAGTATGCAATGTAAAATGTATGTCTGCACAAGTGGCTCACATTTGTTACTGCCAATGTTAGTATTAAACCCACAAAATGGTCTGATTTAGAACCCAGTGAGCAGGTTACTCAGTCACAACAGTGACGGACAGTCCGTCCGCCAAAATATAAATCCCATAGAATTTAATGGGATTTAGATTTTGGCAGATGGGATATCCGTCTCCGTTATGACGGAGTTACCCGTCTGCTGAGTTCTAAATCAGGCCCAAAATGAGTTTTGAAAAAAAGTTCATAAAAGTGCAGCAACACATTTTGAAAAACACTGGAAGGTTTTTTCCTAAGCTTGACTGATCCTGTTTATTTTGCCTAGTTGTGTCTTTGAATGCAAATTCCTACAAATAAGATGACTTTTTTCCCCACACAATTTTAACATACATGCCAATAAGAAAACAAAGAAGTGATAATATTACAATATGTGCCATCCAATACCACATTCTTTGCCTTTTCTTGCCATATAATTTAGTCAAGCATGCTGCATTTTTGATTCATATCTAATTCTTTATTACAATGGCCCTGAGTGATGTTAACATGGACAAATTCTAAGTGTCATGAACAATTTCAAAACTGTCCTGCAAGTTTTAAAACTATGGCCCAGATTTAAGAAAAGGGGCACTTAACATTGTAAAACATCACCTTTCCTGTGTCCCATTGTGCCCCCAACATCACTATGTGTGCACCATATTTAAGATATGGCACACCATACTGGTATTAGGAACAATAGCATCAAAAATTTTGATGCTATTGTGGCGCTTTGCTACACTAGCGTAAATAATTCTGGCAAGTGCAAGGAGGCCAATTGATTCCAATAGGTGCCTCCTTTAAATGCCAGCTTTCAGGAGTTAAGACATGACATTAAAACATGATGTTAAAAGAAGACGCCAAAATAGGCACAATGAAATCTTGTAGATTTCGTTGCGCCATTTTTGCAGGTGTCCTTGCGCCAGAACGCTACATTATGCATGGCGCATGCATAATGCGGTACAAAGTGGCGCAATGCATGCATTGTGCCACTTTTTAGATACAGCACAGCGTTTTTGGCAATCAAACAACACATTAGAGTCAGAAAAATGATGTCAATGTGGAGTTAGATGGCGCAAGGCCATTCTTAAATTCGGGACAGTATTTGTTAATTGGTTGCAAAATGTTAAGATTAAAGCTGCGTAAAATGTTTTTCTTTTCTCAGAACGTGCTATTTCACTGTGTGAACTCTTTCTCAAATTGTGATTACCAAGATACTTTCAGTACTTCAGACACTTGCAAGAAGTGTTTGCCATCATTGTACTATGGAGTGAAATATCCTTTGGATTGTAATAAGAAAACAGTAAAAGCTGTGTATGTCACAATTAGTACCTAGTGAAAAAAGAACATAATGTAAAGAAGTGTACATACTGCCCTAAAGTACTGCTGAAAAGTGATTGAGGTATTCCTGAAATGAAAGTAGAGGCCTAAAGTAGTTATCACGCTTGCCAGGGCGATTGACAACATACGTTCTCAATAATTAGGATACATTTCTTTGTGATACTAGCTTCTGTTCAGTACATACTAAATTTTCTAGAACTTTGTTTTCAGAAATAGCAGATTACTTTTTTATGTTCTTTGCACGCTGTCCTTGAATGTATGACAATTGTCATTTTATTGAGTTCAGCCTGATGTATTATTTAAATAAACTACATAGTGACCTGAAGTATTAATGTGCCACTCGTGGAAAATGATGCCAACAATACTATAGGTTTTCCTATGCAGTGCTGCCTGAGCACCTCTAAAGTTTCTGTTGTCAATATCTATTTTACTGCCATCTAGTCTACATGTTTGCATCATTATTAAAATTATATATTTACTGTGCTGTCTAAAAACTAAATTCAAAAGTATTTCTCTACATTTTTGCCAAGAGTAGCTATGGCACAGCTTTGTTCGATAATCTATCAGATGACAATGGTTTGAAATCTGGTATTCTTAAATATCTAAGGGCCATATGTATGAACACTTTTTCCCATAGACACAGAATGGGTAAAAACCTTTGCTACATATGGCCCAAATCTCTCTGAATCATTGTCAGTTCTAGAAGACTGATGATAATTCACACATTCATAAACCCCCAAGTAACTAATACCAAACAATGCATTGATTGTAAGATACTCAGTTTCTAGAATACCTAACACTTTCATAAGAAATTCATGGGCATCCTCTTGGGAGTTTAGGTAAATTGTGTCAAACCTATGTACTGCACTGACATGAATGCCAATTGCAGAATGAGACACATGTTAGCTTACACTGTACTCAGTAGAGCTGACAATGCTCTACTTAGGGGTTTGTCTGTGTTTCCCTCAATTGTCTCAGTAAGTGAAGGTAACTGAAAAATAACATTTACAACTACATTACAGTAACAGTTTATTTCAGATACATTAGAAAAATTGATACCCTACCATATCCTTTACCTCTTATTTTTTGATTCAGGTCTTGGTTCGTCTTGCTAACTTTTCTGCCTTTATTGTCTTCAGTGCTTATTTTCAAACTCAAACTTATGGTTGGTATGGATTGCACATTTTTCACAGTTAAAATAATGACCCAAATGAGGAACAAACATACTTCTTAATTGATTGCAATCTTTAATGCATGAGCTGTCTTCATCTACTTTGCTGTTATCAGATTCTAGAACGTAGAAAGACCCTACTCATGTGAGTGCAATATCATACATGCCCTCTTTAAAAACCATGAGGCCTATATGTATCCGTGTTGCATCCAGACATAATCCTTCTGATTTATGTGGTGACAGCATATGCCAAACACAGAGGAAACTGTTCCATGTACACATTCAGACTTAATAAGCAGAACCAGGCACTGCACATACCTATCTGCTTTGGTTCTTCTATGTGCTGAACTCTGACCACTCCTGACTAAAAGTCAGTTCTGTTGCGATATGTGATAATGTGAACCACATATTCCATTGCTCTATTCAGTAGGCCCTTCTTGACATTGAAATTATGATGCAATGTAAATCTGCAATTCTTTCATAGGCTTAGAGATATTTCAAAACCAGCTTCATGTGATACTGACTTTTCCAGAGTATCAAGTTTCTGCTTTAAGCAGTGATGCTCCTTTTTGTCTAACGAAGTAAGCTCAATACCTACTTCCTTCTCTAACTTGATAAATTCTGTATTAAACTGTGCATTCTCATAAAACTTGGCATTAGGCACACAATCTGTTTGTAATTTTTGAGGAGATCGTTCATTAAACTTGCATGTGATTTCTTTGCATAGAAAACAGCTAATACACAACTTGGAAGAGGTGCTTTAGATTCTTTACTAACTACACCTATTCTGATATTCTAGAGCATATTTCCATACTTCACATCTGCAGCCTGTATCATGTTCATAGTTAATTGTGTATATTGGAAATTTAGCCATATGTTGAAATTTCCAATGCTGCCTAAAGAGGTTTTAGTTTGCTTGTGGAGCAGTTTCTTAAAACTGGCAGACCTTTCACAGAAGGTCACTAAACACTATGACATGTTTTCTATTGACTAGGACATCACAGTTGGTTCTGAGTAGCTCGTGGCTTCTCTGGTGAATGAAGGCTACTACTTAATGTGACACATGCTAACCTCATCTGTAATAAGGACCTTCAATTCTTAAGAAAAACATATATACTTCATGACAGGGATCACCGGATAATTCAAGGTGCTCCAGTTAGTTGTCATGCTCCACTAGCAATATTAGAAGACAACACATAGTAATACCTTTTATGTTGTGTGCAGCTAGGCCAGTAGGTGCTGTTACAATGCAAGAAAGGTTGCAAACATTCTTGTTTTGTACGTATACAGTAAGCACTTTTATGAGGAAAATTTCCTCAGTGCCTGCCTGTCCACTAATATAGACACGTCTCAACTTGAACATGGTGCAGGCATATACAGACTTGTCATGAAGAATTCTCTAGTCTACTGATTTTGTTATTTCTTTGAAAGCCTGTTAACTAATAAAGCCAATAAACTATCTATATCATTGGACTTGAGCCATATAATATTCTAATTAATTTAATGCTATGGCTTCCTCATTTTCTACAGTAGGCTGCCCACTTGGATCTTGACTACCTGTGCCTGTACTTTGGCTACTCTGAGAACTCTCCTTTGCAAATCCATCTGCTATTGTTTTGCCTTGCTGAATTTCATTATTGAACATTGTCAGGTAAACAGGATACATCGGGCTTTCAGTTTGGTCTTTCGCTGAATTGAAGTCATCATTGTAGCAGTCAGAGTGACCTAAAAGATCATCTTAAATATGCCAAGGTTTAAATAGTTGCTTCAGAAGCATATAGAAGAACTATTTTTTTCTGCAAATTGGCAACTAAAGTTACAATGGTTCATGAGACTTGCTTTGTTGTGTCTCACTAAGCAACTGTTGCAGCCAGAAATAGCAAGCCTACCAGCTTCAGTGTTTTCTTCAACATTGTTTCTGTATGTGTAAAACTGAACTGCTTCATACAGACATTAGTTCTCTAAATGGTCTCTTTGACTGGAATCATAAGTCTCCATAATGTTTGTTTTGATAATATCAGTGCAAGCTGGATTAAAGTGACCAACATTCTGGATCTTGGCAAAATATTTCAATTCTCTTTTCATCATGAAGCTGAGGTTCAACTAACCAAAAGGATATGTTTGCTATTGCTGTATAAGCTAGAAGAGCTCAGGTGATCACACATTTCATTAGAGCCGGTCTCTTTGTGCAAAAGCATCTTCAAACTAAAGCTATATAATTTTTTAGTTAAAGATTTCTCTTCTGAGATTTTTTTCCCACACATCTTTCATTTCAGTCTTTGCAGACTTTGTTATATATGATGTGACAAATTGAGTAGGCCCGGGCGAAAAACTCTGCTATGCTGGCGGAGTTTGTGGAATTCAGCAACTCTTCATTCCGCTGAGAACACGGAGTTACCAATAGACGCCTCACTCTGCAACGGAGCAGACTTTATCCCCGTTGGTGTGCACGTGTTGTCATTTTGCGCTTGTGGGAAGTGAGGCAAGAGACTTGTAGACAATCGCAACACAAACAAGATTTTTTTATCCGACCACAAGATTTAGTGCTGCGCCAGAAACTTCCAGCACATCTTTGGTGATGTTTACAAGCGCGAGTGAGCACGATCGACTGCGCCTGCAACCTGGCGAAACTCAAGCAGCTAAAATCTACAACATTGAGTTCAAAATCTTCTCTGATGGACCATTCACATTGTTTTTTTTTGTGCGAGGAGTATTTTTTTACTTTATTTTTTTCAACAGCAGGAAGTGCCTCAGAGACTCGAACTTCCTGTTCCTGTCCAGCAGGCTCCTCCCAGTGCTTTGTCCATCTCCTGGTAACTTTTCACTTCAAGCTGGAAGGTTCACTTTTTCGTCTCCTAGATGTATCATTCGATTTAAGGTCTTTGTGGTAATTGAGATTTCACAAGTAAGTTAAAAACAAACTTGGATAAAGGGTGTTCTAGAACTTGTTTAGGGCATGCACCAAGTTTTATCTGTACTTTTATTAATTTTTTCAATTTATTGTGGTGGGTGGCCTGCACTTTGGGCCTAGTTATAGTTTTACTAAAAATGTTTTACAGTTCACCACATTTTCTCCATGTTTTTTTGTGTAAATTTGCAACATTCATTTAAGTCACTATTTTAATATTAAGTGGCCTTGTGGGCTAATGGAATAGGCCTTCTATCTGTAGCCCCAGTATTAGTCATGAATGCATGATGAAACAACTGTTTGTGGCATCTGTTGAACTGAAACACCATGGATGGTACTGGATTAAATAAAACAAAATGTTGTTAGGTGGTATTTCACTTTTCTTTCTGCAAACAGTGCATGGCGGGGTAATACTTGATGCCTTTGTATGATGTGTCTTGTTGTAAAATGTTTAGCCCTTTTAGTTTTCTTTTTTGGAATTACTGATCTAATACTGTTTGTTTTCTCCTGTACCAATGCCTTCTTTGTGTGGCCAGTGCATGAGAGTGTTTGTCATAGGCCACCATTTGTCTTTGTTCCACATGCCATGTGGCCAGAGGTCCACTTTGTATAATCAATTATAGTCTTATATCTATATGTATTTTTTGTTTTCCATTCATCCTGCTTGTAGTTTGACCATGTGGCTGGTGACCATTTTGTGTAGGCAGCCAGTAGGCCTGCATGTGTTCTTCTTTGTTGTGGTGGTCATGCCTCCTTGTTGGTTGTTGCTGTTTGACCATGTGGCAGGCAGCCATTTTGTGTAGGCAGCCAGTGTGCTTTTAGGCCTGCATGTGTTCTTCTTTGTTGTGAAGGCCATGTCTCCTTAGTGGCTGTTGTTTGACCATGTGGATGGTGGCAATTTTGTGTAGGCAGCCAGTGTGATTTTAGACCTGCTTGTGTTTTTCTTTGTTGTGGTAGCCATGCTTCCTTACTGTTTGTTGTTTGACCATGTGGCTGGGTGCCATTTTGTGTAGGCAGCCAATGTGCTTTTATGCCTGCATGTGTTCTTCTTTGTTGAGGTGGCCATGTCTCCTTAGTGGTTGTTGTTTGGCCATGTGGTTGGTGATCAATTTTTGTAGGCAGCCAGTGTGCTTTTGGACCTGCATGTCTTCTTCTTTGTTGTGGTGGCCATCCCTCCTTTCTGGCTGTTGTATGACCATGTCGCTGGCGGTCATTTTGTGTGTTATACTTGAGGCCTAGTAGGTCAATGCTTATTAATAAAAGTAGTGTATGAGCAGTGTTTTCTATTTTATTATATAATTGTTTTGCCTTTTTCACCTGCACCTCTCCTTGCCTCCCAAATCCCTATTGTTTTTCATGGCAGTCCCCTTCTCCTAGTAAATCAGCAATTGAATTCTATTTTTTCAGATTGTATTCTTTTTTCCTATAATTTGTTTCACAAACTTTATTTTAATGTCATATTATTATTATTATTATTATTATTATTAGTAGTAGTAGTAGTATTATTATGATTATGATTATTACTAATAATAATAATAATAATAATAATAATAATAATAATAATAGTTATTATTATTTTTAATTCTTGGTTTTCGATTTCTTTTCATTTTCACCATTAGCCCCATGTCTGCCATAGGTGTAAAGTTGCACTACATTACGTTATTCAAGATTATTCCATTTGTCACCAGCACCTCCCTGAGTGCCACATGCTAACCTGATGCACATAAATCAATTTGCATGTTGTAGTTGTTGCTCTTTCTTATCCTTCATGAGTGTACGTGATAATGAAAGTTAATGTTGGTGTGGTTTACAAGTGGAAATACTGTATTATTTCATAATTAGTTATAGGTTAAGTAACCATTAAATGATATTGTTTCTACTACTAATGTAACTGCAACAATGCCACATTTCACTGATATCCTTCTTGCATGTTTGCTTGTAGGTGCACAAAGAGAAGGAGAGATCACCTACAAAACTGCCAGACAGAAGGCCTGTGCATGACGTGAAGTGTGACCACACTCACAACCACACAGACATCTCTTCAGCTCTGAAGCTAAGTGCTACTGCCAACTGTCAGCTTCAAGATGGCCCAAAATAAAGGTGCTACCAAGAAAGTGACCAGTGATAAGAAGGAGCTTCCCAACACTGGTATCGCCCCAGACCTTTTTTGGGTAAAAACGTGTGCATGCTGTATCAGCCTCTGGAGAGCAAGCTAGGAGCAGCAGTCCCGCATCAGAGATGCTGCCTCCTCTCGAAATTTTCACACGGGAAGTCAGCAAGGAGGACTGTACGATTTGCCAAGTTATCTCATTGGGTGTATATGCTGCTAAAAGAGGTGTCTGAAATGCACGCCGGTGTGGATGAAAAACCCGATGCGCCGGAGTTGGAGGAGAGCTTAATCCTTTGCTTATCTGTTAATACAAGGGTGCAAAGAAACATTGTGTCATCCAAACATTACGTATGTGCCACAATTCTTGACCAACGGTAAAAACAATTACTGGCCACTTTCATTCCTTTTTCAGATGAGGATGTTTCAACCTACACAACAGAACGACTGGAAATTAGGGCCCACTCACGGGAAGAAGCTCTGAGGTGCAACCTACAACTTCCATAGAGCGTGCAGACAGTGCTGTTGGGTCACAATAGCCAAAATCCACACCAGCAACAACAACAGGAACACAAGCAGCAGCCCCAAAATCTGCATTTGATTGGTTTCTAAAGGCAGGGCTTCAGTCCACTGCAGAGGCGAAGGCAAAAGAAGTTGAGCAAGGTGGCACACCAATGACTATTGAAAGGATGTTCCAGGCCTACCTGGATGACCCGACGGAGGTCTATCTGGATCAAAACCCATTGGTGTATCGGTATGGGAAGAGGTACCAATGGCTAGAGCTCAGCAGACTGGCATTAAAGTATCTGGCTTGCCCTGTAGCAGATGTGTCTGCTGAGTGTGTGTTCAGTGCAGCTGGTGCAGTTGTCACAGTGAGAAAGATCAGTCTCTCACCCCAAAAACGTCGAGAGATTGACCAGAATCAAAATGAATCAGTACTTTATTCACCCGATTTACAACATACAGAAGTACAACACAGGGTGGATGAGGGTGGTTGGCCAGACTCAGGTCATGGCAGTGTGCTAGTTGACCAACTTCTGGGTGAACCACCTGAATTTGAGGACAAACTCTATATCCCTGACTAGACCTTGGGCACCATAGAACTTTCTACTTTTGTTCTACTGATGAACTGCTTTGAGAAAATAAAGAATATAGTTAGCTGGGGCAACATTATTATTTAATATTGTTTGTTTCTGTCTAAATGAGTAATGAGCTCAACCATTTTAGGCACATGTATGGCCGGATTGGAGGTGGACCAGTGTGCATTGAAGAAGCTCCACCCGTCCCCAAAATCACTTCAAGGAGATTTGAGAGACAATGCCTTTCTCCATTTTGTGTCTATCCTTCCTTTGTGACCCCTAGCAGGACTGCCCCAGCTATTTGATTTACAACTTACTTGCCAATCTGTTTTTCATTTTGTGAATCAAAGAGGGTCAGCAATGTGCCACTGTGCTTGATTAGACAGGTGAGTAATGCTATATAACCCAGCGAGTGATATGAGGGATTCTTGTTTCAATGTTGAGATGGTTCATGTGACTCATGTCTAGTGGTGGCAGATAGTGAGAGTGGGTGTTTATTATTTAACTATATTATTATGCTTGCTTGTGTTTCTGTTGTGATTGATTTATATTGTTGGTGACCTAATAATGGATGATCATTTTTTTCCTGAAGGGGATTTTTTTTCCTTCCCTTTTGACACTTAGCGAGATCTGTTTCCCCTGCGTTTTCACACTGCTTTGTTTTCTGGTTCACATTTGTCAAAGAAGGCCCGACCAGTCAATTTAGCTAACAAACTAAAATCTAGCCTAGACAAAAAAAAAAATGACTCAATGTTTCTCTTGTTGTTAAACACAACTATGCACTACAGGTCCCTCTATCTCAATTGTGTCGGGAGACTCTGACTCTCGGGAGCAGTTGGTATGGAGTTGGACATAATCTTTAATCAGAGTCTGGAGGATGATGGAAGGACTCAGATTGTAAATTGACAACTTAAACAACTGGCAGAAGAAGGAAGTTATCAACTTCATGGAAATCAACATGGATGATGATGAGTCTAACAGGCCTACTCCAATCTGTAGACTGGTGGTGAGAGGTGCGTCAATTACATGATTTGGGAAGTGCAATGCTGCTGCGAGTGTGGGCTGGTTGACTAATACTTGAAACTGTGTGGTTGGGTGGGGGGGCTATTGTTGTAGGCAACTGGAGGAGACATACGTGTTGGATGATGTCACATTATGCACATGCTCGAGACTTAATGTTATGATGATCATGATATTTGCGAGTTTGATTATCCCGAAACATGCAGCCACTTGTTTGTGATTGTTGGTTGTTGTAATTGCTCTCACTGAATTGATCGCACATCAGTCATAAAATGAATGATTACCAAGGACTTTGTTCTTGCTCTGCTACCTCTGAGTCTTCTTTGTACACTACTCCTCATGAAGCTTACTTTCCATTCAATCCCTCTTGATTCTACAAGATCATGATGATCATTTCTGTTTTCTGCAGTCCTTCTCTTCGCCTGCACCAAAAACCTCATGCTTACCTTATCGTACCATTTCAGGCAGGCACCCAAGAAGATTGACGGGACATTCCAAGAACAATGCAGATACACAGCCAAATTGGCAATGTAGAACAGTATCATTTTTCTTTCAATAATCTTTTTTTTAGCACTGTGTGTGTTAGCTTCACCCCAACATTAATTATATATACTATTTTGCAAACATAGGTGACAAATATTTTTAGATATATAACAACTTGGGTCTCACTGGGCATGACAGAATGTAAAGTTACCTGTGTAATACATACAAATTTTGTCTATTCATTCAACAACAGGCTGCTGATCATTCCCCAGATGAATATTGTTTGTGTAGTGTTTGTCTTTTTGTCACACCTTTCCCTAAATCTCTTTCCCATCCATTCATTAAATCCCTAAGCCTCTTCCCCCAGACTGTGTGATGTTATTGAGGTGTTACCTAATATTTTACACCATTGATTACTCACACACTTGGTAGGCCAGATGTGGTAGAAGCAGCGCCAACTCAGTGTGCAGGATCTTAATTTCAGTTCACCTCGGTGGAGTGGAACCTTGCCTTCAGTGATAGTGCGCCAGCATGCTACTACTATATCACCATGGTACCTTGAGAAACCATGCAGCCCTTGCTTCATCTATTCAGGTAAGAGAACTATGCAACATTGTTGTAATTTTAGTTTAGGAAATATAATTGGCAATGGCAAATCTCTCCGCCCGCTCCTTATGAGTCAACTGTTTCAGAATGTACTGCAGAGACTATGAGAGTATTAGGACAAAGGTACCGAACTGCATAATTAATTAACAGCAGATTTAAAACATGCTGCGCTAAAAGAAATACACTATCAGCAGATTTGAAAAACACGCTGCATAAAGGCAGCAGTGCGAAGTAAAACACCCCAAAAAAGATTTTAGGCATAAACAACTATAAATAAATATTTATTCACCCCTTCTACCCACCACTATCCCCAAACAAATCTCCCTTTCCCCAACCAATGTCAACCAAAACTGTCCAATTGTCCATTTTGAAAGAAAACAAAGTAGAAAAGTCCCAAGCCCAAAACCCTTTCCCACCCATTCCACCCACAATAAGTTCCACCCACCAAAATAAAAGGTTAAAAAAGGGGCAGAAGAGGGCACTAAAAGTGGGCCAGGATTCATTTGAGGAGCCCCTCCATGCGTGCCTGCCTGGCAATCGAAGGATGTGGCATTGGAAAACGTTGTCCAAGGGGGCAGCAGTGATGGTATGGTGGCAGGCAGCTGCCCTGCAACTGTGGTGCTGGTGCTGTTGAGCATGGAGTAAAAGTCCTACGGGCTGGCTGGGGCTCTGAGTATTGGCAGCGACTGGTGCTGCCTCCTCCTCCTCCTCAAGCACCACCAGCCTCTGGTACTCTGCCCTGATGGCCTCCAGCTTCTGATGCAGCAGCCGGGCTGCTGTTTCCTGTCATGATGGTGGACCAGCAGCAAAGAAGAAAACAGAGAAATTGTAAACAATGCTGTAGGCAAAACACTTTAAGATCATGTAGTGTAGTGGCACAGTAGCAGTGCATTTGCTGGTCACCTCAGGACATTCAATTTTAAGGTGATTATAGTCACAGCCATTATGCTCTTTGGATTACAAGTATTCTTCACTCTCCTCCTGTGCCAAATAATGGTGCCATTGCTAGATCAGCTGACATCCTAATGTTACTCGTTACTGTATGCAGCTGGGGCAGCTGTATTAGAAAATTATCTTATTCCAATGGCCCTGTTCTTCTCCTAAATAAAATGCCTTTCAATTGTACCCAGACTACAAGGTCTATGGCTACTAAGATTGAAACATACCATGAGGTATAATAAAATCAATCATGCAGACATGCTTTCTGCCATAAGGTTGACGGTGGGAAAAGCGATGCACTATAGTACAGAGAAAGGATTAAGGTAGGGGATATATATAAAGATTTTATTTGGGGCATTTGTCACAGACTATCCAATTCAGGAAAATCAAGGCACTTCCTTAAGAACACTTTACTCACTGCCCCATCACCCTCCTCCACCACACTTTGTAATAAATACTTTTTTCTCAAACAAATAAATTTGTTTTGCAGTAGAGAAAGGATTATTCTTAACTTACTCAAGTGCAGGGTAAGGTAGAGGGGATTAGGTTGGGTAGGAAGAGTACACACTTTACCGATCAATTCCTCCTCATCATCATGTGCCTAAGATTTGCTAGTAGTGTGAATCACTGTGGTTAGCAAATGTTGAAAGGGAAGCATTTTAACAGAAGTAAATTTGTTATGGGAGCCATAATTAATTATATTGATATCACTTGGCTTGAAGAATGTGGCGCAAGCAAAGAATGGATTTTTCATATTATTTAGAAGGTTGGGAGAGAACGTAAGAAAGATTAAAGGAGTGTAGTACTAGGAAGCGACTAACCCAGTGAGCACTGGGAGGGAAGGGAAACACACTTTGTTTTTGCATTGCCATGCATTGAAAAGTGTTTGACATAATAACTTAACTTAAGCAGACAGATGCACATTGCACAGCCAACATTGCAGTGCCCATTCTGCCGAATTGAACCATACATCTATTGGGTCATCATGGGTGGCACTGGTGAAAGGTCATAGCGAGGGACAGAGGTGATAGTTAATGGATGCTGGGATACATATTACCTACCTCACTTGAAAAATACTGTGATTTTGGTTGGCTAATGAAATGGGGCCATCCTCCTCATACTTCCAACCACGGTGCACGGTTATCAACTGCTAGTATACTAATAATACATACACAACATTGGAGGGTACATATCTTTGGGATGCTTGCCAGTTACATTATGTCTGACTGCAGGCATGAAACTGTTTACTCTTCTTATAGAGATAACAGGCCTAGAGAAACCAAAGCAACATTTTTCTTAGTATTACCCCTTGGCTCTGTATCTGCAAAAGCAGTACTTTCTACATTTGTGGGATTGGAATTGCAATGCTTGCTGCCTAAGGGTTCGATTCTGAGACTCATTTGGAATCTCATAGGTAATGCACTGCTTAACAAATGATAGGTTCAACACATTAGTATCCTGTCTGAATATCAGTGCTCTTTTACCTACAGTAACACATGAATAAGTGGATTGCCTCTAGCTTGATACTCTTTACACTGAAAGAAGTCCACAATGTCACTAAGTGAAGGATTATTTTTGTTGCAGATGAAGCAAAGTATGGCTTGAATCCTATGACTGGAGTACCTACAGGCATTTGCTAAACGCATGGAGCACAGTTCTCCAGGCACTTTAAACTGGTGCCAGCAATATTTGAGTTAGCTTGCTTGAGAAAACCATGGTAACCATCCCCTGCATTTACATGGTCAACATGTTCCATGATGGTGCACCTCTTTGGCTTTCAGGTTACTGAAAAGGCTGAGTGTGGTAAAAATGCACGTGTAGTCACGAAGATTTTTAGAGCTTGCAGAGTCTCACTTTGACACTTTGGAGATTTAGAACCCTTGGATAGTGGAAAAAAATTATTTGTTGTTTCCTGTTCTCACAGATGAAGAGTCCAGGATAGTCACTGAGTGCCAGTTGACACACCCACCTTGAATTGTAGGAGTGACAATGAGTGAAAGAGTGCATTGTGCGGATGACAGCTACATGTTTTTTCTGATAGTTTGGACCCTAAATTTTAGGGCTCACTAGTGGGGTCCTTGATTCTAAAGACATTTGGCAAATCATATATTGAATGAAATATGTTGACCATGTAGATTTGTGGGGCACAGTAGTTGCTTTCAGGGCAACTATTCTGTTTTTTATATTGCCAGGGGACCCTCAAATAAAATGTCGGCGTTTTATTCTCACTGTGCAGTTCTAGCTCAGATCCTTTAAACAGTGGTTTAGAGCTCGGTAGTGGGAAGTAACACTATCACATGGAGGAGCAGCTCATTTCTAAGACTAATATACTGGTACAGCATTCAAAATTAAATTGGCGTGATGGCTGTTGACAGAAGAGAAAAAGGTTGATGATATGAAGCAAGTGATGGAAAAGCTTTCCAACTCTTTTGTGTGGTACCTCATAACACTACTCTTAACTACTTTGTAAGTCTTGATCTATATGCACACTCTAATAAGTGAGATGCACACACATATTAAGAGCACTGTTTTTACTGAAGCCCTGAAGCCATGAGAAGATGACAACCCTCTGAAAGTCACAGAGAGCTACTTTTTAATTTTAAACCTTTAATTTTTACCAAGTGTTTCTCCTAATACTCTGCTTCCCCAGCTTTGCAGCGTACATCAAGTATAAAAGACAATCTCCCTTTTAACAGGTCCTCACCTTCAATTTAGGTCTATAGCATTGGGCCAGGCTTTTAATGGTCAGTATACTTTGCCCTGGTGACAAATATGGCTATTATATAGTCGTATAGCCCACTGCTGAGGATTAAGTGTATTGTTAATTACATTGAACTGACGTTATAGGTTATATCCACAGGTCAGGGTCAATAATAAGAAAGAAGGCCTTAGACAACTGGTATAGATCAACACAGAAGGACTAATACACTACTGGAGCATTCCTCTCACTGATGAAACTATAATCTATATAAAACAGAACAACACAGCAAAACAAACTTTACAGTGTTGAAGTACAAGGTTTCTACCAGCCATTATCATTTCTGAACCACTTTCATGAACTTCTTCACATTACAGTATTCTAATATTTGCTTATGCGCTGCTGCCAAGAGGTAAACCGGTTGTTAAAGGACCTACACCAAAGTTGTAAGTCTAAACTGTGGGAAATGTGTTATAATAAAGCAAAGAGCATTTGACAACTGGCATACACCAAAGCAGAAGGGCTATTAGGCTCTTAGATTACTCCACCAACAGATGATGGAATATTCTAAAATATGAAGGCTGAAAAAAAAACACAAACATTGGACTCTTGCAACAAAATGCTTATTTCGACCATTATGAGCTCTAAACTGCTCCATTGTCTTCATTACAGCCTGCAACATTACATAATACATAGTAGTAGAACATCTTCTTAAAAAAACAGATTTATTTAAAGACTGTTGTACAGTACCTAAAGTGGCATCATTAGTCTAGATTAGTATCATAGCAGCGCTTGATTTACTGTAATAAAATCCATTTCTTACACCCTTAATTTCTAACAGCACTGAGAACCTACTTTTCAATACTTGGGCCCATATTTATACTTTTTGACGCTAAACTGCGCTAACGCAGTTTAGCGTCAAAAAAATTTGCGCCGTCTAACGCCATTCTGAAGCGCCATGCGGGCGCCGTATTTATGGAATGGCGTTAGACGGCGCAATCAGACCGGCGCTGCCTGGTGTGCGTGGAAAAAAACCACGTAGACCAGGCAGTGCCGGCGTTGGGAAAAAATGACGTTAGGGTGTCTTAAAATGGCGCAAGTCAGGTTGACGCTAAAAAATCGTCTTAACCCGATTTGCGCCATTTTTTCGACGCCCAGACGCCATTTCATGACTCCTGTCTTAGTAAAGACAGGAGTCATGCCCCCTTGCCCAATGGCCATGCCCAGGGGACTTGTGTCCCCTGGGCATGGTCATTGGGCATAGTGGCATGTAGGGGGGCACAAATAAGGCCCCCCTATGCCACAAAAAAATAAAAAAAAAAAAAAAATTATACTTACCTGAACTTACCTGTACTTCACTGGGATGGGTCCCTCCATCCTTGGGTGTCCTCCTGGGGTGGGCAGGGATGGCAGGGGGGGTCCCTGGGGGCAGGGGAGGGCACCTGTGGGCTCATTCTGAGCCCACAGGTCCCTTAACGCCTACCCTGACCCAGGCGTTAAATTCAGGCGCAAATGTGGGTTTTTTTGACCCGCCACCTCCCGGGCGTGATTTTTGCCCGGGAGTATAAATACGACGCATTTGCGTCGCCGTCATTTTTTTAGACGGGAACGCCTTCCTTGCATCTCATTAACGCAAGGAAGGCGTTCACGCAAAACAATGACGCTCTTTCTTCATACTTTGGCGCTAGACGCGTCTAACGCCAAAGTATAAATATGGCGTTAGTTTTGCGCCGAATTTGCGTCGAAAAAAACGACGCAAATTCGGCGCAAACGGAGTATAAATACGGGCCTTTGGTTTTGTATGACAGAACAACACACAGAAAAAGTACAAAACACTTATAAGCATGGGTGTGGCACTGCAATCAGAGAAAAGCATTTCAGATACAAGAAAACAAAAGGAAAACAAAGCATAGGAGAAAGAAAGTCATGAAATACATAAAACCAAATGACAGGCTGATGATTTCAGCACATATTACACTGTGACAGCACGGCTTCCTTTTGACACCATCTATCTCTCTATATTTATAGCTCTAATTCACTTTGTTAATTCATTACTATGAAAGCCATAGAACAGTCTATAGCATAACGAGTAGTCTAAAAGGATCATACAGTGTATCGCACTCCTGTGTTCTGAATACACATATGCTCTTCAAACTTTTGTGTAGTGCCTAAAATGTTGGCACTATCCAGAAGCTTCCAGTCAAGGCTTTACATGAAAATATCATATAACCATTTGATCTCAACTTATGAAAACAAGTTTTTATAACCATATCATTCATATGTGCTGACTAGCTCCTTCCATATACATAATTTTGTCAGAACTAATCCTAAAATATCTCTAACATGTATAGAGTGTAGAAAGCTCAACTGAGGTACATAGGTACATAGTGGAATATATACTCTAAAATTAACCATAATCACCACCACATCACTGTAAGGAAAATATAATATTTGTTTTACGTACTGGCCAATATAAAGTGCATCCACTTTTTCATGTGGACAGCTTGTCAAATAAAGCGAGCGTATATTGTTCACAATCATATTTAAAGTAACCACATCACTGAACATATTTTTGTTCTTGAAATTAAATCATGAAAACTATTGCACTTACGTTTATTTTCTTCAGTGCTTTGATCTGCAAATTTTAAAGAATCTCATGAAGCCAGATATCATCATACACTGTGTAATTCATATGTAGTATGACTCATATTCCAGATAATGAAACGCATAACCTTATTGTATATGTAATTTTCTGCTACATTTTAGGAAACTCAACCAATAGCTATTTGTTCACTGCACAGATACCAATCAATCTATTTTGTCAATATATTTTCCATCACCTGTTAAAGAAGTTTTATGTACAAAATAGATGAAGAAATCACTCAAAATGTGACAGCTTGAGAATCAGAAATAGAAGAGTGTTTCAGCTCTTGAACCATCACGCCAGCCAGAGATTAAGTCAACTAGCAAATATTAAGCAAGGGTTCAACCCCTATTCCCAATCGAAGTAAGGATTTTTCTTAAAATACATACTGAAAAGTCAAGCACTGTTTGAACCTAACGTAACCTATCTTCAGTCTTCCAGCCCCAGCAAAGTCAAATCTACTGCAGCATGGTTACTATGGACACCATTGTACTATCATGTCTCTGAGCCCTACAATCAATCTTCAAAGTACAAGATATAAGGGAGTGGAGTAGTGATATTGTGACACCCTTACAGTGTAGGGAGGAGAGCCTAAGGACCTTGCCACCCACACAAATATTCTGTTTGTGTCCCTGAGGTCCTGCTTTGCTCCCACAGAACCCAACCAATAGCTTCATTCTTATAGTTCTGTGGGACAGTGCAAGCTTTTTTCTTCGTGGCTTGCATGGTACTGTGAGACCATAGTGCTGGAGCTTGCAGCTTGGTCCTGCTCACTCTTGCGGGGCCAAAGGGGTTCTGTGGTGAGTCCAGTGGAAGTACAAAAATAAATATAGTTGTCATGCAGATTTTTTGCATGGATGTCTTCATGGGGGAGGGGATTCTGTACAGAGGCAATCCCACAGCTGTGAATGAATAGATCAAGGTCATACTTAGAGTAAGTTGGGATTGCTTACAAGGTGATTACGCTATGTAACAGAGCCTGACTCATTTGTGAACAGTTGACTGTGCACAAACAATTTGATCCAAATCAAAGTCCATGCGTACTATGGATTTGTCCCCCTTAATGGGCATAGTTGTTGGGAGGGAATGATCTGTCTGGGGGTGGGGGGCGTGAACACTGTGTGCACAAGAAGCTTGCCTAGCTATCTGTGGGTGGTTGACCACCGAGATTTGGATAGCATGAGGGTTTCAGCACAGGGTGATGTACAAAGGTAGTAGGAGTTTGTTCACCAAAGTGGCCTTGGGAGTCTGGTGAGAGCTGACTTTCTGTGAGGGAATCTACAAAGTGTGAAAAGTGTTTACAATAGGAGCTTGATAACCTGTGTGTTATTGCTTCCCCATAGTGGATTAACTGTCTCAATAAGGGGTTGCTGACCAAAATGGGTTTGTTTGTCTCTAGGAATTGTGCACAGGGCAAAAACCAGGTTCAGCAAGGGCATGATCACCCATCTATGGTTGGTTAACCAAAAGGAGTTTTCTGTCTGTGAAAACGTGGGCACAGAGAGTAGGCCATGCATAGTAGGGGCTTAAAGACCTTACTGGACTTGGGTGTCAATAGGAAGTGGCCTGTCCAGGAGGGGATACACACAGAGTGAAATCTGTGTACACAAGAAACTTTATCACCCACTTGTAGTTGCTTGACAATGGGGGCTTGGCTGTCTGTGAAAGCTTCAGCACAGGGTGATGACTATAAATAGTAGGGTTTAGCCACATAAATGGGATTGTGTGTCTTGAAAAAGTGGAGTGTCTGGGGGGAGTTTGCCCAGGATGGACAGGATGTGCAACAGAGGATTGACCATCTGTGTGTGCTTTATTGCTCACAGGGAACTGGATGTCATAGTAGTGGTTTGACAAACTAAGGGGCTTCTTTACAGGTTCCTGTGGTGAGTCACAGTACAGCAAGTGTCTTGCTGCGACACCCTGCGTCATCAGAAAATTGCCGAAATGTGCTGTATCTACAATCTACATTGCTGTATCTACATTTATGTCTTCTCCCCCTGCCCTGACATTAAAATTTGCGGCCTAGCACCAAGGCAGGCACCTTTACCCTATAGGGCAAGGATGCCTGCGTTGCAGTAAATTGTTGTTTATGTGCAGGAAAGTGCCCCTTCCTGCACATAAACAATCAAAAGCACCAAAAAGCCCCCCTTGCATACATTTTGCCTGGCATAGGCATAATGTGGCACAAGGGGTTGCAAAGTAGCGCAATGCAAGCATTGCACCAGTTTGCACACCTGGGGAGGCAGAAAAGCCACCTTAGCATTAAAAAATGGCTTTATGGTGGTGCTAAGGTAGTGCAAAGGGCTTGTACATATGCTCCTATGAGAGATATACTGTATGCTGGCTACTGCTGTTCATGTCTTCTCTGGCTCATTATGGATGCAGGGGTGCATTTCGCACATTGAATAAAGCGCTTAATGCTGAATTACGCTTTTCACATATTGTATATATTTACAAGGCATTTTGTAGTAATTGTGAGTAATTACACTGCAGACAATTAAGCCTGTTAAGCCCACCCCTAGTATGTTGCAATTTCATGAAATCATACAAATGGCATGTAAAAGCACCTAAGGTCTGTGTACCCTACTACTATAACGTGTGTGGAGTTGCAGAAAAGTGAGCAGCACAAAGTTAAGCAATTGCTTCAGATTGAAAGCTTCGGGCTAGATTCACAAAGGGACTTGTGACTCGTAAAGGTGCAAGTGCACTTGGAGTGGAGTATGCCCTCTCTGCAGGGTCACCCCCAAATATTTTGCCTTTTTACCACCACATTAGTTTTTGTTGACCCTACTACTCTGAGAACTTCACTACTGCTAACCAGTGCTAAAGTGCATGTTCTCTCTTCCTAAAACATGGTTTGATTGGTTTATACCTAATTGACAAATGTAATTTATTTTTAAGTCCCTAGCAAATTGTACAACATGTGCCCGGGGCCTGTAAATTAAACGCTACCTGTGGGCATGCAGCAATGCCTGTTCCATCGACTTATATAGCCCTTTAAAACATGTCCCAGACCTGCCATTGCAGTCTGAATACAGTGTCCCACTGCTATGTTGACTTGGCATTTAAAATCTGTTCCACGCCTTGAACTCCCCTTTTATTATATATATCACCCCTAAGGTAGGCCCTTAGTAACCCATAGGCCATGGTGCCGTGTAAATAAAGGGCCGGGCACATACTTTTTAACAACATATGTCCTGGTAGTGAAAAGCTCTCAAATTTGTTTTTCACTACCTTGGGGCCTATACCTCTCATAGGATAACATTAGAGATTCTTATTACAATAAATACACTGTCATGACATAGACCTGTCATGTTTAGCACCTATGGAATTGTAAGATAAATCCTCTTTAATGGTAAAGTCGGATTTATTGTTACAATTTTGAAAATGCCACCTTTTTCCCACTTCTACCCTGTGTGCCAGCAGCCTGTTTTGAATACACGTCTGGGGTAAGGTGACAGCTGGGCTTGTGCGTTCCTTCTAGACATCCACACACAAAGAGAGTGACTTTATGCGCCCTGTTGGACTATTAACTGGCTTGATGGGGGAGAGGAGCTAACATAACCTCCCACTTACATACAAGGGTTTGGCTGTCCACAAAGGGCTAGGAACAGAGTGAAAGCTGTGGGCAGTAGTGTTTTGCCAACCTAAGGTTGCTTTTGTGTCTAAAGGGAGTGGGGTCTCTGTGAGAGGTTATGCATAGGGTGAAGACCATGTGCAGTAGGATCTTGCCCACCTATGTGCGTTTGACTGCCCAGATACGGTTAGCTGTCCACAAAGGGCTCTGAATATAGCAAAAGCCACCAGTAGTATTTGTTGGGCCACCTAATTACGCTTGAGTGTCTGGAGAGTGTTTGGTCTCCATGAAGGATTCTGCACACAGCAAAGACCCTTTGAAGCATGGGCTGGCCCATCGATGAGTGATTTCTTGCCCACAAGAGGTATGCTATCCACCAACAGTGTGTTACAGGGAAAAGGGTGAACATGATAGAGGAATAGGCAAATGTATTGGTCCTGTGGGACCAATGCCGCTCTGGGGGGATCAAGAGGGCTGATAGGAAGCAATGCCCTCCCAGCCTATTAGGGTGCACTGTTTCTTTAATTTGCTTTACCATAGGAGTATCTTGGACTGTCATGGGATCAACTACCCAGGTAACATTATATTTGAAGCTTAATTTCTCCAAAAAAGGCTAAACAGGTACACACAAAATCAAAGTGTGCTTTGTACGTAAAGATCTAGCTTTCTGCCAAATCTGGTGTAAATCTGGTGTCTTTATATATATATGGTTATCAGGTGGCGGTCGCTGTTGTGTAATTATAGGTATCACAGTTTCTATGAGCAGATCTTTTTTTCTCTCGAATAACTGTGATAATCTTCATGAAACTTTGAACAAAAGGATTCATCCACTTTTGCTAGTTTCATGCTGATCTGTCCATATAGGTATGTTAATAAAAACTTAGCTTCCATTAACCAAAAATCCTGGAAATTAATAGACAAAACTAAAGGTTAAAGTAATGATAACGTTTTTTGTTAGATGTTGAAATGATGCAAAAACAAACTTTTAAAAAACAAAGAAATGCTGCAATTCACTAGGTATAATTTACTGAACTAACTCTAAAATGTGCTCTGCAATGCACTGCTTAAGATCTCACAAATTACACCACTCATAGCACTTTAAATGACATCATTGATGACATTGCTGATGACAGAGATAAAACCATAGGCATATGCAGCATAGAGTTACTGAGTGTGGGTCAATAACATGGAAATAAAGCAAGTCCAGTGGACAAATTTAAGTGTGCATTTTAAAAGTTATATGGCACACCATTAAAAATCACACCTTTTTCAGCGGGACACATGTTCTAGTTGAAACAAGGTTTATTAGTGTTGCAGAGGTATTTTTGAAAGCAGGTATGGCTTGAAAACAAAGCTAGTTAAAAACATCTGTGAGAAAGCTGCTGTTGACAGTAAATACATCACTAGTGGATATCAAGACATGTGCCCATGATAAATGGTTGTAGTGCAATAACATAGACATATTCTACAAGCTGTTCATGTTTGTTTCTAGAACTTCTCTAAAGACGTTGAGACACTGCAGATTATTGGATAATGTAGGAGGTAGTGCTACCCCTCTTAGATATGGTTTATCTCATACAGGTATTGTAAGTATGGGCATAAGTTTGTATCCCATTATCCCTATATTAGAAATGTGTGTAGTGAATTTAAATAAACTGGGTTTGTGTTGTCCATAAGACCTAACTGACTGTTTCTTCACTGTGGCAAATTTATACCTTTCAACCTCTTGGATTAAAATTGTGGGTCATGTGAAGTCTTTAAGAAGGTAATTCCATTATGGTGAACAGAAAATTTTCCAAAGATATAGGGGATCATTACAACATTGGCGGTAAAAGCCGCTTACCGCCATGCAGAAGACCGCCAACAAACCACTAAATATTACCCCACACATCACAACACACACCACCCCACACATCACCCACACCACCCCATGGCACGACAAAGACACCCCAGGTTCTCTGAGGAGGAGCTCAGGGTCATGGTGGAGGAAATCATCCGGGTAGAGCCACAGCTATTCGGATCACAGGTGCAGCACATCTCCATAGCTAGGAAGATGGAGCTATGGCGAAGAATCGTGGACAGAGTGAACACAGTGGGACAGCACCCAAGAAATAGGGTTGACATCAGGAAGAGGTGGAACGGCCTACGGGGGGAAGGTGCGTTCCGTGGTCTCCAGACACCACACTGCGGTACAGAGGACTGGCGGCGGGCCCCCACCTCCTCCACCAGAACTAACAACATGGGAGGAGCAGGTCTTGGCTATTCTGCATCCTGAGTGCCTCGCAGGAGTAGCTGGAGGAATGGACTCTGGTAAGGCAAATCTTTACTATTACATCCCCCACCCTACCTGCATGCTGTCACATAACCCCACCCTCGCCCTCACCCCATCACTCCTACTCCTCACACATGTCCCAATATCACAAACCACCCATCCCAACACCAAGCCCTGCATGCAACACCAAAGCATGGACACCAATCACCAAAGAATGGCCACTGCACATACCCATACACCCCCCTAAACCATCATCACACAAGGTCCTACACAGGAATGCAAGCACTGGGGTACACGGTCACCCACCCATTGCACACCATGGCACATACAGATGCAATAATCATGCCTTTATACCCCTGCAGGACCCCTACCCAACATCACCGGACAGGAGGGTCCAGATATGTCCACTCCACCCACAGAAGAGGCCCACAGTGATGACAGCAGCTCTGTCCAACTGAATCTAGATGACCAGCCCGGCACATCTGGGACCTCGGGACAGTCGGTTCCCCTCACACTGGCACAGGCCACTACAGAACTTGCCCCCTCTGCAAACACCAGCGGAGCACCCACCCAGCGGGCCCATACCTCTGTCCCCAGGACACGTCAATCAGCAGTGTTTCCACCACTACAGGGAACCCAGGCTAACCCACCACCCCAACAACAACAGGGACCTGGGGGCAGTGTTAGTGGGCACACAGTTCAGGGGACAGAGGCCCAGGAACACAGGGGAACTGGGAGGGCTGCTGTGCTACAGGGGAGGACAGGCCCAGGGAACCCACTCTCCACGAGGCCCTCTCCAACATCATGGGAGCCTACCACCATTCCTAGGAGATGATGGCAACAGTAGTGGCCAAGTTTCAGGAGACCCAGCGGCTGCAGGAGGAACAGTATCTGGGCTTCAGGGAGGAACTCAAATCCATCAATTCCACCCTGGGCACCATTGTAGGGGTGCGGAAGTAACTCGTCAACACAAGGAGGGACACTGTGGCACAACAAGGGGCCCCTGACACTAGCCTGGCTGAAGAACTGCCCACCACCTCCGCCGGCACTAGTTGACAGGAGGCACTACCACAGGACCACCACACCAGCACCCCACCCCCTGCAGAGGGAGAACCACCACTCAAACGGTCCCTGAGATCCAGGACAAAGACATAGAACGATGCCAAGACCCCCGCCAAGAAATTAGACCAACCTGATTGTCATCCTTTTGTCCCACCTTCTCACCCTGTCCATCCTTAAACTGCCCCAGCTCCACTTCCTATGCCCCTTTGGACAATGCACCTGTGAGACTAATAGACTGGACTCTGCCATGGACATTCCTCCACCATCATCCCTCACCATTTTACAACCCCCACCAATATCGAACACTGAAATAAACACCCTTAAAGCACAAAACAATAAGGAGTCTGTCTGTGATTTCGAAATAGTGTATTAGCAAGTACAGTGGCAAAATGCTCTTTCAAATGTAATGTCAACATACCTATGTCACACAGCTCTAGTCCATGAGGAAACAAAGCAGATGTCACACAGTGGGACCCACATCTGTGAAATCGTAAGGGAAAGTGACAACTCAGTGACCATACACTGGGTGAAAATGACAGACAGTAGAGAGGTAGTAGATTAAAATCAGATGTAGCAATGGTCGTAATTCCATTTTTTTTACCGCCGGCCTGTTGGCGGGTTTTGTGCCGCTTTAACACCGACCGCCAGGGTTGTAATGACTGCCATAGCGTATTGTACTTCAAGTTCACATACCTTAGAGGACAGTGTCACAATGATTGTATGATGTCATTTAACATGTAATTTGAGATGTAATAAATTATGTCAGCAGTGATGTCATTTAACATGTCATGTGTCATGACATTTCATGTTCAGGGTCATAAGCAGTGTATGGCATGGATGCATGTTATAGTTAGTTCAGTAAACCATATCCAATGAATTAATGAGTTTTTTTTGTTTTTTAAAAGTCAGGGTCTGATTTAGAGTGCATTTAATCCATCAAGACAAGGATATTTTGCTATGTTGCTCTATGTAGTAATCACACTCCAAATTTAGAGAAGTCTGCTGCCCCAGCAGACATCTTTTACATTGGTAGGAACCACTGTCACATTGAAAGTATGCTGCACGGCTCTGTCAACATGATGTAACAATATGTCACACTTTCAATTTCTTTTTTTTTATTTCCAAAAAGAAAGTCCCACGATGGGATTTTCTTTTTGAAAGTAAATAAAGCAACAACCTCCTTGTCTTAGGAGTTTTCTCCCCTGGCTTGGGGGTCATTCAGATATTCAGATGTATTTGTTTTCACTTAGATGCCACATTTGTTTTAACTAAGCCTTGCTCCATCGGGCCATCAGAGAAATATGTGTGCAACGGATAAAGAGTAGTTTCTGTTGTTGATATACTGAAGGTTCACCTGTCTACAGTTGGACCTTCAGCTTGGCAGAGAAGGTACTCCACCACTAAACTCTAAATCAAGCCCATAATTTTTTACCTTATTTCATCACTTAGGCCCTCATTCTGCCAACAGGCTGGCGGTCCGGACCGCCAAATAATGAAGCACATGAGAAATAGCCAGTGTGAAATCCACACACTGCCAGCATAAGAGTGCCGACAATGACGGAAGAGGCCGCCCACAGGCTGACGGAAAGGCCCCATCTGCCCAACAAATAATGAAGCACAAGACCGCCGTCAGTTCAGGGGCGGGAACCACCGTAGTGCAAATTAACCAAATAAAAGGAAACACTCACTGTACACACACACAACACGCCGAAGCAAACATGGAGAGAGAGTTGCAAATAATGCAACTCCTTGCAATATACCTCCACAACTGTGACTGCTAACGAAGATGATGATGGTAAGTACCGCAACCTAATAGAGAAGGGAAGAAAAGGCACAGTTAATGCAACGCACTCCCATCCCTTCACACCACCACAAGCCATCATAAGGACGAGGCAGGGAGGGAGTGGAGGTAGAGGGAGTACTTGTAAATGGTGTAGGTGTGCTGGACGTGGATGCAGGTGCCTTTATAGTATGCTGAGGTGTGGTTGATGTGTGTTGAGTGGGAGTCTGGGAACGTTTGAGTGTCTTGAGGGAGGGGGGGTGGACACAGTGGGACAAGACAGGCTGCCAGAGTAGATGCATGTTGTCTGGGTGTCTGCAGGTCTGGTGAGTGTGCTGCATGTGTCAGTCAATGCCGTGGTTAGTGCAGGTGTGGTGTCTAGGGTTGAATGACTGGATGTCTGATGTTGTGGTGATTGCAAGAATGGGGCCAGCAGAAGTGACTGATGGTGCAGTGCTTGTGGGTGTACATGTTGAGGTGACAGACAGGGAGGCGGGAGAGGTGGACACACTGGGGGAAGTGGATGTTGTTGTGTGTGCCTTTGTATGTTTGCTGTGTGTATGCCTGTGGTGGGAAGTGTGGTGCTTGTGTTTCTCTGTGTGCTTCTTGTGTGTTGATGTGTGTGCATGGCTGTCTGAACGTCTGCTTGTGATGGGTGAAGGGAGTGGGGTGCTGGAAGGGGTAGTGGTGGTTGGAGGGGAGATGGAAAGACCAGGGACACTGGATGCCATCAAAGAGGAGGCCAGAGACTAAAAAGATCTCTGTAGGTCAGACATTGCAAAGTGAATGCCTTCCAGGTATGCATTGCAGCATCTGGGATGCTAGCCCCTGGATGGCATTCATGATGGTTATCTGCCCTACAGAGATGGTCCTCAGGAGGTCAATTGCTTCCTCAGTGAGGGCAGCAAGGCTGACTGGAGCAGGGGATGAGGTGCCTGGGGCGAAGGAGACACCAACCTTCCTGGGTGAGCGGGCACGGGCAGCTGGGTGGGGAGCAACTGGGAGGGCGAGGATGGAATGGGAGTGGCAGAAGATGACACAGAATGGGTGGGCCCATTTGGGTCCGCCACCACCAGGGAGATCCAATCGGAGGAGGTGTCAGAGTCACTACCGGCAGTGGTAGTTGCCTCCTCCGTGGTATTCCCCTCACCCTCCTACACACTGGTCCACCTTGGCGTCCGTCAACTCTGCCTCCTTGGAACCATGGGCCACTGCATCCCCACTCGCCACTGCTCCCTTGCCAGATAATGCTGATGTGCCAAGACAACACAAGAGTACAGGGGTGGGGAGACAGAATATCATGAGAGAAATCTGTAAATACCTGAATGGATGTACATACTTGGTGCACACACACTCCCATCCAGCTTGCATACCTACACGCAGCACCTACAACAATAGTCATGACAATGCCTCTGACTATTGGCCACTACCCCAGCATACAACTCATTTCCCACATGACAAACGGACATGATGAACTGTTAGACCTGCCCCTAAACATTTCCATGCCCCCCATGGGGGGCAGGACTTCTGGTAGACACCTGTCAGAGTGCCTGGCACTAGAAAGCATACATACTACAGCACCCAAACACATCCATAAAAGAGGCATGAAACGGTGTTGATACTCACCCCTTGTGGCTACTGTGCAGCCTTCAAGCACCCATCCAAATCTGGATATGCCACCGCCAGAATGAAGCACATTAGGGGTGTCAGGGTCCGATGGGCACCCCTTCATCGTTGGGAGGCATACCGCAGCTGGGCATCACAGGTCTTCCTGGCCCAGCGCCGCAGGTCCTCCCACCGCTTCCTGAAGTGGGTGCTCCACCAATTGTAGACCCCCATGATCCAACCTCCCTGGTGATGGCCTGCCGGAGTCCCCTCTTCTGATGGGCGCTGACTTGTATGGGACACACAGAGAAGAAAAACAGACGTCAGGATATGCCCATCTGATACAGCTGACTATACGTCCCCTATGGGACGGACACTTCGCAGGATCATTTCACCACCTCACTCACAGTACTTGCCACACAATCTACACCTGTGCAGTTACATACCGACTACACATGCATACAGGCATCCGCCACCATCACACACATCCATGCAAGCCAACCACCTACTCACCTGTTCCCTGGTCGCACATATAACTTGGCATACAGGGGTAGGACCCCATCCACGAGCTTTTCCAGCTCCTACGCGGTGAAGGCCGGGGCCCTTTCCCCTGTGACTAGTGCTATTGGAGTAACCAGAGTCAGGACACAGCAGCACACTCAGTCGAGTACTTGCAGGCACCGGATCCGGAAGTCAAGTGAAATTGGGGTGACCACATGGCGTACGCGTAGTGGCGGTGTGCACCCTCACTGCCTGCGGCAATCGTGATAGGCCCAGGTTCCCCATTGACAACCATGTAAACCAATGAATGGGTGCACGGCGGTGAACACCGCCTTACGTCATGACGACAACAACCGCCAGTGGAATGAGGTCACTTCCACTCCTTCATATCTGGATGGAAGGAGGTGCCATTTTGCTAGCACCACGTACATATTTCCTGCTCAGGTCCCCATTCAAGGCCTAGAAATCCCAGCTTTTAGTAGCCTGCCCACATGAGTGTCTGTTCCTCACATCAGTCCATAGGTATCACTGCATACATGTCCCTGGACATCATACATCGCTTGTGTGTGTGTAACCTACGTATTGTACAGCAGTTATCCTTACACAACAAGTTTTGCATGTGTATGTGTGTCCCACATATGTGTTCTCTCCTCCCCAAGGGTACAGACCCATGTGGCGAGGGAGGCACCCATCTGTGTACAGACCTGTTGTTGATTTGGAGACCATGGTGGAACGTCACATCATTTTCACCTACATACTCAATCGTACAACAATCCATGAACTATGTGCTTTACTGAATTCTGTACTTAGACCGGCTAATCGGAATCAGCATGCCATCCCTACTGAAGTGCAAGTGCTCTCTGCACTCCATTTCTTGGCTACGGGCTCATTTCAGGTGACAGTGGGCATGGGTCCAGGGTTCTCACAGCCATTGTTTAGCCTCGTCCTGTCCAAATTCCTGGATGCATTTGTACAACACCTGCAGACATATGTCAAGTTTCCCCAAAGGGCTGAACTCCCTGCCATCAATTTTATGCCTTTGCTAACATTCCCCATGTGATAGGTGCCATCGATGGCACCCACATAGCTCTCATCCCCCCAAGAAGGAACAGGTGTGCAGGAACAGGAAGAACTTCCACTCAGTGGACCTACAATTGGTGTGTACTGCTGACCAGTACATTTCACATGCGAATGCCATGTTTCCAGGATCAGTTCATGATTCGTTTGTCCTGAGGAACAGCAGTGTCCCACACTTGATGCAACAACTACAACTACATGGGGACAGAGGATGGCTCTGGGTGGACGTACTAGGAGGGTGATTGAGCGCACTATGGTGGTCATTACAACCCTGGCGGTCGGTGATAATGTGGCGGTAAGACCACCAACAGGCCGGCGGTAAAAAAATTGGAATTACGACTGTGGCGAAAACCACCAACAAAGACAGCCGCTTTAACACTCAGACCTCCACGGCAGTACAGACAAACAGCTTGGCGGTCACCGCCAACAAACAGGGGGAAGTCAATGTACCGCCCACAGTATCACAACCTACCAATCCGCCACCTTTTCGGGGGCGGCTTCACCGCGGACAAAAACACGGCAGAAACAGGCCTTCAAAGGGAAAACGCTCACCTCTACACAACCCACGAGGAATCCGGATGCCATGGAACCAGAGCTGCACATTTTTCCAGCCCTCATCTTCTTGCTCCTCTACCAGGAGCACGAACGCCGGTGGTGAAGACCACGGTGAGTATTGCACCTACGACACAGGGGAGGAGGGAGGGGAGAAAACAGTGACACACTCACGCAACACCCACACCCCCACCCTCACCCACTGCAACACACACACAAATACATATTTATATATTATAGTTACACCCCTCAACCCCCCCGGAAGAATGCAAAGACAAAAGGAAATTAGTGTAACCATTGTAATATATTGAAATCAAGTACGCAAAAATATATATATACACCATGAACAAAATATACACCAATCTTAGTAGTCCAGGTAGTGCTCTAATGAAGTCTGTGGAACACTGGGCCCACACGGTATGGGCGAGGCCCACACAAGATCCCCGACCATGACAGAGAGAACACTGCAGGTGCATCAGAGAGCAAGAAAACAGGCACCTCAGGGGGAGGGAAAGGGGGGGCACCTCAGCCGGTTGAGTGCACGACACCAAATCCACAAGGGGGCCACATGCCCACTGTTCAATCCTGGGGAGTGCAAAGCCACAGTCTCTCAAGTCTCTACAGTGGTTGGGTTGCCCACTGTTCCATCCTGGGGAGTGCAAAGCCACAGTCTCTCAAGTCTCTACAGTGGGTGGGTTGCCCACTGTTCCATCGTGGGGAGTGCAAAGCCAAAATCTCTCAAGTCTCTACAGTGGGTGGGTTGTCCACTGTTCCATCCTGGGGAGTGCAAAGCCACAGTCTCTCAAGTCTCACCAGTGGGTGGGTTGCCCACTGTGCAAACCTGGGGAGTGCAAAGCCACAGTCTCTCAAGTGGATAACAGTTTCCACTGGTTCTGGAGGGGGCCTGGTGCCCAGAGTGCTTCATCCTGATAAGGACAGAGGTAGTGGATGACAGTCTCCACTGGTTCTGGAGGGGGCCTAGTGCCCAGAGTGCTTCATCCTGCTCGTGACTGACTCAGTAGCGTCAGTGCCCTTGGCGCTCATGGGCCAGCGGTGCTTGGAGCGGCGGTGCCCTGTTCAGCAGTGCATGAGGCGGCGGTGCCCTGTTCAGCGGTGCTTGCGGCGGCAGTACCCTGTTCGCGGGGCTTGAGGCGTGGTACCCTGTTCAGTGGTGCTTGAAGCAGCGGTGCGCTGTTCAGCGGTGCATGAGGCGGCGGTGCCCTGTTCAGCGGTGCTTGGAGCGGCAGTGCCCTGTTCAGCGGTGCTTGGAGCGGTGGTGCCCTGTTCAGCGGTGCTTGAGGCGGCGGTGTCCTGTTCAGCGGTGCTTGGAGCAGCGGTGCCCTGTTCAGCGGTGCATGAGGCGGCGGTGCCCTGTTCAGCGGTGCTTGAAGCGGCGGTGCCCTGTTCAGCGGTGCTTGAGGCGGCGGTGCCCTGGTCAGCGGTGCTTGGAGCGGCGGTGCCCTGTTCAGCGGTGCATGAGGCAGCGATGCCCTGTTCAGCGGTGCTTGAGGCGGCGGTGTCCTGTTCAGCGGTGCTTGATGCGGCGGTGCCCTGCTCAGCGGTGCTTGGAGCAGCGGTGCCCTGTTCAGCGGTGCATGAGGCAGCGATGCCCTGTTCAGCGGTACTTGAGGTGGCGGGCTCCTTTGCAGCAACTCAGCTGCTGGCGGTCCTCTCTGTCCCAGCGGGGCTTGTGCTGGCGGTCCTCTCTAGCTCAGCGGGGCTTGTGCTGGTGGTCCTCTCTAGCCCAGCGGGGCTTGTGCTGGAGGTCCTCTCTGGCCCAGCGGGGCTTGTGCTGGTGGTCCTCTCTGGCCCAGCGGGGCTTGTGCTGGCGGTCCTCTCTGGCCCAGCGGGGCTTGTGATGGTGGTCCTCTCTGGCCCAGCGGGGCTTGTGCTGGCGGTCCTCTCTGGCCCAGCGGGGCTTGTGGTGGTGGTCCTCTCTGGCCCAGTGGGGCTTGTGCTGGCGGTCCTCTCTGGCCCAGCGGGGCTTGTGCTGGGCGTCCTCTCTGGCCCAGCGGGGCTTGTGCTGGCGGTCCTCTCTGGCCCAGCGGGGCTTGTGCTGGCAGTCCTCTCTAGCCCAGCGGGGCTTGTGCTGGCGCTCCTCTATAGCCCAGCAGGGCTTGTGCTAGTGGTCCTCTCTGGCCCAGCGGGGCTTGTGCTGGCGGTCCTCTCTAGCCCAGCGGGGATGATGGCGGTGGCCTCCTGGGCAGCGAGGATGATGGTGGTGGCCTCCTGGGCAGCGGGGATGATGGCGGTGGCCTCCTGGGCAGCGGGGATGATGGCGGTCTCCTCCGCCGTGCTGCTCTTCCCAGATTAGCCGGGTTTCTTGTGGCCCTTCCCCACCTTTGAAGGTGTCGCAGCTGACTCCACACTCCCATCAGGACCCCTGGGAGCGGCTTTGGTGGCTGGAGTCTTCCCCCTCCACCGCCGGGCACTGGCCAACTTCTGATGCTTGACAGGTGGGGGACTGTCCGTGCAGTGGCTCCGTGCCACACTGGCTGCCCTGGTGGCCGGTGCACTCCAGATTCCGGTGACTACTGGCACCACTGGTCCCGGAGATGTTGTGGCTGAGCTGCTAGGTTGGGACCTGGAGAGTCGGGACCTAGGAGACGGATGGGGTGGGGGAGGTGTGGGAAGGAGGTCATGGTTGGACAGGAAAAGTTTTTGGGAGACACTGGGACGGGTAGCTGGAGGGGGTTTGGGAGTGGAGGAAGACGTTGTGGTTGTGGGAGGTGTTCGTTTGGTGACTTTGGGTGAAGGCACATGCGCTGGAGGCTATCGTGAGTTGGATGGCTGTTGGGTGGGTGTGTGCCTGCGTTTGTGTATCTTGGGAGGTGACGTCACAGACACACTGGGAGAGGACACAGGGGATGTGTGGATGGTAGTGGGGGTGGTGACTGCACATGAGCGTGGTGGTGTTTGTGTGCTGGTGATGGCAGTAGTGGCTGTAGATGTAGTGCATGCAGGTGTCAGTGTAGACGAGACTGGGAGGGAGGAGGGAGACAAGGAGGAGGGGGACACAGTGGAGGCATTGGATGTTGGTGTGTCTGCATGTGTCTGATGCTTGCGTGAGTGCCTGTGGGATGTGTGGTGCTTATGTTTGCCTGAGCTTCCCTTGTGTGTTGCCGTGTGTGCATGCTGGTCTGAAGGTGTGCTTGGGATAGGCTGGGGTACAGGGGATTGGGACTGGGTGGAGGAAGTTGGAGGGGGAGGCTAGAGATGGGGACAATGGCTGCCATCGGTGCTGAGGCCAGAGTCTGAAAAGCTCGCTGAAGGGCTGCCTGACCTGAATGAATGCCCTCCAGGAATGCATTTGTTTGTTGCAACTACCTTTCTACACCCTGGATGGCATTCAAAATGGTAGACTGCCCAACAGTGAGTGACCTGAGGAGGTCAATGGCCTCCTCACTGAGGGCAGCAGGGGTGACTGGGGCAGGGCCTGAGGTGCCTGGGGCGAAGGTGATGCCCACCCTCCTGGGTGATCGGGCACGGGGCAAAGGCTGAGGGGCTGCTGGGAGGGCGGTGCTGGTAAGGGGGGTGGCGGCTGTACCTGTAGATGCGGGGGGCACAGCTGTTGCCGCCACCACAAGGGAGCTCCCATCTGAGGACGAGTCTGTGTCGCTGGTGTCAGCTCCTGTCCCCGACGTGGAGCTCCCCTCGCCCTTTGTCCCATTGGTGAACTCCGAGTCCGTAGTTTCACCTTCAATGGACATGTGGGATGCAGCTCCCTCGTGCTCCACTGCCACTGCTCCTTCGCCTGATGATGCTAATGCACACAAGAACAGGGAGACCACAAAAAGGGGAGGGCGACAGAAGAAAGACATGTTGAGTGCATGCATTACCGCTACTGTTGGCGGACACGACAGACACAGAAGCCCCCTGCACTACGCCGCGCTCTAGAGCTCCAGTGTTCAATCCCTGGGACATGGCCTACTAGGCTATGGACGACATCTGCACACATGGATGACACAGGGGCATGACTAGGTGTACTTGGCATGCTACAGAGGTGGGGTGGGGTGCCACATGGCCTGCCTTACGGAGGGACCTTGCCTACTTAACTCGCCCTGGCCTATGGAAACCCACAGCCCACCTCCCCCACCCAGACACCTCCACTGCATGTTAAATCAGCAGGATGAGAGTGTACTCACCCCCTTGTGGCTGCTGTGATGCCCTCAAGCGCCCATCCAACTCCGGGTACGCCACCACCAGGATCCTGAACATCAGAGGGGTCATGGTGCGACGGGCACCCCTCCCACGTTGGGAGGCCATCCCCAGCTGAACCTCCGCTGTCTTCTTTCTCCAGCCGCGAATGTCCTCCCATCTTTTCCGGCAGTGGGTGCTCCGTCTGTGGTAGACCCCCAGGGTCCGGACATCCTTTGTGATGCCTCGCCAAATATCTTTTTTTCTGGTGGGCGCTGACCTACATGATTTGTATAGGGAGAAGAGAAACTTATTACCAACTGCACCGTCATAGTCATTGGCACCCATCCCTACCCTTGGCATGTGGCACATGCACTCACCGTTGTTTCATGCATGCCGCACTCTCCCCCCTTCCTTCTTACATCCACCCCTCTCCACACAGGCATAGCCCATACAGCATGCTCCCAGTGTACTTACCTGTTTGTCTGGAGGACCGTAGAGTGGCGTGTACTGGGGGAGGAACCCATCCACGAGTTTCTCCAACTCCTCTGATGTAAAGGCAGGGGCCCTTTCCCCAGACGCACGAGCCATCGTCTCTTCCAGACCGAGGTCACTCTTGCAGTGTAGGTCCTCTCCTGTCGAAGATCAGGTATCGAGTGATTGAACAGATAGAAAATGGAGGTCATGTCCGCGGCGGTGCGTACCGTCATCGACGGCATACATCGTCATTGGCTCCTGGGACCCATAGGGTCCAATGTTAACCAATGCAGCATTGCGCCGCGGTCTTCGACCGCCTACTGCAACGGTGTACCAGCGCAGTTACCTCACATCCCATTGTCCCTCTTTAGAGGTCAGGCAGCCGCCATTTCAGGGCCCCACATGGCTTTATTTGTAACTGCGTCACACATACCTAGGCCTAGACTCAACACACATACAGGCCACTGTTCGGATTATGATTCATGTTCTGTGTAAGCTGTGGGTACGTACCTCTGAGTTGGTTGACTCTGTGCTCGCTGTTGTCCTTCATAGGCACCGTCCGCTGGGACATGTGAGGAGATGGCGGCATCCTCCGGTGTATAGACCCCTGGTGGACCTTTCGGCAATGGAGGAAAGACATGTGATCATCACATACAGGCTTGACCGTGCCACAATCCATGAACTGTGTACCCAGCTGGAGCCAGACCTGATGTCAGCAATCCGCCATCCCATAGGAATCCCCCCTCAAATGCAGGTGCTGTCAGTGCTCCATTTCCTTGCAAGTGGGTCATTTCAAACAACAGTGGCCATAGCATCAGGGATGTCCCAGCCCATGTCTTCCAACATGTTGTCCAGAGTGTTGTCTGCCCTGCTGAAACACATGCGGAGCTATATCGTTTTCCCTCAGGTGGAGGATTTGCCTACAGCGAAATGTGATTTCTATGCCCTGGGACATATCCCCAACACCATAGGTGCCATTGATGGGACACATGTGGCTTTGGTCCACCCCGCAGGAGTGAACATGTGTACAGAAACCGGAAGAGTTATCATTCCATGAATGTGCAGATGGTACGTTTGGCCGACCAGTACATCTCCCATGTTAATGCCAAGTTCCCTGGCTCAGGGCATGATGCCTACATCCTGTGGAATAGCAGCATCCCTTATGTGATGGGTCAACTCCAGAGGCACCGTGTGGCTATTAGGTGAGCACCTGGAAGCAAGTCAGTGGGAATGGTTGTCTGGGTCTGGGGATATTCCTACAGGTTAGTGTGTGTCTAACAGTTGTCCCTCGCCATTTGCAGGTGACTCTGGTTACCCCAACCTTTTATGGCTACTGACCCCAGTGAGGAATCCCAGGACAAGGGCAGAGGAAGGCTACAATGAAGCCCATGGGTGAACACAGTGGATAATCGAGCGGACCTTCGGCCTCATGAAGGCCAGGTTCAGGTGCCTCCATATGACAGGTGCATCCCTATTCTACTCACCAAAGAAGGTGTGCCAGATCATCGTGGCCTGCTGTATGCTTCACAACTTAGCTTTGCGACGACAGGTGCCTTTTTTGCAGGAGGATGGTCCAGATGGCGGTGTTGTTGCAGCTGTGGAGCCTGTGGACAGTGAAGACGAGGAAGCAGATGAAGAGCACATCGACAACAGGGACTCGGTAATCCTGCAATATTTCCATTGAGACACAGGTAAGAATACAAACCTGCCTACTGCATGTACTTTAACATTACTACCTCTGTACTGTCTGTCGTTTTCACCCAGTGTATGGTCACTGAGTTGTCACTTTCCCTTACGATTTCACAGATGTTGGTCCCACTGTGTGACATCTGCTTTGATTCCTCATGGACTAGAGCTGTGTGACATAGGTATGTAGACATTACAATTGTAAGAGCTTTTTGCCACAGTAATTGACAATACACTAATTTAAATCACAGACTGACTCCAGATTGTTTTGTGCTTCAAGGGTGTTTATTTCAGTGCTCAATATTGGAGGGGGTTGCAAAATGGGGAGGGGTGATGGTGGAGGTATGTCCATGGCAGAGTCCAGTCTATTGGTCTCACAGGTGCATTGCCCAAATGGGCATAGGAAGTGGAGCTGGGGCAGTTTGAGGATGGACAGGGTGACAAAGTGGGACAGAAAGATGACATTCAGGGTGGTCTCATTTCTTGGCGGGGGTCTTGGCATCGTTCTCTGTCTTTGTCCTGGATCTCAGGGACCGTTTGCGGGGTGGTTCTCCCTCTGCAGGGGGTGGGGTGCTGGTGTGGTGGGCCTGTGGCGGTGCCTCCTGTCCTCTAGCGCCGGCGGAGGTGGTGGGCAGTTCATCATCCAGGCTAGTGTCGGGGGCCCCTTGTTGTTCCACCGTGTCCCTTCTGCTGTTGAGTACTTTCTTCAGCACCCCTACGATGGTGCCTAGGGTGGAATTGATGGCTCTGAGTTCCTCCCTGAAGCCCAGATACTGTTCCTCCTGCAGCCGCTGGGTCTCCTGAAATTTGGGCAGTACCGTTGCCATCGTCTCCTGGAAGTGGTGGTAGGCTCCCATGATGTTGGAGAGGGCCTTGTGGAGAGTGGGTTCCTTTGGCCTGTCCTCCCCCTGTCACACAGCAGCCCTCCCAGTTCCCCTGGTTCCCTGGGCCTCTGTCCCCTGGACCGTGTACCCACTACCACTGCCCCCAGGTCCCTGTTGTTGTTGGGGTGGTGGGTTAGCCTGGGTTCCCTGTAGTGGTGGACACACTGCTGATTGACGTGTCCTGGAGACGGAGGTATGGGCCCGCTGGGTAGGTGCTGTGCTGGTGTTTCCAGAGGGGGGGAAGCTCTGTAGTGGCCTGTGACTGTGTGATGGGAACCGACTGTCCCGAGGTCCCCAATGGGCTGGGCTGGTCAACTATATCCAGTTGGACAGAGCTGCTGTCATCACTGTGGGCCTTGTCTGTTGGTGGTGTGGAAATGTCTGGACCCTCCTGTGCGGTAACGTTGGGTAGGGGTGTAAAACTATGATTATTGCATCTGTGTGTGCCATGATCTGCAATGGGTGGTTGACCGTGTCCCTCAGTGCTTGCATTCATGTGTGGGACCTTGTGTGAGGATGGTTTAGGGGGTGTATGGGTTTGTACAGTGGGCATGCTTTGGTGTTGGGTGTCCATGCTTTGTTGTTGCATGCAGGGCTTGGTGTTGGGATGTGTGGTTTGTGATATTGGGACATTTGTGAGGAGTTGGAATGATGGGGGTGAGGGTGAGCGTGGGGGTATGTGATGGCATGCAGGTTGGGTGGGGGATGAAATAGTGAGAGATTTGACATACCACAGTCCATTCCTCCTGCTACTCCTGCGAGGGCCTCAGGATGCAGAATCACCAAGACCTGCTTCTCCCATGTTTTTAGTTGTGGGGGAGGAGGTGGGGATCCGCTGAACCGCAAGGTGGTGTCTTGAGACCACGGAACGCACCTTCCCCCGTAGGTCGTTCCACCTCTTCCTGATGTCATCCCTATTTCTTCGGTGCTGTCCCACTGCGTTGACCCTGTCCACTATTCTTCGCCATAGCTCCATCTTCCTAGCAATGGAGGTGTGCTGCACCTGTGATCTGAATAGCTGTGGCTCTACCCGGACGATTTCCTCCACCATGACACTGAGCTCATCCTCCGAGAACCTGGGGTGTCTTTGCCGTGCCATGGGGTGGTGTGGGTGATGTGTGGGGTGGTGTGTGTGGTCATAAGTGTGCTGATATGTAGTGGTGTGTAGTGTGAGGTGCGTGGAAGTTATGTGGGTGATGGTGTTGTGTGCCTGTGGATGCTAGTTTGTTGATGGTGGTGTCTCTCTCTGGCCTCCTCTCAGTGATTCTGGTCATAGGGGTTTGTGGGTGTGTGTTTTATATAGTATTGGGTGTGTAGGAGTGGTGTGTGTATGTGTCTCAGGTGTATGTATTTCGATTTGTCCAATGTGGCTGTGTTTTGTAAATGTGTGTGTATTTTGAGCGCAGCGGTGTGTACCGTCAATGGAATACCGCGGTTGAAAGACTGCCGCGTGGATTAGTGGGTCGTGATAGTGTGGGCGTATTTCTGTTGGCGTGACGGTGCAAGTTTTGTTTTCACCAGTTTATCACTGACCTTTGGTGTGGCGGACTTGTGTAGGTGTCTGAATTTTTGCGGATTCCGTGCTGTGGGTCATAATAGCTGTGGCGGATTTCAGCGGGTGCAGCGGTGTGTTGGCGGTCTTCTGCACGGCGGTAAGCGGCTTTTACCGCCAATGTTGTAATGACCGCCTATATGTCTCCTGAAGGCTAGATTTCGTAGCCTCCATTTCTCTGGGGGTTCCCTGTGCTATGGTCTTGAGAAGGTGTGTAGAATAGTGGTGGCCTGCTGCATGCTGCCCAGCATGGCTGTGAGGAGAACTACCCTCTACTAGAGGAATAGGGTGTTGTAATCCAGACCTGCTTCCTCTGAGAGGGGATGAGAGTGATTGTGAGGATGAAGAGGGGAAAGATGTCCACTCCAGGAACTAGCTGATCCAACTATACTTCCAGTGACTATGAGGTACTGCTCACTGATGATGTTGTCTGCACTTCATAATGTTTGTCTGACTCATTTGTTTGGGGATGTGGGGTCTGTCAAAAAATCAGGAACTAGGTTTAAAAATGTTTCATGCAATGAAACGCAGCAAGACAACTTACTGCTCTGCATGTAATGGCGAAGGCAGGAATATGCCATATCTATAAAGATATGGCACATTCTTGTCCTCTGCCTGCATTGTTGAACAATCTGCAGCCTAGTTTCAGCTCAGGCACCTTTGCGTCATGGAGTAAGAGTGCCTGTGTTACAAGCAGGATTGTTTTGTGAAGGAAATGACCCCTCCCTGCACAAAAATAATCTTTGGAGGCATTTTCCCCTTTCTATATGTGCTGCAGAATAAAGGTATCTCTCCTCGTTCTGCCTCTCGTGGGAAGTCATACAATGCTAACTCATTCTCAGGTGTACCAGTGTTAGTAAATCTCAGACTGCTTCAGAATTCATGGGTGGATGCGTGGGGACACCCACACTCCACCCATGTAACTCCCCCACCACACAGGATGTGCAGTTCTTGGTAAATCTTATGTTAGCTTTTGTATCAGCTCATGTCTCCTTGCGTGATGCAAGGTTGATGAAAAACCATAATACACCTGAAACATATATTTGTCAAATTAACACTTCACAATGTTTACTAATACTGCTTATTACAAAATATTTATAATAAAGCATTTAAAAATATATATATAAAACATTAAAATAGTCTTTGAGTGCTTTTTTAACATTTTCAGGCAATGAAGCCATGAACCAACCACAAGGAATCTCTGCGCCCCAGCTGAATAGCATACGGCTCAAGCTTGGAGTGCCTTAAAATATGATAAGTTCTCCAGGGGTCATGGATTCAATGACACAGAATACTTACTGTGTTTTCTTTTATGGTGTTGGGTGACTGCTTAAAAAATGCTTGGAAGTGAACCTGTCCCATTCTAGGTGCAGCACCAGGATCCAAAAATATAAATGGAAGTTCATTGCAGGACATTATGGTGCTCTCCTTCCTTGCAGCAGTGAATTATAAATAGTCTCAGTTAATATATTTTTTTGTTATAGTTTATTATGGGTGCCCTGGTCCCACCAGGGACACACACACTTTCTATTAACTTTGGGGATGCAAGAAGAGCCCCAAGGCCCCAGGGGTCCATGCACGATTCAGAGCCAGTGCCCATATTGGATGCTGGGATGAGCTGATGAGTATTTTACAGTGGGTGCCAAGGTGGGCATCCACGCCACCCACAACATGGCTCCTGTAGCCCCTGCCCACCACACACAGGACAGCCTCTATCACCTTTCTATCACCTGGGATGGAACAGCTTTTTTCTCTGCTCTAGTCGGGCAGGAGCACAGATGTATGCCCTACCCAAGAGAATGTGGGCAGGGAATTAAATTTGTATTCCTTGAGTGCACTTTCCCGAGCATGGAACAACAGTGTCCTGGAAGATGGTGTTTTGTTCAGGCCCCTGAATAGAGTATTCAGGGGTACTCTACTGCTCAAGAAGAGGGACTTCAGCCCCTGCACATAAAAAACTGTCCCTGGAGGATGGTGTACCCAGGGTATCTCTGAGGCACAAGGAGGGGGCAGCATGCTTCTACACAATAATATTATCCTTGCATTCTGTAGATGGGGTCCCTGGGGCCTTACAAAGGCTGGGGGGCTGTCATGCCCGCTGCCCCCAATGAAGGAACTGGCCCTGGAGAATGGGAGGTCTCGGGTGCCTCACAGAGGCTCAGGAAAGGGGGCATACGTACCCTCCCACAATAAATGAAATGGCTCCAAGGTATATGCTTCATGTAGCATGGATAAGGCTTGGGAAGGGGGCTGCATGCCGCCCTCTCCTAAAAAACGCTGAACACTGAAGCCCAAAGCCCTAGCCCAATCATAGGGGCTTAAAAGTCTAAAGGGCAGGAGTCAGCCTTTTTTTTAAAAAAGCAACACAGATCTACGGCTTCTCCATGGATTGGCAGTACCACTAAAAAAAAAAATTCTGTTCTTTGCCACAGGGAAGTCTCTCTGGACTCCTCCCCCAGACCTAGGGAGACAAAGTTTCTCTACCATATCCCCCATAACCTTTTTTTTACAGGACAGAGGAGAGAATCCCTGTGTCCTAAAATGACTGCTGCCACATCTTTGTTGATGTGGTGGCAGCCAACCAGATCATATTGTTTTATCTGTTGGATCTGCAGAAAATACGTGTCTCTACATATACATATAATTTAAACCTTAATTTTTCAAGAACAGCTGAATGGATTGACACTAAATCACAAAAACACACTTTCTGGACCAAGATCTAGCTTTCTGTCAAATTTGGTGTAATTCTGTTAAGCAGTGCTTGCGATATTGCCGTAAAATTTTCCCATGGGAAAAACGCATTTTTGGACCTTTTTCTCAGCCCTCACTTGACGGATCATCCTGTAACCTTCCAGAAAGGAGCTGAGGTGGTGCAAATCCATTCAGCTATTTTGGCTGTAGCTGTGTCTAATTATCCTATGGAAAAGTGCCTGGGGAAAATGAGTTTTTGGACCGTCCCTTTCTCTTGGCTACCCCTTAACTGATGTTGATGGGACCCCTTGCCCTAGACATCCATTGGCCTCAGGGACCCCATCAACCAGGTCCTCATTTCAACAGTGTCCCAGAGATATCATCCTTGCGGGTAGCAAGAAATGCAACTTCCTGCCTGTGCTCTTTCAGACTCTGAAAACAGGTTTGTTCCAGCTCAATGGGAGCAGAGAAAAGCTGCTCTCTGGGGTGGAAACAAACAAATGCGGGCAGCTCATACCACATCTGGGGCTTCACCTCCTGTAATTGATGTAGGAGTCCCAGGTGCGGATCCTGTACATGGGGGCCCTGAGTCCTCGTAAGGGCCTGGGAAGGGGGCAGCATTCCCCTCCCACCTTTAGTAATGGAATACTACCCCGGGGGATGGGGTCCCACCTGCCCCCTTCCTTTAATTAAGAAAATAAATTCCCCTCTAGCACTCACCACTGCATAGATATGTTTAGGACTCTGTTTACATAGTTTATATATTTTTTTGGTTTGTTGATAATTTGGGTCCAGTTTGATGATTCTTCTTCAAAACTTTCCAAAACAAAAGTCTTATCCACCTCAGGTTCTTCCTGTAATATTTTGGGGTGATCCAGCGAGTGGGGAAGAGAAGAGAGCCCAAAATGTATTTTCCACATTCATTTTTCCATAAGAATATTGAATAGCAATACCATAAAATTGGAATTACACTAAATTTGGCAGAAAGCTAGATCTTGGTCCAGAAAGCATGTGCCCCCCTCACCTAGTCTCACAAAGCCCCAGGCTGACAAATTAATTAAAGGGAGGGGCACATGGCCCTCCCTTCCAACCCTCGTGAATGCCCATGGTGACCTCACCCCCCAGGGCCAGTTCATTTTTCTGTAGAGGTTGTATTCATGGAGCCCCACTCAATAAAGATCTGATCCAGAGAGTCCATCCCCCCAGCTCTGTCCCTGTGTCCTAGGGACCCCGTCCTTGGAACACTGCAGTTCTGTGCTTGGGAGAGTGTAGGCGGAAATAGAAATTAATTACCTCCCTGCACTCTCCCAGGCAAGGAACACAACTTTGCTCCCATTTGAGCGGGAGCACATAAAAAGCTGCTCCAATCAAAGCAGGAGTAAATTAATGTAGCCAGCTCCCAACAGCACTGACAATGGTGCTGGTTGGAGAGCAGGCTTGGACTGCAGGGGCCTAGGTTTCCCCCACTGTCTCAAAAAAAGCTGAATTGTGGTGTGCCCTGGGTGAGCACCGGAGCACTTACTAAAAAATCTAAAGGTGGCCAGCTCCAGCCACAGCGGTGGCTGGGGTGTTGGCAGGGGCGATTGGAGCCTTCAGGCTCCCCCAGCAGCTCCAACTTTAAAAAAAGGTGTGGGTGCCCCAGGTATACAATGGAGCACCCAAATATATATATATAAAATGTAAAACAAATGTATAATAATCTAACAGAAAGAGCTGTTCATTTATTATTCCCTGCTCCTGAAAAGGAGCGCTCTATAAAGCCCTGCAAGAGCTTTATGGTTATTTTTGCATACTGGCTGTGCCCTTAAAAAGGTCAGGAGGGAACCACCAAGCATTGTTTAAACTTGTGGGGAGCTGCAGAGAGTGCAGTAGCCCTCATCCACATTAAAAAACACAGTAAGTCCCTGGGTCATTAAATCCATGACTCCAGGAGAGCTTACCATATTGTTTGAAAGCAATCTGAGCTGGAGCTGTATGCTCTTCACATGGAGTGTTGAGTCCCCTTGTGGTGGGTTCTACGTCTGTACTTTATGGCCTGAAAAATATTAAAAGAAAGACTCAAAGCAATTGATTTTTTTTAAGAAGGCTTTATTATTGTTTTTTAATGAAAATCACATTTATTAAACAATGTTGTGTATGAAGTATTGTAATGTACATTTTATTATAATTATCAGTGACTTTTTGACAAAGATAATGTGTGTGCTTTATATATGTTAATATGCTGACCCCTTCATAAAGCCAATAAGGCCACTTTTTATATTTTTGTTTTCCGACCCTTTGATAAATTCAGTAGGTCTGCGTTACTTAAAATGACACCCTTTATAATATAACATTACATAGTCAGCTAAGAATGTCTGTGGGGGCTTGGCGTAGGGCCTGGTCATCACTGTGCACAGTGTTGGACATCTTACATTAAGTTAAAAATAACAGAAATTCATTGAATGTCTAACTATAACTCCTTGCCTAAAGTAGCTATAACTCTCCCTCTTGCCATGCACTGCTAATTTACCTCATGTATTACATCACTCATGACATGTTCTATGATGTCACTGATAACATCTGAAGTTATATAGTTGATGGCAACACTGTGCATGGCCGGGGCAGGAGTTATAGTTACTTTAGGAATTACTTTAAAGTTACTTGAGATAACTCTGGTGCAGTGGTTTGGTTCATTTGGAACAGTATGTTTTAACTGACATTTTCACCTAAGTATACCGTCCTATTAACCTTTTTTCAATTAATTTCTAAGCTTTTTTTAATGTAAATTAACATATTATTACCTAAGGAGGGCCTAAAGAGGCTTGGGAGGGGAGTTGTGCAGCACCTCCCCATTTTCACATATTTGTATGGCCCTGGGTGATGGGGTCCCCTAGGCATAAAGAGGCTCAGGTAGGAAGGCTGCGTGGACCCCCTTTTTATTTTGATAATGGCCCTGAGGTGGGGTCTCCAGGGCCTAACAAGGTTTGAGGAGGGGGCCACATGCCCCCCTCTATAATCAAAATAAACAACTCTGAGGGGTGGAGTCCTCAGGATCTAATACGGCTTGGGAAGGGATGCCTCATGCCATCTTCTCTTCAATTGAAAAAGAGACCTGTGGGATGGGATCTATGGGCCTAATAAGGCTTGGGGAGGGGGCCAATGTCGTCACCTTCCCCCTTCATTTCACAGAGCCTCCTTCCCTATATGGCCACGGGGGTAATGTCCTCAGGGCCATAAAATGTTCGGGGAGGGGGAGCCACACAGCAACCCTCCCCTATAAAAAAGGCCATGGGGGATGGGGATCACCAGAGCCAAGCCCTGTGGCGAATCCACAGCCACACATGGGCAAAAGCCATGTGCATTGTGAGGTTGGCCGCCTTTAGTGGGTTGGGGACATGGACTGGCTTTGCACAGACAAAGGTTGTTTGCAGAGTGGGGTTGGATGCATGCAAGGGGTTGGCCACAGGACCTGGCATGAGGCCAAGCCTTCTAGCTAACCCTCATCATTCACATCCGAAGGCTCACCACAGTGTGAGGTTGGCTGCATGTGGGGGATTGGTCTCAGGTCCTTGAATGAGGCAAATCCCTGCAGCCAACTCCGTGCACACATGCAGATTGGATTCACGTATGGTAATTAAATATTACTTTACATTTTTTTTCAAACCCTAGAAATTCATTGAAAAAAACTAAAGGTTAAAGTAACATTTTAGCTAAGTGTGATAAAATTATGTGTTTATGGAAAAAAAACAAAAATCTAGAAACTTTAAAATTTTTATGTTTAATGTTTTGAACAAAAAAAGCAAAAAAAAAAGATATCTTGTGCCCCTGCCATGCACTGCTTCTGACCTCACATAATACATCAGTCATAACATGTTCTATGGCATCATTTGTGACATCACTGATGACATCTCAAATGACATAATTGATGATATCACTGATTATATCATCCAAGTTTCTTTTGTACATATTGCTCTATTAACTAATATAGCATTAGATCACTGTCAGTGAAAAATAGCTCAGAAGATTATAAGGCATCATGAATGCCATCACATAAAGAACTCCCTTAGGTGTAGAAAGCATGGGCTATGTCCCACATGGACCCTATGCCATACGCACCATGGATAGTGTAGTTCACATTAACAATCAACTTTAGAAATATGTGAAACCCTCATTTCATACAGTGTTCAATTTGTACACAACTGTTCAGAGAAAGCCTAGTTCTTAAAAATACTGAATGTTGTTCCAAATGATTGCCCTACCATGGGCAGCTTTTATCTGTATCAAGCCCCTGACAGTTACCAAACCTACATTGAGAAATGAAGTTAATATGAGTAGAGAAGCAGGTACTGTGAGCAGTATTCCCTTTATGGAGAGAGTTTACCCTATACCACACTGTTTGGAGACAGTGAAACTCTCATGATAAGTACACTACAGAGTATTTAAAAGTATCTACTAATATCAGTGTGTACTCTATGCAACACTTGTAGGAGGCTGGCCTGGCTTACAGTGGGTACCAATGGTACTTACACCTTGTGCCAGGTCCACTTATCCCTTATTAGTAGAGTGGTAGTGTTCTAGCAGCTTAGGCTGATAGAGGTAGCTATAGCAGATAACTTTGGCTGTATTAGGAGACATGCAAAGCTCCTACTATACCACTTCTATCATATCGGCACTATACCATAAGAAAGACAATACCCAGAGTTACTAAAAACAAAGGTACTTTATTTTAGTGACAATGTGCTAAAAATATCTCAGAGGATATAGTCCCTTAGGAGGTAAGTAAAATACACAAAATATACACAACAAACCAAATCAGGTAAGTAAAACAGTCAGAAAGTAGTGCAAACACTATAGAATACAATAGGATGCAATAGGCCTAGGGGCAACACAAACCATATACTAAGAAAGTGGAATGCGAACCACGAATAGACCTCTAGGCTAGTGTAGTGTGTAGAGGGTTGCTGGGAGTGTAAGAAAACACTAAGGGTGTCCAAGATACTCTACCCCAAGACCCTGAAAAGTAGGAGTAAAGTACTATTATTTCCCCAGAAACACACTACAGTCGTGATAAAGGATTTTGCAAGGACCACAACAGACTGCAAAGCACTGAAGACGGATTCCTGGACCTGAAGACCTGCAAAGGAAGGGAACCAAGTCCAAGAGTCTCTAAAGTGTCTGGGGGGTCAGGAGCCCACTAAACTCCAGATAAAGGTGCAAAATGGCTGCTTGCAGATGGAAGAAGCTGAAGATTCTGCAACAACGAAAGGTGCTAGGAACTTATCATTCTTGCAAAAGATGTCCCACAGAGTGCTGGAAGACGTAGAGTTGTTTGCTTGGCAAAATATCACAAGCAAGCATTGCTAGCTGCAAGAGTCATGTTTGAAGAAAAAGGGTGCTGCCCAGGCCCAGGAAGGATCAGGATGTCATTACTTGGGAGAGGAGACAGAGGGGGCCCTCAGCAATGTAGAGAGCCCATGCACAAGCAGGAAGCACCCGCAGGAGTCCTTGAACATGGGTTCAAGATGTCTGAACACAATGGTCATCTCAACACTGTAAAAGAGTGTCCCACGACACCGGAGATCAACTCAGGGAGCTGGACATTGCAGGACAGAGTGCTGAGGACCTAGGCTCAGCTGTGCATGCAGGATTTCATGAAAATATGCACAGAAGCCCTTGTAGGTGCAGTTCATGCGGGGCACAGGATTACTGTCTGGAGAGGGGAGGCAAGGACTTACCTCCTCCAAATTTGGACAGTTGGACCACTGGACAGTCTGGGTCACTTGAGTCTACCACCTGTGCTCCAGGGGTCACGCTCGTCAGGATGAGAGGGGTCCCAGAGTACCAGTGATGCTGATGTTTGGTGCCTTCTGAAGCAGGAGGAAGATTCCGTTGACCTACAGGAGATTCCTTTGTGGCTTCCAGTGCAGGATGTAGGCAGGCATCCCCCAAAGCATGCACCACCAGGAAACAGTTGGACGAAGCTGGCAGGATTAGGCGATACACTGTCGCTGGTAGTCTTCTTTCTACTTTGTTGCAGTTTTGCAGGCGTCCTGGAGCAGTCAGCGGTCGATCCTTGGCAGAAGTTGAAGAGAGAGGTGCAGAGGAACTCTGGTGAATTCTTGCAAGTCATTATCTGAGGAAAAGCCCACTGGAGAGACCCTAAATAGCCCTCAGAGGAGGATTGGCCACCTAGTCAGGTAAGCACCTATCGGGAGGGGTCTCTGACGTCACCTGCTAGCACTGGCTACTCAGAGGCCTCCAGAGTGCCCTCACACCTCTGGAAACAAGATGGCAGAGGTCTGGGACACACTGTAGGAGCTCTGGGCACCACCGCTAGGGGGGTGATGGACAGTGGAGTAGTGGTTACTCCCCTTTCCTCTGTCCAGTTTCACACCAGAGCAGGGACTGGGGGTTCCATAAACCGGTGTAGACTGGCTTAGGCAAGGAGGGCATCATCTGTGCCCTTAAAAGCATTTCCAGAGGCTAGGAGAGGCTACTCCTCCCAAGTCTTTAACACCTATTTCCAAAAGGAGAGGGTGTAACAGCCTCTCTCAGAGTAAATTCTTTGTTCTGCCTTCCTGGGACGGGGCTGCCCAGACCCCAGGAGGACAGAAGCTTGTCTGTGGGGTGGCAGCAGCGGTAGCTGCAGTGAAAACCCTAGAGAGCTGGTTTGGCAGTACCCAGGGTCCATGCTGGAGCCCCAGGGATGCATGGAGCTGGCTCCCCAATACCAGATTTGGAATGAAGGGACAATTCCATGATCCTAGACATGTTACATGGCCATATTCGGACTTACCATTGTGAAGCTACATATAGGTATTGACCTATATGTAGTGCACACATGTAATGGTGTCCCTGCACTCACAAAGTCCAGGGAAATGGCCCTGAACTATGTGGGGGCACCTTTGCTAGTGCAAGGGTGCCCTCACACTTAGTAACTTTGCACCTAACCTTCAGCAAGTGAAGGTTAGACATATAGGTGTCTTATAAGTTACTTAAGTGCAGTGAAAATGGCTGCGAAATAACGTGTGCTTTATTTCACTCAGGCTGCAGTGGCAGTCAAGTGTAAAGGTTTGTCTGAGCTCCTTATGGGTGGCAAAAGAAATGCTGCAGCCCATAGGGATCTCCTGGAACCCCAATACCCTGGGTACCTAAGTACCATATACTAGGGAATTATAAGGGTGTTCTAGTGTTCCAATTGAAATTGGTAAAAGTAGTCACTAGCCTATAGTGACAAATTTAAAGGCAGAGAGAGCATAAGCACTGAGGTTCTGGTTAGCAGAGCCTCAGTGACACAGTTAATCACTACACAGGTATACACATTCAGGCCACAAACTATGAGCACTGGGGTCCTGGTTAGGAGGATCCCAGTGAGACAGGCAAAAACAAACTGACATACATGTAAAAATAGGGGTAACATGCCAGGCAAGATGGTACTTTCCTACAACACTTGGCCTAAAGAAATACTATTTGCCTAAACTAAGCAATGTCTGAAGGTGCCAAAGATTATATTACCTGCAGCCTTCATATGGCGGGAAAAGCTTAACTGATAGCCCATCTTCTGAAGTAAAACAAGCACATGTACCTAGCTTAATACCCGGTTCACACCGTTGTCTATATTATGTAGAAATTGTCATGCTGAGACGATTCTGTCTACTAACCCACGGCTGCTTACAACACTAAGGGGCATATTTACAAGCCCCTATCGCCACCTTGCGCCTCCTTAGCGTCATTTTTTTATTCTAAGGTGGCGTTGAGGGGGCCGTTCTCCCATGCTGTATTTACAAAGTGATGCAATGCTTGCATTGCGCCACTTTGTAAACCCTTGCACCACATTCTGCCTGAGCCAGGCATAATGTATGGAAGGGGGTGTTCCGCCGCATTTCACTGTGCCATTTTTTCTGTCATTTTTAGTGCCTGCTCGGAGCAGACGTTAAAATGACACTCCCATTTTAATGAACAGGCCTCCCTCTGCATTGCTGCAATAGTGTCAACATTTTTGACGCTAGTGCAGCAAAGTGTCACATTAGTGTCAAAAATGTTGATAGTATTGTCCTAATGACCACCATTTTGCGTAGTATTGTAAATCGTTAGGTGGGAAAGGGGCGATTTAAGAAAAGTGGCTCATCATGACCAATGCACCACTTTCTTGTAAATATGCTCCCTTAGTATGTTGCATGTAGAGCTTTTGCACTGTTGCACACTTTTTTACAGTGCTTAAACACTTGTATGGAGCATAATGGACACAAGATGTCAACTGTCACCTTCACATAGGGATACTCTTCATGTAATCAGTTATAATGTGTTTAATACCTGTATACACCTATGATGCATTAGGAGTACATGCATTTTGTTAACACCTACACCGATAAGCTGGACCCAGGCTGAACAAAATTAGGTAGAAAAGTAATATAACATTTACCCCCACACATAATCTATAAAACAACCTAGCACACTCATTGGATGATATCATCAGTGATCTCATCAATTATGTAATTCGAGATGTCATCAGTGATAGTATAAATCATGTTATAGAACAAGTAATGAGAGATATAATATGTGAACTCATAGGTAGTGCATGGCAGGGGAGCAAGTAATAGTTAGCTCTGCTAATTGTAACTGCTCAATTTCATTAGTTCAAAAGGTTAATGTTGTCACTGACAAATCCAACTACCTGTAAGGTAATTTACCTTTGTTTTTTTCACTGAATCTCTAAGTTTTTTTTTTTTAAACAGAAGCAGGTCTTTTTATTACACCTACCTATCACACTAAAATTTTACTTTAACATCTGCTTTTTGTCAGTGAATATATAAATATTACTGCATAAAACAAAAATGTTCCATTGCAAAACCAAACAAAAAAAAAGAAATTATCTGAAATTTATGTATAACTGGTGAAGTTCAGAGTATTTTTGTTTTGAAAATGCATATTTTTGTTAAAAGATCTACAATAACTCTATGTATGACTGTCAGTGAATTTCTACGTTTAAAAAAAAAAAAAAATAAGATACCATCTTACTACTTTACTTATGCATAGCTCCACTACAGACTTTGTTAACTCATTACTTTCAGTATTTGTATAATGCTTTATTGTAAGTAAACATCTTATTGTCTTACTTTTGTATCACTACACTTTTACCTTTTTTTCAGTGAATCACTGAGTTTTTTAACTGTAAAGTAATAATCTAAAGAGGTGTCCTTTTAAGTAAAGGTGGCCTACATGCTTTCTCAAAAGGTCACAACACTGACATTATCAGGGGATCAGTCAACACATCAAAATAAGTAATGCACTGGCTTTCTTAAAATATTTCCTCGATAATTTACTAATAGTCACAGTCTAATGCTTTCCTTATTAACACACATACAATTCTAAAAATTGTTTTTACCATAATATTTAAATTAAAGTAGTTTCATTCCCACCTACTATAAACATGTTTTGAATCTTTTTAGGCATTCTTTGGATTAAAATATGTAAACATAGAATGATCCACAAAGAGTTCACACTTGCAGTAAGTAGCACACATATCCAGCTCGGGTATTTTAAAAATGATAGTAAGCTATCCTAGGGTCATGCATTTAATAATGTAGTGGAATTACACTTTTCTGTACATTTCTAGGGGACTATGATGCACATTGCAGTCCCCTACAACACTTTTTAAATAGCTGGTGATGCTGTTGCCTTCCCTTGTCCTGAGATGGAGCAGTACATAGTTAATAAACGACCATGCCAATTCAATTTTGAAGAAATGAGGTTGTGACTAATTTTCTTTTTTTAAGGGTTTTCATGTATTGTATTGATGGTACTTCTGTTCATTTTTTTACATTTTACTTGTTTAGCTGGACCAGTCCCAAACGGGGCACCCAGAGCCTTACTTTTAAAAAAAACAAAAAAACTTAAAGCTTCTAGCAGCACAGGGATCATACTCCCATGAAGCTGAGCCAGCTCTCCATAATGCCATCTCACATACTTGTAGAATGGCAGCCATGTGGGTAGGTTGTTGTGGTGTGCCACTCCTGCTCCTCCCATAATAGAGACCTGGAGCAGCACAGCACAATGTGTGGTGTTCATCGCAACTATTGACCTTCCTCTTCACATCATGGGGACTGGGTTCTTTTGCTGAAAAAGAGTCTGTACTGAACCTTTTGCCTAGTAGGAAAGCTTATACTCAATACAGAAGTGCTGAGTTGGTTATGTTGACAAACCAATGATCAAGGCTTATAGGCCTGATCTATTTAGCATGGAAAGATAAAATAAAGGCTGAAGGTCTGACTTATTTATTGTGCAAAATATATGTTAAAGCCAATAGCCATTCACAGGTTAGTAATTATTAACCATTTTTAAGTTTATAGACAGGTATTTTGTTAGATGGAATCTCTCATGGTAACCATGGGTTTTGTTATTTGTTACAACCCTGTGAAAACTCCCTGATGGAAAAATTGCTCTTTGTGGATCCTTGTTATGGTGTGTTAATAGGGACTGTATATTGGTTTGTGAACAGTAATTGTGTTCATATGCACAATTTTAGGACTGTATACTAATCGTTGCTTTGTGGAATAGCTTATACAAAATATAATTGACTATGGTAACAAGACAGCGATAAAGGTTAGAAGTCTGATTGGTTTATTGAAAACAAAGTTAAGCCAAAAAACATGTTTCTAATCTTTTTAGTATAGAAATGTATGCCAAAGCTGTAGACATGGCTTATGCATCATGCAATCAAATGGTAAAGCTAATAGGCCTTTAATAGTGGATTAATATTATAATTTGCTAAAGTCTGTAGTAGTCTGGTACTGTGTTACATGGATTCTCAAAGATTGATGCTGTTTCCCCTTCTGGATTTCATCTCTGACAAGTAGAAGATTTGCACTTTGATAATCATTGTTAAACCTCCAGGAGGCATTGAAGATTGTTTTGCCAGCTCTAATTTTGTGTACAGTTATCATTTTCTGAATGTATGCTTGAGGGTTGCCTTGTGAGGAAGCTTATTCAGAATTCTATAGACGTGAGCTGGTTTTGGTGACAAGCCACTGATAAAGGCCAGATTTGTTCAATGGGAACATTTATCTCAGATGTCATAGTTCTGATTGGTTTAATGTGTAACATTTCTACAAAGGCAGTAGGACTGTATAAAGTGAGAATCTTTTCTTAAAGCCGATAGAGCCTTAATGGTGGATTGTGATTCATTACACTATGTTGAATGCCACATGCAGATATTGTATTGTATGGAATCATACATATTACCATAGTAGGACAGGTTTTCATGTTGATTATCCCAAATGACAAACATTGGTCTGAGACTATGTCATATAATCATTGTTGTGATGATTATGATAATGCTTGATAGAGGATGGGATGTATATAGGTATAGCAATTGTAATTCTGTACATATTTGTAATCTTGATGCCTGTTTTCTGATGGATGCCTTGTAAGAAATTATACAAAGGTATACAAAGTATACAAAAGTATACAACAAAAGTAACCACAATACAATGGCCATTGTTGGTATTGTGACAAGCCAAAGAGAAAGGCTATAGGCCCGATTGGTATGCAATGAAAATCTATGTCAGATGCCATAGGTCTGATCTGTTTATTATGAAGAGCACAACAAGTCCAGTAGGCGTGACTTATTTATCATGATAATTATATCTTAAAGCCAATAGCCTTTAAAGAGTGGATTGTTAGTACACTATGTAAAGCCTGAAGATACATATTTTGTTATGTTTCAGAAACTATTGTAATTGGCAATGATTTTGGTGTTGGTTGCTTCCTTTTACAAACCCTGTGGGCTCAAGATTTCCAATATGATAACTCTTCTTAGACCCTATTAGTAGGTCTTGGCAGGTGTTTATTAGGCCTTGATCTACAAAACAAATGAAAAATCTACCTCTATACATATACAGTCATAGAGGTTCTTTGGCTCATCTCTCTTTTGTCTTTTGGACTATCACACTGCATGAGGAGAGGCTTAGCCCATGTCTGCAACTAGTTCTGTTGCCCTTCCAGTGACAACATTTTGCCTGACCAAATGTGCCCATCTGCCTGCACATGTTTGTGCTTCATTGTCCGGGCTGATGGACCAGTCTTAGTGCTCTATTTCATTTTTATATGATAATTTTAAGGGAGTTCTACAGCTCCACAGACAGTCATTCTTGGTCACTCCCTTATTTATTCTTGTACTCTACCTTGCATATGTTTGTTGAGTTTGTGTTTCTGGGTTAGTGTGGATGTGTAAGTAGATGAATGCAAAAATAAGTGATCAGAAGGGTGAATGGATGTATGAATGAAAGGATACATGACAAGATGCATGCATGATTACTCATTGAGTACCTAAACTCATCATTGACTAAAAAGGCACTTTCAGTTATAAACTAGACATATTAACATTACCTCTGTTTCATTTCTTATTTTAACTGTTGCAGCTGTCTCACACTATGATGTCCTAGTACTGCATTTGTGATGCAGCTATCCCACATTATTTAAAATGGCACAATCAAGTTGAATGCATATAAATCTCCTTACCATTGATAAAACACTATTTATTAGTCCTGAGTGGGAGCCGCATCCCAATAATTTACTGAACCCCAATGAGCACATCTTCCCTATTTTACCTCCATGAATCTTACCTTTATCTAGCGGCAATAGATACCACATTCCATAGTCATCTAGATCACTAAGAGTTTAGAAAATGTAATACAGAATTCTTAATATAAGTGATACAGAGAAAGTTAGTAAATACCATAAAGGCTCAAAATAAGAATATAAAAAAAGAAATATTATCCTGAATTCTATAAGTAAAACTTGTAGAGAGCATTGACATAATTTCAAGGAAGGAAATAAAGTCTCAAGAAAATTGGAAAGAGTCTCAGGAGGAAATTGTGAAGTCGCCTCAAACCTTCAAAATCCATGGTTGTTAAATATGTTTCATACATAAACAATTGGAAAAACTGCAAACTCAGCATAGCACCATCATGTTTAGTTCACATTGAACAAATCAAAAGCATGTTCCTAAAAACTAATGGATTTTACACTAACCCATTTCTTAAGGTAAGAGAAATCTTCTGCTTGCTTTCTGAGCACCTGCACTCTGGAGAGGTACTACACAATATGAAACATTTCTCAAACAAAGATGAATTTAAAATGTTTTTCTGCAAACCTACATCAGAACTTCAAGAGGAAGTCCTTCAAAATGATACTTAGGAAGACAGTAGAAAGTTGCCTTCGCCATGCACACTTTCTAGGGACAGTTTTTTTCCACGTCACAGCCCTCTATGCTTAGTGGAAACTGTGATGAGAGAAGACTTTCAGTGGGCAGCTGATAGGTGGGCGGTGAGCTTGAGAAGGATGAGCAGAACATCAAAAACTGCATTAATTTTAATAAGAATAGTGTCTTGCATGAAAATGTAGCAGAACTACAATACATTTATTAATCACCCTTCCAGACCATATTTTATTGTCGTTCTCATTTAACATCATTAATTCATCAGCTACGACTATGTGCATCAAAGAATCATGAATTCAAGCAAATACTTTGTCATCCAAAATGACACTTTAGAAACAACTTTAACAACCATACAACATTCTCTACATGAGGGCTTAAGTATTTTGCCCACGATTGCCCTCTTTGATAGTGGGGAGGCCGGGAATAAAAAACAGTGGCGATATTTGGACTCTGAATTTATAGTTTAGTGACTGAAAATAACTCAATTTGCCACTGCTATGAACTCTGTAAAGTTATCCTGCCAAACATAAATTGTTTTACAACTGGAGATTTATCTGCCACTAATGTGGAGAAATGTGCAGTGATAAAATTCACACTAAGGCTGAGAAGTGAGTGTAACAAGGCATAGTTAGCCTTGTAAGTTAATGAACACCTGCAAACATGTACATTTATGGGCATTCTCAAAATGAAATCCGACCATTTTCCACCATGGATGCAGTCAGAGATTTACTCCAGCCAAGAGGGAGGAGTAATTCCCCCTCTCTGAATGGATGGCGAATGAATCATCCCAAAATGTGATGACTTTTAAAGCTGAAGGGCTGTCTCCACAGCCCAACATGTTATCCCCCAAGGGGAAAAAAAGAGAGTGGGCAGAAAATGTGCTTTTGCACATTCAACTTCCCTTGATATGCATTTGCAATTGTACACATAAGGGATAGGTAGCCCAAAAATACAGCACTACAATAGGTTGTGACTTCCAATTCACAATTGTAATCTGTAATCGTAAAAACAGTGACCAGGAAATAGCCTCCAAATGGGATACTCACACTGGTCTGTAAATTCTTTGAGATAGGGAGAAAGGATCACGGACTCAACTTACCGTGCAGGTTTCAGTGTTGTTGACATAATTGTCAATAGGCCAGAATAAGCATGGAAATTAGAAACGTTTGTGAGTTCCATTGGTTAGAACCCATGTCAAACAGAGACAACCCTGTAGAGGGCTAGTGGAACAATGTGTAGTATCCTTTGACCAACACTTGTTTCTACTGGCTCACCAGAATAAGCAAAACGTAACTGGAGTTGCAGTTTGAAGTATATGAGGCCAGTGATGAGAAATCATGTGCGGATCCAGTGAAGTATATCAGACGGACTTTAAATGGGCCTGCCCTACCCTCCTACTGGTGCCTATCTGTAGCAAAGAACACATATGGATCTCGAAATGAAGTATTGTTGGGTCCCCAACTTTTAGCCTCTCCCAACTGCTATTAAAGAAGCAAAAGGAAAACCCCTTAACAGCGACTGTGCTTTAGCCTTGCACCTCAGAGAAGAGCTTCTAAGCACCAAAAAGATAATTAGTCAGCTCCTCAGCAAGTGTGAAGTAATGTTAGCATATTAATACATTAATTATTATTAACCACATAACACTCAATATTCAATCTGATCACAACAAACAACAACACTAATTTTCTTTCCTGTGTAACTTTATTCAAAATTAAAGCTATTGCTTTTATTTTAATTAAAATGCATAGATTTTTATGGTGTTTTGAAACACCTCCCACATTCATCAGATTTGTCCTGCTACAATGTAGAGGCATATTTAAGAGCCCCTAGCGCCTTTTAAACACCACATTAGTTTCATTTTTTGAGGCTAATGTAGCATTGGAAGGCCAAAACCGCAGTGCCATATTTACAAAGTGGCGCAGTGCATGCATTGCATCACTTTGTAACCCTTTGCGCTACATTATGCCTGCATCCGGCATAATGTATGCAAAGGGGGGGGGACAAAAAATGGCGCAAGGAATTCAAACAGCTATCCTTGCGTCATTTTTTCAGCACTTTTAATGCCTGCTTAAAGCAAGGGGGCATGCCATTGAATATCATGGTCCCCTATGTACTCTGTAGGAGAAGCACCAGACTTTTGGTGCTACTCCTGCAGAGCACATCAATAGCGCACATGGTGGTGGGTGGGGCGGCACTAAAGGGAGTAAGAAAAGTGGTGCTGCACCACTTTTCTTAAATATGCCCCATAGTGTTTAGGTTTGTTTCATTGATCAATGTTTCCCTCTGTGGGTCTAAACATTTTAAAAATTATGAAAGTGATACTGTCCTCACTAACCACAGGGACACTGTGGGAAAGGTGCACTTGCAATGTTAGCAAACAAGCAATAACTATATGGCCAGGGAGTCACCAATAACCCATGGTTAACCACCCCAACCTACAAGACTGTCATCAGCCACCTGTCACCTGTCCATCAATGATCACACCTGATACCAACTGTTCGGGTTGGGAGTCGTAAGACCTCCGGCTGTATTTATATCACACATAAAAATATTTTTAGACATCAAAACATTTATACAGTAACCGCATCATTTACATATTGTTTACAATCCAAAACGTAACCTTAGCAAAGACTCTAGTACATGGGAGTCACCTAACCAAAACTAGTTTGTTCCTGTGCAACCAACAACATAACCATTCCTGAGTGAGATCATGGCTGGCTCCATGATGCTTCCTCTTTAACCCCCCACGCCAGAGGATGAGACCCTCATTATGGGAGGTCCACAGCTCCCCCTCCTGTAAAAGGAGCACTACCGTACCGGGAGATCTTTTGTAGGGGGCCTGTCTGCCATCAGGATACCTACATCGGGCAACCCCTACAGCCAAGTACCTTGTCCCCATAGGGCCTGTGCTAGCTCGGGTCAACCGCACCTGTGGGGGTGGTTGACAGGTAGAGGCCAAGTGTGAGCGACCACCCCAAAACCCCTGCACCACTGTAACCTCCTTCCCACTTGTTGCCAGCACCCCTTTGAGGGTCCCATGAATATGCTTTTGTTTTTGGGATAAAAGCATGCCGTAAAGGGACCCAACGTGTCCCCACAAATCATTACTTCACTCGCCACGGGCCAGCAAACTTCTCCTACAATCTGCCGTGCCCCATTCACTGACAATACAAATCAAACCCTTGCTCTATCGCTACCCTGGCACTAGCAACAGGTACTATGGGCCAACTTTTCCTAAAAAAAACACCACGAAAGAAACAGAAACTTACCTGTTACTTCCTCCAGTAGCAAACCCTGTGGACAAATATTTAAAAAATTCAGGAAACAATGTACCCAGAGCAAGCGTTCTACTTGCTGAGCAATACCCATACACAGAGCAAAATCACCCAGAATTCGATTTTTAAAATGGGTCTCTCAATCAATAGGAAACTCAGTCAATAAGACTCTCAGTAAATCAGAACCACCGTAAATACTAATCTCAGTAAATAAAGACCGCCGCCTAAGGCACAAAACGCCTAAAAAGTATACCACACAGGTCCTCACAGCATCCCCTTATTCCACTGATCCTGCAACAACCTGCTACAGCTACTCGAGCTTTCCGGAGTCACCACTAAGAGTGAAATACACTGAAAATCTCAGGACAGGCGAGAAACAAAGGCTCAGCCTATGCGGTTTCCAGAGGCTATCGGGAGACGCTGATGCCTTGCTCCTGGAAGGGCATTGGCATCTTGTGTGGGGGGAGTGGGGGGGGGGGAGGCAGACAGAGTGATCCTTTCAGGATGGGGAGCGAGAAACAAAGAGTCCCACTTACGGCCCCTTTTAAAGGATGGGGCCACCTCACCCTGATCTCCTACTGACCCCAGAAGCGCTTTAGTACTCCCAGGTGCAAGCTAACCAAGCGGCAGCCAATCTATGCCTTGGGCCTGCCTTTTGGGCCCCCGACACGTGCCATAAACTAAGGATGTCCCCCGGCTCCCCCGTCATACCAGCTGGCTTTCCCAAGGTGGGAGAGCCAGCGAGTATGGCTCTCACGGGTAAACAAAGTTCATTTTGAAATATTCATGAGCCACCTGTAGGGAGCTGTACATGTGCTGAGGCCTTCATAGAGGCACCCAGAAAGTGCACTAATCACAATCAGAACTAATTGGATCCCCAATATTTCTCATTACACTTAAAGCAATGTACATGAAGACAGTGTATGGTAATGCGGAGCTATATAAAAATATAAATACAAATGCCAATTAAGTGAATGAGATTCCTAGAAAGATCATTGAATGCTTAGTCTTTGCCTTCATGAAAGCTCACTCATGTCTTTCTTTTTTAGAAATGCAGACACGGCGCACATCGCTGGCAGTACTAGGGAAGGGATGTCTATCCTCCTCCTTCAGCTGTGCTGTCCTTTACACCAGCGAACTCTATCCCACTGTAAACAGGTTTGTCATTTTTTTGTAACATCTGAAAGACCCTCTGGTGCTTGCAACATTTCCTTTGCAGATTCTGTTATTTTGCTATATTAGGTAGATCACACATAAATTATTCTCCTTCTTGTAGCCAGGAGTGGGAGGATGCATAGTAACTTGTTTCATGAGGGTAAGGCTAAATCACATTCATCCAATATGAAGTTGTCACTGGAACACAGGGATTGAAGTGATCACTTTGATTACAGTAAAGCCTGTGAATTTGTTTCACACAGAAGACTCACACATAACATAAGGAACTTAAAAATGCCTGTGGGAGATAAATAAGTGTAGATAGAACCTTCAGTAATAGACACCAAGAAGGCCTGGTCAATGAGGACTTTAGAATGAGGAAAGGAAGTTGACTATTGGCTTGCCCCTCAAATTGTACCTGGGACTTTTTGATGCCTTAATGCCTTCCTCAGGGTTTTCATTACATCTACAGATCATCCTTATTACCGTCCCTACATCAAGTAATTTATTGTACTGTGCAGATAGCCATCACTGTTGTCTGATACCCCACTCTGATGTGCACACTTATTTTTAAACAAAAGAGTCTCCTATTTATAGAGAATCATGTATAGGAGCATAATTTCCCAGAAGGCATCTTGTTATGTCTTGCACAGACTCTAAGGCACAAAGTGACACAAGGACAACACAAAGGCTTCAGTAATATTTGCTAAGCCACACAAAGAGGTGATTTGCTCCACCTTGCTTGACTTTGTGAAGGAATGTAACACAATGCAGCAGCTTGCCATGCGCTACGTTATATTTCAAGCTGGGAGGCTTTCGATAGCTGGAGCATGGGTGTTCCCATGCTTTCACCAATGGAACAAGGGTGCCTGTATTGGTGCTAGGCAGCACGCAGTGCACCAGCTCAAGAAGAGAGGAGAAATGCTGTATATATTTGTAAATAAGGAGCATTTCTGGAAGGGCCGGCTTTTGGGCGGTGTGAGCAGTGCAACCGCACCAGGTGCTGACCTCAGGGGGGCACTGTGTTTATCGATAACTTCTGAAACTTGCAATTTAAAAGCACCTGCTGAAAAGGGTAGGAAGGGTCTAAGGTCCCCACTGAAAAGGAGTCTAGAAAAGTAACACTGCTTTTTATTTTGGCATTGAGGTTTTCCTCTAAGACAGGTTAAAACTAGGCCTTGGCAGAATTTCAATTGCACCGGAATGATTGAAGTAATTTTGGTAATTCTGCATTACTCTTCGAAGTAAAATTATGCAATTACTCCTCCTCATATAATTCAGAGTAGTTTCCTAGCACAAAATACATACTCGCGTTCATTTTGGACACAAGGGTACGCTATTCATGTTCAGTTGCATTTAGTGTTATTTCTTAGCGGAATTAGCTCATTTGTGTATTGAGAGACAATGGAGCCCCCTGAAGTTTGGTGTGATGTGACTTCTGTGTGGGACGTTGAAGATGAGTCTGTTTCCAAATTCTTGTTAGGTTTTAGTCTTCTAGTGAGTTGCTTGGTGATCCCAACGTAGAGGGTGTTCCTATTATCCAACTTGAGGTAACTAGGGTATGAGTGATACGTTTTCGAGTTTTGCTTGAAAGCCATTTCTGGATCTTCCTCACCATTATCAGGTTAGCAAGCAGGATGCAGTGACAATGTTGACTTGTGGGATCACGTCCAGTTTGCTGTTCATGATTATTCCAAGGTTCCTGGTGTGAGTGGTGGGTATGGGTATAAGGCCAGCCAGCCACCATTTGGAGTCTCATGATGATGTGTTCTTGCTGAATTGACTACTTCTGTCTTGTGTGTGTTGAGCTTGAGACAGTTGAAGGTGAAATTGTTTCTTGTGTGTGGGGGGGTCTTGTCCAAGAGGGAGGGTATCAGTTGCATGTTGTCAGTCACAGAGAGGATGTTGATGCAGGTGCGCAGATGATGTTGGCCTGAGGAATGAGGTGCCAAGATGATAGCTTGTGTTCTATCCATAAGGAAGGAGCAGATGCAGTAGAGAGCAGGTCCTTCGATACCAGTCTCATACAGGTACCTGTTGAGAATGGGGTGTGAGACTGTGTGAAATGCTGCAGAGATGTCAAGGAGAATGAGGGTTGCCGTGTCTATTCTGTCAAGAAATATGCATAATTCATCTGTGGCAGTGAGGAGTGGTCTTTTTGTACTGTGGTTTGGCCTGAATCCTAACTGCGTGGCTCAAGGAGCTGGTGGTTGCTGAGGTGATTGAAGAGACATTGGTTGATTAGTTTCTCTAAGACATTAGCTGGGTGTGGTAGGAGGGAGATGGGTCTGCAGTTGGGAAGCGTTGCTGTATCAGTGGATTGTTTTTGAGCTGGGGCATGACTTTGGCATGTTTTAAGGAGTCTGGGATTGTGGCTGAGTTGATGGAGGCATTGAGGATGGATATTAGTGATTTGATGATCGGTAGAAGTCCTTTGATGAAGGCGTTGTGGTGGCAAGGGTCAGATGCATCCCACAAGTGAACGGCCTTCGTGGTAGCAGCGTTTTCAAAGGTGGTCTATGTCAGGGTTTGTCCTTCAGCCATGATGGGAAGTTGAGTTGCATATAAAGGGGATTTCGTTACAGAAGAATTCAGAGAGCTTAATGCAACGGTCTTGGGAGGAGGAAATGTAGCTGGAAGTGGTAGGAGGTTGGTGAAATCTTTGATGGCGAATATGGCTGCTTGTATTGCCGGTATCAATGTGATCTGCAAGAGCTCTGCACTGGTGTTCCAAATCTGCTGGCGTCTTAGGGCTGATTTGAAGATGTCTTTATCTGTGGTGTGTTAACATGTTCTTCTTTGCGCTCCAGTTGCTTGCAGTGGCATTTTGTCAGCTTGAGTTCCTCTGTGTACCAACTGACCTGTATTCAGGCTCTTTCTAGCAGCTGCAGGAATTTCCGGTGGTGGTAGGTCTGTGGTGGTATGTGATCGGTATTTGCTGATACTGACTGGGGTGCTCTCTGTCCAGGTCATTGTTGCTGGCTTACTGACTGTGATTTTGCAGAAAGAGGAGAACATCAGGTCCAATTGGTGACTGGTAGTGTGGGCTTTGTGTAGCAAAGCTCTATGTGTTGGACATTTCAATGTTTTGCTCAGCCACAAATGTACCTTGGCTGGATTGACTTGCCATAGTTTATCCAGGTCTGCTGGATAAACTATGGCAAGTTCAACAGTTTTCAAAGTTCAAAAGTTTTCAGGGGTCATAGAAGAAGTAGATTTTGACACATGCATGGGTCCCAGGACCTATTAACAACACTTGGAGGTCACAATTCCCTGCAGCAAGGTCAGTTGTCAGTGCTGTTTCCACTAGCTAGCTGGGTAGTTAAAGGAAAAGGCCTTTCCCTGTAGCTTAAACAGTAGGTCAGCTTTAGAGCCCATTGAGACACTTCTTTGTCCTGAGTACAAGAGAAAGAAGGCACAGTCCTTCAGGGCTATTTGCAGGTCACAGAGAGAAGGTCCAGTGTTTTTCTGTTCTTTCTGAGGTCCCACTGTCTTATGAGGAGAGCATTGGGATGTCACATTTATGCATGTCACTAGCCTGTGGGTGGGGATGATTCCTGCCCCTAAATAAAAAATAGTGCAATAGGGTCAAGGGATAACTATTTAAGCTTTTGTAGAATTCCCTGCATTCCCTGCATGGCCCAAAGTAAAAAATAATCCACTGTCCACATTCTGGGTAATTTCAAAACAATCAAACCATTTGACCCCTGTGCCAAGTCTGTGTGCCCACCCCAGAGGTGTCTGTCCTGGGAAATGAGCAGGCTATCTTGATTTTCATTCTAGACCAGTTGTGGGTACAGCTTCACTACCACGTGGATTGCTGACTGACTGACTGAAGAGACAAATGAGGTCCCTGACCTGATGTAATCTAATATTTGCCTGTGACAGGCTAGGCCTCTCAGAGGATAATGTAGTTCCTGAGCCCAATCCACATATTAAACTGTGAGAGGAAGAACCTAAAGTTATGTTTTACATTGTGACTATATTATATGTCACATTTAGCCAGATTCACAGAGGTCACTTACACTTTTTAGTAATTAACACTTTTGAGTAAGTTTATTACTTTTGTTTATTTACAAAATCTGAGTGTAAGATATTACTAGAAAAAAAACAGTAGCAGGACCAGCACACGGCCAACCACTGTCACTGCTACACCCTCCATATGAAATAATGAAGGGAGGGATTTAAAAAAAAACCATAGGAAATAATGTCAAATTAAAATAAGTTGTGGGCACCAATTTTGCTCACCGTTCTCAATGCAGCGGTGAGTGTGGGAATCCCTGCCACTTGGAGATCGGCATGTATTGTCCCCGTTTACAAAAAGGGCAATCGTAATGATCCGAAGTCGTATCGCCCGATCTCACTACTTGATTTCTCGGCAAACGTTTTGGGTCGGATTATTCTAAGACGCATTGAGGATTGGATGACTGATAACACAATCTTGTGTAGGGCTCAGTACGGCTTCAGGAAAGGGTGAGGTACCCTAGAGCAGTGTTTAATCTGCTTATGCTGATTGGCAAGTATACACAGGCCACAAGGGGCACCCTGTACTTTGCTTTCATGGACCTAAGCGGCGCCTTTGATAAGGTAACTCGTAGTAAGCTCTGGGATAGGCTTACCCAGATGGGCATGGATCCTCTCATTGTGGAGCTGCTTCGTTATCTTCACTCAGGTACCAATGCTAATGTGAGGGCTGGGCAGCATGGTGACAGTACGGAGTGGTTTGAACTAAAAAGGGGAGTGCGACAGGGGTGTGTTTTGGCCCCTATATTTTTTTTGCTGTACACAAATGGGTTGTTTGATTTCTTAGCTGATAGATGCAAGGATGCTCCTAAAATCATTGGCAAGAGTATTCCTGTATTGATATACGCGGATGATGCTGTTCTTATGGTCCGCACCATGAACGGTCTACGTGAGGCAGTTAAAGCATACAAAAGTTTCATGACATCGTTAGACTTGGAGATAAATTGCAGCAAATCACATGTTATGGTCTATGGTAAACCTCTAAGTAAGGTGGGTGCTTTAAAATTAAAGGAACAGGTAATTGGAAAGGTGCAGGATTTTCCCTATCTTGGAGTGATTTCTGATGATAAGGGTACGTGGAATCCTGTATCTCCAAGAGAGGGAGGCTCTTTAACTCCACTGTAGGTGCTACGTTTGAATTTTCTGCCAGGGTTGGTAACAAACATATAAAGCCCCTGCTCCAGGTATACAGGCACAAATGCCTTCCAGTTCTGTTGTATGGGGCCTCACTCTGGGGTTACATGGAAAATAGGACCCCTGTGACTGAGGAAAGCCATTTTTGTAGAAGGCTATTAGGGGTGGGTCAAAACACTTCTGGTTTTTTTTTGCACCTTGAGCTAGATTTGGATTTTATAGACAACACCATTAAATGACCTCCCATTTTATTATGGATTTCAATATGGAGGAATGAATTTGCGCCCCTAAACAGGGAAATCCTGTGTGATTGTTTGTGATGCAATCACGCTAAGGAAATTCCCTGGCTGGCTTATGTTAGAAATGTTTTTAATGCATTGGGGCATCTAGACATCTTTGATGCTCCAGAGGGTCTATCCAGAGCGGATAAAAAAGTGGGTAAAGGAGAATGTTCTAAAAATGGAAATGGGTAAGAGGGAGGATATGGAGCTAAGGAAGAAATTAGTGAGGGATTTTATTATGATAAAGATGGGGGTGGGCCCAGAGACCTACCTCTTGGAGGTCAAAAACGTATGGGAAAGGACCCTCATCACGAGTTTTCGTTTGGGGGTGATCAGAACTAACCTGTTTTTCCCATTAGGGCAGTTTGATCAGAACACCATAAAACTGTGTCCGTGTGATGGTGTTTCCCCGCAGACCCTAATGCACTTTACTATGTTCTGTGAGCTATATGCACCTTTTAGGAAACAATATTTAGTCCCCCTTTTGAGGGATAGGGGTTTCGTGCAATACCGTCCAGGCTTTTTTATGGTTACGTATGACTTCGGAGGTGATGGTGTGGCAAGGGATTGGCTCTTTTGTAAAGGGAGCAATAATTTGCCGGAATAGTGTACATTTTTAATTAGGGTATAGTGTTTATACAAATTTATATCGTAAGCATGGTACCATTCATTTTGAGATTTAAAATGTTGTCATAATTGGAGGGTTACAAGGTTTAAGAGATTGCGATGTGTTGTGTATTTATATGTTTTTATGGTCGAAAACTTTTTTTTTTTTTTTTTAGTATAATAGTGATTTTAATGTGTCTAACAACTGGGAAGAGACCTATGATTATGGGAACCTTGAAGGGGGAAGTGTGCTTGTGAAAATGTGTCTTCCCAATCCTTTGGCACTTTGTGGTATTTTGTAAGCTGTATACATCTTTTAGAGTTCAATATTTATTGTCTTTTTTTTAAACTCACAGCTTTTTAACATTGCAGAGTTGTTTCTCGATTTAAAAAAAATGCTACCAAGCACTGATGTTTGCTTTAGAATGGGTAGTTTTCTTAAAGCAGTTGTATTTTATTACAAATGTCTCAATTGGTAGATCACATCTCTTATTTATTATTGTTCACCCATACAATTTTTGTTATTTGTCTTTTATATATTGTGTATATTATCTATTATGATTGTCTTTGACACTCGAATAAAGAAAGACATGATTGATTGAATAAGTTGGTTAATATAGTTAAAAAATAAGTAAATAAAACATAATGTTAAAAGATTCAAACAGATTACATATTTATTATGTAATTATAAAATATTATAATACCATATTTTGGATTTAAAAATATTTTAATAAACTATTTTGGATTTACAAATTAATGTAACTATTCTTTTATTAAAATATAACAAAGTTATTTGAAATAGTTTTTCACATTATTTTAGTGGTTATTAATGGTTAATAAAAATATTTTTGGGGAGATGTATTGTTTAATTTAAACTTCACAAAAATATTTTAACTTAATTTAATATATCTCCATTAATAAAAGGCTTGTTTAAAAAAAAGTTACCAATGCTGTATCATTTTTTGGTCTGCATTAGCAATAAATATAAATGAAATTATGGCAATATTTAACAGAAAAAACAGGTATTTTTGTCATAAATAAACTTTTTAAAATGTTTCCTATACTTTACCATAGAGAGACTCGAAAGACGTGGTGGAGATCTCCGCATTAACATCTAAATAAATAACTGCAAATAGACCTACTATAATTAGAAACATGGTAGTAATCAGTGAAACTCACAGGAGAGAAATATTGCTAGTATACTAGAAAATGTATGCAAAAATAATACTCTTACAAACTCAGTGGCAGTTACCATTGACGCCATTCTGGAAGCACTGATTTATTGTAGATTGACTGAAGATGTGTAAATCCTGTACACTTCCAGTATACCTGGCAATTATACTTGTGAAATAGTAATGAAAATCAACAATAGCTTGCATATTGATTGAATAGTTGTGCTTCCTGTTCTCATACATGTGAGCTGTTGCAGCAGATGGTACCAATTGTATATGAATTCAGTCTATTGATCCCAACATACAAAGAAACTGGGTTATTTGGTAAAAACATTGCTTGATTTCCATTGTTTAGGGAAATTACGATTTTGAGGAGTAATCTCGATGAAGGCAGCTAGTACTGTAGGCAAAAAAAAGGATTCTGTGAAATTCCTGCCATTCTGGCACAAGTGTTTTGGATGGATACTGGTACCTGATGCAGTACTGACATTAGCTTGATGTGGTGAGATTGCACATGAGCGACCAGTCTTGGACTGCAGAGATAGTCCAATTTTCACAAGTAAATGGAAGATGTTTTCAGTCCTGAATCTCTATAATTTGATGACATCCTTCTCCTTCAGATCAAGGAGTCTAATTGTCTAATAATAAATCCTCTCCTACCTCCTTCTTTGCGGACTGTGTCGCAGATGTGCACTCACCCCAAAAATATTTTGGTGACTGAAAATGATTTTATGAGGAAATTTGTGGCACTTTTTTAAATAGTGATGCAATTCTGTCATGTTTTGTGCCTGCTAGGGACATGTGTTGTTTTCTGGCACAATTGGACCATTGCATTGTGTTGAAAAATCTATGGTTTTGCTTGGGAACACCCACTTCGCATATTGAAAAACAAAATGTACAGGTAACACATAGATTGAGCCATGCAAGGCCTGAGAAGTGATGCAAAGCAAACATTGCATCACTTTGATGATATGACTTATAAATTTGCTCCCTGGTTGTATGGTGCACAGGCGATGCAACACCTTTGTAAATTTGAGGCTGGATGTTGAATACATTCCTTCTTCTTTTCCTCCAAAGTATATTAGTCATGGTGTAGCAGCTGGAAAGAAGATGTGGCGAAATGGGCAGAGCTGGCGAATTTGGAGTTAGGGAAGATAGGCTTGAGTCTCGCGTCAGCGCAACATCCTGTAATTCTGAGCAATCACTTAATCTCCCTGTGCCTACGATTCAGCTCCTTGAGAATTTATTTATCTTCACCAATATTCAGTTTCAAGTGACAATTGATTTCAATTAACCTGCCAGGGTCCTTCCGGGTTGGATTCTGGGTACTTTTCATACTCTAACATATTGCACCTTCTTGAGCTGTACAGATGCATTGCCAGTATGTTTGAATGTTCCTAAAGAATTTATATTTAACAAACACCAGACCCAGTTCTCACCTCAGGGTACAGCTAGGGATGCATTCTGCTACTATCAGCCAGAATTAGCATTTCTGTTGTCTGAATCTTTACTAGATCTTTCTGGTGTGTAACTTCACAACTATACAATAGCAGGTTCACAATTTGTAAGTTTCCCTTAGCACCTAGGATGTTTTATCATACTTTCCCTGCTTACGCCCCTGGCCTAAAATCAGGCCAGGGCCGTTTCAGGCCTCATGTGCACTGGCCTGCCCTGTGTGCATGGCACATGGGGCAGGCTGGTGCACAAGAGGCCTGGGCAGGACGGTGCAGAAGAGGCATGAAATGGCAGCTTTCACTGCCTTCAGTTCAGGCCAGGGCCGAAGTAGCAAAAGCTGCTATTTCAGGCCTCTTGTGCACAACCTTGCACCTTGCACATAGATTTTTTTTTTAAAAAGGACTCACCTGGGTCCTCTTTGCCAGTGCCCTCGCGCTCTGCCTCCCTCTGCCCCCTGCTCCCGGGCCCAGCCCGGGCTGCAGGTGGAGGGAGGCTTGGATGATCCGGAGCAGGCACCGGCAGCAGCTCCATGCTGCCGCGCAAATGAGAGTGTGCACTGCAGTCCAGTTATGGGCTACACAGCGCAAGCATAGACTGTCTGCATTTGCGCTGTGTGGCCAATAACTGGGCTGCAGTGTGCTGGTAGTGAGCTCAGCTCCGCTGATAGGGCTAGCAGAGTTCTTGGGTGAGTTTTTAGCTTCTCCAGTGCAGTGGAGCTCGCTGCCCACCCCTACTTATGACCCTGAGGCAAAGCAGTTATATAAGGCAGCTCTTAGAAACTTTGTGCATCAAGACTGCCATCAACTCTTCTAATGAATTTTCAAATATTGTCAAGTCTTTCTTCTCCCCTAATGTGGTCCAAATCTCCTTTCACCTCTCGCCCCATCTCTGTATTAGGCTTTCAGACTTTTTTGATGAGAAAATTCAAAGACTCAACTCTACTTTTCCGAGTGGAGTTTGCACAGTAGACCTGGAGATACCTACTGATAGTCACTTACCTGCATTTTCTGAGTTTTTTCCTATACCTGAAAACCACTCACTTAAGGAACTGCTGAAAAGCAAATCGGGTTCCCCTGTGGAACGTTCCTTTCCCAAATCTTTAGGTTGGTTGCACACACACTGTCATTCCTTTTCTTAACAAGATCTGGAATGCTTTTTTGAAATCTGCCATCTTTCTGGCCATCTGGGAACACGTTTCCTGTTCCCGTGCCAAATAAACAAAACAATGTGGACCCTAATGTGCTTAGCAACTTCAGGTCCGAATTCATTATTGCTAGCCCCTACAAAGATTCTGAAGAAGCCAGTTAATCACCAACTCTCATCCTTCTTATAGGCAAACTGTCTTCTTCACAACACGCAATCAGGTTTCCATGCTGGATACAGCACTGAAACGACAATGGTGGAAGTGTTGGAGTCTGTAAGAGAAACATTGAACACATGTGCCTCTGCCATGGTTGTTTTGTTGGGCCTATCGGCAGCTTTGGACACAGTGGCACATTCCACCTTGTTGAATAGATTAAACCAACTTGGCTTCCAGAGCACAGTTCCATCCTGGATATAATCCTTTTTGGAAGAGCACTCACAGCAGAATTTCCTCCACCGTTTTACTTCTCCCCCTACACCCCTGGTCGGCGCAGTGCCTTAGGGCTTGCACTGAATAAACTGCTTTTTAATCACTACTTGGCCCCATTAGCACCCTTATTGAAACTTGGGGAGTGAAGGTAATCTCCTAAGCAGATGACTCACAACTATTGTTTTCATTTTGAGAACATTCAGAAGCAGCCTTCCTAAAATAAGAATGTTTAAAGGTATAGACATGTGGATGGAATCCAACTTTTTGAAACTAAACATGGACAAAACAGAGGTTCTCTTTTTCAGTTAGAAGACCCCTCTCACCACAACCTCTGGTAGCTGGCTGTACTGAATCCAACCCCAGTGCCGTCTTCATTGGCTAGAAACCTGGTGCATCCTGTTTGATTACGACGTCTCCTTTGCTGCCCAGAATAAGCAGATCTCTTTGATCTACTTCTTGAACTTTAGATCACCTAAAAAGCCACTCCACTTGATTCCAAAGGGTCCCGAAAAACTGTAATTCATGCTCTTGTGACATCTCGCCTACACTACGCCAATAGCCTCTCTTTGGGTCTTCCTCTTTTATGGCCCATAGACTTCAGATCATACAGAATGAGGTTGTTAGGCTGATCTGGAGGGTCCCTTTTAGGCAACATATTTCGCCTCACTTAGTGCAGCTCCACTGGCTTCCTGTGGCAAAAAGGATCACATTTTAGAACCCTTGAGAGCAAAGGCCCTCTCTACTTGAGAAACAGAATTGACCCATACCAACCAGATATCCTTGAGATCTAACTACCTCTGACTTTTGTGTGTCCCCAGAAATGGTAAAATCTGTCATGGAGATTGGTCCTTCACAGTACTTATGATGAGGGTCTGGAACACCCTGCCAATCAAACTTCGCATGGCCGAGCCTGAGCACTGCTTTGGAAAAGAACAAAAAAACTGTCCCTTTAACCAAAATTAGATTTGATAGTCCGGTTTTGTTCTCAGTCTCTGCTTTTGAGCGCCGGGCCAGTTCTTCTGAAGCAGCCAAGCACTTTACAAATGCTATTGATTGATATAAGCTTCAATTTGAGGCTAAATTATAGTACAAGAACAAGTAGAACATGAGCAGCTGTTCCTCGTGTTTAGCATGAAATGCATCCTCATGTCAAAAATTGATGCAAGGGCACATTTCATGCAAAAATTTAGTGTTGAATTTTCCCACAATTTTGCGTAATTAGGCAAAAGGAAATTTGCAAATGTTGCACACCCCAAATATAAAGGTACTTTCTTTTGAATTGCATACAATTCTGTATATAAGTTTTCGCAGCAGAAATCCATTTATTCAGACAGACCACGGGCCCCTCAGATGGCTCATTCAGATGAGGATTGCAAATCCTAAACTGTTAAGGTAGTCCATTTCCCTACATGGAATGAACTTTAGGGTGGAGCACCGCCTGGGGTCAGACCATGCCAATTCTGATGGTCTCTCCAGGTTCTTCTGCCTTAGTGAAGAGAACTTCCAAGGGGTTGGGTAGCTCTCTCCATTTTCAGGTGAGGGGACACATATTAGTCTTGTCAGTCTTACTGTGGTTTTTCCTGGAATATGTTTTGTTGGCTCCATGAAACTGTGTTTACCACTGCTAACCAGTGTGCAAGTGCTTGTGCTCTCCTCTTTAAAAATGATAAGATTGACTTACACTTGATTGGCATTTATAATTTACTCATATGTCCCTTACAGAGTATTATACCATATACAGAAGGCCTGTAAATTGAATGCTACTAGTGGGCCTGCAACACTTATTGTACCACCCACCTAAGTACCCCTTAAAACGTGCCCCAGGCCTTTCATTGTAGCCTGAATGCAATTGTAAGCTGCCTGTTTGACTTGGCAATATAACTCTCTTGCCAAGCCTTAAACTCCCCTTTTATTGCATATGTCACCCCTAAGGCAGGCCCTAGGTAGCCCATATGGCAGGATGCATTGTAACTAAAAGGTTGGACATGTACTATTAAGTTGTATATGGCCTGGTAGTGTAGGAGCGTACATTTTAGTAAAGCTTTTAGTGACCCAGACGTCAGCAGACGAAGATGATTTATGTCTCATGTTCAACATACTAACGAAAAAAGCTGCACTGACGCGCATATAAAATAAGTTGTTTTCATTTTGACTGTGGTCACAATTGTGCCTACCTTACTGATTAACATGCTAGACAATTAAAAATAGTGTTAGAGTATAATTTAGTCCGTAATTTAATTACATGTATGGAAACAAATTTGTTTATTAAACATTTAGGCCCCGATTTCGGAGGGCCCAGCACCTCCATGCGCCAGATTAGCATCATTTCTTTATGCTAATGTGGCCCAATGAGGCCAAATTCGCTGCACCAGATGTACAAAATGGCGCAATGCATGCATTGCACTACTTTGTAACCCCTTGCGCCACTTTATGCCTTACAAGGCATAATGTATGCAAGGTGGGCCTTCACGCGTTAGGGGAACAGCAAAGATGACGCAGTGAAATCTATGAGATTCCACTGCACCATTTGTGCCAACTATTTATAACGCCTGTGCAGAACAGGATTTAAAAGGGGGCACATAATTGTTTTCAATGGGCCCTATGTACTTTGCAGGAATATGCCAAGATTTGCGCGCTAATCCTACAAAGTACAACAATAGCGTCAAAAATGTTGAGGCTATTGTCCCTAACCTGTGCCATGGTGTGCTGTATGTTTAATATGGCACACACATGGTGGCAGTGGAGGGAGCTAAAGGGCACAAGAAAAGTGGCGCTGCGTTATATGCAGCGCCTCTTTTCTTAAATGTGGGCCTTAAAGTGTGATTTCTTAGTTTAAGGAGTCAAGCAGTAATAAAGACATGCACTTCTCTGTCATATTTACTAGAATGCACTGACAATGTTTTCATTTAAAGCAAATTGCATTGTTTTATTAAAGAATTATTAACATTTATAAGTTTATATTTTACATGATTTATTAAATTAAAGTGAATAAATTGTAATGCATTTGAACTTCTTATGTTAGCTTAACAAGGCATGCAGAACTCAGATTATTTGCAGTCGTGTAAATGTATTGCAATTATTTTTTTCTAACGTGAGCTTTTTCTCTAGGTTCTGTTTTCATGAGAAACTTTGAACGTACCAGTAGGTTCTTTGTTTAATTCATAGAGCCCTTTAGGAGCTTATTTACAAGCCCGTACCGTCACTGGAGCATCACTTTCACCTACGCTCCAGTGGTGCTGGGCTCTTTTCCACACGTACAAGACAGCGCTAAGCCAATTTGCACGGCTTAATGCCACCTTGTGAATATGGGCCCCCCCCATGCAGTTTTTTGCAGCAGAGGGGCGTGCAATGGATGTTGCTTTGGGCTTTTACAAACAACACCCTTTGCTTTTGACACTGCCCCAGATTTATGAGAAATCTGAGGCAGCGCCAAAAAACAACGCCACCCCAGGGTTGGTGTTAGAGTGGCACAAAGAGAAATACTTTCATTTCTCCTCATTTTTATTTGTGTGCTGTGTTCTGCAGCACAGAAAGAAGTAACAGATTGTCATTATTGATTGTTTATGTGAGGTGCAAGGGTGCCTGCATTGGCACTAGACAGCTAATTTTAGCGCCATCACAGGGGGAGAGGATAGAAATGTGCTGTATCTTGTAGACACTTGCTGCATCGCCCTGCACCACACGGGCTTGTAAATAAGTCCTTTAGTATAGTGTTCTTTGAATAGGAACATCCTGTCCTGTGGATTTAACAAAGAATAAAATGTTGCAACCCTGCATTAAGTCATATGGATGGAAGATGGTTCTCAGGACAAGTAAGAATATTGTGGAATTGTTGCAACTTTGGGATCACGACATGTACCTTATTGGGCACTGCCTTTTTTGTGTGATGTTGTGCCACCAAACTGACAAATCGAGTAAATTTGTGTGATGGATGATACAAGGATGCACTTCTAAGCTTTATTCATTCCTCTCTTCACCTTCCCCGGTGACGCTTGCTGACTGAACTTTTATGCTGATCCAGATGCCTTATTGATGAGGAATCCCTAAGTGCTGTGTCCCTTGGAGATGTATATCCTCTTGGCTGATCCTCATTTTCCCTGACATGTCCCGTTTTCTAGATTAGAAATAACATGATGATACTCTTTTCTATTTTTCTAGTTAGTGTTTTGTAGCCTGAGGAATATTTTTTTCCAAATTATTCTTGTATTCTTTTGCATTTTGCCCGTATGTGTTTGCCCCTCCCCACACATACATTTCCTAATTTGGTTAGCTGTAGGGACAACCTGTGCCCAGCCTAAATTTGCATACTCTGACTAATTGAATTTGATCAATGTTAACAAAGTCTGACCTAAGATCTGTTTCTGTATCGCAGACACTTCAATTAATGATATGTATAATTCTCCTTGAATGCCTAATTGTGTAATGCTAATTCCTTTTCATTTATTTGCCGCTTTGGACAACCTGTACTGATCATATACCTTCACAGTTTGGTTTTTCACACTGTCTTTATAACATCAACTTTGTGTTTATAATAAAGCTTTGAAACTTAATTCAGATAGGAGTTTTCCTTCCATGGCCACATTGGTCATGGTGTCTAAATTGTTTGTGATATTGATGTAAATTTAGTTTATGGTTCACCACACTTCTTTCTGGGTCAAAAGGTCTGTCAACCTCAGTGACACGTTTGTTTCCTGTAAAGGATGAAGACGTGCTTGCAGTACTGGTAGCACATTGACGGTTTTGTCCCATATGAGGGGGAACCATATTGTTGTTTAGTGTTAGAGAGTCCACATGTCCTTGCCCAGTCTAAAAATTGCCCATCTCACATTTTGTCCCATGGTCCTTTCCAGAGACTGGTGAAGTTCCAGCATGTGCTAAAAGTATCAGGTTTGTGTGAGTATAAATAGGGTTTTGTTCTTGCAATACTTTTGGCTTAAAGATTGCGGTGTGGTGTGAGGTTATGAAGTGTTCTGTGGAGTTGTCGTACTTGAGGTGATTGTGGGTCTTTTAGCTTCAAAATATCTATGGTTGTTGCTGTTGACGGGTCGGTCGTGGCCAAAGATCCCACGATAACGCACAAGTGTAGAAGACACTTTGTTCATTTACTGTCTGCAGGCCTAGGGAGGATCCATTTCAACCAGGGTGAGAATTGCTGGTCAGGTTTCTCAAGTGTGCAGAGACGTTTTTGGTATTTACTCGCAATATTTTGCATTTAGTGTACGAGTGAGCAATTGTGTGAGAAACAATTGTGAAATGACTGCAACTGCTGTGTGAAGTGTTGTCATTGTGTGTCGCACTGGTATAGGTGGGTTAATGTGAAGCCACGCCTGTATTGGTGTACAGTACAGCGTTGCTATTGATTGAAGACTGCAAGAGCAAAGGACTTTGGGATTGAAATTACTTCCTGATTTGATCACAAATTGGGAATTTAGTTGAAATTGAGTAGAAATTTAATTTTTCAAAACATTAATGAGTAAGCTAAGAGAAGATGCTTTTATCCAAGTTACAGAAGGTATTGAAGCCCCGCCAGAAGTTTATATTGTAGCAACTTTTAAAGGATGTTAGAATTCATTTGGTTAGTACATTGGTGCAAAATTACTTGAAAAGAAGGTTCCCTAGCCTTTCCAGGATATGGAACTTTCAATTTGAGAATCCTAGATAACTGAATAATGTGTGAAAATGAAACCACCTCCAAGACCTGCACAATGTGAAGCTCTTAGGCCAGATTTATACTTTTTGATGCAAACCTGCGTTAGTGCAGGTTTGCATCAAAAAGTATAGCGCCATTCCAGGAGGCCAGCCGGGCACCATATTTAAGGAATGACGCAAGCCGGCGATAAGGGCCGGTTAGCGTAAAAATAAAAGACGCTAACCAGGTAGGTGAGGCTTAGAGCAAACTGGAGGTTGTGCAGGAAAGAATGGCAATAGCCAGGTTAGAGTAAAAAAAATTACTCTAACCTGACTAATGTCAATTTATTGACACACAACCCCCATGGACATGACTCCTGTCTTAGTAAAGACAGGAGTCATGCCCCCCAGCCCAAGGGCCATGCCCAGGGGACTTATGTCCCCTGGGTATGGCCACTGGGCACAGTGCCATGTAGGGGGGCCCAAGTTAGGCCCCCCTATTGCACTTAAAAAAAAAAATCAAAAAACTTACCTAGACTTACCTGGGATGGGTCCCCCCATCCTTAGGTGTCCTCCAGGGGTGGGTGGGGGTGCCCCAGTGTGCAGGGAAGGGCACCTATGGGCTGTTTCCATGGTCCCTGACCATGTAAAATGGCCCACAGATCCTCTAACGCCTGCCCATACCCAGGTGTTAAATAATGGTGCTAAACAGGCTTAGTGCCATTATTTAAGGCCCTCCTCCTCCCGTGTGTGATTTTTGCACGGGAGGATAAGTAAGGCGCAAGAGCTTTAGAGTCATGTTTTGGCCAGGAACGCCTACCTTGCATCTCATTGACGTAAGGTATTTTTCCGCAGGCAAAAAATAACGTTAACTCCAATATTTTGACGCTAGACGGGTCTAGCATCAAAATATAGATATGGAGTTAAGTTTGTGCCGGATTTGTGTAAAAAAAATTACACAAATACGGCACTTAGGGTTTGGGAGTTAGTTGCTTGTGACAGAATGTCAACTAATTATGAGAACAGAATGCATAAAGCAATTAAGAGACTTTCACAAGCTAGATGGAGCACAGAGTAGAAAATATGGAGAGCAAATATATTATATAGAGTGAGAATCCCTCCGGCTATTTCAGGTGAGGAAGAAGAAGCAGGTACAAAGCCTATGATGAAAAAGAAGCAGATAACAAAGGCAGAACAGACAACAGATAATGAGAATAAAAAGACAGTTACATATGAGAGTGATTCAGATGATGAGTTCATAAATCAGTTATTGATGAATCGTCACCCACCTTATCATGCAATTGAAACAGGACCAACAAAAGAAGCAGAACAAAGTATAACCTTGGGTACACCAACTGCTCCAGTTGCACAGACCCTGAATCAGACAGTTCTATGTACACCCGTACATTCAGTGACACAAGGGCACATGGTTTATCCACCAGTTCCAAATGTTAGTAAAGCACAGCCCAATTTTAGTCCAGTTGTAAATCAAATGGTTCCAAGTCCAGATATGAGTCAGGTTATGCCCAGTCCTGTTGTGAGTCAAACAATATCCACATTTTATGTGCATCGGCCCTTTCAAAATTGTTCCCAACCCCAAGCAATGCCCATGTTCACTCCAGTTCAGTCAACACCGAATGTTGTTCAGAGTCAAATAGAACAAAGTTGCAGTACTGTTTTAACAGGACAAAGTGCTGGAATGACAGTTCAGCTGAACTTGAAAAATTTGGGAGTACCCGATGCATTAACAGCTCCTGTAACAGTTATTCCCCTGTATGCTTAAGGTAATCCTGCCAGCAATGTTCATTCAGTAAATATCCTGACTGATTCCAGTTACATCTGCAGGAATATCACCCTTTTTTATGCAGAGATTGATATTTTCCAATAATTCAGAAATGGAGAGGACAATTTCTCTCATTCAACCCTTGATTCCTTCAAGGATTTCAGGTCCTAACCAGATGTTAAATCAAGCAAGAGCAGTTCTTGATGCGAGGTTTCAACAAGGAACCTCACGTCCTTACATGCCCACACCTGATTAGACAACAAGTTTGCGTTCTGGAAGCCCACAACCAGATGTGCCCTGGAGAAATAATATGTTTACAAGATTTATCAGCACAACAGTTGACAGATTCGTTAAATCATTTGACTCTGCAAGATGCATCAAGTGCGACAAATGGCAGAGTCAGAACAGAAGAGACACCTGAGAGAGACAGAGCAGTGAATGCGTCCAGATTAAAATTAGAATTAAATGAATTAATTATGGGAGCCCAAGACATGGTTAAACTATAAAGATACACAGAAGATGAATTGCGATTTATGTGCAAAGATGTTACTCATCATGCAGAACTGACCTATGAGAAGTTAGAAGAATTGGCTGAGAAATATGATGTGTTATTAGAAAACTCAAAACCTTTGAAAAGAAGTTACAGATTAGAGTTCAGTATCAAAGACTTAGCAAACATGAGATCACCCAGAATGAGAATGCATATTAAGGAATTATTTACATTCATTCAAACATGGGGCGCATTAGATAAATGGGAAGGTCGATGGACAAAGTAAAAAATATCAGAAGAAAGCAAAACAGAATTAGTCTCCGGCAGCAGCGAATCAAGCTGCTGACAATATAAAAATGATGTCTATGAAAGAGATTCCAGGAGGAGGTAATGTATATGTCCCATGAAGCAGAGGTGACACATTGCCATTTACAAAGTTACCCCAGATTGAGAAAGAAACCCGTAGAACGGTACAATCAGACAGAGAGATTTGTGAAACTTTCAAAGTGCCCTTGGGATGATTTAAATACATTGTTTGACATTGTGGTTCCAGTTAACTTCTAGCTTGAGCGCAAGCGAAGTGTTGATTGGCCTGATCGTGAACTGCCAAGAGATCCAGTAACAGGTGTGCCATCTGAAAAGGTGATGAAAATGTACTATTGGGTGATTGAATTCCTGAAGAATAAGGGGTCTCTGAAAGGCACTGATTGGCCGAAAAGTGACAGAACAACACAAGACACAAAAGAGTCAGTTCATGGTTATTATGAAAAATTGTTGCAAGCCTTCAAACAGCATAGTGGTACAGAAAACATTGAGCTGAAATGTATGGGTAATTTTGTATTTAGATATGTGGAAGGATTGAAATCAAAAGTTAGTGAAAAGATTCAGAAGCATTTGATTTGTTGGCAGAACAAACCAATAGATGAGATCCTGCAGTGTGCAAGGTACTGTGGGGATGACATTGAATTAAGGCAGAAAAAGTTGAAGGAAAAGTAAATGGTGACAAAATTAAAAGATGCTCAGACAGTAAGTCAGAGCCTGCAGATAATGGTAAACACTAGTGGAATGCAGGGTGTGCAGTAGCAGTTGATAAATGTGACATAGTTTAGAGGTAGAGGACGTGGTGTTTGGACAGATCAGAGTGGAAATGTGGTTGATGTGTTGTCGATGAAGAAAAAGCTTCCATGTCATGCTTGCAGAAATCTGGACATTGGCAACGGGAATGTTCTTATAACAATGTGAAAAGTGTTATTGTTGCTCAGGTTGTTGACAATGATCAAGTTCAAATTCAGAGAATTCAAAGACCCACGAGTTCAAAATGTGATTCCTTCCACAGGAGTGCAACAAATTCAGGTTCCATAACAAATGAGTGTACTGCAACAAATGCAGAATCCACGAGCCCGATGACACAGCAGCGGGTGATTGTTCCTCAGCAAAGCATAAATCAGAGAACAAATGCGAATGTAAATCAGTTAGTGTCAGTTTCTTTTAATTGATTTGAGTGATGAGGAGTTTTCAGAACCGTTTAATAGTGACAGTTCTGATGATGAGGAGTGCATGTCAGCATCATCCTTAGAAGTAAATCAACCTATGTAATGGCAATGTTATGGGACAAAATGTTTCATTCCTGGTCAACACTGGAGATACACGTTCCACTGTCAGAACTGCAAAGTTTGTCCTTATCAGGACAAAAGAATTCAGGTGGGACGAGTTGCAAGTAAGCAGTTAACCAACCCTATCACTGACCATGCCCCGGTAAAAATAGGTTAATTTAAGGATCAGCACAAATTTGTGGTTTGAGATTCAATTCCTATAAGTCTGTTAGGTTGTGATCTGTTGTGTAAGCTAAACTGTTCAATTAGCTGCACACCTGAGGCATAGAGATTCAAACAAATGAGAAAGAAAAGGTGCCCTGGAAAACAATATAGCAGTACCCACTTGTCACATTGTTCCCAATGGAGACTGTTAAAGATTTGCCCGGTGAAGTGCAAGAAACAGATTTACCAGATGTTTGGTATTTTTCAGGAAAAGAGATTGGACTCATAAAAGGAGTTGAGACAGTTAAAATAATAATAAAGCCAAATGCAGTGTATCTGAGGATACCAGCTTACAGCATGATCCCAGAAATAATTGCAGGAGTAACTTCCATCATTGCTTACTTCATTGAGCAAAGTGTTATAAAATACATTTAGTGAAGCCCATGTAATTCCTCTATTTTAGGATTGCAGATGCCCAGTAGAAAATACTGCATAGTACGGGACCTGAGAAAAGAGAATGAAATTGTTGTTCCCTGTTGTCCAGTGGTATCAGATCCTACAGTGATTTTGTTTCATATCCCATGTGTTGTTGAATGGTTTACCGTCATTGATTTGTGTCAGGCATTCTTTTCTGTTCCCTTGATGGAAGAAAGTCAGTATTTAATTGCTTTTAAATTCAGATGCCATGTTTTTGCATGATATCATACGCCTCAAGGGTATACGAAGTCACCATAAATTTTTAATCAGATTTTGAAAAAGAATTTGGAGCCCCTTAAAAGGCTCTTTCATCCAGTTATGGTGCAGTACATTGATGATTTGATGGTTGCATCAAACACATGTGAAGCCTGTAGGAGAGATACAATTGCCCTGCTGAATCATTTAAGAGAAAAATAACATAAAGGTTCTCTAGCAAAGTTACAGTATTGCCAAAGAGAAGTAAAATGCTTAGGTCACACATTGAGAAAAGTGAAAGGAAGGTGTCCCAAGAGAGAATTTCGGTAATAATGCCAATTAAGCCACTACTAAAGCAGAGAGATGTCAGAATGTTTTTGGAATGGTTGGCTACTGCTGCCAGTGGATTCAGATTTTTTCCCTTTAGTCCAATCCTTTACAGGGGCTGACACCCAAGAATGTGTCTGATCCGGTACCATTTAATGACAAATGCATGCATGCCTTCCCTTTGCTAAGAGCAAACCTGTGCCAAGCCCAAGCTCTGGGAATTGCAGATTACAACAAATGTTTTTCTTTGTTTTGCTGTGAAAGAGTTGGTTGTGCACTTTCAATTTTGACACAGCTACATGTAAATGCAAACAAGCCTGTGGCATATTTTTCCATCTCACTTGATCCTGTAGCTGCCGCATTACCCAGTTGTTTAAAAGTCATGACATCAGTGAGTATCTACATTACACTATATGAAGGCTTTGTTCTGGGTCACTCACTAAATGTTTTTGTTTGCCATTCCATAGAGGTTTTACTGACAAGAATGGAGAAGCAATACCTGACCAATGCTAATTTAACTCGCTTTGAACAGACCATTCTAGGTTCTTCCAGTGTTAATATAAAAAGATATAACATTCTAAATGTGGCTACGCTCTTGTCAAATCCTGTTGAAAATGTAACTGACCATGAGGAGGAGGAGGTAGAGCATGACTGTCGTGATGTGACTGAATTGTGCACCAAACCAAGACCTGATAATCAATATAGCCCAATAGGTGAAAATGACTTTAAGCCTCATTATGAGCTTGGCGGTCGGAAAAGCCGGCCACCAGACTCGTGGTTAGGAGACCACCACAGGGCTAGCGATTGCCCTACTGGGCCCATTCCAAGGATCCCACTGGGCTGACCGGCCCGGCGGTCAGCCCAAAGAAAACTGTGCGGCGGCATTGGTCTTGGCTCCACATGGAGCTGAGGCCAATGCTGTCACATGGGGGCCATCCAGCATCCTTGGAATGTGCACTGTCTGCAAGGCAGACAGTGTGCATTCTGACGGTGCTGGGCAGGGGGGGCTGCACTGCTAATGCCATGCATGTGGCCCACAGGACTAGCTTACCAGACCACCATAGAATGGCTGTCAGGAAGTAGAGCTGTAATCAGCAGGCGGTACCGAACCACGTTCCCGGAGGGGACAGTGGTCCAACCGCCAGGGTCGTAATGTGACGGTCGGACTGCCACAGTTGCAGGGGTCTGACCGTCACCGCGAGGCTGACGGTCCTTGGACCACCAGCCTGATAATAAGGCCTTATTTGTTGATAGCTCCTGTTTAAGAGATACTGATGGAAATCTGATATCTAGTTATGCAGTTTGCACAATCTCAGGCATGATAGAAGCTTCATGGCTTCAGGGAGTCTTTTCTGCCCAAGTAGCTGACTTCATTGCCCTTTCTAGAGCATGCTGTATTTCTGAACAGCTTAAAGTGACCATTTGCATTGATTGCCAGCATGGGTTTGGTGTTGTTCAGGATTTCGGACAGTTATGGTCCCAGAGAGGCTTTATGACCTCTTCTGGATCACCTATCTGAAATGGCGACAAGGTTTACCAATTGTTGAAAGCATTACAGTTACCTTAGAAAAGTGCTGTAGTAAAATGTGCAGCACATCAAAAGTCAAATGATTGCATCTCGTTAGGCAACTCCTATGCTGACCAGGTGGCATGTTATTGCGCCCTTCATGGCACATGCTTTAATGAGGAATGGAGCTACGGTAGTAGCACCGATGAGACAAGTCAAAACATTTTTATCACAGCAATTGATACGTGGGAAGCAGTCAAAAGATTGCAGGAAGAAGTGACTGAGGAAGAATGAAGAGGTTGGAGTAGAGCAGTTTGTGTTGCGAGAGATGAGAATGATGTTTGGGTTTCAAATGAAGGAAAAGGAGCAATGCCAAATAGTTTGTTGTCTCAGATGGCAAGGTATTACCATGGACAGGCTCACATTGGTACAGATGCAATGATCAGAACATTCAGACAAACATGGTTCAACCTCAGATTCAGATTAGTTGCTGAAGCAGTGTGTCACAGATGTGTAACATGTCAGCAAATGAATGTAGGGAAACACACTGTAGTTAACCTGGGTCACATAGGTAGATCAGTAGGTCCCTTCGACAGAATGCAACTTGATTTCATTGAAATGCCTGTGTGTAAGGGACTGAGACATGTTTTGGTGATAGTGTGTATATTCTCCCATTGGATAGAAACCCAACATGTAGAAATGAAAGTCTTGCAGTTGCAAAGCTGCTATTGAGGAAACTGATTGGTCAATTCGGCTTACAGCTTCTTTGGAATCAGACTAAGGAAATAATTTTGACAGCAAACTTACAAAATTTTGGTGTGCAGCTTTTCAAAATGAGCGAAAATTGCACTGCAGTTACAGACCAGAATTCTTAGGATTAGTCGAGCACATGAATGGAACTTTGAAGTTTCGAATGGTAAAAGTGTGTTCATCCACAATGTTGAAATGGCTGGATGCATTGCCTCTTGTGCAGATGAGCATGCGCAGCACACCTAACTGGAAGACTGGCTTGTCCCCTCATAAGATTATTATGGGGCGTGCTATGATATTGCCAGCTGTGCCCGCAAATGCCCTTGTGAACATTGCAGATGACTTAGTGCTGGATTTTAACAAAGGGCTAGCTGATATGGTTTGTTCTTTGTCTCACCAGTTTGAAAAAGCAACTGCTCAACCACGACAAGAACTGTGTCATGATCTGAGTCCAGGAACCTGGGTTCTGATGAAGAAGCATGTAAGAAAGTCATGCTTATAGCCGCTTTGAAAAGTTGTTCTTGTGACTACAATAGGTGTGAATGGCCCTGGTCCCCTGAAATGGGTCCATGCAAGCCACGCTTTCAAAGATTCAGCTCCCCTTGACAAAACATCACCTGTTCCCGGGTTAGGTACAGTGAGCAAAGGGGTCCAGGTCAGCCAAACTGTGGGGACTGAATAAGTGGCTGTCATAGAAAATGCACAGTCTAATGTAATTCTGAGTAAATCTGTTGCAGTCAAAGGTGCCAAAGGGTCGAGTCAGAGTCAGTTGATTCCTGCCAGCTCAGAAAATGCTGAAAACCCAGTCGTGCCTGTCAAAAGAAGTGTGAATGGAGACCTGTGGCCCAAGAAAAGTCCAGACCCAGTGATAGATGTACCTCCCACTATTGCTGAAGTAACTAAACAATCAGAGCAAAGTGACAGTAAAACTGAAGGTCGTGTCATAGAGAAAGAGAATGTCAAGTCACAGGTACTGTGTTCCTGAATGGACTTATTTCACAACTGATGTTTGGGAGAAGGGGTTTGTTGCCTTTTGTTCTAACAATTTGACTTCAGTTGAACATTTTGGAACTTGAAATTGCTTTGGAATTGAATTTTTAAACTTTATTGCCGCTTGATGAACAGAGACATTATATGCTGGAAGTACTCATTAGTGATTATCAGCTGGTTTATTATTAGAGACATTTGACCTTTTTGTAGTGATGTTTGAACATTTGCAAGTAGAGAAAATAATTGATTACCTTTCTAGAAACTCAAGAACTTTGTAAATAAGTGCAACAACCGAGAAGATGGATTCTTGATTTCTTTTTTTTGCTTTGCTCACATAAAGAAAAGAAAAAAAATATGCTGCAATATAATTGAGAGACACTTTTGCATTTTTGATTGTTGGATTTTTGTTTTTGTAGCTTTGAGTAACTATGTGGTCAGAGTCTAGACAAGTCATGAAACCCGATCAAGGTAAAAGGAGTAAATGTAAGTATGTGTGTGTGGGGCTAGCAATTGTATGTTTGTTCATTAGTATTCTATTGATAATGGATTGAGTCTGCCAGTGAAAGAGGAGAATGAGAGCACAATTGATCAATGTTAGGAGATTGAACAGAAGAATGAGATCACCTGCATTAGGATGAGAGATTTTTACAACTGACAGTTCACAAGGAGATTTGACATTGAATGTGTCTTATACATTTTTTGTATGAATACATTAAGACGATGGATGTTATGTTTGCACCCAGATCCCTTCATCAGTTCAAGAAGGAATTACTTATCACATATTGCGATTAACTTATTCAATTTCATGGAGTTATTAACACTATTATATCAGCAGCTAAAAATATTGACATTGTGGGAGATTTCTTTCAACTGACCCTTACCGTTGGAACTGCATACACACACAAGAACAATTTAACTTGCATTTTTACATCAGCAGAAAAAGAATTCATTGGACAAGTAGATGACAGAATGGAAGCAATGAAAGCCAAATTAGAAAACGGAGTAGTTTTACAAAACTGGCAGAAAACACTGCACATGCTTCAGGCAGTAGAAATCAAGAATATTTAGCTTTAGACTGGCGACATGTAGGGAAGCATGCATATACAGGTCTAAGTCAAAAACAGATACACATTTTGTAGATACTAGTGAGTGTAGACATATATTTTTGTGTAAGAGTGTTTGGAGTTTTATGTTAAATGGACAAGACCCCGTCCTACTAGGTATTTATTTCATTTGTGGGGATAATGCCTATGACAAGCTGCCGAAAGGCTGGTAGGATACATGTTATCTGGGAGTAGCATTTTTAAAAATGTATCATGTGGACAATTGATGATCCTATCTGGAATTCGAAACCGAATTAGAGAGTTAAGAGAAGAGCTAGTGCCGCAGAGATTAACGGAGATATTTTTGGTGCCATTATTCCATCAGTTGGAGTGATCTTGAATGATATCAAAGTTAGGAAGTTGTCAACTGTAGTAGATAAATTAGCTACTGACACAGAAGGTGCAATGTTATTGATGGACAAGGAGGTGTGTGGTATAAGATCAATAGTTTTGCAAAACTGTCTTGCATTAGACATTTTGCTCACCGCAGAGGGTGGAGTCTGTAAAGTTTTACATGTGCAACAATGTTACACATACATCCTTGATAATAGTAAGGAGATAAGGAAGTTTGTCTCTAACATCACAAAACTGAAAAATGATCTGAGAGAGTTGACAGTCAACAGTGCATGGGAAGCAATTGCAAATGGTTCTTCGGCCATTTGAAAATGGTTTGGAAACTTGCCAAAAGCAGTAGTGGGAATGATCTTAAGACACCGGTTGATTGTTGCTTTGTGTGCCTTAGTTGTACTTGGATTATACCAATTATACAAAATGTGAAAAGAGAAAATAGCTAAGAATAAACAAAAGAGGGAAGGGATAAAAATGGTGACTAGGAGAAGCCTTTATTATTGTAACCTCAAGAAATTTAAGAATTACAGCTGACCATACCGGAAAAAAGACATCAAACTTATGAGCTGTCTCGTTGGTATGAGAATATGTCCTTTTTGTGACAGCATAGATTGCCTTCAGAGAAGCGACTGTTGGAGTGTAAATTTTAGTAAAGCTTTTAGTGACCCAGATGTTAGCAAAAAAGAGATTATTTATGTCTCATGTATAACATCCTATCATAGAATGTTGCACTGATAAACATATAAAATGTGCTAATGTTTTCATTTTGATGGTGCTCACAATTGTGCCCACCTTATTGATTAGAATGTCAGTCAATTAAAAATAATGTTAAAGTATAATTTGGCCCACAGTTTAATCACATGTATTGAAACAGGTTTGTTTATTAAACATTTAGGGGGTGATTCTGATTCTGGCGGGCGGCGGAGGCCGCCCGCCAGAATTCCGCCCCCATTATACCGCTCCGCGGTCAGAAGACCGCGGAGGGTATTATGAGTTTTTCCCTGGGCTGGCGGGCGGTCTCCAAAAGACCGCCCGCCAGCCCAGGGAAAAACTCCCTTCCCACGAGGATGCCGGCTCGTAATCGAGCCGGCGGAGTGGGAAGGTGCGACGGGTGCAGTGGCACCCGTCGCGTATTTCAGTGTCTGCAAGGCAGACACTGAAATACTTTGCGGGGCCCTCTTACGGGGGCCCCTGCCGTGCCCATGCCATTGGCATGGGCACGGCAGGGGCCCCCAGGGGCCCCGCGACCCCCCCTACCGCCATCCTGTTCTTGGCGGCTTTCCCGCCATGAACAGGATGGCGGTAGGGGGGGTCAGAATCCTCATGGCTGCGGAGCGCGCTCTGCAGCCATGGAGGATTCAAACGAGCAGCGGAAAGTCAGCGGGAGACCGCTGACTTTCCGCTTCTGACCGCGGCTGAACCGCCGCGGTCAGAATGCTCGTTGGAGCACCGCCAGCCTGTTGGCGGTGCTCCCGTGGTCGGTGGCCGCCAGGGTCAGAATGACCCCCTTAATGTGTGATTTATTAGTTGAAGGGATTGAGCAGGAAGAAAGAAAAGTCCTCTCTGTCATATTTATTATTATGCACTGACAAAGTTTTCATTTGACGCAAAATGTATTGTTTTATTAATGAATAATTAACATTTGTAAGTTTATATTTTGCATGCTTTATTGCATTGCAATGTATACATTGCAATTGGAATTTCTTATGTTAGCTTAACAAGGTTAGTCAGTATTATTTGCAGTCATGTAAAAGTATTGCAATTTGTTTCTCATAACGTAGCATTTTCTCCCAGTTCTGTTCTCATGAGAAACTTTAAAAGTAGCAGTAGTTTATTTGTTTAATTCATAGAGCCTTTTAGTATAGTGTCTTTGAAATAGGAACATCCTGGCCTGTGGATTTAACATGAAATGAAATGTTGCAACCCTGCATAGAGTGACATTGATAGAAGATGGTTCTCAGAAGAAGTCTAATAATATTGTGGATTGTTGCAACCTTGGGATCACCAGATGTACGTAATTGGACAATGCCACTTTTGTTTGATGTAGTGCCACCAAATTGACAAATCAAATCAATTTGTGTGATGGATAATTCAGGGACGGTACCCTAAGCTTTATTCAGTCCTCTCTGCACATTTGCTGATGACGCTTGCTGACTGAACTTTGCTGCTGATCCAAATGCCTTATTGATGAGGAATTCCTGAGTGTTGTGTCCCTTGGAAAGGTAGACCCTCTTGGCTGATACCCATCGTCCCTGACATGCCCCTTTTTCTAGAATAGAATTAATATATTGATACCTACCATTTTTATTTTTCTAGTTGGTGTGTTGTAGCCTGAGGTATATTTTTTCCCAATTATTCTTGTCTTCTTTTGCATTTTGCACACATGTGTTTGCTACTCCCGCATATGCAATTCCTAATTTGGTTAGCTGTAGGGACAACCTCTGCCCAGACTAAATTTGCACACTCTGCTTAATTAAATTTGATCAGTGTTAATAAAGTATAACCTGAGATATGTTTCTGATACTTCCATTAATAATATGTATAATTCTCCTTTAGTGTCTAATTTGGCTAATGCTAATTCATTTAAATTTATATCAATCACCTACTTGGGCAACCTATGGTGATCACATATCTTTACGATTTGGTTTTGCGCACTGTCTTTATTACACTAACTTTGTGGTTATAATGAAGCTTTGAAACTTTATTAAGATTGGAGTTTTCTTTCCGTGGCAACACTGGTCATGGCGTCTAAATTGTTTGTAGTATTGATGTAAATTTGGTTTATGGCTCACTACACTTCTTTCTGCGTCAAAAGGTCCGTCCACCTCTGTGTTTGATTCCAGCAAAGGATAAAAACGTGCTTACTGTTCCGTAAAACTTCTAAATTTGTTTTTCGCTAATATGAGGCCTACCTCTTCCATGGGATTACATTGGGTAGCCTTATTAAATTGAATAAGTACTAACTTTTGATTGGAAACAGGTGAACATTTCATGTTTGGTGTCTGAGAAATTGGAATTACAATCCTCTCTAATGGGGAAGTTGGTTTTTAAGTTGCAATTTTGAAAATGACACTTTCATAAAGTTGGTATTTTCCAGCCCTAAACAATTTGGTGCCTGCAACATGTCATAGGCCATGTGACTAGTTGTAGTTAGCAGTTGGACTTTGTTTATTACCCCCAGACAGACAAGCAATAGAGGGGGGAGTTTGGCACAGCCCCACTTGCAAATAAATAGGCTGTGCCCTGCCTTCAAACAAAGGACTTGTCACCACTGCATTGTTCATGCAGCCATCTTGGAGCCAGGGCAAGAGAGGCAGGAAACATCATGAAATTCTAAGAGAATGCTCTAGAAACATCTCCTGTTTCAAAGAAGGTACCAGGTATAAAAAGGATCCCCCAGTCCCACTCTTCAGATCACTTTGTTTACCTTTGAAAGGACTTTCAGAGTACTACCTGCTGCTATGGCGTGCTGTGTACTCCACACAACTGCTTTGATGCACCTGGAAGAACTGTTTTGGTGCCTGGATATTACCTTGAACCCTCAGAGACCTACCATGCTGCTTAAGCCCTGGTTCATCACATGAACCCAGGACTACCAGAGTGCCTCCAAGTACTAGTTGGCTAGCCTCCTTATCAGAGCCTCAGGACCACAAAAGGCTCCAACAATCTGCACCTGGACTCAGCCTGATGGCCCTCCAGTCCTGGACCCTTAGTGTGGTGCTAAAGGTGCCCAGGTAGCCAAATGCTAAAATGTGCACTAAAAACTGCTCTGAGAACAGAGGGAATACTGGGACTAACCAGCTTGTCTATCTACCCATGATGCATTGCCCGTTAGCCTAACTTTGCTGTAGTTTTCACTACGTGTTTTCTCCACAGCAACAAACCCTGTCAGTGATCCTTCATCTAAGAGGTATCCAGCCTCGTCAAACTCTCATCGGTTACAGCCTCCTGCGTCATCCTGCCTTGCCCACTGGACATTTTTGGCTTCCAAAAAATAGACTAAGTCTGAACATAGAAATTTTCACCATGACTTTGTCCAGCAGCTCCCCCTCAAATACTGCCTGCAGCATTTCTCCCCTGAACTTTACCTTCTCAGGACATTTTCTTCAAAATTTCTTCTAAGTTCGATTTTGACCCAGTCCATGCAACTAGATGTTCATGATAGGCTTTAGTTTTTAGACTAATCTTTCAAAAAGTCTAACCCCATTTCTATTGGATAGATTTTTGTCCTTTTGGTGTTAAACACTGCATTAAAAATAACTCCATCTTTCTAAATTGGTGTGGGACTTTTTCTTGAGCTGTATTTTCATTTTCTTAATGTTTGTGTGCTGCATACTTTACACATTGCCTCAAAGTTAAGCCTGACTGCTTTTTTGCAAATCTACCAGGGTTGAGTACAGGGTAATGTAGTGACTTTTGTGGTTCACATTGACAGGGATTGTGGTTGTTGCACCAACAGCTCCTAATAAAACAATAACCCAATTTCTCATATATCCTTCTATGATTTTTAGAAGATAGTGAAAACGTTTGTTGGAAGTATTCATTATGGCTATGATCCTGTTGCTCTCAGGGAGGGACCCATTACCTTTTTTGTAGCTTGTATTCATATACTCCCTCTCCATGAATCAGGAATTACATTTTGTTTCACAACTATTTCAGTAAGTGCTGTTAAAACGGAGGCTGAAACCCTTGGGTGCAACTTTAATGCACAAATAAGCAGGCCATGGAGTCTTAATAAGTTACCCACAGATTTGCCTCCGATATTTCTGCATGACCCTTCTTTTACATAGTCACAAACAAGTCATGGAATCTTAACCAGATCCCCTCAGCCTAGGCTACTTCTCTTTGCGTTAAACTAGGACACTGCCACCTAAAATATGAACAAGCAGCCATTGAATTTTTACCTAGCTGCACAGAACTTTACAATTTAATTGTTGCACAGAAAGGGTGCATGTCACCATTCAACACTGTTGTGAGAAGGCAATGGGATTTTAACCAGTTGCCTGACCCATTCACATCAAATGGAGATGGCTCCACTTTGCATAGTCGTAAGGCGACAATGGAATGTATCTTCCTCCCACACCCTCGTCTTCTGCTCAGAGCAGATGGTAATTATCTGTGTTAAAACCTTCAAAACTGATAATACTGTGTGGACATCCATCCAGTTATTCCACATTTGAAAGCAGTGTAACTTTTAATTGAAGGAATTTTTGATCAGAGATTCCAACTGGTGGGAGTAATTCTGGCCTCCAGGAATCTGCACACATAATTGCTACTAACTTATAATCGGGTCCTGTGTCTGCCTACTGTCAAAGTTGAGCAGAGCTATAATACAAGAGTTCATTCCTGCATTTAAGTGAAGACTGCCCACTAGGATTCCTATTAGACATTAGGGGTCATTATGACCCCGGCGGACGGCGGTAAAATGGAGAAAAGTACTGCCCACAGGCTGGCGGTACTTTTCTCCATATTATGACATTGGCAGTTTGGCTCCAGCCAAACTGCCAATGTACCACACCGACCGCCACGGCGGTAACGACTGCCGAGCTGGAGACTTCGGTCTCCAGCCAGGCGGCCCTCACTAGCCTGCCCGCGTGATTATGACCCCTCCTACTGCCATAGTTTTTCGTGACAACCTCACTGCCACAAAAAACCAGGCACCATCAGTGACAGGCAATTTCTTCCTTGACACTGATGGGGGGTCTTCCGGCCCCCCTCCCCCTCGCCAGGTTTCCCACCAACCCCGCCTTCTCTCTCCAGACCCCCACGACATACATGCGCCTTCACTCACCAACGTGCACATGCATACACACACTCATGCTCACATTCATCCACGCATGCATATATCCATTCACACACACATCCACACACACTGACATACATGCAGGCAGACACGCGTGAACACAACACAACATACACGCACTCACACACCCATACACGCACACTCAGACAACACGCATCACACACCCACATACACGCACGCACAGACATACACACACAACACCCCCCACTCTCCTCCCCTGTCGGAGCACCCAACTTACTTGATGTCAGGGAGTTCTCCGGCAGGAGATGGGACGGGGCGCTGCTGCCAGCAGCAGAGTCCGCCAGAAAAACAACGCCAGGCTGTATCATGTGTCATGAAAAGGTCTTCAGCGGTCTACTGGCGTGGCACTGCTGCTGGCAGTAGCGCCACCTTAAGGGCCATCCCCCGGCATGACCACAGGCGGATTTCCGCCATCCTTCTGGTGGAAAACTGGCTATGGTCATAATCCAGCTGATGGCTGGTAGCCCCGGCGACAGTCTTTTGGCGACCATTGTGGTAGGCAGTATATACCGCCAATGTTGGAATGAAGGACATAGGGGGTGATTCTCACCCTGGCGGGCGGCGGAGGCCGCCCGCCAGAGTTCCCCCCTCCAGAATACCGCACCGCGGTCATTAGACCGCTGCGGGTATTCTGGGTTTTACACTGGGCTGGCGGGCGACCGCCAAAAGGCCGCCCACCAGCCCAGTGTAAAACAACCTTCCCACGAGGACGCTGGCTCCGAATGGAGCCGGCGGAGTGGGAAGGTGCGACGGGTGCAGTGGCACCCGTCGCGAATTTCACTGTCTGCAATGCAGACAGTGAAATTCATTGTGGGGCCCTCTTACGGGGGCCCCTGCAGTGCCCATGCCATTGGCCAGGAACAGGATGGCGGTATGGGGTGTCTGAATCCCCATGGCGGCGCAGCGAGCTGCGCCGCCATGGAGGATTCAGAAGGGCAGCGGAAAACCGGCGGGAGACCGCCGGTTTTCCACTTCTGACCGCGGCCGAACCGCCGCGGTCAGAATGCCCTGCGGGGCACCGCCAGCCTGTTGGCGGTGCCCCCGTCATTTTAGCCCTGGCGGTCGACGACCGCCAGGGTTAGAATGACCCCCATAATGTCTTGAACACTGAAAGAGACATTCAGTCAAAAGGTAGGACTGAGTTTGAAATTATTCACTTGGACACCATTTGAGCCCAGTGCCCTCGAGTTTTCACTTGGGGCATATAAAAATAATAGCTAGAAACTATAGCATTCCACAAACATATTGCCAACAGATTTAGGGCCATATTTATACTCTGGTTGCGCCGAATTTGCGTCGTTTTTTTCGACGCAAATTCGACGCTAAACTAACGCCAACTAACGCCATATTTATACTATGGCGTTAGACGCTTCGGGCGCCAAAGTGCCCGGAGTGTGCGTCATTTTTTAGCGTGAACCCCTTCCTTGCGTTAATGATATGCAAGGGAGGCGTTCCCGTCTTAAAAAATGACTCCCAGGCCTTTACGTGGTATTTATACTCCCGGGCAAAAATGACGCCCGGGAGTGGGCGTGGCCAAAAACGGCGCATTTGCGCCGCTTTTTAACGCCTGGGTCAGGCATGGCGTTAAGGGACAAGTGGGCTCAAAATGAGCCCAGAGTGCCCTCCCCTGCCCCCTGCCACCCTTGCCCACCCCAGGAGGACACCCAAGGAAGGAGGGACCCATCCCATGGACATTAAGGTAAGTTCAGGTAAGTATTTTTTTTTTTTTTTTTGGTGGCATAGGGGGGCCTGATTTGTGCCCCCCTACATGCCACTATGCCCAATGACCATGCCCAGGGGACATAAGTCCCCTGGGCATGGCCCTTGGGCAAGGGGGCATGACTCCTATCTTTACAATGATAGGAGTCATGTTGATGGGGGGTGGGCGTCGAAAAAAAATGGCGCAAGTCGGGTTACGACGATTTTTTCGACGTAACCTGACTTGCCCCATTTTAAGACGCCCATACGCCATTTTCCCCCTACGCCGGCGCTGTCTGGTGTACGTGGTTTTTTTCCACGCAAACCAGGCAGCGCCGGTCTGCTTGCGCCGGCTAACGCCATTCCATAAATACGGCGCCCGCATGGCGCTTCAGAATGGCGTTAGACGGCGCTAAATTTGTTGACGCTAAACTGCGTTAGCGCAGTTTAGCGTCAAAAAGTATAAATATGGCCCTTAATTTCTGAACATCTTAAAATCAGCCTGTAGGTGTGTGCTCAATGTGGCTTAACAAATCACGCACCACTGTCATGCAATTCAGAATGCAGGACAGAAACTTCAAAACCAGGGGAAAGCCAGCTCAACTTTAGAAAATGGAAATTAAATTAATCAATAATTGCCATTTATTTACTGATATTTTTGAATCAATAGGAAAAAAGACAACAGAAAATAAAAGGAAACATTTTAAAGGAAAAATAATTTTAAGGACAAATCCAAAATTGAGTTGAGAAGGAGTGAATGGTTTTGGGGTACAGGAATAGGTGATGTTTAGCAATGCTGAGGGGTTTTAAGTGGTCAAGTATGGAAGAAGTTCAGTCTTAGAGGTAGCTTTTCGAGGGTTCAGGGATGCCTTGAATTTTGGGGTAGTGAGTGTTTTTAGTGATCAGGAATAGGTGGTGTGGGGGAGGTACAGGTTTTTAGGTTTCACAAATGAGAAAAGTGTAGGAGGGATTTTTAGGGTTCGGGATAGGTGGAGTGGAGTGTAGGGGTATTGAGGGCTTTATTAAGGTTCATGAATTTGCAGAGTTTAGAGCTGGTGACAGTGTTTAACGTTCTGTGCTAGGTAGAGTTTCACCGTGGTGAAGGAGTTTTAGGGCTCTGGGGTCGGTGGAGTTTAGGGGTAGTAAGGGGTTTTAGGTTTCAGGGATCGGTAGACTTTAGGTGTGGGAAGGAACTTTAAAGTTCATGGGTTGGTGGAGGTTAGGGGTTAGTGATAGGTGTAGTTGCATTCACACCCTAAAACTAAGCATGCCAAAGCCAAGTGCGAAAAAAAGACATTCAACAGATTCTTCTATAAAATCATATACAAACATCATTTACAGCACTCTGAAACTGTACATTCTCTTGAATACAGAGCAATATAAAAGAAGTTGTTGCAGTTATTTAAAGGAAACATTACTACATGCTCAGCTATGAGAACACTTTCAGCATCATGTAGAGTATATATGCCATGCACATATGTATAGAGAAATTAATAGGCTCTTAACAAATAGGGTGCATCATATTATTGACTGAACTGTCAGTTGCTCTATACTTATTGCTGTAGTTCCAGTGTCATATTTGCTGTATGTGTTCAATTTGGTGAGATGTCTGTAGCCCAAAGTCCCTCTGACAGTTGGAGGACATAAGGAAGTAAGGGGCACTAGAGCCTAAGAAATGTGTTTTGAATTACTGATTTAAAGTATAAACAGGGCGGAGGAATAGCGCTCAAGAATGCTCCACTTTGCAGTCAAATGTCTTTATTCAAGAAAAAAGTTTGAGATTGACATCAAGTGTCAGTTTCCTAAAAGCCAGGATGGAATAATAGCTTGACCTTCAATAGTGGAAGACCTTCAGCAAAGCCTTTCTTAATTACTAATACATTCAATAAGAATAAGGATATTCAATAAATTGGAACAACACTGTCTGCCTTGAGCGTTTGAAGGTGTGGGCAGTTAGCAGAGGGTCTGTGTGGTGATGTGATGGCCATATGACCATTGCAGCTGCCTAATTAAGTCAATGCACTGAAGGAATTTTCATACTTCTCGTGTGTGCAGTAATGGAGTAATTGCAGAAAAGACCAGCTCCATAGGAAACTGTAATTGAGGTCTTCAATGTGCTTAGAGGGTAGGATTCCTGGTTTGGTCTGAGACACTGGTAGGCGCAAACAGGTGGTATTGGTGGTGGAACCAGCTGCAGTATTGGCCTGCTGCTGCCCCTCCATGAAGAGGGAAGAATGCTGGAGAATATGGAGCAAACTGAGACCCAGTCCAACCAAACCCACTTGGGCAACATGAGAGCACATAGCACAAGGGTTTGTAGGAGCAACAAGGTGGTCTCTGGTGTGTTCCAGAAGCAAACCATATTGAAAGGTGAGTCAGGTTCCGGAAGGCAGAGTGAAGGTGAGACCATGGTGGAGAAGGAGATGAGAACAGAGAAGGCAACAGGAAAGAACACGTCAGGGAGAGGATAGGGGAAGTCAGTAAAGAAGGCCATTGCCAGTGCATCTGCCCAGGGACAGCTAGATTCAGTGATTGAGAAGAGTGTGGGTACCACAGCAAGAACAGGTCAAAGTACAGGTAAAAATAAAGAGCATCAGGGACAAGAGATACGTTTACAATGGTGCCCATGTGTGACAAAGAGGAAGAAGGCAATCCACTTAGTGAACTGGCCTGGTCAAAGCAATACAGGGCAGAAGGTTCACAGAGACATCAGCCTCAAGGACGTGGTCAAGTGGTTACAACAGAGAACACCAAAGTCAAGTACTGAACACTGAGCACTGATCGAAGTGCATGAAAATACCAGAATGCCAAAGGCAAACTGCAGAGGCCCAGATTTGTGAATGAGTGTACACTCTAGTGGCCTCTGGGGATGATCTGACTGAAAAATTAATGGAAGGGCCTCTGGGTTAAGATAGCGTGGAGGAAGCAGAGTTTTTCCAGGACGGAGAGTGTTGGTAAAGGATCAAATGTTGCAGATGGTGTAAAATGGGGGTTAGCAGATTTCTGCTGTAAATTCAGATATTTTGGCTGGGACCTCGCTTGAGGTGGCCATGGATCTTTGAAGAGACAAGGGAAGGGAAGGGAAGGGAAAGGAAGGGAAATGAAGGGAAGAGAGGGGAAAAATATAAGTATGATAGTGTCTCATGGGAAGCTTGAGAGGACTAAAATGTTAAACAAGTGAAGTGGCAGTAAGTATAATGAACCTGAAGAATGGGGAGAAAGGGTTTTTTAATGTTTAAAAAATACATAGTGCAAATCATGGTAGCAGCAAAGCACATTAGTTTCTAAGACAGACAGCAAGAACAAGATGGGGAACAAATTGAATAAAGAGGGATGAGTTACAGCAGGGGAGCAGACTGCAGTAGCTGCTGCATTCCATGAGGCGATAAGACCAGTGGTGATGGCCACAAAGAGCCACAAAACAAATTTGAAAGGAAGGAGCAAAGGAAAGGTTCTAAAGAGACAAGAGGCAAAGGTATTAGGCATCAAAAGAGCTAAAAATGCGTTATACTTGCTGGAAAAAACCTTAGTGGCATATTTGATGCAGAGCATGAAAGAAAATATTTTTGAGGGAGTTATGTTGATATTTCAAAGCTAATACACAAGGAGAATCACTGTAAAGACAGGGCTAAGGAAGAAAAAAGGGAACTAGGAAGAAGCTCAAAGGAGCCGGTCAATATGATATTTGTATAACTTGCTTTAACATTGGCATTGGTCTAGACTTGGTGGCCATGGCTGCTTGCATACCTGTGGGCAATTTGAAAGAACTTGTGTCTGATGTTTGCAGAAGAGTGAACTGTCGGAAATGCAATAGGTGCTAGCTATGACTTTTGAATTTCACCTATTGGGTAGAACAATTGCCCTAACTTTGAAAGAAACCATGAACGACATGTTAGGGTTAGAATGGCAAACAGATTGACAGACAAAATGTGTGGGAAATGCTAACATAGAGAATATTTCTGGCAAGGACTGGAGTCTGTAAAGATCTATCAAAAAGAGCCAGGTAAAAAGATCAACAAGACTAACAAGGGCATTCAAATAAGGAATGCATCAGCAGGAAAATGATGCTTCAAAATGAAATCACCAGAAAAGAAGTTGGCACCATCTTGGATTGAGAACTCCTGACAAAAAACACCAGGAAGAAAACAATCTTAGATAGTCAGAGATTTAAGGCAAATTAGCCTTCTTCCTCAGGAGAATGGGGCCTTTCAGGTACAGGGAGAAGAACGCTTTGTTTCATTGCCTTCGATCCTTTCCAACTCCTGGACTCTGCCAACCACCCAGGCCAATGCTCCACATGGCCTGCAGAACAGTCCTCTGACCAGCTGTAAATGCACCACTACTTACAGAGTGGCCTCTGGGAAGATGTCAAGAATTGTGATGAGCGCAAGGGCCAGAGATGTCCTGCCTCCTCCGTGGATGCAGAGCCTCACAATCACAAGGCTGCCTCTAGTGATTCTCCTTAGCAGATATAATAACAGTATGCTCAAGGTTTATTGGGATACTCCTGGAAAAGCAATACACAAAGAAGGGGGCATGAACTGAAGAAGCAACTTACCAAAAACAGTACTGGATGATTATTTTTCTAAGGGATTAAAAGTTGAAGACAGTATTGACATAAGTGAGAATCACAGATCTCTTGATTCTCTCATTTGGTTGCTCTTGCACTGTAATTGTTGGTAGTTCAGAAAGTAGGATCATGTGATGATAAGAATCAGAAACAAATGGTTTTAATTGTGAAGTATAGAAAAAAGAATGACGTTTCTAAACAATGAGGCCTCTTCATATGGCAGTCACCTCACCAAAATGCCAGGGGTAACGGAAGTGACATCACACACCCCTTTGCCTTAATGAGATCACTTTAAGAGACACCATATGACCTTTGATCCGAATCTTTCCAGGAAGTGATATCACATTACCTTAATTCTGATGACATCACAATAACTTCATAATAACCACATAATTTCTATAACAACACTGCAAAAACAAATGTTAAATTTAAAAAGTACCTCTACTAAGGTACTGGCATAATATGGCAGGGTAACTTCACATGTTTCTCTTTGCATTATATGAGATATTATGAGCATGTCCAAAGAATGCATCGTACCACAAAACAGCACCGGGAACCTAAATCATTCATACCACAAAAAGTTAGGATTTATTAGTTTACCTAATGTATACAGCAACTAGATATAAATTGATAAGTTATAGGAAGAGGATGAATGTTTAATAAAAACAAGAGCAATGGCCAAATACTTTAAACTGCATTGACCATAGATTTGAATATTAAGTATGCTAATGGTTTAAATTATTCCTTATTGATGAAACATTTTGATTTTTGATTCATTTACAAGGCACCATTAAGAAGCATAGAGGTGAAGGTTCTACAGAATGATATATTCACAAAATATTTTTAGTCATGTTTTATTTAATCAGAAGAGTTTCCATTGCACTGCTAAATGCATTTATTTACAGACCCTAAAGCGGAATGACCCTTTGGAAACTGCAGATAGTAAACAGTGTTCATTGAGATACTTTTTAGCTACTGTTCTTTTAGTGATGACTGAAAAGCTTAGAAAGTGATTGGGCGAAATACTTGCCTTGAATGTGTTATGAGAGAGTAAAGCAAGCCTGGCTTCTTCTATTAATGCTTCTTAAATCACAACTGTCATATACATTTGCTAAAAACCATAGACTTTCCATTCTCGGAAAGCTCACCTATTAGATATTCAAGTCATTCATGGTGTACCAGGCCAATGCAACCTGATGTTGTCCATGAATTGACCAAATGGTTTAAACAGATATGTAAAGAGTGTCCCCATATGTAAAAAATGGCCCAAATTGTGCAAGGGCCAGAATTTTGTGATGGGTTTCACCCATATGCCCAGGGTACCCCTTATGGCCAAACATGCTATTGTCACAATTTTGCTATTCATATAACCTAGGTGTCTATACATCAAAAATTAACTCTAACAGTGTTTAGTTGCCTCCCTGATGTCAATAATTACCTTCTGTAAGCCTGCACCAGCCAACATTTTTCAGAATTTCCTCCAGTATTCTAGTGCCAGCATTTTTCCATGGGTGCCTCATGCAAAGTGTTACATCTAGCATACATACCTGTGCCAGTATTTTGGCACAGATGCCTGCCAATGCCTCCAATATGCCAGCACCAGCATTTTGCCGTTGGTATCTTTATAAGCCAACAATTATATACCTGGGCCAAAGCAGACTCACAAGCTTAGCACCATATTCTCACTCACACACACTCACTCAAACTCATTCTTACACAACGTAACCCATTAAGAACCACTGAGTATGATTAGAGTGTTTCAAGAGCTGCAGCTTTTACCATTCTTTAATAAATTCTTATCTTGAGTGGAGCACAACCATACACCTTCAAATGTGGTCTTTACAAGTTTCAGTTTTCTGTGCAGCCTGTTTTTCTTTCAGTAATGCAGTGAGCGTATATGGTCAGTTCTCCAGCATCACATGCTTGGCAGGTGGATTACAGTCCAGGCTCTAGGGACCATTAAGTGTAGAGTTGGGACAGAATATACATCCCAGTTTCACACACACTTTTAGCAAAACAATATACGAATAACTTGACAAGGAGGCGAACCAGTGCTGATATGGAAACCTTTGACAACTTGTATGTCAGGTGTACAGGTGACCCCACAGTGCTGTGTTAGTTGGAAGTGGTGTGAGCCCTTTAGGCAGAGAATGCTCCGCAGATTAAATCTGCTGGCTTCACACATGTTCAATTCATATGGGAAGCCGTTCATGTCAAAATTACAGCTCCACATATTAGACACCTTCTGAAATGCATAGTCTGCTGCAAAATGAATATGACACACACCAGAATGAATGTACTATGTGCCAAAATAATTATGATACCAGGCGGAGTGAATCTGAATTGAACCAAAACAAATATGAAACCTGACAGAGTGAATATGCTTCTTAGTGATTAATATGAATAACACACAAACCAAATTGAATAATAAATATACTGAAATATATATAAATCATACTGAAATTAATATGGCTCTCACTGTAAACAATAAAGCAATCACTGAAACAAATATAATATTCACAAAAAAGAATGGGACATTTCTTGAAATGATTGACTTATGCCAAGAGAAATATGACATACATTGAAATTAATATGGCAGACTGAAAATAATATAAAGTACTGAAATGAATATATTATATTCTGAAAAGAAAACAATGCACATTAAAACTAATACAATGTACACTGAAATGAACATTAAACATGTTGCAATGAATTTGAATTGTGTTGAAATGAATATTACCGAGATGGCAACGAATATGAGACACACAGAAATGAATAGGAGATGATTGAAAAATAATATGGCTTGTGTTGAAATTAATGTAATCCCATTGAATTGAAGTTGACACGCTTTCAAATGAGTATGACTACAGCTGAAATTCACATGCCATTTGTTAAAATGAATATGGCATGCCTTGAAATTAACATGACACATATTTAAATTAATATGATATATGTTAAAATTGATAAGTTGCATCTTAAAATTAATATGACAAGTGTTAATATGAATATGACATCCATTGAAATAAATTTAAACTTGATTGAAAAGAATATAACACATGTTAAAATGAATATGACATGAGTTGAAATGAATATGACCTTCTATGAAATTAATTTGATATGTTTTAAAATTAATACGAGTAACGTTAAAATGATCATGACATTTATCACAATGAATATAGCTTGCATTGAAAGTGATATGATATACATTAACATAATTATGATATATGTTGCACTGGATATGATTCATGTTAAGATTAAGATGTGTTAATATGAATGAAGAATCCATTGAAAGGAATATGATATATGCTAAGATGAATATGACATGCATTAAAACAAATATGAGCTCCACTGAAATGATTTCAACATGTGTTAAACTGAAGATGACCAATGCTGAAATTAAAATGAAACTTTTCAAAATGAATATGTTAAGCTTTGAAATTGATATGATACACAGCAAAATAAATACTGCATATATTAAAATTAATATGACCTATGTTGAAATGAATATGATAGTTGTTAAAGTGAATATGACATCCAATGAAATGAATGACATTCATAGAAAGGAATATGACACATGCTAAGATGAATATGAGCCACTTTGAAATGAATATCACACCTGGTGAAAAGTAATATGACATTATGTAACATAAATGACACTTTTTTAAGTGAATATGAAACTGTGAGATAAATGTAGCATGCTTTGAAATGAATTAAGGCCCAGTCCCCCTGCTCCCATTCGTCGCCCCCCTCCCGCCCTCCGCCCCTAGCTGACCCCTCCTCCCCCCCTCCTCCCTCTTATGGCGGCCGCTGCGCGACAGAGTTAGCGACCCTTGACCCGAGGGTAGATCGCTCCCCCTGCCGCTGCAGCTCCACCAGCCCAGGCTCCTGAAACCACCCAGCAAGTCCTGCTAAAAAACAGTAAGTACTCCCCCCGCCCACCCCCTCGCCCAGCCCCGCACAACTCACCTCTTCTCCTGTACCTCTGTCTTCTGCCTTCCGCTCTCCCCTCCTACCTCTCTCCGCACCTCCGCTGTCCTTCTTCCCTTCGCTCTCTGCTCCTCTTCTGCAGCCCTCTTGCTGCGTGTTCTGCTCTTCCTCGGCCCCGCTCCTCTTCCTCACCGCGTTCTCTTCCTGCTTCTTTCTTCATCTGTGTCCCTCCTCGGTGTTCTTCATCTGTGTTTCTTCTTGCTCCTCTGCACCCCGTCCTGCGTGTTCTCTCTTCTTCTGTCCTTCTTCTGTGTTCTTCATCTGTGTTTCTTCTTTCTCCCCTGCACCGCGACCTGTGTGTGCTTTCTTCTTTCTTCATCTGTGTTCTTCATCTGTGTTTCTTCTTTCTCCCCTGCACCGCGACCTGCGTGTGCTTTCTTCTTTCTTCATCTGTGTACTTCATCTGTGCTCTTCTTTCTTCCCTGCACCCCGTCCTGCGTGTTCTCTCCTCTTCTTTGTCCTTCTTCTGTGGTCTTCTTCTGTGTTCTTCGTATCCTCTGCTTCTCAGCTCTCTCCTCTTCTGCCTGACTCCTCTTCCTTGAGTCTTCTCTCCACTTCTTCTCTACCCTTCTTCTTGGCTCTTCTCTCTTCTGTTCTTCTGTTCTTGACTCCTCTCTCCTCTTCTTCTTTACCCTTCTTCTTGGCTCTTCTGTTCTTCTGGTCTTGACTCTTCTCTCTTCTGTTCTTCTGGTCTTGACTCTTCTCTCTTCTGTTCTTCTGTTCTTGACTCTTCTCTCCTCTGTTCTTCTGTTCCTGACTCTTCTCTCTGTCCTTCCTTACTCCCCTCCACCTCTGTAACCCCCCCTCCCCTATCTTTCTTCCTTACTCCCCTCCACCTTTAACCCCCCCTCCCCTATCTTTTCTCCCCTCCCCTATACCTGACCCCCCCACCCTCCGCTTTCCCGCCGCCACCTCCTGCTCGGCCCCGCCCCCCGCTCCCATTCGTCGCCCCTCCTCCCGTCCCCCACCCCCAGCTGACCCCTCCTCCCCCCCTCCTCCCTCTTCTGGCGGCCGCTGCGTGGCCACGCCGCTGGTGTGCCAAAGGCAAGCCTGTCTGCGCCCGTCCGCGCCTGGACCGCGCCCAGCGCCACGACCCCTGGCCCCCAGCACTTCCAAACCCCACAGCACCGCTACGACCCCATCACTCTCCACGCCCTCAACCCGGGGCGCTCCAGCACCTGCTTCCAAGCCAACCCGAAACGTACCCACGGACCCTTTGCATGTCACACCTGCAAACTCACCTTCCACCGCGAAACCACCACACCCGCCAGACCACGCTCCAACAACCACCTCAAATGCATCCTGATCAACGCACGCTCCGTCCACAAGCACGCCGTTGAACTATGGGACCTCCTGGACTCCACCGCACCGGACGTCGCCTTCATCACTGAGACCTGGATGAACGCCTCTTCGGCCCCCGACATCGCCATAGCCATCCCGACGGCTACAAGATCTCCAGGAGAGACCGCACCAACCAAGTAGGGGGAGGAATCGCCATCGTCTTCAAGGACTCCATCAACGTCACCACCTCCACCGAAGACACCCCCCTCGCCGCCGAACACCTGCACTTCCAGATCCACACCGACCCCAGGACCACCCTCAGAGGAACTCTCATCTACAGACCTTCTGGACCACGCGCCCCCTTCAGCGACTCTATCACTGACTTCATCTCCCTGCACGCCCTTGCCTCGCCGGACTACATCCTCCTCGGTGACCTCAACTTCCACCTGGAACAGAACAACGACCCCAACACCACCGCCCTGCTCGCCAACCTCACCAACCTAGGTCTCAAGCAACTGGTGAACACCCCCACCCACATCGCCGGACACACGCTCAACCCCATCTTCTCCGCCAGCATCCACGTATCCTTCAGCCACTCCTCCGCTATACACTGGACCGACCACAGATGTGTCCACTTCACCTTCCGACGCGAGACTCGCCACCTCCGCACACAACCCATCCCACGCTGACATTGGAACAAAATCCCCACGGAACAGCTTCTCTCCACTCTCAGCGACAACCAACCCACCTTCTCCACCGACCCCAAAGACGCAGCCCTCAGCCTCACGCATTAGATCACCAACTGCGCAGACAACCTCGCTCCCCTCAGACGCCTCCCAAGACAGACCAACACCAAAAAACTTCTCTGGTTCACAGACACCCTCAAGGAATCCAAAAAAACCTGCCGCACCCTCGAGAAAGCCTGGCGCAAGGACCACACTGCAGATAACATGGCTGCCCTCAAGAACGCTACCCGCGAACACCACCAACTGATCCGCGCCACCAAAAGAAATTCCTTCACAGACAGACTGGACAAGAACACTCACAACAGCAAAGAACTCTTCAACATTGTCAAAGAGCTCTCCAACCCTAACGCCAACGCCAACGCCCTCACGCCCTCACAAGACCTCTGCAACTCCCTCGCCACCTTCTTCCATCGTAAGATCACCGACCTACACGACAACTTCGGACACCAGACCCAGCCAACCACCACAGAACCTACAACCCCGCCATCACCCTCAACGCCGCGACTCACATCAACACGGAAGAGACCAAAGCCACCATGAACTCCATCCACTCCGGTGCCCCCTCGGATCCCTGCCCACACTTCATCTTCAACAAAGCCGATGACATCATCGCCCCGCATCTCCAGACCATCATCAACAGCTCGTTTGCTTCTGCCACCTTCCCCGAGAGCTGGAAACACGCAGAAGTCAACGCCCTAATGAAGAAACCTACGGCGGACCCCAGCGACCTGAAGAACTTCCGCCCCATCTCGCTCCTCCCCTTCCCTGCCAAAGTCATAGAGAAGACTGTCGACAAGCAACTTACCAACTTCCTTGAAGACAACAACCTACTCAACCCCTCTCAGTCCAGATTCCGAGCCAATCACAGCACAGAAACCGCCCTCATCTCAGTCACAGACGACATCAGAACTCTGATGGACAACTGAGAAACAGTCGCCCTCATCCTCCTCGACCTCTCGGCTGCCTTCGACACCGTCTGCCACCGAACCCTAATATCCCACCTCTGCTCCACCGGGATCCAAGGACAGGCCCTGGACTGGATCACCTCCTTCCTCTCCAACCGCTCCCAAAGAGTCTACCTCCCACCTTTCCGCTCAGACCCCACTGAGATCATCTGCGGCGTCCCACAAGGCTCCTCACTCAGCCCGACTCTCTTCAATGTCTACATGAGCCCCCTCGCCGACATCGTACGCAAACACAACATCAACATCACCTCCTACGCTGACGACACTCAGCTGATACTTTCCCTCACCAAAGACCCCACCAGCGCCAAGACCAACCTGCAAGATGGAATGAAAGACGTCGCAGATTGGATGAAACTCAGCCGTCTGAAACTGAACTCAGACAAAACGGAAGTCCTCATCCTCTGAAACACCCCGACCGCCTGGGACGACTCCTGGTGGCCCACGGCCCTTGGCACCGCACCAACCCCCTCAGACCACGCACGCAACCTCGGCTTCATCCTGGACCCACTTCTCACCATGACCAAACAAGTCAACGCTGTATCATCCCCCTGCTTCCTCACCCTCCGCATGCTCCGAAAGATCTTCCGTTGGATCCCTGCCGACACCAGAAAGACCGTGACCCACGCCCTCGTCACGAGACGCCTGGACTACGGCAACACCCTATACGCAGGAACCACCGCTAAACTCCAGAAACGTCTGCAACGAATCCAAAACACCTCCGCCCGCCTCATCCTCGACATACGCTGCAACAGCCACATCTCCGCCCACCTGAGACACCTGCACTGGCTTCCCGTCTACAAAAGGATCACCTTCCGACTCCTCACCCACGCACGCAAAGCCCTCCACAACAAGGGACCCGAATACCTCAACCACTGCCTCAGTTTCTACACACCCACCCGTCAACTTCGCTCCGCCAACCTCGCTCTCGCCGCCGTCCCCCGCATCCGACGCACCACGGCAGGCGGGAAATCCTTCTCCTACCTGGCAGCCAAAACATGGAATTCCCTCCCCCCCAACCTCAGGACCACCCAGGACCACCTCGCATTCCGGAGGCAACTCAAGACCTGGCTCTTCGAGCAGCAGTAACCCCATCCCCCTAGCGCCTTGAGACCCGCACGGGTGAGTAGCGCGCTTTACAAATGTTTATGATTTGATTTGATTTGATTAAGCAAATATCAATATGAACATAAGCTATGTTTAAATGAATATGGCTTGCTCTTAGCTTATGTTGATTTGCTTTAAAATTAATATTACATATTGAAATTAATGTTACATATTCTCAAAGGGTTCCATTATGAGTTTTGCAGCTTGTGCCCACCATGGCGGTGGCCTGACCGCCATCTGTTTGGCGGTCAGACCATAGTATGACGATGCTGGCAGTCCCATAGGGAAAGACTGCCGCAGCCCTGCCAGCACCACCAGGCAGCGCAGACCACCGCGGTGGCGAGGCAGGCCAAACAGGCAGACGGAGCCAGTGTTTCAGATAGAAACATTATGATGTTGCCTACCACCAGCGTGACCGCGGCAGTTCAACCACCACATCCCTGCAGGTGGAAATGGAAAGCATAAAGGAAGCAACTCACCTGCAGGCAGTGTTACATGACCTGTGCCGCCATGGAGCCCATCACACACACGTCCTGCTGCAGGTGCTGCTCATCGATGGACCCACACAGCACCCACATTGCAACATAATGGAAGGTCAATGGGATGCACAATAGGCTGTGAAACAAATATCCAAAGGTCACAATGCAAACAATACCTGCACAATAGTGATGGTGGCATCAGGAGCATTCATGGACACATTTCACTTTGCACATGCCCTAATACAGTATTTGCATAGGTACTGGCCCTTCATATATCTCAGGTTCAAACAATATTTGAGCCAAATGATATGCCTAGCTGCCAAATGTGTAAGTGCAAGTCAAGAAAGCACATACAACGGCAACAGCATGGTGCAGACATCTAGATGATGTAGCTGTAAGGTACACACATCAAAATGGACACATGGTCAGTCAAATGCAAAGGAAGCTACCACAATTGAACACCCTCCATGTGTGGACAAACAAAACTCTAGCTCCCGCACATGAGACGAAAGTACAATCCTAATCAGAGGACAACTCTACACCATAACTGCTGACATTGGCCAACACAAGATGAAATACTTACCCTAGCAAGCATACCACAATGCAATGACACCCCAATTGGATCAACACCCACATATACATACAGTGAACATCGACCCTTGTCTTGGGTGACCAACACTTCCCACAAAGTCAGATATTGGAAACAACAGCAAATGTTGTGGATGTGTCTGTGGGTGTTGTGGTGGTGTCTGGGGGTATGGTGTCTGAGGTGTGTGGGGCTGTGGGTTGTGAGCTGTTGTCTGGGTGTATGGTGGGAGTGAAGGATGTGTCACTGGGTGTTGTGGTGGTGTCTGTGGGTATGGTGGATGTGGTGCGTGGGTCGGGGGCTGTCTGTTGAAATGATGGCTGATGTGGTGTCTGTGGGTGAATGTTGAGTGCCTGCATGCTGGTGTGGCTGCTAGAGTTTGTGTCGCTGTGGGCTGCTTGTGTGTGTTGAGGTTGGTGCATGCGGATGTGTCTGTGTGCTTAGGACAAGTAAGGGAATTGGGAATTAGGATAGGGAAGAGAGAGGTGGTGGGAGAGAGGAATGGGGATGGGTTGCTGTCATCAGTAAGGAGGCCAGAGCTTAAAAAGATCTCTGTAGACAAGACATGTCACTATGAATGTCTTCCAGGAAAGCATTTGTCTGAAGTTGGCTTACCAACCCCTGGATGGCATTCACAACGGCAGTCTGCCCCACAGAAGGCTATTGAACGCCTGATACTTCTCAGGAGGTCAATAGCCTTCTCAGTCAGGGCAGCAGGAGTAACAGGGGCTGGCACTGAGGTATCTAGGGCAAAGGAGACACCCACCCTCATAGGTGAGTGGGCATGGCCAACTGCGTGGGGAGCAACAGGAAGGGTGGTGATAGTACTGGGGGTGGTGAACAAAGATGGTACAGGAACAGGTCCTGATGGGTCCCCCGGCACTAGGGAGTGGCCACTGGAGGTAGAATCTAAAGATGACAAGGTTGATACTGTGTCTTCGGTGGCACTCCCCTCACCTTCTGGGCCACTGGGTCCCTCTGTGTCGTGGTGTCATGACTGGAGGTACCGTGGCCAGATGCTTCCCCACTTGGGTTTGCCCTGTCTCCTTCGTTTGCCTGGGATGATGCTGCAAATACAAAGGGGAAAAGGGTCTCCACATGTTCCTGATCACACTTGAACAAAAGCTATGATTTACAAATAGTACCATGATGTCAAGTAGGTCCCAGCAATAAACTACTTCAAGGTGGCTCCTACATGAACCATACCATATGGATGCATGCCACATGAACTGTCAACAGTTGCCCACCGGAAAATCGGGTCTCAGATTTCCAATTGCATGGGTGAAGTTGTGCAATTACAATAACAATTAAACAAATCGGAGACAATATCATCTTCAGTGATTTGCCTCATGGAGCATACCTGTTACCTGTTGTCATACAATAGTAGTCCAATGCAAAGTTCACTCAAACAGATCCCACACAATGTCATGCATACAGCTAGATGTCACACATGCAATAACACAACAATAAGAAATGATGCTCCAAATCCTGCTGTGTTGCTGACAGCAGTACAGTATCCTGAAGAAGGTGACATGGAAATACTCATGTCGCACTGGAAAAATATCAACATTGCACACTTCACTATGTGTAAATTGTCCTAATTGAGTCATGGAGGAAGTACTTATGTTGCACAGATATATTACATATTTGGCATGGAAATGTACACTGTATTCAAAATGTGCAAATTGGCAGGGAGATATGTCGCTAAAATACATAACACAATGAAACAGCTGTCCCCAGGAAAAGCACAACTACTAAATGGCACCCCTTACAATGACAAACTCTGATTGCATCAGTAGAAGCCATTAGTTCCTTATATATTGGAGAGGCCCAGGGATTTACGAGCTCTTGTAGAAGGCCCTGGACATGTTGCCCAAAGGGAAGCTACATCACTGTCTCCATTTTGATCCTGCAAACCCAGATGTCTGTGGATGAATGGTTGTTAAAATGAAAAGAGATCAATGGTTCTTTAGAATCACGCTTTATTTTCATCTCCACTTCTCCTCATCAGCTCTTCACATCTCCTCTTCTCTCAGCTCTCTCCCAACATTCTATTGTGAACTCCTCTACCTAACAGTCAGAACATTCCATTCTAAAGGGAAGGTGAGGGGGGAACGTACCACTTATATTTAAATATGTCATGACCTCTAATCTAACAAAATCTGCCTATATGTAATTACATGTTGCTACCTTAAAATATTACAACTAAATTACAACACATCTTCCCTTCCACACACAATATATACAAAGTGATCAAAAATATATACATTCAATAATAATTTGACATACCTACATTGATGTCTTAAATATATACATTCAATAGATAATTTGACATACACTACATCAATGTTTTAAAAGAAGTTCTATTGGTACTCTCTGTACCGACGTCACGTCTCTGCTGAATCTCCTCACTCTCGCCATTCTCCATGGAATTTCCTTCACTCCTCACGAGGGCTGGTGGCTGTTGGACAATCCTGTCCATACTCCAACACTGACCATTTGTTAACGTAACCACATTGTTTTTCACTTTGGCAATATCAAAAGGACCGGAATATTTAGGGCCTCGCATATTCGGACAAAAACCCCTTGCAGGATTTTTAACATAAACCTTATCCCCCACTTTCCACTGTCTTTGTTTAGTACCATGTTTAGTATTGTATCTTTATTTGTAATTGTTTTGATGATTTTCTATTCTAAGTCTGAATTGTGGAGTTATGGCATCACTTTTTCCTCCTCCACCTTACCATGAAGGGAAGAATTTGGTACTTGGTTTCCTGCCCTTTAGAGCAGAAAATGGAGAAATTTTTGTAACTGAATTTGGAGTAGAATGGTACGCCCATAACATGTCTCGAATACCATTTTCAATGATTATTTGGTTTACACTAGCTAACTGGATGCACTCTTTAATCATGCGGTTGGTCCTTTCGACTAAACCATTTGCCCTGGGACAATATAGCGCTGTAGTGAGGTGGTGTAGGTTTAAAGAGTTAAGAAAATCTTTCATTTTTGATGAAGTTAATTGGACTCCATTGTCAGTGATCAAGGTGGCGGGTATTCCTTCCATAGCAAAAGCATCTTTAAGGAATTTATAACTGATTCAGTGGTGATTTGGCTTACCATTTTTACATTAATCCAATGCGAGTAATAATCAATCAGTACTAAAGCAAAACGTTTCACAACACCTTTCATGTTGATAGGCCCTATGATGTCTAATGCCAATTTTGTCCAAGGCTTGTCTGGTACAGCCACAGGATATATAGGAGTTTTACGAATAATTTTAGTTTTGTCACTGCACGCACATTTAATGCAATTTTTAACTTCATTTTCTATCATAGAGTCCATATTAGGAAACCAATATCTTTCTCTAACACGAGCTTTTGTGAGGCTCCTGCCTAAATGACCTCCATGAGCCAGATTGATAATTTTGTGTATCAATCCTGCCGGTGGTATTATCTTATCATTTCTTAAAACAAAATTTCCGTTTTCATTTATTTCATGTCTAACCTCCCAATAGTTTTTTAGTGTTTCGTCCAGATCCCTCCTAAATTCCAGCCATCCCTCCTTAGCTAATGTTCTCAATAAGGATAGGGATTCATCCTTATGATCAGCCAACTTCCATTCTTCTTCACTGATAGCCAGAGTACAAACAACAATTACTGGGAATTCCGGGGTCTCATAGTCTTCATTTATAGTCAACAGTACTCTAGATAGAAAATCCGCAGCACAATTATTATTACCCGGTAGGTACTCAATCTTAAAACAAAAGCTTTCCAGGCCTAAAACCCATCTAGCAATTCTAGGTGTACAGTTGTAGAAACTTTTTGTAGAGAAAACATAAACTAGTGGTTTGTGGTCTGTACGTAAAGTAAATTGTGTACCCGAAGGAAGAATTTAAAATGTTTTATAGCCCAGAAACAAGCCAGAGCTTCTCTTTCAATTACTGAGTAATTGGATTCTGCCTTATTTAAAGCCCTAGAAGCAAATGCTACAATTCTCTCTTTACCATCAACCACTTGGTATAAAGTGGCTCCCAAACCTTTTTTGCTCGCGTCAGTAGTAAGAATAGTCTCCCTTTCATGATTGAAAGTACCCAGGAATGGTGCTGTTACAATGGCTTGTTTAATCCTTTGAAATGCAGATTCATGACATTCTATCTATTTGTAAGGTGTGTGGTTTTTTAGTAACTCTCTTAGGTCATATGATATCTCTGAGAATCCCTTGACATATTTTGTCATATACTCAGCAAGGCCTAGAAAAGATTTTAATTCTTCCTTGTTTTTTGGTGCCTCTGCCTTCTTAACAGCTTCCACTAGTGAAGTTTTAGGTTTGAACCCATCTTTAGAAATAGTGTGCCCTAAATAATCAACTGAATCTACTCTAATTTGACACTTATCCTTTCTCAATGTCAAACCCGCCATTTTTAGTTTACTAAGTACCTTTTTCAAGTTTGTATCATGTTCCTCTACATTTGCTCCATATATTAAAATGTCATCCTGAAAATATAGAGTCTTAGGGGTATCTTTCAAAACACGTTGCATGATTTTTTGAAATACGGCCACAGCTGATGCAAGCCCGAACGGTATTCTATTGAACATATACGATCCTAGGGGTGTAGTGAAAGCTGTGAGCCATTTAGAATCTGGGTGAAGTTCAACCTGGTGGTATGCGCTGGAGAGATCCAGCATGGAAAAACATGCTGCCTCCCCCATGGTGCTTAATATTTCATGAATAACAGGAAGTGGATGTCTTTCCACCCAAATGTTTCTGTTCAAATCTCTCAAATCAATGCACACCCTAATGTCGTCGCAATTATGTTTCTTGGCAATTACGATGGGAGATAACCATTCTGAACTCTCAATTGGTTGAATAATTCCTAGAGATTCTAGTCTCTTAAGTTTCTTTTTAAGAGGGTCTCTAAGTAAGTGTGGAATTTGTCTAGTTTTATGTACTATCGGTTTAGCCTTAGGTTTTAATTTAATTTTATGTTGGAAGCCTGCCAGTAGACCTAACTTTTCAGTATAAATCTCAGGAAATTCCTGGAAAATCAACTCATTAGAGTTATTTTTGTCCATGAGCAGTACTTGTTCCGGATTATAAGGGTCCAGTTTGATTCCCAACTCCTTCTGATGCTGCCAACCCAGTAAACTGGATCATTCTTCAACTACATAAACTTTCCCTACAGTGGTACGACCCTTAAATGATATTAAAGCCTTGAACATCCCTTTAAGAGGGTTGGGGTCTTTGTTATAACCCTTGGGATTAATGTCTGGTTTTGACAATCTGGCGGACATTTCTTTACCAATACCTTTAAAATCCAGTTCATTTATGATTGTAAAGGGTGAGCAAGAGTCAGCGAAAACTGTTACTGGACTGCCATCAAGGGAAATATTACACTGAGGATATTGAAAAGAATTTTCCTGTTCCTTTTTAACCTGCAGTATTATCTTTTTAACTTCTTGAGAATCATCTACCTTTTTATGCTCATATTCTTTATCAAATTTAGACACCGCCCTACACACTCTGGCAAAATGGCCTTTTTTATTACATTTTCTACATATGGCTGTCCTGGCCTGACAAAAGGTAGAGTTTGCCAAATGAGTGCTGCTCCCACAGCGGTAACATTTGAATCCTGTTGTAGGATTAGTGGTTTTTATAGGTTGTTTACCTCCAGTTTTAATTTTCATAACTTTTTCTTCTTCTGCATTTACCTTAATCTCTGCAACTTGATCAGGAGAAGCAGAAGGAGATCTGATTTCTTGTAAACATAGCTGTGTGTGCTCAATGGATTTTGCTATTTCCACTGCTTCCTGCAGATCAGGTTGTTTTTGTAGTAATTTTTCCTGAATTTTTACATTACTAGTACAACGGACTATTTGGTCTCGAATCAGTGAGTCATTAAGATTCACAAAGTTACATAATGTACTCAATCCCCTTAGAGCAGCAACGTAATTAGTCACACTCTCTTGTTTGCCTTGGGAACGACAGAAAAATTTATGACGTTCTAAGACCACATTTACTCTGTCTCCAAACTGTTTTTCCAATTTCGGATATGTGGTGACATAATCATCCTGTACTTGTCCATCTGGAAAATCAGGTTCAGGTAATGTATCATAAATGTTTCTGCCATGCGTCCCTAAATTGTGTAACAATATGTGTTGTTTCCTGAGTGGGTTGAATTTATCTCCACCAATGGCAATTAAATATGATTAAAAAATTTTGAACCATTCTTTCCATGGGATGTTAGGTTCTCCAGTTTCATTTAAAAATGGAATTGGCTGGGACATGCCCGCTGCAGCCATTTCTAAAGGATAGTGTGATTTAAATAGTAATGTATGTATAAAATATAGCAATTACTATGTACTATCAAGTGTATTATCAAAGTGCAACTATAAACATTAAAAAGTTAGAAAATAAATATAGCAATCATCACATGTTATTAAATCTAAATAGTAACAGTTGAATGCATATTTATGAAGACATTAAAGAAAATGCACAGTCTAGTGTTGCAGCCGATTTAGAGGAAAAGCCCTGAGAACAGTAGGCCGATTTAGAGGAAAAGCCCTGAGAACAGTAAATTTCCCACAATGCCACAAGCAGGAAAGAGCTGTACCTGTCAGCGTTACCACCAACAGGCTAATATCATTACCAATGCTTCTTAAACGTTCATGCTGTGCCTGTCAGCGTCACAACAATATGCAGGTCCAATTGCTGGAGTAAGACAATTCAGTGTAACTGCGTTTGAAACTGAAGTACAGGTGATCCTCAACTGTTTCAAAAACTCCACTAAAGCTGAGGTAATTAGCAAAGTACAACCTCTTGTGGATTAAAAGTTAATGAGATATGCTCCTCATGTAATTGTGCGCGCTTCCACACAGTTAAATATAATAGAAAGTTCAGTTTCAGAGCTGCCTTTCATAAAATGTCATCAGAAAAAGACCCGTTTATTTTCTTGTGCATTCATTTTGCATTATTGTCAGTAGAGATGATTAACTTGTGTTATTTAAAAATAGATCCTCATAGTTGAAATACTTGTGTGTGATAGATTGATTTTCTTGACCTTCCCTCTCAGAAAAGGTCACTGTTCATAACCTGTGCTTGCCTCTCATGAAATAATGCTGGTAAAAGACACGTTTGTTTTCCTTTCCTTCCAGGAATATCTGTCATGTGATTGATTGTGTCTTCTTGACCTTTCCTCTCAGAAAAGGTTCATAATGTGTGCCTTATTTTATTTTCCTTGTAAAATTATTGTTGAATTGAAAGGCTAACCTTATGAACTCTTCTTGACGGTTTCATATCACTTCTTCCTGAATAAGTATGATAATTCCACATAGGTTTACGCTCTTCTTTCTAAATTAACTTTGCCAATATCAGGTTTCATTTTGTCAACACTATGCTTAATATTTTAAGACTTGAAAAATCAGTAATAGTGCTATCTGCATAGCTGCATTTTGTAGTAAAGTACTTGTTGAATAAATGGGATGATCCTTATGACTCCTAGATTATCCAGTCATTTAATTAAGAATAACAGTACCTCAAGTAAATGGTGGTCACTTTGATGAGGATGCAGCACAAGGGGTAGAGATGAAAGTGCCCCCTTTCGCACTCCAATCGTCGCCAGTGTTATAATGAAAAGAGATCAATGGTTCTTTAGAATCACGCTTTATTTTCATCTCCACTTCTCCTCATCAGCTCTTCACATCTCCTCTTCTCTCAGCTCTCTCTCCCAACATTCTATTGTGAACTCCTCTACCTAACAGTCAGAACATTCCATTCTAAAGGGAAGGTGAGGGGGGAACGTACCACTTATATTTAAATATGTCATAACCTCTAATCTAACAAAATCTGCCTATATGTAATTACATGTTGCTACCTTAAAATATTACAACTAAATTACAACAATGGTTCTACCCAACAACATGTGATTACAACATAACTGCAAGTCACTCCATGATGTGTGCCAACAGTCAGGTAACAAATCTTTCCCATTTCACATGTGCGGTGCACTTTGCCACTTGATGCCACGTCAATGGCATGGACATGGACATTGTGTGTAATAACTGTAGTCCTACCCGTCATGTCTCTCATTGCTACTGCAGTTGTACATGCCTAATGACATGCAATGACGGGTAGGGGTATGTGTGAGCCAACAATCAATGGTGACACACTCCTGTCTGTGGCACCACATCAAATGTAGCCCCATTGCATATGTCCAATTCCAAAGCCAGGTTGGCATGCAATTATATGTGAGGGAATATAGAACTCTTCCCGTGAACACAGGAAGACGAAGCATGAAATAGCAGTGTACACATTTTGTTAAAAGGGAATGGGACACTTGCTAACATGTTGGCACAAGAAATTGTGGCAACAGTGTTGGGCCATAAATCATGTCAATGGACATTCCCCATTTACCAAGGAAATTTTTTCATCTGTAACTGCACCCAAAGAACAATGTATGCTCTGTCACATGTGTGATGCCACCTTCACAAGTCAGACAGTAGTGAGGCACCAGCATTCATCTCACATTGAAAACAAATGGCCTCTGGGGAGCAGATGCCAATTTACTTATTTGACCAGACACATGGCTGAGGACAGTGATCCATCAATTATTTTTCTTTGGACTGTAACACTGAGGAGTAGTTGTATGTTGCGTAGAATTTAGACCCACTACAACAACAAACCTTCTTTGATTGATCACTGTACAAAGCAATGTGTTATTCCTGGAGAACAATTGTTTTGTGGATTGTACTCAGTTGTGTCCTAGGTCCCTGGGCTAAAATGCAAGGCACATCAATATGCACCAAATTACGGCCCATATTTATACTTTTTTTGTGCCACATTTGTATCATTGTTTGATGCAAAAGCAGTGCAAACTTACAAAATACAATTATATTTTGTAAGTTTGCTCCTCTTTTGCATCAAAAAATTATGCAAATGCAGCGCAGAAAAAAAGTATAAATATGAGCCTACATATCTACACAAACAGTTACTCATCTTGTGTGTCACACATGGTCCATCCCCAGTCACAAGGAGGCGATGTCAGAACCTAACACATCAGCTTGGCTGTGTGACAAGCAGTAATATGTCCTGTACTCACCCCCTTTTGGCTGCGGTGCTCCCTGCAAACACCCATCAAGGTCCGGCTATGCTACTGCCAGAATGTGGGCCCCTGGGGGGAGTCATGCTTTGAGGTGTGCCCGCCCACGTTGGAAGGACAGCCCGAGCTAAATCTCTGAGATCTTCTGGCCCAGAAACTCAGGTCCTTCCACCTCTTGCAACAGTGGGTGCTTTGCCGGCTATGGACCCTCAGGGTCTCCACCTCCTGTGTGATGGCTGTCCAAATCTCCTTCTTTTGATGGGTGTTTACCTATATGGATGCAAGAGACAAATCAAGCAATTACAAACACAAGTATTTTCTCAAATGTCACACACGTCAGAAACACCAAGCATAAAATGGGCAATGTGTCTACACACCACAAGTGTGAAGCACATGCCAATAAGTACAGGGAAATGACTACAGACCTTTGGATTCATCTGCAGACTAGCCCACTACCCTACTCAAATCCTACAATGACTAAGCAAGCCTAATGACATCAGGTATTCGATGCTCCAGCAACATGTACTGTGATGTGAGCCACAATGAAACACCACACATCAATGTGGGTTCTGAAGGGTAAACTCCTTAGGCCTGACTGGATAACACATTTACACTCTGAAACATTGACTCAATGCATACAGTCCCTACAGGCAACTGTCATAGTGCAGACTTCACTGTTACACTTGAGTGACAATGAAAGGGCCGGCATGGTGGGTACTGAATGTGTCTTACATGTGCATGTGTGGACATGTGGCCTACCAAATCTAGACTCATGTCACTTTAGAGTAGGTTTCGGTGGTATGTACCTGTACCACAAAACACTCCTTTAAACATATGTTTCTAACTTACAGAGACGGCATCCAACATACAAAGGTATGCATTGTACAATTTCTGCTATGTAACCAATCTATTGGGTCACATGTCATGGCCCCCAAAGGAATCTACACACTGTCTGCACTGTGGGTCTGACATTTGTACAATAAGCCTGTACAGGACAAATATGACTTCCGTGAAGGTGACAGCAGAGCTGTGGTAGTAAGGGACCTATCGTGAGTCAAAGACAAATGTTGCCAAAAATGCAAAATGCACATATGGGCTAGTTCAGGGATTAACCTCAGTACCCATTCCTCATCTAGTCAATGGACTGAGGCATTCAGGGCACTTTTTTCCACTAGAGCCTCATATTGGCCACCTGACAGGATCTTCATGTCTACAGGAAGTGGGCACAGTGCCACAGTTGCATAGCCACAGTGACTCTCCCACAGCCTGGACCATCTCTCATATTGGGGGATACATTTGACAGGCCCTGATCTCGACAGGCTGAGCATACAGAACCTACATGACACTCACATTTCCATCACTTCCATGCATGACAGTACATCATGTACATCAGCAATGTGGCTTGTGGGACAGCCTGAAGGGCACAGTGAGTCATGATATGCCTTCCAGACAATGGTTTGGCAAGACCAGATGTGGGGTGAAAGATCTGTGGAACAATACACTTTGCCTGCAATATCCTCAATGACTCAGAAAAGACGCATACATGGCTCATTCTGTCATGCACATACATATTGTCCAACATTTATAGCCATCATAAACCAAAAAAAGTCACTGGATGACAGTAAAGGCTGCTTGCCTATCTATTTGCATCTAACACAAGGAGGATCTAGGGCCCCAAAAAAACATCACACAACACAATGAGAATGAGCACAACATATAGTACTGGTCTCCAGTACTGGCACTATTTACATCCCATTGGTGCCACACAGACTGCCACAACAGGAACATAAGAAGTCTAACTGGCACACAGGGGCACTTTGTACCCTGTGAGGAGGGAAAGGAAGGTGTTGAAAAGAGTCAATTATGAAGTACTTAACTGCTCCTCTGGTGAGCAGTAGAGCAGACCATACAGGGGAAGAACCTTGCTCACAAGCCTCTCCAGCTCCTATGGGGAGAAAGCAGTGGTCCTCTCACCTGCTGGATGTGACATGATTGGTCCCAGAGGCGGCACACAGTAGCTGAAGTGGTGGAGGTGTTGCTGGCAGCAGTGTCAGGAGTCAAGTGGTTGATTTTGCACAACGCGGCATACACATGCCACATACGCGGTCATCACCGTCAACGAACATAGCCATTGGGCAGCTACCACCACAGGCAACAATGTTATCCTATGACTGTGTCTGCCGCTGCTTGAAACCACCTGCCGCGCAGATAACTTCCACCGCTGGCCGTGGCCATTTCTTGATGCCCAGTTGAGTACGTCAGGCATCTGCCGTTTTAGCAGCTTGAAAGACTGTATATGGCCCTTGTTATATGCATCACAAAAACAAAATAAGTATTTTCAACCTCCTGTCTACCGTCCATTGCCAGACCTGCAGACCATGGATGAATTCTACGTCATCCAGCTCTACCACCTGAATAAGCAAACAATAGTGGATTTATGCCGTCAGTTGGAGCCAGAACGGATGCCAGCTAACAGTAATTTATACTGCATACCACCCATTGTACAAGTCATGTCAGTATTGCACTTCCCGGAAATAGGGGCCTTCCAACATACATTGGCCCTATCTGGTGGTATGTCCTAACCTATGTTCAGTCTGGTGTTGAAAGATTTTGCAATGTGAAGGCTGACTTCTAAGGTTCTGCCTGCATCCCACATGTGGTGGGGGGCATTGATGGCACACATGTTGGCCTGGTGCCACCATAAACCACGGAACAAGTCTATTGCAACAGAACAAATGTCCATTCAATAAACGTGCAAGTTGTCTGTTTGGCAGATCTCTACATCTGCAGTGCCACCAGGTGAGAATCCTGAAATGCCAAATGAAGATGACAGTGGTAAAAAGAAGAAGCTGACTCGCAAGAAGATCTCATCCACAGCTACTTCTTGTGAGTGTACATACGTCATGTGATGTATTGACTGTGACTGTAAAATGAACTGTAGTTGTAGGAATGTGTGGAGTTTAGTGTTTTTGAAACAGTGAGGGAGCTGATACTCTGCAAAAATCAGCCAAAGGCTGATTGATAAGATAGATTTTGACACACCCTCACCTTGATGGTGTTACTTTGTTTGTCCCAGTTTCTTTGCAATGTAACTTGTTTTCCAGATGCTTGCTATGTGAAATGTGACATTTGTATGATCTTAAGCCTATGCTCCTTGTTTTGTTCTTTGTACAGGTACCTTCATCGTGACATCTTTCATGGGGACATTTCAGAGTTGTGACATTGGCAGGTATGTGATCCTGTTCTGACATACAAGGCGGGAATGGATTGTTCGAGGTAATGTAGGTCGCAGGATTTGGGTGCATGAAACCTGTACCAAGACAGTTTGCACAGTGTTTGGAGGTTCAGAAGTACCCATTGCACTTGTTTTGTGTCCTGTGGTGGGCATGATGCATCTTGTATGTCATCATGTGTTCATCAAATATGTAGACCTAGCTTACAACCAAGTCAATTGTTCACTCACATTGACTAAACACTTTCTGTATGACCTGTATGTAGCTGTAGATGTGTTTCATCATTGTAGGCCACAGTGTCTGTGACAAAATACTGACATATGATTCTGTCATATCACCAGATGCATGAGCATTGGATTATAAAGGTCCTGTGATCCGGAACTGTTGTACTGCCATTTGTCTGAATCTTGGATTATGTGGTGTTGGATTACTTGGTGTGATATGTGATAAGGCTCACGCTGGTGACATTAATCACTGCATGTTTGTCTATTCTACAGGACGATGTCTGACAAATCCCTTATTATCATGGTCTGGAGGTCTGTACCTGTAAATATGTTCATTTGCTTAGTATGAGACAATCCTTTATGATTTACTAGAGTTTGGACATATTGACAGCCTATGTGCTGAACACTGTAATATATTTTTTAGTTTGACCAGACACTTGAATGTAAGTGTTTGTATGGGATGGTTGTAATCCTGAGCTGGAAACTGTGTACATGCAACATAGCCCATATTAAACAAGTACCTTGGATCATCATTGTATGGTTCACATGATCTGACATAGCTACATGGCTAAATATCAAAGCAAAATCAGAAGGGGAACAGCTACTACAGAGGCAGGGGTATCTGTGACTGGTTGTTCCTCTGGCAGGGCATCTCTTCCTGTGGCTGCCACCGATGTTGATGGGCCTGTTGTTGATGAGCCAAAGGCAGGAGAAGATTGGTTTTGAAAAGCGCTACTTGGGGTTGTGTGCATGTCCCTCAACACCCCTATGAGGGAGGACATGTAGGAATTGTGGGCATCCATCTGTTCACGCAAGTCCCTATGCATGTCCCTCGGTAGCTGGTTGATTTCCCAGAGTTCGGTCAACACCTGGCCCATCACTCCTTGGGACTCCTGATAGACCCCCAAGACATGGCTGAAGTTGTCTGGGCCAAGAGCAGCCCTAGTGGCCTCACCCCACTGGCCCACAGCATCCCTCTCACGTGCCCTAACCCCAAGGGCATGTGCCCTTGCCACAGGGTGACCTCTCCAACTTGTTAATGGACCCTCATTGTCCAAAGAGTTGCGCTGCAACTCAGGATCCAGGATTGAGGGGGGCACAAGATGCTGAAAACTGTGCTAGTTACACAGGTTTGTGGAGGGGGGAATAGTTTCCTGTGATGTTGAAGGAACAGGGCTGGGAGGTGACGTTGTAGGCACAGTGAGACTCACTGTTGCCGTCCAACCAGGTTGCCCAGATGGGCCGGAAACATCCTCCATGTCCACAAGTCCAGGAGTGTTGTCATCACTCATGGCTTTATCTAGGGGAGGTGTTAGTCTGCTCTGTGGCCTCAGTGTGCCAACCGGCAGATCCACCTGTTGATGAAAAACATACATTGTTACTTGTTGAATTATGAACTTTTCCTCCAAAGGTTTTGTGTTACAGTAAGCAGAGACCTTGGACAAAGTTAAGTTGTAGGTAATCCAATCGTGCCAAGTAATCATGGTATTGGGTGATATGACATGACATGTATGAAGCATGGCAACGCAATTTGACTGAAGCAGCTGATGAGATGTGCAGATCACTTGCACTTTGGAAGACTGCCTGAAAATGACATTTTCCCACCAGTGCAGCCAACACAGTGGAGAGGAGAGGCAAGATATGGCTTGATCATTTTGAGACCTAGTTGAGTGAGATGCAAGCAAACCCAGGGCTTTGTTGTATATGTTACTGGAGTCATTGTGTACACAGTGCTATGTCAATGTGTCTGTTGCCAATACCAATATGGTGATGCATCTTGAGGCCTTAGGAATACTTGTTGTACACACTGAGTAAAGTGTCATTCCTGTCCTCAATAGTTTCATCTTGGGTTAGCACGTCAAGATGGAGCTAGGTAGACACACACGTCTTTGATTTGAGCATGATCTGTATCTTGATCACTCCTAGGTGAGTACACTTCAATTGAAAGTTCATAAATGAGTGTATTTGGACAAGTGACCACTGACTGGTGTTTGGAGTTACTGGAAGAGGGCCTATTGTGCTTTGCAGTCAGATCACTCTTGTTACCGAAACAGTGACTCCTGGGAGTTGTAGACAGGTCACTCCCTCTACTACACACACTTGACAAATATCATCCTCCCAGGTGGGTACACTTCAATTGAGTGTTCACAAACAGGGGTAATTGGGCAAGTAACTACTGGGCTGGTGTTTGGAGTTACTGAAACAGTCCCTCCTGGGAGTTGCAGTCCGGTCATTCCCACTACTATTCACACTTGACAGATGTTATACTCACAGATGAGTACACTTTAATTGAGAGTTTACAAACTAGGGTATTTGGGCAAGTGACTACTGGGCTGGTGTTTGGAGTTACTGGAACAGGACCTCCTGGAAGTTGTAGTCCAGTCACTCCCTCTACTACACACACTTGACAGATGTTATACTCACAGGTGAGTACACTTTAATTGAGAGTTTACAAACTAGGGTATTTGGACAAGTGACGACTGGGCTGGGGTTTGGAGTTACTGGAACAGGACCTCCTGGAATTTGTAGTCCAGTCAATCCCTCTACTACACACACTTGACAAATTGTATCCTCCCTGGTGAGTACACTATAATTGAGAGTTCACAAACAAGGGTATTTGGACAAGTGACCACTGGACTGGTGTTTAGAGTTACTGGAACAGTGCCTGCTGTGAGTTGTAGTCAGGTCACTCTCTCTACTCCCCAAAACTTGACATGCATGTAGGCTGCATTTAGGTTTGAGCATAAGTCTACATCTTGTGACATACAATGAATCCTGGAATGTCTTTTTGTGAGATTTCCAAACACCTTTCTGACATATGGCATGTGATGGATCTTGGTAGCTGTGATGTTGGATCCTATTATACAGACTGACAGTGTTACAACTCAGACACTGTGCATTGAATTTTGTTGAGGTATATGACCAAGAGAGTGGCAACAGTTAAGCTGCGAGCATGCATGGCATTGCAGTTTTGTGACATTATTTGTGTGTGACTTACCAGACTCCACTCCCCCAGTTATTCCTGGCAAGCCCTGAGAAAGCAGGATGGCCTCCCAGGGAAAGAGTCTTAACAGGGCAATGGGAGGGCCACTAGTAGTCTTCTTGGCCTCCACCTGCTGCCTGGAGACCATGTAACTGACCTTGAGGTCATTACACCTCTTCCTAATCTCCTCCTTTGTGTGCAGGTGGTGTCTACAGCATTCACTCTGCCAACTATCCTGTCCCATATTTTCATTTCCTTACTGAGAGGAGTGTGCTGGACTTGGGCTCCTAACATTTGTGCCTCTACTATAATGATTTCATCCACCAAGACTCTCAACTCATCCTTTGAAAATTATGGTTTTTTGGCCAGTGACATGCCTGGAAATTAAAGACGGTGACAGTGACTAACTGAACAAGACAAGTGAATATGGGGGAAAAAAAAGACGATGTGTGTGAAAGGTGTAAAATGGGATGGGGAAAAAAGGGCTGCCTTGTGACAAAAAATGGACAAAATGATGTGTGGTCAGTCTTGCTAAGCTGCAGACAAAAGGCAAAAGATTGTGGTCTGTGAAGGGGTGTGTTTTATAGTGTCCTTTGCAGGTGCATCCACTTAGCCAATGTGTGTCAGCTGTGTTGTTTTTTAATTCATCCCGAGTGCACTTGTCTGTTACTTTGCTGAAGCCAGACCGCGGCGGTCGACCACCACTGACTGACTGTTGCGGGAACTGTGTGTTTGTAATAGGCTTGGTGTTTTGCTGCTGCACTGATTGCTCTGGAGGTCAGACCACCTAAATCCAAGCTGCTGCGCTGTTGGCAGTCTGCCTTCTTTGCTTGGCGGATGGCGGTCCTGCCAGTATGAATCATAATACGGTGGTTTGGGAACCGCAAGCGTGGCAATCTTTTTGGGACCGCCAACATGGCGGTCTGGTGGCCTGACCACCAAACTTGTAATCAGGCCCTAAATCTTAGTATAGCATTTAGAAACACAATAGCTCCATCTGGGGCTACCATGACATCTTGACAGAGTCATTCGCAACAGTCCGACACCACTTGCCTGGGAGCGTGGCTGGTCACGAAGTCGCACGGACCCCAGGTACAGTACCTTGGAAAATGAGGAAACAAAGACTATGCATAGAGTCACGGAGGTGAGGCGTTACTGGAGTCGGTGCTGTATTGGTTCTTTACTGCTACTGTGGAAGGGAGGCGTTGGTTCCTTACTGCTAGGCAGGGGAGGTGAGGCATCGGTTCCTTACGGTTGCAGGGGAGGTGATGTGGCATCATTGGCAAGGCATCGCTTCCTTTCGACAAGGTGGGGTCGATGAATCCAGGAGGTCAAGACATGAGGAGTCGACTTCATGGTGTCGCAATCACACCATGGGGCCAATGGTACTGCAGTGGAATCGGAGCTGGGTGTCACAAATGTCAGTGACACTGCACTCGGGACTCATCGTTGCCCTCAGTGGGGACCACAGCTCGGGTCTCGGCAGCTGAGTGGAGTCAGGCCGAGGCACCTGTTTCGAAGTCGCTCTAGAGTCAATGTACATGGTTTCATCTTGGTTGCATCAGAACTCACTCCCAAGGGTCTAGGAATGGGATTTGGCACATCTTGGCATGTCTGGGTTCCCAGCAAGAGAGCCCAGGTGATGGCAGATGAAGTCTTTGATATCCCTGAGACTTCTAAACAGGAGGAAAGCTCAGTCCAAGCCCCTAGAGAACCTTTGGAAGCAGGATGCAGAAAGAAAAGTCCAGTTCTTTCAATCCCAGGACAGAAGCAGAAAGTAGTGGGCCAGCACAGCAAATCGACAAGTAAAGTGGCAGTCCTTGCTACAGCATCCAGCTCTTTTTCCTGGCAGAATGTCCTCAATCCATAGGGATTCTAAATTTCCTCTTACCCATTTCTGCCTTTGAAGTTGGAAAACTTCAGAGAGAAGTGTTTGTAGTGCACAAGACCCTGTCTTTCCTGCCCTGGCTCCAAACACACTACAGGGGGTTGGAGACTGATTAGTTTAAGGACAGAGAAAGCCCCATTCAAGTGCAGGTGTCAGCTCCTCCCACCACTCTAGCTGAGGAAGACCCATCAGGATATGAATGGCACACCTCTGATCGCTATATGTGGCTGTTCAGAGTGGATTCACAAACAACCCAACTGTCAGCCTAGCTCAGACATGTATTCCACAGCCAGGTAGAGACAAAGAATGGGTAAGCAATAAAGTGCTCATTTTTTAAAAGTGGCATTTTAAAACTCACGGTTTGAAAACCGACTCCACCAAAATATGTATTTTTTATATTGTGAGTTCAGAGACCCCAAACTCTAGATCACTATCTGCTCCAAAGGGGAAATGACAGCTAAAAGATATTTCAAGGCAATCCCCTTGTTACTCTATGGGAGAGATAGGCCTTGCAATAGTGAAAAACAATGTTAGCAGTATTTCATTATCAGGACATGTAAAATACCCCAGTATGTGCCCTATCTTTTAAATACACTGCACCCTGCCCATGGTGCTGCCTTGGGCCTACCTAACGGGTGCCTTATATGTAGTAAATGTCAGACTCACCAGATCCTCGGGTCTGTGCACGTTCCCAACACGTCCACCACTGAACAGCTCCAAGACTCTGATAGATAAATCACAGAGACTGAGAGAGTTCAAAAGGGGAAGAGGGGATTAGGAAGGGAACAGCTAGGAAGGAGACCTGTAGTAAGAAAAAGGTTAGAACACACATTTTGAAAATTATATCTCCTGAAATCGATACTAGACTATGATTCTAAGCCTAGTCACTCTGAAAACATGAACAATCTAAGAGTTAAGTTTAAAATGACTAAGTTTCAAGATGGCCGGATACCTGTAGGGGAATCAAGATGAATTAAATGAAAACTTTCTTATTCAAGTACTTTCCTTTACATGAGAATCAGAAAAACATTCTGACTAAATTTTAAACCAGTCATATAAATCCTGTTTTGAGAAGGTATCCTAGGACCATACAATATTGCATCTAGAAACTCTGGCCTTCTGTGTACTCTTAAAATGTTTCAACACAAATTGCGCATATTGCAGATATATATATATATATATATATATATATATATATATATATATATATATATATATATATTTATATATAAATATATATAGAGAGAGAGAGAGAGAGAGAGAGATAGTAAACACCATAAAAGGATTGTGCACCATGAATAACAAAATATGGATTCAGGAAACAAATCACATAACTTGTCAACTCAAATATTACATAATAAATATCGTAGAATAGGGGCATACAATAAACAACATGAATTAAACTCGAGGAGAGAATCGTGCATCTTGCCGATTCGAGTGTCACCATGTAAAATACCAAGAAATGGTAGCACGCAATGAATATCAAAGTCAAATCATTATTAATCGAATTGCGTGTCTTGCCGATTTGTAAAACACGATGTAAATGTCAAGAAATAACAGCTCACAATAAATAACAAGATCAAAGTACAATGAAACGAATCGCGCTTCTTTTGCCGATTCTTAAGCCACCATGTAAATGTCAAGAAATGGTAGCGCGCAATGATCAACAAAGTTAAATCCTCATGAAACGAGTTGTGCGTCTTGCCAATTCGTAAAACATCATGTAAATGTCAAGAAATAGTAGCGCGCAATGGACAACAATGTTTAAACACCATAAAACGAATTGCGCGCCTTGCCGATTCTTAAGCCACCATGCCAATGTCAAGAAATGGTAGCACGCAATGAATAACAAAGTCAAACCTTTATGAAATAAATCACGCGTCTTGCCTATTTGTAAACTACCATATAAATGTCAAGAAATGGTAGCGCGCAAGTAATCTGGTACTCATTTAAGAATTAAACCAAGAATATGAAAATTCTCAATAACGGTGTCGGGACAGTCCAACCACTGTCTTACCGCCTGGAACAATGATCACCAATGATGGATAAAGGGCAGAAGACTGGAAGATCCGAATAGGCCGCCGGGACAGGAGCTCAGGAAGAAGCTGCTGCTCTGAACCGGGACCTCTGAATAGTGAGCACTGGGAGTTGGGCTGGCTCTCTTTTATAGAGTCTTGGCCCAGCCCAGAACCACACCCAGGCATGTCGCAGGTAAAGTCTCTGGAAGGCCCTGGAAAGGGGCCACACCCTAACACACTCAGAAAACCTGCAGCAATACATTGCAAAGGAACAGTATTTGTAAGCATATTAAAAATAAGTTTTTAAGATTGAAGTCTGCAATGCAAAAGGCTAAACCACAACATATCAGCACAATGCATAAATTACGTTGTTTTGAGAGTGCTGGGTTTTTGCATTTTTGTCGCCAGTAGAGCGCGTTCTGCTCTGGTGTTGACAGTAAAAGGGAAGGTTTGGGCCTGGCAAGTGGGTGCACTTGCCAGGTTGAAATGGCAGTTTAAATCTGCCCACACAGACACTGCAGTAGCAGGTCTGAAACATGTTTACAGCGCTACTCATGTGGGTGGCACAATCAGTGCTGCAGGCCCAATAGTAGCATTTGATTTACAGGTCCTAGGCACACATGTTGCACTATTCTAGGGACTTACTGGTAAAACAAATATGCCAATCATGGATAAACCAATCGTCAGTAGACAGAGAGTATTTGCACTTTAGCACCGGTCAGCAGTGGTAAAGTGCTCAGAGTCTGAAAGCCGGCAAAAACTAAATGTAGCACAGTCAAAAAAATATATTTAATTTAGTTAATTAATTTTTGTTTATATTGTATCCTTTGAGAATATGTAATATTAATTTCAATATGTAATGTTAATTTTAAAGCAAATCAACATTGATTCAAGGCAAGCCTTATTTATTTAAACAGTTGTCATTTTAATTTACACATGTCTTGTGTTCATTTCATTATGTGCTTTATTAATTTCAAAGCATGCTATATTTATTTCACATAGTTTCATATCCATTTCAATAAGTGTCTGAAGTAAATCCATAAGAAAAATACCAATTCAAAAAGTAGAACACTTGTTTATTTGTTCAAGTCCTGAATAATGAAAGACCCCAGCCGCTCCTGCTCAGCTCCTTCTTTAACTGCCCCCAATCCCCACATTCCAGGCAGTACCGTTCTAAGAGCAGGGAGAGCAGGAAGATACCATTTCACATAACATAAATAAACGAAGCGTAAAGGGGCAAGATATAATTATCTGAACCTTGAATTACAATTTGCATACATAAATGTTTCCCCAACAAACAGAATACCACAGTGTCATATTAATTTTACTGAATGTCATATTAATTTTGATATGGATCATCTCAAGTTCATCAGATGTCATATTCATTTGAGAGTGGTTCATATTAATCTTAACATGTGTCATATTGCTTTAAATGAATGGCATATTTGTGTCAGTGGATGTCATCTTCATCTTAACACCTGACATTATAATTTTAACATGGGTTATATCAATTTCAACATAGGTCAAATTCATTTCAATATATGCAATATTCATGTCGATGTGTATCATATTGATTTCAAAACATAACATTCATTTTGACGTTTCCATTTAATTTCATCCTTGGTCATCCTTGGTCATATTCAGTTTAAGGCATGGTGAATTAATTTTAAAGGGGCTCATATTCATTTCAATGCGTGTCATATTCATCTTAACATGTGTCATATTCTTTTCAATAGATGTCTCCTTCTTATTGATGCATGATAATGATTTTTTTCATGACTCACACCAATTGCAACACATATCATAATCATGTCAATGTGTATCATATTACTTTCAATGCAAACCATATTAGTTTTTTTATAAATGTAATGTTCATTGCACATTATATTCCTTTCAGAATAATGCATTTTCATTTCAGTACCTTATATTCACTTCAATCTGTCATATTCATTCCAATGTGTGTCATATTCCTTTTGGCATATGTCATTCATTTCAAGAAATGACCCATTCCTTTTTATGAATATTAATAGTGTTTCAGTGACTGCTTTATTATTTACAGTGAGGGACATATTTATTTTAGTATGATTGATATATATTTCAGTATATCTCTTATTCAATTCTGAGTGTGAGTTATTCATAATAATCACTAAGTAGCATATTCACTTTGCCTGGTTTCATATTTGTTTTGGTTCAAGTAAGATTCACTCTGCCAAGTATCATATTTATTTTGACACATAGTACATTCATTCTGGTGTGTGTCGTATTAATTTTGCAGCACGCTATGCATTTCAGGAGGTGTTCTATATAGGGAGCTGTAATTTTGACAAGAACAGCTTCCCATAAATTAACGTACAGGGCTGGGGTAGCCTTAAAGAGTCCAAAGAGAACGCTGGCGGAATGGTGGTGAAGGATTGTGTGCCTCTGGGAGTCCCAGCAAGACTCCTTCAGCGTTTGTAAACAAGCATGTCTTTTCTCTGCCTATTAGCATGTTTCAGTGTTTGAATCCATATATATAGATAGATCACAGAAGATAAGCATTGCTTGATTTCTAAACTGGTAACTCTGGACCAATCACTTAACTTCAATGTAAGGTTTAGTTTTCATGTAAAATGTTTGTGAAACGTAAAGTGTTCTAATGACTTTGGCTAATGTTCCGCATATAAAACTGCAATGAAAAATAACTGGTCCCATGTACCATTTTTGTTTCTGATGCTATATGGGTGTTTTTATGCTGTTTGTGCGTATGTGCTAACTTTTTTAGATTTTTTATGTTCTATGCCGGTTTTCACTTCTTGTTCAAAATAAAGTTTAACACTCAAGAATTTAGGAGCAATGTCCTTCCCGAGATGATGCCTAATGGGTGTAGACAAATCAGAGTATTTGTCTCTAAACATGGGAAACGGCTCTGGTTTCACGCCACGTGCCCCACCCCCTTGCGAGTGGTGTAACAAAAAATTTAGCCCCCCGACCCCACACGGCCGTGGGGCCTATATTAAGCCACTGCCCTTTACACCCCACAATTTCTCCAGCCTTCTTTATCAGGTACCAAGATCAACAGAAAACATTAAGGGCCTCCGCCGTCCGCCAGGGTACCGCCGCTGAATGACCGCACCGTGGTCAAAAGACCGCGGCGGCCATTCAGACATTTCCTCTGGGCCGGCGGGCGCTCTCCAAAAGAGCGCCCGCCGGGCCAGAGGAAATGCCCCTGCAACGAGGACGCCGGCTCAGAATTGAGCCGGCGTAGTTGCAGGGGTGCGACGGGTGCAGTTGCACCCGTCGCGTATTTCAGTGTCTGCTTAGCAGACACTGAAATACTTTTCGGGGCCCTCTTACGGGGGCCCCTGCCGTGCCCATGCCATTGGCATGGGCACGGCAGGGGCCCCCAGGGGCCCTGCGGCACCCCCTACCGCCATCCTGTTCCTGGCGGGCGAACCGCCAGGAACAGGATGGCGGTAGGGGGTGTCAGAATCCCCCATGGCGGCGCAGCAAGCTGCGCCGCCATGGGGGATTCTAAGGGCAGCGGTAAACCGGCGGGAGACCGCCGGTTTACCTCTTCTGACCGCGGCCGAACCGCCGCGGTCAGAATGCCCTGCGGGGCACCGCCGGCCTGTCGGCGGTGCTCCCTCCGACCCTGGCCCGCCGGGGTCAGAATGACCCCCTAAGTCATATAATAGAAATACTTAAAAAGGCTTGCAAATTCCTGACCCATCATAAGCCATAATTAAAACTAATAGGCAGCTTTCATTGAGGCCCCAGCTTAGGGCCCATTTAGCAACTACTTCTTTTTATTAACCTGGCACGGAATCAGAGAAAGTCTATGAAGGCCAATGTTGTTTTGTGGAACCAAGGCGACGTCATCCATAGGGTGTTAATAATGTCTCTGGTAGTGCTATCTCGGCCCTTCAATGAGTTGTTCGTTCAAAACATCAATGGTGTTTTCTTACACTAATTCTATTACTATTTTATTACAATTATGTAATGGTGCATTGACATACACAACTTCCAGAGCTGTTTGGAGCTGCAGCGCTATTCTGCAAACACAGTCACAGTGCTGGACAGCTCAGGCAGGTGAATACAGCAAGCATGAACAGTCAAAGATAGAATGTGCACAACCAAGTTCTGTGTCCCACCCTGGTTAAAAGAATCAGCCAATGGCAAGCGGGTATCTATGGATTAGAAAAGATTCCTTGAAGACCACAGTGGTAAGCAGCTCTCTGTTTGGCTGATTGCAGCGCGGTCTCTCGGCCTGAGTCCCCTGCAAATCACCCCATCAGAAGAATTGATCTTTGACAGCTACGAGGCTTGACCATTTCTTTCTGAAGGTTAGTAGGTCAGCCATCTTAAGCATGGGTTTAGGTGGTCTGGCCTCCTTCACCATAGATAGCAGGCGAGTAGATGTTTTGAGGCCTGTCTTGGCACTGCTTTTGCTACCTCTGAGTCTATGGATCGCAAATGCAGTGCCCAGGATCACAAAGGAGAAGCCAGGGGTCACAATTGCAACCCCTGGCGACGCCAAATGACATCCATGCATCTTCAGTTGAAAAGCTGCAGGAAGGCACTTGATGAGTGCTAACTAACGGACCAGAAGGTCATGATTGAAAATTTACTAGAAATATCATTAACAGGTTGAAAATGAGGAGATAACTAGACTTCAACAATAGGAGCAGGTCTTGAATTGTGAGCATGCTCATTCAAATTGATTTTAGAGTAGCTTCTGTAAGTGAACCATATTTTCAGTATTTTCTGGAACTAAAGGGCCCACATGAGGCGAAAAAAGGGAAATCTCTTGAATGAAACCCTTTCAAGCAGAAAAATTGTGAAACACTGGTGGCACTATGAGTTTCCTTATTAGAACATCATTCGGTAATTGGTAAATCAGAAGCCAAGTCATGACCGGCATCACAGTCAAATTGAATACACTGTTTTAAACTTTGATTGGTTGTTTTGTATGACCATTGGTCTGAGGATTATGAATAAAAAAAGAGCTTCTTCAATTCCTAATTGTAGGAGGCTGGCCTGGTTTGTAGTGAGTGCATTGGGTACTTACACCTTATAGCAGGTCCAGTTATCCCATGTTAGTGAATGTAGTAGTGTTCTAGCAGCTTAGGCTGATAGAGGTAGCTTATAGCAGAGCAGTTTAGGCTGAACTAGGAGACATGCAAAGCTCATGCAATACCACTTATCGTTACACAGTCAGTACTCACAGTACTTATACACAAGTAAAGACAATACTCAGTGTTACCAAAAATAAAGGTATTTATTTGGGTGACACAGTACCAAAAATATCTTAGAGACAATACTCCTTCTGGAGGTAAGTATTATAAACAATATATACTCTAGACACCGAAATTAGACAAGTAAATAGTCATAGAACAATGCAAACAGTAGGATATCCTGTAGAATGCAACACAAACCATATTCTAAAAAAGTGGAATGTGAATTACGAATTCCCCCGTAAACAAGTGTAGTGTGTGCAGAATCGCTGGGAGAGTAAGAATACAGTAAAGGTAAGTAAATTACTCCTCTCCAGAGCTCAGAAAAGCAGGAGTAAAGTACTGCAAGTTTCCTTAGGACACACTACACCTCGCTTTTGGGATTTTGCAGCAGCCAACCAAATCTGCAAAGAACAGCTGCTGGATTATTGGACCTGAAGATCTGCAAAGGAAGGGGACTAAGTCCAGAAGTCGAAAGAAGTTCCAGGAAGGACAGGAGCCCCTGTTAACCCAGAGGTGGGTGCAAAAGAAGAGTCCCCAGTTAGTCGAAGACTGCAGAAATGCACCATAGGAAGATGCCAGTGGGTTTCTGCATGATGCAAAAGATGTCACACAGAGGTAAAATCGTTGCAGATGAGATTTCGTGTTGTAAGGTACCAACAAGCTTTGGCAACATCAAAAGTGCATTTTTCATCAAAATAGCACTGGATGGACCCAGGAGGGACCTGGGGGCCTTAACTCTGTGTGAGAAGGAAGATGGGGCTCTCAGCACTTTAGAGAGCCCTCAGGATGCCAGCCAGCATCCCCAGAAGCCACAGGATGTGTGTTGAAAGGAGGTGAAAAATGCAGTTGATGCAGCACAACAAAAGAAGGTCCCACACCGCCGGAGAACAACTCAGCAAGTTGAGCATCACCGGATGGAGTGCTGGGGACCTGGGCCAGGCTGTGCACAAAGGTATTTTGCAAAGAGTGCACAGAGGCCCCAGGAGGCGAAGAAGACACAATACATAGGGGTACCATCGTTCTTGGGTAGGCAAGGTCTTACCTCCTCCAAATTGCATCAGCAGGACCTCAGGATAGTCCACCCTCTGTGTCCTTAGAAGCAAGCTAGTTGCCGTGAGAGGAGTCCGAGGGTACTGGTCATCACCTTAGAAGATGCCTGCTTGGAGCAGGGGAGTGACTCCGTCACTCCACGGGAGAATTCTTCGGTCCTTCTGGTGCAGGATGAAGACAGGGAGTCCCCAGAGCATGCACACCATGGAAACTGTTGCAGTTGCTGACTTGGAGCTGAGGTTGCTGAAGAAAAGTGTCTCTTGTAGACACTTTGTTGCAGTTACAGCGTTTCTTGGAGCAGGCTGCGGTTGATCCGAGGTCAGAAGAGACTGAAGTTGTTGCAGAGGATTCCTGAAGGAAACTTGCAAGCAGAATCTAAAGAGAACCCGCAGGAGAGACCCTAAATAGCCCTGAGAGGAGGAATGGCTACCTTATCAGGTATGAACCTATCAGGAGGGGTCTCTGACATCACCTGCTGGCACTGGCCACTCAGAGCCCTCCAGAGTGCCCCCACACCTTGCAAAGCAAGATGGCTGAAGTCTGGGACATACTGGAGGAGCTCTGGGCACCAACCCTGGGGTGGTGATGGACAGGGGAGTGGTCACTCCCCTTTCCTTTGTCCAGTTTCCCACCAGAGTAGGGTAGAAGGGGTCCCTGAACCGGTGTATACTGGTTTATGCAAGGAGGGCACCATCTGTGCCCTTCAAAGCATTCCAGGAGGCTGGGGGGAAACAATCCCTACACAGGCTGTAGTACCTATTTCAAAAGGGAGAGGGTGTAACACCCTCCTCCCAAAGGAAATGCATTGTTGTGCCTTCCAGGGACTGAGCTGCTCAGACCCCAGGAAGGCAGAACCCTGTCTGTGGAGTGGCAGCAGCTGTAGCTGCACTGCAAGCCTCAGAGAGCTGGCTTGGCAGTACTGTGGGTCCATAGTGGAGCCCCCAGGATGCATGGGATGGGCCCACCAATACCAGATTTGGAATGGGGGGACAATTCTTTGATTTTAGACACCTTACATGGCCATATTCAGCCATTGTGAAGCTACATATAAATATTGACCTATATGTAGTGCACGCGTGTAATGGTATCCCCGCTCTCACGAAGTCCAGGGAATTGGCCCTGGACAGCATGGGGGCACCTTTACTAGTGCAAGGGTGCCCTCAAATTTACTAACTTTGCCCCTAGACTTCAGTAAATGAAGGTTAGACATATAGGTGACTTATAAGTTACTTAAGTGCAGTGAAAATGGCTGTGAAATAGTGTATGCACTACTTCACGCAGGCTGCAGTGGCAGTCCTGAAGAAGGGTTTGTCTGAGCTCCTTGTGGGTGGCAAAAGAAATGCTGCAGCCCGTAAGGATCTCCTGGAACCCCTATACCCTGGGTAACTAGGTACCATATACTAGGGACTTATAAGGGGGGTCCAGGGTGCCAAATGGAATTGGAAATTTAAGTCACTAAACATTGTGACTAATTTGGAAGCAGAGAGAGCATATGCACTGGAGTTCTGGTTAGCAGAACTTCAGTGACACAGTTAAGCACTACTGACAACACACACATTAGGCCACAAACTATGAGCACTGGGGTCCTGGCTAGCAGGGTCCTAATGAGACAGGCAAAACACACTGACAAATAGGGTTTTAACTATGAGCACTGGGGTCCAGGCTATCAGGATCCCTGTGACACAGTAAAAACACACTGACAACACTCACAAACAGGCCACAAGTGGGGGTAACCGTGCTAGAAAGAGGCTACTTTCTCACAAATACTGTTCTGGGGCCCCCCTTTGCTGTAAAGACCGGGAGCTGAGGGGGGAGGGCAACCTTCATAATCACAGCAAGATGCCTGAAACACTGCCAACACAGTTTATGAACAATTAGGTGGGGCCATGCATGCCAACAAAATTCTTCAGTATACCATGGAAGCAGGGGTGTATATATTGTTGAGGACAGTGACACCAAAGATACCCATATCAAGAACATTTGAGCCAATGGCTATTAGCATCATGATTTTCATTAGAGATCCCACAGAGACACTGAAATATAATATAGACTTTATGCTATTTGAAATTAACTTCATTAACCCTGGCACTGGGGAAATGTCTGAAAGAACAAACGCAAGTGTGATTCCTAAATTTTAAAGTGTTCACTCAGGCCGGGGTATAGGTCCAACGCTATTTTATACTTCTTTAGAGCAACTTTGACTCGCCCAATCTCACCAGCTCTTGAGGCCTATCATGCCAAGCCTTGAACGCTGCCACTTATGGAGCTGAAATTTGGAGGTACACAAACACACACAGGATGGCAGTGACTGAAAACAATTTAATTATGGCCCTAGTGGCTGTCCCTGCCAGTACACACTTATACCCCTGAGCTATGATCTAGGTATTAATGGAGTATCAGACCTTACTTAGTTGAAATCTCTCTTCTATTGGGTGCATATTTAGTCAACCCCTGAACTGAATGTGTATATAACGGATTTGAAAATACTTGACCAGACCCTAAAGTACCTTGGTTGAGGTTTGTACATAACTGGTGCAAGACATTGAAGATATTGGTACTTTGGGAAAATCTAGAGCGGATCCATTAGGTGGATAGACAGGTCGTAAAGTCGGCATACTGGTGTTATTCTTTGGAGCAATAACATTCTAGGGTTGACTTGGGTCATCTAACCGAAAGGTTTTAAGAGGTTAAATTTGCTCCATTGTTTGAGTATTTCTTGGACCTTGTATTTGCCCCCTTTGGCCAAGAGACTTTGGCAGTCATTCTGACCGCGGCTGGGGGCAGTCGATGCCCGCCATGCGGTTACCGCCGAATGACCGCACCGCGGTCAAAAGACCGCAGCGGTCATTCCAACTTTCCCGCTGGGCCGGCGGGCGACCGCCAAAAGGCCGTCCGCCGGCCCAGCGGGAAAGCCCCTGCAACGAGGAAGCCGGCTCCGAATGGAGCCGGCGGAGTTGCAGGGGTGCGACGGGTGCAGTGGCACCCGTCGCGATTTTCACTGTCTGCAAAGCAGACAGTGAAAATCTTTGTGGGGCCCTGTTAGGGGGCCCCACAGCACCTGTTCCCGCCATCCTGGTTCTGGCGGTGGACACCGCCAGAAACAGGCTGGCGGGAAGGGGGTCGGAATCCCCATGGCGGTGCTGCAAGCAGCGCCGCCATGGCGGATTCCCTGGGCCAGGGGAAAACCGGCGGGAAACCGCCGGTTCCCCTTTTCTGACCGCGGCTTTACCGCCGCGGTCAGAATAGCCCTGGAAGCACCGCCAGCCTGTTGGCGGTGCTTCCGCCGCCCTCCGCCATGGCGGTCATGGACCGCCAGGGTCGGAATGACCCCCTTTATCTGTCATTTAGGTATGGGTACCTTCCACTGAACACCTCTCGTAGTGCATGGTCCAAGGGAAATGAATCTGCCTAATGTCCTGTATGTGGTTAGGCTCCCAAGTCAATAAACCATATCTTTATTGATTGCCAAGGTCATCGTGAAGTAAGACATTGATGGCTCCGACCTATTTGTCTATCTTTAGGGGTCGTGGACTATTGTGTGGCACTGCGCTTATTTAGCACAAATACTGCAGTGCCAATTGTGTATTCAGGAAGTTTCTTTTCTGTGTTTGGCACAAGCAAGCAAAATACTTAGGTAAGAATTGATTGAATAACCAAAAGCCTGTGGCCAACACTTGACCTACAAGGGGGGACTATGACTAGGAAATCTGATGGCTGAGTTAAGGCAGTACTAGGAAAGGGATAGTTTTAGTTATAATGCTCACAAGCAACTGTTGATTTTAACAGATCTTGTTGTTTTAGTGACTTGGCTTTACTGTATTCACAGTTCTTTGACACCTCCACTAGGCTTGATCCTGGGTGCATGGTGCTATAGGAAATGCTGTGAAATATGTGATCAGATTTTAACAGGTTTTCATAGTTTGAAACCCTTGCATTATCCTATTAGGCAATGGCATTGCGGAGAGCCACATTTTAGAAAGAATGTGTATCTCCTTGGGGAAACAGTCTGTATTGATTTATTTAAAGTGCATTATGCCTACCCCCTGCTCTAGCTATATAATTAAGTATTGGGAGCCAATTGCTTAGCGATTTGAATAGAGTTTCTTTTAATGTATATAATACTATATTTACCGATTTAAAAGGGATCTTAACGGATTTGATTGATTGCTTTTTGCACTACTTTTTATACTATAGGATATCATGTAGCGATGTATATGTGCTTTTATGGTCATTTGCATGAAAATATATATATATATGTCCAACTGCAACTGTCTTTTGAAGAGATGACTTGAAATATGACAAAAATGGGAGACAGAATCATCAAACCTCAGGAAGGTTTTCAAGCCCTGGCAGTATGAGTGAGGGATGCAGATGGGGATGCAGGACAACACAACCTCTGATTTCTGAGGGTCCAAGAGAAAGAGGGGGTCAGCTATTGGAACTGTTTTGGAATCCTAGCTAATGGATACACTGAAATTGGAGGGTTTCCCCAAAATATTTTCCATACAACAAGCTCAAAGGACATTGACCCAATGTTCCTGCCGGGACCCTTCAATATCAGTGATCACTAGATTCCTGAGTTACCAAGACAGCATGCCATCTTCTTTCAGGCTTGGCGATTATCTTTCCTAATTACACACATGACTTATGAAACTGAGGAAGTCCTTTAAATCAGTCAAACATGCACTCCAAGAGTGTGTCATGATCATTGAGAGAATTCCTGTTTATGACTCTTCTATTTCATTCTGAGCTTGCTTTCAGAATTATCTCTTTTATTAAAAAGTGTTATGTTTTCACACATACACAGAAATGCTGGCAATGTTTGCTTACTATCAAAGCTAACATATCTTATTCTTTTCAGTTATAGATGTTGTCATAACATGATGTATGCTCACTGAATTAGCTGAAATGTTTCTATTGTTTTTAGTTACAGACGTATGTAAACATCATGTGAATCGATATGACACATTTACTGCCATGCTTTTTTAGTCTTGTTGATGCTTTTGTGTCTGCAAGTGCTGTTTTTTTGTAAATATAAGATAAAATCAGCAATGTGATACTATAAAAACTAAGGTATCTGACCAAAGGGTAGGAAGACTTTGTGCTAGGACTGTCAGGCAAACCTATCCTGCACCAACCGGCCTCAGACGGAGGTGACTTCTGGAGCAGTGCAGAGAAGTGACCTTAATCCTTGCACTGTTTTTCATTCCTGGGCTAAGCTCTGATAGAGAATAGCTGAGTTGCTATTTCATAACAAATACAGAAACGCTGTGTGATCCATTATAAGAAACTTGAACAATTTACTGCCTCAGCTAAAAATTCGCACAGTGCCTAGAAACAGCTTTCGGGTATTAGTATGTTTAGAACTTGCTAATCATATTATAAATGTTCTTGTTGTTTTCAAAGACCACGACATGCGTTACAGCATTCCTCTTTGCATACTGTGTGATTACCGTTCACATTTTGTAAACTAGACCAGGATTTTAAAATAAACATTTTACAGTACATAACCTGTTTTCTTAGTGCTGTTTTGAGTGTTTTATTCATTCACAGAAGAATATTTGGTGTTTGACAGTGTCCCTGGACTAATACTGCGGGATTGATGATTACCAGAAACACATCCTGCATAATATTGCTCAACAGGTTGTGTATGGGTCGCAGTTCAAATTGAATTCTAATTTATATTGGTTCATTAAGCCCTTGCATCAGAGGGTTAAAAACCCTTCTTCTGCAGCTCTGGGGAGGTGGAAACTACCACTCTGGCCCAATGCCGTGAACAGGTTATCTGAATGTTTGAGTAGTTTTTGATTACACACTCAGAAAAACACAAAAATATGGAGACATCTTTTGTAATATTGGTTAACTCCTTCAGGTTAAATAGAAAACCCATGCTTACTGTAGGTTTGTCAAACTTGACTCTTAAAAGAGAATATCCCATTCTGTGATTTCTTCATTTAGAATCTCGTGTTTATTGAACTTGTTCAATAGGATTGGGGTACATTTCTTTACACTAGGGGTTCAGTAATATGTGTTGAAGTGCACAAGCTGCATATGCTAATTCTTTAGTTATAAGTAGAGTTTGATGCTGTAGATGCCACTAGTGAGCATTTTCATACATGCACAGCGGCAGCCGTGCCTGCACAATACCAAACATATCATGATTTGAGTTCTCTTTGATCTACCAAGAACACAAAAATTAGTTTTGGCGGTCAGCTACCACATACACATCAGATTGTCATGCTGGGTCCCCAAAGTAATGCAATGGTATATAATGGCCCGGTATACACGCTTCCCAAAACCAGGAAACCTGCAGCCTAGAGGAATGGTAGGATTATTGAATCAGATAGTAGCCCTAGACCGGTGAGTCAGACAATGTGTACTGCAGACAATAGTAGACTGAGGAGCTCTAATAAGACCATGTTCTACATGTATCTAAACCACTATGCATGGCACACCCTCATTAGCAGTGCTATCAGATGCATTAAAACAAGTACAAAAGGAGCACAGTGCTGCACCAACTCTAGATTTTGAGGTGAAATAAATGGGAAAGTTTGAAACAGTTCTCTAAAACATTCTGAGTAGACCTGGTCACATTTGTAAATAATCGAGAGTAATTGGAGCAATTTGGTAATTTCACATTGCTCTTGGGTTGAGTAATTACTGATTTTACCACCATAATGACACATTGCAGAACCGATTCTCCTGTTTGGGGAAAATCAGACCAAAAGAAGCACTCAAACAACCCGATAACGCAAAATCTTGATGTAAGGAAAGTGGTCTATTATGTGGTATGGGTCTATGACTTACTGACCCATATTGGACCGTATTGGATCCAGTCAGATTTATTTAAAAAACTGTAGCTCAGCCCTGGGTGGCTGTGGCTCTGAGAAGTCAGGCTTTTATCAAAAGGACAGTTGTAATGCATTCACCAAAACAGCTGACTGAGGAGAAAATGCAACACAATACAAAACTGACACCAATGTATTAAAATAGGTTGCAATTTTATCTGTAAATAGTCACCTCAATGACAATAATCCATTAGAGGGTTCCAGAGAGATGAATATTTAAATTTAAAGTAACAATAAATTACAGATTTTCCCTTTGAACAATAAATCACTGTAAGGGACCACAATAGTGGGAAACTTTCCAAAGTACTACAAAGTTGCAAACAACTACTTCTGCAGTCTTGGGGCAACCAACTCCAGCAGAGAGCTTGTCACAGGGACCAACAAGGTACAATTGAACAGTTAACTCACAGTCAAAACAGTCTCCAGTGTAGTTTCAGGCTTTATGTACGAAACTTCAATGGTGTGGCCCTGGTACAAGGGATACAGGATGCTGAAGATGCTCAAAACTTCTGAGGATTCTGAGCCGGTGATGGTGGTCTTCCTGGAGCCACTCCTTAGTCTTCAAACACAGTGAGGTGACTGTGGCCACAAGTGTCAATGTCCCTAAAAGTCTGTGTGAAGTACAGCCAAAAAACAGTTGCCTTTGTTTTAGTGGTCTCCAGTTACAGTGAAACCAGTGGTTTCCTTTAAATGTTGATACCTTCCTTGATAACTTCCTTGCTGATGACCAAACTGCTCCCCAATGACCCTCCTGGGTCCAGCAGTCTCTGGTGCAACGTTTGAGGGTTGGGACACTGTCTACCAGGCTGCACTTTAGTGGTTAGCTGCAATCAGCCATGTTTAGCTACCAACTCACCAAATAAGGCTTCTTCAGCTTTTGTGGCCCTGTGGCTGTAAATGAAAGCCAGACAACTAACCCTTGGAGTCTCTTCTGGGGCTCTGGATTGCTTTTCTTCAAGCATTGCGCCACAGGCACAGTTTTCTCTTTGCTAGCCTTAGGAGAAGAAGGTAAAATCCAGTCTTCAGTGTAGGTTCTTTTTGCTGGGTCCCTGGAATAGCAGGGTAGTCCTTCTTCGGTCCTCTCTCCAGTCCAGACATGAACTGAGGTCTGGGTGCTAGTGGTGCCACTTTTATTCCCAGTCTGTGCTCTCAGGGGATACTGTGACTACTAGCTAATGTGCTTTGTGACAATACTGAAAAGTGTGGCACTGAGCTAGCCAAGAATGCACCATTTTGCCCCCTCCCATCATGGCAGAACCCTTCTCTTGGTGTGTGGAGCTCCCTATCCCATCCCAGGGGTGTGGCTACCTGAGTGCTACACACCCAGGGAAAAACAGGTTTGGCAGTAGCTACCCCCTCCCTGTCACTTATGGTAGCCTGTCTGCAAAAACAGAGGAGTATCCGCTCTCCTGTGTGTCCACCATTTGCACTTCAAAGGCAGTTTCACCTTAGAAGATCACCTTTTGGGCTCACTTGTTTGGCCTTCCTTCCAGGGAAGAGGTATACTCTCTTGCAAGAGGTGGCCTTTGTGTTCCTCCCTGAGAGTCATTCATACCTCCCCCCTGGATAGCAGAAGACTGTCTTGTGTCATGCACCCCCCTACACAGTCACAGGAATGTTTTGTCAACAATGTAGCAACTTCATGAAGTTGCCATTTGTGCAAAAGTTATGCTAAATTCGACTTGACCATCAAGTAGGGTTTAAATCAACCATTTTGTGGATATCTTGAAGTATCATGTTTAGTGTTCCCATTTAGAAATCAACACTGTAACTCTGTAGGTGCTAATGGGTATACTAGCCTTTCCACAGTAAAAACGGCAAAGCTGGATTTTTATAGTCAGGACATTTAGAGATAAGAAATACATGTCCAAATTTTAGAACAACGCACCAGGCTTTTAGGGCTTAGAAGGCCTGCCTTAGGGGTTACTTATAATTATTAAAAAGGAAAGTTTGGGCTTTGCCATGGCTTTAAATGGCAAAGTTGAGATATCAGTGCAAAACAGCTCGGCTCTCTGGCAATGGCAGGCTGGGAGTCATGATTTTTTTGTCACACTTGTGGTGGCTCAATAAGTGCTTTAGTCCATAAGATACACTTGACGTTACAGGCCATGGGTACCTCTGGTACCATGTACTAGGTACTTATGAGTAAGTTATCGTATGCCAATTGTGGGTGAGTCAGTTAAACATATATATTTGTGAGTGTTAGAGCACTGGCACTGAGGCCTGTTTGACAGGATTCAGTGCACCTTCAGAGTCGAAAAACAATCAGTATGAGTCTAATTACATGGGGGTTGTCATGCAAAAAGAGGCATTTTCTTAAACTTGTGGTGTGTTTTCTTTTGGTGAATGTGGTCAGAATGTTCAGCAGTTGTTTTGAAGGAGCATTTCTTAATAGAGGGCAGTCAGCAGTCTAAATTTCGGGTAGATTTTTTACTTGAGTGGCCAGAATATGAATTCAAACATGCACATTTGAGTAGCTATTTTACCCACAGGGACCATTTGGGTATTTCTTAGTGCAAAATGCACTTTTTATTTTACATTTCTTTTTAAACAGGAAGAAACTTGGAGGCTACTATACATAGAGTTGCAATTTCCTCTTCCGGTCCTGAAGGCTCCTCCCTCTGCTTTGTTCAGCTCTTTATCGCTCTAAATTTGGATTTTGGAGGGAAAGCATAATTTTTTTGTCACACCACTGGATTCTTAACTTTTTGGGAACAACCAAGTAAGTTCAATGCAACACTCTCAAAAATTGTAAATTTTGTTCGATTTGGGGATTTTTTATTTAGTATATTTTTTGGTCAGTAGCCTGGACTGCGGTTGTCCATGTGGGATTAACTTTTTAAGTGGCAATGCTTTATGTTTTTTTATGGTGGAGGCCTGGAGTTAAATACTTTTCTGCATTTTCTTGTGTGACTTTGTGAATTTTGTACTGATTTGTTTACTATTTGCATAAGATTATGTTTTGGTATGTTTATGGCAACGTCTGCCCTCCGCTAGGTCTCAAGTGTATTCTTGATGTATTTGTCACATGTTCTGTACATCTATGTGCTATATGTTTTAAAAAAAAACCTTTAGGGATTATCGTGGATGGCTTTGGATTAAATGGAAAATGCATATTATTTTTTGTCTGCATGTTGGTGGCGAGGGTTGGCGAAGCCTCATGGAGCTCATGAAGCCAGAAAGTTTCCTTTGTTCCCAGCTACCTTCTTCTTACCCACCTTTTGCTGATTTAATGTTGGAGGGTAAAGGCAGTTGTATGTGTGGGCCAAGAAACATTAGGTAAATGGCATACTTACAATCCGTTCCTTGCAACACAACAATATTTTTTAGGGGGAAGAGTGCTCCAGGAAAGCTAGGGCAAGTGTCTTCATTGTTTTCCATTCCTCCTTCTCTACAGGCTATGCAGTAAAGGCAATTTTGTGGAGCCTGTGTGTACTTGACATAGGCTGTCAAGAATTCTTTGTTCTTAATGCCTCCTTCTTAGCTGGCCTTGCAATGACCACCATTTTGTGGAGCCAGTAAGTGTGGGTGTGTGTGTGGTCATTTTGTTTGTGTTTTCTATTACTTCTTTTTCAGTAGCACTGTGGTGGATGAGCTAGCTTCCACCATTTTGTGCAGTCAGTTTATGCTTCAGTCCCTTTATCTGAATTTTAAAAGCCATTTGTTAGGAAGATTGCATTTGTGTTCATTTATTTCTTTTCTCCTGATATATTAATTTGTGCTTGTGGCTTGTGTAGTACAGTGTAGTTGTTTTTATTCATTTTCTCAATTTGTGTATGCCTCCTCCACCTCCCATAGGGTCCCCATATTCCATGGTGGGGGCTCCAACAATTATTTTATGTTTTTGTGTTTTATTTTTGCCTACCTCTAACAGAGCCCCCATGGGTCCCTGTGGGGCATCAACAATTATTAATAATTAATGTATTTGTTTCGATTTTTGCCTGCCTCCCATACAGTCCCCATGGCCCTTGATGGGCACAAGCAATTATTTAATGTATTTTTTAATTTTTGTTAGTGTCTCCCACTGACATCTATAAAGTTACCATGGTCCCTGGTGGGACCAGCAATTATTTAATATATTCATTTTTATTTTAAAGCCCTCACAGCCCCTGGTGGGGCTCCATCAATTATTTAATGTATTTTTTCATTTGATTTTTGTCTGCCTCTCACAGAGTCCCCATAGTCATTGGTAATGCACCAGAAATTAGTAAATGTTTTAGTTTAATTTTTGGTTGCCCCCCCTCCTTCCTAGAGAGTCCCCGTAGTCCCTGGCGGGGCACTAGCAATTATTTCATGAATTATTTTTTGATTTCTGTCTGCCTCCCAAAGTGTCCTTATGGTCCATGGTGAGGCACCAGCATTTAGTTGTTGTATGCTTTTTATTTTGTCATGCCTCCCCTTGTCTCTCATAAATTTCCCATGGGCCCTGGTGGGCACCAGCAAATAATTAATCTATTTAATATTTTTTTCCTGCACCCCCTGCCTCCTGTAGGGGTCCCATGACTCTGGAGAAACACAAACTAATCGTTTCTGGCTAATGTTGTCATGTGAAAAGTGGTATAACTGGTGTTGGCACATTATTGTTAAGCATTTGAGGTGATGATGATGGCGATGAAGATGATGATGATATTATGACGATGATGCTGCTGCTGATGATGACTTCACTTGTGTTGAATTGGCTAGACTCTGATTGCTCATGTTTCACTGTTTCTTTTATTGCTTTGAGGTGCACAAAACATCACACATGGAGAGAATTAGCTGATGGTGGTAGCTCCTAGTGCTAAGAACATGCCCCCAAAGAAGGAGTTTCCTGCCAAGAAAGTGCCCACAGCTGAGGCGAAGAAGCTAGTAGCTGGTGCTATCACTGGCATGACGCCCTCATAATTTTTCGCAGTGTGAAATACCTGCTGTATCCTTCTCTGGGAAGAAAGAGGCTGAGAGGATCACTCCTGCATTAATGGCACCACAACCACCAAAGTCTGAGGCCATATTTCTCAGCACTAAAGTGACCACAGCCAAGGAGCACAGTGAATCTGTAATGGAATTATATCAGTGCAAACTGAATCATCACAGGAAAGTTGTCAACAGGAGCCATCAGCAAAAGATCTTCCAGGAGTAGGATCCGAATAGGAAGTTGAGGTTCCTGCTGAGCAAGATGTTGTTGAGGAGACAGCTCTTCCCCATGATCTCCAGCAAGGAAAAGAAGGAGTACTTCCCCCATCTTCTCCAAGCCCCCTTGTGATTAGATGGACATGGATTAGAACCCTGCCAAGTCTGAGAAACAAGGGAAATGAAAGCTTCCTGAATACCTTGCGAGTGAAGAAGGTGGTGATGATGATAACAAGCCAGTGATCATCAATGTGGCGAGTGGTACAGAGGAAGTATGGCTCACCTCTGTTAAACCTACTTAGATGCTTGTGGTACCAGCAACACAACCTGCCCCCATATTTGCAAGACTCAGAAACCTGCAACTGCCACTACCAGTACCAAAGGTGTAGCAGGCCTTTCAGAAAGGCAAACAACAGAGACTCCTAGTTTTACCTGCAGTTCTTCAGGCTTTGGCACAATAACAAAGCTCTCCTCTCCTGTTTGAGACTTCTTTACTCTGAGCCAGCAGGAGGATAACATTGAAATACGCTTTGTTTTGCACAGGACGGTTCATTGTAGTAAGTCAGATGGGCACTACAGTACCAGAGGCCAACTGTCCTGTTTGAAAAAACAACAGCCATGTGGGAAGAGCATCTTGAAAACATAGCTAATGGCGGTGAGAGAGTACCAGCAGCTGAAGTGATAGAAGTAGATGATGAGGAGGAAGAAGAGGATGCCAGCAGCAGCATTACACAAAGCAGCCCCGTAAGCCTCCACCATAGTATGCAATCCTGATCCAATGCCTCTGCATGGCACATGGCACAAGGTACAGCGGGATATAATGACTACCATCCCAATGAGTCCAGGCAGCCTACATGCTACTGATTCTACTATTATGTTGCTGGTAGCAGTAGCACCACAACAAAAACAGCCTACTATTAAGGTTGTGTTTACCAATGAGTCGTTATACTACAAGAACCATGAAAAACACTGTTTCTTAAATGGGAAGCTGGCTAAAAAGTTAGTGCTTGACCTATTCCTTTTTTCTTTTGTGGAAGGAGTAGACTGTCTGGCATTCATGGAGGCCCTCTGCCCAAAATGGAAGCTTCCCAACCAGACCTATTTTACCCCAGTGACAGTGCCAGCACTGCAAAAATGAAGTGGCAATGCTATGAATCAGACAGCTGTTCAGTCTACGTATCTCACAACAGTCATATGGAACAGCTGTCCAGCAACAGTTTACATGTGCATAACTGCACACTACATTCCATTCCCAAAAGTTAAGCTAAGGCTACTTTTTGGTCCCACACAAAAGATGATTTTCTTGGCATTCTGCAGCATATAACAGTTCCAAAGGTTTGCATGAGAAACTGCATTCAGCTACCAACATCTTGAAAGAGTTTAATACCAAGGTCTATGAAAGATTTAAACCCAGAGGTCTCAGAACTGGATTTGTTGCCACTGACAACAGCAGTAATATCATCATCAAAGCCATGGCTGATGGTGGGTCTTTCAGAGTCCTGTGTTTAGTGCATTGGACCAACCTGATTGTGCATAACTTTAAAAAAAAAAAAAGATGGAATCAGCAACTTGCTGGTCACCTGCCGAAGAATATGCACTCACTACGTTGCCGCTCCCACAGCCACCCCCATTAGGATGGGCAATTTGTTTGGCCGGATAGCTCATCTGTGCAACGGTCTCTAGGCTCACACTGGACATCAGCATTGGGGATTTGATTTCCTTGTAATTGTCAAGCTGCTGTGGTCATATTGGGAGGTGCCTGGCTCCCGTTTTCTTAAATCTTTCTGTGCTTCTGGGAGGACAGCCCAGTTTTAATGTGTTTATGTTTTAAAATTTCACCCTCTTATTTTAGTTTACTGTTTATTTACCAGTAGTCTTACCTGCAGGGGGGCCTGCTGGTAGAATAGGGGCTGCTGGACCCCAGATGGCTTTACATTTTCCTCTGTATTTTGCACTGAGGAGGGTTCCAGCCTCAAAAGTCAGCTATGGCAACAGCCACTCCCCCTGTGATGGGCTATTTAGTTGGCCAGATAGTGCGTCTGTTGTGCGGGGTGCCCAGTGGGTGTGCCACTGGGGGACCAATGGCAGGCCCATCTGTGCCCGCCGGCACCCAGACTGCACCATGCACCAGGACCCTTGGCCGTTCTACCATCCTATCTTACTCCAGGAATGAGTTGATGTCTATCATACAGTACGGTAAGCCGGCATCATGCCAGATTCTTAATTGTAACCTAGGCTTAAACTCCTTCAGATGCCCAGGATGTAACCATAACTTTGACCTTAAGCATGCATCAACATTTTTGAAACATTTGAGGCGTTTTGCTCGACTAGCATCAAAAATGTTGATGCTAGTCCAGCAAAGCTCGATGAGGCCCATTGAAAAGAGCCTAGTTTCAGTTTAACACTAGCCCTGGGCAGGCGTTAAAAAATGATGCTAGAATGGAGCAGTGAAATCTAGTAGCTTTCACTTCACAATAGTTTTGGGCCTCCTTGCGGGGGAATGCCTCCCTAGCGTACATTATTCCTGGCACAAGTATAATGCGGCGCAAGGGTTTACAAACTGGTGCAATGGTGACATTGCTCCAGTTTGTAAATATGGTGTGGGGTGGAGGACTATTTTGTGCTGCTGTAGCATAAAAAAATGGTGCTACAGCAGCGCAAGGGGCTTGCAAATGAGCCCCTAAATACTTTGCTGAAAAAATAAGTGCTACTAAAATCTCTACCATTGAACTGTTCAAAACCATTACCACCCTTTCAGATTTTGATCAAAATAAAGCCTTTATCCCCGATCAAATTTTCTCCGATAAACCACCAGTTTTTTTCCAGTTGAAGGTTAATAATGTTTATGAAGAATTAGAGGCCTGACAAATATGAACCTCCCAGTTGGCTATTTCAGCACATTGCCTGTGGAATCTCATGATAATAGCAGCGCAGGTGATGGCCCTAAGGGTCTGTGCAATTTCAGCCTCAAACACAGGAAAAGGTTATGACAGCTAGAATCTACCAAATCTGGTTCCCCTTCAGACCGCTGTCCACCTTATGTGCTGCACATGGTCTCCGATACCATTGCTGTTCACTTAACAAAAGTTTTCAACTACACACAGACTGTTAGCAGGATAATTTGCAACTGCTTGGAAAAAAGAATCTATTCTTGTAGGAAGTTGGCTCTGTATATACTATCTCAAAGTGAGAGATAGTGTGCACAGAGTCCAAGGGTTCCCCTTAGAGGTTGATAGTGGCAAAATTAGATCCTACTAATGCTCTATTTTGTGATAGTGTGGTCGAGCAGTAGGCTTATCAGAGAGTAGTGTTAAGCATTTGGTGTACACACACAGGCAATAAATGAGAAACACACACTCAAAGACTTAACTCCAGGCCAATAGGTTTTTATATAGAAAAATATATTTTCTTAATTTATTTTAGAACCACAAGATTCAAGATTTGAGGTAAGTACATAAAATGCAAGGTACTTCACACAGGTAAGTATAGAACTTTGATTTAAAGCAGTAGTATAAATAGTTGAGGCAAAAATGGCAATAAGCTATTTTAAAAGTGGACACACTGCAAAAATCAACAGTTCCTGGGGAGGTAAGTTTGGTTAAGTTTCTCAGGTAAGTAAAGCACTTACACAGTCAATCTCCTGGGCATAGACAGCTCACAGTTGGGGGTTCAAGGCAACCCCCAAAAGCCACAGCACCAGCAAAACAGGGCCGGTCAGGTGCAGAGGTCAAAGGAGGGCCCAAAACACATAGGCGCCTATGAAGAACAGGGGCCCTCTGGTCATAGTCTGCTTACGGGTAAGTACCTGCATCCTCGGGGAGCAGATCCGGGGGGGTTTGTAGAGCACTGCGGACACACACACAAGTCCACAAAACACACCCTCAGGGGCACAGGGGCGGCTGGGGCAGTATGCAAAGTAGGCGTCGGGTTTGCTATTGAAAGCAATGGAGGGACCGGGGGGTCACTTAGGCGATGCAGGCAGGGCACAGGGGGCTTGTCGGGCCAGCCACTGACTGGGCTAGGATGAGGGCCGCCTGCTGGTCACTCCTGCCCTGGTAGGTGGTTCCTCTAGGTCATGGGGGCTGCTGGTACAGTGCTTGGTCCTGGCGTCGGGTTCCTTTGTTACCAGGCAGTCGCAGTCAGGGGGAGCCTCAGGATCCTCTATGCAGGCGTCGCTGTGGGGTTGCAGGGAGGTCGACTCAGGGTGTCCACATTGTTGTAGTCGCCTCAGAGTCCTCTCTGCGGTGTTGGTGCTCCTGAATTGGAGCCGGGGGTGTCAGGTGGAGAGTGTGAAGTCTTACGCTTCTGCCGGGAAGTGAGAGTTCTTTGAAAGTTGCTTTAAAGTTGCAAAGTTGTTGAGGTTTCTGAACAGTGCCGTTGTTCTCTGGAGTTTCTTGATCCTTTAGGTTCAGGGCAATCCGATGAGTCCTCAGAGGTCGTTGGTTTTCATCGGATACGTCGCTGTGCAGGTTCTTTGAGTCTGGAGAAAGGCCAGTAGGGCTGGGACCAAGTCAGTTGTTGTCTCCATCGTCTCTGCGGGGCTTTCAGGTCAGCAGTCCTTCTTCTTTCTTCAGGTTGCAGGAATCTGATTTCCTGGGTTTAGGGTCGCCCCCAAATACTCAATTTAGGGGTGTGTTTAGGTCTGGGGGTCAGTAGACAATGGCTACTGCCCTTGAGGATGGCTACACCCTCTTTGTGCCTCCTCCCTGAGGGGAGGGGGGCACATCCCTATTCCTATTGGGGGAATCCTCCAAACTCAAGATGGAGGATTTCTAAAGGCAGGGGTCACCTCAGCTCAGGGCACCTTAGGGGCTGTCCTGACTGGTAGGTGACTCCTCCTTGTTTTTCTCATTAGCTCCTCCTGCCTTGCCACCAAAAGTGCGGGCAGTGGCCGGAGGGGCAGGCATCTCCATTAGCTGGGATGCCTTGGTGTGCTGTAACAAAAGGCATGAGCCTTAGAGGCTCACAGCCAGGTGTTACAGTTCCTGCAGGGGGAGGTAAGAAGCACCTCCACCCAGTATAGGCTTTGTTCCTGGACACAGAGCGACAAAGGCACTCACCCCATGTGGCCAGAAACTCGTCTGGTTGTAGCAGGCTGGCAGAAACAGGTCAGCCTAGCACTAGGAGTCGGTATTCAGGGGTCATCTCTAAGATGTATTTTACAATAAATCCCACACTGGCATTAGTGTGCATTTATTGTGCTGAGAAGTGTGATACCAAACTTCCCAGATTTCAGTGTAGCCATTATGGAACTGTGGAGTTCGTAATTGACAGACTCCCAGACCATATACTCTTTATGGCTACCCTGCACTTACAATGTCTAAGGTTTTGCTTAGACACTGTAGGGGCATAGTGCTCATGCATCTATGCCCTCACCTGTGCTTTAGTGCACCCTGCCTTAGGGCTGTAAGACCTGCTAGAGGCGTGACTTACCTATGCCACAGGCAGTGGGATGTGGGCATGGCACCCTGAGGGAAGTGCCATATCGACGTAGTCATTTTCTCCCCACCAACACACACAAGCTGTGAGGCAGTGTGCATGTGCTGAGTGAGGGGTCCCCAGAAATATTGGAAAAAGCCTTAAATTAAGTTCTTATGGCTTATTTAGACTCCAAAAACATCTTGGATGCCACCCAGCACGACTTTAGGCCAAACACTGTACAGAATCAGCCTTAGTTGTGCAACTGAAGAGATCAGACATATGGAGGCGGGGGAGGAAGGGCTGCCCTGATCCCATTGAACATCTTTGCTGCATTTGATATGGTAAACCACTTTGTGCACATCAACTGGATGGAGAAAATTGGAATAGGAAGCGCTGTTCTTGCCATTCTCAGCTCCTTCGAATTAAACAGGTGTTAGAAATGGGGTCTTTGGTTTGCAGTAAGGTTACCCCCTGTCCAAGCAAGGACCCTCACTTGAGTCAGGGTAAGTCACACACAATCCAAATTATCCTGTGCCCACCCTCTGGTAGTTTAGCACTGAGCAGTCAGGCTTAACTTAGAAGGCAATGTGTAAAGTATTTGTGCAATAAATCATGCAATAACACAGTATAAACACCACAAAAATACACCACACAGGTTTACAAATATATATAATATTTATCTGATTAAATGAAGGTCAAAACGATCAAGATTTGATAAGTACAAGTGGAAATATTACTTTAGGAAATGATAAAAAGAGTCTTAAGTACTTAAAAGCAACAAGTGCCACTTGCAAGCACAAAGTACCTGGTTTGCGCCTAAATTATCCGCTAGGGACCGCAGAGGAGGAGATGCGTGGAAAACAGGGACCTGTACATTGGTTTCTCCGGATGCACACAGATGATGGGTAATTTTTCAGTGCGCAGACTTGGATCCTCTTCCGGTTGCGGGGTATTTGGACGCTCCGGGGATCATGTGGGGAAATCCTGGGCATGCCGGACAAAGTCACAGGAGGTGCGTTGATCCGGTGGGCGATGCGGATAATTTTCTGTCACACAGCAGTCGCTGCATCGATTCTTCTCGCAGGAAGTTTCACTGCGTCGTTCCTGCTCGGCTATGCGTTGGTCCAGTGGGCCGTGCGTCGAAGTTCCGGTCGCAACGCTGGCATTGCGTCCATCGGCACTCGAGGAGCCAGGCTGCCTCGTTCCGGTTTGGCATGTGGTGATTTTCTGACTGCTATGCAGGCTGTGCGTCGTTTCTGGCAGGCTGCACGTTGAAATTTCGCCGCACAAGGAGTTCTTTGCAGAGGGGAAGTTTTTTTGGCCCTGAGACTTCAAAAAACAGGAGGCAAGCTCAATCCAAGCCCTCGGAGAGCACTTCTCAGCAGAGGGCACAAGGCAGTAGGACAACAGCAAGGCAGCAGTCCTTTTCAGCAAAGCAGTCAGGTTAGTCATTTAGGCAGCCAGGCAGCTTCTCTTGGCAGGTTGCTGGTTCCGGTTCAGAGCTTCTTTCCCAATGGTATCTTGTCCAGAAGTGTCTAAGCTGGTAGGGTCAGAGGCCCTGTTTAAAGTGAGGGAGACTTCAAAGAGTGGCTTAGAAGTACCCAAAGTACCCTTTCAGTTCCATCCTGTCTGCCAGAGTCCCAGTAGGGGGTGTGGCAGTCCATTGTGTGAAGACAGCCCATTGTCCTTTGACAGGTAAGTGTCAGACCCTCCACCCTTCCAGCCCAGGAAGACCCATTCAGTATGCTGATGTGTGCAGGTGTGACTGAGCATCCTGTGTTTGGGGTTGTCTGAGTGCAATGCACAAGGGAGCTGTCAACTACCCCAGCCAAAGTGGCATTTCTTAAACAGTAATATTAAATCCAACTTCATCAGTCAGCAGGATTTTGTATTACTATTCTGGCCATACTAAATATGACCTGGCTACTCCTTTCAGATCTGAATCTACCACTCAAACAGACAGTATATGAGGGTAGCCCCAATGTTAGCCTATGAAAGGAGTAGGTCTCACAGTAGCGGAAAACTAATTTAAGAGTTTTACACTACCAGGACATATAAACTACACAGGTACATGCCCTGCCTTTTACCTACATAGCACCCTGCCCTATGGGTTACCTAGGGCATACCTTGGGGTGAATTATATGTAGAAAAAGGGGAGTTTAAGGCTTGGCAAGTACTTTTAAATGCCAAGTCGAAGTGGCAGTGAAACAGCACACACAGGCCTTGCAATGGCAGGCAGAGGCATGGTTAATGGGCTACTTATGTGGGTGGCACAATCAGTGCTGCAGGCCCACTAGTAGCATTTATTGTACAGGCCCTGGGCACATCCAGTGCACTTTACTGGGGTCTTACAAGTAGATTAAATAAGCCAATTGGGTATGAACCAATGTCACTATGTTTTATGTGACAGAGCACATGCACTTTAGCACTGGTTAGCAGTGGTAAAGTGCGTAGAGTCCTAAAACTAGCAAAAACAGTGTCCAAAAAGTGGAGGGAGGCAGACAAAAAGTTAGTGGTGACCACCCTAAGGCTATCAGGTCTAACAACAGGGAACACATGGTAGAGACTAGTGGCCATAAGTCAAACTCTTTTATTCTCCCATGTGGGGTACCCCATGGATCTTCTTTGACTCCCACTCTCTTTAAGATCTATGTCACCCCTCTAATGAAAATTATTCAATCATACAGCTTTCTGTTATATCTTATGCCGACAATACACAAATAGTTGTATCAATTCCCTCCGATGTCGGCTCGGTTGCCAAAAACTTCAATACCTGTCAGGGTCATATTTCAACATGGATGCAGGAAAACTGCTTAAAGTTAAACTCAGAAAAACTGAGGTCATCTGTTTGGAAATGATCTGTCCAGTTTGGAAGGCCAAAAATCTGGGGGTTTTGTTTGATAAGCAGCTGGGTTTTTCCAAACACATTAACTATATACGTCTTCCTGTTTCTGTTTAATAAAGATGTTCAAAAAGGTATTTTCTTACATCCCCTATGAGATGCAAAAAAATTATGATGTCCTTTCCATAATTGGTTATTGCAATGCATACTACCTGGGCATTAACAGACATTCACAAAATAAGCTTCATTGTTTACTAAATGCAGTTGCCCATCTGCTTCTGAATGTAACTAAGTTTAGCCCCATAACTAAGAAGATATATGACATTCATTGGTTGCCCATTTCGGAAAAAGTTAAGTTTAAGACTCTTTGCATATTTCATAAAGCCTTGCACGAATCTGGCCCTCTTTACTTTCAAAAGGTATTTCAATGGTATGTTTCATGTCATAAACTATGATCTTCTACTAAACTGGTGAGCATTCCAAAAATAAAGAAGACCAGATGGGGAGAGAGAAGTTTTTCATTCCTGGCATGTAAACTTTAGAACCCCTGTCCATTAGATCGCAAACTAATCTCATCCCTTTCAGGATATTGTTAAAGACGTGGCTTCTCAGTTCCGCTTTTAAATGAATTGTTGTCTCCTTTGTAACTTAGTGGTCACTAGCGCCAAGACACATCGGTATTTATGCAATTTAGAAAACTTCTCTTTGCTTACTTGTAAAAGCCCTTGTAAAGAGGTGCCAACACGTTGGAACTTAAACTATTAGACACCTGTTTGAGCAGTACAAGCCTATCAATGATTAGATAATTCAAAGGAGAGGGGATGCAACTGTCAAAGTCATGGCAATGGAGGTGGACAAATGAGGAATAGTGGGGTGCCTGATACAAATGCTACTTCCTTTTGAGGTTATGACACAGGAAGTAACGGAGGATAGTACCATGGGCCATGCAATCCCATTGTCACATCTGCTACAAAATCAGATGAAAGTGCGGGAACAAACATTTGCCAATGTCAATAAAGAAGCAGCTTCTTTGGTATGTAGCGTAATCCTTTGCTTGAGCACTAATCAAAGGCCACAAAAAAAGATTGTGTCCTCCAAAGACTATTTCTGTGCCACAATACTGGATCCACAATACAAAAAATTTCTGGCCACTTTAATTCCTTTTACTGAAATGGATCTTAGTTTACTGATCAAGATGAAGATCAACTGCAAATTCAAGGCCAGTGCAGAGGTTCGGAGGTGCAGCCTTAAACCAGCTGAAATGAGTCAAGTGCAGAAGCACAGGCAATACTGGCACAACAAAGTGGCAGAACCAAGGTCAATTCAGAAGATGGTCCAAGACTTCCTTGATGAACCATCAGAGGTGTCCTTGGATCAAGACCCATTGACCTATTTGTGTAGGAAGAGGGCACAGAGACCAGAGCTCAGCAGGCTGGCAATAAAATATTTTGCAAGTCCAATTGCCAGTGTGTTTTCAGAGCATGCTTTGGTGCAGCTGGCATAGTTGTCAAAGTCAGCAAGACAAGTCTTTCACTCAAAATGTAGAAAGATTGATAGTGGATTGCTACTCGAGTGTAGTTCTTCTTAATGTCGATCATCATGCTGATTACAGTTTTGTTGTAACTAAATGGACATTACATTCCTGATAGAACTGTGCCATTCCCTGTGGTTCAGGAATTACAACCAAATTCTTCTTCTCATAGAGCATGTCAGGATCATCATGCTATGAACCTCACTACATATCCTGTGCTGCACAACGTGGTTAAGAAAATATTCCTTACCAGATCATGGGAGGGACCTCATGAACTTCTTCAGCTCCTCTATGTTTTAGAAATTTCACTAGATGACAAAATAATATATGGCTCCATTTTGGATCAATTGGACACTAAAACTGTTAAAAAATGTTGCAAGACCTGCACACTGAACAGTGATAAAGAAAGAGAGAAAAGGTAGACAGCTCCCAACAAATTGTTCCTACTCTGTATAAAGAATGCAGTCCCACCTTTCACCAGCCAAACCATTTACAAAATAGCAATGCTCAGGAAGACTAGTTAATAGCCCTCAGAAAGATCTATTCAGAAATATAAAGGGAACTCTGTATTCTGTTTCACTTCGTCAGGGTCTAGATCTCCTCCCTGTAGCTTCACAAATGTCAGAAAGACAATTGTACGCTCTGGAAAAATAAAGTTACCTAGTGACTTCCAAAATGGAACACACAAGCCTCCACTGCTCTGTTACACTCATATGCACTATACATGCATCACACAGCCTACACACGATTAACATGCACTAGTCCTACCTTTAGAAGTATGGAGGCTCCACAGACATAGGTATGGATCACCATGTTGATTACAGTTTTATTGTTAATAAATGGACATTACATTCCTGATAAAACTGTGCCATTCCCTTGAGCCTATTGTTTTTTTATTTAGTACATTCTGCATATTGAGACAACGCACAAACATATGAGAACATCATAAACAACAGTCTGTCATTTACTCCCACTTTTCTACCCCGCTAAGAGAATACATGAACAAGCACTTGCATATATATTTTGCCCCACTCCTTTCTAGGGCCAACCACCCCCCTTTTTAGGGGTGCCCATCCCCCTCTGAATCATAAGTGTCCCCAGATTACATCAGTAAATATGAAGTCAAAGGGCTCCAAATGTCTTTAGGCCAGGAGGCCTTCTGCAGTTCCCCCTCATAAAGTTCTATTTGAGTTCTATTTGAGATCGACAATAAGTGATATCTTACAGCTAGGCTTTCCTGGTGGGCCTGACCTTACTGCTCCAATGTAGTGCAACTCTTCTCTTTGCCAACAGTAATGCCAGGGCCACAAAATGGCAGGCTACAGCCAGGAGATCTCTCAGCAGTACCAGGAGGCATACAGCTGGGTCACGTCTTGTGACACTTCCATCACCATATTAGATAGAGCCTCAGTTACCTGCTCCCAGTATGTCAGTCAGCAGGGCAAGTCAAAGCCAGGTGTAAAGAAAACACCACCCCAGCCCCACATCGCTCACAGTTTGCATCTTCCCTCAATCCATACTTGTACAGTTTCATTGGGGTTGTAGTACATTTGATTGAGGAACTTGAAGTGAATGATACGTAAATTATAATTGGAGATAAGGGTGTGTAGTTGTTGGCAGCAGAATTATCAGTCTGCCTCCGCCAGGGACTGTGGAAGGGACTGTGGAAGTAGAGGATTCCAGCCCTCCATTGCTGCCCTAGCTAGCTTTCCTCTATCTGTTTGTGCTGCATTGTAGAGTTTGGTAATGAGATGCTGTCTTGTTGTGTTAGTGAGTTGGACCTGCAATGCAGTGAGTGTGGGGGGCTCACCTGGGAATGAAGTGTAAAGGGAGTGCAGAGCCACTCGCAAATTATAATAAATGAATGCCATCAGAGGAGTGCTGTGCTGGGATTTTATGAGGTCTATGAATTTACCATTGGGTTAAACATCACCCATTGTTTTTAATCCTGCCTTATTCAGTATCTGATGCCCTCTATCTTCTTGGGAGATAGATATATCAGGGTGGTGTCCTAATGGTAGTGCAGGGATGTTTAAGGGGAACATCCCCGCCCATTTTGCCAATTAGTGCCATGCTACAATAGTGGAGTTTAATGTATTTATCTCCATGCATGGAATATTCACACGTTTATGAGGTAGAATAGCCGGGAGTAGGAGTGGATGTGCATTGTCATGTTCAATAGCTACATGTATTTGTGTTCTGCATTCCAATACTGAGCAAAGTGCACCTGAGTGCAAAGGTAGTATAGATATAAATCTGGTATGGTAAATCCCCCTCTGGCACATGGTAACATGCGTGTGTCCCAACTGATGCTAGGGTGTTTTCCAGACCATGTGAGTATAATCAGTAAACTTCGAAGAGTCTTGAAAAAATGTGCAGGCAGAATAATGGGCATATTAACAAAGAAATATAAGAATCTTGGTAAAATGACCATCTTGATGACCACTACTCTATCTGCCAGTGACAATGGCAATGCTGGCCAACCAGCTTTCAAGAGCGCTCACATTTTCCAGTTTCAGGAAGGATGTCATCTGCACAGTTATAGCATGAAAGAAGAAAATATTTGATAAGTCCTAGGAGTGGCCTAACGTACATACTGAAGAGACGAGGACAACTGAATTGATATTGAAAAGTGTGAAAGTGAATGGAAGTACCAACACATAATGCTTGTTCTGTCAATAAGGCAGGAGGAGGTGCAATCAAAGATGCTTCACTTCATTCCAATTTCTTTTAGCCTCTCTAGGAGAGAGTGGTGATGCACAGCTGTGGAAAAGTCCAGTAAAAGCCATGGTTTCATCTATTCCTTTCCACTATTCAAATCAACCAAGGTGGAGAACAGAGCATTTTCTTACCTTCTGCCTGAGCACAAAATGTTTGATGGTCTGATAGCAACTTGTTTTTATCAAGGAAGTTGGAAATCTGTGTAAAGTCTATAATTTCAATCAATTGACTGAGGAAAGGTTCTGTGAATTGGCTGGTAGCTGACTGAAGCTGCTGAGTTTAGATTGCTCATCTTGATGGTTGCATTTTGGATATCTTGAACATTAATGGTAATGTGCCTGTAGTTAAAGAATTGATGGCTATGGTCTTTGCAATTATTGCAACTTCAAGTACAAAACAGGGTATTCTGTAAGATTCATGGTGGGCAGGGGTCTTGGGTGAGTCACAGGGTACATTTACCTTTGTCATTGTGGCAAAGTGACATTGCTTGAATGATGTGAGAATAAAGAGACTTGTCTTTAATATTATTCATCTTGCTTTCAACTTGGATTGAGAATCTGGTGTCCTGTTTTCTAGACACATTTTCAGCATCTTACCTTTGACAATAAAGTAGTCCGACATAAAGGTACAGAAATCTTTTAAATGAGATGTCTTTGCCGAGGTGCATTCTGAGGTGCAGAATTCTGAGAAAATGATAAGGGGCTCTTAGTCGGGCTCTTGTCACTGGAAATCCTGTGTCAGTAGTGAACTTCTTTTGTTTTTCTTGATTGTATAGTCTTGAATCCTGTGAAATCGCTGAAGAAAGATTTTGTTAGGTGGATTTCCTATTTGCTTTTTTTCCATTGACTTTGAAGAGTGGCTGATTGTTTTTCAATTTTATTTCTTCACTGATCCACAGAATCTTCCACCATGATTTGGGGTGCATTTAATTTGTAGGAGATGAGCTTGTTGATGCATGTTAAGCCAATTACACAGTTGCATGATATTTATTATTTGATCTGCATTTGACAGCACATTCAGGTGAGCTTAGAGTCTTGTAATACTGAGTCCATTGTCTGCATGTGATTGAATTATAAGTGATAAGTGATGCAGACTTTATCGCAACAAATTTGCATCCCTTGTTAAATTTTGACAAGTCAAATCTGAATGTATTTAACAGTGGGAAAAAGCCCTTCATTTACTGGGGACACACAGGAGTGGTTGTGGGCCCTACTTAGAGACTTGCTGTCCCAGCCATCACCTGGAAGTCCCAGGAGGAGGGGCTGACCCTGCTGTCACTGTGCCGTGCTCTTCAAAGTGCCCAACCACCCCCAACAGTGCAGGATGTGCAGTAGTGCTTGTGGGTTCTGCCTAAAGGACTTGCTGTCCCAGCCATCACCTGGATGCTCAAGGAGGAGGGTCTGCCCCTGGCTTTCACTGCGCCACTCACTTCAAAGCACCTGACCACATCCTGTGGCGCAGGACACACAGGAGTGCCGAAGGGACTCGCTGTCCCAGCCATCACCTGGAATCCCAAAGAGGAGGGGCGGATCCTGCTTTCATTGCACTACATGCTTCAAAGTGCCTGACCACCTACCGCAGTGCAGGATGTGCACGGGCAAAGCCCAGGCCAACAGTGGGCCTATCCATCCCCACTGGAGCCCAGAGGAGGCTGGACCGGGCCACCACTCTGACTTCTGGCTCTTTAGCCCTAACAACAGTAGGCTGCGATTTAGTAGTACATCAGTGGGACACATGTCTGGAAGGCTTTTAATGGTAAATTCTCACATCCCAGCACACCATTTTCTGTTGAACGAGGTGGGCTTGTGTGCTCTGTCAAGGCCTACGTCATTACTGCAAAAATAAGTGTGTGGTTGGCCGGGTGGAGTCTTGTCCTTCGCCATTTTGTTAATCATGAGGACCAAGATTGGGCAGGGCACCGCAAGACTCTATTTATTTAAGATATTGACTGAGCTGCCCTTTCCAATCCAATCCATGTGAGGGTATTCAGGCACTGATATCTGTTGCTGCTGGGGCTTAGTTGAACAACCAGGTTTTGAGTCCTCTACTGAATTCCAGTAGGGAGAGTGAGAGCCTAGGTGAAGAAGGAGGTTGTTCCAAGATTTGGTGGTGAGGTAGGTAAAAGAACGTTCTCTGCTGTTGCTGCACCATATTCGGGGGTGTGTGCAAGAGGAAAAGAGGCAGAGCACAGATGTCTGGAGGGGAGGTGGAAATTCAGTCAGTGGTTGATGTACTCTGGTCCGTGGTAGTGGAGAGCTTTGAAGTCACGAGTCAGCATCTTGAACTGGCATCTCTTCTGAATGGGGAGTCAGAGGAGCTTTGTGAGGGGGTAAAGTGTGTCCATTTGGAGAGATCTGTTGAGTTCTATATGGTCTGGAGTCTCAGAGGAGTTGAGCAGAGAACCCTGCATACAGTGCGTTTCCATAGTCCTGATGACTGGTAATGATGGCTTGAGTGGCGATGCATCTGGAGTCAACAGGGAATCACTTAAAAATCTTGCAGAGCATGAGAAAATAGGAGGAGGAGACTGCACTGGTCTGTTTCCTCATGGTGAGTCTATCATCTGAGATGATGTCAAGGTTGCGGTTGTTACTAGTTGGTGTTGGTGGAGTTCCTAGTTCAGGGGCCACCTTGTGTCAGTCCATGGGGACGTGGTTCCAAAGATTATTAGCTCTGTCTTGTCTGTGTTGAGTTGGAGGCAGTTGGTTCTTATCCAATCAGCGATGTTGGTCATGGGCCTTCTGTTCAACTCGCCTGCTGCTTGCTGGGCTTCTCTCCCAGCTATTTTCTTGCGCTGCATATATAGGGATAAGTAATCTCCTGGCAGCTCCAGGTGTAGGGTCCCTTGACTCAGTATAAAGGAGGTTGTCTTCCCAATACACCTTATGGCTATCAGTGACATCCCCATTTTGCTGTTTGACAGCTTGCTCTCTCAAACCTTCTAGTGTGGGACAGGTCTGCTGTGCCACACTCAGCTCTTCCCTAGCAGGCCCCCCTGCACCCAAAAGCTCAGCAGTGTCTGCTGCCAGCTCCTCTGTTGTAGGTTCTACACAGGGAGAGGATTAATCTTCCTCAAAAGGGGAATCTTCTGGAGAGGGAGGGATAGTGAGCAAGGATTTACCCTTACTACCCCTAGCTTTTGGGAGCACTTGGTCCATCGTTCCAGGATCCAAGTTTCCCTGTCCTCTTTGCTTCTTGGCCTGAGCCCTTGTTAAAACAAAGATATGCCCAGGAATGCCCAGCATTGCTGCATGAGCCTCCAACTCCACTTCAGCCCAAGCTGATGTCTCCAAATCATTGCCTAGTAAGCAATCTACAGGTAATTCAGTGAGATTCACAACAGCCATGGGGTGGCTAAGAGTGTTGTTATGACCATTAATCACTTGGTACTGCTGACCAAGTAGGTGTTGATCAGGGTGGACCACTTTCTCAATCACCATAGTGACACTGCCACCTGTATCCCTGTGGGCCTCAACCTCAACACCATTTATTAGGGGCAGCTGCTTGTACTTACCCATATTAAGGAGACAGGATACTAGGGTAGCAAGGTCAATGCCACCATCAGAGACTAAAACAACCTCAGTGGTCTCCCTAACTAGACCAACCCCCACTACATTACCAAAAAGTGAGCCCAGTTGCACCCTTTGACAGGCTACTTGTAGTGTTTTTCCCACCACCACTGCTATTACTAGGGGCACTAGTGGAAGCAGTGGGGATTGTGGTGGTGGGAGGTTTGGTGTTTCTTTTTGGACAAGTGGGGTCACTTGCCCAATGGCCTTTTGCTTTACAGAGATAACACCATGGCTTTTTCAGATTGTGTGAAGAGGATTTGGACCCACCACCCCCTGAGATGTTTTGTGGGCCTGATGAAGACTCTTAAGATTTTTTATCTTTTTCCCCACCCTTGTCATGAGACTTACTATCCTTCTTCTTAATGTCTTTGTCACCCCCTATATGAGCTTTTCTGCTCACCCTTGTTCCGACCCATTTGAACACCTTCTTTCCAAATTCTTGGAGAGAGGTCAGATCTGAGTCCACAATATACTGATGCAACAAATCAGACACACAATTGTTCAATATATGATCTCTCAGAATCAAGTGTAACAGGCTTTCATAGTCAGTCACCTTACTGCCATTTAACCAACCTTCTAGGGCCCTCACTGAACAGTCTACAAAGTCTGTCCAATCCGGTGATGACTTATTTCTGGTCTCCCTAAACATTATTATATATTGCTCAGTGGTTAAGCCTAGACCATTTAAGAGTGCACTTTTGAGAATGTGATAGTTATCTGCATCATCCTCCCTGACAATAAGGAGTCTGTCTCTCCCCTTGCCAGTGAAAGACAACCACAGGATAGCAGCCCACTGAATTTGAGGGAACCTCTGAGCTTTACAGGCCCTCTCAAGTGCAGCAAACCACTTACAGATGTCACCCCCTATCTTTGTAAGGGGGAACAACTTTGTGAAGATTTCTGGAATCAAATGTAGGTTCCCTAACACTGGAGTTCCTGAAACCGCTGCTGCCACCATGGGGAACTAACCCCAACCCCTTTCCACAGTCAGGGATTCCCTGTCTAAGGCCAACTGCTGCTTTTGTATCCTCAGGCTGGCCTCCTCTAACCTCAGCTTCCTGAGTTCCCTATCTAGGAACTGGTCCTCAGGGTTAGAAGTGCGGGATGCTTCTGAAACAGACGTAACATGGGAATTGGCAGAGGCAGATCTTTCCCTAACCTGAGCCACCCTAGTGACCTGGCCTCTAGGTGTGAAGGGAGCCCTACTAGTGTGTGATCCTTTCCCACTTCTAGCTACACTAGGGGGTTTGTTGACAGAAAGACCAGTTGAAGGACCCTCCCCAGGATTATCAGAATGCTCCTCTGAGTATACCTGGTTGGACTCTTCCAATACATTTCTCTCTGGCTGTTCCTGATCAGTGCTCAGTCCCTGGTCATTCTTCAGGAGAAGATTTAAGAGGAGTTCCTTATTGGGGTTCTTCGCAATCCCTAAACTCCTTTCAATGCAGAGACCCCTCAAATGTTTAAAGTTTAGATTCTCATATGTTGTCTTCACAACTCTAGGGGTATCTTCTACACCAGACATGTTGAAAGAAAGAGTTTAGGAAAAAAGAGTAAAACGTTAGATTAGTAGGCCTAATTTTTTAGAGAAAAGAAAACTTTTCAGAAATTTTGAAAAACTTTTGCAAAGCTTAAAATAACTTTTTAGATAAATGACTTCTAGGTACAATTATGTACAGCTCTAAGTATTGGAGAAAGCTTTTCTTGTGAAAAGCACTAGTAACAAAGTGGTAAAGCAATTGCAAGTACTTATCCCACCAATGCACCACCAATGTCGGAAGCTGGCCTGGTTTGTAGTGGGTACCTTGGGTACTTACACCTTATACCAGGTCCAGTTATCCCTTATTCGTAAAATGTAGTGGTGTTCTAGCAGCTTAGGCTGATAGAGGTAGCTGTAGCAGAGCAGCTTAGGCTGAACTTGGAGACATACAAAGTTCCTGCAATACCACTATAGTTACACAGTACTTATACACAATAAAAGACAATACTTAATGTTACCAAAAATAAAGGTACTTTATTTTAGTGACACAGGGCCAAAAATATCTCCCCCTCTCAGGGCTATTTAGGATCTGCCCTCTGAGTGCTTCCTCAGATTCAGCTTGCAAGATTCCTCCAGGAGTCCTCTGCATGAGCTTCTGACCGTCGAATCAACCGCAGACTGCTCCAGGAACCGCTGTAACTGCAACAAAGTATCCAGGACAACTCCTGTGACCTGCAACTTCAGCTCCAGCCAGCATTTGCAACAGTTTCCAGGGTCTGCACGCTCTGAAGACTTCCTGTCTTCACCCTGCACCATAAGAACCAAAGGAATCCCCCGTGGAGTGACTGAGTCATTTCCCTGCTTCTTCAGGCACCTTCCAAGATGACGACCGGTACTCTGGGACTCCTCTCCTGATGACGAGCGTGCTCCCTGGAACACAGGTGGTGGACTGACGTGGTCCAGACTGTCCTAAGGTCCAGCTGTCCAAATTTGGTGGAGGTAAGAGCTTCCCCGTGCTGCGACAGTACCCCTGTGCACTGCATCATCTTCTTTGCACTTCTTCCAAGAATCCTTTGTGCACAGTATAGCCCAGGTCCCCAGCACTCCATCCTGTGACGCACAACTCGCTGAGTTGTTCTCTGGCAGCGTGGGACCTTCCTTTGTTGCGTTGCGACAACCGCACTTTGCATCTTCTTTGTCCCCATGTCCTGGGACTCCCATAGGTGCTGCCTGGTCTTCTGTGGGCTCTCTGAAGTGCTGAAAGTCCCCTCTATCTCCTCAGTCCCAGTTGAGACCCCCAGGTTCCTCCTGGGTCCAGGCAGCTCCATTTTGACTCAAACCACGTACTTGCGTGAACCAAGGCTTGTTGTCAGAATGCAGCGACGCAAACAGCCTCCATCCAACAACTTGAAGTGGGACATCTCCTGCACCATGCAGGAACTCGCAGACATCTTCTTTGGTGCTCTTCGGTGCTCTTCTTCTTACCATGGAATCCACTTTTGCACCATCTTCTAGGTTGGCAGGGGCTCCTGTCCTTCCTGGAATCTTCTGCGACTTCTGGACTTGGTCTCCTCTCTTCACAGGTCTTCAGGTCCAGGATTCCACCGTTTGTTGTTTGCAGTCTTGCTTGGTTTTTTCAAAATCTCTTATCACGACTTGTAGTGTGTCCTGAGGAAACTTGCAGTATTTAACTCCTACTTTCCTGGGCTCTGGGGTGGGGTACCTTACTTACCTTTGGTGTTTTTTTACACTCCCAGTGCCCCTCTACACACTACACTTGCCTAGGGGGGAATTTGTGATTCGCATTCCACTTTCTTAGTATATGGTTTGTGCTGCCCCTAGGCCCATTGCATTCTATTGTATTTTCTACTGTTTGCAGAATTCTATGACTGTTTAGTTACCTGATTTTGGTTACTAGTGTATATATTTTTTATAATACTTACCTCCAGAAGGAGTATTGACTCTAAGATATTTTTGGCCCTGTGTCACTAAAATAAAGTATCTTTATTTTTGGTAACACTAAGTATTGTCTTTTATTGTGTATAAGTACTGTGTTGCTATAGTAGTATTGCAGGAGCTTTGCATGTCTCCTAGTTCAGCCTAAGCTGCTCTGCTACAGCTACGTCTAAACAGCCTAAGCTGCTAGAACACTGCCTACATTTCACTAATAAGGAATAACTGGACCTGGTAAATGGTGTATGTACCTTAGGTACCCACTACAAACCAGGCCAGCCTCCTACAGACGAATCTAGTAGGGTATCCCAGCGCTAGTCATAAATGTATAATCTTCACCACTCTGTTTCAAAGGACAAAGTGCAAAAAAGTAAATTCTGTATAACAAACTGTTGTATAGATAATGCCCCTTACACAGTGGAGGGGGTGCTCAGGATAATCATAAGGGTCCAGAAGGAATGAGGCAAGAAAGGTATATCCCCTGGGAGTCACAAACGACTTATTTATGGCAGAATGAAGTCAGGAATATTACAAAAATGAACTAAAAGGGAAACATAAGGAACTGACCAGAAATTAAAAGAAATAAAAAGAAAAACGTATGACAGACTACAACTAAAACATATATCTTATTTGTGGTGGAAAAAGGTTCTGGAGCGTCTGCTTGAAGTGGTGAGGTGAGGAAGCTCACAGGATTTACTACTCCAAAGGAAGCATTCCGAATGACAACCTTTTCGGGTCCCTGCCCCAGCCGCTTGCAATAGTGGGCCAGAAAAGTGAGACCTTCATATAGCCGATCTGTAAAAACGATTGGTTAACGTTGGGATGTACCCGTAAAGCAGCAAGACTCACACCCTCGCTGGACAAGTCCTGGTTACATGTTTACAAGGCTAGGACTCAGGGGAGTTCTAGTCCCATGAGTCTGGGAGCCTTCGACATTACGTGTGCTGCGGTGAAATACATGGTAGAGGACGGGAGGGAAGGGGAGAAAAACTGGAGAAAAAGGAGGAGGGTGGGGGCCGATAAAGGGGGGAAAGGGGAAGAAGGGGAAGAAGGGGAAGGGGAAAAAAAGGGAAGGGAAAAAAAGGGAGGGGGAAAAGGAGGGGAATGTGGGGGTGGAAGAAAAAGGGAAAAGGAGGGATATGAGGAGGATAAAAAAAGGAAAAAGAAAGAAAATGGGAGAAAGAAAAGGAGATGGGGAAAGAAGAAGAAAAAAAAGATGGGGGAGAGAGTTCTCTGAAAAAGCAAAAGAGAAGAGAAAGGAAGAGGGGAGAAAGAAAAGAGCTGGGGGAGGAAAAAAGGAAAAGGAACAAAAAAGAAGAAAAGGAGAAAAAGAAAAGATAAAAAACAAGAGAAAAGAAAGGAAAAAAGAGAAGAAAAAAGAAGGAAAGGGTAAAGAAAAACCTGTGGAGGAGGAAAGGAGGGAAGGAGGGGAAAAGGGGAAAGGAAAGTGGGGGCCATAAGGAAAGAAAGAAAAGAGTGAAGGCAAGGGTTTTGGTGAAAAGCGGACAAAGTTCCGAAGGAGATAGTTGTAAAGTGGTGATGGTCAAGGTACTTCTCATGTAATGGTCATCTATTTTGGTCTCTTTATTTGTTTAGCATTGACCATTGTATTTCATTGTTGAGCCCTGTGGTGTCTGTTTGTAGTCTCCAGACCTATCTTTGTTCATTTTGTAGTTGTTGTTGTTTCATATTGGTCGTGGTTTGGTCCAGTTTGTCAATGCCGACCCATTCCGTCTCATCCGGGGAATGGTTGTTCTTGATACAATGGTCTGTGAGTTTGGTTGCATCACGCCTACAGCGGATAGTACTTCTATGTTCACTAGAACATGGCGCTCCCCACATGAGCCGAGTGCAGGACGAGGTGGTTATGTCCCTGGTGCTTGAGCGCCACGGCCGAGGACATGACCACCTTGTCCCCGGCACCCGAGAGGTTAAAGGGGCGAATGAACGACCTGCTAAAACTGGTACTCAGTACATTTATCTCAGGGTATCCTTCTCTTTAAATTTCTCATTCATCGATCTGGTAGAGATTATTGTTGGACGAGCAAAGATGATTACAGGAACCCGAGGCAAATGGATGTTAATGTGGGTTATAAAATAACCCGTTTGTAAAAGGAAAGTGTGAGGTAAAATTCAGTTCAGGGGTGAAGTTCTGCACGAGAGAGATCTAGTAAAGATTCAGTCAACAAAAATGTCCATTTGGAAATGATGGCTGTGTTCAGCATGAGGCAACTTAGGGTTTGTCCTGAGGTCAGAAGTGGGTCTGATGTGTAATAAATATAAATATGAGAATCTGAACATTTTAGCAACGGATCTGTGCAGCACAAGAAGACACCATCCGTTATAGTTAAAAAAGAAATACCCAGAACACAATGCAGAATGACCATGGCATGTGAATTCGAAATCAATTTTCATTTCAAATTGAATGTGGGTGAGGATGCCACCTACTTTCAAACAAAAGAATTATGAATTTATCGAAACATATAAGCGAATCAGCAGAGATGTAAAGGACATCCCAATCATAGCACTCAGGAACCCCCCAACACTACTTAACCAGAATTCAGTCCCATCCAGTTAGAAGACGGGTTGTTGAAGATGAGGATACGCTACTTGCCAACTCTAGAAGCAAGAACAGGGAAAAGGTCAAATGCAAATCGAAATCTAAACTCCTCTCTGTCATCTGCGGCTCAAACTTTGATTCATGTTCTATTATTCTATGGTGCACAGTAAATATAGGAAACGCTACTACGCTACTACCAACTTTTAGGGCCTAATTTACAAGGCCTTTCCGTCACAGTTTTGTCATTTTATTTGACGGCGTGGTGGCACTAAGCAGTGCTTTACACTACTCCACATTTACAAACTGACTTATTGGACCCAACACGTCAGTTTGTAAACCCTTGTGTCACATTATACTTGCGCCATGTATAATGTATGCAAGGTAGGCATTCCCACGGGAAAAGCCACACAGAACTGACACAGTGAAATTTAAAAAAAATCACTGCCTCATTCTGCGACTTCGCTGCGTCAAAATTATAATGCCTGCTCAGAACAGGCTTTAAACTGATGCAGGGATTTTGTCTATGGGAGCCTTCCTCGCATTGTTGGAGTAGCATAATTATTTTGGGTGTTAGTCCGGCAATGCGCCAGTTTAGAACCATAGGTGCATCAGAATTTCTGACACATCTGTGAAAATGTGCGTCATGGAGCTCTGTATTGTAAATGCAGCGCATCCATGGCGGTTTTTGGGAATCATAGGGCAGCACCAGAAATCTGACGCATCAGAGCCGATGCAGCAGATTCTTGTAAATGAGGACCTTAGAGTTTTGAACATTCACAATGTTAATGGATCAATATCATATGTAATTATTTGTAAGGATCATCACCTATGGTCCAAACTTGCAATTTCTTTTACTAAATTTGAGGGTATGGTGAAATGGTTGGACTTCTTTTAAAACAGTATTTCATATTAATGTATGAATGGTATCTTTTAGGATGCTTTTATAGTTTGAAATGTATCCTCTTGTAATGTTGCCTTCGATTACCTAAATCTAACAAACAATTAAACTTGAAAAATGCAACAGTAGGCTCATGCCCCTTGTTTACAGAGTTTCAAATCGGAACGGATAGTTCATGAGAGGACTTTTTGCTTACTGCTATTAAGATTCAAGGAGGGGTGCCTGACCCTCTCTGTGTAAGGGACTCAAACACTTTTGGAGGACATTGAGTGTGCTGACTTGTCAAATTAGGATTTACGCTTTCTATTATAGGTTCTAAGAGCATTGGTAGCAGTGGTGAAGATAGCACTAACTTGTAATCAGAACTTTTGAACAAACAGCCAACATGTGTTCGGTCCCTAGTGCCTAGCAAGCCCAGGTCTTTTTCAAGGCTAATGGTACATATTAGTAAAAGCACCAAAAGAAAACTATTATGATGACTATCCATATGTCGCACAGTGACAAAAGAGAAGTTAACCCAACACGGGCCATAATTCAAACGATGTAGGTGAGAAAAAATCAAGGAGGAAAGATAAACAAATGAACAAAAATGGAGAGAAAACTAATAAATAAGAAAGCATGTGTTGGCCGTTTGTTCAAAAGTGGCTGTTTGCTCAAAAGTAGTGAAGCACGTTTTGGGAAGATTTAAGTAATTCACTAGTTCGCATTCCAAATAAAGAATGGAATTGTTGCATTAATTGAATCTGGGAGTCTATATTAATCATTGGATTATCCAAGAATAACATCTTTACGATCTCCAGCTTATTATAAGTGTTTTAAATCCTATGGCACATGAAATAAGGTGGATTGGATATCAGTCATGTTCTAAAGGATTAACCCATCCACAAACTCTAAATCAGGTCAAAAGTAATGTTAAAAGATTTCACAGAGGTCAGGAGCTTTAGGGCAACACCTTCTTTTATGAAATACACACGAAGTGAGAAGAGAACATGCTATCAAAAATAGGATGTCCCTCCTCCCTGGTGTCTCCTTGGATTGGTGTATTTCTCTCACTACAGCCAGAAATACAGTCTGCCATCTTGGAAATACAGATTAGGACATACTAGGATTGGTAGGCTTTTCCTTCAGAATATAAAATTATAAATATCATACTACAGTATGCCACAATATAAACTACCAAAATATTGTTAATTATATATGTAGGTAACTAGAGATTTACTGTACTTAAATCCACATCTATGTCCCTTGATGATCTTCATGTTTGTGTAGTGAAAGAAAAATGCATACTAGTGTTATTACCCTAAGATGTATGGCACATTCTCCTCCTGGAACAAATCATGAACTTTATGCATACAATTGAACATCACGGAACAGCCAATGGAAAATTTGACTCAGAAATACATAAACTAGCTGTTCTTCTTGATTGAAACTTTAATGGGGTAGCATTAATTTCTCACATTGCTTGCCTTATACCCTTCAATGGGGATGCACAGCTCAGTATCACTCCTCCCTTAGATCATATGCCTCATGCAGTTCACCAAAGTTTCCCTAATCTCCACACCACATGATGTCTACATGTCAGTGGAGTTTCATTTATCTCTCCATTATTGTAAGATCACACTCTTTGAAGGTATCTTGCTCACATCCCTGTACTTGGCCTCATTTTATTTACTAGAATCTTGTCAATTCCTTCGGCTCATAAACTTTCTGAGCCAATATGGAAAATCTTCAGATGGCTATGTCTTTGTGACCTCTAAACAGCATCATTCATCATCCTATATCTAAGCATAATTTCACAATTAAGCTTTGAGCAATCACCAGACAGTGAATTCATGGAGGTCATTAGAATGTTATGCTATATTTGTTTTATTTAATAGGGAAGCAAGCCATAGAGAACAATCATTGACAATGCTATCAGTTTGAGGGGCTTTTTTATATATTGATAGAGAGGGTACTCTATTGCAATGTCGACGGAGTTCCCTCCCTGCCAATATAGTGGTCCGCCCAGTGCATTTACATGCAGGTAGACCTTAGGGTTAATCATGGTGGAGACTACTCTCTCTCTGTCATGAAAACAAAAATGAAATACTCTGTGCTACAGGGCTGATGCAGCCCTGTAGCAGAGAGTAAAATGCATTGACATGTACTGCCATCACATCTGCTCCTGGCAGTTCTTTAATAAAGGACCACCTCCCTGGTGGTCAGTTATAAATCCGGTGAGCAGTCCTTCCACCAGGGCAACAGAGTAATTTACACCATTGCCCTAGCAGACTCACAGGCTGGATTGAAAATTAGTCCTGAGTTGTTTACAAGTAACACAATTTCCCAATTCAGCCTACTACGAGGTGTTATAGTTATTTTGTTTTTTGTCTTTTACGCATCCTCCTTTTAGGTAACACATGTTCATCTTTCAGATGTAAATGGGAGTGATTAATATTAATGATAATTTATTTTATGTAATTTGTCTTTGCAACCTGATAATCAAGTCTGCAAGAATGTATTCACAGTATTTATTCTGAGTTGACTGTTCTGTTCTAAATAATTGGTAATGGGTTGTGAACAAAGCTGCATGGAAAGCTGATAAATACATATCTCAGTTATTATTGTTCACTGGACACAGTGTCACAAAATGAAAATAACTAAAAAGGCATCAGACAAATTTCTTCTAATTGTTTATTCTGAAAGATCCAACAACAATTAAATAATACCATATAAGATAACCACAGGGAGTAAAAGGTTAGACTGGAACTTAGTGCCAGATGACACAGACGAGACAGGCCATGGCAAACTGCATCACTTACTCTTGCTGAAGACTAACAAGACACATACAGTCTTTACTTCTGAGCTTACCTTACCAGCCCCACCACCAGCACAGGCAGAAATAGCAGACTTTGCTATTATATTAAACATAAAGCCTCATTGTTGGAATTTCACCATCTATCCCTGTGATGTCTACTATGAGTGATCATTACCTTAAACACATCTCACTCAAATATTTCTCAATGAGTTGTGGAGTAGTTGTGGTAGAATTGGCTTTCTGTCTTGAGTTGCTGCAATGACAATGTTCTTAGTGTCAAGGGGTTAGAAAGCCTAATTCTGGGCTGTGTTCTAGATAATCTAGAAAACTTAATAGAGGTGCTTCTCTTATGCCACAGGTGGAAAGCAACATTTCACTATGGTTCAATAAAATACTCTTGCATTTTATTTTGTGAACCCCATCTGTAAGAAGAAGGCCTTTCCTCCCAGCAATAGTCCAAAATGGATGGCAACATTCTCTGTACACCCTCTCATCCCTTGATCATGAATCTTAAGTGTCCTCCAGTATTTCCGATTATCCCTTATAGATGCTGAGTTTCTTCCCATAGAGCATCAGGTCAGAAATATGGCGATCAACAAGTAGTGCTCACAGCATCCTGGAGCAAGATTTTCTCTGTCATCCCATTGTTGCTCAATGTCTTGATCTTTTTTATTCTTGGAGGAGAGAAAAAACAAAGAAAAACAGGTAAGTGATAATACTGATATTAAAAGTGCTGATTAGCTAGTGAGTCAGTCAAGTCTTCAAATCATTTCTTTCTGATCACCAGCCCCCATGCCAGACACTGATCCCTCCTGCTTAGAAAACATCTTAGAGTGGTGCTAAACTAGAAGTGACCAATAAAGATCCCAGAGTGTTGGATCTGTCATATATTGTCAGGATACCTGTAAACTATGTAAATGAGTGCATTAATATTAATAGCAAGTAAATGTTTCCTATGCCAGTAGCCTGAAAATCCAGACTGAATCTGATCTTCCTAGACACGTTTTAAGCATACCTAAGCTACATACCCCTGGGACTCTCTTATGCTTTTCCTAGGATCTGTACCTCATGCTTTATGTCGTGCTACTTGTGTCAATCACTACCTCAGTGACTTTAACAGTAAAAAATAATCTAGACATGGTTTTTGTTTGAGCATTTAAAACATGTGACATGCCACATCTGCTTCTACCTAACATAAGAATCCAAGTACCTCAACTGCTTTCAGACTGAAAGGGGACTGGATACTGCAATTATGTGTTTAGTATTAACTAGATCTAACTTAGTAATGAATATTTTTAAACTTTATTCAGATTTTATGATATTCATAATAGATTGTATTGTCAGGGAATTTGAGCATAGTCAGAGTGTTATCAATGTTGTGAATAAGGCATCAACTTCAGTCACAAGATTGTTTTATGTAATTAGGTGCAGACATTCTGGGTTTCAATCTTGTTCTTCTAATTGCTGATCTTACATTGATCCCTGTTGTGTTTTGTTTCTTAGCATTGGCCTTGCTGCCCTTGCTAAATCATGGATATACAGCTGCTACACTTTGACCACAGACACTCTGAGTTTCTGTCTTGGTAGTAAACTGAAGCACACATTATACTTTCAAAAGCAATGCAAGATCAATGTCATTACTTTTGGAGAAATATACCTTCTTACATGAAAATTGCAATGACAGCATTATAAACTTTTTTTCAAATATTGTTATTTTCTATGTTTTAGTATTTTTTCCACATTTACATGATTTCTCCCCAGCACATTGCAACTCTACGCTTCACCAATGCAAGCAACAAGCCTACTAGCTTCCTTAGCGCAGGCTCTATATCCTTTACATACCCTAAGAGTGCAACTAAGGGGGTGTGCTGGATTGCCAGGCCAGTCATATCGCCAATCACGTCCAACACCTCCTGCCAAAGGTCCTGTATCCTGCTGCAACCAAAAGCAGAGTGCAGAAAGTGTGCATCCGATATCGAATACCTAGGGCACCTTGCATCTGCTCACAGTCCCATATGCCAGAGTCGCTGCAGGGTGTGGTATATACGATTTATGAACTTGAAATCTATTAATCGTAACCTGTAATTAGCAGAGAGGTCATGCATATGAGCGCAGCAGAACCGCCAGACGTCATCCGGGAGGGGCACATCTAAATCTGATTCCCATTGTAACCTGGCCCTAGGTCTCGTAGAGGGAGCGGTGATCTGCATGATAGCGTACAAACTGGTAACTAGCCTCCGGGGTGTTGGGCCGTGTATAACAGCTTAAGCGCTTGAAATGTCTGTGCTGCGGAGGGGAAGTCAGGGCTCCCCGCACATACCGCTGCTCTAATCTGACGTCAGGCAGTGCAGTGCGGTATAGGGTTCGTGGAGCATGGCCTCCTGAGAAATAAATTGGCCATTCGGATACAGTGATCCCATAGTAGTCAACTGCATGATGCAAAGGCAAATGCGAACCTCAACGCCCCCTGCCAGCTGTAATCCTGTGTGGTCTCATATAGGCATTGAGGGGGCATATAACGTGGGGGCACCTGTACTTTGAAATAGCGCCTGCCAGGCCAGGGCTGTGCATACCACTGTATCAATGTCCCCATGGGTACCCCCCGGAGGACAGTATAACTCCTTGGAGAGCATGCGCAGCCATATGGAATCATGTTCAGGAGCGAGTGCTAATCAGGTGGAGACAGAAGTAAGCATGATATGCCTGAGCAGAATTGTGATGAAGCTCCAGGTCAGGGGCTGCTAACCCTCTCATTTCAAAGGATTGAGTCAGCATTTCCCACATGATCTTGGGCTGCTTGCCCACCCAAACCAGCGGAATTAGTAGGGAGCGAAGTCGCTTCTTGAAAGTGGCTATTAGTGTGAGAGAAATACTAATGAATAAATACAAAAATGTGGGCAATATTACCATCTTGGTGATCGCTATTCGACCAGCTAGTGAGAGAGGGAGAGAATGCCAGGCCATGACCTTGTCCTCCAGCCATGTGATCACCCTGCCGTAATTTTCAGCCCGAACCTCATTTATGTCTGCTCAGCCACATCCTTAAGTATGGAACCGGTTCAGACACCCAATGCAGAGGGTATTCCACAAGGTGTGGGGTTGTAACATCCATCAATGGGAAGATTACTGACTTGGCCCAATTTATTGTGATGCTGGAGAGACGACCAAATCGAGCGAATACTTCTATAATGGGGTATAAATGAACATTTGGGTCTGGCATATACAGGGTAACATCATCAGCGTACATCAATACTAGAATATAATGCTGCAGGAACGCCAGCCCCGACTGTTGTGATGCTGCCAGACACACGCTTGCAGCAGCTCCATTGCCACTGCGAACAGCAACGGTGAAAGGGAGCATCCTTGCCTAGTGCCCCTCGAGACCCAGTAGGGTTCGGTAATGCATCCATTGATTCTCAATCTGGCTGTTAGATGAACTGGATGACTCGAGGGCCAGCCCCAACCGCTCGAGAAGAGCAAATAGGCAAGACCAAGCAAGAGAATCAAAGGCCTTCATGGCATGCAAGAAAATCACTGCAACGTGGCTCTCCTAGTTTACTATCCAGGCCATCGCAAAAAATGTGGGCAAATTATACAGGGTTGAGCGGCCCGGCACGAATCCCGACTCAGCTGAGAGCACTATAGTTGATAGTAATGGCTGCAGACTGTATGTAATCAGCTTTGCCAAAATATTATTGTCAAAATTTATGAGTGACAACGGTCTGTATGAATCACATAAACAGGGGTCCCTCCCGGGCTTCAGTACAGTGTATATGAGGGCTTCACAGAGCGAAGGGGGAGGTATGCCCCCCTCCAGGGAAGCCACGTACATTTCTAGCTGGTGAGGTGCTAATAGTTCAGCATACTCCCTATAAATAGCCACTGTGAGCCCACCAGACCCGGTGCCTTATCACTTGGTAGATCACGGATGACCCGAGTGATATCCTCCACCGAAAAGGGGGACTCTAAGGTTTGTCTGTGTGCACCCTCCAGCCATAGCAGACTGATGGTATCAAAATATTCAGTGTACTGCACAGGGTCTGGCGACTCCGATCCGGAGTATAGGGAGACATAAAAATCCTTCATAATTCTTTGCACTTCCACTGTTCCGACAAAGTGCTCCCCCGCGACTTTAAGTTCAACAGTGTAATCACCTGCCTGGGTTTTCACAACATTGCAGCAAGAACCTTCCCAGCTCTCTCATACTCCCCATAACGCCGCACTGTCGCCTCCTTCCCCAAAAAACAAACTTCATGCTGTGCTGCTTCCTCATACTGTGACATCTTGTCTTTTGCCTCTCCCAGTAGAGTGCCATCCATACTCTCACAGTAACTATGCTCCAGGGATATAAGTTGGGACTCCAAGTCAGCCAACTCTCGGCACAGCACGCAAAGCACCCCATGCTGCTCGGCAAGGCATAGCCCACAAATCACTGCCTTAAAGGCTTCCCAGAGCACACTGGGGAGGATACAGAGCCTTGATTATGTGAAAAATAGTCCACAATTGCCTCCTGAACTTCTTCCCTGAGTGCCTGATCATGCAGTGCTCCACTAGGGAGGCGCCAAGTGAAATCCTGACGGATATTCCCAGATATCAATAGCTCAAGGAACACCAGGGAGTGATCCGATAATGTCAGTGGCAAGTGCTCAATCTCTGCCGTCCAGAGCTCTACATCTCTAGTCCCATGCCACATATCTATGCGCGACCAGCTGTCATGTACTGTGTTAATGCAGGTGCCCTCCCTGCCCATGCCTTGCATGCCAAATATCTATCAAAGCATGTTCTGTCATTATGTCAGTAAAAACCTTTGCCGTTGCCTGATGTGGGGGTTGTGCCCAGCTGTACTGGTCTGAGGTGGGGTTGAACACCATGTTAAAATCACCGCCCCATAGCAGGGTCCCAGATCTCAGGGAACACACCAGGAGCCAAGCCTCCACAAAAAACTCTGGATCATCCGTGTTGGGGCCATATAGTGATAACAACCGAAAGGGACAGTCATAGAGAATTCCTGACAACATTACATAGCGGCCATTAGGGTCACAGAGCACCTTCCAGTGCCCCACGGCAGCCCTTGCTTATAGTTATCGCCACCCCGTGTGCATACCCAGAGTACGCTTCAATATGACACTACCCCATTCAGCCCGCTCGCAGCCGCGATCTTGTTTCAGCAGTTAAGTGGACTTCCTGCAGCATGCAGACATCGATTGCATGACGGTGTAGGTATGCGATTTTTGCACGTATCATTCAGACTCCTTACATTCCAAGACATACATCTCACTGTAGCATGGTTGCTGTGGTCTTTCATACAACTACCCACATCTTGCATAAGCAGCAGCCTCCTCCATGGTATGCCTACTGATTCTGAGTGCGAAGACAGGGAAAAGGGATGTAAAGAACAACAATGAAGCAATTACAAAACTTCTACCCAACATATCCTGGCCCACCCACGTCAGGCCCCCAATGGGGCCAGACTACCCCTCCCAACCCTAAACAGACCTGTGTGCAACCCCCAACCCCAAGGGTATAACCGTTTTCTTGAACTCATCCAAGGCCCACCCCCAAAGTGGGTGGGAGGGCAGGAGATCCAACACCAAGATAAACTGATCGGGCCAAGAGTTTCCCTGGAGAGAGGCATAACACACATCGCTTCAGGCCCTGGGGCCCTCCAGCATTTCAACACCTGTGCGACAATAAATTTATTGCTTAGTCATTGTCACTTAGGTGGTCCTGGTCTTCTTCATTGACAGGTGCTCGAACCAGGTGCACTTTCTTTGGGAGGGTTTGACAAAACTTTGTGGCCTGCTTCCGATCAGTGAAGAAATGCAGTTTGCCATTATGCTGGATCCTCAGCTTGGCAGATTAGTGAGTATTTTGCTTCTGTTTGATTCAGGGTGCACTTTACCAGCAGAAACGCCCTGAGCGCCGCCTGCACGCCAGGGGTATAGCCCTGGAAAATGCTTAGTATATTATTGTTATATAAGATGGGCCTACCGTCACGGGCCAATCGTAGTACTGAGTCTCAGTCTCTATAATTTAGCAGGAATGCTATGATGGGTTGAGCGGGGTTAGTCTAGGGACCAATGATCTATGAGCCTGCTCCACTGCTCCAGCACCGGGGAGAGTTCATCTGGAAAAAGCGCTGTCAACATAGTCTTCACATAGTCTTCCTTGCGACTCGTGTCCGTTGATTTGGGTACCCCCAGGATGCGGAGATTATTCTGCTAAGAACGGGTTTCGAGGTCTTTATTTTTGCTATGGATTAACTCAAGCACTCACCCCATCTGAAGCAGGTGCTCATCCTCTGCACACCGTCCTCCTTCAAGTCCAATGTACGGGACTCCACCTGATCCAGAAGAGTATCATGGTTATCTACCCTGTCCTTCATATGGTCCATGAGATCAGTGAGGTGGTCTAATTTACCATCAACACAGCAAGGCTCTGCTTGAGGTCCAGAAACATAGCCTTAATTGAGGATGACTGTACCTCCCCTTCCTGAAGTTGGTCTACATCCCCCGCCTCCTCTGCCAGTCTACCCGGCTGCCCAGCTTTCCTCTTGCTCTCAAAATAGAGTTTGGCTTGTCTGCAATCTGCCTTCCCCATACTGTCGGTTCAGCTTCGGGTGGTCTCACTCCTGGGTGTCAAGCAGAAAGCTACTGTGTGTCCAGAAGCATTTCTAATGTTACAATCGCCACAGGGCACTACTGATGCGACTACCATCGCTAATCCCGATGCACCGTGCCACCCGCTGTTTGCCTCTGCGGGTTTACAGTGCCCTCTGTGAGTCATCAGCATGCCCAGGTTCTGCACTCTCCAGTTGTGGTTCTTGCTCTCCACTCCGTCCAAGTGCCAACCCACCTATCTAGCACAGTCCTCGCTCCCGTAATGCCAGCAGGAATGGTTCCAGTTCCCAAGGATATTCCAGTATGCTTCCTACTGTAGAGTCTGGGCGGCTTCAACATTGTATCACACCTGCGAAGATTCCACACACCTAGCCGATGCCATGGGCCCACATGCCTCCAGGCCCTCATGCACACCAGGACTCTCTCCACCGGGAGGGCCTCCTATTCTCTCCTACCTCCTACCTCTCGGGACCAGCTGCCTTTTGGCCGGGCAGCAGGACCCCTGGACAGCAGGGCCCCACCCACCCAAGCTCGGCGCTCAGTTCCTGCACACCAGTGCCACCAGCCATACTGTGCAGCCCTCGTCACAGCCTCCACTAGTTCGCTGCCAGGGGTGTGCCCATCACCCCAGGCCAATGCACTCACCATTGCGGCTCTGGGATGACACCTGCAGGAGTCCCCAGCACAGGTCAGGGAGACCTCCAACAAGATGCACCGAACTTCTGCCCGCCGGTGGTGCTTCTCCTCTCGCCAGGAGCTCTAACTCTGCTCCCGGCACTATGACAGTTGGCCTTCCTCCTCTGGCTCCCAGGGGCTGACTGGGCATGGGGTGACTGTGTCCCCCATACCCTGCAGTCCTCGCCTGCCACTCAGACGGCCCAGGCCCAGGCCGCACCCCAGGGGCAGGCCCTGACTCCTGCAGTGCCCGCCCTATGTCCCAGCGCTGCAGCCCTCCTCACGGCCAGGCCCAGCACTGGGCCTCTGCGCATTCTCAGCCGCCTTCTGGCCCCAGTGGATGTTTGTGCTCTCTCCTACCGTGGGTGGGTGCCAAGGCCACCCCGCTACACTGCACCCCTAACAGCGACTCAGGGACAGTGCCGGAGGAGGCCAGCATCACACAGCTGGGCCCACACCTCCACTGGTCCTTCAGGGTTTTCGCTCTCCAAGTGATTCTGATTCTACTCTTGTTTCTCCCGGATGCCCGGCCTCGCTGCCACCTTGTTCTTGCAGCATATGACTCCTGGGCCAGGATAACTATAGGATTAATTCTCCTGCTCCGTGGAGCCCCACGAAGTGACAGCCATCTTGTGGGCTGGCCAGACCACGTCCCCCAGCTGCCACCATTGATGGCTCTACCAACAAGATCCTACACACAAAAATGCATACTTGTCTTTGCAAATGATTAAAGTGGTGAATACTTCAGTTTCAACTCCATAAACTTTCCCTCAATCTGTTCGTAGTTGACCAAGTCAAATTTGGAAAAAACTGTTACTTATTTCCCTCTGAAACACACCACTATTTTATTAAAGGATCCTAAAGTTAGGATGACCCTGTCTGTCACTGAATCAGTTTCTCAATAATTTTTCCCTAGAAATGGAGCTCACCAAGCTGACAAAACAACATGGTGATTGTTTTTCATTAAAGCAGGTATGGGCTTGTTTGCTTTTCTCCATTTTCACTACAGGTTAGTGGGTTAATTTTATTGCACAATAGACCTTCACTCTTTGTTTTACGTTTTTTGCATTCGTTTTTATTTTTCTTCCTCTCAGGGAGACCCCACTGTCACAATATTCACCTTTCAGCTTTTTCTACCTCCTTTTGCCTTTGTCTTCTGGGTGCTGTACCTTTTTATCCATTTAAGCTCTAGTAACCCACCACTTCACAGTTGCGCTAAACACTGAAAATATATTGCAGAGGCCATACGTTTTACCTTTCAGCTTACATTAAAATGAAGAGCACTAAAATAATTTACATGCATTTGACAGATTTGCTCATGTCAGCAGTCTACTGTTGCTTCTGCTCAAATCTTAACCACTTTGATCTACCTTCTGGTTCTGGCATAGTTGGCCAAGAAGCCCTTCTAAGTTTCCACTGTTCTTTCCAGTTTTTCTATTCTCTAGCCAACCTGTCATTTACCACTTACTGGTGCTCAGACAATTCCCCACCTATACCTTTGTCTTGTTCATTTGCTCTCTTCAGAAATCCTGTTATCCTGTCTCATCTCAGTAACAATATGTTTAACATCATCATGCCCTCTTTTTACTTCTCTTTTCATCTATTCAGAGACTACACACTCATTTTCTTGTTCTCCTTCACACTCTCCCTGTAAATGCAGAACGTTATCACAACTAAAATGGCCCTTCCTCAGTGAATGGCTCAGCACTGTTTCATGCTACATCCTTCCTTAAAACCAAAGTCACATATTTCTTCTCCTAACCAGCTACATTGTGACACCCTCTCTATTTCTTCCCGGTTTACACCAGCAGCCCTCACCCAGCAACAATCTCAGTCCCTTTTGACAACCAAACGTCCCAAAGCATAGTCATTATCTCAAAAGTCTCTGTCATTTAGTTAGCATTGATACACAAATATGCAGTGTCTCGCCCCATTCCCATCATATTCAAGCAAATGCCTGGCACTATACATCCTAAGGAGAATATTCCAACTGCTTAGTCAACTTCACTGGTCCACACAGAAAACCTCTTATCAACACCGCTTGCCTGGATTTCAGAGGCCTCTTATAATCCCAAAAAGGGACTGCTCATTGGTACACAGCTGTATCAACGACCGTTTAAAATCTTTTTACCTTCTCGGATCTCTCATTCAACATTGCACTCTAACACTCAGTATGACTGAGTCTCCCCGTACCCACCCTTTCACCGGAAAATCCTTACACTGATGTCAGAGACCAAATATTCCACGTTGCCTTTAAAACTCCCTCAAAATACTTGTGGTTTAATTTAAACCCAGATATCATGAGATAAACCTTGGTCTTCTGAACACTGTCCACAGTAAGGTTTAGTTTTCACCTGGTGAACCAGACAACCAATAGGGTGCAATCTCTCCTGTTAATACGGCATAGTCACTGCACTGTATTAAATATATGTCTAAGCTTCAAATGTGGCACAACTGAAATGCATAGTTGAAAATCATTTTTTTTTACACAGATTGCATCTACATTACCAAACTGTGAGTGAAAGCTATTCAAAGTGAATGTAGTAGCAGGTAGCCAGATTTGACGGACCAAAACAATGCTTTGGCATCCAGCGTGGTCCCTGAATATAACTGTCACAATATCATCTGACAAAAATATTGCAGCCAAACTTTACAAAAATATTGCCCTTCGGAGATAATAATAGGAAGTCTAAACCCAAATGGGATGATATCTTTTGCAAACAATATTTAAAGCTTATTATTTATGCCACACAATATTTTTGGAGATGATATATTGACCTTCAATCCTTTGTTCTCATTGTTTTACTGTAAACTATGGAAAGGATCTTTCTCGTACCTGTCAGCTGTGTTCAACAATTCGTATTCCCCACTAACAGCTATTTTAAGTTCCAATTAATTACTTTTTTTTCCAATGGGGAAATGTCTCCTTCACTGCTGGATCAAAGTGAAACTTATTAAACACTGAGGGCCATATTTATACTTTTTGACGCAAAACTGCGCTAACGCAGTTTTGCGCCCAAAAATTTTGCGCCGGCTAATGCCATTCTGAAGCGCCATGCGGGCGCCGTATTTATTCAATGACGTTAGCCGGCGTTAGCCGCCGGCGCTGTCTGGTGTGCGTTAAAAAAACGTACACCAGGCAGCGCCGGCGTAGGGGGAAAATGGCGTATGGGCGTCCACAAATGGTGCAAGTCAGGCTGAGGCAAAAAAATCGCCTCAACCCGATTTGCGCCATTTTTTTACGACGCCCAACCCCCATTGAAAGGACTCCTGTCTTAGCAAAGACAGGAGTCATGCCCTCTTGCCCAATGGCCATGCCCAGGGGACTTCTGTCCCCTGGGCATGGTCATTGGGCATAGTGACATGTAGGGGGGCACAAATCAGGCCCCCCTATGCCACAAAAAATAAAAATAAAATACTTACCTGAACTTACCTTAATGTACCTGGGGTGGGTCCCTCCATCCTTGGGTGTCCTCCTGGGGTGGGCAAGGGTGGCAGGGGGTGTCCCTGGGGGCATGGGAGGGCACCTCTGGGCTCATTCTGAGCCCACAGGTCCCTTAACGCCTGCCCTGACCCAGGCGCTAAAATCCGGCGCTAATGCAGGTTTTTTAGACCCGCCCACTCCCGGGCGTCATTTTTGCCCGGGAGTATAAATACGACGCATATGCATCGGAGTCATTTTTTAAGACGGGAACGCCTACCTTGCATATCATTAACGCAATGAAGGTGTTCACGCAAAAAAATGACGCTAACTCCATGAACTTTGGCGCTAGACGCGTCTAACACCAAAGTATAAATATGGAGTCAGTTTTGCGTCAAATTTGCGTCGAAAAAAACCACGCAAATTCGGCGCAAACGGAGTATAAATATGCCCCTGAATATTTATATCTTCTGTTTATTAAGGAATAGTTTTACATACAGCGAGAAAGTTATACACTTTTATCCAGTATAAGACCCAATTTCCTTTGCACCCTCCACATCGGTCCATAAAGACATTTTTCTTGCACCATCTTCTTACATGAAGAGGCATCGCCATTGACATGCATCCCTTTGACCCCTCCACTCAAGAATAAAACTACATCTATGATATGCTCGTTTCTCCTTATTCCCTAACTAATGGCACCCAGTGATTCCCAGTGAAAAATAGCCTGACTCTTGAACAACCTTTTTACCAAAAAGTCATTGATTTCTAACCAACTTTGGCAACAGTCCTCCGGACACAGTCCCTAAGTGGATCAATCAAATAATTGAGGCCCCAGTGACCTAAAGCTGAATAAACTCCAATGTATGATCATCCATCCTTGACTTTACTAAATGATCCATGGCATAAGGTTTAAACTGTCTGAGACCATTAGGAGGTGGGAGGGAATGGCTTGGTGGTATAAATAGCAGTCAATGCAGTACTAACTTGTTCTCAACTTCCTCAATGGTGTCTGGCAAGGCCTCATTAAGGGTTTCCGGTAGGAAGCAGGCTATGATTCCTGATGTCATCGCAGCACCACCGTAGATGATAAGTGGCAGGAATGGGTAATATTCGCTGGTTATCTTCACCATGGGTGCCACAATGCCTCCAAGTCGAGCCATGGTGCTGACATATCCCAATCCACTCTGCCTGTGGAAATACAGAAAAGTGCAAGGCCTTACTTTTAAGAGAGAATTCATCAAGTATGCAAAAGTGATAAGCACTGCAAAAAAACTTCATTGATGGCCAAACGTTCATATATTCCTATGCCAATGTCCAGCACTGCAGACTCCACTTTCATATATTAGAAATAATTAAATTATTATTTTAGTCCCCAAGTATTCTTCTTTATATTCTGTGCCATTATCTTTCCAGACATGTACTGAAACTTTTTGGTCTAAGAGTACTCTTTTGTTAAGTAGGCTATTGTACAATGATTATCACCACAAGTAATGTCAATGTCATATGCTTGTTTCTGCAATGAATGCACTTTTACATCATTCATGACGTCCTTAATGGCCTTTTGGACTAATGTAGACCCTGAAGGGTCCTACTCCATTCCTCGAGGACAGCAGAAGGACTACAATCCAGCATATTTTAAAATATCCACCTGACCTGCGTGGCAAAGAACTCTGGGCCAGAGGTGTAAAGCACTTTTGCATTTCTTAAAGGTCCAAATCAGTATTTTGGGCTGTAAAGATATGCACAATGGCCTTTGCTTATGTACAAAGGCCCTTAAGAATAGCAAATTGTGATTTATACCTTGTAGAAAACCATGCAGAAATCACAATCTGCAATTCCCAGAATAGGAAATCATGAATAGGAATTCCCTATTTGTGTTTCCTATTCAGATGTACATAGCATTTCCTAAATGCGACTTAAACAATTAGGAGATGCACTTACCACCGTCTTGAAGTCAATGGTAACCAGGCACAATTTTTAAAAAGGACCCCAAAGTGCCTTTTTTTAATTGCAATAGAGCACACAAGCCCCTTTGTCATATTTGCGCTGTACAGGTGCACCCCTATTTTTGAAGTGCACTTAGGGGGGCCTTTTGCCCTTTGCCATCCCTGGCTTTGCATTTCCTAAATAGTGATTTCTTAATAATAAATGGCTATTTAGATAATGTATAACCAGCCCATTGACTAAAATGCAATGGGAACTCTTAATACTGATTTCCTAATGGCTACTCCTACTTAGTTTGAATCACTATCCTAATAGTGATCCCTACTTAATAGAAATCGCTATCTGTACATAGCATTTTACAATTCTTAAATAGCAATTTCTAGTAAGTCGCAATTTAAGAAATGCGAAATTAAATTTTTGTACATCTGACCCAAATATTCCTGACATGCTGGGCTCTTCTCGCAGCACCTAAAAAGTCATTTCTGTGTTTTCCTACTTCTGACCACATCTTTCAATGAAGGTCTAGCCCAAAAAACGCACCTCACAATGTCAGACCGTGGGAGATACTTAGATATTCTGATTTCAAAATGGACGTCAGTCTGAAGTTTCCACTGGCAAAGCCAGCAGAGTCTCCACCAGCAGAGAAATGATGGTTGCAGAACGGGCAAACCAGGAGTTTGTCGGACAGTGTACCCTCCACATTTGTGACCTCATTTTTGTTGGTCTTAGGACTCTGGGCACCTTACCACTACTAACTAGTGCTAAAGTGCATGTGCTTTCTCCCTAAAAACATGGTAACATTGGCTCATACCCAATTGGCATATTTAATTTATGTGCAAGTTCCCAGTAAAGTGTTTTACATGTGCTAAGGGCCTGTAAATTAAAAGCTACTTGTGGGGCTGCAGCACTGATTGTGCAACCCACATAAGTAGCCCCTTAACCATGTCTCAGGCCTGCCATTGCAAGGCCTGTGTGTGCTGTTTCACTGCCACTTCGACCTAGAATTTAGAACTACTTGCCAAGCCTTAAACTCCTCTTTTTCTACATATAGGTCACCCCTAAGGTGGGCCCTAGGTAACCCATGTGGCAGGGTGCTATGTAAATAAAAGGCAAGACGCGTACTTATGTGTTTTACATATCCTGGTAATGGAAAACACACAAATTCATTTTCCTCTACTGTGAGGCCTGCTCCTCTAATAGGCCAGCATTACAGCTACCCTGATATACTTTTGAGTGGTAGATTCTGATCTGAAAGGAATAGCCCTGTCATGTTTAGTGTGGCCAGAATGGTAATGGGAAATCCTGCATACTAGTGAAGTTGGATTTCATATCTCACACTTCAAAGGCCAGTAGCCTGACACCACACAAATGACTTAAACCCCACCACAGGGATCCTGGCAGATAGGACTGGGTTGAAAAGGGAACTTGTACACTTCAAAACTACTCTTTGAAGTTTCCCCCACTTCAAAGTCACCTATGGGTATATATACTGAGTCTCTGACCCCATCAAATCAGACACTTCTGGATCTACACCTGTACTCTGTCAGAAGGACTGCCTGCCCAAAGGACTCATCTTTGCTGAGAAGGAATGCTGCCCTGCGTGTTGCCTTGCTACCTGCTGCCTGCTGCCTGCTGTCCCCTGTCTCTGCTGGAAGGACTCTGCCTTTCCCACAAGTGCTCTCCAAGGGCTTGGATTGAGCTTACCTCCTGTTCTAAAGTCTCTGGGTCAAAAAGACTTCACGGAAGGGAAGACAATCCCTGTGTGTCAGAAAATCAAAGCAACACCTGCAGAAATCGACACAATGACTGCCTCACAGCTGAAACATCACTGCATTGTCTACTGGATCAACACAGTGCCTGCTCCTTTTTACTAGCACATCAAAGATTTTCAACACATCGTCCCTGGGTGTCAAAATATCTCTGCATCGTAGTGAGGCACCAAGGCTGAAATCCTGTAAATCAACGCATTCCCTTGTAGCGTGGAAAGAAACAATGCAGCATCGATGCTGTACCGAAAAATCTGAAGCAGAGCCTTATTTTTCAACACATCTCATCTGAGCCAAGGCTGGGCTTGTGTAATCGGTGCATCACCTTGTAGCGTGGAAAGAAATAATGCATTGTCTGTGGCGTGCCAGAAAATCTGACGCAACACCTTATATTTTGATGCATCTCCTTCTCCATGGCCCTGTGAATAGTTATTTTTGACGCATCATAGTTATTGTGTGTTACAAGGATACAACCATTGATTAAGGATTGAGACTCATTTAAACCTTTAAAAAGTGACATCTTGACTTGTACAAATTGGATTTCTGTCATTTTTGTCTTATTTTATTCAGGTAAACATTACCTATTTTCCTAAACTGTTGTGGGGTACTATTTATGGTGTTTTCACTGTGTTACTGTATGAGTTATTGCACAAATACTTTACACATTGCCTTCTAAGTAATGCCGCCTGCTCTGTGCCAAGCTACCAGAGGGTGAACACAGGATAATTTGGATTGTATTATGACTTGCCCTGACTAGAATTGTGGTTCCAACTTGGACAAGGGTGTATACCTCTGACAACTAGAGACTCAATTTCTAACCACACAATGGCTCTATTTTCATATTCATTGTCGCTCATTTTCTATGTATATACCTAGCTACAGGAACCTTTCTCAACTCATCTCCCCTGACCAGCTGCAGAGCTTGTAACCATGTATGGGTATGGGTGGGCACTGGTTCTTTGCCGTTAGATAGCAGAGGCCCATGTTTTTCGTATTCTTCAGAAGAATGAGATTTCCACCACATACCTCTTACAAGCTTCCATCTGTACGTTTCTTGATAAACAATTAGTAGTTAAAAGTGATTGGGCCTAACTTTGTATGTTTTTGTCCTGATGATCTTGCATTTGGAGGAATGCAGGCAAAAACCGAGGCTGTTTCTTCCACGACAGATGATCTGAGGTCTTTGAATCTAGTGGTAGACTGCAGGCTAAAGCGAGCAGTGGTGCCGAAACAATGTTCTGAGTGGGGTGGCACCATTCAATGTTATATCACCAAAGTCATAGTATCATACAAAAAAACAAGTGAAATAAATGTGCCATTTAGTGGATGATGGTAAGGGTGTGGCATGTAGCTTGTGCTGCAGTTTGCAGTACTGGTGTCGTAGCGCACTGTGGTTTACAGAGAGTACATTTTCCATTTAAATGGCCACTAAATTTGCATAGACATGCAGTTTTACTGATAAAACTATCTAGGGCAAAAGATAAATCTAAATGTTGTGTGTTAGGGAAAAAACTGACATCAGACAACCTTTCCATTTGTTTCTTGTACCCCAGCAGGATTGTCACCTAGATCACTTTCACTTTGTAGTCAGAGAAATAAAAGTAAACAGTGTTTATTTTTACACGAGTTTTGGAACAAGCATCAATTTGTCTGAAGACATAGCCTGACATCTCACCTTTGTCTTTCAATACACAGCCTATGTGACAAGATAAACACAAAGTTTAAAGACATCTTTATTGATCCTTCACCTTGTGAAATGCTGCATATGTCTGGGGGTGCTGCAGCCCACCCAGCACCCCTTCTTCCAGCGCCTATGAATGCAGCTCTAGAAAATGTGTTCATAGTAGCCCATAAAGTTCTGACCAGGTGCAGTGTTTGTGTTCAACCACCTCTCCATTGACCCGCTGCTAAATGCAGCTCTCTGGTCCTCACTCTAGGAGGGTTCCCCTGAGTCCCATACTGCCAGGCCAGACCTGCTTGAACTGAGTTAGAGCGATGACTGTTCCCTCTACCAAGGTGCTCAAACAACGCAATCTTGATTGCAATCAGGATATTTTCTGTCCGAGAGTTGGTCTTGGGGCAAGGTAATATGACCCAAATATCTTTCATATGACATGCAGGGTGGGAAACAAAACTAGTATCCATCTCTAGATTATTGGGAGACCTAAAAATAACACAAGCTGTTTATAGCATGCAATTTTTACATTTCTTTCTTTAGTGCCTACAGCTCTGCAACTATATGGATTGTGTATGCTCAGTTCTGCATCGCTTCAACTGAGAAGTCAACTGTCCGAGAGTACTACTTCTGCGCAACAAAACAAAAAGACCTAAATTCACCCTCCTGAGATAACTGAGAGAGCGTAGCATATACACTTAGAAATGAATATGAAATGTCTGCGAACTAATGTATACTAATGCAGCATAGAAAATGTATGAATACGTTTTTGCTAAAAGCATGGTTGAAATGTGCCCACGGGGAGTAGCCACCAATATATACGGGAACTAATGAGACGGACAAATAATATTAAAATGCTATGTTAAAGTATGATTTTGCACTAATATGAAAAGTTATATGTTAAAGTTCTGCTAATAAATCATTAGGCTTTAGTTAGCATGAGTCAAGGCCTAAGCTGCCTGGTTTCATATTAAATGTGTTTTTCTAACATGCAGTGTGCTGACTTGCTGACGGACATGAACTCGTGTTTTTTCCAAGAGCTAGAAGGTGAATGTAACAGTAGTAGATATGTTCTCATGAAATTCGACTTGCTCAGTGAAACATTCTTGCTGAATGCAACAGTGTAGACTACTCGCAGGTCCAAGGTTGCCTGAACCGGTACAGACAATGGAACCACTGACTAAAGATGCAAAGAGGACCACGAGAGTATGAAATCATACCGGACATTCTACCCACTGAAGACGTCAATCAAAAGGATCAATAAACTAAGTGAGAACTGTTATGGGGTGACAAATGTGATGAGATAACTGGTAACCTTTTGGATGGGGATAGTGGGGTGCAAACCCTCAACCAATAGAGAATTAGGGGACTGTACAACGAAAAAGGGATAAAAACCCTGGATACCAGGAACTAGAGGAGACTAGGAGAACGGAGGGCCATTAGATGAGAGTTAGGGAGATGCTATTGCAGATTTGCTATGACCCAGACACTTTGTCACTCTGCATAGAGACTTTGCTGTTTGGTTCTTAAAACCATCCTTAGCCTTAGATTGTTCGTTTATACTTTACCTCCTTATGAGGGAAGTAACTTTTACCCTTGACCGGATTTGCTGAATTCCTGGCTGATGGCGAATCAACTGATGTCCTGAGGATGAAGACTGTATCTCTATGCTGACCCAATACGGAGGGTAACTATGTGACAATGAAATTGTGATTGTCTGTTTGCTTTTCCTTTCTAGGTACCAACTGCTTCTTTTGACAGAGACCATAGCTAGATGTTTTCTAAATTGATGTTACTAAATTATTTTGCATGAAGTCCAACATGCCAATGTTAATTTGAGGTTAGTTAAGGGGGTTCACTAAACAGACGCAAATAGATAAATGACTGAATCTATGCTTTGTTGAATAATGTGTTAATGATACTCTGCTAAAGAAAACCTATGTTGGCGTCGTGGTATGTTCTAATATTCGTGATTCTTGCTTTGATGAAATCTTATCAGAGTTGCCATATTGTGACTATGCTAATGTGTTTCTTGGTTTTGAGATTAATAAACTTACTAGTAGAATTGTAATCAATAGGGAACAAATATCACAAATTCTTACTAAACTGGTGTGGTTATTCATGATTGAAAGGTCATGGTGGTTTCTGAGTCTTATTAATGTATTTGACTAATCTGAATTGTCTTATTTTAGTAAATATTGATGTCATTATTGATTTGTTGATTAACATGTTGATTAGCTATCTCGTCCTAAGGTGTCTTCAAACAGGGTCAAAAGATTCATTGGCCTAAAACGAGTACCAAAGTGAATCAATTAGTCATAAAGGGACGCATTATTAGTTCTGGTAGCAGAGCGACGGTTTAGGCCCTTTGGGGCCCTTGGACGAGGGACCATTGTTTTCAGGTGTTTTTTTCAGAATAATGCAAATTGGAGGTATGATGTGTTTCTAAAATTCCCCATGACTTTCCCGGAATCTCTGAGCCTGCCTAAGTGAGGGTATGTTCCCGGTGTTTTAGTATGTATTATGTAGAATTTGCGCTTGCTCAGCTTATGCATATTGCAGGTGAATTGTAAAGTTTGTGTGGATTTAGGCCAGGTAATGTTGTTTTAGTAGGAGTGGGCGTACTCCGAAGCATGAGAAGGGAAGTCGGCGAACTTCACGTGAGTGTGGTGCTTTGTGCTCAAAAATTATAAACGTGGTTGTTGGTGATGTACGGACCCGTCGTGGTCTAAGACTCCGGAGTATATTGACAAGTGTAGGAGACACTTGGGTTTATGTTGTAATTTGTGCGGTTTAATAGGTCAATCGGGTGTGGTTGACAAGTCGGGTTTGAGTCAAATTGTGTGAGTGAAACCTTCGATGGAGATTTGGCAAGTTCTAAAGTGCACTAGAACGGACCATTGACAAGTCGAGAGTAGGATTTGCGGGTCAAATTCTGCTAGCGAGTGAGGGAGCTGAGAAGGAGAGAGTAGCGGCCGAGGCTTCAAGTGAAATCTCTGTAAAGTTCTGAAGCGATTGTGTTATCCTTCCTGTAGTAAACCAGCAAATTTGGATTTTTGTTGTTAAAGGTGCTTGCAATATTCTGCATTAGTTTATGTGTGAGGAGAACAAGCCGCAAGACTTTGTCAGCCGTAGTGTGTGCGTGAGTGTGATGTCAGTGGTGCCGCGCTGGGATAGGTCAGTTGCCGAGAGGGGTCGCGCACGGATTGGCAGCCGTCCGTGAGAGGCAATAGGTTGAGGAAAGTGGGTGAAGAGTGTTCTGAGAATTATAGTCACTTCTTGATTAGATTTTAAATAAATTAAAAGACGTGAAAATGAAGTTTTTCAAGGCTTTAAAGAGTGCTTTGAGGGGAGACACATATATTACAGCGAGTATAGGGGAGTCTACTCCGCCTGAGGGTACTCCAGCTTATATCGTAATTGAGGAGAAGGGAGTGGCGCCATGTCTTTGCATAAAGCAATGGTGCAAATTGACAGAGAAGGAGGGATGTTTAGCGTTTCCTGAATATGGAACATTTAATGTAAGAATTTTGGAAAATTTGCGAATGATGTTAAGTGTGCAAAAACCACCTCCGAGAGCAGCTCAGTATGAAGCATTATCAATCTGGGAATTGACGGCCATACAACAAAGACAGCAGAAATTTGAAAGGAGAATGAAAAGAGCAGAAAAGACTTTAGCTGAGGTTAGATGGGATAACGAGACCAGGATGTGGAGAAGAGGAGTAGTTGACGGTAAAATGTTCCCGGCAATAACACAAGAAGATGAGACAGAGGGAAAGAAAGCTACTTGTAAGATAGACAAGGGCTCTAGAAAGCAAAAAGAGACTCAGAGGTCTTGGGCAGACGCAGACGATTCAGACGATGAAGAGTTTCTTAATCAGTTGTTACATGATCGCCTGCCACCATATGCTATAAATGATAACGTGCAGAACACTAGTGTGAGTTCCGAAGACCCGGCACAGAGTAAGGGAATCTCAAATACAGGGCAGACAAGTGATACAGTTTTGATACAAAATGGTGTCAGTGTACCCACTGCGCTAGACACACAGATACAGTTGCAGCCACCACAGATTCAGAGGCTTTATCCTGATGTTCCAGTATTAGAGACAACGAGTCTGATTGTGCCACCTGATACAGTATACACAAGATCGAAGTTAGTACAGATTGAGCCACAATTGCTGCCCCAGCCGCAGCAACAGGTGGTCCCGAGTTATAATTCAGTTGCAGGATTGCAATCAGTAGCTACAGCACCTATGATGAATCAAGCTATGGGAGTTAATGCTCCACAGGGTTTGGGACTTGGGCAGTCACCAGCTGCTATATCATTGCCAATTACTGTTGGTCCACCAGTACCGCCGTATGCGCAAGGTAAGCCTGGCGTGTGTGATCAAGGGATAATTGTAGGAGGCTGGCCTGGCTTGTAGTGGGTACCAAGGGGTACTTACACTCTGTACCAGGTCCAGTTATCCCTTATCAGTATAGAAGAGGTGTTTCTAGCAGCTTAGGCTGATAGAAGGTAGCTATAGCAGAGCAGCTTAGGCTGAACTAGGAGACATGCAAAGCTCCTACTATACCACTGGTGTCATATGCACAATATCATAAGAAAACACAATACACAGATATACTAAAAATAAAGGTACTTTATTTTTATGACAATATGCCAAAAGTATCTCAGTGAGTACCCTCAGTATGAGGATGCCAAATATACACAAGATGTATGTACACAATACCAAAAATATGCAGTAATAGCAAAAGAAAGTAATGCAAGAAATGTAAAGTTACAGTAGATTGCAATAGGAGCACATAGGTATAGGGGCAACACAAACCATATACTCCAAAAGTGGAATGCGAACCACGAATGGACCCCAAACCTATGTGAGCTTGTAGAGGGTCACTGGGACTGTAAGAAAAATAGCCCACCCCAAGACCCTGAAAAGTAGGTGTAAAGTGCACCTATAGTCCTCAGAGAACACAGAAGTCGTGATAGGGGAAATATGCAAGGAAGACCAACACCAGCAATGCAACCAAAGTGGATTTCCGGACGAGAGTACCTGTGGAATAAGGGGACCAAGTCCAAGAGTCGCGACAGTGTCGAGAGTGGGCAGATGCCCAGGAAATGCCAGCTGGGGGTGCAAAGAAGCTGCCACTGGATGGTAGAAGCTGTGGATTCTGCAAGAACGAAGAGGACTAGGAACTTCCCCTTTGGAGGATTGATGTCCCACGTCGTGAAGAAGCTTGCAGAGGTGTTCCCACGCAGAAAGACCGCAAAAAAGCCTCGCTAGCTGCAAGGGTTGCAGTTAGGGTTTTTGGATGCTGCTGTGGCCCAGGAGGGACCAGGATATCGCCACTTGGATGAGGAGACAGAGGGGGCACCCAGAAAGTCAGGGAGCCCTCACAGAAGCAGGCAGCACCCACAGAAGTACCGGAACAGGCACTTGGAAGAGGGGTGAACCAGAGCTCACCCGAAGACAAAAAAGGGAGTCCCACGACATCGGAGGACAACTCAGAAGGTTGTGCACTGCAGGTTAGAGTGTTGGGGACCCAGGCTTGGCTGTGCACGAAGGAAATCCTGGAAGAGTGCACAGAAGCCGAAGCAGCTGCAAATCATGTGGTACCCAGTAAGGCAGTCTAGAGTGGGGAGGCAAGGACTTACCTCCACCAAACTTGGACTGAAGAGTCACTGGACAGTGGGAGTCACTTGGACAGAGTTGCTGAGTTCCAGGGACCACGCTCGTCGTGCTGAGAGGGGACCCAGAGGACCGGTGATGCAGTCTTTTGTTGCCTGCGGTTGCAGGGGGAGGATTCCATCGTCCCACGGGAGATTTCTTCAGAGCTCCTGGTGCAAGAAGGAGGCAGGCTACCCCTAGAGCATGCACCACCAGGAAACAGGCGAGAAAGCGGCAGGATCAGTGATACAAGGTTGCAGTAGTCGTCTTTGCTACTTTGTGGCGGTTTTGCAGGCGTCCTGAGCAGTCAGCGGTGGATCCTTTGGCAGAAGGTGAAGAGAGAGATGCAGAGGAACTCTGATGAGCTCTTGCATTCGTTATCTACAGAATTCCCCAAAGCAGAGACCCTAAATAGCCAGGAAAGGAGGTTTGGCTACCTAGGAAGGAGGATAGGCTAGCAACACAGGTAAGAGCCTATCAGAAGGAGTCTCTGACGTCACCTGCTGGCACTGGCCACTCAGAGCAGTCCAGTGTGCCAGCAGCACCTCTGTTTCCAAGATGGCAGAGGTCTGGAGCACACTGGAGGAGCTCTGGGCACCTCCCCTGGGAGGTGCAGGTCAGGGGAGTGGTCACTCCCCTTTCCTTTGTCCAGTTTTGCCCCAGAGCAGGGCTGGGGGATCCCTGAACCGGTGTAGACTGGCTTATGCAGAGATGGGCACCATCTGTGCCCATCAAAGCATTTCCAGAGGCTGGGGGAGGCTACTCCTCCCCAGCCCTGACACCTTTTTCCAAAGGGAGAGGGTGTAACACCCTCTCTCTGAGGAAGTCCTTTGTTCTGCCTTCCTGGGACAGGCCTGGCTGGACCCCAGGAGGGCAGAAACCTGTCTGAGGGGTTGGCAGCAGCAGCAGCTGCAGTGAAACCCCGGGAAAGTCAGTTTGGCAGTACCCGGGTCTGTGCTAGAGACTCGGGGGATCATGGAATTGTCTCCCCAATGCCAGAATGGCATTGGGGTGACAATTCCATGATCTTAGACATATTACATGGCCATGTTCGTAGTTACCATTGTGACGCTATACATAGGTAGTGACCTATGTATAGTGCACGACGGTAATGGTATCCCGCACTCACAAAGTCCGGGGAACTTGCCCTGAACGATGTGGGGGCACCTTGGCTAGTGCCAGGGTGTCCACACACTAAGTAACTTAGCACCCAACCTTCACCAGGTGAAGCTTAGACATATAGGTGACTTATAAGTCACTTAAGTGCAGTGGTAAATGGCTGTGAAATAACGTGGACGTTATTTCACTCAGGCTGCAGTGGCAGGCCTGTGTAAGAATTGTCAGAGCTCCCTATGGGTGGCAAAAGAAATGCTGCAGCCCATAGGGATCTCCTGGAATCCCTATACCCTGGGTACCTCAGTACCATATACTAGGGAATTATAAGGGTGTTCCAGTATGCCAATGTGAATTGGTAAATTTGGTCACTAGCCTGTTAGTGACAATTTGGAAAGCAGAGAGAGCATAACCACTGAGGTTCTGGTTAGCAGAGCCTCAGTGAGACAGTTAGTCATCACACAGGGAACACATACAGGGCACACTTATGAGCACTGGGGCCCTGGCTGGCAGGGTCCCAGTGACACATTCACTAAAACAACATATATACAGTGAATTATGGGGGTAACATGCTAGGCAAGATGGTACTTTCCTACAATAATGACCCAAGAGGCAATAAGAGGAGAGTTCACAGGAACTTCCCAAGGAATGACACCAAGAGAACAGACAGGAGAAGGATCTAGGTCCTTGTTAGACTTCAGTCCGATTGGGGTTCCTTTGGAGACGATGAGGCAAACAGGATTGGGGACACTAACCCCACAGGTAATGAGTACAAATACGACACAGACACCAATGGTGCAGTCTGGAAATATTTTGTTGCAAGGCTTAACAGCGCAACAATTGAACGAGTGGTTAGGTAAGCTCAACACTCCGCAGACTACTACAGTGACAGCAGAGAGATCAGAGAGGGATGAATACCTGAATTTTGTGAGACTGGGTGTAGAAGCCACCGTACTAGTGAAAGGGACAATGGGGGTGATCAGATTAGAGTCATACATGGAAGCAGAATTAAGGTATCTGTGACCTAAAATAACCAGAGATGTGAGCAAGGTGTATCAGAGGTTAGCAAAACTGGTGGATAAATATGGCATAGACATTGAAAGTACCAAGCATCAGAAAAGAAGCTATAGGTTAGACTTCAAGCCTAAAGACTTTGAACATATGAGATCTACTGGAATGAATGCACATCTTAAAGAGATACTGCAGAATGCTCAAATTTGGGGAGCATTAGAGAAGTGGGAAGGTAGGTGGGCAAAGAAGAGAGATAAAGAGAAAGGTGACGGTTCGGAACCAAAGCAGGTTAAAGCCGTACCTGACACGGGGACAATAAAAATGTTACCAATGAGAGAAACGGCTGGAGGGGTTCTAATCCATGTACCGTGGTCCAGGGGTGACATCCTGTCATTCACAAATGATTATCCCAGGTTGAGGGAGAAGCCGATAGAATGGTACCAACAGACGGACAGGTTTGTGAAGCTTGAGAAATGTCTGGGAGGACTTGAATACCCTGTTTGAGATTATAGTTCCACCTGATTTATGGCTTGAGTGCAAGAGAGGTGTAGATTGGCCGACAGAGGAGCCGGCAAGGGATAAGATTACCGGACCACCATCTGCAGAGGTGATGAGGTATTATCACAAAGTGATTGAGTTTTTGAAGCAAAAAGTGTTGCCGAAGGTGACAGATTGGCAGAAAATTGATCGAACATCACAGGAAGCCAAAGAGTCGATACATGCTTACTATGAGAGGTTGTTGAAGGCATTCAAACACTATAGTGGCACTGAGGTCAAAGAACCGAAAGACATGAATCATCTTGTGTTCAGGTTTGTTGAAGGGCTGAGACCAGAGATTAGCCAGATGATTAAGAATCATTTGATCTGTTGGCAAGCGAAGCCAATTGATGAGATGTTGCAGTATGCGAAATACTGTAGTGACGAGATTGAACTGAAACAGAGAAAGTTGAAAGAGAAGGTGATGGTGATGCAGATTAAGGCTGCGCAAGCAGAGATGCAGGGAAACGGTATACAACAGATGGTACAGCAGCAACTGCATGGAAATGGAATGTTTCAGGTTCAACCGAGAGGTCGAGGATGAGGAGGTTTTGTGAACCGTGGTCCAGACTTGAATACTGTTGTGGTTCAAAATGATCTGCAAGGGAAGAAAAACGTGTCACCATGTCACACAAGCGGGGGCGTGGGACATTGGAAGCAGGAATTCCCAATGGTGGTGCAGGAAGGTGTTGTTCAACAAAGCAATGATGTCGGTACATTTCAAAATGTGAGGGGTCCAAGGATGAGAGGTCAAAATCCAAATTTTCAGAATAACATGGTGCAGATGCAGGGCTTACAACCCGTGCAGCAAATGCAAATGATGCATGTTCAACCAACACATATGCAACAGGTACAACAGCAGATTCCCATGGTATCTACACAGTAAATGCAGATACCATTAGCCCCATTGGGACAGCAACAGGTGATGCTTCCTCAACAGGTCACAGGCCAAACGCTGAGTCAAAATAACACAGTACAACAATTCCCATTGCGTGGTGAGGATCGAAGAAACGATGAATGGTCGGATGATTGTTCAGATAGTGAGGAGTGCAGGCTTGCAACGTCCCTAGAAGTAGCTCAGATGGGTCCCTATGTAGAGGGAAAGGTGATGGGTCATAAAGTTTCATTTCTAGTCAATACAGGAGCGACACGCTCTACAGTCAGAAGTGCAGAAGTTCAGAAATTGCCACTTTTGGGGCGTACCATAAGGGTGGTAGGAGTAGCAAATCAGTTCTTTACAAATCCAATTACAGATCCGGTCCAAGTTGAGATTGATAACTTCCAGGGATTACATAAATTTGTAGTCTGTGACTCAAGTCCAGTATCCCTACTGGGAAGGGACTGACTGTGTAAAACAAGGTGTTTGATTACCTGTTCCAATGAAGGAATTGAAGTGCAGACAAACAATGATGATGAGGGGGACGATGGTCCGTTCTCAGAATTAGAGACATAGACCGCAAATGAGGAATATCCATTGATACCCTTATTCCCGATGTTTACAGGGACTGACTTACCGCCTGAGTTGCAGGGAACAGTGACAGAAAAGGTGTGGGACCTGACAGGAAAGGAAGTGGGACAAATAAAAGGAGTAGATAGAACCGGTCAAAGTAGAGGTAAAGCCAAATGCAGTGTTTCCCCAGGTACCGCACTACCACATGGCACAAGATGTCCTCATACAGGTAGCGCAGATAATTGGGGACTTTGTGAAGCAAGGGGTCCTGAAAGAAGTGCTAAGTAGCCCGTGTAATTCAGCAATAATGGGTCTAAAAAAGCCTTGTGTGAAGGTTCGAATTGCTCAAGACTTGAGGAAAATAAACAAGATTGTGGTAAAATGTTGTCCCATAGTGCCAAATCCAGCAGTGATTATGTTCCAGGTTCCGTGTGATAAAGAGTGATTCACAGTTGTGGACCTGTCTCAAGCGTTTTTTTCAGTGCCTCTTCATGAGGACAGCCAATTTCTCTTCAGTTTCAAATTCCTGGATAAGATTTACAGTTGGTGGAGAATTCCTCAAGGGTTTTCTGAGTCACCTTCCATCTTCAATCAGATATTGAAGAAGGACTTGGAGTAATTAGAACTGCCTTTCAGTTCAACTCTAGTACAGTACATTGATGATTTGTTAATTGCGTCCAAAACAAAAGATGACTGCAGGTATGACACAATTGCCTTACTGAACCAATTGGGAAAGAATGGACATAAAGGGGGTCATTCTGACATTGGTGGGCGGTGGAGGCCGCCCGCCAAAGTCCCGCCGGCAGAATACCGCTGCGCGGTCAAAAGACCGCCGCAGTAATTCTGAGTTTCCCGCTGGGCTGGCGTGCGACCGCCAGAAGGCCGCCCGCCAGCCCAGCGGGAAACCCCCTTCCATGAGGATGCCGGCTCCGAATGGAGCCGGCGGAGTGGAAGGGGTGCGACGGGTGCTGTTGCACCCGTCGCGATTTTCAGTGTCTGCGTGGCAGACACTGAAAATCTTGGTGGGGCCCTGTTAGGGGGCCCCTGCAGTGCCCATGCCATTGGCATGGGCACTGCAGGGGCCCCCAGGGGCCCCACGACACCCGTTACCGCCAACCAGGTTCTGGTGGTCAAAACCGCCAGAACAAGGCTGGCGGTAAGGGGGTCGGAATCCCCATGGCGGCGCTGCTTGCAGCGCTGCCAAGGAGGATTCCCTTGGGCATCGGGAAACCGGCGGTACACCGCCGGTTTCCCGTATCTGACCGCTGCTGTACCGCCGCGGTCAGAATGCCATGGGAGCACCGCCAGCCTGTTGGCGGTGCTCCCGCGGTCGTTGGCCCTGGCGGTCCATGACCGCCAGGGTCAGAATGACCCCCAAAGTTTCCCCAAAGAAGCTGCAATACTGTTAGAAAGAGGTGAAGTACTTAGGTCACCTGATTGAGAAAGGATCGAGAAGAATATCAAAAGAAAGGGTGACAGCCATATTGCAGATGAATCCCCCGACAACCAAGAGAGATGTCAGGATGTTTTTGGGAATGGTGGGCTACTGTCACCAGTGGATTTCCAATTTCTCGATTATCTCTAAATCTTTGGTGAGATTGACTGTTAAAGAGGTTCAGGATGGCCCGGGTGTCATAATCATGTCTGAAAAAGAGATAAAGGCATTCATGGAACTGAGGGAAAGCATGTGCAGGGCACAAGCTTTAGGTATGCCTGATTACACAAAGCCTTTTATACTGCTTTGTCATGAACGTGATGCTTGTTCTTTGTCTGTCTTGACACAGGTCCATGGAGGTGCAAACCGTCCAGTATCATATTTTTCAGCTACTTTGGACCCAGTCGCAGCAGCCTTACCGGGTTGTTTGTGTGTAGTTGCAGAAGTTGGTCAAAGCCTCACTCAGTGTGAAGGTATAGTGATGAGACATCCCTTAACAATGATGGTCCCATATTCAGTTGAAATCCTGTTGACCCGAACCAAGACGCAGCATATGACAAATGAGAGGTTAACCAGATACGAAACAAACTTACTGGGGGTCACCTAATGTATCCCTCAAAAGATGTACTGTATTAAACCCGGCAACTTTACTTCCTATTGAAAATGCAGATATTGATGATACTGAGGAAGTAGAACATGATTGTCTTGAGGTAACAGATCTGTGCACCAAACCAAGACCTGACATTAAATATACCCAATTGGAAGAAAATGATCACATTACGTTTGTCGATGGTTCATGCCTGAGAGACGCAGTAGGAGTACTAAGAGCTGGATATGCCGTATCTACAATCACTGGTATGTTAGAAGCTTCCTGGCTTGAAAGAGTTTACTCTGCTCAGTGGCTGAATTAATTGCTCTTACTAGGGCATGCCACGCAGCTGAAAACCTGAAAGTCACTATCTATACTGACAGCAGATACGGATTTGGAATTGTACATGATTTTGGCCAGTTATGGTCACAGAGGGGTTTCATGACCTCTTCTGGTTTTCCAGTGAAAAATGGCAAAAAGATTAAGGATTTGTTGCACGTGATTCAGTTACCTCTTGAAATTGCCGTGGTGAAATGCAATGCTCATATTAAGTCACAAGATTTTGTATCAATGGGAAATGGATTTGCAGATCAAGTAGCAAGGTTTTGTGCATTGAACTGTATATCGTTTTGAGATCAGTGGGAATTGTTACCTGAAACTGAAACTGAAACAAGAACAGGATATGCATTAAGGGTGGTTAACACATTAGATGAGTTAAAATAATTGCAGGGATGTGCCAGCAAAGAGGAGAAAAGTTTCTGGCAGAGAATGCAATACGTTCAGAGATCTGATGACTTATGGGATTCAGAAGAGGGGAAAATGGTTTTGCCAGTCTTCTGCCACAGTTTGCGAGGTTTTATCATGGTCAAGCACATGTTGGGAGAGATGCAATGATCAGGTTGTTCAAAATCGATTGGTTCAATCCGAAATTCAGACAAACTGCAGAGGTTATCTGTCACAGGTGCATCATCTGCCAGCAGATGAATGCGGGGAAAGGGACAGTGGTGAATTTGAGCCACGTTGGGAGAGCAGGAGGTCCATTTAGCAGAATGCAGATGAATTTTATTGAAATGCCTGTGTGTGGAGGATTGAGATACGTGTTGGTGATTGTGTGCGTTTTCAGCCATTGGATTGAAGCTTACCTTACACGTAAAAATGACAGTCTCACAGTAGCAAAACTGCTGCTTAGGGAGTTGATACCACGTTTCGGGTTTCCGATCTCTTTAGAATCAGATAGAGGCAGACACTTCAATAATGAGGTGAATAAGCTCTTGTGTGCTGCATTAAACATCGAGCAGAAGTTGCATTGTAGTTATCGCCCTGAAGCATCAGGACTAGTGGAGCAGATGAATGGTACCTTGAAGTCGAGAATGGCAAAGATGTGCGCAGCTACCAATCTGAAGTGGCCAGATGCATTGCCCTCAGTACTGATGCCAGTGAGAAATACACCTGACAAGAAAACAGGACTGTCTCCTCATGAAATTCTCATGGGCCGAGCTATGAGATTGCCCGCTGTACCTGCAAATGCTCTTGTGAATATCATGGATGATATGGTGTTGGACTACTGCAAGGTTCTGGCTGACGTGGTCCGCTCTTTTTCTCACCAGGTGGAGGCTACTACATTGCCACCGATAAGTGATCCAGGTCACACCCTGAAAGCCGGTGACTGGGTTGTTGTAAAAAAACACGTGAGGAAGTCGTGTTTGGAGCCACGTTGGAAAGGGCCATATCAAGTAATATTGACGACTACTACTGCTGTGAAATGTGCAGGCCTTCCAAACTGTATACATGACAGTCACACAAAGAAGGTGATGTGTCCAACCGATGAGGAACTTGAAGTGTCCAAAACAACAGCTGCAGAGAAGGAAGTCTCAGGGCCAGAGAGTATTCAGAGGGGAACTGAGACTGAAGGAGAGCCCACTGAGGATGGCTTATTCACTCAAACAGTAAGTGAGATCCAGAGGGGCAACAGTGAGCCTATCTCAGTTGAGGCAATAGGGGAACCAGCACAAGGAGAGGTTTTCCCAGAAGCAGACGGATACGGATTTGAAGTCGAGCCCATAACAGACCCTGAAGGCGAAGGAGTTGAGTTAGAAGAGGGTCAAAGTGTTCTGACTCCTCCTGAGCCGCTTGCAGAGCCATCAAGAGAAAACACCATAGTACAAGAGGAGGGTGCTGTTCAACATCCTGAAAGGCCAAACAGAAAGAAAACACTCGAAGGAGATAACTGGCCGGAATCACAAGCTGCAGGGGAGAAAGTGATCCCTAACGAAACAATAGAGGAAGAAATTGACGCAACCAGAAAAGAAGATCTCAGTGAAGGAGAGTTACAGGGTGATCGCAAATTGAAAAGAAAGAGAGTTGCAAACAGAAGGTACGCAGGTCCTGAAATGACATATGCAACATCAGCTGAATGGCAACAATGATTCTTGGCGTTCTGTTTTGATCAAGAGGTTCCAGGTCAATACTACGGCACCTGAATTCAACTTTAGAGAGAGACTGTGTTAAATTGAAATTAAAATTGAAAGCTGAAAAGCTGAGAAAAGAGACTGATAAATTACCGGATATGACACTGATAACCTGAATTGACTCTGAAAAACCGATTATGACAAGCTGCTAACCTGATTTGACAAAGGGTTCCTAGAGTGAGTGTAACACTGTAAATACTCGCAGAGAGAAAGAGACTTTGCACAGAAAAAAAATAAGAAAAGGGGAGTTTTTATCGTCCTTAGGTTGATTTCTTTGCTTCATATAAATCTGATTCTTTACAGATCATGAGTTACACTAGAAATAATAATAGAGGTAGGATGTGTGGGTGGTTGAGTGCCATTATGGGTATTGTGTGTGCAATAACAATTATAGGTGTGATTGTGGGAATGCCATTGGTGGATAAGAAAGTGACTAACAATGCTTCAAATCTTGAAACTGCTACACTAACACCATGGGAGAAGTTTGAGCAGGATACAAAATATTTGCATGAGGGAACTAATTCAAAAGGGGAACTATCTACTAATGTCTTCTGTCGCTTGTTGAATGAGTATGTTGACACAATGGATGCGAAGAATTGCTCTGTGTGTGTACAAAGATTCCTTCATCAGTACTAGAAGGGGTTAGTTATCATAGTCTGCCACTTACCTACGGGATAAGCTGTAGATTGCTGTTAACGAGGTTTTATGATCAAGAACATTTTCAATACTTTTACTCTAATTTAGATGTAGTGTTTTCCTTTGTGCCTGTGATTGAGTTTCTAAACAAATTAGCTAAAGAACACAGCATAAAATTAGTTAGGGGATTCTTTGAGCTGACACTAACATTTGGAACAGCTTATGCGCACAGCAATAATCTAACCTGCTTACTATCACCTGTAGAAAAGAGCTTCTTAGATCACACTGATGATAGACGAAAGGCATTAAAAGAAAGGCTAGAAAAGGGATTAGAAAAACGCATGTTTGAAAATAATTATGCTTACACCGCAATAAAGACACAGGGCAAATTAGCTATAGATGCATTACATGTAGGAAGGCTTTGTATATATAGGACGAAAACTGAGCATGACACTTTATTTGTGGGAACGAGTGAGTGCAGGCATGTGTTTTTGTTTCAGAGCAAATGGACATTCATGTTAAATGGACAGGATCCAGCGATCCCTGGGATCTATTATATATGTGGGCTTAATGCTTATTACCGTCTTCCAAAGGGATGGTATGGGACATGTTACTTGGGAATAGTTTTCCCAAAGATCTATCAAATTGACGGTTTAAAGCAAATTCCTAAAATGTCTGAATTACATCATACTAGACAAAAAAGAGAGACAGCGGCTGCTGTCGTAGGTGACATATTTGGAGCCATAATTCCTTCAGTGGGGGTTATCTTAAACTCCATAAAGATTTGAAAGTTGTCTACTATTGTGGATAACATGCTGACAAACTTCACAGGAACTATACTCCTGATGGATACTGAACTTGCTGCGGAAAGAGCTATGACTCTTCAAAACCGGCTTGCTTTAGACATTCTTTTAGCAAAGAGTGGCGGAGTCTGCAAGATACTTAATGAGCGCCATTGTTGTGTATTCATTCCTGATAATAGTAATAAGATTAGAGGTATGCTTACTAACCTAACAAGAGACAGTGCAGATTTGAAAGAGCGGAAGGAACCTGGAGTGTGGGAAAAGGTTGGGAAAGGAATCACTAAAGTAGGAAATTGGTTTAGTAGTATTTGGAATGGGGTACTTGCAAAAATAATAGGGGGTATACTAATTGTTTTAACTTGTTTATTCGGACTATGGTTATCATGCAAAATTAATAAAAGAATTAAAAGAAAGTTGGCAAAATGAAATAAAAGAAAAGAAGAAAAAGAAAAAGAGAAAATGTTCAAAGAAATTTGGGAAAGATCACATAGGGAGGAAGAAATTGAGATTCGTACCTTGAAGAAAATGAAAGGTTGTGAAGAGAAAGGTTTTTGTGATGACAAGTGTCATCAGAGGAGGGACTGAGAGAGCATAGCATATACACTTAGAAATTAAAATGAAATGTCTGCAAACTAATGTATAATAATGCCGCATAGAAAATGTATTAATATGTTTTTGCTAAACGCATGTTTGAAATATGCCCACGGGGAGTAGCCACCAATATATACAGGGACTAATGAGACTGACAAATAATATTAAAATGGTATGTTAAAGTATGATTTTGCACTAATATGAAAAGTTGTATGTTAAAGTTCTGCTAATAAATCATTAGGCTTTAGTTAGCATGAGTCGAGGCCTAAGCTGCCTGGTTTCATATTAAATGTGTTTTTCTAACATGCAGTGTGCTGACTTGCTGAAGGAAATGAACTTGTGTTTTTTCCAAGAGCTAGAAGGTGAATATAACAGTAGTAGATCCGTTCTCATGAAATTCAACTTGCTCAGTGAAACATTCTTACTGAATGCAACAGTGTAGACTACTCACAGGTACAAGGTCGCCTGAACCGGTACAGACAATGGAAACACTGACTAAAGATACAAAGAGGACCACGAGAGTATGAAATCATACCGGACATTCTACCCACTGAAGACGTCACTCATAAGGACCAATAAACTACGTGAGAACTGTTATGGGGTGACAAATGTGATGAGCTAATTGGTAACCTATTGGATGGGGATAGTGGGGTGCAAACCCTCAACCAATAGAGATTTAGGGGACTGAACAACGAAAAAGGGATAAAAACCCTGGATACCAGGAACTAGAGGAAACTAGGAGAACGGAGGGCCATTAGATGAGAGTTAGGGAGATGCTATAGCAGATTTGCTATGACCCAGACACTTTGTCACTCTGCATAGGGACTTTGCTGTTTGGTTCTTAAAACCATCCTTAGCCTTAGAATGTTCGTTTATACTTTACCTCCTTATGAGGGAAGTACCTTTTACCCTTTACCGGATTTGCTGAATTCCTGCATGGCAAATCAACTGATGTCCTGAGGATGAAGACTGTATCTGTATGCTGACCCAATACGGAGGGTAACTATATGACAATGAAAATGTGATTGTCTGTTTGCTTTACTTTTCTAGGTACCAACTGCTTCTTTTAATAGAGACCATAGCTAGATGTTTTCTAAATTGATGTTACTACCTTTTTTTGCATGAAGTCCAACATGCCAATGCTAATTCGAGGTTAGTTAAGGGGGTTCACTAAACAGACGCAAATAGACAAATGACTGAATCTATGCTTTGTTGGATAATGTGTTAATGATACTCTGCTAAGGGTAACCTATGTTGACGTTATGCTATGTTCTAATATTCGTGATTCTTGCTTTGATGAAATCTTATCAGAGTTGCCATATTGTGACTATGCTAATGTGTTTCTTGGTTTTGAGATTAATAAACTTACTAGTAGAATTGTAATCAATAGGGAATAAATATCACAAATTCGTAAAAAACTGGTGTGGTTATTCATGACTGAAAGGTCATGGTGGTTTCTGAGTCTTATTAATGTCTTTGACCAATTTGAATGGTCTTATTTTAGTAAATATTGATGTCATGATTGATTTGTTGATTAACATGTTGATTAGCTATCTCGTCCTAAGGTGTCTTCAATCAGGGTCAAAAGATTAATTGGCCTAAAACGAGTCCCAAAGTGAATCAATTAGTCATAAAGGGATGCGTTATCATAACCAATCATGGTTTGAGAGATTTGGCTGGAATTGGCTGTTTCATTTTGACTACATGAATGGTGTCCTAGCTCAGACCCCTGCTGTTTTTCTCCTTTACGTTTTCACCTGATTCACATTTACTACCTACGTTTATTTGGGTTAGCTATACCTTCTGACAGTCTACATTAAGAGTATACCAGGAGCTGCTGTAGTTCGGGGGTGGAATATTTAATTCCAGATACAATGATTGTCTTCTTGGACTATCCTGGTAGAAACAGCCATTCCATTTGCTGTGTCTTTGCTACACATCATACACTTGGATAGGCAATTTCAAATGCAGTTTGATGACTACTTGAGGTGTTTGTTGCAAAAGACTTGATGTACGTTAAGGGCATCTCAAAACTGGGAATGTTTTAGGTTTTGCTCAAATTAAGGGGCTTCCGACATTGTCTAGTTGCTATCTGCACACTGGGCGCTTGACACAGTGCTTGATTTTCTTTTAGATTTTCTCTGTTCCTCCAGTGGGAAGCCAATGAGATGGCTCAGTTTGCTACGCTCTGGTATTTGATTGCTGTGAGGAGCTGATATTCTGGCCGGTTCACTGAGCTTCCAAGTGCTCATGTTGCCATGAGTTGTTCTCTATGTCTTGCATAGTCAGTTTTTATCAATTTACGTAGTAATGGGTGGATTGGGGTTGTTGTGTTACACTTCAAGTGTCCTTTGTGGGTTTACAGTAAGTAGGATGCATGGAAAGGCCTGGTCATCGTGTGCTCCTTACAAGGAGCTGAGGGTAACAAGGTGATGCTGACACCAGTAAATTGGTTTGGAACAGGGTCCAGTGTTTTGTGCTCCATTCCTCCCCCTTTTCCAATGCGCTTCTTTCTAATTCGTAAAAGCTCCTGCATTTGGATCCATTGCCCCACCACCTTTGTCTAAATGTTTACAGCTCTTTGGAAGTTTTTTTCAGTGCTGCTGATAGACAGTGTTGACATATACTCCTGAATTTCGCATAGTCAACCTATCAAGAGTCCTTTAATTTTACGTATAGAAATGATACACAGGGTTGATACTGGAATATGTCCCTCTTTTGGTTGATTTACCTTATAATTGACTGAAATTATTGTAGCTACTTTTCTTGCAGTTAGATTTTTCTCTCACTGCTACTACTACATGAGCTTGGTTTACTTCTTCGCCATTTGCCATTTGCCATTTAGTGTGGAAGTTCAAACTTTGAGCGAGGTCCAGGACCTCCCAGCCGATCCCTTGGCCCAGTATGTTGTTCTTTTTTCCATTCCTGATGTATTCTCTACCACCAACAAAATAGAACACAAGGACTTGAAAGCCCCTTTTGGCCGAACAGCTAAGGCCCCTCACTGTGTATAGCAGTGAATTAAGGGGCGTATTTGTTTCTTCTCCCATTCTCAAACTGTGTAAGTGGGGCTGTGTCATGCCTCTCAGTTTTTTCACTTTTCAATATGACCTCTTATCTCCACATTCATGTTGAAAGGTACCACGCTCTATCTTCTTTAGGAGTAAAATACTGCTGTAAAGGTTCTACTGTGTGGTTTTTCCTAGTGATGTAAGGACTTTGATAAGAAAGAGTGTTGTGGCATTCCTATTCTTTCTAGCCACAGTCATAGAATCCTACTGTCACCCACCTGTGGGAGTAGATTTGACCTTCTCCTGTGTTTTCGGACTTAAGGCTCTATGTAGTGATTGGATGTCAGGAGACTACATTACAGACTTGCCAGATACTCCCTCAGTATGAAAAGTGAACTACAGTCTATGGTACGCATAATGTGGCAGGCAGAATATTTGTCACATTTTGACTGAATATCCCATCCACCAAACACTAAATTAGGCCCTTAGAGGGTGTGCAAGGCATTTTACCAGTCGGATGGGAAGGTAAAGGCCGGTTTTATTAATGGTGGGGGTTAGTTTTGTTGCTGGGAGCCAAACCAGCCACGTTTTCTACCTGCAGTGCTTCAACACTTTAAACAGCAAGCCATTCAAAACAAATGGTTTTAAATTATCCCTAGTCAGACCACACTTATTCCAAACTTATTTTGTTTGCATTTGTGTGGTTCCTGTCTCCTACAGGATCACCATCAGCAGCACTGACCTTCAGGGCTGCAGTGGGAAGAGGGGTGAGCGGTTTGCTGTTCCTTGGCTCAGAGAGTTCAAGACATATAAATATTCTTCAAAATTCAAAACAATGTATTTCTTATCACTGCAACCATTGAAACACATTTCAGTTTAGTATTTTACATTATTCCATTTTGTAACAAAAGGATTCTGCTCAGGACACTTCACACTTAACTACCTGGTATTGGACTGTTAGCAAGTCTCAGTACATGAGTCTCACTCACAGTAAATTCACAGTAATTGGACTGAGCTTGTTAACCACCACTGTTTTCCTCTTAAGTTATGGCTGTGCTGCACAGCTAGGGTTAGAGGTTCTGAGCTGGTTACACATGAACACATGTGTGCACATATGTGCAGGCTGAGTGTTTGAGACTCCTGTCATTCACAGCCCGGTGTCTGTGAACACAAGAAATGTTTCAAGGGTTGGTGCTGACCAGGGGTAGGCATTATCATGTAAGTCCACATCCATAGAGTAAGCCTGCATTGCTTACTGAGAGCTGTGGTACATTCGCAGTATACACAAAATCTGCCCTAAAGTACAGTAAACATGCAGCTGAGTTTATAGCCCCCAATAAACGATATACACACCTTATGACACTTAAAGATTTGACATATTTCTCTTGGTCTTTTACTGGGCCAAGTTACTTCCTTTGCTCCCCAGCAGACAGATCTGAGGTCTCCCTAAACAATAGGACAATTAGCAGTGCTTTATCAAGTTCGTAAGGAAAGGAACGGGCAAGGGGAAAATATGCATCTGATAATTAACTTGTCATACTGCATCTGGGCTGGGAAAGTCCCGGCCCACTGGAACAAAAGAGCAAGACCAAAGCTCTGGAGCCAAAACATGAGGGGCTCACCTTCATAGTTTTGGTAGAAAGGGGTCAAGCAGTCTGTCAGCTAGATTGGCAAGATCTAACACTTTCTATCTCCACTGAAAAACCCCTGCACAAAGGAGAGACATACAATAAGACCATGTACCTAGGAGCAATGATGGCAAAAAAAGATTACCAACTGGAAAGAGTAGCCACTGATGTCCTCCAAGAATGGAGTAAGGACTTTGGCTCAAGCTGATTCCCCCACCAGACTGGGTTGGGCCCTTCTAGGGCCAGTGACATTGGCACCCTTATTCACCCTGAGGAACATTTGGAGGAAGAGATCAGCTCGGAGGTCCTGGATGATTCCCCTAAGACATCTATAGACTTGCCCTGGACTCCTCTGACACACCTGTGCCTTTCAAGAAGCCAGGAGGCTATGTGTCTACGTGAGTTGTTGGAAATGGCCCTTTTTGTAGGGTTATCCCAAAACATTTTGGCGTCTTCCTTCTATTTTGTTCTGATCTGTTTTTTCTGGTTTTAGGACTCTGGGCACTTTACCACTGCTGGCCAGTGCTGAAAAGCAAGTGCTCTCTGTCTAAATTGGATGAATGGCTGGTTTATCCATGATTGGCATATTTGATTTACTGGTAAGTCCCTAGTAAAGTGCACTATGTGTGCCTAGGGCCTGTAAATCAAATGTTACTAGGGGCCCTGTAGAACTAAGTATGCCATCCACATGAGTAGCCCTGTCAACCTATCTCAGATCTGCCACTGCTGTGTCTGTGTGTGCCACTTTGTACTGCCATTTTGACCTGGCAAGTGTACCCATGTGCCAGGCCCAAACCTTCCCTTTAATTACATATAAGTCACCCCTAAGATAGGCCCAAGGCAACCCCATGGGCAGGATGCAGTATATTTAACAGGTAGGGCATGTCCTGTTGTGTTGTACATGTCCTGATAGTGAAATACTGCCAAATTAGTTTTTCACTATTGTAATGCCTATCTCTCCCATAGGGTAACATGGGAAATGCCTTGAATTATCTTTTAAGTGCATATTCCAAATGGGAGCAGATAGAGATTTGGAGTTTGGGGTCTCTGAACTTGCAATTTAAAAATACATCTTTTGGTAAAGTTGATTTTTAGAGTGTAAGTTTGAAAATGCAACTTTTAGAAAGTGGGCATATTCTTGCATGACCATTCTGTGCCTCTGGCTGGCTGCTCAATACACGTCTAGGTCAGACTGATATTTGGGCTGTTTGTGAACTCACTCTAGACAGTCACAGAAAGGGAGCTGAGCTCTGTCCTGCATATCTTGATGGGTCTCCCTGGGCTAGGGTTGTAATGCTATCTGTATTTAACCACTGACTCCATCTTGACCATTGACTCCATTTTGTGTTAGCTTAGCTTCAAATGCCGTCACTTTGGTGGCGCAGGTATTTTTCCACGCACAGCTTGTTAACGTGTTTTTGTTTTTCTTGCTAGGGAAGGGAACATAATGTAGGGGAGGAAACATTGATAAGACTGTACAAGGCTGAAAATGTTTATAGCAGAGAGGGGTGCAGCTTGGGATCTGGTCAGTCTCTGGCATGTGTTTTCAATAGTGACCTAGTACAGCCAGTGCTTGAATTTCACAACTTACTTGACGGGAGGGGGGTTTCTAGAACCTTCCTCTTCAGATTGTTTAAGGTATATAAGGTAGGGAAGCTTGACACTGAGGGAGAAGGAACTCACCTCTAAAAGAGGATGCATTGCTCAGAATAATCCTATTGGGGTGGTCTCTTCTGTCTCAGCTGTCACAGGTTCCACAGTTTGATGTTGGCAGACAAAGGATGATGTTGGATTTGAGCCCCATGGTGATTCATTTTTAATTCCTAATATCTAGGTTTACTGCGTGCATGCATTAATATATGTAGTCACTATATATATATATTTACTCATTATTGATGCATTGCGTTTTGTTCGATTATTAATATTCAACTGCTATGATTATTTTACATTCCAAGTTGCACGCATGTTGCGGCATTCACATTTAGTGCTCATGTTATCCTCTTCTTGAATGTGAAACCTGGGAAGTGCCTTAATAAATTCATTACCCAGACTAAAAGTGCTGCATTCTTTGCATTCCTTTAGCTTCGTTAACTCTCAGTCTGAAGCAAAGCAGAACAAATTAGCAAAGTCGGCAGTGCGAGGTGGTAGGTTGAAAAGTGGAAGTTTTAAAAGTGAAAAATGTTTGGCAAGAAGTCAAAAGCAGTTTCCTAGGCGGTTTCCCAGGTTTCACATGAGATTCCTAGGTGGGAGAAAGAACTTTATAATGTCCTTGCGAATGAATGGCCTTCTGGTGCAGGTTTATTCGAAAGCTGGGATGGATGTCTTAGAGATACTGAGCCAAAAAATGTTTTACTCTGTTTACAAAAAGTACCTTGGAACTCGGATGAGATTTCTCTATTTTAGGTAGAAGGGGCTGGATCCTGTTATCTGCTTATAGAAAAATGCATGAAAAATATAGGCAGCTGGAACAATAAAACCAGCAATTAGAGAGGATGCTAGTTGAAGCTAAAAATAATGTAACCATGCTGTCTTGTCAAAATAACTTATTGCAAGATAAGGCAGATACTTATCAATCTGTAGTCAAGAAGGCAGCTGTCAGAGTTGCTCAATAGAGGTATCTGAATCGGAGGGGCAAAATCAATCAAAAGAAAGTTAATTTAGCTATTGCTAAAGCAGCGTTAAACTGGGTCCCCGAAATCTGGGATTCAAATATCTGGGAATCCACTGATTTTCCAAATTCCAGTGATGAAGAAGTTAAAAAAGGTGGGGTCCAGCTTGAGCTAGACAAGCCGAAAGTGGTTCGCGCACAGTCAGTATTTAGATGAAAGATACAGGGCAGTCCACAGAATCTGGCAGGAATTGAGATGCACTCCCTAGAAGATTAGACCCAGCAAGAAGTTAATGATATTCTAGACAGATTCAAGCAGCAATCTGGGGAAACATTACTTACATGGATGGTGCAATTATTTGACACAGGAGCCTCTTGAGTAATGTTAGAAATAGGAGACACTCCTAAGTTTTGTACTATTAGCACTGACCCCATAATACAGGAGAAGTTCAGGGTTTATCAGGGTAATCAACAGACCACCCTAATGCAGCTAGCAGTCGTAGGGTGTAACCATATTACCCTACAGAATCAGATTGGCCACAAAATGACATGCTGTACTGCCATTTGATAAAGTTTGTTTTGACCAATGACTTTGTGTTTCACCACTGCGCATATTAGTTGCTCAATGTTCACCAGTAGCACATGGTATGTTTTGTTCAGTTGAGCCACCTATGGGCTTTGACACGGCATTAGCCATTACTTTCTGTATTCAGTTGAGCCGCCTATTGGCTTTGACATTGCATTCCTATTGGCTTTGACATTGCATTCCTATTGGCTTTGACATGATGTATTCAATTTAGCTGCCTATTGACTTTGACATGCTATTAGATATTCTGCCTATGGGCTTTGACATGATATTATATATTGCATTTTATATTCAGCTTAACTGCCTATTGGCTTTGACATCATATTATACATTACACTTTGTATTCAGCTCCGCTGCCTATTGGCTTTGACATGATATTATATATTGCATTTTGTATTCAGCTCAGCTGCCTATTGGCTTTGACATGATATTATACATTGCATTTTATATTCAGCTCAGCTGCCTATGGGCTTTGACATGATATTATACATTGCATTTTATATTCAGCTCAGCTGCCTATGGGCTTTGACATGATATTATACATTGCATTTTGTATTCAGCTCAGCTGCCTATTGGCTTTGACATGACACTAGACATTGCATTTGATATTTAGGTTAGCTGCCTATTGCCTTTAACATGACATTGCATTTGATATTTAGGTTAGCTGCCTATTGCCTTTAACGTGGAGTTAGACATTGCAGTTGAGAATCCAAGCTGTATTTTTCCAATCTGTGTTTTTGCACAAGATGAACCAAGATGTTTTGTTCTCACAGTAGACTAGAGATGATAAGAGAGAGTACATGGGTGTTGTTCTCTCTGCTTGAGCTTGGGAACAGGAGTAGTCTTGGAGACCTGGCCAGTCTCCAAAAGGCTTGCTCAGTTTCCCAGGTCTGAGAGGAGGGGGCACACCTTTGTAACGAATGTAACAGGCTGCAGAGGGTCAGATTCGAATCTGCCGGACCTCGTGCTGGAGCTTGGCGCAGGCTGCCAGCAATCCCGTGTGGGTAGATGAATCTCTCTTTCTCGCGGCTGACAGGGGTCATCAGCTTGCAGACCTTAGAAAGATGAAGCTGTAGATAGTTCCCACACGGTGAAGTATTTGTTTTGCTTTGCATTCAATATCTTATAAATATAACCTGCTGTGTATATTGCAAACTGATATATTTTGTTTGATTAACGCGGACTTGAAAGCTACTAATTCGTCATTCATAAATATTGTGGTTGGGGAAGAATTAACAACAATAAAAGTCTTCTTTGACCTCACAAGTGCATTTCTAGTGGTTTATGTATGTGCTTAGAAACTAGATAAGAGGAAAGCACTACAATTGGTACCAGGAGTCGTGGGGTCAGTCATTAAGAGGTGATTAAGAGGGTGTTGACGAGTTGGTAGATTTCTAAGTGCACACTTTAAAAGTGTAATTGTTTTTGTTGTTTGGAGAATTACAGAAATTGTTTTTTTTGGAGAATCACAGTAGCACGGCAGACCATGTCTGGGAATACATGTGTTGATAAACTGCCTGATGGTGCTACGAAAAACTGTGAATTGTTTTCTGTTTGGGGAATTACAGAAGAAAATGCATGTGTAGCTAAAAGGCCTGATAATGCTTTGAGAAATAATTCCTGTTGTACATATGTAGAAAACGTGTCTTTTGGAAGTAATGATGACAGAAAGGTCTGGATACCTTTATCTGCTTACAGAGAAATGCAGGAGAAATGTAGGAAGTTGGAACATGAAAATAGGAATTTACGTGAGCAAATTAGCCAGGATAAAATAATTCAAAATAATGCTGAAAGTTATAAAAATGAAGAATCTTTCTTGTCCCATTCCAGTAATGAGGGGGTTAAGACAGCTCCGAGCTGCTTTGAGTTTTCGTGTGAGCCAGGGTTTTTGGCAGCCAAAATGCATTCCTTAACTGATAACACAGACGAGAGAGACCAGAATGTGATTTACGAGTTACCGTTGCAAAATGCACAAGTAAAACGAAAGATTTTAGAGCAAGAGCAGACTTTCATTAGCTTGTTTGATTTTTGGAAAAAGAATAGCCCTCATTTGAGAGAAATCCTAACACTTTTGTATATGGTCACTGTGAAAAATTATATGCAGCTGCGCGCTTGTGATTTGGCAAATGAAATAATGCAGACTTCAGGTTTTTGCGCAGTGCAAGAAGGAAATACTTATGTACATTTAAATCATGAACAAGGAAAGAAAATAGTGCCCCTAGCTAGAATCATACAATGGATCTGGTACTTGCAAGACAGGGCTAGAGTACCACAGGTAAAAGAGTTACCAATGAAGTTGTGTGCACCATTTGAATTCGTGTCTACTGAAGATAAAAAGCATGTTTGTTTTACTAATGGTTCATTGACTGAAATGTTGCTTTCTGGCACAGTAGAAGGAACAGCGTTGTATAATGTGTGTCAGATTTTAAAGCAAGAGCTACGTGAGATGTGTCATTTTTACGCTGATTTTTGGTCCATTGCTAATGTTTTAGCTGTTTGTTTTTACATATGGCTTGTACCTAACTGGTTCAATTACCTTGCAGATGTTAATGAGAAAAATTCAGAGAGAGAAGTGTACACCCAGAATTCTGCCTTAGGGGGGATGGCTAAGTGGGTGCCCCAGAAATGTGAACAGCTGAGAGAAAAAGCCACTTACAGGTGGGCAGAGATGAGAGAGATGCACATTCCCCTAGTTTTGATAAAAACTGTGCAGCACGCACAAAAGCAATCTGTCATGCAAGCAGTCACAGAGCAGTTGGGGAGAGGAAAGTTACCAGAACAGAAATGTCAAATTGATCAGGTTTTAGGGAGAGTGATTGCTGCAAATTACCAAGGAAAAATCTAAATTATGCTGATACGTAGAAAAGAATTTGATTCATTCATACAAATTGGAGACAGAATGGCCCAACTTGACAGAAATGCAGTAAATGGAGGTTTGGTAAAGAATGAGTCTGCCCCAGCCCTTCTGACAGTGCAAGAAAAGGGAAGCTGTGGCGCAGCAGATAAAAACCTCAGTGCTGATGTGTGGGCTGAAGCCCTAAGTGACCCTCCAGAACCTGCAGTGAATATAACAAAGGGCCCCAAAAACGTCCTGCTGATTATAAAACAGGGAGAGAAAGAGGAAGGGTGCAGTTTAAATGAAAAATGTTATTTGCAAGAAAAGTCATACTTGTTTCTTTTGCAGATCCTACCACGTTTCGCCACTGTCCCTGAGTGTGCTGTGTGGTCCCCCTTCCGGTGTGTGCGTGTGGGGTCGGGGAAGGGACCGAATCCCCAACCTGAACCTGGCTGAGTAAAGTGCCAGCACCATGGATCCATTTTGCGCAAACTGCGCCTTCAGTTCAAGTTCTGTGTTTTTTTTTTTTTCCCTCTCGTATGGAACTCTGACTTTTGAAAACCTTTCAGGTGGACCGTGCATCTTTACATGAGTAGAACTCATGCCACATCAAATTGCTAACACTGTTGAAATAGAGACTCATTCAGAGTATAAAAATTGCCCAGTCTTTTCTATGTTGATGTATCTGATGTGAAAGGTTATGAGATCAATGTGTTAATTCACTTCTATTGCTTTACAGGGATTGCTTTGACTTGCTGATAATGTTTTTTTTTGTTTTTGTTTTGTGCCGATGTTTTTTGTTTTTGTTTGAAACAAGAGATATGTGAAAAAACAATTCATTGGTCAAAGGGCGGAATGTACTGCCATTTGATAAAGTTTGTTTTGACCAATGACTTTGTGTTTCACCACTGCGCATATTAGTTGCTCAATGTTCACCAGTAGCACATGGTATGTTTTGTTCAGTTGAGCCGCCTATGGGCTTTGACATGGCATTAGCCATTACTTTCTGTATTCAGTTGAGCCGCCTATTGGCTTTGACATTGCATTCCTATTGGCTTTGACATTGCATTCCTATTGGCTTTGACATGATGTATTCAATTTAGCTGCCTATTGACTTTGACATGCTATTAGATATTCTGCCTATGGGCTTTGACATGATATTATATATTGCATTTTATATTCAGCTTAACTGCCTATTGGCTTTGACATCATATTATACATTACACTTTGTATTCAGCTCCGCTGCCTATTGGCTTTGACATGATATTATATATTGCATTTTGTATTCAGCTCAGCTGCCTATTGGCTTTGACATGATATTATACATTGCATTTTATATTCAGCTCAGCTGCCTATGGGCTTTGACATGATATTATACATTGCATTTTATATTCAGCTCAGCTGCCTATGGGCTTTGACATGATATTATACATTGCATTTTGTATTCAGCTCAGCTGCCTATTGGCTTTGACATGACACTAGACATTGCATTTGATATTTAGGTTAGCTGCCTATTGCCTTTAACATGACATTGCATTTGATATTTAGGTTAGCTGCCTATTGCCTTTAACGTGGAGTTAGACATTGCAGTTGAGAATCCAAGCTGTATTTTTCCAAGCTGTGTTTTTGCACAAGATGAACCAAGATGTTTTGTTCTCACAGTAGACTAGAGATGATAAGAGAGAGTACATGGGTGTTGTTCTCTCTGCTTGAGCTTGGGAACAGGAGTAGTCTTGGAGACCTGGCCAGTCTCCAAAAGGCTTGCTCAGTTTCCCAGGTCTGAGAGGAGGGGGCACACCTTTGTAACGAATGTAACAGGCTGCAGAGGGTCAGATTCGAATCTGCCGGACCTCGTGCTGGAGCTTGGCGCAGGCTGCCAGCAATCCTGTGTGGGTAGATGAATCTCTCTTTCTCGCGGCTGACAGGGGTCATCAGCTTGCAGACCTTAGAAAGATGAAGCTGTAGATAGTTCCCACACGGTGAAGTATTTGTTTTGCTTTGCATTCAATATCTTATAAATATAACCTGCTGTGTATATTGCAAACTGATATATTTTGTTTGATTAACGCGGACTTGAAAGCTACTAATTCGTCATTCATAAATATTGTGGTTGGGGAAGAATTAACAACAATAAAATTCTTCTTTGACCTCACAAGTGCATTTCTAGTGGTTTATGTATGTGCTTAGAAACTAGATAAGAGGAAAGCACTACACATGCCCTGGTACACCTTAGGTGACGCAAGACAGAAAATTAAGGAGGAGGGAATGAAAACTGCTATTTTCCGTGGTGATGATCACCTTGTGTTAGACAGACCGATCTCTATGTCAATGTGAAATAATTTGCATTGCTCTTCCAGCTTACAAGCAGGTAATAATGACTCTCTTAATTAACCAGACAGGGCAGGCAATGAAAGATGCTCTGGAGGCAGTCTGCGAGTGAGGAGAGCTTGGAGACTGGACAAAACCTGAGACAGCCTTGAGATCTGAGGGTCGCACACATAATAACAGAGTATCTAGGAGAGACATGTTTATCGTATTGTTGAAGGATAATGTCAACAAGGAGCAGATTGATGGGATAGATACCAAAAGCTTGTGGGAGATGTACTGTAAGAGAGGGCTGGACAGAAAGGAAAGCAGCAGGAAAGTTAACAAGCAAGATAAGAAACAAGTGAATCAGGGCCAGCCACAGAAGCAGGAGGACAGAAAAGAGAGGGAGAAAAAAATGTCTTCACAAGGGAAAGAGGAGGAAGATTTGGACAATGAGTGGTTAACTGCTAAGAACAGGGAAGGAGAGGAATCTGCTCACAGATATGAAAACATATATCCAGACCTGACTGGGGCCAAAGTTGATAGGTTTAAATCAGATTAGGAGACAGGCAAGCTCCGGTACAGAGATGGGCTCGTAAAGATAACAGACTTTATTTTGATTTAGAAATATACTGGAAGCATAAAAATGTTCAAAGGGTCCGGGAATTAGTTGACACCAGAGCAGAGGCTTCTTCAGTTTATAGAAATCTAAAGAAGTTTACCGGTCAGTACTACACCATCACAGGGTTGGGTGGAAAATAAGCCCCTGCCGGGCAGACCACTGTTCAAATGAAAATAGGAGGATTACCAAATAGAAACTATGAATATATACGGGGAATTGATATTCAAAAGTGGATGACTTTATATCTGGATGCTAGTTGTTATCAATTTGGATTAAAGAGATACATTTCAGTGGCAGCAATGAGGGTGAGTCATCTGAACATACCCCGAGTGAAGGTGTCCCCAGCAACCAAGGTGGTTCATTTGAAGCAATACCCAATTCCAGTAGGGCATGAGGAAATAAGTAAGACTATACAGGAGTTAACTGAAGCTGGTGTGGTGGCTCCAGTCACCAGTGAATGGAATAATCCTCTGTGGTCCGTGCTCCGATCTGATGGGCGCTATAAAATTACTACTGATTGGCGCAAATTGAAAAAATATACACCACTTTGACTGCTGCGGTCCCCGACACCATCACTTTGATTGAAAGAATACAAAAACTTAAAGGGCCAAGGTAAGCAACCATTGATATTGATAATGCTTTCTTTACTATAGCTTAGGCCCCTGAGAATCAGGAGCAAGTTTCTTTCTCTCATGGTGACAGACAATTATGGATGCCACAGCTCCCCCAAGGGTATGTACATAGCCCCACCATCTGTCACCGGATGGTGGCAGAACACCTGGATGAAGTATCTGTCATTCCAGGGGTGCAATTGAGCCACTATATTGATGATGTAATGGTTGAGGGAGAGACACATGATCAGGTGCAAACTCAGTTGGATCAGGTTGTGGAACTCTTGCAGAACAAAGGGTAGATGATGAATCCAGATAAGACAAAGGGTCCTACTCAAAATGTGAAGTTTCTAGGAATTCAGTAGAAACAGGGATATAGAGAGGTGCTGCTGCAGGCAAAACAAAAGATCCTAGAATTTGCCACTCCCCACACTAAGAAGGAGACTCAGCGATTCATTGGATTGTTTGGTTTTTGGAGACAGCATTTCCATCACTTGAGTCAGATTTTAGCCCTTTTGTACAAAGTGACAAGAAAGAAACATGAGTTTGAATGGGGAGAACAGCAGCAGTGTGTGTTTGACTTGGCAAAGGAAGCGATTCAACAGGCTTTACACTTATGGCCAGTACAAAAAGGAGATATTTAGTTGCATGTAACAGTTCAGGGGCAATATGTAAATTGGAGCATGTGGCAAAAAACAGGGGAGAACAAGAGTACCCCTGTGTTTCTAGACTAAAAAGATACCTGATGTTGGAGAGCGATATACTCCCTTTGAGAAACAGTTACTTGCTTGTTACTGGGCTCTAGTGGATACTGAGCAAATGACCCTAGGTCATAATGTGATTCTAAGACCTGAGATCCCAATAATGCAGTGGGTGATGAGTTCACCTAAAACTCACTGCATAGGACATGCACAGGAGGCCAGTATTATCAGGTGGAAATGGTACATACAGGACAGCAACCAAGTGGGACCAGCAGGGACAGCAGCTCTTCATGAACAGGTGTCACAGACCCTTTGCAGGATGATGAGACGGTGCAGAAGGTACCACAGGTAAAAGTGTCACCACTGAGATGGGGTGAGCCAATTGAATCCTTGTCCCTGAGGATAGGAAGCATGTATGGTTTATCCGTAGTTCAGCCAAGTATGTGGGGGCCGAAAGACATTGGAAGGCAGTGTCATATAACCCAGTCCCCAAGAAGTTGTTATCTACTACAGGAGAAGGGAAGAGTAGTCAATATGCAGAATTGTATGCTGTGTATCAAACACTGAAACAATAATTGCCGGAACTTGTCACATTTATACTGATTCTTGGTCAACCGGCAATGGGTTAGCCACCTAACTTCCTACACGGCTTGCACATAACTGGCAAATACATTCTAAGGAGGTGTGGGGCAAAGAGTTGTGGCAAGAAACTTTGGAAATGCAAGAGCAAAGTACTGTTACTATGTATCATGTAGATGCTCACTGTCCCACCGATTCACTAGAACAATAGTTCAGTTCCCTTGCAGACGACAAAACAAAAATCTCAGAGGCAGAAGTGGTGACACAGGATTCTGATTTGGTGCGGGTGGCTACATGGGCACACCTAAAATGTGGACATCTGGGAGAGAAGGCCACTTACAGGTGGGCAGAGATTGGGGGATGACAAGACTTGATAAAATCCATGATCATGCAATGTCTCATTTGTCAACACACACAGCAGAGATCTGTCCCGCAATCAGTCAAAGGTCCGTTGAGGAGGGGAAGTTGCTGGGGCAGAAATGGCAAACTGATTACATTGGGCCACTACCGATTAGTCGCAGGTGCCAATATGCTTGCACAGTAGTGGACACTTATTCTGCTTACCTTATTGATGAAAACTATCAGATGGAACTTTCAGAAACTGTAGTGAGCATTTAAATGAAGACCTCCAAATTTTGAAACACAGACCATTGACAAATGCAGAGACTCTTCTAATGCGAATGTTAACCCCAGCATTACAAATACAACCGCATGTAGCGACCAACACCATCATTTATTGGGAAATAAAACCACGAGCCTCAGCTCCTTACAGAGCCACACCTGAATCTGCAGGTCTTAATCCATATGCCTTAAGGGCCTACTCATTGAAACTAAGAGGCATGACACCCTTTTAAACAGGTGTTGGAATACAGATTCCTCTAGAGCATTCTGAATTTATTGCTCACAGATCGGGTTGGCAATCAAAGATATTCAGGTCTTGGGGGAGTGATTGATGCAGACTACCAAGGAGAAATCAAAGCCATTCTCCTGAATAGTGAAGGCACTGATTTGATAACACAATCTGGAGACAGAATTGCGTAGATTGTAATTATCCCAGGGTATGGTGGAATAGTGAAAAAAGGGACTGCCCCAGCCCTTCTTACAGTGCATGGGGAGGGAGGTTTTGGCCCAATAGACAAAAACCCTGGTGCTAACGTGTGGGTAAAATCCCCAAATCATCCTCCAGAACCAGCAGAAATTATAGCAAAGGGCAATGATAACGTTTAGTTAATCATGAAACCAGGAAAGGAGAGAAGGAAATACATACCAGCTGATAAATGTTATTTGCGTGAATGATCATGCTTGTCTTTTTTACAGATCATACTACGAGGTGTCTGTGTGCTAGCTGTGCTACGTGGTCTCCCTCAGGGCGTGTGCGTATGGGGTCAGGGGGGACCGAAAGCCCCCAGCTCCTAAATATTTGACGGACCAAGCCGATCAACACCTTTACTGCACTTAACCAAAAATGTCCTCAACAGGTTGGATTTCTGTATGGCTCAGAAAAAAAGTACAGTGCATGTTATCTCCACCTGTTTGGTGGCAATTCCTACTCCTTCCAAGGTTTTATTACATATCTTTAATGCCACCAACAAAGATGGAGCAGTTCAAGAAAGTGATGTAGTATCTCATTTTAATCCCTATGCATATTGTAGGTTTTGCCAAGAGGTAATGAATGAAAAATGGGACAATTTGACCCAGGTGATTACTTACAATATTACCACTGCTGAAGCACATGTCTTAATTAAAAATTATTAACAAGTGTTTATGTATGTATTTTGAATAATGAATTCTGTAGAAGGGATGCCTCTTCTGCGATAGTGGGAGATATCTTTGGTGTGGTGATTCCTTCAGTGGATGTCATCCTGAATTCAATCAAGATTCGAAAGTTGTCTACTATTGTGGATAACATGCTGACAAATTTTTCAGGGGCTATACTCCTGATACATACTGAATTGGCTGCGGGTAGAGCTATGATTCTTCAAAATCGTCTTGCTTTAGACATTCTTTTAGCGAAGGATGGCGGAGTCTGTAAAATGATTACCTCTAGGCATTCCTGCTCTTACATACCTCATAACAGTAAAGAGATAAGAGACTTACTTACTAATCTGATTAACGCAAGTAGTGGTTTGAAGGAATTAAAAGAACAAGGTGTTTAGGAAAAAGTTGGTAAAGGGTTTGCTTCCGTGGGAAATTGGCTTAGTAGTATTTGGAATGGGGTACTATTGAAAATTATACAGGGAATATTAATTGTTATAGATTGCCTATTAGGAATATAGGAATTATGTAAATTGTGCAAAAGAATTAAATTGAAAAGGTCTAAAAATAATCAGAGGAGGGAAGAAAGAAATAGGGAAATAATCTATAGGGAATATTCAAGGAGAAGACAAAATATCGAAGAAATAGAGTTGTAAAATAGTGGGTGGTAAATTTGGTGTGATGACACATTTAGTCATCAGAAGAGGGATTGCTGAAGCAGATGTCTTAATTAAAAATGATTAACAAGTGTTCATGTATTTTGAATAATGAATTCTGTAGAAAACGAATAACGTAGGAAAAAATAAAGTGCACGTTTGAAATTGTGACCTCGTAGAATGGCTATAAGTGTTCACGAAATGTACTAATTGATGATTAATATTTATAAAATATTGAAAATGTATTAGATGAATGTAGTAATATGTCATATTAAGGGTTGTGATTTATGCTTTAGCTTATTAATTGTAGGCCTTAACTTAGCGAATGTCTTGGCCTAGTTGCCAGGCCTCATGCAGAAGCTGTATTTCTTAGCGTTTAATGAAAAATGCTGACAGAGTGAACTAACTGTGAAATGCTCATTGTTTAATAAAATGCTTAACTGATTCTATGGGAACCGATGGACGGGAGATGAGGTTTCTAGTAATGTATCAAAATGTGCAAAATGTGTGTGAGATGTACTTTCCCAGGACGCGAACAATGAAGACACTGACTGGAGAAGAAGACGCAACAAATTTGATACCTGATGAGCAAGATGATGAGAACATCGTATGGCAGACCAATCAACAATTGTGAAGTGTGAAATCCTAGAATTCATACATTTGGTATATGAAAATTATTGGACAGAGTAATAACGTACGATTACTTGACCAAAGGGAAATTAGGGGATAGTTTGGGTGACTTTGATATAACAACATGAAAGAGGGAAAAGACTTCAGACCCTATTCAGATTTTTAGGCAGACCACTGTCGAGAACATGAGACTTAGAATAGATCTGAGATTCTGTCATTGGGCTCATACTCTCTGACTGAGAGCCTGATGCTTTGCTGATCAATAGATGACCCGAGGACAAAGACTGATTCTGTTTGCTGACCCATACAATGGATAGGTAGATATGACAATATGACTGAATCGTATTTTTGTGCCTTTTCTTTCTAGGTACCAACTGCGCTGTCTTATTAGTTTTCCTTAGGTAGGTGTTTTCTAAATTTGTGTTCTAAATCATTTTGCATGAAGCCCCTGATGCTAATCTAGACTAGCTGAGGGTTTTCTACATGACCACTGACAAATTACAGAGAGTTGACAGACTACTTTGTTGAATCATATGGACTACATAGCTTTATTGAAGTTAACCTTGCTAATGATTTGCCCTGACGCTTTGGAATGTATTGTGATTCAAGCTTCGGTTAGGTTGTGTTTCTTTCGTCTTTTTGGTTAATCAATTCTATTCTTATATGCGTGCTGACTTGATTTTGAGATAAACTACATGACTTTAGTATTGTTAATATAAGGGAAATGAATTTACTAAACTTTTACTAAAGGTGTAGTCATTCATGGCTGTAAAGTCATGGTGTGTGACAGTTACTGACTCCATTGATTATTGATTTGACTAATGAATATTGATTACTGTGTATTGATTATTGTTTTGATACTGGAGCTTTGGTAAGAATACCTTAAACGAGCCAAAATGTTTATCGACCTATACGCGTCCCTTTGTAAGTTTACTTATTAAGGATCGACGTGCTAACACCACTGGTGATTTCTGTTATAATCTAACTTGTGATTCTGACAAAATCAGAAAATGTGCTCAAATGCGCCTAGAGGCAACAACTGGGTCTCCTCAAGAGATCAGGTGGGAACAATGAACACTGTGTCAGCTTAGAAGCGACAAACATTGTAAAAATGTGGACAATAGTATGTCTTGTCTCCACATTGTGACTGCTACTAGTCACAATAAGCATGTCAAACTACGAGTGGGAAGGTGGTTCTCTTGTGGAAACACCACTTTTACGTACATTTCTGCTAATATAACGGGTGGACCATGTACCTTTACATGATTAGGACTCATGATGTTTCCATTTCACTCTGTACATACTTGCTATCCAATGGAAACCATTCAATTAAGCATAGACAGTGGCCCTGAAATTCAATTATTATCTAAATCAGAATATATGAGTTTAAGCATTTCTATAGTAGGAGTTCTAGGATTTGCTGTTTATAGTACTTGAGTTATTAACAGGTTAGCATTTTTAATGGTAAAGAATATCAATCATACGTCAATCGCTTTAGCTGAATTATTGCTAGATATACGAGGTACTAGAAAAGCTGCATTGCAAAACAAGGCTGCCATTGACTATTTACTGTTAAAGCACGATCAAGGTTACTCAGAATTTGAAGGCATGTGCTGTTTTAACCTATCAGTCCACTCTAAATCCATTCAGTCTCATATTGACACCTTGCATGATTTGGAAAAAGGAGTAAAACAAGTTGTGGACCAAGGGTGGTGGGACTGGTTATTTAAATGGATCCCTGATTTTGGGCGATTACACAATATATTAGGCAGGATACTTGTAGTGATTTGTATTATAATCATGCTATGTTGCTGTGTACATTGCATACCTTATCTATTTACAATGTTCAAACCAAAAAGGGTTACTTTTAAACCAGAATGTTATGGAAGTCAGTGGTCAAAGAGTGGAGTTTAATACAATCTTTATTTAACCACTGACTCCATCTTGACCACTGACTCCATTTTATGCTTAGCTTAGCTTTAAATGCCGTCACGTTGGCGGCGCAGGTATATTTCAGCGCACATATTGTTAACATGTTTTCGCTTTTCTCGTTGGGAAGGGAACACAATGTGCGGGAGGAAACATTGATAAGACTGTACAAGGCTGAGAATGTTTGTAGTAAAGAAGTGTACAGCTCAGTCTTGGAAATACACCTTAGGATCTTGCCAGTCTCTGGCAAGTTTTTTCAACATTGACCTAGTACAGCCAGTGCTTGAATTTCACAACTTACTCGATGGGAGGGGAGTTCTAGAACCTTCCTCTTAAGGTTGTTTAAGGAATATAAGGTGGGGAAGTTTGGCACTGAGGGAGATGGAACTCATCTCTGAGAGAGGACGCATTGCTCAGAGTAATCCTATTGGTGTAGTCTCTTCTGTCTCAGTTGTCACAGGTTCCACAGCTTGATGTTGGCAGACAAAGGATGATATTGGATTCCGGGCCCCATGGTGATTCATTTTTAATTCTTAATATCTAGCTTTACTGTGTGCATGCATAAATATACATAGTCACTATAAATATATATATATATATATATATATATATATATATATATATATATATATATATATATATATGTACACTCATTGTTGATGTATTGTGTTTTCTTTGATTATTATTATTCCACTGCTGTGATTATTTTACGAGTTGCGCATGTGTTGCTGCATTCACATTAAGTGCTCACGTTATTCTCTTGGAAAGTGCCTTAATAAATCCATTACTCAGACTAAGAGTGATGCATTGTATGCATTGCTTTAGCTTCGCTCCCTCAATCTGAAGCAAAGCAGAACAAGAGTGGAGGGAGTTGATGACACTTGCACCTGAATAAGGTTGTGCCTGTCCTTACACAAAGCAGTCTCCAACCCCATGGAGTGTGTCTGGGGCCTGGACAGGGATGCTTAGCTTAGCTTTAAAAGCTGTCACGTTGGCGGCGCAGGTATATTTCAGCGCACATATTGTTAACATGTTTTCTTTTTTCTAGTTGGGAAGGGAACACAATGTGTGGGAGGAAACATTGATAAGACTGTACAAGGCTGAGAATGTTTGTAGTAAAGAAGTGTACAGCTCAGTCTTGGAAATACACCTTAGGATCTGGCCAGTCTCTGGCAAGTTTTTTCAACATTGACCTAGTACAGCCAGTGCTTGAATTTCACAACTTACTCGATGGGAGGGGAGTTCTAGAACCTTCCTCTTAAGGTTGCTTAAGGAATATAAGGTGGGGAAGCTTGACACTGAGGGAGATGGAACTCATCTCTGAGAGAGGACGCATTACTCAGAGTAATCCTATTGGTGTAGTCTCTTCTGTCTCAGTTGTCACAGGTTCCACAGCTTGATGTTGGCAGACAAAGGATGATATTGGATTCTGGGCCCCATGGTGATTCATTTTTAATTCTTAATATCTAGCTTTACTGTGTGCATGCATAAATATACATAGTCACTATAAATATATATATATATATATATATATATATATATATATATATATATATATATATATATCTATATGTACACTCATTGTTGATGTATTGTGTTTTCTTTGATTATTATTATTCCACTGCTGTGATTATTTTACGAGTTGCGCATGTGTTGCTGCATTCACATTAAGTGCTCACGTTATTCTCTTGGAAAGTGCCTTAATAAATCCATTACTCAGACTAAGAGTGATGCATTGTATGCATTGCTTTAGCTTCGCTCCCTCAATCTGAAGCAAAGCAGAACAAGAGTGGAGGGAGTTGCTGACACTTGCACCTGAATAAGGATGTGCCTGCCCTTACACAAAGCAGTCTCCAACCCCATGGAGTGTGTCTGGGGCCTGGACAGGGATAGGCGGGGTCTTGTGCACTATAAAAAATTTCCTTTGAAGTTCTCCTACTTCAAAGGCATAAATGAGTATAAGTATTGGACCGCTGACCCCACAACTTCAGAACACTTCAGGAGTGAGGACATTCTGTCAGGAAGAAGAGCTGGATGCTGTAGGAGGAACTGCCACTCTGCCTATTGCTTTGCTGTGCTGGCCTGCTGCTTGCTGCCTCTGTCCTGGGAGTTAAAGGACTGTTCTTTACTTTCTACATCCTGCTTTCCAAAGTTTTCCAAGGGCTTGAACTGAGCTTGCCTCCTGTTGTGAAGTCTCAGGGACACCAAAGACGTCATCTGCCAATGCCTGGGCTCTTTTGCTGAGAGCCCTGACTTGCTAAGTGGTGCCAAATCCAGTCCTTAGGCCCTTAGAAGTGGAAGCTGGTGACCTGAGTGAAAATCCACGCATTGAGGCCTGTGCGACAGAAAAAGCGATGCAACGGCTGCACTGCGGCTAATAAATCGACGCACCTCCTATCTTGCAGATGTAAAATCCACACATCACATGCTTCAGCGCGGATCCATTGCTGCCATACGTCTGGATTTTCCACGCACCACAAATCCAAACAATGACACTTTGCTAGTCCAGCGGGAAGAGAATCCACCAAATGCCCATTCGGCAGGGAAAAGAATCCACACATCGCCCGTCCAACGTGAAAATAATCAACGCATTGCTTAGTTTTCCAATGCATCACCTTCTTTGCAGCCCACTTCATCTTTGTTTTTGATGCATACAAGGTACTGTGTGTTATAAGGATACAACCACTGATTTTTCAAGAATAAATCTTTAGAAAGTGATATCTGTGCTCGTGTATGTTGGGTTTTTGTTGTTTTGATCTTGTTTTACTCAGATAAATATTGGCTATTTTCCGAAACTGGTGTTGAGTACTTTTGTGTTTTTTTCACTGTTAGTGTGTGTGTGTGTGTGCGTGTGTGTACAAATACTTTACACATTGCCACTGAGATAAGCCTAGCTGCTTGTGCCAAGCTACCAAGTGGGTGAACAGGGGTTATCTTGGGTGTGTGACTCCCTTAACCTGACTAAAGTGAGGGTTTCTACTTGTACAGGGTGTAAAACTGACTGCCAGCTAGAGAACCCTTTTCTAACATGAGTGCAGAGAGAAGGTTTTCAGCTGGCTGATTGTAGAGGAGCTGTGCAAGATACCCCCACCAGCAGGAGAATAACACAATGAGCCAAGCAGAGGAATGATCTGGTGCATAGAGTCAGAAAATCAAACTAGCTATGGAAAGTACTCCTTTAATGGCCAGGAGACCTAAAAGAAATACTCATGGTGCATAGGACTGCCAACAGGAGCAAAACAAGCCACAGATGACCAAAATGGACCCTATGGGCCACAGATATGCCTGTTGAAAGCTTTACATCTGAAAAGGAAAATGAGTGAGTAAGTGCATAGTACTCTGATCTCTTTTCAAAGTTTTCCCCCCAGGGTGGGTGAGACCTGGGGTTTGGGTCACCCTTGCATCTTTATATTTTCTGAAGGAGGGAATGTTGTGGGGACCCCTCCCCCAAAGTACTATGGCCACCCCGGGTCTCCTATTTGCCATAGGGCTGCAGCAAGAGAAAGTACTGCCCCAGAGACCCCATTCCTCATCCTGGTGATTTGTCTGCCCCCTGTGCCAGTGTCTATGGGGGGTAGGTTGTGCCAGCCTTTTCAGTCTCTGACCACTCCCACCATGGAAGCTGCCTTGGCAGGAGTGGAAGAGGAGCTGCTCCCATCACAGAAGGAGCAGAAGTTAGGATACCGGCTTTTGCACAGCATAGGCGCAATTTGGGGGAGCCTGCCGGGGTTGCATTGGCTTTGGGATCTGCAGCCACCAATGAACCAGTGAGTCTGAGGGTGTTCTGGGTGGGCCTGGTGCACCCAAAACAACATCAACAAAAAACAGCGAAAAGATGTGCAAAGCTGCAGCAAGAAGACCCTGTAATAAAATATGCATCTCTTTAAGCAAGGAGCACCTGATTCTTGATTATTGATAATATTGATAATGAACAGTGCAGTGTTTATATTTTAATGAATGCTTTTTAATTATAATATGGTTCTCATTAATCCCAATGCTGTTACACTGACGAAGTTTAACATGTGGTTATTGTTAATGTCGCGTGGGCTCTCATTATTCTAAATGAGACTACTGGATTTCTAGGTAGCAGGATCTATAACGGTGTGGGGGACTGAGTCTGACCCACGTGTAAAGAACTCTGTCACCCTAAATCCGTTTTTTGCTCCGGCTAACTAGCAGTGCCTCATTTCTCCCATGTGGAAGGAATGATTTGGCAGCCGAGCGCATGACATCTTTGGAACTTCTCAGGGAAGTCGTGGTTACTCGGATCCAAACCAACTCTCTTATATCCAATATGATCTCATATACAAATGACTAAGACAGTATAAGTTTTATATAATGTTTTAATAAAACGACTGTATTTTAGATATTAAGGCGTGAGCCGCAATAACCAGAACGATACAACACAGTAGGATTGTAATAGTTACCAGGAGAGTAAAACATAAAAACAAAGCTATCATATTGTCAAACAGTTTCTACTCTCCCTCTGCTTGTTCTATCTAGAGCACAGCATGTTAAGCTTCTAGCTTGCCTAATAGAATCACTGTGGAGACATCAGCCCTCATACCTGAGGAAAGACCTGTGATCTTGGGTCAGCATCTGCAACGAGGCAGTCAGCGTCAAGTTGTGGTTCCCTGGTCGGAATCTCCCTCTTGCGTGTATTGGGACAAGGAAGTGATTTTATAACTAACATGTCATTGTGATCACAAAATGTCCCTACGCAGGAATGCCAAGTCTAAACTCTTACCACGTCTATCGGCAATGTACCAGACTGTATCCTTGACTGAAGCACAGATTAAATATGTTATGGAGAACTCCAGTGCTGAAGTAGGCAAAACAGTGTGATATGAATAAAAAACAACACCGTAGAACTGGCTATTTGAAAAATAACAGTACGAAGCCTAATTAAAAGCATGTAGAGCAAAGTGCACAGAGGCTCTAAGCTGTCAGCAAATGAATAAAATATATTCAGGGCAAAGTGCACAAAGGCCTAAAGCCTGAAGCTAAAGCTCAATGAATACGTAAAACTAACCACACTACACCCTCCCCTTGTCGGTAGCAAGTGGTTCCAATAATAAAAAAGGACGCCCTAAATATAAACAATACCTAAAACAATTATTTCGACAAGGTGAGAAGACAACAAAGTCATAAATTTAGGCAACATGTGATCATAAAGCCAAATACAATATAGTGTCAATTTCGTAAAAATCCAATCGTCAGATAGAAGCAATAGAACGCAGGAGTTCCTCCACTTCGATATATGTCAATATCGGAAGATCCCCGCCACAAAGTACCATGGAGCAGGTGTGATCCATAGCCCCAAAACCATTCAGGGCGGCACCCCGTGCAGGGCCTATGAAAGAGACAATACCATCTTCCTCCAGGAAGGGAATCTCATAAACTGCCTCACGAAGCAAGCGCATCCGTAGTGCACAAGTCTCGGAATGAGCCCTAATCGGGAACATCAACAGATCAGTATCGACCATTGGAGGGCGCTGCAATGAGAGACAGAGAGCCAGTGCATGTTCAAACGAGCACCAAAGGCATCGAAACACGGGTTGCACACAATCCAAAACCGGTCTGAATGACAGAGACCAGTCGCACTCCAAATGTCCCAGGAGTGTTGCTCCAAAATGCTGCATCATGCGTTCACGACACAGCTGCGCTGACGGGAGCAGCAATACAGGATCTCGTCGTGACGGGACAGCCATTGCGAAAAAATAGCAACAACATCAAGACTCCAGCCAATAAAGCCAAAGTAATCGGGAAACCCCCAAAAATGCTTCTGAAAATAGAATGTACAGACGAAGGTATCAAACCGAATATGGAAGAGAAAGTATGAGCAAAACCAACACCAACGACTTTGAAAAAATGTGCAATACCAGCAGTGCTGGATGCATTAAATATACGTCCCACAAGTTCACCGAAGTGATTCGGAAAGTTAGTATTCAAAAGGGACTGTATCTCCGCCAATGACCTTGCCACCTGAAGTGCGTAGGTCTCGCTAGCAGATGTAAGGGCCACATGCTTTTGAAACAATAAAGCTTTTAGCCGACTCAACTTGCTGAAATCAACCTTGGAAGTAGCAATATGAGGCCAGATGTCTGCTACCTCCCTAAATTGAGTGGGGGGAAACAACACATTCCCGCAGCACGTAACGGCCTTGTTGACAACGACGATGTAAACTATTCCGGCACGCATGCCACAGCAGCGTTCGCTGTTAAGAATAATGTAACTGCCGTTAGAAAGCACCTGGAAAGTGTTTTTAATAACCGGGACTGGAACTCCCTTCAGATAACAACCTAAGTTAGCAATCGAAGCGTTACACGCCCCGTGCAAGGACAGCTGTTTACAAACCATTGAATGGCTGACAGAAGCTTCGCATTCGCTGCCGCTAAGAAAAACCTCCTTCAAACCATTAACACATCTGTACTGAAAGGGAAGGTCCCACACCTCATGTATGTAACTGTCTCCCAATAGTTCATATCTACCCACCGGAATGTGCTTCAAACACGAAGTAAATTGCAAAGTAGAGATAGGCAAATTAATAACCCCATGGATCAACCATTCAGCTGACGGAATCTCAGCTACCGTGAAAGGCAGTTTCTCTAATTTCTCAATATTTAACATAACATATGTCGCTTCCTTTTTAGCCATCAGTTGTTGTTGACGAGTCAAATTAAAAGAGATAAAGATCTCCCTAGCACGAACGTGCTGCCATGGAACGCGACCCGCCTTCAAGGTCTGAAGAGTCCAACCCAGCTGCATGATGGACCGCGTCTGACTCTGCCCATGATATAAAGAAGACATGTCCGATTTAATAATGTCAATGGCAGAGGAAACAATGCTGTCAATTGTGTAAACACGGTCAGAAAGGGTATGCATGCCATTATCAACAACAGACAAAGTCTGCATCAGATTTTCTTGATCAATCTGCCTCAACCGGGCTGCAGCCTCTTGTTGTGAAAGCTTCCAAATCTCATTATAAACCTCGTATAAGAACCTTTTCTTCCGTGGTACTTTGGGACCTGACAAAAAATCTTGTAAATCAGTATTATTAGACAGTAACGTGAGATGTGACTTAACTGCATCCAGCGTGGATGACTTCAACCATTGCTGACAAAGCTTCACCACACTGTATGTAGTTATAATATCAGCATGTTCTGGCGAAACGTAACGAGGGTCTGCCCTACTAGTCCTGAACCCCCCTGAAGAGGTGACAAAACGTTGATGACACATATTAGTGTCTACAGGCCATAATAACCACCCGCCTGGATGTAACGATGAAGTGTTAAGCGTACCATTCTGGACCCAATGTGTAAAGTCACTGAAAGTAGCATTCACATAGTGCTGCCAATTTTTTAATTTAGAAGGGACATGTATACTGGGCAAAGTCAACTCCCTAATCGTCGCTAAGCCCAAACAGCTAGTCTGTTGTACTGTGTCATTGAGGAAAATCATCTGCACAGGGATAATACATGCTCTAAATAACGTGTCCCTGCCTTGCATTTGCCAATTTTTCGTACCCCAAACACTTTTCAAGTCAACAGTTTTGAACCAGTATTCATATCCCTCGACCGACAGTTTAGATACAAACAAATTGGAATACAGTAATTTAGTATCGGTCAATAACATTTGCTTATTAGAATACAGTGTAACTTTAAAATAGTAGGATTTAGCATTACGTGGATCATGCCCAGCAAAATATGCAAATTTTTCATAATACGTTTTTGAACCACCTTGTGGAGGAGTCGAGCAATGTTCCCATTGCACATAATTAAACATGGGCTTAGGGCTACTAGCTTTATGAATAAAGTGGTGTCCATAATAGTTGTAACAAAACATGTCACCATGATTATCTCTAAACTGGTAAGCATCTTCATCGTCATAGACAGTATAATATTGCAAATCCGTTAGCATAGAATCTACTGTCTTCACATCCCAATCATCAGAAACAATGCCAGGTATAACAATATCATTCATCGATAATTTGAGGACATACGGTATTTGAATCAATTCATTGGGACCATATATATCAAACATTACTTTATCCCACACAATTCCATCCGGAACTGGTATAGCAGAAATGTTCACTGTGGACAAGTCTCTTCGAACCATATGAGACGAAAAATGTGGTTTTAACACAGTCTCCACGTGCTCAATGTCAGATCGATCAGGAAGAAAATGACCATGTATTATCAGAAAAAAAGTAACCACAAATCCCAACCATAATAAAATAGTCATCACGGCCAAAAACAGCCAAAAATAGTTCCAAGGAAAAACAAAATATGTTTGTTTAAGCCATCCCAGCAGCCGTCGTGGACCGTGGACAGAAGACATCGAGGACGAGGAGCCGGACCCATCATTATCAGCGTCGTTGAAGCAGCCAGAAGCAGTTCTAGCAAAAGGTGCAACCGTGAACGAAGAAGCAGATGGAGGCTCTCGCCGTGGCACGCTATAAACCACATGTTCAGAAACGTCAGTAGAACGTACAGCAATTTGATCACAAGATTCCATATTAATCGCCGTCGGTGGAACAATCGCAAGATCATCATCCACCCTCCCCAAGCTCAGAGAGGAAATAGTGTTGGTGAAAATCACCTGCAGCGGGACTTCCTCCCCAGTAGTGAGAGGGATTCCGGAACTACTGGGTGTCCCTCTTGGTCTGCTGTGCAGAATCGGCCACATGTTGTAACTTGACATTATCAATGGAAACAAAGCGATTTCCTTTGGCCCCTCGCAGTGGCGGTAAAATCACAGTTCTCGTGCCACTCACCCCCAACACAGGGACAGGTTCTCGATAAGAAGGACCAAATTCTTTTTTAACTGCGACCTTTTCACGCACTAGATCCCCAATCCTGGGTATCCAACCAGTAGGTGTTACTGGCTCATCCTTAATTCCTGAGGAGGCAGCACTGGCAGAAGAGTTATCTTCACGGAATTGTTGTAAATCCTGCAAAACAGTGACACGATCATTTATGTCAAAGGGCGTATCTGCCGCCTCCACACCAGGACCATCTAGATCAGGAACATACATTTGTGTTCCAAACAGGCACTCATATGAAGTACGACCCCCCCAGTGACCTTCTAGGCAAGTTATTAAGTGCTCTCTGTACTCCATATAGGTGGGCTAGCCAACCACGACCCGTACCTATAACTCTGGCCGTTAAGGACTGCTTTAAATCACGATTTAAACGCTCCACGACAGAATTTCCCTCGGGATGAAATGGAGACGAGAATTGGAGTTGGACACCCAACGAAGCCATGGTGTCCCTGAATGCCTTAGAGGCAAAAGCAGGGCCCTGGCCTGAATGAAAAGCCGCAACTGCAAATATATCGACAAAGATGCGCAAATCTTTAATAACAGTTCAAGCGTCAGCCGAGCATTGTGGCCATACCCATACAAATCTGAAGCACGAATCTACAGCAACCAATATATATTTGTATGCACTATCTGGTGTCAGCGGACCACAATGATCCAAGTACACACACTGTAATGGTTTGTTTGAAATCAGAAGGGGCGTCTGCTGCGGGCGTCTAGCCGACGATGCTTTAATTTGTTGACAAACGTCACAACAAAGGACATATTGCTTCGTCTCTTTATAGAGACCAGGCCACCAGTAACGAGCCTGTAAAAGTGAAATTGTGGCAGCCACCCCAGCATGTGCAGAAGCCACCCCCTCATGTGCTGCAGAAATCAATCGAGGTCTCTCAATTTTATTGGGAATTTCACGTACACCAATGCCTGGAATTGTAACAGTAGCATTTAGCGCACCATTCAAGCAGTAACTATATTTTGAAGGAAATCCTTTAGGAAAGGGCGTGCCATCAGCCGTAGCCTTTATGGCAGCCAAAATTTCTGTGTCTGGTTTGGAACTCGAACGAGTCACTGCGGCCACAGTGGCGACAGCCACTGCCGATTTCGCGGCTTCATCAGCCAAAGTATTCCCAGCAACGTGTATTCCAACGCGCTGGTGTCCAAGCGTATGCACAACATGGACTTTAGGAAGTGTTTCCTTCAGATCCGCAACCTTACCCCACAACATTTTATGCTTAATGGTGTTGCCTTTAGAATCTCTAAACCCATTCATCTTCCAATAGTGTAGATATTCGTTGAAAGACTGCACACAGTAGTAGGAGTCACAGACCAGCAAGGTTAAAAGTGCCGGATCCGCGTGCTCCAACGCTAACAATAGAGCTTTGAGCTCAGCCAGCTGTGCCGTGCAATCTCCCAAGGTTTTAGTATAAGTATGTCGGGGGCAGAACACTTCCCCCTCCATAGTGCCGCTCACCACCGCACATGCAGCAGAATACTGTTGTTTAGTCCCAACCGCTGGTTGCGCAGAGCCATCAGTATACATAACCACTTCATATTGGTCAATAGGCAACGTACCAGCAGGAACAGGGTATTCTATTTCGTATTGAAGAAATTCTTGAGTCTGCAGTTTAGGGTCAAATACATAATCTACATCAGTGGCTGTTAAAGACGTAGCCCATTGTATCCATCGCGGGTGTAAAGCTTTCGAATTAGGAACACTCGCTTTTGTAACAGCCTCTAAGGCCGGAACCGGGGAAACGACAACTATGCGTTGACCCTGGGCCAGCGGTCTTTCTTTAATAACAGCCATCTGTACTGCAGTGAGAATTTTCTCAGTTTGTGCAAAACGTTGCTCTGCAGCAGAATACAAGTGAGACTTGTATGCAATCGGGACTGTCTCCCCTTCATTAAAGGTGACATAAGTAAACCCAACAGCCCCAGGTATCACCCTGATCACTAAATGTGTCTTATTGTCCCGTGTGTGTAAGTGTTTATCTGCTAAGAGATCACTCTGTAATTCTCGCAGTATGTGTGTATGTTCAATCATCCAAAATTTACTCGAAAAATTCGGGCGAATCAACTCGTATAAAGGTTTTATACACGTTGCATAATCAGGAATGTAAGTTCTGCCAAAATTCAGAAACCCCAACAATGACTGGAGCTTCCGAACCGTATTAGGAGGCTGCAATAAAGCACATTTCTCCAAAAAATGTGGCGCTAGGCTCTTGCCCTCACTCGACAACTCATATCCCAGGAAAATGACGCTGAGGAAGGCAATCTTTGATTTCTTAAAATTAAACTTATAGCCAATATCAGCAAACCCCACAACAATGCGCGATACACACCTTAGATGTTGCAGAATCTCATCATCTGTCAGATATATGTCATCAACATATGATAATGCTTCAGGGTCGAACTCATGCAGCATTTCAGTTACACGAGCCGAAAACAGTCCTGGGCTATTTTTATACCCCTGAGGCAAACGACAAAAAAAATTCTGAGAGCCAAACGCACTGAAACAGGTATAGTCCCTATATTCTGGCAGAAAAATCCATTCGAGATATCCAATGTTGTTTTGTATTGTTTACGCACTATATTATTCATAAGCACTGCATGACTATTCAAATGTCGGTAATCCACCACTATCCTATATGAATGGTCCGGTTTAGCAACCGGAAACAAGGGATTATTCATCGGCGAGACACAGGGCTCAATTACACCCTGATACTCCAATTGTGTAAGAATTTTTCTAACCGATGCCCTAGCTTCAAATTTGATAGGATATTGCGGTTGTGGCTGAGGTTCGCCCTTTATCGGAATTACATGATAAGGTGATTGTCTGTCCCACCCCACGTTATTTCTATACAAGGCGGGAGCCTGTGCTAGAGCCCATGATTTACTATAGGACTCCGCTAGTTCTTTCGGAACAAGTGGTGAGAAGGAAGGTGTAATAACCTCCTCCCCAACCGGACAGTCGCGAACAAAGTCAGGTGGCCAATCTTGTTCGGCCAGCAGAACATCATATGATTTCACCACATGGTCCCAAAAAATGGCGTTTATAATACGGTCAATGTCCCCTTCCAATCGCAGAGTCACTTCATATACTCTATCAGGATCAGAGACTCGCATATCCGCCGTTTCGACTTGTATGAAGTCATCAGTTGCTTTCACCTCCAGATGCTCTAGAAGACTCCTGCGAACTATTGTGACCTCTGCCGCGCTGTCTAACAGAGCTAACGCCCATGTCTTGTTCGTCAAGAAAACTCTCTTCTTGAGCGGCATGTCTAACCGAGACTGCTGCCACTTTCTTCTTTTTAAATTGCTGTTTTTGTTGCAGCGGTTTCTCTTCTTGTTTAATAGAAACCTCCGCTGAGCGTTGTGAATCCTGTCTCGGTTTCACGTACTCCGTCCTCCGCTCTGACCGCCCACCTCTCTCACTTCTCTTTTCCGAGGAGTCCTGAAAGGAACGAGATTGGCGTGTATCAGTATATTGATATCTATCAGGCGTCTTCAAAGTATCCCTATTCCTGAGATTATACTTATTCTGTGGTGTCTCCGGTTGCGGAGACTGTCCACCATCTTTCTTAGGTGTTTGCTGTTTCTTTTCCCAGCGCTTTTTCGAACCTTCAGGTTGTTGCTGTTTAGCATTATCTTTATTATTTTTTCCCTGTAACTGGGGTTTTTGTGGTCTAGCCCCTAGGCTATCACGACCAATACTAGAATATGTTTCCGCTATTATTCTCGGAAGCTCCCGCTCCTGATTAAGCAGCGGTACATCCCGAAGACGCATACGCACTGCTAGTGCTACTGCCTCTCCTTTGAGATTACTCAAAATAATAGAAGAAACTGTGGCAAAATTGCCCAGCACCTGCATGCCCAAATCCAAGGCAGGGGCAGCCCCATATTCATCCTGAATCTGTTTAAGTACGTCCGGTAAATTAGCTAATGTCGGTGTACCGTGTGCCGTAGTGTAGAGCGCGGCAAACACCGTGCCCCAGGTATTACAAAGGTCCACCGGAGGAAACATCCCGTACGGCAAACACATCGTCAAAATTCTATGTTTATCCTGAGGTCCCGTATGGGGAAATACTGCTTCCAGCGTATTAATTTTTTGCGCCAGCCAAAACGGAGTCTCCTCTCGTTTAACCGGTACTTTACCCATAACTGAGTGTACAGTGGCCGGATTAATACCCGGAACCACAGCCTGTGGGTGTGCTGGAGCAGCACGCGCTGCATTCGTATTTAATGTCTGCATTACAAACTGAACTAATCGTCTATATGTAGCCGTTAATTCTGTATATAAACGACGAACTTCAACCACTGCCAATTGAGCAACCGCAGGATGTGGTGTATATGTAGCCAATAAAGGCCAGGTAGGACCATCATTACTCAGTGGACCTAACCTTACTTGTGCTATTGAGTGTGGGAGGGCGCCATCAAGCCAATTATGGTGTTCTTGATAAGATAGAGGTATTTCTAAATAAGCGTAAGCCCTGTATTGTCCAGGGACATTCGCAACTGTGTATTCGTGAAAAGTATTTGTTCCCCCATCCACTGCTGGAAATGCGACCCAAGAATAAAAAAGTTCCGTTCTATAGGCTGCATGGGGGTCCACCACAAAAGTGACTGGACCCCCCTGGACTGTCAGTCCATGTGTCAATAGATGTCCCGTGAGCGGATGTCGCATATTAATTGCTATGTTCACTACATTAGGATTCGCCATTTTATAAAAAACGGCTTCAGGTCAGAGAAGGCACACCAATATCGGGGTTTTTTCTTTTCAAAGTTCAAGCTTGAACAACCAACCACTAAGCAATAGGAAGCACCTATGCCGTGGCGGCGGAAACCCTCAGCCCCACGGACGTCTCCGTATACGGAACCGAGGAGTCAAAATATATATGAGACCAAGAGAGTCAGTCGGACCTAATCATTAGAGCCAGACCAAACGTTGGCGGCGCCATGTCGCGTGGGCTCTCATTATTCTAAATGAGACTACTGGATTTCTAGGTAGCAGGATCTATAACGGTGTGGGGGACTGAGTCTGACCCACGTGTAAAGAACTCTGTCACCCTAAATCCGTTTTTTGCTCCGGCTAACTAGCAGTGCCTCATTTCTCCCATGTGGAAGGAATGATTTGGCAGCCGAGCGCATGACATCTTTGGAACTTCTCAGGGAAGTCGTGGTTACTCGGATCCAAACCAACTCTCTTATATCCAATATGATCTCATATACAAATGACTAAGACAGTATAAGTTTTATATAATGTTTTAATAAAACGACTGTATTTTAGATATTAAGGCGTGAGCCGCAATAACCAGAACGATACAACACAGTAGGATTGTAATAGTTACCAGGAGAGTAAAACATAAAAACAAAGCTATCATATTGTCAAACAGTTTCTACTCTCCCTCTGCTTGTTCTATCTAGAGCACAGCATGTTAAGCTTCTAGCTTGCCTATTAGAATCACTGTGGATACATCAGCCCTCATACCTGAGCAAAGACCTGTGATCTTGGGTCAGCATCTGCAACGAGGCAGTCAGCGTCAAGTTGTGGTTCCCTGGTCGGAATCTCCCTCTTGCGTGTATTGGGACAAGGAAGTGATTTTATAACTAACATGTCATCGTGATCACAAAATGTCCCTACGCAGGAATGCCAAGTCTAAACTCTTACCACGTCTATCGGCAATGTACCAGACTGTATCCTTGACAGAGTAAATATGTTATGGAGAACTCCAGTGCTGAAGTAGGCAAAACAGTTTGATATGAATAAAAAACAACACCGTAGAACTGGCTATTTGAAAAATAACAGTACGAAGCCTAATAAAAAGCATGTAGAGCAAAGTGCACAGAGGCTCTAAGCTGTCAGCAAATGAATAAAATATATTCAGGGCAAAGTGCACAAAGGCCTAAAGCCTGAAGCTAAAGCGCAATGAATACGTAAAACTAACCACACTACATTAATAATGTAATGGCACCCTGACAAAGCCAGAAGGCTTGCCTTATATATTGTGATGCTGCATCTGGGATAGGTGGGGGATTCTGTGACAATATGGTTCAGGACCCAAAAGGAGTGTAATTTGATACAAAGGTAACACCAAAATCTGAACTGAATTTATGTATTTGTAATTTAATGTATAGTATGTAGTAGTGTGTTTTATAGCAATATAAGTACTTTCTTCTGTAAAAGAAAAAGCACTGACAGTTTTTTGTTGCATACAAGTGAATTGGGTTTACTAACCCACCCACTCCCACCTGAGTAAGCGTGCACATTGCCCTGAGTAGAAATTGTTAGAAGTGAGATACCTAATCACAAACTTAGAAGCCTTCATGCTCCTAGGAATGGGCAAAATAGCCTCTTCCACTGGCAAATTTTAACCGCATGGCAGAATTTTCTCTCACGTGTGGCTCGAAAACAGTATGTTTGCGAGTGAGATATGGCATCCCCTTCCATGATTCCTGGTCACCAGGAGGACATCTGGCAAGATTTTTCTTCCACGTGTGGTGCCACCGTTCGCAGTCAGAAGGCTGCCGCTCAAGTAGAAAATCAACACAAGTAGCTGCGCCCTCTGGTGCACTGTGTGGTGCTGTTTGCACTGAATTTTTAGTGCAGAATGTGCTAATGGCGCTAAACCACAGCATGGTTTTAGTCCATTGGCAGAACTCTACGGAATCTCACAGAGTTTTAACTCAACGGAATCCTGCAGAGTAAAATTCCACGAGTTCCGCCCACTGTCACGTGCTTCCACCGCAACTGCCCCGATAACGATACTGTTAGTGAACCAAGAGGAAAGTTGTCTTTCTTTGGCCCATACACATGGCCCAGTGTGAAAATACAGTTGGAGTAACATTGCAGTCTTATGCTTTGGAACTGACATATTTCATGGTGCTCTCATGTGATGGTGAAGAAAAAGAAGCAATGTGAAAAAGTAGTTGCCCAGGATCACACAATGCAGTCAAAGTGTAGCCAAGATTGATACAAGATTTCTTGGTTTCATGTTGTGTCAAACAGTCACTGTATGACTATCTCTTTCTTGTTCCCATTTTAGATCAAAGCTTAATAGTTTGTGTTTAGTCCTTGAGGTACTGAATAAGTGCACTATTCTAAGTACATCCAGGTCATGAATGTTTCATAAGGATTGGTGGTGGTAGTGTTTGGGGAGGGTGACATCTTAATGTAGAAGCTAAAATAAAAACCAGACCACCAACCCTTGACCTGTGTATTGAATTTATTTGCTCCATATATCTAAAAGTTTTTATTTATTGTCTTCCATTTTCCAATGAATTCATTGATCCCCATTTCCCCTGTTCAACTATTGATTCATTGAGTCACACAGCCATGTCTCTAATATCCATCCACACATTCAATAATTGGATAAGGTTCTATAATGAAAAATGTGCTGTGAAATGTACCATATTTGCATTTTTTTTTCAAAAACTCCTTGGAGAGATAATCCTTGTGGTTTACTTACTCAGTACATGAATTATGGGGGCTGGTCTGACAAAATTTGCCAAGGCTGCTTTTCGTTCCCAGTGTGGCCCCCTATATGAATCTCCATGAACAGGAGAGCATTTTGGATGGATGAATGACATGATATGAAGAAACTGACAATGATGAAGACTAGATATAATGAAGACCTCAGTAAGTGATTAAGACGTCAGAAAGTACCAAGAACAATTTCAGGTTTCTGATGAACATCAATTCTATAGTAACCTACTGAACTCATTGGTTAGGGCTTCTTGGTGCCTGTTATCGAAGCATACACCCTCACATTTTTTTTAACACCCACTCTCATTTCTAAGATCCCTAGCTTAAAGGTGAGTCGTCTGTGTGAATGAGGTTCAGAGTCTTTACTGAAATGCAAGTGACTTCAATACCTCTCTCCCTCTCTGCCCCAACTTCAAATCAGATGGGCCTGACTTAGTATTACATTCATGAAAGGCAGTTATTGTGTGTAGAAATCTATCTTTTCTGGGCAGTCAGACCAGATTTTCAACCTTTTGTTTGACCCTATGTTTTTTTCTGTCTGATGAACTCTGTATACTTTACCCCTGCTAACCAGTAATGAAATGTTTGCGCTACCTATTTAAACATTATTGAATTGGTATACTCCTAATTGGGGTACCTAACTTGCCTATAGGCCCCTGGTATATGGTGCAAAGTGTACCTATGGGCTGGTATTTATGTGCTACATATGGATTGCAGCAGCTATTGAGCCATCCCCTACAGTGATAGTGCAAATATTGCTACAGGCCTACACTATGTAGCCTGACTGCTGCAGAGTAAACCATTTCAAAAGGTCAAAACATTCAAAACATTCTGAATAAATATTAACATAACCCATATATAAGCCTTGCAGCTAACAAGGTAGGGTACGTGGTATTCAAAAGAGAGTGAGACATCTAGAAAACGAATATTACCCTATCCCTACAGTGACAAGGCCTAGAAATCTATTTTCGCTGGGGTATTCGTAGCTGTCCCATGAAAAAAAACAGAGTACAGATTAAATACTAATGCTGCTAACTCAGGAAAGGGATCAGATACAAAAAGAAACAGCATTTTAAATAAAATCCAATTCAATGGTGAAGTAAAATTAACAAATATTAAGAAAAACTAACTTTAAAAAAATACCCTTTACCTGCCTAAACTCCCAGAAGGCAAATTAGGATAAGCGTCTGCCATTTCCGAGCCAATGATATGCCTTGAACAGATGTAAAAAAGGTACAAAATGTCTCCTAGGTGCAAAAAATAGTCTGACCTGAATGGGCAAAGATGACGCCTCTGAGTTCAGTAGAATATGTAGGGTGGGGGCTGTGGGCCTGACTTTTGATAGAAAGGTGTCAAAGCCTGCTCGGCAGGTCTTTTGAGCCACATTGAACACTTGAGGGACAATTGAAGGGAGAGGTTAACAGGATGCCGATACAATTCTTGTGTACCATCTGCCTGGTTGCTGAAGGACCATGCTTTTAGAAGGACCCTGCTTTGTTCCTAACAGACGTCTGTCTCAGGGTTTGTTGTAGGTGAAGTGCCTGCCTCAAACTGAATGTTGGTGTTAGACGTGGGAGGTCACTAGAATTATCATAGTACACTTCCCACTCCCATCCTCACCCTCAGAGCCCAAGTTTAGTGTGATAGAAGACTTTCACCCTCTTGAAAATGCCCTGACATATGGCATTTTGGGATTGTTTGCAGAAAGTCATATAGGAATAACTGCAAACCTAGGGAGATCAGAGCCTGATAACCTGTTGGCTAGGGAGTGTCCTGAACTCACCCCACCCACTAGCTATTGCCAGGCATAAATGTGGGACCACCAGGCTCCCAATTCAGAACACCTTACAGACCTGTGGAAGATCACAGGAAGACTGGACCTGGTCTCCATGACATGAGAGGATCCCTGACGGATTGGACCTGTTCCCTCTTGTATAAAGGACAAAGAAGTGGACTCCAAGTGTTAGTGAGCTGACCTCCATGGTGGCTACAGTGAGACAACAAGCTCTAGGATGCCTTCTTCTGGAAGTACAAAACTGACCAATGGCCACTGGACCTGGACTGGACTCTGCTCTGCCTGACACCCTGGGAGATTCCAAGTTTCCCCCATGTGGCCCTAGGGGCACAGACCTGTACTTCTGTTGGTAGGGATTTAAAAGACTAAGAACTTGATTTAAACTTTAGTGGATGTGTACTAATATTCAATCGACCAAATTAAAAGTGCCATAGGCTATAATGCACTTGCAATACAGCAGACAAGACATCCATCACATCTGTGACAGAGTATCCCATCCGCCATACTATAAATCAGGCCATATGTTAGAAGGTAAAATCTTTGATCCATACAAACCTGGTTTCTATATATAACCATTGCTTCATTGCAGTTGGCCTCACATCGCACCTAAGTCCAGGTCTTCTGCAACCATGGACTATCATTTGCCATTTCTGCTTCTTGGTGCTATTTTTACAGTGTGCTGAATATGTTGTATCTCTTGTTCCCTTTATTGGAATTTTTTTATTTTGGAGCACTTTTGCTTATTACATTTTACAAAAAAATTCTAATTTGGTTTGGAATTATTTTTTTTCTCACAATTTTTCATTACGAATTATAAACAGGGAAATAGCAAATAACATCATGCATGACATTAACATTACAGAGGAACAGAGTGAGCTTTTGCCTTTGATAGAATACATCTAGCGTTGCAACTTCAGCCAGTACCCTGATGATAGGGCATCCCTTCAAACAGTTACAGAATTAAGCAAAGAGCATATACAGTAGTATATTGCACCTGCTCTTCCGGGCCCCGTGGTGTACTGTCTAGGGAGAAAGAGGGTAGGACTCTTACAGGAATGTCGATGCCAACCAGAGAAAAAGAAGTAGTATTAGACGTAAGGCCTCCTATCCATAACGGCCTCTGGGGTTTTGGTCCAGCAAGAGGGAGCGCCACTAATAGGCCTGAAACCCAGTGAAGTACAACAGGTCGAAGAGAGGGGGGGTGTGGCAAGTGGGCACTAGTTACTAGTGAGACCTAAGGAAAATGAATATAATGTCACGCACTAGGGGTATAGGGGGTAAAAGGCAAGGGTCACAATCCATTATGGATAAAGAAGGAGAAAAAAAGAGAGCAATAGGAAAGGTGGTATATGGGAGAGCCACGGGAGGAAGAACAAGTAAAGGAGAAGAATGCTGGGAAGAGGAGGAAGGGTGGGGTCAGGCCTAGGGAGGCAGGAAGTAGAGAAGAGGTGCGAATCGAGGGATCCAAAGATGGGGGTAAGTGGGTAGGGAGAGTGGAGGGGAAGGGGGAGGGAGAGGGCAAGGTAGGAGATTGAGAGTAGTAGGGTAGTGGGGGAGAGAGGAGAAATACAAGAGGAGGAGGGGGAAAGGAGGGGGGAGGGCAAGGGAGAGAGGGGAACAATGAAGGAGAGAGAGAGAGAGAGAGAGAGAATGGGAGAGAGAGAGGGCAGCAGCGGGGGAGGGGTGCAGGGAAGGGGGGGTGGTAGGGGAGGGAGTGGCGAGGGGGGAGGCATGGGCACACATGAGAGGTCAACCATCCACAAGCCGAAGAAAGGGGTCCCAATATTGCAGAAATATCTCTGTCCTGTCTCGTATGGTATAGATAATATGTTCATGCGCAGCAGTTTGGAACATTGTTGACAGCCATTCATCATGGGAGGGGGCGTTGCTGCTCGCCAGTGTCACAAAATACAAAGTTTAGCCGTGGCCAGCGCTGTATATAGGAGGGGGAGTTGCATGCAAGACATACCCATGGAGACGCCAGTATCATGCAGAAGGAGCAAGGATGCTGGAAGAGAAGGCAGCAATGGTAAGACCTCCCACAACGTGGCCCCAACTGACGCCCAGTACGGTTGTATGGTCAGAGTATCACATAGTATGTGGAGTAGGTCACAACGGGAGTGTGTACAGCGGCAGCATTGCGCGTGGGGTAACAGTCCTACTGATCCAGGTTTCTGGGGCGTCCAGTAACAGTCCTGCAAAGTTTTAAAAAGCATAAATTTAAGTTGTGCTTCTGGATACCTCGTTCCCGCTCCTCCAGTAGAGTAGTCCAGTCATCCATATCATATTCTACCCGCAAATAGGTTTGAGGGAAATTAGGAAGGAGAATAAGTGTTGGTTCAGTAGTTTGTACAGGCCCGGAGTTATTCTACGGGAGGAGCCCCAGGTACGTAAATATTCGAGCACTGGCAAGTGGTGCAGCATTCACGTGTATGGCCCCAAACGGTCACAAAGACAATGTGATAGTTGTTGGTGTTGCCAGCTATAGTGATTAGGGAGCCCATCTTCATTCTGCAGTTTCTGGAACGACTTCAGCGTCCCGTCAGCAGGCATTTGATCGAAAGTCAGAATACCCTTAGCCCTCCCAAGTAACCACCTCCCCCCATATCAATAAGCCGGTGTTGACCCATAATGACACATGAGTGTGGATCTGACGATCCACCCCTAGAACGTGGTGAACCCGGCGCCAGGAATGCAGCATGGCCTGTAACACTGGGTGCACAAATTGGGATGAAGATGTTCTAATGCCATAAAGCACATCCAGGCCCCTGGGCGCACACATGAATGTGCATTCTGACTGCATCCATGGGGTGGATCAGGCGCACCTGGGAGTAGGAAGGACAGCTGCGACAGGTGAAGTGCTAGCGCGGAGCGTTCTACAGAGGGCAATCCCAAGCCTCCGCATTCCCTCCTCGGTGTGAGCGTAGCTTTAGAAAGCCATAGTTGCATTGTACCCCACGCAAATGTAAGTACACAGGCATCCACTTTCCTGAGCATCAGCAAAGGTACTGGCAGTGGTAACATCCGGAGGACATACGTATACCGTGGTAAAGTAACAATACGGGTGGCCTGTACCCTCCCCCAAAGGGAGAGACCCAGTTGGGACCATTTGTCAATGTCTCTCTGCGTGCGAGCTAACACCGGTCCTAAATTATCCACCTCCATCTGGTCCAAGCCCCTGTTGATAAGAATTCCTAGGTATTTGAGTTGTGCTTGCTTCCATGGGATGGGGAAGTCCGTCATAGCTGCACTTGTAGTCATGGGAGAGAGAGGTAAGGCTTCACTCTTGTCCGTCTTGATTTTATAGTCTGAGAGCACCTCAATTGCTCGTAACGCTAGGAGGGAGTTGTCAAGATCTGTGAGCGTAAGTAAGACATCATCAGCATAAAGATAATCACGGAGTGGTGCCCCGGGATGGGAACGCTGGTTATGGACAGGGGTCTGCGTATGTGCGCTCCAATTGGTTCTACCGCTAAAAGGAAGAGCAGTGGTGACAGAGGGCAGCTCTGTCTCGTCCCTCAGTTAATGAGGAATGCATCAGAGAAAAATCCTCTGCAATTCACCTGTGCTGCGGGTGAGTCATACAGCCATCTGACTTTTTTAATAAAGCTATCCTACAGTCTGAAACGGTTTAAGGTTTCGAAGAGGTACCACCACTCTATCCTATCAAAGGCTTTCTAGGCGTCAAAGGAGAGAGCTACAGCCTCTTCCCTGGAGCCTCTAGTAGCCCGAAGCGTATGCGCTAAGGTACGGAGATGGTTTCTGGATGATGGCCCGGGTACAAATCTCACCTGTTTGTGATGGATAAGGGACAGAATGACCTTTTTGAGCCTGGTCGCCGAGACATTAGCTAGTATCTTGACATCCCCATTGAGGAGGGAAATAGGACGGTAGCTGCCACACAGTAAGTGATCCTTCCCTGGCATCAGTAGTACTACTATGGGAGCGATATTAGAAAGAGGATTTAAAGAGCCGGTCCTTTCAGCGCCCCGAAATGCTTCATATAGGGAGTCTACCGTTTAAGGTCCTGTCCATTTGTAAAATTCTGCTGGAAAACCATCCCCCCCTAGGGGCCTTATGGTAGGGTAGATTGGAGATGGCCTGCAGAATCTCTTCCTTTCTAATCTCCCCCTCTAGTAGGCCCCTGCCCTCTTCCATGAGACTGGGTATATGAGCCTCCACAAAGAACGTAGCTAGATGGACGTGATCCAACTCCATTTTGGGGCGACATAAGGGCCGATAGAAACGCCTAATTGCACCAGCTATGTCCTGTGGGTACGTGAGGAGCTCACCATTGGTATCACGTACAGCAGAGATGGGCAACGCAGCCTCGTGCTGGTGCAGTTGGGCAACTAGCAATCGACCTGCCTTTTCACCTTGCTCATAGTGTCTGCCCTTCAACCTTTGAAGTTCGTACTCTACCTGAGAGTTGTAGAGGGCGTTAAGCTCCATTTTCGCCTTTTCCAGGAGACAGCGTGCAGTTGCCCTGGGGAGGGGTTCTTGGTGTATTTGTGAGTGTTTGCTACTATTAGACCCTCCAGTTCCAGTCGATGAGAAGGTCTCTGGGCGTTAGCAAGAGCAGCATCTTTCATAAGTTGTCCTCTGATTGTTGCCTACTCTGCAGCCCACGAATCCCGAGGGGAGGAGACAGAACCTTTGTTGTCCTTTATATATGTAGAAACATGATCACAGAGTTGACTCTTGACCTGAGGTGTACGATATCGTGATACATTCAGACGCCATGGCTTATGGGCTGGACAGATAAGGCCCAATTCTAGTGCTAAAAGCACTGGGGCATGATAGGATAGTGTGGCTTCCAGAAACCGGGAGTCCCAGACCATGGGGATCAGCTTCTGAGAGATGAGGTAGTAGTCCAATCGGGACTGCGTCCCGTGGACCAGAGAGATGAAGGTGTACTATTGGTCTAGCGGGTGCAAGAGGCGCCAGTGGTCCACTAGCTCATGATCTTCCAACACATAACCCCACAGGGCTCTATCTGCATTGTTCCCGATATGCAACCGGATATGCAACCCGCCCATTAGATCCATAACCAAGTTCCAGTCACCTCCCGATAAGTAGTGAGAGGCTTCGATCTTTGTCAGGAGACGGTTAAAGTGTAGAAGGAATGAACGGTTAGAACCTGTGGGGGCGTAGACAGACCCTGTACAGAGTACATAGTACCCAAGTTTAAGTTTGGTGAGAATGTAGAGACCCTCAGGGTTGGTCCATGATCTGAGCACCTTGAATTGTAAAGAACGGCGAAGAAGAATCGCGACCCTGATGAAGACGGGGAACTGCCGCTATAAAGTACTCAGCCCACCCATTTCCGGTGCAGTTTTTTGGATTCTGAGGAGGACAGATGCGTTTCTTGCAATAGGGCAATATCCACATGCTTGGTTTGTAGGTAAGATAGGACTTTTTTACGTTTAATATAATGCGTGAGACCATGTACGTTCCATGATATTATCTTTCACAGGAGAGGTGTCCCCATCACCAAAGCTGACATGTGAGTCTGCGGGGATAATACTGGTGCTGCTGGATCTGTGAGGTGTGGCGTGGCTATGCACCCTGTCTATGTCGAGGTTGTGGGCAAATAGGGAGAACAGGAGGTGGGGGGCTGTCGCACCCAATAGCATGAAACCAAGCAAAGAAGAGGAGTGAGGGGAAGAAGAAAGTTAGGGGAGGTAGGAGGTGTAAAGCGAAAAGATAAGAGAAGGTGAGAAGAAGGAGAAGAAGGAGAGGAATGAGGCTCAGAGTGAGTAATTAGCAGATATGTTAGTATCGTGATAGGAATGAGAGGGGATCTTGTGTGAGCCTAACTCTGTATACTGTGGGTCGAAACCTGTGAAAACCGCAGCCGGGTGCACCCAAAGGGAGGGGGAAGCAGAGGGCCAGCAGGGAGGAAACTAGGACACAAGTTTCCCATGATAGAGGGGGGGGACGGAGAGGGTCCAGAGGTTTGCACAGACACGCCCTTAGGGCTGGAGGATAAGGACATAGGACACATCTGGGCTGGGCAAGGGCAAGGAAAGAGATAGGATGGGGGGGAGGAAAGAGCTCAGGGGGTCCATCAGCCAGGAAAGGCAACTAGAGGCATATCCCAACAGGGGCGGGCAATGCGGGGGGGGGTAGTATCCCTTTGTACTTTGGTCCATCCTGCTCTGCATTTGCGTTCATGACAGGGTATATTCCGGTTGTTGGTGTTTGGGTGTTGCTTTTTGACGTGGTTTTGTGGGAAGGCTTTGTCCCCTTTCCCCCGTCACTGAGTAGGTTAGGACCAAGAGCATACTAATGGTAGACTCGGACATGAGGGTATGGCAATGCTGCAATGATGAGAAGTGAGGATGAGCAAATGATATGGTGAGCCCGGGATGACCATGAGATGTCGGGTCCGGGAGTTGCAGAGATGGGGCCATGTGGGGGAGAGGAGACAACTGCATCCTAACATGTGACATGGTTAGAGCAACAATAACCACAGCAACAATGAGAACAAGAGCAGACATGGTACTGTGTACAGCAACAATAGCATAACAAATAACAAAACATGTGTGGTACTTAGTGCTCTAGCGATGACCAGACTAGTCACTCAGTAATGGTTAGTAGAAGTTCCCGCTGGTATTCCCATAAATTACTCCAGGCCATCGATCAGTCAGCAGGTGGGGTGGGTTTTAAAGGAGACCACGATTTGTCTCTGTCCCTGAGCGGCCCCTGGGTGATGTCCTCCACTGCTTGAAGAGCCACATCTCTTCCATCCTGGGTATCGGTGGGCAGTCAAGGAATCTGCCCCTTTTGTGTGTCGCAGGGTGGCTGCAGAAGGCTCTAGGGCCAGCCCCAGCTGCGGCTGACCGCAGAGATTTCCTGCAGAATGCGCTCCCATTGCTGCAAGTGGATGGGGAGTCCCTGGGGCGACTGCGGAGCTATGGTCGGCAGTGGAGGGGGACAAGGACATTGGTCGTGTTTGCGAAACAGCTTCCGAGAAGAGCAGTTGGCGCTTATGTTTGCCTGATAATTTGCTAGGTGGCTTGCCGGAAGACAGCGCCTCAGGAAGGGAGAAGTAAGAGCTCCACTAGGATCACCAGAATATAGTGCCAGCTGACCAGAGTCAAGTGTCACGGCCTCTATTACGGGCGATTCTAGGGCCTGAGGGTGCAACCCGGTTTTACCGCTGCTGTAGTGTCCTGTTGCTCCACTTTGTCACGCGTTCCTGACTCTAAATGGCTGGAGATGGTGTCCCATCAGAGTGGAGGCTCACGTATGCGGCAGGGAGATTGTCCATAACAGCCTCAGGACCAGGGTGAGGAGGCCATCATTCCTTAAGGCATAGGTATAGAGATAATCGCAGGACAAGGGCTAGTACCTTTGACTCTCTCAGGGACCTATATAGGTCAGCACTTTCTTCCGCGGTCACAGGGCAAGGATAAAGTTTAGGAATAACCCTCTCCAAGGATATCTCCTGAGATGGCAGAGCGGCCAACTAGGCCATTAAGACTGGCCGTGGGGTACCCTGTGGGCCCCTGGTTGGCCCAGAGCCCTTGCGAAGTAGGCCCCTGTGGTTGGTGCGATGATCCGTTATCCGCTGCGGTTCAAATTGAAAGGGGTGATAAGATGATGGGGGTGCACTGGAGTACCCCAAGTAACACTGCTTGCAGCAAGGTTTAGCAAAGTGCAAAAAGCCCTACCTGGTCCGTAGAGGCTGCATCACTCCCCAGGCACTGTGGACGCTGCCCTCGATGGTCAATCCGGTGGAGGCGAAGGAGAGGGGCCTGGCCTGCGGCCACACCTTATTAGAAAAGTCACAGTCTCTGCCAATGCCTCAGTGTCCTGTAAGTATCACAAGCACACTGGAGATCTCCTCACTGTGACTCCAATTGTGTGTACCCCCAGGGGTGCTTTAGGCATTTAGACTCAAGTTATCTGCAATTGGGGGCATAAGCAGGGCCCAATCTCACCACGGTGTGGAGGTAAGATAAGTCCACGACTATCTTCTGTGCCGCCAGCCGTGCTATCTCCCCCCGGCTTGGATGTCACAGCAGCTGCCAGCGGAGCCCCCACCAATGCGCCCCAGCTGTGAGCTGCCGAAGTGCTGTGGTCACTCTAAGTGAGCCCGCAGCTGATTCCAGTATTGTAGGCTGGGGACTCCACCTGTGCCCAGACTAGGCTAGTATGTGCACCCGGGGTTCCCTGCACCGGTCACCGCTGCATGCCCACAAGGTGCTGCTGGGTCCTTAATCACTCCTATGGCAGCTGCATCTCCACCGCTCCTAGTACTGTTGCCGCCCTGGTGAATTCAGCAGGTGTGCAGGACCCCTCCTCTGGGTCCGCGTTGCACACCGCCGAGGCACTGCTCTCCTTGTGCTATGTTCGGGTCCGCAGCCTCTGCCCTCTATGTGGACTGCAAACCCCTTTACCTTGAATAGTGCTGCGGTCGTGCTCGGTGCTCCCCTGTCGGGCCCCCACCACACTCCACCGAGGCCCCACCCACTTCCAAATCCAGTCCGTGGCTTCTTCTGGGAGCATGGGCCGCGGACGTGAAGGGAATATCACCGCCCTAACAGTGGGGCTCCCGGGCAGCCTTCCAGGCCCTCAGTGGTCAGGGGGTGTTGGGGTGTGGTACAAGGGTCCCCCGATGTCCCGCTGACTCCGCAGCCTCCCCCAATGTCGCGCCCGGCCGTGGAGCCCAGCACTGAGGCAGCCACCATCCTCATGACCAGATCACGCCCTGGAATTGTTATTGTTTCGCATTTTTAATTCATTAATGATTTTGGGTACTGCATAAGTATTTTACACATTACCCTGAGTTAGGCATGTCTGCTCTGTTTCATAGCTATTAGAAGGTTGTATTGAGGTTGATTTAATGACTTTGAGGGTTCACCCTGACAAGGGTTGTGATGATTCCTTGAAGTGGGAAGTTGCCCATCCCGAATACTAAGCTAGTTTCTAACTCTCTGCATCTGCTACTAAACCTCTGGTTTAAGACAGTCCAGAATCATTTCCTTTTTCACTTCAGTCTATCCAGTCAGGATTATTGTGACATAGAAATAACAAAAACAATGAAAGACATGGTGCACCAATATCACTAGTAGGGTATTATTAATGTTACAACTAGATGACAAACCTGATGACGGTGGGATAGAGTTCGCTGGTGTAAAGGAAGGCACAGCTGAAGGAACAGGCTAGGGATCCCTTCCCCAGTACCGCCAGCGATGTGCGCAGTGTCTGCATTTCTAAAAAAAGACGAGAGAGCTTTCATGAAGACAAGAGCAAGTACTGTATTATCTTTATAGGAGTCTGACTCAAGTCATTGACACCTGTATTTACATTCTTGTATAGTTCAGCATTACCGGAGTCTTCACACAAAGGGGGTTATTACAACTTTGGAGGAGGTGTTAATCCGTCCCAAAAGTGACGGTAAAGTGACGGATATACCACCAGCCGTATTACGTGTTCCATAGGATATAGTGGACTCGTAATATGGCTGGTGGTATATCCGTCACTTTACCGTCACTTTTGGGACGGATTAACATCACCTCCAAAGTTGTAATAACCCCCAAAGTGTTTTGAGTAGGATGAAAAATGTTGGGAGTCTTGATAAGGGGTGCTTCCAGAGGTCTGTAACTAAGAACCTTTTTCCAGTTGATGCTGAATGTGATTGACAGTGGTGCTGGAACATTTTTAAAGTAGTTTTTTTCACTAACATCACTTACCTGAAAGCTTAGGGGATATTTTTGCTTCTTATAACACACAATAAATACTTCCAGAATAAAAATCTTTGAAGTGCCCTTAGTTGTTCAATTTCAGTCTAAATTCCCAAGTTTTATGGGTTGCTGTGGCACCTACTGCACCCCTGGTTCAGGGGCCACTGGTGACTGATGCACTTTCTGGGTTTCTCTATGCATATTTCAACAAGTGCTTTGGCAATTACAGCCAATAAATGTCTCTATGTCACCTGTCACATTGTATCCCAGTGGTCGGTGTTCACAATATCACTTTCATAATGTGCAAAATGTTCAGACCCGCAGAGGGAAATAATGATTAATAAAACAAAAGTAAATTCTAGGAGGGCGTGGCCAGCCATCATGGTCGAGTTAATCCACCAGGGCTCCGCTGAATTCGATTTGGAAATCAAAGCAATGGGGCACTTGACCTCACAGTCTCTTTCCACTGGCCAGCCCACAGCCTAGAGAGGTTGAGAGCACTTACAAAAGAGGCATCGGACGGCCCCCCTTTGCAAGACAGTGCCGACTGGTTCCCAGAAAGCGGCATGGTATTGTGCCACAGTACTGAGGTACAGCAGCGCAAACACTGATGATATGCGTTTGGAATCTTCCAGAATTACATTCCCTTCAATGCAGCAGGCCCACGCCGGTCATTGTTGCCAGGAGAAATAAACTACATCACTGAATCAGGCCCTAACATGACGTCTGCACTCCAGGACTTTCTGCTGGTGAAGCAAGCCGCGTCCCTTTTGGGGCAAATTAAATCATCTGAGTTAAATGAGCGGACACTGGGACCCACCCGAGAACGGGAGACTCACCTCCCTCACAGTTGGCGACGCAGCAGCCTTATTTGGAGTGAGAGCGCTTATTGGTATATATAACACCAGTGCTAAATTTGTGCTTGTGCACAATTTGTGCTGAGCACCCGCACTTATTATTGAGGGCCGGCGCTTACTTTTCTGGCTCAAGCATTAATTGCGAGCAAAAGACATTTGAGACGGAGAAAGAGAAAAAAGAAAAAGCGTTACAAAGGGAAAGAGCAGAAAGCTGCTGGGGTGAGCGAAAGGGACTGGGAGTGGACATAAATGGAGTAAAGAGGCCCGAGATGGCTTCAGGATTACGCTGCCTCGGTATTCCGTGTTCGCACGTTTAATTGCAGCGGCCGCTTGTTATAAGTAGAGGGCTTTGAGCACCGGCACCTGGTTATTTACAAATTAAGTACTGTATAACACGCACTGGACTGTCATCTCTTGAGGGCCCCGAATGTGTGCTGAGAGTGACCGCAACGAACACTGGCAGCTCACCTAACGATCCCTACCACCTGGAACCCCGCTTTTGATGAGGGCATTCTGAGGCAGGTGCATGTGAGAAGCTTTTTCCGGGCACTAGGGTCCAACTTCTTCAAATCAGAGAGATTTACCAGGGGGAGTGATGCAGGGCGAGCCCCAGTAGCTCACACTGAGGAAAGTGGCTTGGGCCCCTGATTACCAGCAGCCTCTACAAGACACAACATATGTCGCAGTGCAGTCTATGGGGGTCATTCTGACCCTGGCGGACCGCGGGAGCACCGCCAACAGGCTGGCGGTGCTCCCATGGGCATTTTGACCGCGGCGGTACAGCCGCGGTCAGAAACGGAAAACCGGCGGTGTACCGCCGGTTTCCCGTTGCCCTGGGGAATACTCCAAGCTGCGCCGCCATGGGGATTCCGAGCCCCATACCGCCATCCTGTTCCTGGCGGTTTTGGCCGCCAGGAAGAGAATGGCGGTATGGGGTGTCGTGGGGCCCCTGGGGGCCCCTGCAGTGCCCATGCCAATGGCATGGGCACTGCATGGGCCCCCGTAACAGGGCCCCACAACGATTTTCAGTGTCTGCCATGCAGACACTGAAAATCGCGACGGGTGCAACTGCACCCGTCGCACCCCTTCCACTCCGCCGGCTCCATTCGGAGCCGGCATCCTCATGGAAGGGTGTTTCCCGCTGGGCTGGCGGGCGGCCTTCTGGCGGTCGCCCGCCAGCCCAGCGGGAAACCCAGAATACCCGCGGCGGTCTTTTGACCGCGCAGCTGTATTCTGGCGGGCCCCGCCAGGCCGGCGGCGGATCAGAATGAGGCCCTATGTGTACCCCCGCAATGGGACTGTTTGTGAGGAAACAAGGGAGGCCGAGACATGTTGCCTGACTCCAAGTGCCCTATCTGATGATGCTCTTGTGCGCTCTTCTGCTCATTCAATATATTAAGGCCCCTAGCTTCAGCCTACATTCCTTTGAAAACATACGCCATTGAGCTACTTCCTTTGGAGAGAGGCAAGAGATATGCATTCCTCCACTCCTAAAGAGGGTGAAATGGCATTTACAAAGGAAGATCTCCTTTCCTCTCTGCAAGATTTTAAAAAGGATTTGAAGAAGAGTTAAAAACAGACCTCTCTAGAGACATTCCGGTCGGATCTAAACTCCAGACTTGCCATCTTACAACAAGATGTAGTACCCTGGAGAGGGGAAATATACACAGATGTTTTGGTGAAACTACAGTCCATTAAGGTGAAAGAAGCAATCTGACATGCAAGATGGCAGGCAGAGTCAGTATCCTACCAAGGTGCATCATGCACTGTGTTTCAAGATATTACTCCAGTTAGATTGGCCTGTTGATTACTGTTCCGTCCTGTCACTGATAAACTACGCTGTGAATGCATCAAATAGACTTGGACTTACCCTTTTGGTCTTGCCTTTGAATACCAAAAAGAAGGCACCACTTTACTGTACAAGCAGAAACTTTGCTGTGGGTGTCAGTCTCGAAGAGTGAACGCTCCGAAGGGAGTTGGAGGTATCATCCATGAGCCCTACAACGAGTACAACCAAGGACAATGGCTATCCCAGCGACAATCGAGGCAACAGGCGAAACACTGGTCACTAGGCTGAGGCTTGGCACCAAGACATTGCAGCAGAGCAGTGCTTCAAAGCAACTATCTATAACTTGACTAGCTGGGTGAACTGGCTGTTACCCGATTTGCTCCTAAATGCTAGTCCCTCACCTGGGGATTCATCATCGGCCTGTATGTTAATACATATAGGGGGTTATTACAACTTTGGAGGAGGTGTTAATCCGTCCCAAAAGTGACGGTAAAGTGACGGATATACCACCAGCTGTATTACGAGTTCCATAGGATATAATGGACTCGTAATACGGCTGGTGGTATATCCGTCACTTTACCGTCACTTTAGGGACGGATTAACACCTCCTCCAAAGTTGTAATAACCCCCATAGTCTAAGGGAGAGCTCATAAGATGAACACCTAGATAAGAGAGTCTCTAGGAACCAGCTTAAATACCTTAAGCACATTACTTAGCCTTGATCTTAAAATTTCAGAGCATGAAGGCTTAAGTGGCTCATGACCTACTTGCCCGAGCTTATGCGATCCATACTTTTACTATTACTGTTACTGGTCCACGACACTTGGGGAAATAGTGCTAGGAGAGCAATGGGGGGACTTTGGAGGGACAGTCCCAGATTCAATTATTCTATGGGAGTAAGGCATTACATTATTCTATGGGAGTAAGCCATTACAAACTACTTTTGATTAGGATCTATATCCCACCAAACTAAAAATAAATGTATCCCAGCACTTCTGACCTTTGTTGGAGAGGGCTTGGATTGCTTCGGGATTTTCAACACTTATGGTGGGACTGTCTGGTTATTCGTCCTTTCTGGACTGAAACCTTAGCTCAGATTAAAACCATATTAGGTTATCCAATCCCATCCACACCAGGCTTTGCTCTTCTGGGTTTCAGGGACGAGTCTCTTAAATGTCAAATTTCTAGTGACCCTCTATTATATGGTTATGTCTAGGAGCAGCTAAGACAACCCTGGCCATTTCCTGGAAGAAAACCGTAGCACCCTTGATGTTACTATGGCATGCCAGGTTGTGGCAAGTCCTGACAATGAAGAGAATGGCTGATATTTTGCAGAGCATTTATAAAAACTTTGATTACAGTTGAGGTCCTCTGGTTGCCTTCCTTTCAGAGGGTCTCCCAGTCACCACCTGCCCCACCCCCACAACAGCGATTCACCTCTTTCAGATTTAGCTATCCCAAAGGGTTATTGATACTTGATATGCGCAGGGTCCCTGTTGGACAACTCCTCATAATTGGCCCACTTTCCCCCTATGCACACTGCTTTGTGCTTAAAGGCTTTACAACACTCACTCATGGTATTTCTTTGTTCAGGGGTATTTGAAGGGGAGGGTGAAATAACTTGGTGTGAGAACGTAGCCTTTTTCTAGCATGGTTACCCCCATTTATGGCCTGTTTGACAGTGTGTTTTTACTGTCTCACTGGGATCCTGCTAGCCAGGACCCCAGTGCTCATAGTTTGTGGCATATGTGTGTTGTCAGTATGCTTGACTGTTTCACTGGAGTTCTGCTAACCAGAACTCCAGTGCTTATGCTCTCTTTGTGTACCAAATTTGTCACTATAGTTTAGTGACTCCATATTCCAATTCTAATTGGCACCCTGGACCCCCCTTATAAGTCCCTAGTACATGGTACCTAGGTTCACATGGCATTGGGATTCCAGGAAATCCTTCTGGGCTGCAGCATTTCTTTTGCCACCCTTAAGGAGCTCATGCAAACACTTCTTCAGGACTGCCATTGCAGCCTGAGTGAAAAAGTGCTAACACTATTTCACAGCCATTTTCACTGCACCAGGTAACTTATAAGTCACCTATGTGTCTAACCGTCAGTTACTGAAGGCTAGGTGCAAAGTTACTGTGTGCAAGGGCACCCCTGCACTAGCAGAGGTGCCCCCACGTTGTCCAGGACCAATTTCCCAGACTTCGTGAGTGCGGGGACACCATTATAAGTGTGCACTACATATATGGCAATACATATATGTAGCTTCACAATGGTAACTCCGAATCTGGCCATGTGAGGTGTCTAAGATTGCATAATTGTACCCCCAATCTGATTCTGGTATTAGGGGGCAATTCCATGCATCCCAGGTGCTCCACCATGGACCCCCGTACTGCCAAACCAGCTCTCCGAGGTTTTCAATGCAGCCCCAGCTTCTGCCACAGCACAGACAGGATTCTGCCCTCCTGGGGATCAAGCAGCTCAATCCCAGGAAGGCAGAACAATGCATTTCCTTTAGGAGAGGGGTGCTACACCCTCTCCCAATGGAAATAGGTGTTACAAGATGTTACAAGCATGGGAGTGGTATTGTCCCAGAGCCTCTGGAAATGCTCTGAAGGGCACAAACAGTGCCCTCCTTGCATAATCCAGTCTACACCAGTTCAGGGACCCCAAGTTCCTGCTCTGGCGTGAAACTGGACAAAGGAAAGGGGAGTGACCACTCCCCTGTCCTTCACCACCCCAAGGGTGGTGCCCGGAGCTCCTCCAGAGTGTCCCTGGGTTCTGCCAACTTGTTTTCAGGACGGTCAGGGAACTCTAGGAGCATCTGAGTGGCCTGTGCCAGCAGGTGACATCAGAGATCCCTCTTGATAGGTGCTTACCTGGTTAGGTGACCAATCCCCCTCTCAGGGCTATTTAGGGTCTCTCCTCTGGGTGTTTCCTCAGATTCAGTTTTGCAAGATTCCAGCAGGACTCATCTGCAACCTCTGCTTCATCTTCTACCATCAGATCAACCACAGAACTGCACCAGGAACTCTTCCACTGCAACAAAGTATCCAAGAAAGCTACTGCAACTCTGTAACTCCAGTTCTTGCCAGCAACTGCAACAGTTTCCAGGTTGTGAATGCTCTGAGGACTGCCTGTCTTCATCCTGCACTAGAACGACCGAAGCAATCTCCCGAGGAGTGACGGAGTCACTTCCCTGCTTCAGCAAGAACCTCTCTGCATTGACAACCGGTGCTCTTGGACCCCTCTCCTGTTGAGGAGCGTGCACCCTGGAAAACAGGTGGTAGGCTGAAGTGATCCTGACTGTCCAAAGGTCCAGCTGTCCAAATTTGGTGGAGGTAAGGGCGTGCCTCCCCGAGCCAGACAGTAGCCCAGTGCACCATGTGTTTTGCAGCTCCTAGGGCTTCTGTGCGCTTCTTCCAGAAATCTTTCATGCACAGCGTAGCCCAGGTCCCCAGCACTCTATCCTGTGATGCTCAGCTTCCTGAGTTGTTCTCCGGCGGCGTGGGATCCCTTTGTGTAGTGCTGGGGTGACTGTGTTCTGCAACTCCTTTGTCCCTTTGTCCTGGAACTCCTGTGGGTGCTGCCTGGTCTTCTGAGGGCTCTCTAAAGAGCTAAGAGCCCCTCAGTCTGAGTTGAGATCCCCAGGACCCTACTGAGCCCATGTAGCACCTTTTCTCGCTAACCGCAATATTTGCGTGAGCCAAGGCTTGTTGGCGGAACCCAACAATGAAAACCAGCCTGCATCTAACGACTCGACATGGGACATCTTTTGCACCATCTCTTGCACCAACCAGGAACCCGCTGCTGTCTTCTTTGGTGCTTTTCTGACTTTTTCTTCCAACCAGAGAATTAGCAGGGGTTCCTGTTCTTCCTGGACTCTTCATCTGTTCTTGGAGTTGGTCTCCTCTCTCCTCAGCTCTTCAGGTCCAGGAATCCATTGTTGGTGTTTTGCAGCCTTGCTTGTTTTTTGCTATAATCCTTTATCAAGACTCCTATTGTGTTCTGTGGAAACTTGCTGTACTTTACTCCTGTTTTCCTGGGCTCTGGGGTGAGGTACTTTACTTACCTTTGGTGTTTTCTTACACTCCCAGCACCCCTCTACACACTACTCTTTCCTAGGTGGGGAACCGAATTTCACATTCCCCCATTTTAGTATATGGTTTGTGTCTCCCCTAGGCCAATTCTAGCCTATGGTGATTTTCACTATTGGCACTGTTTGTGACTGTGTACTTACCTGATTTTGGTTACTAATGTATATTTTATGTGTATGACTTACCTCCTAAGGGAGTATAGCCTCTAAGATATTTTTAGCCTTGTGTCAGTAAAATAAAGTACCTTTATTTTTGGTAACACTGAGTATTGTCTTTCTTGTGTATAAGTACTGTGTGACTACAGTGGTATTGCAAGAGTTTTGCATGTCTCCTACTTCATCTTTGGCTACTCTGCCTACAGCTAGCTCTAGACAGCCTGGCTTCTAGACAAAACTTGTAAAAGTTCTCAAACTTTTTAAAAGTTAGATAAAGTAGTTTTTTTTCTTCTCTTCTCCTCTAAAACTATACTCTAACTTTTTCTATCACTATTGGCCTCATTATGACATTGGCGGCAAATGCCGCCTACCGCCACGGCGACGGCCGCCAACATACCGTCGCCGTGGCTACCGACCGTCCATGGAATGATGACCGTAGCAGGAATTCCACCAGAAGGCTGGTGGAATTCCAGCAACGGTCATGGCGGCAGACGGCGGTAAGGTAGTGCTGCTGTCAGCAGCAGTGCCACTCCAACAAAATACCGCCTACCGTATCATGTTCCATGATACGGCCTGGCGGTGTTTTGCTGGCGGACGCTGCTGCTGGTAGCAGCGCCGCGTCCCGTCTCCTGCCGGAGGACCCCCTGCAAGCAGGTAAGTCGGGTTCTCTGATGGGAGAGGGGTGTGGGGGGTGTTTTGTGTGGGGGGTGTTGTGTGTATCTGTGTGTGAATGCATGCATGCGTGTGTAATGCGTGTGTGCATGTGTGGGTGTGTGTTTACGTGCATGTTTTGTCATGTGATTGGGTGTGTGCCTGGATGTATGTTCATGAGTGTTGCTGTGAGTGTATATGAATGTATGCATGCGTGGGTGAATGTGTGTACGCATGTGTGTATGGGTGTGTATGTATGTGCGTGTATGTGTGTATATGTGGAGGGGTTCAGGAGGGGGTGGATGGGTAGGACTATGGGTAGGGGGAATTCCCTGGCACTGATGGTGGCTACTGCCATGGTTTCTGTGGTGGTACAGAAACCACTGAAACCATGGCGGTGGATGGGGTCACAATGCCATGGGTGGCATAGTGACGGCCGCTGGGCTGGAGACTGAAATCTCTAGCCCGGCGGTCTTTACCGCCGTGGCGGTGGGTGTGTTAAGCCAAACCGCCAATGTCATATTAGTGGAGGTAGGTACCGCCAGCCTGTTGGCGGTAATATCTCCACTATTACATCGTCCGCCAGGGTCGTAATGAGGGCCTGTGTCTTCTATTGAGGCCACCCCTAGGGTTATCAAGACAACCTATGAGAACCTTAACTTTAAAAGTATAAGGGGGCTGTGCTTAGAAAGAAGCTTAGGGATTGGGAAGAACCCCAATAAGGATTTCCTCTTAAATCTCCTCTTGTAAGATGACCAAGAGCATTCTGATTGTCATGTAGAACTAGAGGCGGAGCTTGAGGGAGATTCTAACCAGGTAAATTCAGGAGAGGGTCCTGAGGATCCAGGGGAGGGTCCGTCCACAGATCTTTCCATTAATAAACCTCCTAGCGTAGCTGGTAGTGGGACGGGGCTACACACGGGTAGGGCACCCTTCACACCTAGAGGCCTGGTCACTAGGGTAACACAAGTTAAAGAAAGATCAGCCTCTGCTCATTCCCATGTCACTTATGTCTCAGGAGGTCCCACCCATCCAACCCTGAGGACAACACCCTAGATAGGGAACTCAGAAATTTGAGGTTGGAGGTGGCCAGACTGAGGCTGCAACAGCAAAGGTTTGCCTTAGATAGGGAATCCCTAGCTGTGGAAAGGGAAAGACAGGGGTTGGGCTTAGTTCCCTATGGTGGCAGCAATAGCAGTTTTAGAAGTTACAATGTCAGAGAAAACACATTTGACTCTAGAAACATGCAAAATATTGTTCCCCTTACAAGGAGGGTGATGACATCTACAAGTGGTTTGCTACACTTGAGAGGGCCCGTAAAGTTCAGAGGGTTCCTCAGGTACAGTGGGCTGCTATTCTGTGGTTGTCCTTCTCTGACAAGGGGAGAGATAGGCTCCTTACTGTCAGAGATGATTCAGATAATTATAATGTTCTGAAGACTGCACTCTTGGATGGATTTGTCTTAACCACTGAACAATATTGGATTAAGTTCAAAGAAACCAGAAAAGAATCTTGACAAGATTGGGTTGACTGTGTGGACTGTTCTGTCAAAGCTTTAGAAGGTTGGTTGCATGGCAGTAAAGTTTCTGATTACCAGGGTCTGTATAATCTGATTTTGAGAGAGCATATAGTGAATAGTAGTTGTGTGTCTGATTTGTTACACCAGTATCTTGTGCAGTCTGATCTGACCTCTCCCCAAGAATTGGGAAAGAAGGCAGACAAATGGGTCAGAACAAGGGTGAACAGAAAAGCTTTTACAGGGGGTGTTGGAGGCTGGCCTGGCTTATAGTGGGCACCTGATGGTACTTACACCTTATGGCAGGTCCAGTTATCCCTTATTAGTACATTAGTAGTGTTCTAGCACCTTAGCCTGAACTAGGGGTCATGCAAAGCTCCCTCTATACTACTTATATCATGTAGCACTATATCACAAGAATCACAATATTCAGTGTTACTAAAAATAAAGGTACTTTATTTTAGTGACAATTTGTCAAAAATATATCAGAGGATATACTCCCTTAGGAGGTAAGTACAATACACAAAATATACACACAAACCAAACTAAGGTAAGTAAGCAGTTAGAAAGGTAGTGCAAACACTGTAGAATACAATAGGATGCAATAGGCCTAGGGACAACACAAACTGCATGCTAAGAAAGTGGAATGCAAACCACTTAGGGACCCCTGGCCTAGTATAGTGTATAGAGAGTTGCTGGGAGTGTATGAAAACACTAAGGGTGTCCAAGATACCCCACCCCAAGACCCTGAAAAGTAGGACTAAAGTTACCCTATTTCCCCAGAAACACTATAAAGTCGTGATTGGAGATTATGCAAAGAGCATAACTGACTGCAAAGAACTGAAGACAGATTCCTGGACCTGAGGACCTGCAAAGGAAGGGGACCAACTCCAAGAGTCACAAAAGTGTCCAGGGGGGGGCAGGAGCCCACTAAACCCCGGCTGAAGGTGCTAAATGGCTGCCTCCGGGTGGAAGAAGCTGAAGATTCTTCAAAAACTGAAGATGCCAGGAACTTCTCCTTTGCAAAGAAGATTTCCCACGGTGTGCTGGAGGATGCAGAGTTCTTTCCACCCAAAATGATCACAAACAAGCCTTGCTAGCTGCAAAGGTGGCGGTTGAAGAAAATGGGTGCTGCCCGGACCCAGGAAGGACCAGGTGGTCCCCCCTTGGAGGAGGAGACAGAGGGGGCACTCAGCAATACAGAGAGCCCACGCAGAAGCAGGCAGCACCCGCAGAAGTACTTGAACACAGGTTCAAGAAAACTGAGCACAGCAGTCATCTCTACACTACAAAGGAGGGTCCCACAAAGCCGGTGGACAACTCAGCGAGTTGAGCAATGCAGGACAGAGTGCTGGGGACCTGGACTGTGCTAAGCACAAAGGATTCCTTGCAAAAGTGCACAGAATCCCTAGCAGCTGCAGTTCATGCAGTACACAGGATTACTGTCTGGCGTGGAGAGGCAAGGACTTACCTCCACCAAATTTGCTAGCCAGGACTCCAGTGCTCAAATGCTTGTGGCCTACATGTCACTATGTGTTACTGTTTTGTCAGTATGCTTGACTGTGTCACTGGATTCTTGCTAACCAGAACTCCAGTGCTTATGCTCTATCTGGTTCCAAATTTGTACTTACTTACATACTGGTAACCCAGAATTCCACTCCAAATTGGCATACTGGACCCCCCTTATAAGTCCCTAGTATATGGTACCCAGGGTATTGGGGCTCCAGGAGATCCTTATGGGCTGCAGCATTCCTTTTGCCACCCATAAGGAGCTCATACAAACACTTCTTCAGGACTGCCATTGCAGCCTGAGTGAAATAGTGCAAACACTATTTCACAGCCATTTTCACTGCACCAGGTAACTTATAAGTCACCTATATGTCTAACCTTCAGTTACAGAAGGCTAGGTGCAAAGTTACTGTGTATCAGGGCACCCCTGCGTTGTCCAGGACCGATTTCCCAGACCTCGTGAGTGGGGGGACACCATTATAAGCATGAACTACATATATCTCAAAATATAAATGTAGCTTCACAATCGTAACTCCGAATATGGCTATGTGAGGTGTCTAAGATTAAGAAATTGTACCCCCAATCCGATTCTGGTATGGGGGGGCAATTCTATCTACCCTGGGGGCTCCACCATGGACCCCCAGTACTGCCAAACCAGCTTTCTGAGGTTTCCATTGCAGCCCCAGCTCCTGCCAACTCACAGACAGGTTTTTGCCCTCCTAGGGGTCGAGCAGCTCAATCCCAGGAAGGCAGAACAATGCATTTCCTTTAGGAGAGGGGTGCTACACCCTCTCCCATTGTAAATAGGTGTTATATGCATGGGAGAGGTATCCTCCCACAGCCTCTAGAAATGCTTTAAAGGGCACAAACGGTGCCCTCCCTGCATAATCCAGTCCACACCGGTTCAGGGACCTCCAGTCCCTGCTCTGGCACGAAACTGGGCAAAGGAAAGGGGAGTGACCACTCACCTGTCCATCAACCACCCCCCCATCCCCCCCCCCAGGAGTGGTGCCCAGAGCTCCTCCAGAGTGTCCCTGGGTCCGGCCATTTTGTTTTCAGGATGGTCAGGGAACTCGGGAGCATCTGAGTGACCAGTGCCAACAGTTGACATCAGAGACCCCTCCTGAAAGGTGCTTACCTGATTAGGTGACCAATCCCCCTCTCAGGGCTATTTAGGGTCTCTCCTCTGGGGGTTTCCTCAGATTCGGTTTTGCAAGATTCCAGCAGGACTCCTCTGCAACCTCTGCTTCACCTTCTACCATCAGATCAACCGCAGAACTGCTCCAGGAACTCTACAATTGCAACAAAGTATCCAAAAAGACTACTGCAGCACTGTAACTCCAGCTCATGCCAGCAACTGCAACAGTTTCCAGGTTGTGCACACTCTGAGGACTGCCTGTCTTCACCCTGCACTAAAAGGACTGAAGGAATCTCCCATGGAGTGACGGAGTCACTTCCCTGCTTCAGAAGGTACCTCTCTGCAGTGACAACCGGTACTCTGGGACTCCTCTCACAAGAGGGGGTTCTAGTAGAAGTTTCCAGTGTATCTGATGCTGTGGATTGGAGAGCTCAGCGAAAGGAGTTCCTTCTTCATGTAATGGTTCGACTATCTATATATATTTTTCAACCATGGGATTCAAGGCAAAGTGGAATAATTAAGGTGCCCGGTGGATATCCACGCCACTCAGGGGCTGCATCTGTCAGGGTGCAGCACGGTGACTCCCTCAACAGTATTTCTTTGTGAGTCGGCAGAGGAGACATTTCTCTTCTAATCTCTGTTGTTAATGATTTACAGAGTGAGGGGAGTCTTGTTACCTTATTTTATACAATGCTGCTGAATAGGAAAACGCTTGTTTCCCTCGTCTGTTCAAGATGCTTGGGAAGGACATCAGAAAAATATTTTTCTGTGTGGAGAAACGTCTTCAGTGAGGCCCTGTCAATTTTATGGGCGTTCTTTTCCAGTTCCCATTCTAAATGCAAATTCACTCCTGTCATTGACAGGAGGACATATTCAGCTGTAAACTGGTGTGACGCGATAGAGACTTCCAGGTGGGACTACATATCCCAGACTGCTTTGTGGCCCCAGGACGTGGGCATTTTCCTCTGCACCTCCACCCACTTGACCAGACCAACGAGTGCTATATAGGGCATTGGGGCACACCGCAGTGTGGGACGTGCTACAGACTTCCATGTGGGACTACATATCCCAGACTGCTTTGTGGCCCCAGGAGGCGGCCATTTTCCTCTGCACCTGCACCCACTTGACCAGACCAACGAGCCCTATATAGGGCATGGGGCAGACCGCAGTGTGGGACGCGCTACAGACTTCCAGGTGGGACTACATATCCCAGACTGCTTTAAGGCCCCAGGAGGCGGCCATTTTCCTCTGCACCTCCTCCCACTTGACCAGACCAACGAGTGCAATATAGCGCGTGGGGGCACACCGCAGCGCGGGATGCGCAGGCGAAGCTGGGGCCAAGAGCAGGCCTGTCAACGCCTGTCAGAGCCCTAAGGAGGCCGGGCTGGTCCACCCCCCTGACATTTACTTTTCAAGCAGACTTTGTAAGTGCTTTACATTTTTATAAACTCTGGGTACAGCCATTTTGTCCTATCCTATCGTAAGGGATCATACTCTGGTGTAAGTACTGCGATGGGCAACAGGAAAGCGAACGAGGGCAGGCTTGGGGTGGCACATAGTAAAAACATAAATGGCAGAAGCATGCAGCAAGTAACTGTGTAATGGATAGGATAGACGACCTCCTAGTTGACCATGATGATATTTTGACCTCCTCTCAGGACAGAGTCCCTAAATGTATTCAGATTGAAGGATCCCCAGTAAGACCAAGGGAGAGCCGCAGAAAAATCTCAGAGATGTTAAAAAAAAGTGGGGCCTCAGTTTTAACTCATACGGGGCAGGGCAATGCGAGTAAGGCTAATACTCACTCACCTTTGTCACCAGCGAGTGCGCCTACACCTTCCGGAAGTGAGTTCCTTCATTGCACCAACCGCTTCAGTCCCTTAATTGATATATCGCATGAAGAACCTGACCTAAGAGTTTTAATGGGTGGGACAGTAGACACAGGAGCAACAGACACAAGCCCAGACCTGCCTAATGCTCATTACATATCATGTATAAAAGACCTACAAGCTGAGGTATCTGAGCTCAAACCCATGGTTAAATCCCTAATTATAATGGTCAAACAGCTAAATCCCGTAGACGTGACACCCAGTAGGAATCACAACGGTAGCACCATGCTGAATCCCCCAGGGTCCTTAACATTTTCGACCAAATTGCCCTCGAACACCGGTAACAAGACTTGCAATTGTGCTCCTCCCCCTGGTTGCAGTAAACCTGCTGCCCGGCACTGGTCACCCTACATCGACCAGTGGGATTATGAATTCTAGTCAGGCCACGATGTACAAATACCTAAACAGGGGTGACAAAACAAGTCTTCATCACCAATTACCTAGATTAATGAAAGATAAAGATCCACATTACTTTGGACAGCCTGCTCCCAAATGGGCTAATTCTAACAACACTGTCCTAATGGTTAATGTCCCTAAACTACGCCTACCAGCGCAGAGGGAAATGAGTGATTTTGTGAGAAACAAGGCGATCCACTGGAATCGTCATGTGAGGGGCTGTTACTCCATAATACATGAGGACATAATTGATGCTGTTAGAAGGCCAGATCTGGTTACCTTTCTTGACACTATTGAGCTCACACTTAAGGATAGGAGCTTGGTTGATAATTTGGTGGCCTTAGATGCAAGGACAAGCACCCCAAGGTACTCACAAATTCAGTTTAAGTATCCCAGCCCCCTCCCCAGCATGACAGGTCCGGGATCACCAACCTCTTAGCAGGCACTTCTTCTAATTTAGATAAGAATGATTGACTCAATGCACCACCCGACATCCCTGCCGACCTACTACCCCTTCCATGCAACATAACTTCTCCTGGTTCGACTGCTTGTTCTACAGCAGACTGTAATAACACCCTCCTCCTTGTTGTGGACATACCTAATCCACCAATTCAGGACCACGTGGTTAATTCTGAACGTAGCGCTCCTGGGGGTATACAAGGATAGCATTCTGGAACGTGGCAGGTCTATTATTTAAGGTTGTTATAGCAGACTGGTGTGATTTTGTTAATAGCTTCACCGTAGTCTGTGTACAAGAAATATGGGCAGTAAACCCAATCCACCTAAATGGTTTCAGAACCTATCATACCCCGGCGGAACCATCCAACTCTGGGAGAGGAAAGGGGGGGGGTCCCGTGTCAAACACCCTGAGAGCAGCTAGCATAACTATTTTGACTCCGCAGCCCTACCATCACATTGTTGTTGTTGAAACATCAGTACAATGGGCGCTGGCCTTAATTAACTTCTATAACAGCATCCGGAAAGCTGTGTTAAAAAATGTCTCGACTCTACTAAAAAGGGATATTGAAGCTCTCAGGAATAAAACATTCCTGGATTTGGTATTTCTATGGGGGTGAGATTTCAATACAGAAGTTTGCACTAGGACTTCAGAAAAGGCCTACGGTTTAAGCAAAGGGCACTCACACTTTACACACTCTACCTGTGGGGAACAACTGAATAATCTTCTATTTAATATTGTCCTTGCATTCTGTAACGAGATTTGCTGCCCGCCATTCCAATTCACACACATACGTTCAATGGGCATGGGAAAAATTCAGTGATAGATTACATACTGCTCACAAACAGACATGCCGCAAGAGTTGGAAATGCAGTGACCATTTCCCCCTGAGCATAGACCTGGATATGGCATCAAGAGATTTTTTATCACAAGCGCCACTTCCTAACTATTGTACGGTGGGAGCTATGGACATTAATAGGCTCAACAGGTACACCTTGATCTGGTCAAAGATTGATCCCCAAGAGTTGCTAAAAAAGTTTATCTGTGGTTGCACGCAGGCTTTTGAAAGCTTTCTAGACCTGGGATCTGACCCCGAGGATATCATTGAGAGTTTCCAAAGATTGCTGGGTACGTTAAGGAGGGACTAGTAATTACAGGTAGGGACGGCAGCAACAACAGGACGTGGGGGTGGTTTGATGAACATTGTACCAAGGCCCATAGAAAGCTGAAACTAGCACTGCAAAAATGACCACGCTGTGCAAATAAAGTCAGGGTGACTAGCAAACACTGCAGTCTTGTTTTAACACAGAGGAGAACAGCTTTAAAAGAAGATCTATGGGAGAAACTGCATGTTGCAAGTACGAGTGAGGACCCGGCAGCTTTTGGTGGGCAATTCATTCACCCTACCTCCAGTCTGATACCAGTCCATGCCTTGAAATAGCCATTAGTGAGGGAGACTGGATTAGTCACTTTTCTAATATTTATTCCAATCCTACTAACAGGATAGGGCTGACAGTACATGCTGTGTGCGATAGTGATCTTCCCCCCCGTTACCTTCCCTATCAAGCTGGCATTCAACTTGGATGAGATCATGGCTGCCTTGAATGCTAGAAAAGCCGGCAAGGCACCAGGCCCGAACTTCATCCCTGTAAATCTGTTTAAAGCCAACAAGAACCTATGGGGGCCTTTGCTTACTCAAGTCCTGAATGCATGTTGTGAAGTTGGCCTATTGAAATCCTTTAGGGAATCAATCATAGTCCCAATCTTTAAAAAGGGAGATAGACATAGTCCAACTTGTTACCGTCCTATCTCGCTTCTGCTCGATGCTAAAAGAAGCAGGCCGCCTTATCTTGAACAGACTACAGGAATGGGCCCAGGACAAGAATGTTTTATCGGACTTACAGTATGGGTTCTGAGAGGGAGTAATTATTGTGTGGAACAGAGTCTAAACCTAAGCATGCTTATCGAGAAATACACCACTATCTATCAAGGGAGATTGTACCTAGTTTTTGTTGATTTAACTGCTGCCTTTGACTGCATAATTCATAGCAAATTGTGGGCTATCATGGGGAACATGGGTGTGGACCTACAGATCATACAATTTCTACGGGGAACATATCATGGATGCAGCGCCAGAGTGCAATACAGATACAAGGGCGAATGTACCCAGCCATTTGGAATAGAGAGGGGTGTAAGGCAGGGTTGTGTTCTGGCACCCTTTCTCTTCTCCCTATACATTAATAGTCTGGGTAACGTATTATCTGCCAAATGTAACAACCTGCCCCTAATAGGTTCCCTGCCCGTCCCTGCCCTTTTATATGCTGATGATTCGGTCCTTATAGCCTGAACCCCCCTTGCACTGCAACAGTTACTAACATTTTTTGTGTCCTATATGGAGGAACTGGGGCTACTAGTTAACTATAGGGTGCGGGAAAGTGTTACCGGAAACTCCCAGTCTCATGATAAAAGACACCAGAATAGATTATATTACGTCTTTTTCCTACCTGGGGATCATGTTTGAAGTGAAAGGGACGTGGCAAGTGGCAATTAGAACCAGAGGGCTACACCTCCAGAAAACTATTGCAGCCTTGCGCAATTTTGTTTGCAAGGTTGTTAAGAAACCCCCAAGGCAGATACTAACAGTGTAAGGCCAAATGTATGTCAACAGCCATGTTTCGGGGCAAGCCTTTGGGGGCATGTAAACAATGTCTCCCTACAGTTGATAGAGAACGCCTTCCTAAAGTATCTTCTCTCTCTCCCACAGAGTAGTCCATCACACGTATGCCACTTGGAATTACGGGTCCCGCTAATTTTAAACCTAGTCAAAACCCAACCAATTTTGCTACGGCACAAGATATGGACTTCTGAGTACACAAAGCTGAACCAAGAGATTATCCAGGATTGCCTTAGGTCCTCTTATGTAGGAAAAGTAAAATGGCTGGCCTATGTAAAAAAAATTATGAGTGATCTAGGACACCCAGACTACTACTATAATCCAGAAACACTACTAGCTGTCACTAGGAAAAAAACTAAAGAAAGACAGTTTATCACTTCAGGAGGAACTAATTCTAACCTCTGAACTGCTCAAGCCAAGTGTTCTTAAAAACCAGATGATCTTAACCTTACCTGGGATGCAACTATATCGAAAGGAGGTGAGCAACGAACAGCACAGATTAGTTTTGACCAGGTTTAGGCTAGATCTTTTCTACCACTTGATGAGTTTTCCAGCCATAAATGACTTGTCGAGGCCTATGGCTAAATGCCCGTGCGACATGGCCACTGAGCAAAGTTCTTTCCATACGATTCTATTCTGTTCATTGTATAACTCGCCAAGAAAGATATTATTGCTGCCATTACAGAGATCCTTGAACTTTAGACATTGTCGACCTGCTTATGTGTTACTACAGTCTTTACCATCCATATACATCTGTTACATCATGTCTAAATTCCTATGGGCTATCCTTAGACACAGAAAAATAATACATTCTGCTAGCGACTGAGAAGTAAATTCCATAACTATTGCAATACGCAACCTGCTGGGTGATTCTTAATCTTTTTTACTGTTTTATTTGTTGCTTTTTTAATGATATTATTCTCAAAAGTTAATGTATGTGTGTGTATATATATATATATATATATATATATATATATATATATATATATATATATATATATGTATGTATATATATATATATATATATATATATATATATATATATATATTATTTTCTTTTTAATATTTTTTCACACAGTTTTTAATTGCAAAACCCCGTATTTAAAAGTTTTATTTTGTCCCAACACCATCCATTCTACCTGAGTCTTAATGTTTTACTTATATGTTTGGTTTGCGGTTAATGTATTGACTTCGTTTTCAGTATGTATGCTTTTATGGCAAACCTCTGTCGAATAAAGCTTATTTGATTTGATTTGACTCCTCTCCTGTTGACGAGTGTGATCCCTGGAGCACAGGTGGTGGACCGAAGTGATCCTGACTGTCCAAAGGTCCAGCTGTCCAAATTTGGTGGAGGTAAGGGCTTGCCTCCCCGAGCCAGAAAGTACCCCTGTACACTGCATTTTTTGCAGCTCCTAGGGTTTCTCTGCGCTTCTTCCAGAAATCCTTTGTACACAGCATAGCCCAGGCCCTCAGCACTCTAGCCTGTGACGCTCAGCTCCCTGAGTTGTTCTCCGGCGGCGTGGGATCCTTTTGTGTAGTGCTGTGATGACCGCGTTCTGCAACTCCTTTCTCCCCATGTCCTGGGAATCCTGTGGGTGCTGCCTGGTCTTCTGAGGGCTCTCTAAAGTGCTGAGAGCCCCCTCTGTCTCCTCAGTCCGAGTTGAGACCCCCAAGGTCCATCCTGGGCCAAGGTAGCGCCTTTTCCTGTCAACCAGGATATTTGCGTGAGCCAAGGCTTGTTGGCGGAAACCAATGACAAAAACCAACCTGCATCCAACGACTCGCCGTGGGACATCTCTTGCACCAAAAGTAACCCACAGCTGACTTCTTTGGTGCATTTCTAACTTTTCCTTCCAACCAGAGAATCCACTTATGCATCTTCATCTGAGTTAGCAGGGGCTCCTGGGCTCTGGGATGGGGTACTTTACTTACCTTGGGTGTTTTCTTACACTCCCAGCGACCCTCTACACACTACTCTTGCCTAGGTGGGGAACCATCTTTTGCATTCTACTATTTTAGTATATGCTTTGTGTTGCCCCTAGGCCCATTATAGCCTATGGTGTTGTTCACTATTTGCACTATTTTGTGACTGTGTACTTACCTTATTTTGGTTACTAGTGTATATATTGTGTATTACTTACCTCCTAAGGGATTATAGCCTCTAAGATATTTTTGGCCTTGTGTCACTAAAATAAAGTACCTTTATTTTTGGTAGCACTGAGTATTGTCTTTCTTGTGTGTGAGTTCTATGTGACTACAGTGGTATTGCAATAGCTTTGCATGTCTCCTAGTTCAGCCTTGGCTGCTCTGCCTACAGCTATCTCTAGACAGCCTGGCTTCTAGACACTGCCTACATTTCACTAATAAGGCATACCTGGACCTAACATAGGGTGTAAGAACCTTAGGTACTCACTACAAACCAGGCCAGCCTCCTACAGTTGGGCAAAAGATCTACTTGTTGGGAAAACAAACTTGATAACAGACTTGGAATAACTGATTGCAACAATATATTACCTATTCGCAGTTGTGTGTGCCAATAGCAATCTGACATATATTTCTGATGTCTTCTCTGTGCTACGCTGTCTCTGCATTGTTGTATGTCCTACTAAACTCAATAAAGTTTGGCAAAAAACAAATTCTTAATTTTGTAAAACAGCCACTTATTTCTTCATGGACATTGTAATAGAACAATACCAGACAGAATCTGACGAATGGAAGTTACTTTAAAACATCATGAAAATGTAGCAAGGACTTCAATTAAAATCAAAGCAACTGCTTTTATTCAGAACATGGAAACTCAGAAAAGGAAATTAGGGTTGATGGTATTTGATTTGATCAAAATGAGTGTTAAATGTCCAGTGGTAAATAATAATAGTATTGGATTTTTTCATTTATTAATATTAGGTCAAAGCTGCTCACGGGCTGAAAAAGTATATTTCTGATTCCTAGTGGCTCTTGCCTATAATGCAAGGCACTAACGTAGTCAGTTGTAAAAAATGATTTTTTTTCATATCCTTAAAAGAAGTTGGGAGAGGCAAAAATTTGGGGACCCTATAGTGATCCATTTTAAGATCCATATTTGATATTTGCCATGACTGGGTACCAGTAGAACGGTAGGACTGGCCCACTTAAAGCTTTTATGTTATACTTCACTGGATCCTCACATGAAATCTCATCACTAGCATCCTATATTTCAAACTGCAAACCAAATGCTTTGTTTATTCAGGAGAGCCAGTAGAAATGAGGGTTGGTCTCTGAATCCACTCATGGTCTCTAAATCAAGAGTACTGAAGCCTCCTTAGTAAGATAAGTGTGTGAAAGTTTCTACCGGTTTCAAAGAATTTGCCAGATTAATATGACGATTCCACTTGGAGACCAATTCTAGGTCCTTGCTCTAATGATTACAGATGTCAGTTATGAATTGGAACTAAGTTCACCTCTAGTAAGGCTATATATATATATTTCTTTTTTTAAAAGGACACACAAAAGGTACATAGCGGTATCATTGGAAAATGGAAGCGCCTTCATCATATTACAAGAATTTCCTTATGCTTTATAAACAGCGTTCAATTCCTTATCAGCTACATTCTACATAGCCAATGGGACAAGGGGGCCCACATTTTTATGCCCCTCTTTCTACGGGCTTGACCCTTTAATGCATACAAGCCCATCTCCAGATAATAAATAGAAAGCATACGGGCCAACCACTGGTTAAACGTTGGCGATACCGGCTTCAGCCAATCTGAAGCAATACAAGCCCGTATTACAGCCATGGCCACAAACACAAACAATTGAAATTGGCCAATCCAAGCTTCTTCGTAAATCCCCAATAATAGGAGTTCAGATGTTATATCATTTGCCTGTTGTGATGTCTTCAACAAAAACATTGCAATATCAGTTAGAAACTTTTCAAGCCTATCATAGCTAAAAAGCTTATGGACTAAATCAGCTCCCACACTATTACAACAGGGGCAGCAAATCCCATTTGGCTTTCCCCATTTAGACATTTGAGCTGGTGTAGTATAGATTAAATAATGTCTTATAATGCTGAGCTTGTGGTCCCGCAGAGAGAAATATATGTTGAGCCATTGCCAAAGAATTTAGGAAAGCTGTTTCCTGGGACCCTGTACACCACCCCCACCTCTCTATATGTTTCCCTAAGTCACCTTGCATGTGGACCACTAAGAGCAGGTAGAGCTTTCGTATACCACAAACTGATGTGTTCCCAAGCACCCCCATGATTGCATTCTTCTCCCTCAAAGAGCCTTCTCTGGATGAGGGCAGCAAAAAATCTCTAATATGCAAAAACTTAAAAAGTCTTTGTTCTCAAGAGCAAAATCTGCCTTTACCTCACTAAAGGATTTTATTTGCCTACGCTATAAAAATCACCTAGTTTTAGGGCACCTCCAAGTACCCATTTATGAGGAGAATAGGGGAGTTCCAAACAGGAGTATAATAACAAAGCCCGTCAATTCCTATTTTATGCTTAATGTAGGACCATACTTTAAACGCAGACTATATCGTTTTAAATTTGACTTTTTTAAAGTAGCTTGGCTCCACCATTCATAAAAAAGCAGCATTGGCTGTACTGCCCCACATCATACTATATATAGTCAGGCAAGTTCCCCCTGGTACCTTATTAAGGTCAGTATGTAGAATCAGTGGTTGAATGTATTGCAGGACTGCAGCCCAGTAGTAGAGGTGGAAATTGGGAACTGCCCATCCACCATGTGCCCTTGGAAGTGTTAAGTACTTAAAAGCTTGAAGTGATCTAGAAAAGGACTAAATGAAACAGCTGGCTAATTCTTCCATTCGAAAAAATAAAATTCTTGCCAAATTCCAGTGGAATAGTCCTGAAAAGATACAGGAACCTAGGCAAAAATAACATTTTAATAACATTGCATCATCCTACTATCGAGAGGCGCAGATTGTTCATACTTTGCAATTCTTTTCTAGATTTAGCTAACACTGGGATGGGATTATCATCCACAATACCATCCAGATTAGATGTTAATTTAACCCCCAGATAAGTCATTTGCAGTGCCTTCTGCGCGCACTGTAGAGTTGCCCATTCTGACACTTGGCTATATTTAATAGATAACCCGATACTTCCCCAAATTTAGCCGTTTCATTCTCTATTTCTGTTACTGACGTCCTAAGGTCAGGTGATACTATAGCAATGTTTTAGGCATATGCCAGCATTTTAACGTTCCCTCAATCATTGCCATTGGGGCAATTAACTTATTTTCCAGCAACCTTCTTATGAGTGGGTCGATCTATAGTGCAAAGAGCAAGGGTGAACTGGGACATCCCTGCCTCGTGCCCCTTGTAATAGGTATAGTTTTGGATCCTACCCCTGCCATTTGTAGTCGCGCAGTAGGGTTCGGATACAGCCCCTGAATCGCCCTAATAAAGCTAGGATCTTTATTGTATTTAACAAGAACCGCCCATAGGTATGCCCAATTCATGAGGTCAAAAGCCTTCTACGCGTCTTATAAAATCAATGACATAGGCGTCTTTGTAGCCTAGGCTGCATCTAGCATGGCTATGACCCGCCTCACATGATCGGCAGTGTCCCTGCCAGGAATAAAGCCATGCTGCCAGGGGGAAACCAATTTATTAATCACCAGGGACAGCCTACTAGAATGGCCCTTGGCGTAAAGTTTGTCATCCCCATTAATTAAAGAAATAGGATGGTAGGAGCCGGGCAATAAAGGATCTTTTTCTTTTTAAAAAAAAACTATAATATTTGCTACCAGCCATGATGCCGGAGAATATGCTCCGTCTTGCACTACATTAAATAGTATGAGAAGTTTATTGCTCAGTTCCCTATAGAACACTTTAATGAACTCCAGGGGGATCTGGGCCAGGGGCCTTTCCGGTGGCCAATGAACTCAATGAGGATTCTCTCTCCTCAGAAGTTATTGTGGTCGTAAGCTGACACCTTTCGCCCTCGTGCAGCCGCCCTACAGGGGTTTCATCCAGATATTGGTTAAGCTTGTGTTCCCAAATACCCTGGGCCTCCTGCTGATATAATATGTGATAATATTCTCTAAACACCCTTCGAAATGCCAAGCTCCCCTTCACTATCTGCCCATCTTTGTCTACACATATAATACCTCGTGACATCTTTTGTCTGTTTTTTAAGGCTAGCAGCCTACTGACCTTTATGCTAAATTCGTAACATTCTTGTTGACGCGTCTGCATCTTTACTACATCTCGCTCCAAATAAAACTGAAAGATTCTGGCCCTCACCGCAGCAATTTGATTTAGAGTCTCCTGTAATGGTAACTTATTTTTAACCTCCTCCACTATCTGGGCTTTCAGTGTTATCAACTAGGACTGAGTGGTACTTATAAATTTAGAGCGGAGTTCCTCCTTGCTTAGGCTATTGCTTAATGTCTCCCCTTGAATTCCTGCCTTTAAGGTGTCCCAAACCATCCAGCTAGGGGCAAATCCTTGATCAGTTTTTCCAAGAATTCTGGTACCCACTTCTTCATATGTATAATAATATATGCCTGATCCAACAGCAGTCCCTGTCCCCTTTCAAATGACCATATCTTGAGGTGTTTTTCCTTGCTTAGTACCAACGTTTCTATTACCAGAGGATTGTGGCAGGACATAATTCTCGGGTACTTCTCAACCGTTACCCCCTCGCATAGTGAAGCTGACAGAAAAAAATAGTCTAGCCTAACGGATTTCCTATGGGGTGGGGAAAAAAGTGAACCCAGGGTCGGGGGCATTGCACTGCTGCCAAATGTCAACCAGTCTGTTGCTTAAAACCAGAGCTTGTAGAACCTAGTATACTTTCGGTTTCCTTCCCATTTACCGTCCTGATTTCTGACAGGGTGAGTTGCTGTCAATGTGTATATTCAAATCCCCACAGACGATGATTGGTAAAACCCAAGCTGCTAATTCGATATTAATGAAATCAAATACTTCTGGTTCGTCAAGATTAGATCCATAAATAGAACACAAAGTAAATTGGGTTCTACCAGTTATACATTCGAAAATCACCCAGTGGACCAATTCATCCACGGATCTCTTGACAACCTCTACTGTATTACTACAAGCAAATACTACCAGTCCCTTTGTTGTTGTTCCCTGTGTGTTACTGGCCAATAGCTGAAGCCCTGGAAATTCCATCAAGTGTTTTTTGGAGCCAATAATGTCTGTCTCCTGCATATAAATAATATCGACCCTCAATGTTTTTAAGCCTTTGGTTATAAAGAGTCATTTCCTACTATCAGTTAGCCTGCAAATATTTAGTGTGGATATACGCAACTTACTGCCATAGTTCATTTAAGGCTGTGTTTGCGTGTACCTGTGCCACTTCATCATCAAATATAGATGCACCAATGTTTGCATATACCTGTGTCCTTTCGATTCCAACAGTGTTGGAAAATGGGTTATTGGTAAGGGCAGGTAGGTACCTACACTTAGCAATAGGCCACTAACCTCCACCAAGGTCCAGTTAGGTCTCAGTAAATTAAACCCAGCTCAACCCTTGGTAGCTTTGCAACAAACTTCAAGGCTTAACTTAGGAGACAGACCGCCAGGGCCAACGACTGCGGAAGCACCGCCAACAGGCTGGCGGTGCTTCCTGGGCAATTCTGACCGCGACGGTAAAGCCGCGGTCAGAAAAGGGGAACCGGCGGTTTCCCGCCGGTTTACCCCTGGCCCAGGGAATCCTCAAGCAGCGCCGCCATGGGGATTCCGACCCCCTTCCCGCCATCCCGTACCTGGCGGTTTTTACCGCCAGGAACAGGATGGCGGGAACGGGTGTCTTGGGGCCCCTGGGGGCCCCTGCACTGCCCATGCCACTGGCATGGGCAGTGCAGGGGCCCCCTAACAGGGCCCCATAATGATTTTCAGTGTCTGCAAAGCAGACACTGAAAATCGCGTCGGGTGCCACTGCACCCGTCGCACCCCAGCAACTCCGCCGGCTCCATTCGGAGCCGGCTTCATCGTTGCTGGGTCTTTTCCGCTGGGCGGGCGGGCGGCCTTTTGGCGGTCGCCCGCCCGCCCAGCGGGAAAGTCAGAATGACCGCGGCGGTCATTTGACCGCGGTGCGGTCTTTTGGCAGTCTCCGCCCGGCGGGCGGTGCCCGCTGCCCGCCGGGGTCGGAATGACCCCCAGAGTGCAAAGCATTCAAATATCACAAAACAGTAATTAAATAAAACACAGGAAACAGTCTAAAAATCCAAAAACAATTTTCATAAAAATAGATTATACTTTTATCTTTAAAATGACACCAAAACGAATAAAATCGGATAAGGGGAACCGGAGATATGAATTTTTAAAGAATTATTATTTTTTTAGCGCCTAGAAACAAAAAGCACCAATCGGGTCATCTGGTTGCACCTCGACTGGGGCAAAGTCAAAGTTTCAGGTCGACCACGATGGAGCCCTGCTCGGCTACAGGCCGCGGGAGGCCTCGGTTAAAAGTTTACCTTCACACTTAGGGGGTCATTCCAACATCGGCGGTAAAAGCCCCTTACCGCTGTCAGAAGACCGCCAACATCCCACGGCGGCCGTGGTAAACCGCCACGGTCATTCTGACCCACGACAGGCAAACCGCCAAAATAGAGAAATCCACAAAAGTCCGCCACAGCAAAGGTCAGCGAGAAACTGGCGATGACCAAACCTCCACCGTCACGCCAACAGAAATACGCCCACACTATCACGACACACGAATCCACACGGCGGTCTTTCAACCGCGGTATTCCATTGGCGGTACACACCGCCGCGCTCAAAATACACACACTCTTACTAAACACAGCACATTGGACAATTCAAAATACACACACCTGAGACACATACTGTCAAAGCCCAGCTCACCTGAGTCCTTGTTCAGTTCTGATGGAGGTTGAAGACAATCCAACCCCACCCTGAAACTGCTTGTTCCAGCACACTAGTTTTTAAAACAGTGCACTAAGAACAGAAGTTCAAGGGAAGGGGGGAAGTGGATAAAATAAAATAAAGAGACAACAGCGTTCTTGCGTTTCCACTGTTGAAGTGCTGCACAAATCTGCGGCCCTCTCTGACTTCGGTAGAAAATGGTGCCTAATGAAACATAAACAAAGAACAGATAAGTACATCCTATTCCTAACTGGGTTCCTGACTATCCCTTTATTTATTATAAATTTTCTTCTAAAAGTACCTCTTGGATCCTGGTCTCTAGTTTCCAGGTTTGGAATGTGTTACTGCTCTGGGATGTGCTTTCTATTACTCTAAAGCTTCTAAAACATTAAACAAATACCGTTATCAGAATTATCAATATCAAACATTCATCTTAATATAACTAAAGCCTAAATTGCCAATAGCAGACTCACTTTTCCCATATTTCCAGAATCTTTATAAAACAAATACTGTACTTTTACGTCAAAATACAGCATGTAATTTGTGCAAGTCCTTGATTTACTGTTTGCCTTGCTGTTAATGGTTTCCACGGTTCGATTCTTAAAAGTTCCATAAAAAAATGTTTGCTTCACCAAGTTCCGCAAAGTATTGTTGTAACAAAGAGTTTGAATCACAATGTTCGTGGAAGGTATCTTGTTTCAAATTGTCTATACACGAATCCAGAAATTGTTGTCAAAGTTCTTTCAGGTAATAAAAGTTTTGCACTTACTTGTTGCTGGCAAGAGATACTGATCAGTCTAACCTTGTCTTCTTTCTCTTTTGCAGGTTGCTTGTAGGAGAGAGGCTGAGGCAAGGAGGAACCGGAAACCGGAAGAAGGAAGAGCCAGCAGCTGCGCCCATTGAAGCCAATGAAAGTCTGTAGAGAGCAGGAGTGCCAGCGCCAAGGGATCTGTCCTCAGGTAAGCGGGAGGTAGACGAGCACAAGCACTGGGCGAGGCTCGAGGGCTGCCTTTTATAGACAGGGCTGGGTGTGGTCCTCACATGCTGCACATGTTCTTGAAAGGTGTGCAGAGCTGGGTGTGGTTTGAAGAGCTGGGTGTGGTCCTCACATGCTGCACATGTTCTTGAAAGGTGTGCAGAGTTTCAGTTATTATGCAAATGAGTTAAATTAACACATGGCCTAGAGAGGAGTGTTTTAAAGAAGCCTTGGTAAAAGCAAGGCCCAATGTGTAAGCAAAACAGCACATTAAACAACATACACAGAAGCCTGGGGGGGGGGGGGAAGGTGAGATAACAAGAAAGGCTTTCAATAGTAAGTTTAAAAGGGAGCTATTACAGAACCCACTAGTGCAGTGAGAGGGGACATGCTCTTTGCTGTGCACAAACCCTAACACATACACACACCACACCCACACACCCAATTAAATATAAAACACACACCCACATCACCCACAAACCTCCACTCCTAGAGAATCGGTACCACGCACAGAGAAATAGATATCCGAGCACCCAGACGCGCATATTACATTCACCCAGCAATATTACCACGCACTTCACACAACACACCAATACACATCACCACACTTAGCATCACACAATCCACCCCACACATCACCCACACCACCCCATGGCACCGCAAAGACACCCCAGGTTTTCTGAGGATGAACTCAGGGTCATGGTGGAGGAAATCGTACGGGTAGAGCCACAGCTCTTCGGAACACAGGTGCAGCACACCTCCATTGCCAGGAAGATGGAGCTATGGAGCATAATTAGTCGACAGGGTCAACGCTGTGGGACAGCACCCAAGAAATAGGGACGACATCAGGAAGCGGTGGAACGACCTACGGGGGAAGGTGCGTTCAATGGTATCCAGGCACAACATCGCGGTTCAGCGGACTGGCGGCGGTCCACCACCTCCTCCCCCAGAATTTACAACATGGGAGGAGCAGGTCTTGGCGATCCTGCATCCTGAGGGCCTCGCAGGAGTATCTGGGGGAATGGAATCTGGTAAGTCTCATCTTCACTACTTCATCCCCCCCACCCCACCAGCATGCCAACTCATACCCCCACCCACACCCTCACCCCCATCACACCTACTCCTTGCAAATGTCTCACCATCACAACCCACCCATCCCAACCCCAAGCCCTGCATGCGACTACCCATCACCAAAGCATGCCCACTGCACATACCCATCCCCCCCCAAACCACCGTCACAAAATCCCCCACACAGGAATGCAAGCACTGGGGTACACGGGCACCCACCCATTGCACGCTATGGAACACAGATGCAATAACCATCCCTTTATACCCCTGCAGGACCCGAATGCCACGTCACCGCGCAGGAGGGTCCACAAATGTCCACTCCACCCCCAGAAGAGGCCCACAGTGATGACAGCACCTCTGTCGACCTGGATCTAGATGACCAGCCCGGCCCATCGGGGACCTCGGGACAGTCGGTTCCCCTCAGACAGCCACAGGCCACAGCAGACCTTCCCCCCTCTGGTAACACCAGCACAGCACCCACCCAGCGGGCCCATACCTCTGTCCCCAGGACACGTCAATCAGCGGTTTGTCCACCACTACAGGGCACCCAGGTTAACCCACCACCCCAACAACAACAGGGACCTGGGGGCAGTGGTAGTGGGCACACGGTCCAGGGGACAGAGGCCCAGGGAAACAGGGGAACTGGGAGGGCTGCTGTGCGACAGGGGGGGGACAGGCCCAGGGAACCCACTCTCCACGAGGCCCTCTCCTCCATCATGGGAGCCTACCATCATTCCCAGGAGACGATGGCGACGGTGCTGGCCAGGTTTCAGGAGATCCAGCTCCTGCAGGAGGAACACTATTTGGGGTTCAGGGAGGAACTACGAACCATCAGTACTGGCCTGGGCACCATTGTAGGGGCTCTGAATCTGGTAGTCACCACATTGCGGGACACTGTGGCACCACAAAGGGCCCCTGACACTAGCATGGACCAAGAACTGCCTACCACCTCTGCCGGCGCTAGAGGACAGGAGGCACCGCCACAGGACCACCACGCCAGAACCCCACCCCCTGCAGACGGAGAACGACCCCGCAAGAGGTCCCTGAGATCCAGGAACAGGACAGAGCAAGATGGCAAGACCCCCGCCAGGAAAGGATACCTCCCTGATTGTCATCCCACTGTCCCACATTGTCACCCTGTCCATCCTTAAACTGCCCCTGCTCCACTTTCCACAGGCATTTGGACAATGCACCTGTGATACAAATAGTCTGGACTCTGCCATGGACAATCCTCCACCATCACCCCTCACCGATTTGCAACCACCCACCAATATAGAGCACTGTAATAAACACAGTTATTGCACAAAACAATCAGGAGTCTGGCTGTGATTTTGAACAAATGTATTAGACATTAACGTGCCAAAATGCTTATTTACATTGTGATGCCAACATACCAATGTCACACAGCTGTAGTTCATGGGGAAACAAAGCAGATGTCACGCAGTGGGGCACACATCTCTGAAATCGGAAGGGAAAGTCACAACTCAGTTACCATACACTGGGGGAAAAGGACAGACAGTAGAGAGGTAGTAGTGTTTAAGTATATGTAATATGCCGGTGTGTATTCTTGCCTGTGTGTCATTGGAAATACTGCTGTATTACTGTGTTCCTGTTGTCTATGTCGTCTTCTTCGGCTTCCTCGTCTTCACTCTCCACAGGCTCCACAGCTGCTACAACACCACCATCTGGACCATCCTCCTGCAGAAAAGGCACCTGTTGTCGCAAAGCCAGGTTGTGAAGCATACAGCAGGCCACGATAATCTGGCACACCTTCTTTGGTGAGTAGAATAGGGATCCACCTGTCATATGGAGGCAGCGGAACCTGGCCTTCAGGAGGCCGAAGGTCCGCTCGATCACCCTCCTAGTTCTCCCATGGGCCTCATTGTAGCGTTCCTCTGCCCTTGTCCTGAGATTCCTCACTGGGGTCAGTAGCCATGACAGGTTGGGGTAACCAGAGTCACCAATTAGCCACACATGTTGCCTCTGGAGTTGACCCATCACGTAAGGGATGCTGCTATTCCGCATGATGTAGGCGTCATGCACTGAGCCAGGGAACTTGGCATTAACATGGGAGATGTACTGGTCGGCCAAACATACCATCTGTACATTCATGGAATGATAACTCTTCCGGTTTCTGTACACCTGTTCACTCCTGTGGGGGGGAACCAAAGCCACATGGGTCCCATCAATGGCACCTATGATGTTGGGGATATGTCCAAGGGCATAGAAATCACCCTTCACTGTAGGCAAATCCCCCACCTCAGGGAAAACGATGTAGCTGCGCATGTGTTTCAGCAGGGCAGACAACACTCTGGACAACACCTTGGAAAACATAGGCTGGGACATCCCTGATGATATGGCCACTGTTGTTTGAAATGACCCACTTGCAAGGAAATGGAGCACTGACAGCACCTGCACTAGAGGGGGGATCCCTGTGGGTTGGCGGATTGGTGACATCAGGTCTGGCTCCAGCTGGGCACACAGTTCATGAATAGTGGCTCGGTCAAGCCTGTATGTCAGTATGACATGTCTTTCCTCCATTATCAACAGGTCCACCAGCGGTCTGTACACAGGAAGATTCCGCCATCTCCTCGCATGTCCCAGCGGACGGTGCCTATGAAGGACAACAGCGAGCACATAGTCAATCAACCCACAGGTACGTAACCACAGCTTGCACATAACACAATTCTCACTCCATTGAATGCTTTGTATGAGTGTTGATGCAAGGCCTAGGTATGTGTGACGCAGTAAAAAGTAAGCCATGTGGGCCCCTGAAATGGCGGCTGCCTGACCTGTGAAGTGCGACAATGGGATGTGAGGTAAATGCGCTGGCGTGGCACACCGTGGCGGTAGGCGTTCGAAGACCACGGCGCAAAGCAGCATTGGTTAACATTGAACCCTATGGGTCTCATGAGCCAATGACGATGTGCGCCGGCGGTCGCGGTACGCACCGCCGCTGGCGTGACCGCCATTTTCTATCTGCTTAATCACTCTATACCTGATCTTCGACAGGAGAGGACCTACACTGCAAGTGCTGCTGTGACCTCGGTCTGGAAGAGACAATGGCTCATGCGACTGGGGAAAGGGCCCCTGCCTTCACAGCTCAGGAGTTGGAGAACCTTGTGGATGGGGTCCTCCCCAGTACGCGCTACTCTACGGTCCTCCAGACCAACAGGTTAGTACTGAGGGAGCATGCTTTATGGGCAATGCCTGTGTTGAGTGGGGTGGATGAAAGATGGTGGGGAGGGGAGCGATTGAGGCATGCATCAAACGACGGTGAGAGCATGTGCCACATGGCAAGGGTAGGGATGGGGGGCCACTCACATTGAATATGCAGAAGGTGATGACTATTTTTCTCCCCCTGTACATTTCACATAGGTCAGCACCCACCAGAAGATCGATATTTGGCATGCCATCGCCAAGGACGTCCGGACCCTTGGGGTCCACCACAGACGGGGCACCCACTGCCGGAAGAGATGGGAGGACATCCGCCGCTGGAGCAGGAAGACGGCGGAGGCTCAGCTGGGGATGGCCTCCCAACGTTGGAGGGGTGCCAGTCGGACTTTGACCCCCCTGATGTCCCGGATCCTGGCGGTGGCCTACCCCGATTTGGATGGGCGCGTGAGGACATCACAGCAGACACAAGGGGGTGAGTAAACTCTCATTCTGTTGACTTTGCATGCAGTGGAGGTGTCTGGTTGGGGGAGGAGGGCTGTGGGTATCCCTAGGCCAGGGCGATTTCTGTAGGCTAGGCCCCTCCGTAAGGCATGGCCCTGTGCCCCCGCCCCCCACCTCTGTAGGGTGCCTAGTACAGCTATTCATGGCCCTGTGTCATCTGTGTGTGCAGATGTCGTCCATAGGCTTGTAGGCCATGTCCCACGGATTGAATAGTCGACCCCAAGTGCGCGGTGTAGTGCAGGGGGCTTCTGTGTCTGTCCTGTCCGCCAACGGTGTCGCCAATGCATGCACTCAACATGTCTTTATTTCCCCCCCCCTTTTTTTGTGGTCTTCCTATTCATGTGTGCATTAGCATCATCAGGCAGAGGAGAAATGGCATCAGAGCACGAGGGAGCTGCATCCCACATGGCCATGGAGGGCCATGCAACGGACTCCGAATTCACCAGTGGGACAGAGGGCGAGGGGAGCTCCACAGCGGGGACTCGAGCAGACATCAGTGACACCGACTCGTCCTCTGAAGGGAGCTCCCTTGTGGTGGCGGCAACATCCGTGCCCCCCGCAACAACAGGTACAGCCGCCACCTACTGCACCAGCACCGCCCTCCCAGCAGCCCCTCAGCGTTTGGCCTGTGCCCGCTCACCCAGGAAGGTGGGCATCTCCTTCGCCCCAGGCACCTCAGGCCCTGCCCCAGTCACCCCTGCTGCCCTCAGTGAGGAGGTCATTGACCTCCTGAGGACGCTCACTGTTGGGCAGTCTACCATTTTGAATGCCTTCCAGGGTGTAGAAAGGGAGGTGCACCAGAGTAATGCATACCTGGAGGGCATTCATTCTGGTCAGGCTGCCCTTCAGCGATCATTCCAGGCTCTGGCCTCAGCACTGATGGCAGCCATTGCCCCTGTCTCTAGCCTCCCCCTCCAGCTTCCTCCACCCTTACCCTATCACCTGTACCTCTGCCTATCCCAGACACACCATCAGACCAGCCTGCACACACCTCAACACCCAAGGGAAGCTCAGGCAAACATAAGCACCACACATCACACAGGCATTCACCCAAGCAACATCCACATACAGATTTACCAACACCCACTGCCTCCACTGTGTCCCCTCCTCCTCTTCTCCCTCCTCCCTCCCTGTCACGTCTCCACTCACACCTGCATGCACAACATCTTCAGCCACTACGTCCCTCAGCAGCACACACACCAAAAACCCCCGCACACGTGCAGTCACCACCCCCACTTCCATTTACACGTCCCCTGTGTCCTCTCCCAGTGTGTCTGTGACCCCCTCTTCCAAGATACACAAACGCAGGCAGCCACCCACCCAACAGCCATCCACCTCACGACAGCCTCCAGCCCAAGCACCTGCACCCAAAGACACCAAACTTACAACTCCTAAAACCACAACCTCTTCCTCCACTCCCATACCCACTACACCTACCCGTCCCACTGCTCCTAAAAAGCTTTTCCTGTCCAAACTCAACCTCTTTCCCCCAACTCCCCCACCCCGTCCATGTCATAGGACTACAGTCAGCACCTCAGCCACGACAAAACCGGCCCCTGTCATCACAGTCTGCCATAGACTGTGGAGTGCCCCACCCTCCAGGGCAGCCAGTTCGGTACGAAGCCAAGGCACGGGCAGCGCTGAACTGGGCCCTTCATCTCAAGCACCGCAGAACTGGGCACCGCCGTCTCAAGTACCGCTGCACTGGGCCCTTCATCTCAAGTACCGCTGCACTGGGCCCTTCATCTCAAGCACCACTGCACTGGGCACCGCCGTCTCAAGTACCGCTGCACTGGGCCCTTCATCTCAAGTACCGCTGCACTGGGCCCTTCATCTCAAGCACCGCTGCACTGGGCACCGCCGTCTCAAGTACCGCTGCACTGGGCCCTTCATCTCAAGCACCGCTGCACTGGGCACCGCCGTCTCAAGTACCGCTGAACTGGGCCCTTCATCTCAAGTACCGCTGCACTGGGCACCGCCGTCTCAAGCACCGCTGAACTGGGCCCTTCATCTCAAGCACCGCTGGCCCATGAGCGGCAGGGGCTGGCCCGCATCTGTGTCGGGCAGGGCTGCACGAAGCACTCTGGGCACCAGGCCCCCTCCAGAACCAGTGGAGACTGTTATCCACTTGTGAGACTGTGGCTTTGCACTCCCCAGGATGTAACAGTGGGCAGCCCACCCACTGTCTGGACTTGTGAGACTGTGGCTTTGCACTCCCCAGGATGTAACAGTGGGCAGCCCACCCACTGTCTGGACTTGTGAGATTGTGGCTTTGCACTCCCCAGGATTGAACAGTGGGCATGGAGGCCCCTCGTGGATCTGGCGTTGTGCACTCATCTGGCTGAGGTGCCCCCCCTTCCCTTCCCCTTGAGGTGCCTGTAGTTTTGCTATCTGATGCCCCTGCAGTGTTCTCTCCGTTGGAGTCAGGTATCCTGTGTGGGCTTTGCCCATGTAATTTGGGCCCAGTGGTCCACGAACAATGCCTGCTACAATGCTTGGACTTGTACATTTATGTATATAAGAGTTTTTGATGTGTATATATTTTTTTTTGGCAGTAATACAATATATTCCAATGTTTAGAATCATTTCCTTTTGTATTTGCATTCTTCCGGGGGGTTTGTGGGGTGTCACTCTGATGTGTTGCTATGCATTGATGTGTGTGTTGTAGTGGGTGAGGGTGAGGGTGGGTGTGTCGCGTATGTGTGTACCCGTAATGATTTCCCCTCCCCCCTCCCCTGTGTCGTAGGTGCAGTACTCAGCGTTGTCTTCTGCGCTGCCGTTTGTGCTCCTGGTAGAGGAGCAAGAACACTATCGCTGGGAGTATGTGGAGTTCGGGTTCCATGCTGTCCTGATTCCTCGTGGGGTGTGTGGAGGTGAGCGTTTTCCCTTCGAAATGGCTGTTTCTGCCGTGTTTTTATCGGTGGGGCTACCGCCCCGGAAAAGGTGGCGGATTGGTAGGTTGTGATACAGTGGGCGGTACATTGTCTCCCGCCTGTCTGTTGGCGGTGACCGCCGCGCTGTTTGTTTGTACCGCCGTGGCGTGCGGTGTGTTGATGTGGCGGTCGCTGTTGACGGTTTCCGCCAGGGTCAGAATTCCATTTTTTGTCCCGCCAGCCGCCTTTGCGGTTTGGCCGCCGCTTTAACACCGACCGCCAGGGTTGTAATGACCACCTAAGTCTCTTTTTCTGAGATTTTCTTTACCGGGATGAACCAGAAAATTAGGCCGGGTCGCGGTTGAGGCAAGCCGGCTAGAGTTGCCGCGGCGGGTCGGTCCCTCTATGGAGCTTTTTTACAAAAGTTCTCCAAACTTCTCCAAACTTGTCCTTTTAAGGTTCTTTTGAGGTCCACAGCGCACCCCAAGGGTCCAGAAGTTCTGAGATGGTCCTTGGGGGGTGCAAACTACAACTCCCAGAATGCACCTGGCGCAAACTCCTTTTTGGCCACTGGGCAGTGGCCAGCTGGTTGATTTCTTCAAGGGACTCTGGATAGCACTTTTTCACCTGTAGCAAACAGGGAGTCCCTCCTTGAACCAGTTGAAGCCAGGCAAAGTCCTTCTTGTGGTGAAGCCCAAGTGTGCAGCTGGTGCAGTCCTTCTGAGTGCAGGCTCAAGGTGCAAGCCAGGGGTCCAGCAGGGCAGTCCTTCTTCTTCTGTTGTTCTTCCTTGTTGGATGTGGTAGGGAACTGAGGTGTGGGTGCAGGTCTGCCAGTTTTATCCTTGCTCCTGGGTGAAAAGCAAGGGGGTCCTGGTTCTCCAATCAGGTGCAGGGTCCTTCCCCCTGTGATGACCACTTCCTGGGAAGTGTGGCAAAACTCAATCCCAGGAGGCAACATTCTCTAAAAATCCATCATGGCTGAATCTGATTTTTGGAGGTTACATCTGGCTGAGCCCACCCACTGGTGTGGCTAAAAATCATAAACATACCCCTCTCCTGCCCTCTCCTAATCTAATCAAGGGGGCACCTAGTTGTCTGGGGTTGCAGGATGTGGGGATGTTGCTGGTTGCTCCAAATGTCCTTCTCTGCCTTTGAAGACCAGTTTGGGAGCCCCCCCCTTCCTGCCTCACCATCTGCTGAGGGGAGATTCACTCCCACAGGCACATTCCTTTGTGTGAAGCCAGGCCACTTCACACCTCATCAAGGCAGCCTGGCCAGACCCCTAGAGGCTGGCCAATCAGAGAACAGCAGCAAAAACAATGCAGGGCTGAAATTGGCAACTTTTCAGGTAAAGTTTAAAACTCTTTACCTGAACAAGTTATATTAAATCCCACAACTGGAAGTTGTGGGATTTATTACAACAATTAATTTGATACCAAATTCTTGGTATGCATCATTTAAAGAGATTTTAAAATGTTAAATAAAGTCTCCCCATTCTAGCCTATGAAGGCCATTTACTACAATGAGGGAAAAACGAATTTGGCTGTTTTTACCTCACCAGCCATTACAAAACTATTTTTATAAAGTCCCTGCTTATAGTTACATGGCACCCAGCCCTAGGGGCACATAGGACATACCTTAGGGGTGATTTATATGTAAAAATAAGGTAGTTTAAGACTTTGGAACTACTTTTAATTCCAAAGTCGAATTTGTATATAACTTTAATTTAAAGCCGCCAGCAAGGCATGCCTGCCTTTAAAATGACACTGGGCACCTCAGCAGTGCACCCATGGGTGCACTACCTATGCTGTGGTCCCTAAACCTACATGCCCTACCATATACTAGGGACTTATAGGTAGGTTCACTTAGCCAATTATAATTAGCCTAATTTGCATATCCATTTTACACAGAGCACAGGCCCTGGGACTGGTTAGCAGTACCCAGGGAACCATCAGAGTCAGGAAAACACCAGCAAAAGGTGGAAAATGGGGGCAAAAAGTTAGAGGGCCTCTGCAATCAGCCCTGTTTTCTCACAAACAGTGAATGATTCTAATTCAATCCGATGTCCTACTGTGAGTCCCCACATTCCTGCCCCACCCAAACTCCTCAACCTCCCCTATACTCCCCCTTATCAACCTACGCAGCCCTACGACCCCATCCCAACCTACTCACCCCCCAACCTAAGATAAATAGGTTGCTTCCTCCTCAACCCGATAGCTTTGATGATTCTGAAAGACTTTAATCCCGGTTAGCTGCGTTCCACCCCCCGGTTTCTCTTTTTTTTCCCTCTTCCTCTTTCCTCCCCTTTTTTTCCTTTTCCCTTCTCTTCCCCTTAAATAAAGAGCATAGTACCCCAAAACAGACAAAAAAATCAATAAGACAATCCACCGTAATTTTAAATTGTTGTGTGAGCAGCCTGCCTCATGCCCTGTATCCCAGTTGACCAATTACCTGTTTTATACCGTTAACAGTCTAAAATTACGTTAGTTTGTCAAAATACACATTGGCCCTAATTTCTGAAGAGAATACCCATACAGTACCCTTATGGTCAGTTTTTAGACGTACAGGGTTCAGTAAATATGCTTCTGCCCCTTTCTCCTGTGTATTTTTAGGGTGTCTTGTTCCTCTCTATAGAATTATTTATAGCATAAAATATCACTCTGTGGTAACGGCTGCTGAATGTGCAAAAGCACATTTTCTTAACTTTTCCTTTTTTCTCGTCATGGGAAAAACATTTTGGCTGTGGAGAAGGTCCTTCATCTATAACTCCATAAAACCTTGGGGGGATCCATTCTCCATCTGATCCTGGAAGTGAAGTTACTCCAGTTTGTGGCTGGAGTAAACTTCTGACCATTACCATGGTGAGAGACAGTTGAATTTTGTCTTGTGAATGCCCACCAATCTACCTGTATAGGTGTTTACAAACTCCAAGGCTAATCACTCCTTGCTCCACCCACTTCACAACCCAAGTGTGTTTTTTACTACTACAAATTGTGCCACACTTGTGGCCAAGAAACGTACAATTGTAAAACCACCCTTGTTACTTTAATAAAATGCATATTGCTGGATAAAATACTTTGTTCCTCTTTTGGAGAATGCTGTAAAGGGATGAAATAGTTTTAAGTTTGTGTTAAGTGGATTTATGTGCTGTTAACATGAGTGCGCTACTTTAATTAATGCGGCATTGCTGCATTACAAAGGCAGAATTAATACATCATAGAATGCGACAGCTGCACCAGTTAGAATCAGGAATCAAGCATTGGCAATGCCAAATAGTCTGGTTTATAACTGTGAGTGCCTTTTCATCTGGTTTATAACTGAAAGTGCTGTTTCAATATCTGATTAGTTGAAGTACTGAATTCATCGTCATACATGTCACATGAGACTTATCCCTGCACTCATACATTCATTCAACCACCCAATCGCTCGTTTTTGCATTTACCCACTTACCCATCCAAAATAACACAGAAACACAAGCTCAACAAGCATATACAAGACAGATTAAAAGAATAAAGGTAAAATGAGCATCCACGAGGACTGTCTGTGGAGCCGCAGAACGCTCTTAAAAGTAATAAAATAAAAAAGGTATGGAAAACAGACTGACCCACCTGCCCAGATACCAAAGTGATCAGGCAAAATGTTTTCACCCAAAATGTGTGTATGCCTATGCCTATGTATAACATTATAGTTGGTAAACTAGTCTACAACACCTACTGAGGTTAAACAATATTATCACAGTGCAAATCTTATATCTCAAGCATTGATCTGAGGGGGTAACAAACACCAAAACCCTTAGATACCAAGTTAAACCTAGAGATTCCATTCAACAAAATACCAGTCTAAAGTTTCAATACAGTGTAACAACAATACTCCATTAAAGGCATATTGGTTTCACAGTCAGTAAGTCGGACCTATCATTTCATAGGTAACTTCACAATAAATTGCTTAGTCCTGTGCCATCTGACATAAAGTTTCACAATGAACCAATGAAGCTTATAACCTTTATAATTGACTTGACACCATAAGCACCTGGGGCCTTCTGTATTCTATACAAATTGCCAACCTTCTGGCATGTCGTCACAAACCGAAAACATGTACAAAATTACAGATGGCAAAAGGTATACAGCCTCCAGAAAGTGTCTAACAATGATTATCATACTGTAATCTTCACCCCCAAGGCCCAGTTTTAGTAAAGACTTGAGTGTCGAAAGTTGTTGCAAGGCAACACAAGTCCTTATCTGGGATGGGATTTATTAAGCTATGCAAAGCTCCTTTGCATGGTCTTGCATAGTTTAGTAAGTACAAAGTAACACAAGGCAGCTCATGGTGCTACCTTGGATTACCCTACATTACGAAGGCATTCCATAGGTGGAGAATAGGCATTCCCATGCATTTACTCAAGGATTTTGACACAATCCCAGATTAACTAAGGTTAGTCAACCTGGGATTGCACCATATTGGTGCACATTCCACACCCAGGTGTAACAAAGAGAAATATCTTTATTTCTCCTTGTTACTCCATTTTACTATCTGTGATGCATTCCGCATCACACATAGACAAAGAAGAATGCCTTTAGGATTGTTTTTGTGCAGGAAGGTCCTGCCCAAAAACAATCCTGCTCATAATGCAGGCACTCTTGCAGCATTGCGTAAGGATGCCCGCGCTGGAACTAGACAGCACACAGTGCACCAGCACGAAGAAGGAGCAGAACTGCACCATATCTTAGTACATATGGCGCATTTCTGCTCTCTCTGTTTCACGTAATGCAGCAAGTGCCCTTGTGTGAAACCTTTATTTTTTTATTTTATTTTTTATTACATTTTTATTAAGGAAGAATATAGGACGGGTCAAAGTACACATGAGCATATTTGCAACGTTCCCCTTTACAGCAAATAATTTCACAATGAATAGGAGTGTGTATAATCTGATGGATATTCTGTGTAGTGGGTGGTAAAATAATGGGTAGGGGAGTGGGGAGTAAATAAGGAAAGAGGGTGGTGGGTAGGGGGAGAGTAACCATGGGAAAGGGAAGCAGGGGGGGAGGGGGGAGGGTGGAAGGAAGGAATAAAGGGTGGAAAGGGAGGGTTAAATAGGGTTGAGGGAGGGGAGGAGGGCCCTAAATTCAGTGTTTCGGGATTATTGAGTAAATGTTCCGGTTGGTACCTATCTTATATGGGTTATCGTGTATTATTGTGTAAGATGATGTGCGTGTTTAGATAGGTTTGATATGGAGTATTGATTCCTACGGATGGGTAAGGGTGATGCTGGGGAAAGGTGGGCAGAAGGATGTCAGTATGGACATAGGTTTGAGTGTGTAAGAAGTCAAAATCTTTCTAAGTGCTTTTAGATGTGACGGAGCTAATCGGAAGGAATGAGAGGGAGTAAATCGGCTAGCGCGTAGGTAAACGGGCCGAGGCGGAGGATGCTTATCAAAACAGGCGGTCTAGGGGATAGAGGAAAGGGATAGAAGGTAGGGAGGGAGGAAAAGGGGAAGGGGGAAGGGGATCCTGGAGTGTCGGCTGCTGGCCACCGGCCCTCCACCAGCTGCCTCATGGTCCTGTCAGGAAGGGCTCCAAATTTCCGTGAATAGAGCTGCTTGATCTTGTAGGTTATAGATTACTTGCTCATGGGTGGCAGTTTGGAACATGGCTGTCATTCATTCTGCTGGTGTTGGGACGATGCTAGACCTCCAATGGCCGAGTATGCAAATTTTGGCTGTGGCGATTGCCATATGGAGCAGCCGTTTATGGGGTCGTGATAGAGAGGGGTACAGGCGCATGTCATGTAGAAGGATGAGTGATGGCGGTGTCGGGTCTGGTATCAGTATGGCGTCCGCAAGTGTATGGCACACTGCTTCCCATAGGGGTTGTACTGTTGGGCAGTGGCATAGAATATGAACTCGTGTGAAACCTTAGTAAATATGCCCTAAGTGTTTGTCAGAGGGGCTAACCAGCACAATAAACCCTTGCCTATTACAGTAATCTGTGGGATTCCATGTCACAAAATGTCTGTGTGTGGCCTTCAACCCAGTGTAATGAATGACACTCTAGCATACAGTCAGAACATTTTAAATATATAGAAAATTACAGCTGATGAAACAATTTTCAACCCATTCTAACAAAGTTAACAAAGATTAGCAAAATCTAAATCTTTTCCCCACACGGTTTGACAGAGGTGGGAATCAGAAGGAGAAACCATCACCAAAACCCTTGCCTACTACAGTAATCTGTGCACAAAATACCTGTAGACAGGCTTTGAAACAATATAGTAATAATCCACACTTAAAGGCCTAGTGGCTTTAGCATATGACTCTCCTAACAAATAGGCTAGGCCTAATGCTGTTGTCATACAATTTCATGATAAAGAGAGCAGGCTCATGGACTCTGACATTACTTTTCCCAATGAACCAGTCAGACCTATAGCATTTATCATTGTTTTGTAAACATACCTAGTGCTAGGTGGAAGTTTTAATTCCGTCAGTGGAATCAGAGGAATTTAGTAATTCTGGGTTACTCTTCTGATGCAGAATTGTTAAATAACTTTTGCCACTCCGCAAGCGGAATTAATCATTCAGCAGGAAAATCCAATTTGATGCATGCTGAAATTGCTTCCAGTTTAACCTGGTCTTGTCATTGTGTGGGGTCGGTCTAGTTTCGTACTCTTCTGGTAGGTTTTACACTTGTTTTAGACTTCTTTTCCAAAATAATTGTGTTCGGGTTAGGGTTAAAGAAAGTGAAACACAAGAGATCACTGGGGGCAGGAGAAGTGGCAGCATCCATGCCCGAGTGCTGAGCAGCACCTAAATTGGCTGAGCGGCTGAGGACATGGGCTGGAGCGAGTAGAGAGAGTGACCCAGGCAGGAATGACTGCCGTGCGGAGGAGCATGCCAGGGTACAGCCTTTGGTGCTAGCTGTGAGGTGAGCAATCGGGCGGCCAGGGGTAGTGCATGTGGAGAGGGCAGGGGGTGGAGACTTAAAGGTGTGCTAAAGTGCCATCACAGAACAGTTCAATGGCAGGGTTGAATTGTTTGCCTCAAGTTGAACCTTGAGGGCATCCCAGGCTCCGATTTGCTCAGATGAGCCTGCTTTCTTCTGTGTGCACTCGCAAACACGTTCAATGGTTTTTATCATTAAGCCACAAACTGAGGTCTCTGATGTGCTGAAAGTTTCTGCTTCTATTCCCTGCGTTTGTCCAGGGTCTTGTAAATAATCTCAGACTGCTGCTATTAAGGCCACTTCACTTTCACAGTGAGCATGATATTGCATTGCCCACTATAATAGTGCAAGCATCAGTGAACAGTATAAGAGCACATGCATTCCTACGCCTGAGCCGGGGGGTTGGAGAGGAGAAAGGAATCATTGCTGCACTGCATGGGTCACAGTCACTCAGTGACCACTGGTTAATCACATCTGGCGAGCAGTGTGTCACCACAGGTACAGTCTCAGGCCTGTATATCTTCTCAGCACTCTCCTCACTGTTCTTGTTCTTTCCTATACTTGGCATCCACACCTTTACTTTAGTATGCATGTCATGTGACTCTGTTCTAACATGTGGCATCTTTTCTGCTCAAAGTGTTTACCTTTAATATATCACTGGCTAGCACTTCACGCCACAGTTCAAAGGCATCCCCGACAGAGAAAGACATCTCTTTCCAAGATGGCTGCATTCTTAATATTTATCCATGAGACAGTCTAGCTACCAAAAGTACTGGCGAGAATGCCCTTACGTCAGAATGCAGAAGTTCCGAAAGTTTCATTGTTACTGGCTGATTGCGTGTACTTGTCTCATTGTTGGTTCGCCTGCAACACCTACTGTATGCTTCCTGCCTGGGTGAGCTTATTTACTCCCGTTTATAGTTCCATCCTGGTGCCCTTGTTTGTGTGTGTCTCTTGCTTACTTTTACCCATGGTCAGCGAAATTTCTCAGTGGTCTGACATATATTGATTTGGAAGTGTCCCAACGCTCTGTGGGTTCCTGGCCACAGTACTTTAGATTTCCATAGGAGTCCTCTGTGCACTGATTGAGGCACTGCATAACAGCTGTCCTGCTGCCTTCCTACTGTCTCAGGTTCTCAGTCCTGATCTCTGTGGAATCAGTACTTGCAGGTGAAATCACCCTGTTTCTTCCCCCAGCCTGTTTTCACTATCAGTGAAACCTCTGTAGTTCTCTCCTTCTCTCAGTGTCTCTCTGTATCCCAGTGTCTGCTTCAATTTGTCCCAGTCTCTCGCTCTCTGTATACACCCATCTCCTATTCTCATCATATCTTCTTACATCTCAAACATTCTGTCTTTGTATCTGTCATGTTCTGTATGTCTCTGTTTCTCTCTCACTGTGTTTCTTTTTTTAGAAAACAGTGCATGTGCATACTCTGAGATTCTCTATTTGTAAGTTTTAAGGGGTTTAAATTAGTCAGTGTGACTGTTCCACTGATCCTATGTCAAGACAGGGCTGCTGTCCTAAGGATGGGAATGCTAGACAGGGATGCTGTCTCAGCAAAGCCAAAGCTGGGCAAAAAGTTTGTCCATATGGCTGAAAGAGAGAACAGGGTTGCTGTTTCTCTTGGGATGGAGCAGGACAGGGCTGCTGTCCTATAAGCGCCACATAGGGACAGGGCTGCTGTCCTATGTCTTTAGAGGTAGTGCAGGAATGCTGAACTAAAGTTTCTCTGGGAGGGCTGAAGAGGTTGCACCAAATTTATAAAACAGTGCAATTTTGCTTATCTGGTTTAGTGGTTCAACAGAGAGAGACTTTTACCTCTGAGAGTTCAGCTGTGGCATCAGTGGGTTTATTTGGTACAGGTCCCACCCTAGGAGAGGTCTCCTCCAACACATGAATGGTATCATTAGTAGTAGGGTGGGGAAGAGATACTTTGATACCCTTTTTACCTGTGGGATGAGGAGGATCCTGATGCTTCAGATCTCCTTCTCTTCTTTGCTTTTTCATTTCAATTGAAATGAGAGGAAGCAATTCCTCAGGGATATCCAGCATGGATGCATAGGTCCTCAACTCTACCTCAGCCCAACCAGAGGCCTCTAGGTCATTACCTAAGGGGCAGTCTACACGTAAGCTAGGTGATACTGTAGGAGGCTGGACTGGCTTGTAGTGAGTACCAAGGGGTACTTACACCTTGCACCAGGCCCAGGTATCCCTTATTAGTGTATAGGGTGTCTAGCAGCTTAGGCTGATAGATAATGGTAGCTTAGCAGAGCAGCTTAGGCTGAACTAGGAGACGAGTGAAGCTCCTACAGTACCACTAGTGTCATATGCACAATATCATAAGAAAACACAATACACAGATATACTAAAAATAAAGGTACTTTATTTTTATGACAATATGCCAAAAGTATCTCAGTGAGTACCCTCAGTATGAGGATAGCAAATATACACAAGATATATGTACACAATACCAAAAATATGCAGTATAGTATTAGAAAACAGTGCAAACAATGTATAGTTACAATAGGATGCAATGGGGACACATAGGGATAGGGGCAACACAAACCATATACTCCAAAAGTGGAATGCGAACCACAAATGGACCCCAAACCTATGTGACCTTGTAGAGGGTCACTGGGACTGTAAGAAAACAGTTAGGGTTAGAAAAATAGCCCACCCCAAGACCCTGAAAAGTGAGTGCAAAGTGCACTAGAGTTCCCCAAAGAGCACAGAAGTCATGATAGGGGAATTCTGCAGGAAAGACACAAATCAGCAATGCAACAACAATGGATTTCCAAACGAGGGTACCTGTGGAACAAGGAGACCAAGTCCAAAAGTCACAAGCAAGTCGGAGATGGGCAGATGCCCAGGAAATGCCAGCTGTGGGTGCAAAGAAGCTGCTACTGGACAGTAGAAGCTGAGGATTCTGCAGGAACGACAAGGGCTAGACACTTCCCCTTTGGAGGATGGATGCCCCACGCCATGGAGAGTCGTGCAGAAGTATTTTCCTGAAGAAAGAATGCAAACAAGCCTTGATAGCTGCAAGTCGTGCGGTTAGGGTTTTTGGATGCTGCTGTGGCCCAGGAGGGACCAGGATGTCGCCAAACTTGGACTGAAGAGTCACTGGACTGTGGGAGTCACTTGGACAGAGTTGCTGGATTCAAGGGACCTCGCTCGTCGTGCTGAGAGGAGACCCAGAGTACCGGTGATGCAGTTCTTTGGTGCCTGCGGTTGCAGGGGGAAGATTCCGTCAACCCACGGGAGATTTCTTCGGAGCTTCTAGTGCAGAGAGGAGGCAGACTACCCCCACAGCATGCACCACCAGGAAAACAGTTGAGAAGGCAGCAGGATCAGCGTTACAGAGTTGCAGTAGTCGTCTTCGCTACTTTGTTGCAGTTTTGCAAGCTTCCAGCGCGGTCAACAGTCGGTTCCTTGGCAGAAGGTGAAGAGAAAGATGCAGAGGAACTCTGATGAGCTCTTGCATTCATTATCTAAGGAATTCCCAAAGACAGAGACCCTAAATAGCCAGAAAAGAGGGTTTGTCTACTAAGGAGAGAGGATAGTCTAGCAACACCTGAAGGAGCCTATCAGAAGGAGTCTCTGACGTCACCTGCTGGCACTGGCCACTCAGAGCAGTCCAGTGTGCCAGCAGCACCTCTGTTTCCAAGATGGCAGAGGTCTGGAGCACACTGGAGGAGCTCTGGGCACCTCCCAGGGGAGGTGCAGGTCAGGGGAGTGGTCACTCCCCTTTCCTTTGTCCAGTTTTGCGCCAGAGCAGGGCTGAGGGGTCCCTGAACCGGTGTAGACTGGCTTATGCAGAAATGGGCACCATCTGTGCCCATGAAAGCATTTCCAGAGGCTGGGGGAGGCTACTCCTCCCCAGCCCTAACACCATTTTCCAAAGGGAGAGGGTGTAGCACCCTCTCTCTGAGGAAGTCCTTTGTTCTGCCTTCCTGGGCCAAGCCTGGCTGGACCCCAGGAGGGCAGAAACCTGTCTGAGGGGTTGGCAGCAGCAGCAGCTGCAATGAAACCCCGGGAAAGGCAGTTTGGCAGTACCAGGGTCTGTGTTAGAGACCCGTGGGATCATGGGATTGTGCCAACTATGCCAGGATGGTATAGAGGGGGCAATTCCATGATCATAGACATGTTACATGGCCATATTCGGAGTTACCATTGTGAAGCTACATATAGGTAGTGACCTATATGTAGTGCACGCGTGTAATGGTGTCCCCACACTCACAAAGTCCGGGGAATTGGCCCTGAACAATGTGGGGGCACCTTGGCTAGTGCCAGGGTGCCCACACACTAAGTAAGTTAGCACCCAACCTTTACCAGGTAAAGGTTAGACATATAGGTGACTTATAAGTTACTTAAGTGCAGTGTAAAATGGCTGTGAAATAACGTGGACGTTATTTCACTCAGGCTGCAGTGGCAGGCCTGTGTAAGAATTGTCAGAGCTCCCTATGGGTGCCAAAAGAAATGCTGCAGCCCATAGGGATCTCCTGGAACCCCAATACCCTGGGTACCTCAGTACCATATACTAGGGAATTATAAGGGTGTTCCAGTATGCCAATGTAAATTGGTAAAATTGGTCACTAGCCTGTTAGTGACAATTTGGAAAGAAATGAGAGAGCATAACCACTGAGGTTCTGATCAGCAGAGCCTCAGTGAGACAGTTAGTCATAACACAGGAAACACATACAGGGCACACTTATGAGCACTGGGGCCCTGGCTGGCAGGGTCCCAGTGACACATACAACTAAAACAACTTACATACAGTGAAATATGGGGGTAACATGCCAGGCAAGATGGTACTTTCCTACACAACCCCCCCCCCCAAACGAAGGACAATAAGACTAGCCATGACCTGATGAGTCTTCATTGTCTAAGTGGAAATATCTGGAGAGTCCATCTGCATTGGAGTGGGTACTCCCAGGTCTATGTTCCACTGTATAGTCCATTCCCTGTAGGGATATAGACCACCTCAACAATTTAGGATTTTCACCTTTCATTTGTTTTAGCCAAAGTAGAGGTTTGTGGTCTGTCTGTACAATGAAGTGAGTGCCAAACAGGTATGGCCTCAACTTCTTCAGTGCCCAGACCACAGCAAAGGCCTCCCTCTCCATGGCAGAGCAACGCTTTTCTCTAGGGGTCAACCTCCTGCTGATAAAAGCAACAGGTTGATCCTGGCCCTCAGAATTAAGTTGTGAAAGGACTGCCCCTACCCCTAATTCAGATGCATCAGTTTGGACAATGAATTTCTTGGAGTAACAGGGGCTTTTCAGGACAGGTGCAGAGCACATGGCCTGCTTCAGCTCCTCAAAAGCTTTCTGACAGCTAGCTGTCCACAATAACTTTTTAGGCATTTTCTTGGAAGTGAGGTCATTAAGAGGGGCTGCAATGGAGCCATAGTTCTTAATGAACCTCCTGTAATACCCAGTGAGGCCTAAGAAGGCTCTCACCTGGGTCTGAGTTGTAGGGGGAACCCAATCTATAATAGTTTGGATTTTCCCCTGAAGTGGTGCAATCTGTTCTCCACCTACCAGGTGTCCCAGATAAACCTCCTTCCCCTGCCCTATCTGGCACTTTGAAGCCTTGATAGTGAGGCCTGCCTTTTGCAGGGCCTCCAAAACTTTCCATAGGTGGACCAGGTGATCATCCCAACTGGAGCTAAAGACAGCTATATCGTCCAGATATGCTGCACTAAAAGCCTCCAGCCCTTGCAGGACTGTATTCACCAACCTTTGAAAAGTGGCAGGTGCATTTTTCAATCCAAAAGGCATTACTGTGAATTGGTAATGGCCTCCAATGGTTGAAAATGCAGTTTTTGCTTTTGCATCTTCTGATAATTTGATCTGCCAATACCCTGCAGTCAAGTCAAAAGTGCTTAGATACTTGGCAGATGCCAGTGTATCTATTAGCTCATCTGCCCTGGGTATAGGGTGAGCATCAGTTTTGGATACTTGGTTGAGACCTCTATAGTCTACACAAAACCGCATTTCCTTCTTTCCATCCTTGGAATGAGGTTTTGGTACAAGTACCACAGGAGAGGCCCATGGACTTTCAGAGTGCTCAACCACTCCCAGTTCTAACATTTTCTGCACTTCTTGTTTTATGCAGTCTCTGACATGGTCAGGCTGCCTATAGATCTTACTTTTGACAGGCAAGCTGTCTCCAGTATCTATAGTGTGCTCACACCAAGAAGTGGTACCTGGCACAGTAGAAAAGAGTTCAGAAAACTGACTCAGGAGATTTATGCAGTGGTCTTTCTGCTCAGCAGTAAGACAATCTGCCAGTACAACCCCTTCCACCAGAGCATCTTGTTCTGTGGAAGAGAAGAGATCAGGGAGAGGGTCACTCTCTTCTTCCTGTCCCTCATCTGTTGCCATGAGCAGGGTGAGATCAGCCCTGTCATAGTAGGGTTTCAGGCGATTGACATGGAGCACCCTAAGGGGACTCCTGGCAGTGCCTAAGTCAACTAAGTAGGTGACTTCACCCTTTTTCTCAACAATTGTGTGGGGTCCACTCCATTTATCTTGGAGTGCTCTTGGGGCCACAGGCTCCAAGACCCACACTTTCTGCCCTGGTTGGTACTGAACCAAAATAGCCTTCTGGTCATGCCATTGCTTTTGGAGCTCTTGGCTGGCCTGAAGGTTTTTACTGGCCTTTTTCATGTACTCAGTCATCCTAGATCTGAGGCCAAGTACATAATCCACTATGTCTTGCTTTGGAGCTTTTAAAGGTTGTTCCCAACCCTCCTTAACAAGTGTTAGAGGACCTCTCACAGGGTGTCCAAATAGGAGTTCAAAGGGGCTGAAGCCCACTCCTTTTTGGGGTACCTCCCTGTAAGCAAAAAGGAGGCATGGTAAAAGTATAACCCATCTCCTGCAGAGTTTTTCAGGGAGTCCCATAATCATGCCTTTGAGAGTTTTGTTAAATCTCTCCACCAGTCCATTTGTTTGTGGATGATAGGGTGTAGTGAACTTGTATGTCACACCACACTCCTTCCACATGGCCTTTAAGTAAGCAGACATGAAATTGCTTCCTCTGTCTGATACCACCTCTTTTGGGAAGCCCACCCTGGAAAAGATTCCCAGGAGGGCCTTTGCAACTGCAGGGGCTGTAGTGGTCCTTAGAGGAATAGCTTCAGGATATCTGGTGGCATGGTCCACTACCACCAAGATAAACCTATTGCCTGAAGCAGTAGGAGGGTCAAGGGGGCCAACTATATCAACCCCCACCCTTTCAAAGGGAACCCCAACCACAGGCAGTGGGATAAGGGGTGCCTTTGGAGTGCCACCTGTCTTGCCACTGGCTTGACAGGTTTCACAGGACTTACAAAATTCCTTTGTGTCCTCTGACATTCTAGGCCAATGAAACAAGGGAACAAGCCTGTCCCAAGTTTTCATTTGCCCCAAATGTCCAGCTAGGGGAATGTCGTGGGCTAGAGTTAGGAGGAACTTGCTGTACTCCTGAGGAATCACCAATCTCCTGGCAGCTCCAGGTTTTGGATCCCTTGCTTCAGTGTATAAGAGGTTGTCCTCCCAGTAAACTCTGTGAGAGTCACTGACATCCCCATTAGCTTGTTTGACAGCTTGCTGCCTTAGACCCTCTAGTGTGGGACAGGTTTGCTGTGCCACACTCAGCTTTTCCCTGGCAGGCCCCCCTTCACCCAAAAGCTCAGCAGTGTCTGCTTCCAGCTCCTCTGGTGTAGGTTCTGCACAGGGTGGAAATTCTTCTTCCTCAGAAGAAGAATCCACTGTAGAGGGAGGGATAGTAGGTAGTTCTTTACGTCTACTAGCCCTAGCTTTAGGGAGCACTTGGTCCATTCTTCCAGGATCCAAGTCACCCTGTCCTTTTTGCTTTTTGGCCTGAGCCCTTGTCAAAGCAAAAATATGCCCTGGAATGCCCAGCATTGCTGCATGGGCCTCCAACTCCACATCTGACCAAGCTGATGTCTCTAAATAATTTCCAAGTAGACAGTCTACAGGTAAATCTGAGGCAACCACAACTTTCTTTGGACCAGTAACCCCCCCCCCCCCCAGTTGAGATTTACAACAGCCATGGGGTGGCTAAGTGTGTTGTTGTGAGCATCGGTTACTTGGTACTGGTGACCAAGTAGGTGTTGTTCAGGGTGGACCAGTTTCTCTATTACCATTGTAACACTGGCACCAGTGTCCCTGTAGGCCTGAACCTCAACACCATTTATTAGGGGTAGTTGCTTGTACTTATCCATGTTAAGGGGACAAGCAACTAAGGTGGCTAAATCAATAGCCCCCTCAGAGACTAACACAGCCTCAGTGGTCTCCCTAACAAGACCAACCCCAACTAAGTTACCAAAAGTGAGCCCAGCTACTCCCTTGGATTGGCTATTAGTAGGTTTGCTCCCACCACCACTGCTATTAGTAGGGACACTAGGTGTAGCAGTAGGGGTTGTAGTGGTAGGAGGCTTGGTGCTTTTCTTTGGACAACTGGGATCTGTTGTCCAATGGCCTTTTATTTTACATAAATAGCACCATGGTTTCTTTTCTTTGTTTTGATTTGAAGAGGATTTGGACCCCCCCCCCCCCCCCCACCAGAGTGTTTTTGTGGGCCTGATGAAGACTCATTTTTAGATTTGTCCCCTCCCTTGTCAAAAGACTTACCATCCTTCTTCTTGTTGCCATCTTTGTCACCCCCTGTATAAACATTTCTGTTCACCCTTGTTCTGACCCATTTGTCTGCCTTCTTTCCCAATTCTTGGGGAGAGGTCAATTCAGAGTCCACCAGGTACTGGTGCAACAAATCAGATACACAGTTATTAAGTATATGCTCTCTCAGGATTAAGTTATACAGGCTTTCATAATCAGTAACTTTACTGCCATGTAACCACCCCTCCAAGGCCTTCACTGAATGGTCAACAAAGTCTACCCAGTCTTGTGAAGACTCCTTTTTGGTTTCTCTGAACTTCATCCTGTACTGTTCAGTGGTTAAGCCATAACCATCTAGGAGTGCATTCTTAAGAACTGCAAAATTATTGGCATCACTTTCTTTCACAGTAAGGAGGCTATCCCTACCCTTTCCACTAAATGATAGCCATAGGATAGCAGCCCACTGCCTTTGAGGGACATCCTGTACAACACAGGCCCTCTCAAGTGCAGCAAACCACTTGTTAATGTCATCCCCCTCCTTATAAGGGGGAACTATCTTGTGCAGATTCCTAGAATCATACTCTTTTGCAGGATGACTATTGGGAATACTGCTGCTGCCACCATGGGTTTCTAAACCCAATTTCTGTCTTTCCCTTTCCACCTCTAAGGACTGCCTATCCAAATCCAGCTGTTGCTTCTTGAGCTTCAGTCTGGTTTGTTCCACTCTCAATCTATTGAGCTCCCTTTCTAACACTCTGTCATCAGGATGGGTGGGTGAGGCATGTCTAGAGACAGAAGTATGCTGAGATGGAACAGAAGGAGACCTGGCCCTAACAGAAGGCACCCTAATAGCTTGACTAACAGAAACAGCACTTCTACTATGATGAGAAGGGATACTCTTACTGTGATGTGAGACAACACTATCAGTATGGTGTGACTCTACATCAGTACCAGCTATGCTAGGTGGTTTGCTAGGGGGCAGGCTTGGAAGATTCCCTCCCACATCTTTTGCTAGGGGTGCCCCAGATTCAGAGTGGGAACCATCAGCTAACTTTTCCACAGGAGTGCCAGCTCTGGCTTTATCCTGTTCAACAAGCATATTTACCAACAGTTCTCTAGAGGGATTCTTCCTTACACTTAAACCTCTTTCTATGCAGAGACTCCTTGCATCTTTCCAGCTAAGGTTATCATAAGCAAGTTTGGACAGATCAACAGTTTGGCCTGTGCCAGACATTTTAGAAAGTGTTTAAGTGATAGAAAAAGGAAGAAAATGTTTTTCAGAACTTTTAGAAAGACAGAAAAAAACTTTTAAAACTTTTTAAGAACTTTTTAGAAAGTTAGAGGTACTTTTCAGCACTTTAGAAAAGAAATGAGAAAAGAAATGCAAAACTTTTTGTTTAGGTGTACATACACTGAACTTGTTTTGTATATTTTTCTCTTATGAAAAGTACAATGACAAAAGTGGTAAGTAGTTACAAAGCACTTATCCCACCACTGCACAACCAATGTAGGAGGCTGGACTGGCTTGTAGTGAGAACCAAGGGGTACTTACACCTTGCACCAGGCCCAGGTATCCCTTATTAGTGTATAGGGTGTCTAGCAGCTTAGGCTGATAGATAATGGTAGCTTAGCAGATCAGCTTAGGCTGAACTAGGAGACGAGTGAAGCTCCTACAGTACCACTAGTGTCATATGCACAATATCATAAGAAAACACAATACACAGATATACTAAAAATAAAGGTACTTTATTTTTATGACAATATGCCAAAAGTATCTCAGTGAGTACCCTCAGTATGAGGATAGCAAATATACACAAGATATATGTACACAATACCAAAAATATGCAGTATAGTATTAGAAAACAGTGCAAACAATGTATAGTTACAATAGGGTGCAATGGGGACACATAGGGATAGGGGCAACACAAACCATATACTCCAAAAGTGGAATGCGAACCACGAATGGACCCCAAACCTATGTGACCTTGTAGAGGGTCGCTGGGACTGTAAGAAAACAGTTAGGGTTAGAAAAATAGCCCACCCCAAGACCCTGAAAAGTGAGTGCAAAGTGCACTAGAGTTCCCCAAAGAGCACAGAAGTCATGATAGGGGAATTCTGCAGGAAAGACACAAATCAGCAATGCAACAACGATGGATTTCCAAACGAGGGTACCTGTGGAACAAGGGGACCAAGTCCAAAAGTCACAAGCAAGTCGGAGATGGGCAGATGCCCAGGAAATGCCAGCTGTGGGTGCAAAGAAGCTGCTACTGGACAGTAGAAGCTGAGGATTCTGCAAGAACGACAAGGGCTAGAAACTTCCCCTTTGGAGGATGGATGCCCCACGCCATGGAGAGACGTGCAGAAGTATTTTCCTGAAGAAAGACCGCAAACAAGCCTTGATAGCTGCAAGTCGGGCGGTAAGGGTTTTTGGATGCTGCTGTGGCCCAGGAGGGACCAGGATGTCGCCAATTGTGTCAGGTGACAGAGGGGGCGCCCAGCAGGACGAGGAGCCCTCTCAGAAGCAGGCAGCACCCGCAGAAGTGCCAAAACAGGCACTACAAAGAGGAGTGAAACGGTGCTCACCCGAAGTTACACAAAGGAGTCCCACGTCGCCGGGGGACAACTCAGGAGGTCGTGCAATGCATGTAGGAGGCTGGACTGGCTTGTAGTGAGTACCAAGGGGTACTTGCACCTTGCACCAGGCCCAGTTATCCCTTATTAGTGTATAGGGTGTCTAGCAGCTTAGGCTGATAGATAATGGTAGCTTAGCAAAGCAGCTCAGGCTGAACTAGGAGACGTGTGAAGCTACTACAGTACCACTTAGTGTCATATGCACAATATCATAAGAAAACACAATACACAGTTATACTAAAAATAAAGGTACTTTATTTTTATGACAATATGCCAAAGTATCTTAGAGTGTACCCTCAGTGAGAGGATAGGAAATATACACAAGATATATATACACAATAGCAAAAATATGCAGTATAGTCTTAGAAAACAGTGCAAACAATGTATAATTACAATAGGATGCAATGGGGAAACATAGGGATAGGGGCAACACAAACCATATACTCCAAAAGTGGAATGTGAACCACGAATGGACCCCAAACCTATGTGACCTTGTAGAGGGTCGCTGGGACTATTAGAAAATAGTGAGAGTTAGAAAAATAACCCTCCCCAAGACCCTGAAAAGTGAGTGCAAAGTGCACCAAAGTTCCCCTAAGGACAAAATAGTCGTGTTAGAGGGAGAATGCAAGGAAAACACAAATCAGCAATGCAACAACGATGGATTCCTGTCTGGAGGTACCTGTGGAACAAGGGGACCAAGTCCAAAAGTCACAAGCAGCTCGGAGATGGGCAGATGCCCAAGAAATGCCAGCGGTTGGTGCAAAGAAGCTCTTACTAGGCTGAAGAACTGTGAATACTGCAGGAACGACAAGGGCTAGAGACTTCCCCTTTGGAGGATGGATCCCCCACGCCTTGGAGAGTCGTGCAGAAGTGTTTTCCCGCCGGATGGACGCCAACAAGCCTTGCTACACGCAAATCGTGCGTTTGGCGTTTTTGGACGCTGCTGGGGCCCAGGAGGGACCAGGAGGTCGCAAATTGGACCTGCAGAGAGAGGGGACGTCGAGCAAGACAAGGAGCCCTCACTGAAGCAGGTAGCACCCGGAGAAGTGCCAGAAACAGGCACTACGAGGATGCGTGAAACGGTGCTCGCCGAAGTTGCACAAAGGAGTCCCACGTCGCCGGAGACCAACTTAGAAAGTCGTGCAATGCAGGTTAGAGTGCCGTGGACCCAGGCTTGGCTGTGCACGAAGGATTTCCGCCGGAAGTGCACAGGGGCCGGAGAAGCTTGCAAAGTCGCGGTTCCCAGCAATGCAGCCCAGCGAGGTGAGGCAAGGACTTACCTCCACCAAACTTGGGCTGAAGAGTCACTGGACTGTGGGGGTCACTTGGACGGTGTCGCTGGATTCGAGGGACCTCGCTCGTCGTGCTGAGAGGAGACCCAAGGGACCGGAAATGCAGCTTTTTGGTGCCTGCGGTTGCAGGGGGAAGATTCCGTCGACCCACGGGAGATTTCTTCGGATCTTCTGGTGCAGAGAGGAGGCAGACTACCCCCACAGCATGCACAAGCAGGAAAACAGTCGAGAAGGCGGCAGGATCAGCGTTACAGAGTTGCAGTAGTCGTCTTTGCTACTATGTTGCAGGTTTGCAGGCTTCCAGCGCGGTCAGCGGTCGATTCCTTATCAGAAGGTGAAGAGGGAGATGCAGAGGAACTCGGCTGAGCTCATGCATTCGTTATCTGAAGTTTCCCCAGAGACAGAGACCCTAAATAGCCAGAAAAGAGGGTTTGGCTACCTAGGAGAGAGGAAAGGCTACTAACACCTGAAGGAGCCTATCACAAGGAGTCTCTGACGTCACCTGGTGGCACTGGCCACTCAGAGCAGTCCAGTGTGCCAGCAGCACCTCTGTTTCCAAGATGGCAGAGGTCTGGAGCACACTGGAGGAGCTCTGGACACCTCCCAGGGGAGGTGCAGGTCAGGGGAGTGGTCACTCCCCTTTCCTTTGTCCAGTTTCGCGCCAGAGCAGGGGCTAAGGGGTCCCTGAACCGGTGTAGACTGGCTTATGCAGAATTGGGCACCTCTGTGCCCAACAAAGCATTTCCAGAGGCTGGGGGAGGCTACTCCTCCCCTGCCTTCACACCATTTTCCAAAGGGAGAGGGTGTCACACCCTCTCTCAGAGGAAGTTCTTTGTTCTGCCATCCTGGGCCAGGCCTGGCTGGACCCCAGGAGGGCAGATGCCTGTCTGAGGGGTTGGCAGCAGCAGCAGCTGCAGAGAAACCCCAGGAAGGGCAGTCTGGCAGTACCAGGGTGTGTGCTACAGACCACTGGGATCATGGAATTGTACCAACAATGCCAGGATGGCATAGAGGGGGCAATTCCATGATCATAGACATGTTACATGGCCATATTCGGAGTTACCATGGTGAAGCTACATATAGGTAGTGACCTATATGTAGTGCACGCGTGTAATGGTGTCCCCGCACTCACAAAGTTCAGTGAATTGGCTCTGAACAATGTGGGGGCACCTTGGCTAGTGCCAGGGTGCCCTCACACTAAGTAACTTTGCACCTAACCTTTACCAGGTAAAGGTTAGACATATAGGTGACTTATAAGTTACTTAAGTGCAGTGTAAAATGGCTGTGAAATAACGTGGACGTTATTTCACTCAGGCTGCAGTGGCAGGCCTGTGTAAGAATTGTCAGAGCTCCCTATGGGTGGCAAAAGAAATGCTGCAGCCCATAGGGATCTCCTGGAACCCCAATACCCTGGGTACCTCAGTACCATATACTAGGGAATTATAAGGGTGTTCCAGTAAGCCAATGTAAATTGGTAAAATGGTCACTAGCCTGTCAGTGACAATTTGGAAGTAATGAGAGAGCATAACCACTGAGGTTCTGGTTAGCAGAGCCTCAGTGAGACAGTTAGGCACCACACAGGGAACATATACATGCACACCTATGAGCACTGGGGCCCTGTGTGACAGGGTCCCAGTGACACATACATATAGGCCACAAACCTATGAGCACTGGGGTCCTGACCAGCAGGATCCCAGTGACACATAACAACCATACTGAAAACATAGTGTTTTCACTATGAGCACTGAGGCCTGGCTATCAGGATCCCAGTGAGACAGTGAAAACAGTGACAAACATCCTGACATACACTCACAAACAGGCCAAAAGTGGGGGTAACAAGGCTAGAAAGAGGCTACCTTCTCACAATGCAGGTTAGAGTTCCGTGGACCCAGGCTTGGCTGTGCACAAAGGATTTCCACCGGAAGTGCACAGAGGCCGGAGTAGCTGCAAAAGACGCGGATCCCAGCAATGCAGTCTGGCGTGGGGAGGCAAGGACTTACCTCCACCAAACTTGGACTGAAGAGTCACTGGACTGTGGGAATCACTGGGACAGTGTTGCTGAATTCAAGGGACCTCGCTTGTCGTGCTGAGAGGAGACCCAGGGTACCGGTGATGCAGTTCTTTGGTGCCTGCGGTTGCCGGGGGAAGATTCTGTCGACCCACGGGAGATTTCTTCGGAGCTTCTAGTGCAGAGAGGAGACAGACTACCCCCACAGCATGCACCACCAGGAAAACAGTCGAGAAGGCGGCAGGATCAGCGTTACAGAGTTGCAGTAGTCGTCTTCGCTACTTTGTTGCAGTTTTGCAGGCTTCCAGCGCGGTCAGAAGTCGGTTCCTTGGCAGAAGGTGAAGAGAGAGATGCAGAGGAACTCTGATGAGCTCTTGCATTCATTATCTAAGGAATTCCCAAAGACAGAGACCCTAAATAGCCAGAAAAGAGGGTTTGTCTACTTAGGAGAGAGGATAGGCTAGCAACACCTGAAGGAGCCTATCAGTAGGAGTCTCTGACGTCACCTGCTGGCACTGGCCACTCAGAGCAGTCCAGTGTGCCAGCAGCACCTCTGTTTCCAAGATGGCAGAGGTCTGGAGCACACTGGAGGAGCTCTGGGCACCTCCCAGGGGAGGTGCAGGTCAGGGGAGTGGTCACTCCCCTTTCCTTTGTCCAGTTTCGCGCCAGAGCAGGGCTGAGGGGTCCCTGAACCGGTGTAGACTGGCTTATGCAGAAATGGGCACCATCTGTGTCCATGAAAGCATTTCCAGAGGCTGGGGGAGGCTACTCCTCCCCAGCCCTAACACCATTTTCCAAAGAGAGAGGGTGTAACACCCTCTCTCTGAGGAAGTCCTTTGTTCTGCCTTCCTGGGCCAAGCCTGGCTGGACCCCACGAGGGCAGAAACCTGTCTGAGGGGTTGGCAGCAGCAGCAGCTGCAGTGAAACCCCGGGAAAGGCAGTTTGGCAGTATCAGGGTCTGTGCTAGAGACCCGTGGGATCATGGGATTGTGCCAACTATGCCAGGATGGTATAGAGGGGGCAATTCCATGATCATAGACATGTTACATGGCCATATTCGGAGTTACCATTGTGAAGCTACATATAGGTAGTGACCTATATGTAGTGCACGCGTGTAATGGTTTCCCCGCACTCACAAAGTCCGGGGAATTGGCCCTGAACAATGTGGGGGCACCTTGGCTAGTGCCAGGGTGCCCACACACTAAGTAACTTAGCACCCAACCTTTACCAGGTAAAGGTTAGACATATAGGTGACTTATAAGTTACTTAAGTGCAGTGTAAAATGCCTGTGAAATAACGTGGACGTTATTTCACTCAGGCTGCAGTGGCAGGCCTGTGTAAGAATTGTCAGAGCTCCCTATGGGTGGCAAAAGAAATGCTGCAGCCCATAGGGATCTCCTGGAACCCCAATACCCTGGGTACCTCAGTACCATATACTAGGGAATTAGAAGGGTGTTCCAGTATGCCAATGTAAATTGGTAAAATTGGTCACTAGCCTGTTAGTGACAATTTGGAAAGAAATGAGAGAGCATAACCACTGAGGTTCTGATTAGCAGAGCCTCAGTGAGACAGTTAGTCATAACACAGGTAACACATACAGGGCACACTTATGAGCACTGGGACCCTGGCTGGCAGGGTCCCAGTGACACATACAACTAAAACAACTTACATACAGTGAAATATGGGGGTAACATGCCAGGCAAGATGGTACTTTCCTACAGATACCACCACCTGCTTTGGGCCAGTAACTCCACCCCAACTAAGTTGCACTACAGCTGAGGGGAGAGTCTGAGTGGAGTTGTTGACATCAGTAACTTGGTACTTCTGTCCAAGGAGGTGTTGTGCAGGTGACACAAGGTTTTCAGTCACCAAAGTGATACTGGCACCTGTGTCCCTGTAGGCCTGGGCCTCAACACCATTTATTACAATTGACTGCTTGTACTTGTCTATGTTAAGGGTACAAGCAGCCAAAGTGTCAACCCCAGTGCCACCAGACAGAAACCGTCTTGGGATGTTTCTACACCTACCCCAGTTTCTTTAATGGACTAAAAAAAAAAAATACACATTTTGTTTGACTATTGCCATTAGTCCCACCACTATTACTACTACTGCTAGGGGCACTAGATGTTTAAGTGGGTGTATTAGTGGTGGTAGGCTCAGGGGCTTTACCTGGGCAGAACGTATCGCCTGTCCTACGGCCTTTACTTCTGCACACATAGCACCAGGGCTTTTTATTGTATGTAGAGTGTGAATAAGATGAATATGATTTATCCCCACCCCCAGAGGAGTGTTGTGGACCTAAAGAAGGACCTTTATGGTTACGTTTATCCCCATGCTTGTCCTGTGACTTCTCACCATCTTTCTTCTTTTCTCTGTCAACCTCTGTATGAGCTTTTCTGCTCAGCCTTGTTCCAACCCATTTGTCTGCCTTCTTACCCAACTCTTGGGGAGAGGTCAGATCTGAGTTCACTAAGTATTGGTTTAACAAATCAGACACACAACTATTCAAAATATGCTCTGTCAAAATCAGATTACACAGACCCTGGTAATCAGACACTTAACTGCAATGTAACCATCCTTCTAAAGCTTTGACAAAACAGTTCACAAAGTCAACCCAGTTTTTTGAAGATTCTTTCTTGGTTTCCCTAAACTTGATTCTGTATTGCTCTGTGGTGAGCCCCAAACCATCAATGAGTGCATTTTTTTAGAATGGTGTAGTTGTCTGCATCGTCCTCCCTAACAGTGAGGAGTCGGTCCCTCCCTTTGTCAGAGATGGACAACCAAAGTGTAGCAGCCCACTGCTTTTGAGGGGCCCTTTGAGCCTTACAGGCCCTCTCAAGTGCAGCAAACCACCTTTGGATGTCACCCCCGACCTTATATGGGGGAACAACCTTATGTAAGTTTCTGGAGCTAATGTTGCCCTACCTGACCTCATAACTTCTGAAACTTTCAAAGCTGCAGCCACCATGGGGAACTAACCCCAACCCCTGTCTTTCCCTTTATACAGCTAGAGTTTCCCTATCTAAGGCCAACTGTTTCTGTTTCAGCCTTAGTCTAGCCTCGTCCAATCTCAGCTTTCTGAGTTCCCTCTCTAGGGAGTTATCCCCAGGATTGGATGTGTGAGACCCTGCAGAGACTGAGGCGATGTGGGAATGAGTAGAAGTAGATCTTTCCCTAACCTGTGTAACCCTAGTGACCTGGCCTGTAGGTGTGAAGGGAGCTCTACTTGTGTGTGACCCCCTCCAACTACCAGCTACCCAAGATGGTTTGTTAGTGGAAAGATTTTTGGAAGGACCCTCCCCTGCACCTTCGGGACCCTCTCCTGAATCTACCTGGTCAGAATCCCCTTCTACCTCCTCTACATGGTTATCAGATTGACCCTGGTCATCCTGCAGGAAGAGATTTAAGAGGAAATCCTTATTAGGGTTCTTCCCACTCCCTAAGCTTCTTTCTAAACAAAGCCCCCTCAGATCTACTTTATCTAACGTTTAGAAAAATAACAGAAAAAAACTTTTTAGTGTGCGAGTGAGACTGGTAGGTACACTTGTGTATAGCTCTAAGTATTAAAGTACACTTTTTTGTGGAAAGCACCAGTGACAGAGTGATAAGGCAATTGCAAGTACTTATCCCACTGCTGCACCACCAGTGTAGGAGGCTGGCCTGGTGGGGGGGCGTGGCCAGCAACCGATGGAGCTGCACGTGTAGCGCAGAGCTCCGGGCAGCGTCCACCAGGCCCGATATCATCCTGAAACCAAACAGCCTTCAATCGCTCACCTAAACGGCGTTTAGCGAACTGGAATATCCAGAGCACTGATCGGGCGGACAGCCCGTCCAAATAAGACCTGGAACACAGATAAAATCCAAAAATCAAATCCTGGTCGGCGGAAACAAGATGGTGCCGCGAGTCCGTGATAAATCGAGACGAGGGACTCTGATCGACCGTAGCGGCACCAAACAGTCTCTGGAACCCGCTGCAGGTACATGCCTCTACACCCCTCCCCCCTCCTTATAAGAAAAAGGGAAAAAGGGAAAAAGAAAGGAAAACTGTCTCACCGTGAGGTCGGAGGAGGAGCGGGACGCGGACAGAAGAGGGGAGCGGTCTGTTGCGACTGAGTGAGACCAGAAGGGAGCGGAGACCCTGGGACACCGCTATCTCCTATGGAGCTGGAGAAAGGGGAAATACCAGAATCCCAATAACATCACCCCCAAGCTGAGAAGCAAATTCACCCCACAATAGCCCGATACCCAACATCCAAGGAGATGGAACATGACTGAGCAGAAACAACAGAACAATTCAACACCTGGAGAGAGTGCTCACTAAACTGATAAGTAACACGACTCCTAGCTACCTCTAACCAGAAGCCCTTACTCTAAACGATCTGAAACTGCACTGCTATTAGTTTCAGATCTAGGATATACAGAATCCCTGATAATAACAATCAGCCAACGAACTCTGCACAATGGGTAAATCGAAGAGGCGAGAAGGGCCGGAACAAGAGGACACAAATTTGGTTAAGCCCCCAACACGAACACACGCTGGAGTAGCAAATACCGACTCACCCTCCACAGAAACCACGCTGGACACGATACTGCTGGCAATCCAAGAATCCCATGAGGCTCTCAAACAAAAAATAGACTCTATAACAGTGGATCTCTCCCTTCTAAGAGACGACCATAGGAGATTGACAGATAGAGTGTGTGCAAATGAGAGAGCACTGGAACAGCTGACTCCGGGTCATAAAACCATCACTGCTGACTTAAGTGAACTTGCCGCCAGAGTGAGACACCTAGAAAACAGAGCTGAAGACGTGGAAAACCGTGCCCGGAGAAGTAATATTCGTATAGTGGGTCTCCCTGAAAAGTCAGAGCTCGGAGCAAACTGCATGGAGTTGTTTCTTGAGAACTGGGTAAAACAAACAATTCCGCCAGAGGGGTTGACCCCCTTTTTTTGCCGTCGAAAGAGTGCATAGAGTGCCAGCTAGACTACCCCCACCAGGAACAGAACCAAGACCAGTAGTCGCAAAACTACTACATTTTAAAGATAGAGACTACATCCTTTCACAAGCGAGACTCAAAGGGGAAATTACGCTCGACAATCAATGAATAATGCTGTTTCCAGACTTCACCAGGGAAACAAAGAAGCAAAGAGCATCCTTTAGAGATGCCAAAAACAACTCAGAGACATGGCAATCCAAAATGCCATGCTTTAACCAGCTAAGTTGAGAGTGGCGCACGGAGATAGAACTCACTTTTTCACATCACCTCAACTGGTGTGGGACTGGTTGGAATTGCTGGAGCAGTCTACTTCCACTCCACAAAAAAAGAGGCAGACGACGACCAAAAAACAACGGACTGGAAAACATAGCCACGGTACTAGAGAGGTTCCGCTAGAACATCAATCATCTAAAGAGAGGCAAGAAACTGTGACCAACGTAGCATTACAGAGCGGAGGAGACTTGACCATTACTAGGTCATTGGAATCACTCTCAGACCATGACTCCAACTCGGGTCACACGTCCATCTCTCCCCAAGGCACATCTGTCAGTATGCCAAAAGTAACTCCGAAGTCGTCGGAAGATCTTTTTTGAACATTCGGACTCGAATCATCAAGATCACTGAAAGAAGGATAACCAGGTTTTATCAAAGAAACGAACACAATGTGAGATCTGCATAGGACATGTGGGAATCCCAATTCGGTGAAAACAATACCGGATGACTCCTCTCTGTCACGTGCTGAACCATGCAAGTACCGTACGCCAAGAGCTAAGATTCACTAGACTAAATGTGATAAAGAATAATGATTTAAATTGATAATGGGCTGTACTATAATGTGAATGGGCCAGGGGGACAAGCCCTGATACAAGCTCTGAGTCCCTGGTACACTGCCTTACCCAATAGTTGCTAGTCCTAGATCTAATAGTTTGGACGGGGATAGTTTTAAATACCGGTCCTGGGGAAGGGAGGGGGGCGTTGGGGAAGTAGTCTGTTGAGTAATAAGGGAGTAACATCCAGCATCTATATGTTAACCAAATTTTACTGTATAGAAACACGAAGAGGGAGAAACCTATGGGTGGAATGGGAAGAAGAGCAGAATGTGAATCTCTATGATTGCATAATATGGATTTCTCCCTGAAATACAAAATTGTCACTTGGAATGTTAGAGGCTTCAATAGTGTGAGTAAAAGATATAAAATTTACAACCAGCTCAAAAGGAGAGGCGTCCATATAGCAATATTACAGGAAACCCATTTACTGGAACAAGAAGTCAGAGCTTTTGTAAAACGATGGCGTGGCCAGGTGTTTGCGACAACCTACTCAGCCTTCGCTAGGGGGGTACTAATTTGGATACGCTCTGGGGTCCCCTTCCAAAAAACCCAAGAAAAACTAGACAAAGAAGGTCGATATGTCCTGATCAATGGGAGGCTGGCAGGCAGAGATATTACAGTAGGAGGAGTATATGCCCCAAACCAAGAACAGGGAACTTTCCTGGATAGGCTTTCAAGGGAACTAGGCTCTAGTCTCACCCAAGCTACCCTAATAGGAGGAGATTTTAATTGCATAGCAGACCCCACTTTCGATAGATCTCACCCACCCATACCGGGATCACCAACCATTAAAACGGCTAAACAATTTTCTGAATTGCAATGCCAATGGGGATTTAGCGACTGCTGGAGACATGTCCACTCCAATACTAAGGACTACTCATTCCATTCTACAATCCCTGACTTACATGTCCGCCTAGACACAATCCTAGCTTCCCCTGAGATACTAAGTATGGTGAGTGCCGCAGAATATCTATGTCATACCCTATCAGACCACAACCCGTTCATGATCTCATTGTCTTGGGGAGGGAAAGAGCCTGCATTCCGACCTGGCGACTTAGAGCAGAGATGCTGGAAGATGAAGCATTCAAATGCTCTTTGTCAGAATCCATTAAGGATTTTTCCCTCTCAATACAGGAACAGCATCTTCTATCATGATAGAATGGGAGACTTTTAAATCTGTAATCCGAGGGAAGAGTATAACAGACAATATTGGGGTACGGAGATCGTTGGAACAAGATATCCTAAACCTTGAAGAAACCCTTAGAGACTTAGAGTGCCAGAGACCTGATCACCCTGAAGTAGCCTCTGACATCACAACCATTAAGGGGAAAGTGGTGGAATCCACAGAAACATTATGCAAATTTGACTATAAGAAATTTCTAGACAGACAACACACAGAGGGGGACAAGGCGAGCTCACTCTTGGCATCGATGGCTGCTCCACCGAGACAGCAATCCGTGATAATGGAGATAGAGGACAAAGATGGGGGACATTTATATGAACAGAAATCAATTAATCAAAGATTTGTAAATTATTATGCTCAACTTCATGCTCCTCCACCAGAGTTGTTGACCCCTACTCAAGTGAAGTCCCTAGAAAACCTTGACCTCCCCCATCTAGAAGAGAGAGAAACATTAACCCTAGCTGAGCCTGTTTCGATACCTGATATTAGAGCTGCAAAACAAAACATGGCCAGAGGGCAGGTACCCGGGGCGGATGGACTCCCAGTGGAGTTTTACAGTGCGTTCCTGGAACAACTAGCCCCACACTTATGTAACCTGTATATAGAAGCCAAAGAAAAGAAAGCCCTCCCTCAAACCACCAATGAGGAGATTATGATCCCCCTGCTGAAGCCCAATAAACCAATGAGAGATGTGCGCTCATACCGCCCTCTCTCCATGTTAAATCTAGATTATAAAATACTTAGCAAAATACTAGCCTCCCGACTTCTACCCTTTATGGCAAAACTGATACATCAAAGATCAAGCTGGATTTATTCTACAGCGTAATACCGCACAGAACGTACAGAGACTAGTAGCCATTATCCAATCAGGATCACCAACTCTACAAAGAGCCGCAATCATCTCAGTAGACATAGAGAAGGCTTTCGTTAGTCTCCGGTGGGACTACCTTGAAAACGTAATGCTGAAATTAGGTCTCGGACCTGAGTTTGTGAAATGGACGCAGTTACTTTACATGGAAACCTACAGCACATGTTCGAACGGGTGGAACAATCTCAGACCCTTATATAATTGGCACAGGCACCAGACAAGGGTGCCCACTGTCACCGCTACTCTTCGCTATCGCTGTGGAACCGGTGGCCAGAATGGCTAGATCAGGGTTACATTTTGAAGGGCTCCAAGTGGGAACACAAAGACACCATATCGCACTGTACGCAGATAATATGTTAATTTTCCCTGGAGACAGAGACATGGAACTACCCGGAGCTATGTCCATGTTAGAAAGCTTAGGTGAAGCTTCAGGCCTTAAAATAAACTGGAGGAAATCGTCCATCTTCCCGTTAACAGAGGGAGTCCAAACGATGGTCGATGCTAGAGGACTCCCCTGGACACCCACCACATTTCGCTATTTAGGCGTTAACATTTATCATAAACCCACAGATCTATTAGAAGGGAACATACACACTGCAATCAGGAAACTAAAAACCGATATACAGTTTTGGGGGACACTCCCCCTAGCGGTTATCAGAAGAGTAGCAATACTAAAAATGATAGTACTCCCAAGATTTATGTATTATTTCTCCACCATACCTCTGATCATACCTAAATCAGTATTTCATGACCTGAACTCTATTATGTCTAACTTCATATGGGGAGCAGGTAGACACAGACTAGTTCAGAACACTCTTAAGAGGCCTACTCTGGAGGGAGGGCCTGCAGCCCCTGATATGGAAACCTATTATTGGGGGGGCCAACTACAGTGGCTGGCAAGATTCCTAAATGAAGATTCAACAATCCTGGAACTACAGAACAGTTCTAAGTCACTTCCCCATACTTTATTGGGAGTATTGCTAACCCCTGGAGGGAAAAAACTATAATTACCTCCAGAATGGCAAGCGATTAAATTCACTTGGGAGAGAACTCTTAGACGTTTGCACTCAAGCATCCCATAGGCTCCAGACATACCAGTAATGGGCCTATTGAATCTGATAGGAGAACAGGCTTTAACCGGTCTAAATAAACTAGTCGGATACAATATTACCACACTGGGAGACTTATATCATAATGGGCAACTTAGGACATTCGCAGAATTACAAGTGCACTTTGAGATTCCACCGGGGACATTCATAATACATACCGCAATAACTAGGATTATCCAGAGAACCTGGAAAATGGGATTACAAGAACCGCCTATACACGAAGGCTGCAGAGTTATTTGTCCCGAGGGGGAGATAGAGGGCTGGTTTCTATACTCTACAAGGTACTACAAAAAGACACCCTCACTCCACTAAATAACTTTAGACTGAAATGGCTATCAGAATTGGGGACCACGATAGAAGTGCAACAATGGGATAGAATCACGTCACATATATACCCCGTAACAAAGAATGCTCGCTTTAAACTAATAAGTATTTATATTTGCCATAGAGCTTACCTCACCCCCTGTAGACTTGCAAAGATGTATACTTCTAGTGGAAGTGGTTGCCCCAGATGCACAAAGGCAGAGTCAGGCCTAGAACATATGCTTTGGAACTGCCAGCAGGTAGTACTATACTGGGAAGAAGTATTTAAACTTTTGGAAATGATCACGGATCGTAGGCTTCGGCCTTCCCCGCTGTCCGCCTTACTAGGAGACTTCCCCCGCCCTGCTATCAAAAAAACTACTAACAACTTTATTGATTTAGCATTACTTCTAGCTAAAAGAGAAATCACAAGCCACTGGAAAGCAGCTGAAAGACCTCAAGTTCAAAGGTGGTTGAGTGCATTGTTAAAGTGGGTGGAAGTGGAGGGACGTATTTTACATAGAGAAGCTGCCCAAGGAAGGGGATCCAGAGACACTGCAACCCAATGGGACGCAATGGTAGATGAACTCAAATACCCGGATAAACCAGAATCAGAAGACTCCCAAAAAATATCTGATCTAAGCTCAGATGAAGCCACTTAAAATATGCTGAAAAGGAGATAATGACCTTAAGAGAAATTGGTTTACTGTACAGTATTCATTTTATAAATCAGAAAGGATGTAACTGGTTGCTGGATGAGGGGATGGGTTGAGAGGGAAGTTGGGGTATATTTCACATAGTAAAAGGGGAAGTGTTAATGCTTGTTTGAAAAAGTAATAAAATATATTTAAAAGAAAATAAAAAAGGAGGCTGGCCTGGTTTGTAGTGGGTACCTAAGGTACTTACACCTTATACCAGGTCCAGTTATCCCCAATTAGTGAAATGTAGGCAGTGTCTAGGTGCCAAGCTGTCCAGAGGTAGCTGTAGGCAGAGCAGCCAAGGCTGAACTGGGATACATGCAAAGCTCTTGCAATACCACTGTAATCACATAGTACTTACACACATGAAAGACAATACTCACTGTTACCAAAATAAAGGTACTTTATTTTAGTCACACAATCCCAAAAATACTTTGTAGGCTATACTACCTCAGCAGGTAAGGAAATCAAACAATATATACACTAGTAACCAGAAACAGGTAGGTACACAATAGGAAAACAGTGCAAATAGTGGAAAACACCATAGGTTGCAATGGGAACACAAACCATATACTAAAATAATGCAATGTGAAAGTCAGTTTCCAAGCTAGGCAAGGGTAGTGTTAGAGGGGCACAGGGAGTGTAAGAAAACACCAAAGGTAAGTAATGTCCCCGCCCCAGAGCCCAGCAAAGCAGGAGTAAAACACAGCAGTTTCCTAAAACACACTAAAAGTTGTGATAGAAGATAATGAAAGAACCAGAAGAGACTGCAAGACACCAATGATCGATTCCTGGACTGGAAGACCTGTGGAAAAAGGGGACCAAGTCCAAGAAGCACTGAAGAGTCCAGGTAGAACAGGAGCCCCTGCTAACCCAGATGAAGGTGCAAAAGGGGAACCACCAGTGAGAAGACAAAGTCAGTATTGCACCAAAGAAGACAGATGTGGGTTCCTGGTTGGTGCAGAAGATGTCACATGCTGGAAGGTTGAATGCAGTCTGGTTTGCGTCACTGGATTCCACCAACAAGCCTTGGCACATGCAAGCCTTGCTGTTAGCGGAAAATGGTGCTGCCTGGGATCAGGAGGGACCTGGTGGCCTCTACCCAGAAGGGGAAGACAGAGGGGGGCTCTCAGCATCTCAGAGAGCCCTCAGAAGACCAGGCAGCGTGCACAGGAGTCCCACTGCATGTGGATAAAGGAAATGCAAATGGAGGCCCACACAGCATGACACAGAGGATTCTCACGCCTCCGTAGTACCACTCAGGAAACTGTGCATCACAGGATGGAGTGTGGGGGCCTAAGCTGTGCTGTGCACGAAGAACATCTACGAAGGTAGCACACAAGCCTTAGCAACTGCAAGTCAAGTGGTGCACGGAGGTACTGTCTTGCGTAGGGAGGCAAGCCCTTAACTCAACCAAAGTTGGACGGCTGGACAGTGGGACTGCCGGAGTCACTTTAGTCCACCATCTGTGTTGCTGGATCCACACCTGTCATCTGGAGAGGGGGTCCAAGCCACCAGTCATCACTGCAGAGAGGTGCCTGCTGAAGCAAGGAAGTGACTCCGTCACTCCACGGGCAATTCCTTTGGTTCTTCTAGTGCAGGCTGAAGACAATCTGTCCTCGGTGCATGCACAACCTGGAAACTGTTGCAGTTGCTGGCAAGGGCTGAAGATACAATGTTGCAGAAGTCATCTTTGTTTCTTTGTTGCAGTTTTGTAGAGTTCCTGGAGCAGTCAGCGATTGATCCATTGGTAGAAGATGAAGTAAAGGATGCAGAGGATTCCTGCTGGAGTCTTACAATTCGAATCTGAAGAAACACCCAGAGGGGAGACCCTAAATAGCCGTGAGAGGAGGATTGTTCACCTAACCAGGTAAGCACCTATAAGAGGGGTCTCTGATGTCACCTGCTGGCACTGGCCACTCAGATGTTCCCAGAGTGCCCCTCCACCTTGGAATCCAAGATGGCAAAACCCAGGGACACTCTGGAGGAGCTCTGGGCTCCACCCCTGGGATTGTGATGGACAGGGGAGTGGTCACTCCCCTTTCCTTTGTCCAGTTTTGTGCCACAGCAGGGACTGGGGGTCCCTGAACCGGTGTAGACTGGACAAAGGAGGGTCCCCATCTGTGCCCTTCGAAGCATTTCCAGAGGCTCTGGGAGGATAGCCCTCCCAAGCCTGTAACACCTATTTCCAAAGGGAGAGCATATAACACCCCCTCCTAAAGGAAATGCATTGTTCTGCATTCCTGGGATTAAGCTGCTCAAGTCCCAGGATGGCAGAAGACTGTCTGTGAGGTGGCAGCAGCTGGGCTGCAGTGAAAACCTCAGAAGATTGGTATGGCAGTACTGGGAGTCCATGGTGGAGCCCCCAGAGTGCATGGGATTGTGCAACCAATACTGGAATCATTATTGGGGTCAATTCCCAGTTGTTAGACACCTTACAGGCCATGTTCGGAGTTGCCATTGTGAAGCTAAATATATGTATTGACCTATATGTAGTGCACACTTATAATGGCATCCCTGTAGGAGGCTGGACTGGCTTGTAGTGAGTACCAAGGGGTACTTGCACCTTGCACCAGGCCCAGTTATCCCTTATTAGTGTATAGGGTGTCTAGCAGCTTAGGCTGATAGATAATGGTAGCTTAGCAGAGCAGCTTAGGCTGAACTAGGAGACGTGTGAAGCTACTACAGTACCACTTAGTGTCATATGCACAATGTCATAAGAAAACACAATACACAGTTATACTAAAAATAAAGGTACTTTATTTTTATGACAATATGCCAAAGTATCTTAGAGTGTACCCTCAATGAGAGGATAGGAAATATACACAAGATATATATACACAATAGCAAAAATATGCAGTATAGTCTTAGAAAACAGTGCAAACAATGTATAGTTACAATAGGATGCAATGGGGAAACATAGGGATAGGGGCAACACAAACCATATACTCCAAAAGTGGAATGCGAACCACGAATGGACCCCAAACCTATGTGACCTTGTAGAGGGTCGCTGGGACTATTAGAAAATAGTGAGAGTTAGAAAAATAACCCTCCCCAAGACCCTGAAAAGTGAGTGCAAAGTGCACTAAAGTTCCCCTAAGGACAAAATAGTCGTGTTAGAGGGAGAATGCAAGGAAAACACAAATCAGCAATGCAACAACGATGGATTCCTGTCTGAAGGTACCTGTGGAACAAGGGGACCAAGTCCAAAAGTCACAAGCAGCTCGGAGATGGGCAGATGCCCAAGAAATGCCAGCGGTTGGTGCAAAGAAGCTCTTTCTAGGCTGAAGAACTGTGAATACTGCAGGAACGACAAGGGCTAGAGACTTCCCCTTTGGAGGATGGATCCCCCACGCCTTGGAGAGTCGTGCAGAAGTGTTTTCCCGCCGGATGGATGCCAACAAGCCTTGCTACACGCAAATCGTGCGTTTGGCGTTTTTGGACGCTGCTGGGGCCCAGGAGGGACCAGAAGGTCGCAAATTGGACCTGCAGAGAGAGGGGACGTCGAGCAAGACAAAGAGCCCTCACTGAAGCAGGTAGCACCCGGAGAAGTGCCAGAAACAGGCACTACGAGGATGCGTGAAACGGTGCTCGCCGAAGTTGCACAAAGGAGTCCCACGTCGCCGGAGACCAACTTAGAAAGTCGTGCAATGCAGGTTAGAGTGCCGTGGACCCAGGCTTGGCTGTGCACGAAGGATTTCCACCGGAAGTGCACAGGGGCCGGAGTAGCTTGCAAAGTCGCGGTTCCCAGCAATGCAGCCCAGCGAGGTGAGGCAAGGACTTACCTCCACCAAACTTGGGCTGAAGAATCACTGGACTGCGAGGGTCACTTGGACGGTGTCGCTGGATTCGAGGGACCTCGCTCGTCGTGCTGAGAGGAGACCCAAGGGACCGGAGATGCAGCTTTTTGGTGCCTGCGGTTGCAGGGGGAAGATTCCGTCGACCCACGGGAGATTTCTTCGGAGCTTCTGGTGCAGAGAGGAGGCAGACTACCCCCACAGCATGCACAAGCAGGAAAACAGTCGAGAAGGCGGCAGGATCAGCGTTACAGAGTTGCAGTAGTCGTCTTTGCTACTATGTTGCAGGTTTGCAGGCTTCCAGCGCGGTCAGCGGTCGATTCCTTATCAGAAGGTGAAGAGGGAGATGCAGAGGAACTCGGCTGAGCTCATGCATTCGTTATCTAAAGTTTCCCCAGAGACAGAGACCCTAAATAGCCAGAAAAGAGGGTTTGGCTACCTAGGAGAGAGGAAAGGCTACTAACACCTGAAGGAGCCTATCAGCAGGAGTCTCTGACGTCACCTGGTGGCACTGGCCACTCAGAGCAGTCCAGTGTGCCAGCAGCACCTCTGTTTCCAAGATGGCAGAGGTCTGGAGCACACTGGAGGAGCTCTGGACACCTCCCAGGGGAGGTGCAGGTCAGGGGAGTGGTCACTCCCCTTTCCTTTGTCCAGTTTCGCGCCAGAGCAGGGGCTAAGGGGTCCCTGAACCGGTGTAGACTGGCTTATGCAGAATTGGGCACATCTGTGCCCAACAAAGCATTTCCAGAGGCTGGGGGAGGCTACTCCTCCCCTGCCTTCACACCATTTTCCAAAGGGAGAGGGTGTCACACCCTCTCTCAGAGGAAGTTCTTTGTTCTGCCATCCTGGGCCAGGCCTGGCTGGACCCCAGGAGGGCAGATGCCTGTCTGAGGGGTTGGCAGCAGCAGCAGCTGCAGTGAAACCCCAGGAAGGGCAGTTTGGCAGTACCAGGGTCTGTGCTACAGACCACTGGGATCATGGAATTGTACCAACAATGCCAGGATGGCATAGAGGGGGCAATTCCATGATCATAGACATGTTACATGGCCATATTCGGAGTTACCATGGTGAAGCTACATATAGGTAGTGACCTATATGTAGTGCACGCGTGTAATGGTGTCCCCGCACTCACAAAGTTCAGTGAATTGGCTCTGAACAATGTGGGGGCACCTTGGCTAGTGCCAGGGTGCCCTCACACTAAGTAACTTTGCACCTAACCTTTACCAGGTAAAGGTTAGACATATAGGTGACTTATAAGTTACTTAAGTGCAGTGTAAAATGGCTGTGAAATAACGTGGACGTTATTTCACTCAGGCTGCAGTGGCAGGCCTGTGTAAGAATTGTCAGAGCTCCCTATGGGTGGCAAAAGGAATGCTGCAGTCCATAGGGATCTCCTGGAACCCCAATACCCTGGGTACCTCAGTACCATATACTAGGGAATTATAAGGGTGTTCCAGTAAGCCAATGTAAATTGGTCAAAATGGTCACTAGCCTGTTAGTGACAATTTGAAAGTAATGAGAGAGCATAACCACTGAGGTTCTGGTTAGCAGAGCCTCAGTGAGACAGTTAGGCACCACACAGGGAACATATACATGCACACCTATGAGCACTGGGGCCCTGTGTGACAGGGTCCCAGTGACACATACATATAGGCCACAAACCTATGAGCACTGGGGTCCTGACCAGCAGGATCCCAGTGACACATAACAACCATACTGAAAACATGGTGTTTTCACTATGAGCACTGAGGCCTGGCTATCAGGATCCCAGTGAGACAGTGAAAACAGTGACAAACACCCTGACATACACTCACAAACAGGCCAAAAGTGGGGGTAACAAGGCTAGAAAGAGGCTACCTTCTCACACAACCCCCCCCCAAACGAAGGACAATAAGGCTAACCTTGGCCAGTTGAGACTTTATTGTCTAAGTGGTGATAAGTAGAGAGTAGCTCTGCAATAGACTGGTTACTCCCTTTATCATCCACTATATGGTTACTTCCCTGTGGGGATGTAAACCACCCTGTTTGAAGTTTTTTAGCTAAGCAACAATGTGAAGATGTATTTTCAGAGTTTCTATCAGTAAGTTTTAGTTTAGAGCAGTGGGAATTGTCCACTGAACCTATTTGTAGTGATGGAAATGCCAGACAGGGATGCTGTCTCAGAAAAGCCATAGCTGGGCAAAAACTTTGTCCATCTGGCTGGAAGAGAGAACAGGGATGCTGTTTCTCTTGAGTTGGAGCAGGGCAGGGATGCTGTCCTATGAGCTCCACACTAGGGCAGGGATGCTGTCCTAAGTGTTGTGAGGCAGTGCAGAGTTTCTGCACTAAAGTTTCTCTGGGAGGGTTGGAGGGATGCTCCATGTTAACTAAAATGGTGCTCTTTTTCTCACCAATGTTAGTTATCCCACAGAGAGGTACTTCCACCTCAGGGAGTCCAGCTTTGCCAGCTGATGATTCCCTTGGAACAGGTGCCACCCCAGGAGAGGTTTCTCCCACCACAGGAATAGTATCCTGAATGGTAGGGTGGTTAGGGGATACTGTGATACCCTTTTTACCTGTTGATGGAGAGGGATCCTGAGTTTTCAGGCCTTCTCTCCTTTGCTTTTTCATTTCACTTGAAATGAGAGGGAACAATTCCTCAGGGATGCCCAGCATGGCTGCATGGGCATAAAACTCTACGTCAGCCCAACCTGAGGCCTCTAGGTCATTACCTAAGAGACAGTCTACAGGTAAGCTAGGTGATACCACCACCTGCTTAGGGCCAGTAACTCCACCCCAACTAAACTGAATTATAGCTAAGGGAAGAAACTTAGTGGAGTTATGGACATCAATAATCTTATACTGTTGTCCAATGATGTGTTGATCAGGGTGCACTAGGTTTTCAGTCACCAAAGTGAAACTGGCACCTGTGTCCCTGTAGGCCAAGGCCTCAACACCATTTATTGAAACTGTCTGCCTGTACTTATCCATTGTAAGGGGACAAGCAGCCAGTGTGGCAAGGCCAGTGCCACTAGGTGTGACAGAAACTGTCTTGGGACTGATTACATCAGTTTCCACTATGGACCCATAAGTGAACCCAACTACACCCTTTGCTTGACTGTTGCCAGCAGTCCCACCACTAGTACCACTACTGCTAGGGGCACTAGAGCTTGATGTATTAGTGGTGGTAGGCTCAGGGGGTTTACCTGGACAGGACTTATCCCCTGGCCTATGGCCTCTGTTTTTACACACAAAGCACCAAGGCTTTTTAATGTGTGCAGGTTGGGAAGAAGAGGAAGAATTTGTTTTATCCCCACCCTCTGAAGAGTGTTTAAGATTTGAAGTGGGATCTTTAGTTTTACCCTTATCCCCATGCTTATCTTGAGATTTTTCACCATCTTTCTTCTTATTGCCATCTTTGTCACCCCCTGTATGAACTTTTCTGTTCACCCTTGTTCTGACCCATTTGTCTGCCTTCTTTCCCAATTCTTGGGGAGAGGTCAGATCAGAGTCTACCAGGTACTGGTGCAACAAATCAGACACACAATTATTAAGTATATGCTCTCTCAGGATTGTGTTATACAGGCTTTCATAATCAGTAACTTTACTGCCATGTAACCACCCCTCCAAGGCCTTCACTGAATGGTCAATGAAATCAACCCAGTCTTGTGAAGACTCCTTTTTGGTCTCTCTGAACTTTATCCTGTACTGTTCAGTGGTTAAGCCATAACCATCCAGGAGTGCATTCTTAAGAACTTGGAAATTATTGGCATCATTTTCTTTCACTGTAAGGAGCCTATCCCTACCTTTTCCAATAAATGATAGCCATAGGATAGCAGCCCACTGCTTTTGAGGGACATCCTGTACAGCACAGGCCCTCTCAAGTGCAGCAAACCACTTGTTAATGTCATCCCCCTCCTTATAAGGGGGAACTATCTTGTGCAGATTCCTGGAATCATGCTCTTTTGCAGGATGACTATGGGGAATACTGCTGCTGCCACCATGGGTATCTAAACCCAACTTCTGTCTTTCCCTCTCTATTTCTAAAGACTGTCTATCCAAATCCAGCTGTTGCTTCTTGAGCTTCAGTCTGGTTTGTTCCACTCTCAATCTATTGAGCTCCCTTTCTAACAATCTGTCATCAGGGTGGGTGGGAGGGACATTTCTAGATACAGAGGTATGATGGGAATGAACAGAAGGAGACCTGTCCCTTACAGAGGGCACCCTAACAGCTTGGCTACCAGCATAATGTGAGAGCACATCATCAGTATGATGTGATTCAACCTCTGTACCAACTATGCTAGACTGTCTAGTAATGGGCAGGCTGAGAAGTTTCTTTCCTGAACCTTTTCCTGGGGGAGTCCCTGGATCAGATTGAGAACCATTAGCTACTTTTTCTACAGATTGGGCACTTATGGCCTTATCCTGTACTCTAAGCATATTAATTAACAGTTCTAAAGAAGGATTCTTCCCTACACTCAAACCTCTCTCTATGCAGAGACTCCTTGCTCCTTTCCAGCTAAGGTGATCATATGCAAGTTTGGACAGTTCAACTTTTTGGCCTGTGCCAGACATTTTTTAGAGAGAGTTAAAGTGATAGACAAAGAGAAAAAAGTTTTCAGAACTTTTTGGAAAGACAGAAAAAACTTTTTAAACTTTTAAGAACTTTTTGAAAGTTTAGAAGTACTTTTCAGCACTTAGAAAAGAGTGAAAAGAGGAAATGCAAAACTTTTTGGCTATGTGTAGATACACTGACCTTGTTTTGTATATTTTTCTCTTATGAAAAGTACAATGACAAGAGTGGTAAGTAGTCTCAAAGCACTTATCCCACCACTGCACAACCAATGTAGGAGGCTGGACTGGCTTGTAGTGAGTACCAAGGGGTACTTGCACCTTGCACCAGGCCCAGTTATCCCTTATTAGTGTATAGGGTGTCTAGCAGCTTAGGCTGATAGATAATGGTAGCTTAGCAGAGCAGCTTAGGCTGAACTAGGAGACGTGTGAAGCTACTACAGTACCACTTAGTGTCATATGCACAATGTCATAAGAAAACACAATACACAGTTATACTAAAAATAAAGGTACTTTATTTTTATGACAATATGCCAAAGTATCTTAGAGTGTACCCTCAATGAGAGGATAGGAAATATACACAAGATATATATACACAATAGCAAAAATATGCAGTATAGTCTTAGAAAACAGTGCAAACAATGTATAGTTACAATAGGATGCAATGGGGAAACATAGGGATAGGGGCAACACAAACCATATACTCCAAAAGTGGAATGCGAACCACGAATGGACCCCAAACCTATGTGACCTTGTAGAGGGTCGCTGGGACTATTAGAAAATAGTGAGAGTTAGAAAAATAACCCTCCCCAAGACCCTGAAAAGTGAGTGCAAAGTGCACTAAAGTTCCCCTAAGGACAAAATAGTCGTGTTAGAGGGAGAATGCAAGGAAAACACAAATCAGCAATGCAACAACGATGGATTCCTGTCTGAAGGTACCTGTGGAACAAGGGGACCAAGTCCAAAAGTCACAAGCAGCTCGGAGATGGGCAGATGCCCAAGAAATGCCAGCGGTTGGTGCAAAGAAGCTCTTTCCAGGCTGAAGAACTGTGAATACTGCAGGAACGACAAGGGCTAGAGACTTCCCCTTTGGAGGATGGATCCCCCACGCCTTGGAGAGTCGTGCAGAAGTGTTTTCCCGCCGGATGGACGCCAATAAGCCTTGCTACACGCAAATCGTGCGTTTGGCGTTTTTGGACGCTGCTGGGGCCCAGGAGGAACCAGAAGGTCGCAAATTGGACCTGCAGAGAGAGGGGACGTCGAGCAAGACAAAGAGCCCTCACTGAAGCAGGTAGCACCCGGAGAAGTGCCAGAAACAGGCACTACGAGGATGCGTGAAACGGTGCTCGCCGAAGTTGCACAAAGGAGTCCCACGTCGCCGGAGACCAACTTAGAAAGTCGTGCAATGCAGGTTAGAGTGCCGTGGACCCAGGCTTGGCTGTGCACGAAGGATTTCCACCGGAAGTGCACAGGGGCCAGAGTAGCTTGCAAAGTCGCGGTTCCCAGCAATGCAGCCCAGCGAGGTGAGGCAAGGACTTACCTCCACCAAACTTGGGCTGAAGAATCACTGGACTGCGAGGGTCACTTGGACGGTGTCGCTGGATTCGAGGGACCTCGCTCGTCGTGCTGAGAGGAGACCCAAGGGACCGGAGATGCAGCTTTTTGGTGCCTGCGGTTGCAGGGGGAAGATTCCGTCGACCCACGGGAGATTTCTTCGGAGCTTCTGGTGCAGAGAGGAGGCAGACTACCCCCACAGCATGCACAAGCAGGAAAACAGTCGAGAAGGCGGCAGGATCAGCGTTACAGAGTTGCAGTAGTCGTCTTTGCTACTATGTTGCAGGTTTGCAGGCTTCCAGCGCGGTCAGCGGTCGATTCCTTATCAGAAGGTGAAGAGGGAGATGCAGAGGAACTCGGCTGAGCTCATGCATTCGTTATCTAAAGTTTCCCCAGAGACAGAGACCCTAAATAGCCAGAAAAGAGGGTTTGGCTACCTAGGAGAGAGGAAAGGCTACTAACACCTGAAGGAGCCTATCAGCAGGAGTCTCTGACGTCACCTGGTGGCACTGGCCACTCAGAGCAGTCCAGTGTGCCAGCAGCACCTCTGTTTCCAAGATGGCAGAGGTCTGGAGCACACTGGAGGAGCTCTGGACACCTCCCAGGGGAGGTGCAGGTCAGGGGAGTGGTCACTCCCCTTTCCTTTGTCCAGTTTCGCGCCAGAGCAGGGGCTAAGGGGTCCCTGAACCGGTGTAGACTGGCTTATGCAGAATTGGGCACATCTGTGCCCAACAAAGCATTTCCAGAGGCTGGGGGAGGCTACTCCTCCCCTGCCTTCACACCATTTTCCAAAGGGAGAGGGTGTCACACCCTCTCTCAGAGGAAGTTCTTTGTTCTGCCATCCTGGGCCAGGCCTGGCTGGACCCCAGGAGGGCAGATGCCTGTCTGAGGGGTTGGCAGCAGCAGCAGCTGCAGTGAAACCCCAGGAAGGGCAGTTTGGCAGTACCAGGGTCTGTGCTACAGACCACTGGGATCATGGAATTGTACCAACAATGCCAGGATGGCATAGAGGGGGCAATTCCATGATCATAGACATGTTACATGGCCATATTCGGAGTTACCATGGTGAAGCTACATATAGGTAGTGACCTATATGTAGTGCACGCGTGTAATGGTGTCCCCGCACTCACAAAGTTCAGTGAATTGGCTCTGAACAATGTGGGGGCACCTTGGCTAGTGCCAGGGTGCCCTCACACTAAGTAACTTTGCACCTAACCTTTACCAGGTAAAGGTTAGACATATAGGTGACTCATAAGTTACTTAAGTGCAGTGTAAAATGGCTGTGAAATAACGTGGACGTTATTTCACTCAGGCTGCAGTGGCAGGCCTGTGTAAGAATTGTCAGAGCTCCCTATGGGTGGCAAAAGGAATGCTGCAGTCCATAGGGATCTCCTGGAACCCCAATACCCTGGGTACCTCAGTACCATATACTAGGGAATTATAAGGGTGTTCCAGTAAGCCAATGTAAATTGGTCAAAATGGTCACTAGCCTGTTAGTGACAATTTGAAAGTAATGAGAGAGCATAACCACTGAGGTTCTGGTTAGCAGAGCCTCAGTGAGACAGTTAGGCACCACACAGGGAACATATACATGCACACCTATGAGCACTGGGGCCCTGTGTGACAGGGTCCCAGTGACACATACATATAGGCCACAAACCTATGAGCACTGGGGTCCTGACCAGCAGGATCCCAGTGACACATAACAACCATACTGAAAACATGGTGTTTTCACTATGAGCACTGAGGCCTGGCTATCAGGATCCCAGTGAGACAGTGAAAACAGTGACAAACACCCTGACATACACTCACAAACAGGCCAAAAGTGGGGGTAACAAGGCTAGAAAGAGGCTACCTTCTCACAATCCCCACACTCACGAAGTCGGGGAAAATGGGCCTGGATGATGTGGGGTCACCTCTGCCAGTGCAGGGGTGTCCTCACACACAGGTACTTCGCACCCAGCCTTCAGGGTTGGGAGACCTGACATATAGGTGACTTATAAGTGACCTGGTATATTGAAAATGGCTGTGAAATGGTGCATGCACGATTTCACACAGGCTGCAATGGCCTGAAGAAGCCTTTGTATGATCTCCTTATGGGTGGCAAAAGAAATGCTGCAGCCCTTAAGGATTCACAGGAACGCCAATGCCCTGGGTACCTATGTACCATATACTAGGGACTTATAAGGAGGGTCCTGTGTGCCAATTGGGAGTGAAATATAGGGTCACTAAACTGTAGTGACAAATTTAGAAAGAGAGAGAGCATAAGCACTTGAGTTGTGATTAGCCGGACTCCAGTGACAATTTAGAAAATAGTGAAACACACTGACAAGCAGGCCATAAACCATAAACACTGGGGTCCTGACTAGCAGGATCCCAGTAACACAGACAAAAACACACTGACATCAGGCAGAAATTGAGGGTAACATGCCAGAAAGAGGGTACTTTCCTACATGTTGGTGTTAGAGAAGGGGGCCTGAGAAGACATGTTGCCAAGGACGGAAGGAGTAACTTGGAACCAGTAGCTGAACTCCCTTCTGTAGTAGGCTGGCCTGGCTTATAGTGGGTACCTGATGGTACTTACACCTTGTGCCAGGTCCAGTTATCCCTTATTAGTAGATTAGTAGTATTCTAGCAGCTTAGTCTGATAGAGGTAGTTTTAGCAGAGCAGCTTAGGCTGAACTAGGAGACATGCAAAGCTCCTATCATGCCACTCATATCACAAAAATTACAATACTCAGTGTTACTAAAAATAAAGGTACTTTATTTTAGTGACAATGTTCCAAAAAAATCCCAAAGGATATACTCCCTTAGGAGGTAAGTAAAATACACAAAATATACACACAAACCAAAAATCAGGTAAGTAAACAGTTAGGAAAGTAGTGGAAACACTGTAGAATGCAATAGGATGCAATAGGCCTAGGGGCAACACAAACCATACACTAAGAAAGTGGAATGCGAACCACTTAGGGATCCCAGGCCTAGTGTAGTGTGTAGAGGGTCGCTGGGAGTGTAAAACAACACTAAGGGAGTCCAAGATACCCCACCCCAAGACCCTGAAAAGTAGGAGTAAAGTGACCCTACTTCCCCAGAAACACACTAAAGTCGTGATAGTAGATTCTGAAAAGACGACAACAGATTGCAAAGCACTGAAGACGGATTCCTGGACCTTATAACCTGTAAAGGAAGGGGACCAAGTCCAAGAGCCACAAAAATGTCCAGGTGGGCAGGAGCCCACTAAACCCCGGATGAAGGTGCAAAATGGCTGCCCTCTGGGTGGAAGAAGTTGAAGATTCTGCAACAACGGAAGATGGCAGGAACTTCTCCTTTGCAAAGAAGATGTCCCACGGTGTGCTGGAGGATGCAGAGTTCTTTCCAACCAGAATGATCACAAGCAAGCCTTGCTAGCTGCAAAGGTGGCGGTTGAAGAAAATGGGTGCTGGCCGGACCAAGGAAGGACCAGGTGGCCCCCCCTTGGAGGAGGAGACAGAGGGGGCGCTCAGCAATACAGAGAGCCCATGTAGAAGCAGGCAGCACCCGCAGAAGTACTTGAACACAGGTTCAAGAAAACTGAGCACAGCAGTCATCTCTACACTACAAAGGAGGGTCCCACAAAGCCGGCGGTCAGCTCAGCGAGTTGAGCAATGCAGGACAGAGTGCTGGTGACCTGGGCTGTGCTGTGCATAAAGGATTCTTTGCAAAACTTCACAGAAGCCCTAGCAGCTGCAGTTCATGCAGTACACAGGATTACTGTCTGGCGTGGAGAGGCAAGGACTTACCTCCACCAAATTTGGACAGATGGACCACTGGACTGTCGGGGTCACTTGGATCCAACTCCTGTGTTCCAGGGACCACGCTCGTCATGATGAGAGGGGACCCAGAGGACCAGTGAAGCAGAGGTTTGGTGCCTGAGTTAGCAGGGGAAGATTCAGTCAACCCACGGGAGATTTCTTCTTGATGTCCAGTGCAGGGTGAAGGCAGACAGCCCCCAGAGCATGCACCACCAGGAAACAGTCGAGAAAGCCAGCAGGATTAGGCGTTACAATGTTGCTGGTAGTCTTCTTGCTACTTTGTTGCAGTTTTGCAGGCATCCTGGATAGTCAGCGGTCGATCCTTGGCACATGTCAAAGAGGGAGTTGCAGAGGAACTCTGGTGAGCTCTTGCATTCGTTATCTGAAGAGAAGCCCACAGGAGAGGCTCTAAATAGCCCTCAGAGGACGATTAGCCACCTAGTCAGGTAAGCACCTATCAGGAAGGGTCTCTGACATCACCTGCTGGCACTGGCCACTCAGAGGCCTCCATTGTGCCTTCACACCTCTGTATTCAAGATGGCAGAGGTCTGGGACACAGTGGAGGAGCTCTGGGCACCACCCCTAGGGTGGTGATGGACAGAGGAGTGGTCACCAAGTGTAAAATGGCTGTGAAATAACATGGACTTTATTTCACTCAGGCTGCAGTGGCAGTCCTGTGTAAGAATTGTTTGAGCTCCCTATGGGTGGCAAAAGAAATGCTGCAGCCCATAGGGATCTCCTGGAACTCCAATACCCTGGGTACCTAGGTACCATATACTAGGGAATTATAGGGGTGTTCCAGTGTGCCAATTATAATTAGTAAAAATGGTCACTAGCCTGCAGTGACAATTTTAAAGGCAGAGAGAGCCTCAGTGACACTGTTAGGCACCACACAGGGAACACATTCAGGCCACAACTATGACCACTGGGGTCATGGCTGGCAGGATTCTAGTGAGACAGGCAAAAACAAACTGACACACAAGTAAAATATGGGGGTAACATGCCAGGCAAGATAGTACTTTCCTACACCTTCCACATTCCTGAGCATGGGAGTGATCCAAGGACGTACCAATGCAACTTGAAAAGATGAAAATGTCAAATAGATGTGTGATTTATTACACCGTTGTTTCAGTGGAAAGTTGTGGCTGTGACTTCAGCCCCTGTAAGATTCAAGATTTAAGTGTTGTTTAGTCAGTTGCAGATGCAGATTTCTTTTGCCCCATGATTAGAGTCGACTTCAGAGAGGGACAGACCTCTCTACCTTTATTAGACTAAGCAGCTTTATGATGCTCACATCTCTCTTGACGGAAACATTCACAGAGGGTTCTGTGGTGCTGACATTTTTCTCTGAAATTCTTATAGGCAATAGAATAATCAGGAACTTAAATTAAATAGTTAAGCAGGAGGGCTTAAGCCTGAATTGATAGCATCATATTCCTTATTTTCTGTATTGTTTCTACTGAAATATTGATACAAAGTTTAGTGTTGCACCTCACTTTAATTCTCCTTTGGTGATTCCTTACATTTATGGCATATTTTTGACACTCATTTATGTAAGTTTGACGTTGAGTCTGTAATAAATCCCTTTAAACTTCAAGTTAATCTCTAGGAATAAATGTGTGGCTGTGAGAAAGTAGCCTCTTTCTAGCCTTGTTACCCCCACTTTTGGCCTGTTTGTGAGTGTATGTCAGGGTGTTTTCACTGTCTCACTGGGATCCTGCTAGCCAGGGCCCAGTGCTCATAGTGAAAACCCTATGTTTTCAGTATGTTTGTTATGTGTCACTGGGACCCTGCTAGTCAGGACCCCAGTGCTCATAAGTTTGTGGCCTATATGTATGTGTTCCCTGTGTGGTGCCTAACTGTCTCACTGAGGCTCTGCTAACCAGAACCTCAGTGGTTATGCTCTCTCTGTACAAATTGTCACTAACAGGCTAGTGACCAATTTCACCAATTTAGATTGGCATACTGGAACACCCTTATAATCTCCTAGTATATGGTACTGAGGTACCCAGGGTATTGGGGTTCCAGGAGATCCCTATAGGCTGCAGCATTTCTTTTGCCACCCATAGGGAGCTCTGACAATTCTTACACAGGCCTGCCACTGCAGCCTGAGTGAAATAATGCACACATTATTTCACAGCCATTTTCACTGCACTTAAGTAACTTATAAGTCACCTATATGTCTAACCTTTACCTGATAAAGGTTAGGTGCAAAGTTACTTAGTGTGTGGGCACCCTGGCACTAGCCAAGGTGCCCCCACATTGTTCAGGGCAAATTCCCCGGACTTTGTGAGTGCGGGGACACCATTACACGCGTGCACTACACATAGGTCAATACCTATGTGTAGCTTCACAATGGTAACTCCGAATATGGCCATGTAACATGTCTAAGATCATGGAATTGCCCCCTCTATGCCATCCTGGCATTGTTGGCACAATCCCATGATCCCACGGGTCTGTAGCACAGACCTGGGTACTGCCAAACTGCCTTTTCAGGGGTTTCACTGCAGCTGCTGCTGCTGCCAACCCCTCAGACAGGTTTCTGCCCTCCTGGGGTCCAGCCAGGCTTGGCCCAGGATGGCAGAACAAAGGACTTCCTCAGAGAGAGGGTGTTACACCCTCTCCCTTTGGAAAATGGTGTTAGGGCTGGGGAGGAGTAGCCTCCCCCAGCCTCTGGAAATGCTTTCATGGGCACAGATGGTGCCCATTTCTGCATAAGCCAGTCTACACCGGTTCAGGGACCCCTCAGCCCTGCTCTGGCGTGAAACTGGACAAAGGAAAGGGGAGTGACCACTCCCCTGACCTGCACCTCCCCTGGGAGGTGCCCAGAGCTCCTCCAGTGTGCTCCAGACCTCTGCCATCTTGGAAACAGAGGTGCTGCTGGCACACTGGACTGCTCTGAGTGGCCAGTGCCAGCAGGTGACGTCAGAGACTCCTTCTGATAGGCTCCTTCAGGTGTTGCTAGCCTATCCTCTCTCCTAAGTAGCCAAACCCTATTTTCTGGCTATTAAGGGTCTCTGTCTTTGGGGATTCCTTAGATAACGAATGCAAGAGCTCATCCAAGTTCCTCTGCATCTCTCTCTTCACCTTCTGCCAAGGAATCGACTGCTGACTGCGCTGGAAGCCTGCAAAACTGCAACAAAGTAGCAAAGATGACTACTGCAACTCTGTAACGCTGATCCTGCCGCCTTCTCGACTGTTTTCCTGGTGGTGCATGCTGTGGGGGTAGTCTGCCTCCTCTCTGCACTAGAAGCTCCGAAGAAATCTCCTGTGGGTCGACGGAATCGTCCCCCTGCAACCGCAGGCACCAAAGAACTGCATCACCGGTACCCTGGGTCTCCTCTCAGCACGACGAGCGAGGTCCCTTGAATCCAGCAACTCTGTCCAAGTGACTCCCACAGTCCAGTGACTCTTCAGTCCAAGTTTGGTGGAGGTAAGTCCTTGCCTCCCACGCCAGACTGCATTTCTGGGAACCGCGACTTTTGCAGCTACACCGGCCTCCGTGCACTTCCGGCGGAAATCCTTTGTGCACAGTCCAGCCTGGGTCCACGGCACTCTAACCTGCATTGCACGACCTCCAAAGTTGTCCTCCGGCGGCGTGGGACTCCTTTGTGCAACTTCGGGTGAGCACCGTTTCACTCTACTTTGTAGTGCCTGTTCCGGCACTTCTGCGGGTGCTGCCTGCTTCTGAGAGAGCTCCTTGTCTTGCTCGACGCCCCCTCTGTCCCTAGACGCAATTGGCGACATCCTGGTCCCTCCTGGGCCACAGCAGCATCCAAAAACCCTAACTGCACGATTTGCAGCTAGCAAGGCTTGTTGGCAGTCTTTCTTCAGGAAAATACTTCTGCACGACTCTCCACGGCGTGGGGAATTCATCCTCCAAAGGGGAAGTCTCTAGCCCTTGTCGTTCCTGCAGAACCTTCAGCTTCTACTGTCCAGTAGCAGCTTCTTTGCATCCACAGCTGTCATTTCCTGGGCATCTGCCCATCTCCGACTTGCTTGTGACTTTTGGACTTGGTCCCCTTGTTCCACACGTACCCTCGACTGGAAATCCATCATTGTTGCATTGCTGGTTTGTGTCTTTCCGGCAGAATTCCACCATCACGACTTCTGAGTCCTTTGGGGAACTTTAGTGCACTTTGCACTCACTTTTCAGGGTCTTGGGGTGGGCTATTTTTCTAACCCTAACTGTTTTCTTACAGTCCCAGCGACCCTCTACAAGGTCACATAGGTTTGGGGTCCATTCGTGGTTCGCATTCCACTTTTGGAGTATATGGTTTGTGTTGCCCCTATCCCTATGTGTCCCCATTGCATCCTATTGTAACTATACATTGTTTGCACTGTTTTCTAATACTATTACTGCATATTTTGGTATTGTGTACATATATCTTGTGTATATTTGCTATCCTCATACTGAGGGTACTCACTGAGATACTTTTGGCATATTGTCATAAAAATAAAGTACCTTTATTTTTAGTATATCTGTGTATTGTGTTTTCTTATGATATTGTGCATATGACACTAGTGGTACTGTAGGAGCTTCACTCGTCTCCTAGTTCAGCCTAAGCTGCTCTGCTAAGCTACCATTATCTATCAGCCTAAGCTGCTAGACACCCTATACACTAATAAGGGATAACTGGGCCTGGTGAAAGGTGTAAGTACCCCTTGGTACTCACTACAAGCCAGTGCAGCCTCCTACAGTGGCCAATTGGGTTACACCGAAATTAAAGTTGATTAATTTGATGTATGTCTCCTCACCTCTCGGAACTCAGGAAAAGTTCATTGGATCCAAGAATTTAGAAATAGTGTCAACCGCCGAATCACATAGTAGCAGAGGATGGTTCTCTTTCTGAAGTGAGGAAAACTGGACCCATAATTATAGTAGCTAGTCCCCGGAGCCCAATCCTTAATTTTCAGGTTTGGAGAATCAGCAAATTTGCGTAGACCTGGAAGAGAGTTCTGTTGGCAGCGGAGGTGTGAGTATCAATAGGGTTGTTGACTGCAGCAGTTTGTATTTAGTGTGCAGTGATTGTGAGATTGGGTGGTGTCTTGCGGAGATTTTTTGCATTTTGTGGGAGTGTGGACATTTATAAAGAAGTTGAAGTGTTTATCGGTTCCAACGTGACCTATGATCCCAGGATAGTCTCAAACGGTACAGAAGACACCATATTAAATTGTCTGCTAAGTAGTTGTGTTCATTGTGAGACGTCGCCAATGGCAAAGTAAAGATAGGGACTAAGGGCCTGATTCACAAAGGTAAAGTTAGACCAGAAGTCTAAGTTTAGACCAAAGGTCTTAGTTGAGACCTAAAGTCTAACTTTACTAGTAGTAAAGTTCGACTTTTGGTCTAAGTTTAGACATTTGGTCTAAACTTAGACCAAAAGTCTAACTTTATTAATAGTAAAGTTAGACTTTAGGTATAAATGTAGACTTTTTGTCTAAACTTAGACTTTTGGTCTGAGTTTACCTTTGTGAATCTGGTCCCTAAGGGCCTGCTTATGATCTTTGCGGGTGGAATACTCTGCCACAAATGTGACGGATATTCCATCTGCAGTTTTAGATCTCCATAGGCTATAATGGGATCATAATACAGGGCACTGGACATCCATCACGTTTGTGACTTAGTAACCCCGTCCACCAAGATCGTAATCAGACCCTCACTTTGCATGAATGTGAGGTGATTGGTACAGTGGGTCTTAATACTCAGAGTGAAGCTGTACTGATTTGGTTGACACCCTGCAGGTCGAGGTTTTGTTCAAAGTGTTCAGAAATGTTCTTGTTTGAAAACTATTCATTCTTTAGTGGAGCAGGCAAAAGTTATTATATTGTTCATGCAGATTGCAAAGGAGGGGGAACTTCAGCGAGGAGTGAAATCTATGTCACTGTGTGTCTCGTTGGTATAGTTTGGCTGGTATGTTGCAGCACTGTTGTTGGTTGAAAATGTCATAAAGAGTCCCAGTGCGCTTGGCGGTTGTTTCAGAACAGGGAATTGTAGATACAGAATTGTTTTAAACTGAAAAAAAGCTTTGTGATAATTGTTGACAATGATTAAAAAAAAGGAAATGCTTTAAAGTCATGCAAGATTTGTTTAGAGGTGATGTTCAGCAGGGAGGGTTAAGAGGCGCCTCCCAAAGATACCCAACTCATTATATGGCAATTAATGCAGGGCTCCAAACATGTGTGTGGCTTGCTCAATGACACAAGATCACAGAAAAGGAAGGTTGATTGAGATTCCCACAATATGGCACATTTAATTTGCGGATTATTGAAAATGTAAGGAGGGTGCTGTCCGAAATGAAACCAACTCCTAGACCTGTGCAAAATGAAGCACCTAATGCTTGAAAACGTGCTGCTTATGCCAGAGAAAAAGAGAAATACCAAGGCAGGGCAATGAAATCTATACGTACCTATGCGGATGCTATGTGGGATGCAGAACAGAAAAGGTGGAAAACAGGAGTGATAGAGGGAGTTAGGCTGTATCCAACCATAACCACTGAAAATGCGGAGAAGATGACTAGAGGATGACCAGGAAATCGAAATTGAACAAATCAAAAGGAATCGATGACACAGTAGAGGCTACTAGTAGTGGTAGAAGTAGCGGAGATAGTTTCCTGGATGGCTTGGGATCGGAACGTCCAACATCATATAATGAAGCCAGAAATGAGAGTGGAAACAATGGTACTGGTGGCAATGGCCCTATTACCTCTGCCACTGCACCAGCCAAGATGACTCCAAGTCCTGTGAGAGCCACCCGAGCTAGCTAACCTTATGAATCAGGAAGTGAGGGTTTGAGAGAGTCCTACTGTGTGCATTGTTGATGCTCTTGGGTTCTGGAAAAAATAGTTGAAATCTGACTGTACCAAATACTGTTGAAGGGCAGACTGGACTTTCAAATAGTATAGATGTTAGGGAGTTTGTCCCTTTGATTCTAACACATGCTAGCACCCCATGTGGAGCAAGTGTAGATACAACTTTGAATATGTCAGGAAGCACATCAATATGTGCTTATCTGAAAGTGCCTACCCATGCAACTCCTGTATAGGAACTGCTTTTAAATTATGGAAATGTTGCCCAAGGAAAGTATACTTTACCTCAAGTTGCTGTGGTCAATTGATCCCTTAGTGCTAAGGAAATAGATGATTGGGTGAAAGCTTTTATGAAAGTATGAAAGTATCCCTACTAGAAAAAACACAAGTGCAGAGGTTAGTCAAGGAACAATAGAATAGGATAAAATGATTGTTGGAAATCATGGATTGGAACAACCAAACGAGCTGGGCAAGTTTACAATAAATTGGCAGTATTGGCTCAAAAAATGTGAAGTAGATTTCAATAAAACTAAAGTTTTACAGAGGAGCTATCAAGTGTGTTCCAGTGAAAGTAATATTAATGACATCAGAATCCCAGGAATGAAAAACAATATTAAGGAACTAATTCATATTATCAGGAAATGGAATGAATGAGACAAGTGGGAAGCTAAGTGGCTGAAAAAGAAAGAAGTAAAGAAACCTTTAGGTGAACCACCTACGGGGGCAGCAGAGGGAGTTTTTACAAGCCTTCCTTGAGAGAATTGCCTGGTGCAGGTTATATACATGTGCCATGGAGCAGAAGTGATCTTGCATCATTTACCAATGATTTTCTAAAGTTAAGAGAGAAACCAGCGGAATGGTACCGACAGATTGAAGGATTTGAAAAAACTTTGCAGGTGTTGTGGGTTGATTTAAATATGTTATTTACATTGTTGTACCAAATGATTTGTGGACACAGCGTAACATTGCTGTCCAGTAGGCCGAGTTGGAACCAGACATCCACTAACAATGGTCCTTTCCCAGTAGTGATGAAGTTTCAGCAGGTCACGACGTTAATGAAAGGAAAGGTGCCTACCCAAGATGTTGACTGGGTCAAAATTGACAGAACAACACAAGAAGCAAAGGAGTCGATCCATGCTTACTATGAAAGGTTGATCCTGGTATAGGAATAGATATAAGTAGTCTAAAAAGGTCAACTCCTTGTCACATCTGCAATACACTGGGACATTGAAAGCAGGGCTGTCGTTTAAATCCAGCTAATCAGAACCAAAATGCAGGATTTGTGCCCTCTCAGAATAATAATCCTAATTAGATGCAGGATATACAAAGACAGAGAAGTCAAAATGTCAATGTGCCCCAAGCCCCAATGATGCAAGTCCCACAACATCTGATGCCACAGCAGAATTCTGTCGGGTCGCATCGGAATATGAACCAGGGTTTGAGACTGAATGTGAATGTGGAGGAAGGCTGGCCCTCTGTGTAGTGTGCAAAACTAGGCACATTGTGCAGGGGGTTCAGGCAACCACACATTGGTTTACAGAGATAAAAAATAGACCACCTAATGCTCTACTTTTTAAGGTAGCTTGGTCGAGCAGTTAGACCAATCTTGGAGAAGTGCAAAACATTTGTTGTACTTACAGTGTCAAGAAATCGAGGTAGACACTCTAAAGAATAATTCAAGACCAAGTTACAAAAATACTTCTGATTTTTATAAAATATTTAAGACCAAGATCATCAAAAATGGGTAAGTACTTTTTAGGTTATGGATTTTTTAGGTTTGAATAAAGTTAGGGCCTGATTTAGGATGCCCTAGAGCCACCTTAACACCGCCATAGCGTCATTTTTTTCCGTTAAGGCGGTGCTAGAGTGGCTTTCTACATCTGCCTTATTTACAAAGTGGCGCAATGCATGCTTTGCGCCACTTTGTAAACTCTTTCTCCACATTATACCTGCGCCAGGCATTGTGTATGCAAGGGGGGTGTTCCCCCGTTGAGGGGGGCCGAAAAATTGGCGCAAGGAAATCTAAGAGTTTGCATGCACAATTTATTTTGGCACTTTTAATGCCTGCTCAGAGCAGGTGTTAAATGGGGGCATGTCATTGAATACAATGGGACCCTATGTGCTCTGCAGGAGTAGAGGCAAGATTTTGGCACTACTCTTGCAGAGTACATCAATAGCGTCAGGAATTCTGATGCTATTGCCCCCTACCCTGCACCATATTTTAAATACGGCGCACACATGGTGGCTGTAGAGGGAGCTAAGGGATGCAGGGAAAGTGGAGCTGCACTAAGTGCATCACCACTTTTCTGAAATCAGCGTCTTAGGGGGTTATTACAACTTTGGAGGAGGTGTTAATCCGTCCCAAATGTGACGGATATACCACCAGCCGTATTACGAATTCCATAGGATATAATGGACTCGTAATACGGCTGGTGGTATATCCGTCACTTTACCGTCACTTTTGGGATGGATTAACACCTCCTCCAAAGTTGTAATAACCCCCTTAGTCTATTTGTGTGTAATTATGCACCATAGGAATCAATGGAGAAATACTTTGAAAATGTACAGTGAATCAGTCAATGCATTTACCAATGTCTCCTTTTACAGGTGGGTTGAGGTCGTCAATGGGTACACTGAACCAGCTGGAGAAGTTTGGGCGACACCCAGTTCTAGCAGGAGCAGCTGCAGAAAGTCGATGGAGCTGGTGCCAGGACAATGCAGGGGATCACTTGGAAAAGCACTGCACAGGTGGACTTAAAGGTAATTTCCCTGTGTCCCCTTGAGGTGTTGAGGTCGCAAGGAGTGTGGGACCCTTGGGCACAGTTGGATCTTTGGTGCAGGGCACAGGACGAATCGGTGAGCCAGGAGCTGTGCGCAAAGGTGCCCTTGGAGCAGGAGGTAGGTCATTTTGAGGGTCACTTGCAGGTAAGCAGGGGCACTCAGGTGGGGGGTCCAGGTGGTTCCTGAAGTCTCTCAGCTGGGGCTTCCTCCTGATCCTTTTTGAGTCCGGAATGGACTGTTCTTCTGGGTGTCTGATGTGAGGTGACCAGTACTTGGGGCTATTCCATGGTCTGGCCACGGGAGGTCCCAGTGCCACCAAACTTGGCACACTGGTAGGTTTTGGCATCACAGTCCAACAGTGAAGTTTGGTCTGTCTGCAGTGTCTGGTTCCCTGGTCAGCAGCCACTAAGTGAAGTGGCTTTCACTGGGTCTTTTGTTCTTTGGGGTCATAGAGTGATACCTTAGGGGTGGTGCAAACCAGGACTGACCACGCCTCCTGTCCTTTGTCTGGTTTCCAGCCTTTGCTCCTGCCAAAATTGGGGGTTTACAACAGGGGCAGCCATCTGCTGCTAGCTGCAGGCCTCAGGTAGAGTTTCAAGGTCAAGTTTAAAGGGCAGTAAGCTAGTTGAAGTTCGCTAGCAGAGCAGTGCACATTCCTGACTGAGGGGTTGTTAACACCTCTACCCAGGAAGGGCTTTGTTCTGAATCCCAGGGATTCAGACTCTTGTCTGGTAGTGGCAGGCTGGTTGTGACTGTCCACAACCATGCCAGGGTAGTTAGCTTTTATAGGGGGCACCTCTAATGTGACCCTTGGGTACATTTTGCAGTAAATCCAATACTTGTACCCAGTTGGATTTATCATTCTGAGTTGTTTGATACCAAACAACCCAGGGTTCATAGTGGCCATCATGTAGCTATGAAACTTGTATTGACCAGAGTCCAGATCATACTCTTAAAATGGCTGCTCTGTTCACTCACTATGTCCCAGGCTTGGCAAAGACACAGTGGGGCATGTTGCTCATGCAGCTATGCCCTCACATACAGTGTAGTGCACCCTGCCTTAGGGATGAAAGGCCTGCCAGATGGGTGTCTTACTTATACTGCATGCAGTGGGTAGTGGACAGGGCACATGGGCAGTGTGCCATGTTGAGGCTGTCTTTTGGAATTCCATCAGGATGCTCAGCCTGCACTGGCAGTGCTGGGTGCATCTGAATGCATGGCCTAGAGGTGGCACAATCAGTGATGCTACCCTCAGGGACCCACCTTTAGCACCCCATGTCCTGGGTACCTAAGTACGATTTACTAGGGACTTATAGTGGCAGCTAAAGATGTCTCCAATTGAGCCAATGCATCACTACAGTTTTGGGGAAAGTGATCTGGCGCAGGGAACCTAGTTAGCAGGGGCTCTGGGCACTAATAACTTTGAGGCTACATCATTTACCAAGCAAAAATCTGGAGGCTCACCATGTCAGAAGAGGCCTTTTCTCACAAATGTAACACAAGATAATAACCCTTTCCAACAGTTTCCTTTGTTTGAATCAATGGAGAAAAATGGCTCCGTTCAGTCAGCCTAATGGTGCCTGAGAAGAGAGGAAGACTGCATATTTGACCCAGCCTTGGAGATAGAGCAGAACGGTCCATTCATAGATAGTGAAGTGGATGGCTATCCCGTATCATTTTTGGTTGATACTGGTGCTACCCATTCTACTCTGAGAAAAGTAAAAGTCCTAAACCAAACTCTCTAGGGAAAAACAGTCCAAGTTGTTCTGTGGGGAATAAATCAATGATAACTCAAGAAACTTGCCCATTCACAGTGAAAATAGGGTCCTTTGAGGATAAACGCAAGTTCATAATATGTGACTGCAGTCCAGTGAATCTCTTGGGATGAGATTTGCTGTCCAAGTTGAACTGTGTCATCTTTTGTATACCAACAGGAACTGAGATACTGTTCAATATTAGGGAAAGATGCGGAAGACATTCTAACGCGAAGGGTTAATTAGTTTGAGCAGTGTAGATGAGTGTAATGCCTGTTGAAACCCCCTCCCAAACATCGTGGAAAAGTTCATGATATTATTTTCACGCTTGTTTGTGTAGAAGACTCCGTCTCAACCTTAAGAACGAGAGTACAGGGAGAAGATGGAATGAAAACAAAGGCTGGAGGAGAGCAGAGCAGCCAAGTACTGATAACATAGCTAGAAAATGCCAGAATGAGATAGAATCCAAGCTTCGAGTTATTTAAGCACTGAAGTGTGGGTGAGGGATTTGGAAGCTCGCAGATGGAATTTTGGAAGCTGCCATCGCCCAGCGCTGCCTCCCTGTTTGCTCGTGGTGCTTGAGGGGGAGAGAGGTCCAAGCAGGCAGTAGAGGGCTCCCCAGCATGTTGTGGATAAAGTTAAGTTTCCACACAGGGATAAAATACCTTTGTTTCTCTGCTCTATTATTATGACTGATTATTTATGCCTGCACTGTGTTTATAACCTGAAGTATTCAGCTCGTTTATATTTTGCTTTCTAAACCTATTAGTGTGAACTGCTACAATAGCTGAAACATGCATTTTGGTGCGCAGTAAATCAAAGCTTAAATGAAGTATTCAGTTTGTTTATATTTTGCCTCCTGAACATCGTAGTGAGAGCCTGCTGCAGTAATTGAAACATGCATTTTGGTGTGCAGTAAATCAAAGCTTAAATGAAGTATTCAGTTTGTTTATATTTTGCCTCCTGAACATCGTAGTGAGAGCCTGCTGCAGTAATTGAAACATGTATTTTGGTGTGCAGTAAATCAAAGCTTATCTGAAGTATTCAACTCATTTATATTCTGCTTCCTGAATATCGTAGTGCGATGCATTTTAGTATACAGTTAATCAAAACTTATATCTGTCAATGAATTCTTTGCTTATATATATAAATAGATGCTTTTCATTGCTATTCTTAATCTACTATTGTTAATGTGCTAAATGCCTACATTTTACCTGCAATTCTAGTAAAGCTAAATTTTATTTATAATTGGCGTGTGGTCCTTCATTGAGCGTCCTTATTGACTTATACCGAACAGGTGTCAACCAGTCACCTCGATCAGACAGATACAAACCCAAGATGAGGATGCTGTCTTTAAGTTATCCAGAAATTAATCACATTGTGCTTTACTGGCTTTGCTAACAGTTGATGATTTACCTCCAGATTTGAGAGGGAAAGTCAAACACGAAGTGTGGGATTTTTCGTAGAAGGATATTAGACTGATAAAAGATGATGAACCTGTTTGAATTATTGTTAAACCAAATGCTGAATTCCCAAGAACACCACGAAAAAACCTGACTCCAGAAACAATTGCTGGGATAACTCCTGTAATTGAGTCGCTGATACAGCAAGGAATTCCAAGGGTAATAATGGGCATTCCTTGTAATTCTCCAATTATGGGTCTTCAGAAACCAAGTAGTAAATATAGGATTGTACAAGATCTTCGAATAATAAACAACGTTGTTGTTCCTTGTTTCCCTGTGGTACTGAATCCAGCTATGAAATTCTATCACATACCATGTGAGGCTGAGTCGTTCACTGTCATTGATTTGTGTCTGGCCTTCCTTTTGATACTGTTGCACAAGAATAATCTGTTCCTCCAGCATTTTAGTTCAGAAATAGGGTTTTGGCAAGGTGCTGAGTCCCACAAGGGTATACCAAGAGTCATTCTATTTTCAATCAGTTTCTAAAAACAAATCTGGAATCTTTGGTTATGCCCTGTATCTCAGTCCTCATTCAGTACATTGACAATCTAATGGTGGCATTGAATAGTCAAGAAGCTTGCTGACAGGACATTATTGTGTTACTGAACCACCTGGCTGAGAATGGACATAAAGTATCCCCAGGAAATTTACAATATTGTCAAATAGAGGTCCAATACCTTGGACATCACAATGAGAAAGAAGTGAGAAAAGTATCACAAGAGAACATTTCAGCTATACTGAGAACTAGTCCACCAACCACACAGAGAGAAGTCAGGATGTTTTGGGGAATGGTGGCAGTGGTCAGCACTAGTATTAAGAGATGTGAAAATATTGCTATTGGTCACCCACTAACTGTGTACATTCCCCATTCAGTTGAGTTGTTGCTGACTAGGACTCAAAACCTTACAAGCAGCCAGCTCACTAAGTATGAGTAGGTAATATTGGGTGCAGAAATTGTGACTGTCAAACCTTGTGGTGTTTTGAATACCTATACTCTATGTCAATATTGGGTCAAGGAAGTAATGATGATTGTGAAGGAGACCATGATTGTCTCAATGTTACTGAGCTGTACACCAAGCTGAGACCAGATATTCAAGATGAACCATTACTTCAATCTGATTTTGTCCTTTATGTCAATGGTTCCTGTTTGAGAGTCAGTTTAGGAAATCTGAGAGTAGCCTAAACTGTTTGGACTCTTTCTGGAGTTCTTGAAGCTTCCTGGCTTCAAGGAACATTTTCTGCCCAAGTGGCTGAATTGATTGCTCTTACTAGAGCGTGCTATGTCTCTGATCAATTGAAGGTAACAATATTTACTAATGGCCACTACGGCTTTCGTGTCGTACATGACTTCAGACAACTGTGGTCCCGGGGTGCTTTATGATGTCCTCTAGATCTCCAAAACAGAATGGCAAACAAGTGAGAATCCTTCTCAATGCATTACAATTGCCTGAACAAGTCGCATGGGTCAAGTGCCCTGCACATCTTTCTGGAGATGATCATGTGACTTTGGTCCATAGAAATGCCAATGAGGTTACGAAATACTGTGCTCATAATGTCTGTACTTTTAATGGTGAATTTACAAATGAGGGAATGGATGAGACTAGCTTTAACCTTTTGTTGACAACAGCTGATACCTGGGATGAAGTAAAGAGAAATTCAAGAGAAAGTGACAGAGGAGAAACAGCAAGACATTTAGGTCAGAGCAGGTTGTGTCAAAAGGGATGATGACATTTGAATTTTGATGGATGGGAGACCAGTGTTGCCAAATGGTCTGTTACATCCTATAGCTTGACATTTCCATGGCCCAGTTCATGTTGGCAGAGATGCTATGGTGAGGTTGTTCAGACAGACTTGATTCAATGCTAAATTTAGATTGATGGCTGAAACGTTGTGTCATAGGTGCATTCTGTGTCAAAAGAACAATTGTTGGGTAGACAGCTTTGGTTCAATCCTAAATTTAGATTGATGGCTGAAGCCTTGTGTCATAGATGCATTCTGTGTCAACAGAACAAATGTTGGGAAGAGAACTGCAGCTCACATAGGAAGGTCAGGAGCGTCTTTTAACAGGATGCAGTTAGATTTTATTGAAATGCCTATGTGCAATGGGTTGTTGTATGTCTTGGTTGTGATGTCCATCTTTTCACGTTGGGTTGTGGCATATCCACCTAGAAGGAACAATAGTCTCACTGTAGTTAATTGTTATTGAGGGAATGTATTTCACCATTTGGCTTCTCGACTTCTTTAGAATCAGATCGAGGAACTCATTTCAACAATGGCTCCCCGTCCAGCAAAGGTGCTACTTTAAGCTCCTCACACATGCCTACAAAGCCCTCCATGACGTTGGACCTGCCTATATTAACAAATGGATCACATTCCACCTTCCCACCTGAGAGTTCCACTCTGCTAACCTCGCGCTGGCCTCTGTCCCCCGCATCCATCAGGAACACCTCAGTGGCCTCTCCTTCCTCCACCTCACGGCCAAGTCCTTGAATGACCTCCCTTCACCTGCGCACCTCCCCTTCTCTGGAAGACTTCAGAAGACAGCTTAAGACATGGCTTTTCAACCTCCATCCCCAGCCGGACAAGGCTCACAGACTCCCCCAGCACCTGGAGACCACTCGGGTGACAAGTTTGTGCTTTATAAATCTCTGTGATTGATTGATTGAGATTGTTGTGTGCAGCACTGCAAATGGAATAGAAATTACATTGGAGCTATACACATGAGGCTTTGGGTCTTGTGCAGCAGGTGAATGGCACAGTGAAATCCAGATTGGCAAAAGTGTTTGCTTCAACGTCTTTGAATTGTCTTGATGATTTGCCTCTTCTGTTGATGAATCTTTGAGGTGTACCTGATAGAAAGACTGGACTGTCCCCCCACAAAATCATTATGGGCAGGGCGATGAGACTGCCAGCGATTCTTGCAAATGCCCTTGTGAATATTACTGACGATATGATCCTAGATTATTGCAAAGGACTAGCTGACATAATAGGTTCTGTATCTCATCAGGGCGGAACAGTAACCGCCCCTCTGCATCAGAAACAGTGCCATGACCTCAGTCACCTGATTGGTCTTGGTGGAGAAACATGTCGGGAAGATATGCCGGAAACCACGTTGGCGTGGACCTCAGCTGGATACAGTGTCTGCTGTGAAGTGCGGAGGTCTCCCCAAATGGATTCATGTTTCCCATACACACAGAGTTGAATGTCCACTTGATAGGATAGCACTTGTTCCAGAAAAATGTGGTGAGAGAAAGGCAACAGGAGTTGGGGAATGAACTGAGCGGGAAGCAGCACATAATCAGTCAGAGGGAGATCTTGAACAAGCTACGATATAAGCTGAAGCAGAAACAACTAAGTCTTGTCCAGTAGTGATTGAGTTGAACTCAGAATCAGACCTGACAAAGGTTCTAGTGCTGGAAGAAAGCAAATGGAAGCTGGAAACCGATGGCCTATAGGGAAAGAGAGAGAGAAAGTGAGTTTGGCTAAAGAACATGGGTTACAAACGATTCTGAAGAGACTGAGAACTCTGGCTTGAGTGAAAGCAAAGATGAAGGTGTGGCAGTGAGAAGATCAAAAAGAAAAAGATTGCCTTGTTGTAGGCATTCTTCACCTGAGTGGACCTACTTTGCAAATGATACTGATAAACTTTAAATCTTTGAACTCCCTTTGCTGTTTGCAATTAACGAAGAAATATTTTGTTGCTGCTGCTGTACTTATTTGATAATAGGTCTGATTCTGAAGAGAAATAACTGTAGACAGATAATAGGTGCTTTATTTCTTATTTTTCTTGTGATATTAGTAGTGTTACTGATAGGGACATTTTCCCCTACACCTTTTGTAGAAAAGAAGTTATCTCCTAGTGTTTCCCTGAAATCTCTCAGCCCTAAAGACAATCATTTTGTATATGTTAGATGAGAAAGTATTGCACTTAGATAAATCTGGAGGAGATTATTCAGCAAATGTATATTTTAGGCTGTTATAGGAATATATTAATTCGATGAATGCTAGGGGCTGCTCTGTGTGCACGCACGTTAATGAGTTACCTGCTCATTACATTACGTTGACTTATGGCATTTCTTGTAGTCTTTTATTGAGCATATTTTACAATGAGGGATGTTTTCAATGCTATCTCTCCAATGATGACCTAGAACTATGCCAGAAGTCCCTTTGTTTAAACATTTGATCAAGAATCCTTACTTTAAAGGCGCAGAAATAGCAGAGAAATAGTTAATATCATTGAAGCCTTTAGACACTGCATATGCACACAGAAACAATCTGACCTGTTTTGCGATTGAGATAGAAAAGAAAATAATTTTTTTAATTTAGTAGAACATCGAAGGAGGGAATTGGAATCCAGATCAAAAACAGGTAATGATCTCAGAGCACAACATAAATGGAATAAGGAAGAATTAGAACATCAAGTGCAAGGGAATTTACCAGCTTTAAGTTTAGATTGGCAACACCGGGGGACACTATATATATACACATTGATCAGAACTATGTAGACCCATTGTTCATAGGGAAGAGTGATTGTGAACATGTGTTTGATATTAGAGGAAAGATTACATTCTTTTTGGACGGAAAGGATCCTGTGATTCCTGGAGAGTATTTTATCTGAAGACAGTATGCACATTTTAAGTTACCAAAAGGAGGGCATGGTATGTGTTATGTAGCAATGGTGTTTCCAAAGATCTATCAGGTGGAGCATCTTGAAGATCCTGTGTGAAAGCTGAAATCTAGAAATAAACAAGGAGCTAGCAATGCAGAAATATTGGAAGATATCTTTTGTGCGTTGATCTCATCTGTAGGAGTTATTCTAAATGATCTGAAGATTAGAAAGTTGTCTACAATGGTGGATAAGTTATCTACCAGCACAGCAAATTCATTGTTGTTGGTAAACACGGAGATGGTGGCAATAAAATCAACGGTTTTACAAAATCGACTTGCTGTAGATTCGTTACCCCCAAAAGAGGGTGAATTCTGACAGTTGCTGCAAGTTCAGCAATGTTGTACTTACATTCCACATAAGAGTAAGGATTTGTAGAAGTATATCCAGAATATTTCAGGGTTGACAAAGAATTGGAAGGAGTTTGAAGCAACAGGTGCGTGGGAAGTCACTGGAGATGAATTTTCTGCTTTAGGCATATGGTTTGGGAACTTAGGAAGTAGAATTGTAGGTTTTACTTTGTAGCCATTGATGCTTATTGCAATAGTGGGAACAGTTCTGTTTACTGGAAATAGGGTTTTCCAGAGAACGAAGATTCAGGCGGGAAGAAAGAGGAAGAGGGCAGAGGTTGAGAAGTAAGACAATCAGTGTAAATATTATTATGATATGAATCATCTGGAGGAGTCCAGACAAAAGCTGATGAAGAGGACAGGGTGTTAGAGAGTCTCATTCGAGAAGGAAGTAGTTTTGTGATGACTTAATATGTCATCAGAGAAGGGATTGAGAGAGCATAACTTGGTTGTTCATCTATGCTTCCCATAACATGAAATAAAGGAGTAATTAGCTTCCTTTGTAAGGTGTAAATGGCTTTCATTTAAATGTGGTGTACTAAAATGCATACTAAGTGCACATATGAGTAAAATTCATGTAAACCACATTTATCAATCATTTTGCACATATATTTATGTTATTATAATATTTTAGAAATGTTATTTCCTAACCATTTTAAATTCATTATGAGTAACATGTGGAACGCCATTTAAATCAAATGTTCATTTAGGTCTATGTTAGCTTGGCCAGAGTGACGGCCTGAGTTTCTTTCTGTGTTTTTAACCTTCAATGTGAATCTTGTTTTGCTACATATTTTCCTAAGCTGCAGATGCGATGGTACTAATGAAGGGGTCTATTGCTGGTGTTAGATAAGGGGGCTTGAGAAGGCGTGTTACCAAAGACAGAAAGAGTAACGTGGAGCCAGTAGCTGAACTCCCCTCCACGTTCCTCAGCACAGGAGTGATCCAGGGACGTACGGATGCAACTTGAAAGGATGAAAATGTTAATTAGATGTGCGATTTATAACACTTGTTATTTCAGTGGAAAGTTTTGGCTGTGATGTCAGCCCCTGAAAGACTGATTTAAGTTTTGCTTAGTCAGTTGCAGATGCAGATTCCTTTTGCCCCTTGATCAGAGCGGTCCTCAGAGAGGTACAGACCTCTCTTCCTATACTAGGCTCACATCTCTCTTGATGGAAATTTCTATAGAGGTTTCTGTAGTGCTGACATTTTTCTCTGAAATTCTTTCAGGCAATAGAATAATCAGGAACTTAGATTAACTGGTTAGGCAGGAGGGCTTAAAACTGAATTCAAAAAATCCTATGTTTTTCCTTATTTTCTGTATTGCTGCTTTTGAAATATTGTTCTTTTATTCGTTAATACTGTTTAATGTTGTATGTCACTTTAATTCTCATTTGGTGATTCTTTACATTTATGGCATGCTTTTGAGACTCATTTTTGTAAATTTGACTTTGAGTCTGTAATAAAGCCCATTAAATTTCAAGTTAGTCTCTGCGACTGAATGTATGGCCAATTGGGTTACACTGCAGTTTAAAGTTGATTCATTTGATGTCTGTCTCCTCACCACTTAGAACTCAGAAAAGATCCATCGGGCCCAAGAATTTAGAAATAGTGTCAACTGCTGGATCATATCTAAGCTTGTTTTCAACATCTCTGGCTGAGAACGATTGTTCACACTGCACTTCTTTATAAGGACGTTGTCACGTTCCAGGGTGATGAATAATTTGTACGTTAGCTTAGCAATACATTGAATATATATAGTTGAGTGACAATTTATTTACTGTATTTTAATGTTTGTATGCCAAAAAATATTGTATGTTGTGGATTTAAAACATTCAGTTATGTTTTGTAATATTGTGTATGAAAGAATATTTTATAAATATTTTTGCATTTTACTGCCATGTTTGCTAACAACAATAAACTGAATTAAATGCCTAGCAGTGTCCTTGTCCATAAGTACGATGGACAAGGACATTGGCTGCTGCCTTTGTACTGAATTCATTTTTCTTTGCAGCTCTCTTTGAATATTCATTCTCCTCTAGCTCCAAGGTATTAGATTAGCTCTAAGAGAGTTTTCTTCCTTCTGAGTATTAGCAGTGGCTGGATTTGTTTTTCAAAGTTCGACCTTGAAGTTGAGCACAGTTGGCAACCTAAGCACTTTGCACAAGGAAACGTTTCAAAAGTTTCCCCAAAACATGTTTTTTTAAGAGGTTTTTCTATACGAAGTTATGTTTTGCATGTAAATTCTGAAGTTTTTTTTTTTTTGTACAGACAGTCTGACATAATCCTCCTTTTGTGCTCTACGACAAGGCATTGAGAGCCTGAGTGTCCAGCAATAGAGATTAGTGGACTCAAGGGTTCCATTTGTAATGTCCAGTAACTTCTCTTCCTCATAATTACCAATACCCCCAGTAAGCATAACTTAAAGGGCTTGAGTTACGGGGCACTACTCTTTACCAATTGTAACTAGCTCAAGAGTGGGAGCTTTCTCGTTCTGTTGTGAAGTTTCTGAAGATTGAAGATTTTGTTTTTGTAAAAACTTCACAAAGTTAGGGAGCACAACATTATGAATGTTTGCAGTGTCTCCAGGTTGCATGTCTGGGTCCACAAAACTAGTTATGCAAGGTAACCTGACCATTCTCTGTATACCTAATTTCTCACAATTTGCTCCATTCTAGTTCTCTGTGTCCATCAGGAAAGCCAATCACTCAAATATTTGTCACCTGGGACCAGTTATCTAGGCACGGATTCACTTATGGTACATTTTGCTTCTGGCACTCTGATTTCCCTGGTGCCAGGATTGGGCTATTTGATTTCATAGACAAATGAGTTAATGGAATACCATTGCTGAGAAACCATTTCATCTAAACGCTTCAATGGAAATTTTAGGATGAATGGCATTTACCAGATCATAGAAACCAATTCAAAGAATGCTTTTTTTTCAAAATTGGCTTCTAAGTACTTATTTTTCAAGATGTAAATGAAAATGTTGCCGGTCTTATTTTAAAAAACAGAGTTACAATTTCAGGTTCATATCTTTCACATCATCAAACAATTTCTTTGGATGTTTTTAATTCGTTAAACCTTCACAAAACCGAAACACTATCAGTCCCTGCTTCCTACAAATACCTCCCCATGCACAATTTACACCCAGCCCATACCTCTAAACTCCATCGATCCCTGATCCTTAAAAGCCCTTTTTAACCCTAAATACCACCAATCCCTAAGAACCCTTCACCACATCTAAACTCCATCAATTTCCGACCCCTAAACATCACCCAATCCTTAAAGCCCCTCCTACTCCTAAATTCCACCATCTTTACCCAGCCCTTAACCTAAAACCCGTCATTACCGCTAAACTCCACCCTAAATCCCTTCAATGCCTAAATCCCTCACCACCCCAAACTCTTGCATCCCTGAACTCTAAAAATCTTTTTACATATAAGCTTCACCTATGCTTGAACTCTAACAACATCACACCATCCTACACTCCTCCCATTCCCAAACACTAAATACTGTTTAACCACTCAAACCTCTACCCATAACTGAACCTTAAAAAACACACTCACCAGCCCTAAAATCTACCCATCTGTAAAACCTAAAAAAACTCAACACACCTCCTACCACCTATCCCTGAACCCTAAAAGTACTCCCCACCCCTCAACTCCACTCATCTGTGAACCCTAAAATATACAAATAACCTAAAAAACCCTCATCGACCCTAAACATCACCCATCCCTGAACCCAAAAATACCCTCCATATTCCTTACCTTCATCCAAGGTGGTGAATTTCTATGTTATCTTAAATTATATTTCCTTTGAAATGTTTCCTTTATTTTTTGATCTATTTGTATTTCTGTAAAATGCTCTTTCCTTAGAAGTGGTTCTCCATGATTTGGTTTCCTCCAATGTGGTTTCTCAGTTTTCATTTTTCCATTAATTGACACACATCAGCCAGAACTCCATACTTGATTGACCCCGGCTGGTAAAATCCATATGTGAAAGAGCTGAATGGCAGCACAGACTCCTTATTTAGCCTCCACATGACCTCTGGCCAAGGCAACTTTCTCCCTTTACCCCCCCCCAAATTTCCTCATCCCCTGCCTGTCACTCCAATACACACAGATGTCCTTAAAGCTGTTTTCCACCTGCTTAGAGCAGGTGTTAGAGGTCAACATTACTTTTATCTCTTCCAGATTGATTGGCAAGATGTCTCCTTGCACCATTGCCTTCCATTATGAATGCACGTTGGTCTCACAGCTAATAGCCTTCAACCCCTTTATATGATGACTACCAGAGGCAGAGTGGCACACTCAAGCTGCAAGGCCACTCAGCTTCTGGGCCCCTTCTTTGCACCTACTGTATCACAGCTTCAGCTGTGGGAGAAGGATGATGGGCACATGCTCTGGTTCACCTTGGCCACCCTCAGTGTTTTCCCTACTTGCCTGACATGCTTCCTTTTGTAGGTCAATTGCTCTGGTGTTGCAGGAATACAATCTATAGGCAGCAATATAGGACATGCCTTCTCCCACAGCACCATAGTATTCTTGGGGTAGCTTGGAGGTAATGCCTCCTATTGTCCCCAGTCTCTGAATTCGAAAGAACTAAGCTAGTGGTAAGGCACTAAAATATGGCATAATTGAACCACAACATAAAGCATGGCAGACCATGTCAAATCATGACAGCATGAAGCAAACGCCCTGTTGAAAAGAAACCTCTGAAAAATTACAAGAATGCTACATGGAAACATCTAATGAATGTCCTCAACATTAAAGCCTATAAATATGAAATGCAAAGAATGTTTTGTGTCAAACTATATTTAAAGGACCCCTCTTTCCAATAAGGGAGCATCACTACAACTCTACCCACCTTGCTCCAAGCTACAGAAGCAGATTTTTGTGTAGGTGTGGTCAAAACAAATGTGGCCTTGCACTGTCAGCCACTAACTAGATCATCATGACTTTCATCAGACAAACCTATTAGCCACTGACAACGTTCATTAAGGTCACAAGTGGTCACCCATACTCTATAAAGGCTTGAGACTAACCAGCCTTATAAATATACCTGCATGTAGTGCCGCGAGGCACACTGACATCACAGTTTGTTTTCCCCACCGGAATAGGAAGCAGCAGGTAAGGCCACTTTCTACTCCGGTGGGCAAAACGGGCCCAAAAGGGCCTTCCTACCTTTCAGGAAAGCCTTGTTTAAAAGAGAAGATTCTCCCCTTCCTGCGTTGGATTTTGTGCTGAAATAAACTGAATTTTCATATTGTAGGTGTCCTGGTTCTCCTGATATTGGAAGGAGTGTTTAAGGTTATATTAGGGTCTCTCGGAACCCATCCAGGACCGCTGTGTGGAGCACCTGCATTCCGGGACTTGGTTACGAATAATATATATATATATATATATATATATATATATATATATATATATATACATATATATATATTTGCATATGTATTGTGAGATTACTTTTGTCAATGCAAGTGTGGTTTCCCTGGGGGCTGCGATCGGCACCAGTTGTCTCGCAACGCACGTCTTTAAACCAATGCACATACTCCAACCAATGCGTTTCAACCCTAGCTTTTAGGAAGCAATAAAAATGTCAATATAACTCTTGTGATTATGTTCCTTTGAGAGAAAGAAATCTAACTTTTGTCTAGTGGCAGTGTTGATGCCATAAAGTAGCACAGAAGCTTTATATGCCCGTTGAAAAGAACAAATTTGTGTTTTATGTGGATAGCTGAGTGGATTAGTAAAGCTAGCCATTACCTGCTCTTTAAAACAAATTAAATGTGTGAGGAGCGCTATGGAGAGATGAAGGGGACTTTTGCTGGGTAGTATTGAAGAGGGAATCTGAGGAGGAGGTCATGGGAGTGGGGCACCAAAAATGATTGTCGGACTGAGCGACATAGGCACTAAAGAATGTGATGATGGGTATGTGGCAAGGTGAAGTAATAGTGGGTCTTTTTTGTTTTTTTTCTGTGTCTTCAGAGAACCCGCTGATTGAGGGAAGAAGTGAAGGTAAGGTGATTGACATTTACTGTTGCACACATCACACAAACACACCCACCAGCAATTTTGGGACCGTCTACGTAGGCTAGTGTTTTAGAGTGACAGTTTAGTCAGTAGCAGAGATCGCATCTTGTTGGATGACTGCTGCTCAAGCCCTAACTCGGGTTAAGGAGGACAGCTCTGATGCAGGATCAGAGACTGTGACAAATACTGAGACAGCATCTGGGGGAGAGGACGATGGAGCAGACTCTGGGAGTGATTTTTCAGTCAGAGGAGCGCCATCCGACAACTCCTCTTCCAGTGATTCTGAGGAGGGCAATGAGGACAGTCGTACATAGTCTGTGCAGGGGTACAACTGCGGGTTTGCTCAACCCAGAGAGCAGGTGCGTGTGGGGGCAAGCACAGACAGAGTGCTCTCTTGGCAGCCCCCAATTTAATTCAGCCCCAAATTCCGCCTTTTACTGGTGACGCTTGATGTAAAGTCAATACGGCCAACTTTTTGCCAGTCGACTACGTCCATCTCTTTTTGGATGTTGACTTCCTTCTGCAAATCGTGCGGAACAATTTCTGAGGAAGCATGGAGGTACTCTAGGGCTTCATTCTGAGACACGCCGGTGGACTCCCACTTCGCTGGCGGAGTTGAAGATATTTTTGGGCCTTACGCTCTAATTGGGGCTAGTGCAGAAAACCCTCTTACAGTCCTACTGGATGACTTGCACAGTTTGGGTAACCCCCATCTTCGCACAGGACAGTGACAGGGAAGGGTACAAATTGTGGAGATATCAAAATTATCTATCACAAAACAACCAGGTTTTGTGAGATGGGCACCTGCGTTTTTGGTCCTGGGCTTGGCGGCCATATAAGGAAACCTACTAAACCTAGACATTTCTTAAAACTAGACACCCTAGGGGAATCCACTGAGGTGTGGCTTGTGTGGATTCCCCATATCTTTCTTACCCAGAATACCCTGCAAAGGTGAAATGTTGAATAAAAAACTATTTTCCTTGCATTTCTGTCACACAAACTACAGGAATATGAAAGGATCCACAATCTTCCTACCACTTAGCGTTTAACCAGGACCTGCCCTGATAAATACGCTACCCCACTAGTGTGCTTGTGCCTGGTGCCTGCGTCAGGAATGGATCAACCCAGGGTCAACTGTAGTCCTCATGTAAGGACTACCATTGATCGCTATGTGATCCGTTCCCGTCAGAGGCACTAGGCCTACCCACACAAGTGAGGTACCATTTTTATTGGAAGACTTGGGGGGAATGCTGGGTGGAAGGACGTTTGTGGCTTCCTTCAGTTTTCAGAACTTTGCATCGCTGAAATGTGAGGAAAATTTGTTTTTTAGACAAATTTTAATATTTGCAACGGTTTCTGGGTGACAGCCCCACAAGTCACCCATTCTGGATTTCCTTTGGTGTCTAGTTTTAAAAAATGTATAGGTTTGCTAAGATTCCCTAGGTGCCAGCTGAGCAGGCGGGCAAAATCTACAGCTAGGCACTTTGCAAAAAACGCATCTGTTTTCACTGGCAAAATGTGGTGTGTCCATATTGTGTTTTGGGGCGTTTACTGCCTCGGGCACTAGGCCTACCCATACAAGTGAGGTACCATTTCTATCAGGAGACTTGGAGGAAGAATAAGTGTTATTGCCAATTGTCTTTCTCTACAGGTGTGCCTTCCTAATGTAAGACAATGTGTAAGAAAGAAGTAATTTAGAGAAATGCCCTATAATTCACTTGCTAGAACTGGTACCCCTGAATTCAGAGATGTGCAAGTAACCACTGCTCCTAAACTCCATTTCTTCTGCCCATTTCAGAAATATATAGGTTTCCTTGATACCTGTTTTTCACTTTTTATATTTTACCAAATGAATTGCTGTCTACCCGGCATACAATGAAAAAAACCATTGCAAGGTGCAGCTCATTTATTGGCTCTGGGTACCTTGGGTTCTTGATGAACCTACAAGCCCTATATATCCGTGTACCAGAAGGGTCCAGCAGATGTAACAGCAAATTTGTTTCAAGAATCTGTCACAGATAGAAAAAGTTACAGAAGAAAAAGTAGACAGAAATGGCTATTTTTCAGCTCAATTTCAATATTTTTATTTTCTTTCATCAGTTACTTTCTATAGGAAAACCTTGAAGGATCTACACAATTGACCCCCTGATGAATTCAGAAATATGTCTACTTTTCAGAAATGAGTAGGTGTGTGCGATCCACCATTGGTTTCACACCCATTTCTGTCACTAACTGGAAGGAGGCTGAAAGCACAAAAAGTAGTAAAAATGGGGTATGTCCCGATAAAATGCCAAAACTGTGTTATATAGCACCACAAACCCTTTGTTGATCCCATTTGCAGGGAAAAAAACAGATGGTTTGTCCTGGAGCACTTTTTTTCTAATTTTTCCCCAAAAACACATTTTAGCTGTATTTTAGCTAATTTCTCGGCCTCCTGCAGGGGAACCCACAAACTCTGGTATCTTTTGTTTCCCTATAATGTTGGTTAAAAGGACACAAATTTGGCTTGGATAGCTGATGTGCACAAAATGTTAGGGGTGCCCAAGTTCAAACTATTCGAAGTAGCCAAAAAAGGCTCAGCAGTCGGGGAGGGGGATAGACCCAGCACTTAAGGGGTTAGTAAAGTAGTTTGGCTGTGATTATTGATACTGTGAGACATCCTCCTTGGCACACTTGTCCAACAGTTCAGCTGTGGGAGGGGAATGGAGGCTGAGGCCTCTGGTTTATTTTGACTACGCTGAGTGTTGCAACCTACTCCTCTGCTAGCCCTCCATTCAGTGGTGTCACTAACACCAGTCATAAAGATAGATCTTTGTCTTCTTCTATAGTGCTGCATTGTTCCTGTGGTAAACATGCGAGCACTTCTTCTAGCATTCAGGTACCACTGTATTATCAAGAGTAGGGCATTTTTTTTGTCTGAGTAAGCTTCCTCTCTGTCAGTGCTCACTGGTGTTTGATACACATGCAAGAGCATTGGCAACATTATGTGCTCACTTCCTTTTCTGAACCCTTTGTTTCCAAACTTCCGTCTGTTTCCCTGTTACACCAAAAACTGAATGTTCAACCATTAAACCTACTTATATTGCATTTGACATAAATTGATTTGTTGTTGTGGATGCAGTCAAAATATGTTGTGTATAGCCCAAACTCCCCGTTGGTGCCCTTTACGTGCCTGCCAGTGCTCTACTTCAGCCTTTCCATACCTCAACTCCTGGCCCTGGGTCTAATACCTCATCCTGAATAAATGAGCTGATACTATTATATGTTGTATAAAAACTGGAGTGGACCTCACAACAACTAGAAAAAGTTATTTTTTTCTAATCAATGGATTTCAACATAGCTCCGATCTAATACATTGCTTTTTCTCTTTCAGAGTCTACTGTACTTGATTGAAGGCCCCCTTCTTCCTTGTCCTTTCACCTAATACTTCAAAGAATCAATAGTTTAACACATGCCCAATACCCCTGTGGAGAAGTTTGTCTCCCTTTCCTGGTGGGACCTGAAGCGATTGTCCCTCCTCATGGCTCTACACGGTGGAAGTAGACCACAAACCTGAAGCTATTATTATGTCCTTTCTGGGGGTTTTGTATGTCTTCCTAAAACTTAATGAAAACCTTTGAACTAGTAAAACGGAGTGCCCATGACTGACAGCGAGTGAGCACCCCACTTCCATCTGAAGTCATTTGTACAGGCACCGGAAAACCAAGAACAGCAACCTCATTTTCAATTCAACTGAGGAACAGAAAGAAATTATATTCAAATTAAGAATCCTTGACGTTCAAAATAGACCAGGACCTCCCTATAATGAAAACAGGGGGGAGACATATTTGCAAGGGCAAATACTGATATAATTAATGGGCTTCCTACATTGGAGCCAGCCTTACCACATTGACATTAAACCTGTGGGGAACGAGATCAGCAGCAGGCCAAACAAAACTCTCATTTGAACTGATGGCCACAGACACTTGTAGGAGCCAAGAACTACATTGTCATTAAACTTGTGGGCAATAAGACCAACAGCAATCCGAAACCACACTGACTTAAAAATGTGGACCACCAGCATGTTATTGTGTTGATGTCTTTAACCTGAGAGTGTAGGCACACGCTGCAAAGTAAATTATCCCTGGCATTGAACCAGAGAATAAATGTTGTGGACCCAGCAATAAGCACTGAGGACCCAGCTACTGACATGACTATATATTCATCTGAGTGAATCTGGAGCCAAAGAATTCTACAGCAACCAAGACTTTGCTGGCCATAAAATATTAAAGCCAAAGCAGGCCAGAAACCATTGCTATAAAAACATTGAGGATTGTTTAAATTGGAGGTTAGGGTCTCTCAGCAAAATTTGGGGAGGGATCAATTTTTTACACCATGTGCCTCCCCAGAGCAGAGCTAATTTGCAGCATTAAAGACAGAAAGAATCTGAACTAGAGCAAGTGATTTCAGATACGTGTACTGTTGTGCTGGCACCTTCCCTACAAAATATGCTTAGGCTTAAGCACAAAAAACCTGAAAGAGAGTAGATAACTTTCCTGGGACAATATTATAAAAAGTTCCCCAGGGGCACAATGGGCATTTGAGTCCGCTATGCATGCCCCTGGGGCACTTTGATATTACAGAAGGGGCCGCAGACGCTTGTGCAGCCTCTTCTGAAATCAGATAGTGCCGGGGCACATAATGTACAGAGCTATCTGAATAGGGCATTCCCTAATTTGCATGGGGTATGACCTAATGCAAAAGAGGGGATTAGTTTACCTCTGCGCCTGTCCCATGTTATGGACAAGAGCGCAGAGGTAAAGAAGCTGTCAAGATGCACACTGACAGTGTGCCACAAAAAAGGTGGCACACGTCAGTGTGCCCCATGAAAGAAACCCTCTATGGGGAACAATTACAGGTGGGTGCAGTCACTTACTGCACCCGACTGTAAGTGGATCCCTCCCCCCTCTTTAACGAGCAAGTGGGTGCTGCCTGCACAGTGAAACGCTGAGCGGCGTTGAAGAAGCTGCTCCATATTTCTTATGAATCTGCTGCCCCAAGGGCAGCATGAGTTTGAGGCTGCCCTGGGGACATCGCATTCACCCTAATAGGGTGCACTTTCCTGGCTTGCGCACGGCACACCTGTTTTAAGGTGCGCTGTGGCGCAAACAGAGAAAGTGCACCCTATATGTAATAGGGCCCCTGATCTGATTACAGTTCTTATTTACATTCTTAGAGTTGATTACGTGCTATTGAATAAAATGCCTCTTCATCTTGTGGAGGTTGTCTTGTCTCCTGACTGTGGCGGGAAACGCCCTGAATGCCGACTCCGGAACAACGAAGTCATGGACAATGAAAGCGGAACAACACTTTAGTTAACCATAACTTAGTTGTTTTGTGCCTTAACCACGCATATGCTGAACCACGCACATGCGTGGTTAAGGCACAAAACAAGGGAGTCGGCTGAGGAGGATGACGCGACGAGTCAGGTAAGTGGGGCGGGGTGGGGGGTTGGGGTTTTAGTTTTAGGGGTGGGGCGGGGTGGGGTAATCTTTCATGCAACGCAAGGCAGAAAGCAAAGTTCCTGCACTGTGCTGCGTGAAAGGGCGCATTTACAAAGATATTGAGCATTTCTGTTTTCTCATTTTGTTGGTACACTGTATGCAGCATAGCACCACCACAGACATACTTGCACCATGGTGCAAGGTTACCTAGGTTACAAGCAGGATGTGCTGGAAGGTGTCCTTTCCTGCACAAAAACAATCTTTAGAGGCATTTTCCTCTTCCTTTGTGAGTTGCAGAATTATGCATATGTGTAAAGAGGCAATAATGAGGAGAAATAAAGATAGTAATCCTTGTTATATTTCACCTGGGAAGGCATAGCATTTTGATGCATTCCAGGTTTACAAGTTTTGGTCAATCTGGGAATGCGCCTGAATCCATAGGTGGAGGCTCATGCTCCACCCATGGAATGCCTTCTAAGTTGAAATATAATATAAGGTTGTGTAAGCATACCTGGTGTTACCTTGCATTACATATCTTTACAAAGTCACACAAGGCTGCACAAATCAGGCCTTGTGTGGCTTTGTGAATATTACTGAAGCCTTTGCATTGTCTTTGGGTCGCCTTGGGTGACAAGAGAACAATGCAAATGCTTTATAAATATGGGCCATGGTCTTTACCCACAAGCGCGTGCGCACACACACACACACACACAGACCTCTCAGCAATATATGTGTAACGTTTGTTTACAATTTGTTTTGGTTCAAACAGGTATCCTTATCTTTAAAAAACTAACTTCCTTCCAACCCCCTCCTATTACCTCCTCACCATATGGCACAAAGATGTTAGCGAGGATCATTGTCCCAGCCAGGATAAGTGATGCTGTTTGTGTAATCCGACGGCCAATGTAGCTCATGGTAATGGTTGAGATTAACTTGGCAGGGATATCCACAGCTCCAAAGATGACTTGTATGAGGTAAATGCTGATGCCAAAGTTCTGCAGGTCCATGGCCAGGCCATAGTAGGCGAAACTGGTGGAAAACCTGTATTTGGAAAAGTACAAAGGAGTGAAATATTAGGATCGGAGTTTCGTCAGTTGTTATATCTCTCCATGTTATCAGGAAATTCAGTTTCCAATCCTGGCTTTTGTGTTACAGATCATGATCGAGTGAGTAGAAGCATGTGGGGATGGATCGCAATGGGACTGGCGGAAAAGAAGAGGGAGATTTTAACACAGTAGTCAGTTTCACATCGCTTCCACATCTGCAAACTAGACAAAAGAAAGTGGGGAGATGTCAATAATGTATAAGGGGCTCATGTGTGTGTTTGTGACTGTGTGTGCGTGTGTGTGTGTTTGCTTATGTGTGCAGAACTTAATTTGTAAAAGAATAAGTGCCAGGACACAAAGGTTTTCTCGGAGGGCTGTACCATGAGGTATTGATGGTCTGGGTAGCAAATACCAAGACTGTTTTGCTTTGGTTACACCTCATGCCACTTTAATCCATCAGAAGACAGTCCCTGTCTTTTATCTCACTTTGGCAGGTTTCTTTTATTCTTACTTTCTACCATTATTACTGTTTTTCAGCCTTCTCTTCCTCCTTGTTTCTACTTTTGTGTTTTTTTTTCTTGCTCTAGATCAAAGTCTTTTGAAGAAAAGTAAGTGCTGGTAAGTGATGGTCCCCAAAAATGAGTGCCAATGGGACTCATCAGCAACCACCAGCTCAAATTAAGCACTGTAGATGTGTATGTACTTGTGTGTGAGTAAAGTGTAGGTAATAACATGGGCCCACTGCTAATTGTTGCAGTTCTGCAAGAGCTCAGGGTGAGAAAGATTCTTGCCTTGAGCTCTGACTAGACTTCTAACCATCTCACAGGTTCTCTTCTCTTCCTCTACTTGGCTCAGTCTTCTAGGCTTATGTGTTTTTTCCTTGACCTTAGTGTATTATGGCCCTCTTTGCTATTATATAGTCACCCCAATCATAATGCTGGCCTTGTTACTTTGTGACCACACTTGGAATGATGGTGGTCCAGGCATATTGTGTCCCCCCTTGCCATTACGATGGATCAAGCAAACTATGCCTGACCCATGGCATAATGGCGGCAACCTGTAACTAATGGTGGTGCGAAACTAGTGTGGCAACACCTGACATTTAAAAAAAAAACATTATTATTTTATGCTGTACATCAATTTACAACAATTGTAACAATGACACTCCAAAGTGTATTGGAGTGTTACTGTGACAATTATTGTTATAACATGCAGTCAACAAGCATTCCAACTGGGAATCTAGGTATATTATAAAGAAGAATACTACTTTCATGTATCTGGCAGTCCACTTCTCCAATGCCTACCATTATCCGCTCCCTCAATGAATTAAATTTCCTTTCATATTTAACAGCATCACCTACTTCATATTACTTCCTCTTTCCTCCACCAACTCCCCCGTCTGCTCTAGTCTTCCTGTAAACTTCCTAATAAGGTGGCAAAAATGTCTAGCCATACATGGTGGACATTTCCTTGATGTAACTGGCAACTCCCTCCTCTGCACTTTACATTTCTATCAAGGAGCATTGGATCAGTTCTTGAAACCATGCTTCATACAAAGCAAACTTAGGGCCTCATTACGAGTGTGGCAGTCCGAGGTCCTCCACACTCACGGTGATGGTTAGACCGCCACATTCCAGGCGGTGCAAACGCCACATTACAACCCTGGCGGGTGGACCTACCAGGAGACTGCCATTACTGCCAGGAACATCGTTCCAGAAGGGGTGAGTCGGTTCTGAGTTATACTCAGCTGTCGCTGCGTTGAACTCAGTGCCACGGTGCTGATTACAACTCAGCTTTCCGCCAGCCTTTCCATGGCAGTCATGGCATAGACTGTGCAGGGCCCCCCGCCCAGCACCATCAGAATGCGCACTGTCTGGTGTGCTACAGTATTGCCCTTGGCTCCCTTAAGGGTTAACCTAGTAGGAACAGTGTAATACAATGTTCCCACCGGTTAAGCCCCATGGGAACATTGTAATACACTTGGGCGGACACCACCAACATGGTGGTGGAGTCCTCCCTGCGAGTTTGGCGGTCGGCTCATCCAACTGCCAAACGCCTAATGAGGGCCTTCATCTTCATCCAATATTGACACAATGGTCTGTAAAATTAAATCACTGAGCAACTACTTGCTGAAAGATCTTCCCTGGTGTCTATATCAGTTTCCTTTTAGGAACAGACAAAAACCTCATCTCTTTTGAGAGGAGCAGGATCACTTCAGCGTAGCGCTTAGATGTCTTTGGATAGTAAGGCTATATAAAAATGAATATGAAGATGAAAATATAAATCAATGTGTGAAACAACCAACCAACCCATGCCCCTATCTTTCCTTTATATGTGGGACGATATCATAAGGGCACACCTAAGGAGAGGACAATCCCATGCGTCCTGTGCAATCTTGAACAGGAAACCTGAGTACTTGAATTTACAACAATTCAATATTATATTTCCTACAGTATCCAATTGTTATAATAGCCATGAAAGGAAGGATTGTATGAGGATCAACAATGAATATATCAATCAAGTACTAGAGCAAAATTGCATCTCTGGAGCTAAACTTAACCTCTATGTCAATATCACTAGGCAGAAAATATAGGTGAGAGAAGTCTTCGTACTAGTGACTAACATCTACATCAACTAGGCCTCTACATAGAAAATGGTTTCTTTAACTAAGATAATGGCGGTTCTATTGTCATTAAGAGCCCAAATTTTCAATGCTGATTTTATTGTCAATGAAGACTTTAACTTAAATTTAACCCAAAACTGCTGCTGATGAAGATTGGTTATAGAACAATATTATTTGGGCATCCCAGAGAGCGCTGTTCCACAGCAATGGAAAGACAGTCTGTGGGTCTCTTTATTAACACTTTGCCTTGGCTTAAGAGAACTACATGGAAGATGAAACAGAGATAGCTCCATTGGATGTACATTGATGTACACACATATCAACGTAGCAAAATGTGGTACTAGAATATACTTTCTTATCTCTTCATATATTTTCTAACTTTTCTGAGTTTGCTATCAAGTATAGGCTGCAGAGTGATCATTTGTCCAAAAGTTTCAAAAATAGCTGTTTCAGCTCAAATTCTATGACAATGAATACGATTGAATGGATTTCAGTGTTACACCAACTGAAAAGAATCACATGATTGATGGGCACATGCTAGAGAAATGAAAGACTAAGATTATGGATCAGATTTAGAGTTTGCCAGAGGGAGTTACTCAAAAGTGACGGCTATCCCGTCTGCCATATTACAGTTCGATTAAAGCCTATGGAAACGGTAATATGTCGGACAGCATATACGTCACGTTTGTGATGGAGTAATTCCTTCGCCAAACTCTAAATTAGGCCCTATGTATTGTTAATCCAGTTTAATGATGAAAAGGTCTAGCTGGAAGTTGCAACCTCACTATTGAGTATGTCATCACATAGCATCAAGGAAGAACACCAGACTATAGACAATAAGGCCCATATTTATACTTTTTTTGCGCCGCATTTGCGTAATTCTTTAACGGAAAAGCGGTGCAAACTTAGAAAATACAATTATATTATGGAAGTTTCTGTTGCTTTTGCATCAAAAAATTACGCAAATGCAGCGCAAACTTACAAAATATAATTATATTTTCTACGTTTGCACCTCTTTTGCGTCAGAAAATGACACAAACACAGCGCAAAAAAAGTATAAATATGGGCCTACATGTTTTTTAGCTGCTTATGGAGTCACAAACAGCAAGACTGTTAGGCAACTGAACATTAATTTTGGTAGCAGACACAATATGCATTTGATGAAAATCCTGGGAAAATCTTAAAGGGGGGCAAACTTGACCTGAAAACCAAAAGTCAAAAAATGCAAAAGCTAGAGCAGCATCAGATCACTGAGATGCAGGATTCAAAAAGATTTTAGGTTTTGGATGCAAGTCAAAAGAGAGCAGTGACGCCCAAGCTGCCTAGGAGAAGCTTATCAGCCTGCTCTATTACTCTGACTACCTGGAATTATCATACTATTAGGCACTTATCAGACAGGTCTGGAGCCATTAGCTCATCATGATAGAGCTACTGAACTAATTGGTGGCTGTAATGCTCATGTGCCCCCCCTGAACATTGGTGAGTTGAGTGGTTGTGCAAATTTCTCAAATAATGCTTTAGGTTCAGTAGTTTTCTAGATTCTTGAAAACAGTCTATATGGTGTTCACTTTACAAAAATGATCCTTAAAATTCCTTGTAGCTACAAATTAATCCTACTCTTGAATGTAGGGTCAAATACAATGTCAAGATCCAGTTGTAGGAGTTAGAAACATTGGTGTCAGACACAAACCTTCTTCTGTGGTACCACAGTGGCTGGTTTCCATACCACTCGAGGCACGTTCATAATATACTCGCACTGTGTTCCCTATTCATAAATATCTGTACATCTATATTTGTATTCATTTTCTTTTTTCTTTATTATGTAATAGGTCTTTAAAGTATTATATATTTTATTGTAATAACCTATTCTTATAATAAACTTCTAGTTAACCTTTGTAGGAGGCTGGCCTGGTTTGTAGTGGGTACCTTGGGTTCTTACACCTTATACCAGGTCCAGTTATCCTTTATTAGTGAAATCTAGTAGTGTTCTAGCAGCTTAGGCTGATTGAGGTAGCTGTAGCAGAGCAGCTTAGGCTGAACTGGGAGACATGTAAAGCTTCTGCAGTACCACTATAGTTACACAGTACTTATACACAAGTAAAGAGAATACTCAGTGTTACCAAAAATAAAGGTAGTTGGGGGCGTGGCCAAGTCGGCAATGGAGTCGGATGCATAGTCCGGAGCTCCTGCTGTCATCCCGACCTGAGGGGCAAATATCTCGTTTGGGGCCCCAACCTGACCCCACGGGAGAGATCCTGGCCCCCCAAGAACCAGGGGGACTCAGTGGAGCAGGCAGAGACTGGCGCCCGGCGGCGGCAGAGGGAGGTGCCGGGGGACATCGTGGAAGGCCGCGCTGCGGCAGGGCCTCGTGCCACGGTCCCTGTGGTGCACACTCAGCTGCCTGTACCGAGGAGGAACAGCATTATGGCGACGGCCTAAAGGAGGTCCCCGCCTCACCTATGGGTCCGAATCGGGGGCTTAGGAAGAACCTGGGGCACTCCGGCAGTCCAACGAAGGGGCTGTGAGTCCGGGAGCTGGAGGACGGAGCGGCCGCCATATTTCATTTTCTACTCTTTGGGGTGTGGGGACGGGCCCGAGGGGTTTCGGGGGGGAGGAGAAGACAATCAAGAAAACAAGAATAGATGAATGACCCCCCCCCCCGGAGACAGCTTGAGAAGGGCTCGTGAGGGCCCTTTGCGGTCTGGCTAACAAAGACCCTGAAGACACTGGCACTGCCCTGAGATAGAGTTGGATCCGGTGATCGGAGGAGGCAGAAACCATCGCGCTCGGGAGCACAGAGAGGGGGTGAGGGGGCACCCTGGGCCCGGAGACACCAGAGAGAAATAGGACTGCCCTGACATGAGGGACCGCAAAACTCAGAGAAGCAGCGGCCCACCCAGGGAGCCATGAGATAGGAAGCTCCTGAATCCAGGCATAAAAACAAAACAGAGAATAATTTGAACCCGATGCAGGACAGGACACCTCTGCCATTTATCACAGGGCCCACAAGCTAAAGTAAAGTAAACAAGCAAAGCAGGTACCCTGGACACAGAACAGAAGAGTAACGCGAGGAGCCCAAGAAAATCTCTGAACACGGAGGGTGGAGGAGAGCTAGATTACTGGAGGGGCATGGATGGCCGCAGACGTTTAGACTGCACAAGAAATTGTAACGCCCCACTAGTTGGCCGGCAATTGACGGCCGGGAACAGCGGCAGTCACCACCATATGCAATCATGCACTGCAGTGGAAACGGAACGGATAAGTGATTGAACAGCAGCAACTGAAAGACTGTGGAAACTGGGAACCCTAGGGTGGTCACTTGCTCCCTCGCCCTCCCAGGTGAAGATGAAGAAACAAAAAAGGATGCATCGGCCGGGCCCCCCGAGAGATGTTACGAGCAAGTTGGCCGGGAGAACAGAAGCACTAACGCAGCACACCGAAGTGATCCTGGCGGTGATACAGGCCTTAAAGACAGCCTTGGAGAATCAAATTGCAATGCTTGCGGGGGAGGTAGGTCTTCTACGAGACAATCACAACAAGCTGAAAGATCGAGTCAAAGCAACAGAAGAAATGATGAATAGACGACCTCGCAGGTGAAAGCACTCACGCAGAAACTCGCACTCGTGAACAATGAAATGAGAACTCTGGCCATCAAAGTGGAGGACGCCGAAAGCCGGTCCCAGCGACAGAATATACACCTGGTGGGAGTCCCCGAAAAGACAGAGGGACCATCACTAGAACTTTACATAGAAACATGGCTGAGCGACGTGGTGCTGAGGGCTCACCAACCTAATTCTTCTCGGTGGAGCAGGCCCACAGGATCCCAGCAGCCCCTCCGCCGCCAGGGGCATATCCAAGACCAATAATAGTGCAATTGATGAACTTCAGAGACAGAGATGTGATCCTCCAAGAGACGCGCAAAAGGGGCCCCTGGAAAATTGAAGGAAAAGAGATAAACATCTACCCAGGTTACACGAACTTGGTACAGAAACAATGGGCAGCATTCGCCGCAGTCAAAAAAGTCCTCCTTCACAACGACATAAAATACGCATTGCTATACCCGGCGAAACTTCAGATCGAACATGAGAAGAAAACACACTTCCTGGGAACACATCTAGAACCCTGGGAATGGATAGAGATGCGGGGTCTTCGCCAAGCCAATGGACTTGGAAAAAAGGGCGCCAAGACATGGACGATGGGTAAAAAGAAACGCAAAGGTGCAGGAGCCTGAACGGTACCGGCCACCATGCCGTCACAGGAACAAATCAAGGCTGCGCAAATGAAGGCCGTCAGGGACCTTAGGGGGACAACCGAGATCCAACTGAGCGACAGGTGGAGGGAATTAGCGGTGGACAAAGGAGGAACTGGAACAGAACAATTGGGGTCGGGAATAGAATCTGAGACAGATCCACCGCCTCAGGTGACCCCAATGACAGCAGACCTGCTGGGCTAACAGATACTTTGTCAAACACTAATCAGCATATCCTATGACCACGGCCGAGCGAGAACAGGCAAAGGAGATGACGGGAGGGTCATCGGGGGGACCTCTGGGACCCCTGTGTCTGGTCCTGTCTTTCTCCTCATACACTCCTTGGAGATGGGAGGTCAGAAAATGAACAATGGAAAGCGACAGACAAATTACGATAATGGCAAGGATCCACGTCTCAGAAAGACACACAGTGGGGAACGAGGGTCTCCAATCAGGGGTTCGGGTAAGCACATACTGTGAATTGGGGGGTGGTTAGTTCTACAATCACAGCACGGTAAGGTAGGGTGGGCGGGTAGTTGGGGGAAAGGTTTACAGATCACTTCACACACATGGGGGAACACAAACTTGAAGTCAGTACAAAGGATATGAGGAATACACAAGAGGGCAATCCCATAAATAAAAGCAGACCACCCTCGACAACACCATTACCATGGGTACTGAGAAATTCTCTATCCTCACATGGAATGTAATATAAATGGACTAGGAAATAAACATAAACAGAGCCTTATACTTAAAGCCATATCTAGGTACAAATCAGACATAATACTTATGCAAGAAACCAATCTTATAGATACACAACACAAAGCTATGGAGAGGGGTAAATACAAACTAATGAGACACACGCAGTTTACATCCGGATCCAGAGGGGCCATGATATTTATTATAAAAGGCCCCCCATTCCATACCACACTCACGTGGGCAGACCCACAGGGCTGTTACTTAGTAATACTAGGGACGTATAAAAATATGCATATACTACTAGTTAATGTATTCCTACCCCGGGTCTGCAAGGAAGGATACTGCAAAAAATTGGTACAATACTTACAACCTCTCCACCAGCATCAATCCTAATGGGAGGTGATTTAAACATGGTGATGAATGCGGAGCTGGACAGGGCTAGTAAATCAAGGACAGGATGTCCCAATAGGGGGGAACTGGAGGCCTTTACGCAGACAATGGGCTTATGTGATGAGTGGAGATTTCTCCATGGGCAGGAAAAGGGATATTCATATCATTCAGCCGTCCACGACACTCCCTCTCGATTGGACTATTTTTTGACTACGGCAGACATGCTTCCAAGAATTAAAATGGTGGATTATCAAGCTAGGGGAATTAGTGACCATGCTCCACTACAGATGACAGTGTCTCTGGGGTCCGACCACCAAGAAAAGAATGGTGGATGCAAACATGTCGATTACAAAATACAAAGGTAGTCGAAGACCTGGAGCAAGTTACTCAGCACTATTTCACTGAGTACGAGGGATCAGTACAACGCCCGGTAGTCCTATGGGAGGCCTATAAAGCCACTATTAGAGGGGTGATAATAGCGGGAGAAGTAGGAGAAAGACGGCAAAGAGAGAAAAGACTGGTAATACTAGAAACCGAACTCATAGCACTGGAACAGCGATATGCAACACAACTGACACAGGACATTAAAAAACAGATGAAACAAATAAGAGAGGAATATAACATATTATCCCAAGATGAAGTACGTCAACAATACCTATTACAAAGCAAACGGCTGTATGAGGCTGGAAACAAAGCAGGTAAACTGTTAGCATGGTTGGGAAAGAAGGAACAAAGTGATTCCCTCCTCTGGGAAATCTGGACAGCAAAAGGGGAGCTAATTAGGGATCCCAAGGAAATAATGGAAGAAATGGCAGCCCAGATGGAGGATTTTTTATAAATCCTGCATAACTATTCCAGAGGCAGAGATAGATAGTTTTTTAATCGATTGCCCCATGACATGTCTATCCCCCCCAACAAACAGCAGATCTTGAGGAGGAGATCACAGAGGAAGAAATGTTGGTAGTGCTAGGTCAACTACAGAAAGGGAAATCGCCGGGGCCCTATGGATTCCCCATCAAGTTTTTTCAGAAGCTTGGGAAAGAGCAGATACCACACCTACATGCAGCATTGTATAAAGCTGTTGAAATCGGGGAACTCCCACCCGATATGAGAACAGCAATGATAATCCTCCTACCTAAACCAAACAAACCCAGAGACCGGGGAGATTCCTAACGCTCTTTCTTAATTTAATGTCGATGCAAAATACAGGCAAAGACGTTGGCAATCAGATTGAGTGAGGTGATGGGGACCCTGATCCATTCGGATCAAACGGGGTTTATACCAGGCCGCTCTACAGCCCTGAATCTCCGAAGGCTCCATAATAATTTGCCCTAATAACACATTCGAGTAAAGGAAGAGCAATCCTCTACCTAGATGCCAATAAGGCATTTGACTCTGTAGAATAGAGATTCGGCATGCTGGCCAAGATGCGGTTCAGCCCCAGATTCCAGAAGTGGGTTGGGCTACTATATAAAAGACCAACAGCAAAAATGAGGGTAAACGGATACACGTCGCAGGAATTTGACCTTCGCAAGGGGACTAGGCAGGGATGTCCTCTGTCGCCGATGCTCCTTGCGTTGGCGATCGAGGGACTAGCTAACTGGATAAGAATAGACCCGCTGACAAGAGGCTGGCCAACCAATAGTGATGAGGAGGATCGGATCTCGCTATATGCGGACGACATACTATTATATCTGACTCGGACACCATCTTCAATGGGCCGTCTGGGAGACATATTCAGAGCTTTTGGGGAGGTATCAGGATTCTGAATTAATTGGGTTAAGTCTATACTGTTTCCAGTAGGGACATGGGAGATAGAACAGACAACAATGTTGCCAGTCAGAGTAGAACTGGAGAAGTTCAAATACCTAGGTATCTGGATATCAGGTAAACCCCACCTTCATTACACCACCAATCTACAACCCCTTTAGCAGCGATTCGAAATGGAGACTAAGCATTGGCAGACCCTCCCGATTTCATTGATGGGTAGGGCAGCACTCTTTAAGATGGTAGCACTAGCTTGCTTCCTATACATTCTACACCACTCCCCATACCGAATTCCAGAAACATTCTTTCACCAGACAGATTCCCTACTAAGCAGTTTACTGTGGTCAGGGGGGCAAGCTAGAATCAAACTGCGTACCCTACAAAGACTAAAATATGAGGGGGCGTTGCCCTGCCAAATATCCGGAAGTATTATGAGGCGGCACAACTCAGCTTAATAAATCATTGGGCCTTTGCTCCACAAGATGACCCAGCGTTCAGAGGGGACAGGGAAATGATTCATAAGAACAGTTACCTGCGCTGGCTATATGGGGGTAGATTGAACCCTTCATTCAGCCCAGCAACAAAAACGGTCATACAAACTTGGAAACAACTTACCAAGGAGATGGGATGGGCCACACACTTGACCCCCTGTGGGAAGGAATCAGGCTACCCATGATGGGAACCTTAACGGGCTATAAAGGTTGTGACAATAGTGGGATAACGTATTTGGCTGACATGTTGGACGCAAATGGGGTGGCAGCCTTTTCACACCTCAAAAACGAATACCAAATGTCAGACACACAATGGTTAGAATACGTCCGCCTACAGGCGGCCCTGAAACGTAGCATCCCAGTAGAAGAAGAAACACAGGAAAATGCCCCATTAGAACTGAGACTTCTAGAGGGGAAGATACAAAAGAAGCTAATATCACAAATTTACGGTACAATCATGAGACACACACAACCCTCACTGTCTAATCTAAGGGAACAATGGAAAAGAGACTGTAAGGAATTAGAAGAGGAGGACTGGGCGGAGGCATAGATTTTTCCGGCAGAAGGGGCTATCCCAGCATCCCTCAAGTTAATAAAAATTAAAATACTACATAGGGAATATTATACGAGATCTCTGCTCTTTAAGATATGGAGGGCAGCAACTGACAAATGTCTACGGGGATGTGGGAGGGAGGGAACATTTTATCACACATTGTGGACCTGCTCCCGGGTTGTCAGATTCTGGGTGGAAGTGAGGGGGACCCTGGAACACGTAACAGAGACTAGCATCGAAATGACGCTGGAGAAAATGATACTGGGGGTTTGGGGCCACACCGAGCACACAAGATATCAAAAACTACTGATTAATTTAGACTGCATGATTGCAAAAAGGGACATAGCCAGAAGATGGGGATCTAGGACAGCACCAAGCCACGATGAATGGTGGGAGGGTATGGATAGATGCCGAATACTGGAAAAAGAAATATACAAAGATAGAGATAATAGAAAAAAATATGAGAATATATGGGGGAACTGTGAGATGGGATAGAACAAAGCAAACCGAGGAACAACTGTGACGTCAGAACTAGTGATGGATGGTGAAAAGAGAGTCAGGACAATCCCATTGAGACAAAAGGAGGCTCGGAAGACATAGAGAAGGTAGGACAGGAAAGTTACGTATTCCCAATACATCATAGGTGAGAGAAGAGAAAATATTACGATGAGAGATGTACCGACAGGGGGGAGGGAGGGGAAATTAACCAGTGAATACTGCTATTATGTGATAACTGAAGTTGATATGTTGCTTGAGGTGTAAGCAAAATGTTATTGCAATTTGTTGAATTACTTACGAAAATAACAATAAAAAGTGTTTTAATTTTTTTTACAAAAATAAAAATAAAGGTAGTTTATTTGGGTGACACAATGCCAAAAATATCTTAGAGGCAATACTCCTTCTGGAGGTACGTATTATACACAATATATACACTAGACACCAAAATAAGGTAAGTAATTCGACATAGGATAGTGCAAACAATAGGAAATGCTATAGAATGCAATAGGTATAGGGGCAACACAAACCATATACTAAGAAAGTGGAATGCGAATCAAGAATTCCCTCCTAAACAAGTGTAGTGTGTAGAGAATCGTTGAGAGAGTAAGAATACCATAAAGGTAAGTAAATTACCTCTCCCCAGAGCCCAGGAAAGTAGGAGTAAAGTACAACAAGTTTCCTTAGGACACACTACAAGTTGTGATTAGAGTTACTGCAAGAACCAAGCAAGACTGCAAACAACAAATGGTGGATTCCTGGACCTGAAGACCTGCAAAGAGAGGAGACCAAATCCAGAAGTCGGAAGAAGTTCCAGGAAGGACAGGAGCTCTTGCCAAACTAGAAGAGGGTGCAAAAGAAGAGTCCCCGGTTGGATGAAGACTGCAGAAATGCACCAAAGTAAGGTATCAGCGGGTTCCTGCATGATGCAATGGACGTCCCATGAAGAGATGTTGGATGCAGGCGAGTTTCAGCACTGGATTCATCCAACAGGCCTTGGTTCAAGCAGAGTTGCAGATTGCGTCAAAGTGGTGCTACCTGGACCCCGGAGGGACCTGGGGGCCTCAACTGAGACTGAGGAGGCAAAAGGGGCTCCCAACACTGGAGGGAACTCACAGATGACCAGGCAGCACCCACGGAGGTCCCAGGACATGGGGACAAAGAAGGTGCAAATTGCGGTTGTTGCAGCACTAAAAAGGAAGGTCCCACGCCGCCTGAGAACAACTCAGCGAGTTGAGCATTGCAGGATAGAGAGGTGGGGACCTGGGCCAGGCTGTGCATGAAGGATTCTTGCAAATAGTGCACAGATGCCTAAGGAGGTGAAGATGACGCAGTAAACAGGGGTACTGTCACAATAGGGAAAGGCAAGCTCTTACCTCATCCAAATTTGGACAGCAGGACCATAGGACAGTCTGTGCAGCACCTGTGTTCCAAGGAGCACACTCCCAGGAGAGGAGTCCAAGAGAACTGGTCGTGGTCTTAGAAGGTGCCTGTTGGAGCAGGGAAGTGACTCTGTCACTTCACAGGAGATTATTTCAGTCCTTATGGTGCAGGGTGAAGACAGGGAGTCCCCAGAGCGTGCACACCGTGGAAACTGTTGCAGTTGCTGGCTGGAGCTGAAGTTGCAGAGGAAAAGTAGCCCTTCTGGATACTTTGCTGCTGTTACAGCAGTTCCTGGAGCAGTCTGCAGTCAATCCGAGGTCAAAGGATGAAGCAGTGGTTGCAGAGGATTCCTAATGGAAACCTGCAAGCAGAATCTGAAGAGAAACTCACAGGAGAGACCGTAACTAGCCTGAGAGGGGGATCGGCTACCTTATCAGGTATGGACCTCTCAGGAGAGGTCTCTGACATCCCCTGCTGGCACTGGCCACTCAGAGACCTCCAGAGTGTCCCTACACCTTGGAAAACAAGATGGCTGGAGGAGTTCTGGGCACCACAACAATGGGTGGTGATGGACAGGGGAATGGTCACTCCCCTTTCCTTTGTCCAGATTTGCGCCAGAGCAGGGACTGGGGGTCCCTGAACCGGTGTAGACTGGCTTATGCAAGGAGGGCACCATCTGTGCCCTTCAAAGCGTTTCCAGAGGCCCTGGGAAGCTACCCCTCCCAAGCCTGTAGCATCTATTTCCAAAGGGAAAGGGTGTAACACCCTCCTCCAAAAGGAAATGCTTTGTTCTGCCTTCCTGGGACTGAGCTGCTCAGACCCTAGGAGGGCACAACCCCGTCTGTGAGGTGGCAGCATCTGTAGCTGAAGTGCTAGCCTCAGAGAGCTGGTTTGGCAGTACTGGCGTCGATAGTCGAGCCCCCAGGATGCATGGAATTGGCTCCCCAATACCAGATTTGGAATGAGGAGACAATTCCATGATCTTAGACACCTTACATGGCCATATTTGGAGTTACCATTGTGAAGCTACATATAGGTATTGACCTATAGGTTTTGCACACGTAATGGCGTCCCCGCAGTCACAAAGTCTGGGGAATAGGCCCTGGACTGCATGGGGGCACCTTTGCTAGTGCAAGGGTGCCCTCACACTTAGTAACTTTGCACCTAGCCTTCAGTAAATGAAGGTTAGACATACAGGTGACTTATAAGTTACTTAAGTGAACTGAAAATGGCTGTGAAATAGTGTGTGCACTATTTCACGCAGGCTGCAGTGGCAGTCCTATGAAAGGGTTTGTCTGAGCTCCTTATGGGTGGCAACAGAAATGCTGCAGCCCATAAGGGTCACCTGGAACCCCAACGCCCTGTGTACCTAGGTACCATATAGCAGGGACTTGTAAGGGGGTCCAGTGTGCCAACTGAAATTGGTAAGTGAAGTCACTAGCCTATAGTGACAAATTTAGAAGCAGAGAGAGCTTAAGCACTGAGGTTCTGGTTAGCAGAGCCTCAGTGACACAGTTAAGCACTACTGACAACACACAAATTAGGCCTCAAACTATGAGCACTGGGGTCCTGGCTAGCAGGATCCCAGTGAGACAGGCAAAACACATTGACATATAGGTTTTTATCTATGAGCACAGGGGTCCTGGCTAGCAGGATCCCAGTGACACAGTTAAAACACATTGACACACACTCACAAACAGGCCAAAAGTGGGGGTAACCATGCTAGAAAGAGGCTACTTTCTCACAAACTTTTTAAAAAAGTGTCATTAAAATAGTCATAACTTGTGTTTCACACACTTCAGAACTGCATTTGATGAAGTTTAGTTATCACTAGTATGGAGCAAGTTGACAGCATGGGGCATTCCATCGAAATTTCAGCAGGCGATTGAACTGTCGTACCAAGACTCATTGGCATAGATAAAGTTAGATGAAAAATTTAGAATATCTATAAATCAAGGCTCAAACGAGGGACGGCACATTCTAATACACATACAATTTAACACCTAGGTTGAAGACCTATGGAGTGCCTTGGAGCCCCAAGATCTCACCCTGTGGAGGTCCGAGGACCAGAGTATTGCAATTATTCATTATACAGATGTGACAGTTTTGTTGTACAGGACTTCTGTTGGCCTTCAAAACTTGCAGATCGGGGTTGACGTATATGGCGAAAACAACTTTTCAAAACTGGTAAGTCACATGTTCTGATTTTCGGTCCTAGACCCAAGAAGGGAGACTGTTTATTGAATAAAGAAAATTAAAAACTTCATATAAAGTTAAAGGAGTTAGTTTTCAAGAAAATTGAGGGTATTATCTTCATCTCGTTTCTTTGAAGCCAATGGCAGTCTAACTTAACTTTGCTCTGAATCACTTTGCAAAGTTACTGACTGTGCCCTCATTAAACACTAAAGGTAATTAGGTCACAGTTTTCGCCCACCTTGGTGTGTAGTAGTGAAGCTTACCCAGAGACGCTGCTGAGCACTCTCACATGGTATTCCTTATTATTAATTCTGTTTTCTCTCCCTGGCTGAGCTGCTTAAGAGCAAATCAGGTTAGTTTGTATCATAAAGAGAGCTCAATTAATGCCAGCTTTTTACATATAGGGTACCAATACTACAGCGCTGATTATGGCATTTTTTCTGTGTGTGTTCTGGGAACGTTACTATGTTTTACGCCTGCTTTCCTGGGCACTGGGGTGGGTTCTAGTACTTACCTCAGGGGTTTCTAGTACTCCCAGCTCCCCTCTACACACTACACTTGCCTAGGTGGGAAAACGACATCTGCATTCCACTGTTTTAGTGTATGGTTCGTGTTCCCCCTAGGCCCATTTCGAACTATTGTGATTTTCACTAATTGCACTGTTTTCCAACTGTTTTTATGCGTATTTCTGCATACTAGTGTATATAATTTGTGTATTACTTACCTCCTAAGTGAGTATAGTCTCTATGGTATTTTTGGCATTTGTGTCACCAAAATAAAGTACCTTTATTTTTTATAACACTGAATGTTTTTCATGTGTGTGAGTGCTGTGTGACTACAGTGGTATTGCATGAGCTTTGCATGTCTTTTAGATAAGCCTTGGCTGCTCATCCACAGCTACCTCTAGAGAGCCTGGCTTCTAGACACTGCCTACATTTCACTAATAAGGGATAACTGGACCTGGTATAACATGTAATTACCGTAGGTACCCACTACAAACCAGTCCAGCCTCCTACAGCATCTACCCTGTCATCTGTATCAACCCAAGTCAGGGAATAATCTGCCATGCCATCTATATTAGCACAGGATGGGTTGAATCTGTCTGACTGTGTGGGTCCTAGCCCGGGGAGGGCTGGAATAGGCTCAATGTGTGCATCAGCCTGGTTTGGTTGTGCAAATGCAGCGATAAGTGGCGATATGAGCCTAGAAGTGGGCTATGACTGCCAGGAACAACTGCACAGTTAATGTCAGGGCCTGCCAAGCAATGCCAGACCAACCAGGACAGTCTCCTTTGAGAAGATATGAGCTACTCCTGACTACCTCATTGGCTACTACTGAAACAGCATGCAGTAACTGTGGGCCCCCGTCTGCTGAAGGAGTGATCCGCTAATCTTGCACTGAAGGAAATGTGATGGACTAAAGACTGATCTCTTACAGGTTATAACACCAGGGTTAAGAACATGAGTAAATAGTGAATAACCATGTATTTGACCTTTAGGGTAACTTAGCCTGCACTTGAGTCTTATTCATGTTTCTACCATTGCTTTGATGGTAAGCTAGTAATCCATTCAGTGAGTGGAGCCCAAATCCGAGTCCACACCCTGCTTCCTTGCTCTCAGACCCTTACACTCATAGAGATTGCTGTCCAGATGGCACTTCGTACACAGCATAGCTAACCAATGATTATATGCAGTGGGGTCCAGGTTAAGCTAGGCTGCAGCAATTCATATACGGGCCGCTGCCATACCCACAAAAATAAAGTATTGTGTTGCTCTGTCATTTATGGCTCCCTTATCGACACAGAACAGCATTAGCTGCAGTGACCATGAGTCTGACTTATTAATCACCAATCCAAGATACTTGCTAATTTCTTCTATGTAGGCCACCAGCACTGCACAATTACAAAACAGATGTGCCAGATCTGCTACAACACTGGCACAGCGAGGAAAGGTGACATCTGGATTTTTTCTCCAGCTCGCTATCTTAGCTGGTGTAAAATAAAAGTTGAATAATGTTTTGTAGGGTTGAGCCTTCAGCCCTAGTGAGAGCAAAACCACCACGCCAATCTCCGAAGAATCCAGTAAGCTAGTCTCCTTGACAGACAGACTCATCTCCCATTTGTACTCTTGCTAATCAAGGTCATCTGACAGTAAATAATTCATGGCTTTGCATAATTGCTAGCCCCCCTCTCCCCCAGCTAACCAAGTTGGTCTAATCAGAAGACACACTCTGCGGGGGCGTGGCTAGCCAGCCAAGATGACGGACGTGAACTGATCGAGCTCTGCGCCTTATCCCCAGTTTATCCGGCACCACAACACGCATGGGGGACCAGTGAGTGCCATACACCCGGGGCCCTACCGAGCGAAACCCCTGGAGCACTGACGGCTTCGATCGAGTCAGTGTGGGACGCCGCAATCAAGATGAATCCTGCGACAAAGCTTGTGGGGCTGCCGGCGGCGGCCTACGTGGACGGAGAGTGGGGAGCAGACCTTGCTGGGTGAGCGCGCCGCGACCGCACACGGCCCGTAGCGACGGTGACGCTCACAAAAGTGGCAACAACTGGCATGTGCCCAAGCCGAGCGGGCTGAGGTGCCCTGGGTTGTTGAGGTACGTCCGACACGCGGAGAAAGCCCTGGATCTCACTGTGGCCCTGCGAACGAGACAGGTGCAGGGAGGCTCTATACCCAAAACACCCTATGGTCACCGACGCGTACTGGCGCAATCCAGTAGCCACCTGGATTGAGTACTTGGGGAGACGGCGCTGAACAAAACAGTGAGGCTGCTCATGCTGCTGCACCATACTGCACTGGATGCGCACGCAAACAGACCTGAGCGGATTTTCTTTTCCGGAGCGGCGCAGTGACATGTTGATGGTTGTGCCCTGGAAGCAGCCTCTTGCCAGCCATCTAGCCACCTACCGCATATTCACGGATGGGGAGCAGATGACGCGCATCTGCTGAGAGACTCGTAGAGGCGCTACAATTTGTCGGTTGGCTTGCCTTAGTGCGGCGGACTTGTATCCATATTGACTTACCCTGTGGCATGACGAGGCCTAACCTGCGCGCATGGTTACAAACTACCTTACTTCAGGACAGCCAAAAATTGGACACTGTACTGGCAGCGGTGGAGCGCATAGGTAACTCATTGGAGCAGGCCCGCACCTCCCTGGAGGGCAAGATAGATAGGGTGAGCAGCGATCTCACCTTGCTGCATGCAGACCACCGCAAATTAGCAGATAAGACGGGCCCACTTGAGGGTCGACTTGACAAGTTGGCACCCACAGCGTCTCACCTAGAGACTTCACTGAGGGATGCACTGACCCGCATAAGCGAACTGGAGCACCACAAAGAAAAGACGCTGAGGGCCGCACCCGGAGAAACAACATTCGGATCATAGGCCTTCCGGAAGGCGTGGAGGGCCGAGACGCGGTCGCCTACTCTGAGACTTGGCTTCAGGGGTTGGTGTCAGAGGGATCCCTGATGCCTTTCTTCTCGGTGGAACGTGCGCACAGGGTACCTGTTACGTCGCGACCACTTGGGAGCGGACCTCGTCCCTTCCTGCTCCGTTTACTTCATTATGCAGACAGAGATATCATCCTCCGGGAGGTCAGATCGTCACCCCTGATCCGAGTGGACAATACCCAGGTCATGCAGTTTCCTGATTATACGCTGGCTGTGCAGAAAGCACGCGCCTCATATTTGACCTTAAAACGTAAACTCCGGGCTCTTGACCTCGCGTAGTCTCTTTTATTCCCAGCCAAACTACGTATAACAGCCGAGAACAAATCTTACTTCTTCACTACACCAGAGTCGGCATGGGAATGATTAGAATCTACCGGCCGTATCAGTGGACGAAACCCAGAGATGGACCTACCAGCACCGCGGAGTCACTGCTCCCGCGTGAGAAGCAGCTGCAAGACTCGTGATGCTGCCCCGGGAAAAGCAAAGCATATCCCTGATCTGCAGCAGATCATCCGGGAACGTCATGGTGCACTGCAGTCAGTGGCAGCCATTAATGTACTCTCTGCTGCTTCAGAAGCAGAAACTGAACTTTCACAGTCCAATAGCGAGGAACCTTCTTCTCTTGATCACTTTTCTGGGATGGGGTCCCTGGCGCGCCCGGAGGTGACGCCTCGGACAGCGGACAAACTGTTCCAGCACCCTTGTGTTGAATCTAGCCTACTAACGACATTTCAAGCAGACATTTCTCCGTAACTGTCCTCCCCTTAATAGCAATGTTTGCAATGTTTGTAGGTACATCATGTGTTGCCAGATTTGTAGTCTAGCGGTGACTCTGACTATTGCGGAGGAGTTTTTTTTTTTTTTTTGTTGGTGTGCCCGGGCGCCGGCAAGAGTTTCCCCCACAGAGCACCTCATGCTACTTCATATACTTGCAGTTCCCATGGGTCAACTTCCGTTGGTCTCACACATACTCATATTTTCTGGGGTGCGCACTTCACCTCACAACCGCCTCTAAGTTACCTAGCCTACCCAACTCTCCTATTGGTGGAGACTTGCTGTTCACATTTGTTTTTGTTGACCTTATGGGTTGTTTGGTCTGGGCAGACACCAGCTGTCCCTCTGCTCTAATGGCATTTTGTTTGTTAGTGTTGGAATGGAGTCTAAACCTTATTAGCCTGCCGATCTGTTGGAATCCTGTTACCTTTTCCATAGCCTCTCATGCACGGGGCATCCAATTAGTTAGCTACTACCATTATCAGAACCCACTATGAATATGTACTCCGCTCTTACATGGAATGTGCCAAGCATACACACACCTGTGCGCAGATATTCCATATATTCTTACCTTAAAAGACACTCAGTACACATAACATTCTTACAGGAAACGCATTTAGGGCAACCAGAGGTGTCCCGCCTACGGCGGCGCTGGAGGGGACAGCTATACGCAACAGGTCACTCCTCCTATGCCAGAGGTGCTCTGATTTGGATCAGGCCAGGCATCCCCTTTGTGGCAGAAGATCAAATAGTCGACAAGCAGGGACGCTACACCCTGGTGAGAGGGCGACTTGCGGGCCGAGCTCTGGTATTGGGCTCCATATATGCGCCGAACTCGGACCAGGACTCCTTTCTCCGCTCTCTAGCCAGTCAACTGTCGAGCTGGCGCGATTGCCCCTGGTTGTTGGGAGGTGATTTTAACAGTATACTGGACCCTGACTTAGACCGATCCTACCCTCCATTACCCACAGCGCCTACCATGGTTGCCACGCGTGCGTTAAACGCCTGGGTTCAGAATTGGAACCTACTAGACATGGCACCACCATAACGCTGCTGATAAAATCTACTCATACTATTCTGCCCCACATCGTCTCTATGTGCGCCTTGACAGACTACTATGTACACATAATTTTTATCCTGCAGTACTGGACACTGATTACTTGGGTCACACCCATTCAGATCACAACCCACAATTTGTACGTCTGGGATTGGATACTTCCCCCCCAAGTGTCCCTACCTGGAGGCTCCGACCTTAGCTTTTGGAAGACGCAGCGTTTAGGGCGCCACTAAATGGGGTGATCCCAGAATACTTCTAACATAAAAAAGGTACGGTATCTTCCGGTCTGATCGAGTGGGATGAGTTCAAGGTATTTGTTAGGGGCCACTGTATGGGAACGCAATGGGATCTGCGTCGTTCTGTGGAGAGGGAACTCACCCGGTGGAGAAGATTTTACTGTGACCTGAGCGGGAGGTCACTCAGAGCCCCACGGGGTTGGAGCAACTGTCATCGGCCCGAGCTGAGCATTTATCTCTATTGGAGTGACTACGTTGCTTAAACTATGCTGCTCATTCGGCACGCACACATGCCTCTGCAAACAAATCGGGCAAACTTTTAGCCTGGCTGACCAGGTGTAAACATGACCGTGGCCCGGTTATGAAGATTCGCTCACTGACTGGGAATATGCTTCATACCCCCTCAGAGATTCACTCAGAGATTACAAAGTATTATGGGGCTCTCTACAGTTCGACTACACCACTGAATCGGCAGGCTTGCGCAGACTTCTTCTCGTTAATTACCCTTCCTGCTTGGGGAGGACCCAGCGGGACGCATTGGAGGAACCACTGGAACTCTCTGAGGTCCAGGGCAGTATCCATGACCTATCTGCAGGCAAGACTCCTAGTCCAGACGGTCTTCCGACCGACTTTTATAAGACTTTCTCCTCTATCCTCGCTCCCCATCTCCTTAGTCTATATGAGGAAACTATACAGGGAGGATCTTTATCAGTATCGCAGAACGAGGCGCTACTGGTGTAACTTCCTAAGCCAGGTACGTTGTCAATGCTCAACACAGACTATAAAATACTGGCTAAAATACTGGTGACGCGCCTGGCACCCATGGTCTCGGACCTTGTTCATCCTGACCAAAATGGATTTGTGCCCGCATGTGATACTTCCCATAACAGAAGGCGACTATTCTGTGTCATGCGATACTCGACGAGAAACTGGCCGCTGCTGGGGTGCCTGGTCCTTGACCTGGAAAAGGCTTTTGATTCCCTGGAATGGGCGTATCTTTTTGAAACTTTGCAACGGTTTGGCATTGGTCCACGTTTCTGACATATGGTTGAGCTCCTGTACGCCAACCCCAAAGTCCGGGTCAAGACGGAAAGGAATATTTCGGGACCGATTGGGGTGTGCAGAGGCACGAGGCAGGGTTGCCCCTTTCCCCATTGCTGCTCTCCCTTGCTATGGAGCCGTTGGCTGTGGTACTGCGCAGCCGAGGTCCACATTGGAGTGTCGCACTAGGTGACGGTCTGCATACCGTATCACTATATGCAGATGACCTCCTATTATACTTCAGGGACATTACTCAGGTCCCTCCAGCATTCGGGATTATTTTGCAACACTTTGAGGCTCTTTCTAGCTTGCGCGTTAACTGGGCGAAGTCATGTCTTTTCCCCTTTGCCCCTGACCTTCCGAACCCGAGGTTGCGCCTTTCTGGTATTGATGTCCCTTGGCAGCCGCACACGTTTAGGTACTTGGGCATTCACATATACCATTGGAAAGAAGATCTGCACGATGGAAACATTGGAAGGGCTGCGACATCCATCCATTCCCAAATGACCTTTTGGCAATCGCTGCCACTCTGTTGCAGGCAGAGTAGCTCTCCTGAACACGATTGTGGTACCGCGATTATTATATTACTTCTCCAACCTCCCATATTACATACCGGTTAGTTTCTTCAGAGAATTAGAACCCAAATTACGCAAATGTATTTGGAACAAGGGTCGCTGTTGAGTGGCGCTTAAGAAACTCTGCTTAACTCTGGAGCAGAGTGGCCTTTCAGCACCAAACCTAGAACATTATTACTTGGCCTCTCAGCTTCAATGGGTATCCAAATGGTTGACGGGACTTCATCTGTCTGACACAGCGACTACCTTGGAGCCCTGGCCACTTACACGACTAACATACCTCTTCCATCCACTCACGCATTTGGCGCCGCCTGAAGAGCTTTTCCTTAATGTGTCACACTGTTGTTACCGTAGATCCTTACAACTCACGAAGGGAACTATCCCATTCGCCCCAGCCCTGGCACTGCTGGGTTACACCTCGTGGCTCTGGAATCACGACTAAAACTGAACTCAGGATGTGGCATGCTGCAGAGCTGCATACACTGGGTGACCTGTACAGTGTTGGTAAACTGATTCCATTTTCCACCTTGGTGACTGACGCGGGCCTCCCAGTGGGATAGTTTCTCTTATACAATTCATTATTGAGATCATTATCGAGCAGGTGGGGGGACCTAACGATCGCTCCTCCAACCCACTTGCTAATACAATACATACAGGTCATGGGACAGGGCAGCCATTTGATCAAGTGGTTCACAGACTCATTTTGAACTCATATGCTACATGATCATGGAACGTTGCGCGCTGCCTGGGAGCGTGACTCGGGCGCACAATTTACGGACATGCAATGGAAGTCTGCCCTGTCCATCCATGCAACCATCCCCCGCAACTCCAGGTTTCGACTCATACAATTTTATATTATTCACAGGGCATATCTTACACCAGCTCGTATTAAGAGATATTTCTTTCGCCATGATGCGGCCTGCCCCCGTTGCAAACATCTGGACGCAAATGTTCTACACATGTTGTGGTCCTGTCCCCTCTTGCATAGTTACTGGGGAGCTGCTGTTGCTTGTCTATCCACATGCACATCACACGCACTGTCACCTACATGGGAGGCCTGTGTGTTGGGTCTGTTTCCTAGAAACCCGAGCCACAAGGCTACCACAAGATTTCTAAACCTGGGGTTTATAACGGCCAGGCGGTTGATAACCCGTAGATGGAAGGCTGCAGAGGCGCCGACTGTGTTGGCTGCAGAGGCACTCCTTTCTGACTTGAGTGGGGGCTGAAGGGGTGGTGCTGAAGCGAGAAGATACACTCGGCTTGAGGAAATACCCACTCTCAGACAGCTGGGACATGATGTTGACATCTCTGCGTACCCCGGAGGTAGATTCTGACCCGGCTGAGTCAATTTAATTCAGCTACTCACAGCGACTTAGTGGTCATGGGTCACTGGTGCTGTTCTGTCAATGTTGCTGGTGTGTTTCTTATTCATTGTACTTTAATATGAAACAATTAAATCAGGGTAATGAATACACAGGGCCCTTGGACGCAAACTAATTGCTCTATGCATAGATACATTTGTACATTGTAGGAAAGTCCTCCTTTTTTGCCTGATCACCCCCACTCTTTTTGGATAGGTACTGGTGGTTACTGACTCTTGGCTGTGCCCTGGGTACTGCTAACCAGTCCCAGGGCCTGTGCTCTGTGTAAAATGGATATGCAAATTAGGCTAATTATAATTGGCTAAGTTAACCTACCTATAAGTCCCTAGTATATGGTAGGGCATGTAGGTTTAGGGACCACAGCATAGGTGGTGCACACCTAGGTGCACTGCTGAGGTGCCCAGTGTCATTTTAAAAGCAAGCCTGCCTTGCTGGCTGCTTTTAAATTAAAGTTATATGCAAATTCGACTTTGGAATTAAAGGTACTTCCAAAGTCTTAAACTACCTTATTTTTACATATAAGTCACCCCTAAGGTGTGCCCTATGTGCCCCTAGGGCTGGGTGCCATGTAACTATAAGCAGGGACTTTATAAAAATAGATTTATAAGCCCTGGTGAGGTAAAAACTGCCAAATTCGTTTTTCCCTCATTGAAGTAAATGGCCTTCATAGGCTAAAATGGGCAGACTTTATTTTAAATTTTAAAGTCTCCTTAAATGTTACATACCAAGAATTTGGTATCAAATTAATTGTTGTAATAAATCCCACAACTTCCAGTTGTTGGATTTAATATAACTCGTTCAGGTAAAAAGTTTAGACTTTACCTAAAAAGTTGCCAATTTCAGCTCTGCATTGTTTTTGCTGCTGTGCTCTGATTGGCCAGCCTGCAGCAGCTTCTGCCAGGCTGCCTTGATGAGGTGTGAAGTGGCCTGACTTCACACAAAGGAATGTGCTTGGGGGAGAGAATCTCCCCTCAGCAGATGGTGAGGCAGGAAGGGGGAGGGCTGCCAAACTGGTCTTCAAAGGCAGAGAAGGACATCTGGAGCACCCAGCAACACCCCCACATCCTGCAACCCCAGACAATTAGGTGCCCCCTTGATTAGATTAGGAGAGGGCAGGAGAGGGGTGTGTTTATGATTTTTAGCCACACCAGTGGGTGGGCTCAGCCAGATGTAACCTCCAAAAATCAGATTCATCCATGTTGGATTTTTAGAGACTGTTGCCTTCTGGGATGGATTTTTGCCACACTTCCCAGGAAGTGGTCATCACAGGGGGACGACCCTGTCCCTGATTGGAGAACCAGGGCCCCCCTGCTTTTCACCCAGGAGCAAGGATAAAACTGGCAGACCTGCCCCCACACCTGAGATCCCCACCAAATTTCAAGAAGAAAGAACTTAAGGAGAAGAAGGACTGCCCTGCTGGACCCCTGGCCTGCACCTGGACCCTGTACTCAGAAGGACTGCACCAGCTGCACACTTGGGCTTCACCACAAGAAGGACTTTGCCTGGCTTCAACTGGTTCAAGGAGGGACTCCCTGTTTGCTACAGGTGAAAAATTGCTATCCAGAGTCCCCTGCACCAACTCCTAAAAAAGAGACCTGTTGACCACTGCCCAGTGGCCAAAAAGGAGTTTGCGCCAGGTGCATTCTGGGAGTTGAAGTCCGTACCCCCCAAGGACCATCACAGAACTTCTGGACCCTTGGGGTGAGCTGTGGACCCCAAAAGAACCTTAAAAGAACATCTGGGTGAAGCCCCAGAAGTTTGGAAAAGATTTGAGAATTTTTGAAAAAAAGCTCCAGAGAGGGACCGACCCGCCGCGGAAATTGTAGCCGGCTTGCCTCAACCGCGACCCGGCCTGACTTCGTGGTTCGTCCCGGTAAAGAAAAACATCCGAAAAAGAGACTAAGTCCGAACGTAAAAAGTTGACCGGGACCTCCCAGCCATCGTATCCGAGAAGGGCTCCACGGACGTCGGATCAAGATCCAGGTTTACCCCGGTCGAAGGATTTTCATCTCGAAAAAACGACTAAGTCCGAAGGTAGAAATCACCACCGAGGAAACCCACATCGCGTATCCGGACAAGGCCTCCAGGAGGTCGGATTCAACAGGCAGGTTCGTCCCGGTGAAGAAAAACTTCAAAATAAAGACTAAGTCAGAAGGTAACTTTTTAACCGAGGCCTCCCGCGACTTGTAGCCGAGCAGGGCTCCATCGGGACGGCCTGAAACTTTGACTTTGCCCTGGTCCTGGTGCAACCAGATGACCCGATTGGCGCTTTTTGTTTCTAAGCGCTAGAAAAATAATAATACTTTAAAAATTCATATCTCCGGTTCCCTTTATCCGATTTTATTCGTTTTTGTGTCATTTTAAAGATAAAAATATAAACTATTTTTATAAATTGGTTTTGGATTTTTAAACTGTTTCCTGTGTTTTATTTAATTACTGTTTTGTGATATTTGAATGCTTTACACACTGTCTCCTAAGTTAAGCCTTGACGCTCGTTGCCAAGCTACCAAGGGTTGAGCTGGGATTAATTTACTGAGACCTAACTGTACCTAGGTGGAGGTTAGTGGCTTGTTGCTAGGTGTAGGTACCTACCTGCCCTTACCAATAACCCATTTTCCAACATTTTTGGTGGCAGCGGTGGGATCCTGTACTTGTCTTCAGTATCACGTTACAGTTTAAGTAAAACAAATTAAAAATCCTTTAAATTGTCTTAGTGCAAAAAAAAAATTTTTTAAATTTTTAATTTTAATTTTTTTATTTATTAATTTGGATTAATTTCAATTATTGAATTTTTTGTAATTTTTCTAAATTCTTGTTTCCAATTTTTGCAAAAAGTTTTTGTTGACACAAAACTAGGGAACCATGGAGCTTGATCTGGCTAGCCTACCCACACTGACAGTAGTCCAGCTTAGGGGGTTGTGTATTGAGAGAGGGTTGCCTGCAACCACTGATCTCAGGAAGCAAATCCTGATTAAATCCCTGACAGCATGGGCTGAGGCCCAAGAGGTAGAGACAGAGGAAGCTCCAGAGGAGGAAGAAAAAGGGGAAGATGCTAACTCTAACCACTCAGGGGAGGGAAGGCATCTGAGCCTAAGTGAGGAAGAGGAAGAACGGTCCTCAGTAGATACAGTCACTAGGGGCAGACCCAAAGCTAGTGGTAGGAAGGGGGTCCCTTCAGGAGGAGAGAACCCATCCATCAGAGAAAGAGAGCTGGAGGCCCAGCTAGCATACATAGCTTTGGAAGCAGAGAAGCTGGCCCTAGAAAAGAAAAAGTGGGCAAGCAAAGAGAAAAGAGATGGTGGCAGCGATAAAGAGGCTGAGGTGTCCCTGGGTGGGGGTTTTGCCCCCAGATTACCCAAAGGGGTGGTTCCTGCCTATGTAGAAGGGGATGACATAGATAAGTGGCTGGGGGCCTTTGAGAGGGCCCTCCAGATGAGGAAAGTCAAGCCTCAGTACTGGGGTTCACTTCTTTGGGAGTTGGTTCCCAACTCTGGGAGGGATAGGCTCCTAACCATGAGTGGGGAGGATGCAGACTCATACCCCAGTATGAAGAGTTGCTTGACTAAAAAGTTTGGTCTGACCCCAGAGCAGTATAGGCTCAAGTTTAGGGACACCCAAAAGACAAGCACCCAGTCCTGGGTGGACTTTGTGGACATTTCAGTAAAGGCACTGGAGGGCTGGATACAGGGCAACAGGGTAAGTACCTTTGAGGGGCTGCACAATTTGATTATGAGGGAGCACCTTCTAACTAATTGTGTCCAAGAGAGGCTCCGCCAGTATCTAGTAGACTCTAGGTTGACCAACCCCAGAGAGCTGGGGGAGGCAGCAGATGACTGGTTAAGAACTAGGGTTAACCAGAAACCCCCAGGGGGTGATCAGAAAAAGGGAGGACATGGTTCTTCTCAGGGGAAGAACCAGGGGAAAGATGATAAAAAGCCCAAAGAGTCCTCACAAGAGTCCCCAAAAACTTCTCAGGGAGGGGGAGCCCCGAGCCAATTCACTTTTAAAGGGAAAGGGTATCAGGGAAAGAATTATGATCCTGCTAAAGCAGGAAGGTTTCAGGAGCTTGCTAAGGCCGGCAAGTGTTTTGATTGTCATCAACCTGGACATAAAAGAGGAGATGCTATCTGCTCCAAGAAGCCCCCCACTGGTGGGCAATCCCAGGGGATTGCTAGTGTAGGGTTGGGGGTAGAAGTTGGCCCAGGGGTGGAATCAGGGTACACTGAGGTCACCTTAGTATCCGTGGGTGGGGTGGACATTGCAACTATGGCCACCTTACCTCCCATCATGGAGAGGTATAGGCAGAGGCCTAAAGTCAATGGGACTGAAGTGGAAGCTCTGAGAGATACAGGAGCCAGTGTGACAATGGTCACAGAAAAGCTGGTTTCTCCAGGGCAGGTCTTACCTGGTGTCTTCCACCAGGTGACGTATGCAGATAGCAGAACCAAACTCCATCCCATGGCTATGGTGAGTCTGGAATGGGGAGGTGTGACTGGCCCTAAGAAGGTAGCTGTAGCTCCTGCCCTCCCAGTAGAGTGTCTGCTGGGAAATGATCTTGAAGCATCTGAATGGTCAGAAGTGGAGAGAAGGGTCCATGCACAGATGCTGGACCTCCCTGAATGGGTGTGTGCTGTGACCAGGTCACAGGCAGCACAACAGGGAAATGCTGGACACTTGGACCCTGGAACAAAGGGCCAAGCCTCCAAGAAAAAGAGAAAGGGCACTGGGTCTGGATTGCCAGCCCCAACAAGTACAGAGGGTCAGGAAGAATCCAACCCTGAGGGGGAGGATCTGAACTCTGAGGGAGGGACACTTCCCCTGCAAACTATGCCTGATTTGGCAGAACTGCAAGGGGCAGGTGGGCCCACCAGAGAAGATTTGTGCCAGGGACAAAGAGAGTGTCCCACTCTTGAGGGCCTGAGGCAGACTGCTGCCAGGCAAGAACAAGGGGATACCAGTGGGTCCCACAAGGTTTACTGGGAGGATGGAGTTCTCTACACTGAGGCAAGGGCCCTCAAACCAGGGGCTACTAGGAGAGTAGTGGTCCCCCAGAAGTATAGAGAATTCCTCCTTACCTTAAGCCATGATATCCCCTTAGCTGGTCATTTGGGACAGACCAAGACCTGGAACAGGCTGGTCAACCATTTTTATTGGCCCCAAATGTCAGAAAAAGTCAGGGAGTTTTGCAGCTCCTGTGTCACCTGTCAAGCCAGTGGCAAGACAGGAGGCAAACCAAAGGCTCCCCTGATACCACTGCCAGTGGTTGGGACTCCCTTTGAGCGGGTGGGGATTGACATTGTTGGTCCCCTAGACCCACCAACTGCTTCAGGTAACAGGTACATTGTGGTGGTAGTGGACCATGCCACCAGGTACCCTGAGGCAATACCCCTCCGGACAGTCACTGCTCCCACAGTGGCTAGGGCCCTACTTGGTGTGTTCACCAGAGTGGGATTCCCAAAGGAGGTGGTCTCAGATAGGGGCACAAACTTTATGTCAGCCTATCTGAAAGCCATGTGGGATGAGTGTGGTGTTACTTATAAGTTCACCACCCCCTACCACCCACAGACCAATGGTCTGGTGGAAAGATTTAATAAGACCCTGAAGGGCATGATCATGGGTTTGTCTGACAAACTCAGGAGGAGATGGGATGTCCTCCTCCCTTGCCTGCTGTTTGCCTACAGAGAGGTGCCACAGAAGGGGGTTGGATTCAGCCCCTTTGAGTTACTGTTTGGGCACCCTGTAAGAGGCCCATTGTGCTTGGTGAGAGAGTCTTGGGAAAAGCCTCTCAAAGAATCCAAGGAGAATGTGCTAGATTATGTGCTAGGCCTGCGGTCACGCATGGCTGAGTATATGAAGAAGGCAAGCAGAAACCTGGAAGCCAGCCAGGAGCTCATGAAGCTCTGGCATGATCAAAAGGCTACCATGCCTGAGTATCACCCAGGACAGCTGGTGTGGGTTTTGGAGCCTATGGCTCCTAGGGCACTTCAGGCCAAATGGACTGGGCCCTATCCAATTCTGGAGAAAAAAGGTGAGGTCACCTACTTGGTGGACCTTGGCACCCCCAGGAATCCTCACAGGATCCTGCATGTAAACAGGATGAAACCCCACCAGGACAGGGCAGACATGACCATGCTAATGGTCACTGATGAAGGGAAGGAGGAGGAGGGTGAACCTCTGCCAGACCTCCTGTCCTCAAAGGCAAAAGATGGGTCAGTGGAGGGGGTGGTACTCTCTCCCAAATTGACAGACCAGCAACAAAAAGACTGTAAGCAAGTTTTGGCACAGTTTGCTAGTCTGTTCTCCCTGACCCCAGGACTCACCAATTGGTGTGTCCATGATGTTGACACTGGTGACAGCTTGCCTGTCAAGAACAAGCTGTACAGGCTGTCTGACCAGGTCAAGGCCAACATCAAAGCTGAAGTGGCTAAGATGTTGGACCTCAAGGTAATTGAGCCCTCTGATAGTCCTTGGTCCAGTCCAGTGGTACTGGTGCCCAAAGCTAATCCCCAAGGTGGGAAGAAAGAATTGAGATTCTGTGTGGACTACAGAGGTCTAAACGCAGTCACTAGGACTGATGCTCACCCCATACCTAGAGCTGATGAGCTCATTGACAGGTTGTGGGCTGCCAAATTCCTGAGCACGTTTGATCTGACCTCAGGATATTGGCAGATTGCCTTAAGTCCAAGAGCTAAGGAGAGGTCAGCATTTTCCACACCAGAGGGCCACTTTCAGTTCAAGGTGATGCCCTTTGGCATGAAAAATGCTCCTGCCACCTTCCAACGGTTGGTGAACAGAGTCCTATCTGGGTTGGAATCTTTCAGTGCAGCTTATCTGGATGATATAGCTGTATTTAGTTCCACCTGGAAGGACCACCTGGTCCACCTGAAGGAAGTGCTTCAGGCCCTGCTTCAAGCAGGCCTGACTATCAAGGCAAGCAAGTGCCAGATAGGGCAAAGCTCTGTTGTGTACCTGGGCCACCTTGTTGGTGGAGGCCATGTACAACCTCTCCAGCCCAAGATCCAGACTATTCTGGATTGGGAGGCTCCAAAACCCCAGACTCAGGTCAGGGCCTTTCTTGGCCTGACTGGGTACTACAGGAGGTTTGTTCAGAATTTTGGGACCATAGTGGCCCCGCTGACTGAGCTTACCTCCAAGAAACAGCCCAAGAAGGTCATTTGGACCCCAGAGTGTCAGAAAGCTTTTGACACCCTAAAACAGGCTATGTGTTCAGCACCAGTGTTACTGGCCCCTGACTATAGCAAGGAGTTTGTAGTGCAAACAGATGCTTCAGAGGAAGGGATTGGGGCAGTGTTAGCACAAGTTAATGAAGAGGGCCATGATCACCCGGTTGCCTTCAGCAGCCGGCGACTACTCCCCAGAGAAAAAAAATGGAGTGCCATTGAGAGGGAGGCCTTTGCTGTGGTCTGGTCCCTGAAGAAGTTGAGGCCTTACTTGTTTGGCACTCACTTCCGTGTACAAACTGACCACAGACCTCTCAGGTGGTTGATGCAGATGAGGGGGGAGAACCCAAAACTGTTAAGGTGGTCCATTTCCCTACAGGGGATGGACTTCACAGTGGAGCACAGACCTGGGACTGCCCATGCCAATGCAGATGGCCTTTCCAGGTTTTTCCACTTAGCTGATGAGGACTACCAGGGTGTAGGTTAGTACCCATCACCTTTCATCTGGGGGGGGCAGTGTAGGAAAGTCCTCCTTTTTTGCCTGATCACCCCCACTCTTTTTGGATAGGTACTGGTGGTTACTGACTCTTGGCTGTGCCCTGGGTACTGCTAACCAGTCCCAGGGCCTGTGCTCTGTGTAAAATGGATATGCAAATTAGGCTAATTATAATTGGCTAAGTTAACCTACCTATAAGTCCCTAGTATATGGTAGGGCATGTAGGTTTAGGGACCACAGCATAGGTGGTGCACACCTAGGTGCACTGCTGAGGTGCCCAGTGTCATTTTAAAAGCAAGCCTGCCTTGCTGGCTGCTTTTAAATTAAAGTTATATGCAAATTCGACTTTGGAATTAAAGGTACTTCCAAAGTCTTAAACTACCTTATTTTTACATATAAGTCACCCCTAAGGTGTGCCCTATGTGCCCCTAGGGCTGGGTGCCATGTAACTATAAGCAGGGACTTTATAAAAATAGATTTATAAGCCCTGGTGAGGTAAAAACAGCCAAATTCGTTTTTCCCTCATTGAAGTAAATGGCCTTCATAGGCTAAAATGGGCAGACTTTATTTTAAATTTTAAAGTCTCCTTAAATGTTACATACCAAGAATTCGGTATCAAATTAATTGTTGTAATAAATCCCACAACTTCCAGTTGTTGGATTTAATATAACTCGTTCAGGTAAAAAGTTTAGACTTTACCTAAAAAGTTGCCAATATCAGCTCTGCATTGTTTTTGCTGCTGTGCTCTGATTGGCCAGCCTGCAGCAGCTTCTGCCAGGCTGCCTTGATGAGGTGTGAACTGGCCTGGCTTCATACAAAGGAATGTGCTTGGGGGAGAGAATCTCCCCTCAGCAGATGGTGAGGCAGGAAGGGGGAGGGCTGCCAAACTGGTCTTCAAAGGCAGAGAAGGACATCTGGAGCACCCAGCAACACCCCCACATCCTGCAACCCCAGACAATTAGGTGCCCCCTTGATTAGATTAGGAGAGGGCAGGAGAGGGGTGTGTTTATGATTTTTAGCCACACCAGTGGGTGGGCTCAGCCAGATGTAACCTCCAAAAATCAGATTCATCCATGTTGGATTTTTAGAGACTGTTGCCTTCTGGGATGGATTTTTGCCACACTTCCCAGGAAGTGGTCATCACAGGGGGACGACCCTGTCCCTGATTGGAGAACCAGGGCCCCCCTGCCTTTCACCCAGGAGCAAGGATAAAACTGGCAGACCTGCCCCCACACCTGAGATCCCCACCAAATTTCAAGAAGAAAGAACTTAAGGAGAAGAAGGACTGCCCTGCTGGACCCCTGGCCTGCACCTGGACCCTGCACTCAGAAGGACTGCACCAGCTGCACACTTGGGCTTCACCACAAGAAGGACTTTGCCTGGCTTCAACTAGTTCAAGGAGGGACTCCCTGTTTGCTACAGGTGAAAAATTGCTATCCAGAGTCCCCTGTACCAACTCCTAAAAAAGAGACCAGTTGACCACTGCCCAGTGGCCAAAAAGGAGTTTGCGCCAGGTGCATTCTGGGAGTTGAAGTCCGCACCCCCCAAGGACCATCACAGAACTTCTGGACCCTTGGGGTGAGCTGTGGACCCCAAAAGAACCTTAAAGGAACATCTGGGTGAAGCCCCAGAAGTTTGGAAAAGATTTGAGAATTTTTGAAAAAAAGCTCCAGAGAGGGACCGACCCGCCGCGGAAATTCTAGCCGGCTTGCCTCAACCGCGACCCGGCCTGACTTCGTGGTTCGTCCCGGTAAAGAAAAACATCAGAAAAAGAGACTAAGTCCGAACGTAAAAAGTTGACCGGGACCTCCCAGCCATTGTATCCGAGAAGGGCTCCACGGACGTCGGATCAAGATCCAGGTTTACCCCGGTCGAAGGATTTTCATCTCGAAAAAACAACTAAGTCCGAAGGTAGAAATCACCACCGAGGAAACCCACATCGCGTATCCGGACAAGGGCTCCAGGAGGTCGGATTCAACTGGCAGGTTCGTCCCGGTGAAGAAAAACTTCAAAATAAAGACTAAGTCAGAAGGTAACTTTTTAACAGAGGCCTCCCGCGACTTGTAGCCGAGCAGGGCTCCATCGCGGTCGGCCTGAAACTTTGACTTTGCCCCGGTCCTGGTGCAACCAGATGACCCGATTGGCGCTTTTTGTTTCTAAGCGCTAGAAAAATAATAATACTTTAAAAATTCATATCTCCGGTTCTCTTTATCCGATTTTATTCGTTTTTGTGTCATTTTAAAGATAAAAATATAAATTGGTTTTGGATTTTTAAACTGTTTCCTGTGTTTTATTCAATTACTGTTTTGTGATATTTGAATGCTTTACACACTGTCTCCTAAGTTAAGCCTTGACGCTCGTTGCCAAGCTACCAAGGGTTGAGCTGGGATTAATTTACTGAGACCTAACTGTACCTAGGTGGAGGTTAGTGGCTTGTTGCTAGGTGTAGGTACCTACCTGCCCTTACCAATAACCCATTTTCCATCATACATTATTAGGGGACTTCCACACACACGGAGGCATCGCAATAATTATATTGAACATCTAAATCCAATGCACTCCTTTGTTACTATATGTTCTTGTTTTACTTACTATTATCCTAGAATCAGCATTTACATGAAAGTATGCAATTGTGTTTCTTGTTACCCACAGAAGCAACAGAGTAACAGGGCAATAGATGATCGGTGTTTAAAACCAGTGCATACCCAATTAACACGCATATCGCTAGCATTAAAGTTTTGATGGATATTAATGATTGCAAAGTGTATTGCACAGGATTGGGTACTTCATATGTTAACCTGCCACGTTTGATATATATGAGTATATCTTTCCTGCTAAAGCCCAAAGGTTGACAAAACATACACTAATTGAACCTAATTGCTGTGTTAAATATCAATACTGTATCTACCTGCTATGATGCTAATAAACAATAAAAAGGTTCAAGGGAAAAATACGAAGACACACTCTGCTGTTAAGTCATCTGTTATCATCAAAAGTCCCTTATCTTTAGGTACTTAAAAATGTCCCCTTTGTCAGCCCACACCTGGTTTGTAATTCTTCAAATCAATGCATTCGACCCTGAACAACTATATTCCCTAGACTCTCCACCCCTGCTTTCTCCCACACCTGACATATTTTACTGTGAAATTCAGCCGGGAACAGTGGTGAGTGCCAGAGGGGAGTACAGTAATTATATCAACCTAGATTTAGCTTCCTCTTCAACTGCTCCAAGATCTTATAAGTGGGCATTAACACGTTGAATTTATCCTTCTTATAGTAGCTTGGCTCCACAGTTCTAAAAAAATAGGCTCTTAGATGGGGGGCAGACTGTCTGGCCCTGGCACCTTGCTTTCTCTTCCCATGAATAACAGCCCCATGTGTTGTAACATTGCTGCCCAGCAATAATATCTGAAACTAGAAACCACTGAACCACTTCTAGCCCTGGGAAGCGTCAAGTACTGTAGAGATCTCCTTGCCCTTTTATATTCTGAGATAAAACCGGAGATTATTGCAACCAGTTTATTTAACCAAAATTGTTGGATTTCCAAAGGGATTGCTCTAAAAAAAACAAAAGACCTTCCTCAAAAGCAACATCTTAATCATGGTCAGCTTTAGGGCTGGAGGTGCCCTGTGCAACAGTCTTTTTAGGTGTCCCCCACCCCATGACCACCTCCTCGGCTTCCCTCACTACCACCCTGCAAATGTGCCCCACATCTCTCAATAGCCCCCCTTTCACATACATTTGTTTGTTTTAAAAGCGCTTGTAAAGGTCGGCTTTACTAATCCACTCAGCTATCCACATAAAATATAGTTCTGTTCTTTGCAGCAGGTATATTAACTCTCTACGCTACTTTATGGTGAGCCAAAGCTGCTGCTAGACAAAATTAATTAATCACAAGAGGTATCTTGACATTTTAATTGCTTCTTGAAGACTGGACGCACAATAAACGTTTTAGGAGGTTCTTTTAAATCATAAATTTCTAAGTAATTGCTAAACACAGCGTCCCCCAGTCCAGGTCAGCACCCAGTGCAGCTGCACCGCTCGCACTGCCCTAAAGCCGGACATGATCTTAACTATATTACAGTGGCCAATCGGTGTTAAATGTAAATTATTGAAACTCATGAGCCCCCTCCTACTTTTTGAAATCAGAGGCAAAAAATGTAATCCTACAATATCTCCCACGCTAATATTTATGTTTGCACCTCAATTTTGTGTTCATCTTCCCATCGTATTGATTTATTAGCAATAATCTGCTCCTATTCAAATGGTACTCGGCTATTCTCCCAAGCCGACTTCTTCTCTACTTAACTTATAGCCCCTGCAGGATCAGACCTTACCAGTGCAATTTCATTGGCATAAGCCAATATCCTGAGCCTGATACCATTCACCATCATAAGAGTAATTAAAATATTCTCCTCCAGTCTTTTTAGCAATGGGTCAATATATAAAGCGAATAAAAGGGATAAACATGGACATCGCTACTTCGTCCCTCTGCCAATCCTGATCTCCTCAGATTTCCTTCCCAATATATTCAGTGTTGCGGTTGGTTCGTTGTATAGTGCCTGCATGCCAGTGATAAAACCAGGACCTAAACTGTATCCTCTTAAGTAGCGTCAATTAGATGTCCAACGCCACCCTGTCAGAAGCCTTTTCAGTTTCTAGCATAATGACAGCAATTGCTTGTCAAATATGATCGGTAGACCCCCTGCCAGGGATAAAACCATGCTGCCAGGAAGATACCAGCTTGGCTATGACCTTACCCAACTGTGCTGCAAATATTTCAGAGCAAATCTCTACATCACTGTTAATCAAAGAGATAACTTTATATGAGCCTGGGTTTAAAGGGGGCTAACTATTTTTCTTGAAGACCACAATATTATATTATAAGAAGCTGAACTCCTTCGTCCTTCCTGTACCCCACAGAACCTTTGACCATATCACCCTCCAATAATGAATAAAAAACTTTATAAGATTCCAAGGGTATCTTACCCATTGCTACGGAACATAATTCTTTTTTAATCTCCCCTGAGGTGATAGGGGCATCCAGTGCATCCTGTTCCTGTGCTTAAAGCCCAGACCCTGCCACTAATTCTAAAATCTTCCCAATGTCCGAGCCAGGAGAGGGATCCTCTGCCCGGTATAGATTTTCATAAAACTCCTTGAACACCCTGATAATACTGTCCAGAATACTGACTACCTGCCCTTGCTTGTCCCATACTGCCTGAATACCACTATTTAGCTCTTTCTGTCTTGTTTGCTATGCCAGGAGCTTCCCCATGCTCTCATTATACTTGTGACTCTCTGCCCCCCAGGCTTGATACTATTCTGCTGCCGTTTTGAGATCAAAGCTATTAATACTTAACCACAGCAATCTTTTGGGGCACTCCATGGTCTCCCTACCCTTCCATTATGGCTGTAGCAAGTCAGAGTTTCCAGTGTACTTATTTCATCAGTGAGCATCCTCATCCTATGAGCCACAGACCTCTGCTCATGAAAATTAAGCTGAGGTTCTCCCCACTGAATCTGACTTTAAAAGAATCCCATACAACACCCAGCGAGGTGCTCCCTCTATTGCACTCCCAGAAATTTTCCAGCCATCTCTTCATCTGTTCTATATAATCAATACTGAAGAAAAGCCCCCAGATCAAAATACCACATTCGGGCCTGTGCTGTGGATGTTGTCACCTGAAGCTCTATAGTCAAGGGTTTATGGTCGAAAAATATCACAGGATGATTATTGATACAAGCCTCCCGGGTTAACTTTGCAGGAGTGAAAAAATAGTCCAGTCTGGCAAATACCTTATGAGGATGTGAAAAATGTGTAGGCTGGATCTGGCACCTTCAACATGTCCTACAGGTCTGTGAGACCACGGTCCCCCATATATTGCTCTACTGTCCTGTGCACCCTAGGTTTCCTGCCCACACATGTCCTGGGCGACGATGATCCCTGAACGCAATACATGTGGATATTTAAATCTCCACACACAATAAGTGAGGTAGGCTACTGAGCCAAGTCCACGTCTAGATGCCCAAAGATTGCCGGCTTGTCCTGATTAGATCCATAAATTGAAAATATGTGTCCTGGCCTCCTGACAATCCACTAGTACTCATCTCTGGAATTTATTTGAAAGATTGCTTTTATCTCTAACTATAACTGACACAGACATGCTCCATGCTTGAATTTCCACCCCCTCATAGTAGCTCCCTGCATGTTATGCACCAAAAACCCTCTGTTTTGAGTTGGTCCCCTCATGATCCATCAATGTGTGTCTCCTGCATACACACAATGTCTGGTCCCATGGTTCTCAGCCCGGCAGCAGTTATGACCCTTTTAGACTAATTTAACCCACAAACGTTCACAGTAAGTATAAGCATTTTCCTGAATAACGCCATTCAACTATATAATACCTTCTAAAAAGTTTTTTCATGCCCATAATAACTTTATAATTTAGAAATTGTGTACCATCTCCATGGATCAATAGTTGGGCAAAACTCTGAACCACCAATTCATTGTCAACAAAGAAACTCATATTCTCTGTTTTGATCCACTTTGCTGCACCCACACCAGTCCGCCCCCACATCTTCCCCTACCGCCCTCTTCTGCCCCCCTCCTACCTCCATCCCCCCCACATCCCCCTTACCTCCCACATGAAGCAATCAGACCCATGGCTTGAATGATGGTACACGTGTCCCTTCCTGACAGGTGAAAAGTGAAACATATATATATATATATATATATACACATACATTACCTAGTTGCAGTCACCATTAGGTAGTTATAGTTAGGACCTAGTTTCTAGAGAAAGAGCGTTTTTTTGTTCTGCCTATAACTTTGGCGTCGCTTGAGGAATCATCATGAAATCTTCAAAGTTATACTTTGCTAAGTTCAATTTGTTTCTTGAACGTTTTGGGGCGATCTGTCAAAAAGGAGCCTAGAAAAATGGGGGTCCCAAAAAGCGTTTTCCACATTCATTTTTCCATTGGACCTTAGACACGCCTACAGCCCGAACCACTGAATGGAATTACACCAAATTTGGAACAAAGCTAGATTCTGTTACGCAGATCACACTTGTTGTGATTTGGTGCAAATCAGTTCAGTAATGTCGGAGAACCTTAAGGCCAAAAAACATAGATATATAAAGACGCGGATCCTCCATGGATCCAAATGTCCCCGTGCTGTTATCTAATTGGCTGGCTTCACTTCAGCAAGGAAGTGTTGGCAGCCATCTTGGGACTTGGCTTCAGGAACCCCACCAGGGCAAATTATATATATTTTTTTAAACATCTGGAAAATCTGCAGATGGATCAGCGGATTTTTCTGAGATTTTTTTTTTTTTTTTAAGCGGTCACCTGCCCTTTTTTTATTTGCCCCTGGGTGGGCCAGGTCCCGGGGGCATCATAGAAGATGGGGCACATCTGGCCCCCCTGCTTGGGCTTTTTTAAACAAATAAGTGATGGCGGACCACGGCCCCCTGTGCCCTAGGGACCACTACCCCCCCAGGGCAATTTTTTTTTAAGTAAGACTGGGAGGCCCGATGGCCTCTCCCACAGGCCCGGGGACCACCCCCTTATTTTGCGGGGGGCTGTGTGGCCTACCCCCTGCCCTGGGGACCACCACCGCCCCCATAGGGCAAATCTTTGAAAAAAGAAACAGGGTACCTCTGGGACCACCAAGCCCTGGGGACCGTCACACCATAGGGCTATTCTTGTTGGAGGGGGGCCACACGGCCCCCCTTGTGTACCCACTGATGGTCCTGGGGACCTCCATGCACTGGGAATTATTAATATTTGCGGTAAAATGTTTGATGAAAAAACTGCATGGCAGTCGCTCAAGTTATATTCACCTTAGGGCATGAGTTATAGTCATTTCAGATAACTCTAACTATAACTGGCGAATTTCTAAGGTTTTGTACGTTTAAAATGTGAGCCTAACTATAACATCTACATTTTTTAAAATTCTATTTCCTAACTATACTGTCCCTGTAATCTTTGTTTTTTTTCAGTTAACATATATATGTATATATATATATATATATATATATATATAACATAGAGGCGGTCACCACTGGCTAGTTATAGTTAGGACCTAGTTTCTATAGAAAAAGCATTTTTTGACTTGCCTATACATTTGGAGCCATTTGACGAATCCTCACAAATTTTTCCCAAAAACATTTGACAATCATGTCAGCTGCTGTCTAGAAAGTTTTGGGGTGATCCGTTAAGCAGGGGTTGAGAAAAGGGGGGGGGGTTTAAAGGTATGTTTCCCATGGTAATTCCCATAGGTATTTTAACCAGCAATAGCGCCCGAACTACTGGAAGGAATTACACAAACTTTGCCAGAAAGCTAGCTCTTGGTCCAGAAAGAGCCCTTGTTTTGTGTAAATCCATTCAGTAGTTTCTGAGAAATTAAGTAAAATCCAAAATTGTACATATAGGGACATAGATCTGTCGCAACCCTTACGCAGAGCATCGTGAACCCTCATGCTACGAGGAATACTGTGATTGGTTGGTCACAACCTGTTCAGAAAGTTGCTGCTGTCATTTTATGAACTTGGGCAAGGTCCCAGGGGATGGAAATAAAGGCTGAGAACAATAGAAGGGGTCTAGGTAGAGGTACTCTGACCTCAGGGGGGTTAAAATAGGGCATCTGAGAGACCCTTTATTAGGTTAAAAACAATTAAAACGCTGTTTTTGGCTACGGTCATGGAGTCATGACCCCGCTGCGGCGTTCATCACGGTCCCCCTGTGTGAAGCTGCAATGGAGTTGCAACCCCTGCAGAGAGAGAGAAAAAAATACACATTCACACAATCACTCACACACTAATGCACACACTCACACACCCATTCAGACTGTCACTCACCCACTCACAGACCCATAAATGCACTCATGCAGTCACTCACTCACACACTCATGTACCCACTCACAAATCCACTCAGACACTCTTCAACACAGTCACAGACCCACTTACACACTCATGCTCACACTCACACACCCACTCACACACTCAGACAACCACTAGTACACCAATTCACACACTTATGCACCCACTCACAAATTCACTCACACTCATGCACCCACTCATAAATCCACTCAGAAAATCTTCAACAAACACATGGACCCACTCACACACGTATGCTCCCACTCACAGACTCACTCATATACTCACACACCCAGAGACACACTCTCACACTCATCCACCCACTCACAGACACACTCAATCTTTAACAGACCTACTCACACACTCATGCTCTCACTCATAGACTCACTCACACACACAATCACACACTCATGCAACCACTCTCACACCCACTCACACAGATGCGCCCACTCACAAATCCACTCATGCACCCACTCATAAATCCACTCAGACAATCTTCAACACAACCATTAACCCACTGGCTCATGATCCCACTCATAGACCAACAAAGACACTCACACACCCACAGACAAATTCTCACACTCATCCACCGACTCACACAGACATTCTTTAACACATCGACAGACCCACTCACACAGTCATGCAGACACTATGGTGCCATAAACCTCCTATAGGATCCAGTCAAGCCAAGGAATGTCCTGACTTGAGTCTTGGTAGTTGGAATTTCCCAAGCCAGAATTGTCTGGACGTACGCTGTAGTGGCTGAACTTGGCCTCCACCTACCAGGTGGCCCAAGTATACAACCTTTCCCTGCCCTATCTGTCACTTACTGGCCTTGATTGTGAGGCCTGCCTTTTACATGGCCTCAAGGACCTTTCCCAAGTGGATCAAGTGATCCTGTGATCCTGCCAGGTGGAGCTGTAGACAGCAATATCATCTAGATAGGATGCATTAAAGGACTCCAACCCAGCTAGGACTTGCTTCACCAACCTCTGGAAGGTGGCAGAGGCATTCTTTAATCTAAAGGGAATTACAGTGAACTGATAGTGCCTACTTGTGGTAGAGAATGCTAATCTCTCCACTCCTGCCACATGTGTTTCAAGTATGCAGACACAAAGTTTGAATCCCTGTCTGATACTTCCTGTCTAGGAAAGCCAGCCCTATTAAAAATACCCAGTAGGGCCTTGGCCACTGCAAGGGCAGTGATGGTCCTGAGAGGAATGGCTTCATGATATCTAAAGGCATAATCCACTACCACTAGGATGTATCTATTTCCTGAAGCTGTTTGAGGGTCAAGGGGGGCCAGCAATGTCAACCCCTACCCTTTTGAAGGGCACCCCAACTGCAGGTAGTAGGATTAAGGGAGCCTTAAGGTGGTATCCTGCCTTACCTCTTACTTGGCAGGTGACACAGGAATGGGAAAAGTCCTTCCCCTTCTCGGACATTCAAGGACAGTAAAAGTGATTAACTAGCCTGCTCTAGGTTTTGCTTTGGTCCAGATGCCCAGCTAGGGGAATGTCATGAGCTAGAGAGAGATGATCTCTCTATTGTTGGGGCACTACCACCCTCCTGGTTACACCAGGCTTGTGGTCTCTGGTTTCAGTGTACAGGAGTCCATCCTCCCAATAGACCCTGTGGGTACCACTGATACTACCCTTTATTCCTGTGCAGCTCGTTGCCTCAGGCTTTCAAGAGTGGGACAGGTATTTTTGTCCCTGGCTCAGGTCTTCCCTAGAGAGTCCCTCTGGTCCTAATAGATCTGGGTGATAAGGCTCAAGCTCTGCAGGCTCAGTTCCCTCTGGAGATAACAATCCTCTTCCTGGGAAGAGAGGTTCTGACTTTGAATCTGTGTAGAAGCTGGTCCCCTGTCGCCTTACCTTTACACTTGGAGGGTTTGTCCATTCTTCGAGGACCCACCACCTCTTGTTCACTCTGGAGTTTGCTCTGTGCCTTAGTTTTGACAAAACCCCAGTCTGGGATCCTGAGCATGGCTGCATGGGTCCTCAGCTTTACTTCAGCCAAGGGAGAATTCTCGAAATCATTGCCAAGCAGACAATCTACAGGTATCGATGGAACACAGGCACCTCCTTCTGTACAACTGCTCCCCCAGTCAAAATATATCATTGCCAGGGGATGGATCTTTGTGGCACTGTCAGCATTGGTGATAGGATACGTTTTCCTTATCAGGTACTGATCCGAGTGGACCAGGTGCTGGGTAACCATGGTGACACAAGCCCCTGTATCCCTAAAGGCTTCTACCTTAGTCCCATTAATCGAAGTGTGCTGCCTGTATTTTTGCATGTTAGTAGGCCAGGCAGCACAGGATAAGTCTCCCCCTCCCTCTGTGACTAACATTGTCTCTGTGGGTTCGCTGACATGGTCAGGCCACAACTGTGATCCCATCTGGAGATTTGCAACTGTATTTACTTCAGGTGGACTAGAGAAATGTTTCTTGTTTTTACAACTAGGGTCTCCAATTTGGTGTCCTTTAGTTTTGCAATCATGGCACCAAGCCTTGTTGGGATCAAAGTGTCTAATTTTGTGCCCACCCTTAAACTCTAAGGAGTCTTGGGGCCCATCCTTCTGTGCAGGTTTTTAGGGACCTAATGAAGACTTTTTGTTCTTGGTTTGGTTACCATATTTCAGCCTGTGGGGACTTTTTTGCCACTTTCTTTTGGTGTCCCCCACCAGTGTTTTTTTTGGTCACGCTTATCTTGATCCAGTGCTCTTCTTTCCCAGCCCTAGAGGAGAAAGTGGACCATGGTCTATCAGGAACTGATATAGTGTCTCATTGTAACAGTTACTTAAAAGATGCTCTTTCACAATTAAACTGTAAAGCCCATCAAAATCTTGTAACTTGTTAACTTCTAACCAGCCTCCCAGCATTTTTGCAGAAAAATCCACAAATTCTACCCAGGACTGACTGGGTTTTTTGAGTCTCCCTGAATATTTTATTCTGTATTCGTTAGTGTCCAAAGCCCTCAATCAAGGTAGCCTTCATGAGGTCATAGGACTTGGCATCTGCATCAATCAATGTTGGGAGTCTATCCCTGCATTTCCCTCAGAAAAGTTTCCACAACAGAGACCCCCAGTGTTTCCTATCCACGTCTTGGCTGTGCAGGCTCGCTCATAGGCAGAAACACATTAGATGATATCATCACCTCCTGCAAAAGGGGGGGGGCATCTCCTTTGGGGAGTTTTAGTTTTATTTGTATGCTGCCACCAGAGACGTGTCCTAGGCCCATCTATCTTCTTTTTATCTCTATTTCCAAAAGCTGAGCTTCTAAAACCAGCCTTCTGAGACTGGGGATCATACCTCCTCCTCCTCAGCTTCTTCTGAGTTGTCTTGATTTTCTGCTTCTGAGGGTTCACCCTCAACCACTAGGTGTGCAGTCTCAAATTCTGCCAAAAGTAATCTAGAAGCTTCTGTGGTAGCATGAGCACCAGTGTGAATTTGGTATCCTTTGTAGAGAGCCCTTAGTCTGGGGTATTCCAACCCCAACCAAGGGGTCGGTGGTGCTCCTGAGTCTGGTTCTCTACATCAGACATTTTTCTCACTAAAGTTAGGTCCTTTTTAAGTTTTGGAAAAACTTTTGCAAACTTTTCAAAAAGTTTGCAAACTTTTGAAACCATTTTCTAAGGCCTAACAATAGTACAGACTTTTAATTCTAATCACTATTTTAGGAACCTAACCAGGGCCTTAGCAATTAAATTAAACATTTAAAAAAATATTCCAAATACAAATCACAATTAGGCTAAAGACAATTTTTAGAGTTATTTGTGTAATCGCTAAGTGACAAAGTGGTATCAGCAAATGGAAAGCCTTATATCTCACCGCTGACACCAAATTTAGGACTCTGGCTCTCTATATAGTGTACGAAGAAGACATGCACTGTGCAGAAAGTCCAAGCAACCCCACTATGGCATCCAAAGGTAAAAATCAGACCGCCTAATGATCTGTTTTTTTTGGTAGTGTGGGCAAGCAGTTAGGCTTATCTTGGAGATGTGCTATGCATTTGTTGTACTCACAGTATCAATAAATGTGGACACACACTTAAAAGAATAACTCAAGACAAATATACAAAAATACTACAGATTTTTATAAAATTTGTAAGACCAAGATCATCAATTTATTGTAAGTACTTTTTAGTTATGATTTTCAAAATTTATAAAATGTTCTGTTTTTGTGCATAATTATTCACCATAAGAATGAATGGGAAAATCTTAAAAAATGTACAAAATATCAGGCAATGCTCTCCCAAGTGCCACCTTCTATTTTTAGGTTGAGGTTGTTGAGGTGCCCTATGGGCCAGTTGGAGAAGTTCAGGCGGTTCCCAGTTCAAGAGGGAGCAGTGGCTGAATGTCTTGGAGCTGGTGCACAAAGGAGAGGGGAACCACTTGGAAACACACTGCACAGATGGACTTAAAGGTAAGTCCAGTTGTTCCCCCACGATGGTGGAGGTTGCAAGGGGTTAGGGACCTCTAAAGCATAGCTGTTTTTTTGATGCAGGGGCCAGCGAGGCAGGATGCAGTGCAGATTGGTCAGCCAGTATTTGTGCGTCTTGGGGTCCTTGGAGCAAGGGGCAGGTCACTTGGAGGGTAGATTGCAGGTCAGCAGGGCCACTCTGGGGGGTGATCCTTTGGTGTCCTGTAGTCCCTTGACTGGTGCTTGCTTCTGGGCTTTTGTTTGACTTTCCTTCTTGGTGTCTGATGCTAGGGGTCTAGTACCCCAGGCAATGGTATGTCTTAAGTCCTGAGAGTCCCAGTGCCACCAATAGTGGCTCACTGGTACGTTTTGACCTTTGGGTCCACCATGTGGATTTTGGTCAGACTGCGGGTCCGGTTCGTTGGTCAACGTCCAGTCAGTGAGCAGGACTTGGATGGTACTTTGCCTGCAGGGTGCAGGAGAGTGATACCTTCACTCTGAGGGAGGTTGTTGTTGACTTTTAGAAGGCTGGAGGTGCTCTGGGGTTTTGTAGATCCCTTCAGGTTTCCAGGCGACACCTTAGGGTGGCTACACCCACTAAGTGACTACATCCCTAACCCTGATGGGCTATGTTCCTGCCATCCAAGATAGAGGAAAACTAAATGGAGTGGTCATCTTGCCTGTCACACCTGAGGGGATGTGCAGGCTGGGGATGACCAAACCTTCTCTCCTTGCTAGTTTTCCCACTGGTTTTCCTGCCCAAAGTGGGGGAAAACCCTTTGTTAGTTTATACACAGCACCAGTGCTGAAAAAACATGTCGATTTGGGAGACCTAAGGGAGGACTTGTGGCCTATATTTCATTATCAATATGCGCCATCACTGACCAACTGTCATCCTCTACCGCCAGCGTTCAAATTAAAAAAATAAGTAACTGGAGGAATCCTGAAACTGACCTCATACTGCTATGTTATGTATATGCACACCCAATGCTGAGGAGAAGTGAAATCTCTACACCAACTTAATTACAATAATAACAGAGATAAGATTTGCACATCCCACCTGTGGGATAATTATTAATGATAATGATTTTAATGGAATCTTTTCTACACCCTGGAAGAAGATGATAAGTTATTGGCAGACAATGTTTTCTGGAACATATGTGACCAAAAATACCCCGTCCCAAACATGGTGATATTAAGGGTGAACGGCTCGTCACTGCCTTGGAGCACTTAGGCCTGAGAGTGGTCAACAGAAGGTCATGGGATGATAAACCTCCAAATAGAACCTATTATGGCACAACTACACAATCTTATCTGGACTACACAATCCTTTCCCTCTCTTAATGCCATTTTTGAGAACATTAGCAATAGAACACACTTCATTAAGTCATCAAACTGTGACGTCATGTATAAATCTCCCAAAGCATATCAAAGCACAGCCTAACATTGGTTTTCTCAAAAGTATCAATTTAAAAAGTGGACTAGTGACACCCTAGACGATCCATCCAGGCTATCAAAAGATCTGCTGGAAAACGCATGTTCACTAACAAATAGGCACAAAGGATGTTGGGAGATTATCTCCGCAAAGCTGCTTTCACAAGCTCCACTAGTAAAGAAGGCTAAAAATGTTATCAGACATCAAACTGCCCTATCATCAAGAACCATCACTTTAAGGAGGGAGCTTAAAATGGCAATTAGTACCTTAAGGAAAGTAGATGTACAAACAAATATAACGTGGGATACAATAAGAACATTAAGGAAGAATTACAGAAACAAGTCTGGGAAGATCGACGGAGGAAGGACTAAGACTTTTGGGCTAAGTTTATTCACAGTTCAAAACAAATAAACACCAACACCTTTTGAGATATAGGGGGTCATTACAACATTGGCGGTAAAAGCCGCTTACCGCCGTGCAGAAGACCGCCAATATACCGCCGCGCCCGCGGAATTCCGCCACAGCTATTATGACACACATTTCGGAATCTGCCGAAATTCAGTCACCCACACAACTCCGCCACACCAAAGGTCAGTGTTAAAATGGCTAAAACAAAACCTCCACCTCCACGGCAACAGAAAACACGCCCATGCTATCACAACCCACGAATCCACGCGGCGGTCTTTCAACCGCGGTATTCCATTGGCGGTACACACCACCACGCTCAAAATACACACACATCTCCAAAACACCACCTCATTGGACAATTACAAATACACACACCTGATACACATACAAACACCACTCCCACACACCCAACACAATATAAAACACACACCCACATCACCCACAAACCCCTACGACCAGAAATTCTGTAAGAAGGCCAGAGAGACAGCACTGATTAGACAATCCCACCACACAGAGGCACACAACACCATCACCTACACAACATCCACACACAAAACACCACACACCACTACACATCACTACACTCATCACCACATACACCACCTCACACATCACACACACCACCCCATGGCACGCCAAAGACACCCCCGCTTTTCCGAAGAGGAGCTCAGCGTCATGGTGGAGGAAATCCTACGGTTAGAGCCACAGCCCACAGGTGCAGCACACATCCATAGCCAGGAAGATGGAGCTATGGCGCAGAATAGTCGACAGGGTCAACGCAGTGGGACAACACCCAAGAAATCGGGAGGACATCAGGAAGAGGTGGAACGACCTACGGGGGAAGGTGCGTTCAGCGGTCTCCAGGCACAACATCGCGGTACAGCGGACTGGCGACAGACCCCCACCTCCTCCCCCACAACTAACAACATGGGAGGAGCAAGTCTTGACCATCATGCATCCAGAGGGCCTCGGAGGAGTCGGTGGAGGAATGGACACTGGTAAGTCAAATCTCAACTATCATATCCCCCACCCTACCTGCATGCTATCACACCCCCCCACCCTCACCCCCTCACCCATCACTCAAACTCCTCACTAATGTACTAATAACACAAACCACACATCCCAACACCAAGCCCTGCATGACACAACTAAGCATGGTCACCACTCACCAAAGCATGCTCACTGCACATACCCAAACAACCCCCTAGCCATCATCACACAGGCCCCCACACAGGAATGTTAGCACTGGTGTACACAAACACCCACCCATTGCACACCATGACACACACACGCAATAATCATGCTCTAATGCCCCTGCAGGATCACAAAGGACCGTCACCACACCGGAGGGTCCAGACATCTCCACTCCACCCAGAGAAGAGGGCCACAGTGACGAGAGCAGCTCTGCCCTACTGGAGCCTGATGACCAGCCCGGACCATCGTGGGCCTCGGACAGTCGGTTCCCCTTGCACAGGCACAGCCCAACAACGACCTTCCCCCCTCTGGTAACACCAGCAGAGCACCCACCCAGCGGCCCCAAACCTCCGTACCCAGGACAGGTCAATCAGCTGTGTGTCCACCACTACAGGGAACCCAGGATAACCCACCACCCCAACAACAACAGGGACCTGGGGGCAGTGGTAGTGGGCACACGGTCCGGGGGACGGAGGCACAGGAACACAGGGGAACTGGGAGGGCTGCTGTGCGACAGGGGGCGGACAGGCCAAGGGAGCCCACTCTCCACGAGGTCCTATCCTCCATCATGGGAGCCTACCACCACTCCCAGGAGATGATGGCGACGGTCCTGGCCAAGTTCAGGAGACCCAGCGCCTGCAGGAGGAACAGTATTTGGGCTTCAGGGAGGAGGTCAGGACCATCAGCTCCGCCTTGGGCACCATCGTAGCGGTGCTGAAGGACATACAGCAGACCTTGAGGGACACCGTGGCGCTCCAAGGGGCCACTGACACTAGCCAGGACAATGAACTGCCCACCACCTCCGCCGGCACTAGTGGACAGGACGCTGTGCCACAGGACCACCACACCAGCACCCCACCCCCTGCAGATTGACAACCACCACGCAAGCGGTCCCTGAGATCCAGGAACAGGACAGAGCAAGATGGCAAGACCCCCGCCAGGAAATTAGACCACCCTCATGTCCCCCCACAGTCCCACTTTGTTACCCTGTCCATACTTTAACTGCCCAAGCTCCACTTCCTATGCCCAGATGGGCAGTGCACCTGGGAGACTAATAGACTGGACTATGCCATGGACATTCCTCCACCATCACCCATCACCATTTTACAACCCCCCTCTATTTTTGAGCACTTAAATAAACACCCTTGAACCACAAAACATTCTGGAGTCAGTCTATGATTTTGTAAAATGTATTATCAATGACAGTGTCAAAATGTTTTTTTAGTTGTTAAGGCAACATACCAATGTCACACATCACAAGTCCTTGAAGGATGCATGCATATGACACACGTTGGTAACCACACCTGTGAAACTGTAATGGAAAGGAACAACTCAGTTACCAAATAATCCCAGTAATTTACACACAGGATAGAGTAAGACGTGTGACAGTGAATGTAATGTTATAAATGAAAATGTTCTCACCTGTGTGTCACTGGAAATATTGCTGTATGACTGACTCCCTGTTTTCGTTGTCTTCTTCCTCAGCTTCCTCCTCATCACTGTCCACAGGCTCCACAGGCTCCACAGCTGCCACAACACTGTCATCTGGACCATCCTCCTGCAGAAAAGGTACCTGGCGTCGCAAAGCAAGATTGTGAAGCATCGAGCAGGCGATGATGATCTGGCACACCATCTTCGGTGAGTAGAATAGGGAACCGCCTGTCATATGGAGGCCCCTGAACTTGGCCTTCAGGAGGCCGAAGGTGCGTTCGATCACCCTCCTAGTCCACCCATGGGCCTCATTGTAGCGTTCCTCTGCCCTGGTCCTGGGATTCCTCACTGGGGTCAATAGCCAGGACAGGTTGGGGTAACCAGAGTCCCCTAATAGCCACACACTGTGCCTCTGGAGTTCACCCATCATATCAGGGATGCTGCTATTCCGCAGGATGTAGGCATCATGCACTGAGCCAGGGAACATAGCATTTACCTGTGAGATGTACTGGTCTGCCAACAGACCATGTGTACATTCATCGAATGATAACTCTTACGGTTCCTGTACACCTGTTCACTCCTGTGGGGGGGACCAGAGCTACATGGGTCCCATCAATAGCACCTATGAAGTTGGGGATATGTCCAAGGGCATAGAAGTCACCTTTCACTGTAGCCAAATCTTCAACCTCAGGGAAAATGATGTATCTCCTTACGTGTTTCAGCAGGGCAGACAACACTCTGGACAGCACGTTGGAAAACATAGGCTGGGACATCCCTGATGCCATGGCCACTGTTGTCTGAAAAGACCCACTAGCAAGGAAATGGAGCACTGACAGCACCTGCACGTCAGGGGGGATTCCAGTGGGATGGCGGATTGGTGACATCAGGTCTGGCTCCAACTGGGTACATAGTTCCTGGATTGTGGCACGGTCAAACCTGTAGGTGACGATTAAATGTCGCTCTTCCATTGTCAACAGGTCCACCAGCGGTCGGTACACCGGAGGATTCCGTCATCTTCTCAAATGTCCCAGCTGACGGCGCCTAGGAAGGACAACAGCGAGGATCGAGTCAACTATTTTCCAGGTATGTACCCACAGTTACACAGAACACGACACCAAACACCAAACCCTTCATGTATGTGTGTTGAGTGTAAGCCTAGCTATGTGTGACGCAGAAGTAAATGGAGCCATGTGGGCCCCTGAAATTGCGGCTGCCTGACCTCTAAACTGGGACAATGGGATTGTGGGGAAACTGCGTTTGCGTTGCACACCGTCGCGGTAGGCGGTCGTAGACCGCGGCGCAATGCTGCATTGGTTAACGTTGAACCCTATGGGTCCCATGAGCCAATGAGGAAGTGCGCCGGCTGTGATGATACGCACCGCCACGGACGTCACCCCCGCGGACGTCACTACCATTTTCTATCTGTTCTATCACTAGATACCTGATCTTCGACAGGAGAGGACCTACACTGCAAGTGCTGCTGTGACCTCGGTCTGGAAGCGACGATGGCTGCTGCGTCTGGGGAAAGGGCCCCTGCCTTCACTGCTCAGGAGTTGGAGAAACTTGTAGACGGGGTCCCCCAGTACACGCTACTCTACGGTCCTCCAGACCAACAGGTTAGTACACAGGGAGCACGTTGTATGGGGTAGTCCTGGGTGGAGAGGGCTGGTTGGAAGAGGGAAGGGGGCAGAGTTCAGGGAACATTAATGCATGTGAATGAATGTGCCACATGGCTAGGATAGGGAGGGGGGCCACGCATATTGACGGTGCGGTTGTTAATGACTTCTCTTCTTCCCTTGTGCATGTCATGTAGGTCAGTGCCCACCAGAAGAAGGACATTTGGCGTGCCATCGCCAAGGACGTCCGGGCCCTGGGGGTCCACCAGAGACGGGGCACCCACTGCGTAAACGATGGGAGGACATTCGCCACTGGAGCAAGAAGACGGCGGAGGCTCAGCTGGGGATGGCCTCCCAACGTGGGAGGGGTGCCCGTCGCCCCATGACCCCCCTGATGTTCAGGATCCTGGCGGTGGCCTACCCTGAGTTGGATGGGCGCTTGAGGGCATCACAGCAGACACAAGGGGGTGAGTACAACTTCATTCTGCTGACTTTGCGCGCAGTGGAGGGGTCTGGGTGGGGGAGGAGGCCTGTGGGTGTACCTAGGCCAGGCAGAAATAGGTAGACTAGGCCCCTCCGTAATGCATGCCATGTGGCACCCTACCCCACCGTAGTAGAGTGCCAAGTACAGGTATAGATGCCCCTGTGGCATCCATATGTGCAGATGTCCACCATATCCATGTAGGCCAGATCCCAGGAATTGCATCTGTAGAGGCCAGGAGCACGGCGTAGTGCAGGGGGCTGCTGTGTCTGTATTGTCTGCCAACGGTTGCGGTATGCCATGCACTCAACCTGTCTTTCTTCTGTTTCCCCCCCACACTTTTTGTGCTCTCCCTGTTCTTTTGTGCATCAGCATCATCAGGCGGAAGTACAGTGGCACCGGAGCATGAGGGAGCTGCATCCCACATGGCCATGGAGGGCCACACCACGGACTCTGAATGCACCAGTGGGACGGAGGGCGAGGGGAGCTTCACGTCGGCCACCAGATCACCAACCAGCGACACGGACTCGTCCGCCGATGGGAGCTCCCTTGTGGTGGTGGCACCATCTGTGCGCCCCACTTCTACAGGTACAGCCACCACCTCCCCTACCAGCACCGCCCTCCCAGCAGCCCCTCAGCGTTCGCCCCGTGCCCGCTCACCCAGGAGGGTGGGCATCACCTTCGCCCCAGGCACCTCAGGCCCTGCCCCAGTCACCCCTGCTGCCCTCAGTGAGGAGGCCATTGACCTCCTCAGGTCACTCACTGTTGGGCAGTCTACCATTGTGAATGCCATCCAGGATGTAGAAAGGGAGTTGCAACACGGTAATGCATTACTGGAGGGCATTCATTCTGGTCAGGCTGTCCTTCAGCGAACCCTGCAATCTCTGGCCTCAGCACTGATGGCAGCCATTGTCCCTGTGTCTAGCCTCCCCCCTCCAACCTCCTCCACCCAGACCCAATCCCCTGTACCCCAGCCTATCCCAAGCACACCATCAGACCAGCATGCACACACCTCAACACACAAAAGTAGCTCAGGCAAACATAGGCACCACACAACCCACAGGCACACACACAAGCATCACCCACGTGCAGACACTGCAACATCCACTGCCTCCACTGTGTCCCCCTCCTCGTCATCTCCCTCCTCCCTCCCAGTCTCATCTACACTCTCACCTGCATGCACTACATCTACAGGCACTAGGACTCGCAGCAGTACACCCAGCACCACACCCCGCTCACCTGCATTCACCACCTCCACTCCCATTTACACGTCCCCTGTGTCCTCTCCCAGTGTGTCTGTGACGCCCCCTCCCAAAGTACATAAACGCGGGCACCCAAACACCCAACATCCATCCACCTCACGACAGCCTCCAGTACCTGCACCTGCACCCAAAACACCTAAAGTGACACCCCATACAACCACCTCCTCTTCCTCCACTCCCAGACCGCCTCCAACTACCCACCCCAGTGTTTGTCAGAAACTGTCCCTGTGTAAAGTTGACCTTTTTGCCCCCCCCTCCAATTCATCAGTCCCGTCGTAGCGCCTCAGCCAAAAAGCCTCCAAAACCAGTGGTGCCTGTTCAAGGTGTGTGGAGTGCACCGGCCACCAGGGCAGGCAGTATGACCCGGAGCCAGGGCACTGGCAGCCCACCCCCTGTAAAGGCTCTGAAATTGGAAAGTGGCCGACGGGACCCTGTGAAGACTCCTGGAGGCAAAACAACTCACAAGGGTCCCAGGGGGATTGCAGAGTCAGCTGTGACTCCTCCAAAGGTGGGGAAGGGCCAGAGGAAGTCTGCACAGCCTAGTGTGAGCAGCACGGCGGAGAAGGGCGGCATCCTTCCCGGCGGTTGGCACGCCACCGCCAGCACCGTCGTCACTGGTCAGGAGACCACAGCTGGAGTCAGTGCCCAGGAGGGCCCAAGTATCGTCACTGATCAGGAGACCACCGCCGGAGTCAGTGCCCAGGAGGGCCCAAGTATCGTCACTTGTCAGGAGGCCACCGCCAGAGTCAGTGCCCAGGAGGGCCCAAGTATCGTCACTGGTCAGGAGACCACCGCCACTGCCAGAGTCAGTGCCCAGGAGGGCCCAAGTATCGTCACTGGTCAGAAGACCACCGCCACCGCCGGAGTCAGTGCCCAGGAGGGCCCAAGTATTGTCACTGGTCAGGAGACCACCACCGGAGTCAGTGCCCAGGAGGGCCACGGCTGCTACAGCCCCGCTGGGCAATGAGGGAACGTCATGCCACACACCAATGCCCAGTCCAGAGAACGTCATGCCACACACCAATGCCCAGTCCAGAGAACGTCATGCCACACACCAATGCCCAGTCCAAAACCGCCATGACAAAGCACAGCTGAACAGTCCAGAGACCGCCATGGCAAAGCACCGCTGAACAGTCCAGAGACCGCCATGGCAAAGCACAGCTGAACAGTCCAGAGACCGCCATGGCAAAGCACCGCTGAACAGTCCAGAACCGCCATGACAAAGCACCGCTGAATAGTCCACTGACCGCCATGGCAAAGCACCGCTGAACAGGGCATGCACCGGGGAAGAATGAAAAGGGCGCCACATCAAGCATCGTTATCCCATGTGCAGGTGGGACAGTGACGGGACAGGAACTTCCACGGGGAGACTGATCCAGTCTGGGCACCAGTCCCCCTCCAGAACCAGTGGAGACTGTTATCCACTTGAGAGACTGTGGCTTTGCACTCCCCAGGATGGAACAGTGGGCAAGCCACCCACTGTAGAGACTTGAGAGAATGTGGCTTTGCACTCCCCAAAATTGAACAGTGGGCAACCCACCCACTGTAGAGAATTGCGAGACTGTGGCTTTGCACTCCCCAGGATGGAACAGTGGACAAGCCACCCACTGTAGAGACTTGAGAGACTGTGGCTTTGCACTCCCCAGGATTGAACAGTGGGCAACCCACCCACTGTAGAGACTTGCGAGACTGTGGCTTTGCACTCCCCAGGATGGAACAGTGGGCAAGCCACCCACTGTAGAGACTTGAGAGACTGTGGCTTTGCACTCTCCAGGATACATCAATGGGCATGGAGCCCCGTCGTGGATCTGGCTTTGCACTCCTCCGGCTGAGGTGCCCCCCTTCCTTTCCCCCTTAGGTGCCTGTAGTATTTCTATCTGATGCCCCGGCAGTGTTCTCTCCGTGTGTGGACAGGTATCTATTGTGGGCCTCGCCCATGCAATTTTGGACTAGTGGTGCACGGACATTTCTATGTGCATATCTGAACTACTTCTCGGAATGTATATACTTTTGTATGATTTTCTAATATATCTGTATATTTTTGAGACATGTATATTGATACATTACAATGTTTGGACTGATTTCGTTTTGTCTTTGCATTCTTCCGGGGGGGTTGTGGGTTGTTACTGTGATTTTTGTAAATGCGTTGGTGTGTGTGTTGTAATATGCAAGGGTGGGGTGGGGGTGGGGGTGTTGCGTGTGTGTGTCCCTAACTTTTGCCTCCCCCTTCCCCTATGTCATAGGTGCAAGACTCACTGTTGTCGTCGCCGGCGCAGGCGTTGGTCTTCGTAGATGAGTAGGAATACAAGGGCCGGTAGGATTTGGAGTTTCGGCTCCATGCTATTCTACTTCCTCATGGGATGTGTTCAGGTGAGCGTTTTCCCATTGCAGTAACTGTTTCCGCCGTGTTTTTATCCACGGTGAATCCGCCCCGGAAAAGGTGGCGGATTGGCGGGTTGTGATACTGTGGGCGGTACATTGTCCTCCGCCTGTCTGTTGGCGGTGACCGCCGCGCTGCTTGGCTGTACCGCCGTGGCGGGCGGTGTGTTAAAGTGGCTGTCTTGGTTGGCGGTTTCCGCCAGGGTCATAATTCCCTTTTTTTGTCCGTCGGCCCGTTTGCGGTATTACCGCACCTTTAACACCTTCCGCCAGGGTTGTAATGACCCCCATAGTAAATGTGTTGGCAAGACCCATTAGGCAAATAAACAACTCAAATGTGCCAGAGGAAACCTGGGTTACTCATCTGCTTAGTGTATTCAACAAGAATTCAACCTAAGGCCTACCTGAATCACCAAATCAATCATTTATCTCCTCATCATTGGTATCTTTTTGTTATAGCTCCTTGACCACAGCAACAAATATGGATATTCCTCTGGCATTGTAAAGCAGCCCCTCTATCACGTATCATGATAATAAATCAAATTCTCAGAAACTGAGTTGTTGTTTTATTCCTATAATGAGATACAAAACATAATAGCTATGGGGCAGAGAGATGGAGCCCCAGGGTCAAATGGAACCCCCCAGGTCATCTTTAAAAGCGACCCCGAGTACTGGGCAAAAGTATTGTCTTCCCTTTTCAGAGAAGTGTCTTCTGCTGGTATGATACTGGCCAGCTGGAGCAGTTCAATAATACATCATATGTTCAAAGGTGGGGATTGATTAGCACCAGAAAACTATCTGCTTATAGTCCTAATAGATTCCAAAGCCAAGTATTGTGCATCTTTAATCTTGCAAGATCTTAAGGACTGGTCATATAATAACAATCTAGTAACGGCAAATCAAACAGGCTTCAGAGAGGGCTTTGACACCACTGCGAACATCTTAGCTTTAGGTGTACTAGCTGAGAAATGTAACTAAACAAGGAAAAAATTATACTTTTGCTTTGTCGATTTTAAGTCAGCATTTGACCGTATCGACTATGGGGTGTTGTGGCATAAATTAAAGACAATGACACCTATATACAAATACATGGATTCAGGTTAAAATAGTGGATGGGTCCAAGCTTTCACAGAAAATTCCCACAGCAATGGGGTTGAAACAAGGATGTGTTTTGGCACCCCATCTCTTTAATCTTTTTATGACTGACATGTCAAGAAGACTAAATGAGGTGAATTTGCACCCACCGCGCTTGGGCCACCTGAACTTAACCCACTTCGCATACGCTCATGACGTAGTGCTGCTGAGTTCATCTAAAATTGGCATGCAAGGGTTAGTCACTGAGCTATCAACGATCACCAAAGAAAACACACTAGAAATCAGTACTCCTTCAGGATCCTCAAGAACAGAAAACCACCCAATCCCAGGACCCATACTGTGACCAGCACAGTCTGAATCTTCTGACGCAGGTATATTGTGTTGCCCCACCTAAGGCTCACATTCGCCAGTACCTGTCAGGTTGAAGAATTTCTCTGTTTTGAGCAACACTGAGAGTCCCCAAATTCCCCATTGCACCACAGTATCAATTGCTGTTCCCACGGCAAGTTCTTGCAGCATCGCAGCCTCAGAAATCAGTACTGCAAAAACCAAAATAATGGTGCTCAGAAACTACTTTGGTCGACCGACAAAGACCCATCTGGATGATGAGAACCTAGAGGAAGTTAATAACTATAAATATTTGGGAGTTTATTTAGATAATAAATTCAACTTTGCAGAGTAGAAACGTTACATGACTAGGAAAGACAAAGGGGGTCATTCTGACCCTGGCGGCCGGTGACCGCCAGGGTCACCGACCACGGGAGCACCGCCAACAGGCTGGCGGTGCTCCCGAGGGCATTCTGACCGTGGCGGTTCAGCCGCGGCCAGAAAGGGTAAACCGGCGGTCTCCCGCCGGTTTACCACTGCCCTTGTGAATCCTCCATGGCTGCGGAGCGCGCTCCGCAGCCATGGGGATTCTGACACCCCCTACCGCCATCCTGTTCCTGGCGGGTCTCCCGCCAGGAACAGGATGGCGGTAGGGGGTGCCGCGGGGCCCCTGGGGGCCCCTGCAGTGCCCATGCCCATGGCATGGGCACTGCAGGGGCCCCCGTAAGAGGGCCCCGCAAAGTATTTCAGTGTCTGCTAAGCAGACACTGAAATACGCGACGGGTGCAACTGCACCCGTCGCACCCCTGCAACTACGCCGGCTCAATTCTGAGCCGGCGTCCTCGTTGCAGGGGCATTTCCTCTGGGCCGGCGGGCGCTCTTTTGGAGAGCGCCCGCCGGCCCAGAGGAAATGTCTGAATGGCCGCCGCGGTCTTTTGACCGCGGTGCGGTCATTCAGCGGCGGTACCTTGGCGGACGGCCTCCGCCGTCCGCCAAGGTCAAAATGACCCCCAAAGTATTAATACACAAATTTTGTACCCTTTATAAAAAAACTAGAGGGCCCATGGTTTAAACCATTATTGAGGATAATGGCTGCAAAACGTCTCCCTACCATTGCATATACTAGTACAGTCCAGCATGGGGAGGATGGACACCTGCTGGACTATCTGCAAGTCACTACTTACAAGAAAGTGTTTGGAATGTCGAAAAACCTTTCCCTGGTGCAAATTCGCTTGGAATTTGGCCTTATGCAGCAGACTGTGGCAAGAAAATATAGGCCATTAAAACAAGGTACACCAATAGAGCAACTCAGGATAACATGTTAAATAGTGCCTTTTGGTTTGCCGTGGAAAACGACCCCAGTTCTAATCATTGTAATACTTCATTAGGAATTATGGGAAAAGAATGTACCTATTTCAGAATTCAAGTGTCTGGCAAGCAAGGCAGCAAAGTTTCAATTAGTCATAAAAGATACAAATATATTTGGGAAAAGGACACGTGTGGATGCTGGTTAATAACTATGATGAGATGAAGTCAGCTGCATACTTAATCCAGACCTTCTGACCTCATTTTAAGAAAAGGCTGATGGTGCTATGCTTCGATGAGCTTCCGTGTCTTGCAGAGCTACCAGAATGGAAGTGTAATGGCCGAATAACATGCAGATTATCTGGAAGTGAAAAAGAAAATCTAATACACCTGCTATGCATTTGCCCTTCCCTGTGGCAAGTATGGGTCAATCGACTTAGAGGATGTTTTCTCAATAGAGCAATTCGAACATGTGGAGCTGCAGTGATTAGCTGTCTCAATCTGGAAGATCTTAGATTAAACTGTAAATTCATTATATTTTTGATGACATATGAAAAGACTATGAACATTGACCAGGTGCACACTGCAATAACTAAATAACCATCACTTACTATACACCTGACTTTGAATATTTTATTTTAAATTAATATTTATTAACTGTTTTATGTTGAAATTAGATTTTGTGTTCTTGATCTTAAATTTTTATAATGCTTTTAATTAACTATACACAATTAACTATTACTTACTGACTTACTTACATTGGGCTGCCATCTGCTAGCAGCAGAGGTCAGATTTTAAAGGTGGTAAAGTCTTTGTAACTGGTGCAGGGTGCCTGCCTGGGGTGTAGGTGTAACACCTCCGCCCAGGAAAGGCTTTGTGTTCTGGATCCTGAGAGCAAAAATCTCTCACCTCAGGACTCCAGAACTGTGTCTAGAAGTGGCAGGCTGGTTAGGACCAGTCAGCAACCATGTCTCTATGGTGCCTTCTCTGTATATTTTATAATAGTTCTAACACTGGCATCAATATGGGTTTATTTTTCTGAGTTGTTTGATATCAAACAACCCAGGGTTCAGAGAGTCCATCATGTAGCTGGGGAACTCGTAATGACCAGTGTCCAGCACATGCATTTGCTATGGCTCCCTTGTACACTTACTATGTCTTAATGTTTAGCAGAGACACAATAGGGGCATATTTGCTGATGCACACATATGCCATCACATGCATTATACTCCACCCTGCCTAAGGGCTGTAAGGCCTGCCAGAGGTGTGACATACCCATATTGCATACAGTGTTAGAGGGCATGGGACTCTGGGGGACTGCCATGTGGAGTTTGCAACTTTAGGTTCACCTTCTCATGCACTGCAATAACAGTCTGCATGAACTGGTCTGGGACCTCTCAGAGTGGCAGAATTGGTGCTACAGCTCTGATGGGGGCCTCTTCAGTACCCATGCCCTAAGCACCAGGGGTAACATTTACTAGGGACTAACAAAGGTAGCTGAAGTGCCAAACAGTACTGTTTTGGGGAATTAGATCTGACCCTGGGAACCTGTTCAGCAGGGGCCCAGGTCACTTACAGTTTGAAACAACATCATTTTCTGGGCAAAAGGTGGGGGGCTACGATGTCAAAAGAGGCACTATCTTACACTCTTGTCTGGATTCGTGACTCCGTCTGGAAGGTACATGGGGGCTGTGCTGAGCGCCGCTGCAGAGTCGTGACTCCAGTAGTACACACTACCAAGTTATCCTTCTTTGTACAAGGAAACAAGGGTGAACAGCCACTAGCCATGCAGATGTTCGGAACAGAAAATAAAAATGAAAGCCAGTTTTTGTTTTGTCAACCACCACAATATCACTCATTGCAAAATTGAAAAGGTTGCCATTAAGGGTTTCTTGGTGGGAGAGTGGGGTACCATTCTTATGCTGAGATTTCATGCTTACATGAAGAAAATTGTTAAAGTGATATTGTGAGAGTATTTCAAATATCAACAAAAGATATTTAAGAGTTATATGAATTAGGTATATATTTATAACAAACGTATATTCACAGGTGTGGGCGTAAATAGGATGGATAAAAATGTATATAACATAGAGAGAGGTATACTGCCTGAGACAGATATTGAGGGGAATTGAAATACACATTTAAATGTATAGTATGGTATTTATTGTGTGAGAAAATTAATAACACTAGTTGTTTGTAAGCTATGATTTTTCCTTACTAGAACGAGTTTCCAATAACAACTTCACTTTCCGTTTCTAAACGCTTTCCACGACTTAGAGTGTGTTTTTTATTTAAATAAATTAAATCTAAAGTATGCTATATATAGGTTACATGGCATATGGTATGTACTTATAAGGTAAGACTTACAGTTTCATTTAGTAGTTTGTCACTTCTGCAGTGTGAACACTCATTTTGTAAGTTTTGGCACAGGGTAGTGCTGCACATTTTTTTGCTGCACTGCATCCAAATAAAAGGTTAGGTAGTGCACCATATGAAGACAGTATGGTGCATTATTCTACTTCTACCCTGCACTGTCACACAGACTGCTATCTAGCAGCAATGCAGATGTCCTTCTACCATAGTGTAAGGGTACCTGCGTTTCATGGACGAGTGTTAACAAGGGACACTTTCCCATATTTAAACAATAATTAATGCTGTTTGGCTCTTTCAATGTGCACTGTAGAATGCACCTCATGTAGAAAGAGGAACAAGTGGGGAGACATAGGTGGTCATTCTGACCTCGGCGGTAAAAGGCGCCTACCGCCGGTCAGAAATCCTCCATAATCCCGCCGCGGTCGCGGAAACCCGCCACGGTCATTCTGACCCGCAGCAGCCAAACCTCCGAAAATCCGACAGCCACAACAGACCGCCAGACCAGCGGTCGGCGGAAAAGTGGAGGTGACAAAACCTCCACCGTCACGCCAACAGAAATACGCCCATGCCATTACGACCCACGAATCCACGCGGCGGTCTTTCAAACGCGGTTTTCCATTGGCGGGACACACCGCCGCGGTCAGAATACACACAAACGAACAAAACTCAGCCACATTGGCCGATTTGAATTCCACACACCTGATACACATACACACACCACTCCCACACACACAATACAATATAAAACACACACCCACATCACCCACAAACACCTACGACCAAAAATTCAGAAAGAAGGCCAGAGCGAGACACCACCATCCACAAACTAGCAGCCACAGCCACTCAACACCATCACCCACACAATATCCACACACAAAACAACACACACCACCACACTCAACACACTTAACTACACATACTCCACCCCACACATCATACACACCACCCCATGGCACCCCAAAGACACCCCCGCTTCTCAGACGAAGAACTCAGGGTCATGGTGGAGGAAATCGTTCGGGTAGAGCCCCAGCTGTTCGGCACACAGATCCAATACACCAGCATTGCCCGGAGGACGGAGCTATGGCAGAGGATTGTCGACAGGGTCAACGCTGTGGGACAGCACCCCAGAAATCGGGAAGACATCAGGAAGCGATGGAACGACCTACGGGGGAAGGTGCGTTCCATGGTATCCAGGCACAACATCGCCGTGCAGAAGACTGGCGGAGGACCCCCACCTCAACCCCCACAATTTACAACATGGGAGGAGGAAGTCTTGAACATCCTGCATCCTGACGGCCTCGCAGGAGTCGGCGGAGGAATGGATACTGGTAAGTTGAAGCTTCACTACTGCTTCCCCCCCACCTGCATGCCAAATCATACCCCAACCCTCACCCCCATCCTCGAACCCCACCCTCACCCCCACCCCCATCCTCACCCCCACCCTCACCCCCACCACCATCCTCACACCACCACTATCCTCACCCCCACCCCCACCCCCAGCACACCTATTTCCTGCCAATGTCTCACCATCACAACCCACACATCCCAAAACCTAGGCCTGCATGCGTCCACTAAGCATGGACACCCATCACCAAAGCATGCCCAATGCATATACACATCCCCCCCACAAGCCACCCTCACCAAAGCCCCCACACACGAATGCCAGCACTTGGGGACACGGGAACCCACAGATACACCCATATGCCACACATTGAAACTATAACCATACCTCTATACCCCTGCAGGACCCGACCGTCAACACACCGCCGCGGAGGGCCCAGAATTCTCCACACCCCCATCCAAGAGGCCGTCAGCGATGACAGCAGCTCTGTCGACCTGGACACTGATGACCAGCCCGGACCATCGGGGACCTCTGGACAGTCGGTTCCCCTCACACAGGCACAGGCCACTACAGACCCAAACCCCTCTGGGAACACCAGCACAGCTCCCACCCAGCGGGTCCATGCCTCTGTCTCCAGGGCGCGTCAATCTGCGGTGTGTCTACCACTACAGGGCACCCAGGATAACCCACCACCCCAACAACAACAGGGACCTGGGGGCAGTGGTAGTGGGCACACCGGCCAGGGGGCAGAGGCCCAGGGAAACAGGGCAACTCGGAGGGCAGCTGTGCGACAGGGGGGGACGGGCCCAGGGAACCCACTCTCCACGAGGCCCTCACCACCATCATGGGAGCATACAACCGCTCCCAGGAGACGATGGCGACGGTACTGGCCCGGTTCCAGGAGATCCAGGTACTGCAGGAGGAACACTATCGGGGGTACAGGGAGGACATCAGAGCCCTCACCTCCACCCTGGTTACCATGGTAGGGCTGCTGCAGGACCTCATCAACACCAGGACGGACACTCAACAACAACAAAGGGCCCCTGCCACTAGCCTGGACCAAGAACAGCCAACCACCTCCGCCGGCGCTAGTGGACAGGAGGCCCCCGCACAACAGCAGCCCACCAGACCCCCACCTCCTGCAGGAGAAGAACCACCCCGCAAGAGGGCCCTGAGATCTCGCAAGAAGACAGAGTAGGATGTCAAGACCCCCGCCAGCAAAGGATACCACCTGATGTCATCCCACTGTCCCACACTGTCACCCTGTCCATCCTTGAACTGCCCATGCTCCATCTCTCCACAGGCCTCTGGACAATGCACCTGTGTGACTGTTACTCTGGACTCTGCCATGGACATTCCTTCACCATAGCCCCCACCCACTTGAAACCACCCATCCCATTTTGAGCACTGAAATAAACACCTATTTTGCACAAAACTATCTGGAGTCTGGCTGTGATTTCAAAATATTGTAATTGACATGACAGTGCAAATATGTCCTTGTACATAGTGAAGTCAACAAACAGCTGCCACAAAGCTGTAGTCCATGGGGAAACGAAGCACAGGACTCGTAGTGGGGACCCCAGATCTGAAATAGGGAGGGAAAAGCCACAACTCAGTCATCATACACTGGGGCAAATAGACAGGCAGCAGAGATGCAGGAGAGTAGTTCAGATTTACTAAATTATCTTTGAATTGTTACCTGTGTCCTATTGGAAGTACTGTTCAATGATTCTGTCCCTGTTGTCTGTTTCAGCCCCGTCGTCTTCCTCCTCGTCACTCTCCACAGGTTCCACCGCTGCCACAACACCACCGTCTCGACCATCCTCCTGCAGGAAAGGCACCTGGCGGCGCAAAGCCAGGTTGTGAAGCATGCAGCAGGCCACGATGATGTGACACACCTTCTTAGGTGAGTACATTAGGGATCCACCTGTCATATGCAGGCACCTAAACCTGGCCTTTAGGAGGCCAAAGGTGCGTTCGATCACCCTCCTAGTACGCCCATGGGCCTCATTGTACCGTTCCTCTGCCCTGGTCCGGGGATTCCTTACTGGGGTCAGTAGCCACGACAGGTTGGGGTACCCAGAGTCCCCCAATAGCCATACACGGTGTCTCTCTAGCTGTTCCATCACGTAAGGGATGCTGCTATTCCTCAGGATGTAGGCGTCATGCACTGACCCTGGGAATTTGGCATTTACATGCGAGATGTACTGGTCAGCCAAACACAGCACCTGGATGTTCATGGAATGGTAACTCTTTCTGTTCCTGTACACCTGCTCCCTGTCTCTTGGGGGAACCAAAGCCACATGGGTCCCATCAATGGCACCAATGACGTTGGGAATATGTCCAAGGGTGTAGAAATCACCCTTCACTGTAGCCAATTCGCCCACCTCAGGGAAAATGATGTAGCTCCTCACGTATTTCATCAGGGCAGACAACACTCTGGATAACACCTTCGAAAACATGGGCTGAGACATCCCAGAAGCAATTCCCACTGTTGTCTGAAATGACCCACTTGCCAAGAAATGGAGTACTGACAGGACCTGCACCAGAGGGGGAATCCCTGTGGGTTGGCGGATGGGGGACATCAGGTCGGGCTCCAGCTGGGCACACAGTTCATGTATAGTGGCACGGTCAAGACGGTAGGTCAGGATAATGTGGCGTTCTTCCATTGTCGACAGGTCCACCAGCGGTCGGTACACGCGAGGATTCATCCGTCTCCTCGCCAAACCCAGCGGACGGTGCCTAGGAAGGACAACATGGAGCACACAGTCAAGCAACCCACAGGTACGTACTCACAGCTAGCAGAGTAAACGATTCTCTATGCAGTGAATGGCGTGTCTGAGTGGCTATGCAAGGCCTAGGCCTGTGTGACGCAGTTGAAATTGAGCCATGTGGACCCTCGAAATGGCGGCTGCCTGACCTGTGAAGTGTGACAATGGGATGTGAGGTCAATGCGCTGGCGTGGCACACCGCGGCGGTCAGCGGTCGAAGACCGCGGCGCGAAGCCGCATTGGTTAACATTGAAGCCTATGGGTTTCAGGAGCCAATGGCGAAGGGCGCCGGCGGTGGCGGTACGCACCGCCGCGGTACGCACCGCCGCGGACGTGACCGCCATTTTCTATCTACTTATCCACTTGCGACTTGAACTTTCACAGGAGAGGACCTATACTGCAAGTGTTGCTGTGACCTCGGTCTGGAAGGGACAATGGCTGCTGCGACTGGGGAAAGGGCCCCTGCCTTCACTGGAGAGGAGTTGGAGAAACTTGTGGATGTGGTCCTCCCCCAGTATGCGCTACTCTACGGTCCTCCAGACCAACAAGTGAGTTTAATTCAATATGGATTTGGGGCCACTGGCTGGCTTGGGGGCCTGGCGGGGGGCCTGGCGGGGATGGGGGGGCATGTTGGGCCTGGCGGGGGGCATGGCGGGGGGCCTGGCGGGGATGGGGGGCATGTTGGGGCTGGCGGGGGGCATGGCGGGGGGCCTGGCGGGGATGGGGGGCATGTTGGGGCTGGCGGGGGGCATGGCGGGGGGCCTGGCGGGGATGGGGGGCATGTTGGGCCTGGCGGGGGGCATGGCGGGGATGGGGGGCATGTTGGGCCTGGCGGGGGGCATGGCGGGGGGCCTGGCGGGGATGGGGGGCATGTTGGGGCTGGCGGGGGGCATGGCGGGGGGCCTGGCGGGGATGGGGGGCATGTTGGGGCTGGCAGGGGCATGGCGGGGGGCCTGGCGGGGATGGGGGGCATGTTGGGGCTGGCGGGGGGCATGGCGGGGGGCCTGGCGGGGATGGGTGGCGTTGGGCCACTGGCAAAGAAAATGCAGACAAACTTGAACGTGGTATTTCTCCCTCCCTGTACGTGTCACATAGGTCCGCGCCCATGAGAAGATCGGGATTTGGCGTGCCATCGCCAAGGAAGTCCGGACCCTGGGGGTCCACCATCGACGGGGCACCCACTGCCGCAAGAGGTGGGAGGACATCCGCCGCGGGACCAAGAAGACCGCTGAGTCTCTGCTGGGGATGGCCTCCCAACGTAGGCGGGGTGCCTGCCGTCAACTGACCCCCCTGATGTTCCGGATCCTGGCGGTGGCCTACCCTGATTTGGATGGGCGTGTGAGGGCAGCACAGCAGACACAAGGGGGTGAGTCCAAGCATTATCTACTCTGTTGTCGCGCAGTGGAGGTGTCTGGGTGGGGGAGGAGGGCTGTGGGTCCCCCTAGGCCAGGGCGATATCTGTAGGCTGGGCACCCCCGTAAACCCCTGTGTCCCCAGCCACCACCCTCAGTAGTGTGTCAGTACAGCCATCCCTGGGCCGTGTCATCCATGGGTGCAGTTGTCAACTCTAGGCGTGTAGGGCATGTTCCACGGAATGCGTAGCGGACCCCAAGTGCGCAACTTAGTGCAGGGGGCATCTGTGTCTGTCATGTCCGCTAACTGTACCGGAGATCCATGTACTCAATATCCCTTTATTTCTCTCTCCCCCCCCTTTTTGTTTGTCTTTCTGTGCTTGTGTGCATCAGCATCATCAGGCGGAGGAGAAGTGGCATCGGGGCAGGAGGGAGCTGCATCTCACATGGCCCAGGAGGGCCATGCCACAGAGTCTGACTGGACCAGTGAGACGGAGGGCGAGGGGAGCTCCACAACGGGGACGACTGGACCCTGCAGCGACACGGACACGTCCTCGGAAGGGAGCTCCCTTGCGGGGGTGGCACCATCCGTGCCCCCCGCCATTACAGGTACAGCCGCCACCCAGCGCACCATCTCCGCCCTCCCAGCAGCCCCTCAGCGTTCGCCCCGTGCCCGCTCTGCCAGGAAGCCGGGCATCTCCTTCGCCCCAGGCACCTCAGGCCCTGCCCCTGTTACCCCTGCTGCCCTCAGTGCGGAGCTCATTGACCTCGTGAGGACGCTCATTGTTGGGCAGACTACCCTTTTGAATGCCATCCAGGGGGTGGAGAGGGAGGTTCATCGCAGCAATGCGTACCTGGAGGGCATTCTTTCGGGTCAGGCTGCCCATCAGCGATCGTTCCAGGCTCTGGCCTCAGCACTGACGGCAGCCATTGTCCCTGTCTCCTGCCTCCCTCTACTAACTCCCTCCTCCCAGTCTCCTGTTCCTCTGCCTGTCCCACCCACACCATCAGACCAGCCTGCACACACCTCAACACCCAAGAGAAGCTCATCCAAACATAAGCACCACAGATCACGCAGACATTCACACACGCAACATTCCGATGCAGACATGCCAACAGTCACTACCACCTCTGTGACCCCCACCTCCTCGTATCCCTCCTCCCTCCCTGTGACGTCTACACTCACACCTCCATTCACCTCACCATCAGCCAGTGTTTCCATCACCAGCACACCCTCCAGTCCAGTCCGCACACGTGCAGTCACCACCCCCACTGCCATTTACACGTCCCCTGTGTCCTCTCCCACTGTGTCTGTCACCCCCTCTTCCACACCACACAAACGCAGCCACCCACCCACCCAACAGCCATCCACCTCACGACAGCCTATCCCTCCTGCACCTGCACCCAAAGACAGCAAACGTGACTCACCTACAACCACATCCTCTCCCTCCACTCCCATTCCCACTGTACCTACCACTCTCCATTGTCCCAAGAAACTCTTCCTCGCCACTGCTAACTTCCTTCCTGACCCTGAGCCCCCCCCCTCCTTCTCGTCGGGGTAAGAAGAGCACCTCAGCCACCACCAGCCCTGCAGCCCCCTTGACAAGGGTGCAGGGGTATTGGAGCCCACCAGCCCGCATGTCTGGATCTTCGCCCAGCAGCAAGGGGACAGCCAGCCCACCCCCTGGGAAGAGGAGCAGAAGGCGGAAGGGGCGCCGCAGGAGCCCGGCTTCTACATCCCCCCCGGACACCACCCAGACACAGTCACCAGCCACAGCTCCAAAGGGAGGAAAGGGCCACAGACTCCCGACTAAGGAGGGCAAGGGCAGCAAGTCGGAGATGTCAGGCTGCAGGCCTGCTGCCCAGGAGGAGCCCACCACCCCCATAGCCGCTGGCCAGGGAGGACCCAGCCCAGCTGGCCAGGAGGGCCCCACCACCCACAGCCCAGGTGGGCATTGAAGGAGCACCATCCCCGCTGCCCAGGAGGGCACCACCAGGCAATGAGCAGTTGGCCATAGACCGGCCGCCGTCTCAAGAACCGCTGAACTGGGCCCCGCCGTCTCAAGAACCGCTGAACTGGGCCCCGCCGTCTCAAGCACCGCTGAACTGGGCCCCGCCGTCTCCAGCACCGCTCCGCTGGGGACCGCCGTCTCAAGAACCGCTGAACTGGGCCCCGCCGTCTCAAGAACCGCTGAACTGGGCCCCGCCGTCTCAAGCACCGCTGAACTGGGCCCCGCCGTCTCAAGCACCGCTGAACTGGGCCCCGCTGTCTCAAGCACCGCTGAACTGGGCCCCGCCGTCTCAAGAACCGCTGAACTGGGCCCCGCCGTCTCAAGAACCGCTGAACTGGGCCCCGCCGTCTCAAGCACCGCTGAACTGGGCCCCGCCGTCTCCAGCACCGCTCCGCTGGGGACCGCCGTCTCAAGAACCGCTGAACTGGGCCCCGCCGTCTCAAGAACCGCTGAACTGGGCCCCGCCGTCTCAAGCACCGCTGAACTGGGCCCCGCCGTCTCCAGCACCGCTCCGCTGGGGACCGCCGTCTCAAGAACCGCTGAACTGGGCCCCGCCGTCTCAAGCACCGCTGAACTGGGCCCCGCCGTCTCAAGCACCGCTGAACTGGGCCCCGCCGTCTCAAGCACCGCTGAACTGGGCCCCGCCGTCTCAAGCACCGCTCCGCTGGGGACCGCCGTCTCAAGAACCGCTGAACTGGGCCCTTCAAGGCAAGACCCGCTGAACTGGGCCCTTCAAGGCAAGAAGCGCTGAACTGGGCCCTTCAAGCAAGAAGCGCTGAACTGGGCCCTTCAAGGCAAGAACCGCTGGCCCTTTGGCAGATGTGGCAGGGCAGGATCTGTCTCGGGCAGGGCTGCAGGATGTCCTCTGGCCAACATGCCTCCTCCAGTGGCAGTGGAGTCTGTTATGGACTGTTTGGACTGTGGCTTTGCTCTCCCCAGGATGGCCCAGTGGGCAGGCCACCCACTGTATGGACTGTATGGACTGTGGCTTTGCTCTCCCCAGGATGGCCCAGTGGGCAGGCCACCCACTGTATGGACTGTATGGACTGTATGGACTGTGGCTTTGCTCTCCACAGGATGGCCCAGTGGGCAGGCCACCCACTGTATGGACTGTATGGACTGTGGCTTTGCTCTCCCCAGGATGGCCCAGTGGGCAGGCCACCCACTGTATGGACTGTATGGACTGTGGCTTTGCTCTCCACAGGATGGCCCAGTGGGCAGGCCACCCACTGTATGGACTGTATGGACTGTGGCTTTGCTCTCCCCAGGATGGCCCAGTGGGCAGGCCACCCACTGTATGGACTGTATGGACTGTGGCTTTGCTCTCCCCAGGATGGGCCAGTGGTCATGGAGTCCCCTCGTGGATCTGGCGTCGTGTACTCAAGTGGCTGAGGTGCCCCCCCTTCCCTTCCCCCTGAGGTGCCTGTCCTATTTTCTTTCTGATGCCCCTGCAGTGTTCTCTCCGTGGAGTTCTTGTCGTGGGACTGGGCCTTGCCCCTTTGCACAGGACCCCTGTGGTCCACGGACAGTGGTTGGACTACATTTAGTAGCTGTATATATTTTGTACATAGTTTATTTATTTATTGGGATTACTGGTGTCCATATTTCAATATATCTGCCCGTTTATGATCTCTTCTTTTGGTCTTTGCATTATTTCGGAGGGGGGGGTTTGTGGGTTGTGACAGTGATCTGTGGGAATGCATTGATGTGTGTGTTGTAGTGGGTGTGGGTGGGTGGGTGTGTGCCGGTACTCTTTTCCCTCCCCTGTGTCGTAGGTGCAGTACTCACCGATGTCTTCCGCGCCGCCGGGCGTGCTCCTGGTACAGGAGCAGGTATAGGAGTGCGGGGATGACCTGCAACTCGGGTTCCATACTGCCGGAATCTCGCGTGGAGTGCGTAGAGGTGAGCGTTTTCCCGTTCGTAGTCTGTTTCCGCCGTGTTTTTATCGGCGGTGCTCCCGCCCCGGAAAAGGTGGCGGATTGGTGGGTCGTGATAGGGTGGGCGGTACATTGTCTGCCGCCTGGCTGTTGGCGGGGACCGCCGCGCTGTTTGTTTGTTCCGCCGTGGCAGGCGGAGTGTTAATGCGGCGGGCTGTGTTGGCGGTTCCCGCCAGGGTCAGAATTGCATATTTTGGACCGCCGGCCTGTTTGCGGCTTGGCCGCCGCATTATCACCGACCGCCAGGGTCAGAATGAGGGCCATAATGTTATTCATCCCTGTTCCATCACTGCAATGCCACTCATGAGGTGCTGTAGGAATCTGAACCATTCCCTGGTTTGTAAATGTGGGAATGCATCAGAATCTGTCATATTCCATGGCTGTTGCATGGAAACACCCCAAGAAACACCCATGGAACACCCTTTCATGAAGTATTATGCGTGAAATGGGATTCATGTTTACTAGGCCTTAAAAACCCATGCATACCTCATGCACACACTAGGATAGTTAGGCACAGATTAATTCAAACACTAACACACCCAGGCATACACTCCTACATGCAGTACCATCCTCAGGTACACACTAATACTTACACTGAGAAACCCAGAGACACACTGATGCATACAGCTACATACTGATTGTTACACAGAGACAACCAGAGACACACTGATGCATACAGCTACATTCCTATATACACACTGATGCACACAATGACACACCCAGAGACAGACCTATGTACACACAGACACACCCAGGCACAGATGGATACATATGCTGGTACACCCAAGGTCACACTTATGCATATAGTAATGTACTCGGACACACACTGATGCCCATGAGGAACAGGGTCAAGACTGATTTGCATATGGCTGGGTCCAAACTGGGGTGGCATGGTGAGCAAAAGAACGATGGATTAAACCCAGATCTATGACTGGGGGTGAGTGTTTGACAATGTTCAGCATTCCGTCCATCACTTGTTGTCTTTGCTTTGTCGCTCTAAGTGGGAAGGGTATGCCCAGACGTGGGTCCCGTGCTTCCCATGCCACTGGATTCAAGCTAGCCTTGCTGATGAGGGGTGAAACCCCGAAACCGGTCCCAGGATGCTTGTTTCCGGTCCAGTGAGGACCTGGCTTGGCAGTTCGGTCTGGACTGTTCCCATGAGGAACAGGGTCAAGACTGATTTGCATATGGCTGGGTCCAAACTGGGGTGGCATGGTGAGCAAAAGAACGATGGATTAAACCCAGATCTATGACTGGGGGTGAGTGTTTGACAATGTTCAGCATTCCGTCCATCACTTGTTGTTTATACACTGACCCATACAGTTAAACACTGAAGTACGCACTGATGTGTGTAGTAAAATACTAAGTGAATGACCCACCCAGACAGACACTGATGCATACAATTAGAAAAGTAGGCACACACTGATGCAGACACTAGCACACTCATTCACACACTGGCAGATACTTTATAACACAGAGATATACACTGATATATATCATACAAAAGGGCTCTTATACATTCACTGAGATCCCCAGAGAGCAGTTAGGTATTCAGAAGGATCAGATTCAGTTGCATACACAGTTACATACCCCAGTACTCACCAACAAACAAGCAGACACTGATAGATAAATTGAGACATTAAGAACCATGTATGCAGTAGTACAAATAAAGACACATTTATATAAAAACTCATACACCCAGTCACATACTGATCCATACAGTAACACACCACGCACATACTTATGCATTACCCTGACACACCCAGGGATAGGCAGATGCATATACTGACATAAAGAGAGCCACACTTATGCATATACTAATGTATCAAGAGACACATTGATGTATGTGATAAGATACAGAGGCACTCACTGATAGATCCAGAAAGATACCCAAGCTCACACTGATGCATACAGTGAAACACTGACTCAGACACTGATGCCTACAAGAACAGATGCTCGCATAGTCTACTTTAAACATGAAAAGTAAGATACGTAGAGTGCCTACCAGATACTGATGTAACTGTTTCTATCATAATTAAATGGTTATCATATATTATTGAACAGCATGTCATGTAAATGTAAATATGTTGATATTTTTTTTCTTTTCAGACATCTATTAATATTAAAAACAAACATACATGTACAATGCTGAAAAAAAACAGAAAGGTGGAAGAAACTGAGGAAAGCATACCATGTACTTGCACACAGAAACAAAAGAGAGAACATGCAGACACTATTGTTAAAGAGAAATTACCTACTGGTAAGAAAACCAAAAAAATTCTTACAGTTGTTTGTGGGAAATTGCAAAGTCTACAAAATCAAGAACATAAAAAGGAAGGTTTGAAATGAGCCAAAGAAGGATAAAAATCATGTCAGATGAAGAGTACGGAATCTTTGAAGAAAAGAGGTAGCATCACCAGAAGGCAGCAACAGTAAAAAGAAATTATAGCTAAAATGTTCTGTGGCAAGGTAATTCAGAACCTAATGAAGAATATGATGCAATATAAAAAGAGAAGCAAGTAAACAAAAGAAATGTGTTGAGGATGCAGTTGATAAGTCATTTTCATTAAAGAGGAAGCTTTTCATTGTAATACTCAAAAGAATGAAGACACTAGACGAAACAGTGTCATGTATGAAGAGATGCAGCCAAAGGAAAAGATGAATTATTAAAGTCCAGTCATTGTTTCTTCGTTTGGGACTCCCTGTCCCAGGAGGCATACCAGTGCGAGGGGGCTGGAGCCAAGACACCAAGGCTTATAGCGCACCACGCAGCACAACAATGCGGGTGATCATTTCTTCGTTTGGGACTCCCTGTCCTAGGAGGCACACCAGTATGAGGGGGCGGAGCCAAGACACCAGCGTTTACAGCACACCACGCAGCCCCGCAACGCGGGTCATCGCTTCTTCGTTTGGGACTCCCTGTCCCAGGAGGCATACCAGTGAGAGGGGGCAGAGCCAAGACACCAGCGCTTATAGCACACCACGCAGCCCCGCAACACAGGATGCCTGCAGGCCGTGCCCAGGCCGCGCCCGGGCAAGGGTGTGCCCATCCGCACCCGTCAGAAACCGGAAGAGGCCGGGCTGGGACACACCTCTTGATTTTAAGGTAGATGTTTTTTGGTTTGGCATTCCATACATTCTTGGTTATAGCTACTAGATCTCTTGACACTAACTATAGAATGGGGAAGCGTAAAGTTCAAGGGAGTCCCGTGGCACCAGCTACATCATCTAAAATCCCCAAATCTCATAAAACTTTGAAGAGATTCTCTAACTGTGCTACAAATGAAATAGACACTTTAATTGAAGAGGTCGAGTCCATGCTAAAAGGGAAAGAGAGTCGAGCTACAAAAGGGTAAACTAGCGCTTCTCTTTCAGCCTTTTTTAGGCCCTGAACACGTAAAAGGGCCAATCCACCTAGCTGCACGGATCCTTTAAACTTGTTAACTTTAGCGGGGCCCAATGTTACAGTTGATTTAGAGGCTGCAAGACATAGTCCTACCCACATGGCAGATGGGGGCATTGCTGATAGGACCATTATAGTGCACAATATACCTTGTTCCAATCGTTTTTCTGCTGTAGGAGGCCTTGACTTAAATCCAGAGGAGGGTTTCTTGGATCCTAATCTGGGAACATCTAGCAGGCAGGCTAGGGGTGGAAATTTCCATATAGAAGTGGTCAACCTAATTATGGTTCTAAAACAAGAGGTAAAGGTCTTAAACAAATGCTGTCCGAGGCTCTCACATTACTTTGCCCAGAGGTCAAGAAGAGATCCGGACTCCCCATGGAAAAAGTCCTAAACCCACCTTGCCTACTACTAAAGAGTACAGGAAGGAACCTGGCGTGGGGCCTGACAAGCTACTGTCCAGAACAGGGCCATTATTGGGAAGTACAAATGTTCCCAGTGGTTCTAGCCATAGTATTCGGCCTTCGCAGTCTAGCTCCCGTATGGGAGGGCCATGCTACATCCCCCCTAGGCAACTCACAGAAATTAATTACAAAAGGGAGCAATCAATCTATATGTGCAACGTCCCGAAATTAGCAACTAACTCGTACAAAGACAGTTTGTCGTTAAAAAACAAGGCTACCCATTGGATAAGGCATGTCAGGAAATGTGGTTCTATCATTCACTCAGACATTATTTTTGCCAAACGTCATACAGGCAAGCTAGGTCTTTGGATACTGTTGAGCTAGTTTTAGCTACCCCTGATCTGGTCAAAGGCCTGATATCCCTGGTGGCCTGGAATCCACTACATACTGGTTCGAACATCGTCCTCCAAACAAACTGTCCTGTTTGAGATACCGTAGCAAAGGAGCCATCTGCTACCCCTGAAAGTGGGGTTGTTACATCGGGCTCTGTTGAGCTATCTTCTTTGAATTAAATGGATTTGGACACTGTCTGGAGGGAGCGCGAGACCTGGGGCAAGTGGGTAAAACTTCCATATAAAACGCAAAGCCCTAATTTTTCAGACATTGATTGACTAAAAGAAGCAACAGACCTCTTGAACATTATATTAATGCGTGAAGGTGGAAATTCAAATAGGGATTTGGATGGTAGCTCTCAGGAGTGTATTATCGGGGTCGATACCCTGGACAACACTCCACGGATAGTAGAAGATCTAGTAATTTTGCCTCCAGTGCCTAGTCACAATATTGTTAACAACATTCACCCAGGACCTAGGCCTTTTCATCCTTTTTTAATTTCCTGGAATATAGCAGGCCTACAAAACAATGCAGGGGATGCTGATTGGGGTTCCCTTATTGACTCCTGTAGTGTCTGTCTTTTCCAGGAAACATGGGCTACTACTAACAGGGGTATATCTCATTCTGCAAGGAGGCTATTCCTTCATCTGCTGGGAGGAGAGGAGGGGGGCCTCATCACGTGGGTAAAGATCTCTCTAGTAGGGGAAGTGAGGGAAATCCACGTGAATTCACCTGATATTTTGGCGGTTTCAATTAAACCAAAATTGAGTCCCCTGCTTTTGTGTGTTGATCTCTATAACAGACCAGGCCCCTTTAGCAAAACCTCAGTAACTATCACCTTGTTAAATACACTTGTGGCTCAAATATTTCCCTCGCACTTTGTCATCAAAGCTGGCGATTTCAATGCTCGTCTAGAGCCTAACTTCCTCTTTGCAGAGTTAACCCAGGATGAGGATGCAGCATGGGGAATTCCATCCTTTTCCATGCTGAGGAAGCAGCCTAAATATAGCTGAAGGGTGTTGCAGGTTATTGAGCTAATGCTGCTATATGGCCTCTGGCCAGGGAATGGGCACTTTCCCTCAGATATTCTGGCATGCTCCACTTTTTTTAGAGGGTCCTACAGCAGCTTGATTGATTATCTGCTTACTGATATTAGGATTTGGAATGAAATTAAGGACGTTAAAGTGGGAGACCATTGCTGCAGTGACCACTTTCCCCTTATGTTAGAGTGGGATAGGTAGTTCTCTGGTTCTGAGTCAAACAAGCAAAACCAGGGAGTTATGCCTTCCCTGGAGGTGGCTAGTAACCACTGTGTATTAAGATGGGAGGCTTTTGTGACCAAAGGTGCTCTAGTAGCTCGATTGTCTGACTTGGTCTCTAGTTATATAGCTGTCCTTGCATCTAATTCTCATTCTTCAGACCAGATCATGGTTAAACACGTTGAGTTTTTCACTTCCCTGAAGGCCCGCTTCATTAGGGAAAATATGGGTAGCGGGAGGAGCAGTGTCCACAAACAAAATCCATAGTTCAATAACGCTTGCAGGAGGGCCAAACATGGCCTTGTAGATGTGGTCAGACAACAGGAAAGGTCAACCATAATGATGGCAAGGCGAGACTATGCTGCTGAAATCAAGTCTAGTAAGGTACAGCGGGTGGAGGATATATGGCAGGACTTGTTGGTAGCAGCCAAGGACTCAAATACAAAGCGATTTTGGTCCCTAGTTTCCCAAGAAGGATGAAGTCTGAGTTTAGGCCTGATTGCCATATGCCTTCAAAAACCTGGATTTTATATTTCACTAAACTTTACAGTCAGGACCTTGTTCTTACGGTGGACATAGAGGGTGCATAAATGGATAAGATCAACAGGGAAGGCACTAGGAAAGAAACAGAGATAGCCATCATGGCCCAAAAATCAGGGAAGGCTCCAGGGCTAGATGGGATTTCATCCGACCTTTATAAGTCTGATTTGAAATTATGGGGCCCATACATTAACCAAGTCTCAAATGCTATTTTGGAGAGCACCATCCTTCCCCACTCATGGAAGGGTGCAATAATTGTCCCGATTTACAAAAAAGGGGACAATTCGGCTCCGGTAAATTACAGACCACTTAGCCTCTTAGACAATCTTCTGGGTAGGTTTAGAGCCTGGATAGAAGAAAATGGGGTCTTAAGTCACATGCAGGCGGGCTTTAGGTGGAAGACGGCCACAGTGGACCAGGTCTTCCGCTTCCTTACAATCAAATGGAAGGTGGTGGACCTGGATGCCGGTAGGCTGTTCATTACCTTTTTTGATCTTAGATCCGACTTTGATTTGGTCCCACATGCCAAGCCCTGGGAGACCCTGGCTAAAATCAGAATCCGGGGCCCTTTGTTAAATTTGAGTAAGGAATTGTACTCAGAGAGTTTTGCTGGAGTTAGGTGGGGGAAGAATGGAGAATTATCTGACGAGTTTCCCATACAGAGAGGTGTTGTGTTTTGACTCCCACTCTCTTTCTACTTTTCATAAATGCCTGCATTCTGTACCTATTCGATAGCCCAAATGGCGCCCCGAAATTGGGTGGGATTAAGACACCATGTTTGCTGTTTGCTGATGATACCCTGCTTTTATCCCAGGCTGCCTCTGGGCCATCTAGGCTCTTGGAGAAATTCTCTGGCTTTTGCTGGGACTATGGCCTACAAATAAACAGTACTAAAACCAAATGTATGGTATTGGTGACCCAAAATTTAGAGCAAAGAAAAGCATAGTGTTGGATGGTAAGGCCCTTGAACGTGTTACTGTTTTTGACTATTTGGGAATTAGATTAGAAAACTCCCATAAATGGTCATCACACCTGACAAAGTGTATGGTGTCCCTAAAACAAAAGTCAGGGGGTATTCTGAGATTTGCTGCTAGAACACCCATTTTCCCCATCATACCCGCAGCGGATATTTACAAAGTGCAGGCTAGAGCGGGCGCTCTGTACGGTGCTGAGTTGTGGGGCTATGGTAAAATTAACGATATGGAAAGAGCAGAGTCCTCTTTTATCAAGGCCCTGTTAAAGGTTCCCTTGAGTTCTCCTACCCTGCCCATTCGAATAGACTTAAACTTGTATTCTATTACAGATATTGCTGCCTTAAGACCGCTGAAATACTGGATTCAGATTTGGTCCACACCAGCTCTAGATCCTTATAGGACATGGCTAGGAGTGCTCTTAGGAGACCCCCAGGTTGGGAAATCCCATGGTGACAGTATGTAAAAAGAGGTTTCCTCAAACTCGGATTGGGTTCCTACTGGGCAGATCCTTTGCATCTCCCAAAAAATGCCTCGCAGATTCTGAAGGATACATATTGGGAGAGTGTACAAACATCAACTGTAGCAGCTGTCCAGTTGGGTAGCAGGATGGACATTTTTTTATCATTTAAGTGTCACTATGAGTTTGAGCATGTTCTTGATATTATTTTATATCCCGTGGCACGTGCACATTTTATAAAATTCAGATTAGGATCTTTACCAGTCCGTGATTTTACCTCTAGATGGAAGCAAACTGCTACTTTAACAGACCTCTGCCCGATGGGGTGTAACACTAGGGAATCAATCAGCCATCTTATTCCGCTGCCCCGCATATAAAAAGCAAAGGGCCCATTGGATTAAACCTCTCTGTATCTCCATGGGCATCAGGGATCGCCACCTGGCCCTTAGGATTTGTAGTACTAGCACCCACTGGCCGGTGGTGTGCGCTTTGGCCAAGTTTTTACCGGCAATATGGCGTATGAGAGCAAGTTTTATGTAGTAATATAATATTAATTGAAGGACAGAGACTGTGTTTTTAAATTGATTTGGTATTGTTATCTTGGATTTTTGTCTATACATCTGTATTATAATAGACCTCCTTATAAGACGGGGAGGAGAATATCAAGGTTCCAGGAACTTAAACCTACTTGTTAAATTTCTACTGTTTTACCTGCTCGACTTAGAATATCAGCTTGGTTAATCATTTTATGCTGTAGGCCCATGAAATTCAAGTAAATCTAGCCATACGTATTCTTTGATAGAGCAACTCGGTGTCTGATTTGTATGTCCTGTGCTTTGGTAATGTAAAGGTTTTCATTTCAAGGATTTTATTGTAATTTTATGTGTCGTATTGTGAATCATGGTTTTATGTGTGTGTCTGTATTGCTTTTATGGTAGCTGCTGCCGCAATAAAGCTCAATGATGATGAATTAATAAAAGTACTTTTTGCAAACTTTTTAGTGGTGAATGGAAGCACACAGTACACAGCCTTTCTTTAATGAAGATGGCTATTATCAAGAGAACACATTAGTGCATGAAGTTAATTCAACTGATTGTTATTATGAGCTGAAGGATGGTAGTCCAAATAAGAAAGAAGAGATTGTTCCTAGGAATGCTGAAGATTTTGAGGGAAGGTGTAAAGAGGTTCCTGTACGTAAGTGGAACAGTAGTAGCATTTGTAGTATTTGATAGCAAACAATTGCTTAGTAAGAAATTATGTACCTGATTTTCCATGCAGAAGTTTGAAACAAAAAAAATCTATTTTGCAAGGATTAGATCCATGCAAAGTAAAACACATACTAATTTACAAAGAGATGCACTAGCTTGTCTATCAAAGAAAGTGTGCCAAAGCACTTTCATAATTTTAAAATGTTAGCAAATCACCACTCAAAGATGCAAAATTTACTTAAGAGGATTTACTATGTGAAGCCTCCAGCTTTTTGTTTAGGCGAAATAAATAGAGTACTTTGGCATTGAACACTTGCAGAGCTAGAAAACTCTGTGAGGATGTGCAGTTTATTTTTTCTTCCCCAAAACAAGTGTAGGGAAAATAAGGATTTTGTACCTGCAAGTGTTGAGGAACATAGTACAGCTATTGCTACTGAGAAATTTTACAGACGAGATTAACAGGTTTAACATAGTGTGTCCTGAAAAACCCAACTGTGTGTGCATTGGTTGTCTCCGCACTCACTATAAAAGTCAAACTCGGAATGTACATGTATTGTCTAAAACTGAAGAGGAAAACAGAGCTAAGTGATAAGAATTTGCTAATTATTTATTAGTAGAGGAGCGTTTTGAGTTGCCTATGCTGCAAATTATTTGTAAATACTGTTACAATTAGTTAAGCAATAATAAAATGCCAGCTAGAGCAGTACAAACAAGTTAGAACTGGAAACTGTACAAGAAGAACTACAACATTTTAATGTGCATGAATCCATATTTATACAGTCCGTGCACCCGTTTCAAGCAATAATACGTTTGGAATCAAAACCAGGTAAATTACATTCAACAGAGTTACAGAAAGGACTCAAAGGAAGAGTTGTGTATTTGCCATTAGATTTTAAACAGGATAATGAAACTGTAGGGTTAGAGAACAATGTTGATTAGTCACTTATTTTTCTAGTAAATGGTGTCATAACTAAGAATAAGAAAATCTGGCAAGAGTTCGTTTATATTAACGAAGTAAAGCAAGCAACAGTATACTTGGTACAAAATAATGTTTACTATAAAAATGTTGCTGTTCAACAAAATATACCAAATGTGGATAACAAATCTTTGGCAGCAAGTGGTAAGATAGAAAGAGTGGATCAATCCTGAACAGAAGAAATTTATGAGCAAAACAGCATCCATCCTTTACATTCCAAAGAAGTAATTGGTGAAATTACTATGAGCTGTTTCAATTGAACCAAGCCCAAGGAGGCCCCATGAGTGTCTGGCAAAAACGTTAAGAAGCTCATTCCTTTCTCCAGTTGTTTCCCACTGGAATAGGTAGCTGTTATGATGAGTGGCCCATATAAAACACAGCAGATGAATCCCGATCAACACGACTATAGTCAGAGGATACACAATTCCACACAGTGGGCCAGATTTAAGAAAAGTGGCACTGCACTCAGTGCAACACCACTTTTCTTGTGCCCCTAAGCTCCCCCCTAACGCCACCATATGTACACTGTGTCTAAGATATGGTGCACCCCGACAGTAGTTAGGGAACTAGCATCAGAATCTTTGACACTAGTTCGGAGCTTTGCAGGATTAACGTCAAAAACGTTTACGTTAATCCTGCAAAGTTCATTAAGTCCCATTATAAACAATGGTGTGCCATGTTTTAACACCTACTCTGAGCAGGCATTAAAAATGCCAAACAATTGATGCCAAGAAATCTTTTAGATTTCTTTGAGCCATTTTTGTGCCCCAGCCTAATGGGGGAATGCCCCTTTTGCATACAATATGCTTGGTGCACACATAATGTAGCGCAAAGGGTTACGAAGAGGTGCAATGCATGCTTTATGAATTTGGTGTAGCGATTTTAGCCTTGTTGGGCCACGTTGGCATAAAATAATGACACTAATGTGGAGCAAGGAGGCGCTAGGGGCTCTTAAATTTGCCCCACTGTATTCCATATATATTTCACATTCTTTTTGAGAGTGACTTGTCTGGACTTTCCTATGCAGTACAACACATTTTAAAGACAAGAGTTAATCTTCAAAGCCTTTCTGCAAGAGATTTTCTTCACAAAGATCATGGAAAAGATGAAAATTTACAATACAACTTAATTATCTCAATGACCAAATGAATATTGGTATCGTCGGCATGGAGAACTTAAATGTATGCTCAGAAATTTAAGTCCCCCTACCTGGTTTCTGACACTCAGTTGTGCTGAATATGCATTGGACGACCTGCTTGTATTTTTGAGAGAGACAAACTCAAATGTAAAGGACATCAATCTAAAGAGAGCTGGAAAACTCTGCTTATTAGATCCTGCTAATGTTTTCAGATATTTCATTCATAGGTTTCAAGCAATGCTTGCTTTCATCTGTAACAAATCCAATCCTCCTCTTGGAGAAGTCACTGACTTCTTTTGGTGGAAAGAGTACCAAGCAAGAGGGGCTCCTCATATTCACATGCTACTATTGATAAAAGACTCACCCAAATTTGGAGCAGACCCTGACAATTCCGTACTGTCTTTTATAGGACAATATGTCACATGCGCCTTGCAGAAAGCTACTGATGAAAGAGATCTAAAATAGCATGTTTTATGTTTCCAATCACATAAATGTGGGAAGTACTGCCATTGTAAATACAGGTCAAAGGGCAAAGTTTACACAGGGTGTAGATTTGGATTTCCTTGACCTGTTATCTTCAAAAGAAAAGTCAATAGCTTTCGGTCTTCAGTCAGACATACACTGACATGGAAATCACCAAAGTACATACATTACCCACAAAGGACAGTGTCTTCCAAATATAATAATGACTACAACCCTGTGATTCTGAAAATATAGAATGCTAATATGGGCATACAATTTGTTGTTGACAACTCCATTGCTGTGGCTCGGTACGTCACTTCATACAGAGACACTCATACACCCAGTCACTGACCCATACAACCACTGAAACACTGCCTTACTCACCGTAACAGGCACTCATGCAACCATTCACTCATTAATGGAGCCACTCAGACTGTCTATTAGTCACCCAGACAGTCACTCAAATATTCACTCACCCATATAGGCACTCATGCACCCATTCATTCTTCCATACACACATTCATACACTCACTCACACACCCACATAGGCAGTCACACACTTACTCACCTGTACATCCTCTTATACATCCAGTCACTCACCTATACAACCACTTATGCATTCACTCACCCATACAACCACTCTTACACCCACTCAATCACCCATAGAGCCTCTGATTCACTCCCTTACTCACTGATAAAGCCACTCATGCATCCAGTCACTCACCCACACAGTCACTCACGCACTCACTCACTAAAGTATACAAGCATTCATGCACCCTATCACTCACCCATACAGCCACTCATGCACCCGGTCACTAACGTATACAGCACTCATGCACCCTATCACTTACCCATACAGCCACTCATACACTCAGTCACTCACCCATACATTCACTCATTTAGTCACTCACCCATTCAGCCACTCATGCACCCACTCACTCACTACCTGTTTCACCCCTAAGTTAGGCCCCAGATATCCCCATGGGCAGCGTGCAGTTTATTTAAAAGATAGGGGGAGCTATACACTGCTTCCATTAGGCAGAAACACATATATCATTAATATAATAAAATCTAATCTGCAAAGCAGAATAAACCTTTAAAAAGAATACCAGCATAAAAGAATTAAGAAGCTTGAAAATACTCCAGATATATGCTCTCTCTAAATAAAATAAGGCTAAACGTTATTCACAATGAAGAGGGGGTAAGTAAATCAAATAAAAAAGAACTCACCCATCACAAAGCCTCCAAAATATTAGCAAGGTGTTGTATAACCCACAAACAAAAACTGGCCCTCTAAACAATAATCGCACATTTTAACTGCACAGCATACAGCATCTCACACCGTGCGTCTGACTGATAACTCACCCATTATGCGAGACACAGAGTAGGCACAGTGGCCTTCTGATTAAATGTCATGAGCTTTGAACTGCACGGAGGACAAAATCACATGCCATGCATGCTACTGATAGCATATAAGACCCCTAGATATGCGAGGTCTCATACAGGCACAATGACCCGATAAAGAAAGCACGCTAGCACATTACTCTCATCGCTCAGAATAGAACAAGGCTGCCATTCCTGTCCTGATAAAAAACCCTGTACCCTCCGAGAAACCAAAACGAGCCTTGAGATGCTGATGTCATTAGAATAAGTCTACAGGGCGAAAATAGCCACAACAACTAGAATGTATACTTACAATACTATTATGTACCGTACCGTCAAGTTAAAAATAGGAAAAAAAGAAGAAAAAAGGTGAAAGAAGGAGAAAAGGAAAGGATAACAAATGGGGAATAGGGTAAAAAAAAAGGGGCGATGGAAAAAGGGGGCGTGGAGAGAGGAAAAAGAAGGAAGGGGTAAAAATAGATAAAGAAAGGGAAGAATAACCAATTACACACATGAAAAATCTATTATTAAATCCCCCCCCCAAAAAAAAACAATAAATAAAAAAGTGTCTGCACCACTGCTTATTGTCTAAATTCTTCTTCTAAGGAGCGTATTAAAAATACACAGTAAAAGCTGACCGTAATCTTGTGCTCTTAATGTATCAACTCTGCTCCATAGCTGTGCCATTCCTCGGTTGTATTCAATCCATTGCTAAAAGAGTCACAACACTTCATCCATTTTACTTTGCTCCTTTTCAGAATAGCACTAGGATCTCCCCCTCTTGTTGGGACTGTCACACTGACAATCACCTGCCACTTCAGATCGTATGCAGAATGGCTATTATCTATGAAATGTTGTACCAATGGTGCAGTCATTACTGAGCATCTGACCCGACTGCGGTGTTGGCATATCCGTATCTTTACTGGTTGAGATGTCTGTCCTATATAGATCAATAAACATGGACACTGTATAGCATATAATACATTCTTGGAATTACAATTCAAAAAGAATCTTAGGTCCATCTTCACAGAGCGATGTTCAAAAGTCTTGGTATCAAAAGTAAATTGACAAGCAGCACATCTTCCACAATGATAATGACCGCTTATAGGTGGCAGACCCCATGCAATATCGCCGTTGGGAACTAGTCTTTTGTTTGACAAATTTCTTTCGGTGGAATAAACTAGTTGGTCTCTAATACTCTTTTCTTTCTTGAAGCTAAACATCAGCTCCCTCAGGAAATCATCAATATTATGTAAAATATGCCAATTCTTTGTGACCAATTTCTTGATGTGTTAGTTTGAGGACAAAATGTTGTTCCACAAACCAGCTTATCTAATGATTTTTTTCAGTTTTGAATTTGACAACTCTTCTCTAGGGCAACACTACGCTCTTTTTGTGGATTCTTTAACCACCTTCTTAGGATAGCCCCTAGAGCGAAGCCTTTCTTGCAGTATGTAGGCTTCTTAAAAAAGCCCTCTTTCAATGAGTGGTTTCTGTGTAATCTCAGAAACTGACCAAAATGTAGACCATCCCTAAGGGCCCTTGGATGATAGCTTTTATAAGAAAGCAAAGTATTTCTGTCCGCAGGTTTTTGGTGCAGCTTAGTGTATAATTTGCCCTCTCTATGTGAAAACAGAAGATCTAAAAAGGAATCTCTGAATCAATAACAGAAAAATCAATTCTAAGATGCTCTTGGACCTGATTCAAATGATCAATAAAGTTTCTTAGTTGCAAGCCTGACCAAATTAGAACGATATCATCAATATATCTCTTCCAACATTTTATGCTAGAACAATATTCTTTGTAGGTGTCATTACATACCAGTGTTCAAACTTATCCACGTAAATATTTGCTAAATTTGGGGCATAAATCGCTCCCATGGATGTACCGGAGTACTGTTGAAAGTACAGATTGTCATATCTAAAGTAATTCCTCTGCACTGCTGCGTGAATACATGGGTTCACATTTTCTTCAAAGTGTTAAGATTATTTCTTGCATCTGAATGAGAGAGATGCCTGTCTTTATGAGCATTCTGTTGCAAAACTAATTAGAGCTATTGTGTGTTCTCTGTTAATATTATTCAGGTATTATAGATAAGAACCATAACTTTTAGAAAGTGGGCATTTACTTGCTGAACCATTCTGTGCCTCTGCCTGCCTGTGGAATCTACCTGACATTTGTTCTGTTTGTGAATTCCCTCTAGACAGTGACACAAGGGGGGGCTGAGGTGTGTCTTGCATATCCTGATGAGTTTTCCTGGGTTGGAGTGGGGAGGAGGGTTGACTACTGTACCTGAAAGAGCTATGCCTGTCCTCACACAATGCAGACTCCAACCCCCTGGAGTGTGTCTGGGGCCAGGCCTGGGCAAGTCAGGATCTTGTGAACATCAGAGACTTTCCTTTGAAGTTTGTTTACTTCAAAGGCAGAAATGAGTATAAGTAGTGGACCCAAAACCCCAGATTTTTGGATTACTTTTGGATCAAGAGGAACCTCTGCCAAGGAAAAGAGCTTGATACTCGAGGAGTACCTGTCACTCTGCCTGTTGCTTTGCTGTGCTGGCCTGAAGCTTCTGCTTCTGCCTGAAACTTTGTATCTTTGCTTGTGTACGTTGATGTTTTGTAATTTTGTTTTTGTTTTACTCAGATAAGTATTGGTTATTTTTCTTGACTGGTGTTGGGTGCTCTTGTGGTGTTTTCACTGCGTTACTTTACACATTGCCTCTGAGATAAGCCTGACTAATTGTGCCAAGCTACCAAGGAGGTGAGCAGGGGTTATCTGAGCTGTGTATCTCCCTTACCCTCACTAGAGTGAGGGTCCCTACTTGGACAGGGTGCAAACTGACTGCCAACTAGAGACCCCATTTCTAACACCACCACTCATACACTCAGTCACTCACCCATACAAGCAGTCAGACACTCTCTCACTCACTCATGGAGACATTCATACACCCAGTTACTGACCCATACAACCACTCATGCACTGCCTTACTCACCCATACAGGAACTCATGCAAGAATTCACTCATTCAGGAGGCTACTTACACACCCTAGCAGTCATCCTGACAGTCACTCATGTACTCACTCACCCATACACCCACTCATGCAACCACTCACTCGGCCATTCAAGCACTCATGCAACCATTTACTTACCCATACAACCATTCAAACACTAAGGGCCAGATGTAGCAAAGGTTTTTACCCATTCTGCGCCTATGGGAAAAAGTGTTTGTACATATGGCCCTAAGTCACTCATTCATACATTCACTCATGCACCCACTCACTCATACATAAAAACACGTATACAACATCTCATTCAGCTATGCTCCCACTCATGCAAACACTCAGTCACCCATACAACCTGTCACACACCCTGTCACTCTGCCATACAGCCACTGACACACCCACTCACTCACCCATGCAACCACTCAAACACTCCCTCACTCACCCAAATAGCTACTCATGCACCCACTCATTCACTCATAGAGCAACTCAAACGCACTGTTACTCACTCTGACACCCACTCATCCACCCAGTCAGTCACCTCTTTAATCACCCATACACTCAGTTAAGTGTACATCCCCTTTTTCACCAACTGACTTACCCATCGAATTACTCATGCACCCTCTCACTCACCTATACACCCAGTCATGCACTCACTCACTCGATCATACACACAACCTTTCATGCACCCTCTCACTCACACACAGCTACTTGCACACCCAGTTTCTCACTTATCCAGCTACCTACAGACTCTCTCAGACACCCATACCCCTAATCATGCAACCACTGCGTCACCCATAGAACCACTCATGCACCAATTCACTCATGTATACTCTACTAATACACTCAGTCACTCAGTCACTTATATACCACATATGCACAAGCTCACTCAATAATAAAGCACTCATATACTTAGTGAATCACTTATTCACAACATTTACACTATCACAAACAACCATAAAACATATAACCTTTGTTTCTTTAACTGGAGTAATGGGTTCCAAAAAGAACAATTTTTGTGCTAACAGTTTATATATATATTTTTTTAATACTATTTTGCATTTTTGTTGGTGTTATTTTGTTTCTTTACAGAAAAAATGCAATTTCCTTCTAAATAACAAGCTACAAAAACAACAAACTCAGCTTGTACTCCAAAACAATTAACAGTGGTGCAAATTAATTATCTACACAAGTGTAAGGACTGCTTGGTCTCCTACACTCGGAGTAGCAAAATATTCCAACCTTGGCTACCTCGAGAATAACAGGCGTCATATTGGAAACGTTAGCTGTACTGGAAGTTATTCATGGATCATTATTAGAAGGTGGCATCCTTAGCTTTTCATTTATGCTCTAGCCAATCAAGTCAAGTGTACTGTGCTGAGGTGCTTGTACATGCTCCATGTACCACAGGAGTATTTCTTGTCTCTCTCCCGCGGAAGTACTTTTTGGCACAAAGTACAGGTCCCCTTCTTAGCATTCTCCTTCTTTTCACCCAAACAACTCCCAAACTATACTTTCCTTTTTTTCTCAGTAAGATGTTGTCCTCTTCCTCCTGGATATCTTGAATGTGCAGATGCCATTTTTCCAGAAAGAATAAAAAAAACACAAGCCAAAATTCCAACTCACAGTCTCCTAATAAAGATGTGCACATGTACATGTGGGTGGAACTTTTCTGTATTTATGATCGAAAGGTGTTCTATCTATCAGCATCATTCTTTTTACTGTGTCACATGGGATGTGCGAACCCTGCATGGCTCCATCACGCATGGGTCGCAACTCCGTAAAATATATTAAAATGACTTTGAAAATAAATGGTCTGGCTACTTATAGTATTTTATTATTGGTATTACTACATCTCTTCCTTTACAGTAAACTTTAGAAGTGTGTGTGTCGTATTTTGATTTTTTTCCGCGATTCAGGAAATACATGGCGGCAAGATGGGTGACTGCATCGGGACTCCCCAAATTCCATTAAAAACTATCATAAAACTACTTTTATTTTGGTTTCCCACCATTTTTACTAACTTGTTAGTAAACCTCTTACCTAAAAATGAATGTTTAAACTCTCTATTTATGTATTTTTGTGCTCCGCCGAAGTCACACATCCTCCATGGAGGATCGCGACGGGTGCATGACTCCTAAAAGTTTTGAAAAAAGAAACCTATATTCAAGTACAATATGACTATATACTCCTCTCAATCAGGTTTCTAAGTGAGTTGGGTCTTGCCAGTGTTCAGGACAATCAGTTATAAAAAACAGATGCACAAATTGCTATCTATCACTTTCTCTATTTTTCTTCTCATTTTAAAAGAGATGACAAAGTCTTGTGTTGTTAGTAGTAAAGCCCTTCGCTGATATATAATTAAAAAAAAAGATTTATCATACTTACCCCAGTCAAATTATTTTATTCGTCAAGTATTTCAAATGTAAATTATAGAAAGGCACTCTTTCTTATTTACACAACTAGCAGTCATTAAAAACAAATAGCTATCACTTCTTGATCGAGTAATGGTACTTGTTGTATTTTATACATACAAAGAATTATACAAAGAATCAGATAATAAATCAGTCAGTTGGTACAGTTACAAAACATGGTTTCCTGTACTGTTATAGTACCGAAATATATATTTTTTTAAACTATGAAATTCACTAAAAAAAACAAAGGTAACAGGGACGTTATTGTTATAGTTACATTAGCTAACTATAACTTGCACCCCTATAATGCAATGCTTGTGACCTCAGAAATTATATCACTCATTACAAGGCCAGTGACATCACTGATGACATCACTGATGACATCTCAAATTACATCAGTGATGAACTCAATCATGACATAATCCACCGATCCACTCACACACCCACTCACACCCACATACAAGCTCACATATATCCACATACACAAAAAACCTGCGAACAAATTTACAAACCCATAAAACTACTGACACACACACACAATCATTCACTCACACAGCCTCTGACACAACCACTCACACACCCATACAGCACTCACTCATCTATTCAGAGACCATACATCTACTCAGACGCACACAATCGCATACAGCCACTCACACAGCCACACTTCCACCCATACAACCACTCACATACCCACTTACAGAACCCACTTACAGACCCACACAGCCACTTACACAGCAACTCACTCACCCATACAAGTACTCAGACACCCGCACACTCAAAAATACAGTCACTGAAATAGACACTCACATAAACAGCACACATCCACTCACTCTCCTACAGATACACTGACACATCCAATGACTCACAGATGCAGTCACTTACACATCCACTCAGTCATGCAAGCACTCACAAACCTACTCACTCACCCATACAGCCACTCATACAGCCACTCACTCACCCATGCAGACACTCACATACCCATTCACTCATCGATACTTCACAAATCCACTCACTATCTCATGCAGTCACTGACACAGCCACTGACTCATTAATACAGCCACTTACTCACCCATATAGTTACTGACTCACTGAATCGTTGATCAATACAGTCTTACATTCAGTAATTTACCCATATACATACAAGCCCTCATTAACTCACCTCTACAGTCACTCACACACCCACTCACACAATCAGTTCAACAACTCACAAACCCACTCACTCATTGATACAGCTATATGCACATCCACTTACTCTCCCATACAGAAACTGACTCAACCACTCTGTCACTCATACAGCCACTTACATACCCGCTCACTCACCAACACATCTATTCACACACACACACACACTTAGACATCTATTCAACTACTTACACTTACTGGATGATGTAATCAGTGATGTCATTTGAGATGTCATCAGTTATGTCACCAGTGATGTAACTGATCATGCCAATAGTGATATAATTTGTGAGGTCACAAGCAGTTCATTACAGAGGTGCATGTTATAGTTAGCTCAGGTAACTCTTACTGCTGAATTTCTATGTTTTTGTACGTGTCAAAAAACCTATTTTTTTCAGTGAATATATATATATATATATATATATATATATATATATATATATATATATATATATATATACACACACACACACATATATGGCCACTAAGTAGTTATATTAGGATCTAGTTTCAATAGAAAAAGCATTTTTTTACTTGCTGACATCTTTGGTGTCGCATGACGAATCTTCATGCAATGTTCCTAAAACATTTGACAGTCACATCAGCTGCTAGCTGGAAAGTTTCGGGGTGATCTGCCTAGTTGGGGCAGAGAAAAAGGGGAGTTTAAAAAGGTGTGTAATTAATGTTAACTCCGATTGGGATTTTGAGCAGGTCTACAGCCATGAACCACTGAACGGAATTACACCAAATATGGCAGAAAGGTAGCTCTTGCTCCAGAAAGCACCCTTTTTGTTATTTGGTGTAAATCTGTTCAGTAGTTTTATGATATAATAAGGAAAAAGAAATCTGTATATATAAGAACGCAAAGACCCCATGAACCCTCCCGATCATGTGCTGAGATCTGATTGGCTGCCAACACTTCAGCAAGGAAGTGTTGGCAGCCATGTTGGGACTCTGCTTCAACAGAGTTCCAGAAAATAATTATGAAAAAATGAAAAGGGACTAAAGTAGAGTCACCCAGGCCCATTAGCTCTGATGCTGGGATCCCAGAGGGCATAAAAAGCACTATTTTTAAAAATGTTGGCAGGGATCCACAGATCCACCAAAAATAAAAAAATGTAACATGCACAGGCTCTTGCACTTTTTATGTAAACGGCCCCGGGGTGGGTCAGGTCGTGGGGCAATTACATTTTAAATGGAGGGCCAACCATCCCACCTGCAGCCCCAGAGACCAGCACTTCCCCAGAGCTTGAAGAAAACACAATGCGGGGGGAGGCACCCGGCCCCCCGCAGCCCTGGGGACAACCAATTTCCTGAGGCATTAAGTAAACAGAATGTGGGGTTGTGCCTACCCCCCTGCCCTATTGACCGGGGACTGTCACCTCCCTGGAAAATTATTAGAATAGAACGCAGTTAGCCTCATGGCCCCCCTGCAGCCCTGAGGACAGCCACCTCCCTGGTGCTTCAATAAACACAATACTGGAAGGCAGGGAGGCCCCCCCAGCAGCCCAGTGACCACCACTTCCCCAGTGCATTAATAAAATAAAATGCGGGGGGTGTCTGCCCCCTTCCACAATTCCCGGACTGCCACCTCCCTGGGGCATTAAGGAAAGACAATGCGGAGGCCATCCAGCCACCCACAGCCCCCAGGAACGCTACCTCCCAGGGGCTTTAAGTAAATGTAATGTGAGGCTATTTCTATGTTTGAGAAGGTCTGCACACCACCCTCGTGGAGCCACAGATGGCCCTAGGGACCACCAGTCCCTAGAACCGGCTCCTGCTATGTCCCGAGATGCCAAACCCAGGGGCACTATGACATCTCCCACCAAGTCAGAGCAAACACTTCACTTTCCACAAGTGAGAGCTGTCAAACAGCGCTCACTTGCAGAAAGTGAAGTTTTCATCTGTTTTCCTGCTTTGCTTCCTCGATCAGGGAGCTGTGATGTAAAGCAGCTCCCTGCTTGTGGGAGCAATGCTGGCTCCCTACGGGTCCTTGAGGCTCCACCCACGTTCCTGTCACTCTCTATCTCTCTCTCTCTCTCTCTCTCTCTCTTCCATCCCATAAGGGTATGGAAGGGAGAGAGAGGGTGGTTGTGATTGCAATGGTCTCTCAATGCAATGCCTTCACAGAGTTATAGCTATGTTCGGATGCAGAGCTGAACAGAGTCACTTCTGGGCTAATAGTCCAGGTCTTGTGCTGTCACTCAGTAATCTATAGGTTCAAATCCTAGTTTCGCTTGGCAGTATGTTTGTTTATTTACTAGTGTTTTGATTGTTAAACCTTCCTAGTGATGGAATATTCATGTTTCTTTCCAACCACATGCGTGGGTTGACTGTCATAAGTATGTCTGGAAGCACCACATCGAGGAGTCACCTATAGCCTAAAGATTAAGGACACAGAACCTCACCCTGAAAGGTGTGAGTTCTACTCCATGTGTGTCCATTTTCATTCTTTAATTTATTTAAAACTTCAAAAGTTTAAGGTTCATACTGACATGTGATCTTACTGTTTTTATTTGACAAAACATTTTCTTTTCAATTTGTCTGGAAATATCTCAAATATATCATTCATCAAAGCCTAAATCACTCTCTTTCTCTCAATCTCTCTCAATCTCGAGGTTGGGTGGTTAAGTGGGGTTGGCATGCAGGGACTGGCCACAGGTCAGGTCCCGCAGCCAACCTCACTGCACACGGTCAAAGGCCGTGCACAGTGGAAGGTTTGGTGGTTATAAGGGGTTGGCCACAGGCCCTGCGGCCAACCTCTACCGCACAAGGACATTGGCTGTGCACAGCAGTGATTGGATTAATGTGTATTAATAAAAATGACCATACATAAAAAAAAACATAGCAATTCACTGAAAAAAACAAAGGTTACAGGGACGTTGTAGTTAGGCTCATATTTTAAACATACCACACCATAGAAATTCACTTGTTATAGTTAGAATTATCCCAAGAAAGTATAAATCCTGCCATAAGGTACTATAGCTTTCACCCTTGCCATGCACTTATAATTATCCCACAAATTACTGCGTTCATGACATCTTTGAGAAAATCATTGAGAATATCAATGTAATGTTTGCAGTAAATCAGTTGATGAAAAAAGTGTGCATGGTGGGGGTGCGAGTTATAGTTACCTTAGGGCACAAGTTATACTTACTTGAAGAAACTTTAACAGGTGAATTTCTGAGGTTTGGTTCATTTAACATGTGAGCCAACTATAACTTCTCTGTAACCTTTGGTTATTTAATTGACTTTCTATGTTTTTTTGTTGTATTTTAATTCTATTTCCTAACTAGAACATCTTTGTAACCTTTGCTTTTTTCAGTATATATATATATATATATATATATATATATATATATATACATACATACATACATATGTTATAGTTAGGTCCATGTTTCCATAGGAAAAGCTTTTTGTTGACTTGCCTATATCTTTGGCACAGTTTGACGAATCTTCACGAAATTTTCCAAACAAAAGTGTTGCAGTGATTCTTGCTACACATGGAAAGTTTCGGGGTGATCCGTCAAGCGTGGGCCGAGAAAAATGAGGCTCAAAAAAGGTTGCGTTTCACATGTTAATTTCCATGGGATTTTTCAGACATGACTGCAGGCTGAACCTCTGGACGGAATTACACCATATTTGCAGAAAGCGAGCTGTCTGCTTCATCTTATTTGGTGTGAATCTGTGAAGTTCTAGAGAAATTTAAGGAAATTGTATATCTCTGGCCGTGAAGTATTTGTGAACAAGCAGGAAAATACACAGCTCTGATTGGCTTCCAACATTTCAAACCAGGACATTTGCCGAGTCCTAGGAAAAACAGTAAAACAGTACAAATAAATTAAAAAGGGCCTGGGTAAAAACACCCTGACCCCTTAGCACTGGTGTGGGGGTCCCAGAGGAACACACCAGATCAAAAAACGTTTTTTTAATTCTTTTTTTACCGCACTTTCATGATATTCGTGAATTTGCTGCAATTGTTTTTTTTTAAAATAAGTGCAGACGTCCCCACTTGTTTTTATATAGGCCCCGGGTGGGCCAGGTCCCGGGGCCTTAAAATTTTACTTTGGGGGGCCTCCCGCCCCCGCACAGCCCCAGGGACCACCACCTCCCCGGGGCTTGTATTTAAATATTTGCGGAGGGCCTGTAGCCCCCCTGGGGACCACCACTTCCCCAGGGCTTCCATTCTAATGTAAGCAGGAGGGGCAGTAGTCCCCCTGCGCTCCTTCGACCAGCACCTCCCCAGGGCATCGATTCTAATGCAAGCATGGGGTCCACAGCCCCACCAGGTCCCAGGGACCACCACCTCCCCAGACCAATGAATTTAATGTAAGGGGGGGCCGCAGCCCCCGCACCTCTGGGACCACTACCTCCCAAGGGCTTTTATTTAAATATATGCGGGGCCCCAGCCCTCCTCACCATGGGGACCACCACCTCCCTGGTGCAAAGAATGTAATGTAAGCGGGGGCCACCACCCCATGGGGCAAAATCCATGTTGGAGGATGGCTGCGCTGCCTCCCTCTTGGACCCACTAATGGATCTGGGGTCTGCCACCTCCCAGGTCAGGCTCCTGCTATGCCGTGGGTTGCCAAACCCCGGGACATAGTTGTTTGCTGTGGCTTGACTGCAGCGCTACAGCTGCAGCCAAGCCACAGCAAACACTCTGTTATTTGACAAGCAAGTCCCACTGTCAAACAGCAGAGCTTTCATTTCTGTCCCCTGCACAGAGATGAAATGCTTCAGCAAGTGCAGAGATGCTGTCAAAGCATTTCTGTGCTTGCTGAAGCAATATCACTGCAGGGGAAGCCCTAAGGCTTCCCCTGCAGTTTCAGGTAACCCATAAAGGGTATTATTATCTTTTTTTAAATTGAAGAAAAAAATAGTAATGAAATAAATAAGGAGGGACCGCATGGAAGCCCTTGAGGGCTCCCTCTTTGCCCTAGATAGCACACAAAGGGCTGAAAAAAAGCCCCATAGCTCACACTGAGCTATGAGGGTTTAAGTCCAGCTGGACTCATTTCTATTTTTTTATATATATATATATATTTTTTTTTTAAAACATTATATCTAAAACATTTTTTTTTTGTTTCAAATTGGAAACAAATAACTCATCATAAGTGTGTCAGACATCAAAGCCTAATAAACTGTCTCTCTCCCTCTCACTTTTCTTTCGCTCTCTCTGTCTCCCATTCACACACCCACTCAGACACTTACACACCCACTCACAGACCCACTCAGACACTCAGGCACCCACTCACAGAGCCACTTAGACCCTCATGCACTCACTCACAGCCCCAGTCAGATGCTCACGCACCCACTCAGACCCACTCAGACAGTTGCACACCCACTCACGCAACCACTCAGACCATCACACACCCACTCACAGACACACTGACACCCTGATGCTCCCACTAACAGACCTGTGCACATACTGATGCACCCACTAAAACACTGACAGACACTCTGACAACCACTTTTACCCCTAGATACAGCCTCTTACACCTATTATCACACTCAGGGAGGCCACAGCCAACTTCCGCTGCGCATGCACAAAAGGCCGTATCCAGCATCAGGTTTGGTGGATAGGGGGGTTGGCCGCAGGGACTGGCTGCAGGCCAGGCCTTGCAGGCAATTTCTACTGCGCACAGGAGAAGGCTGTTCATGGTTGGAGTGTTTATAGGGACTTGGTGTCAGAGCCTACCTGCAGGCTAGGCTCTCTGGCCAACTGCTGCAGCACACGGCAGCGGTGGTGGTTAGATTTACGTATGCAATGAAAATTACTATACATAAAAAAAAAAAACAGAGAAATTCATTAAAAAAAACAAAGCTTATAGGGATGTTATAGTTAGGTTCTGAATTTACTTGTACAAAACCATAGAAGTCAGCAGTTATAGTTAGAGTTCTTTAAAGTAACTAAACCTCACACCCTAAGGTAATTATAACTTGCTCCTTCACCGTGCACAGCTAATTTATCCTCATATTATATCATTGATGATATATTCCATGCCATCTTTCATATTCTCACTGCAACATTTGCAATAAAATAATTGATGCAACAACTGTGCATGAAAAAGGCAGTGATTGATGTTCTGCATCTAGGGGAGCCTGGAGCCATAGTGCTCAAACCACCCATCTTCTGCATTTTAGTCGCAATGGTTTTTCCCAGCAGTGAAAGCTCATTTGTGATTACATCAATTTTTAAGCTCTCAGGAGCACTGTGAGAGCCGCTTGGCAAGTTCATATGCTCCAGGCTCCTACTACAGCCAACAGCTGCACCACCTGGGTCCTCATCATCCTGTTGCTCTTGAGTGCCACTCTGTCTCCAGGTCTTGTGCCTCTTGTGACTCTGTAAGTATTGCTGTCCTTACTCTGTCAAACGCTACCATTTGTAGGCCCCAAACTGCTATGGTCGGACAGCTCAAAAACAGCTTGCTGCCCTCCTCCAGCAGATCGGCCAGCCTCCGGACTTTATGGCAGCAACCTATACCCACACCAGTGCTGCAGCGTTCGGCATTTGGGTTTTACTGCCTGCCCGGCTGTCTTGTGGAGGAAGAAGATTTGCACGCAGCCGACTCACTCAGCCATCACCTTTCTTCATCCACTCAGGAACATATTGACCCCAACCCCTATTTATTTATTTATTTATTCATTTATTTACAATTTATAGACAAAGCTTGGTGCCACGTATTCCCTCATAATGTGTTTTCTGGATTTATGATGGAGAGCTTCTGGGGTCTGAATAGACCATTCCAACAGGTATCTCCTCATCAAAACCCAGTCATTATGAGATACTATATCAGAATTTGAAATAACCAATGGAATTACCAGGTTATTTTCCGCTTTTTGTCCATGATTCCAGGCCCTGAGCAGAGAGACCATCTAAGCAGGCAAACATGGCAGGTCACAGGTTTGGAGTGAGATATCAGGGAGTACAGCAGGGCCCTGCAATGTTGAAAGATGCTTTGCATTCCCCTTCATTCTGGGATTGCAAGGAATCATGTGGGGTCTTGACTGTACCTCAGCCCACAGACCATGTCCATGCTGAATGAGGTTTTGCCCAGTGGGATCTAAACCTGGTTAAACTAGGTTCAATATTCTTACACCCGGCAATCAGAGGTGCTTGGACACGAGGCAAATGTTAGAGTGGTGGAGGTATACCTCTTAGGTCACAGCTCTGCCACACTGTTAAGGAGGCCCTTAACGTCTGCCAGTTCTACATCTACTTAATTCTACAATTTCCACTTTACCTCTGCAGTGTCTCTTCAGGTATTGTCAACAATTGTGTTGCAAGGTTAATATTCAATGTTTCCTGTTCTGGGCATACGGCATTGTAACAGAGGTCAAGATAAGGTTTGTTGTGGAAGCCTGTCCCAGCATTTTCCTGATAAAATCTGGATTTTTTGTATAATTTATGATTTATCAAAACCTCAAATAAGAGGAGGCACAGTTAGTGAAATAGGGGCATGGGTGGCATGGTACAAGAGGAGTGATGAAAGCGACAGTAGACTTGAGTGACTACTAGTGTTGAGATGGTGGGGGAGGGTATCACTGAAAAGTTTAAGGAAGGACCCTTTTACTTTCCACTCCAATATTCTTGCATGTATTTCGTCCCAAACAAATGTATTTATGTTTTGCCCAGACTGGGAGCTTTAATCAAGTCAATGCAACAAGAAAGCAACAACATAGGTTCTGTGTATCCTTTAATACCCGAGTAAATGGTCAGGGTGAATGAGTGGGGGGAAGGAACTAGTCAGATAAAGTGACCGTCTGTTCTTTGGCCTTTTCAGTACATTTTAACTAAAGGAGTGTGGGCCTCTGTTTTTACTGCTGTCACCTTAACAACTGTCAATAGGACTAATCTCCTACTTCCAGTCTTTTAAGTTTTGACATTGTTGCTTCAATTTGAGCACACTTTTTTTGCACAAAAACTGGTCGACCAATTGTCTGTCATAAGGTTTAATTTTGATGACGGCCAATACTGTCACGCCTGCCTGGTAAAATTGGGTTTATGTCATATAGATAAAATGCAAGCTTTCACAAATAAATCATGCTGGGACTAATTTAAAACAGGGGTGATTTCCTAATATGTCAAATGTATTCTGCTGAAAGAGCTGTGACTTCCTGTCCTCAGACTTCATTAACATTAACAAGGATTATAATCTGCTTTTGTAGAATTCATTCATGAATGCCAGGTTCAGGTTTGGGTTTGTGGTGGTAAAATTGTAAATTCAAGGACACAGTAGAGACTAATCTTCAAAACAAGTAGCAATCAGTAGAATTTAAACATAATTGCAGAAGTACATAGGGGCCCAACGATCCTCCTGCTAATATACGCGTATTGAATAGAAATTTTAATGATGATTTAAGTATTTACTGAAGGCAATTTTACATAATTTGAGTGTTGCAACTTTGGTCTGGTTTTGGACTGAAAATGGTCTGCGTTGGGCTGAATTTGGTCGTGAATATTGACATCTTTGGTCTTGGGACAGATCTCGAAATCGGGCAACGCTGCTATCAGTAGCCTGTCCTGAAAGGAATATTTGCTTCTATTTCTTCTAGTTCTGGTTCCAGTGCTTGCCTGAATTACTGACACTAAGAGAAAGCCCTCCCAATGCCCACGAACAAACAAAGGAGCCAATCATGGGTCACAATATACAGAGATGTGTGCCCATCAGTTCATTCTTGCTTTCTGTCACTGTTTCCCCCCTTTTTCTTTGCTTTGTTTTTGTTTCCCTCTCTTCTTTTTTCTAACTCAGTTACCTAGTATTCTTTGTTACAACATCCTGTACCGACTTCGATAATTTGAAAAGGAGAGTACCTTCATTTCTCAGCACTGCTGCAATACATTTAATGGGAGAGTACTTATCAGGAGGAAGCAGGTACTCTAATTTGTGGGTACCTGCGCTTCTATGCTCCAATTTAAATCACTGGTGCAAACGATTTATTGTCTGTGCACCCTCTGCTGTTTTAAAGAAGAGAGGAGTTCAAAAGATACTATCTAGGCTTAGTGGGTCAGTTAGCACTGGAACACAAAATAAATTGCCTGTCAATCGCATGATCATTTCCAGGGTACCTGATTTATTTTTTAAGTATTTCACTTTTCAAATATGCATATTGATGTTTTGCAGTGTTTACGTTGCCAACACAGACATCAAATGATTTGCAGACCAGCTGGTTCTTAAAACTATCAGTGAGAAGGAAATTAAATGGGTAATATTCTTCAGTATTTTTGTTTTTTACATTCCAGGGAAATCTTTTGTGTCTCCCACAGCTACCTGGGTATTATCTTTGGAGTCATGATTATTGACTAGGTGAACAGGAATCCTGTCACTTTCCTGAGTGCAGCCCAATCAGTGAGAAGACAGGAAAAAACAGTCAGAAAAAAAGAATGAGAGTCAAACTTACAAGCCCCTTTCGCCTCCTTGTCTCACATTAGCGTAATTATTTTACGCAAATGTGGTGTTAAAGAGACATTTTCATTGGGCCACATTTCCAAAGTGGCACAATACAGCATTGAGTCACTTTGTAACCCGTGCACCACATTATGCCTGCGCCAGGCATAATGTATGCAAGGGGGGCTCTCCCCCATTAGGAAGCCCAGGAAAATGGTGCAGTGAAATCGACAAGATTTTATTGAGCCATTTTAGCGTCATTTTAAACGTCTGCCTTAGGCAGGGGTTAAAGTGATGCTCCCATTGTATTCAATAGGCCTCCCTTGATTTTAGTAAATTAGATCCAAAATCTTTGGTACTAATCCACAAAAGCCCCACGATAGCATCAACATTTTTGACGCTATTGGCCTAACGTGTGCCATGGTGCACCATATTGTAAATAAGGAGCACACATGGTGAAGTTAGGGGGGCGCAATGTGGCGCAAGAAAAGTGTTGTATCACATATGATTTGCTACTTTCTTGTAAATATGCTCTTAACTGTTGTGGGTTTCCAATATTCATTTTAGAACTGCTCTGAGATCTTGCAAGTTGTATTGTTTTTCCTCTCGCTTTCCTATTTTGAATATCTGTCAGTAGGATGTGAGTGTTTTATTTGAGTTACTTCTTTCTAAAATGTTCTTCACAAGCGTTGAAGGCGTGCATTTTGCCTGGCATGCGCTCACAGTTGCAGATCATGTAGTATGTGTATTTCCTAGCTCCACAAGGACAATCTATTCCCCTGCTTTAAACAACGCTTGATGGGTGGTTGAATGTGTGAGTGAATGTATGTTTGTTTGAAGGGGAATGGGAATTAATAACTGCATCAATGACCACAGTCATGTTGGTGGCAGGAGGTTGCTCTCCACTCCTGCCACCTCTGTTTGGATAGTCAACCACTCGATCATCCATTCATTCATGCAGCCATGCACCCACTCATACTCCCTACATTGAGTCATTCACTCATTATTCCCCATATAAAGATGCATACGACCTTGCCCTTGACGATGAAAGGCCAAACCTATTATATCTACCAATCCTTGTTTTGCTGTTGTGAAGAGAGGAACAGAGAACAGCTGAGTGGAAGGATTCCACTCTGTTTTGGAATTTAATGAAGCCAAACTGGAAAATGTTTAGAAATCCTTACCTGCCCTTTACACAGACTTGCCAGTAAGTAGGCCATGGCTCCTAAGTATGACCTATTTTGTCATAATTTCATACCACAGAGAGAAGGGTGGGATTGTGGAGTTAGGGTGCTCAGGGAGGAGACAAAGGTTTGGTAATCTCATAGGTGTGTATTATTCAGAATAAGTTATCAATAGAACTGCAGCATGGAAGTGCATACATCTCTACTCAAAGACATCAATTCACTAAAATGACAATGGCAGCGTTGTTTACATCATACATCTGTCAACATCCCTGAACATGAAATTTAAGCAGGGGCAACTCCTCCGTTATGGCAGAGGAACATTGCCCCACCGCTGGAGCCAGTACATGAAAACATGTAAAATAAAATGATGATAAAGCAATTTTATTGTTATGTTATTTTTCATGGAGCCAGAGCTGAGTATTGAGGGCTGGGCCATCTTCTGACAGCAGCAAGCATGGAGGATTGGTGGTGGGCATTGCAAGTGAGCATGTCAGTTTGGCCAGCTGTCTTAGGATGGCTAAACTGACATGCACACTTAGATATCTCCAGCCTGTTGAATGGAGAACAGCAGACACAGACTCCCAGTCCTTGTAAAAAAATGTCCCACTCTACCCAATTCTAGCACTTCTCTAATGCTGGATAGTAGCATGACAGAAGCATCTGGATTGGTGCATGGGAGTCTTAGCATCAGGAGCAGAAGAGCACTGAGGCAGTGAGGCAGCAGGTAAGTTCTCCTTTATGTTTTTTCATTATTTTCCCCCATGCTGCCCTACCACTTTTCCCTGCTAGCAGTGGCCACTGAATTTAAGGGTTGACCCTTGTTGCCCTGACCCTTCTTTAACCACACAGGAGTTCATTTTTGCTGCTGTAGTGATATGGTAGTGGCACACAGGAGAAACTACAAAACTTCCTGCCACTGTTTTATGTCTTCTGAGATCAAGGCTAGCAAGTGCATTGCTAGAGATACCAAAGGGAAGGAAATGGGTAGCAAGCGCTAAGTTTGGTGACTGGTACCTGACCGACATGAAAACGGTGCCTGGTGCATAACTATGTAAATGTACTTCATTTGTTACATGTGTGCTTGATTGGCTGGATTTGTGAGAGGCCCTCTTGTATCCCGCAAAGGTTGTTCATTCTTTGATGGCTTGAGGAGACTGAGGGCCTGATTCTAACTTTGGAGGACGGTGTTAAACCGTCCCAAAAGTGGCGGATATACCACCTACCGTATTACGAGTTCCATAGGATATAATGGACTCGTAATACGGTAGGTGGTATATCCGCCACTTTTGGGACGATTCAACACCGTCCTCCAAAGTTAGAATCAGGCCCTCAGTGTCTCAACAACAAGAGTTTCTTTCAGCCATGCATTTGTTAATTTATATATGTATGCTCTTTGTGGATGAGCCCTCATTTGGTGGAGACTTTTCTGATAAAATTAGCTTGTTGACCCCTCCTGCAGGCCAGTTTTAAATGTTCTGCATGTTCGCCCTTGATCCACATCCAAATTATTATTTTTTAATGCATGTTTTTCCCTGTCTTTAAAACCTGAACTCTTCTTTTACCAAGCTTGGTTGACAATCCTGGCAAAGCTCTTCCCAAGGTGGCAAAGAGTACACCCATGCATTTAGAGGCTGGATACAGGAACACAAGGCTCCAAAAGAGCAAAGATTGGTTCTGTGGAAAAAAATCAACCAGAAGAACAAAGCTTATTTTACGTCTTAGTGCGATGCATACTCCAGGTGCCTGGCCTGCAATTCAGAACCTACATTGTATTCTACATTGAGGTCTGGAAGCATGCCTGTAAATCTAGGATTTTCTTTAGACTTGACAACCTAGGGTGGTAGTCCCTAAAAATCTTTACCTTCACCTTCCTGTTTTGCTCAATTCAAATTTGTTGGTTTTAGGACTTTAACACTGTTAACCAGTGTTTAAGTGTCTGCAATATCTCCCTAAAACATGGTACAATTGTCTTACACCTGTTTGGCACATTTGATTTACTTTAAAGTCCCTAGTAAAGTGGTACTACGCATACCCAGGGCCTGTACATTAAATGTTACTACTGGCCCTGCAGCACTCGTTGTGCCACCCCTTTATTTAGCTCTTCAAAATGTCTCAGGACTTCCATTGAAGCCTGGGTGCAGTTTTAAACTGCCTTTTCAATCAATCAATTAACTTTATTTCGGTGAGTAAAAACAAACCATTAAAGTACAATACACAACAAAGAAAGAGGGGACTTCTAAAAACAGGGAAACACTAAAAAAATATAACGTAAAAGTACAGTTAAAAGGGACAAGACAAGTTTTAAAAACAAACAAGGAATAAGCAGTCAGATAAACATCACTTAATATAATGAAAGGCAATACCCAAAAATGAGAATAATTCTATGAATCAGCACTAGTTAAAAATATAATACCCCAATATCTGTATACTGTGGAGCAATCACACATCCAATTTGATAAATATAAATAGATACATCTAAAAATTAATTCCCCACTCATGCTCCTTAAAATTGCTGATCTCAGATGTCAAATAATACAAGAATTTTCACCTTTTTCCCGCCATTAAAAAAACTGTCTGGGTGGGTGATTTTCACTTTCAAATTCTCACAACATAAAATAAGGGAACAGTTCCGTAGGTCTATGAATAATCCATAAGGAACCAAATCAAGTTCCATGTCCTGTACAAGAAAAAACAAGCTACAATGGTACATCCAAGACAAATAAATATACATAGATAAAACTAAACAATAACTACACCATTTTGTCCCTGAAACTTGCTAATCTCAACCTCCAGATAGACTCGAGAAAACTTGCCACTGGTAGAGCTATCTGGACAGACGGGTCGCATTTTAAAATTCTCTCAGCATGGAGACAGGATCTAACTCCTAATTGTTTGAAGAGCGGGATGAGCCAAAGTGCTCTTTGTTTGTGATATGCTTGACAGTGGAAGAAAACGTGTGAAACAGTTTCTTCACTTTTACAACCCATCGGGCAACCTTTAGATCTATTAGTTGAACTGGACCATTTGTACGTAAGGCAGCACAGAGGGAGAGACCCAATCCTAAACCTAATAAAGAGGGCACGAGCAAATGGAGATAACTTTGCATCCAAAAAGGGCTCAAATTCGTAATGGCATTTAACAAGTAAAAAATTGTCGGACATAGACAATGGAATAGAACCAGCAAATTGTCCAACCTGAACATTATGCCAATAAGCATCCTTTAACAGCTGTGCAGCATTTTTAGGAATAGAAATAGGATCATGCCAATAAGAACCTAACCCCAGACGGGAAAAAGATTGTTCAACGAAAACACACCATTTAGATTTAATACTAGAAGCACGGCCCACCACATGTAGGAGGCCACACCGAAAAGGGGTTAGGGCATCAGTTGTCCACAGCCGAATCCAAAACAGCAGGGGCCTTAGGGCAGCAATCTGTGAGATTGAAAAGAGATTTAGGTCCAGGTGAATGGGCAAGGATGGGGTACTCGATGGAACCTTTAGCATCATTTTTAAAAACTGTTTTTCCGCCCTAGCCAGATTCGCCAGATTACAATGGCCCCAAAGTTCGGCTCCATATAAGGCAGCCCCCCTAGCTTGAGCCTTGTATATTTCCAGTGCAGGAGATATTGCAAATTTCGGGGAACTAGAGGCAAATCTGACAATTCCACCCGCCCTCTGCTTCAGGCATAATAAAGATTTATGGCGCTGGGCATGCCAAAGATGTGAATCTTCCACTTTGATACCTAGATAATCAAAGGTACCCACCCTTTCCAAAGGGACATCATCTAAATCTACAGGCCTCTTCATTTTTTTTCTAATATCTCCAAAAACCATGTATTTTGTTTTTGCTGAATTAATAGATAACCCATGGTCAGTGCAAAACTCCAGGAATCTGGAGAGCAGCTTAGAAAGGCCCATAGCAGTACGTGATAGCAATCGGGTATCATCTGCCAACAGAAGACAGGGGATCTTCTGCCCGCCCAGGCTAGGGGCATCACTTTGACAGTCTAAAAGATATGGCAAACAGGCATTAATAAACAAGAGAAATAAGGTGGGCGCCAAGACACAGCCTTGCCTCACGCCCCGTGCAGTTGGAAAAGCAGGGGTCAGATCGCCAATGGTACCCCAACGGACTTTAGCACAATTATCAGAATAAAGATCCTTGATAATATTAATCATGGAACCCGGAACACCGGTGGTACTAAGGACCTCCCAAAGCTTGGCACGCGGGACCAGGTCAAACGCAGACTTCAAGTCAACAAAGGCCAGAAATAAGTGGCCTTTGTCTGCATCTACGGACTTCCACTTGATGGTGGTAAATCGGAAGATCTGATCGATAGTGCTGATCTTGTCCCTAAATCCTTCCTGGAGATGGCTTAAGACCTGATTTTTCATTATCCATTGTTTTAATCTAGTTAGCAACTGGTACGAAAAGATTTTCTGCAAGTTGTCTAATAGACTGATAGGCCTATAATTCCCAGGGGAGCTCTTGTCTCCTTTTTTATGAACGGGGACAATAATCGCCATCTTCCACGAGAGCGGATAGGATCGAGATGCCATGGCAGTGTTTGATACCCTGTTTATATAACGGGTCCACACAGATAGGTCTGATTTGTACAGATCCGAGGGAATACCATCTTGGCCAGGGGCCCTACCAGATCTTTGAGCACAAATTGCCATCTCTGTTTCTTTTAGGGTGAAGGGCGGCATTTCAGGCTGGCACAGTGCATAATCTATGGGAGTATCATAAAGCTCCATCCGAGAGCCATACAGTTCACGAAAATAAGAGAGCCAGGTTCCTGGGTCGATATGACATTCAGTGGTGGATGACAGGCCTGGGTCGCTACGCGCAACCAAAGTCCAAAAGAGCTTGGCGTCGCGAGAGCTAGCAGCCTCCGCCAGACACTCCCATAAACGCTCCTCATATTTGAGTTTTGATAGAGTGAGAGTAGACACATAGGCCCTCATTCTGACCCTGGCGGATACAATCCGCCAGGGCCAACGGGCGCGGGAGCACCGCCGACAGGCCGGCGGTGCCCCTAAGGGCATTCTGACCGCGGCGCTAACGCCGCGGTCAGACAGGGAAAACTGGCGGTCTCCCGCCAGTTTCCCGCTGCCCTGGGGAATCCTCCATGGCGGCGCAGCATGCTGCGCCGCCATGGGGATTCCGACCCCCTTCCCGCCGGCCTGGCTCTGGCGGTTCTTACCGCCAGAACCTGGCCGGCGGGAACGGGCGTCTTGGGGCCCCCTAACAGGGTCAACTAGGCTTTTCAGTGTCTGCGATGCAGACACTGAAAAGCGCGACGGGTGCTGCTGCACCCGTCGCACGCCTTCCACTCCGCCGGCTCGATTCCGAGCCGGCTTCCTTGTGGAAGGCGCTTTCCCGCTGGGCCGGCGGGAAAGTCAGAATACCCCTCGCGGTCTATTGACCGCGGGGCGGTATTCAGGCGGCTTCCGACGGGCGGGCGGCAACCGCCCCCCGCCTAGGTCGGAATGACCACCATAGTTCTTTCTCGCATGTGTAATGTCGTCCCGGTTCTTTGCCTTTAAGGCTTCAGATAGAAGATGCTTGGCCACCCGGCACTCTTTGTCAAACCATTTGCACCTAGGAGCAGAAGATTTTGTTTGGGATTTGGAAGGTTTAGTGAAAAGCTCCTTAAGTTCCGCAAAAAACCCCACATGGGCGGACAAAATTTCTGAAGGAGATAATGCAATGGAGTCCTCAAAAAGTTGGTGACGGGTCATCATAATGGCAAGCTTATGGTTCAGTAAGTCAGATTTAAAAAATGAGGGCCACTTTACCACAAGCTTATTAGTGGAAAGTTTTGACAGAACACTTCGGCCAACCAAACCAGCGGGTAGATCAAACAGAGCTACGTTGTATGCAACTTGCAGGGGGGCGTGGTCACTAGTGCGGGGAAGACCCACCTCTACATTAGTTATGAGGTGCCAAGCTCGTAAATCCAAGATGACATAATCCAAGCAACTACTATAATTACCCCTGAAAAAATTGGGCCTAGCAGGGTTATCATTAGGAAATCGGCCATTTCCAAAACGGAGGCCGTAGGTAAGTGCAAGGTCTATTATCTGAGACACCCTAGGGGAAGGAGTGAGTGGCTTAGGATCAAAATTGGAGTGGGGGAATGTTCCACACTACGTCCTCATCCTGAGTGGACTCAGCAAAGTCAGAGCCAAGCTCAATTTGGGCGTTAAGATCACCAGCAATAATGACTCGATATTTAGAATGGAATTCTGAGAGAACATTATGCAAGCGATAAATGGTATCAGACTGTTGATTAAGGGAGCCTGGACGGTTATAGATATTAATACACAGCACAGGGGTACTAGACCTAGGCTGTATTACTATGGCTAAAATATCACAAGAATCAACAGCAATTTCCTTGACCCTAACCATCTCAGACATCTTAACCCAGATACATACACCCCCAACCACCCTTCCCCTGGGGGATTGAGTTGCCTTTTTTATGAAAGAACGATAACCTTGCCTATACATACCACCCATTGCCCAAGATTCCTGGAACATGCAGATAGAGTAAGATTCCACAAAAGCCCCCCACTCCGGATCAGGCAGTTTACTCTTAATACCCGCCACATTCCAGGACAGCAAGTACCCTTCAGAAGTTGGAGTGTTGCAAGTGAGCGTACCAAGATCAGTATCCGTAATTAGTTTAGAATTAACTATAGGAGTACAGAGAGAAGCACTTGTGTTGGGGCCACCTGGGCTGATTAAAGGTCTTTGGGGCAGTACAAGTGAACCACAGGGTATGCAATAGTTAGGGAAGAGTAGTCAGTCCACATCAGATGTATCCCCTGTAGTAGCGGGATCATGAGTACCACTATGTTTAGGATTGTGAACCAAAGTAGCCCCATCAACAGGGAAAGGCAACAAGCCAGACTTAGGAGCAGGAACTGGAACACTGCAGGGGCTTCCCCTTAGGCCTAAAAGGATGTGCGGGCAAGATCTTGTGGCCAGTAGCAGGTAGGCGTTCGCGGAAATGTATATCAAAATCAGTTCTTAACGTATTGCGGGCTTCCATCTGCAAAAATCCCATAACTGATTTGGGGTTAGTGAGGTTAATTTTGATGGTGTCACAGCCAATTTTGATGGTATCACGGCCATTTTTGATGGTATCAACTGCCTTTTCAACCTGGCAAAATAAACCTCATACCAGGCCTTAACCGTCCTCATTAATACATATGTCACCCTTATGGTCGGCCATACTGCAGGGTGCACTGAATTTAAAAAGTTGGACATGTATTTTTAAGTTTTACATGTCCTGGTAGTGAAAATATCTTATAGTCCTTTAACACTATTGCCAGGCCTTTCTCTCCCCTAGGATAACATTGAGTTAACTTATTACATTTAATAAGTGACAACTTAAGTTTGGGAGCAGGTAGGAAAATGGTGTTTACACTTATAATAGTAATTTAAAAATCCTCTTTAATGGAAAAGTTTGATTTTAAATCACAGTTAAAAAGATCTCAATTTCTTGTCCTAACAATTTGGAGCCTGCAGTTTGTGTCCTGGGTCACATGACTAGGTGTATTTGGTAGTTATCCTTTGTGTATTACTCACAGACAGTATCACAAAAGAGGAAGAGAGTATTGGCAGATTGGGCCCTCCTTACAGGATGTGTGGGTGGAGTTGTCACCTACCACATTTGCACTTTAATAGAAGCTGCCTCCTGGGGCGTGGCTTCGGGCGTCAAGATGGCGGTCGCACTCTGAGAGTGCTCTGGACCCCTCCGTCATCCGCCCGTAGTTAGAGTGGCCTGACCGAGCCGGAGACGTCGTTTTAATAGTCCGTGTGACCCCTGGGCCCCTGGGAGGCCCCGGCGAGGAGCACCTGGCAAAAGCGGCCCCCGTTGTCGAGCCGCGCCCGTCCCGTCCCCCGTAACAAAATGGCGGCCGGGACTGACTTCTGCGGCTGAGCCGGGACCGGACCGGCGATCCCCCCTGGAACAGAGGTGTGACGGGCTAAGAAGGGGTCCCTGGATGGGGTTGAGGCTGCGACCCTAACGCGACTCCCGCGGCATGTGGAGGCGGCGCTGCTGCGTCCGGAGGAAGAGAGCGGCGTGTGGATGTGGCTGCGGCCGTGCGCCAACTTGGGGGCATCGGCGGAGGGAGCTGAGCGGCGGCGCTGTACCCGGAACCCCGCTGGCCGGAGCTGGAACGGCAGAGGGGCGGTTGCAGAGAGGGTCTCCCTGGTGCCCTGAGTGTCAACGGAGGCATGCCGGGGGTCCACGGAGTGCGGTGGGGACACCGAGGCAGGATGAGGCTGTTTTAAAGTTACCGACACGGCCAAAAACTCAGGTCCGCGATCCGAACTAATGGAAGGGCAACGGCCCTGAGTGACCTCGTGGCGTCACTGGAGCAGCGTAATTAACACCGGGGCCGGTCGAGGCTTTACTGAAGGTACCGGCTCGAAGTGAAAACGGGGTGGGGGAGGGGAAAGGAGTCAGGGAAGAAAGATGCCCTACCCCCCCCCTTAGCACTTAATACCTAATGGCAATTGGCAACCAGGCCAAGATGAAACTGGACTCATCGTGGAGTCATCAGATCTCAAAGGTGAAGATCACAGTTTGGGCCTGTAGGCCTCTCCCCACGCACTCGTAATCGCAGTAACAGCAAACGTGCAAGGGATCTGGACTTGATTTGGAAAACTACCCGACTCCTGTCTCCGATGCCGTGATGGGGAGAGACAAGGCGAACAAGCAACCCCCATCTTCCCAGCAAAAGATTGACCAGTTCACGACGCCGGCGGGACAGCGAGGAGAGGGAGACACAGCTAGCGGAGGCCCCGCACCAGACGGAGTGAGTGCCATCCTTCAAGCCATTCAATCATCACAGTCTGCTGTGGAGACTAAGATCGGGGAAGTACGAGAAGACGTGGGTCTGGTTCGGCAAGACCTCAGAAACGCAGTGAGCCGGATCACCGAGGTTGAAACTAGAGTCTCCCAGACTGAAAACGACCTAGCTGACCTTAGAAGTAAAGTGGCCCAGCTGCAGACTCGAACCGGCGAGCTGCACCGTCGTGCGGAAGATGCAGAAAACCGGTCAAGACGCAACAACCTGCGTTTCATCGGATTTCCGGAGGGCGTGGAGGATGGTGGGGCATCTGAGTTCCTAGAAAAGTGGATTAAAGCATGGATGCCGGACCAGTCCCTTTCGCCCTGGTTTGCGATTCAAAGAGCCCACAGGGCACTGGCCCCGCACCCCCCACCGGGCGGCCCAAAACGACCAATGATTGCGCGCTTCTTTAATAGGATAGGGACAGTATCCTTAAAGAGGCTAGGAGGTCGGAAGATCTTCAATGGGAGAACCATAAAATCTTAATTTTCCCAGACTACACCCGTGAGGTCCAGATCCGCCGCCGGTCGTATGAATACGTTAAGCAGAAGCTTAGAGCGATGCAACTTTCATACATGCTCCTCTTCCCCGTGCAAAGTCCTCTTGGCCGGGCGAACACACTTTTTTGAAACACCGGAAGAGGCTTGGGACTGGCTGACGGAGGAGGGCGTCGGAGCCCGGAGGGGGCCCCTGGAGCACACGGAGGGGGCCCCTCGGGTCGGACCCCCCACCCCGGGAGGCCCCCGGAGGAGCCGGAGGCGCACCAGATCCCGGAGAGGGAGACCGAAAGACACGAACAATTTGGACAACAATGAGGAAATCCGAGATTCTGGCTCGCAAGCAGAGAAGAAACCCACGGACCCTTCTGGGCCTCAGATCTCAAGCCAAACGGCGGATGATAACGGCCTGAGCCAGTCCCCGGTCCTTGGTTAATATGACGCATTTGACATCCGCTGATGGGAGTCCAAAATGACTTGAGATGTCCGTTTCACCTATGCAGACCTTACAAGGGTCACTACAGAAGGCGTCATGCCTTTCTACTATAGGATACCCGAGACTTGGCAGGTCCCCACTAATTGTAATTGATCCGATTATATGGAGGGGTCCACCACTCCACCCCAAGGACAGTCCTGCTGGCTGTCTGGTTTAGGTTGGGTATTTGGGCGACAGATGCTTCCGGGGTAGGAGTATGGGGAGGAGGGTGGTTGGGGGGAGGGGTTTTTGAAGTTAGCCTAGATAGGAAGAAGTTGGTTAGCTTCCTTATTATATCACTGTTTTGTTTGAAATGGTCGTCCCTGGGTCCACAGCCTGACACTCAGCCCTATGCAACACCTATACAATTCACGCCTGGCACTCATTGACTCAGGTTCTTTCCTGGAACGTAAATGGTCTGTTGGATAAGATTAAGAGGTCAGCAGTATTTAACACTCTCCGCAGATACTCCCCCTTAGTGGTCCTTCTGCAGGAAACCCACCTCCTTGGGACTAGGTGCCCCATGCTAATACGGGGAGGGTACGACAGAGTATACCACGCGGGCTTCTCCAGGGGCTCCAGAGGGGTAGCCATTTTACTTCACCGCTCTCTGCCTGTGGTGACCACAGCCACACAGGCCGACCCACAGGGCAGATTTGTAGTGGCTACGGGGACTCTTCACGGAACTCCGATAAATTTTATATCTGCGTATGCCCCCCCGACGAGACTTGATGCCTTCTTGCACTCGCTTCGCCGAGTGGTTGTGGGATGGCCCCAGGGGACTACCCTGCTGGGGGGGGGACTTCAACGCGGTTCTCAATCCGGATTTGGATGTATCCGGCGAGATCACGGCCAGTAGATTAGCCAGGGCTTCGGCTCTTACTAGCTGGACCGAGAGCCTTGGCCTCTGCGAGGTATGGAGAACTTGGCACCCTAGGGATCGCCGGTACACCCACACGTCGGCCGCCCACCGGACGCAATCCAGAATCGATCTGGTATTCATGTCTGCTCTGGACCTCTAGAGTGTCACAGGGGCAGAGATACTCCCCCGGGGAGTCTCGGACCACGCACCAGTGCGGGTCCTACTGGGTGGAGCGGATCCCTCTAGCGCCCGGTATGGCGCCTAAACGCATGGTATTTACAAGACAGACTATACCCAAGAGATCAGAAAGCAACTAACTCAATACTTCGATCTGAATCTGGGGTCGGTCCGCTCCCCGGGAACAATATGGGCCGCCTGTAAGGCTACCCTCAGAGGGCATGCCAAGTACCTTCTCCGTACCCGCGAGCGGGACAGGAACTCCCAGATCTCTGACCTGGAGGCCAGGGCCCTGAGACTGGAACGCCAACATACGACTTCTTCGTCTGCCACTGCCCTGAGACAGCTGACTATGGTTAGAGAAGAAATTAAACACATAATGCTAGATTCGGCCAGGTGCATTTGGAGAGCTTCGGTGGCCCGTATATATGGCTGGGGGGACAAAAATGGGAAGCTCCTATATTGGCTGGCCGCGCGTCCTCTGGCCAGCAGGGTTATAACTGAGATTTTGGAGCCCTCGGGTGCCCTCTCTAGGACACCAGCTGAAATCGCACAAAGTTTTGCGTCCTACTATGCCCACCTCTATGCAATGCACCCCTGCCCCGCCATTGAGAAAGAGACTCCCCTCCTGAATTAGATCACTCTCCCTAGGATCTCCTTGGAGACAAGAGACAGGCTGGATGAACCTATTAGCCTTGCAGAGATCACCAGTGCAATTTCCAGCCTGGCATCGGGCAAGACCCCCGGCCCCGACGGACTCCCGGCAGAGCTATATAGCAAATGCAGTGATATACTGGGTCCCCACTTACTCAACATGTATGGGGAAGCCGAGAAACTAGGCTGATTTCCCACCGAGATTCACCAGGCGACAATAGTAGTGATCCCCAAAACTCAGCCCCCATCGAGACATTGTTCGGCATACCGACCCATCTCACTTCTAAACATTGAGATCAAAGTGCTTTCCTCGACCCTGGCCTCTAGACTGAAAGAGATAATGCCTACACTAGTGCACCCTGACCAGTGTGGCTTTATGCCCACTCGTAGCACCAGGCACTGCATTAGGCGGTTGCATCTGGCTCTGGCACATCGCAATACTCTGTCGCATGCACACTTGGCATTACTCCTGCTGGACTTTGAAAAAGCCTTTGACACAGTGGATTGGTCCTACCTTGAACTGGTCTTGCAGAAAAATGGGCTCGGTCCCAGATTCCGAGGCCTGGTGAAACTCCTGTACTCCAAACCGACAGCTTGAGTCCGGGTGAATGGAGTGGTCTCTGACCCATTTCCTATTGGCCGCGGAACCCGGCAGGGTTGCCCGCTATCCCCGTTGCTCTTCGCATTAATGATAGAGCCTCTTGCGATACTGCTGCGAGGAGATCCCCTGATCGAGGGCTGGTCCTGGCCTGCCTGTGCAGAAGACCGTGTGGCGCTATACGCGGACGATGTCCTCCTATATCTATCCAACCCGGCTAAAAGTGGCCTCCGCGTACTAGAGATCCTGGGCCTCTTCGCGGAAGCCTCGGGGCTGATCCTGAACCCCGCCAAGTCCCTACTGGTCCCCCTACACCGCTCCGGGGATTGTGTGGACTGGCAGCGAAATATTCCAGTACGAAGAAATAGTTTCAAATACCTGGGAATATATATTTCACTTCTCCCTGAGTTGACATGGGAACTTAACATTACACCGTTAATCAGAAAAATCAGAAGTGATCTCCTACACTGGAGGACACTCCCCCTTAACCTGCTCGGTAGAATCGCGCTCTACAAGATGATGATCCTTCCTAGGCTCCTCTACCTCCTGCAAAATTTTCCCCATCCCATCCCTAGGAAATGGTTTGGGGAAATGGACTCATTGGTGCACCAATTTATATGGAGCAGAGCCCGCCCACGGTTAGCGCTCAAAACCTGCCAGAGGGATGTATATGATGGAGGTTTGGGCATGTCCAATATCCACTCCTACCACCTCGCGACACAAGTACTTGTGATTAATGACTGGATGGGGGTTGGGTGGACAGACCCGGCGTACCGACTGGAGCTCCAAACGATGGGTTACCCACGGATTTTGGACACCCTCTATGGAGGTCCGATCTCTCGAGACGTCCCAGATGTGACCAGGGTGGTTCTACAGGGATGGCGGACGGCTCAAAAGTCGACGGGGTGGTGGGGACGACTTACCCAACAGACCCCACTGTGGCATGGGAGGCAATTGGTGGAGGTGGCGGGCCTGGAGGGGTTTCGGAACTGGGACAACATAGGCATCTCCATACTAGGCGATGTCTGGAACGGGTCACACATACGGTCCTTTGAAGATCTCCAGAAAAACTTTTCATTAAACAAGACACAGTTCCACAGATACCTCCAGCTCCGACATGCCTTATCAGTACACATCCGAGAGGGAGAAAACATACCTGAATGCAGCCTCATGGAGGCCAAGGCATTGATGGGGAGCCTAGGTAGGGGAGGTGTTTCCCAGATATATCGCACCCTGGTCTCCGGCACCTCGGGCTCCCTGGGGGTACTTCGTCAGAGATGGGCCCGGTGGGTGGGCCCCATGGAAGAGATGGAATGGGGTGAGGTGCTAATGGCCCCACGGGCCCTGGCGATCGCCTCCCGTTTCAGACTGATACAAACTTACTTTTTGCACACAGCATACCTCACACCCGACAAACTACAAAGAGCGGGCCTCCGCCCCAACGCGGAGTGCCCCCGCTGCAGAAACCTTACAGCTGACTTCTTCCACATGGTGTGGACCTGCCCGGCCATGGTAGCCTATTGGGGAGTGGTCCTGGGGGAGATTTCTGAGGTGTTGCAGGAGAATATAGAGAGAGAGCCTCTACCCCTCCTCCTTGGGATCATGGGTGACATCGAGCTAAGGAGACCAGATCGAATTTTCCTTGGGGTGGCGTGCTTAGTGGCTAAGAGGGATATAGTGGCAAACTGGAAGGCCAAGAATGCCCCATCAATGGCTAAATGGAGACAGGGAGTGGATTGGTGTGCGCAGAGTGAAAAACTTGTATATGAGGCTAGAGGATGTCCGAATAAATATAATAGGATATGGGGGAAATGGGAGGCCGCACTAGGCTCCTGAATACTATGTTATCTCTATTATTAGTGCTATCTGGGATCACAGGTTCGACCATTGTTGGATGCCCGTTGGCATCGTGTTATTACGTTTGTATCATGGTTTTTCTTTCTTTTGCAAAAATCAATAAAAAATTCTTTATCAAAAAAAAAAAAGAAGCTGCCTCCTGCACTCAGAAAGGACATCACATTAGCTTTTTGTCAACCCAGACATCTTGGGACCAGAGAGGATAAGGAAAGATGGGGGGAGCGCAGAGGTTTCTCCTACTTCAAAGCTGGCCTCAGGTGTAATTATTGGTCTGGCTGAACCACTTTTCATATCATTTCTGAACCTGTGGGAGACTCAGAAGAATGACTGCACTGCTGCTCTGCTGCTGGAATGAAGACTGTGCTGCAAGATTAACTGCTCTGCTGCCCTGCTGCCTGAGAAAGGAAGACTGGACCTGTCCTTGAACCCAGAATCTGAGTAATCTAGTTGAATGGCCTCCTATTCTGAGCTACAGAGACATAACAAGCTCCAAAGAAATGCCATTCATCTGCACAGCTGCCCAGACGCAAGTGTACCTGTCTGTGCCATGTTTCTGGCCTCTACTGGAGTGAGGCTTGATCCCCAAGAAGTGCCCCCCAGTTCCTAGACCCTTGGCTGGCATCAGAGTGTATTCTTCCTGCCCCAACTGCGAGTTCCCTCTTAACTGATGCAGCAGCATGATGCAACTTGATGCAGTATGATGCTGGACCTCGTATTGCAGCACCTCTCGGCCCCTGATTGGTGGCCTCATTGGGACTGATGCAGCGTGAAGCAACTCAACGCAGGACCTCTCAATGCAGCACTATGCCTCTCCTGATTGGCAGTCTTACTGGAACCAACGCAGCATGATGCTGGTCAACTCAGAACCTCACCTTGCGGCCCTCACAGCTCCTCATCAGAACCAATGCAGTGTGATGCAGCTCGACTCAGGACCTTGCATAGCAGCTCTCGCAGCTCCTCATCGGAATCGACGCAGCGCGATGCAATGCTCTGTGTCAAGGATATAAGGTACAATTCTCAGTAGGCCTACCCTGGTCCCTGAAACCGGCCTGCACTCCATCGTTGATGTCATAAACCAGTGGTTTTGTCCTGGTCACACTGGACCAGATAACCACACTTTGAAATTGCATATCTCCAGTTCTACTGATTAGATTTTTGTCATTATAGTATCATTGCATTTATTAACATTTAGGCCCTCATTACAACCCTGGCGGTAAATCCTGCTTACCGCTGTGCTGACGGCCGTCAAGATAGCATGGCTGCGGCGGAAATCTGCTACAGGTATTACGACCCACATCTCATAATCCGCCACAATACAGACACCCACACAAGTCCGCCACACCAAAGGTCAGTGATAAACTGGCAATAGCAAAACCTACACCGTCACGCCAATAAGAATACGCCCACATTATCACGACCCACGAATCAACGCGGCGGTCATTCAGCCGCAGTAAACCATTGGCGGTACACACCGCTGCCCACAAAATACAGACACATTTACAAAACACAACCACATTAGACAATTCCAAATACACACACCTGATACACATTCACACACCACACACTCACAACACCATAAAACACCCACCCACATTACCCACAACCCCTTACAATGACATTTTTGGAAGAAGCACAGAGAGAGAGAATAGCAAACACAACACCAGCATCCACAGGCACACAACACCATCACTCATACTACATCCACGTACCTCAAAGAACACACACCAACACAACACATCACGCAGCACAACAAACATCACCTCACACATCACCCACACCACATTATGGCACCTCAAAGACACCCCAGGTTTTCTGAGGAGGAGCTCAGGGTCATGGTGGAGGAAATCATCCGGGTAGAGCCACATCTATTCGGATCACAGGGGCAGCAGACATCCATTGCAAGGAAGATGGAGCTATGGCAGAAAATTCTCAACAGGGTCAACGCAGTGGGACAGCACCCAAGAGCAAGGGATGACATCAGGAAGAGGTGGAACGACCTACGGGGGAAGGTGCATTCTGTAGTATCCAGACACCAGGTAGCTGTACAGAGGACTGGTGGTGGACCCCCACCTCCTCCCCCACAACTAACAACATGGGAGGAGCAAGTCTTGGCGATCATGCATCCTGAGGGCCTTGCAGTAGTAGCAGGAGGACTGGACTCTGGTAAGTCAAATCTTTACTACTTTATCCCCCCACCCTACCTGCATGCCATCACGAACTCCTACCCCTACCTTCACACCCATCACCCAAACAGCCCAATGATACCCAACTATCATAACCCACACATCCCAATACCAAGCCCTGCATGTAACACCAATGCATGGACACCCATCACCAAAGCATGTCCAGTAGAGAGACTCACCCAGGCCACAAAATCACCAATCACACAAGGGCCAAGCCAATAATGCAAGCACAGGAGTAGAGGATAACTCACCCGTTGCACAAGATGGCACACAGAGATACAATAACTATGCATTTACACCCCAACAGGACCCCCTACCCAACGTCACCAGACAGGAGGTGCCAGCTACATCCAGTCCCCCCACGGATGAGGGCCACAGAGACGACAGCAGCTCTGCACGCCTGGATCAAGATGACCAGCCCGGCCCATCAGGGACCTCTGGACAGTCGGTTCCCCTGCCACAGTCCCAAACCACCACTGAACCTCCCCCCTCAGGAAACACCATCAGAGCACCCACCCAGCGGGCCCATGCCACTGTCCCCAGGATACGTCAATCAGCAGTGTGTCCACTACTACAGGGACCTCAGGCAACCCCACCAACCCAAGCCAATCAGGGACATGGGGTCAGTGGCAGTGGGCACACGGTTCAGGGGACAGAGGCACAGGATAACAGGGAAGCTGGGAGGACTGCTTTGCAACAGGGGGAGGACAGGCCCAGGGAACCCACTCTCCACGAGGCACTCTCCAACATCATGGGAGCATACCATCATTCCCAGGAGACCATGGGCACAGTACTGGGCAAGCTGCAGGAGACACAGCGGCTGCAGGAGGAACAGCACATGGGGATCAGGGAGGACTTGAAGTCCATTAACACTACCCTGGTCACCAGTGCAGGGGTGCTGGCCGACATGGCCAACACCATGAGGGAGACAGTGGCACACCAACGGGCCCCTGACACTAGCCTGAACGATGAACAGCCATCCACCTCCACCAGCGCTAGTGGACAGGAGGTCCTGCCACAGGACCAACAGGCCACCAGCACCCCACCCCCTGCAGAAGTTGAACCACCCCGAAAGAGTCCCTGAGATCCAGGCACAAGACAGAGAACATTGCCAAGACCCCCGCCAGGAAATAAGACTCTCCTGATTGTCACCCTTCTGTCCCACTATGTCACCCTGACAACCTTGAACTGCCATTACTCCACCTCCTATGCCCCCTTGGACAATGCACCTGTGATACCAATAGACTGGACTCCACCATGGACATTCCACCGCCATCACCCTAGCCCATTTCACATACCCCTCCACTGAATAGCACTGAAATAAACACCCTTGAATCACAAAACGATCTGGAGTCAGTCTGTACTTTCTCAAATGTGTTATTACAACCTCTCTGACAAATAGCAATGTCAAAGGTCATTTGCACGTACCAATGTTCGACAGTTGTTGGGCAGCACTAAACATAGCAGAAGGCAGAAAGTGGTACCCAGATCTGTGAAATGGAAAACCAAAGTGAACTGTCAGGGTCCATACACAAAGGCAAAAAGGCAGAATCATGCAATGTCCTACAGTAGTATGATATGAGAGGAGCAGTGCTAGTCTCTTACCTGTGTCTCACTGGAAGTATTGCATGATGATGTTGTTTCGGTTGTCTATATCTTCTTCTTCTGTCTCTTCTTCCCCACTGTCCACAGGCTCCACAGCTACCACAAGCAAAACATCATGCCCATTCTCCTGCAGAAGAGGCACCTGGCGTCGCAAAGCCAGGTTGTGCAACATACAACATGCCACAATGATCTGGCACACCTTCTTCGGTGAGTATTATAGGGAGCCACCTGTCAGATGGAGGCACCGGAACCTGGCCTTCAGGAGGCTGAAAGTCCGCTCTATTATCCTCCTAGTTCGCCCATGTGCCTCACTGTAGCATTCCTCTGCCCTTGTCCTGGGATTCCTCACTGGGGTCAGTATCTATGACAGGTTGGGGTAACCAGAGTCACCTGCAAATATCGAGGGAAAACTGTTAGACACACACCAACCCTTAGGGACAACCCCATACCCAGACACCTATTCAAACTGTGTTGGGACCTTGGGCTCACCTATTATCCACACACAGTGCCTCTGGAGTTGCCCCATCACATAAGGGATGCTGTTCTTCATCAAAATGTAAGCATCATGCACTGAGCCAGGATACTTGGCTTTCACATGGGAGATGTACTGGTCTGCTAAACACACAGCGGGTCATTCTGACCCTGGCGGTCGGTGGCCGCCAGGGCCACCGACCACGGGAGCACCGCCGACAGGCTGGCGGTGCTCCTACGAGCATTCTGACCGCGGCGGTTTAGCCGCGGTCAGACGCGGAAAGCCAGCGGTCTCCCGCCGACTTTCCGCCGCTCGTAGGAATCCTCCATGGCTGCGGAGCGCGCTCCGCAGCCATGGAGGATTCCGACTCCCCCTCCCGCCATCCAGTTCCTGGCGGTTCTCCCGCCGGGAACCGGATGGCGGGAGGGGGAGTCACGGGGCCCCTGGGGGCCCCTGCCGTGCCCATGCCTATGGCATGGGCACGGCAGGGGCCCCCGTAAGAGGGCCCCTAAAAGTATTTCAGTGTCTGCAAAGCAGACACTGAAATACGCGACGGGTGCAACTGCACCCGTCGCACCTTCCCACTCCGCCGGCTCTATTACGAGCCGGCGTCATCGTGGGAAGGGAGTTTTCCCCTGGGCTGGCGGGCGGTCTTGCGAAGACCGCCCGCCAGCCCAGGGGAAAACTCGGAATACCCTCCGCGGTCTTTCGACCGCGGAGCGGTATTTCGGAGGGGGGAAGTCTGGCGGGCGGCCTCCGCCGCCCGTCAGACTCAGAATTAGGCCTACAATCTGGACATTCATCGAATGGTAGCTTTTGCGGTTTCTGTACACCTGTTCATTCCTGCGGGGTGGGACAAATGCCACATGTGTACCATCAATCGCACCAATGATGTTGAGGATATGTCCCAGGGCATAGAAGTCACCTTTCACTGTCGGCAAATCCTCCACCTGAGGAAAAACGATGTAGCTGCGCATGTGTTTCAGCAGGGCAGACAACACTCTGGACAACACGTTAGAGACCATTGGCTGTGACATCCCTGATGCCATGGCCACTGTTGTTTGAAAGGGCCCACTGGCCAGGAAATGGAGTACTGACAGGACCTGCACTAGAGGGGGGATTCCTGTGGGATGGCGTATAGCTGACATCAGGTCTGGCTCCAATTGGGCACACAGTTCATAGATTGTGGCACGATCAAGTCTGTAGGTGATAATGATGTGTCTGTCTTCCATTGTCGACAGGTCCACCAGAGGTCTGTATACCGGAGGATGACGCCATCTCATCATCTGCCCCAGGGGATGTGCCCTATGGAGGAGAAGGGTGAGCAGAGGGTCATACACCACATAGCTTGCACAAGGGTGTTTTGAACAGTTGTGATGTAATCGGTGTGTGGCACTGTATGTCCGTATTCCTGCACCAAAAGTGTTGTGACCCAGTTAGTTGCCCTACCATGTGGCCCCCTGAAATGGCGGCTGCCTAACCGGTAAGGAGGGACAAGGGGAAATGAGGTAACAGCGCTGGTGTTGTGCAGCATCGCGGTAGGCGGGCGAAGACCGCAGAGCAATTCAGCATTGGTTATCATTGGGCCCTATGGGTTCCAGGAGCCAATGATGATGTAGTACCCCGGCGGTGACGGTACGCACCGCCGCGGATGTAACCGCCATTTCCCATCTGTTCACTCACTTGATACCTGACCTTCAACAGGAGAGGACCTACACTTCAAGTGTTGCTGTTACCTGTGTCTGGAAGTGATAATGGCTACAGTGTCTGGGGAAAGGGCCCCTGCCTTCACCGCGGAGGAGTTGGACAACCTGGTGGCTGGGGTCCTCTCCCAGTAAACGCTACTCTACGGTCCTCCAGACAAACAGGTGTGTACACTGTGTGCATGATGGATGGGACATGAATGTATTGATTGGGGTGGATGGAAGATACGGGGGTGGGCTGAGGTCAGCATGTGAGGATGGTCAGTGTATGTGTTTCTGGGCCAGAGTGGGAACTGGTGGCCAATGAGTAAGAAGAACCGGACGGGTGACTAAAATCTATTCTTACTTCACTTTTCCTCTAGGTCAGCACCCACCAGAAGAAGGATATTTGGCGTGCCATCGCCAAGGAAGTGAGGACCCTGGGGGTCTACCATAGACGGAGCACCCACTGCCGCAAAAGATGGGAGGACCTGCGCCGCTGGAGCAAGAAGACGGCGGAGGCCCTGCTGGGGATGGCCTTCCAACGTAGAAGTTGTGCCCGTCGCACCATGACCCCCCTGATGTACCGGATCCTGGCAGTGGCATATCCTTAGTTGGATGGGCGCTTGAGGGCATCACAGCAGCCACAAGGGGGTGAGTACAGTCACATTCAGCTGACTCTGCACGCTGTATGAGGAGTCTGGGTAGGGGAAGTGGGCTGTGGGTACCCCTAGGCCAGAGGCAAACTTGCTGGGGTAGGCCCATTGTTAGGCAGGCTCTGTGGCACCCCAACCCCAAAAGTGGTAGTGGCCTTCGACACCTAGTCAGGCTCCGGTGGGTTCCAGGTGTGCATCAAATGGGCTTAGGCACAGTCCCCTATGGGGAAGGGGATTTTCCAAAGTACAGTTAGCGCATGGCCTAGTGCATAGGGCTGCTCCCTTTGTGTTGTGTCCGCCAACAGTGGTGTTTTTGCTGGCATTGACCATGCGTCTCCTCTGTCTTTCCCCCCCTTTTTGTTTTGTCACCCTGTCCTTGTGTGCATTTGCCTCATCTGGCAGAGGAGCATTGGCACCGGAGCAGGAGGGAGCTGCAACCCACATGGCCCAGGAGGATGAATGTACAGAGTCTGAAGGCACCAGTAGGACGGAGGGCGAGGGAAGCTCCACGATGGGGACAGGAGGAGACACCAGCGACAGCAACTCCTCCTCTGATGGGAGCTCCCTTGCGGTGGCGGGCACCCATGTGCCCACCGCAACAACAGGTACAGCCTCTACCCCCCCACCAGCACCGCCCTCCCAGCAGCCCCTCAGCGTGTTTCCCATGCCCACTCACCCAGGAGGGTGGGCATCTCCTTCACCCCAGGCACCTCAGGCCCTGTCCCGGTCAGCTCTGCTGCCCTCAGTGAGGAGGCTATTGACCTGCTGAGATCCCTCAGTGTTGGGCAGTCAACCATTTTGAATGCCATCCAGGGTGTCAAGAGGCATTTGCAGCAAACAAATGGATACCTGGAGGGCATTCATTCTGGCGTGGCAGCACAACAGAGAGCATTTCAGGCTCTGGCCTCAGCACTGATGCCAGCCATTGTCCCTGTGTCCAGCCTCCCCCCTCCAACTTCCACTACCCAGACCCAATCCCCTCTACCTCAGCCTATCCCAAGCACACCATCAGACCAGCATGCACACTCATCAACACACAAAAGTGGCTCAGGCAAACATAAGCACCACACATCCCACAGGCAGTCACACAAGCACCACACACATGCAGACACACCAACATCCACAGCCTCCACTTTGTCCCCCTCCTCCACGTCCTCCACCTCCCTCCCAGTCTTGTCTCCACTCACACCTGCATGCACTACATCCTCAGCCGCTACCTCCATCACCTGCATGCCCATCACCACACACCTCTCACGTGCAATCACCACCCCCACTACCATGCACATGTCCCCTGTGTCCTCTCCCAGTGTGTCTGTGAGCCCTCCTCCCAAAGTATACAAATGCAGGCACACACCCACTCAACAGCTATCCACCTCACAACAGCCTCCAGCCCATGCACCTTCACCCAAACTCAGCAGACTTACACCTCCTACAACCACTCCCTCGTCCTCCACTCCCAAACCCCCTCCATCTTCCCATCCCAGTGTGTCAAAGAAACTTTTCCTGGCTAACATTGACCTCTTCCCTACACCTCCCCCCCGTCATTCACCTAGGGCCAGGATGTCCAGATCCCAGCCCAGCACCTCAGCCACAAAATCCTCGAGCACTGTGGTCCCTGCAAGTCCAGTAACATCGCGGGCGGCACCCATCAGGCCTGCCAGTGTGCCACCTAGTGAGGCCAAGGATCACCCTATTCCGCCACCTGCCAAGGTGAAAAAGGGGCCCACATGCCGTAGGGAAAAGCCGTACCAACCACCCAGCAAGGCCTCCTCCAAGACAAAAAAGGACAGTGCCAAGGTCCCAGCAGCGACTTTAAAGGTGAGGAAGGGACACAAGGCCAAAGGGAAGTCAGCTCAGGGCACGGAGCCTCCGGGTGAGGGACTGGTGTCACTTGTTCTGCAATACAGAACAGCCACCAGTACGGCGGTGGCCACCGCCCCCTGCACCGTCACCTGCACCGCCCCTTCACGTCTGATGCCTCTGGTACAGTCCCCTGCATCATCCCCAGTGTGCAGCGGTCTGAGGCTGCAGGAGACGTCCTGCTGTCTCCTTCCACAGGTGCTGACACCAGCACCACCGGTAGCATCTCCGCCGCAGACACTGCCGCAGCCACCGCCACCTGCCCTGCGACGTGCCCAGCCAGTGCCACCACAGCCGACATCAGCATCATCCCCAGTGTGCAGTCGCCCGATGCTGCAGGAGACTTCATGGACCCTGCACACACTACATGAGGCTCCACAACCAGCACTGGCAGTACCAGCAGTTGGAAGGCTAAGTCGCAGCAGGGAGGAGTGTGTCTCTGCCGCCATAGAGTATCATGCTACCTGTTCCCAGAAATTCTCTTGGCTCAGACACCCAGGTGAGGGAATGTGAACTGCCACACCCCAGGTGCAGCACTCTGGACACCATGCCCCCTCCAGAACCAGTGGAGAACAGCATCCACTACCCCAGGCCTTGGCAGGATGAAGCACTCTGGGCACCATGCCACCTCCAGAAGCAGTGGAAGACAGCATCCACTACCCCGGTCCTAGGCAGGATGAAGCACTCTGGGCACAATGCCCCCTCCAGAACCAGTGAAGAACAGCATCCACTACCCCAGTCCTTGGCAGGATGAAGCACTCTGGGCACAAAGCCCCCTCCAGAACCAGTGGAGAACAGCATCCACTGCCCCAGTCCTTGGCAGGATGAAGCACTCTGGGCACCATGCCCCGTCCAGAACCAGTGGAGATCAGAATCCACTTGAGAGACTGTGGCCTTGCACTCCCCAGGATCAATCAGTGGGCAAACCACCCACTTGAGAGACTTAAGAGACTGGCTTTGCACTCCCCAGGACCTATCAGTGGGCAAACCACCCTCTTGAGAGACTTGAGAGACTGTGGCTTTGCACTCCCCAGGACCAATCAGTGGGCAAACCACCCACTTGAGAGACTGTGGCTTTGCACTCCCCAGGACCAATCAGTGGGAAAACCAACCACTTGAGAGACTGTGCCTTTGCAGTCCCCAGGACCAGGCAGTGGGCATGGAGCCCCCTCGTGGAGCAGTGGCGTTGTCCCATCATCCGGCTGAGGTGCCCCCCCTCCCCTTGCCCCTGAGGTGCCTTTTTTTCCCGACCTGATGCTCCTGCAGTGTTTTCTCCATCTTGAGGCAGGTGTCATGTGTGGGCTTTGCCCATGCTTTTTGGGACCTCTGGTCCACGGACATGTAGTGGGACAGTATTTGGACTCTTGTATTTGCTGTAAATATTTGTATATACTGATCTTTTAAAGTTATGTTGGCCTATCTGGATTCTCGATGATTACACTCGTTACAATCATTTTATTTGGTCCTTGCGTTCTTCCAGGGGGTTACGGGGAGTAAATGTAATGTTGCTGTATGTGTTTATGTGTGTGTTGTTGGGGGTGGGGGTGTTGCGTTTTGCGTGTGTGTGTCATTCTCTTTTTCCTCCTCCCCTTCCCTGTGTGCTAGGTGCAGTACTCACCGTGGTAGTTGCCGCCGTCTTTGATGTTTCTGGTAGAAGAGGAGGTAAACCAACATTGGTAACACCTGTAACTCGGGCTCCATGGCGTCCTGGTTCCTCGTTGGGTGTCGAGAGGTGAGTGGTTTCTGTTCCAAGTACTGTTTCTGCTGTGCTTTTGATGGCTTTGGCAGCACCCCGGAAAAGCTGGTAGATTGGTGCTGTGTATTAGTGTGGGCGGTACATTGTCTTCCGCCTGTCTGTTGGCGGTTACCACCGCGGTGTTTGTTGTTACCACCGTGGAGGTCGGAATGTTAAAGTGGCTGTCTGTGTTGGCGGTTTCCGCCATGGTCGTGATTCCATTTTTTTTACCGCCGGCCTGTTGGCGGTATTACCGCCACATTATCACTGACCGCCAAGGTTGTAATGAGGGCCTTAGTCTATTGTCCAAGATTGGTGGGGGATTTTTCTTGTGTTGTGTCATCACTTATTTCCTGTTTGAGCGCAGCATAAATTATTTACACAGAGCCTCTAAGTTAAGCTTGACTGCTTTTGTGCCAAGCTACCAGAATGTTGAGGTTAATTTGGTGTTTTACCCTATGAGGAGTATGGTGTGGTTTGAGAAGGGTTTCACCCCATCAACCAATACCCAATTTCTCACCTAGATTTAGGATGTTTTTTGTAAATCAGGAGGACATTTCTCATATGGCCCAGAGGCATGTCTCCAAGCCAATATTAATATTTGTGTGCAAAAACTCTAGGGTGCTGCACTGGTTAAGCAGTGGCATAGACATAAATGAAGAACTATGAGACTGGAGGGACAGAGAGGTGTGCACATTAATAGTAATTGTACACTACTGTAACTTGCAAGTATTTCTCCATTCAAAGCCTCTATGACTCACAAGGCCTCCCTGATCTTTTTTAGTACATACAATCTAGCTGGGGATTTCTATCCTCGTACTATTCACATGCTTTTTTGTGCAATAGGAGAATCCACCTCTGTAAGTCATGTCAGTGAAATTCAGACCACAATCAGTATTATATTCTTATGATTTGAACAAGGCCACTTAGCAACTCAGAATGAGGGTCAGGTACCCACCTAGCTTGCAAAGTATTTTCATACGTTTCTTAGGTGCCAACATCAATGAGAGCGCTTTTGGGTGAATCCTAAAATGAGTGGTCTCATTGGTGAAATACCTTGGTATTAGGATCTGAAGAAAATTGGGACTTCTATACATGAAAACTAACAGACACAGATATTACCAAGCTTGAAGATCAAGTGACGGGCTAGATCAAGCTACCCATGTTGATTGTTGAAAGACGCGCTGTTGCTAAAATGGTGGTTCTCCCTGAATTCCTGTATTGTTTGCCAATATTCCACTCCCCTTTAATAGACACATTTTTACAGACTTGGATACAGTATGGTAAAGCGGATATGGGAAGGCATAGACATCAGAACAACTGTGACTAAAACGGGAGATGCTAACCCCTATATGGGAAGAGGGAGGCCTTTCCGCCCTGGACTGGGAAATACATTATTTATGTGGCCAGGCCCGAGAAGTGCACTATTTGTACCACCGTACACAGTAACTGAGGCTGATACAGGTGATCAAGTCCTGTTGAATATTGCTATTTGCTCACAAGCCATATCCTTTTTTGGCCAGAATTCACAAAAAAATGTTAGGCCTGGTGCAGGCTTAGTTCTTGAGCGCACCTTGATCAGTCACATGCACCAGGAATAATACTGGCACCTAATCCTAGGTTAGCTCTCACTAGTAAAACAAATGCAGCACCTCAAACTGCTAACACTTGGAATTTTATATAAGGGGGATAACTTCCTTCCATTGGTGAATATACAATCTCACATCACATCAGACATATTCTCATATTTCTGATTCCATGAAACATGAAAGACTACTAACACCATATTTTCAGGTTCACCCACCAACATTTGCCATGCTGATGACAATGATTGACTCTCCATTCTCCAGGATACCAGGTATCACAACTATATATGACTATGCAAAGGGAGGCATCGGAATGCAGTCCTCAGGCTAAGGCAAAATGGCTAGAAGACTTGGATTCACATTTTACAGATAAAAAAAGAGATTCTGCGTGCAGACAAACCATGTTTGCTGTTTGATCCTGAGAAACGTTTACAAGCTGAATTAATACATTTCCCTTGTTACATTTTAACACAATTTCTATACAGGATTTTAGTGAATCAACTTTCTTGGCACTGCAAATGGCTGCAAATAGTCTGCCCAGGTGTACTCTGTGAACCTGGCTTCAATGTTTGACTTTCTCTGGCCCTATGTGACACATATCCAGATTCTAGTATCCTCTTTACTCAAGGTGGTGATCTCTAGTGGACACACCTTTTTGCAGATAATATTTCTTCTTGGTGACTATCAATGTTTATAGGTGTTTCTTAGTTGTGTTAGCTGTTGTCCAAAATGGCCTTTTTTGTTTCTTCCTTAATCGGGTGCTTTGCTAGATAGCATATTTTTTTTATTTTTTTATTTTGGTTTCAGGTATACATATACAAAAATAAAACAAGAATTATACCTGAGTAGCATTAATCCATAACAATTGATTTTCTTTGGCTGGTAAGATCACAATAACTTTGCTATATGCCTTGATTCAACAAAACATTAATTCAAGTCTCTGTCCAAATTAGAATCATAATCGCACCGAGGTTTCGGTCATTTTTTATATTTTATACATTATTGTACTGTATTAACTAGCAATATTTTCCTTTGACTCCCAGCTTTCCTTGTTCTTGGCTTACTACTCCTCTAAGTACTGCCACATAGCTGTGAACATTTTTATACTCCCAACACGTTTTGAGTATGCCTCCTCATATTTCTTACCTCTAAGCATTTTAATCCACCAGTTCTGGATGGTAGGAATCATATGAGTCAGCCATATCAGAAGTATTAATGATCGAACTACTGCAAAAGCTATTGCTATAAAATATTGCTGATGCTTTGCTAACTGAGGTGTTTACTCAGAAGCTCCAAATAGAACTAGGCTTGGATCTAGCTCAATCTTAGAATTAGAGCTATGATTTATTACCTTCTCTATTTCCCACCAGAAAGTAGTTAATTTAGGACAATCAAAAAAGACATGCAACCAGTTCCCCCACCCCTCCCGATGGCACCGGAAGCACTGATCAGGAACTGATGGAACCATTTTATGTATCTTTTCAGGAGTGTAATAACCCATCCATCTGGAAAGGAAAGACATTCCTTTATAGTTAGCTGCCCTCAAAGATTTATAGCCCATTTCCAAAACAATGCTCCACTCTTCTTTAGATATTACACACTGTGTTGTTCTGAAAATATTATCCCTGAATTCTGTAATTATTGCCGAGGCAGGTCGATCAACTAGCAATCTGTACCAGTTTCCTGTACCAAGTAATTTACGTCTGATTAGAGTCCTCCATGTCGGGTGTTCTTGGGTGCTTTCCCAGGGTATAATAGCACTAAGAAAATGGGAGGTCTGAAAAAAGCTCAAAAAGAGTCTATTTGCTGTACCTCCGAGTCTAGTTTCGACCTCGTCCTAGGTGATGTATCTATTTCTTAAAATAAAATCCCCCATCTCTTTAAACCCTTTGCTATTCCATTGGGCTATAACTGTTTCTGGAAGGTGTAGACCGAAGTATTTACACTCCTGTAATTGTAGATAAATATAACCCAATGGTATTTGATGTCTTTTGCTAAAGATCTCTAGTCTTTTACTAAAATCATGAATATATTTATTTTGAGTTTTTTTGGAAGTTTCATAGTTTTAATGAATGCTAGGAGACTTATTGCTGATTCTGCGATCATTCTATTGACCAAAAATAAATCCATAGTTCCTGCGATGGCCAAGTGTTGTGCCAGTATATCCTGCAATGCGAATTGATAATAAACTTGAAAATTAGGGAGTGCCAGGCCCCCTTGGTTTCTATTCAGCTGAATAACTGAAACCCTTACCCTTGGGGTTTTCTTCCTCCATACAAAACATCGTATCATGGAATCCAGTTCACGAAAATAAGAGCTATCTATTCTTATCAGTACATTAGTGAATAAAAAAAGAAAAAGCAGGAGAATTGACATCTTGATTAAGGAGACCCTCCCTATCAGAGTCAACGGTATGACCCTCCATCTGTCTAAAAGCACTTGTACTTTTGCAAGCATCCTAACATAATTAAAGTTAAACAAATGACCATAATTCTTCATGACATAAATTCCCAAATACCTAAAAGGTTCGGATGAAATATCTTGCTGCTGCAAAGCATCCAGAAGATTCTCTGTTCCTACGTTAAATAGAAGAACCTCCGTTTTGCTTTCGTTAATCTTATATCCCCCTATTTGAGTGAACTCATTAATCCTATCCAGTACTCTTTGACATTGTCCATCTCTGGTTTTAAGTATAAAATGATGTCATCAGCAAAAAGCTTAATTTTGGGCAAATCTGCAACAGGTGACATGATTTCCTTCAAACTACGTATTATCTGAGCGAGAGGTTCAATAAAAAAGGCAAAGAGTATAGGGGAGAGGGGACAGCCCTGTCTAGTACCGCCTTTAATCTGAATTGTGCCTCTAACCTTTGAGTTGATAACAATTTTGGCCTGGGCACCCTGATACAACAGCCTTATCATTGAAGTAAATTACAAAGGAAAACCAAATTTGGTTAGGCTGTATACCAAGGCTCCCCAATTGACTAGGTCAAAGGCTTTCTCTGCATCTAGTATTATCATTACTACAGGGATTATGCTGACCGAAAAGTACTTGATTGCCTGTATCAGAAAGTTTGTATTGCATGTCATCTACCTGCTAGCTACAAAACCCTTCTGATCCTTATGTATAAATTGTTGCACAACTGGTGTGATCCTGATAGCCCAGACCTTTGTTAAAAGTTTATAATCTGAGTTTAGCAGACTAATTGGGTGAAATGCATCCGGTTTCAGGGTATTTTTATCTTTTTTTTTAAGAATGACTATTGTTGATTCTTTGAACGTTGAAGGTATTTCTGCTCCCTTGAGTATTGCATTACATAATTCCGTCAAAAACGGTGCAAGCTCTTCACAGAAAGTTTTATAAAATTCTGTTGGAAAGCCATCGCCACCACAAGCTTTTGCACTTGGCATTCTCTGGATAGCTTCCTTAATCTCAGATGACGTAATCTTCTGTGCTATTTTGTTTTGAACCTTTAACGAGATTTTAGGTAATGTGATAGGTTTGTAATACTGTTCTAACTGTGAAAGTGAAACTGCGTAGTCAATCTCATAAATTCTAGAATAATGTGGCATAAATACTCAAGCTATAACTTTGTCCTCATTAACGATTGTGCTAGTCTCGGGATCCTGAATTTGATCGATTTTCTTCTTTTCATGGTGAATGCGAGTGGTCCAAGCCAAGTGTTTACCTATCTGTTGACTTTCTTTATAAACCTGCTGCCGGAAAGCCCTTGAGCTAGTTACTTCTTCAAGGATAAAAAAATATTTAAGCTTAGTCCTCGTTTGATTGAGATTATTCCTTGCCGCTTCCTGCCCTATTGCTTTTACACAGTCATCTGTCGCCTTGTCTATTGCCATCAGAAGTTTTTTAATTTGAAGCTCTCGTTGTCGTGTCTGCGATGCTTTAAAATAAATAATTTGACCCCTGGCTGTAGCTTTTAATGCTTCCCATACATTGAACAGAGATGCAGAATTCTGATTGAGCTGGAAGAACTCCTGAATTAATTTACTCATTTCTGGGAGCCACTGCTGATTAGCAAGCAAAGATCTATCAAGCTGCCATCTGGGTCTCTCTTTGCTAGCCGCCTCCAGTTCTGACGTCATCATGACCGCTGAATGATCAGAAAAAGTGCTTGCCCAAGTATACAGATTTACCTTCTTCAACGAGCGAAATATTAAAAAAGAAATCTATCCGGGAGGCAGTTTTGTAATGATGTAAAAAGCAAGTATACTGAGTGGATACAGGGTCTTCTTCTCTCCAGGGATCTATTACCTGGGAATCATTTTTAGTTTTAGGTTTTAGTTGCCTTTTCACCCGATTAAAGGTATCTAGTGTTGTATCTTGAATATAATTAAAATCCCCTCTAATAATAGGAGGGCCCATGGCATTCATTGTTATATTATAAAGTTGCATTAATGGCTCTACTTCATCCATAATTGGCCCATAGTAGTTAACCAGATTAACTTGAACGCCTGATTGTAAGACTTTGAGCCAGATCCACCACTTCTTGGGGACTCTAATAATCTATTTTATAATCCAATCAACTCTGTTACTGAGATATATTGCCACCCCTCTGACTGCCAACCCAGACGAAGCAAAACAAGCTACTGAGTACTGTTTTAGAACATATATTTTGGGGCTATTACTCTTTAGATAAGTTTCTTGGAAAAAAGGAACACCAGGATTGAATGATATCAACCATTTTAGCATTGCCTTATATTCCTGATGATCTGAAATGCCATTTGCATTGCAGGAAATAACCTTAAGCTTGGCCATACTTGTTGGTTAGCTCGTTAATAAACCTTATCCAGCCATACCCAATATGTACTACTTCTTGAAAAAACCTGAATTTTCTCAGCCTTTTAATCCCCCCCATGTGTGTTCCCTTACTCCAACCCTGAGGCCACCCCATCCCTCTCCTTCCTCCCTGAGTGCTCTGTCCTCAAGGCCCTCCCGCTTTGGGGCCGTCAGAGGGCTCCCAACCCTTGATCCCCTTAAATGATCCTCCCAATCCCTCCCACCATCCCTCCCCTCTTTCTCCCACTTGGGTGCCCTGACATGGCACCTGATCATCAGTAGCGCCAGAGGGTAAACAACATAAAGGGGGTCATTATGACCGCCAGGGCCGGGGACTGCGGATGCACCGCCAACAGGCTGGCGGTGCATCCAGGCCTATTCTGACTGCGGCGGTAAAGCCGCGGTCAGAAAAGGGAAACCGGCGGTTTCCTGCCGGTTTTCCCCTGGCCTGAGGAATCCTCCATGGCAGCGCCGCCATGGGGATTCCGACCCCCTTACCGCCAGCCTAGTTCTGGCGGTTTTGACCGCCAGAACCTGGTTGGCGGTAACGGGTGTTGTGGGGCCCCTGGGGGCCCCTGCAGTGCCCATTCCAATGGCATGGGCACTGCAGGGGCCCCCTAACAGGGCCCCACCAAGATTTTCAGTGTCTGCATAGCAGACACTGAAAATCGCGACGGGTGCAACTGCACCCGTCGCACCCATTCCACTCCGCCGGCTCCATTCGGAGCCGGCATCCTCGTGGAAGGGGGTTTCCCGCTGGGCTGGCAGGCGGCCTTGTGGCGGTCGCCCGCCAGCCCAGCGGGAAACTCAGAATTACCGCAGCGGTCTTTTTACCGCGCAGCGGTATTCTGACGGCAGTACTTTGGCGGGCGGCCTCTGCCGCCCGCCAAAGTCGTAATGACCCCCATAGTAACTAGGGGGTCATTCTGACCCGGGCGGTCGGCGGTGAAGCAGCGGTAAGACCGCCAACAGGCTGGCGGTCTTTTTTCATGTATTCTGACCATGGCGGTTACCGCCATGGTCAGCCGCCGCTTCACCGTTCCGACCGCCACAGCGGTAACGAACGCCGGGCTGGAGACCTGGGTCTCCAGCCCGGCGGTCGTCACATACCGCCGGCGGTATTCCAACCCGCCTGACCCCGGCTTACCGCCATGGATTTCATGCGGTTGGGGACCGCCATGCAATCCATGGCGGTAAGCACTATCAGTGCCAGGGAATCCCTTCCCTGGCACTGATAGGGGTCTCCCCCACCCCCAACCCCCACCCCGACTCCCTCCCCTACCCCCCCCACCACCGCTGCCACCCCCAAAAGGTTGCAGGACCCCCGTCCCCCACCCCGATCCCCAACATATACACACACATACACACATACAGGCACGCATTCATGCACATATACACACCCCCCCGCATTCATGCACGCATTCATGCACATACACACACCCCCCCGCATTCATGCACATACACACACACCCCCGCATTCATGCACGCATTCATGCACATACACACACACCCCCGCATTCATGCACGCATTCACACGCCCCCTCAATATACACACATGCGCACCCCCATGCACGCACACAACTCACAACACCCCCCCACCCCCCTTCCCTAGCGGACGATCACCTTACCTGTTCCTGGTGATCCTCCGGGAGGGAACGGGCAGCTCCGCCGACACCGACACGCCAACAGAACACCGCCACAGCGAATCACAGGTCGTGATTCGCTGGGCGGTGTTCTGTTGGCGTGGCGGTGGAGGTGGAGCTACCTCCACTTCCCCGCCTGCCGCCAGTATGGCTGTTGGCGGCTCTTCGTCCGGAAAAGGGGCGGAGCGCTACCAACAGTCAGAATGGCCCATGCGGTCTTCCGTACGGCGGTCCCTCGGCGGTCTATTGAAAAGACCGCCGAGGTCGTAATGACCCCCTAAGTGTGCTGTGCTCTGTGTAGTAAGCAAAAAAAAAATGGCAAACATTTTCCGTGAAGCTCATCCCACTAAATGCTACCCTCCTCAACCCACTCCCTCCCCATTACTTATAGAGTGCATCAAAGTTTTAGCTGCATCCACTGTGTGGACTATATTTGACCGGCCTTAAAAAAGACTTTTATCTTTGATTGCTGTATAAGCCCGGCCAGAGCTGCTTCTTTTTGAAATACTGGAATCATTTCCTTTAGTTCCCTCCTCCTACGTGCAGTGGCAACTTACATGTCTGAAAACTAAAAGTGTTACTGCCAGGAACCTGATGTACTCTGCTCTTAATTGCCTGATGTAAAATGCGCTCTTTAGTATGAAAATCATCAATGTTCACCAGTATTGTTCGAGGGTATTTATCATTAGGTCATTGCACTGCCGGTATGCAATGAGCTCAGATAATGGAGAGAACCTGTTGGCTCTCCGCCAATTCCAGGAGTACATATTGTTTAACAAGGCCTGTAATCAATTCTATAATAGTCTGGCCATTTTCGCGGCCTTCTGGCACCCCCGTGAATCTTAAATTTGATCTGTGTGATCGGTTCTCAGCATCGCCCACCTGAATCTGTAATTGCAAGAGATCCTCTTGACATTTGGAGATTGCAGGCGCAAGGTGGACTCGTACATCTTCCAAATCTGAGACTCGCTGTTCTACCTCAATGATACAGAATTAAGTTGCCGAATATTGGTATTTATCAGATTAAGCTGTGCCTCTGTTTTGTGATTCGCTTCCATTTGTGAATTCTTTAGAGACTTTAGCTCATTTAATATTTGAAGGAGCAGGGGTTCCGAACGAGTAGAGCCTCCTCCTTCAACTTGCTAGTCCTGCTCCTCCTGCGATTTTGAATCTGCCTGCCATTGCATCTGTGCCTGCTGACTAGTCCTGGTTTCTGCGTGTCGCTCGGAGCTCATGGAAGCGCTCATGGAGATGCTGCTGGCGCTTGCCTCCCTAACAGTACTTATATCTGAGCCATGCTGGACGGAAGGAGAGTGGGTATCTTCTACAGGTACTAAAGTATGGGTGGAGGGCTGGGATCTCGTAAAAGTCTCCTTTGACCTCCTGCCAGCCCCGCCGCCGAATAGCAAGTAAAGTTGCTTAGGGGCACTGTCACTCTCACGAAACTCGCTATTTTCAACCCGGCTTGTTCCTGGCTTCCGCTTATTGCCTAAATCAAAATTATCAGATTTATCTTGCATCCTTTGCTCTTCGTCCGGTGTCCCGATGGGCCCCCTTTCTAATCCAGCATTATCACAAGGGTTAGACTAGGCTGGGTCTATAGAGCTAGGAAGCAGAGCCAGGCAATATCTAAAGCCATTGATCAACACCTGCTTTAGGCCACTAGTATTGATGCTTAACTCAGTGTTCGTCATCTTATCTGAAGGTTCAGGACGCTTATTTTTTACACTAGGCGTTGATCTGAGAGTCTTTAATGAGGAACGGCCCTTGCTCTGAAGGTCCCGGGGAGAACGCCGCATTGCTGGCAGGAGATGGAGTAATAGGAGACACCTGGGGGGCCATAAGACGCACCACTGACTATACCATCTGCTTCCGTGACTCTCCACTGTGCTCCGACAGCCTAGCAGGGAGACCTAGTGTCCCTCCCTGCTAAGGGAGGTGTACTTCGCTGTGTTAGCAGTTTTTATCTTTCTTTTTTTTTCTTTTTTCTTCCCCTTCCTGTTGGTTTAGAGGCGGGTGGGGTTCCTGTATATCCCATATGGGCACTCCTGCAGAAGACCTCCTCCACCTTCCACTCTGACTCATCCTGTCGCCCCTGTGCCTTTTAGCTTTATTCCTTGACTTTAGTGTCCTGCTTGCTTTTACAAGTATTTCTCTCTTTTTTTCTTCTCTTTTCCCTTCTTCCTTGATTATTTGGTTCTTTTAGTTATTTGACAGGGGAGTGGGGGGGTAGCCCTGGCTCACTGCGCGCCCTGACTATGAGGGGTCCCCTCCTGTTAATTGCAAGAGTGCTCTTGCCTGAGGCCGCTTCCCCCTCCACCTGCCTCTGCCCCCCTCTACCCCTGTACCTTTGTTCACTGTGTGCTGCATGTTGTGGCACTCAAAACAAGCTGCCATTCCAGCACGGGCCGCAACAATTTCCAGGCAGCCTCCTTTTCCCAAGCCATTTCTGCTGAAGAATACGCTGAGTTTTTGCTCGGCTCACACAGCACAAGCCTTGCCCTTGAACGTGGCTTTCCCCTGCGCTGAATGACGTCTCAGCCACGGAGCATGACGAGAGTACCTACGCGGTCGTCAACTATCCCCAACAACTGGTTAATTTGCATACTTGATCAGATCCAAAAACTCAGATCATCCTGCCATGGGCTGTGTTTAGTATCTCATTCAGGCAAACACAGACTGTAGTTAATTGCAGATGTGGAACAATAAAATATTCTGTGGTGAACTAAATTAGGATATATACCAAACAATTATTCCGATTTTTGGAGATGATGATATTTTGTTTTTTGTTGTTGTAGACATTGATAACTAACTTTTGTACTGTAAGAAGCAAGTTAAGTTAGTGGGAGTTATCATAGATTCTCAGTTTGCGATGATCAGGCAGATTTCCTAGCAGGTCATAGCAGCCTTTTTCCATCATCGAATCCAGAAAGGATTTTCAGGATGTTCAAGTCTTTGAGTCCTCAGTATAGCACCAAGGCTGTGATTGCATTGAAGAAAATCTACTCTAAAACCCTAGCACCTGTTAACAGATGGCTGGACCATGAACTCTAGATCCTTCTTGCTCAGCCTCAAAAGTTTAAACTTAGGTGCAAGCTTTGACCTTCAGACCTGGGTGTCTTTCTCAGGATGTTGGAATTGCCTTTTGCTCAGAGGAAATCAGGTTTAATTTATACAAATTCCTAGTTGCTGGACATGGGATTGTAAACTAAATGTTGCAGGAACAAAGGTAACTCTAATTTGACTCCCAATTTGTACTTGCATTTTTATTTCTTTCACTAATTCATTTACCCAGTGTTTTTTGCAATAGATGGCGGTTGTATCAGAGTTTTCCTTTTCTTTCATTCTTGCAATTTACTGTTAATAAGGGACCTCGCTAACTCTCTTTTTTCATTTCAGGGTAAAAAGGACCAGATCATCCAAAGCCAACTTCATGAATGAGTCACATTCTGATATTGATTTTGCTCTATGATTTAGAAGGACTTGTCAAAAAGGAGAAACCTAGGTTTGAAGCACTGGTGGTTTTTTCAGCACTTGTTGGGAGTAACTACAAAAGCCTAATTTTGAAGAAGGTTAGTTAGAGTCTGCTCCTTTTATCTCATGCTCATGTTTCGTGAGGCAGCATACCTGCCATTCAGAAGTAACCAAAAGTAGGTAATCACATAGCATGGTAATAATTCACATTGTATATGAGCTTTTTTTACTTACACGAAATCCAAGTAGCATGTGGTTGAAATGACATGCTCCACAGAGTGAGCTCCCAGCTCCACAGAACACAAACACACATCACTGAAACAGGGAACCCTGACACCACTCATACACCACTGGAGAAGTGACAATGTAGCAACTGACACATCTCCATTCGTATACCAGACAGCATAACAGAAGATGTTATTCATTCATACTGTCTCCTCTATGAATTGAGATGTTGACTTGAGAATTTTTGAGATATGAATCACACTTAAAATCCAATCCAAACGTTAGAGATATTGGTGCATATCAACATGAAGGTGTTGAAAAAAATATGGTTATGGGATGATCGTCACAGGACCCCACAGACATCAGTATTTTAGAAGTGGTGAAGAGATGCTCCAGTTGTATTCTTTGCTAGAGAAGGTCATGGAACTACTTCTGAGCTAAGCTTGTCTGATGTTCCCACAAACGTCATGCGTCACTGCATTAAAGATGACAGCATGGAGAAAAGTAATTGTAGTTCTATGATTATGATGGAAATCTTATTGCAATGGCTGAAGAAGGCTAAGATTGCCTAAATGTTCCTACAATTTAATCTAAGATCTTAGCCAGTGAAGTTTCTTGTAGTACTGTACTTGTAGTACTGTTGGTGTCTTTAACTGTGGTTCAACTATGCAAGATATTTTGGATGGCAGCAGGCCCACCTTCCTGGAAGAGCCGCTCTGTTTCATCTCATTTATGAGAGTGTGGGCAAAATCTTTATGGACCACATTGATTGGGATCTGCTGTATCACTGCTGTTGCTACTGAATATATTAGGAACTGAAAGGTTCAGGCTTGAGATGGTGTTGCTGATGAAGGATCAGTTACTGCATGCTTCCAAATTATTATTATGCACCAACTCCTGGTAGGAATCTAGGAGAGTGATGGTTTTCTAAAGGTCCTGCAGTTGGGGAGTTAACAGTATTTCCAAAATGTCCAGTACTGCAGGCCATAAAAAGGAATGGTGATAGTAAGGTATATGAGGTTAAGGGAAAGCTTCTTCAGCTGAGAAGACAACCCCACACTCAGAAACACCAAGATGCCAAAGATGAACAGGCAACAGTGAAGTGTGCTTTAGGAATGTTTTAGTCACCTCAGTTGAGCAGGAGAGAGGGGGGACTGAGCTTATTGCTAAAATGGAAAGACAGGGAAGGTAAGTAAAATATACCAGTCAACACAACACAACCTTGAAAGTCATAATGGGGTATTGTTCTGCTACTAAAGCTTTATATCTGCTCAGAAGTGCTTGCTCTCATGACCCTAGCACTCAGACTGGTCTGACTCTCACTTTTCCTTCATAGGCCCACCTCCTACTCAGCCCCAGCCTCCAGAGAGAAAATAAATGGCCATAGTTAGTGAGTATATGAGGCTACGTTAAGGCTTATTTAGCAGCCATGACTTCAATCACTATCAGTTTGGCTGGCAATATGCCTTCTGTCATGAAACTCTTCCCCATGGGCCCTATTCATGAAAAAACTGAAATTGGCCGTAGGATCGTCAATTACCCTGCACCCCCTTTAAATCTTGGGATGATCTGTTCCCCTTTGCTTCCTGGAAGTTGAGTAAATCTACAACCATTTTCAAGGTGTGAAAGAGTAGGATCGAAGTTTGAGGATGCCAAAAGACTACCTGATTGGGAACCTACAAGCTGTTTCCAAAGCTCCAAGACAAACCAAGCCTTGGAATGTCCCCTTCTGAACCTTTCAGTGGTGTTTACTACTTGAAGATTTCCAAGTATTTGCGGCCGAGTAATTTGTAGTAGGAAATGCATCTACTCCTACCGGGCCTGGAGTGTTTCTTTGAATTCCTTCCAGGTGTAAATGCAGACGTTTTCAGTCATAACATATGTGTATGCCCGAAAAAAGCCTTGTGAATAGACCCAGAACCTGTCAGGTGTGGGTAAAGAAAAAGGAGTGATTTTTGGTTCAACGCGTACACCTCGTTGTAGGAGGCTGGCCTGGCTTGTAGTGGGTACCAGAGGTACTTACACTTTGTGCTAGGTCCAGTTATCCCTTATTAGTGTAGAAGAGGTGTTTCTAGCAGCTTAGACTGATAGAAGGTAGCTATGGCAAAGCAGCTTAGGCTAAACTAGGAGACATGTAAAGCTTCTACTACAACCACTGGTGTCATATGCACAATATCATAAGAAAACACAATACACAGAGTTACTAAAAATAAAGGTACTTTATTTTTATGACAATATGCCAAAAGTATCTCAGTGAGTACCCTCAGTATGAGGATAAGTTATATACACAAGATATATGTACACAAACCAAAATTAGGTAGGTAATAGCAAGAAAAGTAATGCAAACAGTGTAGAATTACAATAGATTGCAATAGGAGCACATAGGTATAGGGGCAACACAAACCATAGACTCCAAAAGTGGAATGCGAACCACAAATGGACCACAAACCTATGTGACCTTGTAGAGGGTTGCTGGGACTGAAAGAAAACAGTGAGGGTTAGAAAAATAGCCCACCCCAAGACCCAGAAAGGTAGGTGTAAAGGGCACCTACTACCCCAGAGAGCACAGAAGTCGTGATAAGGGGATTCTGCAGGAAGAACAAACACCAGCAATGCAACAACAGTGGATTTCTGGGCCTGAGTACCTGTAAGACAAGGGGACCAAGTCCAATAGTCGCGACAGTGTTGAGAGTGGGCCCAGGAAATGCCAGCTGAGGGTGGAAGGAAGCTGCCACTGGGTGGAAGAAGCTTGGAGTTCTGCAAGAAAGAAGAGAGCTAGGGACTTCTCCTTTGGAAGACAGATGCCCCACGTCGCGATGAAGCTTGCAGAGGAGTTCCCACGCAGAAAGACCGCAAACAAGCCTTGCTAGCTGCAAGGGTCGCAGTAGAGGTTTTTGGGAGCTGCTATGGCCCAGGAGGGACCAGGATGTCGCCACTTGGAGGAGGAGACAGAGGGGGTGCCCAGCAACTCAGGGAGCCCTCACAGAAAGCAGGCTGCACCCGCAAAAGTACCTGGACAGGCACTTGGAAGGAAAGTGAACCGGAGTCCAAGTAAAGTCACAAAAGGGAGTCCCACGATGCCGGAGGACAACTCAGAAGGTTGTGCACTGCAGAAAGGAGTGTCGGGGACCCAGGCTTGGCTGTGCACGAAGGAAATCCTGGAAGAGTGCACAGGAGCTGGAGCAGCTGCAAATCACGCGGTACCCAGCAATGCAGTCTAGCGTGGGGAGGCAAGGACTTACCTCCACCAAACGTGGACTGAAGAGTCACTGGACTGTGGGAGTCACTTGGACAGAGTTGCTGAGTTCCAAGGGACCACGCTCGTCAGGCTGAGAGGGGACCCAGAGGACCAGTGATGCAGTCTTTTGGTTCCTGCTTTAGCAGGGGGAAGATTCAGTCGACCCACGGGAGATTTCTTCAGAGCTCCTGGTGCAGGGTGAAGGCAGGCCACCCCCAGAGCATGCACCACCTGGAAACAGTTGAGAAAGCCGGCAGGATGAGGGGATACAAGGTTGCTAGTAGTCGTCTTGCTACTTTGTTGCGGTTTTTCAGGCGTCCTGAGCAGTCAGCGGTCGATCCTTTGGTAGAAGGTGAAGAGGGAGATGGAGAGGAACTCCGGTGATCTCTTGCATTCATTATCCAAAGAATTCCCCAAAGCAGAGACCCTAAATAGCCAGAAAAGGAGGTTTGGCCACCAAGCAAGGAGGACTGGCTACCAAGAGAGGTAAGAGCCTATCAGAAGGAGCCTCTGACATCACCTGCTGGCACTGGCCACTCAGAGCAGTCCAGTGTGCCCCCAACACCTCTAAATCCAAGATGGCAGAGGTCTGGGGCACACTGGACTAATGGCACTCTCTGGGCACCTCCCCTGGGAGGTGCAGGTCAGGGGAGTGGTCACTCCCCTTTCCTTTGTCCAGTTTCACACCAGAGCAGGGCTGGGGGATCCCTGGACCGGTGTAGACTGGCTTATGCAGAGATGGGCACCATCTGTGCCCATCAAAGCATTTCCAGAGGCTGGGGGAGGCTACTCCTCCCCAGCCTTCACACCTATTTCCAAAGGGAGAGGGTGTAACACCCTCTCTCAGAGGAAATCCTTTGTTCTGCCTTCCTGGGCCAGGGCTGCCTGGACCCCAGGGGGGCAGAAACCTGTCTGAGGGGTTGGCAGCAGCAGCAGCTGCAGTGGATACCCCGGAAAGGCAGTTTGGCAGTTTTGATCCCCCTGGTACTATGCTAGAGACCCGGGGGATCATGGAATTGTACCCCCAATGCCAGAATGGCATTAGGGTGACAATTCCATGACCTTAGACATGTTACATGGCCATGTTCTGAGTTACCATTGTGACACTATACATAGGTATTGACCTATGTATAGTGCACGCGTGTAATGGTGTCCCCGCAGTCACAAAGTCCAGGGAATTTGCCCTGAACGATGTAGGGGCACATTGGCTAGTGCCAGGGTGCCCACACACTAAGTAACTTTGCACCCAACCTTCACCAGGTGAAGGTTAGACATATAGGTGACTTATAAGTTACTTAAGTGCAGTGGTAAATGGCTGTGAAATAACGTGGATGTTATTTCACTCAGGCTGCACTGGCAGGAATGTGTAAGAATTGTCAGAGCTCCCTATAGGTGACAAAAGAAATGCTGCAGCCCATAGAGATCTCCTGGAACCCCAATACCCTGGGTACCTCAGTACAATATAATAGGGAATTATATGGGTGTGCCAGTATGCCAATGTGAATTGGTAAATTTAATCACTAGCCTGTTAGTGACAAATTTGTAAAGCAGAGAGAGCATAACCACTGGGGTTCTGGTTAGCAGAGCCTCAGTGAGACAGTTAGGCATCACACAGGGAACACATACAGGGCACACACTTATGAGCACTGGGGCCCTGCCTGGCAGGGTCCCAGTGACACATAGACTAAAACAACATATATACAGGGAAATATGGGGGTAACATGCCAGGCAAGATGGTACTTTCCTACACTCGTCCAAATAATCACAATTTTCAGATTTTTCCCATAAGGTTTGAAGTTGCAACACTTTGTCATTGGGACAGTGCCGAATGACAAAGTGTTGCATGAACTGTACTAGCAAAATCACACTGGGGTATTTTGGCCCATATTTATACTATTTAGGACCGCTTTTTGATGCAAAAACGGTGCAAACTTACAAAATACAATGGTATTTTGCAAGTTTGCAACGCTTTTGCGTAAAAAAATTACGCAAATGCGACGCAAAAAAAGTGTAAATATGGGCCTTAGTTTCAACTACAGTGGGAGGTTGTCAGACTACTTTGGGCCACCAAGGGTGCAGTGATCGTCTCACGAGCTTTTTCACTAATCATAGTTTTTAGGTGTATGAGTTGAATTGTATCTACTAAAGTGACCTACAACGCTGCGTTCTTGCTGACCTTTGAGTCATCTATCAATGTTATCTCTAAGGTGTTTAAAAAGATGTTTGCCCAGGAAGCATGATGTTGTTTCACCACATAAAACCCGGAACTTGTGCAGTGCTTAATTTGTGCTTGTTGTTTCCGGTGCTGAGCACCGGCACTTATTTTTGAGGGCCGGGGCTTATTCTTCTGCCTCACATTTGCTGAGAGAAAAAAACGCATATGGGACAGACGGAGGAAGGGAAAAAGGAAAAAGTGTAACAAAGGGAGAGAGTAGAAAGCTGCTAGAGTGAGCTGAAGGGGCAGGGAGTGGTTTTATATGGATTGAAGAGGCCCGAGATGGCTTCAGGATTACGCCGCCTCAGTATTCTGTGTTCCCACATTTATTTGTATTAGCCGCGTGTTTAGGAGGAGGGCTTTGGGCACTTGCAAGTATTTATTTGGAAATTAAGCAATGACTTTGTGGCTTCTACCCAAATGACGGATGGCAGGAATTTAAAGTGCAGCGCGTGATTTCTAATTCTGGCAGAGAAAACATTGATATTGTTGGCCAATGATCCAGGTTTGCAGAAAGTGTTGAGCAAAGAGGGTACATTGCGTGCAACAGGACATTGATGGTAAGTGCGAGTCCTGGCATCGACATGCAAGAATCTACAGGTTGTACGCTGAACTGAGGGTACCAACCAGAAAATCATAACGTGTGATCAGAAGAAACAGGGAGCATTTAAGGATTGTAGGGGTGCAATTCTTGATGGGTAGGTTTCCTGCACAACCCAATAAAGGTATTCAAAGAAGGGTAAGAATGGGTTGTTTGAGAAAGACGAAAAGGTAAGAAATATTTTGACAATAAAAAGATTGGGTATAAAACTGAATATTGAAAACAGATAATTTAATTTCTAACAGTGACAGTGTTTTAAACCCCTTGATGTATGCTTTGACAACCATTGCCATTCTTCTCCTTCATGGCCCCGGCCAAAGCCAGGGTGGAAGATCCTTGTCCAGAGTTGTCCTTTCCATTTGGGACATAGAGACAGGGGTCCTCCAAAATGTCATCAACAAGATGACCATCGCCTAGTTCCTTAGAGTGGTGATTGGCCCAAAGTAGGCGGATATAGGGTTGGGGTTTCTTGTGTTTCCTTCTGGAGGGGACCTGGTCTGCCAGCATGGGATGAACATTTCCTTTTGAATAGGAGAAGGACTGATTTCTATGTGAAGGGTCTCTGTTTACAATGACTCACTGGGGGAAAAACGATGGACTAGAGTACAGCTCAGAGCCAAGCCGTTAAATATGCAAGGAATGGTGGGGCACTGTGACATGTTTTCTGTGTCACAGCAGGTTTAAAGAAGGTCAGCTTTTTAGTGGATATGGTCTTTCTGTTACTCTTATTCACAAATAGTAGTACTCTCCAAGAGAACAAGTGAACCGAGTTTCACAAAGATCAGATTGGAACCTTGTGTCGAATGTAGTGTTACGATATTTTGATTAGTTTGTATTCATCTTGAAGTTTCTTGGCGGAGAAGTTAAAAGATGGAGGTCACTGCCTAAGAAATGGGAGCCAATGTTGGATTGACAATTATTTCTAGGTTGCAACAGGTATATCTATTGCTCCAGGTGTTGTCTTAATGCACAAAGTGATCATGGTGGTAAGAAAGGAATTCTAGAACCAATATCCAAAGTGAGCAAATGAGATGGGAAGGCAACGTGGTTGTAGAGGGCACTTGAGTATACATTGACGAGGTGGGCTAATTAGGTTTAAAGTAAGGAAAGAGTAGTCTTCCATTTGCCAAATCAGGCTTACTGTGAAAGCGGTGTTGGTTTTAGCCTTGGCAAAACAAAATGCTCTTCTTAATTACTATCCTCGTAGATACCTTATTGGTTGTTTTATCTGGGATGTAATTGTGGGCAAAAGGCCAAAAACTAATGTCAAGATCAATGCTTCTTGACATGTGTGCAGTCTCCTAATACAGATGACGAGGTTCAGACAGCACAGTTCTGCCATGTGAGAGCAAATACTAAACACCTAAAGTTAAACTGGTCTCCACACACTGCAGACTGGAGGAAATAGCCCCATTATAAAATAACAATTCTGGCTGGACTTTATTGTAACTGCGATAGCTGTGTTCCAGTGCAACTTGATTCATCCTTTGCACCATCTCCTTCGAGATGGGCTTGGACTGGGCTCTTCCCCAAGTCTGCTGGCCTACCACCTTGCTGACTCTGCTAATGCACTGACCTGGTTTGAGACATGACTCTGACTTAATGATGCAAAATAGATATTCATCTGACTCTTCCCCAGCCCCACAGGCTTGACAGGTGACTGGTTCAGCCCAAATCCTGCAGTCTGACTCCTGGGAGGTGACAGCTTGGGCTGGCTTTAGCGCTCGTGGCACCCCGTGCAACAGTATTTTTTGGTGCTCCCACCCCATGACCACCTCCTTTGATTCGCTCACTATCACCAGACAAATCTGTCCCTCATCTCTCCATAGCCCCCCCTTTCACATGCATTCATTTATTTTAAAGTGCTGGTAAAGGCCGGCTTTACTAATCCACTCAGCTACCCAAATAAAATATAGTTCTCTTCTTCGCAGCAGGCACATTAACCATATACGCTACCTTATGGTGAGTAAAAGCTGCTGTTAGACAAAACTCCTACCTGGCAGGAACATTAATCACAAGAGGTATCTTGAAATTTGAATTGTTTCCTGAAGGCTGAACGCACAAGGAACTTTTCAGCAGGTACTTTTAAATTGCAAGTTTTGAAAGTTATTGCTTAACACAGCGCCCCCCTGAGGTCAGTACCCCCGAATCCAGGTCAGCACCTGGTGCGGTCGCACCGCCCGCACTGCCCTAAAGCCGGCCCTGGTGACAGCAGAGGGAATGAGAGGACTTTGTTTATGGTTGGTGACACCACACAACAGGGATGTGTGTAATGATAGAAAATTCATCTTTTGTGCAGATGTTTGCCTCTAGGCAAAGTCCTGTACTACTATCGGCTGTTGTTTTTTTTGTCTCCTGGTGGGACTCCAAGTCCCAGGAACACTTGTGGATGCCAGGGGGTGCTGCCCCGAAATCGCGGGCGCTTCAAAGCGCACGCGCCACCCTGTGGACTCACTGCTGTTTTTTTTGGCTCGTGGTGGGACTCCAAGTCCCAGGAGCACTTGTGGACACCGGGGGGGGGGCTGACCTGAAATCGTGTGCACTTCAAAGCGTACCACATCGCCCCATGGACTCGCTGCTGTTCTTTTTGGCTCCTGGTGGGACTCCAAGTCCCAGGAGCACTTGTGGACGCCAGGGGGGGCTGGCCTGAAATTGCGGGCGCTTCAAAGCGCACCACGTCGCCCCGTGGACTCGCTGCTGTTTTTTTGGCTCCTGGTGGGACACCAAGTCCCAGGAGCACTTGTGGGCGCCAGGGGGTGCTGGCCTGAAATCGCGGGCGCTTCAAAGCGCACCGCGTCGCTCGTGGACTCGCTGCTGTTCTTTTTGGCTCCTGGTGGGACTCCAAGTCCCAGGAGCACTTGTGGATGCCGGGGGGGGGGGGCTGGCCTGAAATTGCGGGCGCTTCAAAGCACACCACGTCGCCCTGTGGACTCGCTGATGTTTTTTTGGCTCCTGGTGGGACTCCAAGTCCCAGGAGCACTTGTGGGCACCAGGGGGGCTGGCCTGAAATCGCGGGCGCTTCAAAGCGCACTGTGTCACCCCGTGGACTCGCTGCTGTTTTTTTTGGCTCCTGGTGGGACTCCAAGTCCCAGGAGCACTTGTGGATGCCAGGGGGGGGGCTGCCCTGAAATCGCGGGCGCTTCAAAGCGCACCGCGTCGCCCCGTATACTCACTGCTGTTTTTTTGGCTCCTGGTGGGACTCCAAGTCCCAGGAGCACTTGTGGACGCCGGGGGGGGCTGGCCTGAAATCACGGGCGCTTCAAAGCGCACCGCATCGCCACGCAGCGTGGGACGCGCCCGGGTGAAGCCCGGGCCAAGGGCAGACCCGTCCACGCCCGTCGGAGCCCGAAGGAGGCCGGGCTGGGCCACCCCCTAAGAAACAAGAAATAAAAACCAGAAGGTACAGGGGCTCCTGATGGAACACTTGGATACATAAGTGAGAACGTTCTGTTACCTTCTATACAAAACATGATTTCATTTTAGGCAAGTTTGTAATAATGGCCGCTGATTGATACTGTGCTCATAAACTTTGTGACTAAGATATTTAATTGGGGTTGGGTTGGTCTTTGTGTTTCACCACAAGAGGAGTTCTACGGGCTGGTAAACTAATTTAACTTGCACATCTTCTCTAGTCTTATTCCTATATAGGAAATAAGTCTGATATTATTTAAAATATAGGTAAAAGGAAGCACTCAACACTGAATCACCCCCCAAATATAAAAGACAGTACATCCATATTAAAATACATCTCAGGGGCGATGGGGGTGATAGATAAGCAAATCGCTAAAGTAGAAGAAAAACTGCTGACACCTAACGATTACACCATTCACTCACCAAAGAATCTTGGGATACTTGATGATTCCAACCACTGTGACCACAGGGGTATAAACACGGAAGTAAGGAATATAAATGGATGTATTCAAAATACCTCAGACTTAATCTATGTCCCGGATGATCTCTCACCCGCACCCAAACACCCAAGGAAACCTTTGATAGGGACGGTAGATAATCTCCCTAAAAAAAAAATTTAAGAAAGAGCTAGCAACCACGCTCGACAGACAGCTGCTAAAGAAAGTACCTCAGAGGAAAACCTTAAATAATCCAGTTGATACAAATCGAAGCCTCCTCGCGAACATCTATGAACTAGTAACTACCCTGAAATCATCAATTGGGGCTTAACTGGACTCCCTTACAGAACGTTAAAAAGTGGTAGAGACTAACCTTGAGGCAGGCTTAGTAATTAAGAAGTGTTTACAATCTAAGGACTTGCATCCCATGAAGAAAGACTCTAGTATACCATTGTTGATTCCAAACTCTGTGAGTAACACACAATCTGCAATACAAGGCAGGACAGGTGAATCACACTTGACCCCAAACTCTTTGAGTAACTTACAATCATTACCACCAGCATCAACCACTAGACACATACTTCCAAAGATATCGAATAATATTCTACCTACAGATAGGATAAACCGGCCCCAGACAAACTTAGGGGGGGAAACATAGAAGAATGAGATCTTCGAAGCCTTTGCATACACCAAGTGACTTCTTACACCTCCCCCCGGAGGCAACACCATACGTAGTGGTCCTGGCTAATGTTCCACCCATAGCTGATCAGCAACGGGAAACATGGACAGCCTTGAGGAATAAGTCCCTCAATTGGATAGGATCACGCTTGGACTCTAGAATGGTGGAGTCCCTTTTTGATGATATAAAAATGGTCAGAAGAATTAAGTGGATAGGAAGTAGTCAGAAAGTATTGGAGGGAGATTTTGTGGTTCTTTCGTTCAAATCCCCAGACCTAGTGGACAGAATTATCCGCGAACTAGGGTCTAGGCAGTTTACCTATCAAGGAATCTCGTTATTACCTTTGTTTTTTTTTAATCAATGTTCTGTGGGGCATAACTTTAACAATGCACAACTACTGCACAAAATACCCTTAACCAGTCCTGACTCTGTTCTTTCTTGTAATAGATTCCAACCCCTTGCAACACTAGAAGGCCTAGATTGACTCAGCTTGGATAAGAAAGAGACATCCCATGAAATAGTACCGGAAACAAATATAGAAGGAAGGCAGTCAAGTCAGAGAGATCCCCCTTTGACATTAACTCACACAATTTTTAGAAGCATATCTCCCTTGACCATACATAAAGTACACTGTCAAATTCAGCAGAATTTGGAAATAGCTTTACTCTATTGGAATGTGGCAGGTCTAAGTAATAAGCCCAGTAAGGAGCTCTGGATGAATTTTATCGAAGATTTTTCATGTCTATGCCTTCAGGAAACTTGGCTTGTAAATCCTGTCCACATAAATGGATACAAAACATTCCATACACCAGCAGTACAGACTAAACATGGTAGGCCGAAAGGGGGTTTATGCACATATATATCCAATAAGCTTCCCCTATCAAATTTAAAGATGCAAATTTCGAGGGTAAACTACCAAATAATTGAGAGTAACTTGGACCAGAAGCCCCAGCTAGTGATTATTAATTTTTACAATAACGCACCACCAGGAGAGATTCCCAATATTTTAACAGAGATGGGAGAGGACTTAGAGAAAATATGTGCAAATACTAGACGGGAAAGCCTTATTATATGGGGCAGTGATTTTAATGTCTATTTCTGTAAAGAAACCTCGGAGAAGGTGTGTGGCTGGGATATGGAAGATACTGGTCTGAGGCCTCATTTTTTACACAATATGCAAGGTGACGCAATGAACCTATTGGCGCAAAAATATAACTTGGCTTTTGTAAACGAACTTTATTTTGAAGTTCCACAGTTCAAACCAACTTTTAACGGAAGGGGCGCTGACATAGTGATTGACTATGTTTTAATGTCTACCCATTTTCCACATTACCTTATCAATTATACACTCCATGACATTGCGATAAGTGACCATTTACCCCAGAGTTTGAAAGTTTCACTAACTCCCTCTATGCTGACATTAGAGGATAAAATCGTGCTGGTAAATGATATTAAACTAGCCTAGCATAATGGATATACATTGCGATGGTCGCAGATAGATTCAAAGGCCCTATTGAAACAGTTAATTTGTGACCATAATCAAGCCTTTGTAGATTGCCTTAGCGATGATATAGACCCAGGAAAATGCCTAAGTGCTTTCTCGGTGATAACACAAGGTGTGAAAGAAGACCTTACTATTAAAATGGGAAAGTCAGGACGGAAAAGGGAAATGGGTTGGTTTGATCATGACTGTACAAAAGCACATAAGAGACTAACAAAGGCATTAAGCGCCCCAACAAGATCCTTGAATGAGATACGTATGCGGAGGCAGGAATATAAGGCGGCCATTAAAAAAAGGAAATCCACTTTGATAGGAAACCTGTGTGAAACTCTACACAAAGCTAGCCTTACAAAGGATAATATCCTCTTTTGGAAAACAATAAATACCCCCGTGCTAGGGGACAGACATGTCCCTAGAATGGAAATCGCAATTTCAGAAGAGGATTGGATTGATTACTTCTCTAAGATATTTAGTCAGGCTAGCGATATAGAACCAATAGATTCCTTAACGAGCCTAGTTATTCAGGAAAACCCACGTATGATTATAACACCCCAGTTCAGTTTAGAGGAGGTAGTGGAAGCCATAAATTCAAGCAAAGCGGGGAAAGCGCCGGGCCCTGATGGTGTCCCGGTAGACTTAGATAAGGCAAATACACAAATTTTGGGCCCCCTATTGACGCAGGCACTGAGGGCTTCCTGTATGCAAGGACCACCACCATCGTGGCTAGATTCCATTATTGTCCCTATATATAAAAAAGGTGATTGCCTTAACCCAGCTTGTTACAGACCAATCTCCTTACTTGATACATCAGCCAAATTAGCGGGGAGAATTATTTTGAATAGATTGCAATCCTGGGCGGAGGAAAATGACATTCTAACTGAATTACAGTACGGCTTCTGCACAGGAATAGGCACGGTGGAACAAGGACTGAATTTAAACACCATAATTGGGAAATACACAAAGATTAGGGAGGGTAATTTGTACTTGGCCTTTGTAGATCTATCCTCAGCATTTGACTGCGTAATACATGGAAAATGATGTGACATTTTAAGTAGTATAGGGGTAGAACCGACAATAATTCAGTTCATTCGGGACCTGTACACAGGGTGTAGAGAAAGGGTGAGATATGGGATAAGAGTTGTACGTCAAGAATGTGTATTAGCTCCACTCCTGTTTTCATTATATATAAACAATTTAGAAAATGAATTAATAAGTAAATGCAAAGATCTCCCTCAAATAGGCCACCGCCCTATCCCGGCCCTACTCTACGCGGACGATGCTGTACTCATGACTCGGACTCCATTAGCCCACCAAAAACTTTTAACTACTTGTATAACCTTTATGAAAGACTTGGGCCTCACCGTCAATCGCTCTAAAACTTTTATAATGAACTGCGGTAGGAAATCGAGTAAGACTTATAACATCACTACACAAGATGGGAAAATCGACACAACTCGTACATTCTCATACCTGGGCATAATGTTGGATAAACAAGGTTCCTGGGCACACTGTGTGAAAGCCAAAAAAGTGCAGATCATGAAAACAACGGCGACCCTGAAGATTTTTTCAAAAAGGTTAGGGGGGATCACCCCACAGAATATGGTAAAAGTCTATAGAGCCAAATGTATCCCGGCTGCCATGTATGGATCAGGTATCTGGGGATATACCAATTGTAACCTGATCCAAACGATGGAAAATGATTTTTTGAGATACCTGATAATGGTAACAAATGGTACCTCATCATACATCAGCCATGCTGAACTAGGGGGTTCCTTCCTAGTCGATTTAACAAAGATACAGCCATTATTATTATGGCAGAAAAATTGGACATCAGAATATACTGGACTAAACAAGGCAGTTTTACATGACTGTATGGCATCAACATACTCTTTAAGAGTCCCATGGCTGAGGTATATTATGACCTTTTTTGAAAACATGGGCCATAAAGAATATTATACAAACCCAGAATTACTGGAAATACTCGCCAGGAAGGAATTGAGGGCTTTGACCTTGAAGTACCTAGAAGATCAGCGATGGGAAGTAGAATAAAAAAAGCATAGTGTCATGTCAAATCAATTAATCTTGTCCACAGAGATAATGCAGCCCTACCTGGTAAACGTGGTAAATCCTCGGCCTCTTTTTGTCCTTACAAGATTAAGGTTAGATACGTTCCATTGCTTAGTATCTTTTCCGAGTATGAATGATTGGAGTGTATCTTTAGGGGCATGTCCCTGTGATGCAAAGGCAGCACAAACTATGTTACATATGGTTCTTTTTTGTAAATTTTATGAAAAACAGAGAAAGCGCCTTTTAATGCATTTTTTAAGACCCATTAATGTGCGACAGTGTTGCACTGCGTACATCAATTTCCAGATTTTATCTTCCATTGAAATATGTGGAATCCTGGCAAACTTCCTATGCTCTGTAATAACTGCAAGAAAGTTTATGGGTGCACTGGCATCAACCTAATTAGGCTATTTAAATATTAGTGATTGGATTAATTAATATGACAATGTATCTTATTCTTGGTTTTTATTCTTTTATTGTATTTATTGTGTTTTTACATATAAGATGTGTTTTATGTGTTGCTTTTGTGACTTGTTGGAAAGTCGAATAAAGTTTCTTACTACTACTACTGTCAGTGTATGTGTATGTGTTTGTAAAGCATGTGTGTGTGTTTGTTGGTATGGGCCTGTGTGATGCATGGGTGTGTGTGTTATAACCTGGGAGCAGTGGAAGTCTGGGGACTGGAATATTGAGTGTGAGGTTTCAAATAAGGGAGGCTGGTATCTCAGTTGCATAAATATGCTTATGGTGGGAGCTGTATTTGTTAGAGTTGTGGCAATACAAGCCTAGTCTTAGTAGCTACATTCTGAATAGTACCCTCATTGTCTTTCTAGTCAAGGTGGTGTTTGAGGGTGAGGGGCAAATAATGTCAATCAGGCTTAGTACCACTCAACTGGCAGGACATAGTCTGATGTGTTGGAGAAAGACATATTCAGAATATAGATGGTGAAGAGGCATATAGCCCCATTCTTTTGTGGGCCAGTAAATATCAAATGCCCACTACTAAACCGGTCTCCCCTCTCTGTAGTCATGAGAGAAGAGCTCCTGTGTCAATGACAACTCTGGCTGGACTTTTCTGTCTTTATTGCAGCTATGATAATTGCACTGCAGTGTAGCTCACCTCAAACTTCACAGTATGTCCTTTGAACAAAGCAGCGACTGGGCATTGTAAAACCCCCCAAGCCAGCCACGTGACTGGCTCTGCCACATCCCCATTTATCTGGTATGTTCTTTCGCAGCACCGCCGGCCCAACATGCAACTGCCCATGGTGCGTGCATATTTGTTTATTCTAGTTTCTATCCCAAGACTCTGGCACAGACCTACACTAAAGATGTTTTAGTGTTTGAATTTCTATACAGGAGTTTTCTGAATAAACTTTCTTTGTTGGAACCACAATTTTAGTTTGCACATTGCTTGCACATCTGAACTTTTTTCACACTCAATAACGTTGATGTAATTTATGGAGGTATGTCCCTAATTCTGTAATAACATTTCACTCTTTGTTGGGTGAAAATAGTCCATCCAGCTGTCTGCAGGGGTTTTGCTGGCGTTGGGTAAAACATCTTCAGGATCTAAAATTGTTTCTTTATGCTGCGATCTCTAGTAGATCCCACTTTTTGCTCATAAGTCATTGTCATCATTGGTTATAGTTGTCCCCTATTTGCATTAGCTGTTGTCCCAAAGAGTCATTTTTAATGTTCTCTTAATCTGACTCTTGCTAATGTGCCTACCTAATCAGATCCACAATCTCAAGTAAATTAGTCATGGCCGGTGTTCAGTGTTTCATTCAGGCAAACAGCGACTGTACCTGTGGATCAACAACCTGGCCTGTGGAGAACTCCCTAAAGTTGCCAAATCCTGAGGATATATTCCAAATTATTATTTTATATTTGTAAACGGTGACATTTTGTGCTTTTGTTTTTATATTTGTAAACGGTGACATTTTGTGCTTTGGTTTTATAGAAATTGATAAGCAATTGTAAGACGTTGAGTATTCTCATAGATGCTCAATTTTGCTATGCTCAGGTAGATTTTCTGCTTGATCGCAGCAGCCTTTCCTTTCCTTCAAATCCAGAAAGATTGTTCAGGATTTTCAAGTCTTTAAGTCCTCAGCATAGAACCAATGCAATGGTTGCCTCTGTTCTAGCCCGGGGTTACTATGCAAATATTCCTCATATTGGGACTCCATAATATCTGAAAAAACATGCACAGCCCCACCAGAATCCTGTAGAAGGGATGATGTCTGGGACATTTAGAATATGTGTCTCCTAGATGTCGTCCCTTACAATGGCTGCTGAATAGGGAGCCGGTAACAATGGGGGCACTTCCTATGGTACGTCGGGCCCTTTTTAGGTTGAGCGTTAGCGTTTGACCGGCTGTATACTTTTAAGTATACTATACTGTGAGTTCCAGCGTTTTCATTTGTTTGTTCCAGTGTCCTTCAAAAATCCTTGCTTGCTAGTGGTCAGTTCTGCCTCTTTGTCCTGCCTTTTTCTCTTTGGGAGCAGCACAAAGTACTGTATAATTACGCTATGTCCTGTTTATCTCTTCTGAAGGGGACTTTTTCTTTCAGTATTGGCCTCTTTGTCTTACACTGTGGCTGTATAATCAGCCCCTCCTCCCCACCAGCTCCCTCAGTAAACATAAACCAACAGCAGTGGGGGGCTTTTTCAGGGCCAGCTCACTCTCGCTCACTTCCTCTTGTTATTTTCAGTCTGTGTGGCAAGAAAAGTCCAGTCAGTAATTTACAACGCTAAGAGCTCTAACTCGAGCAAACACGAGTCCATTGCATTCCAAATGTTTTTTTGTTTTTTTTGCTTTCTGCCTAATGCGCTTTTCCGATGGCATTAATTTACAACTCTAACAGCTCTAACTCGAGCAAACACGAGACCATTGCATTCCACACGAGACCATTCCATTCCAAATGCTTTGTTTTCTTCATTGCCTGCTCCTGTTCAATGAACCTTCAGTTTACATCTGCTTTGCTTCAAACAAGGCTGTAAATCAGGCTGTCACATTTTCTCTGTGTGTAGCTGAGTGTGCCTGCATGCAGTTCCTTTTTTGTTTCTAGTTTTTTAGGTTGAGCTTCTCTTTTGTTTAGTAGTTTAGAAGTGCAATCCGGAAGACTAGTGGGACATGTGAATGTATATGTCTTTGTGTCGACGTTTTTAAACTGGCAATGGAGAGCAGTCTTTTGTGGTCCAAGTGTGTCCTGTAAACTAGAGGGTGGATGAGATTGATAGAATACATTTAACTTTGTGTTTTTGAATCTGAGCATGGGGTGGGGGGGGTGGGGGCAGGAAAGCAGCAGAGTTCCGGAGCGGCACAATCTCTGTTCAACCAAATCCCTATTTACTTCATTTTTGTTTTCGGCTTTGATGTTCTCATCGCCAAGTTAATGGTTGTAATGGTTGAAACGGTGGACTCGCAGCCCTTTCTCCTTATTTGGGATTTGCATCCTCTGACTCGTGTTTTCTGGTTCACTAGAAACGATTTCACAGAAGATAGGTCACTCACTATACTGTTTTTTTCAAAGCCAGGCATCTCCCACCTGTACTCATCACTGAATCCCTCAACCCCTTCATGAAAGGCTCGCTGACGTTCCAATAAACAGGTTATTTCAACTTTGCCCAAACAGGCTCCAATACTAAGAGGACTGGTGAATATTTTCTATTGCAAAAGGGGGCTGGGTGGAAGCACATTACAATATAGCCAAATGCCCTGTTTGGAACATGATTAAAAGGAATTCTTTAAAATCTGGCTGTACTAATTTTAAAGGTTTTTTGAAAGAGGTTCTTCTATTAACGCTTCAGATAAATTGTACATTACAAAGACCTGTTTCTCCTTAGACGTTTTTATAAACAAACCAATGCACAATCTCTATAAATGTGTGTTCTGAGGGAATACAAGACTCTTCCACGATTCTTCTTACCATCACCATCTTCCCCCACTACCCCCGACATAACTAAATAAATGTGTGCTCTTTCAGCCACTAGCATAGCACAGCATTGCTGGTTATATAAATCAGGAGGAGCCCAGATATGGGTGCCCACGCTCTATTTACTGAGAAAGGAATTACAACATTATGTAATGTGCGCTTGTCTACCTTTGGATCCCGGGCTCCACCTAGTGTCAAAAAGACTTTAGAATCCAAGAGACTCGAGAAATCCCCAGATTCGCACTCATGCCCTGGTTACAAGGGACGATAAATACTGATATGAGTAGGCACATCATGTTTTACATTTAGCGAGTGTCTAGTGAGAGAGGTTCTGGACTACTTTGCCCAGCACTATTGGTATATATTAGGTGCCATAAATATCGCGGCACAGGCTTGGGCACTTCTAATCGGCCCTAGGAGAACTAACTGATAAACTAAGCTAAATACATATATACAGCAGGTAAATAGAGCCCTAAACAGAAATGCACGGCTACAAAACTTTAGCTTGGAACGAAAGTTGAGGACGAATATCCAATCATTGTGAAGCTCCCCGAAAACAGACAACCTCACGCCCATCACTTTCATTCATTCAAGGACTTGTAAATGGAAGTTGTTTAGTGATATGCAGGGCCTCTGGCAGGAAAAGACATTATGAGGCAGGGTTGACCAATTTATGTGGCAAGAAAAGTCCAGTTATGAATTTACAATGCCATTATAGCTCTAACGCAAGAAAATGCAAGACCTATTACATTGCAAATGCTTGTTTATAGGTTTATTCCGCCTCCAAGCTCCATTAACAGCATTGCGCTTTTACAGCATCAAACCAGTTCTGCTCCCAGCTCCCACTGTAATCAGTACATTGGCCTGCTGAACAGGTCTTGAGGCAATGCACTTTTTGTTTATTCTTTAGCGTCACGGGACTACCTTTGTGTCATTTTTGCCCTACAGAAATATTCGTAACATAGCACATCAGCTTCCCTACTCCTATTGAAGGAACTTTAAATTGACAGTTAGTGGTATTAGTAATCTCAAAAAGACAGCAGCTCTGTTGAAGCAGATGAGGGTACACCATTGCATCCCCTGGAAATACTTCCCGATGGACTTATGTTTTTGAACCTACAAGCGTCTAATATTCACCAGATTAACTACCTAAGTAACCTTAATCCCCATCTTTCCTACCATCCCCAGCAAACAACACACATTCATAGCAAGTGTTTGCTATCTGTAAATAGTTCTGCTACTTTAGGGGGAGATATGAGAAGCTAAGATTATGGGGCAGATTTACCATCCTTTCACGCAACGCAAATGCAACAAGGCAACTTGCTGCAAAGCATTGCATGAAATGGAGAGGGCATCTTTAGAAAGATATGGAGCATTTCTTCTCTCTCCTTGCGCTGGCACTCTGTGTGATGCCTAGCACCAAAGTAGACACCTGTGCTCCATAGTGCAAGGGTGCCTGCATTAAGGGTAGGATGATTTTGTGCAGGAAGGGATACCTTTCTGCCCAAAAACAATCCTTAGAGGCATATTCCTCCTTTTATGTGTGGTGCAGAATGCAAGATACATGAAAAGAGGAATTAAAGAGAAAAAATAAAGATATTTCTCCTTGTTACGTCTCTGTTGGTTGGGGGACATCATTTTGGGCAGATGCAAGGGACACCCAAGCTTCACCCATCTAATGCATAACCACCACAAAGTAGCACAAGGTAGAGCATTGCATTACTTTGTATTTGCTAAACCAGGCAAAGTGTCTGCATGGCTCAGTGAATCCTATTTAAGGACTTGCATTGCCTTGCAATGACTTGCATCACCCAAGGACAACGCAAGTCCCTAGTAAATCTGCCCCTGTTTGTATGTCAGTGGTTTAATTGAAGAAGTTCAGGACACTAGAAATGTATCTTTGGGCTTCACTATTTAAGGTATGTCCGTAAAGATGAAGGAAGAAAGGACGAAGGGAGGGAGGGATTAAGGGAGGGAGGGAGAATTGACTGGAGGGAGTTCAAACGGGAGGGAGAACGGACAGGATCAGTGCTATATTAAGGCCACTATACGCAACTGCTTGATAGTGCCATATTAAGACGGCACTAAACTGCAACAATTTATGTAACAATGATGGTGTTGATAGGAAAGAGGGAGTTCTTATAGTGCAAACAGTCATTTTGCGTAGTGCTTCAAAAAATACTTGCAGTGAAGCTGAACACAGATTTAAAGTCCTTAGATTATAATGCTGTACACAACACATAGCGCCTGATTCACAAAGGTAAATCTACACTTTTGTGTAAGTTTTAAATTTTTTGCTATTCACAAACAGCTTTTACCGTAGTCTCTTTAAGACTGTGGAGCCTACGCACTCATGGCAGAGAGACTGCATATAAAAAAATAGGACAGTACTATCTTATTATGTTCGGAGTCTCTGCCACGAGTGCAGAGACTCCACAGTTGTAAAGATACAACTTGTAAAATTAATTTGCGAATAGCAAAAAATCGTAAAGTTATGCAAAAGTTTGTTTATCTTTGTGAATCAGCCCAATAAAAGGCAGAAAACATGCTCTCCCGCAAGTAAAGAAAGATAGTAAGGATTTGAACCTATCCAGTAATCGGAATAAAATCTAATCTAAGAGCTAGATAGATGTCGCCAGTTGACCGGACCTTAAACTCTGGATCCCTTTTGCCCATCCTCAAAAGTTTAAATTTAGGAGTCCAATGGAAGTCTTGCTTTTCAGACTGGTTATCTAATCAGGGTTTGGGATAGAGTTTAGCTCACAGTAAAATCATGTTGAATCTGAACAACATTTTATCTACTGGGCATTGGATTTTAACTGAATTTGGCTGGAGCAAAGATAACTCCCATTTAGCGCCCGAACTGTTCTTACGTTTTTTAAATTCCTTTCACTAGTCTTACCAAATAGTTTTGCAACAGAAGGAGGTTGTATAAGAGCTTTGCCTTTCTCTCATCCGTGCATTTTACTGTCAATAAGGGACGTGACTAAGGGGGTCATTCTGACCATGGCGGTAAAAACCGCCAGGGCCAACGACCGCAGGAGCACCGCCAACAGGCTGGCGGTGCTCCCATGGGCATTCTGACCGCGGCGGTACAGCCGCGGTCAGAAATGGAAAACCGGCGGTGTACCGCCGGTTTCCCGCTGCCCTGGGGAATCCTCCTCGCCATGGGGATTCCGAGCCCCATACCGCCTTCCAACCGCCAAGAAGAGAATGGCGGTATGGGGTGCCGTGGGGCCCCTGGGGGCCCCTGCAGTGCCCATGCCAATGGCATGGGCACTGCAGGGGCCCTCGTAACAGGGCCCCACAAAGATGTTCAATGTCTGCCATGCAGACACTGAAAATCGCGACAGGTGCAACTGCACCCGTCGCACCCCTTCCACTCCGCCGGCTCCATTCGGAGCCGGCATCCTCATGGAAGGGTGTTTCCCGCTGGGCTGGCGGGCGGCCTTCTGCCGGTCGCCCGCCAGCCCAGCGGGAAACCCAGAATACCCGCGGCGGTCTTTTGAATGACCCCCTAACTGTTTTTTCATCTCGGAATAAAAAGGAACAGATCTACCGAAGACGACTTCCTTAACAAGTCACAATCTGATGTTGGTGACTTGTCAAAAACAGAGAAAGTTGGGTTTCAAGCACTAGTGCTTTGTCACCACTTGTTGAGAGAAGCCACAAAAGCCTTGTTTGGAAAACAGTTAGTTGGGGGCCTGCTCCTCTCATCTTATGCTCATTTGTCGTCCGACAGCACAGGTGCGATTCAGAAACAATCAGGTGAAGGTAGTCACACAGCACACCAAATAATTCACATTGTCTGCAAGCTTCTTTTATTTACATTCGCTCCAAGTAGCAATTGATTTAAATGACATACTCCAGAGAGCAAGCTCCTAGCTCTATAGAACACAAACACACATCACTTGAACAGGGAACACTGACACTCCCTACACCACACTGGAGAAGCCACAATACAGCAACTGACACAAACTCCACTCATATACCAGATACTACAGAAAAGAAGGTACTACAAATTCATACTGTCTATTCTATAAACTGAGATGTTGAACGGGAAATGTTAACATACCAAAGACACTTCAAATCCAATCCAAAAATCGGAGCTATTGGTGTATATAGACATTGAACTGCTGAAAAAAATATGATTTGGGGGGAAATCCTTGCAGGACCCCACAGACAGCAGTGTTCGAGAAGTGGTGAAGGGATGCTCCAGTTATGTTCTTTGCTACAGAAGTGGAACTGCTACAATGCTTAGTCTGCATGAGGTTCCCCCAAATGTTCTACAACAAGTATGAAAATACGGAGTGTCCCTCAGGGTGGATGGTCAAGAGATATCCAGTAGGACCAGCATGCACAACCTTCACTCGTCACTGCATTCAGGATGGCAACACAAACATTGAGGAGAGTCATTGATGTTCCATAACGAAGAGGAACTCCGAAGGCAATGGCTGAAAAAGTATAACGTTTTGTAAATGTTCCTATAGTTGCCCAACTGCAATTTGATTCAAGATCTTAGCCAGTGATAGTAAGTTAGTTTCTTTTGGTACCTGGATCACATTGATTCCTTTAACAGTGGTACAGCCATCTAGATTTTTTGGATCACATGAGGCCTTTCTTCCTGAAACAATCTGTGTATTTTACTTTACATAGATCGAATGAGAATGTTGACAAAAAGATTCATGGATCAACATCGATCGTCTGTCTATACAGCTATTAGTGCTGTTTCTTTCAGCTAAAGAAACCCAATCAGCTCTATCAAAAATATCAGCAACTGAATGGTTCAGGTTTGAGACGGTGTTGATAATGAAGGATCAGTTACTGCATGCTCCTAAATCTGTATCATGTCCAGCTCCTGATGAGAGTCAATAAGAGTGATGGTTTTCCAAAGGTCCTGCAGTTGGGGAGTATTTCCAAAACTTTCAGTATTACAGGCCTTAAAATGATATGATGATAGTAAGGAGTATGAGGTGAAGGGAAAGCTTCGTCCACTGGGAAGACACCCTAGTCTCAGACACACCAAGATACCAAAGATAAAATGTAATAGCGAAGGTGGTTTCGGGAATCTTTCAGTAAGCTTAGTTGAGAAGAATAGCGGTGAAATGGGGATACCTCTCAAAACAGAGGAACAGAGAGTGTAAGTAAACTATGGAAATAAATAAATGTGGGAGAACTGAATTGGTCTACGAATGCCAGCAGAAACCACACAACCTAGAAAGCTGCAAAACTGACACTTTTTATGGTGCCGTGGAAGTTTTGGCTCTCGTGATCTGAGCCCTCTGATTGGTATATCTCTCACTTTCCTCATAAAGTCCACCTCCTACTCAGCCTCAGTCCTCATAGACCAGAACTCAAGGCAATAAAAAGAAATGTCCACAGTTAGTAAAGTATATAAGGTAAAGGAAAAGCTTATTCAGTAGCCATGATTTCAACCACTGTCAGTTCGGCCAGCTTCATGCCCAGTGTCATGGAACTATCCGGATCAAAGTTTGAGAATGCCCACAAATGTACATTATTGGAAACGTACACGATATTCCCAAACGTCCAAGGTATACAAAGCTCTGGAATGTCCTCTTTCTGAACCCTTAAGTGACGTTTAACACTTGTGAATTTCTCGGCGTTCGTGGTCGAGAAATCTGCAGTAGTAAATTAATTTATGCCTGCCATGAATACTATTGCAAATTTTTGGCAGGTGTAAATGGAGAAGTTTTCAGTTATAGATGTATGCTTATGGCCTAAAATAGACTTGTGAATAGGTCCAGTAGCTGCAAGGTATGCGTGTACAAAAGAAGTGACTTTTCCTCAACGCACCACACCTCATCCAAATAATCACAAGTTTAATTAATTCTAGATCTGTGAATTCAATTGAATCAACTGAAGTGAACTACAACACTGCCTCCTTGTTAATCTTTAAGTCATCTGTCAATCTTACTTCTGAAGTGGGTAAAACGATTTTTTCCCAGGGAACATGATGAGTTCACCACACAAGACCCGGAACATATGTCTACTATCCAGTCGAAGGGTGGCAGGAATTGAAGGCAGAGCGTGTGATTTATACTTCTGGCACAGAAAAAAATGATATTGTTGGCCAGGGTTCCAGGCTTGCCCTAGTGTGCAATCATATGGAAGAAGACAAATTAAAGTGAAAAGAAAATTGAGCAGCATGCAGTCAGGGGATGTGTGTGCCAGCAAGTGTCGAACAAAGAGGGTACATGACGAGCATCAGAACATTGATAGAACTTGCAAGTCCTTGATTCGACATGCAAGAATGTACAGGTTGTATGCTGAACTAAAGGTACCTACCAGAAAACTATAACACGTTCTCACAAGAAATAGGGGACATTTAGACATTATGGGGTATACCTACGGCAGCTCTTGGTGAGTAGTTCTAATGCACGACCCAATAAAGGTATTTAAAGAAGGGAAAGAATGTGCTGTCTAAGAGAAATGAAAAGTTAAGAAATAGTGTGGCGATGAGAAAATTGCCAGGTAATAAACTGAACATTGAAATTTCAAACGACAGTGTTTTATCCCTTGAGTGATGCTATGAACATGATTGTCGTCTCTCTCGCTCAGAACCCTGGCCATAGCGAGGGTGGTTGAACTTTGGTCAGGGTTGGCCTTGCCATTTGTGACATAGGGAAAACTCCATGTGTGCTGAGGACCAGGGACTTCTTTTAGGGGACAGAAAGCTCATGGGCTATGTAGCTTTTTTGTAGACACATGCATAATGTGCCACATCAGACCCTCTTGGCGTCTGTAGAACTCACTTGCAACACTCACTAAGTACAGTAGTGAGCTGATATGAACACATTTTCCAAAGCTGCTCTTAGCTCTCAGTCCACCACTGGGTTGGTCAGTGAGACTGCACTGGCTCATGGATGATCCCTTCAATCAAATTGCCAAATACAGTGGCAACCGTTGGCTTGGCATTCTGCTGTCATGCATGTCACACACCAGCATACATGTGGGCCTTTCCACACAGTCTATGAATGAAAGAACAGTAGTCTTCCGTTGATGATTGAGGGTGGAGAACCTCTCACCTAAAAGAAGCAAGGGAGATAAGAAGGGTAGTAGTTCACAGATCCTCTCTATAAGGCTGAGGGCTAGGATTTAATTTGAATGGCCTTCATTTAAAAGAGAAATTGTGATACTTTCCAGCAGATTGTATCAGAGAATGGGGTTTTGCAAAATATCATCAACAATAGGACCGTCCTGTAGCTCCACAGTGTAGCAATTGGCAGAAGTATGCTGAAAAGGATATGGGTTTTCTTGTGTTCCCAACTATAGGGGTACCTGGTCTGTCAGCATGGGCTGGATTGTTCCCATTGTGCTTGGGGAAAGGCTGATTTGTGTGAGTGGCTTCTATTTAGAGTGGCACAATGGGGGAAAAACAATGGACTAGAATGCAGCTTTGAGCCAAACTGTTGAATGTTCATGGAGTGGAGGATAGGGTGCAATGTTTTCTGTGGGAGCAAGAATCATACCCAAATGAGTGAGGGTGTATCATTAGAAAATGGGTCTAATGGAAAGAAAGAGAGAAAAAATAGAAATAGTTTGTGTACAGGAGATTTGAAAATGTATGAATCAGTTAGCATTGACAATGAAGGAGATGAGAAGTAAGTTTCTGGATCATTGCGGTGAGAATGAGTTAGGTAAGAAGAAGGCAGTTATTTCGAGAATTTGTTCCTCTTATTTGAAGACAGTAATACTCCTAGATAAAGATTATGCATGAACTAAATTTTATAAATATCAGATTGGAACCTTGTGTAGATTGCAGTGTTAGGATTATTCTAGTATTTTCCATGTGTCTTGAAGATCGGTGGCAGAGATGATAAAGGACGGAGTCCACTGCCAAAGAAATGGGAGCCAATGTTGGGTAGGCAAGTAATTCTAGGTTGCCGCAGGTATATCCTTTGCGTCATGTGGTGTTGTAATGCACAAAGTGAGCACAGTAGTAGTAAAGAAACTCTAGAACCAATATCCAAAGTGAGAAATTGGGGTGGAAAGGTAAACTGTGGTTGTGAACACCTTTGAGCGCATGTTGATGAGGTGGGCAAAGCAGATTTTATGGAAGGGGAGGTTGGTCTTCCATTTGCCAAATTAGACAGACTGGGGAAGCTGTTTTGGTTTGAGCGTTGGAAAAAATTCTGTTCATTCCACTGAGTGATGTTTGCGGGTAAGTGACAAATCAGTAATGTCAGGGTCATTGCCTCTTGATGTGTTGAAGTGGGGATGCAAACTCAGAATACAGGCGTTGAGGAGGCACATAGCACAGTACTGCCATGTGAGAGCAAATACAAAACAACCAGTCTTAAACTGCTGCTCTCAGCACACTGTAAAGTCGAGGACATAGCCTCTTGGTAAAATAACAACTCAGGCTAGACTTTTTCATCTTCATCTTAACTGTGATCACTTTGCTCTAGTGCACTTTAACTCATCCTTCGCACCATTTACTTTGAGAAAGGCCTCTCTTGCCTACAATGTGGCTGAATCTGCTCCTTCTGACTGCCTTAGTTTGTGATATGACTCAGATCCAGCCATGCTAAATGGGCATTCATCTGACTCGTCCCCAACAACAGTGACCTAGCAAGTAACGTTTTCCCTATCCCCTCTGACCTGACAGATCACTGGCTCAGTCCAAGCCCTTCAGCCTGACTACTGGGCGGTATCGGCAGTGAATGAGAGGATTTTGTTTATGATTTGTGACTCCACACAAAAGGTATTTGCGTAGTTATTGGGAATTCATCTCAGGGAGGTGGCTCCATGACTCCCCTTCTGGTGCGCAAGCAAGTGGCTCTGGCACAGATCTCATCCAGGCTCGACTATTGCAATGTACTTTACTTGTACATCAACAAAACTGCAATAGCCAAGTTGCAGGTGGTTCAAAACATGGCAGCAAGGCTGGTCCTTGATATTCCTAAAGATCAGTCCGTCTCAGCACAGATATCTAAGCTCCACTGGCTACCTGAACAAACACATTGGTGGTCATTACAACCCTGGCGGACGGTGTTAAAGCTGCGGTAATACTGCAAACAGGCCGGCGGACATAAAAAGGGAATTATGACCATGGCGGAAACCGCCAACATAGACAGCCACTTTAACACTCCGACCGCCACGGCGGTACAAACAAACAGCGCGGCGGTTACCGCCAACAGACAGGCGGAAGACAATGTGCCGCCCACAGTATCACAACCCGCCAATCCGCCACCTTTTCCAGGGCGGATTCACCGTGGATAAAAACATGGCGGAAACAGCTTTTGCAATGGGAAAACGCTCACCTGAACATACTCCACGAGGAAGGAGGCTACCATGGAGCCCGAACTACAAATACTCCCTGCGCTTCTCTTCCTGCTCATCTACGATCACCAGCAACGTAGGCGCCGAAGGCAACGGTGAGTACTGCACCTACGACATAGGGGAGGGGGAGGCAAAAGTCAGGGACACACACACGCAACACCCCCACCCCCAACCCGACCCTCACACACTACAACACACACACCAATGCAGTTCCAAACAGCACAGTAACAACCCACAACCCCCCCGGGAAGAATGCTAAGACAAAACAAAATCAGTTAAAACATTGTAATATGTCAAAATAGAGTAATCTACTATATACAGATATATATACACTTTCCAAATATATACATCACGATTAGTAGTGCAGGTATGCACATTTCAATGTCCGTGGACCACTGGGCCCAAAATGCATGGGCGAGGCCCACACTAGATACCTGTCCACAAACAGAGAGAACACTGCAGGGACATCAGATAGAAATACAACAGGCACCTCAGGGGGAAGGGAAGGGGGGGCACCTCAGCCGGATTACAGCACCACGCCAGATCCACGACGGGGCTCCATGCCCATTGATGTATCCTGGGGAGTGCAAAGCCACAGTCTCTCAAGTCTCTACAGTGGGTGGGTTGCCCACTGTACCATCCTGGGGAGTGCATAGCCACAGTCTCTCAAGTCTCTACAGGGGGTGGGTTGCCCACTGTTCCATCCTGGGGAGTGCAAAGCCACAGTCTCTCAAGTCTCTACAGTGGGTGGGTTGCCCACTGTACAGCCACAGTCTCTCAAGTCTTTACAGTGGGTGGGTTGCCCACTGTTCCATCCTGGGGAGTGCAAAGCCACAGTCTCTCAAGTCTCTACAGTGGGTGGGTTGCCCACTGTTCCATCCTGGGGAGTGCAAAGCCACAGTCTCTCAAGTGGATAACATTCTCCACTGGTTCTGGAGGGGGACTGGTGCCCAGAGTGCTTCATCCTGTGAAGGACAGACAGAGTGGATGCAGGTCTCCACTGGTTCTGGAGGGGGACTGGTGACCGGAGTGCATCACGCTCCCCGTGACGGTCCCTGTTCCGTCACTGTCCCAGCTGCACATGGGCTAACGATGCTTGATTTGGCGGTGCTTTGCCCTGTTCAGAGGTCTTCACCATGTCGGTCTTCGGCCTGTTCAGCGGTGCTTTGCCATGGCGGTGCTTTGCCCTGTTCAGCGGTCTTCACCATGGCGGTCTTTGCCCTGTTCAGCGGTCTTCACCATGTCGGTCTTTGGCCTGTTCAGCGGTCTTCACCATGTCGGTCTTTGGCCTGTTCAGCGGTGCTTTGCCATGGCGGTGCTTTGCCCTGTTCAGCGGTATGCACCATGGCGGTCTTTGGCCTGTTCAGCGGTCTTCACCATGTCAGTCTTTGGCCTGTTCAGCGGTGCTTTGCCATGGCGGTGCTTTGCCCTGTTCAGCAGTCTTCACCATGGCAGTCTTTGCCCTGTTCAGCGGTGCTTGCCTTTGCTGTCTCTGACCTGTGCAGCAGTGTGTGGCATTACGGTCCCTCAGTGCGCAGCGGGGCTGTGGCTGCCGGGGCCCTCCAGGTCACTGAAGCTGGCGGTGTTCTCCTGACCTGTGACGATACTGGTGCCCTCCAGGGCACTGACTCTGGCGGTGGTCTCCTGACCTGAGATGATACTGGTGCCCTCCAGGGCACTGACTCTGGCGGTGGTCTCCTGACCTCTGATGATACTGGTGCCCTCCAGGGAACTGACTCCGGCAGTGGTCTCCTGACCTGTGACGATACTGCTGGCGGTGGCGTCCCGGCCAGCGGGGAGGATGGCGGCCTTCTCTGCCGTGCTGCTCTTCCCAGACTTTGGAGACTTCTTCTGCCCCTTCAACACCTTGGGAGGAGTCACAGCAGACTCAGCACTCCCCCCGGGACCCTTGTGAGCTGTTTTTCTGCCAGGAGTCTTCACCCTCTCCCGTTGGCAACTTTCCAACTTAAGGTGCTTTACAGGGGGTGGACTGGCAGTGCTTTGGCTCAGTGTCACACTGGCTGCCCTGGTGGCCGGTGCACTCCACAGACCTTTAACACGCACCACTGGTACCAGACTTTTTCTGGCTGAGGTGCTACTACGGGACCTATGAATTGGAGGGGTGGGGTTGGTGGGAAAGAGGTCAACGTCGCTGAGGAAGAGTTTCTGACGAACACTGGGATGGGTTGCTGGAGGGGGTCTGGGAGTGGAGGAAGAGGAGGTGGTTGTAGGAGGTGTCACTTTAGGTGATTTGTGTGCAGGTGCAGGTACTGGAGGCTGTCATGAGGTGGATGGATGTTGGGTGTGTGGGTGCCCGCGTTTGTGTACTTTGGGAGGGGGCGTCACAGACACACTGGGAGTGGACACAGGGGACGTGTAAATGGTAGTGGGGGTGGTGAGTGCAGGTGAGCAGGGTGTGGTGCTGGGTGTTCTGATGTGAGTCCTAGTGCCTGTAGATGTAGTGCATGCAGGTGAGAGTGTAGACGACACTGGGAGGGAGGAGGGAGATGACGAGGAGGGGGACACAGTGGAGGCAGTGGATGTTGCTGTGTCTGTATGTGGGTGATGCTTGCGTGAGTGCCTGTGGGTTGTGTGGTGCTTATGTTTGCCTGCGCTACTTTTGTGTGTTGGGGTGTGTGCATGTTTGTCTGATGGTGTGGTTGGGATAGGCTGGGGTACAGGGGATTGGGTCTGGGTGGAGGAAGTTGGAGGGGGGAGGCTAGAGACAGGGACAATGGCTGCCATCAGTGCTGAGGCCAGAGATTGCAGGGTTCGATAAAGGGCAGCCTGATCAGAATGAATGCCCTACAGGAATGCATTACCGTGTTGCAACTTCCTTTCTACACCCCGGATGGCATTCACAATGGTAGACTGCCCAACAGTGAGTGACCTGAGGAGGTCAATGGCCTCCTCACTGAGGGCAGCAGGGGTGACTGGGGCAGGGCCTGAGGTGCCTGTGGCGAAGGTGATGCCCACCCTCCTGGGTGAGCAGGCACGGAGCGAAGGCTGAGGTGCGGCTGCTGGAAGGGCGGTGCTGGTAGGGGGGGTGGCGGCTGTGCCTGTAGAAGTGGGGGGCACAGATGGTGCCGCCACCACAAGGGAGCTCCCATCGGAGGATGAGTCTGTGTCGCTGTTTGGTGATCCGGTGCCCGACGTGAAGCTCCCCTCGCCCTCCGCCCCACTGGTGTATTCAGAGTCTGTGGTGTGGCCCTCTATGGCCATGTGGGATGCAGCTCCCTCGTGCTCCGGTGCCACAGTACCTCCGCCTGATGATGCTGATGCACAAAAGAACAGGGAGAGCACAAAAAGGGGGGGGGCGACAGAAGAAAGACAGGTTGAGTGCATGGCTTACCGCTACCGTTGGCAGACAATACAGACACAGCAGCCCCCTGCACTACGCTGTGCTCTTGCCCTCTACAGATGCAATTCCTGGGATCTGGCCAACATGGCTATGGTGGACATCTGCACACATAGATGACACAGGGGCATGTATACCTGTACTTGGCACTCTACAGAGGTGGGGTGGAGTGCCACATGGCATGCATTACGGAGGGGCCTAGCCTACCTATTTCGCCCTGGCCTAGGGGAACCCACAGCCCTCCTCCCCCACCCAGAACCCTCCACTGTGCAGAAAGTCCGCAGAATTCTGTTGTACTCACCCTCTTGTGTCTGCTGTGATGCCCTCAAGCGCCCATCCAACTCAGGGTAGGCCACCGCCAGGATCCTGAACATCAGGGGGGTCATGGGTCGACGGGCACCCTTCCCACGTTGGGAGGCCATCCCCAGCTGAGCCTCCGCCGTCTTCTTGCTCCAGCGGCGAATGTCCTCCCATCTTTTACGGCAGTGGGTGCCCCGTCTCTGGTGGACCCCCGGGTCCGGACGTCCTTGGCGACGGCATGCCAAATGTCCTTCTTCTGGTGGGCGCTGACCTACATGACATGTACAGAGGAAGAAGAGAAGTCATTAACAAGTGCACCATCAAAGTGAGTGGCCCCCATCCCTACCCTTGCCATGTGGCACATGCATTCACAGTCCTTCATGGTCGCTTAACTCTGCCCCATTGCTACTGCAATCCAGCCCTCTCCACCCAGCATAGCCCATACAACGTGCTCCCTGTGTACTTACCTGTTGGTCTGGAGGACCGTAGAGTAGCGTGTACTGGGGGAGGACCCCGTCGACTAGCTTCTCCAACTCCTGAGCAGTGAAGGCAGGGGCCCTTTCCCCAGACGCAGCAGCCATTGTCTCTTCCAGGCCGAGGTCACAGCAGCACTTGCAGTGTAGGTCCTCTCCTGTCGAAGATCAGGTATCGAGTGATTGAACAGATAGAAAATGGCGGTCACGTCCGCGGTGGTGATGTCCGTGGCGGTGCGTATCATCACCGCCGGCGCACTTCGTCATTGGCTCCTGGGACCCATAGGGTCCAATGTTAACCAATGCAGCATTGCGCCGCGGTCTATGACCACCTACCACGACGGTGTACAACGCCAGCGCAGATACCTCACACCCCATTGTCCCAGTTTAGAGGTCAGGCAGCCGCCATTTCAGGGGCCCACATGGCTTCATTTACTACTGCGTCACACATACCTAGGCCTACACTCAACACACATACAGGATGAGTTTTGTATTTGGTGTTGTGTTCTGTGTAGCTGTGGGTACATACCTGGGATTTTGTTGACTCTGTGGTCGCTGTTGTCCTTCATAGGCACCGTCAGCTGGGACATTTGAGGAGATGACGGAATCCTCCGGTGTACCGAACGCTGGTGGACCTGTTAACAATGGAGGAGCGACATTTGATCATCACCTACAGGTTTGACCGTGCCACAATCCAGTTGGAGCAGACCTGATCTCACCAATCCGCCATCCCACAGGAATACCCCCTGACGTGCAGGTGCTATCAGTGCTCCATTTCCTTGCAAGTGGATCATTTCAAACAACAGTGGCCATGGCATCAGGGATGTCCCAGCCTATGTTTTCCAACGTGCTGTTCAGAGTGTTGTCTGCCCTGCTGAAACACGTAAGGAGCTATATCGGTTTCCCTCAGGTGGAGGATTTGGCTACAGTGAAGGGTGACTTCTATGCCCTGGGACACATCCCCAACATCATAGGTGCTATTGATGACACCCATGTAGCTCTGGTCCCCCCACACAGGAGTGAACAGGTGTACAGGAACCAGAAGAGTTATCATTCCATGAATGTACAGATGGTATGTTTGGCAGACCAGTACATCTCCCAGGTGAATGCTATGTTCCCTGGCTCAGTGCATGATGCCTACATCCTGCGGAATAGCAGCATCCCGTATGTGATGGGTCAACTCCAGAGGCACCGGGTGTGGCTATTAGGGGACTCTTGTTACCCCAACCTGTCCTGGCTATTGACCCCAGTGAGGAATCCCATGACCAGGGCAGAGGAATGCTACAATGAGGCCCATGGGTGAACTAGGAGGGTGATCGAACTCACCTTCGGCTTCCTGAAGGCCAGGTTCAGGTGCCTCCATATGACAGGTGGTTCCCTATTCTATTCACCAAGGAAGGTGTACCAGATCACCATCGCCTGCTCGATGCTTCACAATCTTGCTTTGAGACGCCAGGTGCCTTTTCTGCAGGAGGATGGTCCAGATGACGGTGTTGTGGCAGCTGTGGAGCCTGTGGACAGTGATGAGGAGGAAGCTGAGGAAGAAGACATAGACAACAGGGAGTCAGTCATACAGCAATATTTCCTGTGACACACAGGTGAGAACAATTTTTTTACTATCACATTCACTTTCACACTTCTACCTCTATCCTGTCTGTCAATTAGTTGCAGTATATGGTAACTGAGTTGTACATTTCCATTACGGTTTCACAGGTGTGGTTACCAACGTGTGTCATCTGCTTGCATCCTTCATGGACTTGTGATGTGTGACATAGGTATGTTGACATAACATTTTCGAATGGATTTTGCCATTGACATAGTAATACATATTTTCAAAATGACAGACTGACTCCAGATTGTTTTGTGGTTCAAGGGTGTTTATTGAAGTGCTAATTATTGGAGGGGGTGGCAAAATGGTGGTGGGTGATGGTGGAGGAATGTCCATGGCAGAGTCCAGTCTATTAGTCACACAGGTGCATTGCCCATATGGGCATAGGAAGTGGAGCTGAGGCAGTTCCAATCTGGACAGGGTAACAAAGTGGGACAGTGGGAGGACAATCAGGGTGGTCTCATTTCCTGGCGGGGGTCTTGCCATCTTGCTCTGTCCTGTTCCTGGATCTCAGGGACCACTTGCGGGGTGTTTGTCCGTCTGCAGGGGGTGGGGTGCTGGTGTGGTGGTCCTGTGGCGGGGCGTCCTGTCCACTAGCGCCGGCGGAGGTGGTGGGCAGTTCATCGTCCATGCTAGTGTCAGGGGCCCCTTGGAGTGCCACGGTGTCCCTCATGGTCTTTTGTATGTTCTTCAGCACCCCAGGGCAGAGCTGATGGTTCTGAGCTCCTCCCTGAAGCCAAAATACTGTTCGTCCTGCAGTCGCTGGGTCTCCTGAAACTTGGCCAGGACCGTCGCCATCGTCTCCTGGGAGTGGTGGTATGCTCCCATGTTGGAGGAGAGGGCCTCGTGGAGAGTGGGTTCCCTTGGCCTGTCCGCCCCCTGTCGCACAGCAGCCCTCCCAGTTCCCCTGTGTTCCTGTGCCTCCGTCCCCTGGACTGTGTGCCCACTACCACTGCCCCCAGGTCCCTGTTGTTGTTGTGGTGGTGGTTTATCCTGGGTTCCCTGTAGTGGTGGACACACAGCTGATTGACGTGTCCTGGGTACGGAGGTATGGGCCCGCTGGTTGGGTGCTGTGCTGGTGTTACCAGAGGGTGGAAGGTCAGTGTTGGGCTGTGCCTGTGCAAGGGGAACTGACTGTCCAGAGGGCCACGATGGTCCGGGCTGGTCATCTGGATCCAGTGACCATGCTTTGGTGTTCCATGCAGGGCTTGGTGTTGGGATGTGTGGTTTGTGTTATGAGTACATTAGTGAGGATTTGGCGTGATAGGGGAGGGGGTGAGGGTGGGGGTGTATGATAGCATGCAGGTAGGGTGGGGGATATGATAGTTAAGATTTGACTTATCAGTGTCCATTCCTCCACCGACTCCTCCAAGGCCCTCAGGATGCATGATGGTCAAGACCTGCTCCTCCCATGTTGTTAGTTGTGGGGGAGGAGGTGGGGGTCCGCCGCCAGTCCGCTGAATCGCGATATTGTGCCTGGATATCACGGAATGCACCTTACCCCGTAGGTCGTTCCACCTCTTCCGGATGTCCTCCCGATTTCTTGGATGCTGTCCCACAGCGTTGACCCTGTCAACGATTCTTCGCCATAGCTCCATCTTCCTGGCTATGGAGGTGTGCTGCACCTGTGCTCCAAATAGCTGTGGCTCTACCCGTAGGATTTCCTCCACCATAACCCTGAGCTCCTCCTCGGAAAACCTGGGGTGTCTTTGGCGTGACATGGGGTGGTGTAGGTGATGTGTGGGGTGGTGTATGTGTTGATGAGTGTGGTGATGTGTGGTGGTGTGTGGTGTTTTGAGCGTGGATGTTGTATGGGTGATGGTGTTGTGTGCCTCTGTGTGGTGGGGTTATCTATTGCTGGAGTCTCTCTCTGGCCTTCTTTCAGATTTTTGTGGTCGTAGGGGTTTGTGGGTGATGTGGGTGTGTGTTTTATATTGTGTTGGGTGTGTGGGAGTGGTGTTTGTATGTGTATCAGGTGTGTGTATTTCGAATTGTCCAATGTGGTGGTGTTTTGGAGATGTGTGTGTATTTTGATCACAGCGGTGTGTACCGCCAATGGAATACCGCGGTTGAAAGACCGCCACGTCGATTCGTGGGTCGTGATAGCGTGGGTGTGTTTCTGTTGGCGTGACGGTGGAGGTTTTGTTTTCGCCAGTTTATCACTGACCTTTGGTGTGGCGGAGTTGTGTGGGTGTCTGAATAACGGCGGATTCCTAAATGTGGGTCATGATAGCTGTGGCGGAATTCCGCGGCCTTGGCGGTGTGTTGGCTGTCTTCTGCACAGGGGTAAGCGCCTTTTACCGCCAATGTTGTAATGACCCCCATTATCTTTAAAGCTTCATGCATTGTCCACAAGGCATTGCAATAAATCGCAAAAAGACAGCCTTTCATCATCTAGCCATAACCAAGTAGTTGTTCCTAAATTCTAAAAGGCAAGATGGAGAGGCAGAGCCTTTTCAGTGGCAGCAAAAAGCTCCAGAACTCCCTCCCACATTCCACCCCCAGGCCCAAACCCTATTCCATAAGGCATTAAAAACTTGCCTCTTCACTCTTTAATGGAGGCTCAGGGTTCTTGAGATCACTGGTCTTGACTTCCACTTTCATTCCCATTTTCAGCACTAACCGCTTTCAGTGCCTTGACATCTCTGGGCATTTATTTGCACTCCATAAATCTTTTTCATTTAATTTCATAGTACAAATGGAAAAGTTCTGTACTAATGTCACTGTACGTTTCTGTGTGCATGTGTGTGTGTCTCTTTGTGTGTGGTATATCAGTTGCAAAGTATATACTTACTGTGGGTGCTTTATCTGTTAGAGCTGTGGCAATACTATCTGTTCCTTATAACTACATTTTGAGTAGTTACCTCTTTGTCTGTTAAGTCAATGTGGTGTTGGTTTATAAGGTGCAATTAACTTCAGTCACCATCAGTGGCAGCAAGCTGACAGGACTTGGGCTGCCATGTGCTGGAGAAAGGCACGAATACAGAAAACAGAATGCAGGTAGTGGGGAGGCAGATAGCCCCCTTCTGTGTGAACCAGTAAATTCTGAATGCCCAATACTAAAGTGGTTTCCGCTCTCTGTAGTCATGATCGAATAGCTTATGTATATATAAATAACAACTCCGGCTGGAATTACTCATCGTCATTGCAACTATAATAATTGTACTATAGTGCACCTCAACTCAACCTTCACAGTATCTCCTAAGAGCTAAACAGTAAGCAGGCTCTGCCTGTCCGCACGACTACTGACCTTGTATCTGACAAGGCTCTATCCCGCCATGCCTAACAGACATTCAGCTGACCTCTCCAGCATCAATGGTCTGCCATGTGACTGGGCCTGCCCCTTTTCTGATGCACCTTTCCTGATGACCCCTTTCCATCAGGTCAGGGATTGGCCCAAAACCAGGCATTGCACTGACAGAGGCTTGCCAAACACCACCCAAACCAGGAATCCTTCATAAATCTCTAGACGAGGAACCAATCATCAGTGCCCAGCAGGGAAACATAAACCCAATCAACCTCCACAGAGATGCTACTACTTCAATAAGTACACCTCAGACGCATATAACAGGCAAGGACAGGGTGCGAGACATAATGTAAGGACGTAGAATCTGGGACCACACTGCCTCCCTTTCCAACATCAGTTATGACCCGATTTCCGATGTTATAAGGCATGGATATCTTTGTCACAGCAAGAGATCAGACAGAATCCCACTACATGGTTGCAAGCCACTCCAACTGAGGCGGGCAGACCGGAGCCAATGTACTACACATAAGAAGCGGTATCCTCGGTGCCAACACACTTCACGGAAGCAGTGGCCTTCTCGACTGTCACCGTCAATAAACCTACGGCTGCTGTGCCAGTTGCGTGAAGCTTTGACATGGGAGCATGTAACTGGTTTGACCATCATAGTCTCCTGGTTCATAACACTGAAGGCTCATCTCTCTAGGCTCAGGTTCCCATTAATCACCCCAACATAAGGGGGAGGGGGAAGAATACTGTCACCAGCAACAGAACAAGGTCCAAGCAAGATATCCAAAGCACAGACAGCTGGCCTGATTACTACAGCTTCTGGGTCCCGCACACGGAGGGCACAGTCCATTAGCTACTTTTTGCACTTACAAGACAAGGGTAACTGACCAAAATAGGGACGTCCCCAACAGAACAAGGCCCAAACAGGATAGCAAAAGTACTGAGATTTTCTACGTCCAAGCAATGCTCAATTCTCCTAACATCAAAGCACACGGTCAGAATACAATTGACCATGAGAGTCCTGGGCACGAGCAAGGTGGCATGGGAGGTCAAACCCTGGGTGAAAGGGAACTAACACGGTTCAATCAACACAGCACAGTAGCTTGGTTCCCTCAAACATAGGCTGTAATTGCTGGGCACCTTGATAAAAACATCCTTATGTTTAGGCCACACTACAAATCAAGAGGCACAGGAGACATCTTGAATAGGGGAAATATACTTCAACTAATATCTCACATACCTGCTACTGCTGGTTTGTGCACAACAGATCTTCTGGCAGTAAAGTTAATTTACCCAGAAGCATCATCATTAAGTGAAGTGACTAAGGCCACATGGAGGACAAGCTCAATTGCTCAGATAATTTTTGCTGAAAGAGCCATCTTTGAGAACTGAGGCACAAACGTCACAGCATACTGCAAACCTGGGTATCCCCTTTCTCTGCTACCCGTAGACCAAAGCACCAAGCCAGAAGATTTTGTAAATTGAACCCACTCTGTCCTCAAGGGTGCCCTGGGACACTGACCAAGGAGGATGAGGACAAAGACAAGCACACTTCAGGCACCCAAAGGAACTGGTGGAATACAACAGACCCACAATATCTGGATATTGACCCCAGGTGGATCTCCAGAACAATCCAGCCAAGTCTAGTGTTGTGTGTCTTGCATGGATCCCACTATAATGTCTTATCGAGAATATCCTACAAAGCTAATTTTTTACATATTTCTGCCAGGAAAAGTTCAGGAATCAGCGAGAAGCCACAAAATCTCCAGTGACCAACATTTTCACACTCTGCATAAAACCGGTCCCCTACTTGTGTAAACTGGCCTAGCAGCCATGATAGCAAAGGTCTCAAAACACAACTTGGCGACATCAAATTCTTCCAATGAAAACCAACCTATTATACCTATGTGAGAAGCAACAGTATTTGAACCAGACTCAGCCACTAACTAGGAAGACGTACTAAGCCCAGACATTTGTGAAAACTAGATCCCCGTTGGAGCCCAATGTGGTGGCTTGCATTGATCCCACTACTGTTTCTTACCCAGAATACTATACATAACTCAAACCTTGCCTGAAAATTGCATTTTCCTTATATGTCTGTGAGAGAAGGTTCTGCTACCTGCAAGGAGCCACAAAATTCCTTCCACCCAACATTCCAACACTTCTTCAAATAAAACAGTACCCCTCTTGTGAGGCTAGGCCTGGTGCCTGAGACATGAAAGGCCCCAATTAATCAGTATTTGTGAAGCGCGGCTACTCACCCGTGAGGGTCTCAAGGCGCTGGGGATGAGGGTAGGGGCCTCATCAGAAGAGCCACATCTTGAGGTTCTTCATGAAGATGGTGTGCAACGGGCTTTGTCTGAGGTGCAGGGGATGTGGCGCTGCGGTGACCCACGGCGTCCCCCTCATGGGCAGCGGTCAGATCAGTGGTCCATGTTTCGGGGGGTCCAGTCCTGCCACGGGCCGCTTTTTGGTCCGCAACTTGTTTTCTCGACCGCAGCATGGTTCTGGACTCCTCTCTTGGGCTCTGGGTCACGTCCTATTAGCTTGCGGTCCCTGTAATTTTTCTTGCCTGCTTGCTGGACCTCTTTTTCTTTTCTTCTTTTTCTTCTTTTTCTTCTTGTGGTCATATTGTTTGATTCCCAGGTGTCTGTGTTTCCTTCCCTGCATGCATTGCACTACCTTTTCTACAATGGCAATTTTTCCATTCACCTGTATGTGGCTTTCCTAAACCAAGATGGTACCTTTAGTTCTTCCTGCATGTCACTTCCTGTTTGTCAGTATATAAGCACAGAAGGTCTTCTTTTCCTTGCATTGCAAAACACTTCCGTCCTGGTGGTGCTCCTTGCTCCTGCTTCCCGTGTTTTTGGACCTATCCTGTTTTTTGCCTGCAGTTTTCTTGTTCCTGATTCTTTATTCTTGTCAGCTTTTCTTTTTGCCTCTTTTCAGGAGTTCCTGAAATCTAAGGTTTTTTCCCAATTTTGGGATGTTCCTCTGGGACTTCTGGAGGTTACGGCCTGCTAGGCGTTGTATTGTCAGCAGCACCGTGGCTACTGGAAAGGGTCGCCCTTACCTTGGTCAATCCAGAGCAAGCAAGAGACCAGGTGGTGCCCCGAGACTGGCAGACTACAGCGGACAGGGGAAGGTTGTTCCAGCTCTTCGCTACAGTGTAGGTAAAAGATCATCCTCCGGCGGTGGTTTTGCGGATGTGATGGACGGTGGCCAGGGTCATCTGGGAGGAGTGGAGGGATCTGACGGGGTGAGGAAGGAGACGCAGTGGTTCTGGTAGGCTAGTCCTACGCTGTGTATGGGCTTTTACGTGTGGGTGAGAAGCTTGAAGGTGATTCGCTTCTCGACCAGTAGCCAGTGGAGGATTTTCATGTGTTGGAAGATGTGTTCTCCGCGAGGGAGGTCCAGAATGAGTCTGGCGGCTGCGTTCTGGATGACTTGAAGTTTTTTGATGTTCGTAGTTGAGGTGTCAGCGTAGAGGGCATTGCCGTATTTGAGCTTGCTTGTGACTAATGCATGGGTGACTGTCCTGCGACAGTCTGCTGGGATCCATCTGAAGATCTTCCGGAGTTTGCGGAGTGTGTGCCAGCAGGAGGAGGTGACAGAGTTTAACTGGCGGGTCATAGATAGGTATGAGTTGAGGATTATTCCTAAGTTGCAGGCATGCTCGGTCAGCGCAGGGTGGGCGCTGAGGGATGTGGGCCATCATGAGTCATCCCAAGCTGAGGTGGCGTTTCAGAAGATGATGAGTTCCGTCTTGTCGGAGTTGAGCTTGAGGTAGCTTTCTCTCATCCAGGTGGCAATGGCTTCCATTCCTGCGTGAAAGTTCCTTTTGGTCGTGTCTGGGTCTTTGGTGAGGGAAATGATGAGTTGGTTGTCATCAGCATATGACACGATGTTCATACCGTGGCTTCTGACGATGGCAGCAAGAGGGGCCATGTATACGTTGAACAGTGTGGGACTCAGTGAGGATCCTTCGGGGACTCCGCAGTTGACTCCTGTGGGTCTGGAGTTGTAGGCAGGAGTCTGACCCTCTGCGTCCTCACGGAGAGGAAGGAGTGGATCCATTCCAGGGCTCTTCCACGGATTCCTATGTCGTAGAGTCTGGTGCACAGAGTGCTGTGAGAGACCATGTTGAAAGCTCCTGAGAGGTCAAGTAGTATGAGTGCTGCGGCGTGGCCGAGGTCTTGGAGTAATCAGATGTTGTTGGTGGCTGCCAGGAGTGCTGTCTCCATGCTGTGATTGCTGCTGTAGCTGGACTGGGAGCTGTCCAGGGAGTTGTTGACCTCGATGAAATTCTGTAGTTGTGGCTGATTGCTTTTTCTAGTACTTTGGCGGGGTAGGGTAGCAGTGAGATGGGCCGGAAATTCTTTAGTTCTGATGGGTCAGCTGAACGTTTCTTCAAAAGAGGGTGTATTTCGAAGTGTTTCCAGTCCTCAGGGAAGGTGCCTGTGCTGATGGAGCAGTTGATTGTGTTACGAAGCTCAGTTGCAATGGATGTGCTGGCTCTGATGAATATGTGGTGCGGGCAGGGGTTTGAGGGGGCTCCGGAGTGGGTGCTGTTCATGATGTTGACTGTTTCCTCTGTGGTGAGCTTGGACCAGTTGTGGATGGTCTGGGCGGGTTCTTGGGTGGTGGGTCGGTCGCAGGTTCTGGTGCCAGGTGACAGAAAGCTGTCGTAGATGTCCTGGATCTTGTGGTGGAAAAAGGATGCGAGTTTGTCACAGAGGTCCTGTGATGGGGGATGATGGTGGCTTCAGAGGGGGGATCCGTGAACTCATTGATGACTGAGAGGAGTTCCTTTGAATTTTGTGCGGAGGAGTTGATGCGCTCCCGGAGTGCGTCCTTCCTTGCGTTCTTGATTTTTCGTCGGTGAGCGGCAGTTGCGGCTCTGAATGCAATGTGCACACAACACATTTTCGCCATCATAACATACTCATTTTGATGATGTGGGTAGCAGCGGTATTTGGGCCCAGAAAGCCAACTGGACTACGAGGGAAAAATAAACAACAAACCAAGAAGGCACGGTCAGTCCATGCATTGGCACGTGCCCCCATCCCAGAACAGGCCTGACAATTTTCCTGGTCCTAGGGGCAGATTAGGATAAACACAGTATTTGCTGTCATGAGAGGCAGAAAGACTTTGAACCCAGAGGGAGCAATGGCCAATGCCCTGGTGGTGGAGGCACCCACCATAAAAAACAGATTCCTTGGTGTATAGTGGAAGGATCACTGCTTTTGGATTGTAGTAATGGGGTCCATTGCGGAAAGGTAGCATTGCAAAGGGGAATTGCCCTTTTTGCCAGTTCTGCTTTTCTTGTCTTGAACGGTGCTTAAGGAGCAGAGCTATGTCCCCCGAACTTGCTTCACGTGCTGTGCATCACAGTGATTGAAAACAAAGTATTTTGGGATGTGAGGGAAGATCTTCCCTCGTGTTTTGAAATAATTTTTCAAAAAGAAGATCATTCTGGTGTAGCCTCACCTCCTTCACATTTAAGCAGTTACATTTTAAATCTATGTGGTTGCTCATGGCTTTTTTTTCCTGTGGTTTTAATCACCTTGTGCAATACACCTTCTTTCACTTTGTGACTCTGACTTTTCAAAAGGAAAATACATGACCTGAAGGCCCTGAAGGCATGTATCAAGTCATCAAAATGTTTCCCCCTTGAGGATCATTCTGATATTTGAAGACACCATTGAGGAAACATAGTTGATAAAATGCCTGTAAAGCTTTAAAAAAAACTCAAAGAGCTTTGACTGTCTTTTACAGTTTGTGGAGCCTCGGACTGGGGAATGGCTTTTCATTTCTTTGAATCCATTTGTATTCCTGGTAAAGCATTCATACATTTGGAGCGATGCATGGATTGAGAGTGCAACACACTCTTCTTCAATTTGGCATAAAGATGGTGTCTTTTGAGCTGCTGAAGTATTGCTTGAACATGTTTGACTTTGAACTCTGGTGTCCGTGAATAAAGCAATCTGCCTTCAATGTAAAGTATGATACACATATCTAGTCTCTGACTCCTTGCTTGAAGAAGAACTGGAAGGCTGCAACAGCATTGCAAAGCTCGAAAGGTTTGACTTGCTATTATTCATACAGTTAAAATGCCAAGCCTGTCACTTTCTTTGACTCTGGTTGAATGATAAGCCCCTCTAACTGTCCAACTTGGTGTACAGAGGAGCATGTGTCACTTGATCTGGGAGCATTGGATTCAGAGTGAGTATTTGTTCTTAATGGGGACCTTCTTTAGGGCAGATTCTCAACTCACTCTATTTTGGGGTATGAAAAGGAAAGAGGAGAAGAATATCCCGGTGAAACTGAAGCCAACGTTTTCTTGATATACAGGGAGTGCAGAATTATTAGGCAAGTTGTATTTTTGAGGATTAATTTTATTATTGAACAACAACCATGTTCTCAATGAACCCAAAAAACTCATTAATATCAAAGCTGAATATTTTTGGAAGTAGTTTTTAGTTTGTTTTTAGTTTTAGCTATGTTAGGGGGATATCTGTGTGTGCAGGTGACTATTACTGTGCATAATTATTAGGCAACTTAACAAAAAAAAATATATACCCATTTCAATTATTTATTATTACCAGTGAAACCAATATAACATCTCAACATTCACAAATATACATTTCTGACATTCAAAAACAAAACAAAAACAAATCAGTGACCAATATAGCCACCTTTTTTTGCAAGGACACTCAAAAGCATGCCATCCATGGATTATGTCAGTGTTTTGATCTCAACCCGAAAAGGCCCCACAAGCTCATCTTTGATGATACCAGCCCAAACCAGTACTCCACCTCCACCTTGCTGGCGTCTGAGTCGGACTGGAGCTCTCTGCCCTTTACCAATCCAGCCATGGGCCCATCCATCTGGCCCATCAAGACTCACTCTCATTTCATCAGTCCATAAAACCTTATAAAAATCAGTCTTGAGATATTTCTTGGCCCAGTCTTGACGTTTCAGCTTGTGTGTCTTGTTCAGTGGTGGTCGTCTTTCAGCCTTTCTTACCTTGGCCATGTCTCTGAGTATTGCACACCTTGTGCTTTTGGGCACTCCAGTGATGTTGCAGCTCTGAAATATGGCCAAACTGGTGGCAAGTGGCATCGTGGCAGCTGCACCCTTGACTTTTCTCAGTTCATGGGCAGTTATTTTGCACCTTGGTTTTTCCACACGCTTCTTGCGACCCTGTTGACTATTTTGAATGAAACGCTTGATTGTTCGATGATCACGCTTCAGAAGCTTTGCAATTTTAAGAGTGCTGCATCCCTCTGCAAGATATCTCCCTATTTTTTACTTTTCTGAGCCTGTCAAGTCCTTCTTTTGACCCATTTTGCCAAAGGAAAGGAAGTTGCCTAATAATTATGCACACCTGATATAGGGTGTTGATGTCATTAGACCACACCCCTTCTCATTACAGAGATGCACATCACCTAATATGCTTAATTGGTAGTAGGCTTTCGAGCCTCTACAGCTTGGAGTAAGACAACATGCATAAAGAGGATGATGTGGTCAAAATACTCATTTGCCTAATAATTCTGCACTCCCTGTATGTCTTGAGGTGCTCATTGTCTTTGTCAAAAGTCAAAGTCACAACATTAAAAAATATAGTGCATAAATATCATATAAAAACCATGACCCGACATGCAAAGTAGAAATTTTAAGCAACACAAATGGCTTATATTCTGAGACAGTATTCATCACTTGTATTAATAGACAGGAAGGGCCACATGTATGATCCTCAGTGTTTGCGACTCCCAATTTGCACTTTTTTGTGACTCGCGAATTGCGAGTCACAAACACTGATCTACAACAGTGTCTGAGACACTGTTTGTGATTCCCAAATGGGTTGAAATAGACCTGCCTCATTAATATTCATTAGGCGAGTTGCAATTTGCGACCCATTGGGAATGGCTTGCTCTCACAGGGATGGTGGCCTTCTGGGGTCAGCAGAACACTATGGCCCTGATTCTAAGCTTGGCGGGCGGCGGTATCCGCCCGCCAAGCGGGAACCGCCAGAAGACCGTACCGCGGTCAAAAGACCGCGGCGGTCATTCTGGGTTTCCCACTGGGCTGGCGGGCGACCGCCGAAAGTCCGCCCGCCAGCCCAGCGGGAAACACCCTTCCCAGAAGGAAGCCGGCTCAGAATGGAGCCGGCGGAGTGGGAAGGTGCGACGGGTGCAGTTGCACCCGTCGCGAATTTCAGTGTCTGCAAAGCAGACACTGAAATTCTTTGTGGGGCCCTCTTACGGGGGCCCCTGCAGTGCCCATGCCATTGGCATGGGCACTGCAGGGCCCCCAGGGGCCCCACGACACCCCATACCGCCATCCTGTTCCTGGCGGGCGAACCGCCAGGAACAGGATGGCGGTATGGGGTGTCAGAATCCCCATGGCGGCGCAGCAAGCTGCGCCGCCATGGTGGATTCCCATGGGCAGCGGAAAGTCGGCGGTACACCGCCGGCTTTCCGCTTCTGGCCGCGGCTGTACCGCCGCGGTCAGAATGCCCGGCGGAGCACCGCCAGCCTGTTGCCGGTGCTACCGCCAACCTCCGCACCGCCAGGGTCAGAATGACCCCCTATGTCTGTGACTGTTTTTTAAATAAAGCAGTTTTATTAAAATGCATCTTGTTTTCCTTAAAGAAAAACAGGATGCATTTCAAACAAAAAATAATTTAATTTTCTTTTCTTTTTTTAAGAGTAGGAAGTGGTCCATGGGACCACTGCCTGCTCTTAAGAAATGTTTTCACCAGCATTCACAACGGGGAAGGAGGTCCCTTGGGAACCCCTTACCCTTTGCGAATGGGTTACCTCCTCCTCTACAGAGTCGGTAAAGTATGAATGTTTAGTGACCGCATTCCTGTTGCAAAGCATTGATACATACCAGTGCTATCAGGTATTAGGAAGGGACGTCCTTCCTAATACTGAATCGCAAAAGCAAAATGCAATTTGGTAACAAGTTGCTGAGTCGCATTTTGCCTTTGCTACATGCCAAGAAGCATTTTACTGGTTGCAAACGGCCCGATGGGAGTTCGCAACCGGTAAAATGCTTCGTACATCTGGCCCCTTATTCATAAAATATGCCCTACCTTGCCAAATGTAATGCTTATGACCTCACCCATGATGAAACAGATGCAATGACAAATTTCATAAATGATTTTCCAGGTCGGGGCACATTTTACATTACCATTAGCGCTATCAATGAATGACTATGATGAAAGTATTGAGCATGAGTTCTTACTTTATGATGTAGTGCTTACACATGTTGTTACTTATCACTTTAACAATATTCTTTTTTTGGGGGGGGGGGTTGAGGGGGATGTTTTGAATGAACCATGGTGCAAATGTGATCACAAATGGGCACTTCTAAATCATATTTATTTTTCTTATTAGTTGAATTTTTATAGAGGTGGTCTATATTTTTATTTCCCTAATCCAGAGCTTCTGCTGTTCACACCACATATTTATTGTGCACTCAATGGTATACAAAGACAGGATTTTCAGGTAGGGTTTGCTTTCCTGTGCTGTTTGCTGCAACATCTGTTGCATTCTTGGCGTTTGGACATTCTGTGTAGCTTGTGCTTACAATTCCTTCTTTTTCTGTTGTTACAGAAATACTTCAGATACTCTTTATTCTTCAACTTTCTATGTCTCATCATTTTGGAAGTCCAGAATGCGTACAGGTGTCGCTGTTACCTGCTCAAATTGTGGTTGCACAGCTAGCATGTTAAACTCCTGGAATTATTTTTTTTCTGTTGAAGGGGGGTAAAAAATCCCACACAATGGAGTGTATTGGTGTTTTCCCTCTAGTGTCCTTCCATGGCCTTTGGCCCCCTCTTACCAAGGTGCAGATGATGATTGAGGAAGCCCCTATCAGTTGTGTCAGTGATTGTCCAGTTTTTAAAGCAGCACTGACTATCTTTGAAAACTGTACAGCTGGTCCGTTTGTCACACAATGGACAATGTGGCTTCTTGTGCTATGGGACAGATGCTTCTATTCAATGTGGTGGAAGGAAACCTGATGTTTCAACAAATATATATCACAGAATGTTCTTAAACTAGCCAAAAAGCCATGGAATTTGTTCCAAGGTTAGTGAATACAGAGGAAGTAGTGCCCTGTCTCGTAGGTGGACTTGACATGTTTTTTAAAGGTTTACGTTCATTATAAAGGCACGCCCTTATACACAGTATGACCCCAGCCAACTCCTAAACAAAACAATGTATGTTGAAATAATGCTCTATTGTTCTACTTTGACTGAAACCCATGTACACGAGACACATCGAAATGGCAAGTGCAGTCCTCAACTCTGTACGGAGTCCCTGAACTACAGCAGGGGATTGAACATGTTTCCTTAAGTTTAGTAGTCCGCACACTCTTTACCGAGCTTATTAACTACAGCAGGGGACCCAACGTGGATCCACAATATTGATACATTAAAATTTATGTACAGAGTCGGTGAACTGTGACAAGGGGACCCAGAATGGGTCCATGGTTTTCATAGACTGCAAACTCAGTTTTGAGCCCGTGCACTTGAAACTACGTTTGTAAGTATTGGACCAACTTACTTGTCAGCAGTACACAAATGATGAGTTTTCAAAACCTGTGAAACAAAAATAAAATTATTTCTAAACTCTGAGGGCACCCACACTTGGGCCTGAGGGTCAATGTGTGTGACTACCCTCCACCTTTGTGTAGCCTTTCTGTTTTTTATAGGTAGCATGGACCGTGCAGTGTATCGTGTACTGATCCAGATATCTCTATTTTTAACCCTTCAAAGTCCAACCATCACATTTCTGTAACAGTAATTTATCAAAAACAACTGAACACATTTACACCAAACCAAGGAAAGGCACCCCTCATAGTAAAGTTGAAGCTTTATGCCAAGTGTAGGAAGTTGTATTCTGGTTGCAGTACCCCAACCCCCCACACTTTTTGCCTTTTTTATGCAACTTTGACTGAAGTGCACTGGGTTCGTGCTAACCAGGTCCCCAGTGCCAGTGTTTCTTCCCCAAAACAGGACACCTGGTCACTTGATATTCAAGTAGCCAGACCATTTTGCACCTCTGTAGGTCCCTAGGTATCCCTGCTATCTAGGACATGGGTACTGAAGAGGGCCCCTAAGAGCTGCAGCACAACTTGTGCCACTCTAAGGGACCCAACACCAACCTCATGCAGACTGCCATTGCAGGCTGTGAGACAGTGTGCTCCCAAGAGTGCAAATACGACATGCACACAGTCTGTGTACCATGACCCCTAAATACTGCATGTAATATTTGTAAGTTACACCTTACAGCCTTAAGGCAAGAGCAGACATGCCCCGCTATGTATTTGTTGATTTCATTACAAGACCGGAGGCTTCCATTATGGATCAACCTTTTAATTGCCACTCCTGCAGCACCTTTAAAGAACTTCCAATCAAAATAATTCCAAACTAGAATCAGAACTCCTTCGTATATTAATAGTCCTCTCCCAGAACTCTAGTCCTCTTTTAAGTGCTGCTCCTGATAAGATAAGTACTGATTTCATTACTCTTTTGTTTTTAATTTAATATACGTTGAAGTGCTATTGAATTATGTTAAGGATTTAAATATATATATTTTGTGTCAGCTTCTAATTTATAGAAGTATCTTTTTGGTGTAATGTAAGTTTTTTAAATAAATTTTAGCTTAGGGTATTTTGAAGATTAGTTTATTAACGTTGGATGTAATAGTGCTAGTATAATTGCATATTTTTTTTCTTCTGAGGGACAATCGTAGGATCGTATATTATGTTCAAGTTGAGTTAATTTTGTAAATAAAGCAGTTGCGAGCACAGCACGGGGTCAACGCATTATCAGTATTTTCTTTACCAGTGTTGCTGGAGCACTGAACGCCTCCAGCGCATTTAGTTTCTTTGTTCACGTGCACCGGCGTTGATCCGCACACCGTCATATGCGTCTCCATGTTTATTTTTGAGGAAATAAGTACGCAGTTACGTAGAAACGTAGTTTGCTGCTGAGATATCGCGAGATCTCAGCAGCCATTTTGAATTGGGAAAAATTAAATTAGTTACTATTCATGATATGTTGTTCAAATGGAATGTAAGTTCGCTATGTTTCAGAAAACCTGTCAGTTTTTATTGTCTGAGGGATTTGACGAATAGAGGAGAGAGTTACATGTTGGGAGGTTATAGCAGAAGGTTAACGTATTTATTAAGTAATTTATGTAGGAGTTTATATAGTTCAGTTAGCATAACTATTTAGGTAATTAGGAGTTTTTTGTTATGGAGGCAGAACAAGGTTGTAGTAAGGAATTAAATAGTGTGGAGCTCAATTAAGTAATAATCGGAAAACGCATTCAACATGAAATGAGAGTGCAGGTAAAAGATACTTTGGATGGAATTCTTAAAGAGAAAAAAAGGAAAAAGTTATAGTCTTGTGAGGAGTATTTTTCTTTAACAGAAGACGATGAGGTGAAAGAAAAAAGTGGCAAAAGATTAAAGAAAACAAAACATATAGAGGGAAGTGTTTTTAAAAAGAGGAAAACATGGATTAAAAACATTTTTGAAGAAAAGTGTCCTTAGCGGCACACAGAGAAAAGGTGTCCAAAGTGGCACACATAGAGAGAGTGTCCTTGGTGACACAAATATAAGTGACATAAATAATGCAGAAGGGTTTTCTTTATCTAATTTAGATAATGATTTGGATGAATATGTGTTGGATTTAACACAAGATCATGAATTTAATTTGGAGAATGAGGATCTTGAGAGTACTTCCTCAGAAGAAATTTTAAGAAACCCTTTAAGAGAAGAAATATTTTCTCCTTTTGACATTAGACATCCTCGCAGTAGTGATATGTGGCCAATGGAACATGGTGGGAAATTTATTAAAAAATGGTTGCGGAGACCTTTAGAGAAAGAAGTAAGAAGAGTTTTGAGAGCAGAATGTTCGAGGCCAGTTATTGAAGAAAAGGTGTGTGTTACACCAAATTTAGGTTTGGAGATAATACGTTTTCTTTTTCATATGGGCAGAGATCCTCGAAAAGGGTTCGAATGTTCTCCAAAACAGTGTCATGACAAGATTTTAGATGTTTTGGGCCAGTTAGCAAGAATTTTTGATATGGCAGAGGAGGGGTGTATTAATGATTCAGAAGTTGATTTGGAATTATTGCGTGGACAGTATCAAAGAGTGATTATTTTGTTAGGTAACGCAAATACAGGAATATTGACTGAAAGGAGGCAAGCTGTACTGATGAAAATCAGTCCAAACTTGGGTGATATGGCTGGTAGGGAATCTAGCAAAGAAGCCAAAGGTTTATTGTTTGGTGAAGGTTTAGTTAAAAGTGTAGGGAAGAATGTAGAAACATTCACTGCTCTGGATAAAGCTTATATCAACATGAGGAAAGTCTTCAATAAAGGTTTTTTTGGAAGGGCCATTAGAGGGGGGCTTTTTACTGCAGAGGAATGTAAAGGTCCCAATATAACAACCAATAAAAAGGATATGGAAGAGAATTTCAGACCTCGTCAGGTTCCTTTCCGACCAGAAGCAGAGGTGGTTGTGGTGGAAGAGCTAGAGGTTTGAGGACAGGACAAAATGTCCAAGGATGTCAAGGTGAGTATGGAGAATATAACTGGTTTTTCCCAAGAAAAAATTGGAGGCAGGTTAAAAAAAAATTTTTAAACATGGGAAATGATTATGAAGAATCCTTGGGTTTTGGAAACAGTACTGGGTTTGGAGATAGATTTTTGTGGACTGTCCTTGGCAGGAGAAGGAACAGAGATTTTTTTGCCAGAGGAACATATGTCTATAATAGATGCAGAGATAAAGGTTTTGTTACAGAAAGGTGCAATAAAACATGCAGAAGATGGAATGAGAGGTTACATAAGCTCTTTTTTTATAGTACAAAAAAGGAAAATGGATGGAGACTGATTATAAATCTAAGAGAACTAAACAAATTCTTTACTTACAGACATTTCAAAATGGAGGGAATTCATTGTTTGAGAGGTTTGTTACTAAAGAACGATTGATTAGTAAATTTGGATTTAAATGATGCTTATTTTACTATTCCAATGGGAGAGAAAAGTCAAAGGTTTTTGCAGTTCCGTTGGAGGAGTGATCTTTATCAGTTCCTATGTCTTCCATTTGGTTTATCTTCGGCTCCATGGTGTTTCACCTAGGTAATGAGAGTAGCAATGGCTTATTTGAGAGAAAGGGGGATACGGTTGATAGTATATTTAGACAACATTTTGGTTGTGTCGAGATGTAGAGCAGTTGAAGACAGAGTTGAGGATGATGAGAGATTTGTTGTAAAGTATGGGTTTCATTATAAATTTGGAGAAGTCTATTCTGATTCTAGCTCAGAAGATGGAATTTTTGGGGTTCGAAGTAGACACAGTGAAGGTGTTACTTTGCTTTAGTGAGGATAATAGGTTCGTTATCTTCATTGATTCAGGCAATTTTTCCAGGCCCTCTGCTTCATCATGCTTTACAAGGAATAAAGCTAGGGGCATTGGGAAAAGGTTTGTGGTATGGAGACGAGGTGAATTTAAATAAGGAAGCACAGGAAGAGTTGCAGTGGTGGTTGAGAAACATGGATGCTTGGAATGGTCGAGCGATTTTTGGTTGTGCGCCAAGTTTTGTATTGGAGACTGATGCAAGTTTATCTGGCTGGGAAGCTTGTTTGGTAGAAAGTTGGACTGGAGGAGTATGGTCACAAGAAGATAAAAAGATGCATATCAACTGCTTGGAATTGACAGCAGGTCTGAATACTTTGAAAAGTTTCGGGGAACTATTGGAAGGACAGAATGTGTGGATGAAGATGGACAATGTGTCAGCAGTAGCGTACATCAATCGTTTAGGGGGAGCAGATCCTGTGGCGTATCAGATTTAGCAAAGACATTTTGGTATTTCTGCTTGGAACACAAGATTGTAGTAAGGGCAGAATATTTTCCTGGTCAGATGAATATGATAGCAGATTGGAATTCAAGAAACGTGAAGGATTTCAGCGATTGGAAACTGAATCCTTTGTATTTTAAGAAGATAAATCAAATTTGGGGTCCGTTGGAAGTTGATTTGTTTGCAAGCAGGTTGACTTTTTAATTAGAGAGGTATGTCAGTTGGATTCCAGATCCAGGGGCCTGGGCAGTGGATGGATTCCAACAAAATTAGAGGAGAATGAAAGCTTATGCTTTTCGACCTTTTGCAATGATACAGAGACTTTTGTTGAAAGGGAGGACAGAGAAATGTCAGATTATATTGGTGACACCATTTTGGGTGTCTCAGGTATGGTTTCCGTCAGTGATGAAATTGGCATGTGAAATTCCTTCTTTGATTCCATAAGTAGAAGGAATTTTGGAAAGTTGCGAGGGAGTAGATCATCCTTTAGTTATAGACAGGATACTGAACCTTCTTGTTTGGAGGATATCAGGAGATCTGAATGTTTCAAAGGACCTTCGAATAGGGCTGCAGAATTACTACAAGAATCTTGGGCACCTGGAACAACAAAAAGATATAGGGGAGTTTGGAGAGTATGGTCTAGTTGGTGTTCAGAGAAGCATTTGGATCCCGTGGAGGCACCTATAGTGGATATAGTAAATGTTTTTGTAGAACAGTTTGAGAAAGGTTTAAGTTATAGAACTTTAAATTGCTACAGATCTGCAATTTCTGCAGGGCATGTTTTGATGGATGGAAAGAGTATAGGGAATAATATTATTGTTTGTAGAGTGTTGAAAAGCCTAAGATTAAGAAGACCTCTAGAGCTAGGTATGAGTTTTTTATGGGATGTAAATTTTCTTTTAACTTTATTTCAGTCGTAGCATGATAATAGGTATTTCGAGATGAAAAGGCTTTCCATAAAATTAGCTACATTACTTTGTTTAAGTTTTTGTAGAAGAGTTTCGGATATGAAAGCATTGGAGGTAAGTAATAAAATCATTGCCCCAGACGGTGTTTATTTTGAAGTAAGAAAAAGAACTAAGACAATGTCTGATTCGATTTTGTATCCAAACTTTGAGAAATGTAAGAAGTTGTGTGTAATAGATTGTATGAATATGAAAACAGAATGAAGGAATATAGGAGAGATGGAGAAATTCAATTATTGATTTCTTATGTAAAGCCATATAAAGCTGTGACTACTGCTACTATAGCTGGATGGATTAAATGGTCTATGTTACAAGCAGGTATTGATATTAATATTTTTAAATCACATTCAGTAAGGGGTGCAATGGCAAGTAAAGCTTCCTTACCTGCTGGAAGATTGGAAGAGATTTTAAAAGCTGCTGACTGGTTGAATGCAGGAACTTTTGTAAAACATTACTTTAGACCAGTACAGCACATAGCAAATGTGTTTTTTAAGGGCTTTGAACATGCATAATGGTAGCCTCCGGTCTTGTAATTAAATTACAATTCTCCTAGTGTAATGATCTGAGAATCTAGATTTCATTAAAGACACAAAGGCTAACATTATCCATCCCTGTGCAACCCACTAACTAGATAAATAATTTTATAAATAGTTATAGTTTTTGTTAAAGAGTCAAAGTTGGATAAAGTTTGTTATTTATATTTATTTTTAAGACAATGAATAGTTGTATTGCAATTAGAAAAGAAAGATTATAAATGAGTTAATGTAAGATAATAGGTGACTGAATTTGTTGTTTATTGTTTTAGAGGCCTAATGCATCTGGATGAAGAGGAGTTTGCGCATGGAAGAATCATTTAAGAAGGAATGGAAGATTCAAGTTTTTTCAAGTGTTCAAATTTTCTGTATTTAAAAGAGGACTAGAGTTCTGGGAGAGGACTATTAATATACTAAGGCGTTCTGATTCTAGTTTGGAATTATTTTGTTTGGAAGTTCGTTAAAAGTGTTGCAGGAGTGGCAATGAAAAAGTTGATGCATAATGTTAGCCTCTGTGTCTTTAATGAAATCTGTATTCTCAGATCATTACACTAGGAGAATCGCCATTCTTAGACATAGTAAGTGTGCAGTGAAGCAATTTTAAATACATGTGCTGAACACTGGTCAATAGGGGTGACCCCTGAAAACCTACCAACTTCTGGTGAGCTTACTGACCAGTTCTGAACAGTCTGCCACCAACAGATGAGCATTTGCCCCCCCCCCAGGTTGAAAGCCTTCACTCTCTGGAGGTCAGAAACAAAAGCCCGACTTGGCTGGGGTATGGAACACCTGCCACCCCCTGGTGATCTGCATTCCAAGGCAGGGAGCTTCAAAAAAGCCCACTGCCTTTAGCATGCAGGTCTGGCCTTCCTCACACGGAGATGTCAACTCCCCTACCCCAAGGCCCATATGGCACCTGGACAGGCAGGAAAATTAGCTATAAAGGAGGTGTGTCACATTTCAAGGCTGGACACCCCCCTAGGGTGGCCAGCCTCAGGTGGACACAGCCTCAGGAATTTCTCTATCTTGTGTGTGATGCCCACTCCCCACAGGAAGTGGTCATCTAGGGGGTGTAGTGTCCCCAAGGGTAAGTAGCCCATTTGCTACTCCCCTTCACTCCTGTTAATGCCACCTAAATTGAGTATTTAGGGGACTCCTGTTACCAGGACTTCAGATCTTTGCTGGACACAAATGAAAGATTGGACAAGAAGCATGTTGAACCCAAGAACCGAGGAGCATGACATACTTGGCACCAACCCTGCCAACTGTATCAGCATGGTCCCCAGGCCCTCCAGAGACAAAAGCCACCTTGAGTGCGCCTACTGTGGACTTCACGACGATGTCTGCAGCCTGTTTCTGCAGGTCCCTCTGCAAACATGAGTGACCAGGAGACAGAAACCCGATGCCTCAGGGCACCTCTGCACCCATCCGCCAAGGATCGAGGGGAAGAGAACCAAGGGTTTCCTCACATCCCCCAGCCTCATGAGACCTGAGCCCACTTGTTGGCTTGGTCAGACTGGACCCCCAGTATACAACTGCAGACTGCTTCTGCAGACCCCCTTGCAACTGCGAGGAACTCCAGCACCGGACCCAACGCCAAAAGACACCAGTGCTCCTGAGCCCCACAGTTTGAGGGGAAGTGGACTGACCATGTCCTCATGTGCCAGAGGACCTCAAGGGTTGAGCCCCCCCCTGTGGATCCGTCCAGCTTGGCCTTCCAGGCCACCTTGCAGCAACTTTCCAACCAGACCATTTCATTTTGAAGTGAATGGGACACCCAACACCGTAACACGCCTCTGCACCCAGACGCACCAAAGCCTCCTGAGGTGACCTGTTGGTGTGGCCTTGGACTCTGCCCCATACTCACATTAAGTCCTAGAGAACAGTCCCTTAAGTGGCTGTGAAGTGCCCAAAGGCAGTTCATGTTTTTCCCCCATAGGATAAGATTACACATCCAAACATTGCACTTGACAGAGTCAACTTTTAAAAACTGCAAAATTTCCTATCTCGAAAAGTACTCACCTGATGCCAGTGATATTGGTATCTAAATCTATATAAAAAAAGTATGTGTTATTTTTTATAAATTGGTGTCAGATTTCTTTATTGAGTGTGTGTCTCACTTATTGTGTGAGTGTGTGCCTTTCATGCTTAGCACTACCCTCTGATATGCCTAACTGCTCAACCACTCTGTGATACCTCTGGGGATTACATGAACTCTATGCACAGTGTACCTCATTTTGGTCCACTACATAAGGAGCCAGCTTCTTACAGCATGTCTAGTGTAATATTGGTCAAAAGTTATTTTTAGTACTGGAGGCCAAAGTTTCCTACAGGAGTTCAAATGGAAAACACTGTTTTTGGCCACAGCCATTAGTCCCCAGACAGACAGTGCTTAATTTAAGCTGTTGGTTGCTGATGGGGGCCACTGATACTCATTTCTGGGGACCAGCACTTAGTTTTGTGCTTCAGACACCTACTGAGAGCAGGAGGGGGGAACATGGATTGTATTAGAGTTGGTAGATCGGATTGGAGTGAAGTGGATTGGGTAGCTGTGGTCCTGATTGGAGTGGGGTGGATAGGATTTGATAGGAGTGATGTGGGTTGGATTGGAGTAGGGTGGGTTGCATAGGAGTGAGGTGGGATGACTAGACTTGAGTGGGTTGGATTGGAGTAGTGTGTGTTGGAGTGGAGTCAGGTGTATCGGGCTAGAGTGGGGTGGATTGGAGTGGAGTGGGGTGTATTGGACTAGAGGAGGGTGGATTGCACTGGAGTAGATTGGGGTGGGTTGGATTGGATTGGGATGAGGTGTATTGTATTTGGGTGGGGTAGATTTGACTGGGCTGGATTTGGATGGACTGGATTGGTGTGGAGTGGATTAGATTGGGGTGGATTGTGGTGGATTGGAATGAAGTGAATTGTGATGGACTGGGTTGGATTGGGGAAGTGAGGTGGATGTGATTGGAGTGGGGCTGATTGTTTTGGGCTGGGGTGGGTTGTTTAGGATTGTAGTGTGGCAGGTTGGAGTGGTGCAGATTGGAGTGGGGCATGTTGTTTTGGATTAAAGTGCAGCAAATTGAAACGGATTGGAGTGTGGCAGATTGTTTTGGATTGGAGTGGGGCAGATTAGTTTGGATTGGACTGGGCCAGATTGGACTAGGGCAGATTGTTTTGGACTAGAGTGGGGCAGATTGTTTTGGATTGGAATGGGGCAGATTGGAGCGGGGCAGATTGGAGTGGGGCAATTGTTTTGGATTGGAGTGGGCAGATTTGAGTGGGGCAGATTGTTTTGGATTGGAATGGGAAAAATTGAAGTGGGGAACAGTGCTGTGGGACAGGTTGTTTTGGATTGGAGTGGGGCAGACTGGAGTGGGGCAGATTGTTTTGGATTGGAGTGGGGCAGATTCGAATGGAGCATACTAGAGTGGGGCAGATTGTATTAGGTGGATTGGAGTGGGGTCAGATGGATTGGATGGGAATGGGGTGGATTAGATTGGGGTGAATTTGGACAGAGTGGGGTTGATTGGATTTGGGTGTGGTGGAGTGTACTGTAGTGAGGCATATTGTTTTGAACTGGAGTGGGGGCGATTGGAATTGGGCGGACTGAAGTTGGACAAGCTGTTTTGGATCGGAGTGGGGCAGATTGGTACGGATTAAAGTGGGGCAGACTGGAGTGGGGTGGATTAGAGTGGAGTGGGGTGTTTTTATACTGGAGTAGGGTGGATTGCACTGGAGTGGATTGTGGTGGGTTTGGTTGGATTGGATTGGGATGAGGTGTATTGGATTTGAGTGAGTTCGATTGGACTGGGCTGGATTGGGGTGGACTGGATTGGTGTGGAGTGGATTAGATTGTGGTGGATTGTGGTGGACTGGAATGGGTTGAATTGGGAAGGACTAGGTTGGATTGGGTGAGGTGAGGTGGATTTGATTGGACTGGGGAAGATTGTTTTGGACTGGGGTGGGTTGTTTGGGATTGTAGTAGGGCAGGTTGGAGTGGTGCACATTAGAGTGTTGGAGTGGTGCAGGTTAGAGTGGGGCAGGTTGTTTTGGATTAAATTAGGCAGATTGAAATAGATTGAAGTGAGGCAGATTGTTTTGGATTGGAGTGGGCCAAATTGGAGTGGGGCAGATTGTTTTGGATTGGAATGGGGCAGATTAGAGCAGGGCAGATTGGAGTGGGGCAGATTGTTTGGGATTGGAGTGGGGTAGATTGTTTTGGATTGGGTGGGGCAGATTGGAGTGGGCAGATTGTTTTGGATTGGAGTGGGGCAGATTGTATTAGGGTGGATTGGAGTGGGGTCGGGTGGATTGGACGGGAGTGGGGTGGATTGGAGTAGGGTGAATTGGGATGCAGTGGCCTGGATTGGATTGGGGTGAAGTGTATTGTATTGGAATGGGGTATATTGTTTTGGACTGGCGTGAGGCAGATTGGAGTGGGGCAGATTGGTATGGATTAAAGTGAGGTAGATTGGATTAGGGCAGATTCAAGTGGGACAGATTATTTAAGATTGAAGTGGGGGAGATAGGAGCAGTGCAGATTGGAGTGGGGCAGATTGTCTGGGTTAAAGTGGGGCAGATTGGAATGAGGTGGACTGGATTGGAGCAGATCGGGTAGATTGTTTGGCTTAAAGTGGGCCAGATTGGAGTGGGGCAGATTGTTTTGGATTGGAGTGCAGTAGATTGCAGTGGGGCAGATTGTTTTGGATTGGGGCAGATTGGAGTGGACAGATTCTTCTGGAGTGGAGTGGGGTGTATTGGAGTGGGGAAGATTTTTTTATTGGAGGAAATAGTTTTGGATTTGGAGAAGACTGTGGGGGTCATTCTGACCCTGGCGGCCGGTGGCCGCCAGGGCCACCGACCACGGGAGCACCGCCAACAGGCTGGCAGTGCTCCCATGAGCATTCTGACCGCGGCGGTTCAGCCGCGGTCAGAAGCGGCAAGTCGGCGGGCTCCCGCCGACTTACCGCTGCTTGGGGGAATCCTTCATGGCGGCGGAGCGTGCTCCGCCGCCATGAGGATTCTGACCCCCCCTACCGCCATCCTGTTCATGGCGGGAAAGCCGCCATGAACAGGATGGCGGTAGGGGGGGTCGCGGGGCCCCTGGGGGCCCCTGCCGTGCCCATGCCAATGGCATGGGCACGGCAGGGGCCCCCGTAAGAGGGCCCCGCAAAGTATTTCAGTGTCTGCCTTGCAGACACTGAAATACGCGACGGGTGCCACTGCACCCGTCGCACCTTCCCACTCCGCCGGCTCGATTACAAGCCGGCATCCTCGTGGGAAGGGAGTTTTTCCCTGGGCTGGCGGGCGGTCTTTTGGAGACCGCCCGCCAGCCCAGGGAAAAACTCATAATACCCTCCGCGGTCTTCTGACCGCGGAGCGGTATAATGGGGGCGGAATTCTGGCGGGCGGCCTCCGCCGCCCGCCAGAATCAGAATCACCCCCTGTATTTGATTAGAGTGGGGCGAATTGGAGTGGAGCAGATTAGATTGGGGTGGGTTGGGTTGAGATTATTGGAGTGGGGTGGGTTGGAGTGTATTGGATTGGGATGTGGTGGATTGGTGTGAGGTAAAGTGGGATGGATTGGGGTGGATTGTAGTTGGGCAGATTGGAGTGGAGTGGATTGGGGTGTACTGCACAATAATGTGTTAAAGCATCATTTCAGAGATTACAAATAACAAACAAACAATGTTGCTTTGCAATATTTCGAACAAATTAATTTTCAGCTTTCAAGAAGAGTGCCCACAAGCAAAATCAAAGGAAAACATGAGTGGAAACTTTGAAATTTGGTTTGTCCTGCTAGGCACGTTTTTGCCAGTCACAAGCCTTCTGTTTGCAGGGCACTAAGTTAACAAGAACAAAATAGTACCTCTATCACGTCGGGAGCCACGAGCAGGCACTAATTAAGTTGAATTAATCAAAGCTTGGTACCTGCTCCACACATTGGGACAGAAATGATGCTAGTCGTGCCTTGACAAATTACGAGGCTGTAAAGAAGAGTGCCACGCAAACCAACAAATGGTGACTGACAGGCAGTCTCCAAGCTCTTTACTGTACAACAGAGTTTTGCAAGTGAGGCGCATGCACTAGAGCATGCCCTCCCAGGCTCAACCTTAAAACAAAAACCTCTCTTTAGTAAGAGGTAAAGTGCGTTTACAAGCTAAAATGGTATTGGTGACAAGGGTATTGCATTCCGTGATTGTGAGGTTCTATTTGAGAATGGAAGAACGCTGCATTGACAGTTGCTGGCAGGTTCCCTCCCAGTTGGATGTTCTCCACTACTTGCCTGACTCCCCACATTTTTTTCAATGGGCAAAGCCCAGATCGAAGAAAGCGATATGCTATGATAAGTTATGATTAATTAGCCAGACAGTAAGCTTTAGGCGCAGTCCTCAAGCTGGCACCTCACTAAACCATGAATGCTGGACAGTATATGGGCACTTAAGCCATAATATTTTCACAAGTTTTTAACATTTTGCATTCTCTGTTCTCCAATTCCTTCAGATTTAGGAGCACTTTACTACTGATTGAACACCAATGTGAATCTCTGTACAACAAGTATTAGCCCATTGCCTTCAGTTAGAACATATCAACAGGTATTTTGGTGCAGTCTCACTGCATACAAACATTGTGACTCACTCAAGGAATCCAAGAGACAGGAAAAGCCTCTACCTTTTGCTGAAGTATGTTTTTTGAGAAACAATAGCGTGGTGTTCTGCTTGATCAATCAAAGTTTGAAGGTTCTCTTTTCCATCTTACCAAACAAAGGTCATGCAGATGGATATCCTGCGGATAAGAGGAGTGCGTCCCAAATCAGTGACAGAGTACTTGGATTTCGAGGCAGTTACTTCTTTCTTCAAGTCTTTTCCGAGAGTCTGTGAAGACAGAGAAATTAGTTAAGGGATAGCCTAGACACGCCACAACATCCCACTAAAGAAGGTTTGAAGCTAATCTTTCTGTCATGTATCCACTCTTGCATCCTTAAGCCACTCACCTGAATGCGCTTGAGGCAATATTCCCCTTTGGTTTAAAGACAAAAATGCTGGAGTCAAGCCCATTGATGTCAAGGCCAAAATCTTGACCATTGCATCATTCCTCAGAGCAGAATTCCCCTTTCCTCCTGCGGCATCTAGATTGAAACCCAGCGTAGCCAGCAGGTGGGCCCATATAATGTATGACATCTTAAGCCAGTCCTGGCTTTGTAGCCAGTGGCACTGTTCATTTTTGAGCCCACATTTTCAGTATTTTAAGTGGTACTTCAAATTTCTCATCAAAACATGCTGCTTGCTTAAAATAAATAGAATGGAAAAGCAAGTGCTCGCTCAAAGTGTCCTTATTATAAAGAACCACCTAGCACCCAAAGCAAGGCCAGAATAGGTGCTGTAACCACCTCTCATCATCCACACTGTTTGAAGCCTGCACAGCTTGGTGCAAGAACCAAAACCTTGCTACACATTTCTTGATCTTTAATATTTTAAACTTTGCGAAAATGAAAGCAGAATAAACAAGTATCAATAATGCTAGGCAAAACAACAGCCATTGCAGTGCAGTTTTCAGTATGCTATAGTTCTTTTTCCTTAGCCCACAAGAAACAAAATCTCCATTAAATGCAAAATTAACGTTGGCTGTGCCAACACAGTATCCTCAAGGACAGACCAATGAGACACTTCTTCCTCTACTGCTTCCTTTTTCTCTTCTTCGTGCCAAAGGGATGGCACAAGGTTTCCTTCAGTGATAGACATATGCACTTGGTAACGCATAAGTTTGGCTGTGTCATTATGCATCATAAGAGTGACATGACAATGTAATCGACAATGTATATTGTGTGTCTTAACATTACTAATGTAAAGTGGAGCATCTAAAACGTATTACTGAAACAGCATTCACAGTATAAAATTAGTTTGATATATAAGTGTGTTCTAATGTTTGATTTTAACATGTTGAAATGTAGTCACATTTATATACGTGTACTCTGATTATGGTATTATGGTGTGAGTGCGCATATTCATCTTTCATTTATGATTCTCGCTTCCTTTTAGAATTGCAAGATGCACTTATATTCATGTATTTCGAATGAGTACTAAGGGGTTCATTCTGACCCTGGCGGTAGACTACCGCCAGGCCAACGACCGCGGATGCACCGCCAACAGGCTGGCGGTGCATCCATGGGCATTCTGACAGCGGCGGTCCTGCCGCGGTCAGAAACGGAACCTGCCCTGGGGAATCCTCCATGGCGGAGCTCCAGGCAGCGCCGGCATGGGGATTCCGACCCCCTTACCGCCAGCCTGGCTCTGGCGGTTTTGACCGCCAGAACCTGGATGGCGGTAACGGGTGTCGCGGGGCCCCTGCAGTGCCCATGCCACTGGCATGGGCACTGCAGGGGCCCCCTAACAGGGCCCCACCAAGATTTTCAGTGTCTGCCAAGCAGACACTGAAAATCGCGACGGGTGCAACTGCACCCGTCGCACCCCTTCCACTCCGCCGGCTCCATTCGGAGCCGGCATCCTCATGGAAGGGGGTTTCCCGCTGGGCTGGCGGGCGGCCTTCTGGCGGTCGCCCGCCAGCCCAGCGGGAAACTCAGAATTACCACGGCGGTCTTTTGACCACGCAGCGGTATTCTGACGGCGGTACTTTGGCGGGGTGGCCTCCGCCGCCCGCCAAAGTCAGAATGAGGCCCTAAATGTCTTATTGTATTAGCAGAACCAAAGGCCTGAACATTTAATATACTGTGTTTAACCTTCGACATGGAGTTTTGCTTCCATTGCAGTGTTCCTTCTTTGCACGTGCACCTGTATGACTCTACAGTTAGTGAAAGGCATATTGTATGTTGAAGATAGTGGGGTATGGAAAGCATACTTTGGCAAGGACAAGGAGCCCTAACGAACTGAGAAGAAAAGATTTCTCTTTGTGCACCGAGTACCTATGGGCTTAATTGGTATTCACCAAGTTAGAGGAGATCAGATTCTTTTGAGACTTGGAGGGGTACAGACCTCTCCACTCTATATTCCTTTTAGTGGCTTTTTGCTATTCATCACCACTCTATCAGAAATTCTATTGAAGTTTCTGCTATGCTAAAACTTTCCTATATTTGTTGAGATTAAATTAGGATTTCCCCTATGGTTTAGGTTAGGATCTTTAGATTCATTTAGTCTTTCCAATGATTAGGCAAGAGGATTGCGATTTATTTACTGACCTTCAAGTTCTGTTTCTTATTTTTGTATTGCCTCAACTGAAATTCTGGTATGCCTTATGCTTATCCGATTAACTTCATTGAACGCTTTACTTCACCTTTATTGATTTTGTACTTAAATAGCATGATTCTGAGACTCATTTACATCAGTTTGGCTCTGAATTTGTAATAAGCTTTTGAACCTTATCCTCCATCTCCTGGACCTTAATGTGTGGCCAAACCGGTTGTACTGTAAATTGAATTGCAAAGTAAATTTTACCTCTCATTTTCTTCTTCAGCATCCTAAAAAGGTCCGTCGGAAAATGCAAAATAAAATCATGGGCCACAAGCGTCATCACTCTTTACAGTGTCACAGTGGTGAGAGGGAACAAAACTACACAAGCACTACTGGTAACCTGAAGCAACACTAGAGGGCCATGGACCATGGATCCAGGTCTTGCAAGGTGAAGCTGCTCCCCGGAGGTAAGCACACCTGCCACACATATAGTTTACCGGACATCAAAGCAATAGTTACACCTATTTCCACTTTATAGTGATACGGTTGTGAAGAGGGTGCAAAATCACATAAAGGCTGTTGGCAGTTTGAGAGAGCAAGATATGGAGTCTGGAAGCCCTACTTTCCTTGATCGCGGTCTTATAACTTGCTGACACACCTTGCCAGCAAGTCAACCGATCCTACCTACAAAATGTGTTAGTTGCTGATAGAAGACATCAATTGGAGAGCAGGATTATTGTGATTAGCTGGTTTTAGGCTGTTTGGTCAGAGGTTCAGTGACGGTATTGTGTAGCCACCACTATACAACTATCATGGTTTCAGATTCAAGAAGCAGAACTGTGGTGTACTCTGAATAAACAATGCCAACTGCAACAGAACATTGCTAATCAGGTAGGAAGTGTAATCTCTCTAGTACTTCAGGGTACAAATTCTGGTTGCAGACATACCAAAGATGTTAATTACTATTAATGTCCAATAATATTCATAGCAGGACGATTCCTGGAATGTTTGGATGAGTAAAAGTTGCTGACTGCTGTGAGAGTTCATGGTTAATGTCCTACTACACAGAACTGTCAGTAGGAGAAAGAGTGATGGTGGAGTCATGTGAAGTTCATTGCAATGCTTGACTTCCAAAGACAGCATCCAATAGACCTTGAAACTTGCTGATGAGTGTCTAGAGTTTTCCTTAAAATATGCCACTGAAGAGATGCCTTGGACATATCACCAGCAGGCCATGTGTTGGAGAGCTGAATAGCAACTGTCAAGTCACTGATGGAACACTTCTAGACAGATGAATCACAGTCAAAACATATTGAAAACTGCACCAGAATACCATTGGTATGAGCAGGTTTTGAACTGCCTAGGATGTTTCTGAAACTGGTCAACATGGTATTGATGTTGGCAGGTGGTAGCAGAGATGGCTATCTGAGTGCAGCAAGCAGACTTACATTGGCCAGTTCAGTCACACTTGTGATAGTGATAGTACGTTGGCAGGGTCTGTTTTGGGAGACACCCAGGGTGGCAAAGTTTTAGGGGAGAAATAACAGTTGTAACTGTTGCAACTGTTAAAAACTTTAACTTTTGTAACTCACATAATTTCTTGATGGCTTGTTGCTATATTGGTAGTTGTTCCTCTGTGAATGTGAGGTGTTCTAGTGGATCTGAAGACTATTTGCTGTGTTTAGATGACTATTGGCAGTCTGGTGTTTTCTTGGCAGTGGGATAATGGACTTCACATCACACTGTGTCTGTGAGCTGCTGTTGAAGCAACAAACATGTTTGATCTTTACTAGGTATGTATGATGCTTCTAGGCATCACTGGCAGCTGGTAACGGTGTCTGGGTAGTTGCTATGGACAGCTAAGGGTAGGCTCTTGAGTAAAAGTTAGTGGTTTACCCTTGATACTCCTGGTAGGTATGCCAGTCACAGGTTGATGAATGCACTCACAGCCAAATGTACAAGCTAGTTATGATGAATCCTGATCAGAGCTGCCAATGTGGAGAGGTGGGTCATGCCCTTCTCTTTCTTCTCAGTGTTCACCCCCTCATTAAGGAGGTTTAGGTCAGTGAACAAGGGTGTCTAGCAGCAGCGTGTGAGTGAAGGTATTCACCAGGTGTGCAGGGGGATTCCTCAGCACCTCTTTACAAATTATGCTACTGTTATTCATTATAGGGACTCCAAGCCCAGAATGACGAGCACTGGGTGAGCAGGCTCTTCAAGAAGGGCTGTGCCTGCCGAGTAAGCAGGAGCGAGACTGTCATGAAGGAACATTTATGTGCTTGCCACTGCTTACACCTCTAAAGCCAGACGGTCATGAGGTAACGGTTGTGTGCCTGCCACTGCTTTCACCTGCAACTGATTTTCTATTTTTATTTTTATTTTAAAATTTTGTGGGTGTCTCAGGCCCGGTAAGAAAACAGGTAGTGTGGTGTTCATTTGACCAACAGTAGATTCTGACAGGTGCAAGTCTTTTCTTTAATGGTCCACCATCAACATTTTCCTAGGCACTCACATCCATTTTTGCTAAATAAATTAGGGAGAATAGAGTGCTCCGCCTCTGTCCCTTCCAGAGCTTCATGCCTGCTTCCTTACTGATGAGGGGGTGTGGCATGGTAGATTGACTCTTGCACTTGGCAAAGACTGTTTTGGGTGGCATCTAGGTAAGCATTAGCATATGGCCTTAGGGACAGTCAGTAGAAGGTGACTGATAAGGCAGCCTCTCAACAGCCAGCTTGGTGTGTGGAACAGGATGTGCATGAACGGTGCACATGAAAGGTGTATATTTGTTATGCTGTTTTGGTTGTCCTCTTTTTGTGGTGAAGAACCATTCAGCAACATAGCTGAGCTGCAGTGCTGGTGCAGGAGGCAATGATAGCATTTGTGTCAGGCAGTTTCAGAGCCTGGGAGCTGGTGATAAGGCCCTGTGTCCCATACTGGGGCAGTGGTCCAGGTATGAGATACAAGGTGGTTACAGAGTCATGAGACTAAATGAGGACTGAAGATACTGTGCAGTTGTGACTGACTGCCTCAGAATTTGGTGTGATATTCCTCTGAGGGCTTCAGACTTTGCTGCACTGCAAATGAGGGTTATTTGCCTGTGCCTTCAGGACGGGCCACAAAAAGGATATGCAGCATTCTCGGCTGAGCATTTTGAGTCTCAGTTTGTCCCTGCAGTGGCAGCGACTGAAGTAGTTAGGCTTGGGTGAGCTTGAAGGCCACACAGATGCTGTGTAGTTGGGCCATTTCCTACTGGTTGGGAGGTTGTCAAGATGAAGGTAAACTCATAGGTGTCCACAAGAAGACACAGACAAGGTGTCCTCACACTGTACAGGCAGAACTGAAAGGCACTGACTTATCAGCATGGGAGAGTCGAGAGGTTCCCGCTTAAGTATGTCCTCCTAATATCAAAATACTTTCATACAAGATACTTGAGTGTATTTTACTAATATCCCATTAGCAAAAAGTCATTAAGGGAACAATCATACCGGGTCATCAAACAGATAATTGAGAGGTTGACTCACCCACAACTGATTGTGGTGGCATGCTTCATCATAGGAAACCTCTCACACTGGGGTAGGATAGTCCCACTCCAGTGCACTCAACCAAGTAGATGAGACTTGGGAGTAACTGTTCTAGCTGATATCAACACTTGATTCACTTCTGGAACATGGTCCCTTTTTTTTAATGATGGGCAGAATATCACTTGTAAAAGTAGTATTCCTACTTCACTGTTTGTATATGTTATGGAGATCCATGACACTGATTCTGTAGAAACTATTAAATGAAATAGATTAACTCCAGAAATCTTTGGACTTGGCGAGCTGGTGCAATATCTGATTACATGTCTGAATGAGGAGGATAAATGGCAAAAACAGTTGATGTCAGGTACATAACGTTATGACTCACTTCCGAAAATTCTTATAATGTGAAAGGATACTCGAATCGGATGCCTATATGTTGTTAGACAGGTGGTAATAACATGGGCAGAGTGGTCAAACTGATAATAAAGTAGTTGCACTTTGAGATTGAGGTACATCTGTGGTTATTACAACCATTCAGAAATAAAACACAGGATATGCTTATAGCACAGTGGATGGGAGAAAGCTTTAACAATTGATGGCCTTTACCCAGATGGCACAATTGTTGCATTTGCTAAAGCACTTGAGTGTTTGGGAATAGGAGCTAGAAATTTCTTGCGGTATGTCGACTGCCAGATAAATATGGATGATGCTTCCTTGCACCTCAGAAGGTACACAAAGACAATGATACTCAATAAAGCGCAGGGGTGAGATTGGTGATATTGGTGGCCGATGGCCCTTAGGCAACAGAAGATAAGGATAAATTGATGGCAGACTACCCAGAAGCAATCACAGACAAGGAATGAGAAAACTTTTCTAATGCAAGTGAAAAAAATATCAAGGCATGTTAAACTTAAACTAATTCAATTTAGTTGCGTGACCTGGACCTTACTTAATACCACTACAGCTTTACATAGATTGCCCCAGATGAGGGAAGTCAAACACAGATTTTCTCCATATGATGCACACCAGCCTTTTGGGCAGAGGGGATGTCAAGAGTACAACCAATTATCAGTAGGCTGGTCTATATGACATTGAATCAGTGTATAGAGTGTATAGTTCCTGAAAAAAAGAAAGATGAGGGCTAAATTTGCAGCCATGGAGCTATGCTGGCAAACTGGTAAAGCTTATTTAAAATACAGAGCTATAAAGTGGAGGAACCACTGTCCCTTACAAAAAAGTATCTCAGGGATAGGAATAGATTGGTATCTAGGGACAGAGATTACTTACATACTAAGAAGTAAATTGATTATTTGAGAGACTCCTGTGTTCTTCAATATGTCAGAATACACTGATCATCACTTTAACTGTTTTTTGGGCACTCCCTGTTTCTGTTATCTTCACCATTGTCCTTTAAGCCTATAAAGAAGGTTGACAGTTTTGTCTGTATTTATCATAGGGCCATCAATACAGTGACCATCAACAACAAGTATCCCGTTCATTTAATTCCCATCTTGTTAGATCAAATAAAAGAAGCATGTCTTAATTCTTTTGGGTTTCAGGCGAACTTACCATTTGGCAAAGGTCAGTGCAGGAATTAAATGGAAAACTGTATTCAGAAAAAAGTTGGCTTATTTTAATATCAGGCTAGGCTATTCTGCCTCTGCTACACACCCACTGCTTTGCAACATTTGATCAATTATGTATTCATCTACTATTCAGATAATTTTATCTTTGCATTTTTGAACGAAATTATATATTCATCTAACGAGGAAATCCATGTCAGTCATGTCTACGCAGTCCTACATTGTCTCAGAGAACATCACCTGTATACTACAGTCTTATTTCAATGTACAAAATAGAATGTGTTGCAATAGCAGGTATATCAATTGATCTTTATAAAATTTAAACAGTGATTCATTGGCCCACCCCTGCCAATGTGAAAGAAATTCACATTTTTGGGATTTCTGAAACTTTTACAAATGCTTTATCTAGTGAATTTCACACAATGATACCCTCATTACACAGCTGCTGAAAAAAAGGGGTACCAAGCAGTCAATCACTTTCCGGTCACTAAAACAAATCATTCACTATTTCTTAGATACTATTGCACCACAAGTCTACAGCTCCATTCGAGGGATATTTTCACAACCATATCCATCTAACGGTCAACTGTATTGTGGCTTATCCCACCAATATGCTAACCTCTGCATAACAAAACTATACAGTCAGGGAACATATTATTTCTTGAGTGCCTCACATAGTGTAACAGTCTATACAGACCATCAAAATTTGCAATACTTAAAGTTGTCTTGAACCCTTACATTGAGACAACTGCAGTGGTCCTTGTTTTTCCAATTATGACATTCAGACCTGAGAAAAGGAATAGTGAAACAGATGCACTGGCAAAGAATGGTGTAGGACATGGGCACTAGCAAACATGTTCTGAAGGGGCACTAAGTTTTATCTGTGGTGTGCCCGAGGGCCGCATTGATGGCAGCAGAGTGGCGGTTTGGTGGGTGGGCATGAAGGTGATTGTAGGGGAAGTGAAGCATGTACATCTAGTGGCTGATTTGCACAATGTGAAACCAGAGAACCTGGGCTCAGTCCCGGGTTACCCACTTGACCAAATTGTGTCATCTTAGCCAATTGTTTTATTTCACATTAACCCCACTTTTTTTCAATATCACATATAGGAGGACTTTGAAATACATGACAGATGAGTGCTGTCAAAAGCCTTTGCCTGTGTTTGAATTCATAAACTTTAATGCCATTTATGTATAATAGCAACCCAGCCCACCCAAAGGGAGCACATAACAACTGACTTGCCTCTTAGTTCACTATTGGTTGGCATTGTTGTCAGGGTGAATGGGAGAGGCATGAAGGTTTCTAAATTCATGTTTGAAAACCATCACTTTAAAAAAAATACTTCTCAATGCAATCTACTGATAATCTTCTTTATTAAGGTGAAACTGTTCTGTGGTTTTTAATTTTTGAATTATGAAGAGACATTATCATATTTTTACACATTTTCTGCAAGATATCTTAAAAAAATGAAGGTGTTCATAAAGTTAAGTGGTGCACAACACAATGATTACTGTCTTTGTTTAATATCAATTAACCTTCAACTACTTGATTCCCAGTTTATTTCATATATTGTTAATATTACTGCTGAGTTGAGTAAACAGCAGTCCAGTGCTACTGTTCAGCAGGGGGCTGCCTGTACAGGTCAGGAGGTGAAAGTGGCAGCCAGGCAATACTTTGAGTATCACTGGTGTAGGACAACAGAAGAATGAAAAATACTAGGACCCTCTATTCTTCTTGGTTCTCATTTCATAAATCATGGCCCATTCTTGTTGCCATTATATAGGCTGTGACTTTAGCTGAATGGCAAAAATGGCTTCATCATGATAAATTCAGAACACTTGAACGAGAGGGTACCCTATCCTTACATTTAGTTATACACCTCAACACAAAGCTGTGCAGCGTTATAATTAGTCTCATTTTACTGCCTCCTGGTAATACAAAGGAAATTGACATGGATCAAAGATACTTTTGTGGCTTGGAACACATTCATAAAATACAACATATACCCAAGCATGAAAAGTATGTGCCAGAGGGGAATTCCAACATCAGGTGCCACAAGGTCTATGTGGCCTTTAGATACAACTCCATATCTCTGGCACACTACCACAACAGACTTCATAGTCGATCTTCATTGTGGCTTAATCATCCTTCTGACAGTAGTGGGTAAGCTTACTGAACAAACTATGGGCCAGATTAATTTCCTGGTGGATGGCCCATTAATCCGTCAGAGTGATGGAGTAAATTACTTTGTCGCCTTGGTGGAGGGACCAGCCACCAGATTTATAATTGACCACCAAGCACGGTGGTTCCTGTCAATGCTTTTCACTGTCTGGTGGAGGGCTCCATCAACATGAATGAGCCTGCCCCAAACAGTTTTCTTTTTTTATTTTCAGTAAGAAAATCCTGAAATGGGATTTTGTTTTTGAAAATAAAACAGACAATGCCTTTGTGTCACTGGGAGTCATCTCCCATGGTAAGGGGAGCATTTAGCAGTTTTCAATGCCTTACCACCAGGGTTTCTCTGTTGTTGATGGGCAGTAACATCAGTTGGACAGAATTACTTGTCTGTGGAGTAAGGGCTGTCAGAAGGCTTTAATCATGGCAGAGATAGAGTAGTCCCCGCCGTGATTAAACTGATGGTCTGCCTACAACTAAATAGGGTGGGTGGACCATTTGCTTGGGAGTAAGCATACTCCATTGTCGTTGCAACAAAGTATGCTTAACACTTACACATGTATCACTTAAATATAAACACTAGCCTGTTTTTCACTGTGTGGCTAAAGTGTGCCACTCAAACAACCATGAATTGTTGGGATTCGCAAATTTCAACCTAGGTACATTGGGTAAATGATAGTATCAGTCCTCCTACAATAGGTATCCAATTATATAAAAACTGTACATACACAAATCATGTCTCTCGTTTAAAAAACTAAGTATCTGATAGTTGTGCTGCATATCCCCCAGCTCCACTACAAATGGAAAACACTGCTTAATAACAATTCAAGCACATCATGGATGCAAAAGAGATTATGGTACAATATGGCATTTGGTGGATTAGAGGGGATACACCGCCATGAGTGCTTCTGGGAAAATCTGCCAATATTAATGCTCCAAGATTGCTTCATTCGTTTTAATGTTTGTATTCTGTCAAGCCTTGGCGGACATTACTGCTGTCAGGAGAGGGTAATGACGTGTGTTGCATGACTTTTATTATGTATTTCTGTGGTTTTCTGTGCAGTAGTAGTCTTGTGAGTTAGCATGTATGCTAACATAACTATGGTTTGTTCTTTGAAAAACTGAGAATGCATGTCAGTATTTTAAGGCCTAGCAGACATGCCAGGCATATTATAATGTGGATCTTTCAGCTTTGAGAAAACTTGCCAAATATGCACCCTCAACTGTCTCCTCTATTTTCTGTTGGTCTTCTTAACCAATTCTCTGCAGCAACTTGCCTTTTGCCTTTTAAAATCGCCACAGTTTCCATATGCTTATTTAAAGCTTAACAAAGCAGTTTTTACCACCCTTTGTATGGTATGAAATAAGGGAATTAAGCATGAGCAAACTCTTTTGCTCTTCAGACCGATATGACAGAAAAAGGAGTACAAAATATGGGGAAACATTTACTATTATTTTCATGAAGTGCGGCGCAGCAAGCAAACTTGCTTTGTTGCACTGCGTGAAAGAGATAGAGAGCACAAATGCTCCATATTTACAAAGATATGGAGCATTTCTGCACTGTCCTTACCCTGATGCTCTTTGTGCAGTCTAGCGCCAATGCAGGAACACTTGCATGATGTTATGTTATGTATATTTGTATATCACCTTAATCACCTATGAGGGTATCCAGGCACTTTGCAGGTAAATTGGCAGCTGCCTCCTTGGAGTGATTATTCAAAAAGCCAGGTCTTCAGCTTCTTGCAGAACTCAGGAAGTGAAGATAATGCCCTAATGTGGTGTGGGAGGTAGTTCATGCCGTAGGGACAGTGTAGGAGAAAGCGCTGCCTCCGGCTGTCATTTTGTGGATGTGGCATATGTGTGCTAGTGAGAGTACAACTGAACAGAGGTGACTGGTAGATAAGTGTAAGTGTATGCAGGTGTTGAGGTAGGTAGAGCCCATGTTGTGTAGTGCTTTGTATGTGTGTCTGAGAAGTAGGACCTGGGTGCATTTGTGTATGGGAAGCCAGTGACGTTCTCTGAGATTTGGGGTGATATGGGGGTCGGCAAAACAAGGTGAGGATGAGCCTTGCTGCTGCGATTTGGGTGATGGGGCGTCTGTTGAAGAGCTACTTAGAAATCCCTGTGTAAAGTGCATTGCGGTAGTCAATTCTGTTGATAATATGGGCCGGTGTAACTGTCTTCTTGTTTTTCAGTGGTAGCTGTTTGGAGATCTTTTGCAGCATCCTCAGAATGTGGAAGCAAGTGGAGATCACTGCATTTAATTGGGTTGTCATGTCAAGCTTGTTGTTTCAGATGATTCTAAGATTTCTGGCATGGTTGGTAGGTGTGCAGCCAATGTCCACTGGTAACCACGTGGAATCCCAGGCCAAGGCTTTCCTTCTGAAGATTATCACTTCAGTTTGTCTGTGTTGAGTTTGAGGCAGCTGGATTTCATCTAAGTGGCTACTGAGGTTATGCAGGTGGCAAAGTTGATTTTCATTATAGGGGTCTTCTCTGGCAGGGAGAGAATCACTTGGGTTTTGTCTGTGACGGGGAGTATGTTTATGTTGTTTGATCAGATGAGGTCTGCCAGTGGGGTCATGTAGGTGATGAAAAGCATTGGACTGAGAGAAGATCCTTGGGGTACTCTGCACATTAGGTTCTTGGCCTTTGATGTACATGGTGACAGGTCGACTTTTTATGCTCTTCCTATAAGGAAGGAGAAGATCCAGTTGAGGGCAGGTCCTTGGATGCCTGTTTCATGTAGTCTCTTGACAAGGACAGAGTGAGAGACCGTGTCAAAGGTGAAGCACTATGAAGGCTGCTGCATATCCATAGTCGAGTATCAGCCTGGTGTTGTCTGCGGCTGTGATGAGGGCAGTCTTGGTGCTGTGGTTAGGCTGGAAACCTGATTGCATGCAGTCTAGGAGTTGATGTGCTTTGAGGTAGTGAGTGAGTTGCTTGTTGATGGCTTTCTCAATGACTTTGGCTGGGTAGGGTAGAATGGAGATCAGATGATAGTTTGCTAGTTCTGTGGGGTCTGTCAAAGGTGTCTTTAGCATTGTGTTGACCCTTGCATGTTTCCAGGCATCTGGGAAAATATTTGGGGTGATGGAGTTGTTCAGGATGTGGGTGAGGACTTCTCTGATAGAGGAGGAACCCATATAGTAGATTTGATGGGGTCAGAGGTCTGTTGGAGACAGGGAGTGGATAGTCATAATGATTTTGACAGTTTCTTCTACACTGAATATTTCCAAGAAGTCAGGGGTTTTTCCGTGGATGTTTATGGGAGGGCTTGTGGTGAGGATTCAGGAGTTTGGTTGGGGGTCGAAGTTGTCATAGAAGGCTTTGATTTTGATTCAGAAGAGGTCTGAAAAATTGGCACATAGTTCTTGCAAAGGGCTGATGCTGTCTGTGATGGAAGCTGATGAGGTGCAGTCTTTGATAATTCAGAAGATTTCTATGCTGCTATTGGAGCTATTGTCTATGCACTCTGCTAGGGCCCTAGTTTCTTTGATTTTCTAGTGGTAGCATCTCAGGGCTGCTTTGTGTGTCTTTTTGATGGTGGTTTGTACTCCCTTTTCTTTTCAATTGTTTGAAATGTTTGCAATGTTGTTTTGTTGCTCAGCTGGCCTGCTTTCGTGTCCTCCTGTGTGTATTGTATTTACGAGGTGCCAGGGAGTCAGTGCATATTGTGATCTACTCGCTGAGATGTTTGATGTCACTGTTGAGGTCATCCATAGAGTTTTGATTATTCCACTGCAGGGTGTTGAGTCAGTTGGATTCCAAGATGCTAATCCAGGTGCATTTGGACAGGTTTGTGGTGGCAGGTTTTGTTTGGTAGGGGAAGGTGATTCGGAATTTTATGTAGTGGTGGTCCATTCAGGTAGGAGGATTGGTTGCAGTGATTCCAATATGGTTGAAGGTGGTGAGGATAGGGTTGAGGGTGTGTCTTGCAAAGTACATGAATCAGATGAAGTGGTTCCCTAGGCAGTCAAGGAGTGTGGGGGTGTTGGTGTCATTTCAGCCTTCCAGGTTGAAGTTGAAATCTCTTAGTTAAATATAGTTGTTGGAGTTGATGTCAAGAGGGGCAAAGAGGTCAGCAATGTTCTCAAGATAAGTAGTTTGTGGTCCCTGTGGTCGGAAGACAAGGTTTTCGCTTAGGGTGTAGGATGCTGCAAATTGTAGATTGAAATGTAGGTGCACTACGTATGGGGTAGCATTTTCTGTGGTGAAGTGCAGTTAAAGGATTCTTTGAATATTATTGTGATTCCTCCTCTTGGTCTGTGTTGGTGGTCCTGACGTGTGATCATGTATTCTGTTGGGATGGTGATGTTGGGTGCCAACTTGGGGGTCAACCAGGTTTTCATAAGGAAAAGGAGGTCTGGGGCATGGTTGTTCAGGATATCCCAAGTCTCCATGGCATGTCTGTTAAGTGATCAGGTGTTGAGGAGCACGCATGAAAGTTTGTCCTCAGATGTGTGTTTGTTGGTGGTTGCAGAAAGTGTGCTTTGTGGATGTGAGTGGTTTTGACTTGGGAATGTGGTGTTGCACGCGACGGGGCAGTGGGTGTAAGCGAATGCTCCTTCTGTTTTGCATGGTGTGGCAGCAGCAAATGAATGGTTGAGTGACTTGAGGAATGCTGTTGCTTAGTGTAAGGGATGGAAGGAACAGTGTTTGTGGTGCTGGGCATGATAGAGGCACTGACAGTCACAAGTGTGCTTGTCTTTGATGTGCCTCTGGTGCACCAAAGGTGCATCTGCTGCACTGTCAACTGCACAGTGATACGACCGTGCACATAATACTGCAAGGGAGGCTGAGTTACGGCAGGATTGGTTTCGTGCAGGAAGAGATACCTTCCTGCACAAAAACAATCCCTACAAGCATTTTGCTCTTTCTATGTGGTCTGTGGAATGCAGCACATATGAAAAGAGGAAACAACAAGGAGAAATAAAGATATTTCTCCATGTTCGCCTCTGTTGGGTAGGCACACCATTGTGGTGCAAAATCAGGTTTACAAGTCTTTGTAAATCTGAGTTTGCTTCAAAATACATGGGTGGATTCATGAGAATGCCCATGCTCCACCCATGTAAAACCTATCCAACGCAAAGTAACGCAAGGCAGCATTATGCACTGCGCTGCACTGCATTGCTTTATATTTACTAAACCAATCAAACCCACACAAAGTGGCTTTGAGTGGCTTATTTGCCAAAAATGATCAACCAACAGACTCAATAGTGTACTGTTCAGTCCAGTGCTTGTCTTTTAAAAAAGAGTAGCTTAATAGTACAACAAGATGAAATACTACATATAGTACTGCAAATCAGCCACAAGGGTTCTACCACTATAGGGGCAAAACCAATGTTTAAAGGCCTGACAACAGTATTTTAAGTCAATAGTGGCAGTTCCCACCTCACTACAACAGTCTAGCACAGAGGTTGTAACTCTCAACCTCCTAAAACTGTCAAATAATGCAGGAAAGCTTAGATGCGATTTCACTACTTGCGTTTAGGTAAGCAATCTCTTAACTCAGGAACCTTTAGGATAGTTCAGTTTACATATTGCCTCCAGATTGGGTTCAACACTCTGGGGGTCATCACAACATTGGCGGTAAAAGCCGCTTACCGCTGTGCAGAAGACCGCCAACACACCGCCGTGGCCACGGAATTCCGCCACAGCTATTATGACACACATCTCGGAATCAGACGAAATTCAGACACCCACACAAGTCCGCCACACCAAAGGTCAGTGATAAACTGGCAAAAACAAATCCTCCACCGTCACGCCAACAGAAACACGCCCATGCTATCACGACCCACGAATCCACGCGGCGGTCTTTCAACCGCGGTATCCCATTGGCGGTATACACCGCCACGCTCAAAATACACACACATCTCCAAAACACCGCCACATTGGACAATTCCAAATACACACACCTGATACACATACACACATCACTTCCACACACCCAACACAATATAAAACACACACCCACATCACCCACAAACCCCTACAACCACAAGTCACGACCGAAGGCCAGAGAGACAGAGAGCACAGCAACTGAGAACCCCACCACACAGAGGCACACAACACCATCACCCATACAACATTACACGCACAATACACCACACACCACTACACATTACCACACACATCAACACTGACACCAACCCACACATCACCCAAACCACCCCATGTTACACCAAAGACACCCCCGGTTTTCCGAGGAGGAGCTCCGGGTCATGGTGGAGGAAATCCTACGGGTAGAGCCACAGCTATTTGGCTCACAGGTGCACCACACATCCATAGCCAGGAAGATGGAGCTATGGCGCAGAATAGTCGACAGGGTCAACGCAGTGGGACAGCATCCAAGAAATCGTGAGGACATCAGGAAGAGGTGGAACGACCTACCCAGACCCAGACCCAATCCCCTGTACCCCAGCCTGTCCCAAGCACACATCAGACAAGCATGCATACACCTCAACACCCAAAAGTTGCTCAGGGAAACATAAGCACCACACAACCCACAGGCACTCACACAAGCATCACACACATGCAGACACAGCAACATCCACTGCCTCCGCTGTGTCCCCCTCGTCGTCGTCTCCCTCCTCCCTCCCAGTATCGTCTACACTCTCACTTGCATGCACTACATCTAGAGGCACTAGGACTCGCACCAGAACACCCAGCACCACACCCCGCTCACCTGCACTCACCACCCCCACTCCCATTTACACGTCCCCTGTGTCCTCTCCCAGTGTGTCTGTGACGCCCCCTCACAAAGTACACAAACACGGTTACCCACACACCCAACATCCATCCACCTCACGACAGCCTCCAGTACCTGCACCTGCACCCAAAACACCTAAAGTGACACCTCCTACAACCACCTCCTCTTCCTCCACTCCCAGACCCCCTCCAGCTACCCATCCCAGTGTTCGTCAGAAACTGTCCCTCTGCAACGTTGACCTCTTTGCCCCCACCCACACCCCTCCAATTCATCAGTCCCGTAGTAGAGCCTCAGCCAAAAAGACTCCAGTACCAGTGGTGCATGTTACAGGTGTGTGGAGTGTACCGGCCACAAGGGCAGGCAGTGTGACACGGAGCCAAGGCACTGCCAGTCCACCCCCTGTAAAGCATCTCAAGTTGGAAAGTGGCCGACGGGACCGGGTGAAGACTCCTGGAGGCAAAACTACTCACAAGGGTCCCAGGGAGATTGCAGAGTCAGCTGTGACTCCTCCAAAGCTAGTGAAGTGCCAGAAGAAGTCTGCACAGCCTCGTGAGAGCAGCACGGCGAAGAAGGGCGGCATCCTCCCCGGCAGACGGGACGCCACCGCCAGCACCGTCGTCACTGGTCAGGAGTCCACCGCCGGAGTCAGTGCCCAGGAGGGCAGAAGTATCGTCACTGGTCAGGAGACCACCGCCGGAGTCAGTGCCTAGGAGGGCAGAAGTATCGTCACTGGTCAGGAGACCACCGCCGGAGTCAGTGCCCAGGAGGGCACAGGTATCATCACTGGTCAGGAGTCCACTGCTGGAGTCAGTGCCCAGGAGGGCAGAAGTATCGTCACTGGTCAGGAGACCACCACCGGAGTCAGTGCCCAGGAGGGCACAGGTATCGTCACTGGTCAGGAGTCCACCACCGGAGTCAGTGCCCAGGAGGGCACAGGTATCGTCACTGGTCAGGAGACCACCGCCGGAGTCAGTGCCCAGGAGGGCTCCGGCTGCCACAGCCCCGCTGGGCAATGAGGGACCGTCATGCCACACACCAATGCACAGGTCAGAGACCGCCATGGCAAAGCACCGCTGAACATGGCAAGCACCGCTGAACAGGCCAGAGACCGCCATGGCAAAGCACCGCTGAACATGGCAAGCACTGCTGAACAGGCCAGAGACCGCCATGGCAAAGCACCGCTGAACAGGGCAAGCACCGCTGAACAGGGCAAGCACCGCTGAACAGGCCAGAGACCGCCATGGCAAAGCACCGCTGAACAGGGCAAGCACCGCTGAACAGGCCAGAGACCGCCATGGCAAAGCACGCTGAACATGGCAAGCACCGCTGAACAGGCCAGAGACCGCCATGGCAAAGCACCGCTGAACAGGGCAAGCACCGCTGAACAGGGCAAGCACCGCTGAACATGCCAGAGACCGCCATGGCAAAGCACCGCTGAACAGGCCAGAGACCGCCATGGCAAAGCACCGCTGAACAGGGTGGAGCACTGCTGCAGAAGGAAAACACCGCCACATCAAGCATCGTTATCCCATGTACAGCTGGGACAGTGACGGGACAGGAACTGTCATGGGGAGCCTAATCCAGTCTAGGCACCATTACCCCTCCAGAACCAGTGGAGAGATCCATCCACTCCGTCTGTCCTTAACAGGATGAAGCACTCTGGGCACCAGTCCCCCTCCAGAACCAGTGGAGACTGTTATCCACTTGAGAGACTGTGGCTTTGTACTCCTCAGGATATGGCAGTGGGCAGCCCACCCACTGTAGAGACTTGAGAGACTGTGGCTTTGCACTCCCCAGGATATCTCAGTGGGCAACCCACCCACTGTAGAGACTTGAGAGACTGTGGCTTTGCACTCCCCAGGATATGGCAGTGGGCAACCCACCCACTGTAGAGACTTGAGAGACTGTGGCTTTACACTCCCCAGGATACATCAATGGGCATGGAGCCCCGTCGTGGATCTGGCATGGTACTGTAATCCGGCTGAGGTGCCCCCCTTCCCTTCCCACTGAGGTGCCTGTTGTATTTCTATCTGATGCCCCGGCAGTGTTCCCTCCGTTTATGGACAGGTATCTTGTGTGGGCCTCGCCCAGGCATTTTTGGTCCAGTGGTGCACGGACATTGATATGTGCATATCTGCACTACTTCTCGTAATGTAAATACTTTTGAATGTGTTTATATATATCTGTATATATTTGGTACATGTATTTTGATACATTACACTGTTTGAACTGATTTCCTTTTGTCTTTGCATTCTTCTGGGGGGTTGTGGGTTGTTACTGTGATGTTTGGAAATGCATTGGTGTGTGTGTTGTAATGTGCGAGGGCGGGGGTGGGGGTAAGGGTGTTGCGTGTGTGTCCCCCTGACTTTTGCTTCCCCCCTCCCCTATGTCGTAGGTGCAGTACTCACCGTTGTCTTCGCCGCCGCCGGCGCTAGTGTTCGTAGATGAGTAGGAAGACAAGGGCAGGGAGGATTTGTAATTCCGGCTCCATGGTGTCCTCCTTCCTCGTGGGATGTGTAGAGGTGAGTGTTTTCCCATTGCAAAAGCTGTTTCAGCCGTGTTTTTATCCATGGTGAATCTGCCCCGGAAAAGGTGGCGGATTGGTGGGTTGTGATACTGTGGGCAGTACATTGTCTTCTGCCTGTCTGTTGGCGGCGACCGCCGCGCTGCTTGTCTGTACCGCTGTGGCGGTCGGAGTGTTAAAGTGGCTGTCTTTGTTGGCGGTTTCCACCACGGTCATAATTCCCTTTTTTTGTCCGCCGGCCTGTTTGCGGAATTACCGCACCTTTAACACCGTCCGCCAGGGCTGTAATGACCACCTCTATGTCTTTCAATGTAGAGTTCCATTGCAAGACACAGTCTCTCAACACATGCTTGAATGTTACCTGTTTGTGCACAAGAGGTTTGGTGGTGCACTTTTTGTGGTGTGCCTTTTGCAGTCATATAGATGATGTCTCTTTCAGAAGAATTAGGATTGTGGCAGCAGCCCTGCCTCTCTGATCACACTGGTAGTTTTGGGGTTGTTGCCACTTCAAAAAGTTTGCCACATAAACCACACAGAATGGCTGGGACAGAGATACATGCCTCTTTGAAAATGCAGGGTATATTTCCATTAAAACAACTTCCCTTGGGTTTTTGGGATTCCCGTCCAAATCCATTTTGAAACTCATGACAGACATTCTCATGTGCCAGGTACATGCAGGAGTGCGGGACATGTGAGCATACATATGTAATTGATCTCAGTATACATGGACTTTTAAACTTCTAAAGCATGGATAATCACAGGAATCTTTTCAATGGAAATTTGCACAGTTATTTTTATTAATATTTATTTATTTGATCAGTTTTTGTTATGTATATTATTATCTTCATTGACTGCATGTTTTACAGCAATAAACTTTGATTCATTCAACTAAATTAATATAAAGCAAATAAGTACTAAAAGAAAGTATTGAGTTATTCCGACATTAATACTCTCAATCACACTCAAGACATATTAGAAATATCATCCAAAAGCTCAAGCTTTTTTGAGCTGTATCAATGTTTTGAACTTCCTTGAGCACCTATTAAAAATGGGGTCTCTAGTTGGCAGTCAGTTTTTCAACCTGTCCAAGTAGGGATCCTCATTCTAGTCAGGGTAAGGGAGTCAATCTCTTAAAATAACCGCTGCTAACCCCCTTGGTAGCTTGGCAGAGTCAATGTGTAAAGTATTAGTACCCACACACACAGTAACACAGTGAAAACACTCCAAATGGACACCACACCAGCTTAGAAAAATAGGCAATATTTATCTAATTAAAACAAGACAAAAATTCAACATACACAAGTATAGATATACATTTTTCAAGATAAAATCCCAATAAAGCTTTCAGAAACACAATAGCTCCAACTGGGGCTATCACTATGTCTTTGACAGAGTCACTCCCAACAGTCTAAAGTCACTTGCGAGTGAGTGCGGTGCCGGTCATGGAGTCACACGGACTCCAGGTACAGTACCTTATAAACAAAAATGTTGGAAGGAGTCGGGGAGGTGAGGCGTTGCTGGAGCCGGTGCGGCGTTGGTTCCTTACTGCTACCGGGCAGGTGAGGCGTCGGTTTCTTACTGCGAGGCAGGGTAGATGAGGCGTCTGTTCCTTAAGGTTGCAGGGGAAGTGATGTAGTGTCAGTGGCGAGGCATCTGTTCCTTACGATCCGGCAAAGTCGATGAATCCGGGGGGTCAAGACATGATGGGGCGACCTCTTGGGGTTGCGTTCACACCAAGGGGCGACAGGCACTGCTGTGGAGTCAGACGTCAAGGATGTCGGTGACACGGCACTCAGGACTCACAATGTCGCAGGACTTCAACAGAGCTGTGGTGGCTTTGGGACAGCGGCGCCAGATCTGCAGCATCGATCATCATCATTACGCTTTAGCGCGGACCAAGACTTCTGATCCTGGCAGCGGCGTGGAGTTGGTTCTGGAGTCGTCCAGAGTGGATGTGCCTGGTTCTTCTGGTTTTTAGGGCAGCTTTCACTCCCAATGGCCCAGGAACTTGGGTAGGCACCACCTGGTGAGTCAGGGTCCTCAGCAAGAGATCCCTGGGGCTGGCAGGTTAAGTCTTTGTTGTCCTTGAAACTTCTTAACAGGAGGCAAGCTCTGTTCAAACCCTTGGAGAACCTTAAAAAGTAGGATGTAGAAAGTAAAGTCCAGACTTTTCACTCCCATGGCAGAAGTAGCAGCAGCAGACCAGCACAGCAAAGCAACAGGCAGAGTGGCTGGTCCTCCTCAAGTATCCAGCTCTTCACATTGGCAGAATGTCCTCAGTCCAGAAGTATTCTGAAGTTGTGGGGTCAGCAGTCAAATACTTATACTCATTTCTGCCTTTGAAGTAGGCAAACTTCAGAGGAAAGTATTTGTAGTGCATAATACCCTGCCCCTCCTTGTCCTGGCCCCCGACACACTCCAGGGGGTTGGAAACTGTTTTGTGTAAGGACAGGCAAACCACTATTCAGGTGCAATTGTCAGTTCCTCCCTCCACTCTAGCCCAGGAAGACCCATTAGGATGTGCTGGGCACACATCTGCTCCCTTTGTGTGACTGTCTAGAGTGAATTCACAAACAGCCCAACTGCCAGTCTGACCCAGATGTGTATTCCACAGCAAGGCAGAGGCACACTATGGCTAAGCAAGAAATGCTTACTTTCTAAAAGTAGCATTTTCAAACTTATAATCTAAAACCCAACTTCACAAAAAGATGTATTTTTTAAATTGTGAGTTCAGAGACCCCAAACTCCACATCTCCATCTGCTCCCAATGGGAAACCGCACTTAAAAGAAATTTCAAGGCAATCCTCATGTTACCCTATGGGAATGAAATGCCTTGCAATAGTGAAAAACAAATTTAGCAGTATTTCATTATCAGGACATGTAAAACACACTAGTATATGTCCTACCTTGTAAATATACTGCACTCTGCCCATGAGGCTGCCTTGGGCCTACCTTAGGGGTGACTTACATGTAGTAAAAGGGAAGGTTTGGGCCTATCAAGTGAGTGCATTTGACAGGTCAAACTGGCAGTTTAAAACTGCACACACAGACACTGCAGTGGCAGGTCTGAGACATGTTTACAGGGCTACTTATGAGGGTGGCACAATCAGTGCTGTAGGCCGACTAGAAACCTTTGATTTACAGGCCCTGGGCACCTCTAGTGCACTTTACTAAGGACTTATTGTAAATCAAATATGCCAATTATAGTGAAACAAAATCAGCAACCCAATATAGACAGAGAGCACTTGCACTTTAGCACTGGTTAGGAATGGTAACGTGCCCACAGTCCTAAAGCCAGCAAAAACGAAGTTCAGCACAGGATCATAAAAGGAGCTCAGAAGCCAAAAAGACAGGGGAAACCATGCCAAGAGCTGTCTAACAGCACCACTGACAATTAAAAATCCTTTTAAATTCTGTCATTGATACTCTTTTCATCATATAAAGAAAGGGAGTATCTCTAAAGCCTCCTGGGAAGATTCCCCCTGAGCTGCAGTGTACAAGTCTTCTTTCTCCACCACATAATCTTTACCTTGGAATCTGAAACACAGAAGCAGATATTTTGATCCATACCACAGCGCTAACAAGTATCAGGTTTGGACTCAAACATGAGACCTGCTTTTCTGAGGTTTTTGATATACTCAAGGTCGCAGGATGGTGCATAATAAATCCTCCAGCTAAAAGAGTTGCTGTTTTTTCAGCTTAATCTGGCACCATCTCCTCTATCCTAAAACTATGCTGTGGTTTAAGGGATTTAAGGAATAGATTCCTGTTAGTTAGACCATTTTGAAAGAAAGCAGTATCTACATAGTATGAGATACAGTACAATTGGATCTGTCCAGTAATAGTATTAAAAATAAATATGTTCTAGTGACAAAATTACCAAGAGAAGCCTTGCAAATTCAGAAAAATCTTTGGTTTAGGCACATGATGCATAATTCATTTCTACACCAGGTGTGTTGCATAAATCACCTTGGCAACACATATGCAAAACGTTATGTAGATGTGGAGTTAAGAACAATAAATCTGTACTTACCTTTATACATTCCCATGATAATATAAATATCACATGATAATATAATGGTAGTCTATATTCTAGATTCACTATTTTCAAACCTCGGTGTGGAAAACCCAGATATTTGAACATACAACCATAAAGGAGCATTTCAAAATAATCATTTAGGACTCTCCTGTAGAAGAACAGAGGAGCTTCCCTTGAAAAGCAGATGAAGTTTTAAGAAATTTCAACTGACCAGATGACTGAGACTCTTTCAATGGTGAGTAATTCCCCAGTTCTTGACTAACTGATGAAGTGGGGGTAAACCATCCTGACCATCCATGCAGCTCTTCTAGTTCTTCCATTTCTCTTTTGTACTGATGTTCCCCTGTATTCTTTCTTTTTTAGCATCATTTTTGAGGGCCCTGATCTTAATGAACCTACGCATTTAGCCAGAGGGGAATCCGCACAGTTTTTTCGCCAGAGAGTGACCCTCAAACATCGTACATGAATGGTGGCATTAGGCACTGGCCATCCCAGTGCACTCTTGGCAAATGTTAAGGGGTGCCCTTCACAGAAACCCCAGTGAGGATGAAAACTCTTCCTAGCTCTTTTGATTTGGAATTTCAATTGGTATTGTTTGACTGTGATCAGCTGCCCAACTAGCAAGGACTGGACTCGTAAGGTGGATTTTAAGTCCAGTTCGAGGAGGTACACGAACATTGAACAGAACTGTGGTGCAAAGGTTTAGCATCTGGTTGGCCTTGTAACTAGCTGGGTCAAGACGATTTTGGGAAAGACTATTGAGGTCACTGTGTTTTTCCCTTCTGTGGAATCACAAAACCTGTGTCTCACTGGGCTAGGCAGTAGTCGGACCCTTCTTCATCGAAGTTGGTACTCCCAAATGTGAAACCGCTGACCTGCAGTCAATAGTACCCCCAGATCATTAAATAATCACGTCACTGGACCAACGATTAATAGACATAAACAGTAGATAAGCACATTTTTTGGTTCTACTAATTTCTAGCACAACGCCTTAGGCAATTTGTTTTCGTGTTGCTGTTCTCTGTTTTTCTGCGTTATTGCTTCACAGTTACCGCTGTGTTACTATTGTTTCTGTCAGTTTCTGCTGTTCTTGATCCGGAATATTTTGAAAGATAAAGGTCTAATTTACAATTTGCCACTGAGTTTATCATGCGTCTAACTGTTTTGGTGTTATAGATCAGCAGTACTGTGGAATTTGCAAACCTAAAACAATATCGCCGTTTTTCTGGGAGGATTGCGATCCTCTTTTTAACTGTACGGTGTTCAAATTCGGGAGCAATCGTGAACTCTGTTTATTTGGAGCAATGTGTTGGACCATCTGTTCTAAAAGTGTCTCCTCTGTATTGCATCTGTGTCACGATGGTTTCCTGATTGAGGACGTTTGTATGTGCTTCCCGGAACCACATTTAAAATGTTTCATTTCATTTAATGCTTGATTTGTGTACCATATATTTTAGCAGTATCTCCACTGTATTTCATGTGTTTTTTATGTTGTATTTCAGTGCTCACAATGATATAATGATTGCGAATACTGCTGCATGACATCCCGATACCAGATGTATTTTGATATTTCATTTCATTGCATGCTTGGTTTGAGTCCCATCTATTTTAGGAGTCTCCTCTGTATTTCATTTGTGTTTTATGTTGCATTTCCGTGCTCACATTGATTTCGTGATTGCGAACAATGCTGTGTATATATGTTCCAGTACCAGACAATGCTGTGTATATATGTTCCAGTACCAGATGTACCTTGATATTTAATTTCATTGTATATTTGATTTGTGTACTTTTAAGTGTTTTTCCTTAAAGTTTACTTAATATATATTTATATATCTCAAGATAATTTTAAAGTGTTATGTCTCTTCAAAAACTGTCTGCCTTAGTTTGGCATTCACATGTTTATTGCAGCACTGATAACTGTGTAGTATTGAACACCAAATAAACTTCACACAACATTGATTGTGTCCTAGACTGTTACCTGGAGACTCAAGGAATCTTGGGAATGCCAGTTTTCCATCACAGAGCAAGAACCCGGTTACCTAGTTAGTGGGGTTACATCAAGCACACAAAAGGTGAGAGAAATGCCTGCACATAGCCTAACCACTGTCAATCACTCCGGAGAGCATTCCAATTCATTTTTTTTTTTGCCCATCATGCTACTTCTGATTGGAACTAGCCATGTGAAAATCACCATCCAGCACTAGCTGCCAAGTCGGGTTGTCTCCGAACTGGGAAACAAGCATCCCAAGGCTGGTTTTGGCCTAAATGGACAACTTGGGCCGTTTGAGTAGGGTGGAGCTTGTTCCATTCACAAAGGTAGCATCAGACCCACTTCTAAGTATTCTCTTAGCCGCTTCAGGGGTTACATTAACCACCCAAAATGTCATGTGAGCAATGCTTGAAAATTGTTTAACCACTGGCAATTGCTTGGGGTAGCATTAGACCAATTCTTTTTGCCCACCATGCCACCTCGCATTAGACCCTGCCATGTGTAACTCAGTCTTGACCCTGTTCCAATATGAACAGTCCACCAAAACTGCGAGACCAGGTTTTCTCTGAACTGAAACACAAACCCAAGACCAGTTTCCAACTATTTGAGCATCTTCTGACAGGTGCATCAGCTCCAGCAACACAGTGAGCACTAGATCCATGTCTGAGCATATCCTTGGCCACTTAGGGTGTTACATCAAACACACAAAAGGTAATGGGAGGAATGGTTGCAAATAGTCTAAACACTGGCAATAACTTGGCGTAGCATTTCAAGCCATCATTTTTTGCACACCATGCCTCCTCAGGTTAGACCCAGCCATATGAAAATCAGTTTTCATCTTGCTCTAATAGGGAGAGCCCAGCCTAAACTGCCAGACCAAGCCTTCTCTGAACCAGAACAACCTAAGCCAGGTTCAGCCTATTTGGGCCTTTTCATTTGGATGCAGCTTGTTTCCACTAGCACAGTCATCAGAGGACCCATGTCTGGGCATTAACATTGGCCACTTAGGGTGTTACATTAAGCATGCAAACGTTAATGGGAGGAATGCTTGAAAATATTCTTATCACTGGCAGTTCCTCGGGTTGGCTTTCAACCCATTACTTTTTGTCCCCCATGCTGCCTCATATTAGATCGAGCCATATTCAAATCAGTCTTGATCACGCTCCCACAGGAACGTTTGAGCCCGTTTAATTGGAAATACTGGCAAACTCTCCTATGACATTGATTGGAATGGTCCCATTTGATAGCCATTGGTTGTCCCTATCACTGCAAAGCCAGAGGATAAAGCCTGCCACATACATTTTGCAGCTCCAGATAGCAGCTTTATTCACTAAAATTATATGTTCATCATCAATTCAGGTCATGTCTGTGGAACAGATTGCTCAGCTGCATGCATTTTTCCATGCTTGCAACTGACCAGATTTACCTTTTCAGAAAGTAGTAAAAAAGGACATTGAGGCCATCTGATTAACATTGTTTGATTCTGACTTCCTTGGAGTCATGTCAAGTACAGTGCTACTATGACTACATTTCAAATTATTTTAAAATCCAAGAGATGGGGAGAAGAGAGAGAAAGTAATAAAGTAAGGATGTTAAGAGAAAAGGGTGGCACTAAGGTTTTGCGAGGGGCAGAAGAGGAAGGGAGACAATATAAAAATGAAGAACTCAGCAGAAGAGACGATGAGAGGATTTTTGTACAGATGAAGAGAGTAGCTGAAGAGGAAACAGAAAAAAGAATGTCCAGATGGGAAGTAGAATAGAACAGAAGTGGAGTAAATATGCACAGGTGATTCTTCTGCGTCATTTCCAGTCAGAGCTAGTATGGTCCAAATAAATAGATGTGACATGCAGAGTTACACTAGGTTCAGTGGGTGAAAGTGGTTGATAATATTGTGGTTACTTACTGCAAAGGACATGATGAAGGAGAAGGGAAAACATTTTCCATATTAGGGTTTAAACCACATTTTAAGTTGCAGTGAATAACAACTGGGTTTTAGATACAGGATGTGCACAGTGTTCTCACCGCTCTGTATCTGTGATCTAATAAATTTTTCTAGAGATTGTTAAAAAAGGGATATTTAGCAGTTAATGAACTCACGCAAGGGAAGGCACCATAAAATCCCATGTGACCTTTATAAATCTGAGAACAGTACTTGGGTCCCATATATCAACACTATCACCAATGTAATTTTTGCTAGTGCACCAATACTACCTACATGGAAGGGGGCTGGGATCGTACTCGTTTTTAAAAAGGGAAACCAGGGCGATCCATCTAATTATCACTCTATTAGCCTTCTGGATAACCTCCAGGAGGTTTTTTGTAAGTAAATTCTAGAATGGCTAGTAGAGTGGAATGACGATAATCATATAACTTCTAACCTCCAAGCAAGGTTCAGACCTCTGATTAGCTCTATTGATCAAGTCTTCGTTTTTATGCAGATCAAAGGGAAAACTGTCAATATAGGGGACAGAGATCTTTTTGTGGCTTTTAGAGACTTTTGAGCCGCCACTGACTTGGTGCCAAGAGAAAAGCTATGGATTACCCTCCAGGGAATGGGGGTTCTGTGTGACCTGCTAAGAATTATAGTACACCTCCAAGAAGGGAATTATGCCAGGATTTCGAATGGCATCGATGGCGAATAAACTGACCCAGTCTATGTTAACAAGGGTGTCTACCAGGGATGCGTTCTGGTCTTTACTCTTTTCCTCCTGTACATCAATATTTGTGTAGGTTATTTATTTAACTGTGCCAATGACTCTCCTTCTCTTGCTGGGCAAAGAATCTCAGTCCTTTTTTATGCAGACGATACCCTCCTATTAGCAAAATTGAAGGTTGGCCTCCAAAATCTCTTACACGGTTTCTGAACATTTGTAAAGATTTTGTTCTAAAGGTTAATGTTGCTGAAACAAAGTTGATGGTATACATCAATAGTAGGAGGATGAATGGAATCGTACCTGAATTAGATTATCTAGCGGCCAGACTAGCAGACTCTGGATCCTGGTTACCCCAGATCACAAAAAGCTCCCATGTGGTAAGCCATACAGCAGGGGGCAGCAATGGGATGGCAAAAAAGGCTCATTGGTTTGCTACTGCTCCTGCAAAAGGAATATACAAAATGCAGGTACGGGGAGCAACACCATATGGGGCAGTACTCTGAGGCCCTGCAAACTGTGTACTTTGGGTGTCAAAGAGAACAACTTATTTAGAGCTATCACAGGGTTGGAAAAGGGGACCCGTTTGCTGCCCCTGTCATTAGATCTTGAGATCCATCATGTTGCCAAACTCGCAGCTTTAAGACTGCTGCTATATTGGGTATGCATTTGGACCATCAGCGAACTCCAAGGATATAGATTGGGTGTCAGTGATACTATGATGCTCCAGTCTTCTGCTCTAAAGATTGAGTGGCTAAGGAACATGATAAAACATGGACTGAGCTAGGTCTAAGGGAGTTTTGGGAGGACCCTGTCTCTATTCCGGCCTATGCATCCCCGATGGTCAAAGATAGGTATTGGGAGAAGATAGGTACCCAAATCAAGCAGCCCAGCCACAGAGGAACTCTTTCAAGGTGCTTTTTTAATGCATAAGTTGGAACCTAAAGCTGTGGAGTTTATTGATTACATCCACCCAGTACGAGCTTGCACCTTCCTCCTTCCGCTTAGATACAGAATTTTGCCAATTGCTGCCTTTACTGCATGTTGTGATTCCTCCATTGAAGTGTCCATAAGCTGTATATTTTTCATTTCCACTGGTAAAACAGAGGAACATCTGTTCTTCTTTTGTCCTAAATATATAATCCTTATGGATAGGCGGACTATATGGAGAAATGTATCAATTATGGATCGGGTTAACGCCTTAAGGATCTGCAACAGTGATCCCTCGGTAGTTGTGGTGGCAGCCTCTAAATTACTTTTTGCAACATGGACAATTAGGCAAAAACTGTTATTGCAATTGTAGTGAATGAGGATATAGAGGACCACACCATGATGCACACACTGTTTGAATTACTGATGTGTTCGATTTTACTCTCTTATTCTAATGTACATTATTAACTGCTATTATATGAGACACTGTATGATTTTTACAACCTGTATTATCTTGATGACGAACAATTGCGACACTGACTTCATTGATTTTTTTGATTTCTCGGTGAATAAAAATATGTTTCGATCTGTCAATAAACGTGAACTTTATATTTATGGTAAATCTTACAATTTAGTGATTTACGAATGAGTTCACTGAATTATTTACTGTTTAACAGCTGTGAGGTGGTCTTATTCATTATTTCGCACAGAACCTTTTACCTCAAAAATAAAATATGTATATGGATAATTAAACTTCAAAGTTAAGAATTTTAACAATGTATTCCTTTTCCATGTATTTCATATTGGCTCACTTTTTTTTACACAACCATCAAAGGGCTTACAGATACATTAATGGATGCAGAAATATATAAAACCCATATTTAATATGAAGAGCTACACACAATTGCAGCAGAAAGACTGGACGAAAAGCAGCCAAATATAAGTGAGTTTAGTGTTTTAAAAGCATGCTTACTTTTGCTTTGTGACTCTCTCGAGATTTTTGCTAAGGTCTACTTTTTGTGTTCATTTAATTACCTACATTCTATGAAGCATCTTTAGCTCCTCTTTCACTAGGCTGCCCCCTTCAGTTCCCTGGACATTGCGAAGTGTAGTTTGTTTTGGTTGACCTACCCTTGCTCTCACTAGTGGGGACTATCCCAAAACTTTGTTGACTGGTCTGCTTGTTGCTTTGACGGCTGCCACCTACTGCCCAGTTGTAAATCGATGCCAGTAGCGGGGAATGTTAAACTTCCACCTATTCAGACAGAGATCATTGGCAACGAGGCAGAGTTTAATGGCGGACACCCTTTCATGTGCTTATGCTTGCTCTTTGAAATACGCACACAGCCCTCACTAGACTGCCAGGGTCACATTTTCATATGCAGGGGTCGATGTAAAGACAAGTGACCGACACCCTGCCCTGAGAGAAACGTCTGGACCCGCTTATTCTTTATCAAGCGAAGAACTCTTCATATATTATCCAGCTACTCTTCAAGTCCACAATCTTCTCTCACTGCTCCGAGCACCTTTAGTGATACTGTCAAGCCAACAATAGCATATGGGCGTGCCATCCACTTATCACTTCATATTCCTCTTTGTAAAGCACAAAATCAATTATTTACACCAATTCTATAAGCTAGTCATCAAATCCTTGCAGTACCTGACACAATGCTTTAAAATCAAGCCAAGATATGCCCCCAACCTTACAAAATGGACCCTTAAATCTTTGTCTCTTGAACACTAGAAGTTGTGCAGATCCGGAATTTTCTGTGGGCGACAGTCCGCAGCTAAGAATGAGAGCAGGCCTAATTTGCTCCACATTCTTGTTTGTGGGCCACTTACTCTGCCTCTGTAACTTGTGTTTCACAACTAGATAGAGCTCCTTATTCGTGTGGAAAGTTTTTTTTCGACTTCCCAAGATAAGCCCCATCACCAAAGGGCAGTATCCAAAGTTCAGCAAATAGACTTTTTCTGACTGCAATGATTGCATTGGCTTTTAAATGTATGTTGCTAACACATTGGTCACCTAGCTTTACACACCCATCCCAGCTCGTCTTTACAATAAACCAAATCAGCATTTTCCTTATTTTGGAGTGCCATCTTCTGTCACAAAAGAAAAAAAAAATCTTTGCAACTCTCCAATTTGCTCTCAGGTGTAACCCAGCAAGACACATGCACCTCATCTCTTTGTATGGGGAGAGCCTACAAGTGCATAGGACCTAGGGTGAGGTGGGGGTGGAAAGAGAGTGGTTTGCATACTTCCTGTGTTTTGTGTTGAAAGCCGCCTCAAAATAGTATCACATTCTTTCTGCACATGGCTGCTTTAACTTTCAAAGTAAGGTTGTGACAATGTCACTTTAGCTGTTCATCTAGAAAGGCATATGGTGGGTCCAGGTACAACTTTACACCACCACCCTCGATGCTGCGTAGACGGGAATTGTCTTCTGTTCTTAAAGTGTCAAGAAGCAGGGGCGTTTTACTAAGTGTCAGGTCTTTATTTTAGATATATGTTGTATCTAAAAGGTATCAAAATCTGGTAACAGTTTCTGAGAGCTCGAGGGTCAGGAGTGGGAGGCTTGTGTTCTTTTGGATCTGGTGGAAAATCTTGGATCTTTGCAGTGTTGTCCCAATCTGGTACCCGACTTATGTCAGAGTTCCTTTGATCGTATGGTGATCCCCAGGATGTACAAAAACGTATTCTTCGTTTATAAAACCTCTCTGATATAGCACACTTTCCAAGTGGATTTTAAATGTGGCTAGCTGCAAGGACATTTCCTAAAGCAAGATGCCGGGGCCTGAGAGGGTCAAGAGCAATAGGCGCACACAAGTGGGCTAAGAAAGAGGCACCAAGCATTACGTGTTGTACCTAAAATGTTATTCTTGGAAGAACACCAACCTAGGGAGTTAACTCAGATTTCAAGAAATGGTTGAAAAAAATTAAGAAAAATTTGAACTTGATTCTATGTAACTCTGTTGGGTCAAATTTGAAACCAATTTACACATCCTTTCCATTGAGTAAAAATGTGAAAATAATTTACACATATTTGCAAATACGCTACTCAAGTTTACTGATGCCCCGGTGCCCAATTATTCATTTCCATGAATCTCAAGTTACTGGTTAGATTGTTGAAGATGTAGACCCGACTGAGGGTTCATTGACCAAGCTGTGGACCTTGTGTCCCATGCCCCTACACATTAGCATCCCATCATTCCCATAGGAGAGAGACTCTAGAGAACCCGCTACCATATACTCAAACTGCAAGACTCATTAGGGCTCTTTGCCAGGATCAAAATCGTGATACCATCAGTGTAACATCACAATCTGTCTGAATCCCACAGCTCACAGATGTCCCTGGTGCAATGGCTTGCAAACCCTTTAAAAAGTAGCAAGAAAGTAGAAATTTTGTTTTTCCTACCTCAACAGAAAGTTTTTCACCTTCTTTTGTCTTCCCATTTAATTTAGCCACACGCTTTAAAACCATTACAGCCTGTTCAGGTTTACCAGCCATCACAAGCCATCGTGCAGACTCCGGAATCCACCTGAAAAACACAGTTTGGGCAGTAAAAACACAGTTCCCAAAAACGAATTTAAAGCATAACCTTGTGAAATTCAGTTAATATATCTGGAATCCCAAAGAATTTTCTAATCTGAGTACTAAGTAGGGTTGGCTTATGTGAAACCGCACACTTGGTGACTTGAATTCCAAACATGTCAATCAATTATTATCATTATTTAATTTTAGCTGCAAATAAAAGGGCACATACCAGGAGTACAGAAAGTAGACAAAGAATGGCACTGATACAGTGAGTTGTAGGTGGCGCCAGTTTGGTATGCTGTAGGCCAGCCCTGCCAGGACTATCTGCCCACTCGTGTAGAAGTAGCCGATGATGGCCCCTGCTATGGTTCTCACTCGAGTAGGTATCCATTCAACAACTAAAGGAGTAAAAAGGAAGAGGTTATGGAGAATAGTGACCTACGTATCTCTAGTCCAGCAGTGCACCATTTGCACTATTACCAAACCAAGCCTACATCATGAGTGTGAAAGCTGAAAATGCTTTGTTTGGGCAAAGTCTGTTACAGGATTTATCCACGAGAGCTGGAACCCCAGTGAATTTCATAAGCCAGATGCCATGTTTTGGGCAAAGTCCCATTTAGGGCCTGTTTTAGAGTATGGCGAATGGGTTACTCTGTTAAAAATGTGACAGAGTACCCTGTCCACTTAGCCCTTGGTCCACTGACCTCATTTAGAGACAGGTAAACGTTAATGGTCCATCTGTCTATTGAGTCCATCGATGGAATACATTCTCCGACAGCATGACAATGTAGGGGCTGTCATAGGAATGAGATTATATGGTCCACCCTATTTAGGCTGGACCTTGTAATGCCTTTTTTACCTCTTCGTCACTGTCAAGGAAAACCTGGCAGTGAGGAACAGGAAAAAACAATTGTGACACCAACACCCAGGGAAGAAACTTCGAGGGTATGTGGTCATTAGTTTTTAGTTTATTCCTAAAAAACGGAAAATGTCAAAACCAATGGCGGCTATCAAACATACTTTAGTACATTGAAAGGCACCCCTGTGATGTTTGTTCTCTGCAACATACGGAGATGACTGCCAGGCTGGCAGTAATCTCTAAATTTGGCAGACGGAGTATCATCGAGATGGTGGAGGTAATATGCTCAGCAATCACCATGGACAAAACTTCATCAACCAATATATAAATCAGGCCCTAAATTCTCTAACAACATTTTAAAATCAAGCATTTTTTTACTTAAATAGTTTTTACTCATTGAGTCGAAATAGGTAAATGTCTGTAAATAAACTGAATATTTATAACATGAATTTAGAATGTTAACATATATACATAGTGCATAAATGAAAGTTTATATTTTATATACTTTATGAATACTCAATATACAGTATATTTAAACTAATCTAATAACAGAACTGTCCAGACAAGTATATACATATATATATATAAAGTCGCTGAAACAACCAAAGGTTAAAGTGACTTTATAGCTAAGCATTGAAATAAAATAATGTTCAAAATCCGACATCCTGAAATTCACCAGTTACAGCTAACCCAATTTGCACCCCCATCAATCACTGCTTATGATCTCACATAAGCAATGCCAGTGGTTATTTATAGATAGGATTGTGTTTCTATTAGAAATGCCTTTTTTCACACCGTTTTGTGAATCTCCAGAATTTCTTTTTTAAAAGTGTTCTTTTTGGGCGTTTTGTAAATGGAAAGTTTTGGAGTGATTTGTCAAGTGGGCCCGAGAAAAGGGGGGTGGGGGCAAAAAGTTTTTTTCTCATTCATTTTTCCATATGAACGTTAGATACAGCTACAGCCCAAAACATGCATTGCTAATCACGTCACGTATTACATCTTTCACAATATCTTCTATGACATAATTGATAATATCACTGCAAAATTTGTAATGAAATTACTGATGACAAACCTGTGCCTGGCTGGGGCCCAAGTTATAGTTACCTTATAGCATGAGTTTTAGTTACTTGAGATAAATACAAACTCATCAGTTTCAGGGGTTAGTATGTTTAAAAGAGCATGTTTTATCTGACATTTTCACCTAACTCTAAGATCACTTTAACCTGTCTTTTTTCCGGAGAATATATATATACATACATACACAGGTCTATCTATCTATCTATCTATCTATCTATCTATCTATCTATCTATCTATCTATCTATCTATCTATCTATCTGAGATAGTTGAAACTATTACTATGAATCAAATAAAATTGTTATTGGTATAGAAGCCATTCTAATTAATTGGATCTACAATAAGATAGTAGAGAGGTGGAAAGGGGAAGAGCTTAGGAAAGAAGGAAACAATAAACAAAGAAACACCAAGAAAATAAATACATAAGGTGTATTTTTCAATGTTGAATATTCACATCATATTAAGTGATATAATCTAAATGATAGATTAAAAAAATAACAATATTTAACCTTAACCTATGTACGCTTACGAAGGATTGAGAACCCCACCTCTTAAAATATTTGAAATACGTATCCTGTATTACTGAGAAAGAAAAGAGGTTACTGGAAAACAAAACAAGCCTCTTTGTATTTTATCATTTTATTTCACTGTTAAGTTAAAAAGCATAAACTACATCCTCCCCACCATTAAAACATTCACATTTCCACAAAAAAAACATTATTTGTATATGTTCTTCAGCTTAAACTAGAAGGGGTAAGTAATGCACAGGAAAAAACATGTTAGAGATTGATAACTTAGAAAGTTTTAAGGACAAATGTTTCACTAGTATTTATTCTAAATTAACTTCTAAATGTTATGGATTTTTCACAATGAAATAACATGGCATTGAGGTCCTTGTTCTAAGACGGAAGGGATAACATTTTACATCACATGTTGAGTTGAACTTGTGTAATGGTGATAAGATGAGTGGGGTTAAAAATGTCTATTATAAAAAAAGGAATTAGGTTTAGGTCATAGAAGGCTTGTAAAACCTTTTTATACAATGTCAGCCGACTTTTTATTTAAAAATGAACCAGGACAACACACCTCCAAATATGATTCCCATTGTAGTTTTAAAATGTTTTTATAATCTGAATGAGTTAATCTGAAAGTAATTCCTCAAGTCATTGCAGAAATTTAGAATACTACAGAAAGATTAAAGATATGACATACAAGTATATGTTTAAATTCACAGACATGAAACCTACAAGCTCTGCCAATGATTTTTCATTTATGTAGATGGCTGCCACCCATGTATGCATATCCATGGTGGCCATGTTTGAACAGGATTTAAAAACTAAAATACATTTAAAAATGGCCACTGCAGATATTCACACACCCACTGCAGCCATTTTTTAAAACATGTTCTTTCATTTTTACAAATGTCCTTGAAAGATGGGCATTATAATGCATGCACATCTGTGGCAGCCATCTTTGAAAGCATTTTATTTTACTATGACAAATACTCTTAAAAGATGGCTGTCATGATTGCAACCCTCTCTGACTGGGATTCATAAGAATAAAATAAATATTGAAAGATGTACCCTGGGAGTGCATGCACAGATCAGGGGTGACATCATAAAATGAATGAGAAACCTTTGTAAGATGGTTGTTCACCAATGTCGCATCCTCCCCAGCCTGGTACCCGCTGAATGACTAGACAACACATGGAGCTGTAATTCACACGTCTTTATTCCTCAGCATATATCTATAAACTCCAACATTCTAAACAAAGCTTTGATTACATTCTATTATAGTGATTACGTCACACTGATACAGAGTCCTCAGGGAGCCAGAAAGGTTCCATTCCAAATCAGGAAAGACCCTATGTTAAATGAAAAATTAAATTTTTTCAGAAAATCTTTTGACATAAACAAATGTGTATACATATAGAAACAATGTACAACTATATCTCTTCAACTAATCTTCTTGGTGCTTTGATCAGGCAACCTGATTTGGTTACGGGAAGCTGCAAACTGTCATCTTGAATGTCAGAAACTGCTAAAGATGGCAAGGAATCAGCAACAGTCACTGATTTGTCAGAATCAGCCTTTCTGTCACCATCTCGAGTTGAAGACAATGCAGTACAGGCCTGAAATTAGAAGAGTCTCTGGTAATAGACTTCCCAGGGCGCTAGGCTGCCACCATGTGTCCTTGGGTGGACACTGCTTGGAAAGGTTCAGCATCGTGAGGAGCATTAGATTTTCTTTTGTGTAACTGTTGAGCAATCACCAAATCTCTTTTTCTGAATGAGATGTCTTTTGCATGTTGCCTGTTATCTCTATAAACTTTCATTTTCTGTTTGGAAACCAAGACTTGTATGAATCATGTTTTCATCTATTCTATCTCTTTCTGTGGTCCATTGAGGTAACTTGATTGTCATTGCTCTCCTGAACATCAAAGTTGCAGGACCACATGTCGTCGAGTGGGGTGTCGAACTATAAGCTTGTAAAGTAGAAAATAGAATTTTCATACTCAGATTTTCAAAAATGCACGCTGTACTGCTTTCTTAAGTGTACTCATAAACCATTCATTAAGTCCATTGTCCTGTGGCCATTAAGGTGAGATCTTTTGATGCTTTATGTTCACATGTTCCAGAAATTCTTTAAAATCTTTGCCAGACTTTGCAATGGCTGGTATGTTCCATGTTACAAAGATGCCTTCAGGTTTTTCGATTACTCGCTCTTGTGTCATGGATGACAGATCTTCAACCAAAGGAAAACGTGAATATTCATATACAATCACCATTAGATGATGTCCATTATCAAGTGTACCAAAGAAATCGATGGCTATAGTCTCCCAGGCATGTTTAGGGAGTTATGACATGTTCAGCGGATGTTGAGTAATGATGTTGATAGGCAATTGCATACGTGACAGGCCTTGAGTTCCTGTTCAACATTTTCATCTAACTATGGAAACCAAACTCAGTCTCGGAGACCTCTCTTTCCAGCAACAATACCACAATGACCTTCTCGAGCCACTTCAGTCACCTTTTGTCATATACTCTCCAGAATCAGGATCCTCAATCCTCGCAGTATAACTCCTTCCTGAGTTATGGACAATTCATGTATACTTTTGATATTCACCATCATTACTAAGGGGTTGAAGGTGTTTATGCTGATATGTATATATGTCTTTTGACTTCAGCAGGTCACTATCATGACTCGCGGCTGTGATAATCTGGGCTAACGATACACCTACTGACTTGACAATGAAACTGATGTACGTCTCGGCCGTTTTGGATAGTCTACCATTACCTTGAAAAGGCACTCTCGAAAAGTAGTCAGCAGGATTTTGATCCTTTCTTGGTCGATGGACAATTGTATAATCATACTCTTGCAATCACAGTCCCCATCATTCAATACTGGCTTTTTGATTGCCGAAAATGGTCACCAAAGCTTGATGATCAGTCACCAGCATGAAATGCTTTCCATAGAGGAACACATGTAAATGTTCACAAGCCCATACCACACCCAAAAATTCCTTCTCAGGCTGTGAGTGTAGGAGGCTGGAATGGTTTGTAGTGGGTACCCTAGATACTTACACCTTATAGCAGGTCCAGTTATCCCTTATTAGTGAAATGTAGGCAGTGTTCTAGCAGCTTAGGCTGTCTAGAGGTAGCTGTAGCAGAGCAGCTTAGGCTGAACTAGCAAACATGCAAAGCTCCTGCAATACCACTATAGTTACACAGTACTTATACACAATAAAAGACAATACTCAGTGTTACCAAAAATAAAGGTACTTTATTTTAGTGACACAAGGCCAAAAATACCTTAGAGGCAATACTCTTACTGGAGGTAAGTATTATATACAATATATACACTAGAAACCCAAATCAGATAGGTACACAGTCAGAAAATAGTGCAAATGGTGAATATCACAATACGTTGCAACGGGCCTAGGGGGAAAACAAACCATATACTAAAATAGAGGAATGCAAAAGTCGGTTTCCCACCTAGGTGAGTGTAGTGTGTAGAGCGGCACTAGGAGTGTAAGAAAACACCAAAGGTAAGTAAAATACACCACCACAGAGCCCAGGAAAGCAAGAGTAAAACACAGCAAGTTTCCTAAAACATAGTAGAAGTTGTGATAGAAGATAATGCAAGAACCAGAAGAGACTGCCAGACCCCAATGGTGGATTCCTGGACCTGAAGACCTGTGGAAGAAGGGGACCAAGTCCAAGAAGCACTGAAGAGTCCCGGGAGAACAGGAGCCCCTACTAACCCGCATGTAGGTGCAAAAGTGGAACCACTGGTGAGAAGACAAAGTAAGTATTGCACCAAAGAAGACAGATGCGGGTTCCTCGTTGGTGCAAAAGATGTCCCACACTGGAAGGATGAATGCAGTCTGGTTTACGTCGCTGGATTCTGCCAACAAGCCTTGGTAAATGCAAAGCTGGCGGTTAGGAGAATATGGTGCTGCCTGGGCCCAGGAAGGACCAGGTTGACTTTACCCAGGACGGGGAGACAGAGAGGGCTCTCAGCAACTCAGAGAGCCCTCAGAAGACCAGGCAGCACATACAGGAGCCCCACAGCATGTGGACAATGGAGGTGCAAATGGAGGCCCATGCAGCACGACACAAAGGATTCCCACCCCACCGGAGAACCACTCAGGAAGCTGTGCATCGCAGGATACAGTGCTGGGAGCCTAAGCTGTGCTGTGCATGAAGAACTTCTTAGAAGGTCGCACACAAGCTTTAGCAACTGCAAGTCACGCGTGCACAGGGGCACTGTCTTGCGTGGGGAGGCAAGCCCTTACCTCCACCAAAGTTGGACAGCTGGACAGTGGGACTACCAGAGTCACTTTAGTCCACCACCCGTGTTGCTGGATCCATGCCTGTCGTCCGGAGAGGAGGTCCAAGCCACCGGTTATTGCTGCAGAGGGGTGCCTGTTGAAGCAGGGAAGTGACAACGTCACTCCACAGGAGATTCCTTCGGTTCTTCTGGTGCAGGCTGAAGACAAGCAGTCCTCGGAGGATGCACGACCTGGAAACTGCTGCAGTTGCTGACAGGAGCTGAAGATACAAGGTTGCAGAATTTCTGGAGCATTCAGCATTTGATCCATCAGCAGAAGATGAAGTGGAGGATGCAGTGGATTCCTGCTGGAGTCTTGCAATCCGAATTTGAAGAAAAACCCAGAGGAGAGACCCTAAATAGCACTGAGAGGGGGATTTGTCACCTAACCAGGTAAGCACCTATCAGGAGGGGTCTCTGACGTCACCTGCTGGCACTGGCCACTCAGATGCTCCCAGAGTGCCACCACCTAGGAATGCAAGATAGAAAAACCCAGGGACACTCTGGAGGTGCTCTGGGCACCACTCCTGGGGTGGTGATAGACAGGGAAGTGGTCACTCCCCTTTCCTTGGTCCAGTTTCACACCAGAGCAGGGACTGGGGGTCAAAGCATTTCCAGAGGCTCTGGGAGGATACCCCTCCCATGCCTGTAACACCCATTTACAAAGGGAGAGGGTGTAACACCCCTCTCCTAAAGGAAATGCATTGTTCTGCCTTCTTGGGATTGAGCTTCTCAAGCCCCAGGAGGGCAGAAGCCTGTCTGTGAGATGGCAGCAGCTGGGGCTGCCTGGAAAACCTCAGAAGGCTGCTATGGCACTACTGGGGGTCCACTGTGGAGCCCCCAGAGTGCACGGGATTGTGCAACCAACACTGGAATCAGTATTGGGGTACAATTCCCAGTTGTTATACACCTTACATGGCCATATTCTGAGTTACTATTGTGAAGCTGTACATAGGTATTAACCTGTGTCCAGTGCACACTTAAAATGGCATCCTCGCACTCACGAAGTCTGGGAAAATGGTCCTGGACAACGTGGGGACATCTCGGCGAGTGCAGGGGTGTCCTCACACAAAGGTACTTTGCACCCAGCCTTCAGGGTCTGAGGGCCTGACGTATAGGTGACTTATAAGTGACCTGGAGCAGTGAAAATGGCTGTGAAAAAGTGCATGGACTATTTTACACAGGCTGCAATGGCAGCCCTGTAGAAGCCTTTGAAAGGGCTCCCTTTGGGTGGCAAAAGAAATGCTGCAGCCCATAGGGATCCCCTGGAACCCCAATGCCCTGGGTACCTAGGTACCATATACTAGGGACTTATAAGGGGTGCCCAGTATGCCAATGTGGAGTGAAATACTGGGTTACCGGTATGTAACCACAAATTTGGAACCAGAGAGAGCATAAGCACTGATGTTATGTTTAGCAGGACTCCTGTGACACAGTTAAGCATACTGACAAAACCAGTGAAACAGACTGACAAGTAGGCCACAAATCATGAGCACTGGGGTCCTGGCTAGCAGGATCCCAGTGATACAGTTAAAACACACTAACAAACACTGACAAACAGGCCAAAAATGGGGTAACCATGCTAGAAAGAGGCTCCTTTCTCACAGGTCTCCTTCCCCGTTGTAACCTCACTTGTATCCCAACCCCCCACCTGGCTACTCTGATACGCTGTGGAATACAAAATCAAAGTTGTTGCTGCTGGAAAGTGGGATTCTGGGAAGTACTGTTCCTGAGGATCACTCACCCTGACATGTGGATAGAGTTTTAGGCAGTGACTATCCATGGAAGAATAATTGTTTCTTCCAAAACGACTACATAAGACACGGTGACACTCATTTCTACTGTTTACTGTAGTTCTTGAGAGCTCATGAATTTTAGTGCACAACTGAGAAATTCTAATGTCATTCATTTTAAGGATAAGATGGTTTCTTCCATCTTTGCAGTCCCATCTTTGCTGGGACTTCTTATCAGAATTAAGAAGAATCAATATAAAACCTTCCTCCACGGTGCTATAACGAAAGAATACTTGCGGGCAAAGGAACCCCTATGCAACTGGTTATAAATGAATCCGGAATATTCCATTGACATCCTTGCATTTATGAAATACTCCTACTTCATTGTATGTAAGTGAATTGTGGACTGGCTAGTTTTTATTAAAAATATTGCAAAACGACCATAACATACTATGCTAGTCAAGATTCAAGCAAGTGACAATCACCTAAAGACAACAGTTTAAATCACTCTTTACAAGAAAAAGTGTTGAGGAACTAAACAATGGCATGGCAGAGTTCAAAAATCTTTAAATTGCAGAAAGTCATTTTAAAATATCAGGACATCACTTATTCTAGTGTGTCAGATACATACTGTAATCCAACTAATCCTAATTACTTCCCAAAAATAGAATCTAATGACGGACACAGGGAAGGTGGTCTTCGAACTCAGAGGCAATTAATTGACACCAATGGGACAAGGCTAGTATTGTAATATTTCCTGACACTACCACTTGCCCTCCAAAACCTGCTCCATTAATGTATTGGCCTGATATGCATTCCCCCCATTACCACCGAGAATGGATCTCCAGTACAATGTGCAACCTTATTTTAGGGTAAGGTTGTGCTGAAGCAGAAGTCTTAATTAGAAATTATTAATAAGTTTTATGTATTTTGAATAATGAATTTCGTAGAAAATGAATAACGTAGAAAAATAGTGTGCATGTTTGAAAATGTGACCTTGAAGCATGGCCAACAGTGTTCACGAAATGTACTAATTGATGATTAATACTTACGAAATATCGAAAATGTATTAGAATAATGTAGTAATATGTCATATTAAGGGTTATGAATATGCTTTAGTTATTATTTGTAGACCTTAGCGAGTGTCTTGGCCTAGTTTTGCCAGGCCTCATGCAGAAGCTGTATTTCTGAGCGTTTAATGGAAAATGCTGACAGAGTGAACTAACTGTGAAATGTTCATTGTTTAATAAAATGCTTAGCAGAAGCTTTCCATGAGAACCAACTAACAGGAGACAGTGTCCTTAAAATGTATCGAGCTGTATGTAATGTGTGCTAGAAATACTTTCCCAGAACGCGAACAATGAGGACACTGACTGGAGAAGAAGATGCAACAAATTTGATACCTGACGAGCCGGATGATGAGAACATCGTAAAGCAGACCAATCGACGAAGTATGAAGGATGAAATATTAGAATTCATAGATTTGGCATAGAATTTTTATTGGTTAGAGTAATAGCGTGCGATTAATTGACCAATTGGAAATCAGGGGAGGGTTGGGTGACTTTGATATAACAAATCGACAGAGGGAAAAAAGGAGAGACTAGAGATTAGAGGATTGCGAGACTAGAGATTTAGAGTGACGGAACGAGAAGAAGAGACTCAAGATTATGTCATTGGGCTCATTATTGAGAGCCTGATGTGTTGCTGATCGATTGATGACCTGAGGACGAAGACTGATTCTGTTTGCTGACCCATACCGTGGATAGGTAGATATGACAATATGACTGAATTGTATTTTATACCTTTTCTTTCTAGGTACCACCTGCTGTTTTTGATAGTTTTCCTTAGCTAGATGTTTTCTAAATTCACCTTCTAAATTGTTTTGCATGAAGCCCCACATGCCGATGCTAATCTGGATTAGTTGACGTTATCTACATGACGAATGACAAATTGCAGAGACAAATGGTTGACAAACTAGTTTGCTGAACTTTATGGATTATGTTGCACTATTAAAGTTGACTTTGCTAAGGATTTGCACTGATGCTTTAGAATGAATCATGATTCAAGCTTTGATTAGGTTGTGTTTCTTGCGTCTTTTTGGTTAATCAATTTTATTCTTATATGCGTTTTGATTTGATTCTGAAATTAATCTACATGATTTTAGCATTGTTAATATAAAGGAAATAAACTTACTAAACTTTTACTAAAGGTGTGGTTATTCATGGCTGAAAAGTCATGGTGTGTGGAAATTACTGACTCCATTGATTATCAATTGTTGACTTGATTAATGATTATTGATTATTGTGTATTGATTATTGATTCTGTTCTGGCGATATGGTAAGAACATCTTAAACGAGTCAAAAGGTTCATCGACCTATACGGGTCCCGTTATAAGTTTTTATTAAGGATCGACACGTTAACAGTTGTGGCAGGAAAAACAACTGCAAACAATAATGGGAGGATGTCAAACAGCAGGTGCCCAGGAGTATTACTAAAGGCATGCAAACCGGAATCAGCAAGTCATAATTAGATGTGTATTGCACTGTGCTCATTTGCACTGACATATGTGGATAAATCATGCACACATGGATTTTGATATGTACTGGTCTGTCTTCATAGTTACAAATGAGAGTAATTGTATAAAAATTTATTCTTCGTTTTTATCTATCAGGAAACACTTAAATGACGTAATCTGCTACACCGAGTATATTTATTCATTTAAGAGTTTCCTTCAGTTTCATGACACTGCAATTTAATCTTTTACATAACACTAGTTACTTAGCATAGTGTTAGGGGGTCCATACTTGCTTTGGACTTAGATGAAACATATTGATGTAAAGATTTTTGTAATAATACAAAAGTCCTCTCTTTTTTGGTTTTTAATCGTATTAGTGACACCTTCAATTAATTTATCTGGGTGACTTACCAGATAACTTTAGAAATATTCACCAATCTCACTCACCGTTTAGTGCAATATCAATGAGAGATATCCAGTTGGTTGAGACCATTCGGACAAATACATGTCTTGAATGTAGCAAGCCGTTAGCAGTGGGTGAGGGCCCTTTTTTCCAAGAAAGATGACACTATTGGAATACTTGTCACACCTATGTTCCTAGTTTTGGTTCACAGTGCCTTGTGTTTATATATAAGTATTGTCTGTAAGGGCATAAAGCTGTTTCAGAAACTAAGGGCCAGATGTAGGAAGAGAGCAATTTGCGACTTGCAAATTGCGAGTCCCTGCGACTCGCAATTTGCAAGTCGCAAATTGCTATGCAGTACGGTGTCTCAGACACCGTCTGCAACTCGCAATGGGGTCGCAATGACCCACCTCATGAATATTCATGAGGTGGGTCGCAAATTGCGGCCCCATTGCGAGTATAGGCACTCGCTAACATGGAGGCCTGCTGACATCAGCAGGCCTCCATGTTAGCGACCTGCCTTTTCAATAAAGCTTTTTTTTTTTTTTTAAATGTAGCCCGTTTTCCCTAAGGGAAAACGAGCTGCATTTAAAAAAAATCCGAAACCTTTTGTTTCGGTTTTTTCAGGGCAGAGAGTGGTCCCTTGGACCACTCCCTGCCCTGAAAAAATATTTTGGGGTCCAGTCTCAAACTGGAAGGGGTCCCATGGGGACCCCTTCCAATTTGCGAGTGGGTTACCATCCACTTGAAGTGGATGGTAACTGCGACTCCATTTGCGACTGCGTACGCGGTCGCAAATGGAGTTGCATACCACTGCGACTCGCAAAGAGGAAGGGAACACCCCTTCCTATTTGCGATTCGGAAATGCATTTTGCGAGTTGGTAACGACTCGCAAAATGCATTTCTGCATAGGAAACACGCATTTGCGAGTCGCAAACGGCAGATTTTGCCATTTGCGAGTCGCAAACGGCAGATTTTGCCGTTTGCTACTCGCAAAGTGTTTCCTACATCTGGCCCTAAGTGGTTTACAAATTACAGATTCAATGATTTGTTCAGTATGTGAGGTCGAGTGCAAGATTTATTGTTTCTCGAGCCCCATAACCGAAATGAAATTCATAAGTCACAGGCCATGTTTTTGGACAAATTAGCACTGTGTTATCTATTGAAATTGGAAACGAGGTAACCTAATTTAGATTTTTTCGCAGTACTGTCTGTGGCTTCTTTGATGAACAATGGCACAAGGCTCTTTGTGGTCTGACTATGCCACTAACTGTTTTGTAATGCTTTGTTCCTTTTGCATCCGGTAGGCTACTTTCTCTTTCCTTTTCTACTCTGTATAAACCTCTGGCCATTTTATTGCCAGCACAAGGTATTCATTTTTCAGGTTGAGCATTCGAGGCCTCTTGTATATACTTTAGTATGTACTTCGATACTTCTTTGTGGGGTCTCTGCTTTTTCAATGGTTTGTTTCAGTGTCCTTAAAAAATCCTTGTTTGCTAGTGGTCAATCCTTGCTCTTTGTCCCACCTTTTCCACAGTTGTACACTCCCCTGGAGCATGGCTCTAGTACTTGTACCCTTCCACTTGTGCCTATGAAGCATGTGCTTAGGGATTACTTTGTTCAAAGGCTAATAGCATTTGACCAGAGCGCTGGATGCTTCAGTGGCCAGAGTCTGTTTCTGTTAACAGGGCTCTAGTCTATTACTTACTTTTCATCTGCAGTGATGTGTGACTTTGTTTATTCCATTCATTACTCTCCCTCGCACATTTTCTGTTCTTGCATTACAAATGCTTGTTCCTTTTGTCTGTCTCTGCGAGCTCTCAGCAGCGCTTTGAACCGCTGCTTATGTCAACTGTTTTACTTTTTATTTTCAGTTTGTGGCAAGAAAACGATAATAGCTGAAACTCGAGCTAACACGAGAGCTATTGCAGTTCAAATGCTTGTTTTCTTTGTTGCCTGCTAGTGTTCAGTGAACCTTCAGTTTACATTTGCTTTGCTTCAAACAAGGCTGTAAATCAGGCTGTCACATTTTCTCTTCGTGAAGCCGAGTGTGCCTGCATGCGGTCCCTGGTGGTGGGAGGGAGGGCGGATGCCCGCTTGTTTATTACGTGCTACAGAAGAGTGTAGTACAATAGATAGATGTCCATCATATGCATGTTTAAATAGCACACGTTCTTACATACGGAGAAAGCTTGAGTCAAAAACAATTTAAAATGTCTCTTTACCCCTAGCCATCTAGCGAATGACACTGAAGTATACTTTTGTTTGTAGCTGAACCCGAAGCTCCGTTTGACCACTCCAAGCTGGGCACACAACCCCAAGGGCGAGATATTTGCTTTGGCAAACAGATGGGGATGGATAACGCTGTTAGGCAAGTACAGAGTTGTATAACAGAATCAATTTAAATAGCGCTGTAAAGCGCACACCTAGCCGCATGATAGTGCTTTCTTCCCTTTCTGTCGGATCAAGAGAAAATCAACAGACTTGGAGAAGAAACAGGGACGGGATAAAGAAACAGGGATGGGGTAAGTAAAACCAGTTTAACACACATGCAAACCTGCTTCAGAATATTTACATCTAACTCCAAGCACTAGACTTCGTGTTCACTAGTTCTAGTTTATAACGCCACAGGCTGCACTGTAATGTGCGAGAAACAGACACTGCCTACTCCAATCACACATTGCATTTATCACACAACAAACCAGCTTCTGTCCCGAAACATGCAGGCACATAACAGCCCCTCAGAGCTGCATCGCAGCTAAATAATGATCTGACGGGCACTGCCTCCCCTCCCCCACATCACCACCACTCTATGTAATGGCACACAAGAACACGGTGGCCGCTCAGGGACGCACAGCCCTCTCTTGCATAACACTTCACAGTGTGTTATCTCATTTTAAACAACTTCTTGCCTAAAAGGCCACCCGTCTTGATAACACAATAACACAACCAAATGTGTTACAAAGAGGTGGGCAAGATAGCAAATTTGCAGAGCGAGTCGAGTTGGGAAGAACTATCTCTTGAATCGCTAGTTTACAACAGTAAATTAATTAGCAACGTCATGTAAAATATGATAAAGATTCACTCAAACTATTTTGAAACCTTGTATTTCACTTCAATACTTTAGACAGCATTAACATCTGTTGAAAGTAATGCTTTCTAAACAGAACTTTCCCCTACCCCAATGTCCTGGGTACACTGCCACCAGTGACCCAAGAGAAGTCAGTTTGGCAAGTGCACTTTATATGGGGCCAACAATGTTGTTGCATATGGAGCAACATTATTGCCACTAAACCATTCAAAGTGGTCTGAGATTTGACAATCTGATTGAGACACAATGGCATAATATAATTTGAGTAGGATCACACAACTTGGTCATATGAGGATTCAGGGTTTTAGCTCAGGTTTCCTGATTAGACATTATACAACTGAACGTCTGTATTACAATTGCCATCTCTCTCACCTTTACCACTAAACATGCATTATTTATGTGGAATAAGTTCATGACCTTAATTAGTGCAGTGTGCATCATATTACATTAAATATGAAACTGTATATGTGAAACATCTCATATGCCTTATTTGGGAAAAAAAGAAGAAAGTTAATCAGGCATGAGGCTGTTTTCATGTCAACTTCACTGATTTTCTTCTTAGCTAGTAAACAGTAAAGAGGGAGAGGGTCAAAGATGCAGTTACATGAGTTGGCAAACCAAAGAGGACTTGGACGTCTTGCAGAGTTTGATCTCATGCGTAAACGCAGCTCAACTTGGCTGCGGACACACACATTAGAAGAGCACCTTTGTGCTTTCAAATGCCCGTTTCAAGAGGTGTTTTTAGGTCAAGCGCTGCTTTCCCACATGTTGTAATCTATACTGTGGCCTTTAACCATGCTCATCTCAAACCCATCACTTTTATTCATTCCTGGGCTTGCCTTACAAAAATCCCTTGATGTCATTGGTAGGGAAAAAATCTCTACAGTAAATGGAAGTGCTTTAGTTATAAGCAGCGCCACTGGAGTTATGTGGCAGAGATGAGCAAATTATGTGGCAGGGATGACCAATTTATGTGGCAAGAAAAGTCCATTTATGCATTTACAATGCCAATAGCTTTAACTCAAGCGAATGCGAGACCTATTGCATTACAAATGCTTGGTTTTTTTTTTTGTCTCTTTGCACAGCCAACAGATTCCAGACGTGGTGGTAATGCACAGGAGGGAAAGGGTTCATACGTAAAGCTGGCTTGACTTCTGTTCTTTCAGTGCCCAAAGACTGGCTTTGTCAATGCTTGTGTAAACTAACTTGTTAATAGGGCCTCAATAATCTTCCGCAACACATTTTATTGCATACGGTCAAAGTTACAGTAAACGCAAGGGAGGTTTTGTGACTACCCCTTCCAATCTCTCACAGCACAAGTATTTATAATATTTACAAACTGTTCTGCCTGGTTTCTAATCCCAGCCATCAACATTCCTCCTTAACCCTTTCGCTGCCAGGCCTTTTCACACTCAGGTGCCAGGCCTTTTTTTGGCTATTTGGGGCAGTTCGTGCTTAGGCCCTCATAACATATTGTCCACATAAGCTACCCAGGCCAAATTTGCGTCCTTTTTTTCCAACATCCTAGGGACACTAGAGGTACCCAGAGTTTGTGGGTTCCCCTGAAGGAGACCAAGAAATTAGCCAAAATACTGTGAAAATGTAGTTTAAAAAAAAAAAAAATGGGAAAAAAGGGCTACAGAAGAAGGCTTGTGTTTCTTTCCCTGAAAATGGCATTAACAAAGGGTTTGTGGTGCTAAAATCACAACCTTCCCAGCTTTTAGGAACAGGCAGACTTGAATCAGAAAACCACATTTTGCATCCCAATTTACTAGGAAATACACAATTTTTACAAATTTTTGTGCTTTTAGCCTCCTTCCAGTTTGTGACAGAAATGGGTGTGAAACCAATGCTGGATCCAGGAAAGCTAAACATTTCTGAAATGTAGGCACAATTCTGAATTCACCAGGGGGTCATTTGTCTAGATCCTATAAGGTTTTCCAACAGAAAATAACAGCTAAAATAAAACAATATTGAAATTGAGGTGAAAAAAACAGCCATATCTCTCCACGTTTTACTTTGTAACTTTTTCCTGCGATGTCAGATTTTTTAAAGCAATATACTGTTACGTGTGCTGGACTCTTCTGGTTGCGGGGATATATAGGGTTTGTGGGTTCATCAAGAATCCTAGGTACCCAGAGCCAATAAATGAGCTGCACCTTGCAATGGGTTTTTATTCTATACCGTGTATACAACAATTCATTTGCTGAAATATAAAGAGTGAAAAATAGGTATCAAGAAAACCTTTGTATTTCCGAAAGGGGCACAAGATAAGGCGTTGAGAAGCAGTGGGTTTTTGCACATCTCTGAATTCCGGGGTTCCCATACGAACATGTGAATTACAGTGCATTTCTCACATAGACGTCTTTTTTACACACTGTCTTACATTTGGAAGGCAAAAATATAGAGAACGAAAAGGGGCAATAACACAAGTCTCCCGATAAAAATGGTACCTCACTTGCGTGGGTAGGCCTAATGCCCGCGACAGGAAATGCAACATCACATTTTTACATTGAAAACTGATGTGTTTTTTGCAAAGTGCCTAGCTGTGGATTTTGATCTCTAGCTCAGCCGGTACCTAGAGAAACATACCAAACCTGTGCATTTTTTTTAAAACTAAACACCTAGGGGAATCCAAGATGGGGTGACTTGTGGGGCTCTCACCAGGTTCTGTTACCCAGAATCCGTTGCAAACCTCAGAATTTGGCCAAAAAAACACTCTTTCCTCACATTTGAGTGCCAGAAAGTTCTGGAATCTGAGAGGAGCCACAAATTTCCTTCCGCCCATTGTTCCCCTAAGTCTCCCGATAAAAATGGTACCTCACTTGTGTGGGTAGGCCTAGTGCCCACAACAGGAAATGCCCCAAAACACAACGTGGACACATCACATTTTCCCAAAGAAAACAGAGCTGTTTTTTGCAAAGTGCCTAGCTGTGGATTTTGGCCTCTAGCTCAGTCGGCACCTAAGGAAACCTACCGAACCTGTGCATTTTTTTAAACTAGACACCTAGGGTCAATACAAAATAGGGTAACTTGTGGGGCTCTCACCAGGTTCTGTTCCCCAGAATCCTTTGCAAACATCAAACTTTGGCCAAAAAACACTTTTTTTCACATTTCGTTGACAGAAAGTTCTGGAAACTGGTGGGAGACACAAATTTCCTTCCACCCAGTGTTCCCCCAAGTCTCCCGAGAAAAATGGTACCTCACTTGTGTGGCTAGGCCTAGTGCCCGCGACAGGAAATGCCCCAAAACACAACGTGGACACATCACATTTTCCCAAAGAAAACAGAGCTGTTTTTGCAAAGTGCCTAGCTGTGGATTTTGGCTTGTAGCTCAGCCGGCACCTAGGGAAACCTACCAAACCTGTGCATGTTTGCAAACTGCACACCTAGGGGAATCCAAGATGAGGTGACTTGTGGGGCTTGTAGGAAAGTACCATCTTCCTTGGCATGTTACCCCCATTTTACCTGTATGTCAGTATGTTTTTGCCTTTCTCACTGGGATCCTGCTGGTCAGGACCCCACTGCTCATAGCTTATGGCCTAATGTTTGTGTCTGTATAGTGCTTAACTGTGCCACTGAGGCTCTGCTAATCAGAACCTCAGTGCTTATGCTCTCTCTGCTTTTAAATTTGTCACTGTAGGCTAGTGACTTCATTTACCAACTTCAATTGGCATATTGGACTCCCCTTATAAGTCCCTAGTATATGGTACCTAGCTACCCTCGGCATTGGGGTCCAGGAGATTCCTTTGGGCTGCAGCATTTCTTTTGCCACCCATTGGGAGCTCAGACAAACCCTTACACAGGCCTGCCATGGCAGCCTGCGTGAAATAGTGCACACACTATTTCACAGCCATTTTCACTGCACTTAAGTAAGTTGTAAGTAACCTATATGTCTAATCTTCACTTGCTGAAGGTTAGGTGCAAAGTTACTAAGTGTGAGGGCACCATTGCACTAGCAAAGGTGCCCCCACATAGTTCAGGGCCATTTCCCGGGACTTTGTGTGTGCGGGGCCGCCATTACACGCGTGCCCTACATATTGGTCAATACCTACATGTAGCTTCACAATGGTAACTCCGAATATAGCCATGTAACCTGTCTAAGATCATGGAATTGTCCCCCCATTCCAAATCTGGTATTGGGGAGCCAATTCCATTCATCCTGGGGGCTCCACTATGGACCCCCAGTACTGCCAAACCAGCTCTCTGAGGCTTGCACTGCAGCTACAGCTGCTGCCACCTCACAGACAGGGTTCTGCCCTCCTGGGGTCTGAGCAGCTCAGTCACAGGAAGGCAGAACAAAGCATTTCCTCTGAGACCAGGGTGTACATCCTCTTCCTTTGGAAATAGGTGTTACAGGCTGAGGAGGGGTAGCCTCCCCCAGCCTCTGGAAATGCTTTGAAGGGCACAGATGGTGCCCTCCTTGCATAGGCCAGTCTACACCAGTTCAGGGACCCCTTGTCCCCTGCTCTGGCGCGAAACTGGACAAAGGAAAGGGGAGTAACCACTCCCCTGTCCATCACCACCCCAGGAGTGGTGCCCAGAGTTCCTCCAGTGTGTCCCAGACTTCAGCCATCTTGCTTTGCAAGGTGGGAGGGCAGTCTGGAGGGCTGTGAGTGGCCAGTGCCAGCAGGTGACATCAGAGACCCCTCCTGATAGGTCCTTACCTGATAAAGTAGCCAATCCCTCTCTCAGGGCTATTTAGGGTCTCTCCTGTGGGTTCTCTTCAGATTCTACTTGCAAGTTTCCAGCAAGAATCCTCTGCAACTACTACTTCATCCTCTGACCTCGGATCAACCACAGCCTGCTCCAGGAACCGCTGTAACAGCAACAAAGTATCCACAAGGGATATCTTTCTTCTGCAACTTCATCTCCAGCCAGAAACTGCAACAGTTTCCACGGCGCACGCTCTGAGGACTCCCAGTCTTCATCCTGCACCAGAAGGACCGAAGAAATCTCCCATGGGGATGACGGAGTCACTCCCCTGCTCACGCAGGCACCAAGTGGACAACCAGTACTCCTGGACTCCTCTCACAGCGACGAGCATGCTCCTAGAAACACAGAGGGTGGACTCCATCGACATAGACTGTCCTGAGGTCCTGCTGATGCAATATGGAGGAGGTAAGACCTTGCCTTCCCTGAGAGCGATGGTATCCCTGTGCAGCGTCTTCTTCACCTCCTGAGGCCTCTGCGCATCATTTGCAAAATTCCTTCGGGCACAGCCTGGCCCAGGTCCCCAGCAGTCCATCCTGCGATGCTCAACTCGCTGAGTTGTTCTCCAGCGGCATGGGACCTTCTTTTGTTGTGCTGCACCAACGGCGTATGTCCCCATGTCCTTGGACTCCCGTGTATGCTGTCTGGTATCCTGAGGGCTCTCTAAAGTGCTGAGAGGCCCCTCTTACTCCTCACACAGAGTTGAGGCCCCCAGGTCCCTCCTGGGTCCATCCAGAGCCATTTTGATGCAAAATGCACATTTGTCGCAACCCAGGCTTGTTGGCGACTTCCAACATGAAATCTCATCAGCATCCATCTATACATCGTGGGACATCCATTGCATCATGCAGGAACCCGCTGGCATCTTCCTAGGGTGCATTCCTGCAGTCTTTGTCCAACCGGGGACTCTTCTTTTGCACCCTCTTCTCGGTTGGCAGGGGCTCCTGTCCTTCCTGGAACTTCTTTCAACTTCTAACTTGGTCCCCTTCTTTTGCAGGTCATCAGGTACAGGAATCTAGCAGTTGTTGTTTGCAGACTTGGTTGGTTACTGCAATATCCCAATCACGAGGTGTAGTGTGTCCTAAGGAAACTTGCAGTACTTTACTCCTGCTTTTCTGGGCTCTGGGGTGGGGTAATTTACTTCCCTTTACTGTATTCTTACTCTCCCAGCGATTCAGCACACACTACACTTGTCTAGGGGGAATTCGTGATTCGCATTCCACTTTCTTAGTATATGGTTTGTGTTGCCACTAGACCTATTTTCTCCCTTTGCATTCCATAGCATTTCCTATTGTTTGTACTATCTTATGCCTAATTACCTATCTTATTTTGGTGTCTAGTGTATATATTGTGTATAATACTTACCTCCAGAAGGAGTATTGCCTCTAAGATATTTTTGGCCTTGTGTCACCCAAATAAATACCTTTATTTTTGGTAACACTAAGTATTGTCTTTACTTGTATATAAGTACTGTGTAACTATAAGTGGTATTGCATGAGCTTTGCATGTCTCCTGGTTCAGCCTAAGCTGCTCTGCTGTAGCTACCTCTATCAACCTAAGCTGCTAGAACACTACTACATTCACTAACAAGGGATAACTGGACCTGGTATAGGGTGTTAATACCCAAGGTACCCACTACAAACCAGGAAAGCCTCCTACAGGGCTCTCACCTGGTTCTGTTACCCAGAATCCTTTGCAAACCTCAAAATTTTGCCAGAAAAACACTTTTTCCTCACATTTCGGTGACAGAATGTTCTGGAATCTTAGAGAAGTCACAAATTGGGATGACTTGTGCTGCTCTCACCAGGTTCTGTTCCCCAGAATCCTTTGCAAACCTCAAAATTTGGCAAAAAAACACTTTTCCACACATTTAGGCAACAGAAAGTTCTGGAATCTGAGAGGAGCCACAAATTTCCTTCCACCCAGCGTTTCCCCAAGTCTCCCGATAAAAATGGTACCTCACTTGTGTGGGTAGGCCTAGTGCCCGCAAAAGGTAATGCCCCAAAACACTATGTGGACACATAAAAATTATAAAATACAAAACCACCTGTTTTTTTTCGGGGGGACCTACGTTTTTGGTCCTGGGCTCAGCAGCCATATAGGGAAACCTGCCAAACCCAAACATTACTGAAATCTAGACACCCAAGGGAGTCCAGGGAGGTGTGACTTGCATGGATCCCCCAGTGTGTTCTTACCCAGAATCCTCAGCAAACCTCAAATTTAGCTAAAAAATAAAATCTTTCCCACATTTCTTTCTTTCTTTCCATCCCCCCACCCTCTTATTTTGAAACAAAATCTTCACTTGTCTCTGGTGAGCTTTCTGTCCCCTTGGGGGCAGATGGGCCTTACAAAAATAGGCCAATCTGCCCCCAAGGGGGGCAGATATGGCCAACAGTAATATGCCCCCGTGGGAAGCGACCCTTCCCCAAGGGGCTGCCCCCCAAACAAAACACACACCATTCCCTGGTGCCTAAATGGTTTCTGTCCCCCTGGGGGCAGATCGGCCTAATAGAAATAATCCAATCTGCCCTGAATGGGGGCAGAAATGGCCTAAAAAAAAATTGCCCCCCAGGGGTGCGACCCTTGCCTAAGGGGTCGCTCCCCTTGCGTTAAATTGACACAAAAAAATTAAAAATCCCTGGTATCTAGTGGTTTCTGCCCCCCTTGGGTGCAGATTGGCCTAAGAAAAATAGACCAATCTGCCCTCAAGGGGGGCAGAATTGGCCTAAAATAGAATTGCCCCCCTCCCGCCCCCCCAGGGGAGCGACCCTTGCCTAAGGGGTCGCTCCCCATTTGTAAATAAACACAAAATAAATCCCTGGTGCCTAGTGGTTTCTGCACCCCTGGGGGCTGATCGGCCTAATGATAATAGGCCAGTCTCCCCCAAGGGGGGGCAGAAAAGACGATAAAAAAAATTGCCCCCCTTGGGGGCGACCCTTGCCCAAGGGGCTGCTCCCCTTATTCATATATAGAAAAAAAAAATCCCTGGTGTCTAGTGGGTTCTGCCCCCCGTGGGGGCAGATGGGCCTACTAATAATAGGCCCATCTGCCCCCAAGGGGGGCAGAAATGGCCTAAAAATAGTTTCCCTCCCAGGGGAGTGACCCTTTCCCAAGGGGCCGCTCCCCTTATTGAAATATATAGAAATAAATAAAATCCCTGGTGACTAGTGGGCATTTCTGCTGCCCGTTCGCTTTGCGATCGGGCAGCAGAAATGCTGCGAGAGACATCAAAGGAAAGGAAATGCCTTCCCTTTCCTTTGATGCCTCTCCTGCCCCACCTCCCGGTCGGAAGAGAAATGCTTTTACATTTCTCGTCCGGGATGTGCTTCCAGCGCGATCGTAGGTGAAACGATTTGCGTGCTAATGTCATCAGACGTCACTGGGGGGATGGGGGAGATCGGGGTGGAAGGGGAAGCGATTCCCCTTCCATCCCTGTCCTGGGCGGGTTGTTGGGAGGCTCATGAGGGGAGTGCCAGTGCTCCCCCACCCTTGGGCCCAGTGCAGGACGAGCTGGTCTCGTCCTCAGCACACGGCAACCGAGGGCGAGACCAGGTCGTCCCAGGCACCGTAGGGGTCAAGCTTTCTTTTGATAAGCTTCAGTCTCAAATGTTCTTCATAGACCAAGTTAACCGACTTGTCTGTCAAAGCACGGTGTTAATAATTTACTACATCTTTTAAACATCATCCCTATCAAGCTTAATCTGCATCTTAGCTCCCAAAGCTTCCCTGATTTGATTTATCAACTTATTTAGCTTAATGGGCAGCCACCTTTCCTTTCACAAAACTCAACACCTCATCTGTTCCGTTTCATTCCTTTCTTCACAACTCAACCCTCCTGTTTCCACAATCAAAATTGCTATACTTCGTCCTCCAATTCTTTAACTAATGTCAACACGGACATAGGATCTCTAGTCACATTCCTCATCCTAGGTAGAAACTTCTCTCTGGTCCTAACTTACATTTCGCAATCATTTGTCTTAAACATTCTACTCGCTTAGAAGTGAATGCTCATTTAAGGGTCTTCTGGTCAGTGCAGATTACAAAAGGAAAATCCTATAAATACAATTTTAAATGGTAATTTGTTCAGGAGTAGCTGAAAACGTCCCTCTCTACCACAGAACAATTCTTCATCAATCTGCGCAAAGCCCAGACTGCAAAAACCACTACAAACTCGGGTCGTGCTAGCATTATTGGTTACAATCGAGCACATGTGACCATCATCATTCCCAACCAGAGGAACATTTTTTTCTTAACGTTTTCCACTGCATTTCTGCCTCTTCAGACTAACTGAAAGACACTCTCCTCTTTGTTGTTCAATTATGTTTGGAAAATCAGTGATAGACTTAAAGCAATTTCTTGATATTCATCAGAAATATTTGTATTAATCTCTATTTCCTGTACATGTTATAGCATACCCAAATACCTGTTTGAGTTTCCTGATATGAGGATTAGCTGGACAGAGCACAAGTTGGAAGATTACTGACTGAATAACTGAGTTTTTGGGAGATTTCCAAAAGCTAGTCACAGATGCTTCTAATGTTGGAGGCAAGGAGTTCCAGGCTTTGGCCATTAGTTAGGGAAAAGAATGTCCACTCTGCAAAATTTTCCTAATGTTGAAAGGTTAAGAAGATGAGCTGGAGCAGTCCATGTGGTGCAGATTGGTTGATAAAAAGAGAAGAAATTGCAGAATAATTTAGGTCACTGGTAAAGAACAGCTTTGCGGCAAATGCACAGCCTCATGCAAATACAGTGCTTTGCAACTGGAAGCCAATGTAGTTGCCTCAGATAAGGACAAATTGGGTTTCTGTGAGTCAATCATAGTATAGTTGAGCCTCTATATTCTGTAATAACTTACAATTCTTAGTTATGTAGAACAGCAGTCCCAAAGTAAAGTAAGTTTCGGTAATTGATTTGCAAGCCACCTACTGTTTATGAGAGAAGAGAAGGGCCTGGTGAAGAACAATGGAAAGACCTGGGTAAAAAATTACACTGTGGTTACGCACAGTGGCCACAAGCGTCGGGCAGCAATCAAAAATAGAGGGTCCCCATTGTGTTGATCACATAAAAAAGTGTTATACGGTTCCTACTAAGATAATAGAACTGTGTATTAGGACAACAGAACTTCAGATTGTGGGAGACTAGGTCCATTCACACCATTGAGAGTTCTTGGTCCAATTCCTGGGTTGCTCACTGTGCCTGAACCTACTGGGGTGGAAGGTGATCATGGCAACCTAAATGTGACCCTCTGACTCCCAAGGAAGTCGTGAAAACAAATCTCACCCTTTTGCTATTATTACTCATGCATGCCCAGGCGAAGACACAAAAGAGATACAAGATAAGTTTTGAATACATTTATTGACATAATCATAGTCTTGCAGAGAGAATGAGCTGTGATATCTAGGCAGATGGAATAAAGCAAGGTTACCAGCATTATGAACGTGGTAAAGATAATAAGCAATCCAACCATGGTAAATGAATTCTAGAGGTTCTAAAGATTCTTATCTAACCCTAAGACTATACTGAGAGCACAGCAGGTGTACTCTTCTGCTTGGCCCGATCTAAGGGATTAGCCTTAGCCACATAACTGGGACCAGCATCAGAAGTAAGCCTGTAGGGTGGATGGCAATCCTCTCGGGAAGCTAGTACCTTAGCAACAGCAGAGCTGCATATCAAACACAGCATTCCTCCCAGAATGGTGGTGGCTGGGATGCCCCTCTGCCCTTTCTGGGTGAGTGCACTATAATAAAGGCATACCGTGTTGGAAGTATAGCTCTGATTTAATGCTCTGTCTGTATGTTAGAAGCTGCCTCCTGAATGGGCAACCTAAGCACTAGGATATCATGTTTTGTGTTCCTAGTCGTGACAGAATACACTGATTACATTTTGAGAAAAAGGCTAACTAAACAAGCAACTTGTACAACATATTCCTAGAAGAATATCACGCCAGCAAAGTGTGTAAAATGTCATTGCTAAAAGCCATGCTAAAAGCAATGCAGCTAAAATGTGCAAATTATGAAAATATAAAATAAAGCTAAAACCGGGGAACGAAATCAGGTCCAAGAGGTCCTCATGACACAAGAGCTGACAAGAACAGCATCCTTGAGCTTTCAAGAATTAAAGGTAAGGCAGCTGTCTTTCATCCAGTTTATCATTGTGTACAGACAGTTTTGAACCTGGCTAGGTAGAGGTTGTTGTCCATACAAAGAACTAATTGTGCATCATCAGCATAACAGACACAAGAAGCAGAAGGCTCTCAACAACCCAGCCTGCGGGAGCCACATAAATATTAAACATAGGAGAACCTGAGGCACTCCACAGATACGGGACTTAAAAGAAGATTGATAAGGAGCCTGGAAGACCACCTGGGAGCACTCCTTCAAGAAGGATGCCAGCCAGCTCAGGGCTTCCCCTCTATTGACAGTCTCATGTAATCTTAAAATACGTTCCTCACAGGACAGGGTATCAAACGCAGAGGATTTAGCAGTATTAGAGCTTCAGTGCCCCCTTGTTCTAAAATTATACTAAGCTTGTTCTTATGAACAGACAATAATACTATTTTGGTCCTATTATAAAGTCCTGCGGTATGATCTTGCCAGCCTTGTATGCAGTCAGTCTTGTTGTTTAGTCTAGGGATTTGGGACCTGATGCTGTCCAGCTTGTTTACTCTGCCTCAGGATCCTACTGTGCACAGAGTAATGGTTGTGTCCATGTACACTGAGGAAAGTGCCACTTTTCTTTTCAGGCCCTAACCAACACTGGTGCAACTAGTTTTGTATATTTCAGACTATCAACTGGTGTTCCATATACTCACAGCCAATTGCAGGAACGGACTGGAATGCACTATTGTGAGAAAGTAGCCTCTTTCTAGCATGGTTACCCCCATTTTTGGCCTGTTTGTCAGAGTGTCTCACTGGGATCCTGCTAGCCAAGACCCCAGTACGCATAATTTCAAACCTATTTGTCAGTGTGTTTTACTGTCTCACTGGGATCCTGCTATGCTTCACTGTGTCACTGGAGTTCTGCTAACCAGAACTCCAGTGCTTATGCTCTCTCTGGTTACCAAATTTGTCACTATAGTTTAGTGACTCCATATTCCAATTCTGATTGGCACACTGAACCCCCTTATAAGTCCCTAGTATATAGTTGCTAGGTACCCAGGGCATTGGGGATCCAGGAGATCCTTTTGGGCTGCAGTATTCCTTTTGCCACCCAGAAGGAGCTCATACAAACACTCCTTCAGAACTGCCATTGCAGACTGAGTGAATAACAGCCATTTTTCACTGCACCAGGTAACTTATAAGTCACCTATATGTCTAACCTTCATTTACTGAAGGCTAGGTGCAAAGTTACTGTGTGTGAGGGCACCCTTGCACTAGCAAAGGTGCCCCCACATTGTCCAGGGCCAATTCCCTGGACTTCATGAGTGCGGGGACACTATTATAAGTGTGCACTACATATATGTGAATACATATATGTAGCTTCATAACGGTAACTCTGAATATGGCCATGTGAGGTGTCCACGATTGTGAAAATGAACCCCCAATCCAAATCTGGTATCCATCTCCACCATGGACCCCAGTACCTCCAAACCAGCTCTCTAAGGTTTCCACTGCAGCCCCAGCTGCTGCCACCTCTCAGACAGGTTTCTGCCCTCCTGGGGATTGAGCAGCTTAATCCCAGGAAGGCAGAACAGTGCATTTTCTTTAGGAGTTGGGTGTTACACTCTCTCCCATTGGAAATAGGTGTTATAGGTATGGGAGGGGTATCCTCCCAGAGCCTCTGGAAATGCTTTGAAGGGCACAAATGATGCCCTCCTTGCATAATCCAGTCTACACCAGTTCAGCGACCCCCAGACCCTGCTCTGGAACGAAGCTGAACAAAGGAAAGGGGAGTGACCACTCCCCTGTCCATCACCACCCCAGGGGTGGTGCCCAGAGGTCCTCCAGAGTGTCCCTGGCTTTAGCCATCTTGGATTCCAAGGTGTGGGGACCCTCTGGAGACCTCTGAGTGGCCAGTGCCAGCAGGTGATGTCAGAGCCCCCTCCTGATAGGTGCATATCTGGCTAGGTAGCCAATCCCCCTCTCAGGGCTACTTAGGGTCTTTCCTCTGGGTGTTTCCTCAGATTCGGTTTGCAAGACTCCTCCAGGACACCTCTGCATCCTCTGCTTCAGCTTCTGATCGTCGGATCAACCACAGACTGCTCCAGGAACTGCTGTAACTGTAACAAAGTATCCAGGAAGATTCCTGTGTCCTGCAACTTCAGCTACAGCCAGCAACTGCATCAGTTTCCAAGGTGTGCACGATCTGAGGACTGCCCGTCTTCATCCTGCACCAGAAGAACCGAAGGAATCTCCCGTGGAGTGACAGAGTCACTTCCCTGCGTCAGCAGGCACCTCTCTGCGATGACGACCGGGACTCTGGGACTCCTCTCCTGTCGATGAGCATGATCCCTGGAACACAGGTGGTGGACTAAAGTGATCCTGACTGTCCAAAGGTCCAGCTGTCCAAGTTTGGTGGAGGTAAGAGCTTGCCTTCCCATGCCACAACAGTACCCCTGTGCATCAAGTCTTCTGCAGCTCTTTGGGCTTCTGTGTACTTCTTCCAAAAGTTCTTCCTGCACGGGACAGCTCAGGTCCCCAGCTGTCTATTCTGTGATGTTCAGCTCCCTGAGTTGTTCTCCAGTAGCGTGGGACCCTTCTGTGTAGTGCTGCAACAACTGCAATTTGCAACTCCTTTGTCCCTGTGCCCTGGGACTCCTGTGGGTGCTGCCTGGTCTTCTGAGCGCTCTCTACACTGCTGAGAGCCCCCTCTGTCTCCTCAGTGTGAGTTAAGACCCCCAGGTCCCTCCTGGGACTCGGCAGTGCCTTCATGATGCAAAATGCATATTTGCGTGAACCAAGGCTTGTTGGCAGAATCCAGCGATGCAAACTGCCTGCATCCAATGACTCAATGTGGGACATCTCTTGCACCAAGCAGGAACCTGCAGCTATCTTCTTTGGTGCATTTCTGTACTTTTCTCCCAACTGGAGAATCTGCTTTTCCACCTTCTTCTAGGTTGGCAGGGGATCCTGTCCTTCCTGGACTCTTCTTTGTCTTCTGGACTTGGTTTTCTCTCTCCACAGGTCTTCAGGTCCAGGAATCCATCATTGGTTTCTTGCAGTCTTGCTTTGTTCTTGCATTATCTTCTATCAAAACTTCTAGTGTGTCCTGAGGGAACTTGCTGTACTTTACTCCTGTTTTCCTGGGCTCTGGGGTGGGGTACTTTACTTACCTTTAGTGTTGTCTTACATTCCCAGCGCCCCTCTTCACACTACACTTGCCTAGGTGGGAATTCGACTTTCGCATTCCACTATTTTAGTATATGGTTTGTGTTGCCCCTAGGCCCATTGCAATCTATTGTGTTTTTCACTGTTTGCACTATTTTCTGACAGTGTATTTACTTGATTTTGTTGACTAGTGTGAATATTGTGTATAATACTTACCTCCAGAAGGAGTATTGCCTCTAAGATATTTTTGGCATGGTGTCACTAAAATGAAGTACCTTTATTTTTGGTAACACTGAGGATTGTCTTTTATTGTCTATACGTACTGTGTGACTACAGTGGTATTGCAAGAGCTTTGCATGTCCCCTAGTTCATCCTAAGCTGCTCTGCTACAGCTACCTCTAGACAGCCTAAGCTGCTAGACACTGCCTACATTTCACTAATAAGGGATAACTGGACCTGGTATAAGGTGTAAGTACCTTAGGTAGCCACTACAAACCAGGCCAGCCTCCTACAACTATGTATGTGGCAACAAGGAATGTACTTGGTTGCCAAAAGTAGTCCCAGCGATCAGGCATTGCCCATCAGAATCTCCTCATGAGATGAGACTTGTCGCAAACATATTAGAAACTGCAAGCTTTTTTGCAATTCTGTTCCAAAAGTATGAAATTGGTTTCACTATTCATGAAGTTAACCTGTTAGGGACTCTTTGGAAGAAGTGGCAAATGCCACCGTACTTGCCCTGCGGCTTATCTTTAAACAGTTAGAAGCACAAAGAATTGTAACTCTGCAAAAATGTATGACTCTGGACTTTGTCCTGGCAGGTAAAGGTGGGGTCTATGTCTTATGGGAACAGCTGTTCCTCTCTACCTAATGGCCCCTTACTGCTCATGAGCAAATAGGTATTATTAGGGAAAGCATGAAGTTTCTATACAAAATTAATAAGGGATTCCACTAGATTTGTTAAGTATCTGGTCCTGGTTAAATTGCATACTTGGTGGATGGAGCATGAATATAATTAAAATAGTACTTGTAACATTTGTTGTCCCAATTCTTTTTTATGTACTTATGCGAGTCTATATGTGTGCTATTCATCACCTCACCAATTGTAAAGGTTTCTCCTTCTCACGTACTATTCTCGAAGATGAAGATGGCACTAAAAGCAACTGTGCTTATGACATTGAGAAGTTCCAAGATGAACATTAAATCAGCCACAATGTCAGTGGGCTCATGTCAATATATTTGCTTTGAGTTGCACCACGAGGGTTGCTGTAAAATTACTGCCAATGTCATACTGCTTTAGCCAATGCCATTTGTTTGCCCATGTTCACCATAGTCATACCACTTGTCCTGCTATTTGATAAGTTTGTTTTGACCAATGACTTTGTGTTTCACCACTGCGCATATTAGTTGCTCAATGTTCACCAGTAGCACATGGTATGTTTTGTTCAGTTTAGCCGCCTATGGGCTTTGACATTGCATTAGCCATTACATTCTGTATTCTGCCTATTGGCTTTGACATGCTGTATCCAGTCTAGCCGCCTATTGGCTTTGACATTGCATGCCTATTGGCTTTGACATGATGTATTCAGTTTAGCTGCATATTGACTTTGACATGCTATTAGATATTCTGCCTATTGGCTTTGACATGATATTATATATTACATTTTGTATTCAGCTCCGCTGCCTATTGGCTTTGACATGATATTCAGCTCCGCTGCCTATTGGCTTTGACATGATATTATACATTGCATTTTATATTCAGCTTAGATGCCTATTGGCTTTGACATGACACTAGACATTGCATTTGATATTTAGGTTAGCTGCCTATTGCCTTTAACATGACATTGCATTTGATATTTAGGTTAGCTGCCCATTGCCTTTAACGTGGAGTTAGACATTGCAGTTGAGAATCCAAGCTGTATTTTTCCAAGCTGTGTTTTTGCACCAGATGAACCAAGATGTTTTGCTCTCACAGTAGACTAGACCTGATAAGAGAGGGTACATGGGTGTTGTTTTTCTCTCTGCTTGAGCTTGGGAACAGGAGTAGTCTTGGAGACCTGGCCAGTCTCCAAAAGGCTTGCTCAGTTTCCCAGGTCTGAGAGGAGGGGGCACACCTTTGTAACGAATGTAACAGGCTGCAGAGAGTCAGATTCGAATCTGCCGGACCTCGTGCTGGAGCTTGGCGCCAGCTGCCAGCATCCCGTGTGGGTAGATGAAACTCTTTCTCGCGGCTGACAGGGGTCATCAGCTTGCAGACCTTAGAAAGATGTAGCTGTAAATAGTTCCTACACGGTGAAGTATTTGTTTTGCTTTGCATTCAATATCTTATAAATATAACCTGCTGTGTATATTGCAAACTGATATATTTTGTTTGATTAACGCGGACTGGAAAGCTACTAATTCGTCATTCATATAACAACAATAAAAGTCTTCTTTGACCTCAGAAGTGCATTTCTGTTGTGTTATGTTAGTGCTTAGAAACTAAATAAGAGGAAAGCACTACAATTGGTACCTGGAGTCGTGGGGTCGGTCATTAAGAGGTGATTAAAGGGTTTGACGAGTTAGTAGATTTCTAAGTGCACACTTTAAAAGTGTAATTGTTTTTTGTTGTTTGGAGAATTACAGAAATTGTTTTCTGTTTGGAGAATCACAGTAGCACGGCAGACCATGTCTGAGAATACATGTGTTGATGAACTGCCTGATGGTGCTAAGAAAATCTGTGAATTGTTTTCTGTTTGGGGAATTACAGAAGAAAATGCATGTGTAGCTAAAAGGCCTGATAATGTTTTGAGAAATAATTCCTGTTGTATATATGTAGAAAACGTGTCTTTTGGAAGTAATGATGACAGAAAGGTCTGGATACCTTTATCTGCTTACAGAGAAATGCAGGAGAAATGTAGGAAGTTGGAACATGAAAATAGGAATTTACGTGAGCAAATTAGCCCGACTGAAAGTTATAAAAGGGCTGTTTTTGAAGAATCTTTCTTGCCCCGTTCCAGTAATGAGGGGGTTAAGACAGCTCCGAGCTGCACTGAGAACGAAGGATTTTAGAGCAAGACACCCCGAGTTTCATTAGCTTGTTTGATTTTTGGAAAAAGAATAGCCCTCATTTGAGTGAAATCCTAACACTTTTGTATATGGTCACTGTGAAAAATTATATGCAGCTGCGCGCTTGTGATTTGGCAATTGAAATAATGCAGACTTTAGGTTTCTGCGCAGTGCAAGAAGAAAAAACTGATGTATATTTAAATCATGAACAAGGAAAGAAAATAGTGCCCCTAGCTAGAATCATACAATGGATCTGGTACTTGCAAGACAGGGCTAGAGTACCACAGGTAAAAGAGTTATCAATGAAATTGTGTGCACCATTTGAATTCGTGTCTACTGAAGATAAAAAGCATGTTTGTTTTACTAATGATTCATTGACTGAAATGTTGCTTTCTGGCACAGTAGAAGGAACAGCGTTGTATAATGTGTGTCAGATTTTAAAGCAAGAGCTACGTAAGAATTTTTTCGCTGATTTTTGGTTTATTGCTAATGTTTTAGCACCTAACTGGTTCAATTACCTTGCAGATGTTAATGAGAAAAATTCAGAGAGAGAAGTGTTCACCCAGAATTCTGCCTTAGTGGGGATGGCTAAGTGGGTGCCCCAGAAATGTGAACAGCTGAGAGAAAAAGCCACTTACAGGTGGGCAGAGATGAGAGAGATGCACATTCCCCTAGATTTGATAAAAACTGTGCAGCACGCACAAAAGCAATTTGTCATGCAAGCAGTCACAGAGCAGTTGGGGAGAGGAAAGTTACCAGGACAGAAATCGCAAATTGATCAGGTTTTAGGGAGAGTGATTGCTGCAAATTACCAAGGAAAAATCGAAATTATGCTGATACCTAGAAAAGAATCTGATTCATTCATACAAATTGGAGACAGAATGGCCCAAATTGGCAAAAGTGCAGTGAATGGAGGTTTGGTAAAGAATGAGTCTGCCCCAGCCCTTCTGACAGTGCAAGAAAAGGGAAGCTGTGGCGCAGCAGATAAAAACCTCAGTACTGATGTGTGGGCTGAAGCCCCAAGTGACCCTCCAGAACCTGCAGAAAATATAACAAAGGGCCCCAAAAACGTCCTGCTGATTATAATACAGGGAAAGAAAGAGGAAGGGTGCAGTTTAAATGAAAAATGTTATTTGCAAGAAAAGTCATACTTGTTTCTTTTGCAGATCCTACCACGTTTCGCCACTGTCCCTGAGTGTGCTGTGTGGTCCTCCTTCCGGTGTGTGCGTGTGGGGTCGGGGAAGGGACCGAACCCCCAACCTGAACCTGGCTGAGTAAAGTGCCAGCACCATGGATCCATTTTGCGCAAACTGCGCCTTCAGTTCTGTGATTTTTTTTTTTTTTTTTTTCCCTCTCGTATGGAACTCTGACTTTTGCTTATCTTCCAGCAAACCTTTCAGGTGGACCGTGCACCTTTACATGAGCAGAACTCATGCCACATCAAATTGCTAACACTGTTGAATTAGAGACTCATTCAGAGAAAAAAAAAAAATTGCCCAGTCTTTTCTATGTAGATGTATCTGATGTGAAAGGTTATGAAATCTATGTGTTAATTCACTTATATTGCTTTACAGGGATTGCTTTGATCATAATGTTTTTTTTGTGCTGATGTTTTTTTTTTTGTTTGTTTGAAATATGAGATATGTGAAACAAAAAATTCATTGGTCAAAGGGCGGAATGTCCTGCTATTTGATAAGTTTGTTTTGACCAATGACTTTGCGTTTCACCACTGCGCATATTAGTTGCTCAATGTTCACCAGTAGCACATGGTATGTTTTGTTCAGTTTAGCCGCCTATGGGCTTTGACATTGCATTAGCCATTACATTCTGTATTCTGCCTATTGGCTTTGACATGCTGTATCCAGTCTAGCCGCCTATTGGCTTTGACATTGCATGCCTATTGGCTTTGACATGATGTATTCAGTTTAGCTGCCTATTGACTTTGACATGCTATTAGATATTCTGCCTATTGGCTTTGACATGATATCATATATTACATTTTGTATTCAGCTCCGCTGCCTATTGGCTTTGACATGATATTCAGCTCCGCTGCCTATTGGCTTTGACATGATATTATACATTGCATTTTATATTCAGCTTAGATGCCTATTGGCTTTGACATGACACTAGACATTGCATTTGATATTTAGGTTAGCTGCCTATTGCCTTTAACATGACATTGCATTGATATTTAGGTTAGCTGCCCATTGCCTTTAACGTGGAGTTAGACATTGCAGTTGAGAATCCAAGCTGTATTTTTCCAAGCTGTGTTTTTGCACCAGATGAACCAAGATGTTTTGCTCTCACAGTAGACTAGACCTGATAAGAGAGGGTACATGGGTGTTGTTTTTCTCTCTGCTTGAGCTTGGGAACAGGAGTAGTCTTGGAGACCTGGCCAGTCTCCAAAAGGCTTGCTCAGTTTCCCAGGTCTGAGAGGAGGGGGCACACCTTTGTAACGAATGTAACAGGCTGCAGAGAGTCAGATTCGAATCTGCCGGACCTCGTGCTGGAGCTTGGCGCCAGCTGCCAGCATCCCGTGTGGGTAGATGAAACTCTTTCTCGCGGCTGACAGGGGTCATCAGCTTGCAGACCTTAGAAAGATGTAGCTGTAAATAGTTCCTACACGGTGAAGTATTTGTTTTGCTTTGCATTCAATATCTTATAAATATAACCTGCTGTGTATATTGCAAACTGATATATTTTGTTTGATTAACGCGGACTGGAAAGCTACTAATTCGTCATTCATATAACAACAATAAAAGTCTTCTTTGACCTCAGAAGTGCATTTCTGTTGTGTTATGTTAGTGCTTAGAAACTAAATAAGAGGAAAGCACTACACCACTTCTGTAGTATTTAGAGTCACTCCCATGTTTGGCAGAACTAAGTGAGGATTTACCAGCATCCAGCTCAAGGTCTAGAAGTTTACAATATTTGCTTCGTTTTTCAAGGTCTTCGGTGTCTTTCTAATGAGAATGCTATAACCTGTTATATCAGTGTTTTGGATTCTGCCACATGCATTCCTTTGGTGCCTGTAGGCAAATGTTTATAAGAACTCCATTTATCTTAGGGAGTGAGTTATATCAAATGCTGACTGTTATGAGGGGGAAATCTTGCTTTGCATTGTGATACTGCACTTTGCTTATTTCTACTTGATAAACTTGCTCAGACTTTCAGTAGGTGTGTGAGTCGATTTTTTCTTCGACAATGGTCATTTCAGTCAATTTTATCATTGACTTGCAACTCAGCATAGGTCAAGAGATCAGTATAATTCCATTATATGCAAATGGATCACACTATTTTTGGATGATTTAAAATGTTACTTTGAAATATAGTTGTCTCATGGTTCTTCAGGTTTTTACGTTGTCATGGTCTGACTCAATTATATTCTTTCTAGTTTCAAGTTCTTTCTGCTCCTACCATCCTGAGAAGGGATATAGGAGAATTTGGCCTTATTGCTTCTGTTTATGGGACTTTGCAATGGTTGATTCTAGAGATCATCACTGAATTTGAGATGCCCTTTTAGATCGTTCATACTTTTTTTTTGGTGCTTGGAATACAGTACAGATCAATTTTCTCAACACTCACCATTTCCGCAGTAACATGTCAATTAATATAGACAGTACGACAAGCCACAAATGGATCATTAAAGTAACAATGCAAAAGCATTTCCTACAATTTACATCTGGCCAACAGTTAATAGATTACAATATAAGCCATATAGTGACAGTGCAGTAACAATTTTAGCAATATTAAACCTCTTGCCGGCAATTCATGAAATCACCGGTACCATGCAAAACTCTCCCATTTCAGAGTATCTAATCTGGTAAACTGACAATACCACTCATACTACAGTCAACATCCAAGAGACCTCACATAAATGCAGGGTTTACTATGAGGTTGGGCATCCCCCCAATTCACATAAAAAAAAATGACAATGAGGATAAAGTGATAATGCCGACCTAAGTGTATGGCATAATACCTCAAACTATCAGGAAAAATATACATCCCCCTGATTAATGAGCTGTATAAAGTGGCAATGTGAATAAAGTGACAGGGCTGGTCCGGGAAAAAAAGAAACAAATATGATATGAAGTGCATCTGCAGTAAAGAGGCGAGTTCCTTTATTACCTTTTACAGCTAGGTGGGAATCAAATAGCAATATACAGCGCTTAGTCTACCAGTTCATCTACCGACCACAAGATTTAAAAAAAGTGAGATCCAAATATATGCAAATGATAATATTAAACCTAAGCAGAATTTTCTTTCAATTTACATACCCTTCGTCTCATGCCTCTTCCACAAGAAAGAGCCCCTAAATTATTTTATACTGATCTAACCTATTCAGGTGAGCAAAATGCCATTGTTCTCTTCTGCTGATTTTGCCAATTTTGTTATCCCTTTCCACAAATGTAGGTGTCCAGTGGCTCATTATAATAGACCAGGCTACAAGAATGGAAATAAAGATAAACTTGGCTCCCGGTTCCTCACCCTGTAGAGAAAGAGTGAAGCCATATAGGATTTGGTGTAGGTGCAACCTCTGGGGCCAATATAAGTGAAAGATGTTAGAAAATCTGCAGCCAAAACCCGGAAATGACTTTATAAGTCATAAACTTATGTCCCCAATCTTCCTCACCTTTGTATTTAGGACACCTTCTTGTGGCGGTGCAAAACATTCTGTTTAACTTTTCCGGGCTATAATAAAGCCTCCATACATTAAAGAACATGATTCTATGAAAGTTATCCCCCTGCAGCAATGTAAAACCATACTTGAAGTACTTTGTCCAACTCTCAGCATTGATCTCAATCTGATCACAATTCAACCATTTGTTCTGGGTGTTGGATAGGGCATGGGAATTCTTCAAATGAAACTCTGTACCACAAGCTCAGAGAGTCATTCACATTCTCGGGGCAGAAGAGTTTTCCGGCCAGCCACGATGAGCAATAAATGTCATTTAAGGGAAGACTATTAAGAACAGAGACAACCTTTCTGTAGGCGAAACTAAACAAGGATGCTAGTGAAGGATTACCAGAAAAGACCTCTGCCAACGTCTTCACTCTGTGACCGGCCAAAAAAGCCCCAATCTTATGAATAAAGGACCTTGCCCATTTCTTACTATCTGCTGGCTGAAAACAAGGGCAGAGATAGTAACAACAAAACAAAGGAGCAGCGGCGACCGTGTCATACTTGAATTAGAAAGTGATATTTGCCAGCTCACAACACCCAGATGGTAGCAATCAAGCATTCAAGATGCTTCAAGCCAAAAACCATACATCATTTGTACATTTCAGTTACAAAGGATGTGTGCCATAATCTATTATGCTCTTTATTTAGACCTCCTTTAAGGCATGAACATTTATTTATTTATGATCACACCATTTCATCAGATATAGCGCTCTATGCAACTTTTAATTCCCGTTAATAAAAACAGCCACTTATGTGTCATGGGTGTAGTGTGCCAGAAAGTAGGCGAAGATAGGAATTCCCTAATCCCTTAACTGGTGACTTTTGTAACGTCTAAAGCTTTGTAACACTAATGCCTCTCAGTGCAAGGCTGCTTCTAAACACTATCATTATTTCTAGACAAGGAAATTAAATGAGGCAGAGGGTGGTAAAATGCTGAAATAGGATAACACAATTTTATTTAGTGCGAAAACTATAATAGAATTAAAGTCTCCTTCTTTACAGCCAATTGCCTAACCATGTCACCTAAGACATAAAGGGGGTCATTCCTACCCTGGCGGTCCGAGACCGCCAGGGTAGGGGACCGCGGATGCATCGCCAACAGGCTGGCGGTGCATCCAGGCCCATTCTGACCGCGGCGGTAAAGCCGCGGTCAGAAAAGGGAAACCGGCGGTTTCCCGCCGGTTTTCCCCTGGGCTGCAGAATCCTCCATGGCGGCGCTGCAGGCAGCGCCACCATGGGGATTCTGACCCCCTTCCCGCCAGCCTGTTCTGGCGGTTTTGACCGCCAGAACCAGGCTGGCAGGAACGGGTGTTGTGCGGCCCTTGGTGGCCCCTGCAGTGCCCATGCCAATGGCATGGGCACTGCAGGGGCCCCCTAACAGGGCCCCACATTGATTTCCAGTGTCTGCATAGCAGACACTGGAAATCGCGACGGGTGCAACTGCACCCGTCGCACAAAAGCAACTCCGCCGGCTCCATTCGGAGCCGGCTTCATCGTTGCTGTGGCTTTCCCGCTGGGCGGGCGGGCGGCCTTTTGGCGGTCGCCGCCCGCCCAGCGGGAAAGCCAGAATGACTGCCGCGGTCTTTTGACCGCGGTACGGTCTTCTGGCGGTTCCCGCTTGGCGGGCGGCGACCGCCGCCCGCCAAACTAGGAATCAGCCCCAAAATGCTTAAATATACAGGTTCTTAAGATGTGGCTATACTTACCAAGGGGCTTTAAAAGCTAAAGAAGAAAAACATTCTGTGTATTTGTTTCACAATAATTGATTGGTTTCCGAAGATATCTAACCATTTCTTGGTGAGGTAAGATATAAGTCAAATTCTGATGAGTGAAATCTATTAATACGTTTTGGCTCCTCTAATCAAATCTAAGTCACACATCCTATATTTTCTTTATGTGGGGTCATGATGGAAGTGGTAAAAGCAAATAAAATGAACTTGAACCGAATTCCAATCCTGGTGACCCACTGTCTTTTATCATAATTAACAAGTGTGCTAAATACCTCTTCTTACTAATCATAACTAATTTTGTCAATAGCCAATTTCAAACTAGTATGGTTCCAGACTTCACAAAACAGGCATGGGTCACTCTGGTCATTATGAAACTTACTTTGTATCCTCAAGAGTGTAAATACAATTGTCTTTTCTTATGTTTCTCTGAAAATTCCTGTACAGGCTGAAACTTATATCCCCAAGCATTTACTTGAGGCTAACTGCTTTCTGACAGTTTGGCTATCAGAAAATCCCCTTAAAAGAATGACTGAAACAATGTCTGTGGGTTTTCAGACATCTATCATCGATTAATTGGATGAAGGTGTCTGGAACTTCCCATTTCTTATAGACGTGTTAGCCATCTTAGACTGCTGCAGCCACTCTGTCATTCTAAATCCAATCATGGAAGTTTTAGTGTGCTAGAAACAGATATAAATTAGTTGCTTATGTTTGAGACACAGGAAGGCCATGGTAGGAGCTGCTAACTCTATCGCTTCTACACTATTGGTATGTTTATAGAGTGTGTCAGGTCTCCTTTTTATGTCCTCTGTAGTATCTACATCTAGCCTCTCAGTCAGATGCTGCAATCTTTAGGAGTCTGTTTTCCTAAATACATTGGTGACACATTAGTGTTTCTTCTGCCAAAATGTCCGGATCTGGATCTTGAAAAGGATAGAACTATTTGTAAGTGATCGACTTTTGAGTGAATAAATGTTGGCTCCATATAAGGCTTTATTGTAAAGTGTGATGATGATGATAACCCATCGTTGTTGAGGAAGACCTCGACATCTCATTTATTGGTTGACTGGGCTCTGTGCATCTGAGATGACTGAATAGTCTGATTTGTGTGTGAAACATCCTTTCACACATCTGCCAGACACGTGATGTGTGGGCAGCTCTGGGATTGCACAGCTCATGCTTTCTTTGAACTTCAGCAGTGCACCTCACTTATGAGATTTGGCAGCCTTTGTGAATGAGGCTGTGCCATGCTGAATGGTTTAGTGCAAGGGTTTCCCAGGTGTTGGTGTTGATCTTGATGGGCTTTAGGGGTGTCCTTTAAATGCTTCTTTTGCCCTCCATGGGAGCGCTTTCTCTGAATGAGTTCTCTGTGGAAGAGCTGTTTGAGAATGACCTCATCTGACTTTCTGACAACATGCCCAGCCCATCTGGTCTTGTTTTTCATCAGCACTGTATGATCTGACAGCAAACCAGCTCTTGAAAGGACTTCAGTATCTGACACTTTGTCCTGCCATCTGATTCTCAGAAGCTTGCGCAGACATGACATGTGGAAGTGATTGAGTCATCGTGCTTGGCTCCTGTAGACAATCCACGTTTCACAGCCGTACAGCAGAAGTCAAAGAACCACTGCTTAGTAGACCTTATGCTTCTTCAGTAGACTGATCTCTTGATGTTCCCAAACATTTGAGCGCAATTTGCCAAAGACAGAGCTGGCTTTTGCATTTCTGCTGTTTACTTCAACTTCAATTGACACTGCTCAGGAAAGGGTACTGACCAGGTACTTGACGTGGTCCACTGCCTGGAGTACCTGTCCATTTACAGTGATGGATGGTTCTGTGTGCTTAGCATGGGAAGCTGGCTAGTGCATGACCTCATTCGTCTTGATATTGATGGCGGGACCAAAGTTGTTGCATAAAGATGAAAACTTGTCCATACTGGCTTGCATTTTTGGGTCTGTAATAGCATTCAGAGCACTATTGTCAGCAAAGAGAAAGTCTCGCAGGACTTGGTGATGGCTCGCAGTTGCCTCAAATTGAAGAGTTTCCTGTTAGTTCTGTACTTCATCTCTACTCCTTCAGCAGAGGGTGAGTTCAGCCAGAGTGGCAGAGAATATTCTGAACATCCTTACTTGATGTCATTGGTGCCTGGGATGGTCTCAGATGTTTCACCATCATCCAGGACACGAGCCACCATACCCCCATGAAGTTGCTGTGCTATTAGTACGAATGTCAGGACAACCAAATTTCAACATGATCCTCCACAGTACCTGGGAACTGACAGTCAAAAGCTTTTGAGAAGTTCACAAAAGTTGTGTAGAGTTGGTGATCATGATCCTGACACTTCTCAATTTAACAAGCAATGAAGTTCATGTCAATGGTTTCACGTCCCTCGGGGAAGAAACACTGCGTTTCTGGCTATAAACCCTACTCCAGGTGAGTGAGCAGACGGTTCACTAGAAATTAAGCTTGAATGTTCCCCGCTGTTGAGAACAATGAGTTTCCAAGGGCATTGTCACATACCTGGTGATTGACCTTCCTCTTATAGAGGTGTACGATGGACACGTCTCTCAGTTCTTGTGGAATGGATCCTTGCTAAAACAGCTCAATGAGTTTCTGTAGAAAAGTTCATGTCTTTTCAGATTAATGCCATGAACAGATTATTAAGCCCGGTGTTTAAATTGGAAGTTTTAAATTATTTTACAGAAGTTACTGATGCTACAAAACTCTGCATCACAAGTGATAACCAACACTCAAGATATATAAAGTCTAAAGTAACGACTCTGACCTATAAAAGAGGCAGATGATATGTCACTTATTGAGGTTCTTGTAGTACCCTTGAAAGTTCTTCTTTATTTCACAAACACTGAGAGAGACACTACTGACAGTCACTAATGCCCTGCACAAGCACACATTATATACAATGCTTTATCAAATCCCTTACAAAGCAGATGCCTGATCATTGTACTCTGGGCTCCAACAAAGGTTTAGGCAAATTGGAATTGCGGCACAGTTTCATAGATAATTTTCACCACATACCAATTACAAGTTTTTCCACATATAATTTTGCCACATGCAATACTTAACCTGGTTTTACCAGGTGCAAATTTACATGGTGCTAAATCCAGGTGAAATACCACATGTAAAAGGAAATTTCTCCAAAATCCTTCTACTTAGAGCAGATTATAAGCTTTACAAATCTCTACTGGAACACTGGCACAGCCCATTTCAAAGTATGCATAAATATTTAAAATTATGTACCACACAAAAACACCATTTTTGATCCTAGTCCAAAAGACATTGTAGGAATATCATACAAGCATATCACACAGGTTAACGCCCATAAATCTGGAAATTCACTTGTTTCAGGTACATAATGCTTCTTACAGCATCACACAGTGCAATCTGGTGGCTCAATGTGCATCGTTAGCAACACAAACACTATCATTAAAATTGGCAGGGCTGTGAGGTGAATGGATAACAGCAACAAACTTTGGTGGCTTATCAGGCACATACTGTATATGTATAGTTGATGCCCCTGTGGGAGGCTGGCCTGACTAATAGTGGGTACCTTGTGGTACTTACACCTTGTGCCAGGTCCAGTTATCCCTTATTAGTAGAATAGAGGTGTTCTAGCAGCTTAGGTTGATAGAGGTATCTATAGCAGAGCAGCTTAGGCTGAACTAGGAGACATGCAAAGCTCCTACTTCACCACTTATATCATATAGCACTATATCACAAGAAAACACAATACTCAGAGTTACTAAAAATAAAGGTACTTTATTTTAGTGACAATATGCCAAAAGTATCTCAGAGGATATACTCCCTTAGGAGGTAAGTAATATACACATATTATATGCACACAAACCAAAATCAGGTAAATAACAGTTAGAAAAGTAGCGCAAACAATGTAGAATCACAATAGAGTGCAATAGGGAGAAATAGGCCTAGGGGCAACACAAACCATGTACTCCAAAAGTGGAATGCAAACCACGAGTGGATCCCAGGCCTAGTGTAGTGTGTAGAGGGTTGCTGGGAGTGTAAGAAAACACTAAGCGTGTCCAAGATAACCCACCCCAAGACCCTGAAAAGTAGGAGTAGAGTTACCCTACTACCCCAGAAAAACAATAAAGTCGAGATAGGGGATTCTGCAAGGACAACAACTGACTGCAAAACACTGTAGACGGATTCCTGGACGTGAGGACCTGTAAAGGAAGGGGACCAAGCCCAAGAGTCACGCAAGTGTCCAGGGTTGGCAGGAGCCCACTAAACCCCGGATGAAGGTGCAAAACAGCTGCCTCTGGGTGGAAGAAGCTGAAGATTCTGCAATGAGGGAAGGTGCCAGGAACTTCTCCTTTGGACAGAAGATGTCCCACGGCGTGCTGGAGGATGCAGAGTTGTTTCCAAGCAGAAAGACTGCAAACAAGCCTTGCTAGCTGCAAGAGTTGCGGTTGAGGATTTTGGGTGCTGCCAGGGCCCAGGAAGGACCAGGAGGTCGCCCCTTGGAGGAGGAGACAGAGGGGGCACTCAGCAATGCAGAAAGCCCACACAGAAGCAGGCAGCACCCACAGAAGCACCTGAACAGGCACTTAGAAGATCTGAGGACAGCAGTCGACTCAGAGTCACAAAAGAGGGTCCCATGACATCGGAGTCCAACTCAGTGATTTGGGCAATGCAGGACAGAGTGCTAGGGACCTGGGCTAGGCTGTGCACAAAGGAAGTCTTGCAAAAGTGCACAGAAGCCTGAGCAGCTGCAGTTCACGCAGTACACAGGATTACCGTCTGACGTGGGGAGGCAAGGACTTACCTCCACCAAATTTGGACAGAAAGGCCAGTGGACTGTGGAAGACACTTGGACCCAGCTCCTGTGTTCCAGGGACCATGCTCATAAGGATGAGAGGGGACCTAGAGGACCAGTGATGCAGAAATTTGGTGCCTGCGTTAGCAGGGGGAAGATTCCGTCAACCCAAGGAAGATTTCTTCTTGGCTTCCAGTGCCGGGTGAAGGCAGACAGCCCCCAGAGCATGCACCACTAGGAAACAGTTGAGAAAGCCGGCAGGATGAGGCGCTACAATGTTGCTGGCAGTTGTCTTGCTACTTTGTTATAGTTTTGCAGGCGTCCTGGAGCAGTCAGCGGTCGATCCTTGGCAGAAGTCGAAGAGGGAAGTGCAGAGGAACTCTGGCAAGCTCTTGCATTCGTTATCTGAGGAATACCCCAGAGGAGAGACCCTAAATAGCCAGAAAAGGAGGTTTGGCTACCAAGAAAGGTAAGAGCCTATCAGAGGGTGTCTCTGATGTCACCTGCTGGCACTGGCCACACAGAGCAGTCCAGTGTTTCCCCAACACCTCTGTTTCCAAGATTGCAGAGGTCTGGGACACACTGGAGGAGCTCTGGGCACCTCCCCTGGGAGGTACTGTGCAGGGACGTGGTCACTCCCCTTTCATTTGTCCAGTTTCGCACCAGAGCAGGGCTGAGGGATCCCTGAACCGGTTTAGACTGGCTTATGCAGAGATGGGCACCATGTGTGCCCATCAAAGCATTTCCAGAGGCTGGAGGAGGCTACTCCTCCCCAGCCCTTCACACCTAGTTCCAAAAGGGGGAGGGTGTAACACCCTCTCTCAGAGGAAATCCTTTGTTCTGCCTTCCTGAGCTGGGGCTGCCCAGACCCCAGGAAGGCAGAATCCTCTATGAGGGGTTGGCAGCAGCTGCAGTGGAAACACCGGAAAGGCAGTTTGGCAGTTCCCGGGTTCTGTGCTAAAGACCCAGGGGATCATGGAATTGTCACCCCAATACCAGAATGGCATTGGGATGACAATTCCATGATCTTAGACATTTTACATGGCCATGTTCGGAGTTACCATTGTGACGCTATACATAGGTAGTGACCTATGTATAGTGCACACGTGTAATGGTGTCCCCGCACTCACAAAGTTTGGGGAATTTGCCCTGAATGATGTGGGGGCACCTTGGCTAGTGCCAGGGTGCCCACACACTAAGTAACTTGGCACCCAACCTTCACCAAGTGAGGGTTAGATGTATAGGTGACTCATAAGTTACTTATGTGCAGTTAAAAATGGCTGTGAAATAACATGGACTCTGAGTTGCTGAGTGCCCCCTCTGTCTCCTCCTCCAAACGGCGACATCCTGGTCCTTCCTGGTCCCCAGCAGCACCCAAAATCCTCAACCGTGACTTTTGCAGCTAGCAAAGCTAGTTTGCGGTATTTCTGCGTGGGAACACTTCTGCATCCTCCAGCACGCCATGGGACGTCTTCTGACTAAAGGAGAAGTTCCTGGCACCTTCCGTTGTTGCTGAATCTTTGGCTTCTTCCACCTGGAGGCAGCCCTTTTGCATCTTCATCCGGGGTTTAGTGGGCTCCTGCCCCCCCTGGACACTTGCTTGACTCTTGGACTTGGTCCCCTTCCTTTACAGGTCCTCAGGTCCAGGAATTCGTCTTCAGTGTTTTGCTGGTGGTTGTGGTTCTTGCAGAATCCCCTATCTCGACTATACTGTCTTTCTGGGGTAGTAGGGTAACTTTATTCCTACTTTTCAGGGACTTGGAGTGGGGTGTCTTGGACACCCTTACTGTTTTCTCACAGTCCCAGTGACCCTCTACAACCTCCCATAGGTCTGGGGTCCATTCGTGGTTCACATTCCACTTTTGGAGTATATGGTTTGTGTTGCCTCTAGGCCTATTTCTACCTATTGCATTCTATTGTGATTCTACATTGTTTGCACTACTTTTCTTACTGTTACGTACCTGATTTTGGTTTGTGTACGTATAATTTGTGTATATTACTTACCTCCTAAGTGAGGGTATCCTCTGTGATACTTTTGGCATATTGTCACTAAAATAAAGTACCTTTATTTTTAGTAACTCTGAGTATTGTGTTTTCTTATGATATAGTGCTATATGATATAAGTGGCATAGTAGGAGCTTTGCATGTCTCCTAGTTCAGCCTAAGCTGCTTTGCCATAGCTACATCTATCAGCCTAAGCTGCTAGAACACCTCTATTCTACTAATCAGGGATAACTGGACCTGGCACAAGGTGTAAGTACCTCAAGGTACCCACTATAAGTCAGGCCAGCCTCCTACAGGCTGCAGTGGCAGTCCTGCGTAAGAATTGTCTGAGCTCCCTATGGGTGGCAAAAGAAATGCTGCAGCCCATAGGGATCTCCTGGAACCCCAATACCCTGGGTACCTAGGTACCATATACAAGGGAATTATAAGAGTGTTCCAGTGTGCCAATGAGAATTGGTAAAATTAGTCACTAGCCTGCAGTGACAATTTTAAAAGAAGGGAGAGCATAAACACTGAGTTGCAGGTTAGCAGAGCCTCAGTGATACAGTTAGGCACCACACAGGGAACACATACAGGGCATACTTTATGAGCACTGGGGTCCTGACTAACAGGATCCCAGTGACACATAGGCAAAAACAAACATACATACAGTAAGAAATGGGGGTAACATGCCAGGCATGATGGTACTTTCCTACAGCCCCTAAAGCACTTCAAACTAACACCACAGAGCAAAGACAAATAAGGACAAACATCAAACTCCTTCTCCCAGTCAGTGAAGAGCAGGTGTAAGGAGACCTCTCTAATAGAGCTATGCCAGCATCTGGAAAAAGAAAAAAAACAGAGATATACATCATTACTTACACAACGAGATGCCTGATGATGGATTTAGTATGGCTGCGGGAGAGTCACAAACAGATCTTTTGCCTCCCAAATGATAAAACCTGGAACCTGAACAGCCACCACATCATTGCATCTAAACACACCGTAATAGACCACAAATGCAATGGATGTCCACACAAATATAATTGACCAAAAGATTTAAGTAAACCCACCCATTTACTTATACACCAGTAACTATTCCATCTTCTAAACCCCCTATGTTGCATTATGCAGATTTGTAGGGCGCGTCATCACCAGGGACAGCATTCTGGCACTGAGTAAGTGTGAGTCTAGCCACATTGAGGGCCTAGTGAGACTACTCAAAAAGCCAGGTCTTCAGCTTCCTGTGGAATTCAAAAAGGGAGAACGAGGCTCTTATGTGTAGCGGCAGGTCATTCCTCCCTTTAGGAGCGATGTGGTTTGTGCAAGTAGGAGTCCGGATGAGTGGAGATGTCTGGCAGGTTTGTGAAAGCATATACGATTGTTGTGGTATGCTGCACCAGTGTTATGTAATGCCTTGAAAGTCTGGGTGAGGAGTTTAAATTGAATTGTGCTCATTTGTGAATGGGGAGTCTACGGCGCTCCTTCTGGTGTGGTGTGATGTGAGTGTGGCATGGGAGCTTAAGAGTGATTCTGGCCACCAAGTTCTGAATGGTCTACAGCCTTCTGGTGAGCTTTTTGTTGATTCTGGCATAGAGGGTGTTTCTTTAGTCCTGCTTGCTAGTGACCAGAACCTGTGCCACGGTTTCCAGGGTGCTGATTGGGAGCCATTTGAAAATCTTCCTCAGCATTTTCAGGGTATGGAAGAATGAGGCTGTCCAGCATTGACCTGAATGGTCATGATAGGTTTGATGTCGAAGATGATCCTGAGGTTCTTGGCTTGGGGAGTTGGGGTGATTGTTGGTCCTAGCTCTGTTGGTCACCAGGTAAAAAAAACACTTAGATGTGCTCTTCCTAAAGATCACAACCTCAGTCGCTTAGTGTTTAGCTTTAGACAATTGATCCCCGGATTTCGATGTCATGTAGGTATTAGATGAGGATAGGGTGGGAGACTTTGTCAAATACTGCGAAGAAGACCAGGAGGACAAGAGCTGCAGTGTCTCCTCTGTCCAGAGGCATGCAGATGTCATCCATGGCAGCAACAATTGCAGTTTCTGTGCTTTAGCTGGGTCCGAAAAACAAACTGAGTGGTATTGAGGAATTGGTGGTTGTTGAAGTATTCAGTGAGGTGTCTGTTGATTTGCTCTAAGATCTTGGCTGGGAATGGTACCAGGGAGATCGGTCTGTAGCTAGAGAGTGTTGAAGGGTCCACATAGAATCTCTTCAACATTGGGAAGACAGTTGCATGTTTCCAAACATCTGGGAAGGTTGGGGAAGAAGTGGAAGCATTCAGAATGAGTGTGAGAAGAATGCTGATGGGTTGCAGTCCTCTGGAGTAGGTGTGGGTGGACGGGTCAGATGGGAGCCCATGAGTGGATGAACTTCATGGTGGCAGTGGTTTCTTGTAGGGTGATGATGGGCCATGTGGTTAGCATTTTTTCTCTGGCCAAGATTGGGAGGTTGTTAGACCTGGCATCGTTAGCTTGCTTTCCCCTGTCTTTTTGCCTCTGCTTCCTGGATTTTTGACTGTGTGCTGGATTTTTGATTTTGCTGGCTTTGGTACTTGTGGCACCTAACCACTGCTGACCAGTGCTACAATGCAAGTGCTCCCTGTGTAAGTTGTGATTATGATTGGTTAGCCTTGATTTGCATATTTGATTTACTGGTGAGTCCCTAGTATAGTGCACTAGAGGTGCCCAGGGCCTGTAAATCAAATGCTTCCAGTGGGTTTGAAGCACTGATTGTGCTACCCACATGAGTAGCCCTATAACGGCCACTGCAGTGTCTATGTGCGCCGTTTTGCACTGCTAAGTTGACCTGGCAAGTGGCCCAAACCTTCTCTTTTACTACATGTAAGTCACTCCTAAGGTAGGCCCTAGGTAGCTCCATGGGCATGGTGCAGTGTATTTAAGAGTTTGGACATGTACTGGTGTGTTTTACATGTCCTGATAGTGAAATACTGCCAAACTCTGCCACTATTGCAAGGCCTAACTCTCCCATATGTTAACAGGGAGATTGCCTTTAAATATCTTTTAAGCACATTTTTCCAGGGAGTGGATAGAGACATGGAGTTTGGGGTCTCTGAACTCACAATTTAAAAATACATCTTTTGGTAAAGATGTTTTTTAGATTATCTGTTTGAGATTGCCACTTTTAGCAAGTGGGTATTTTCTTGTTTAACCATTTCGTTCCTTTGAGTGGCTGCTGAATGCTCATCTGGGTCAGACTGACAGTTGAGCTGTTTGTGATTTCACTCTAGACAATAACACAAAGAAAGCTGAGGTGTGTCCTGCATATCCTGATAGGTCCTCCTATGGAGCTATCATCTGCACTTGAAAGGGCTGTGCCTGTCCCCTCACAATACAGTCTCCAACCCCCTAAAGTGTGGCTGGGGCAGGGAAAGGAAGAGGCAGGCTCCTGCGCACTACAAATACTCTCCTTTGAAGTTTGCCTATTTCAAAGGCAGAAATTAGTATAAGTAGTGGACCCACAACCCCAGACTTTCAGAAAACTTCTGGATCAAGAGGAACCTCTGCCAAGGAGAAGAGCTGAGAGGAGGAGGACTGCCCCTTTGCTGTGTGTGCTTTGCTGGGTTGGCCTGCAGTTGCTGCTTCTTTCTTAGAGAAGAGAAAGCCTGAAATGTGCTATGTATCCTGCTTGTGAAGATTCTAGAAGGGCTTGGACTGAGCTTGCATCCTGTTAAGAAGTCTCAGGAACATCAAAGATTTTACTTGCCAGCACTTGGGCTCTCTTGCTGAGACCCCTGACTTTGTCAGCTAAGTGGTGCCACATCCAATCCCAGGGCCCCTGGAAGGAGAAGCTGGCAGAACCTGAGTGAAAATCCACACACTGGAGCTGAGCTGCAGACAAATTGATGCAGCACTTGCACCAAGGCTGAAAAATCAACACAGCGGTGGTGAAATTGCCAGCTCAACGCAGATTCATTGTTGCTGTGTGTTCGGATTTTCCACGCATTGTCCCTGGGCGTCAAATCTTCAACATCATTGCACGGACCCAAGGCTGCTTGTCTACAAATCAGCACATCCCTTCCTTGAGAAGAAAAAATCGATGCATCGCTTACTCGGCGGAGAAAGAATCAACGCACGGCCTCACTTTCAAGTAGGGAATCGATGCATTGCTCACTTTTCCGAAGCACACTCGCCCCTGCAACTTTATTTTTGATGCATACCAGGTACTTTATGCTAAACCAACGCATCCATTTAGTCTTATGGATTAAGACTCTTTTTACTTAAAAATTTGATATCTTATTCTTTACTTGTGTATGTTGCATATTTGTTGTTTTGGTCTTGATTGATTTAGATAAATATTGGGTATTTTTCTAAACAGGTGTGGAGTCCTTTTGTGGTGTTTTTGCTGTGTTTACTGTGTGTGTTTGTACAAATACTTTACACATTGCCTCTGAGATAAGCCTGACTACTTTTGCCAAGCTACCAAGGGGGTGAGCAGGGGTTATCTGAGATGTGTATCTCCCATTACCCTGATTAGAGTGAGGGTCCCTACTTGGACAGGGTGTAAATTGCATGTCAACGAGAGACACCATTTCTAACAGAGGTGCTTGGCAAGGTCTGTCATGTCTTGTTGTGGATGAAAGCTGTTGTCCATGGTGGTGATTGTGTTGTTGAAGAATTAAGATAGGTTGTTGCAACTCTATCTCACCCCATATGTCATGCCCTCCTCAGGTGTGATCCCCACATAATCCTGACCCCTGACAGCTACCTCCTACCCAAACCCACTTCTCAACTAAACTTATACCCTACAGCTTCATATCATTATCCTACACCAGAAAATCACATTTAACCCTCTACCACAAATATTTATAATGATGTACATGTTAGCAGGTTTATCAAACCCTTTTTTGGTGGGGTAAGGCCTGCCTCTCTGAGGTGAAAGGAACTGGCAGATCTCCTGCAAGGCATGATGGGACAATCTCCTGAAATGAGTGTGATAGGTACTAGGTAGAGGGGTAAATGGCTTATAGTCACTTCTTAAGTTCACCATCCAAGCAACTCTGTGTTGAGTGTAAGATAAACATCAATAATTTCTATACCTAAAGTTAGAATGCTGAAAAAACTAAGACTGCTCGTTAACAAGGCATTGCATGAACCAGAAAGCACCACCACTGTTAGCTAGATGAAAGTCCCAAAACAAATTTCTAGAGGACGGATAAATTTCTTATTTTCATTAACTCTCTTTTTGGTCAATACTGTACGTAGCTGCTGATCCCTCACAGTGTGAATATCCATAGATGACAGATCCCTAAATTATTGCATTTGCTCCACTACATTGGCAGGTGGTGTCAACCGCTTTCAAATTGACACCATCCTGCCTCCATACATGGCAACATGGAGCTGCGTACAGATGTCACCTGTGTGCATGGAATCATCAGTGTATTCATTAGTCTTTTCTGCACCTGAAGACTCGAAGCATGACTGACAGATTGAGAGCAAGGACACTGTACCAACTCTTACTTGAAATTGTATTAGCCCCTAAAAGTTCACTCCACAGATGAGGGGGAAGGGAGAGCGCAGAGTGATCTGCTGGTAAAGTATCCAACAGCAAGGGCATTATCAAAGGCAACGTATACTCTGATGGAAACTTCTAACAGCAGATTCCTCACCTTGCGAATCGGTGGTAAAGCAATGCCCCCTGTAGGAGGCTGGACTGGCTTGTAGTGAGTACCAAGGGGTACTTACACCTTGCACCAGGGCCAGGTATCCCTTATTAGTGTAGAGGGGTGTCTAGCAGCTTAGGCTGATAGAAAAGGTAGCTTAGCAGAGCAGCTTAGGCTGAACTAGGAGACGAGTGAAGCTCCTACAGTACCACTTGTGTCATATGAACAATATCATAAGAAAACACAATACACAGATATACTAAAAATAAAGGTACTTTATTTTTATGACAATATGCCAAAAGTATCTCAGTGAGTACCCTCAGTATGAGGATAGCATATATACACAAGATATATGTACACAATACCAAAATATGCAGTAATAGCAATAGAAAACAGTGCAAACAATGTATAGTCACAATAGAATGCAATGGGGGCACATAGGGATAGGGGCAACACAAACCATATACTCTAGAAGTGGAATGCGAACCACAAATGGACCCCAAACCTATGTGACCTTGTAGAGGGTCGCTGGGACTGTAAGGAAACAGTGAGGGTTAGAAAAATAGCCCACCCCAAGACCCTGAAAATTGGGTGCAAAGTGCACCTAAATTCCCCAAAGAGCACAGAAGTCGTGATAGGGGAATTCTGCAAGGAAGACCAACACCAGCAATGCAACAATGATGGATTTCCTGACGAGAGTACCTGTGGAACAAGGGGACCAAGTCCGAAAGTCACGATCAAGTCGGGAGTGGGCAGATGCCCAGGAAATGCCAGCTGTGGGTGCAAAGAAGCGGCCACCGGATGGTAGAAGCTGTGGATTCTGCAAGAACGACAAGGGCTAGAAACTTCCCCTTTGGAGGATGGATGTCCCACGTCGTGAAGAGTCGTGCAGAGGTGTTTCCGTGCAGAAAGACCGCAAACAAGCCTTGCTAGCTGCAAGGGTCGTGGTTAGGGTTATTGGATGCTGCTGTGGCCCAGGAGGGACCGGGATGTCGCCAATTGCGTGAGGGGACAGAAGGGGCATCCAGCAAGAGAAAAAGCCAACTCAGAAGCAAGCAGCACCCGCAGAAGTGCCGGAACAGGCACTACAAAGTGGAGTGAACCAGAGCTCACCCGAAGTCACAAAAGAGGGTCCCACGATGCCGGAGGACAACTCAGGAGGTCGTGCACTGCAGGTTAGAGTGCCGGGGACCCAGGCTTGGCTGTGCACAAAGGAAATCCTGGAAGAGTGCACAGGAGCCGGAGTAGCTGCAAAAAACGCGGTTCCCAGCAATGCAGTCTAGCGTGGGGAGGCAAGGACTTACCTCCACCAAACTTGGACTGAAGAGTCACTGGACTGTGGGAGTCACTTGGACAGAGTTGCTGAGTTCAAGGGACCTCGCTCGTCGTGCTGAGAGGAGACCCAGAGGACCGGTGATGCAGTTCTTTGGTGCCTGCGGTTGCAGGGGGAAGATTCCGTCGACCTATGGGAGATTTCTTCTGAGCTTCTAGTGCAGAGAGGAGGCAGACTACCCCCACAGCATGCACCACCAGGAAAACAGTCGAGAAGGCGGCAGGATCAGCGTTATAGAGTTGCAGTCGTCGTCTTTGCTACTTTGTTGCAGTTTTGCAGGCTTCCAGTGCGGTCAGCAGTCGATTCCTTGGCAGAAGGTGAAGAGAGAGATGCAGAGGAACTCGGATGAGCTCTTGCATTCGTTATCTAAGGAATCCCCAAAGACAGAGACCCTAAATAGCCAGAAAAGAGGGTTTGGCTACTTAGGAGAGAGGATAGGCTAGCAACACCTGAAGGAGCCTATCAGAAGGAGTCTCTGACGTCACCTGCTGGCACTGGCCACTCAGAGCAGTCCAGTGTGCCAGCAGCACCTCTGTTTCCAAGATGGCAGAGGTCTGGAGCACACTGGAGGAGCTCTGGGCACCTCCCAGGGGAGGTGCAGGTCAGGGGAGTGGTCACTCCCCTTTCCTTTGTCCAGTTTTGCGCCAGAGCAGGGCTGAGGGATCCCTGAACCGGTGCAGACTGGCTTATGCAGAGATGGGCACCATCTGTGCCCATCAAAGCATTTCCAGAGGCTGGGGGAGGCTACTCCTCCCCAGCCCTGACACCTTTTTCCAAAGGGAGAGGGTGTAACACCCTCTCTCTGAGGAAGTCCTTTGTTCTGCCTTCCTGGGCCAAGCCTGGCTGGACCCCAGGAGGGCAGAAACCTGTCTGAGAGGTTGGCAGCAGCAACAGCTGCAGTGAAACCCCGGGAAAGGCAGTTTGGCAGTACCTGGGTCTGAGCTAGAGACTCGGGGGATTTGCCCTGAACAATGTGGGAGCACCTTGGCTAGTGCCAGGGTGCCCACACACTGAGTAACTTAGCACCCAACCTTTACCAGGTAAAGGTTAGACATATAGGTGACTTATAAGTTACTTAAGTGCAGTGGTAAATGGCTGTGAAATAACGTGGACGTCATTTCACTCAGGCTGCACTGGCAAGCCTGTGTAAGAATTGTCAGATCTCCCTATGGGTGGCACAAGAAATGCTTCAGCCCATAGGAATCTCCTGTAACCCCAATACCCTGGGTACCTCAGTACCATATACTAGGGAATTATAAGGGTGTTCCATTATGCCAATGTAAATTGGTGAAATTGGTCACTAGCCTGTTAGTGACAATTTGGAAAGAGAATGAGAGAGCATAAACACTGAGGTTCTGGATAGCAGAGCCTCAGTGAGACAGTTAGTCATAACACAGGTAACACATACAGGGCACACTTATGAGCACTGGGGTCCTGGCTGGCAGGGTCCCAGTGACACATACAACTAAAACAACATATATACAGCACTCACAAAGTCCGGGGAATTTGCCCTGAACAATGTGGGAGCACCTTGGCTAGTGCCAGGGTGCCCACACACTAAGGGCCAGATGCAGGAAACGATTAGCGAGTCGCAAATGGCAAAAATTGCCGTTTGCGACTCGCTAATCGCATTTTCCTATGCAGAAATGCATATTGCGAGTCGGGACCGACTCGCAATATGCATTTTAGAATCGCAAATAGGAAGGGGTGTTCCCTTCCTATTTGCGATTCGGAGTGGCATGCAATACCATTTGCGACCGCATATGCGGTTGCAAAGGGTATCGCAGTTACCATCCACTTCAAGTGGATGGTAACCCACTCGCAAATTGGAAGGGGTCCCCATGGGACCCCTTCCCCTTTGCGAATGGACCCAAAAAAAAATTTCAGGGCAGGTAGTGGTCCAAGGGACCACTACCTGCCCTGAAAAAATACCGAAACTAAAGGTTTCGTTTTTTTTTTTAAGTGCAGCTCGTTTTCCTTTAAGGAAAACGGGCTACACTTAAAAAAAAAAAAACTGAATATTTATTGATAAAGCAGTCACGAACATGGAGGTCTGCTGACGACAGCAGGCCTCCATGTTTGCGAGTGCCTAGACTCGCTATGGGGCCGCAATTTGCGACCCACCTCATTAATATTCATGAGGTGGGTCATTGCGACCCCATAGCGACTCGCAGACGGTGTCTGAGACACCGTTCTGCATACCAATTTGCAAATTGGCATTTTCCTACATCTGGCGCAAAGTAACTTAGCACCCAACCTTTACCAGGTAAAGGTTAGATATATAGGTGACTTATAAGTTACTTAAGTGCAGTGGTAAATGGCTGTGAAATAACGTGGACGTTATTTCACTTAGGCTGCACTGGCAGGCCTGTGTAAGAATTGTCAGATCTCCCTATGGGTGGCACAAGAAATGCTTCAGGCCTTAGGGATCTCCTGGAACCCCAATACCCTGGGTACCTCAGTACCATATACTAGGGAAATATAAGGGTGTTCTAGTATGCCAATGTAAATTGGTGAAATTGGTCACTAGCCTGGTAGTGACAATTTGGAAAGAGAATGAGAGAGCATAACCACTGAGGTTCTGGATAGCAGAGTCTCAGTGAGACAGTTAGTCATAACACAGGTAACACATACAGGGCACACTTATGAGCACTGGGGCCCTGGCTGGCAGGGTCCCAGTGACACATACAACTAAAACAACATATATACAGTGAAATATGGGGGTAACATGCCAGGCAAGATGGTACTTTCCTACACCCCCTTTAAGGAGGTTGATCTAAGGAGTGGACTTTACACCATACTGATACCATACTTATACTTTGTTAAAGTAGTAAATATTGATCAAGTGCCTTCCCTGGCTTAATCTCTATTGGTGACAGATTTAATTGCATTGTGTAACAAAAATATAATTTCAGAGTTAAATGCCAGATGGAACGGGCCGCTGTTATAGATTTTATCTATGATTGTTTTACCGGGAATGATGTGAAACGACATTGCTGAATTGTAGCAAAAATAACATTGGGAATAGCGAAACAAAGAAGCTGCTGCAAAATGGGTAATTGAAGTGCCCCCGGTTTATATAGATCAAATACAATTTAGAACTCTAACCTTATTTTACACGTATATGAGTGTTTGCAATGTTTATTTAAAACGTCAATAAAAAGATTAGATTCCAGTAGCAAATGTGAGCTCTACAGATAACAAAACGTGCCCTATGTAGATAACAACACTACGATGTAATGTCACATTCTGTAACATTCATCCATTCACAATAGACGAAAGAGTTTTGTAAAACTGTAAAAGAAAGTAAAAAATGTTTCAGGTCCGTATTTCGTAACTTTTGCATTTCCTTTGGGGCTATAAAGGATTGCCTAGACAAATCGTGGGTAAGTAAAGCTGGGACGTGGGTTTGGAGATTCTCATGCCTTACACTGAGATGTTCACATCTCATGCTAATGAGTAAAACATTAACATTGTAAACTTCTCCTCACCCAAATCATTGTGGATCAAACAGGGCACAAGTCCAGTTTAACAAAGCGAAGCAAGATAGTAAAAGAGAGTGGATAAACAGAGTATTAGTAACAAGGAGTATGCAAGCGCCGGAGATGAGGTGGAGGTCAAAGTATCCTCTGATTTCCACCCGCACGCCTTCCTGAAGCTGGAACTGCAAGCTCCAAACTCTCTTCATTCGTCATCACTGGCATCACCTGCATCCAGAATGTAGCATAAGCACTCCATGGGGCAGGCCTTCCCACGGCGCTCTGACACATTTTAGATGAAAGGGACCTTTGCCTGGTTCACCCCAAAGAAAACGAAATTCATTGTCTCTCACAAGACAATCACTCCACACCACACTTAGCAAAGATCAACTCTCTCAAATTAACATTGATGGTTTCCCTCCTTCTCAAGCTAACAAATTCCAACTGCTGTGTATTTGGAATGGATCTTATCTCTCTGGGAGGTCACAAATTGAACACTAAAGGGCTAGCCTTTGCACTATCTTATATAGTCTACGGCAACGCTAACCTATTGGGTGTTTTATAGCTTTTTTAGCCATATTTTAGACACATTGTTTTAAGCTAACTAGGCCTGCCGCTGTGCACTTTAACCCTGTTACGTTTTTATGCAGCATTGCTTTATTTTTCTAGCAATTGCAACATTTGCCGTGTTGTTTTATTTTCTTTATCTCCTTCTACTTTCGCCTAGGAAATCATTACATTCTAGTAGGACTTTTATTCACTTTGTGCTTTCCCTAAGGCTACAGTCACATAGGGTTGCCGACAAACGTGGTATGCTGTGTCTCCAACACACTCATACGTTTGGTCTATTTCTTAGAATGTCAGCTGTTTTATTATAAAAAACTCTCCTCTGTCTTAGACACATTAGAGGGAGATTCCAGCCAGGTGACCTCAACTGTATGCTGATTGCTGATTGCTTAGCTGCAAATACTTGCTTAGACAGCCGGACCCCCAATCTACATGGGGACGGTGTCTCTCTAGACTACAGGCTTCTTCCTTCAGGTATGAGGGATAATGTGCCCCCAGGGGGGAAAGCTGAAGGGCAGATTAGGCTTATTATGATGTGCTCAAACATAGTGTAGGTAGGGAAAATATATATCCCTCCTAGTGACAGTATGGTAGGATTATACTTATGTTTTACTCTGTTAGTCACCTGCATGCTTTTATTGTGTTTTATCATCCTAGTTATTGCAATACATGCCTTTTTTTATCTAAAATGCAGTTACTTCAATAAATCCTTATTTAACTATATTCTGCCTCAGTTTTCTTTGCCTGTATGAGACTTTCTGGTAACTGAGAAAAGGGGATGGGATCTGATCGACCACGACTCCCCTGAGGACTCTTCTTATCATGCGCCCGGTTGCCACAATCATCTCGGCTAGAGATGAGGTGCTGATAGTTAGCCGGAGAGCTCGGATTAGGCCGGCAGGCATCATTTGGTGTGGAATAATACATAGTAGCCACAATCCATGTGATCCTGTCTCCCAAATCTAGTAAGCTCATTAGCATAATGAGAACCTACGTGACATGGGTATGCTCACATGTTCCTTAGACCCAATAAAGTAATTCTACATTCAGCTATTAGGTTGATTGGTGAAACTAAAGGTCAATGGTATTTGTCCAGCCCTCAAAGATCTCCATGGACTTCCACTTGAGTCAGTCGAGAATGAAATTGTCCTGTCCTGCATTACCTTTAAAGTCCTGTTCCACTTATGCCCCCAGAAAACCTCTGCTCAGCACCTCTTGCGGCTCATCCTTCCTACTATCTCTCCCTGAATCTTCTAAAAAATGTCTTATCAACCTAGTCTCTCAGTTTGTTTAGTAATTTCTGTCTCTTATGAGGCAACTATATTCAAGCTCAATCCCCGTTATTGTTGTCTCATGCACTAATACAATTTGGGTTGAAGATGCTGATTTCTTCAACTATACAATTTGGGTGGAAGATGCTGATTTCTTTAAATATTTCTCTCTTCTATTCATGATATAATTATACAAAAATACATTGCATGGGGTGTCAGATATGACTACTGCTAACACAGGTGTTTTAATAAAAATTACTAATGAGTTTTTATGTTTTTTGAGTAATGGATTGTGTAGAAAATGTAATGATGTAGAGAAATAATGCACACATTTGAAAATGTGATCACGATGAGTGGCCGTCAGTATTCACGAAGTATACTTATTAATAGCTTATTAACATGAAATGTTGAGCATATGTTAGATGAATGTAGTAATATGTCATATTTATGGTTATGCATTAAGTATTAGCTCTATTAATTGTAGGCCTTAACTTAGCGGAGGTCCTGGCCTAGTTGCACACCCTCATGTCAAGCTGTATTTCTTAAAGTTTAACAAAATGGCTGTCTTAGAGAATTAAACTGTGATTTTCCACTGTACTGTTTAAATGTGCTTGCAGCTAAAAGTTTTTCTCATGAGAACCGATTGCTAGAAGATGCTGTTCTTGCTAAATGTAACAAAATTTGTGTAATGTGTGTAAGACTGACTTTCTCAGGAGGAGAACAATGGAGACACTGACTGGAGTATGAGCTGCAACAATATTGTTACCTTACAAGCCAGATGATGAGGACATTACAGGAGAAGCCAATCAGCAACATGTGAACAGAGTAGTGGTAGAATTCATAGATTTGAAGTTTTAGTTTTATTGGACAAAGTGTGAATATGTGATACCTTGACCAATAGGGACTTGGGAAATAGTTTTATGGAATCTAACTTAACGGGACTGCATCGAGAGAAGAAAGCCCACTCTCACCAGTTTTGCGTCTTGACAAGAGATGTGCTTCACTTTAATGCTTAAAGACTTTTGGGGTCATTTTGACCCTGGCGGTACATGACCACCAGGGCTAAAATGACAGAAGCACCGCCAACAGGCTGGCGGTGCTTCCTGGGTCATTACGACCGCAGGGGATTACGAGTCCCCGACCGCCAGCCTTTTCCTGGCGGTTTGAACCGCCAGGAAAAGACTGGCGGTACGGGGAGTCGCGGGGCCCCTGGGGGCCCCTGCAGTGCCCATGCCACCGGCATGGGCAGTGCAGGGGCCCCCCTGACAGGGCCCCATGCGGCTTTTCACTGTCTGCTATGCAGACAGTGAAAAGCGCGATGGGTGCAACTGCACCCGTCTCACGGCCGCAACACCGCCCGCTCCATTTGGAGTCGGCTCCCATGTTGCGGCCCACATCCCCGCTGGGCCGGCGGGCGGAAACTCGGTTTCCGCCCGCCGGCCCAGCGGGGATGTCGAATGGGCCCTGCGGGAGTGCAGCCGCACGGCGGTTACAAGCGCCGCCCGCCAATGTTGTAATGAGGCCCTTTGTGTTTTCTGAACTTTGATGCTGAATCCTGATACCTTGCTGACTGAACTGATGTCCTGATGATGAAGACTATCTTAGCTTGCCGATCCAATTGAGGAGAGGTATTCTTGTATCTATGTGTTTGTTATGACTATTTGCTTTTTCTTTCTAGGTACCAACTGCACTGTTTGATAGAGCCAAAGTTAAATGTTTTCCAAATTTGTGATTACTAAATTGTTTTGCATGAAGCCCAACATCCTGATGCTAATCTGATGTTAGTTAAGGATTGTCACTGATGAGAATTTGCTATAGGGAATAACGTTTGATGTATTCTTTTGCTGAATCTAAATGTATGTGGTATTGTTTGCGCAATTATTCTTGTTATTGATTTGCACTGTAACCTTAGAATGTGTAGTAGTTCAAGCTTTGATTAGATTGCGTTTCTTTCACAGGTTTGGACAGCCAGTGTTGTTTCTGTATGTGTATCATTTGATTTTATCGTACGTGATTTTAGCATTGTTAATATAGGGAAATAAATATTCCACTTTTACTAAAGGTTTGGTTATTTGTGACTGAAAAGTCATGGTGCATCATAATTACTGACTCCTTTGATTATTAATGCTATTGATTATCATTGATTATTGATGTTGCTAATTGATTATTGATTATTAATCTGCATGTATTGGAGTTATGGTGGGAACTTCTTAATTGCGAGTCAAAAGGTTAATTGACCTATTTGCATCCCCTTGTAAGTTTACTTATTAAGGTCAGACACACTAACACTAGTTGCTTCTGAGTACAGCATGCTGGCACCTTTCAGGTAGACTAGCAATTTATAAGAATGCAAAATAAGTGTAAGGAAATGCTTCTTTTTGCATGATCACACCCAAAAGCTTTGGACTAATGCTGCTGGTTTCTAACCTCTGAGCGTGCATTAAGGCCTGCTAACCAGACCTCAGTGTCTGTGATCTGACCCTTAAATGTATATGTTGATTGACATATACAATTGGTGTAACTTTACATATTTATAAGTCCCTAATTATATGGTACCAGAGTAAACACAGCCTGTGAGATAAAGTGTCCAACTAGGACTTCATCACTTATTGTGCCACCCGTATATGTTACAACATAAAAAACATGTCTCCTAGCCTGCCACTGCAGACTTCCAGAGCAGTTTCAAACTGCTAACTTGAATCTGCCATTTAAACTAATGGCAAAGACTGAGCCTCCCTTTTTAATATATATGTCATCACTACAGCAGACATATTGAGTCCTAAGGCAGGGTGCCATATAATAAAAAGTAGGTCAAGTATTTTTTTAATGTCCTAATAGTAAAACCTCCAAATTGTCATTTTTACTATGGGAAAGCTAGTAGCCCCATTGGTGAGTACAAGGTTACATTGCACAGTGACAACTTAGCAGTGCTAACATGTGACTGGGACTACTAAATGTGGTACTTCAAGCTAACAAAATAATCATTACATTAAACTTGACCTGATGCCCAAGTTAAATTTAATGTAACTTATAAACAAATGCAACATTTGGAAAGTTGCCACTCGGTTGCATAAGCTTTCCAGCTGCCCTCGCAGATGCTGGCCACCAATCAACCTTTGGCCCTATAAGGAGAGGGAACAATAGAGGCCTGCCATTGGAAAAGGTGTTGCCTCTCCTTGGTGTTATCTCTCCTTGGCAGGGAGTCATGCAGTGTGAGCACAAAAGGCAAGCTTCAAATGGGAAGCTGTCTTTGAAGGGAAAATGGTGGATACATATGAGTGGGGCTGTTCTTTTGTTCAAGTAGACGGATTGGCATCAAGGACAGACAGGGGAGACCAGTTGCCAACTGTGTTTTCCATGGGCGTGTAACCCTCAGGTAGGCATACATGTAGGATGGTCTCCCAAGCTCCACACACCAAGAGAGGGGTTCTGCCATCTTGGGAGATGGCAGAATAGTGTACTCTGGGGTAGCTGGCTGCTACCCATTGAAGGAAATCGTCATCAGGCAGGGAAGGTCCTAGTAGGCCATTGACTAGCAACCACTGCACTTTCCGGACACAAATATGGCTCCCCTGGCACCCAGACCTCAAATCATATCTAGACTGGAGAGAGGTCCAAAGAAGGACTGCCCTGCTGTTCCCTGGACTTGGCAGAGGAGTCTGCACCATCCTCTGCTCTGCACCTGCTGATCCTTGGGCCAGAAAAGAGAGGACTGTGCTTGAGGTTCTTGGCCAATGGAAAAGTCACTCTTGGTTCATGGAAAAGTAACTCCTGAGGTCAACTCCATGAGTCAATTGGGTGTCATTTCATTATAGTAGAAGGGCAACAAAAGCTGAAGAAGTCTGTCCTCTCTAGCCAGTAGCCACAATCACTTGATCGCCACTGACTGCTGTGTAGCCGGAGAAGACGAAGTCCTAATGCTCATAAATTGCACCATAGTCTTCTGGACCTGGGATAGTCAGCGTGGTGCAGTTTGGTTGCCCAAAATGGACATTAGCCTCGACCAAAGGGACCCGCTGGATTTGCTGGGACTGGAAACGTATAGTCCAGTGGAAACTTGGCTTTCGCTGGCCCAAAGAGGGCTTTGAAGGACATTGACCCCTCTGGCCAAAGTTGTCCCATCTGGACTGTGGACCGAGGAGTAGCACCAGCAAGCTCCCTGTCGACCACACTGGCTCCTCAGCATCTTTCATCTTCAGCACCCTGTATACCTTGCATCAGGACCACTCCATTAAAGTCTATCGGAGTTCACCCATAGAGCCTGGAACTGGACTTCAGACTACTTTGGTGATAAGGTTAATGTTCTACAAGTCCTTATGGGCCCCCTTGGCCTTTCCCCTGCCAGAGTTGGTTGTCCAAAGTGAGTGAGAATAGCCAGCCACGACTTTATAAAAGTTTTACAAAGCTGCCAAACCTTTCACTTTCTAATGCTTGTTGGAATTTTGCATCTACGTCAGTGATTTATGATTGAATTAAAAATCTATGTCTTCAGAACCTCATGTCCATTTTGTTAATTGTTGTGTCCAAAAGTTCATAAACATAAGATCTATTTTTGTATGTTGATGTCAAATTTCTTTGGTGAAGCCTGACTTTCTTATTTAGTTATTCTGATACTTATAAATGTTTTACGCTTGTTTCTTTGTTTCAGCATGACTTCTCCAAGCGAGAGCTTCCCAGGGTTGAGCTAAGGTTTATCAAAAGAGCCTAACCGAACCCAAGTCGGTATCGTGAGAGTATTACACAGTGACTTTGCACAACCACACATTAAAATACACCATTTTCCTCACAATAAGTAAATAAATGAAAACATAAAATCACAATTTCATTTGGCTTTCTGACCCAGTAGGATGACAAAACATTCAACTATTCAAGAGTGTCATATATTACCTGAAAACCAACAAGATTCAACATGTACTCTTGCCCATAGAATCACACAAAACAAGAACATATTACATGTTTTATGAGCAGACTTATGCTTGGGGAAATACTGAGTTGGTGCATCACCGGAATACGCAAGGCAAAAGGTAACCCACGATTGTAGCAATGTGGACTGACTGAGTTTGATATGTAGAAAGTGTAACATTCAGCAGCAAGTGGCATCTTTCTGCTACATGTGGTTATTGACTTTCAAAGCACTGGAGGACCACTTAAATTGAAAAGGGGCTGGCATCCGCCCGATTTTGAGGAAACTGTCCATTGATGTTTCCGCCATTATAGTCATGCTTGTGTCAGGAAACCAAAGAGATATCACAGAACAAAGCTCACTCATCACTACCAGCTCCCGTTTAGAAAGGTACATGCATTGCAGCAAGGCACTTTAGGGAACGAGTCAGGGAAGCATATGCTCCTGTGCAGAAATGCTGTCAGATTAGTTGTTTTCACTATTCGCGTAACAAAGCCGATCAATTAAAATGTCACAAATAATCAGCTTGGCAGGCAGTGGTCGACTGCTAATTCTTGCATAATTGGAAAATGAACACCAAGTGTATAGGCACTAAGCAAACAAAACAAACCTGCAGGATTGAACATTTCACAGCAGCAACTTTTCGAAGAAAAGCGAGCTAAACTGCACAGTGTTTACTAACTCTCAGAGTTCAACTGCCAATCATCCCAAGTGAATCTAGCGAATTTAGGGTCACATGTACAAAGATCCGGTTTTGCGAGTCGCAAACTGCGAGTCTTAGCGACTCGCAATTTGCGAGTCGCAAAACCGGATGTACAACAGTGTCAATGACACTGTCTGTGATTAGCAAGGGGGTCGCACATGACCTACCTCATGAATATTCATGAGGTAGGTAGGAATTTGCGACCCCATTGGGAATGGCCGCCCTCACAGGGATGGTGGTCTGCTGGAGACAGCAGACCACCATGTCTGTGACTGCTTTTAAATAAAGCATTTTTTTTTTGCAGCCCGTTTTCCTAAAGGAAAACGAGATGCATTTAAAAAACAATAATGAAAAGTTTTCTTTTCATTTTTTCAGAGCAGGCAGTGGTCCGTGTGACCGCATTCACGGTCACAAAACAATGCTACATCGCGCTGTGACTCGCAATTAGGAAGGGAACGCCCCTTCCTAATTGCGACTGGCAAACCTATTTTGCGATTCGGTAAATAGATTACGGATTCGCAAAAGAGGGTCTTTACATACCAAAATATTTTTTTCCTGTCGCAAACCCTCGGATTCTGCGAATTGGGCCGTTTGCGACAGGAAAAATGGTTCGGAAATATGCCCCTTAGTGCCCTTCTTTTAAAAAATTATACAGGTTGGGAGGTACAATAATAAAGTGACACTTGTTGCCTCCTAGGAACAGTGGCTTTAAATTGGACCGGCAATACACAGATACTTGCCCCAGACTGAGCCAGAAATTTAGGGAGCATTACCAGACAGGCAGAGACAATCCATTCTTAGTCTGACAGGCTAGGTATACCCTTAGAAGGTAGGCAGGGTGTAGGAGGCTGGCCCGGCTTATCGTGTGTACCAATGGTACTTACACCTTGTGCCAGGTCCAGTTATCCCTTATTAGTAGAGTAGTAGTGTTCTAGCAGCTTAGGCTGATAGAGGTAGCTATAGCAGAGCAGCTTAGGTTGAACTAGGAGACATGCAAAGCTCCTACTATACCGCTTATATCAAATAGGGGCTATATCATAAGGAAGACAATACTCAGAGTTACTAAAATAAAGGTACTTTATTTTAGTGACAATGTGCCAAAAATATCTCAGAAGATATCCTCCCTTAGGAGGTAAGTAAAATACACAAAATATACACAGAAAACCAAATCAGGTAAGTAAAACAGTCAGAAAGTAGTGCAAACACTGTAGAAGACAATAGGATGCAATAGGCCTAGGGGCAACACAAACCATATGCTAAGAAAGTGGAATGCAAAGCACAAATGCACCCCTAGGCTAGTGTAGTGTGCAGAGGATCACTGGGAGTGTAAGAAAACACTAAGGGTGTCCAAGATACCGCACCCCAAGACCCCGGAAAGTAGGAGTAAAGTACTACTATTTCCTCAGAAACACACTTGCAAGGACCACAACAGACTGCAAAGCACTGAAGATGGATTCCTGGACCTAAGGACCTGCAAAGGAAGGGGACCAAGTCCAAGAGTTGTGAAAGTGTTCAGGGGGGCAGGAGCCCACCAAAACCCGGATGAAGGTACAAAATGGCTGCCTCTGGATGGAAGAAGCTGAAGATTCTGCAGCAAAGAAAGGAGCTAGGAACGTCTCCTTTGTGCAGAAGATGTCCCACGGCGTGCTGGAGGATGCAGGGTTGTTTCCATAGCAAAATACCACAAAAAAGCAGTGCAAGCTGCAAGAGTTGCAGTTGAAGAAAAAGGGTGCTGCCCGGGCTCAGGAAGGACCAGGATGTCGCCACTTGAGAGAGGTGACATAGGGGGCCATCAGCAATGTAGAGAGCCCACACACAAGAAGGAAGCACCCGCAGAAGTCCTTGAACATGGGTTCAAGAAGTCTGAACACGGCGGTCATCTCAACACTGCAAAAGGAGGGAGCTGAGCATCGCAGGACAGAGTGCTGGGGACCTATGCTCAGCTGTGCATGCAGGATGTCTTGGAAATGTGCACAGAAGCCCTTACAGCTGCAGTTCATGCGGTGCACAGGATTACTGTCTGGAGAGGGGAGGCAAGGACTTACCTCCTCCAAATTTGGACAGTTGGACCACTGGACAGTCTGGGTCACTTGGGTCCACCACCTGTGTTCCAGGGGCCATGCTCGTCATGATGAGAGGGGACCGAGAGTAACGGTGATGCTGAAGTTTGGTGCCTGCTGAAGTAGGGGGAAGATTCCGTCGACCCACGGGAGATTTATTCGTAGCTTCCAGTGCAAGATGAAGGCAGGCAGCCCCCAAAGCATGCACTACCAGGAACAGTCGAGAAAGCCAGAAGGATTAGGTGCTACAATGTCGCTGGTAGTCTTCTTGCTACTTTGTTGCAGTTTTGCAGGCATCCTGGAGCAGTCAGCGGTCGATCCTTGACAGAAGTCGAAGAGAGAGGTGCAGAGGAACTCTGGTGAATTCTTGCAAGTCGTTATCTGAGGAAAAGCCCACTGGAGAGACCCTAAATAGCCCTAAGAGGAGGATTGGCCACCTAGTCAGGTAAGCACCTATCAGGAGGGGTCTCTGACGTCACCTGCAGACAATGGCCACTGAGAGGCCTCCAGAGTGCCCCCACACCTCTGGATCGAAGATGGCAGAGGTCTGAAACACACTGGAGGAGCTCTGGGCACCACTCCTGGGGTGGTGATGGACAGGGACTCCCCTTACCTTTGTCCAGGTTCATACCAGAGCAGGGACTGGGGTTTTCCTAAACTGGCGTAGACTGGCTTATGTAAGGAGGGCACCATCTGTGCCCTTCAAAGCATTTCCAGAGGCTGGGGAGGCTACCCCTCCCCAGCCTTTTACCCTATTTCCAAAGGGAGAAGGTGTAACATCCTGTCTCAGAGGAAATACTTTGTTCTGCCTTCCAGGGACTGGGCTGCCCAGACCCCAGGAGGGGAGAACCCTGTCTGTGGGGTGGAAGCAGCGGTGACTGTAGGAGGCTGGACTGGCTTGTAGTGAGTACCAAGGGGTACTTGCACCTTGCACCAGGCCCAGTTATCCCTTATTAGTGTATAGGGTGTCTAGCAGCTTAGGCTGATAGATAATGGTAGCTTAGCAGAGCAGCTTAGGCTGAACTAGGAGACGTGTGAAGCTACTACAGTACCACTTAGTGTCATATGCACAATATCATAAGAAAACACAATACACAGTTATACTAAAAATAAAGGTACTTTATTTTTATGACAATATGCCAAAGTATCTTAGAGTGTACCCTCAGTGAGAGGATAGGAAATATACATAAGATATATATACACAATAGCAAAAATATGCAGTATAGTCTTAGAAAACAGTGCAAACAATGTATAGTTACAATAGGATGCAATGGGGAAACATAGGGATAGGGGCAACACAAACCATATACTCCAGAAGTGGAATGCGAACCACGAATGGACCCCAAACCTATGTGACCTTGTAGAGGGTCGCTGGGACTATCAGAAAATAGTGAGAGTTAGCAAAATAACCCTCCCCAAGACCCTGAAAAGTGAGTGCAAAGTGCACTAAAGTTCCCCTAAGGACAAAATAGTCGTGTTAGAGGGAAAATGCAAGGAAAACACAAATCAGCAATGCAACAACGATGGATTCCTGACTGAGGGTACCTGTGGAACAAGGGGACCAAGTCCAAAAGTCACAAGCAACTCGGAGATGGGCAGATGCCCAAGAAATGCCAGCGGTTGGTGCAAAGAAGCTCTTACTAGGCTGAAGAACTGTGAATACTGCAGGAACGACAAGGGCTAGAGACTTCCCCTTTGGAGGATGGATCCCCCACGCCTTGGAGAGTCGTGCAGAAGTGTTTTCCCGACGGATGGACGCCAACAAGCCTTGCTACACGCAAATCGTGCGTTTGGCGTTTTTGGACGCTGCTGGGGCCCAGGAGGGACCAGGAGGTCGCAAATTGGAACTGCAGAGAGACGGGACGTCGAGCAAGACAAAGAGCTCTCACTGAAGCAGGTAGCCCCCGGAGAAGTGCCAGAAACAGGCACTACGAGGATGCGTGAAACGGTGCTCGCCGAAGTTGCACAAAGGAGTCCCACGTCGCCGGAGACCAACTTAGAAAGTCGTGCAATGCAGGTTAGAGTGCCGTGGACCCAGGCTTGGCTGGGCACGAAGGATTTCCGCCGGAAGTGCACAGGGGCCGGAGTAGCTTGCAAAGTCGCGGTTCCCAGCAATGCAGCCCAGCGAGGTGAGGCAAGGACTTACCTCCATCAAACTTGGGCTGAAGAGTCACTGGACTGTGGGGGTCACTTGGACGGTGTCGCTGGATTCGAGGGACCTCGCTCGTCGTGCTGAGAGGAGACCCAAGGGACCGGAAATGCAGCTTTTTGGTGCCTGCGGTTGCAGGGGGAAGATTCCGTCGACCCACGGGAGATTTCTTCGGAGCTTCTGGTGCAGAGAGGAGGCAGACTACCCCCACAGCATGCACAAGCAGGAAAACAGTCGAGAAGGCAGCAGGATCAGCGTTACAGAGTTGCAGTAGTCGTCTTTGCTACTATGTTGCAGGTTTGCAGGCTTCCAGCGTGGTCAGCGGTCGATTCCTTATCAGAAGGTGAAGAGGGAGATGCAGAGGAACTCGGCTGAGCTCATGCATTCGTTATCTAAAGTTTCCCCAGAGACAGAGACCCTAAATAGCCAGAAAAGAGGGTTTGGCTACCTAGGAGAGAGGAAAGGCTACTAACACCTGAAGGAGCCTATCAGCAGGAGTCTCTGACGTCACCTGGTGGCACTGGCCACTCAGAGCAGTCCAGTGTGCCAGCAGCACCTCTGTTTCCAAGATGGCAGAGGTCTGGAGCACACTGGAGGAGCTCTGGACACCTCCCAGGGGAGGTGCAGGTCAGGGGAGTGGTCACTCCCCTTTCCTTTGTCCAGTTTCGCGCCAGAGCAGGGGCTAAGGGGTCCCTGAACCGGTGTAGACTGGCTTATGCAGAATTGGGCACCTCTGTGCCCAACAAAGCATTTCCAGAGGCTGGGGGAGGCTACTCCTCCCCTGCCTTCACACCATTTTCCAAAGGGAGAGGGTGTCACACCCTCTCTCAGAGGAAGTCCTTTGTTCTGCCATCCTGGGCCAGGCCTGGCTGGACCCCAGGAGGGCAGCTGCCTGTCTGAGGGGTTGGCAGCAGCAGCAGCTGCAGTGAAACCCCAGGAAGGGCAGTTTGGCAGTACCAGGGTCTGTGCTACAGACCACTGGGATCATGGGATTGTGCCAACTATGCCAGGATGGCATAGAGGGGGCAATTCCATGATCATAGACATGTTACATGGCCATATTCGGAGTTACCATTGTGAAGCTACATATAGGTAGTGACCTATATGTAGTGCACGCGTGTAATGGTGTCCCCGCACTCACAAAGTTCAGTGAATTGGCTCTGAACAATGTGGGGGCACCTTGGCTAGTGCCAGGGTGCCCACACACTAAGTAACTTTGCACCTAACCTTTACCAGGTAAAGGTTAGACATATAGGTGACTTATAAGTTACTTAAGTGCAGTGTAAAATGGCTGTGAAATAACGTGGACGTTATTTCACTCAGGCTGCAGTGGCAGGCCTGTGTAAGAATTGTCAGAGCTCCCTATGGGTGGCAAAAGAAATGCTGCAGCCCGTAGGGATCTCCTGGAACCCCAATACCCTGGGTACCTTAGTACCATATACTAGGGAATTATAAGGGTGTTCCAGTAAGCCAATGTAAATTGGTAAAATTGGTCACTAGCCTGTTAGTGACAATTTGAAAGTAATGAGAGAGCATAACCACTGAGGTTCTGGTTAGCAGAGCCTCAGTGAGACAGTTAGGCACCACACAGGGAACATATACATGCACACCTATGAGCACTGGGGCCCTGTGTGACAGGGTCCCAGTGACACATACATATAGGCCACAAACCTATGAGCACTGGGGTCCTGACTAGCAGGATCCCAGTGACACATAACAACCATACTGAAAACATAGTGTTTTCACTATGAGCACTGAGGCCTGGCTATCAGGATCCCAGTGAGACAGTGAAAACAGTGACAAACACCCTGACATACACTCACAAACAGGCCAAAAGTGGGGGTAACAAGGCTAGAAAGAGGCTACCTTCTCACACAACCCCCCCCCAAACGAAGGACAATAAGGCTAACCTTGGCCAGTTGAGACTTTATTGTCTAAGTGGTGATAAGTAGAGAGTAGCTCTGCAATATACTGGTTACTCCCTTTATCATCCACTATATGGTTACTTCCCTGTGGGGATGTAAACCACCCTGTTTGAAGTTTTTTAGCTAAGCAACAATGTGAAGATGTATTTTCAGAGTTTCTATCAGTAAGTTTTAGTTTAGAGCAGTGGGAATTGTCCACTGAACCTATTTGTAGTGATGGAAATGCCAGACAGGGATGCTGTCTCAGAAAAGCCATAGCTGGGCAAAAACTTTGTCCATCTGGCTGGAAGAGAGAACAGGGATGCTGTTTCTCTTGAGTTGGAGCAGGGCAGGGATGCTGTCCTATCAGCTCCACACTAGGGCAGGGATGCTGTCCTAAGTGTTGTGAGGCAGTGCAGAGTTTCTGCACTAAAGTTTCTCTGGGAGGGTTGGAGGGATGCTCCATGTTAACTAAAATGGTGCTCTTTTTCTCACCAATGTTAGTTATCCCACAGAGAGGTACTTCCACCTCAGGGAGTCCAGCTTTGCTAGCTGATGATTCCCTTGGAACAGGTGCCACCCCAGGAGAGGTTTCTCCCACCACAGGAATAGTATCCTGAATGGTAGGGTGGTTAGGGGATACTGTGATACCCTTTTTACCTGTTGATGGAGAGGGATCCTGAGTTTTCAGGCCTTCTCTCCTTTGCTTTTTCATTTCACTTGAAATGAGAGGGAACAATTCCTCAGGGATGCCCAGCATGGCTGCATGGGCATAAAACTCTACATCAGCCCAAACTGAGGCCTCTAGGTCATTACCTAAGAGACAGTCTACAGGTAAGCTAGGTGATACCACCACCTGCTTAGGGCCAGTAACTCCACCCCAACTAAACTGAATTATAGCTAAGGGAAGAAACTTAGTGGAGTTATGGACATCAATAATCTTATACTGTTGTCCAATGATGTGTTGTTCAGGAGGCACTAGGTTTTCAGTCACCAAAGTGAAACTGGCACCTGTGTCCCTGTAGGCCAAGGCCTCAACACCATTTATTGAAACTGTCTGCCTGTACTTATCCATTGTAAGGGGACAAGCAGCCAGTGTGGCAAGGCCAATGCCACTAGGTGTGACAGAAACTGTCTTGGGACTGATGACATCAGTTTACACTATGGACCCATAAGTGAACCCAACTACACCCTTTGCTTGACTGTTGCCAGCAGTCCCACCACTAGTACCACTACTGCTAGGGGCACTAGAGCTTGATGTATTAGTGGTGGTAGGCTCAGGGGGTTTACCTGGACAGGACTTATCCCCTGGCCTATGGCCTCTGTTTTTACACACAAAGCACCAGGGCTTTTTAATGTGTGCAGGTTGGGAAGAAGAGGAAGAATTTGTTTTATCCCCACCCTCTGAAGAGTGTTTAAGATTTGAAGTGGGATCTTTGGTTTTACCCTTATCCCCATGCTTATCTTGAGATTTTTCACAATCTTTCTTCTTATTGCCATCTTTGTCACCCCCTGTATGAACTTTTCTGTTCACCCTTGTTCTGACCCATTTGTCTGCCTTCTTTCCCAATTCTTGGGGAGAGGTCAGATCAGAGTCTACCAGGTACTGGTGCAACAAATCAGACACACAATTATTAAGTATATGCTCTCTCAGGATTGTGTTATACAGGCTTTCATAATCAGTAACTTTACTGCCATGTAACCACCCCTCCAAGGCCTTCACTGAATGGTCAATGAAATCAACCCAGTCTTGTGAAGACTCCTTTTTGGTCTCTCTGAACTTTATCCTGTATTGTTCAGTGGTTAAGCCATAACCATCCAGGAGTGCATTCTTAAGAACTGTAAAATTATTGGCATCATTTTCTTTCACAGTAAGGAGTCTATCCCTACCCTTTCCACTAAATGATAGCCATAGGATAGCAGCCCACTGCCTTTGAGGGACATCCTGTACAGCACAGGCCCTCTCAAGTGCAGCAAACCACTTGTTAATGTCATCCCCCTCCTTATAAGGGGGAACTATCTTGTGCAGATTCCTGGAATCATGCTCTTTTGCAGGATGACTATGGGGAATACTGCTGCTGCCACCATGGGTATCTAAACCCAACTTCTGTCTTTCCTTCTCTAATTCTAAAGACTGTCTATCCAAATCCAGCTGTTGCTTCTTGAGCTTCAGTCTGGTTTGTTCCACTCTCAATCTATTGAGCTCCCTTTCTAACAATCTGTCATCAGGGTGGGTGGGAGGGACATTTCTAGATACAGAGGTATGATGGGAATGAACAGAAGGAGACCTGTCCCTTACAGAGGGCACCCTAACAGCTTGGCTACCAGTATAATGTGAGAGCACACCATCAGTATGGTGTGATTCAACCTCTGTACCAACTATGCTAGACTGTCTAGTAATGGGCAGGCTGAGAAGTTTCTTTCCTGAACCTTTTCCTGGGGGAGTCCCTGGATCAGATTGAGAACCATTAGCTACTTTTTCACCAGATTGGGCACTTATGGCCTTATCCTGTACTCTAAGCATATTAATTAACAGTTCTAAGGAAGGATTCTTCCCTACACTCAAACCTCTCTCTATGCAGAGACTCCTTGCTCCTTTCCAGCTAAGGTGATCATATGCAAGTTTGGACAGTTCAACATTTTTTCCTGTGCCAGACATTTTTTAGAGAGAGTTAAAGTGATAGAAAAAGAGAACAAAGTTTTCAGAACTTTTTGGAAAGACAGAAAAAAACTTTTTAAACTTTTAAGAACTTTTTGAAAGTTTTAGAAGTACTTTTCAGCACTTAGAAAAGAGTGAAAAGAGGAAATGCAAAACTTTTTGGCTATGTGTATATACACTGACCTTGTTTTGTATATTTTTCTCTTATGAAAAGTACAATGACAAGAGTGGTAAGTAGTCTCAAGCACTTATCCCACCACTGCACAACCAATGTAGGAGGCTGGACTGGCTTGTAGTGAGTACCAAGGGGTACTTGCACCTTGCACCAGGCCCAGTTATCCCTTATTAGTGTATAGGGTGTCTAGCAGCTTAGGCTGATAGATAATGGTAGCTTAGCAGAGCAGCTTAGGCTGAACTAGGAGACGTGTGAAGCTACTACAGTACCACTTAGTGTCATATGCACAATATCATAAGAAAACACAATACACAGTTATACTAAAAATAAAGGTACTTTATTTTTATGACAATATGCCAAAGTATCTTAGAGTGTACCCTCAGTGAGAGGATAGGAAATATACATAAGATATATATACACAATAGCAAAAATATGCAGTATAGTCTTAGAAAACAGTGCAAACAATGTATAGTTACAATAGGATGCAATGGGGAAACATAGGGATAGGGGCAACACAAACCATATACTCCAGAAGTGGAATGCGAACCACGAATGGACCCCAAACCTATGTGACCTTGTAGAGGGTCGCTGGGACTATCAGAAAATAGTGAGAGTTAGCAAAATAACCCTCCCCAAGACCCTGAAAAGTGAGTGCAAAGTGCACTAAAGTTCCCCTAAGGACAAAATAGTCGTGTTAGAGGGAAAATGCAAGGAAAACACAAATCAGCAATGCAACAACGATGGATTCCTGACTGAGGGTACCTGTGGAACAAGGGGACCAAGTCCAAAAGTCACAAGCAACTCGGAGATGGGCAGATGCCCAAGAAATGCCAGCGGTTGGTGCAAAGAAGCTCTTACTAGGCTGAAGAACTGTGAATACTGCAGGAACGACAAGGGCTAGAGACTTCCCCTTTGGAGGATGGATCCCCCACGCCTTGGAGAGTCGTGCAGAAGTGTTTTCCCGACGGATGGACGCCAACAAGCCTTGCTACACGCAAATCGTGCGTTTGGCGTTTTTGGACGCTGCTGGGGCCCAGGAGGGACCAGGAGGTTGCAAATTGGAACTGCAGAGAGAGGGGACGTCGAGCAAGACAAAGAGCTCTCACTGAAGCAGGTAGCCCCCGGAGAAGTGCCAGAAACAGGCACTACGAGGATGCGTGAAACGGTGCTCGCCGAAGTTGCACAAAGGAGTCCCACGTCGCCGGAGACCAACTTAGAAAGTCGTGCAATGCAGGTTAGAGTGCCGTGGACCCAGGCTTGGCTGGGCACGAAGGATTTCCGCCGGAAGTGCACAGGGGCCGGAGTAGCTTGCAAAGTCGCGGTTCCCAGCAATGCAGCCCAGCGAGGTGAGGCAAGGACTTACCTCCATCAAACTTGGGCTGAAGAGTCACTGGACTGTGGGGGTCACTTGGACGGTGTCGCTGGATTCGAGGGACCTCGCTCGTCGTGCTGAGAGGAGACCCAAGGGACCGGAAATGCAGCTTTTTGGTGCCTGCGGTTGCAGGGGGAAGATTCCGTCGACCCACGGGAGATTTCTTCGGAGCTTCTGGTGCAGAGAGGAGGCAGACTACCCCCACAGCATGCACAAGCAGGAAAACAGTCGAGAAGGCAGCAGGATCAGCGTTACAGAGTTGCAGTAGTCGTCTTTGCTACTATGTTGCAGGTTTGCAGGCTTCCAGCGCGGTCAGCGGTCGATTCCTTATCAGAAGGTGAAGAGGGAGATGCAGAGGAACTCGGCTGAGCTCATGCATTCGTTATCTAAAGTTTCCCCAGAGACAGAGACCCTAAATAGCCAGAAAAGAGGGTTTGGCTACCTAGGAGAGAGGAAAGGCTACTAACACCTGAAGGAGCCTATCAGCAGGAGTCTCTGACGTCACCTGGTGGCACTGGCCACTCAGAGCAGTCCAGTGTGCCAGCAGCACCTCTGTTTCCAAGATGGCAGAGGTCTGGAGCACACTGGAGGAGCTCTGGACACCTCCCAGGGGAGGTGCAGGTCAGGGGAGTGGTCACTCCCCTTTCCTTTGTCCAGTTTCGCGCCAGAGCAGGGGCTAAGGGGTCCCTGAACCGGTGTAGACTGGCTTATGCAGAATTGGGCACCTCTGTGCCCAACAAAGCATTTCCAGAGGCTGGGGGAGGCTACTCCTCCCCTGCCTTCACACCATTTTCCAAAGGGAGAGGGTGTCACACCCTCTCTCAGAGGAAGTCCTTTGTTCTGCCATCCTGGGCCAGGCCTGGCTGGACCCCAGGAGGGCAGCTGCCTGTCTGAGGGGTTGGCAGCAGCAGCAGCTGCAGTGAAACCCCAGGAAGGGCAGTTTGGCAGTACCAGGGTCTGTGCTACAGACCACTGGGATCATGGGATTGTGCCAACTATGCCAGGATGGCATAGAGGGGGCAATTCCATGATCATAGACATGTTACATGGCCATATTCGGAGTTACCATTGTGAAGCTACATATAGGTAGTGACCTATATGTAGTGCACGCGTGTAATGGTGTCCCCGCACTCACAAAGTTCAGTGAATTGGCTCTGAACAATGTGGGGGCACCTTGGCTAGTGCCAGGGTGCCCACACACTAAGTAACTTTGCACCTAACCTTTACCAGGTAAAGGTTAGACATATAGGTGACTTATAAGTTACTTAAGTGCAGTGTAAAATGGCTGTGAAATAACGTGGACGTTATTTCACTCAGGCTGCAGTGGCAGGCCTGTGTAAGAATTGTCAGAGCTCCCTATGGGTGGCAAAAGAAATGCTGCAGCCCGTAGGGATCTCCTGGAACCCCAATACCCTGGGTACCTTAGTACCATATACTAGGGAATTATAAGGGTGTTCCAGTAAGCCAATGTAAATTGGTAAAATTGGTCACTAGCCTGTTAGTGACAATTTGAAAGTAATGAGAGAGCATAACCACTGAGGTTCTGGTTAGCAGAGCCTCAGTGAGACAGTTAGGCACCACACAGGGAACATATACATGCACACCTATGAGCACTGGGGCCCTGTGTGACAGGGTCCCAGTGACACATACATATAGGCCACAAACCTATGAGCACTGGGGTCCTGACTAGCAGGATCCCAGTGACACATAACAACCATACTGAAAACATAGTGTTTTCACTATGAGCACTGAGGCCTGGCTATCAGGATCCCAGTGAGACAGTGAAAACAGTGACAAACACCCTGACATACACTCACAAACAGGCCAAAAGTGGGGGTAACAAGGCTAGAAAGAGGCTACCTTCTCACAGTGACTGCAGAGAAAAACCCAGAGAGCTAGGTTGGCAGTACCCGTGGTCCATAGTGGAGCCCCGGGGATGCATGAAATTGGCTCCCCAATACAATATTTGGAAAGGGGGGACAATTCCATGATCTTAGACATGTTACATGGCCATATTCGGAGTTACCATTGTGAAGCTACATATAGGTATTGACCTATATGTAGTGCACGCGTGTAATGGTGTTCCCACACTCACAAAGTCTGGCGAAATGGCCCTGAACTATGTGGGGGCACCTTTGCTAGTGCAAGGGTGCCCTCAAACTTAGTAACTTTGCACCTAACCTTCAGCAAGTGAAGCTTAGACATATAGGTGACTTATAAGTTACTAAAGTGCAGTGAAAATGGCTGTGAAATAATATGTGCGTTATTTCACTCAGGCAGCAGTGGCAGTCCTGTTTAAGGGTTTGTCTGAGTTCCCTATGGTGGCAAAAGAAATTCTGCAGCCCATAGGGATCTCCTGGAACCCCAAAACCCTGGGTACCTAGGTACCATATACTAGGGAATTATAAGGGTGTTCCAGTGTGCCAATGAAAATTGGTAAAAGTGGTCACTGGCCTATAGTGACAAATTTAAAGGCAGAGAGAGCATAAGCACTGAGGTTCTGATTAGTAGAGCCTCGATGACACAGTTAGTAACTACACAGGTGTACACATTCATGCCACAAACTATGAGCACTGGGGTACTGGCTAGCAGGATCCCAGTGAGACAGGCAAAAACAAACTGACCTAAATGTAGAAATGGGTTTAACATGCCAGACAAGATGGTACTTTCCTACACTGTGGAGGAAGGGAGTAGCCAGAAACATAAAATACCCCCCACTTTGAGCCACATGGAACAAAATGTTCTAGCACAGTGAGCGATCCTGACCCTTCCTATTAAGGAGTCAGTAGGCATTGCTCCCAGAGGAAAAAGCTTCAGAATCATGCATTGTACAGCATGTTTTAAAAAGAATATGGCCAAAAACTGCACATTTACCCGCATCGACGTCTTTCTTTGATGTATTCTTTCCTTTTTACTTCATCTTTGTTCCCTACTTTTTATATCTTTCTTTCTTACCATTTCTTTCTCCTCTCAATCTGTTTTTCCATCTTTCTTTACTTCTGCCGATTTTTCTTTCAGGTGCCCTTCTGAGGTCTCTGTCCTTCTTTATATTTATGTTTGTTTTATTTTTCGTCCCGCTTTCCATTTTTCTTTTCCTTAGTCCCATTCTCAGATTCTTGTTGCCTTCTTTCTTATCATCTCCTGTACTTCCTTCACCCCTTCTCTCGACCCTCTTTGTTCTTGAATTCCTTCCATTTGCTATTTTTTTATTTTCTTTAATTCCACCGACCTTTCAGCCGTCTCTCATTTCATCTTTCCAATATTTCATTCTATTTAGCTTTCCTTTCTTTATCTCCTCCCATTTTAATTTCTTTGTATCTTCCTGCAACCCCTTTTCATTATTTTCTTCCCCCTCCCATTATTTTTCCCTTCCCGTTCTTCTCTCCTTCTTTCCATTCTTCTTTTCTGCCTTTGTTCCATCCTGCTCCCTTTTAACTTTTCTTCTTCCTTTTGTTATTTGCATTCTTCTTTCCTTCTTTCAAGCTATTTCATTGTATTTGCCTGTAACTTATTTTTACTTTTATATCAAAAACATTTATCTTCCAGTCTGTTACTATTTTAAGCGATTGCGAACTCCTCTACCCCTTCCACATGTTATATTGGTAGTATTGTAATTTATTTTTCCAGAATTTATAGATCTGTTCTTCTGTCTTGCAATAACCTGCAAGCCCGAGAAGAAAGTTTAGAAGAGTTGTAAAACAATTTAAAGTGTCTCAGCCCCTGCTTCAGTTGGCAGAGCGGGGATTTTGTTACGCCCTGGCTGGGTGAACTACTTCTTTTTTCATTTTTAGTTAACAAGTGGGGCTGCCCTATGGGTGTCCGTTCACAGACGTGACAGGCATTTTTAAATCAAACAAAACTTAATTGCTGCCAAAGCACAGGGTGCCGTACTCCAACACAGGGAGAGCCCTTCTAGAGGACGCAAACTCTCTGAGAAGAAAGAGGAATATAATGTGAACAGCGTCTTTTCTCACCTAATGATTCTACCTTGGTTTTTATAATTCTCAAGGTCATGTTCCTGAAATCGTGTCTCCTGGTGTTGTATTGGATATTGCCCTAATGAGGAGATGGTGGTGTCGCAAAGCAGAGGTTGTCCCTCTGGCTCAGCCTATGCAGAATAGGTGGTGCCTTTCCACCCAATCAATAACCATGTCTGTGATGTCACGGAGATCTCCCTTTTACCCCAGGACTGTACATCAGCACTTTTTCCCAAGCTTGTTTACCAATCAGCACCATTCGCCTGGTGGGCAACTGTTGGACCTGGATTTCTAACAGCAACTCTTTGGTTTCTTCATTGTAGAAAAGTACCCTCTTTTTGGCATGTTACCCCCAAATATTTGCCTGATGTCAGTGCGTTTTTGACTGTGTCACTGGTCTCCTGCTAGTGAGGACCCCACTGCTTATGGTTTGTGCCTGCTTGTCAGTGTGTTTCACTGTTTTCTAAATTGTCACTGGAGTCCTGCTAACCAGAACTCCACTGCTCATGCTCTTTCTGTTTCTAAATTTGTCACTACAGTCTAGTGACTCAGTATTTCAGTCCAAATTGGCATACTGGATCCCCATTATAAGTCACTAGTATATGTTACATAGGTACCCAGGGCATTGGGGTTCCAGGGGATCATTGTGGGCTGCAGCATTTATTTTGCCACCCATAAGGAGCCTGTATAAAGGCTTCTACAGGACTGCCATTGGAGGCTCTATTTCACAGCCATTTACACTGCACCAGGTCACTTATAAGTCACCTATATATCAGGTCTTTCAACCCTCAAGGATGGGTGCAAAGTACCTGTGTGTGAGGGCACCCCTGCACTAACAGATGTGCCCCAACATCATCCAGGCCAATTTTCCCACACTTTGTGAGTGCGGGGACGCCATTTTAAGTGTGCACTGTACATAGGTCAACACCTATGTACAGCTTCACAATGGTAACCGAATATGGCCAAGTAAGGAGTCTAAGAACTGGGAATTGTACCCCAATACTGATGCCAGTATTGATAGCACAATCCCATGCACTCTGGGGGCTCCACAGTGCAGTGGACCCCTAGTACTGCCATACCAGCCTTCTGAGGTTTCTACTGCCACCTCACAGGCAGGCTTCTGCCCTCCTGGGGCTTGAGCAGCTCAATCACAGGAAGGCAGAACAATGCATTTCTTTTAGGAGAGGGGTGTTACACCCTCTCCCTTTGGAAATAGGTGTTACAGGCATGGGAGGGGTATCCTCCCAGAGCCTCTGGAAATGCTTTGAAAGGCACAGATGGTGCCCTCTTTGCATAATCCAGTCTACACCAGTCCAGGGACCCCCAGTCCCTGCTCTGGTGTGAAACTGGAGAAAGGAAAGGGGAGTGACCACTCCCCTGTCCATCACCACCTCAGGGGTGGTGCCCAGAGCTCCTCCAGAGTGTCCCTGGGCTATGCCATCTTGGATTCCAAGTTGGCAGGGCAGTCTGGGAGCATCTGAGTGGCCAGTGCCAGCAGGTGACGTCAAAGACCCCTTCTGATTGGTGCTAACCTGGTTAGGTGACCAATCCCCCTCTCAGGGCTATTTAGGGTCTCTCCTCTGGGTGTTTCTTCAGATTCGGATTGCAAGACTCCAGCAGGAATCCTCTGCATCCTTTACTTCATCTTCTACTGACATATCAACCATTGACTGCTCCAGGAACGCCGCAAAACTACAACAAAGAAGCTAAGACGACTTCTGCAACATTGTATCTTCAGTTCCTTCCAGCAACTGCACCAGTTTCCAGGTCGTGCATTCTCCGAGGACTGTCTGTCTTCAGCCTGCACCAGAATAACAAAAGGAATCTCCCACGGAGTGACGGAGTCACTTCCCTGCTTCAGCAGGCACCTCTCTGCAGCAACGACCGGTGGCTTGGGTCCCCTCTCCAGATGACAGGCATGGATCCAGCGACACGGGTGGTGAACTAAATTTACTCTAGCAGTTCCAATGTCCAGCTGTCCAATTTTGGTGGAGGTAAGAGCTTGCCTTCCCACTCAAGACAGTACCCCTGTGCACATGTGACTTGCAGTTGCCAAGGCTTGTGTGCGTCCTTTCAAGAAGTTATTCGTGCACAGCACAGCTTAGGCCCCCAGCACTCCATCCTGCGACGCACGGCTTCCTGAGTGGTTTTCCAGTGGCGTGGGAATCCTTTGTGTGGTGCTGCATGGGCCTCCATTTGCACCTCCATTGTCCCCGTGCTGTGGGACTCCTGTGCATGCTGTCTGGTCTTCTGAGGGCTTTCTGAGTTGCTGAGAGATCCCTCTGTCTCCCCCTCCTGGATAGGGGCCCCCGGACCCTCCTGGTCCCAGGCAGCACCATTTTCCACTAACCGCGAGCTTTGCATGTGCCAAGGCTTGTTGGCAGAATCCAGCAACGCAAACCAGACTGCATTCATCCATCCGGTGTGGGACATCTGCTGCATCAACCAGGAACCCGCATCTGTCTTCTTTGGTGAAATACTGACTTTGTCTTCTCACCGAATGTTCTTCTTTTGCACCTTCATCCAGGTTAGCAGGGGCTCCTGCTCCCCCTTGACTCTTCAGTGCTTCTTGGACTTTGCATGTCTCTTAGTTCTGCCTTGGCTGCTCTTCCTACAGCTACCTCTAGACAGCCTGGCTTCTAGACACTGATCACATTTCACTAATAATGGATAACTGGACCTAGTATAAGGTTTAAGTTCCTTTGGTACCCACTACAACCAGGCCAGCCTCCTACATTCACTGCAGGGTTACCACGTTTGCCCGGCAAGCTTTAGAGTCTCTGCATGCAGAAAGTTGTGCTTGAGTCACAGCACCAGCTTTCCAATAGCACCGTTTTCATCATGGTCTAAGATTTCATGCACATAAGCACATGTACTCACTGATGTCCGCTGCAATGACGTCCCATGTTCTAAGGCCTCACCCAGCTTTCACTACTTTGCATGCCGAGCCATCAGAATATTGATTGGTAGCCATCCTTGATGAGAGAATTCCTCACACAATCCTGTGGGATTTGCCGACTGAGCCATTTCAATGATCAGTGCTCTAGTTCATGTTTTCTCACAAATATTCCAGATTTGCTGGCTCTGAACTGCATCTTTGTTGCACAATAGTGTCTACTAACTTATCCTGTTTCAACCCAGTGGGCCTTGTACTGCATCACTTCCTCTCCTCATCATAAAAAAGGTTAAGTGTGGCTCCAATTGATGCATTACATGAATGATACTGCCAACAAAGCGATGGCTGAAGGTTGTGGTGGGTCAAAGCAGAGTCACAAAAAAAATTAGAAAGACACTTACTCAGAATGCCAACTGAGCTCAAGTTCTCGGATGGCTTTTACTTATACACTAGCGTCACGCCCAACATCATGGTGCAATGGAACATGATAGTATGGTCTTTGAGGGTCGAGTGGCTCACTACATTCCTACCCAACCTATGTTAAGAGTCTCAGTCGTTCTGTCTGATCTTCCTCAGAACATCCATCTCATCACTGGGTCACCAGGTATAATCCTGTAACTTTTGCAATGGTTTTGGGTTAGGTCTTATGCTATAGCATCCACCACTGCTACCTGGGATTGTTCCTTGATCTGTAATGGGTATTGCCAGTTCTGGCACAGCTTCAGAAGACCTTGGGATAGAGTTTGGGGGTGGCAAGCATGTTAGAGTTTGTCGCAACCCTTCATACCATTCCATTTCTCACAATTCACTCAGTCAGTTTGAAAGGAGGCCTGACAGGGGAGAAGCCCCTGCCAATTTCTTAAACTAATTCCATTCATCTTCTTCCTAGACAGTGACCATGGTGCCACTTTTGTTCACAATAGTGAAGGCCACTGGAATTATGGGCTTGTGCAGACACAGCATTTTTGCTATAGATTTGCAGTACTTGCCACATAATGCATCATCTGCCGTTTAATCTGCAGTTTTAAATTAAAAAAATCTAGCACAACCTGTTTAAACGTTGCTAAAAATGCAGTGACACGTATTGCTGCACAGAGGAAGGAATTTTAAAAAGGTTCACTGGTCACCTTTATGTTGCTTACTGCTAAAATGAGGTGCGACTAATGCCTAGACAGTGTTAAAAAGTGCAAAAAAGAGAAAATATTCAAGTAATATTATCACAAAATTTGCTGCATTATGCTGCATAATGTACCTTCTCTTGCCACATAATTCACTGAACCATGCCACTGATTTGTCCCTACCCTGTTGCATAATTTCAGTGGCCCAGATTATAGTCTATGGTTCACTTTTGAATAGCATTTTGAACTTTACATCCAAATGCTGGTTTCTGACTAATTCTGCATTGTTCGGCTTTTCTGGCCATGTTGTTACTCTGCCTCTCTCTGTGGATCAACTTGTGGTCCAAGGGCATTGCTGTTTGTGGGCAATACTGGGTTGGTGTCGGTTACAGGTTGGCCAAACAGCATGGCCAGGTCACCAGTCCTCTCTGTGTTGTACACTGTGGGGTGTTGCAAATTCTTTGAAAGAAATGGATAGTCCATCCAACATTGCGGTTCTGTTCCACTCATAGTCTGATTATCTTCATCAGTGTTCTCATCACTCTTTCAACTTCTCATTTGCTTAGGGCCATCAAAGGATTACCTTCTGGTGTTGCATACCCGACCACTGAGTTCATCCTGAAAATCTGACCCCTTGACAGGTGATTTGTCATTAGTCTTTAAGATAGTTGGTAAACCTAAAGTGCTAAGGCTCTTCTCTAATTTAGGGGATACCTGTTTGACGCCATTGACCGAACTATCCCAAAATTAGGCAATTTTGTACACAGGACTATTCGGACCTCCACATGGCTTTCACCCCGCAATAGGCCAAATCTGCCCTGCAAAAGACCCATAGCTCAATGCATCCCACCTCTATCATTACAAAAGCAGTCCGTTCTGCAACTCCTTGCTTTTGCATCAGGTGCATTCACTTACGGTCTGATACACTAATATATCCATGACAAGACAAGAAGCAGCCTTTCTATGTCAACTTAGCTTTAGTTTTAATGACCCATTGGTACCCTCGGTGTGTTACAGTGACCACATGGTGTTGTAGTTGTTGGGGGATGATGATTCTGTGCAACCTCAGGAGGACCCAACTTTTTGAGGCCCTGATCTTACCGCATACTCTCCACAGCATTTGGAGGTATAGCTGGCTCATGTCATTTCTTTTGCAAGCATTGGTTACAACTCCCAGGAGTTACATGAGGTTGCTATATGTTTTTTTGCAGAATCTCAAACTCTGAAGTTTATAGCTATATGTCATTGATTGGAGGACACTGGGTTAATAAGGGGGTAAAAGCCTACTCAAGCAGCAACCACAATTCGTGTCAGAGTGAAGCATGGCCAACCCCAAATTAACCTTTTCTTAACCTTCTGGTAGCTTGGCACAAAAGCAGCCAGGCTTAACTTAAAGGCAATGAGTAAAGTATTTATGCAGCGCTTCAAAGAGTTATAAAGTGAAAATACAATGCATGAAACATCTCACAACAATTTAGAAGACTAGAGTAAAATGTAATAAATTATTTGGCATCAAAATTACAACAATTCAGTTAGTAAAACTGGAAATATGAAATTTTAAAGGTTTTGTGAAAATCAAGCGCTAACATGCAAAAAGTGCCTACTGCGATGAACCCACAAGTTCAGGCTGACCGCAATGGAGAAAGGGCCGGATTATGGACTTAGTTCAGTCGGCTGAGAAAATACCTTGTGGCACTAAGCATAGCAATGTGAAGCCCTTATGTCACACTGCATGGTCCGGCGTTGAGACCATTTGACGAGGAGCTGCGATGCAAGGTCAGGCGTTGAGATGTGTCACACAGCGGCAGGTTGATGAGCCATCGATGAGGAGATGTGTCAAGTAGAGGCTGGTCAATGCAGTGTTGATGAAGAGTTGAGATGCGAGGTCCTGTGTCGTCGTTGAGGGAGATGTCAGGGCTTGCAAGGTGTTACGATGAGATGTGCTGGTGTCGATGACAGGCTGCATTATGCTAGGCAATAATTGATGGTAAGCTGTGCTGCAAGATGTGTGGAGATGTGTTGATGACAAAGAAGCCTGTTATGTCCCTGTGGCTTGGAAAAGGAGGCCAGCCAACTGACCTTTAAAGATTTACTGGAGTTCTGGGTTCACTCAGGCAGGTGGTTCAGAGCAGCAATAAAGTCTTGGAGCAGCAACAGCAGGCATTGGGCAGCAAAGCAGTCCCTGGTACGTAAGCAAGTCAGTAGGTCAGACTTCACAGCTGGGCAGTTCTTCTTCCTGGTAGAGTCCACAGGTCCAGAAGTGATCTGAAGAGTTGGGTTTGAGAGTCTTCTACTTACCCTTGGAGCCAGCTTTGAAGTAGGAGAAGTTTCTAGTGATTTTCCATCCGCAGGGGTGTTTGGAATTTCTATCCTCCCTGCCCAGGTCCCTGTCCTGGCCCCAGCTTGACTGGGAATACAAAAGACTAGTGTGAAACTCTTTGTGAGTGTGCTGAGGCAGAGCTTTTGTGATATACAGGTGTGGTAGGTGACAGCTCACCTCCCTCATCAAGCCGTAGATGGCCCATACTGCCATCACCTATTTCCCCCGTCTCACTGTCTAGGAGCAATACACAATGATCAATCTCCAGCTTATACCCAGGATACAGGCTCTAGGCAGTAATTGGTGGGCACAAGAAAAAGCCAACTATTAAAAAGTGTCATTTTCAGAATTGCAACTTAAAATCTGACCAAACTAAATAATCCTAACTGCTCGCAATTGAAGGTCATCACTTATTAAATGTAATAAGGTAACCCAATGTTATCCTATTGGAGAGGCAGGCCTTGCAGTAGTGAAAAACTAATTTAGGAGTTTTCACTACCAGGACATGTAAAAGTTAAACGTACATGTCCAACTTTTTAAATACACTGCACCCTGGCCTACTCTAAGGGTGACATATGTATTAAAAAGAAATGTTTAGGCCTGGCAAAAGGTTTATTTTGCCAGGTTGAAATGGCAGTCTAAAACTGCATAAACAGGCTGCATTGGCAGGCCTGAGCCATATTTAAAAAGGGCTACTTAAGTAGGTGGCACAATAAGTGCTGCAGTCCCACTAGTAGCATTTTATTTACAGGCCCGAGTACCCGTACTACCACTCTACTAGGGACTTACAAGTAAATTAAATGTGGCAATTGGGTGTAAGCCAATTTTACCATGTGTAGGGGAGAGAACACAAGCACTTCTGCACTCGTTAGCAGTGGTAAAGCATGCAGAGCCCTTAGGCCATTAAAAACAAATTCAGCAAAAACAGGAGGAGTAAGGCAAAAGGCCTGTCGGAAGACCACTCTGAGGCTGACAGGTCTAACATTGAGTGACAAGGTCTTGGGCCAGGCCAGTGGAATATTGCATTCAAACCTTTAGGACAAGATGAATCTGTACTGCTTTAACTAAATGATCCATTTCTCTGTATGGGCAGAGGTAGTGGAGCAGGGCACTGCCTAATAGCAGAAGAAACTTGTGGTCCATGACTACATGAACGTGTTGTCAAAAAGTGGAAATGAGTACAGCAACACTTGATCACTAGTCCTTCCCTCTCAATTTGAGAATATCTTTGGCCTATCTCTGTCAAAGCCCAGCTGGCAAAAGGACTGGGACACATTCCCAATCTCGTTGTTCTTACATCAATCCTACTCTGACCTCCATAGGGCTGGAGTCCATTATGACCTTGGAGTTACAGTTTGGATCAAAATACTTCATGGTTGAGTCATGCATGAGAGAGTCTTTGATAGTATGGGATGTTGTTTTTCCTAATTAAATTGTGACAATCACTCTAATAAACAAACCTCTAACTACATAGTGAAGTTAGCTCAGTGAAGCATAATTGGGTCTCATTTTCATCACAGCATAATAGTACAGATCCTGGCCAAAGTAGGTCCTCATGTCTTGAACTACAAATGTTTTTTTCTTTCCCTGTGTGTCTTTTAATGGTATTTGAGCTGTTCTTTAACCTTCATGACTTTTGATTGATTTAAGAAGACCTGATTTACAAACTTACTTAGAGATGTTGTATTCAGGCCAACACCCGATAGTGCCATTCCGGTAAGGAAGCGAAAGATGCAGTAGGTGATAAAGTTTGGTGAGAAGGCGGTGCAAGTCCCGGTGACAGCCATCTGCAGGTAACACCAGGTCAAAATGACTCTTCTCCCAAATCTAAGTAACAGGAAAAAGACCAAAGAGATTATGCAGCTGTAACTCATGCCACCATTCTATTGGTCTTCCATACATACATGTAAGATGTGAATGCTGGACAACCAAAGCTCAGGATGATTAACTGACTTCCTAATCTACTTTTACCAGGTGTTAGATGACCTATCCTTCAGCTCAGTAGGCCTTATCTTGCCTTTTCCCCAACCCCAGTTATCTCCTTCAGCAATCAAACAACTTATTGTGCATTTTTAAATCTACTCATCGATCAGACTGTCAAAGACCTGGAATTGGTTTGAGACAGTCCCCACTATTCTTTGACTCTTTCAACTTCATAGATACAGTATCTATCTCTGCTGGGGCGCTTCTCATCAGGTACTAAAGATGGGTAACTCTAACTGAAGCACCCACAACATTTCTGAAAGGTTCATTTAACATCTGAAAACTATCTGTTGACTACTATCTTTCTGTCCACTATCAGCCCGGATGCCAATGCTTTAAAAAATAAAATCTGTGATTGAAGGCCCTCCATTGAATGGTCACTACTTAATTTCAAAGTAGCCCTGTTTCCATCTTTGTTCACTCCACCTGCCATGTGAATTTGCAATGACTTCCAGATAAAGCTAAATGACCAATAAGCAATATTTTTGTAAATGCTATTTTTGTAGGGTAGTTAAGAAAGTTACTTTTTGTGTTCTGCTATCCCAGTGCAATGTTTACAAATACATGTCCTGTGATAGGCCATGTAACACAACGTAAGTTCTCACTGAGCGTATCTTCTCAAACCAGATTTGTTCTGTAGAGGGCATGCTTCTTTTTATGCAGGTCATGTTGTCAGTCAAGATGTCAGAGACGAAAGTCTTTGATTAAATCATCACTCACCAGACACAATCACCCCTCTGGTGAAGACTGGAACCGCAGCCCTATTCTTCAATAGTGTCTCAGAATACCGTTCACATATTATTGTGTAGTGTTCATTTTAATGATGCTCTTGGTTGGTGGACTCCTATGTTGACAGCCCACATGGAGGTGAATAATCCATTGGTACATGATTAAGGTGCATCACGCTATTGATTACTCAGTATGTTATGAAGATGTAATATGTTTTTGATATTGACAGAATTATTTGAGTATCACTGTGTGCTCATATATCGTATCCTAATGGTTTAATTTTACATAGACAGAGAATTTTAAATATATATCGTCTACTGGAGTGTGCCCTTGTCCACAAAGCACCAAGAGCATTACCATCATCAATTCCCATATATCACAAGAGATATTCCGCTTAATTTAAAATCGAATTTCGGTTATTATGTGCTCATCAATGGCCCAGCATTATCCATATTTTGTAAAGTGAGTGTGACAGATGTTTAACAACATAAGTTTATAAACTAGCATCAGTATACATTAAATGTTGGTTTAATCATTATTCTTCTACACCTTTAATCAGAAAGCATGCTTTTTGTGTTCTGGTGTAAAAGGGTTCAGCTGTTTTAAAGAAATCAAAGTTTTAAAAACATTGAGATATCTAGAAAGTTGTTCCAGCAGGAGCCCTGCAGGAGTCCCGCGGGACTGAAAATTCAGACAATAGCAAAATAGAGCGTTCTGATTTGTTAAGAGGGCTTTTTGTCCTGCCGGCCACCTTGGTACCGCACGACCAACAAGGTGACACAGTACTGAGCGATCTGATTAGCTGGCCTCAACACTGAGAGAAATGTTGTGGTTGCCATTACAGGACACGTGGACTAGGTCCTATTACAAAATACAATATAAGGGGGCAGGGTAATGTACCCTGACCCCCTTGGCCCTTGTAATGGTGAGGGAGACCCCAGGGGCAAAATAAAGTTTTTAAAAAAAGGTCAATCGGTCCCACAGTTCAGTTCTGAGACCCACTAGTGAGGTCTTGCGGAGTCCAGCGGAATCCAGTGTGCCTCCTGCTTATACTCCCGCAGCCCTGAGACCCTGCATCCAATACCATGCTTTGTACAGAAGAGCGCAGCAATTAGTTAACTGCCTGCAAGGGGTTGGTCTCAGGGCCCGGCCATGCTTTAAAGTTATCTTATGGTTAGGTAAGTTGATAAGATCTTACTTTACATTAAAAAAAACAACATAAAATTTGCTCAAAAAACAAAAGGTGACAGAAACGGGTTACATCTGTTAATAATATCTTACTTTAGGTTAAAAAAAGCTTCAAACATGCATTGAAACAAACATAGGTTGAAGTAATATTATAGTTTGATAAGTCAATAGGAATGTAGGATACTTTTAAAAACAAAAACATTGGCAAAATCAATAGGTCCTACCTATGCAAGAGCTATTGGCCTTGGCAATGGGTTTTAGGCATGTTGTAAACCAGCGTGATTGTTGTTAGTGGCGAGTGGTGTGAAGTGTCATGGATGGAATGGGGAGGAGTTGATTAGAGTGTGGTAGAGTGGAGTGGCATAGAGTGTCAGGTATTGGAGTGGTATAGAGTGGAGTCATGTAGAGAGGTGTACAGTGGAGTGGACTGGTGTAGTGTACATTGGCATAGAGTATTGCTGAGTATAGTGGCACAGAGTGCAGTGGCATTGAGTGCAGTGTCATAGAATTCAGCAGTGTGGATTAAAGTGTTGCATAGTAGAGTGTAGTGGCTTAATGTGCAGTGGTGCAGAATAGAATGGCAGAGAGTGCAGTGCTGTAGAGTAGAGCAGAGTTGTATAGAGTACATAGGTTTAGAGTGCAGTGGTATAGAGTAGAGTAGCATAGTGTGAAGTGGCCTAGAGTGGTGCAGAGTAGAGCATAGTGCCATAAAGTGCAGTGCCATAGAGTGCAGTGGCATAGAATGCAGTGGCATAAAGTGAAGTGATGCAGAGTGTAGTGATGTAGAGTGGAGTGATGCAGAGCAAAGTTGTGTAGAGTGCAGTGACATAGAATGTATTGGAATAAAATGCAGTAGTGTAGAGTAAAGTGCAGTGTTGTACAGTGCAGTGGTGTAGAGTGGCATAGAGTGCAGTGTTATAGAGTAGAGTGGTGTTAAGTAGAGTTCAGTGGTGTTGAGCAGAGTGGTGCAGAGTAGAGTAGAGTACAATGCCATAGAGTGGTGTACAGTGGCATGGAGTTGCTTAGAATTGGCTGTTGTAGAGTGTATTGGCATAGAGTGTTGCAGATTCCCGTGACATAGAGTGCCGTGGCATAGATTGCAGCAGCATAGAATTCAATGGCGTATAATGCAACATTGTAAAACACAGTGGCTTAGATGAAATTGGTGCCAGGTAAAGTGCACTGGCATAGAGCGCATTGGTGGAAAGTGGAGTGGTGCAGAGTAGGCTGGCATAGAGTGCAGTGGCATAAAGTACAGTGGCAGAGTACAGTAGCATAGAGTGCAGTGGTGTAGAGTAGAGTGATGTAGAGTAGACTGGCAGAGAGTGCACTGGCATAAAGTGGTGCATAGTGGAGTGGCTTATAGTGCAGTGGCATAGAGTGCAATAATGCCGAGTAAAGTGACATAGAGTACAGTGGGGAGAGTGCAGTATTGAAGAGAAGAGTCGGGCAGTGGTATAGAGTGGAATAGCGTGCAGTGGTGCAGAATTGAGTGGAGAAGAGTGACATAGAGGGCAGTGGTACAGAGTGAAGTAGAGTCGCAAATAGTGCAGTGACATAGAGTACATTGTGTCAGAATACAGTGAAGTGGAGTAGAGTGGATTGGTGCAGGGTAGAGTGGAGTGGAGTAGCATAGAGCAGAGTGGCATACAGTCTAATGGCATAGAGTAAAGTGAGATGGAGTGCACTGGTGCAGAGTAGATTAGAGTGGCATACGGTGAATTGGTGTAGAGTGCAGCAGCATAGAGTGGAGTGGTACAGAGTAGAGTGCATTGGCATATTGTGTATTGGCATAGAGTGCAGAAGCACTTCTGCAGAGTGGTGTAGAGTGGAGTTGTGTGGAGTAGATTGGTGTGGCCTGGACTGGAGAGGTGTAGAGTGAAGTGGTGAAGAGTGTAGTGGTGTTGAGATGAGTGTCATAGAGTAGAGTGGTGCAGAGTAAAGAGGTGTAGAGTGAAATGGTGTAGAGTGCAGTGGCATTTAGTGGTGCAGAGTGGAATGCAGTAGCATGGATTGGTGCAGAGTAGAGTGGAGTATGCATGGTGTGGTCGCACACACCCAATACAGCCAACACATTTTCAATTGAAATGACTATAACACTTGCACAAGCATACAGTTTTACTAATAAAACTATATAGAGCACAAACGATAATGTGTAGAAATGTCATCACCTAGGATATTGCTTTCTTTTGATCATAATAAAGTATTTGTTTCCAACAGACTTTAGAATTAACAAAAAATGTGCTTCATTTGTGTTTTTCCATCCTGATATATTATGCAATACAGTATATTTAAATATTCTTCTACGCTAGAAAAAAATCCTTTCCTACCCCAAGCATACAGCAAGATTGTCTCATAAATCCTCTCACTTTAAAGTCAAAGAAGGAAAGTTAAACACTAAACTTCCTCGGAAGACAGAGCCTGGCATTTGGCCTCTGTCTTTAAATGCACAACAAATGTGACAAGTAAAGAGCAAGATTTAAAGGCCTGTTTACAGAAAGGAGCACTCTTGGAAGAATACAAGGAGAGGTTTTTACTCCTTGGGAGGGGCAAACTCATACTAGACAGCCTAAAACAAATAAAGCCAGCAAATAACCAGAAAATGTGAGTTATAACCCACGGGTGAAATGCAATCCCAGGGAAGCTTTCTGAATATCCACAAGATCTCTTTAGTAAACCAGACATCTATGCTATCTAGTAGGCTTCGACCTAAAACATAAAAATTCACTGAAAAAAACAAGGGTTAATGTGGCATTATAGTTAAGCTTTAAAAAATCACCAAACAAAGAGACCCCGAGGAAAATCCTGGTGTGCTTTCACACCTATGCGGTTAAAGAAAGAATATTGATAGCGGCATTGAAAAATAAATCACTCACAGCAGAGGGAGTTTCTTTCGAAATTAGATCAGATCTTTCAAGTACAACTTTAAGCAAGCAGTGGGAACTTGGCAAGATAATTGACACCCTCAAGAAATTAGGCACTACGGCTCAGTTAAAATTCCCAGCTTTGTTGAGAGTGATGGCGAATAACAAAATGTATAACTTTAAAGAGGCAAGAGAGTTCAATGATCTGATAAAAATGTTAGAAGAAGTCAGCTAAGCTGGGAAATATGACGCTCGCTTTATTCCATCTTTTCCACCCCACTCGCTCAGTTGTTGAATCTCATATGCATGTAGATGATTTTAAAGCCCCAGCAGTTGCCCCTACTGGGGCGTCACCCCTAGAAGACGAAGTCTGGGGGTTTCTCCCAGGGGGGCTTGGTGTGGGAAAGTGAAAGGTAAGGAGGGGAACAGGGCACAGGGTGGGGAGCATGTGGGAAAAAAAGATTTAAAAAAATGTCTCTTACACCAACAGGGGTAGATGTTGAATGAGTTGAGGCTGCGGTCTTGGAATGTTAATGGTTTACGGGTGGTAAATAGACAAAGGAAGTTGCTGCAATACATGAAGGATGTTAGAGCAGATGTATTAGTGTTGCAAGAGACCCACCTCTCTAGACAGGACAGAGTGGAGTTGTTCAGGTCATGCAGATGGGTGCAACATATAATATGCTCAGGCCAGACTGGCAGCAGTAATGGGGTTGTTGTTCTCATTAAAAATCATCCTAATATCTCCCTTCAGTAGGGACCGGTTGACAGGGTTGTAATATGGGCCATAAGGAGATTGGTGGCATACGATAAGGCATTCACGGTGGTGGGTTACAATGGGCCCAATAAGGATGATATTGCACCATTAGCGGAATTATTTCAGCACCTGTTGCTTATTTTAGATCCTATTTTATGGATTGGGGATGTTAATGTGGTGTTAAATTATGACTTAGATAGGTCATCAGTGAGTAGGTCCAGAATTAATGAAAAAATGCAACGCCAAGAACTTTTTATAATGCCCCATTTGGAATTATGTGATATATGGAGAGAGATAGGATGGGGTTAACTCGGGGGTACACATTTAATAAAAAGAAATACAGACATCAATCCAGGATCAATTATATTTTAATAGACAGGAACCTGGCACTAAGTGTGAAGGAGATAGTTCATATGGGAGCTCACTTATCAGATCACTCCGCCATCTGGACGAACATTGGTTCAACAGGGAATAGGGATCATGGTAGGTGGACGCTTGATAGAACCTTGCTATTAGATGAGGTGGTGGTTGCAGAATTACAAGCTGAGGTGAAGGATTTCTTCAATCTTAAAGTGGGCTCAACCTCCTCGGCTATGGCGTTTCTTTGTGGGAGACTTATTAGAATGGCCTCATTTAAAAGGCAATTGTACAACGAAGTGAATGGCAAATTAGAAAAGCAGATACAGCAAATAGATACAAAATTGACACAGGCTGGTCTTAAGGAAGAGAAAGCAAATCAGCTGTATAGAGTACATCGAATGTTGCGATCTGAGTTGAATGCTGTGATTGAGAATAGGATGAAGAAACGATTCGAGGCGAATAGACTTGCACATTTTGAGTATGGTGAGAACTGTAGTAAATTACTGGCATGGAAATTAAAAGGTAATACAGAGAGGAACAGGATCCAGTCTCAGGAAGTTTGAAGAGAGGTGACAAGGTGGTAGGAGAGGCTTTACGAGTTTTTATTTCAGAATTACATGCGGAAGAGGTACCTCTGAGGGCGGTGAGGACTTGGCTAGAAGAGTTATGCTTGGATTCCTTGAGTGAGGAAGACAGAAGAGGCCTTCATGAGCAAGTTGGTTTGGAGGAATTGGATCGAGTTTTAAAATCAGGAAAAGCTGAGAAAGCACCAGGCCCGGACTGTCTCCCTTTGGAAGTGTATAAGGCCATGGGAAGTAGTGTAAAGAACTTTTTTGTGGGGCTCTGTAATGACATTTTAGAAGGGAGAAATATGATGCCTCCGTCCTGGAAGGAAGCAAATATAACTGTGATTCCGAAGCCAGGGAAGGACCCAATTTCCTGCGACGCATACAGACCAATCTCCCTATTAAATAGTGATTACAAAATTTTTGCAAAGATTGTGAAAGACAGATTAAATGGTGTCCTAGAAAAACTTCTTCACAAGGATTAAATGCGTTTTATGAAGGGTAGGTTGATGCAGGAGATGACGCACACCCTGATTGGCTCAATCGATTTGGCCACTACGTGCCAGGATCCGTTGGCGGTAGTAATCGTAGATGCCACTAAAGCATTTGATAGGGTTAGTTGGGTTTATTTAAAAACGGTCTGCAAGTTTTTTAAGCTGGGCAGGAATTTTATTGGGATGCTGCAGAAGATTTATCAAGACCCTGTACCGAGAGTCCTAGTTAATGGTATGTTAACTCAACCTTTTAAAATTCAAAGAGGAACAAGACAATGGTGTCTGTTGTCGCCATTACTTTTTAACATACATATAGAGCCTTTGGCGTATAAACTTAGGAAGGACCAGAAGATGCTTCAGTTTCAGTGTGGGAATTCAAGTTAGAAGATCTCCCTATATGTGGATGATTTGTTTGTATATACAGCAGATTTGGGTCAAGCATTGGTAGCACTAGAAGAACTCACAAAGGAATTTGAGAAAATCAGAGTGTTTGTTAACAGTGAAAAATCTGCAGTTATGGTATCGAATATGCGGGCGGAAGGGAGTCCTGTTAAGAAAGAGGTGAAATATTTAGGGATCACAATAAGATATAAACAAAATTCCTGAAAATAATTTCAAGAAGGTTTAGAGAGAGTCTAGCCAGTTAATGAAGAAATGGGTCAGTCTTCCCCTTACTATGATAGGACGGGTTAACTTAGTCAAGATGGTGATCTTGCCTAAATTTTTATTTATTTTTAATGCAGTACCTTTGTGGTTTGAAAAAGGATGGTTGTTCAAACTTCAAGGAGTAATTAGCATTTTTGATTGGGCCTCAAAAGGGGTTTGCTTTGCTTGGAAGAAGTTGAGAAGAAGGTGAGAGAAAGGAGGGTTGGCCTTACCAGAAATACAGCTTTATGCAAGGGCCTTCTTTCTGAAGAATTCAAGGGAGTTAATGAAAGAGCCAGGGGAGTCTGAGAAAGGACAAATCTTTAAAGCTTTGATGAAAATAAATGGTGTATCCCAGAGAGGCTTTTTATATAAGTTTCATGACCCTACATTTTTCAGAAAAATAAGATTTAAGGTGCTTTTGGGTTCAGTACAAATCTGGTGGAGTGTGAGGAAAGCCACTAAGCAACCACTCTATAGCAAGTATGCACCAATATGGAACTCTCCAGGCTCCCCTGAACGGTCGAGGGAAAAGTTGGCTCTTCCTTTGAGAGAGGCAGCTTTTTCGGATTGGGGTGCTTCCTCAAGGATGGGAGTTTGGTCTTTTTCGAGTCCCTCTGTGGGGAAATGGGGAGCAATCTTTCAAGGTTTAAATACCTTCAAATAACTAGTTGGCTGCAACATGTAAAGGAGAAGGTAGGGGGTTCAAATGAACTGGAAGAATTTCTATACTTAAATCCCCCCCCAAGAAAGGAGGTCACAAAACTGTACTGGTTGATGTTAGAGACTGTGAATAGAGAGTTCACCCTTCCGGAGGAGATCTGGGAGAAGACTTGCCAGGACAGTAGATAAGAGATTAGTGGTAAGTATCTAACACTCTTCTATGAAGTAAAGCTTGGCCTGCACCTTTAAGAAGGAATCATTTGTTTTCAATCCATAGGGTATTCTGGTCTCCGGCAAAGTTCTCTAATTTGGGGCATGGAACCCCAACGACGTATAAGAAATGTGGTCTGGACATGGCAGATGATCTACACATGTTTTTGAGGTATCACCAGATGTAGGAGGGTGGCCTGGTTTTTAGTGGGTACCTAAGGTACTTAAACCTTATACCAGGCCCAGTTATCCCTTATTAGTGAAATGTAGGCAGTGTTCTAGCAGCTTAGGCTGTCTAGAGGTAGCTGTAGCAGAGCAGCTTAGGCTGAACTAGGAGACATGCAAAGTTCCTGCAGCACCACTATAGTTACACAGTACTTACACACAAAAGACAATACTCAGTGTTACCAAAAATAAAGGAACTGTACTTTAGAGACACCAGGCAAAAGACATCTTAGAAGCAATACTCCTTCTGGAGTTAAGTATTATACACAATATATATATACCAGAGACCAAAATCAGGTAAGTAAATAGTCACAGACTAGTGCAAACAGTAGAAAATACAATAGAATGCAATATTCCTAGGGGCAACACAAACCATATACTAAGAAAGTGGAATGTGAATCACGAATTCCCCCCTAGGCAAGTGTAGTGTGTAGAGGGGCGCTGGGAGTGTAAGAAAACACCAAAGGTAAGTAAAGTACTCCAAGCAAGACTACAATCAACAAATGGTGGATTCATGGACATGAAGAACTGTGAAGAAAGGAGACCAAGTCCAGAAGTTGCAGATGATTCCAGGAAGGACAGGAGCCACTGCCAACCTAGAAGATGGTGGAAAAGAAGATTCTCCGGTTAAAAGAAGTCTGCAGAAGAGCACCAAAGAAGATGGCTGCGGGTTCCTGCATGGTGCAGGAAATGTCCCACGAGGAGATGTTGGAAGCAGGCTGTTTGCGTTGCTGGATTAGTCCAACAAGCCTTGGTTCAAGACAGGACACGGTTTGCATCAAAATGGCGCTGCCTGGCCCCAGGAGGGACCTGGGGTCCTCAACTCGGACTGAGGAGGCAGAAGGGGCTCCCAACACTGGAGAGAGCCCAGAGATGACCAGGCAGCACCAATGGGAGTCCCAGGACATGGGGATAAGAAGATGCAAAATGCAGTTTGTGCAGCACAACAAAAGAAGGTCCCACGCCGCCGGAGAACAACTCAGTGACTTCTGAGTCGCAGGATGGAGTGCTGGGACTTGGGCTACACTGTGCACAAAGGATTCTTGGAAGAAGTGCACAGAAGCCCAAGAAGCTGGAGATGACGTGGTGCACAGGGGTACTGTTGCAAACCGGGAAGGCAAGCTCTTACCTCAACCAAACTTGGACAACTGGACCTTAGGACAGTCTGGGTTGTGTTGGTCCACCATTTGTGTTCTAGGGAGCACGCACTTCATCAGGAGAGGAGTCCCAGAGAACCATTCGTCGTCACAGAAGGTGTCTGCAGGAGCAGGGAAGTGACTCCGTCACTCCACAGGAGATTCCTTTGGTTCTTCTGGTGCACGGTGAAGACAGGGAGTCCTCAGAGTGTGCACACCTTGGAAACTCTTGCAGTTGCTGGCTAGAGCTGAAGTTGCAGGTCACATGAGTCATCCTGGATACTTTGTTACAGTTACAGCAGTTCCTGGAGCAGTCTGTGGTTGATCTGACGGTCAGAAGCTGAAGCAGAGGATGCAGAGGATTCCTGGAGGAGTCTTGAAAGCTGAATCTGAATAGACACCCACAGGAGAGACCCTAAATAGTCCTGAGAGGGGGATTGGCTACCTACCCAGGTATGCACCTATCAGGAGGGGTCTCTGACATCACCTGCTGGCACTAGCCACTCAGAGATCTCCAAAGTGTCCCCACACCTTGGAAAACAAGATGGCTCACACCAGGGACACACTGGAGGAGCTCTGGGCACCACCCCTGGGCTTGTGATGAACAGAGGAGTGGTCACTCCCCTTTCCTTTGTCCAGTGTTGGGGGGCCAATCCCATGCATCCTGGGGGCTCCACCATGGACCCTCAGTACTGCCAAACCAGCTCTGTGAGGTTTGAACTGCAGCTACAGCTGCTGCCACCTCACAGACAGGTTTCTGCCCTCCTGGGGTCTGAGCAGCACAGTCCAAAGAAGGCAGAACAATGCATTTCCTTTAGGAGAGGGGTGTTACACCTTCTCCCATTGGAAATAGGTGTTACAGGCATTGAAGGGGTAGCCTCCTAGAGCCTCTAGTAATGTTTTGAAAGGCACAAATAGTGCCCTCTTTGCATAAATTAGTCTACACCGGTTCAGGGACTCCCAGTCCCTGCTCTGGCACAAAACTCTACAAAGGAAAGGGGAGTGACCACTCCCCTGTCCATCACCACCACAGGGGTGGTGCCCAGGTCTCCTCCAGAGTGTCCCTGGCATTAGCCATCTTGGATTCCAATGTGCTAGCACCCTCTGGGAGCATCCGTGTGGCCAGTGCCGACAGGTGATGTCAGAGACCACTTCTGATAGGTCCATACCTGGTTAGATAGCCAATCCCCCCCTCAGGGCTATTTAGGGTCTCTCCTCTGGGTGTTTCCCCAGAGTCGGTTTGCAAGACTCCACCAAGACCCCTCTGTATCCCCTGCTTCAGCTTCTGACCGTCAGATCAACTGCAGACTGCTCCAGGAACACTGTAACTGCAACAAAGTATCCAAGAAGGCTAATGCAACTCTGTAACTTCAGCTCCTGCCAGCAACTGCAACAGTTTACAGGTTGTGCACGCTCTGAGGACAGCCTGTCTTCATTCTCCACCAGAAGTACCGAAGGAATCTCCTGTGAAGTGACGGAGTCACTTCCCTGCTTCAGCAGTCACCCTTCTGCAGCGACGACCGGTACCCTGGGTCTCCTCTGATTTAGAAGAGCATGATCTCTGGAACACAGGTGATGGACCGAAGTGACCCTGACTGTCCAAAGGTCCAGCTGTCAAAATTTGGTGGAGGTAAGAGCTTGCCTTCCCATGGCAGACAGTACTCTTGTGCAACTTGTGTTCTGCAGCTCCTTGGGCTTCTGTGCACTTCTTCCAAGAATCCTTTGTGCACAGCGTATCCCAGGTCCCCTGCACTCTATTCTGCAATGCTCAGCTCCCTGAGTTGTTTTCTGGCGGTGTGGGATCACTTTGTGTAGTGCTGTAACAACTGCCATTTGCAACTTCTTTGTACCCGTGTTCTGGGACTCCTGTGGGTGCTGCCTGGTCTTCTAAGGGCTCTCTAAAGTGCTGAGAGCCCCCTCTGTCTCCTCAGTCTGAGTTGAGACACCCGGGTCCCTCCTGGGCCCAGGTAGTGCCTTTTTCTTGCCCTCTGTGATATTTGCATGAGACAAGGCTTGTTGGCGGAATCCAATGACGAAAAACAGCCTGCATTCTTCTACTCAACGTGGGACATCTCCTGCACCAACCAGGAACTCGCAGCTGTCTTCTTTGGTGCATTTCTGACTTTTTCTTCCAACCAGAGAATCCACTTCTGCACCTTCATCCAGGTTAGCAGGGGCTCCTGTTCTTCCTGGACTCTTCATCGACTTCTGGACTTGGCCTCCTCTCACCACAGGTCTTCAGGTCCAGGAATCCATCGTTGGTATCTTGCAGTCTTACTTGGTTTTTGCATAACCCTTTACCACGACTTCTAGTGCGTTCTGTGGAAACTTGCTGTACTTTACTCCTGTTTTCCTGGGCTCTTGGTTGGGGTACTTTACTTACCTTTGGTGTTTTCTTACACTCCCAGCGCCCCTCTACACACTACACTTGCCTAGGGGGGGAAACCTACATTCGCATTCCACTATTTTAGTATATGGTTTGTGTTGCCCCTAGGCCCATTGCAACCTAATGTGCTTTTCACTGTTTGCACTATTTTCTGACTGTGTACTTACCCGATTGTGGTTACTAGTATATTTATTGTGTATAATACTTACCTCCAGAAGGAGTATTGCCTCTAAGATATTTTTGGCCTTGTCTTACTAAAATAAAGTACCTTTATTTTTGGTAACACTGAGTATTGTCTCTTTTGTGTACAAGTACTGTGTGACTATAGGGGCATTGCAAGAGATTTGCTTTTCTCCTACAGCTACCTCTACACAGCCTAAGCTGCTACATTTCACTAAGGTGGATCACTGGACCTGGTATAAGGTGTAAGTACCTCTGGTATCCACTACCAACCAGGCCAGCTTCTCACAGTGAGAAATTAAAGAAAATCCACATTTGTATACGTGAGGTTGAAAATAATTCGTAAATATTCGCATGCGAATAGAATCGCCGTCATTGGCTGTCCACAACCTGAACAGAAAGTTGCAGCCACCATTTTAAGGTCCCGGGACATGGTACCTGGGGCTAAGAGACTAAATGAAAAGCAGCATAAGTGCTCAAGGTGGAGGTACCTTGGCCCCAAGAGTGAGATATAGAGGTGTTTGAGGCCCAAATTATAAGTTTGAAATGATTTTTCATCACTGTGCACAATATTCACGAATAATCGAGCGTAATCAATTTAATTGCAAAGAAGCAAAAAATCTTTTTTTTAATTTACAAACTCATTCGTACACTAATTCATTCACTCATACATGCACTCAGAGACTCACACACCCACTCAGACACTCATGCACCCACTCAGACCCACTCATAGACTTTCACACCCACTTTCAGACTCACTAAGACACTCATTCACCCCCTCCCAGACCCATAACGGACCCTCATGCACCCACTCACAGACACACTCAGACACTGATGCACCCACTCACAGACCCACTCAGATACTGAGGCAACCACTCACAGACTCATTGAGACCCTCAGGCACCCACTCACAAACCCTCTCAGACTCTCATGCACCCACTCACAGACCCACTCAGTCACTGAGGACCCACTCACAGACCCACTCAGTCACTGATGCACGCACTCACAGATCCTCTCAGACCTTCATGCACCTAGTCACAGACCCACTCAGGCACTCATTCACCCACTCACAGACCCACTCAGACAATGACAAACCCACTCACAGACCCACTCATACACTGATGCACCTACTCATAGATCCTCTCAGACCCTCATTCACCCAGACACAGACCCACTCAGACAATGACACAACCACTCACAAACCCACTCAGACATTAACACACCCTCTCACAGACCCACTCTGACCTTCACGCTCCCACTCACAGACCCACTCAGAAACTCACGCACCCACTCTCAGACCCACTCAGACCCTCATACACACACTCACACATCCACTCAGACACTTATGTACCCACTCACAGACCCACTCAGACACTTGCACACACACTCCAGACTCACTCAGACACTCATGCACCCACTCACAAACCCACTCAGACCCTCATGGACCCACTCACAGTCCCTCTCAGACCCTCACACACCCAGTCACAGACCCATTCAGACACTCACACACCCACTCAGAGATCCACTCAGACCCTCATGCGCCTACTTACAGACCCACTCAGACACTGATGCACCCACTCACAGACACACTCAGAACCCTCATACACCCACTCACAGACCCACTCAGACACTGACGTACCCACTCACAGACCCACTTAGACCCTCACGCACCAAGTCACAGACCCACTCAGACAACCACAAACCAACTCACAAACCCACTCAGACCCTCATGCACCCACTCACAGACCCACTCAGACTTTCATGCACCCACATTCACACCCAGACAGACATTCTCACATCCAGAGACACCCTCTCACACCTATGCTCACATGAAGAGAGACAGACAGTTTGGCTGTACATGGTGTGGGTTTGTGTGGCTATGGGGGCTGGCTGCAGGCCCTGCAGCCAACCCCTGTGGTGCAGAAGTGAGTGGTTGTCAGGGGTTGGCCGCAGGCCAGGCTCTGTGGCCAACCCCCTCTGTGCACGGACAAAGGCCATGCACAATTTTGGGGCTGGGTTGTTATAGGGGTTGGCCCTGCGGCCAAGTGCCGCTGTGCTTGGGTGAAGGTCGTGTACAGTGGTTGTTGGATGAGCGTATAGTAATGAAAATTATTTTGCGTAAAAACAAAACATAGTAATTCACTGAGAAAAACAAAGGTTATAGGGACATTATAGTTAGGAAATAGAAATAAAAAACCATAGAAATCCCCTTAAAAAAACAAAAGTTACAGGGACGTTATAGTTATGCTCACATTTTAAATGTACAAAACCATAGAAATTCACCTATAGTTAGAGTTGTTTCAAGTAACTATTAACTTGTGCTCTAAGGTAACTATAACTCACACCCTCGCCATGCACTACTAAGTACCACACAAATTATGGCACTCATGATATCTTTGATAACATCATTGATAATATCAATGTAGTATTTACATTAACATTTTTGACAAAAAAATGTGCATGGAGAGGGCACAAACATGTTAACCAGCTGGTCTGTGGTGGACGCTGAGCCCATTAGGTATCTTTGAGGATTTACAGATGGATGCTGTTTTTGAAGTGAGGGCTCATATACCTCACATTCTGTCAGAGTGAATGACATGCATCTGTTATGAAATGGTAGAAGCACTTGATGTGGCAATGGAAAGGTGCTAGACGGGAGGAACATGCTGGTGGAGCACAGCAGGAAGGATGTCAATCTCTCAATAAAAGTTAGCCTCTGGCACCTTCACCCTGGGTAATATCAAACACTTGGACTTTTCCATGCTACAAAATGGCAAACATATTGCAGCTTGTGCTAGAGAAAGACAGTATCGGCATGATTGCGTGGCTATTTCCCTATTATGTGCATGCAATGCTTTGGAAAAATGTGGGCAAATGTTCAGTAAGTGAGGAACGATTTACTGTACACATAGGGCCATATTTACAAGAAAGTGGCGCATCACTAATGATGCGCTACTTTTCTTGCCGCCCCCTACTATCCTCTAACGCCACCATGGTAGCGCCGTATTTACAATACGGCGCACCATGGATATGTTAGGGGCAATAGCGTCATATTTTTTACACTATTGTAACGCTATACTGGAATAGCGTAAAAAATGTACGCTAATTCAGTATAGTGTTAAGAGGCCCATTGAAATTGATGGGAGCCTAATTTTAACTCCTGCTTTAAGCCCGCGTTAAAAATGACCCTAGAAATGGCGCAATGGAATCTTTTAGATTCCATTGCGCCTTATTGACCCTCTAACGAGGGAATGCCACCTTTGCATACATCATGCATATATTATGCATGATATGGTGCATATGGTTTACAAGGTGAGCACCACCTTGCAAATATGGTGCTATGATAGTGGCCCGTTAGTGTCACAGTTTCGTCAAAAATGTTGCCTCAAATGTGGTGCTAATGGGCGCAAGGACCGTGTAAACCTGGCCCATAGTTTTTGAGTTGCAGTGTTTGGGGCAAGGAGTTACATGTACACATTTGTTTGGCACAGAGCAGTGGTTCTTAACCTGTGATTTGTGGACCCCTGGGGGTCTGTGATACCTGCTCAGGAGGTCTGCAGCTGGCTATAAAATTAAATGAGATTTGCAGGTTCATCATCATCAGCATCTTAATTCGATTATTGAAGAATAATCACAAAGGACAATAAAACATATGAAAATACAGTAGATCGCATGTACATTTCATAAAAATACATTTGGTTAAATATTAATTGAATTCAGCCATCGCAGTGCATTATTTAAGAAGACCCCAAATAAAACCACACAGCGGGCTCAGGCAACGTACAGAGAAAGTAAAAGGCTGGTCTGCATTGTCGAAAACCCTGAGCTTTTAAAATAGGCAATCAAAATTTGTGTCTAAAAGGTTCAAAATATTTACAAAAGAGGGTAACGAGCATCAGCAACTGAAAGGAGATGTCATTACATGGGCACACTAAGACTGATTATGTGGCATACTGTACAGCCCTGGTTTTCATTTGTTTCTGTGGTATTCCTCATGTAACTTAACCAAAGGATCGCGTACCCCAAATGTCAAGTTAAACATTCAGTAATAATCTCATGATTGAATTCAGTATGTTTATTCCCCCCAGACCACAATCCAGAGGAGTGGCGCAAGCTTTATCTTTCATAAAACATAAGCCCATTTCCTCATGTAAAAAAATAGGAACTACCTAGCCCTACATCTAGAAGCGATTCTCCTCTTGTTGTAAACTTGAGCAGTCCCAATAACCCCATATGGATGTCCCAAAAGTCATGATTGGTAAACATTTTACTTTATATACATGCAATAAACTCAAATTGCCCCCCCTGCAGTTATTAAAAAGGGAACATCCTTTGGATATAAAGGGTAAACAACTACCACGAGATTCTAAGGTTACACCTAGGTAAGGGAACTCACTAACTAGCATGATATTTTGGCCCAGATTTAACAGGACCTGGCGCCATTCTAACGACACATCATTTTTTAAGCTAATGTGGTGTTAGATGGCCAAACACGCTGCATGTTATTACAAAGTGGCACAATGCATGCATTGTGCCTCTTTATAGCCCTTTGTGCTACATTATGCCTGCGCCAGGCATAATGTACACAAGGGGGGGGCATTCTCTTTTGGGGGGCCGAAAAAATGGCATAAAGAAATCCAAGAAATCAGAGCAGGCATTAAAAGGAGGCACCCCGTTGGTTACAATGGGCCTCTGGTTGCTTTTGCAGGATTAGTGTCAACATTTTTTACTCTAATTCTGCAACTCGTCGAACTAGCATAAACAATTCTGACGGTAGTTCCCTAATTACCACTATGGTTCGCCATATATTAAATATGGCACACAAGTGGTGGCGTTAGGGGGGCGCTAAGGGGCGCAAGAAAAGTGGTGCTGCACTAGGTGCACCGCCACTTTTCATAAATATGCCCCTTTCTCCCTTAATCAACATGGGTCCAGTTTTGCTTTGTTTCTTTTCACATACCATATAATGTGTCTTTGCTATATTTACTTCTAAGTCTAAATGATCAATGAATTTAACAAAAACATCTAGAAGAACTCAGAAACTGTTTGGTGTGTGCAAAAGCAAGACTGCATCATTAGGGTAAAGAAAGGCTGGCACATATTTCACTTTCGCATTTGGTAGGTCCTTCCCCTGTGTAGCTAAAAAGAAGTCCAACCCATTAATATATAAACGAAATAAAATGGGAGTTGGAACACATCCCTGACAGACACACAAGGACAAATTAAAGTATTTGGTGCATTCACCTTCTGTACCATGTCTAACTAAGGCACTGACCCCACCATGCAAAGTCCTGAAGAAATTCAACTAATGAATGAGGCAGGCCTAACTTAGACAGAATGCACCAAAGGTTGGAGTAATTTACCCGATTGAAGGTGCTGCTAAGATCCATAAAAGCAAGGTATAACGGGCATTTCTTAGCAATCATATATTTCCCTATCAAAAGGGGTAAATTTAAGCACTGTTCTTGGGTCCTAAGGCCCTCTCTAAACCCGTACTGCACAAAGCTAAGTGTGTTGTTTTGATGGATTCAATCTTCACTCCTATGTAAAATAATGCGCCCCACAATCTTAACAATTGAATCCAGCAGAGAGATCGGACTATAACGTTGGGGATCATTACTATTACCTTTTTTGAAAACAGGGATTATACAGGCCATTTGCTGTGAGGCAGGAATTTTCTGAGAGACTGCAGCATTAAGGACATTAGTAATAATAAGTAAGCACAGATGAATATTCTCTATGTAGATGTCCATCAGTACCCCATCATGGTGCCACTCTATTTGGACTATCAATGATGTCCTCTGCAACTTCCTCAAGGTCAAATCTAATCTCCAAGGGGAACCGTGGAGCGGTAACCATTTCAACCTTTTCAGAATTTTCCCCAAAGCAGTAGATCCACCTGAAGCGGTCCAGCCAACATTCTGGACTAATATTGGGCCCGACCCATCTGTCAAAGTAATACTAATGCTCCGTTTAGTTACAATGCTCCAAAATCTTGTGGTATTCTTCTTATATGTTTAAACAAGGGCCTCCCACAATTCTACTTGATCCCTAGGTTCCTATTTCTGAAAGATTGCTTATAGTATATCCTAGTTGCTGTTACCAATTCCTTGTTCCTAGGCATAAGGTTAAGGACTAAACGCAACTTTCTGTTAGCAGCTTTACTTCTGCTATCAAACCAAACTAGGCAGGGGCTCCTTACAGCTCTATGGCTACCTTTATTAAGGTATCTAATAAACTTGAGCAAAGCAGACCACAACACACAGTGTAACCAACAGTATGATATAAGTATTAGGATCCGTAATGCATGAGTTCCGTTGGACAGAAGAAAAAGACGGCACGTCAGTATTCACATCTTTACTTGGAAGAAAGTCTCTTTATTTGTAAGCGCAGTTACATTCAGTGAGAGAGAACATCACTCTAAACACAGGCAAAACGTGTTTCATCACACTGGTGACTTTTTCAAGGCTGCAGAGAAACATATCTATATATCCATACTTTATAATTTGTTCTTAACTAAACAGCATAAGAAATAGAAACAACCAAAAGGAAACCCACCAGAAGAAGGTTACGGTCCCAGAAAAGGAACCTGAGGTGAGTGAAGAAAACCTTGTGATGGACAGCCAAAATATAGGAACTGTGGACATGGCAAATCTAAAAGGTTTGTACAAGACTAACGAGGAAACACCGTGTATTTGTGCTAAGAAAAAAGGGGAAAGGCTCCCAAGTGTTCTAACCAATACAGTGATTATGAACAGCTGAAGTAACTGTGTATATGCGCCGAAGAAAAAACGTGAGTGAGATACACAAAATGACAAAGAAAATGTGGGTAGACCAGAAAATACATGCAGTACATATGTAAGTTAAGAGGGAAAGGAAATGTCATCTTGTGACCATACCTAATGGAAGAAGTAATTGAGCGAAGTCAATACGTCAGGCAAAAAGATAAAGGGCCTCATTCCGACCCTGGCGGTCATGGACCGCCAGGGCCGGGGACGGAGGAAGCACCGCCAACAGGCTGGCGGTGCTTCAGGGGCAATTCTGACCGCGGCAGTAAAGCCGCGGTCAGAAAAGGGGAATTTCCCCTGCCCCAGAGAATCCTCAACGGCGGCGCTGCAAGCAGCGCCGCCATGGGGATTCCGACCCCCTTCCCGCCATCCCGTTCCTGCCGGTTTTTACCGCCAGGAACAGGATGGCGGGAACGGGTGTTGTGGGGCCCCTGGGGGCCCCTGCACTGCCCATGCCACTGGCATGGGCAGTGCAGGGGCCCCCTAACAGGGCCCCATTCAGATTTTCAGTGTCTGCAAAGCAGACACTGAAAATCGCGACGGGTGCCACAGCACCCGTCGCACACCAGCAACTCCGCCGGCTCCATTCGGAGCCGGCTTCATCGTTGCTGGGGCTTTCCCGCTGGGCGGGCGGGCGGCCTTTTGGCGGTCGCCTGCCCGCCCAGCGGAAAAGTCAGAATGACCGTCGTGGTCATTTGACTGCGGTGCGGTCTTCTGGCGGGCGGTGCCCGCCGCCCGCCGGGGTCGGAATGACCCACAAAGTGTATTCTTCGTATCTGAAACTGGAAGGAAAAATAACTAGGAGCAACGCCAAAGAATTACTGCAGAATACGGAAAGGGGCCACAAGTACTCAAGAAAACACGTATTGCATTAATAGGTAAAATAGGTGAACTACCTGTAGTCAGACTGTTAGGTGTGAATATGCCACAGTAGGAAAAAGTGCAAGGGGATGAAGGGTAACCATAAGTGGGGGACCTTGATAAGTCCAGGAATGTAATTCTGGAACCAGATACATAGCCACTAGTCCAAAAGAAATGCTAGAAGTCATAAAACTCCCAAAGAGCCCACTGATACGATCAATGGATGGTTATATACCCCATGGTTATATATCCCCAAATAGGTACACCAAAAACCGTGCAAAAAGACACGTAATGCCCGACTGCCGTAAAACAGATATTGTTTCGATGTGTCGGCAGAGCAGATACGCTCGGAGACACGTTGTTGACTAATAACTATTGAAAAAGATAGTTTGTGATCCGCTAAGTCTAGCGTTTGTGAATGCTCACCAAAACAGTTAAAGGTCACAGCCCACCAAGAGGTTAACGAAAATCAAAAAGCACCAATGTCGCATATTTGAGAGTTATATTCAAAATCAATCTGAATGACTAAATCTGCCACGGGCCAAAATACTAAAATAAAGAAACAACAGTAGGCGTGGTAATTGCGCTCTATCTAGGCATCCTTCCTCATGCACCATTGTAAACATACTGATATGCAGACCAAAAAACAGGGGGATACACTGTAATTTAAAAAAACCCTGACCGAAGTTCTCTTAACCATAGTAAGACAGGTGCCCGGCCCCTAACTCACTGTGAATGGCCAAGTGCCGTAGATCCGAGTTGTACTGGATTAGTTCAAAGAGTAAGTGGAAAGTTGTGCGCGGTACTTAAAGTACGCGCCATGACATATGTGTATAGACAAGGAAAGAAAGGAAGGACTGAACTAACGAGGAACTGGGAGGCACAGAAAGAACACCGTGTATAGAACCAAGTGGCGGCCATATTGTAATACAAAACTCGGTAGAAAGAAGAAAAGAGGAAGATGAAACAATAGACGGTGGGAAGACGCAGATTGTAATAGTAAGTTTTAAGTGAAAGTTAGGAAAAAGCTGTAAGAAAAAAAGGAAAGCCGTACTGTGAAAAACCAAAGTCCATAGAGAGACGAGTCGCTACCTTAAAATTAAATAGGAGAGTTCAATTAGGAACTAAGTCAAAAGCATTACAAGTAGAACACCCATAAATTGTGACATTACGTATTGCGAAAACATGTGTGTGCTAAATAATGAAAACAATAGTACATGTGGGTCGAAACTTCTGTAGAAAAGCTAGAATAATGAGAGTATATGGGTAGAAATAGCAGTAGCCCTATAAAAAAGTCATCTATGTCCCATGATGTTACCCATACACTTTGAAACCAAATATCCAGAATACTTAATGGCAAGTAAAAAGCGCCCCTAAGAGTGCAAATATGCATGATAATATAAATGTCTATGTTGATACACATATGTAAACAGAGAAAAAAATTAGGTAACAAGAAATATATTGGAAAAAAATAATTTTTAGGCAACCAAATTTTCAAATCAGCATAGTTACTACAACACCACGAATAAAAGTGTGGCTAATGTCCCATGATGCCACACATGGATAGAGCTTCAAACATCCTGAAACATATAACAGTATAACATCGAAAAACAGTTTAAACATTAACAGTAATGTTGATGTAGAGGTGCATATTTGTTGTAACCAAATAATGGATATTTAAGGGGACATTAGTACAGCAAAGGATGGATATGATACAGGAGACAACTAGCTGAGAAATACATGTAACTCCCGGTCAGTATTGAGACCCATTTCCACAGCCCGAAGTTTTAATATCCATTTTGCCTCACATTTGCGTAAATCCTTCGTCCTATCCCTCAATCTGGGTGAGGTGTGTACATGGGTCCATGCTCTGGTAAGATATTAGTCCAGGATAGTACTGTGAGACTCACTATTACCTTTGTATTTATTCTTGATCCCTGGCATCTTACTCTTTCCCATATTACTTTGTTACAAGTAAAATAAAGAGCCTCCAATGATAAGATGTGCACTAATCCGACCAGTCAATCAATCACACATTAATTACCCAGCCAGCCTGAGGATGATTACACTTGAAGTTACTACCCTGATGGTGCGTAGGCAGAGGTAGAAATAAGTCATAAAATGGAGATTGCTGCTCACCTATGGAGATTTTTGGAACCTTGAGTCTAGAGAGATGGGCCGGACCAGCTTATTCCGGCCGATGATGGGCAAAGACAGGTCTATGTCTGGGCACAGTCCAGAAGTATCCTGTGCCCAGGCCTCCCAAGAGGAGTTTATGCGCCTGACTAGTGTGTTTTAGCTTGCCCCACCTCAGGGGTTTAGCAATGGATTATAGGCCTTGTGGTCTTCTGCCCAAGCCCCAACAACTGAATCTCTAGCAACAAGGAATTTACATTAATAAAGTATATATACATACAGAAGCAAAAATCAAACATATTAAAATGCTTTGTAAATGTGAAGGTATTTGAAATTGGAGATTAAAATGTAAGTTGTTATCCTTAGCTTCATTGGTGGGAGAAGTGTAAGAAGAACAAACAGAATCTAATAGGGATGATTGGTGTCCTCAATTGAAGTGCTGGTATGCGCCGACAAAAAGCCAGCATGCATTAGTGTCAAAAAAAGATTAAGTCAGTCAAAATATGCTTGTTCGGGGATAAACCCAATTAAGGAAAAGAATATGCTAGAGTTTAGCAGATATCTTCATCTCTTAGAAATAAAAGTAAATTTTGAAAAACTCCAAACTATTCACTAAAAATAACATTTTTGATTGTCGCATTTTTTGTTAGCGAACTAAATAAAATACTTCATAATTTCTACTGGTTTGATGTACACTTTGTGTATTATTTTTGGTTCAAATCCTGGCTTTCAATAGAGATTTAGTGGGGGTCCAGGAAGTAAAAACGTTATGAACTGCTGGCTTAGAGACATGATTTCTTCTGCGGGAACAGAAGGCTTGCCAACCATAGATGTTGGCAGCCAGAAACTTTGAGGGATTGTATAGCTTGCAGGGAACAGTGTGCCGTACATAGCTTCGGGTGTAGGTTGTCAAGTATGGCTTGTGTGTACTTATGCACTGTAGCGTCAATAGGAAGGACATGTGGAGTGTGAATACTGGCTGGTATTTTAAAGCAGAGCTAATGAACAATGGCGAGGTTTGCTCATGGAGGACATGCTGGCTTGTGGTTAACTCAACATGTTGGACAATGAGGCCATGTTCTAGTTCCCATTTCACTGACGTGTATGATCCTAGAGAAAGTACATTGCCGATCCAGGCCCCTCGTCCCATGCTCTGCAGTCTTCTTATCTGTGATTCCTGTTAAATGCTATGTAAAACTGAGCATTTTCCTGTGTGTTATCAGAGTTGGACTGGCCTATAAAGCAATCAGGCAGTGCCCGAAAGGCAGGTCTGACAGACCAGTGTGTTGGCCATTTTTTTATTGTTTGTGGGACCCTTTTATGTTCTGGTGGGCCGTTTTTCACTCTTGGTGTCCCTGATGCTAAAGCAAATGTTGCCTGCAGCAAGCTTAACTCCATGCAGTCTTTCATACCTTGCAAAACACTTACTCACTTTGTCTTTACAAGTTCAATCGCTCACCTAATTTGCAAACATGTACGACTTTTTTAGATATATAGTTCACTAATGGGAGTCACTTTTATTTTGGTGCCTGGGCCTAGTTCATGTCCTAGTCCGACCTAATGTTTCATACAGAAAATGGCTACATAATATGGCACAAATATAAGGGGTGGGCGGAATTTTTTATTCCGCCGGTGGAATTGGAGGAATTTGGTAATTTCAAGTTACACTTGTAACATGGAATTACTAATACATTAATTGATCTACAGTCTTTGTTTTTTTTAAACAGGGCTAGAGGAGGGTGGGTACCTTGTCTCCATGCTTAAAACATTGCAGATTAAACTTTAATCTGCAATGATTCTTAAACACAGAGGGACAGCTCCCTCTTCTGGCGCTGCTGAAAAACCACTGACTGCACTGCTGTGCATATCCCTTAGTGCCCTTACATACTCATAGTATATAAAGCTTAAGTATGTAAGGGCACCGAGGAATATGCACAGTAGCTCATACCACACAAACTCTGTAAGTATCTCAGGGCATGGGAGAATATGTACAGCAGTGCAAATTACCAAATGCACTTACAGTGCATACCCCTCAGCGCCCTTACATACTCTGCAGTGATTACTGCAGGGTACGTAAGGGCACAGAGGGGCATGCACTGCAGTGCATTTGGTATTTGGCAGTTCTATTTCCTAGAGCAACCTGGATACTCGCATCCATTTTTGGATGCAAGTGTCCATTTTGCACTAAGAATATAGCACCAAGGGCCAGATGTAGCAAATTTTAAATTTGCGAGGTGCAAAGTGCGAGTCCATGCGACTCGCACTTTGCACCTCGCAAATTGGTATGCAGTACGGTGTCTCAGACACCGACTGCAACTCGCTATGGGGTCGCAATGACCCACCTCATGAATATTCATGAGGTGGGTCGCAAATTGCGGCCCCATAGCGAGTATAGGCACTCGCAAACATGGAGGCCTGCTGTCGTCAGCAGACCTCCATGTCCGTGACTGCAGGAAAACGAGCTGCACTTAAAAAAAAAACGAAACCTTTAGTTTCGGTATTTTTTCAGGGCAGGGGGTGGTCCCTTGGACCACTCCCTCCCCTGAAAAAATATTTGTGGTTCCAGTCACAAACTGGAAGGGGTCCCATAGGGACCCCTTCCAATTTGCGAGTGGGTTACCATCCACTTGAAGTGGATGGTAACTGCGATGCCATTTGCGACCGCGTACGCGGTCGCCAATGGTATTGCATACCACTCAGACTCGCAAATAGGAAGGGAACACCCCTTCCTATTTGCGAGTCGGAAATGCATATTGCGAGTCGGTACCGACTCGCAATATGCATTTCTGCATAGCAAAGAGGCATTTGCACCTCGCAAACGGCGATTTTCGCCGTTTGCGACGTGCAAATACTTTGCTACATCTGGCCCCAAATTCCCACTCTATCCCATGATGGAATTCCCCAGAATCTGGCAACATTTTAATGTAATGCCGCAGAATTCCACAGAATCAAATTCCGCCAATTCCACCCACCCCTAATAAATAACGACAGCTTTCCTAGTCCTAGCTTCTAAATGAAAATGCACGCCAGATCTATTGGATTTGCCAGTTCTTGCTTTTACCCTTTGCATTCTAAACCTTCTGGCACAACTTTGTAATGGGATAACACAGTGACGTAATGAAACTTGAGGGGACCCCCTCCATTCACAGTACATGGAGGGGCATCGAGCCATTCAGGAGTCGTTTCAGTGCAGGCCAGTTAGCAGTGCGTGACTGAGTGCTGCTGAGGGGGTCTCCTGGTTCTCCGGGGCCCTCTAGCACCGTGGTGGCTGCGGGGGCTAATGTTTCATCACTGAGATAATTATGACTATACCTGTACCAGAAAACCAAGAATAACCTAGAATGTAAAAGAACATAGCTTTGCTGTGTCACCATGTCTCTGGGAAAAGAACGTGAAAGGGTGATCATTTCTGGTGGCCACAAGATAGTGGCCACATTTTGTGTAACTTTAACATGATACATTTAATTCCAGCACTGCAAAGCATGTGAGTGGAGTGCATTTAAGTTAATGGCATATAATCGTTTTATGAATATTTTTCAAGACTAACATTTAAAAGTATTATTTTGCATACTCATTTTGTATATTCTAATATGTAGTCTTTAGAATTCATATAATTTGAAAGTATATTTACGTTTTATTAACTTTGCTGGAGTGAAGGCCTACACATAAATTTTTATTTTTTCCACTTAACATTAATTGTGAAGTTGCTTTCTTAAATGTTTCTTTCGAGATGCAGGTGTTAGGAGCAGAGGCGGAGTCAACAAGAAGCTCATTGTGTGTGAAAGATAAGAAACCCTGGGAAGAACAATGCAAGGACGAAAAGGAGTGTTCTGAAAGCTTGGCAGTCGTAACTCTTTCGAATTTGCTGAGACTGAAGAGTATCAAGATGGGATGCGTTAGGGGTTGGATATTATACCTTACAATTAATTTTAATCAGGGTTTCATTCCAGAAGCTTAAACTGTGATGTCTTCATCCTGGAAAATTGTGATTTAAGGAAGGGCTAGTTATTTTAGGTTCAGACCCTTTCCTGTCTTTAGAGCTTAACAGACCCTTCCTCGGTATAGACCTTATATTTTGTGTGGCTTCATTCCATCACATCTCTCTTAACAGAATATTCTACTGAATTTCTGTTTGCAGACCTTTCTCAAATATTTTTAGTATTGGAATAGTTAGAGTTCAGTTTAAATGGTTAGGCAGGAGAGTTTGGTTCTAGTGACCAAAAATCATATGCTTTACCTGATCTTTTGTACTGTTGCAGTAGAAGTTTTAGTCTTGTATTTGCTCACTAGGTTCAACATTGTGCAGCCCTTTAATTCTCCTTTAGTGATATTATAGATTTATACTATGGTTTTGGGACTCATTTATGTAACGTTGACTTTGAGTCTGTAATAAAATCTAATTTAAACCTATGAATTGACTCTGCGGGGCATATTTATACTCCGTTTGCGCCGAATTTGCGTCGTTTTTTTCGACGCAAATTAGACGCAAAACTAACTCCATATTTATACTTTGGCGTTAGACGCGTCTAGCGCCAAAGTTCATGGAGTTAGGGTCATTTTTTTGCGTGAACACCTTCCTTGCGTTAATGAGATGCAAGGTAGGCGTTCCCGTCTTAAAAAATGACTCCGATGCTATTGCGTCGGATTTATACTCCCGGGCAAAAATGACGCCCGGGAGTGGGCGGGACTAAAAAACCCGCATTTGCGCCGGATTTTAGCGCCTGGGTCAGGGCAGGCGTTAAGGGACCTGTGGGCTCAGAATGAGCCCGGAGGTGCCCTCCCAAGCCCCCAGGGACACCCCCTGCCACCCTTGCCCACCCCAGGAGGACACCCAAGGCTGGAGGGACCCATCCCAGGGAAGAAAAGGTAAGTTGTGGTAAGTTTTTTTGTAAAAAAAAATTTGTGGCATAGGGGGGCCTGATTTGTGCCCCCCTACATGCCACTATGCCCAATGACCATGCCAAGGGGACAGAAGTCCCCTGGGCATGGCCATTGGGCAAGGGGGCATGACTCCTGTCTTTGCTAAGACAGGAGTCATGTTAATGGCGTCTGGGCGCCAAAAGAAAATGGCGCAAATCGGGTTAAGACGATTTTTTTGCCTCAGCCTGACTTGCCCCATTTTTGGACGCCCAAACGCCATTTTTCCCTACGCCGGCGCTGCCTGGTGTACGTGGTTTTTTTTCCCGCACACCAGGCAGCGCCGGTCGACTAACGCCGGCTAACGCCATTCAATAAATACGGCGCCCACATGGCGCGTCAGAATTGCGTTAGCCGGCGCTAATTTTTTTGGCGCAAAACTGCATTAGCGCAGTTTTGCGTCAAAAAGTATAAATATGGCCCTGAGTGTTATTAAGTGACATTTGGGTTATAAAGAAACTGTTTAATGACATTGAATTTTGTAAATCTTCATCCGTCGGAACTGAGAAGGAAACATTCATCAGACACCAGAACTAATGAAAGGGCCACAGGCTCTATCAATTGAATGAGCTGCTCATGAGTAGAATTGAAAAACTAGAACCCTATGTGTTGTAATGTGTCTCTGGCTTCTGCTTCTCCTGTGCACAGCTGTAGGCAGCAGAAGTTGGGATCTGCTGCTCATGAAAGATGGGGCGTTCAGGTCTTCAGGGCACATGTACTCAACACAGCAATCAACACCCACTGTGGCTGTGTCTAACTAAGGGATGGTTTTGTCGATAAAGGCTTTCTTATCTTTTCTAGGCATTTTTTTCTTTGTTTACCTGATCAGAGCCTAATGGGATGAGGACCTTCCACTCAATAATGGGGTAAAGGATTTTGCCCCACGTTGAAGGTGCACCCTGCAAAAGAGCAGATTCTATCAATGGACTTCATGAACTGAGCCTTGTCAGTCTGAATTATGCTGAATTTAAAAAAATTGTAGATTTAAAAAACAAAAACACTTTCTATTTTTAAGACTTTTTGATGTTTCTGAAGCCAGCCAAAGTGAAACGCTTCCTTTGAGCCCAAACCCTATAATCTTTATATTTTTCAGAATTTTCAGAATTTTGTAATTTGTGTATCTGCAAAAACAAAAAGGCCTAGATTCAGAAGATGACTCCTTGTCCAAGACCATCCTCGTATCCAGTTCTGACCTTTAATTTAACCTTTTAATCTATCTGTGCATTCTGGAAGTTGTAACCTTGCTTCGATTTAGTTGAACCAATTGAACTAACACGTCGCAATGTTTTGTAAAGCGCAGGTCTTTGTTCCCAGTAACTTGCTGGTGTCCAGTAACTCTCGACTCATATTACTGTTTGAGCCGCCCAAAACCACATTCCAAGCACAAAATTTACTAATTGAAGGCTACTAATTGGTAGAAAAGAATCAATAACATCTAATAAAATAAAAATTAGAAATAATTAAACAATATAAAAATGCATAGCTTAAGAACAAAACAAATTTAAACGTAGAACAGACTGTATGTTCCCCACAGCAAACAAGCTCAGATCACTGCCTTCCCAATGAAGGTTATTCTTGATTTTTTGGTACAGCTATAGTCATGATTATCTCTGGTTGAGGAGGGTGGTGCCTCAACTAACTGATGTAACAAAAGCACCTCCAAGAAAACAGCGAGGTAGATTGTTGAGGCTGCTTTACTTCACTGCTTTAACAATTTTGTGTCTGACGGGTACTCCTGAATGCACCTGTTTCTCAGGTCTCTGTGGTGCCTTCATGTTTGAATGAGCTGCTGCTGAGAGCAGGTGATAAATGTATGCTGGGACCTGTGGGTGAGGGAGGAGTTTGAGGGGAGTAAGGGAAGCTCTGTTTTTTTCTGGTGGTGGGGCATTGTATGCTCCCTGTACAAAAAATAATGATGCTTAACTGTTGCAGCAACTAAAGCCTCCTTAGATTTTCCAGGCAGAATCATCAGCCGGAAAAAATGTGTATGGGTCTCTCACTTCTGGAGAAAACAGATGAGGAAAGCTATCCACCCTGAATCAGGTGAAGCACAATTTCATGTGGTAATTTTGTACTCACGTTTGGCTAACTCAGAATCAGGGCCTGCAAGTGTAACAAGCATTGGCAAAGCCAAAGTTGTGTTGTAGTCTGTCAGACCTTTTCCTTTGTCATTGCTTGTTCTGTCATTGTTTCTGTACAGGTGACGGGCGCTCACCAAAATATAAAAAAAACATTGTCTAAAAGCAAAAAAATGTTTGGGTCTCAAAAAGTACATATTGCCATAGTAGTCCCTGACTATGAAGGGAACTATGTTGTTTGCTGATGTACTCCGTGTGAAAGAGCAGAATTCTGTTGCTTACAATGATTTTGGCCTGTAGCTGGAGTGGGCTGGCCCATTGTCCCATGCTGTATGCTCTTGTGGGTGAGAGAAAAATGTGATTGGCACAAAAAAAGCTCGGACATATTGAAGATCTTGGGGTCCCTGGGCAAAACATATTTTGGGGGCCTCAGAAATGCTTAGAATTTATGATCCAATTCAAGCTCTTTCATGTCCTCTTTGGCCCCTGGTCACCAACAGTGCACAGGCACACTCGCCCAAAATTCTAGATGTGTTTACATCGAATATTCAGGGATGGTGACGTGTGTTTTTATTATTGTAACACAGCAGCAGCTCGCTAATAATACTGTCAATAATCTCTGTGGCACCCTCCCACGTCTCATATATGAGGTCCTGTTTTGATCTAGAAGGAACTCTTTTTATGGATGTTTGTAGGAGGCTGGACTGGCTTGTAGTGAGTACCAAGGGGTACTTGCACCTTGCACCAGGCCCAGTTATCCCTTATTAGTGTATAGGGTGTCTAGCAGCTTAGGCTGATAGATAATGGTAGCTTAGCAGAGCAGCTTAGGCTGAACTAGGAGACGTGTGAAGCTACTACAGTACCACTTAGTGTCATATGCACAATATCATAAGAAAACACAATACACAGTTATACTAAAAATAAAGGTACTTTATTTTTATGACAATATGCCAAAGTATCTTAGAGTGTACCCTCAGTGAGAGGATAGGAAATATACACAAGATATATATACACAATAGCAAAAATATGCAGTATAGTCTTAGAAAACAGTGCAAACAATGTATAGTTACAATAGGATGCAATGGGGAAACATAGGGATAGGGGCAACACAAACCATATACTCCAAAAGTGGAATGCGAACCACGAATGGACCCCAAACCTATGTGACCTTGTAGAGGGTCGCTGGGACTATTAGAAAATAGTGAGAGTTAGAAAAATAACCCTCCCCAAGACACTGAAAAGTGAGTGCAAAGTGCACTAAAATTCCCCTAAGGACAAAGTAGTTGTGTTAGAGGAATAATGCAGGAAAGACACAAACCAGCAATGCAACCACTGTGGATTTCCAATCTAGGGTACCTGTGGAACAAGGGGACCAAGTCCAAAAGTCACAAGCAAGTCGGAGATGGGCAGATGCCCAGGAAATGCCAGCTGCGGGTGCAAAGAAGCTTCGACTGGACAGAAGAAGCTGAGGTTTCTGCAGGAACGAAAAGGGCTAGAGACTTCCCCTTTGGTGGACGGATCCGTCTCGCCATGGAGAGTCGTGCAGAAGTGTTTTCCCGCCGGAAGGACGCCAACAAGCCTTGCTACACGCAAATCGTGCGTTTGGCGTTTTTGGACGCTGCTGGGGCCCAGGAGGGATCAGGAGGTCGCAAATTGGAACTGCAGAGAGAGGGGACGTCGAGCAAGACAAAGAGCCCTCACTGAAGCAGGTAGCACCCAGAGAAGTGCCAGAAACAGGCACTACAAGGATGCGTGAAACGGTGCTCGCCGAAGTTGCACAAAGGAGTCCCACGTCGCCGGAGACCAACTTAGAAAGTCGTGCAATGCAGGTTAGAGTGCCGTGGACCCAGGCTTGGCTGTGCACGAAGGATTTCCGCCGGAAGTGCACAGGGGCCGGAGTAGCTTGCAAAGTCGCGGTTCCCAGCAATGCAGCCCAGCGAGGTGAGGCAAGGACTTACCTCCACCAAACTTGGGCTGAAGAGTCACTGGACTGTGGGGGTCACTTGGACAGTGTCGCTGGATTCGAGGGACCTCGCTCGTCGTGCTGAGAGGAGACCCAAGGGACCGGTAATGCAGCTTTTTGGTGCCTGCGGTTGCAGGGGGAAGATTCCGTCGACCCACGGGAGATTTCTTCGGAGCTTCTGGTGCAGAGAGGAGGCAGACTACCCCCACAGCATGCACAAGCAGGAAAACAGTCGAGAAGGCGGCAGGATCAGCGTTACAGAGTTGCAGTAGTCGTCTTTGCTACTATGTTGCAGGTTTGCAGGCTTCCAGCGTGGTCAGCGGTCGATTCCTTATCAGAAGGTGAAGAGGGAGATGCAGAGGAACTCGGCTGAGCTCATGCATTCGTTATCTAAAGTTTCCCCAGAGACAGAGACCCTAAATAGCCAGAAAAGAGGGTTTGGCTACCTAGGAGAGAGGAAAGGCTACTAACACCTGAAGGAGCCTATCAGCAGGAGTCTCTGACGTCACCTGGTGGCACTGGCCACTCAGAGCAGTCCAGTGTGCCAGCAGCACCTCTGTTTCCAAGATGGCAGAGGTCTGGAGCACACTGGAGGAGCTCTGGACACCTCCCAGGGGAGGTGCAGGTCAGGGGAGTGGTCACTCCCCTTTCCTTTGTCCAGTTTCGCGCCAGAGCAGGGGCTAAGGGGTCCCTGAACCGGTGTAGACTGGCTTATGCAGAATTGGGCACATCTGTGCCCAACAAAGCATTTCCAGAGGCTGGGGGAGGCTACTCCTCCCCTGCCTTCACACCATTTTCCAAAGGGAGAGGGTGTCACACCCTCTCTCAGAGGAAGTTCTTTGTTCTGCCATCCTGGGCCAGGCCTGGCTGGACCCCAGGAGGGCAGCTGCCTGTCTGAGGGGTTGGCAGCAGCAGCAGCTGCAGTGAAACCCCAGGAAGGGCAGTCTGGCAGTACCAGGGTCTGTGCTACAGACCACTGGGATGATGGAATTGTACCAACAATGCCAGGATGGCATAGAGGGGGCAATTCCATGATCATAGACATGTTACATGGCCATATTCGGAGTTACCATGGTGAAGCTACATATAGGTAGTGACCTATATGTAGTGCACGCGTGTAATGGTGTCCCCGCACTCACAAAGTTCAGTGAATTGGCTCTGAACAATGTGGGGGCACCTTGGCTAGTGCCAGGGTGCCCTCACACTAAGTAACTTTGCACCTAACCTTTACCAGGTAAAGGTTAGACATATAGGTGACTTATAAGTTACTTAAGTGCAGTGTAAAATGGCTGTGAAATAACGTGGACGTTATTTCACTCAGGCTGCAGTGGCAGGCCTGTGTAAGAATTGTCAGAGCTCCCTATGGGTGGCAAAAGAAATGCTGCAGCCCATAGGGATCTCCTGGAACCCCAATACCCTGGGTACCTCAGTACCATATACTAGGGAATTATAAGGGTGTTCCAGTAAGCCAATGTAAATTGGTAAAAATGGTCACTAGCCTGTTAGTGACAATTTGAAAGTAATGAGAGAGCATAACCACTGAGGTTCTGGTTAGCAGAGCCTCAGTGAGACAGTTAGGCACCACACAGGGAACATATACATGCACACCTATGAGCACTGGGGCCCTGTGTGACAGGGTCCCAGTGACACATACATATAGGCCACCAACCTATGAGCACTGGGGTCCTGACCAGCAGGATCCCAGTGACACATAACAACCATACTGAAAACATAGTGTTTTCACCATGAGCACTGAGGCCTGGCTATCAGGATCCCAGTGAGGCAGTGAAAACAGTGACAAACATCCTGACATACACTCACAAACAGGCCAAAAGTGGGGGTAACAAGGCTAGAAAGAGGCTACCTTCTCACACAACCCCCCCCCAAACGAAGGACAATAAGGCTAACCTTGGCCAGTTGAGACTTTATTGTCTAAGTGGTGATAAGTAGAGAGTAGCTCTGCAATAGACTGGTTACTCCCTTTATCATCCACTATATGGTTACTTCCCTGTGGGGATGTAAACCACCCTGTTTGAAGTTTTTTAGCTAACCAACAATGTGAAGATGTATTTTCAGAGTTTCTATCAGTAAGTTTTAGTTTAGAGCAGTGGGAATTATCCACTGAACCTATTTGTAATGATGGAAATGCCAGACAGGGATGCTGTCTCAGTAAAGCCATAGCTGGACAAAAACTTTGTCCATTTGGCTGGAAGAGAGAACAGGGATGCTGTTTCTCTTGAGTTGGAGCAGGGCAGGGATACTGTCCTATGAGCTCCACACTAGGGCAGGGATGCTGTCCTAAGTGTTGTGAGGCAGTACAGGGTTTCTGCACTAAAGTTTCTCTGGGAGGGTTGGAGCGATGGGTGCTCTTTTTGTCACCAATGTTAGTTATCCCACAGAGAGGTACTTCTACCTCAGGGAGTCCAGCTTTGCCAGCTGATGATTCCCTTGGAACAGGTGCCACCCCAGGAGAGGTTTCTCCCACCACAGGAATAGTATCCTGAATGGTAGGGTGGTTAGGGGATACTGTGATACCCTTTTTACCTGTTGATGGAGAGGGATCCTGATTTTTCAGGCCTTCTCTCCTTTGCTTTTTCATTTCACTTGAAATGAGAGGGAACAATTCCTCAGGGATGCCCAGCATGGCTGCATGGGCATAAAACTCTACATCAGCCCAACCTGAGGCCTCTAGGTCATTACCTAAGAGACAGTCTACAGGTAAGCTAGGTGATACCACCACCTGCTTAGGGCCAGTAACTCCACCCCAACTAAACTGAATTATAGCTAAGGGAAGAAACTTAGTGGAGTTATGGACATCAATAATCTTATACTGTTGTCCAATGATGTGTTGTTCTGGAGGCACTAGGTTTTCAGTCACCAAAGTGAAACTGGCACCTGTGTCCCTGTAGGCCAAGGCCTCAACACCATTTATTGAAACTGTCTGCCTGTACTTATCCATTGTAAGGGGACAAGCAGCCAGTGTGGCAAGGCCAATGCCACTAGGTGTGACAGAAACTGTCTTGGGACTGATGACATCAGTTTTCACTATGGACCCATAAGTGAACCCAACTACACCCTTTGCTTGACTGTTGCCAGCAGTCCCACCACTAGTACCACTACTGCTAGGGGCACTAGAGCTTGATGTATTAGTGGTGGTAGGCTCAGGGGGTTTACCTGGACAGGACTTATCCCCTGGCCTATGGCCTCTATTTTTACACACAAAGCACCAAGGCTTTTTAATGTGTGCAGGTTGGGAAGAAGAGGAAGAATTTGTTTTATCCCCACCCTCTGAAGAGTGTTTAAGATTTGAAGTGGGATCTTTGGTTTTACCCTTATCCCCATGCTTATCTTGAGATTTTTCACCATCTTTCTTCTTATTGCCATCTTTGTCACCCCCTCTATGAACTTTTCTGTTCACCCTTGTTCTGACCCATTTGTCTGCCTTCTTTCCCAATTCTTGGGGAGAGGTCAGATCAGAGTCTACCAGGTACTGGTGCAACAAATCAGACACACAATTATTAAGTATATGCTCTCTCAGGATTGTGTTATACAGGCTTTCATAATCAGTAACTTTACTGCCATGTAACCACCCCTCCAAGGCCTTCACTGAATGGTCAATGAAATCAACCCAGTCTTGTGAAGACTCCTTTTTGGTCTCTCTGAACTTTATCCTGTACTGTTCAGTGGTTAAGCCATAACCATCCAGGATTGCATTCTTAAGAACTTGGAAATTATTAGCATCATTTTCTTTTACAGTAAGGAGCCTATCCCTACCTTTTCCACTAAATGATAGCCATAGGATAGCAGCCCACTGCTTTTGAGGGACATCCTGTACAGCACAGGCCCTCTCAAGTGCAGCAAACCACTTGTTAATGTCATCCCCCTCCTTATAAGGGGGAACTATCTTGTGCAGATTCCTGGAATCATGCTCTTTTGCAGGATGACTATGGGGAATACTGCTGCTGCCACCATGGGTATCTAACCCCAACTTCTGTCTTTCCTTCTCTAATTCTAAAGACTGTCTATCCAAATCCAGCTGTTGCTTCTTGAGCTTCAGTCTGGTTTGTTCCACTCTCAATCTATTGAGCTCCCTTTCTAACAATCTGTCATCAGGGTGGGTGGGAGGGACATTTCTAGATACAGAGGTATGATGGGAATGAACAGAAGGAGACCTGTCCCTTACAGAGGGCACCCTAACAGCTTGGCTACCAGTATAATGTGAGAGCACACCATCAGTATGGTGTGATTCAACCTCTGTACCAACTATGCTAAACTGTCTAGTAATGGGCAGGCTGAGAAGTTTCTTTCCTGAACCTTTTCCTGGGGGAGTCCCTGGATCAGATTGAGAACCATTAGCTACTTTTTCACCAGATTGGGCACTTATGGCCTTATCCTGTACTCTAAGCATATTAATTGACAGTTCTAAGGAAGGATTCTTCCCTACACTCAAACCTCTCTCTATGCAGAGACTCCTTGCTCCTTTCCAGCTAAGGTGATCATATGCAAGTTTGGACAGTTCAACATTTTTTCCTGTGCCAGACATTTTTTTAGAGAGAGTTTAAAGTGATAGAAAAAGAGAAAAAAGTTTTCAGAACTTTTTGGAAGTTTTAGAAGTACTTTTCAGCACTTAGAAAAGAGTGAAAAGAGGAAATGCAAAACTTTTTGGCTATGTGTATATACACTGACCTTGTTTTGTATATTTTTCTCTTATGAAAAGTACAATGACAAGAGTGGTAAGTAGTCTCAAGCACTTATCCCACCACTGCACAACCAATGTAGGAGGCTGGACTGGCTTGTAGTGAGTACCAAGGGGTACTTGCACCTTGCACCAGGCCCAGTTATCCCTTATTAGTGTATAGGGTGTCTAGCAGCTTAGGCTGATAGATAATGGTAGCTTAGCAGAGCAGCTTAGGCTGAACTAGGAGACGTGTGAAGCTACTACAGTACCACTTAGTGTCATATGCACAATATCATAAGAAAACACAATACACAGTTATACTAAAAATAAAGGTACTTTATTTTTATGACAATATGCCAAAGTATCTTAGAGTGTACCCTCAGTGAGAGGATAGGAAATATACACAAGATATATATACACAATAGCAAAAATATGCAGTATAGTCTTAGAAAACAGTGCAAACAATGTATAGTTACAATAGGATGCAATGGGGAAACATAGGGATAGGGGCAACACAAACCATATACTCCAAAAGTGGAATGCGAACCACGAATGGACCCCAAACCTATGTGACCTTGTAGAGGGTCGCTGGGACTATTAGAAAATAGTGAGAGTTAGAAAAATAACCCTCCCCAAGACCCTGAAAAGTGAGTGCAAATTGCACTAAAATTCCCCTAAGGACAAACTAGTCGTGTTAGAGGAATAATGCAGGAAAGACACAAACCAGCAATGCAACCACTGTGGATTTCCAATCTAGGGTACCTGTGGAACAAGGGGACCAAGTCCAAAAGTCACAAGCAAGTCGGAGATGGGCAGATGCCCAGGAAATGCCAGCTGCGGGTGCAAAGAAGCTTCGACTGGACAGAAGAAGCTGAGGTTTCTGCAGGAACGAAAAGGGCTAGAGACTTCCCCTTTGGTGAACGAATCCCTCTCGCCTTGGAAAGTCGTGCAGAAGTGTTTTACCGCCAGAAGGACGCCAACAAGCCTTGCTACACGCAAATCGTGCGTTTGGCGTTTTTGGACGCTGCTGGGGCCCAGGAGGGACCAGGAGGTCGCAAATTGGACCTGCAGAGAGAAGGGACGTCGTGCAAGACAAAGAGCCCTCACTGAAGCAGGTAGCACCCAGAGAAGTGCCAGAAACAGGCACTACGAGGATGCGTGAAACAGTGCTCGCCGAAGTTGCACAAAGGAGTCCCACGTCGCCGGAGACCAACTTAGAAAGTCGTGCAATGCAGGTTAGAGTGCCGTGGACCCAGTCTTGGCTGTGCACGAAGGATTTCCGCCGGAAGTGCACAGGGGCCGGAGTAGCTTGCAAAGTCGCGGTTCCAAGCAATGCAGCCCAGCGAGGTGAGGCAAGGACTTACCTCCACCAAACTTGGGCTGAAGAGTCACTGGACTGTGGGGGTCACTTGGACAGCATCGCTGGATTCGAGGGACCTCGCTCGTCGTGCTGAGAGGAGACCCAAGGGACTGGTAATGCAGCTTTTTGGTGCCTGCGGTTGCAGGGGGAAGATTCCGTCGACCCACGGGAGATTTCTTCGGAGCTTCTGGTGCAGAGAGGAGGCAGACTACCCCCACAGCATGCACAAGCAGGAAAACAGTCGAGAAGGCGGCAGGATCAGCGTTACAGAGTTGCAGTAGTCGTCTTTGCTACTATGTTGCAGGTTTGCAGGCTTCCAGCGCGGTCAGCGGTCGATTCCTTATCAGAAGGTGAAGAGGGAGATGCAGAGGAACTCGGCTGAGCTCATGCATTCGTTATCTAAAGTTTCCCCAGAGACAGAGACCCTAAATAGCCAGAAAAGAGGGTTTGGCTACCTAGGAGAGAGGAAAGGCTACTAACACCTGAAGGAGCCTATCAGCAGGAGTCTCTGACGTCACCTGGTGGCACTGGCCACTCAGAGCAGTCCAGTGTGCCAGCAGCACCTCTGTTTCCAAGATGGCAGAGGTCTGGAGCACACTGGAGGAGCTCTGGACACCTCCCAGGGGAGGTGCAGGTCAGGGGAGTGGTCACTCCCCTTTCCTTTGTCCAGTTTCGCGCCAGAGCAGGGGCTAAGGGGTCCCTGAACCGGTGTAGACTGGCTTATGCAGAATTGGGCACATCTGTGCCCAACAAAGCATTTCCAGAGGCTGGGGGAGGCTACTCCTCCCCTGCCTTCACACCATTTTCCAAAGGGAGAGGGTGTCACACCCTCTCTCAGAGGAAGTTCTTTGTTCTGCCATCCTGGGCCAGGCCTGGCTGGACCCCAGGAGGGCAGCTGCCTGTCTGAGGGGTTGGCAGCAGCAGCAGCTGCAGTGAAACCCCAGGAAGGGCAGTCTGGCAGTACCAGGGTCTGTGCTACAGACCACTGGGATGATGGAATTGTACCAACAATGCCAGGATGGCATAGAGGGGGCAATTCCATGATCATAGACATGTTACATGGCCATATTCGGAGTTACCATGGTGAAGCTACATATAGGTAGTGACCTATATGTAGTGCACGCGTGTAATGGTGTCCCCGCACTCACAAAGTTCAGTGAATTGGCTCTGAACAATGTGGGGGCACCTTGGCTAGTGCCAGGGTGCCCTCACACTAAGTAACTTTGCACCTAACCTTTACCAGGTAAAGGTTAGACATATAGGTGACTTATAAGTTACTTAAGTGCAGTGTAAAATGGCTGTGAAATAACGTGGACGTTATTTCACTCAGGCTGCAGTGGCAGGCCTGTGTAAGAATTGTCAGAGCTCCCTATGGGTGGCAAAAGAAATGCTGCAGCCCATCCATAGGGATCTCCTGGAACCCCAATACCCTGGGTACCTCAGTACCATATACTAGGGAATTATAAGGGTGTTCCAGTAAGCCAATGTAAATTGGTAAAAATGGTCACTAGCCTGTTAGTGACAATTTGAAAGTAATGAGAGAGCATAACCACTGAGGTTCTGGTTAGCAGAGCCTCAGTGAGACAGTTAGGCACCACACAGGGAACATATACATGCACACCTATGAGCACTGGGGCCCTGTGTGACAGGGTCCCAGTGACACATACATATAGGCCACCAACCTATGAGCACTGGGGTCCTGACCAGCAGGATCCCAGTGACACATAACAACCATACTGAAAACATAGTGTTTTCACCATGAGCACTGAGGCCTGGCTATCAGGATCCCAGTGAGGCAGTGAAAACAGTGACAAACATCCTGACATACACTCACAAACAGGCCAAAAGTGGGGGTAACAAGGCTAGAAAGAGGCTACCTTCTCACAATGTTGCATGAAACAAACACAATATTTCACTGTAAAATGTAATAGATTTTCATATTACCCACATTGAAAAGAAATGAACGGAGAGTGGTATTTAAAACAATCTATGCTACATCTGTGTGTCTCATAGATGCTTCCAAGCAATAGCCATTCTTTATCCCAAGTATAAGCACAGAGTCAATCTTTGTATCCAAATCAAACGTGTCCTATGCACCTCCATAAGACAGGTATGTAATGGCTTCAGCCTGAGCTGCTCCATATCTAAACAGTGTGCTTCTCATTTCACTATAGGTCTTTTGTCCGAGTCTATTCTTACACCAGACTTCAAGCTACAGAAGTTCCATGTTGCCACTCGCAGCATGTGTACACAGAGAAACAAGAGTGTAGGACCCCTCGTTCTCTTGTCACTCCACCACCATGCTGTCCCAGAGCACTGGCACCCTCTGGGAAGCTCTCTTTCTATCGCACATACTGTGAGAAACATGCAGGGGGCAGATTTCACATCAACTCACAGTAGCTTCTTCTGCAGCCTGGTTATCTGCCAATGACTACACCACACATAGGCGGTGATTCTAACCGCGGCGGGCGGCGGTCGCCGCCCGCCATGCGGTTACCGCCAAATGACCGCACCGCGGTCACAAGACCGCGGCGGCCATTCTGGCTTTCCCGCTGTGCTGGCGGGCGACTGCCAAAAGGCCGCCCGCCAGCACAGCGGGAAAGACTCAGCAACGATGAAGCCGGCTCCGAATGGAGCCGGCGGAGTTGCTGGAGTGCGACGGGTGCAGTAGCACCCGTCGCGAATTTCAGTGTCTGCTAGGCAGACACTGAAATTCTTTTTGGGGCCCTCTTACGGGGGCCCCTGCAGTGCCCATGCCATTGGCATGGGCACTGCAGGGGCCCCCAGGGGCCCCGCGGCACCCCCTACCACCATCCTGTTCCTGGCGGTCAGGATGGCGGTAGGGGGTGTCAGAATCCCCATGGCATGGAGGATTCTGTAGGGCAGCGGAAAACCGGCGGGAGACTGATAGAGCGTTCCGTACTAATAATTTACCTGTATTTGGACGCTCTTTTAGGCCGGTGAATCTTTTGGCTAAGTGGGACCCACGACACCCTTAATCAGTCAATTTCGTTAAATCAATAATCAATAACGAACATAAGCAATACCCTGATCAACATAACACTTGACAATTAGTCCAGAATACATTTCGGCGAACCCTGACCTTTCAGTCAGGAATAACCACACCAGTTTATTCAAAGTTAGTGAATTTATTTCCCTATATTAACAAAGCTAGCACAATATAAATGTGTCTCAACACCAAATGATAAACATAAATGAACATTAATAGCTGTCCATAACGGCGAAACAAGTGCAATCTATGCAGCATTTGAATAACAAGGCATTCGATGATAGCAATGCAAATCACTAATAGTATTATCTGTAACGAGCTAATTGCATACATTTAGTCAGCATAACAAGGTCTCAAATTGCATCGTGCAACAGAAGGAATCCTCATCTAACCTCAAATTAGCATCGGCATGTGGGACTTCATGCAAAACAATTTAGCAACATTAATTTAGAAAACTCCTAACTAGGGAGCTTGTCAAAAATCAGCAGTTGGTTACCTAAAAGAAACACAATGCAATTGTACAATTTCCTTTCATATTTACCAATTACGATCAGCATACAAGGAAGTCTTCGTCTCACAGGTACCGTTTCTCGATCAGCATGGGACGGGGCAAAGGGGCAGGGGTGGACGGGGCAATTGCCTCACGGCGGCAAGGTAAAACTACTACTTCATGCAAAGGGATCAAAGTTAAAGTCTCTAGGGCAAGAATCATTTAAGGTCTCTTTCTCTCGATTAGAGAAAGCATCAAAGTCTCTTTCAAAATGGCATCGCAGCAAGGTGGGCCATAATAGCTACGAAGTCTGCAAAATGGCGGGTATCGAGCTGGTAATAGCAATAATGGCTGCAATGGCTGGTAATAGCTGCTTTCTTCTCGTGAACCTGGTTTAAATAGCCAACAGTTCAAATCCAGTAGGGTCTTCCATTGGAGGGTTCATAGGTTAGCTTCAAATTGTCCAATCAAAAACAACAGTTCTCAAGCTTTTACTTAAGCATACATTATCCTTGGAGATGGGTACGCAAGTTGCAACATTTTATACCAATTAACTCACTTTCAGAGCTTCCATTGTCTGCACCTGCAGATTGACCTTGGAGCAAAGAGAAAAATGCCAAGCTGGCACGAAACTTTAAGATAAGCATGTGAACGATCTCAGTGGAAAAGTACAGCTTCAAGCAAAAATACACGTTTATTAGCACATTGGAAAAATACGAGCATCTAAACCGTGAGACCAGGCAACTAGGCCGAAGCCTCCACTAAAGTAATGCTAAGCTAAAACATTTCAAGCAAGCAAATCATAGCACACGTTTACGATTATGTCGGATTAGTGCAATTCTAATACACCACGTTATATAAAGCACGCTTATAAATGTTGGCAAACTACTCTAAGGGCACATTTTGTCCCCGTACAATCTTTATTAGTTCGGTTAAAGTCACACATGATTATTTCAACACTACGTTTAAGCGCTAATAAATGTAAAACCTTCATTTCAGCTTCATCAATCCCTCCTCTGATGACTACTTGTCATCACACAAACTATTCCCACAAATTTTATTCCATTAAAATTCTGTCAGTTCTCTTTTCCTTTTAATTCCCCTAGTTTTCGCTTTGTATTCTTCTGCCATTCTTTTCATTATTTTCTCTTCCTTCCGTCTTTTAATTCTTTCCATAATCATTATTATTCCCCTTTTTATTCCCCAAATTCCAAATATGCAAATCAGTACAATTAATATTCCCTGTATTATTTTTAGTAATATTCCATTCCAAATGCCACCAAGCCAATTTCCCACTGAAGCAAGTCCTTTTCCAACCTTCTCCCACACTCCTGGTTCTTTCAATTCCTTCAAATCTGCATTCTCTTTTGTTAGATTAGCAAGCATAGTTTTAATTTTCACACTGTTATCGGGAATATACGTACAACAGTGTCGTGCACCAAGCATTTTGCAAACGCCGCCATCCTTTGCTAAAAGAATGTCTAAAGCAAGCCTATTTTGAAGAGTCATAGCTCTTTCCGCTGCAAGTTCAGCATCTATCAGGATTATAGCACCTGAAAACTTTGTCAACATGTTGTCCACTATAGTAGACAACTTTCTTATTTTGATGGAATTCAGCACAACTCCCAATGAAGGAATCATGGCTCCAAATATATCTCCTACCACAGCAGCTGCGGTCTCTCTTTTCTGGATACGATGGGATCCAGATGTCTTTTGAATCATCGATAGGTCATCCAGTTGATAAACCTTTGGGAACACTATACCCAAATAACATCTCCCCCACCATCCTTTCGGAAGACGATAATAGGCATTATACCCACAAATGTAATATACACCTGGAATGACAGGGTCAAGTCCGTTCATCATGAATGTCCATTTGGCCTTAAAGATAAACGTATGTTTACACTCACTCGCTCCTACAAAAATGTTATCATAATAAGATTCACCTCGATATATACAAAATTTCCCTACATGCCAAGCATCTAAAGCTATTCTCCCTTGTGTTTTTATTGCAGCAAAATCATAATTATCTACTGAAGCCCTCTTATGTAGCTCCTTTTCTAATTTCGCATTCATTTGTGCCCTTCTATCATCTGCGCGATCTAAAAAGCTTATTTCTACTGCAGAGAGCGAGCAGGTAAGATTTTCCCTATGAGCGTGAGCCGTTTCAAAAGGTAGCATTGGCTCGAAAAATTCCCTCATTATTTTAGCATCCCAATCTTTAGCAATCTGGCTTAGCTGCGCTATTATAGGAACATATGCAAAGGTAACATCATAATTTGAGTAAAAATACTGTATGTTAGTTTGACCATAAAATCTAGACATTACTATACTACATGTAATCCCGTATGTAAGAGGCATGTGGTGATATGTCACCCCTTCCTTTACTGATGTCGGTATCTGTGTACACACATAACAATCTTTCGCATCCATAGTCTCAACATATTCTGTTAGCAAGCGATAGAAAACGTTATATGAAAGCTCTTTCTTATCATGCAAGTGTCTCTCATCTAATTCTAATCTTTTCAATGCGGTTAGTTCAGTGACAGTAACAGGAGCAAAAGTAGAAGCATCAATTTTCTCATTCTCACTCTTACCACGTGTTGCAAGCACTATTGCCATTATTATTAGTACACATGCAATTATCAAGCCTATACACGCATATTTACAATATTTCTTTCTACTGTTTTGCGTCATGATCTGTATAGAATCAGAGAGCTAGAAGCACCTATAAATGAAACTATTTAGCAATTCAGTTACAAAGCTGCACGAGCGCAATGTTCACACAGTCTTCTTCAAGAGGCCAGTCACTTATCGGTTAGCAGCATTTGTCTCAATTCGGCAATAACTCAGTCTTTTATCAGTTCAGCAAGTGTCTCATCCGGTTTAGCAATGTCTCAGCTGGTTGTTTGTTTCACGTTATATTGTAGCAAGCGATATCGTTTATCACCCTTTCAATCAACAGAGTCCATAAAACTTTTCTTTTCTATTGGTATCTCTTCTTCTTCGTTCTCGAGCCTTAGAGATACAAATTTGTCAGTCCAATCGTCATTGACTGCATATGCCCATTCTGGACCGGAGTATCTCCTGTTTGGTATCCTTTTCCTTTTCAATTTTGCTTCTCTTTTCGATTCTGCCTCACTGGTACTTTCCTCTTTGGCCAAGTCTTTCCCTTCACTTGAGGTTGGTACCACGACAGACACTTCCTTTCTCTTCTCTTTCACTTTTGGCCTTCCTCCGTCGTTCAAACTTTCTTCAGTCCTTTGTTTTACTGGTGATATACTTAGTCTCCTCTTTGCACCATGTCCATTTGTTGGACCTGCGACCTTTTCTGTGGAAGCTTGAACCTTTTCGTTCTGTTCTGCCTTGTCCCCTCCTTCTGGGGAATCGATCACGTTCTCCTTTTCTTTTTCTGTATCGTCTGCTTCTGGGAAAGCCCTCCTCTGATCAGGCTCTCCTGCTTTTTCACCTTTTTCGAGCCCTTCGTCACCTTTACTTTCGTCAGGCTCTGTATCACTTTCAGCTGCTTCAGGTTCTTTGTCACCCTCAGCTGCTTCAGGCTCTTTGCTACCCTCAGCTGCTTCAGGTTCTTTGTCACCTTCAGCTGCTTCGTCACTGTCTGAACTTTCTCCTTGGTCTTCCCCAAGTGAGTTAGTCTCTTCGTTCTCAGAGAATATCTCTCTCTCTCCTGTTTCTGCCTGTTCGCTTTCAGTTCGGTTTTGTTCTGTCCCAGCACTCAGCACTGTTTTATCAGGCACTGGCAGTTTCAGCGCTTCAACTTCCTCATCTGTGGGACACAACACTTTCTTTGTGTGACTGGCGTGAATCCAGTTGGGAACCCCCGCACACTTCACAGCGGTAGTTGTCGTCAGGATCACTTGGAAAGGGCCTTTCCAACGGGGTTCCAGACACGACTTCCTCACGTGCTTCTTTACCACGACCCAGTCACCTGCTTTCAGTGCGTGTCCTGGACCTTGGATCGGTGGTAAGGTGGTTGCTTCCACCTGGTGAGACAAAGAGCGAACCACGTCAGCCAGACCCTTGCAGTAGTCTAACACCATATCATCTGTAATATTCAAAAGCGCGTTTGCGGGAACTGCAGGAAGTCTCATGGCCCTGCCCATGAGGATTTCGTGCGGAGACAATCCAGTCTTTCTGTCAGGGGTGTTTCTCATTGACATTAACACCAAAGGCAATGCGTCAGGCCATTTCAAATTTGTCGATGCACATATTTTCGCCATTCTTGATTTCAGTGTACCATTCATCTGCTCCACCAGTCCTGATGCTTCAGGGCGATAGCTACAATGCAGTTTTTGCTCAATGTTCAACGCTTCGCAGAGTAACTTTATCACCTCGTTATTGAAGTGACTTCCCCTATCTGATTCTAAAGAGATCGGGAATCCGAAACGTGGTATCAACTCTCTCAACAATAGCTTTGCAACTGTAAGGCTGTCATTTCTACATGTGGGGTATGCCTCAATCCAGTGACTAAAAATGCACACAATCACCAACACATGCTTTAGACCTCCATGCACAGGCATCTCAATGAAGTCCATTTGCATTCGACTAAACGGGCCACTTGCTCTACCAATGTGGCTCGCGTTCACAACTGTTCCCTTTCCTGGGTTCATCTGCTGGCAAGTGACACATCGATGGCAAACTGCTTCTGCAGCTTGACGAAATCTGGGGTTAAACCAATCAGTTTTGAACAATCTTATCATGGCATCTCTCCCTAGGTGAGCTTGCCCATGATAGAACCGCGCAAGCTGTGATAAGAGACTGTTTGGCAAAACAAATTTTCCCTCATTTGAAACCCATAACTCGTCTGGTCTCTTTATACACTGTGATTTAATCCAGGAATCTCTTTCGTCCTCCCTGACGTTATTCTGTAATGCTTTTAATTCATCTATTGTATCTACGACCTTTAAGGCAAATGCTTCAGCTGGTTCGAGTTCTGGCTCACTTATCGAATTCCATTCATCCCTGAGTAATATACAGTTCAAGGCACAAAATCTTGCAACTTGATCCGCATATGCATTTCCCAGAGAAACATAATCCTGTCCTTTTGTATGAGCTCTACACTTTACCACTGCAACTTCGGCTGGCATTTGAATGGCATGTAACAATTCCTTTATTCTCTCCCCGTTTTTCACTGGGGATCCTGAAGAAGTCAGGAAACCTCTCTGTGACCATAGTTGTCCAAAGTCGTGCACAATTCCAAACCCGTACTGACTATCAGTGTAAATGGTGACTTTCATCAATGCAGACAGTTGACATGCTCTTGTAAGGGCTACAAGTTCTGCTACTTGTGCAGAATAGACTCCTTGAAGCCAGCCCGCTTCCAAGACACCTGTTACAGTACATACAGCATATCCTGCTTTCAAAATTCCCATCCCATCTCTTAGACATGATCCATCAACAAAAACAATTTGGTCATTTTCATCAAGCTTAGTATCCTTAATGTCAGGTCGAGGTTTTGTGCAAAATTCAGTCACCTGAAGGCAGTCATGCTCGACGTCTTCAGCGTTCTCAATTTCAGCATTTTCACCAGGAAGCAAGGTTGCTGGATTCAACGTAGTGCACCTTTTCAGCTGCACGTTCGGTGAGCCCAGAATTATCGTTTCATACCTTGTGAGTCTTGCTCCGGTCATGTGTTGCGTTCGGGAGCGGGTCAACTGAGTGAGGGACCATGACTGTTACTGGGTGTCCCATCACTATTCCTTCACTCTGAGTGAGGCTGATACCAACTGCTGCTACGTCGCGCAAACACCCTGGAAGTGCTGCTGTGACCGGATCCAAAGTAGCTGAAAAATATGCTACTGGTCTGTTTATGCCACCATGGGCTTGAGTCAAGACAGACAGAGAACATGCATCACGTTCATGACAAAACAATGTGAAAGGCTTTGTGTAATCAGGCATACCTAAAGCTGGAGCCCTGCACATGCATTCTTTCAATTCAATAAAAGCATCCATCTCATCCCCCTTCAGCTCAATTTGATCCAAGGCATCCTTCTGGGTCAGCTTCAGTAAAGGCTTTGCTAGAGTTGAGAAGTTGGGAATCCACTGGCGACAATAGCCCACCATTCCCAAAAACTTCCTCACCTCCCTCCTTGTCTTTGGTGGACTCATTTGAAGTACGCTTGTTATTCTTTCCTTCATTATTCTCCGTGACCCTTTCTCTATTTGGTGACCCAAGTATTTCACTTTCTTCTGACAGAACTGCAATTTGGAAGGAGACACCTTGTGTCCATTCCTTCCCAAATGGTTCAACAGAGCAATGGTATCGGCTGTGCAGCCACTTTCTGTCTTTGATGCAACCAGTAAGTCATCAATGTACTGTACTAGGGTTGACTCGAACGGCAATTCTAATGCTTCCAAATCTTTCTTTAGAATCTGATTGAATATTGACGGTGACTCAGAAAACCCTTGGGGAATTCGACACCAACTGTACACTCTGTCTAGGAATTTGAAACAAAAGAGGAATTGGCTGTCCTCATGAAGAGGCACAGAAAAGAATGCTTGTGACAAGTCGATGACTGAGAACCATTCGGCATCGCAAGGGACTTGAAACATTATCACAGCTGGATTTGGTACGACAGGGCAACACTTGACTATGATGTCATTTATTTTCCTCAAGTCCTGCACTAGTCGGACCTTTCCACTTGGCTTTATTAGTCCCATTATTGGTGAATTACATGGACTGCTTAACACTTCTTTCAGTACCCCCTGTTTTACAAATTCGTCAATAAGTTGGGCAACTTTCATGAGGGTATCTTGTGCCATGTGGTATTGTGGGGTCTGGGGAAAGATTGCATTGGGCTTTACAGTCACTTTCACTGGTTCCACTCCTTTCATCAATCCCACCTCTTTCCCTGTCATATCCCATACTTCCTTTCCGACTGTTTCCCGTAATTCAGCTGGAATATCTTCTTCAGTTATCATCGGGAAAAGACAAATCAGAGGATACTCTTCATCGACAGTTTCCATCTCATCCCCCTCTACACTGTCCTCTTCTTCCCCATCACTGCTCGTCTGAATTTTTATTCCCTCGTTCGAACACATAATCGAACAACCCAATTTGCACAACAAGTCTCTCCCTAACAGTGCTATCGGGCTTGAGTCACATACCACAAACTGATGTACCCCTTGATAGTTACCGATGCTGACTGGTACCGGATCTGTTATTGGGTTCGTCAGGTGCCTGTTTACATTTGCTGATTAGGTACCATGGGTAACTGCTGTTGCATTGGCTGCATTTGCGTCACCTGCATACGAGGCATCTGCATCTGCTGCGGCTGCATAGGTTGTAATCCCTGTAACTGATTTACGGTCTGAAAATTTGGGTTTGGACCTCTCATTTTCGGTCCCCTCATTGTCTGAAATGCATTGACATCATTGTTTTGCTGACCAACACCTGTACCTGCACCTTCCTGCACCACCATCGGGCACTCGCGTTTCCAATGACCGACGATTCCGCACACGTGACACGGCATCACCTTCTTCATTGCCTGCACACCATTCACAACAGTGTTCAAATCCGGACCATTATTCACAAAACCTCCTCTGCCTCTGCCTCTCGCCTGTGGCTGAAACATCATATTTCCCTGCAACTGCGGCTGCGGTTGCGGTGCCTGCTGTTGGAACCCTTGCATCCCTTGCAAACCTTGCAGACCTGTCTGGGCTGCTTTAAGTTGCATCATCATCACCTTCTCTTTCAACTTTTTCTGTTTCACTTCAATTTCGTCGCTACAGTATTTCGCATAATTCAACACCTCATCAATAGGTTTCGACTGCCAACAAATCAAATGCGACTTTATCATCTGGCTTATCTCTGGTCTCAGCCCTTCCACAAATCTGAACACAAAATGAAGCATGTCCTTCGCCTCTATTGTTTCCGTGCCGCTGTAGTTTTTGAACGCCTTCAACAACCTCTCATAGTAACTATGAATCGACTCTTTAGCCTCTTGGGCCGTTCGATCGATCTTCTGCCAATCCACATTTTTCGCGGCAACCTTCGTCTTCAAATGCTCAATCACCTTGTAGTACAAGCTCATCACCATAGGTGATGGTGCACCCGTATCCCTGTCTCTCTCTGGTTCACTTGTCGGCCAACCTACAGCTCTTTTGCAATCCTCCCACAAATCTGCTGGAACCACAATCTCAAAGAGGGTGTTCAGGTCTTCCCAGAGACATTTTGCAAGCTTCACAAACCTATCAGTCTGTTGATACGATTCAATCGGCTTCTCTCTCAGTTTGGGAAAATCATCCGTAAATGACTGAATGTCGCTTCTGTGCCATGGTACATGTATTAATTTTCCCCCTGCTGTCTCCCTCATTGGTAACATGGTTACTGCCTCGCTACTCTGTGGTCTTTTCTCATTGAGCTCTGTAGCACTGTCCCTCCTCTTTTCCTTTCTCTTTACCCATCTGCTTTCCCATTTGTCTAAGCACCTCCACACTTGTGCACTCTGCAGCAATTCTCTAAGGTGCGCCTTCATGCCTGCTGACCTCATGTGTTCAAAATCTGTGGTCCCAAAATCCAATCTGTAGCTCCTGCTCAAGTGCTTTGTCTTGTCTATGTCAACCCCATTTTTGTCAGCTATTTCCTGCAAGCTTTTATGTACCTTATTCACTTCCTTCGTAATCCTGGGACATAGATACCTCAGCTCTTCTTCCGAGTAGGACTCTAACCTATTCACACCCATAGTCCCTTCCACCAATTCTTGTGCTTCCATGTTCAACCTGACCCTATTCAGATAGTCTTCTCCCTTCCCACTGGCTGAACTTTGTGTGGAATTCAGACTGTTGAACCACTGTGTCAGCTGTTGCGCATTCAACCCCATAAGTGTAGCATTCACATCGACTGCCATTGATGGTTGCGGCAACTTTTCAGTATTCGATGACAGCGGTATCATCAGTGGGGGGCTCGACCTCACCAGTGTTGACTGAGCACATATGGGACTAAACTCCATCAAGGACCCAGATCCATTTGGCTGAGCCGCTATAGGAGTTATCCCTGGAGTGTTTTCTATGCACCTCCTTTCGGTCCCATTCTGCAGCATTGATCCCTGACCGCTCATACCTAAGTTAGGCTGACTGTACAAAGGTACCGGTGGACCTACAGTAATGGGTAGGGATATCGCATCTGGGTTCTGTCCATTTCCCATGTTCTGGGACATGTTCATTCCCACACTATGGGTCATCATTGCCGGCATGCCCATCTGACTCCCCGTCATCTGAGCATGTGCATTTCCCCCCTGCATCTGCTTTTGAGGCATCAGAAACTGAGTTGATTCGGCTTGTGCCAATGTCGGGTTGTGACCATTCTGTACTCCCCTTACGGTTGGATCTAGAATCATTCCTGCACTGTTATCACTGCTGTAGTACCTTGGGACCTGCGGCTGATAATTTTCTGCTGGTTTCAACATGGGCACATCTGGATATATTCTCCTAACCTGCGGTATCTGCGGGGTGAACAGTAGACTCGGGTCCTTAGATCCCGATGAAGCTCCTGAACACTGAGTTTCATTATTCTGTACCGATGCCGGAGGGGCAGAACTGGTACTTGGACCTTGTCCACTCTCTGCATAAGGTGGTGGACGGTCGTTCAGCAATTGCATTATTAACTCCTCATCCTCTAACTCCTCTTCTCTTCTCAACTTTTCCTCGTCCTCTCTATCCTTGGAACACCTCCTGTTTGTCTTACAGGTAGCTTTCTTACCTGTCTCCTCTTCTTCCTTAGTAATTGCGGGAAACAATTTTATCCCCTGCAGTACATCTGACCTCCACACCTTCTGTGCATTATCCCACCTAGCGTCCGCTAGTGTCTTTTCTACCTTTCTTATCCTGCTCTCGAACTTATTTTGCTGTTGCTGTCTAGCCATCAGTTCCCAAATTGCTAGAGCCTCAAACTGTGCTGGCCTTGGAGGTACCTTCATGTCGTACATCGTGAATCTCAAATTCTCTAGTATCCTTATATTGAATGTCCCATGGATCGGGAACGCTACGCTCCCATGTTTCTCTGTCAGCTTGTGCCATTGCTTTAGCCAAAGGCACGGAGCTACCCCTTTTTCCTCCATTACAATGTAAGCTTGTGTACCTTCGGGTGGCGTCTCTTCTCCTACGCTCGCTTTAATGTAAGACTCCCCCTTCATCGCACTCCTTAATGCTTTAAAAAATTTCATTTTTCTCGTCTTTTATTTCGCAAAATTTGTAGTCAATAGGTGACTTTAATTCCCGGAATACTCTTCGCTTGCCTTTCCCCTTCCAATCGAGCCCCACGGACTGCGTCCAATCCGTGCGCGACCCTTCTCTCCAACCAACCTATCCCAGCGCGGCTCCTAGTGACGTCACACTCACACACACTGCGGCTGACAAAGCCCCGCGGCTAGTCCTCCTTCACTCAGCTCCTCTCGTAACAACTTCTTGCATGTATCGCGAGCTACCAAAAAATAAAACAGATCTGTCGGTTTACTACAGGAAGGGTAACACAATCGCTTCAGGACCTTAGGGATTTTTCACTAGCCTCGGCAGTTATTCCATCTTTCTCGGTCCCCACGTTCGCAAGCAAATCTGACCCGCAGACCTACTCTCAACTTGTCAATGATCTATTCTAGTGCACTTAGAATTTTGTCAAAGCCCGAAGTCGAAGTTCCTTTCACTCCCTTAACACACGTACCGACTCGTTGACCACGCCCGATCAACCTACTAAACCGCCCAGACCACAACATAAATCAACATACTCCGGAGTCTCTTGACCTCGCAGGGCCCATCTCAACAACAACAACCACGTGGACCTTTTTATGCACAAAGCGCCACACGCACATGAAGTTCGACGACTTCCCTACTCTCACCCTCGGAGTCGCACCTCCGCTATTTCTATGAAGTTGGACGACTTCTCTACTTCTACACTCGGAGTCGCACCTCCGCTATCCTCTATAAAGAAAAAAAATCCTCGCAACCTTTTCATCCAATCTGCGGCAATAAGCTGTGCAAGCGCAAAACCCTAATTTCACTCATACCATCACTAGTACCGCCAACGCCGATTCCACACCTCCATTCTCTTCATTCGCAAGCTCCGAGATCCCGGGAAAGTCACGGTGGACCTAGCCCATCATCATTTTCCCAATCAGTTTTATCCAAGAAAAATCTAATTCAACTTCTCGAGTGGGGTCTCAAAGGGCGTAACCGTTAATTCAACACCATGTACTTTAAGAGTACGAGGTCCCAAAAGACGTAACCGTCCTCTGCTACCATCTACTGATAGAGCGTTCCGTACTAATAATTTACCTGTATTTGGACGCTCTTTTAGGCCGATGAATCTTTTGGCTAAGTGGGAGCCACAACACCCTTAATCAGTCAATTTCGTTAAATCAATAATCAATAACGAACATAAGCAATACCCTGATCAACATAACACTTGACAATTAGTCCAGAATACATTTCGGCGAACCCTGACCTTTCAGTCAGGAATAACCACACCAGTTTATTCAAAGTTAGTGAATTTATTTCCCTATATTAACAAAGCTAGCACAATATAAATGTGTCTCAACACCAAATGATAAACATAAATGAACATTAATAGCTGTCCATAACGGCGAAACAAGTGCAATCTATGCAGCATTTGAATAACAAGGCATTCGATGATAGCAATGCAAATCACTAATAGTATTATCTGTAACGAGCTAATTGCATACATTTAGTCAGCATAACAAGGTCTCAAATTGCATCGTGCAACAGAAGGAATCCTCATCTAACCTCAAATTAGCATCGGCATGTGGGACTTCATGCAAAACAATTTAGCAACATTAATTTAGAAAACTCCTAACTAGGGATCTTGTCAAAAATCAGCAGTTGGTTACCTAAAAGAAACACAATGCAATTGTACAATTTCCTTTCATATTTACCAATTACGATCAGCATACAAGGAAGTCTTCGTCTCACAAGTACCGTTTCTCGATCAGCATGGGACGGGGCAAAGGGGCAGGGGTGGACGGGGCAATTGCCTCACGGCGGCAAGGTAAAACTACTACTTCATGCAAAGGGATCAAAGTTAAAGTCTCTAGGGCAAGAATCATTTAAGGTCTCTTTCTCTCGATTAGAGAAAGCATCAAAGTCTCTTTCAAAATGGCATCGCAGCAAGGTGGGCCATAATAGCTACGAAGTCTGCAAAATGGCGGGTATCGAGCTGGTAATAGCAATAATGGCTGCAATGGCTGGTAATAGCTGCTTTCTTCTTGTGCACCTGATTTAAATAGCCAACAGTTCAAATCCAGTAGGGTCTTCCATTGGAGGGTTCATAGGTTAGCTTCAAATTGTCCAATCAAAAACAACAGTTCTCAAGCTTTTACTTAAGCATACATTATCCTTGGAGATGGGTACGCAAGTTGCAACATTTTATACCAATTAACTCACTTTCAGAGCTTCCATTGTCCGCACCTGCAGATTGACCTTGGAGCAAAGAGAAAAATGCCAAGCTGGCACGAAACTTTAAGATAAGCATGTGAACGATCTCAGTGGAAAAGTACAGCTTCAAGCAAAAATACACGTTTATTAGCACATTGGAAAAATACGAGCATCTAAACCGTGAGACCAGGCAACTAGGCCGAAGCCTCCACTAAAGTAATGCTAAGCTAAAACATTTCAAGCAAGCAAATCATAGCACACGTTTACGATTATGTCGGATTAGTGCAATTCTAATACACCACGTTATATAAAGCACGCTTATAAATGTTGGCAAACTACTCTAAGGGCACATTTTGTCCCCGTACAATCTTTATTAGTTCGGTTAAAGTCACACATGATTATTTCAACACTACGTTTAAGCGCTAATAAATGTAAAACCTTCATTTCAGCTTCATCAAGACCGCCGGTTTTCCTAGTCTGACCGCGGCCGAACCGCCGCGGTCAGAATGCCCTGCGGGGCACCGCCGGTCTGTCGGCGGTGCTCCAGCCGACCCTGGCCCCGGCGGTCTGAGACCGCCGGGGTCAGAATGACCCCCATAGAGTTGTGTATTACAAGCATGAAACAGCAAACTCAAGATTCTAAACCTGCATTCACTTCACTATGCTCTAACACCTATGAAGTCCATCCTGAGCCAAAAAGGTTCCATAATTGCTAACTCACACAACACTACATCTCCCCCTCTGTTAAATAAAAAATTACATTTATTTTTACAACTACATTCACACATAAAGCTCTTCAGTGAGTCTTTGTGGCAGTCTAATCACAGGTCCTGATCGTGTCTTTGGAAACTGGGGACAGACAGTAGAAGTGTCTGTGATTTACATGTGGGAACAACAGTCAGGGGGTTTTCACTTATCCGTTGAGACCCAGTCTCTACACTGACATGTGTGCCTGACGAGCATGGAAGCAAACAAACACAAATGATGGACGGAATGCGGAACTAATCAAACATTCACCTCCAGTCACAGATCTGGGATTAATCCATCAATTCTTTTGCTCACCACACCATCCCAGTTTGGACCCAGCCATATGCAAATAAATCTTGACCCTGCTCCCCATGGGAACAGTCCAGCCCAAACTGCCAGGCCAGGTCCTCCCTGGACCAGAAACAAGCATCCTGGGACTGGATTCAGGGTATCACCCTTCTTCAGCCAGGCTAGCTTGAATCCAGTGGCATTGTGAGCCCGGGACCCACATCTGGGCATACCCAGCGCACTGAGGGCGGCAAAAACAAATGAACACAAGTGATGGATGGAATGAGGAACCAATCAAACATTAACCCCCAGTCACAGATCTGGGTTTAATCCATCAATCCTTTTGCTCACCACACCACCCCATTTGTTCTTAGCCATATGCAAATCAGTCTTAACTCTGATCCCCATGGAAACAGTCCAGCCCGAACTGCCAGGCTAGATCTTCAGTGGACCGGAAACACGCATCCTGGGACCGATTTCAGAGTGTCTCCCTTTATCGACCAGGCTAGCTTGAATCAAGTGACATAGGGAGCCCGGGACCCACCTCTGGGCATACCCAGCGCACTTCGGGCGAAAAAAGCAAACAAACACAAATGATGGACGGAATTCAGAACCAATCAAACATTTACCCCCAGTCACAGATCTGGGTTTAATCCATCAATTATCTTGCTCACCACGCCACCCCATTTGTTCTTAGCCATATGCAAATCAGTCTTGAACCTGTTCACCATGGGAACAGCACAGCCCGAACTGCCAGGCTAGGTCCTCCCTGGACCAGAAACAAGCATCCTGGGACCGTTTTCAGGGTATCACCCTTCATCAGCCAGCCTAGCTTGAATCCAGTGGCATAGTGAGCATGGGACCATCTGTTCTTTTTGCTTTTGATGAGCATGGAGCCACATGTCGTAAATTCACAGAATCTTGCTTCATGGACTTCCCACTACGTTGGGCAGCTACCATGTGTCCTTTGCTGGTCACAACATGAAATGGCTCAGCATCGAAGGGAGCATCAGATTTAGTTTTCGGGACTGACAGTCAAGCTCCCGATCTCCTCTCATGAAAGTAATGTCCTTTGCATGTCGGCCCTTGTCTGCAATGACCTTCATTTTTCTTTTACGATCAAGTCTTTTAGATGGGTTTCTTCCTAACTACTTGACCACCTGTTTGTCCATTGAGGTAACTTGGTCATTATGGCTCTCCCAAACATCAAGATTGCAGGGCTTGAAAAGTAGAATTTATCACAGTCTTAAGGCTGAGCTTTTCCAATACAGCATGCTGAACAGCTTTCTTTAGAGTAATCATGAAAGATTTAACAACGCCAATGACTTGTGGCCAAAGAGGTGTGCTCGTCTGATGCTTCACATCGAGATGCCAGACAAAGTCTCTGAATTCTCGACTGTTGAAAGGTGGGTCGTTATCAGATTTTAACATCGAAGGAACACTTTATGTTATGAAGACGTTGTCTAATCTCTAGATAGGTCTGTCTTGAGTGATAGATCATAGACCTTCCACCAATGGAAAATGGGGTAATTCATCCACAATCACCATCAGGTGTTCTCCATTGTCAAGAGGACCAAAAAAGGCAACAGCAATTCTTTCCCATACATGCTTGGCAACTCTGGCATGTTTAAGGTGTGTTGAGTGGTTTTGGATGAAAGGCAGTTGCACAGATGACAGGCCTTCAGCTCTCTTTAAACTCTCTGATCAAGACTCAGGGGCTCATTATGACCCTGGCGGTTCAGACCGCCATGCTGGTGGCGGCGGAAAAGACCGGCATGTCGGTCAGAACCGCCATATTAAACACAGGGAGGGCTGCCTGAGGCAGCCCTCCGTCACCGCCAGGCTACAGCCGACAGGCAGCCTGAAGATGGCGGATATCATTATCCGACAGGGCAGCGCTGCCTAGGGCACCGCCCTCCGGATAATGAAGCCTGTTCCCCCCTGCCTTTCCCTAAGCCTGGAGGAAGGGGTGCTACGGGTCCCCTCTGGGGGCCCCTGCACTGCCCATGCACCTGTTTCCGCCCGCCGGCCCAGCAGAATGTTTGCAATTCAGCCGGCGGGGTCTCAAGGTGGCTGGCAGTCTATGAAAAGACCGCCAGCATGAACACGGCAGGGTTTCCCGCCGTGTTCATAATGAGCCCCTCAGTTTTGGAGAGCTCATTTTGTGGCAACAATTCCATGATGTCCTTCATGGGACACTTCAACTATCTGTTGTCGCAAAGCCTCAGAAATAACTAATCTTGAACCGTTCAATGCCTTCCTGATCGATGGCCAATTCATCAGTGACATTTTTAAACTTCTGGTATTCACGGTCACTGGTAAGAGGTTGAGCATGCTGGTTCCAAGACTGACATGTCACTGTCTTGACTCGTGGCAATCACAATTTGTTGCAACAAAATGGTAGCTTGTGTGATTGATTTTACTATGAAATTAATGTAGGCTTTGGTCGTCTTGGAAGGGGTACCAGAGCATGGTAGAGATACTCTTGAGAAGCAGCCAGCAGGGTTTTGATCTTTCCCCGGATGGTGCAAGATTCTATAATTGCACTCTTGTAACCGTAGACCCCCAATGTTCAATGCGAAGAGACATCTTGACTTTTAATTGTCAAAGGTGGTCAACAATGCTTGATGATCCATCACAATCATGAAAGGCTTTCCATATAAGAAAATGTGGAAATATTCTCTACTGCTAAACTTTCTTTCTCAGGTTAGGAGTAAGTATTTTCAGTTTGGGACAAACTTCCACCTGCAAATGCCAAAATATGTTGTCAAGCATTTGGGTGTTCGCTGTGCTGTGCAACAATGGCACCTAACCCAACTGGGCTAATGTCAACAACAACCTCAGTATAAACCTCTGGATCGAAGTACTGCATTTCAGTAGCATTCTCAATAACGTGTTTGATTTTCTGGAAGGTTTGCTCACATTCATGTGACCAATGAAATGAAACATAATTTTTCATTAATTCCTCAATAGAGCACTGACAGTGGCAAAGTCTCATATGTATCTAGAACAATAGCTGGCCATGCCAAAGAATGAACGTACCATGGAAACCTCTTGTTGAGGATTGGCACTTGACAATGCTTTCACTTTAGCTGGATCAGGCATCATGTACCCATCAGAAACGATATGGCCAAATAATTTTAGCTTTATCCTATGGAACTCACGCTTCTCAGAATTGAAAATTAAACATGCATCAGCTAGTAAATGACACACTTGTCGAGAGCTTTATCATGCTCCTTCTGTGTAACTCTGAAAACCAATGTTATCATTATAATTGAAAGCATTCATGATAGGCTGTATGATACATCAAATGAAATCTTGAAAAAGCTCTGCAGCTGATTACACAAAAACTTATGGGCATATTTACAAGCACCACTGGAGTGTTACTTTTGTAATGCTCTAGTGATGCAAACTGCAGAGCCATATCCACAAGGCCTGCGTGGCAGTTTATGGCCTTGTAGAGATGGCGTAAGGCAATGCAGTGCATGTCGCTGAGTTTCCTCACCCTGCATTAGTGAGGCGTGCCATGGCTGTTACAGTGGGTGTTCCCAAGTAACACCCATGGCATTTGAAACATTTCTAGATGAACGAGAAATCGTAAACCTGGGAATGCGTCAAATGCCTATGCCTCCCAAGGGGTGGCGTAAAGGAGGTGCAAAAGGGAGAAATAGCATTATTTCTCCCCATTTTTTCCCCTTTCTTTGTGTGCTGCATTTTGTGGAGGAAGGTGTCCCCTTCTGCGCAAAAACAATCATCCCTACAACACAGACACCCTTGTTCTATGGTGCAAGGGTGCTTGTGTTGGTGCATGGCAGCCATTTGTGCACCAGCGCAGGGGGAGAGGACAGAAATGCATCATATCTTATAGATACAGTGTATTTCTGCTCTTTGCTGGTGGTGCCTTGCTGTGCTGCCCTGTGCCATCGGGCTTGTAAATATGTCCCTTAGACTTTTATATCAGAACAGACCAATATGTGTAGAAAAGGTTGTAATGTGCCTGCATTTCTCCTCAACTTCAAACTAATGATGTCATTTATTCAAATCAAGGCGATAGAAGACCTTCAGACCATTCAATTGTGTTAGCACGTCAGCAATGTGCAGACCTAGATGTCGTTCTCTCTCAATTGACCTGTTCTCTTGAAGCATATCCACACAGATGCATAAAGTGCCTTCACTGTCTTTTTTGGGTATTACCACTATGGGAGAAACCCATGGTGCTGGGCCAGTAGAACGCTCAATATTATATTGTTTAAGTAATGATTCCAGTTCTTTTTCAACATCTTCTAGTGAAGGAAATGCAATCCATCTGTGTATTTGAGCAAGAGTCCTCATTCATGTGTAATTGTACTTTCTTAGTCTTACGTTTTCCTAACCCATGAAACAACAAAGGAAACTGACTTACTATTTGTGATGAGCATTAATATTATGTTATAGTTTACTAGTTTACTGAGGTCAGTCCCAGATCAGCAGTTGTACTGAAAGTGAGAAAACAGTAGGTGTGGGTGGAGCTCATGGAGTTCCACTCCGCGGAATTCCACAAAGTTGTTGTAAAACTCTGTGGAATTCCATAGAGGCAGAGTTCGTGAGCTGCGAGGTGCCCTGCAGCCTGCCCTAGTGGCACCCTGTCCTGAATGCGCCCGATCTCAGAAGCACTAAGCAGGGTCAGGCCTGGTTTGCCAGGCCCGACCCTGCTTAGCACTTCCGAGATCGGGAGTATTCAGGACAGGGCCGTAGGCAGTGAAAACTACAGTTTAAGGCCTCTTGTGTACAAGACTGTCCAGTATGCACTGCACAAGAGGCCGTGGGCAGAGAAAGCTGCAGTTTAGGCCTCTTGTGCATAAGTGTGCAGAGAAGAAAAAAAACAAGGACTTACGTGGGTCCTCTCAGGGCATGCTCGTTCCCAGCAGCCTGCCTATCTGACTCCCTCTGCCCCCTGCTCCTGAGCTGCTGGCAGAGGGAGGCCTGGATCCGGAGCTGGTGCCAGCAGCAGTGCCATGCCACCAACATCAGGCAGAGAGTGTGCACTGCAGCCCAGTTATGGGCCACACAGCACAAGCGCAGACAGTCTGCGTTCGCGCTGTGTGGCCCATAACTGGGCTGCAGTGCACAGGCGGTGAGCTCTGCTCCGCTGGCAGGGCTAGTGGAGTTTTTGGTCAAGCGGGGAGTGCCAAAAACTCTGTTAGCTTCACCAGCGGGGCAGAGCTCACCGCCCACCCCTGGTAAACAGGCACTTGATGTCACACCTTGAAGTACATGAATGGGTGTTTGTACTTTTGTTTTCTTGTATTTCATCGTTGCTACAAATGAACCATGACTTTTTAATGGTGTAGATGCAGCACATGTATATACTTCAGTTTTCAATTGCGTCAGTCGTGACAACGGTCGATAGTTCATTATATAGCTCCTTAGGCATAATGTTTATTAACGCACAACAGACAATAACGAGAGATATTGAACAACTGTTTGCTTTCAATGTAATCTTTAGACAATATTTGAATGCCTTTGGTGGATTTTCATGTCAACTTTTCTTTGACAGGTATTTTTCTTCACATGCAGCCAGTCCAAAATGTGCACATTTTTCTGAGGTGAACATCGACATTGCACATTCATTTTTTTCACTTTCGCTTTGTGTAGCTACTGGAGATTTTTTTGAAAATGTTTTAGATGATGATCGACTTCATGTGGTGTCAATTTGTCACAGTTGGTGCTGATGCTTGGCCTTGTGGGCGTGCTTCGAACATCGCTTCTGGAACGTTCGGGCAGCCTTTTCATCTTCTTGCTGTGATGCACTTAATTCTTCTTTTGCCTAGGAAACCATTACAAAATGGTTCTCCTTCCCACAGACTATGAATATCTGTCCAGTGGTGCCTGCCTTTTATGCTCATGAGGACTCACTTTGGGCACCTCTGGCCTCCATGTCAGCAGCTTGTCGATTGGCAAGCTCTTCAGCTCTAGGGGCCATGAGAACTCATTTCAGACTAAGAGTTTCTCTCAGCATTCATTGTCTGAATGAATTTGACAGGAATTCATCAAGAACTCTGAGGAGTACTGCTTCCTCATCATTAAATTAATTGAATCTACAATGTCTGTTAAGCGTATCCAGCATTGGATTGACCTTGAGATTCAAGACTTCTTTGATTTGACAATATGTAACTTTGTCAGCTTGCAGCGTTCTTATTATGACTTCTTTTACATCTTCACCAGCAAGAATCTTAAGGTATTTGATAATCTTCTTATCATCTGTTTCTTCTTGTTCATCAATGAAATCATCAAATATCTCTATCCAAGCAGTCCATCTGTCACCAAGATTCTGCTTTTTGGCAGTATTGAATGGTGGTGGTAGTTTAAGGAAGGCAGCAACATTATAACTAGTTACGTAACTAGCTGACACTGAGAATGGAGTTCTTTCTGATACTGTCTGCTGTCCACTAGGCCCAGTTCTTTCAGGCCATCTCTAAGGTCCTGTGATGTGCTGGCTTCTGAGTCATCTAGAACAGTCTGTGGAACTGTGACCTCTTTCTTGGTCTCCATTGGAGCCCTTCACTTTTCTGGAGACCTCTGGAGTTGTTCTGAGTTGCCACCCAGCAGCTTTGGTGGTGTGCCACGTCAGGTATGAATAGTTCCACGAGCACCAGCCTGGGCACTGCTTCCCAGGCCACCGCTTTCAACACTGTGGTATGATGAATCTCTTCAATCAGTTCTGTTAAGCAGATGATTGTTTCTTGTATATGGATAACTTTGCTTTTAGGCATCTCTTTGTACTGTCTGACCTATGGTTGATCACTGCCTCGCAGCGCTTCTGATCGCAGTTTTATTTTGCAATTTGCTGTCGCTGTTTGTTGCTCTTTCAAAACCTGATTGTATCTGCCTTCAGCATTATCACTTCGTATGATGTGTGAAGCAGTTTGCTTGGACCACAGCAAACTCTCTGAGACAGCACTGTCAATATTTGGGTTACTTATCCCCTATGTCATCGCAGGTTGTAACGTCTTCCCCAGCCTGGGTACCCCCCAATGACTATGACACCCTCGGAGCTGTGTAGTACATGTTTTTATTTGTGTGGAACTGCAAACTCAACATTCTAAACCTGCATTCACTTCACTTCGCTCTAACACTTACATCACAGTTCTATGGAGTCCATCAGAAGCCAAAAGGGTTCCATTGTTGCTAACTCACACAACACTACACCTACGGCTGGTGGACACCATCTTAAGAAGGTCGAATACGGGTGCTTCCTGATCATCTGCAAAGGGGAGGTTGGGGCATGAATGCCTCAATACTGCAGACAAGGGCATGGTTTCAGGGTTGTTTGGGGTGGTACACCACCCTAACAAATGTATTCTGTAGTAAATAGTTGGGCACAAGCTCTTTCGGTTGGGTATGTTGAAGTGTCTGACGGATTTCACCTGGTATTTTTACATGCTCACACTGACAAAAAGACACACACACGCACACACCCACACACACTCACATATACATATACACTCTCGCTCTCTCTCACCCTTTCTCTTTTCTCCATTTGAAAGCCTTAGAAAATGTTGATTCGTTTGATGACTGCTGTGCTTTACATGCCCCTAACAATCCGTCCTCCTCTCTCTCTCCACTTCCCCTTTAGCCCTTCTCATATCCTGCTTGTCATTTAATGTATTTTAACAAGATATTCGAGTGTGATTGTTGGTATCCCTAGCTCACACCCCCATTCTTAATGACGAAGCTATGCCCCTGACTGCAGAGCATAAGGGACTGGGCAATACCAAGTTCCAAACATGAGACAGGCATGTAATGTCAATTTACTTGAGGTGGTGAGCAAATATAAACAGATTAATTATTCAATGAATACTACTCATCAAAGTGACCATGCCGAACAATTCATGATCGCAAAGCTTCAGCCCTGTGACCTGTTTCCTAAAGAAGCTCCTCTTACCTTACCAACATTTCCTCCCTCCTAGTTCTGTCTTGCAGAGAAGCACTATCATGGTTCACCATAGATAAACAAATGCACGGAAAATAAGGCACCTATTGCAATAATAATGTGGCCCTTGCAAAAATGGCAACGAGGAAGAAGAACTAGAAACCATTCCTTCTGCCTGGCTGTCCTGGCACTGAGGGAAGAGGGGCTTCCTCCTGGGTGTGTTTGGCATGATGGATAGTGTGTGATGAAACCCCTGACACTTGTGACGTAAGGCTAGTCACAAATTGCAACAATGGGCATCAGTTGCAGTGCAGATCATTCACAGTACATGCATTCCAGTTAAAGCACTCCAAAGGTGAACTCTTAAATACTGGTGAACCGCCACATTGAGTTTTTATTACATACATTTATTGACACTTTCATAAAGCAATGGCTAAAACGCGCAAAGCGTAATACCCAGTGGCTGAAAGAGGCTAATTCAAAAACCCTGTGGGCCTAATATGTTCATGACATGAGCTCTGGCAGATATCTAAAACGGTCTTTATACCAGATGTAAAAAGAAGCTAATAAGCAGAACATGATATATACTGTGGAATAAGCACCTGGGGACACGTGGGTCACAAATATGGGACAGGCCAAATACAAGCTAATTGAATTTATAGCTGAGAGCAGAGCATGAGCCAACACAAAGGTCTGGGAGAACTAGTGCATACAATGATGATGAGTGGAGACACCCTTGTTTCTCGCACAGATTTTAAAGTAAAAAGCACAGAATTCTCAAGTCTCTAATTATTTTGGAAAACTCCATCTAATGTTTGCCATTTTGGAAAGTACCTGAGAATCCTATATCTCTGCTTGAACCTCCAGAGAGAGACAGCATGGGCAGAAACATCAGAAAGGATAGGTGAATGACTGGGAGGAAGGAAGCATGCCAGAGAGTAACAGATGCTTGTAATTATGAAGTTCTAACTTATTGTGAAGGCAACCTAGATGTACTGCAGGCAAGACCAATGCTAGGAACAGTGCAGCAGGTGCAGTGGCACCAGGGCCAATTGATCCCAATGCACTCCAAGTGTAATCTGTGCCTGATATTACTTGCTTGCAGACTGGTCCAAGATAGGCTTTTGTGCATCTGATTGCACAGTATGACTTATAGTAGGTAACACTTCTGTGCTCAAAGAAGTACAGATACCTTGACAGGAGGACACACAAAAACAGGGCCAAAGAACGATGAACATGAGGGAGACAATGATCCTGCATATTTCAATTAGTTTGTTTTTTAAACATTCAGGTTATACTGCCAAATGGCAAAGTCCCTCTACTGATTCTCAATTCTGCCCTTCTGCCCTTCTGCCCTTAGGTCAAAGAATGCATTGATCATGTTGTATTTTTCTGCCCACTTTACCATGTACTTAGGAGAAAATGGATTTTACTGCTGTGCTGTAATATGGGGACCAGAGGCTTTAGGATGGCTTCTGGGATTTTTAGGTTCGGCATAGCATCTCCAATTGTATTTGCTATTTCTCACTACCTGTTGTGCATGTGGAGATGTAGGCAGAGAAGCTTTGCACCCTGAATGCTGTGTGGTGCTGCACAGGCTAATTGACATTCAAATTGGTCTGGGGGTTGCATCATAGTCAACGGCTTTATTATTCTGTTTAACTGGATTTATTATGAATAGTTTGCCCTTTTTAACTGGAACTTGCCCTCCTAGAGGAGAGTATTTTATGATTTTCATGACATTTTCTTAACTGTGGATAAAATCTATATGCTGCTGGTTATGCTGCTAGCTACGGGCCATGTTTTACACGATCTTTTGCTTAGGTTTTTATTGTCTTATTTTATGATGCTTTTTATCTGTTTATGCTTTTATGGCATTGTTAATTGCTGAATAAAATTTGATGATGATGATTCAGGCTATACATCTTGTTTACACTTTAGATTTAATGACGAGTTTTTCCAATTTAATTATTATTTAGCGTACGTAACAAATATTTATGCCCTGGTGTTCATTGTTTTTCGGAAGCGATAATTTATGGCAATTACAGGATTTGTTCTGATAAAGGGCCATTACATGTGGATTTTGGTGCACAAAAATCCATATGTTCCATTATTGATTGGGTCTTTTCCGTCAGTACATTTCTGCAGGTTTCACCTTCCGAAATGTATTGGGAGATGTTAAACCTGACATATTTCCCCTGAATTCTTGCCTGACTCCCTGATTTTTGCTGAACTGGTTTTGTTAGCATTAGGACTCGGTGCACTTCAACCCTGCTAACCAGCTGTAAAGTGCTTGTGGTCTCTTCTTCAAAGATGGTAAAACATGACTACAGCTAAATGGCTCATTTAATTACTTGAAAGTCCCTAGTAAATTGCACTACCTGTACCCAGAGTCTGTAAATTAAATGCCTCTAGTGGGCAAGTAGCACTGTAAAACATGCCTCAGGCCTGCGACTGCAGCCTGTGTGTGTAGTGGTGAACTGCCATTTTGACTTGGTAAAATAAAAATTTGCCAGCCTAAGCCTTCATTTTCAATACTTATAAGTCACCCCTAAGGTAGGCCAAAACAATCCTAAGGCAGGGTGCATTGTGTTTAGAAAGTAGGACATAGATACTTATATTTTACATGTCCTGGCAGTGAAAACCTCCAAAGTTGTTTTTCACTGTTGTAGGGCCAATGTCCCCCATTGACTTACACTGGGTTACCTTATATTTAATAAGTACCATCGTCAGATTGGAAGCAGATAGAGATAAGCTGTTTACACTCAATTGAAGTGTACTTTAAAATCCTCTTTAATGGTTAAGTCAGATTCCAAGTTTCAATTCTGAAAATGCCGCTATTAGAGAATTTACATTTTCTTGTCTCAACCGACGGCCAGTGTACTTGGCCACATTACTGTGAATGGCTCTAATGTTGGGATTTCTGTACTGCTTCCACAGAGTAAGACAAAAGGGGCTTACGTGTGGACAGAATAAGCCATCCTGAAAGGGAGGCTGGAGAGGGGCTGTACATAGCCTCATGTACACTTGAAAGGGCTTTGCCAACAGCACACACAAAGGAACCTGACACCAGGCCTGCTCTCTTTTTTGTCAACCTAGACAGTTTGGAGACTGGACAAGGGAAAGGAGAACTGACCAGAACCAGCATTGGGGGTAGGACAAGGGTTTCTCCCACACAAAGGCTGACACCAGATATAAAAAGAGGACATTCAGAACCATTCAACAGAACACTCTGAAGATTAAGAAGAAGGACTGCCTTGCTGCTTGAAGGACTGTCTTGCTGTCTAAAGAAGGAAGTTTGAACCTGCTCGTCATGATCCCAGGCCACCCAGAGTGACTTTAAGGGTCAGTTGGCTGACCTCCTGTGTGAGCTACAGGGACAGAACAAACTACCATAGGTCTCCCTGAAACTGCCCAGCTGCAACTGGACATGCCTGGACCTACCTTGACCTGTCTGAGCTCTGTGGCCGGTTACTGTTGGAGTGAGTTCTGATCTCAGAGAGGTGACCCCCAGGTCCTGGACCCTTGGTTGGTATCATTGAAAGCTCCTCCATAAGAAAAAGATTAAAATCCTGAGGTTTGGGCTTTCCACAAATGCAAATGGGCCCTTTTGTGCCAAAGCTCTTCTGGCCAGGGCGACCACCAACATAAAGCTTCAGTAAGGCATGCTCTTAACGCTCTCTGTGCCTGTCTGAGACAACTGGCAACACAGGACCTGTGCTTTACACTGACAGCAGCAACCATGATAATCATCCAACATGACCAGTGGTGACCGACTCTTTGCACGACAGAAATGACCATACACAACTCTCGATCTTTTCTTCATGCAAAAAGCTTCATCTTCGTGGCCTCCTCTAACACAAACGGAGCTCTTCATGCATGACTTGAGAAGGTAACTTTGCAGCGAAACAAGTCAGGTCCCTTTTCCACACTCTAGCAAATTCTGCCTGAATGTGTGACTTCCCCAGGGCCTAGCCTCACCAGCGCCTCTTTCTGCTTCTTGGCGCTATTTTTACTAAAAACTTTAAAAATCAATATCTTTGATGCTACTGATTGGGTTTTTGTCATTCTGGTATCATTTTATTCATTAATGTATTCATTAATGTTTACCCAATGTTTTTTCGTGTTGTTTTTTGCTTTATTGCTGTTTGTGTCCTGCATAAATACTTCACACATTCCTTCTAAGTTAAGCCTGACTACTTTTGTGGCAAGCTACCTGAGGATTAAGCACTGGTTAATTTACTGGCTTGTGGTTCACCTTGAAAAAGATTTTGGTTGTTGTCTGAGTTGGGCTTCCACCCCTCTCAACCAATAACACAATACCTTACAGGTGACATACCTTACTGTCCGATTTTCACACATACTCACAACTGTGACATATATAACAGAGGGTTGCACGGGTGTCATAATTGAGACACAATGGTAATTTATGCATTATATTGACATTACAGATTTATTATGTTTTCTACATAGATGTTTGAAAAAGTTAAACTTTTTGAATATTTGGACCGACACTACTCACGAATATAAAATAACATGGAGGCATGTTTTCTATGATATTGAGAGGGGCATGCAAAACTGACCTGGATGATTTTATTAACATCTGTGCAAGATCCTAGTTGGTCTTGAGTTAGATTAGTGCGTCAATGTGGGGCACCCTTCATTCAAATCACTGGAAATTGAATGCAATGAAAAGGCAGGCAGCCAAACTACTCAAAACAATAAATGACTCGAAGTTTAAGGCGAACCTCTACCAGATGGATTATAAGATTGAGATGCAATATGTGGATTATTTATAAGTAGACATGTTGGGTTATAACATGATTTGGCAGGAACCATTTCTATTTTCATAACAATAGACAAAACATATTTCAGCTCAATAAGAGAGGATTGAGATGCAGTCTCTTTTACAGGTAGATATGTTTGCTTTTTGCTTCTTAACAACTACCCTGTGGATAAGCTTCCTTAAGAGGGAGGCTGTCAGTCTAATGAAATATTCAAATTCACCATGTGAGCCTATGGCTGTCATATGACTGATACTTACCCTGAGCCCTACCAGCCCGTACGGCCAGTGGAAAGATTGCACAATTTTGCTAGATGCCAGTCTCTCTCCCAATGCTACAGCTGTCAGGGATACATTAATTTCCAGATACTCACCTGTCGGAGAGGCTCCCAAATACAACGGCTCCAACCAGCACCCCTGCCATGTAGATGGACTGGGCCATCTGCCTCTTAGTCCGCCAATCGCATACCAGATTCCACTGTAAGGAACAGAAGAGATAAGGCACTGGGCTGTGAACAACATCTAAGAAATACATAGTAGCTTTCAAAATAGCCTTCATAGGAAAATATCAAATGCACAAGTTGAGGAAGATGCATGCTTGTTCATGAAAACTAGCAAATACAAATAGCATTAACCTAATACATTTGCCACTGTTACAGAATTATACTCTCTCTTCTTGCTAAAAAACACACATTGCCTCACTCATACTTAAGGTACCACATTGCTAAAATGAAATGAGGCAATTGTAGGTGCAGGGGGCTTCCCACAAGAGACTAGTAAACACTGATATTCACCAGAGATGTAACTATCAATGGTGCTGCAGCTGCAGTGCCACCAGGGCCCACAGACCTGATCAGCCCAATAAAACCTAATTATTTCAGCACTGCACTACCCAACAAGAACTCATGGAGCCCAGTTTCCTTACTTGCACCAAGGCCCAAGGCATCCATGCTACACCTCTGATACCCTCAATAAAGATGTTGATTCAATTAAATGACAAGGCTAGAAGCCACCTTTGAACTCTAATGCCATCACCTGGTTGACCCTTGTAGCCCTTCAATAAGAGTAAGAAGTGGAAACCACAGAAAGCAAATATGGTCTTCTTGGTCTGGTGTTGGCCAAGGCCTCTTGATTTTATTGGAATTGTGTGTATAATATGTCTCCTCATAGGGACTTTCAGCCATCCCATTTCATGCACTGGTTTGTTATTTTGTCAGCAGCAGTTTCTTCCGCCCAATACAGCATACAGCCTGGGTCAGCCCACTTCTCTTATTGGCTAATGTCACTGTGAATGATGGTATTCCACCCTTTCAAAAGGAGCACATCCACACAGAAAGTAGTTCCCTTGAGTCACAGGGAAAACAATGGTAAAGTGTCTTCTTTGAGATCAAAACAAATATTTTTGCATTTAGCCAATGTTTTAATTAGACTGATGGGGGCCTGGTAGCTTCCCAAACAATAACATTTTGCAAAAGCCATGACAAAACAAAACAACCTATAGCAAGACCAAAAAGCTGGTGTTCACTGAAAGCTCGGGCACGCTGGATTTGCCAATACTTGTTTTACTTTCTAGTCCTGCTGCTACTTTCATGATTTTTGAGGTTGTGGGTATCAAGTGCAATGCCAAAAGTACCAAATGGTAAATCAGGATTAGCATCTGACCTTCTCTGGTTACTCCTAATTCCTATCTATGATTAGTGGACTCCCCTATGCAACCTATTGGTTTCCTTTGATGGATTATCACCATTTAAGAGCTTAGATGAATGTACAGTACTCTGAGTTTGGTAGAAGAGTTATCAAAAATAGTGCATTCATCTAACACACATCTGGCTGAGAACTGAAGGAATACCACAATCAAAAGGTAATCTGTAAACTTAGGAAAATTGTTCATAAACTGATATTCACAATATTCAGTTGAAAGAATGTGTTCATCTCAACATGCCTAATATGGGAGCATATGGGGTCTCTAAATAAATAAGTTACTTTCCAGGTATATGCCACCTACTTTCCACCCATAAAAAACTGACAAGTTACTCACCTGCTCACCACCTCCATTTCTGTTCATAGTAGAGTTCAGATCCTCACAGCCAAGGAAATTCTGTGGCATCCCAGGTGCAAAATTGCGCCCTGATAAATACTGATTGTCCAGGGAGATTTTAATACTTACCTGTTGTGCAGTTTGCTCTGGGTTCTTTCTTGTGCACCTCAAAATAGGGATAACATACTAATAGCATATGCAGTGTTCTATCTCATTATCATGTATGCAACATATCGATTGAAGAAGATCGGCTTCCAATATATTGACAAGGTAAGTATACCTTACCATTCTTAACACACATCTAGGAACCTCTGCAATATATGCTCACCTATGCTTATCAACCTTGATGATAAAGCCAGACTCATCTTGGACATCTCCCACCACAGCCACATCTCTGCCCACCTCAGAGACCTGCACTGGCTCCTGGTCCACAAACTCATCACTGACAAACTACTGATGCACACCTACAAGGCACTACACAACATAGGACCGGCCTACCTTAACCACTGCCAGACCTTCTACACCCCAACCAGACACCTCAGATCCTCCCAACTCACCCTCGGAGCCATCCCCGGAATCAGGAAGAGCACTGCCGGGGGCTGATCCTTCTCTTCCGTCGCAACCCGGACATGGAACATGCTCCCTCTCAACCTCAGACATAATGCCTCATTGAAGTAGTTCAGGAAAGACCTCAAGACCTGGCTCTTCGAGTGAGCAGCACGCCCGCAACACCATCTTGAGACCCCACGGGGTATAAGCTGTGTTCCATAAGTCTCTGATTGATTGATTGATTGATTCATAAAGTGGTAGTAGATATTCTCGATTGAGGTTTTGGAGCTTGAAAGGAAAAACTTCATAAACTTACATTCTAGTGCATGGACTTGAAAACCTTTGTCTTGTCAAATACCAAAGAGTAGCATTTGACCCAATCACTATACCTACAAAAAAAAGTATCCACCACGGTTATTGAAATCTCAAGCATTTGGAGCGATTTACATCATGACGTAGGCTTGTCTTCAAAGGGAATAAACAAGCTCAGCAATATGAACATTCAAGCTAGTAGCACCAGTAGCACCAGTCAATGAGTTCTACCAGACAGCAGCGACAGTGAAAACCCTCCCAAAAGTCAACTTCCAGCTGTCCCCAACAGTTGCAAGAGGGGGGATCTTACTCAGCTACATTCTTCGCTCCTAAATTCCCTCCATACCTCAACAACAGCACTCAATATGCAATCAGATAAATTAGATTTGCAAATTGGCCTAATGAACGTCATGGCATCACATATTGCCGACCTTAACCGTAAACTGGATAAGCTAGTCAACTGCCCGCAAATTTTAAAAACCACAACTGAACCGCAGCAAGACTTGCAAATGTGGACCATTCATTGACAAGTTGAGCATGCTGCCTATCATTTTAACAAATATTCTAGATGAATTAAAAATAAATGATAGTAAGTTCTGTCTACCCAGTCATGCAATGCAACAATTAACGGATCTAGACTTTCAACAAATGAAACCAGGTGAAGAATCAATCACAGATCATCATCCAGACCGTCCAACAATAAATGGGGGGAAGGATTCGGGCACAATTATCATCTGCAAAAACTCTGATCCAAAAGCACAAAGGAGGCCACTAACATCTTTGGATACCTGTAACATCTCTCAGGAAACATAATGGGGTCAGACACCTAAGCCTGTGTCACTGAGAACAAAGCGCTCAGATGAGCAACTTGCACTGATGCCTAACATTCCAACTAAAAGACAAAAAAACAAGCCAGAAATGCTAGGAAAAAAAAACATAGTTAAGACAGTATTTGTTATTTTTACTACATATTTAAAATGCAACCATAGCTGCCGACACAGTGTTCCCTCCCTTCAAGACAATTGCAGGCCCCAAACTAATCAAAAGTTACACAGGCAGGGGTAGTCAATGGCTCAGCACAGTTAATTTCAGATGACATACAATCATCAATTTCTCCCCATCATACTAAACACGTAGTGCACGGGATGACCGAACAACACCAACTTAACCCATCCTGTCCGACCATGAGGGATGCAACGTTCAAGGGCTTGCTTTCATCCAAAAAATTAGAAATATAGGGATGCTCGACAACAGTGGCAGAAAACAAGCCAGCTTAAACAGCAGTAAATGGTCGGAGGTGCAATTCATTTCCTCTCTATCACTGCAGGACCTCCCAAAGATGCTGTCAGCAATAACAATGAAGCCAACGGATGGCTCACAGGTAGAGGCACTGGGAGTTAAGTTACGACCCGGGAATCTGGCACCTTCAGCGCATTCAAAGCTGCTCACACAAGATGATTCCCTGTAACTTTCTGTTAATTGTCAGGGTGTCAAAATGGGTGATCTGCAAAGAGACAAGCCACAATTACAGAACTCTTGTGGCTCGGAACAAATACAGTCTGTTCATCAGTCCAAAGAATCCTCGCCCTGTGCAAAATGTTTGCTCTGTGCCCATCTTAGGGAAAACATCATAGAAACAATCCCAAGTTTGAATTACCCCCCAAGAGTGGTAACAATCAGTAACGAGCAGGGCCCTACAACTATAAAAGTATTGATGCAGAACATACAAACAACTACAGTGGATTTTGCAATACAGGTCTCCTCGAAACAGTGAAGGGGGCGGTCCTACAATGGCCCAAAACAGTGAACAGCGAGAGATCTAGTGGCTGATGAAGTCAGCACCACATGCATTCACAGATTATGCTCTCCAACTTCAGCACAGTAACAATTCACCAACTAGTTGGGAATCAAGGCAAATCATTTTAACTCCACAGTACACGTCACAAGGCCAACAAGACTGCCTGAATAGGAAATAGTGCCATTCCCTTAAGCAACAATTAAAATTGCAGGGAGAAAATATGGCGGGTTGCAGTGAGGAGGCAGCACGCTAGAGTGCTTGCCCGGGTTCCTGGGCGACGGCGGTGACGTAGGGAGGTGAGAGGGGAACGCCTGGTGTACGGGCGGTCAGCGAGTGTCCTGTGCTCGCGGGAGACTGCTCAGGAGGGGCTGGATCAGCGGCTGGAGTGGCTTGTTGGAACCGCGCCGCTCTGGAGCTCCGAAGGACACACCGAGGGGCAGTGGGTGTTCCCCTCTGGGGGAACAGTGGCAGCGGCAGTCCAAGCGCACCTGCCGGCATGCTAGGAAGAACACTGAAAATTACGTCCGGAGAGGCGGTGAGGAGGGCGCAGAGGTGGTGGAGGAAATGGCTGGCAGAACAGTAAGACACAGTGGGGGGGTAGAGGCTCACCCCCCAGAATTCTGGAAGGGCTTGATTATGGGTGAGAGGAGACCATTTGGAGGCTGAAAAGAGGCTCTGCTTTTGGAGAAGTGAGTGGTGAACCTGTATTCTGCAAGGGGAATATAACCCAGCTAAAAATAAAATCACACCTTCCCTGAGGTTCTATTTTAAGATTAAACCTGGAATTACAGCACTCTTCCCCAGCCAGGTAGAGGTTAACCGGGACCAACAGGCAATGGGAGACCTTAGCCCGTGAACCATGGTAGAAGAGGTGGAGGCTGGGGGGGAACAATAGAGACAGTGTGGCGGCAGAGAGAGGTGAAATCCAGCCAACTTCAGTTAACATAAGCGGCACTGAGGGTTCGAATATGAGTGATGGGGAGGTACCTCTCTTGCAAGGGACCAGCGAGGAGGTTGCTTCGCTGCAAAAATCCGACCCACAGTTTCCAGAATCCCATCCCCAGACTATAGTGGGGCCTACAACTCCTATCACCCCCAGCTCTACTTTAAGCTCTGCAGTAGAGGCAATGATTCTCGTTATTTCTGAAGATATTAAAAAAGGTTTTGCATTCTCTGAGATAAACCAGGGAGAGAAAAGGGAGGCCTGTGAGGTATTAGAACAAACGTTTGACCTACTGACTGCAAGAATCTAAGCTCTTGAAGACTCTGTTGGATTAATGAATGAAGAACTGAGGTTACATAAGGAAGAGATTCAAGTTTTGAAAGGAAAAGAGCGGGCACTACAAAATAAATTAGAGCTGTTGGAAAATAGCTCAAGACGAAATAACCTGAGACTGTTGAATGTACCGGAAGGAATGGAGGGTGAAAATTTGCAGTCATTTGTGGTTGCTCTAATCAAAGCTGCAGTTATGATGGAGGAAAATGAGGAAGTGATCGAGAAAGATATTCAAAGGGTTCATAGAGATCCTTGTAGGAGGAAGCCTAACAGTATTAAACCCCGAAAAATCCGGATAGATTTTCAAAGATATGGGCTAAAAGAAATAATTTTGTCTAAAGCACTAAAACTGAAAACATTAAGAGGAGATGATTTTTCATTTGAGATCAGGTCGGACTTATTTAAGTCTACCATAAATAAGCAGTGGGAGATGGAAAGGTGTTTAGAAGAATTTAAGAGGCTAGGCGCATCAGCACAGTTAAAATTCCCTGCCTTTCTACAAGTTATACATAACAATAAGATGCATAATATAAGGGACGTTACCAGAACAGATGAGTTGTTGGCAGTAATCAAGAATGGAAATATAGAGCACTAATAAAGATTTAGATAGTGAATGGTTGGTTTTCGCCCAGGAACCTTGAGTCCTCTAAAATTGGGCTAACATCAGTCCTTAAATTGGGGGGGTTCTCCATTGGATGGAAGGATGGGGAGAAGAGGGTGGGAGGAGTGGGGCACTGTGTGGTAAGCACTTGGTGAAAATGAAAAAAAAGCCTTGTTCACCTCAGCTAGGTTTTGCACTTCACCATAGTGATAGATAACATTGGCGGCGGCCAGGGGTCCAAAGGTACAGATATTCAAATTCATTCATGGAATGTTAATGACCTAAGAACTAGGGGTAGAAGGGATAGGGTTTTACAATATTTAAGAGACTCACCAGCACAAATATTGATTTTGCAAGAAACGCATTTAACTAGGACTAAGTGCGTAAGTTTATTTAAAACACAAAGGTGGGTCCAACACTGTATTTGTACTGAGCACAATTTCTATACTAACGAAGTGGCCATATTGTTATGAAATCAGATTTAGTAGGACGTTGGGTTACAGTTACGTCACAGGTTAATGGTAGAAAGATTACATTGGTAGGGTTTTATGGTCCGAATAATGATGGTATATAACCACTTAGAGGGAACTTTTTCCGGCTCTCAGATTTCCCTGATCCAATTGTAATGGCGGAAGATTTTAATGTAGTTCTAGACAACAAATTAGATAGGTCAGATAAATGTAGATCTGTAGGAACACCGAAGTCCCAACGATATCTGAGGGGGATGATGAAGAAATTTGGTCTGTTTGACGTATGGAGGCAGAGAGTTGATGTAAAACAGGATTTCTCATTCTTCAATAAAAATTATAGGCATGTTTCTCGTATTGATTATTTTTTAGTAGATATAAGGTTGGGAGATTCTGTGGATAACCTAATATATCTACTGGCTCATTTATCAGATCATGCAGCTGTTCTGTTAGAAATCACTATCGGTCAGGAGATAGGAAATAAGAGATGGACACTAGACCGCTCATTATTATTAGACAATGAAGTGGTATCTCAACTACGTAAGAAGACAGAGGATTTCTTTAAAGATAATGTGGGGTCAGCCCTGATATCTGTAGTTTGGGATACGTTTAAAGCAGTTACAAGAGGGAAAATTATGAGTGTAGCTAGTTATAAAAATAAACAATTTTGAAATGAAGTAAGCCACTTGGAACAGGAAATGTTAAGAGATAAGCACCAATCAGAATCAATTATACCAGGTTTGTCTGAACTGTTTAGTGGGATTTTCGAGAGCTGAGCACCTATACGAGCTTCATGGAATGAGGCGACTATCATATTCATTTTAAAACCGGATAAAAATCTGACAAAATTTGAGTCATATAGAACAATTTCATTGTTAAATAGTGACTATAAACTATTTTCTAAAATATTAGTGGACAGATTAACAGGTGTAGCAAACAGCCTGATACATTCTGATTAAAAAGGATTCTCTAAAGGGAAACTTCTTCATGAATTGACCTTTAATTTGATTGGGGCAATAGATTTGGCTACTACTTTTGAAGCCCCCATGGCGGTGATTGGTTGGATGCAATGAAGGCTTTTGACTGAGTTCATTGTAATTATTTAAAATCAATTTTTGGATGTTGTAATTTTGGGGACAATCTGTGTAGGGCCATTGGACAGAGCTATAGGTCCCCAGTTGCAAGAGTATTAGTGAATGGGAATCTTACAGAATCCTTCAAGATCACAAGAGGCACTAGGCAGGGCTGTCTCCTGTCTCCTATATTGTTTAACCTGTAAATAGAACTGCTGGCTAGGAAAATTGAGCAGAACTCTATAATGTCCCCCTTTAGTTGTAAGAGCTGGGTGAAAAAGGTAGCCTTATATGCAGATGATCTCTTAGTATATACTGACAATCTATCGACAGCTCTTCCAGCATTATTACACATGGCAGAGAATTTCGGCAGAGTATCGGATATCGGGTAAATGCCGACAAGACAGAGATAATGTCTTGGAATCTGAAGAAAGACTTGCCCCAAGCAAAAAGGAAATGAGATATTTAGATATCACAAGTATACATGACATTGAGCACCTGGCAGAGATGAATAAAAATAACTGCTGGGAGAATGCAATAAGATAATGCAAAGATGGGCACACTTTCCCATGACAATTTTGGGGAGGGTCAGCTTGATTAAGCTGACAATTTTGCCTAAGTGGAACTTTCTGTTTAACACCATCCCACTTTCAATGCATAAAGGGTACCTGGATAAAATTCAACAGCCCGTGAATTCTTCTATATGGGGATAGAGAGGCCCTAGGATCTCTTAGAAAAAGCTGGGCAGAAGAAGGGTAAAGGGGGGCCTGGCTTTGCCAGATTTAAGACAGTACGCTTGGGCATTTCAATTAAAAAATTCAAGGATGTTATTTATGTCTCCAGACTCCAAAGCAATCGGTGTTATGTTGAAACGCCATGGTAACGACTGATAGAGGCACAAATAGGCACTTTATGCACAGATTTGGTGATCCGAAACTTTACAGAAAGGTTAAATTGAAGATATTGCAAGCTCTTGCTAGAGTAGGTATTAGCTAAGATTTACAGCAAAAGTTAGTTATTAGTGTCAATCTGCTCTCATCTGGGATTCCCCAGGCACACCAGAATTCCTTAAAGTAGTACTCGTGTTACCAATCAGAAAGGCTGGTATAGAAGTCTGGGGAGACCTCTTTATCAAAGGAGTTTTACTCCCATGGGAAGTCCTAATAGAGAAAACTGGGGGGTCCCTGTCCAAACTGAAGTATCTGCAGATAAAAGCATGTTCACCGTGTATTAGGGAAAATGTAGGTTCAACAAACATCTTGGAAGATAGCTTGCCTGTGTTCTCATCTTCCTCAAAGAAGATAGCAATCTGGTATTGGGGAATCTTGAAAGGACTGGATTGAGACTTTAATCTGCCAACAGCTCTTTGGGGAGAGCTTATATCTAAGGAGATGGTGCAAAGATGGTGGGAAACATAATTGCATACTTTGTTTGAAGTAGTAAAACCTGCTCCACTGAGGAAAATCATCTCTTCACCATACATAGGGCTTATATCTCACCTGCTAAGCTTACCAAAATGAAAAAAGGAGAGGCAGTAGAATGCCCTAAATGTGGTTTGGTGAGTGCAACAGACGTTCATATGTTTTTGGAGTGTCCGGGCATCCATTTGTTTCGGGAGGAAGTATTTATGCCTCTTTTGGGAACATTAGGGTGAGAAATTGCAGTGACCCTCCCCCTGATTATATTTGGGCAATCGCAAGAATTGGAGTTAAGGTGTAGAGGGGGAAACAGAGGTAGGAAAAACCTGCTGTTCTATGGTATTTTATTAGCTAGAAGAGAAATGTGCAGGAAATAGATATCTGGATCCTCACCAATGCACCTGGAGTGGTTAATGCTCTTTTCCATACCTCAAAAATGGATTTGGTAGCAGGAGGCTCTAGGAAGAAAAAGGAGAGTCTTTGGGCCCCTTTGGTAGAGAGGAGAGGTAGTCAAAAAGGTATGTCTAGACCGGATATTGGAGCAAGATCTTGAGATAGGATTTGAGGGCAAGGAAGACCAGAAGTCCAGTGATTATACACCCTTTTTCCTACTCTCCAGCCATTTGGTGGTCTTTTTTTCACTAAGGGAAGGCTGTGTGAGAGATGAATGGAACCCCTGGCATAAGCTATCTCTATTTATGAGAGGGTGCGAAAGATTAAGTAATGGAGTTGGCTTGGAGGCTGGGGTGAATGAGGGCAACAAAAAAAAAGAATGCTGAAATAGGGGTAACATCCTTGGGCTGTTAGCTGAGCTGCGGCTAACTCAGAGGATAACATCCACAGATTTAATATCAGTGAAATTTCTTCCTAGTAGCGACTGCTAGGGGCCAGAACAAACGCATACCATATGGAGATCGAGGGAAATCACTACACTGATCCTGGACGACAAAATGCAGTTTGAAGCATGGGGGTTAGTCCTTTCAAAGCCGCCTAAGCCACGCTACCCTTTTCCCTTATTGCCCTCCTTCTGAAAAAAACAGATCACTATTCTGACCTAAAGGATCATGTACCCACATTGGGAATGAAAACTATTGAGTCCAGGAAGAATCAGCAAAGAGGGGGGGAACAATGCTAATAACTGCGTATGAACACCAAAACACTCGAAATTATGTGCCTGTGACCCCGCAATCACAGAATGATCCTCATGCAGAATGGAGGTGGATGGCTCATACCTTAAATGCCCCAAGGAGCAACTGACTCCAAAATCATAATGCAGAAAAAATAGATCAGGGGAATGCCGTAAATATTTTGTCCTGGAACATCGCTGGAGCAAAATGCATCATCTCAGAAGGCTTTGCATTAGCAAACAACCGCAATCACAAATCATATATATTGCAAGAAAAATGGTTAATAGTCCCAGTTAATCTAGGTGGTTAAATACTACACCATGTTAGTGCCGCAAAACCAAATAGATCTGGCAGACTGAGTGGAGGCCTAGCAATTTATGTTTGAATGGTGCTACGTGTACACCAGAGCAATTGGCATTCTCAACTGATGATCTGCAGGCCATTAAACTAATTTTAGGAGACAACCGGCAAGCAACTCCTTTCGTAATATTTAAAGTCTATGCCCATACACGGAAAGGCCGTAAAGCCCAGCTCTTCAGGAAACTATTGAATAAGATCGCGGAAATAAGATATGCCCATCCAACATGGGACATCCTAGTGACAAGTGACTTTAATGCGCATTTAATCCATACTCCAGACCCCGATTAACAGCTGGTCGCAGAAAATGCTCTATGGTCAGTCCTGCCTCAAGTCCCGCAGCCAGGTAAGAAGCCGGATGGCATGAGCATGCAACTAGTTGATGCATTAGAGCTTTTGGGCATAACGGTCCTAAACGGTAGGACCAAAGATGACATGCCACCAAATTACACTCACTATAGTTCAAAGGCGGCCTCCACAATAGATTACACTGCTGCAAACCTTGATCTGTTTCCCCGAGTGAGGAAATTCAAAATTGAAACCACTCTTCATAGCGATCACTCATTCCAGCACATAGAACTGAATTTGAATGCCCCATATTTGATGCCTGTTGCTGTTGATTTTGGTAGTCTTGCATCCATCAACTTAAATCGTTTGACCTGGTCTGACTCCTCACTACGGAGATTAGCAGAAAAATGTAAATCCTGTTCCAAACTGCAATCTCCCTACACTCACCAGCAGCGGAAGTGTGGACTACCTTTCTAGCTGCATTATCCTCACTCAGTTCCACTTCGCGTCCAAAAACAATGCAAATACGGTCAGTGTCCTAAAACCTATCTTCAAAAAATTTTAAATCAAGAAGAGAGTTGCGGTACGATCTTAGAAGAATCAAAAAAGAGCATGTCACAGAATCCATGTGCGCTAGAATAAAGTCCCTAAGGAAAAACTATAAAACTCAGGTATGGCTTGAGTGCAAGAAGGTGGAGGACAACTTTTGATCAAAACTGCTCTTCAACGCAAATTCCAGGGCTTTTTGGGCAATGGTTAATGGCATTGACCCGACTTCTAGGAATATCAACTATTCATCAGTTCCAGAAGAAAAATGGGCAAATCATCTGGCTAACATCTTCTAAAGCAAATTCACACTTAAAGTAGCCAGCAAGTTTCAACCATCTCTGCTAGAACCACGTAGGATACAATGCAAAGGCAGTATCCCTAGTTATTTAGAAGGGACGCCGGAACGGTCCGCCTGGCCCTAATGGCCTCCCGCAGGCGGTATTTAAGGCTGACCCAGAATACTGGTACACACCACTGGCAATTCTTTTTATGGCAATAGAGCCAACTAGAATTATCCTGGATAGTTGGAGAGGATCTATTATCAATCCAATATTTAAGGGGGAGGATTGAGCCAATCCGGCCAACTATAGATTGATCACCCTAATTGACTCTGAGGCCAAATATTTTGCCTTATTGATCCTAGATGATCTGCTCGACTGGTCCAACTCAATCAATCTAGTTCCCCTGAATCAAACTGGCTATAGGAAAGGCTATGGCACTATGATAAACATACTAGCATTAAGCGATATTGCTGATAAATCAAAATGCCTAAAAAAAAGCTACATCCATATTTCATAGACTTTAAAAGCACTTTTGAACATGTGGCCCGGGCCATCCTTTGCCGTAAACTGTGAAGTTGGGGCCTGCACAAAAGAATTCTCAGAAGCATTAAAATGCTATATGATAAAACCTTGCTGCAGATCAAGCTAGCAGACGGCGCAAAAGTTTCAAGGAGGATCCCAACAAACATAGATCTGAAAACAAGGATGTGTCCTGGCTCTGCACCTGTTTAATCTCTTTTTGGCTGATCTTTCTCCAAAGTTGGATGCAATAAACTCCCACTCCCCGAAGCTGGGAAATCTGCCTACATTGTCTCTTTCATATGCAGATGACATCATTTTATTGAGCCACACAAAAGTAGAGTTACAGCGGTTAGTCTGCACCCTGGTCACTTTTACAATAACGAATAAACTGGAAATTAATATCACTGAGTCAAAAACTCCTCTAATCCCGCATTAAAACTCAAGCTAGGCAATGCAGAATTGGAAGAGATCAGTCACTACATATATCTGGGCCTTAACATAGATAACAAACTGAATTTTGCAGCAAAAGCAGCATATCACACAGAAATGTAAAGCACGGCACTACATGGGAAAGATGCTTGAATCCTGTAACGGCAACAAATAAAAATCTATAACCCAGTTATTTGTCTCCTTCACAAGCTAGGCTAGAGTTTGGCCTTAAGCAACAATAGTTAGACAGGAAATTTCATACAATTAAGACCTGATGTAAAATAAGAGGAAATAAAACGAGCCCTTTGGTTGTAGTTTTATGGAATTCTGTAGCAAATGACACAATGTCAGTATACAATAGGTACCTAAAGCGATCTCTGCAAGAGACTCAAATGACGCACTTATGGGACTCTAATGAGTCATACCCACTTTTTTCTTGAGCATTAAAAAGGGAAATCAGATTGCAATGCTTACTGGACGACAAGCTCAAATTTGCAGGTCGCTCCCATGCTTGGATCGTCATGCACAATTACAGCAGTTTGGCACCAGCACAATACTTGATTACATTTTCAGTGCACATCAAATGCCAGCTGCTTGCCATGCAACTAGGGTCCCTTCTGTCCCTAGTGGATCAACTAACATGGAAGAATGGGGTGAGATGTTATGCATGCTATGCATTGCTGGCAGAGAGGACATGGTTCACCTGATTTGTATCTGCCCGGCCCTAAGAGAAGCGCGCCTTCAACTGCTAAAACCAGTCTTTATCAGGCCGGCAGTAATGAAAATGTTCGATCCAACTGAACCGCAGATACATTGTAGTCTCGTAAAATTTCTAGCCTTGCAAGCTAAATATCTAACTCACTGCCCGTGATCATTACTTCATAACTAATATTAGTACACCATGAGTATTTAATGACCTTTTATATAAATGGTATTGTGCTAGCAGAAAATATGAATTTTCAATTTTTAACGGCCGATACAAAGTAATATGTATGGGTTTGGTAATTTGTGATCATGCCCATTGAAATGTTTGCATACTTTCTGTTCTCCCATCGTTAGCTTTCTTTTTTCCTGTTTAAAACTTCCAGTATCAGGAATTATTTTATACTTAGTATAATTTTAAGGGGCTCAGGTAAAGTATTATACAGCGAATGTAGCATTTTTAACTGCGCTTTACATTTTAACAAATGTTAGAGAACTTCCACGTGACTTGAGGCTCGCAAACGTTACGAATTGTGTTGAAACTCATGGACCGTTCACAAGCATGTAGTTACAATGATCATGTACTCTGTCTTGCTAAGATTTTTATTAATCATGCACATAAGGAATTACTCAATCAATAATTAATGCTACCGCATATTATCCTCCATTCAGAGTTGCCAAAACTTGGTTTGCGCCAGGTTTCGTCTGGTGAAAATCACCCAGACAGGAAAACCTCTCAGGGGTGTGACATTGGGCCATTGCTGCTGATGTCTTGTTTCAGGGCTGTGTGCATTTTCCATGAGGTGGTTTCTCCAAAGGTTTTCTAAGTTTCCAAAGGCAGTGAAGGATGTCTGAATTGTGTTTCTCTTTATTGTGGAGGTTTACCTTGAGTAGCTCTCTCCATTTTGTCCTGTCATCTCTGGACATGTAGGGCCTGATTCACAAACTACATTTTGTAGTACATTTAGCAGTACTACACCAATACTTCTCACATACCTCAAAATGCAATGATGCAATTCATGCACCAATAAGCAGAGATCATTGACTGCACCACACCTATAATTTCTACAAATAGGTCGCTACCCTGTGTTTGAAGAACTCATGCAACTTTACCTTTTAATAGTAAATGTGTGAGGGACTGGGGGAGTGGCTGGAAAATTGGTAGTACTTAACCCTAAGTGAATGGGGCTTATTCAGGTTTAAGGAAAGGTTTACGCAGAGACATACAAGAACAAAAATTAACCTACAAAAAAGTAAGTCCTTTACTTTTCACAAGTTACACTTTTAAAGTTACTACAAGCAGAAAGGTCCAAAACAGTAGTAAATGTACACCAGCCTCGCCTTGGAGTAATTAAAGATCCATAAACACATAGCCATCCATAGGTACTGCAACATACTGGAACAGAAAATAATGGACGCAGGGGCTAGGTTAGAGATGTCTGTTGTGTCTTTTCTGTGCATGTGTTCGCACTTCAACACATTTTGATTTCTCAAGCTTATTTCTCACAGGAGTGTACATCTCCTTGCTGCTTGGAGAGTGACTTTGATTTTACAGGCCCCACATCCTGTGTTTATTTGTATGTTGAGAAACCCTAAGTTAACTTTAACGCTCACCCTCGCCATGCACTGCTTGTAACCCCAGATATTACAGTACTCATAACTTTTATACTTTCATACTTTTATAACATCATTGATAATCTCACTGTAACATTTGCAGTAACATTATTTATGAGAAACTTGGCATGGCAGGGGCGCGAGTTACCGTTACCTTAGGGCAGGAGTTACTTTTACTTGAAATAATTCTAACTATAACAGCTGAATTTCTATGTTTAGTATGTTTAACATGTGAGCTTAACTATAACTATAACTATATTTATTTATATATATATACATACATATATTTAAACCTACTGTGGTTGCCAGTAGGGTACCTATTTTCCATTGAAAAAGTGTTTTTTGACTTGCCTATATCTTTGGCACTGTTTGACGAATCTTCATGAATTTTTTTTTTTAAAGTGCTCGCTAGAATCTTGTTGTGCACAGAAAGTGTCAGGGTGATCCGTTTAGCGGGGTTGAGAAAAAGGGGGGAGGGTAAAAAAAAAGTGCATTTCCCATTTTAATTCTCATAGAGATTTTAGACACAACTACAGCCCGAACTGCTGGATGGAATTACATCAACTTTGGCAGAAAGTAGCTCTTGGTCCAGAAAGAGTGTTTTTTGTTATTTGGTGTAAATCTGTTGAGTAGTTTTGTAGATATTAAATTAAATCCAAATTTGTATATCTAGGGCTGCGATGAATTCATGACTACTGCCATCTCATGCAGAGATCTGATTGACTGAATATATTTAAACCAGGAATTGTTGGCAGCCATTTTGAGATGCGGCTTCAGCCGAGTCAAAAAAAAAAAAAAAAATGATTTTTTTTTTATAAATCACGGCAAAAATCATAAATATTTGCAAATTTTGGTGTGATTAAAAAAAACATGAATGGTCTCCCACACTTTCTTTGAGTTGTGCCCCGAGTGGGCCAGGTCCCCTGGGCATTGCAGGCAAAATAGGAGAGAGGCACATGGGGCCACCCCTCCTAGTGCTTAGAGAAGCCCCGGGGACCATCATCTCCCTGGGGCTATATGGTAAATATATGTGGGGAAGCCACCCCGTGCCCCGGTGACGGCGACCTCCCCAGGGCCTATTTATTGTTAATATAATAGGGGGGTCCTGCAGAAATCCCAAGCCCCGGGGACCACCACCTTCCTGGGGCTATGTTAATAAAGTATGTGGGCGGGCCGTGTGACCCCTGTGCCACAAAGACCACTACCTCCCGGGGCAATCAACTATTATGTATTCCGGGCCCATGTGCCCCCCTGCAGTTCTGGGACTGCCACCTTCCCGGTGCTATAAACATAATGTGTGGGGCCCCCCTGCAGCCCCAGGGTCTGCCACCTGCTCGGGTCAATCAATATAATGTATACGGGGATTGCATGGCCACCCCGTGCCCCAGGGACCACCACCTCTGTGGGGCTCAAATAACAATGTAGGGGATCCGTCGCTGACCCCTGGCCCCAGTGACAATCACCTCTCTGGGGCAAAAGTGAAACAATGGAGGGGGGCCACACGGCCACCCTCGTGGAACCATAGATGGACCCGGGGACTGCTCTTATTACTGCGGTTATAGGGGGTTGGCCGCAAGGCCTGGTACCAGGCCAGGCCCTGCAGCCACCTCTGCTGCACATGGCAGAAGGCTGTGCATGGATGGTGCAGGTTTGGGTGGTTATAGGGACTAGGCCCTGCATCCAACCCTGCCCTGCATGGCTGAGGGCTGTGTGTGGCGGTGTTTGGATTAACGTATAGTAATTAAAATTACTTTACATTAAAAAAAAAAGAAAAGTTGAAAATATAAGATCTGATTGGCTGCATTGAACATCATCAAAGATGTTGGGTGGCCATTTTAGGACTTAGGACTCAGTCCTAAAGTACTGAAAAAGAAAGAAAATAACATATAAGTGGGATGAGTATGGATACTTTAACCTCTTAAGCCAAAATAAAAAAGGTCATTTCGGAAGTACAGTGGAACTGCAAAGAAAACATAGAAAAGGGGTAACCCTTTTTCACTAAAATTCGCACTGGTTGGGCCAGGCCATGGGACGTCAGTGCATTATTTTTTGGACTTTAATTCATTTGAAATGTCACAAGTGCTGTAATATTTGATGTCATAAGCAGTGTGTGATGGGGCCACAAAGTAGAGTTAGCTACTGAACTATAATTGGCAAATTTGTGTGGTTTTTCGTGTTTGAAATTTAACACTAGGCTAGACATTGCGACCTAATTGTAATGGCCCTTTAACCATTGGTTCTTTCAATTGATTCCTAAGATTTTCTTTTTTTTTTAACATAAGTTAATATCTTTTTAGTTATGCAACAATGTCAATCATAGTTTTACCTTTTACATTTAATAATAAACTTAATTTAAATTAAAAATTAAATTACACTTTTTGTTAGAATATTACAAATTATTTAAATTAATTCAACACAACTGTTCACAAAATGTAATACATAATAAACAACAAATACAAATGTTCATGTGGGAGGGACTTCTATACGAATTCCTTCAGAAAATATTATTTATAAATTAAATAAATATATTTGAAGTAATTCATCATTTAATACATATTGACATGATAAGTTATCGTGGTGTAACATTTTATGTTATTAGTTGTAGATTACAAACAAACATTTACAATCATTTTATGTTGAAATGTATTACTGAAAAATGTAACCATTATTTTTAAAGAATAATAAGTTTTAATGTTTTCCATATGCTTTCCCATAGCAAAATCTATGCTTCTTTGTCAGAGATCTTCTCTTCTACAGGAATGGTTACTAGTAGTTACTTCACACTCGTAAATCTTATTGGAGGAGACTCCAGGAGGGGTTGGAGACATGTGAGTCTACATTTAGGTGTAAATCTACACTACAAAATGGCGGAAAACAAAATAATGTATTTTTACAACTAGGTGCAATAGTAGATTTACAAGTAGGTGAATCTACAGGTGTAAATTCACCTTTGTAAATCAGGTCCATAGTCTTTGCAGTTGGCACAACCTTGAGGCAGGGAACATCATCTTTCTTTTTTCAGGCTCTTCCCTTTGCCTTGAGATGGCTCCTCCTCTCTTGCCTTAGTCTGAGGTTCTCTACCACTGCAGTGCAGCCCATAGTCTGAATATACCCCTTGCTCTTTTCTTCTTCTGGTGGTTTGAAATCACAGGAAGGACCCAGGGTTTACACTGAGGCACTAGATTACAGCAGTAGGTCACATTTATTTTCCTTGTGAGGCCTCCTATTCTCCCTCAGACTTCTGTACAGAATAGACTAAATGAACATTGTAGGGCTCACTTATGATAGCAGGGTCAGAATTGCTGTGGCTGTACCTGCATTAAAAGTTGTTGTCGCTGCCCCTAATGAAAGCTGTGTGGGCAGCCCTATAAAAGGGTCGTAACTCTGGTGACCTTCCATTGAAAAACCAATCTCTCTGCCAGTGGCAGGGAAGAAATATGAATCAGAGAGACATATGATTTTTGTCGACATGAGGCCTGCACTGCTTTCCTGAACATGTTCAGGATTCTTATGTAAATCAAGTAACAGTTCCCATGGATAAGGCAGCCAGACTCACCTCTGTTGCAGTCATCTGATTCAGTCCAGAGTTTAGCAATTCAGAGACCTCTGTGGGTGTCTCTATAAAATGAACAGGGGCACTAACTAGAACACTCACCTTACACCATAAAGATAGTATCAGCAAGGCACTGGGGATATCCTCTTATAGGAGTAAGCAGTGCAAGTGGTGAAAAATGTAACTTCTGTTATTAAACTATTTAATTTTCTTACAGCCTGTCTGAATTCAAGTGGTTTTGATTTGTACTTATTTATACATCGCCACAGGCATCAACTGTAATTTGCCATGGCAGTATTTTTACATTACTTGATCTGTTCAAGGTTTGCCTGAATTGAAATATATTCTTGGACTGGGGTGTTTGTGTGAACTGTTCCCCTGCCATGAAGTGTAACTTGTGATACGACTAATATAATTTAGGTCCTCTATTAGCACACAGTTCACATGTCATCTAGTCGCGCTGCTAATTATCCTTTGGAAAGCACATCAGTCATTCCTGGGTGAAACATCATAAGTGTGGAAAAGTACCATCTTCCTTGGCATGTTACCCCCATTTGTACCTGTATGTCAGTATATTTTTGCCTGTCTCACTGGGATCCTGCTAGTCAGGACCCCAGTGCTCATAGTTTATGGCCTAATGTGTGTGCTGTCAGTAGTGCTTGACTGTGTCACTGAGACTCTGCTAATCAGAACCTCAGTGCTTATGCTCTCTCTGCTTTTAAATTTGTCACTGTAGGCTAGTGACTTCATTTATTAATTTCAATTGGCACACTGGACCCCCCTTATAAGCCCCTACTATATGGTACCTAGGTACCCAGGGCATTGGGGTTCCAGGAGATCCATATGGGCTGCAGCATTTCTTTGCCCACCCATAAGGAGCTCAGACAAACCCTTACACAGCCCTGCCATTGCAGCCTGCGTGAAATAGTGAACACACTATTTCAAAGCCATTTTTCACTGCACTTAATTAACTTATAAGTCACCTATATGTCTAACCTTCACTTGCTGAAGGTTAGGTGCAAAGTTACTAAGTGTGAGGGCACCCTTGCACTAGCAAAGGTGCCCCCAAATAGTTCAGGGCCATTTCCCGAGACTTTGTGAGTGTGGGGACGCCATTACACGTGTGCACTACATATAGGTTAATGCCTATATGTAGCTTCACAATGGTAACTCCGAATATGGCCATGTAACATGTCTAAGATCATGGAATTGTCTCCCCATTCCAAATCTGGTATTGGGGAGCCAATTTCATGCATCCTGGGGGCTCCACTATGGACCCCAAGTACTGCCAAACCAGCTCTCTGAGGCTTGCACTGCTGCTACAGCTGCTGCCACCTTACAGACAGGGTTCTCCCCTCCTGGGGTCTGAGCAGCTCAGTCCCAGGAAGGCAGAACAAAACATTTCCTCTGAGGGCAAGGTGTTACACCCTCTCCCTTTGGAAATAGGTGTTACACGCAGGGGAGGGGTAGCCTCCCCCAGCCTCTGGAAATTCTTTGAAGGGCACAGTTGGTGCCCTCCTTGCATAAGCCAGTCTACACCTGTTCAGGGACCCCTTGTCCCCTGCTCTGGCCTGAAAATGGACAAAGGAAAGCTGAGTGACCACTCCCCTGTCCATCACCACCCTAGGGGTGGTGCCCAGAGCTCCTCCAGTGTGTCCCAGACTTCAGCCATCTTGCTTTGCAAGGTGTGGGGGCACTCTGGAGAGCTCTGAGTGGCCAGTGCCACCAGGTGATGTCAGAGACCCTGCCTGATAGGTCCTTACCTGATAAGGTAGCCAATCCCCCTCTCAGGGCTATTTAGGGTCTCTACTGTGGGTTCTTTTCAAATTCTGCTTGCAAGTTTCCATCAGGAATCCTCTGCAACTACTACTTCATCCTATGACCTTGGGTCAACCGCAGCCTGCTCCAGGAACCGCTGTAACAGCAACAAAGAATCCACAAGGGATACTTTTGTTCTGCAACTTCAGTTCCAGCCAGCAACTGCAACAGTTTCCATGGTGTGCACGCTCCGGGGACTCCCTGTCTTCATCCTGCACCAGAAGGACTGAAGAAATCTCCTGTGGGGTGATGGAGTCACTCCCCTGCTCATGCAGGCACCTTCCAAGTCGACGACTGGTACTCCTGGACTCCTCTCACAGTGATGAGCGTGCTCCTAGACACACAGAGGGTGGACCCCATCAACTTAGACTGTCCTGAGGTCCTGCTGATGCAATTTGGAGGAGGTGAGACCTTGCCTTCCCAGAGAGCAACAGTACCCCTGTGTACTGCGTCTTCTTTACCTTCTGAGGCCTCTATGCACTATTTGCAAAATTCCTTCCTGCACAGCCTGGCCCAGGTCCCCCGCACTCCATTTTGTGATGCTCAACTCACCGAGTTGTTCTCTGGCGGCGTGGGAGCTTCCTTTGTTGTGCTGCACCAACTGCATTTTGCACCTGCTTTGGCCCCGTGTCCTGGGACTCCCGTGGGTGCTGCCTGGCATCCTCAGGGCTCTCTAAATTGATGAGAGACCCTTCTTCCTCCTCACACAGAGTTGAGGGCCCCAGGTCCCTCCTGGGTCTAGCCAGCACCATTTTGATAAAAAATGCATATTTGTCGTAACCAAGGCTTGTTGGCTACTTCCAACACAAAATCACATCTGCATCCATCTTCACATCGTGGGACATCTTCTGCATGATGCAGTAACCCAGCATCTTCCTAGGGTGCATTCCTGCAGTCTTTGTCCAACCAGGGACTTTTCTTTTGCACCCTCTTCTGGGTTGGCAGGGGCTCCTGTCCTTCCTGGAACTTCTTTTGACTTCTGGACTTGGTCCCCTTCTTTTGCAGGTCTTCAGGTCCAGGAATCCAGCAGTTGTTGTTTGCAGACTTGGTTGGTTACTGCAATATCCCAATCACGAGGTGTAGTGTGTCTTAAGGAAACTTGCAGTACTTTACTCCTGCTTTTCTGGGCTCTGGGGTGAGGTAAGTTACTTACCTTTACTGTATTCTTACTCTCCCAGAGATTCTGCACACACTACACTTGTCTAGGGGGGAATTTGTCATTCACATTCCACTTTCTTAGTATATGGTTTGTGTTGCCCCATACCTATTTTCTCCCATTGCACTCTTTAGCATTTCCTATTGTTTGTACTATCCTATGTCTAATTATTTACCTTATTTTGGTGTCTAGGATATATTTTGTGTATAATACTTACCTCCAGAAGGAGTATTGTCTCTAAGATATTTTTCGTACTGTGTCACCCAAATAAACTACCTTTATTTTTGGTAACACTGAGTATTGTCTTCACTTATGTATAAGTACTGTGTAACTATAAGTGCTATTGCATGAGCTTTGCATGTCTCCTTTTTCAGCCTAAGCTGCTATGCTATAGCGACCTCTATCAGCCTATGCTGCTAGAACACTACTACTTCACTAATAAGGGATATCTGGACCTGGTATAAGGTGTAAGTATCCAAGGTACTCACTACAAACCAGGCTAGCCTCCTACATTGGTGGTGCAGCAGTGGGATAAGTACTTGCAATTGCTTTACCACTTTTGTTACTGGTGCTTTTCACAAGAAAAGCTTGCTCCAATACTAAGAACATATATAATATATACCTAGAAGTAATTTTCTAACTTTCTTAAAAGTTCTTTAAACTTTGCAAAAGTTTTTACAAAGGTCTGAAACGTTTTCTTCTTTTCTCTAAAAAGTTAGCTGTTATTCTACATTTTACTAACTTTCCCAAACTTTTTTTCTCTTTCAATATGTCTTCTATAGATGCTACTCCTAGAGTTGCGAAAACAACATATGAAAGTCTTAACTTTAAAAGTTTGTGTGGTCCCTGTATTGAAAGAAGTTTGGGGATTGGGAAGAACCCCAATAAGGAGTTCCTCTTAAATCTTCTCCTCCAAGATGACCAGGGACTCAGCACTGGTCCAGATCAGACAGGATGACTCCAATCAGGAAGGCTCAGAGGAGCAAACTGACAATCCTGGGGAGGGTACTTCCACAGATCTATCTGTCAATAAGCCACTTAGTATAACTGGTAGAGGGAAGGGTTCACACACAAGTAGGGCTCCCTTCACCCCTAGAGGCCAGGTCACTAGAGTGGCCCCTGTCAGAGTTAGATCTACCTCTGCACACTCTCATGTTACCTCTGTTTCAGAGGCATCCCACAATTCTAACCCTGAGGACCAGTCCCTAGATATGGAACTCAGAAAGATGAGGTTAGAGAAGTCCAGACTAAGGCTAATGCAGCAACAGTTGGCCTTAGACAGGGAATCCTTGGCTGAAGAGAAAGAGAGGCAGGGTTTGGGGTTAGTTCCCCATGGTGGCAGCAGCAGTTTTAGAAATACAAATGTTAGGAAACCTTCATTTGATTCTAGAAATCTGCACAAAGTTGTCCCTCCTTACAAGGATTGTGATGACATCTACAAGTGGTTTGCTGAACTTGAAAGGGCCTGTAAAGTTCAGAGGGTCCCTCATGTACAGTGGGCTGCTATCCTTTGGTTATCCTTCTCTGGCAAGGGGGGACAGACCTCTTTTTGTCAGAGAGGATGATGCAGATAACTATCAAATTCTAAACAAATGCACTCTTAGATGGTCTGGGCTTAACCACTGAACAGTACAGACTTAAGTTCAGAGAGACCAGAAAAGAGTCATCTCAGGACTGGACATACTTTGTAGACTGTTCTGTGAAGGCCCTAGAAGGTTGCTTAAATGGCAGTAAGGTGACTGACTATGAAAGCCTATACAACTTGATTCTGAGAGAGCATATTTTGAATAATTGTGTGTCTGACTTATTACATCAGTATCTTGTGGACTCAGATCTGACCTCTCCACACGAATTGGGAAAGAATGCAAACAAACAGGTCAGAATAAGGGTGAACAGAAAAGTTGAAACAGGGGGTGACAAGGATGGCAAGAAGAAGGATGGTAAGTCACAATGACAAGGGTGGGGACCAAGATATAAAATCTGCAGAGTCTTCATCAGGCCCACAAAAATCCTCTGGGGGTGGGGGGTCAAAATCATCTTCTCACACAGATAAGAAACCTTGGTGTTATATGTGTAAAGCCAAAGGCCATTGGGCAACTGACAGTCATTGTCTCAAAAGAAACACCACACCTCCCACCACCACAACCCCAACCCCAACCCCAACTGCAACCACTAGTGCCCCTAGTAATAGCAGTGGAGGTAGGAAAATCACTACTAATAGTCAATGAAAGGGTATGGCTGGGCTCACCATTAGTAATGTAGTTGGGGTTGGTCTAGTTAGGGAGATCACTGAGGCTGTTTTAGTCTCTGATGGTGGCATTGACCTAGCCTGAAAATGGACAAAGGAAAGCTGAGTGACCACTCCCCTGTCCATCACCACCCTCGGGGTGGTGCCCAGAGCTCCTCCAGTGTGTCCCAGACTTCAGCCATCTTCCTTTGCAAGGTGTGGGGGCACTCTGGAGAGCTCTGAGTGGCCAGTGCCACCAGGTGATGTCAGAGACCCCGCCTGATAGGTCCTTAACTGATAAGGTAGCCAATCCCCCTCTCAGGGCTATTTAGGGTCTCTCCTGTTGGTTCTCTTCAGATTCTGCTTGCAAGTTTACTTCAGGAATCCTCTGCAACTACTACTTCATCCTCTGGCCTCGGATCAATTGCAGCCTGCTCCAGGAACCTCTGTAACAGCAACAAAGTATCCACAAGGGATACTTTTCTTCTGCAACTTCAGTTCCAGCCAGCAACTGCAACAGTTTCCATGGTGTGCACGCTCTGGGGACTCCCTGTCTTCATCCTGCACCAGAAGGACCGAAGAAATCTCCAGTGGGGTGACGGAGTCACTTCCCTGCTCATGCAGGCACCTTTCAAGTCGACGATCGGTACCCTTGGACTCCTCTCACAGTGACAAGCATGCTCCTAAGGACACTGAGGGTGGACATCATTGGCATAGACTGTCCTGAGGTCCTGCTGACGCAATTTGGAGGAGGTACCATCTTGCCTTCCAGAGAGCAATGGTACCCCCTTGTACTGCATCTTCTTCACCTCCTGAGACTTCTGTGCACTATTTGCAAAATTCCATCATGGCCCAGGTCCCCAGCACTCCATCCTGTGATGCTCAACCGCTTAGTTGTTCTCCGGCAGCATGGGACCTTCCTTTGTTGTGCTACATCAACCGCATTTAGCACCTTCTTTGTCCCCATGTACTGGGACTCCTGGGGGTGCTTGCTGACATTCTGAGTGCTCTCTAAAGTGCTGAGAGCCCCCTCTTCCTCCTCACACAGAGTTGAGGCCCCCAGGTCCCTCCTGGGTCCAGCCAGTGCCATTTTGATGCAAAACACATATTTGTCGTAACCAACGCTTGTTGGTGACTTCCAACACGAAATCACATCTGCATCCATCTTCACATCGTGGGACATCTGCAGCATCATGCAGTAACCCTCTGGCATCTTCCTAGGGTGCGTTCCTGCTGTCTTTGTCCAACCAGGGACTCTTCTTTTGCACCGTCTTCTGGGTTCGCAGGGGCTCCTGTCCTTCCTGGAACTTCTTTCAACTTCTGGACTTGGTCCCCTTCTTTTTCAGGTCTTCAGGTCCAGGAATCCAGCAGTTGTTGTTTGCAGACTTGGTTGGTTACTGCAATATCCCAATCACGAGGTGTAGTGTGTCCTAAGGAAACTTGCAGTACTTTACTCCTGCTTTTCTGGGCTCTGGGGTGAGGTAATTTACTTACATTTACTGTATTCTTACTCTTCCAGCGATTCTGCACACACTACACTTGTCTAGGGGGGAATTTATGATTTGCATTCCACTTTCTTAGTATATGGTTTGTGTTGCCCCTAGACCTATTTTCTCCCATTGCATTCTATAGGATTTCCTATTGTTTGCACTATCCTATGTCTAATTACTTACCTTATTTTGGTGTCTAGTGTATATTGTTTATAATACTTACCTCCAGAAGGAATATTGCATCTACGATATTTTTGGTACTGTGTCACCCAAATAAACTACCTTTATTTTTGGTAACACTGTGTATTGTCTTTACTGGTGAATAAGTACTGTGTAACTGTAAGTGGTACTGCCTGAGCTTTGCATGTCTCCTAGATCAGCCTAAGCTGCTCTGCTATAGCTACCTCTATCAGCCTAAGCTGCTAGAACACTACTACTTCACTAATAAGGGATAACTGGACCTGGTATAATGTGTAAGTACCCAAGGTACCTAACAGAAACCAGGCCAGCCTCCTACGATAAGGCATACCATAAATGGTTGCACATTCCAATTGTGGATTGTTACTGTCTCCCCAGTATAGTTCATACCGTATACTCCACATGATCTTATTTGACACATCCGAGGTTGCCACAGTCAATTACGTGTCTCCAGAGATGTTAGATGTACACACTTTTAACTCCTTCTATTTGAATAAGTTGTCCTAAAAGCACCGCAGTTGTTGAATGTATCCCTTTTAGAGGGCTGTACAATCATAATGATGTAGCTCATCTGCATAAAATGTAGAGTTCCCCTGGATAGCCCTGCATTGCCTTTGCAAACAGCCGTTTTCCACTAACACTTTGTCCTTATTAAATTACTCAATCCACTAAATTCCTGCCCAGCAACCCTTTCTCCTTTACCTGGAAAACACCAAATGATGGTTCCAATCCTGACAATACCTCTATTTTCTTGAGAGCTTTGACACCATCATATACATCCTATAGCTGTATAAGTAACTATCATGAAGATGAAGACGACCTGCAGCTACATCACATCCACTTCTTTCATGGATAAGATAAGCAAGACAAACCTCCTCATGTATCTCAGACAACCAGCAAATGGAGAACCTCTAGCCCCTGAAGTATTCTCCAACTGATAAGAATCTGTTCAGCTGGACTACAAAATGGAGATCCAGCTGAATCACGGAATGAACTAAGCATTGGATTATAAGGACATCTCTCCTAATCCCAATTGATTGATGGATAATAAAGACCTCTCTTGCCAACTCAATCCTAAATCTCAGACTTAAGGCAAGCTTGTTTGGGGAAATGGTGACTTGGCCTTACGTAAGCCTCCAGTTGTAGTAACTGATCATCTGGAATCCACAAGAGAACCTATGTCTTTGGGACTCACTAACCTTAGAAAAGGGCTCATCCCAAGGCAACTGCAGGATTATATACTCCAACTCCTGGTGTCCATGAGACCACACTTTGGAGTAAGACCCACTTTTTATCTCATGAAATGTCTGTATCCCCCCACAGATCCCCACCTCCGTCACTTTGGTTTACCTCAGCTACTGCACAAAAACTTGCTACCAGTGCAGCACAGGTAATCAGAGTGGTGGAGGCATCATCGTCATCATCATCATCATCATGAGTAGAGCCGCTGTCCTGCAACATCTTAGACACAAACACTTTTGAAGACACTAGAGTGTATCTGAACAGTCTCCCACAAGATAACATTTGCGACGGTGGTCAATGTTTCAGTAAAATCTAGCCTCTAGTGCTACAACGTTGCACATACATTTGTGGCCAGTTCTTTAACCCAGAACATGCTATACACTTCTAGTTCTTAATGTCTATCTATATTTTGTGTGTAAAACATTTACTCACCTGTAAGAAAAACCCTTTTTGGAAACCTACATACTGGAAATTGAAATTATTACCTTTTACCTTGTGTTTTTACAATTCTGAGTTTTTAATTACACACCTCTTCATGGAGCTTGCCTTGACTTCTCAATCTCACTACCCTGACAGAGTCAATTGTTATAGCGGTGTCCTTGGTCATGCAGTTTGAATGCAACAGAATTGTAGCCAGAGTACACCAGTAATAGACAACAGTAACTCGTACGGTTAAAGCCCAGTAACCACTAAATGACCAGCTACACCACAAACAATGATCTCAACAATGTCCACATAGTTGGTCTCACTACAGTGGTGGGTTCACTCAGTGAACAGGGTCTCATTGTTGGGCACTCTTGTGGTAGTTAAGCATACTTGACCCCTATCTACAGCTCACTATGGCGGTCATTCTGACCGCCGCCCGCCATGCGGTCACCGCCAAATGGCCGCTCCGCGGTCAGGAGACCGCGGATGCCATTCTGGCTTTCCCGCTGGGCCGGCGGGCGACCGCCAAAAGGCCGCCCGCCGGCCCAGTGGGAAAGCCCCTGCAACATAGAAGCCGGCTCCGAATGGAGCCGGCGGTGTTGCAGGGGTGAGACGGGTGCAGTAGCACCCCGTCGCGATTTTCACTGTCTGCAAAGCAGACAGTGAAAATCTTCATGGGGCCCTGTTAGGGGGCCCCACGACACCCGTTCCCGCCATCCTGGTTCTGGCGGTGTAAACCGCCAGAAACAGGCTGGCAGGAAGGGGGTCGGAATCCCCATGGCGGCGCTGCAAGCAGCGCCGCCATGGAGGATTCCCTGGGCCAGGGGAAAACTGGTGGGAAACCGCCGGTTCCCCTTTTCTGACCGCGGCTTTACCGCCGCGGTCAGAATGACCCTGGAAGCACCGCCAGCCTGTTGGCGGTGCTTCCGTGGTCCCCGGCCCTGGCGGTCATGGACCGCCAGGGTCGGAATGACCCCTATATCTAAATGAGTACTTCTTAACCTGTGGTCCGAGGACCCCTGAAGGTCTGCGAAGCCTACTTAGGGGTACTGCAACAGCTTAGGAAATTAAATAATAATATAAACAGATTGATAAAACTATTATATAAAGTAGAAAAATGTAAAATGTAAAATGTTAAAATGTTCTGTAAATGTGAAAGAATTTGAAATTGGAGGCTACGAATTAAGGTAGTATCCTCTGACTGATTTGTGGAAGCAGTGCAAGTGCATCAAACAGAACATAGAATGGATGATGAGTGGCCTCAGTTGAATTTATGCTTATTGTTAGACCTGACAGCCCTGGGGTGGTCATCCTACAACTTTTTACCTGCCTCCCTCCATTTTTCTGACCCTGTTTTTGCTGGCTTTAGGTCTCTGTACACTTTACCACTGCCGACCAGTGCTAAAGTGCATGTGCTCTCTCCCTTAAACTTGGTAACACAGGTTCCTACCCAATTGGCATTTTTAATTTACTTGTAAGTCCCCATTGGAGATGCCCAGGGCCTGTAAATGAAATGTTACTAGAGGGCCTGCAGCACTGATTGTGCCACCCACATAAGTAGCCCCTTAACCATGTCTCAGGCCTGCCATTGCAAGGCCTGTGTATGCAGTTTCACTGCCACTTCAACTTGGCATTTAAAATGAGTTACCAAGCCTTAAACCCCCCTTTTTCTGCATATAAGTCACCCCTAAGGTAGTCCCTAAGTAACCCGTAGGGCATTGTGGACAGTGCTGGCTGACAGCTCCCCTTGTGCATTCCACCCAGACAGCCATAAACACAGGACACTCAGTCATATCTGCATTAACTTTCATACTGGATGGGTCTCCCTGATCAGGAAGGGTGGAGTGGCTCTCTCTTACACTTCAAAGGCCAGTGACGTTCCCTCACACAAAGGAAAGATAACACCCCACAGGGATCCTGGCAGACAGGTCTGAGCTGAAAGGGGAACTTGTGCACTTCAAAACCACTCTTCGAAGTTTCCTCCACTTCAAAGGCATTTTTGGGTATACATACTGGGTCTCTGACCCCATCAAATCAGACACTTCTGGATCTACACCTGGACAATGTCAGAGAGACTGTCTGGTTGCCCAAAGAACTCACCTGGACTGCTTTGCTGAGAAGGAATGCTGCCTTGCTTGTTGTCCTGCTGTCTGCTGCCTGCTGGCCTATGACTCTGCTGGAAGGTGTAGGAAAGTACCCTCTTTTTGGCATGTTAACCACAATTTCTGCCTGATGTCAGTGTGTTTGACTGAGTTCCCTGGGATACTGCTAACCAGGACCCCAGTGATTATGCTCTCTCTCCTCTAACTTTTGTCATTGCAAAATGGTAACCCAGTATTTCACCCAAAATTGGCATACTGGTCACCCCTTATAAGTCCCTAGTGTATGGTACCTAGGTATCCTGGGAATTGGGGTTCCCGAGGATCCCTATGGTCTGCAGCATTTCTTTTGCCACCCGTAGGGAGCCCATGCAAAGTCTTCTACAAGACTGCCATTGCAGCCTGTGTGAAATGGTGCATGTGCCCTTTTACTGCCATTTACACTGCACCAGGTCGCTTATAAGACACCCATATTGCAGGTCTTCCAACCCTGAAGGCTGGGTGCAGAGTACCTGTGTGTGAGGGCGCCCCTGCACCAGCAGAGATGCCCCCACGACCTCCAGGACCATTTTCCCGGACTTCATGAGTGCAGGGACGCCACTTTACGTGTGCACTGGACATAGGTCAACACCTATGTAGGGCTTCACAATGGTAACACCAAATATGGCCATGTTTGGTATCGAACATGATAGAATCATACCCCAAGGCTTTCGCAAGCATTGTTTGTATGATTCCATGCACTCTGGGTCTCCTTAGGGGACCCCTAGTAATGCCATTACAGCCTTCTGAGGTTTTCCAGGCAGCCCCAGCTGCTGCCACCTCAAAGACAGGTTTCTGCCCTCCTCTTGCTTGAGCAGCTCAAGCCCAGGAAGGCAGAACAAAGGATTTCCTTTGGGAGATGGATGTTAAACTATCTCCCATTGGAAATCGGTGTTAAAGGCATGGGAGGGGTAGGCTCTCAGAGCCTCTGTAAATGCTTTGAAGGGCACAGATGGTGCCCTCCCTGCATAATCCGGTCTAGATGGTTCAGGGATCCCCAGTCCCTGCTCTGGCACGAAACTGGACAAAGGAAAGGGGAGTGACCACTCCCCTCTCCATCACCACCCCGGGGGTGGTGCTCAGAGCTCCTCCAGAGGGTCCCTGGGTTTTGCCATCTTGGATTCCAAGGTGTGGGGAAACTCTGGAGACATCTGAGTGGCCAGTGCCAGCAGGTGACGTCAGAGACCCCTCCTGATAGCTGCATACCTGGGTAGGTAGTCAATCCCCCTCTCAGGGCTATTTAGGGTCTCTCCTGTAGGTGTCTCTTCAGATTCAGGTTGCAAGACTCCTCCAGGAATCCTCTGCATCGTCTGCTTCAGCTTCTGACCATCGGATCAACCGCAGACTGCTCCAGGAACCACTGTAACTGCAACAGAGTATCAAGGAACGCTCCTGTGACCTGCAACATCAGCTCCAGCCAGCAACTGCAATAGTTTCCAAGGTGTGCACGCTCTGAGGACTCTGTGTCTTCATCCTGCACCAGACGAACCAAAGGAATCTCCAGTGGAGTGACAGAGTCACTTCCCTGCTTCAGCAGGCACCTTCTTGCACAACATCCCGTACTCTGGGACTCCTCTCCTGGCAATGAGCATGACCCCTGGAACACAGGTTGTGGACCGAAGTGATCCTGACCGACCGAAGGTCCAGCTGTCCAATTTTGGTGAAGGTAAGAGCTTGCCTCACCGTGCTGTGACAGTACCCCTGTGCACCGCAACGTCTGCAGTTCCTTGGGATCCTGTGTATTTGTTCCAAAAGTCCTTTGTGCACAGTGTAGCCCAGGTCCCCAGCACTCCATCCTGTGACACACAACTCGCTGAGTTGTTCTCCGGGGGCATGGGACCCTTCTGTGTAGTGCTGCACCAAAACCGCAATTTGCACCTTCTTTGTCCCTGTGTTCTGTGACTCCTGTGGGTGCTGCCTGGTCTTCTGAGGGCTATCTCGCATGCTGAGAGCCCCCGTCTCCTCAGTCTGAGTTGAGACCCCCAGATCTCTCCTGGGCCCTGGCAGCCCCTCTTTGATGCAAACCGCGTTTTGAAGCGAACCAAGGCTCGTTGGCGGAATCCAGTGATGCAAAAAGCCTGCATCCAACAACTAGAAGTGGGACATCTCCTGCATCAAGCAAGAACCCGCAGTCATTTTCTTTGGTGCTCTTCTGTACTTTTCTTCTAACTGGAGAATCCACTTTTGCACCTTCTTCCAGGTTGGCAGGGGCGCCTGTTCTTCCTGGACTCTTCATCGTCTTCTGGACTTGGTCTCCTCTTTTCACAGGTCTTCAGGTCCAGGAATCCATCGTTGGTTTCTTGCAGTCTTGCTTGGTTCTTGCAAAATCCTTTATCACGACTTGCGGTGTGTCCTGAGGAAACTTGTTGTACTTTACTCCTGTTTTCCTGGGCTCTGGGTGGGGTAATTTACTTATCGTTTGTTTTTTAATTACACTCCCAGCGCCCCTATACACACTACACTTGCCTAGGGGGACTCCGACTTTCACATTCCTCTATGTTAGTATATGGTTTGTGTTGCCCCTAGGCCCATTGTGATCTATTGTGTTTTTCACAGTTTGCACTATTTTTTGACTGTGTACTTACCTGATTTGGGTTTGTAGTGTATATATTGTGTATAATACTTACCTCCAGTAATAGTTTTTCCTCTAAGATATTTTTGGCCTTGTGTCACTAAAATAAAGTACCTTTATTTTTTGTAACACTGAGTATTGTCTTTTATTGTGTATAAGTACTGTGTAACTATAGTGGTATTACGTGAGCTTTGCATGTCTCTGAGTTCAGCCTACGCTGCTCTGCTACGGCTACCTCTAGTCAGCCTAAGCTGCTAGAACACTGCCTACATTTCACTAATAAGGGATAACTGGACCTGGTATAAGGTGTACGTACCTTAGTTAACCACTACAAACCAGACCAGCCTCTTACGTTGGTGGCAGCGGTGGGATAAGTACTTGCAATTGCTTTACCACGTTGTTACTGGTGCTTTTCACAAGAAAACTGTACTCCAATACTTAAAGGCATATACAAATATACCTAACAGTCATTTTTTTCACTTTCAAAAGTTCTTTCAAACTTTATAAAAATGTTTCTAAAGTTCTGAAAAGTTTTCCTTTTCTCTAAAAAGTTAGGTCTAATAGTGTTCTACTTTTTTACTCTTCTCCTTAACCTCTTTCTTTCACTATGTCTAATGTAGAGGCTACCCCCAGGGTTGTTAAGACCACTTATGAAAGCTTGAATTTCAAAAGTCTGAGGGGTCTCTGCTTAGAAAGAAGTTCAGGGATTGGGAAGAACCCTAACAAAATAATTTCTCTGGAACCTCCTCTTGCAAGATGACCAGGAGCATTCTAACGGCCAGGTACAATCAGTAGAGGAGGTAGAGGGAGATTTCACCCAGGTTGATTCAGGGGAGGGTCCTGAAGATCCAGGGGAGGGTCTTTCCACATATCTTTCCCTTAACAAACCTTTTAGTGTAGCTGGTAGTTGGTAGGGGTCACACACAGGTAGGGCACCCTTCACACCTAGAGGCCGGGTCACTAGAGTAACTCAAGTTAGGGAAAGGTCAACCTCTGCTCACTCCCATGTCACCTCTGTATTAGAAGTGTCCCACACATCCAACCCTGAGGATCAATCCCTAGATAGGGAACTCAGAAAGCTGAGGTTGGAGGAGGCCAGACTGAGGCTGCAGCAGCAACAGTTGGCCTTAGACAGGGAATCCCTGGCTGTGGAAAGGGAAAGACAGGGGTTTGGGTTAGTTCCCCATGGTGGCAGCAGCAGCAGTAGTTTCAGAAGTCCCAGTGTTAGAGAAACACATTTTATTTTAGAAACCTGCACAAGATTTCCCCCCCTTACAAGGAGGGGGGTGACATTTACAAGTGGTTTGCTGCACTTGAGAGGGCTTGTAAAGTACAGAGGGTCCCTCAGGTACAGTGGGCTGCTATCCTGTTGTTGTCTTTCTCTGGCAAGGTGAGAGACAGACTCCTTACTGTTAGAGAAGATGACTCAGACAACTACGATGTTCTGAAAACTGCACTTTTGGATGAATTTGGCTTAACCACTGAACAATATAGAATCAAGTTCAGAGAGACCGGAATAGAGTCTTCACAGGATTGGATAGACTTTGTAGACTGTTCAGTCAAGGCCTTAGAAGGTTGGTTGCATGGCAACAAGGTGACTGATTATGAAAGCTTATACAAACTGATTTTGAGACAGCATATTCTTAACAATTGTGTGTCCAATGTGTTGCATCAATATCTTGTGGTCTCAGATCTGAAGTCTCCCCAAGAATTGGGAAAGAAGGCAGACAAATGGGTCAGAACAAGGGTGAGGAGAAAAGATCATACAGGGGGTGACAAGGACAGCAAGAAGAAGGATGATGAGTCAAATGACAAGGGTGGGGACAAAGTCAAAAAGTCATCAGAGTCATCATCAGGCCCACAAACATCCTCTGGGGGTGGTGGGCCCAAATCCTCTTCTAATCATCAGAAAAAGCCTTGGTGTTATTTGTGTAAGAACAAAGGCCATTGGGTCAGTGGTCCCACTTGTCCCAAGAGAAACACCAAACCTCCCACCACCACAACCCCCACTGCTTCAACTATTGCCCCTAGTATTGGCAGTGGTGGTGTGAAAAACTCTACCAATAGCCAGGCCAAGGGTGTAGCTGGGCTAACCATTGGTAATGTAGTGGAGGTTGGTCTAGTTAGGGAGACCACTGAGGGTGTTTTAGTCTCTGATGGTGGCATTGACCTTGCCACCCTAGTTGCTTGTCCCATAAACATGGGTAAGTACATGCAACTACTCCTAATAAATGGTGTTCAGGTTGAGGCCTACAGGGACACAGGTGCCAGTGTCACTATAGTGAGGGAGAAACCGGTTGCCCCTGAGCAACACCTACTTGGTCATCAGTACCAAGTTACTGACGCCCATGACAACACTGTTAGCCAGCCCCTGGCTGTTGTGAATCCCATCTGGGGGGGGGAGGGTTCTGGTCCTAAGAAGGTTGTGTTATCCACTGACTTACCTGTAGAGTGTCCCTTTGGCAATGATTTGGAAAAGTCAGCCTGGGCTGAAGTGGAGTTGGAGGCCCATGCAGCCATACTGGGCATTCCAGGGCATATCTTTGCTCTTACCAGGGCTCAGGCCAAGAAGCAATGAGGACAGGGAAACTTAGATCCTGGAATAATAGACCAAGTGCTCTCAAATTCCAGGGGTAGAAAGGGCAAACCCTTGTCCACTATCCCTCCCTCTCCAGAAGATTCCCTTTTTGATGAGGAGGAGTCAACTCCCTGTGCAGAACCTACACCAGAGGAGCTGACACAGCTGAGCTCTTGGGTGCAGGGGGGCCTGACAGGGAGGAGCTGAGTGTGGCACAGCAAACCTGTCCCACAGTAGAGGGCCTAAGTTAGCAAGCTGTCAAACAGCAAAATGGGGATGTCAGTGATTCACACAGAGTTTACAGGGAGAACAATCTCCTTTATACTGAGGCAAGGGACCCTAAACCTGGTGCTATCAGGAGACTGGTCATTCCCTTACAGTATAGGGAATTCCTCCTAACTCTGGCACATGATATTCCCTTGGCTGGACATCTGCGGCAAAGCAAAACCTGGGACAGACTAGTCCCTCACTTTCACTGGCCTCATATGTCAGAAGACACAAAAGAGTTCTGTTGCTCTTGTGTGACCTGCCAAGCCAGTGGCAAGACAGGTGGCACCCCAAAGCCCCCCCTAATGCCACTACCTGTGGTTAAGGTTCCTTTTGAAAGGTTAGGGGTTGACATTGTTGGCCCCCTTGACCCTTCATCTGCTTCTGGCAATAGGTTCATCCTAGTGGTAGTGGACCGTGCCACAAGGTACCCAGGAGCCATCCCCTTAAGGACCACCACAGCACCTGCAGTGGCAAAGGCCCTCCTGGGAATATTTTCCAGAGTGGGCTTTCCTAAAGAGGTAGTATCAGACAGGAGTATTAACTTCATGTCTGCATACTTAAATGCTATGTAGAAGGAGTGTGAGGTAACCCACACATTCACCACATCCTATCATCTACAAACAAATGGACTGGTTAAGAGATTTAACAAAACTGTCAAAGGCATGATCATGGGACTCTCTGAAAAACTCAGAAGGAAATGGGATGTTCTCCTGCCATGTCTCTTTTTTGCCTACAGGGAGGTACCCAAGAAAGGAGTGGTCTACAGTCCCTTTGAACCCCCCTTTGGTCACCCAGTTAGGGATCCCCTTGCTCTTGTGAAAGAGGGGTGGGAGCAACCATTGAACCCCCTAAACAAGACATTGTGGACTATGTACTTGGCCTAAGATCAAGAATGGCTGAGTGCATGAAAAAGGCTACTAAGAACCTTCAGGCCAGCCAAGACCTTCAAAAGCAATATCATGACCAGATGGCTGTTCTGACTGAGTACTACCCAGGACAGAAGGTGTGGGATTTGGAGCCTGTGGCACCAAGAGCACTCCAGGACAAATGGAGTGGACCCCATCTCATTGTGGAGAAAAAAGGTGAAGCCACCTATTTGGTAGACCTTGGCACTGCCAGAAGTCCCCTTTGGGTACTTCATGTCAACCACCTTAAATCTTACTATGATACGGCAGATTTTACCCTACTCATGGCCATGGATGAGGGGCAGGAGGAAGGGGGTGACCCTCTCCCTGACCTCTTCTCCAACACTTCAGCTGAGTGTAAGGAGTTGTGCTTTCAGACTGCGTCACAACAGAGCAGAGGGAGGACTGCAAGAACTTACTAGGGCAATTTTCTGACCACTTTTCACTCACACATGGTACCACTACTTGGTGTGAACATACCATTGATACTGGAGACAGTTCACCTGTCAAAAGTAAGATTTATAGGCAGCCTGACCATGTCAGAGACTGTATTAAGTCTGAGGTGCAGAACATGTTGGACCTAGGTGTTACTGAGCACTCGGATAGCCCCTGGACCAGCCCAGTGGTGCTTGTACCCTAACCTCATAGCAAAGAAGGAAAGAGAGAAATGCAGTTTTGTGTGGACTATAGAGGGCTCAATACTATAACTAAAACAGATGCTCACCCTATGCCTAGGGCAGATGAGCTCAAAGATATACTGGCCTCTGCCAAGTATCTAAGCACCTTTGAATTGACTGCAGGGTAGTGGCAGATCAAGTTATCAGAGGATGCTTAGTCAAAAACTGCATTTTCAACCATGGGAGGGCATTATCAGTTTACAGTTATGCCCTTTGGTTTGAAAAATGCACCTGCCATTTTCCAGAGGCTGGTGAATTCAGTTCTCCAGGGTCTGGAAGCTTTCAGTGCAGCATATCTAGACGACATTGCTGTATTTAGCTCCACCTGGGATGCCCACCTGGTCCACCTGTGGAAAGTTCTGGGGGCCCTGCAAAAGGCAGGCCTCACTATCAAGGCTTGGAAATGCCAGATAGGGCAGGTGAAAGTGGTTTATCTGGGCCACCTGGTAGGTGGAGAACAGATTGAACCACTACAGGGGAAGATACAGACTATTTTAGACTGGGCTCCCCCTACTACTCAAACCCAGTTCAGAGCCTTTTTAGGCCTGACTGGGTATTACAGGAGGTTCATTAAGAACTATGGCTCCATTGTTGCTGCTCTTAATTACATCACCTCTAAAAAGATGCCTAAAAAGGTATTATGGACAGCCAGCTGTAAAAGAGCTTCTGAGGAGCTTAAGCAGGCTATGTGTACTGCACCAGTCCTAAAAAGCCCAAATTACTCCAAAACATTCATTGTCCAGACAAATGCATCTGAACTGGGGGTAGGGGCAGTACTATCACAACTGAACTCAGAGGGCCAGTAGCAACCTGTTGCTTTTATCAGAAAAAGGTTGAGCCCTAGAGAAAAGCATTGGTCAGCCATAGAGACGGAGGCCTTTGTTGTGGTCTGTGCCCTGAAGAAGTTGAGACCATGCTTATTTGGGACTCACTTAATTGTTCTGACAGACCGCAAACCTCTCTTATGGATCAAACAGATGAATGAAGAAAGTCCTAAATTGTTAAAGTGATCCATTTCCCTACAGGGTATGGACTTTACAGTGGAACATAGACCTGGGAGTAACCACTCCAATGCATATGGACTCTCCAGATAGTTCCACTTAGACAATGAAGACTCATCTGGGCAAGGTTAGCCTGATTGTCCCTCGTTTGGGGTGTGGGTTGTGTAGGAAAGTCCCATCTTTCTAGGCATGTTACCCCCAATTTGTATCTGTTTGTCAGTGTGTTTTGCCTGTCTCACTGGGATCCTGCTAGCCAGGACCCCAGTGCTCATAGTTTGTGGCCTATTTGTGTAGTCATTATGCTTAACTGTGTCACTGAAGTTCTGCTAACCAGAACTCCAGTGCTTATGCTCTCTCTACTTACCACATTTGTCACTACAGTTTAGTGACCCCAAATATTAATTCCAATTGGCACACTGGACTCCCCTTATAAGTACCTAGGTACCCAGGCCATTGGTGTTCCAGGAAATCATTATGGGCTGCAGCATTTCTTTTGCCACCCATAAGGGGCTCATACAAACCTTTATTCAGGACTGCCACAGCGGCCTGAGTGAAATAGTGCACACACTATTTCACAGCCATTTTCACTGCACTAAGGTAACTTCTATGTCACCTATATGTCTAACCTTCATTTACTGAAGGCTAGGTGCAAAGTTACTGTGTGTGAAGGCACCCTTGCACTATCAATTGTGCCCCCACGTTGTCCAGGGCCAATTTCCCAGATTTTGTGAGTGTGGGGATACCAATATACGCGTGCACTACATATATGTTAATAGATATATGTAGCTGCACAGTGGTAACTCCGAATATGGCCATGTGAGGTGTCTAAGATTGTGGAACTGTCCCCCATTCCACATCTGGTATTGGGGGGCCAATCCCATGCACCCTGGGGGCTCCACCATTGGCTCCCAGACTGTCAAACAAGCTCCCTGAGGCTTCCACTGCAGCCCCAGCTGCTGCCACCTCACAGACAGGTTTCTGACCTCCTGGGGACTGAGTAGCTCAGTCCCAGGAAGGCAGAACAGTGCATTTCCTTTGGGAAGAGGGTGTTAAACCCTCTCCCTTTGGAAATAGGTGTTACAGGCTTGGGAGGGGTAGCCTCCCAGAGCCTCTGGAAATGCTTTAATGGGCACATATGGTGCCCACCTTGCATAATCCAGTCTACACCGGTTCAGGGACCCACAGTCCCTGCTCTGGTGCGAAACTGGACAAAGGAAAGGGGAGTGACTACTCCCCTGTCCATCACCACCCCAGGGATGGTGCCCAGAGCTCCTCCAGTGTCCCTGGCATTAGCCATCTTGGATTTCAAGGTGTGGGGACACTCCGGAGACCTCTGAGTGGCCAGTGCCAGAAGGTGACGTCAGATGCCCCTCCTGATAAGTGCGTACTTGGGTAGGTACCCAAGCCCCCTCTCAGGGCTATTTAGGGTCTCTCCTCTGGGTGTCTCTTCAGGTTCAGCTTGCAAGACTCCTCCAGGAATCCTCTGCATCCTCTGCTTCAGCTTCTGACCGTCAGATCAACCGCAGATGTCTCCATTAACCGCTGTAACTGCAACAAAGTATCCAGGAAGGCTCCTGTGACCTGCAACTTCAGCTCCAGCCAGCAAGTGCAACAGTTTCCAAGGTGTGCATGCCCTGAGGACTCCCTGTCTTCTTCATGCACCAGAACAACCAAAGGAATCTCCCGTGGAATGACGGAGTCACTTCCCTGCTTCAGCAGGCACCTTCTTGCATGACAACCGGTACTCTGGAACTCCTCTCCTGGTGACGAGCGTGACCCCTGGAACACAGGTGGTGGGCCAAAGTGATCCTGTCTGTCCGAAGGTCCAGCTGTCCAATTTTGCTGCAGGTAAGAGCTTGCCTCACAGTGTGTAGGAGGCTGACCTGGCTTTTAGTGGGTACCTTGTGGTACTTACACCTTGTGCCAGGTCCAGTTATCCCTTATTAGTAGAATAGAGGTGTTTCTAGAAGCTTAGGCTGATAGAAGGTAGCTGTGGCAAAGCAGCTTAGGCTGGACTAGGAGACATGCAAAGCTCCTACTAAACCACTTATATCATACAGCACAATATCACAAGAAAACACAATACTCAGAGTTACTAAAAATAAAGGTACTTTGGCCCATATTTATACTTTTTGACGCAAAACTGTGCCAACGCATTTTTGCGTCAAAAAAATTAGCCCTGGCTAACGCCATTCTGAAGCGCCATGCGGGCGTCGTATTTATTGAATGGCGTTAGCCGCCGGCGCCGTCTGGTGTGCGCTAAAAAAATCGACGTACACCAGGCAGCGCCGGCGTAGGGGGATATGGAGCTTGGGCGTCAAGAAATGGGGCAAGTCAGGTTGAGGCAATTTTTGCGCCTCAACCCGATTTGCGCCATTTATTTTCACTCCCAACCCCCATAGAAATGACTCCTGTCTTAGCAAAGACAGGAGTCATGCCCCCTTGCCCAATGGCCATGCCCAGGGGACTTCTGTCCCCTGGGCATGGTCATTGGGCATAGTGGCATGTAGGGGGGCACAAATCAGGCCCCCCTATGCCACAAAAAAATAAAAAATAAAAACTTACCTGAACTTACCTTAATGTCCCTGGGATGGGTCCCTCCAGCCTTGGGTGTCCTCCTGGGGTGGGCATGGGTGACAGGGGGTGTCCCTGGGGGCATGGGAGGGCACCTCTGGGCTCCTTCAGAGCCCACAGGTCCCTTAACGCCTGCCTTTTGCAGGCGCTAAAAAACAGCGTAAAAGCGGCCGTACGTCATTTTTTTTGACCCGCCCACTCCCGGGCGTGATTTTTGCCCGGGAGTATAAATCCCACGCACATGCCTCGGAGTCAATTTTTTAGACGGGAACGCCTACCTTGCATATAATTAACGCAAAGTAGGTGTCCACGCTAAAAAATGACTCTAACTCCATGGACTTTGGCGCTAGACGCGTCTAACGCCAAAGTATAAATATGGAGTTAGTTTTGCGTCGAAATTGCGTCAAAAAAAACGACGCAATTTCGGCGCAAACGGAGTATAAATATGCCCCTTTATTTTTATGACAATACGCCACAAGTATCTCAGTGAGTACCCTCAGTTAGAAGGTAAGTAATATACACAAGTTATATGTACACAAACCCAAAACAGGTAAGTAAGAGTAAGAAAAGTAATGCAAACAGTGTAGAATTACAATAGGATGCAATAGGTGAACATAGGTCTAGGGGCAACACAAACCATATAAATCCAAAAGTGGAATGCGAATCACGAATGGACCCCAGACATATGGGAACTTGTAGATGGTTGCTGGGACTGTAAGAAAACAGTCAGGGTGTCCCAGATACCCCACCCCAAGACCCTGAAAAGTAGGTGTAAAGTACACCTACTACCCCAAAAGGACACAATAGTCATGCTAGGGGGATTCTGCAAGAACCACAAACACATTAGCAAAGCACTGGAGATGGATTCCTGGACCTGAGGACCTGCAAGGCAAGGGGACCAAGTCCACGAGTCGCGATAGTGTCCGGGGGGGCAGGAGCCCAGGAAACCCCGGATGAAGGTGCAAGGAAGCTGCCTCCGGATGGAAGAAGCTTAGGATTCTGCAACAAAGAAAAGAGCTAGGAACTTCTCCTTTGGATGGAAGATGTCCCACGGCGTGCTGAAGGTTGCAGAAGTGTTCCCCCACATAAATACCGCAAACAAACCTTGCTAGCTGCAAGGGTTGTGGTATAGGTTTTTGGGTGCCGCTGGGGACCAGGAAGGACCAGGATGTCGCCCCTTGGAGGAGGAGACAGATGGGGTGCTCAGCAACTCAGAGAGGCCCCACAGAAGCAGACAGCACCCGCAGAAGTACCGGAGCAGGCACTTGGAAGATTTGTGAACCAGAGCTGGCTCAGAGTCACAAAGGAGGGTCCCACGACATCGGAGGCCAACTCAGAGGGTTGAGCACTGCAGGACGGAGTGCTGGGACCCAGGCTAGGCTGTGCACAAGGGAATCCGTGGAGGAGGGCACAGGAGTCGGAGCAGCTGCAAATCACGCAGTTCACAGGTTTGCATTCTAGCGTGGGGAGGCAAGGACTTACCTCCACCAAACTTGGACTGAAGGATCACTGGACTGTGGGAGTCACTTGGATAGAGTTCCTGTGTTCCAGGGACCACGCTCATCAGGATGAGAGGGGACCCAGAGGACCGGTGATGCAGTCTTTTGGTGCCTGCATTAGCAGGTGGAAGATTCCGTCAACCCACGGCAGATTTCTTCTTGGCTTCCAGTGCAGGGTGAAGGCAGATGACCCCCAGAGCATGCACCACCAGGAAACAGTCGAGAAAGCTGGCAGGATGAGGCGCTACAATGTTGCTGGTAGTCGTCTTGCTACTTTGTTACGGTTTTGCAGGCGTCCTGGAGCAGTCAGCGGTCGATCCTTGGCAGAAGTCGAAGAGGGAAGTGCAGAGGAACTCTGGTGAGCTCTTGCATTCATTATCTGAAGAATACCCCACAGGACAGACCCTAAATAGGCAAAAAAGGAGGTTTGGCTACCAAGAAAGGAAGTTTGGCTACCAAGAGAGGTAATAGCCTATCAGAGGGGGTCTCTGACGTCACCTGTTGGCACTGGCCACTCAGAGCAGTCCAGTGTGCCCCCAACACCTCTGAATCCAAGATGGCAGGGGTCTGGGACACACTGGAGGAGCTCTGGGCACCTCCCGTAGAGGTACTGGTCAGGGGAGTGGTCACTCCCCTTTCCTTTGTCCAGTTTCACTCCAGAGCAGGGCTGGGGGATCCTTGAACCAATGTAGACTGGCTTATGCAGAGATGGGCACCATCTGTGCCCATCAAAGCATTTACAGAGGCTGGGGGAGGCTACTACTCCCCAGCCCTTCACACCTAGTTCCAAAGGGAGAGGGTGTAACACCCTCTCTCAGAGGAAATCTTTTGTTCTGCCTTCCTGGGCCTGGGCTGCCCAGACCCCAGGGGGGCAGAAACCTGTCTGAGGGGTTGGCAGCAGCAGCAGCTACAGTGGAAACCCCAGAAAGGCAGTTTGGCAGTACCCGGGTTCTGTGCTAGAGACCCGGGGAATCATGGAATTGTCCCCTCAATACCAGAATGGTATTGGGGTGACAATTCTATGATCTTAGACATGTTACATGGCCATGTTCGGAGTTACCATGGTGACGCTACACATAGGTAGTGACCTATGTGCAGTGCACGCGTGTAATGGTGTCCCAGCACTCACAAAGCCCGGGGAATTTGCCCTGAACGATGTGGGGGCACCTTGGCTAGTGCCAGGGTGCCCACACACTAAGTAACTTGGCACCCAACCTTTACTAAGTGAGGGTTAGACATATAGGTGACTTATATGTTACTTATGTGCAGTGAAAAATGACTGTGAAATAACGTGGACGTTATTTCACTCAGGCTGCAGTGACAGGCCTGTGTAAGAATTGTCTGAGCTCCCTATGGGTGGCAAAAGAAAGGCTGCAGCCCATAGGGATCTCCTGGAACCCCAATACCCTGGGTACCTAATTGCCATATACAAGGGAATTATATGTGTGTACCAGTGTGCCAATGAGAATTGGTAAATTTAGTCACTAGCCTGCAGTGACAAATTTAGAAAGCAGAGAGAGCATAAACACTGAGGTTCTGGTTAGCAGAGCCTCAGTGATACAGTTAAGCACCACACAGGGAACACATACAGGGCACATACTATGAGCACTGGGGTCCTGCCTAGCAGGATCCCAGTGACACAAGGGCTAAAACAAGATATATACAGTGAAAATTGGGGGTAACATGCCAGGCAAGATGGTACTTTCCTACATAGTGCTGCAAGAGTACCTCTGTGCACCGCGACTTCTGAAGCTCCTTGGGCTCCTGTGCATTTCTTCTAAAAGCCCTTTGTGCACACTGTAGCCCAGGTCCCCAGCACTCCATCCTGTGACACACAACTCACTGAGTTGTTCTCCGGCAGTGTGGGAGCCTTCTGTGTTGTACTGCACCAACCGCAATTTTCACCTTTTTTGTCCCCATGTCCTGGGACTCCTGTTGGTGCTGCCTGGTCTTCTGAGGATTCTCTGGTGTGCTGTGAGCCCCCTCTGTCTCCTCAGTCTGAGTTGAGACCCCCAGGTCCCTCCTGGGTCCGGGTAGCCCTTCTTTGATGAAAACCGGGGTTTGGCGCAAACCTAGGCTCGTTGGCAGAATGCAGCGATGAAAACTGGCTGCATCCAACAACTTAATGTGGGACATCTCCTGCACCAAGCAAGAACCTGCGGCCATCCTCTTTGGTGCTCTTCTGTACTTTTCTTCTAAACGTAGAATCTACTTTTGCACCTTCTTCCAGGTTGGCAGGGGCCCCTGCTCTTCCTCGACTCTTCATTGTCTTTTGGACTTTGTCTCCTCTCTTCACAGGTCTTCAGGTCCAGGAATCCATTGTTGGTTTCTTGCAGTTTTGCTTGGTTTTTGGAAAATATTTTATCAATACTTGTAGTGTGTCATGATGAAACTTGGTGTACTTTACTCCTGTTTTCCTGGGCACTGGGGTGGAGTATTTTACTTACCTTTGGTGTTTTCTTACACTCCCAGCACCCCTCTATACACTACACTTGCAAAGGGGGGAATCCGACTTTCACATTCCACTATTTTAGTTCATGGTTTGTGTTGCCACTAAGCCCACTGGAATCTATTGTGTTTTTCACTGTTTTGCACTATTTTCTGACTGTGTACTTACCAGATTTGGGTTTCTAGTGTATATATTGTGTATAATACTTACCTCCAGTAGGAGTATTGCCTCTAAGATCTTTATTGGCCTTGTGTCACTAAAATAAAGTACCTTTATTTTTGGTCACACTGAGTATTGTCTTTTATTGTGTATAAGTACTGTGTAACAATAGTGATATTGCAAGAGCTTTGCATGTCTCCTAGTTCAGCCTAGGCTGCTCTGCTACAGCTACCTCTGGACATCCAGCTGCTGGAAAACTACCTACATTTCACTAATAAGGGATAACTGGACCTGGTATAAGATGTAAGTACCTTAGGTACCCACTACAAACCAGGCTATCCTCTTACATAGGGAAGAACCCTAACAAACATTTTCTTCTGAGCCTCCTTATTCAGGATGACCAGGAACATACTGCTAGCCAGGACGAGGAGTAGGAGGAAGATTCTACACCCTTAGAGTCATGGAATCATCCTGTAGATTCAGGGGAGGGCTCTTCCAAAGGTCTTTCTGTAGGAGGCTGGCCTGGCTTATAGTGGGTACCTGATGGTACTTACACCTTGTGCCAGGTCCAGTTATCCCTTATTAGTAGATTAGTAGTGTTCTAGCAGCTTAGGTTGTTAGAGGTAGCTATAGCAGAGCAGTTTAGGCTGAACCAGGAGACATGCAAAGCTCCATCAATACCACTTATGTCATATAGCACTATATCATAAGAAACACAATACACAGAGTTACTAAAAATAAAGGTACTTTATTTTAGTGACAATGTGCCCAAACTATCTCAGAGGATATAATCCTTCAGGAGGTGAGTAAAATACACAAAAAATACACACAAACCAAAATCAGGTAAGTAAACAGTTAGAAAAGTAGTGCAAACACTGGAGAATACAATAGGATGCAATAGGCGTAGGGGCAACACATACCATATACTAAGAAAGTGGAATGCAAACCACTTAGGGGCCCCTGGCTTAGCGTAGTGTGTAGAGGGTTGTTGGGAGTGTAAGAAAACACTAAGGGTGTCCAAGATACCCCATCCCAAGACCCTGAAAAGTAAGAGTAAAGTGACCCTACTTCCCCAGAAACACACTAAAGTCGTGATAGGACATTCTGCAATGACAACAACTGACTGCAAAGCACTGAAGACATATTCCTGGACCTGAGTACCTGTAAAGGAAGGAGACCAAGTGCAAGAGTCACGAAAGTGTCTGGGGGGGGGCAGGAGCCCACTAAACCCCAGATGAAGGTGCAAAATGGCTGCCTCTGGGTGGAAGAAGCTGAAGATTCTGCAACAACGGAAGACGCCAGGAACTTCTCCTTTGCACAGAAGATGCCCCACGGTGTGCTGAAGGATGCAGATTTGTTTCCACTCAGAAAGACCACAAACAAGTCTTGCTAACGGCAAGGGTCATGGTTGAAAAAAAAGGGTGCTGCCCGAGCCCAGGAATGACGAGGAGGTCTCCACTTGGACGAGGAGACAGAGTGGGCACTGAGCAACAGAAAGAGCCCATGCAGAAGCAGGCAGCACCCGTGGAAGTACTTGAACAGGCATTCAAGAAATCTGAGCACAGCGTTCGTCTCAACACTACAAAGGAGGGTCTCATGAGGCCAGTGGTCAAATCAGCGAGTTGAGCAATGCAGGATGGAGTGCTGGGGACCTGGGCTATGCTGTGCACAAAGGATTCCTTGCAAAATTGCACAGAAGCCCTAGCAGCTGCAGTTCACGCAGTACACAGGATTACTGTCTGGCATGGGGATGCAAGGACTTACCTCCACCAAATTTGGACAGAAGGACCTCTGGACTGTCGGGGTCACTTGGATCCAGCTCCTGTGTTACACGGACCACGCTCGTCAAGATGAGAGGGGACCCAGAGGACCGGTGATGCATACGTTTGGTTCCTGTGTTAGCAAGGGGAAGATTCCGTCGACCCACAGGAGATTTCTTCTTGGCTTCCAGTGCAGGGTGAAGGCAGACAGCCCTCAGACCATGCACCACCAGAAATAGTTGAGAAAGCCGGCAGGATTAGGCGCTACAATGTTGCTGGTAGTCGTCTTGCTACTTTGTTGCGGCATTGCAGGCGTCCTGGAGCAGTCAGCAGTCGATCCTTTTCAGAAGTCAAAGAGGGAGATGCAGAGGAACTCTGGTGAGCTCTTGCATTCATTATCTGAAGAGAAACCCACAGGAGAGATCCTATATAGCCCTCAGAGGAGGATTGGCCACCTAACCAGGTAAGCACCTATCAGGAGTGGTCTGTAACATCACCTGCTGGCACTGGCCACTCAGAGGCCTCCATTGTGCCCTCACACCTCTGCATTCAAGATGGCAGAGGTCTGGGACACACTGGAGGAGCTCTGGGCACCACCCCTGGGGTGGTGATGGGCAGGGGAGTGGTCACTCCCCTTTCCTTTGTCCAGTTTCGCTCCAGAGCAGGGGCTGGGGGACTCCTGAACCGGTGTAAACTGGTTTATGCAAGGAGGGCACCATCTGTGCCCTTCAAAGCATTCCCAGAGGCCAGGAGAGGCTACTCCTCTCAGGCCCTTAACACCTATTTCTAAAGGGAGAGGGTGTAACACCCTCTCTCAGAGGAAATCCTTTGTTCTGCCTTCCTGGGACTGGGCTGCCAAGACCCCAGGAGGGCAGAAGCCTGTCTGTGGGTTGGCATCAACGGTAGCTGCAGTGAAAACCCCAGAGAGCTAGTTTGGCAGTACCCGGGGTTCATGCTGGAGCCCCGGGGATGCATGGAATTGGCACCCCAATACCAGATTTGGCATGGGGGGACAATTCCATGATTTTAGACATATTACATGGCCATGTTCGGAGTTACCATTGTGAAGCTACATATAGGTATTGACCCATATGTAGTGCACATGTGTAATGGTGTCCCCGCACTCACAAAGTCCGGGGAAATTGCCCTGAACAATGTGGGGCACCTTGGCTAGTGCCAGGGTGCCCTCACGCTTAGTAACTTTGCACCTAACCTTTACTAAGTGAGGGTTAGACATTTAGGTGAGTTATAAGTTACTTAAGTGCAGTGTAAAATGGCTGTGAAATAACGTGGACGTAATTTCACTCAGGCTGCAGTAGCAGTCCTGTGTAAGAATTATCCGAGCTCCCTATGGGGGGCAAAATAAATGCTGCAGCCCATAGGGATCTCCTGGAACCCCAATGCCCTGGGTACCTAGGTATCATATACTAGGGAATTATAAGGGTGTTCCAGTGTGCCGTTCAGAATTGGTAAAAAAATGGTCACTAGCCTGCAGTGACAATTTTAAAAGCAGAGAGAGCATAAGCACTGAGGTTCTGGTTAGCAGAGCCTCAGTGACACAGTTAGGCGCCACACAGGGAACACATTTAGGCCACAAACTATGAGCACTGGGGTCCTGGCTAGCAGGATCCCAGTGAGACAGGCAAAAACAAACTGACACACAAGTAAAAATGGGGGTAACATGCCAGGCAAGATGGTACTTTCCTACACTTCCCTCTAGCAAACCTTCTAGTGTAGCTGGCAGTGGGATAGGTAGTCACTCTGTGAGGGCTCCCTTCACACCTAGTGGTCAGGTTACTAGAGTTAGCAAAGTTAGAGAAACATCTACCGCTGCCCATTCCCATTTCACCTCAGTTTCTGAGTGGTCCCATGGTTTAACTCCAGGTGATGTCTCCATGGATAGGGACCTCAGGTAGCTGAGACTGGAGGAGGCCAGGCTGAGGCTGCAGCAGCAACAGCTAGTCCTAGATAGGGAAGCCTTGGATGTGGAAAGGGAAAAGCAGGGGTTGGGGTTATTTCCCCATGGTGGCAGCAGCATCTTCAGGAGTTATAGAGTTAGGGAGGACACCATTGACTCTAGAAACTTGCATAAAACTGTTCCCCCATACAAGGTAGGGGATGACATTTACAAGTGGCTTGCTGCACTTGAGTGGGCCTGCAAAGTTCAGATGATCCCTCAAAGGCAGTGGGCTGCTATTCGGCTGTTGTCCTTTTCTGACAAGGGGAGGGATAGACTTCTCACTGTCAGAGAAGAAGAGTAAGACAACTATGGTATCCTTAAAACTGCACTCTTGAATGGATTTGGCTTAACCACTGAACAATACAGAACTAAGTTCAGAGAAACCACAAAAGAGTCCTCACAAGATTGGATAGAATTTGTGGACTGTTCTGTGAAGGCTTTAGAAGGTTGTGTTACATGGCAGCAAAGTGTCTGACTATGAGGGTCTATATAATCTAATTTTGAGAGAGCATATTTTGAATAACTGTGTGTCTGATTCGTTACACCAATACTTGGTAGACTCAGATCTGACCTCTCCCAAGAATTGGGTAAGAAGGCAGACAAATGGGTCAGAACAAGGGTGAGCAGGAAAGCTCATACAGGGGGCGACAAAACAAGAAGAAGGATGATAAGTCACATGACAAAGGTGGGGACAAAGATAAAAACAAGGAGTCTTCATCAGGCCCCACAAAAATCCTCTGGGGTGGGTCCAAATCCTCTTCTTACCATCAGAATAAAAAGCCTTGGTGTTATTTATGTAAAAATAAAGACCATTGGGTAAGTGACAGTACTTTTCCAAAGACAAACACCAAAGCTCCCACTACCACAACCCCCACTGCTTCCACTAGTGCCTCTAGTAATAGCAGTGGTAGTGGGAAAAACAACACTACAAATAACCAGTTCAAGGGTGTAGCAGGGCTCACTCTGGGTACTGTAGTGGGGGTTGGTTTAGTTAGGGAAACCACTGAGCCTGTTTTAGACTCTGATGGTGGCATTGACCTTGCCACCCTTGTTGCTTGTCTCCTTAATATGGATAAGTACAAGCAACAACCCTTTATAAATGGTGTTCAGGTTGAGGCCCACAAGGACACAGGTGCTAGTGTCACAAAGGTGATGGAAAAACTGGTGGCCCCTGAGCAACACCTACTTGGTCATCAGTACCAAGTGACTGACACCCATAATAACACTGTTAGCCACCCCATGGCTGTTGTTGATCTCAACTGGGGGGGTGGTACTGGTCCAAAGAAAACTGTGGTATCCGCAAACCTACCTGTAGAGTGTCTACTAGGCAATCTCTTGGAGACTTCAGCCTGGGCTGAGGTGAAATTGGAGGCTCATGAAGCAATGCCTGTCATGCCTGGGCATATCTTTGCTTTGTCAAGCGCTCAGGCTAAGAAGCAAAGAAGACAGAGAAACTTGGATCCTGGAACAATGGACCAAGAGCTTCCCAAAACCAGGGGTAGAAAGGGGAAAAAGTTATCCACTATCCCTCCCTCCACTGAGGATTCCCCTTTTGAGGAGGAGGAGGAGTCAACTCCTGATGCAGAACTTGCACCAGAGGAGCTTCAGGGTGACACAGCTGAGCTTTTGGGTCCAGGGGGGCCTGCCAGGAAGGAGTAAAGTGTGGCTCAACAAACCTGTCCCACACCTGAGGGTTTAAGACAGCAAGCTGTCAAAAAGGAGGCAGGGGATGTCAGTGATACTCACAAAGTGTACTGGAAAATAATCTCCTATACATAGAGACAAGTGGCCCAAAACCTGGTGCTACCAGGAGACTGGTCATTCCCTTGCAGTATAGGGAGTTTCTTTTGACCTTGGCAGATGACATTCCGCTTGCTGGACATCTGAGGCAAAGCAAGACATGGAACAGATTGGTCCCTCACTTTCACTGGCCTCACATGTCAGAAGACACAAAAGAGTTTTGACGCTCTGGTGTCACTTGCCAAGCCAGTGGTAAGACTGGTGGCACCCCAAAGGCCCCCTTGATCCCACTGCCAGTGGTTGGGGTGCCCATTGAAAGGATAGTGGTTGACATTGTTGGCCCCCTTTATCCTCCTACTAATACTGACAATAGGTTTATGTTGGTGGTAGTGGACCATGCCACTAGGTATCCAGAAGCAATACCTCTGAGGACCACTACAGCTCCTACAGTGGCAAAGGCCCTCCTGGGAATATTTTCCAGGATGGGCGTTCCAAAAGAGGTGGTGTCAGACAGAGGTAGCACCTTCATGTCTGCATATCTTAAAGCAATGTGGAAAGAGTGTGGTGTATCTACGAGTTCACCACACTTTATCACCCCCAGACAAATGGGTTGGTTGAGAGATTTAATGAACCTCTCAAAGGTATGATTATTGGACTCTCTGAAAAGCTCAGGAGATGGGATGTCCTGTTAACATGCCTCCTTTTTGCCTACAGGGAGGTACTCCAGAAGGGAGTGGATTACAGCCCCTTTGAGCTCCTTTTTGGTCACCCTGTTAGGGGTCCATTAGCTCTTGTGAAAGAGGGGTAGGAGCAACCCTTTAAACCCTCTAAACAAGATAAAGTGGACTATGTACTTGGCTTAAGTTCTAGAATGGGTGAGTACATGAAACATTCTACTAAAAACCTTCAGGCCAGCCAGGAGTTACAGAAACAATGGCATGACCAGAAGGCTGTCCTGACTGTGTACTAACCAGGACAGAAGGTGTGGGTACTGTAGTCTGTGTCACCCAGGGCACTCTAGGACAAATGGAGTGGTCCACACCTAATAGTGGGAAAGAAGGATGAGGTCACTTATTTCCTGGACCTAGGCACTCCAAGAAGTCCTCTTAGAGTACTTAGGCCCATATTTATACTTTTTTGGCGCCGCATTTGCGTAATTTTTGATGCAAAAGCGGTACAAACTTGCAAAATACAATTGTATTTTGTAAGTTAGCGCTGTTTTTGCATCAGAAAGCGGCGCAAATGTGGTGCTAAAAAAGTGTAAATATGGGCCTTAATGTGAACCGCCTGAAGCCCTACTATGATAGGGCTGACTTAACCCTACTCATGGCCACTGATGAGGGACAGGAAGATGAGAGTGACCCTCTCCCTGATCTTTTCTCCAACACTGCAGCTGATGGCTCAGTGGAAGGAGTTATTCTTGCAGACTGTCTTTCTGAAGAGCAGAAGGAGGACTGCAGGAATATCCTGGGTCAATTTTCTGAACTCTTATCTCTGACACATGGTCAGACCACTTGAGGTGAACAGTCAGGAATCAACAAGGTGCCACCTGCATTATCTGTCAGCATCCCCAGGGATTAATGTTAAGTCATATCTCTGTTCTTGGTTAAACCTTCATGTTTCTAAGTACACACAATGTGCTGTGTTACACAATTTGGTTTTATCAATGCTTGTTTGCTAATGTGAGCAGGTGTAGACATGTGCTTCTAATTGCGTGTGGTGTAGACACATGCTTCTAATTTGCTGTGGTGATAATAGCCTAACTCTTGGATTTAAATTGTGTCCTTCATGCCTGTGTTTCAGGTTTGAGGAATTTGCTTTTGAGGGGTTTTTCACACACACAGTGAAACCAAACCAAACTGTGACACCCTAACTGTTAAAACCCAGAGTGGACATTTGTATTTCTTGGATTGTTCTTGTTCCTTTTAGTTTAACCTTATGCATGCGGGAAAGTTATACGTGATATAACTAATGCCCTTGTTTGTCTTTCTTGTGCATTATAAGTGCAACCACAGTTCTAATTGTAGTGTGCAACAGTGAATCTCTGTGAAGCCAACCCTAGGGTTGCAGTACTTATTGTTATGGTACTCAGTTTGGCTTTTTGGTAAGGCAGTGTTAGTAATTGTGCCAACAGTTATTATTATCCAAGAAAAGTGCTGGAGCATCCCGGTGTTCTTCTACTGCTCCTGTGCCCATATCAGCAAGAGAGATTCAGTTTCAAGGAAGTTGAGTGCACTAACTCTACTATCACTCTGTCAACAACAACCTGCCCCCCGAAGATACAGGGTGCCTGGCTGGACCGGCAAGACATGGCAGTGTTTTGTCTCTTTCTTTTCCACTCCTCCTTTCCTTTTGGGACACCTGCCGGGGTTTTTGTGTCCACCAGGAAGTGCCGAGAGATGTTCCAGGAGGTCGGGGTATACCATTGCCCCTGCAGACATCCTGCTTTTCAGGTGAGTGGCCCCGTCTCGACATGAACTCCCCATAGGTACTGGATACAGTTTACTTGTCAAAAGTAAGATTTATAGACAGCCTGACCATGTCAGAGACTGTATTAAATCAGAGGTTCAGAAAATGCTTGACCTTGGAGTGATTGAGCACTCTGATAGCCCCTGTGCCAGCCCAGTGTTCCTTGTAGCCAAGCCTCCTTCTACAAATGGAAAAAGGAGGTGAGGTTCTGTTTAGATTACAGGGGCTCAACACAGTCTCTAAGACTGGTGCTCACCCTATTCCCAGGGCAGATGAGCTTATTGATACACTGGCATCTGCCAAGTATCTCAGCAATTTTGATTTGACTGCAGGGTATTGGCAGATCAAACTACCAGAACAGGCTAAACCCAAAACAGATTTCTCTACCATTGGAGGGCATTATCAATTCACTGTTATGCCCTTTGGTTTGAAGAATGCACTTGCCATTTTTCAGAGTTTGGTGAACACAGACCTCCAAGGTCTGGAAGCATTTAGTGCAGCATATCTAGATGATATTGCTGTCTTCATCTCCACCTGTGATGTCCACCTGGTCCACCTGGGGAAAGTTTTAGAGGCCCTGCAAAAGGCAGGCCTCACTATCAAGGCTTCAAAGTGCCAGATAGGGCAGGGGAAGATGGTTTATCTGGGACACCTGGTAGGTGGAGAAAAGATTGAACCACTACAGGGGAAGATACAGATAATTTTAGACTGGGCTCCCCCTACAGCACAAACCCACGTCAGAGCCATTCTTGGTCTCACTGGGTATTACATGAGGTTCATTAATAACCATAGCTCCATTGTTGCCCCTCTTTATTATCTCACCTCAAAGAAGATGCCTAAAAAGGTACTGTAGACAGCTAGCTGTCAGAAAGCTTTTTAGGAGCTTGAGCAGGTTATGTGTACTGCACCTGTCCTAAAAAGCACAAACTACTCAAAGAGGCTGTGCTATCACAACTGAATTCAGAGGGCCAGGATCAACCTGTTACTTTTATCAGTAGAAGGTTGACCACTAGAAAAAAAAAGTGTTATTCAGCACGGCATACTGGTAACTCAGTATTTCATCCAAAATTGGCATACTGGTCATCCCTTATAAGTCCCTTTTATATGGTACCTAGGTACCCAGGGCATTGGGGTTCCAGGGGATTCCTATGGGCTGCAGCATGTATTTTGCCACCCATAGGGAGTCCATGCAAAGTCTTCTACAGGACTGCCATTGCAGCCTGTGTGAAAAGGTGCATGCACTCTTTCACTACCATTTACACTGCACCAGGTCACTTATAAGTCACCCATATTACAGGTCTTCCAACCCTGAAGGCTGGGGACCGAATACCTGTGTGTGAGGGCACCCTGCACTAGCAGAGTTGCCCCCATAACCTTCAGGACCATTTTCCCAGACTTCGTGAGTGTGGGGACGCCATCTTACGCGTGCACTGGACATAGGTCACCACCTATGTTCAGCTCACAATGGTGACTCTGAATATGGCCATGTTTGCTATCAAACATGTTGGAATCATACCCCAAGGTTTTTGCAAGATTGGTTGTATGATTCCAGGCATTCTGGGGGCTCCTTAGAGGACCCCCAGTACTGCCATTGCAGCCTTCTGAGTGTTTCCAGGCAGCCCCAGATGCTGCCACCTCACAGACAGGGTTCTGCCCTCCCCTTGTTGAGCAGCCCAAGCCCAGGAAGGCAGAACAAAGGATTTCCTTTGGGAGAGAGATCTTACACCCTCTCCCCTTGGAAATAGGTGTTACAGGCATGGAGGGGCAGCCCTCCAGATACTCTGGAAATGCTTTGAAAGGCACAGATGATACCCTCCTTGCATAATCAGTCTAAACCTGTTCAGGGACCCCTAGTCCCTGCTCTGGTGCAAAACTGGACAAAGAAAAGAGGAGTGACTGTAGGTGGCTGGCCTGGTTTGTAGTGGGTACCTTGAGTACTTACACCTTATACCAGGTCCAGTTATCCCTTATTAGTGAAATGTAGTAAGGTTCTAGCAGCTTAGGCTGATAGAGGTAGCTATGGCAGAGCGGCTTAGGCTGAACTAGGAGACATGCAAAGCTTCTGCAATACCACTTATAGTTACACAGTACTTTAATACAAGTAAAGAAAATACTCAGTGTTACCAAAAATCAAGGTATTTATTTGGGTGACCCAGTACCAAAAATATCTTAGAGACAATGGGCCTCATTATGACCCTGGCAGGCGGCGGAGGCCGCCCGCCAGGATGCCGCCCTCCAAATACCGCGCCGCGGTCAAAAGACCGCAGCGGGTATTACAAGTTTTCCCCTGGGCTGGCGGGCGGTTGCTGAAAAACCGGCCGCCAGCCCAGGGGAAAACGACCTTCCCACGAGGATGCCGGCTCGTAATCGAGCCGGCGGAGTGGGAAGGTGCGACGGGTGCAGTGGCACCCGTCGCGTATTTCAGTGTCTGCAAGGCCTCTTACGGGGGCCCCTGCCGTGCCCATGCCATTGGCATGGGCACGGCAGGGGCCCCCAGGGGCCCCGCGACCCCCCCTACCGCCATCCTGTTCATGGCGGCTTTCCCACCATGAACAGGATGGCGGTAGGGGGGGTCGGAATCCTCATGGCTGCGGAGCGCGCTCCGCAGCCATGGAGGATTCACACGAGCAGCGGAAAGTCAGCGGGAGACCGCTGACTTTCCGCTTCTGACCGCGGCTGAACCGCCGCGGTCAGAATGCTCGTTGGAGCACCGCCAGCCTGTTGGCGGTGCTCCCGTGGTCGGTGGCCCTGGCGGCCACCGGCCGCCAGGGTCAGAATGACCCTCAATACTCCTTCTGGAGGTAAGTATTATACACCATATATACACCAGACACCCAAGTTTGACAAGTAAATAGTCATAGAACAATGCAAACAATAGGAAATGCTATAGAATGCAATGGGAGAAAATGGGTCTAGGGGCAACACAAACCATATACTAAGAAAGTGGAATGTGAATCACGATTTCCCCCCTAGACAAGTGTAGTGTGTGCAGAATCGCTGGGAGAGCAAGAATACAGTAAAGGTAAGTAAATTACCCCACCCCAGCACCCACAAAAGCAGGAGAAAAGTACTGCAAATTTCCTTAGGACACACTACACCTCGTGATTGGGATTTTGCAGCAGTCAACCAAGTCTGCAAAGAACAACTGCTGGATTCCTGGACCTGAAGACCTGCAAAGGAAGGGGACCAAGTCCAGAAGTCGAAAGAAGTTCCAAGAAGGACAGGAGCCCCTTCCAACTCAGAAGAGGGTCAAAAGAAGAGTCCATGGTTAGTCGAAGACTGCAGAAATGCACCTTAGGTAGATGCCAGCGGGTTCCTGCAGGGTGCAAAGGATGTCCCACAATGTGAAGATTGTTGCAGACGTGATTTTGTGTTGGAAGTCGCCAACAAGACTTGGCTACGGCAAAAGTGCGTTTTGCGCCAAAATGCCTTTGGATGGACCTATGAGAGACCTGGGGGTCTCAACTATGTGTGAGAAGGAAGAGGGGGCTCTCAGCACTTTAGAGAGCCATCAGGATGCCAGCCAGCACCCCAGAGCTCTCAAGACACGGTGACAAAGGAGGTACAAAATACGGTTGATGCAGCACAACATAGGAAGGTCCCACGCCGCCGGAGAACAACTCAGCGAGTTGAATGTTGCAGGATGGAGTGCTGGGGACCTGGGCCAGGTTGTGCAGCCTAAGCTACTCTGCTATAGCTACTTCTATCAGCCTATGCTGCTAGAACACTACTACATTCACTAACAAGGGCTAACTGGACCTGGTGTAAGGTGTAAGTACCCAAGGTACCCACTACAAACCAGGCCAGCCTCCTACAGTACCCCACCCCAGAGCTCAGTAATGCAGTAGTAAAACACAGCAAGTTTCCTAAAACACACTAGTAGTCATGAAGAAGATAATGCAAGAACCAGAAGAGACTGCAAGACACCAACGATTAATTCCTGGGCCTGAAGACCTGTGGAAGATGGGGACCAACTCCAAGAAGCACTGAAGAGTCCAGGGAGACCAGGAGCCCCTGCTAACCCGGATGAAGGCGCAAAAGAAGAACCACTGGTGAGAAGACAAAGTCAGTATTGCACCAAAGAAGACAGATGTGTGTTTCTGGTTGGTGCAGAAGATATCCTACGCCAGGTGGATTTATGGAGTCTGGTTTGTGTCGCTGGATTCTGTCAAGAAGCCTTGGCACACGCAAAGCTCGTGTTAGTGGAAAATGGTGCTGCCTCTACTCAGGAGGGGGAGACAGAGGGGGCTCTCAGCAACTCAGAGAACCCTCAGAAGACCAGGCAGTGCGCACAGGAGTCCCACAGCACGGGACAAAGAAGGTGCAAATGGAGGCCTATGCAGCATGACACAAAGGATTCCCACGCCGCTGGAAAATGACTCAGGAAGCTGTGCATCACAGGATGGAGTGCTGGGGGCCTAGGCTGTGCTTTGCACGAATAACTTCTTGGAAGGTCGCACACAAGCCTTGGCAACTGCAAGTCTCGTGGTGCTGGGGGTACTGTCTTGCGTGGGGAGGCAAGCCCTTACCTCCACCAAAGTTGGACAGCTGGATGTTGGGACTGCTGGAGTCACTTTAGTCCACCTCCCGTGTTGCTGGATCCATGCCTGTTGTCTGGAGAGAGGACCAAGCCACAGGTCATCGTTGCAGAGAGGTGCCTGCTGAAGCAGGGAAGTGACTCAATCACTCCACGGGAGATTCCTTTGATTCTTCTGGTGCAGGCTGAAGACAGGCAGTCCTCGGAGGATGCACGACCTGGAAACTGTTGCAGTTGCTGGCAGGAGCTGAAGATACAATGTTGCAGAAGTCGTCTTAGCTTCTTTGTTGCAGTTTTTTGGAGTTCGTGGAGCAGTCAGCGGTTGACTCGTCGGTAGAAGATGAAATAAAGGATGCAGAGGATTCCTGCTGGAGTCTTGCAATCCGAATCTGAAGAAACACCCAGACGAGAGACCCTGAATAGCCCTGAGAGGGGAATTGGTCAACTTACCAGGAAGCACCTATCCGGAGGGGTCTTTGACGTCACCTAATGGCACTGGCCACTCAAATGCTCCCAGAGCACCCCACCAACTTGGAATCCAAGATGATAAAACTGAGGGATGCTCTGGAGAGCTCTGGGCACCACCCCTGGGGTGGTGATGGACAGGGGAGTGGTCACGCCCCTTTCCTTTGTCCAGTTTCGCGCCAGAGCAGGGACTGGGGGTCCCTGAACCGGTGTAGACTGGATTATGCAAGGAGAGCACCATCTGTGCTCTTCAAAGCATTTCCAGAGGCTCTGGAAGGATAACCCTCCCATGCCTGTAACACCTATTTCCAAAGGGAGAGTGTGTAACATCCCTCTCCTAAAGGAAATGCATTGTTCTGCCTTCCTGGGATTGAGCTTCTCAAGCTCAAGGAGGGCAGAAGCCTGGCTGTGAGGTGGCAGCAGCTGGGGCTGCCTGAAAAACCTCAGAGGGCTGGTATGGCAGTACTGGGGGTCAACTGCGGAGCCCCCAAAGTGCATGGGATTGTGCAACCAATGCTGGAATCAGTACTGGGGTACAATTCCCAATTGTTAGACACCATACTTGGCAATATTCGGAGTTGGCATTGTGAAGCTGTATATAGGTATTGACCTATGTACTGTGCAGACTTAAAATAGCGTCCCCGCACTCACGAAGTCTGGGAAAATGGGCCTGATGACGTGGGGGCACCTCCGCTAGTGCAGGGGTGCCCTCACACACAGGTACTTTGCACCCAGCCTTCAGGTTTGAAGGACCTGATGTATCGGTGACTTATAAATCACCTGGTGCAGTGAAAATGGCTGTGAAATAGTGCATGCACTATTTCACACGGCTGCAATGGCAGTCCTGTAGAAGCCTTTGTATGGGCTCCTTATGGGTGACAAAATAAATGCTGCAGCCCATAAAGGTCCCATGGAACCCCAATGCCCTGGGTACCTGGGTACCATATTCTAGGGACTTATAAGGGGGGGACCAGTATGCTAATTTGGAGTGAAATACTGAGTCACCAGTCAGTAGATACAAATTTAGAAACAGAGACAGCATGAGCACTGGGGTCCCGATTAGCAGGACTCCAGTGACAATTTAGAAAAAAGTGAAACACACTGACAAGCAGGCCATAAACCATAAGCTAACAAAAGGGGAGAAGGCAGGTTTGATGGGACTGGGTCTATCCTCCTTAAAACTTCGGTAACTGCACAAAAAGGCCCAGTCCGAATGAACTTCCACAGGGAAAAAAAAAGTTTTTTTGTACAAAAAACACTCACCCACCAGGGTTACCCATTGGTGGCATGCTTTATCATTGGGTTTCCTCCCGTTCTGCTACAGAACGAGGCGTGATGCGACCGACGGAATACGTGGGAGCTCTGTTGGTTTCAACAATGTGATTGCTAAAAGGGGATAGGAGTGGTGTGGTCTTGGTGAGTTAAAAATACCACCCTCTGGACATATCAAATATTGAACACGTCTCACAGGGGTGGTATGGTCAAAAGAGGGTGTTGGTAGGGAGGTATGTTATGTACCTTACCTCCTAAATGGTCTACATGTTTCAGAGTTTACCCCTAGACTCCTCATCAGGACCAAGGTGAAGTCCCTAGGGTCACTCCTTGTACACCTACCTCTAACAATGTTCTGCTGGACAAACCTGTGGAAGGAATAAAGAATAAAAGAGTAAAAGTTGCTAATTGCATCTCTCGGGTGTGTGGTGCTATTGGCACCATCACCGTGCTTAATGGCACTTGTAATCCCCATAGAAAAACAAATACAAGACATACTACATATAGAAACACTACAACACACTTAAACACGTGAGGCACCTCTAAGAAAACACACGTGGTGCATGTATGACCTACTTTTAGTGCCTACGCTATTTGCCTCTTAGATCCTCCGGCAGGGGTGTGTGCTTGTAGTCACTCACTGAAAAATATATGCAGCAAAGTTAGACTCACCGAGTGCGTCGCCACCACTGCAGGTGGTCAGAGGCATTGCGCGCACTTGCTTCATCAGAGCGACACTCCAGCTTGCAGCCTAATTCTCACCTCACCGTGGTCCGAAAACACTGCGGCCCTAGTTGGGATCCGGTATTTATAAGAGAAGCTGCTCACACGTCCCAACTCGTGGGTGCATCTAACACTAGACCGAAAACCTTCCAAGATGGAGGTCATCGGTGTCCACACAGAGGGCTGCTAGGGCCCCAGATCATGAGTGTACCTTTAGGTGCCTGAAAAAATTATTACAGCCACTTGAATACAAAGAAAAGGGGGGTTGGCTGAGGGGGGGAGAAAAAGGGGAGGGAAAAAGGGTGTTGTTTGGAAAAAGGAGGGGAAAGAAAAAGGGGGGGAAGAGAGAGAGAGAGGAAGAAAAGGGGTAGGGGGAAAAACGGAAGAGAAAAGATATAATAAATAAATAGAAAATAACAAAAAGAGGATAAATAGCTGCCACATGTCAGGGCTGGAGAAAGAGAATTATTAGTTGAATTCCTAAATGGTGACAAATGGCTTAAAGGGACTCGGGTGAAGTTTATTAGCATATGAATGGTGACCTGCTGGATGTGTAGGTGTCATGCTCGAGAATGGGAACCAGTCATTAGTGTTGCGTTAACTGGCCCCAGGGGATGCTTTCATTCAGGCCATGTTGATGGGTGCATAATTTAAAAAACCCAGTTTTGTTCCCTTTCCAGTAGGAAGGATTCGCTTCTAACCTCCTTATGATGTTCAAGGATGACCCATTGGTAATCATCTACTGTGTGTGCGCTATTAATGTAGTAAGAGGACATTTTTGTGGTGGCACGGGCACATCTCAAATTGCTACAATGTTCACCAATGCGAAGTTTCGCTTTATGGGTAGTCATTCCTATGTAATGTAGATTGCATGGGCATGTAATCATATAGACTACTCTTAGGGTATTGCATTTGCTGAAACCCTTGATTTCCTAAGAGGTATTGTCATTGACAATGACCCTCTTGGTTGCGTTTGTCAAATGGCACACACTGCAATTGCCACATGGGTAGTGTCCTATGGGTGGTGGTAGGAGGTTGGAAGTATCCAACCCTCTCCTAGGTTGGCGTGGGCGGGTATATACTAGCAGGTCTTTTATACTTTTTCCACCTCTATGGGAAAACAGAGGTTTAGGAAGGTCCTAACGGCCGCTATTCAAAATGCGCCAATGCTTGGTGATAATCTTGTTCACCTGTTTGGAGGCTACATTGAGTGTTGTAATACACATAGGTCTTTCCTCTTTCTCTTTTTGGGGAGGGATGTCCAAAAGAGCCTCTCTGTTATTGTTGCATGCTCGTTTCATGGCACAATTGATGATTCTAGGCAGGTATTTCCTAGCCTACAATTTTAATGCAAGGTTCTGAGCTAGCTGTTTATAGTCATATACCTCAGAACAATTCCTCTTAAGTCTGAGGAACTGTCGAAAGGAAAGAATTTCTCTCAGATGGCGGGGGTGTGCACTGTCGAAAAGTAGCAAACAGTTCTTGGCTGTCGGTTTCTCATGAGTGGTGGTTTTTAGGGTGCCATCTAGGAGGCGGATAGCATAGACACTAAGAGTAGGTCACGCATGCACCACATGCATTTTCTTAGAGGTTTCTCACGTGTTTAAGTGTGTTGTAGTGTTTCTATATGTAGTATGTCTCGTATTTGTTTTTCTATGGGGATTACAAGTGCCATTAGGCACCGTGATAGTGACAATATCACCCACCCGAGAGATGCAATTAGCAACTTTTACTCTTTTATTATTTCTTCCTTCCACAGATTTGTCCAGCAGAACATCGATACCTATGGGTATTATTTAACTTAGTTGTATATATTAACCACACCAAAGAGCATGTATTAATAGTGCTTTCATTAGTGGTAGGTGTACAAGGAGTGACACTAGGGAGTTCACCTTGGTCCTGATGAGGATTCTAGGGGTAGACTCGGAAACATGTAAACCATTTAGGAGGTAAGGTATATAACATACCTCCCCTCCCCCCAACACCCCCTTTTAACAATACCACCCCGTGAGACGTATTAAATTAGTAATTGTAGGAGGCTGGCCTGGCTTATAGTGAGTACCTTGTGGTACTTACACCTTGTGCCAGGTCCAGTTATCCCTTATTAGTAGGATAGAGGTTTTTCTAGCAGCTTAGGCTGATAGAGGTAGCTATGGCAAAGCAGTTTAGGCTGAACTAGGAGACATGCAAAGCTCCTACTATACCACTTATATCATATAGCACAATATCATAAGAAAGCACAATACTCAGATTTACTAAAAATAAAGGTACTTTATTTTAGTGACAATATGCCAAAAGTATCTCAGAGGATACCCTCACTTAGGAGGTAAGTAATCTACACAAATTATATGTACACAAACCCAACAAAGGTAAGTAACAGTAAGAAAAGTAGTGCAAACAATGTAGAATCACAATAGAATGCAATAGGTCTAGGGGCAACACAAACTATATACTCCAAAAGTGGAATGCAAACCACGAATGGAACCCAGACCTATGGGACGTTGTAGAGAGTCGCTGGGAGTGTGAGAAAACAGGAAGGGTGTCCAAGATACCCCACCCCAAGACCCTGAAAAGTAGGAGTAAAGTTACCCTACTACCCCAGAAAGACAGTATAGTCGAGATAGGGAATTCTGCAAAAACTACAACCACCAGCAAAACACTGAAGATGGATTCTGGGACCTGAGGACATGTAAAGGAAGGGGACCAAGTCCAAGAGTCACGCAAGTGTCCAGGGGGGGCAGGAGCCTGCTAAACTCCGGATGAAGGTGCAAAAAGGCTGCCTCTGGGTGGAAGAAGCCAAAGATTCTGCAACAACGAAAGGTGCCAGGAACTTCTCCTTTGGTCAGAAGATGTCCCACGGCGTCCTGGGGGATGCATAAGTGTTCACACGCAGAAATACCACAAACAAGCCTTGCTAGCTGCAAGAGTCACGTTTAAGGATTTTGGGTGCTGCTGGGGACCAGGAAGGACCAGGATGTCGCCCCTTGGAGGAGGAGACGGGGGGGCACTCTGCAACTCAGAGAGCCCCTGCAGAAGCAGGCAGCACCAGCAGAAGTACTTGAACAGGAAGACCTGAGGACAGCGGTCAACTCAGAGTCACAAAGGAGGTTCCCACGATGTCGGAGTCCAACTCAGTGAGTTGGGCAATGCAGGACGGAGTGCTGGGGACCCAGGCTAGACTGTGCACAAAGGAGTCCTTGGAAAAGTGCACAGAAGCCGGAGCAGCTGCAGATCACGCAGTACACAGGATTACTGTCTGGCGTTGGGAGGCAAGGACTTACCTCCACCAAATTTGGACCGAAGGGCCACTGGACTGTGGGAGACACTTGGACCCAGCTCCTGTGTTCCAGGGACCATGCTTGTCAGGATGAGAAGGGACCCAGAGGACCGGAGATGCAGAAGTTTGGTGCCTGCGTTGGCAGGGGGAACATTCCGTCGACCCACGGGAGATTTCTTCTTCGCTTCCAGTGCAGGGTGAAGGCAGACAGACCTCAGGCCATGCACCACCGGGAAATAGTCGAGAAAGCAGGCAGGATGAGGCGCTACAATGTTGCTGGTAGTCGTCTTGCTACTTTGTTGCGGTTTTGCAGGCGTCCTGGAGCAGTCAGCGGTCGATCCTTGGCAGAAGTCAAAGAGGGACGTGCAGAGGAACTATTGTATTCGTTATCTGAGGAACAGCCCAGAGGAGAGACCCTAAATAGCCAAAAAAGGAGGATTGGCTACTGAGAAAGCAGGCTTGGCTACTGAAAGAGGTAAGCACCTATCAGCAGGGGTCTCTGACGTCACCTTCTGGCACTGGCCACTCAGAGCTGTCCATTGTGCCCCAACACCTCTGTATCCAAGATGGCAGAGGTGTGGGACACACTGGAGGAGTTCTGGGCATCTCCCCTGGGAGGTGCTGGTGAGGGGATTGGTCACTCCCCTTTCCTTTGTCCAGTTTCGCGCCAGAGCAGGGCTGTGGGATCCCTGAACCGGTGTAGACTGGCTTATGCAGAGATGGGCACCATCTCTGCCCATCAAAGCATTTCCAGAGGCTAGGGGCGGCTACTCCTCCCCAGCCCTTCATACTTATTTACAAAGGGAGAGGGTGTAACACCCTCTCTCAGAGCAAATCCTTTGTTCTGCCTTCCTGGGACTGGGCTGCTGAGGCCCCAGGGGGACAGAAACCTGTCTGCAGCAGCTGCAGTGTAAACCCCGGAAAGGCAGTTTGGCAGTACCCGGGTACTGTGCTAGAGACCCAGGGATGCATGGAATTGTCCCCCCAATACCAAAATGGTATTGGGGTGACAATTCCATGATCCTAGACATGTTACATGGCCATGTTCGGAGTTACCATTGTGACGCTACATGTAGGTAGTGACCTATATCTAGTGCACGCGTGTAATGGTGTCCCCGCACTCACAAAGTCCGGGGAATTTGTCCTGAACAATGTGGGGGCACCCTGGCTAGTGCCAGGGTGCCCACACGCTAAGTAACTTGGCACCTAACCTTCACCAAGTGAGGGTGAGACATATAGGTGACTTATAAGTTACATTTGTGCAGTGAAAATGCTTGTGAAATAATGTCGACGTTATTTCACTCAGTCTGCAGTGGCAGTCCTGTGTAAGAATTGTCTGAGCTCCCTGTGGATGGCAAAATAAATGCTGCAGCCCATAGCGATCTCCTGGAACCCCAATACCCTGGGTACCTAGGTACCATTTACAAGGGAATTATAAGGGTGTTCCGGTATGCCAATGAGAATTGGTAAAATTAGTCACTAGCCTGTAGTGATAATTTTAAAAGCAAAGAGAGCATAAACACTGAGGTTCTGTTTAGCAGAGCCTCAGTGATACAGTTAGGCACCACACAGGGAACATATATAGGCCACAAACTTATGAGCACCGGGGTCCTGGCTAGCAGGATCCCAGTGACACATATCAAACACACTGACAACATAGGGTTTTCACTATGAGCACTGGGCCCTGGCTAGCAGGAGCCCAGTGAGACAGTAAAAACACTCTGACATATACTCACAAACAGGCCAAAAGTGGGGGTAACAAGGCTAGAAAGAGGCTACCTTCCTACACAACCCCCCCAAACGAAGGACAATAAGGCTAACCTTGGCCAGTTGAATCTTTATTGTCTAAGTGGTGATAAGTAGAGAGTAGCTCTGTAATAGATTGGTTACTCCCTTTATCATCCACTATATGGTTACTTCCGTTTGGGTATGTAAACCACCCTGTTAGAAGTTTTTTAGCTAGCCAGAAATGTGAAGTTATATTCTCAGAGTTCCTATTAGTATGTTTTAGTTTAGAGCAGTGGGAATTGTCCACTGGACCTATATCAAGTGATGAAAATGCCAGACAGGGATGCTGTCTCAATAAAGCCATAGCTGGGCAAAAACTTTGTCCATATGGCTGTAACAGATAACAGGGATGCTGTTTCTCTTGAGTTGGAGCAGAGCAGGGATGCTTTCCTATGAGCTCTACACTAGGGCAGGGCTGCTGTCCTAAGTGTTGTGAGGCAGTGCAGGGTTGCTGCACTAAAGTTTCTCTGGGAGGGTTGGAGGGATGCTCCATGTTAACTAAAATGGTGCACTTTTTCTCACCAATATTAGTTATCCCACAGAGAGGTACTTTTACCTCAGGGAGTTCAGCTGTTCTAGCTGATGGTTCCCTTGGTCCAGGTGACACCCCAGGAGAGGTTTCTCCCACCACAGGAATGGCATCCTGAATGGCAGGGTGGGTGGGGAATACTCTGATGCCCTTTTAACCTGTTGTTGGAGAAGGATCCTGAGTTTCAGGCCTTTTTCTCTCCTTTGCTTTTTCATTTCAGCTGAAATGAGAGAAAGCAATTCCTAAGGGATACCCAGCATGGCTGCATGGGTTTTGAACTCTACCTCAGCCCAACCTGAGGCCTCTAGGTCATTACCTAAGAGACAGTCTACAGGTAAGCTAGGTGATACTACAACCTGCTTAGGGCCAGTAACTCCACACCAACTAAACTGAATTATAGCTAAGGGAAGGAACTTAGTGGAGTTATGGACATCAACAATCTCGTACTGTTGACCAATGATGTGTTGTGCAGGAGACACTAGGGGGCATATTTATACTCTATTTGCACCGGATTTGCGTCGTTTTGTTTTACGCAAATCCGACGCAAAGCGAACTCCATATTTATACTTTGGCGTTAGACCCGTCTAGCGCCAAAGATCTTGGAGTTTGCGTCATTTTTTAGCGTGGACACCTACCTTGCGTCAATTATATGCAAGGTAGGCGTTCCCTTCTAAAAAATGACTCTAAGGCATGTGCGCCTTATTTAAACTCCCGTGCAAAAATGACGCACGGGAGTGGGCGGGCCTTAAGAAATGACGTCCAGCCGCTTTTGCGTCATTTTTTAACGCCTGGTCAGGGCAGGCGTTAAGGGACCTGTGGGCTCGGAAGGAGCCCAGAGGTTCCCTCCCATGCCCCCAGGGACACCCCCTGCAACCCTTGCCCACCCCAGGAGGACGCCCAAGGATGGAGGGACCCATCCCAGGGAACTTAAGGTAAGTTCAGGTAAGTATTTTTTTCGTAATTGTTTTGTGGCATAGGGGGGCCTGATTTGGGCCCCCCTACATGCCACTATGCCCAATGACCATGCCCAGGGGACATAAGTAACCTGGGCATGGCCATTGGGCAAGGGGGCATGACTCCTGTCTTTGCTAAGACAGGAGTCATTTCAATGGGGGTTGGGCGTAAAAAAAAAATGGCGCAAATCGGGTTGAGGCCAAAATTTTGCCTCAGCCTGACTTGCCCCATTTTTTTACCCCCAAGCTCCATTTTCCCCTACGCCGGCGCTGCCTGGTGTGAGTCATTTTTTTTGACGCACACCAGTCAGCTGCGCCGGCTAACGTCATTCAATAAATATGGCGCCCGCATGGCGCTTTGGAATGGCGTTAGCCGGCGTTAAAATGTTTGACGCACAACTGCGTTGGCGCAGTTGTGCGTTAAAAAGTATAAATATGGCCCTAGGTTTTCAGTCACCAAAGTGATACTGGCACCTGTGTCCCTGTGGGCCTGAGCCTCAACACCATTTATTGAAACGGTCTGCCTGTACTTATCCATTGTAAGGGGACAAGCAGGCAGTGTGGCAAGGCCAATGCCACCAAGTGTGACAGAAATTGTCGTGGGACTGACTACCCCAGTTTCTATGATGGACCCATAAGTGAACCCAACTACAACCTTATTTTGACTGTTGCCAGCAGTTCCACCACTATTACCACTACTGCTAGGGGCACTAGAGTTTGATGTATTAGTGGTGGTAGGCTCAGGGGGCTTACCTGGGCAGGACGTATCCCCTGGCCTATGGCCTTTATTTTCACATACAAAGCACCAAGGCTTTTTAATGTGTGTGGGTTGTAAAGAAGAGGAAGAAGATGATTTATCCCCACCCCTTGAAGAGTGTTTAGGATTTGAAGAAGAATCCTTAGTTTTACCTTTATCCCCATGCTTATCCTGAGATTTCTCACCATCTTTCTTCTTGCCATCCTTATCACCTCCTGTATAAAACTTTCTGGTCACTCTTGTTCTGACCCATTTGTCTGCCTTCTTTCCCAATTCTTGGGGAGAGGTCAGATCTGAGTCTACCAAGTACTGGTGCAACAAATCAGACACACAATTGTTAAGAATATGCTCTCTTGGGATCAGATTATACAGGCTTTCATAGTCAGATAGTTTACTGCCATGCAACCAACCCTCCAAGGCCTTCACTGAACAGTCAACAAAATCTGTCCAGTCTTGAGAGGACTCTTTTCTGGTGTCTCTGAACTTAATCCTGTATTGTTCAGTGGTTAAGCCAAATCCATCCAAGAGTGCATCTTTCAAAACTTTGTAGTTATTGGCATCACTTTCTCTGGCAGTAAGGAGCCTATCCCTACCCTTTCCAGTGAAAGATAGCCACAAGATAGTAGCCCACTGCCTTTGAGGGAGAAACTGTACCATACAGGCCCTCTCAAGTGCATCAAACCACTTATTAATGTCATCCCCCTCCTTGTAAGGGGGGACTATCTTATGCAGGGTTCTGTAATCTTGCTCTCTAACAGAATTACTGTCTGTAACACTGCTGCTACCACCATGGGGAACTAACCCCAATCTCTGTCTTTCCCTCTCTATATCCAGGGATTCCCTGTCTAAGGCCAGCTGCTCCTGTTTAAGCTTCAGCCAGGTCTCTTCCAACCTCAGCTTTCTGAGTTCCCTTTCCATTAAGTTATCCTCAGGGTGGGAGGCTTGGGAATGTTTGGACACAGAGGAGATTTGGGAATTGGCAGAGAGAGACCTGTCCCTAACTGGCTGGATCCTAGTAACCTGGCCTCTAGGAGTGAAAGATGCCCTACTAGTGTGTGACCCTCTAACACTACTAGTGTCACTAGGCGGCCTGCTAGATGGCAGGTCTTTGTAAGAACCCTCCCCAACATCTTCAGGGAATTCCTCTGAGTCTGACTGGGCAGCTTCCCCTCCTACCTCCTCTTTCTGAGATGGGCCAGACTGGTTCTGGTAATTTTTTAAGAGCAGGTTAAAGAGAAACTCCTTTGTAGGATTCTTACCAATGCTTAAACCTCTTTCTAAGCAGAGACCCCTCAAACCTTTGTAGTTTAAACTCTCATAGGTTGCCTGAACAACTTTGGGAGTGAGCTCTACTGAAGACATGATAGAAAAGGTTTAAGACAGAGAGAGAAAAAGTTTTAGAACTTTTGAAAGAACAGAGAAAAAACATTTTTCCAAACTTTTTGAAAACTTTTAAAAGTTTTCAGAACTTTTCAGAAACTTAGTAAAAAGTTTTAGAGTAGAAAAGTAAACTGTTTTGGTTAAAGTTACATATATTGAAATATTTGGTATATGTTTTTCTTATAAAAAGCACCACAAGACAAAGTGGGAAAGCAGTTACAAGTACTTATCCCACCGCTGCACCACCAATGTAGGAGGCTGGCCTGGCTTATAGTGGGTACCTTGAAATTCCTCCAAAGTCCTTCTACTCAGAGCAGATGATAAGCTTTACAAATCTCTACTGGAACACTGGCACAGTCCATTTCAATGTATGCATAAATATTTGAAATTATGTACCACACAAAACTACCATTTTTGATCCTAGTCCAAAAGACATTGTAGCAATATCAGACAAGCATATCACACAGGTTAACACCCATAAATATGGAAATTCATTTGTTTCAGGTACATAATGCTTCTGCAGCATCACACAGTGCAATCTGGTGGCTCAATGTGCATCGTTAGCAACTTAAACACTATCATTAAAATTGGCAGGGCTGTGAGGTGAATGGATAACAGCAACAAACTTTGGTGGCTTATCAGGCACATATATGTATAGTTGACGCCCCTGTGGGACGCTGGCCGGACTTATAGTGGGTACCTTGTGGTACTTACACCTTGTGCCAGGTCCAGTTATCCCTTATTAGTAGAATAGAGGTGTTTCTAGCAGCTTAGGCTGATAGAGGTAGCTATGGCAAAGCAGCTTAGGCTGAACTAGGAGACATGCAAAGCTCCTACTATACCACTGATATCATATAGCCCAACAACATAAGAAAGCACAATACTCAGAGTTACTAAAAATAAAGGTACTTTATTTTAGTGACAATATGCCAAAAGTATCTCAGAGGATACCCTTACTTAGGAGGTTAGTAATATACACAAATTATATGTACACAAACCCAAAACAGGAAAGTAACAGTAAGAAAAGTAGTGCAAACAATGTAGATCACAATAGGATGCAATAGGTAGAAATAGGTCTAGAGGCAACACAAACCATATACTCCAAAAGTGGAATGCGAACCACGAATGGACCCCAGACCTATGGGAGGTTGTAGAGGGTCGCTGGGACTGTGAGAAAGCAGTACGGGTGTCCAAGATACCACACCCCAAGACCCTGAAAAGTTGGAGTAAAGTTACCCTACTACCCTAGAAAGACAGTTTAGTCAAGATAGGGGATTCTGCAAGAACCACAACCACCAACAAAATACTGAAGATGGATTCCTGGACCTGAGGACCTGTAAAGGAAGGGGACCAAGTCCAAGAGTCACGCAAGTGTCCAGGGAGGGCAGGAGCCCACTAAACCTCGGACGAAGGTGCAAAAGGGCTGCCTCTGGGTGGAAGAAACCAAAGATTCTGCAACAACAAAAGGTGCCAGCAACTTCTCCTTTGGTCAGAAGATGTCCCATGCATGCTGGACGATGCCGAAGTGTTTCCACAAAGAAATACCACAAACAAGTCTTGCTAGCTGCAAGAGTCGCGGTTAAGGATTTTGGGTGCTGCTGGGGACCAGGAAGGACCAGGATGTCGCCCTTTGGAATAGGAGACAGGGGGGGCGCTCAGCAACTCATAGAGCCCCTGCAAAAGCAGGCAGCACCCGCAGACGTACCGGAACAGGCACTTAGAAGACCTGACAACAGCGGTCGACTCAGAGTCACAAAGGAGGGTCCCACGACGTTGGAGTCCAACTCAACGAGTTGGGCAATGCAGGGAGGAGTGCTGGGGACCCAGGCTAGGCTGTTCACAAAGGAATCCTTGGAAAGGTGCACAGAAGCCGGAGCAGCTGCAGATCATGCAGTACACAGGATTACTGTCTGGCGTGGGTAGGCAAGGACTTACCTCCACCAAATTTGGACAGAAGGGCCACTGGACTGTAGGAGACACTTGGACCCAGCTCCTGTGTTTCAGGGACTACGCTCATCAGGATGAGAGGGGACCCAGAGGACCGGTGATGCAGAGGTTTGGTGTCTGCATTGGCAGGGGGAACATTCCGTCGACCCACAGGAGATTTCTTCTTGGCTTCCAATGCAGGGTGAAGGCAGATAACCCTCAGAGCATGCACCACCAGGAAACAGTTGAGAAAGCCAGCAGGATGAGGCGCTACAATGTTGCTGGTAGTCGTCTTGCTACTTTGTTGCGGTTTTGCAGGCGTCCTGGAGCAGTCAGTGGTCGATCCTTGGCAGATGTTGAAGAGGGAAGTGCAGAGGAACTCTGGTGAGCTCTTGCATTCGTTATCTGAGGAATAGCCCAGAGGAGAGACCCTAAATAGCCAAAAAAGAAGGATTGGCTACTGAGAAAGGAGGCTTGGCCACTGAATGAGGTAAGCACCTATCAGGAGGGGTCTCTGACATCACCTGCTGGCACTGGCCACTCAGAGCTGTCCATTGTGCCCCAACACCTCTGTATCCAAGATGGCAGAGGTCTGAGACACACTGGAGGAGCTCTGGGCACCTCCCCTGGGAGGTTCTGGTGAGGGGAGTGGTCACTCCCCTTTCCTTTGTCCAGTTTCGCGCCAGAGCAGGGCTGGGGGATCTCTGAACCAGTGTAGACTGGCTTGTGCAGAGATGGGCACCATCTGTGCCCATCAAAGCATTTCCAGAGGCTGGGGGAGGCTACTCCTCCCCAGCCCTCCACGCCTATTTTCAAAGGGAGAGGGTGTTACACCCTCTCTCAGAGGAAATCCTTTGTTCTGCCTTCCTGGGACTGGGCTGCCCAGGCCCCAGGGGGGCAGAAACCTGTCTGAGGAGTTGGCAGCAGCAGCAGCTGCAGTGGAAACCCAGGAAAGCCAGTTTGGCAGTACCCGGGTTCTGTGCAGAGACCCGGGGCTGCATGGAATTATCCCCCCAATACCAGAATGGTATTGGGGTGACAATTCCATGATCCTAGACATGTTACATGGCCATGTTCGGAGTTACTATTGTGACGATACATGTAGGTAGTGACCTATATCTAGGGCACGCGTGTAATGGTGCCCCCGCACTCACAAAGTCCAGGGAATTTGCCCTGAACAATGTGGGGGCACCTTGGCTAGTGTCAGGGTGCCCACACACTAAGTAACTTGGCACCTAACCTTCACCAAGTGAGGGTTAGACATATAGGTGACTTATAAGTTACTTATGTGCAGTGAAAATGGCTGTGAAATAACATGGACATTATTTCACTCAGGCTGCAGTGGCAGTCCTGTGTAAGAATTGTCTGAGCTCCCTATGGGTGGCAAAAGAAATGCTGCAGCCAATTGGGATCTCCTGGAACCCCAATACCGTGGGTACCTAGGTACAATATACAAGGGAATTATAAGGGTGTTCCAGTGTGCCAATGAGAATTGGTAAAATTAGTCACTAGCCTGCAGTGACCATTTTAAAAACAGAGAGAGCATAAACACTGAGGTTCTGGCTAGCAGAGCCTCAGTGATACAGTTAGGCACCACACAGGGAACATATATAGGCCACAAACTTATGAGCACTGGGGTCCTGGCTAGCAGGATCCCAGTGACACATATCAAACACACTGACAACATAGGGTTTTCACTATGAGCACTGGGCCCTGGCTAGCAGGAGCCCAGTGAGACAGTAAAAACACCCTGACATATACTCACAAACAGGCCAAAAGTGGGGGTAACAAGGCTAGAAAGAGGCTACCTTCCTACAGTAAAATCATCCAGAGGGTGGGATTTTTAGCTCACCAAGACCCCACCACTCCTATCCCCTTTTAGCATTCACATTGTTGAAACCAACAGTCCTCCCACATATTCCGTCAGTCGCAGCACGCCTCGTTCTGTAACAGAACAGGAGGAAACCCACTGATGAAGCATGCCACTAAGGGGTAGCCCTGGTGGGTGAGGGTTTATTATACGAAAAAAACTTTTTTTCTCCCTGTGGAAATTCATCCGGACTGGGCCTTTTTGTACATAAACCATAAGCACTGGAGTCCTGACTAGCAGGATCTCAGTGACACAGTCAAAAACACAATGACATCAGGCAGAAATTGGGGGTAACATGCCAAAAAGAGGGTACTTTACTACAGTTCTATTACTTACCTTTGGTGTTTTCTAATACCCCCAGTGCCTAGTTGGGAAACCAACATTTGCATTCCACTTTCTTAGTACTTGGTTTGTGTTCCCCCAGGCCCGTTTCGAACTATTGTGATTTATACTATTTGCACTGTTTTCTAGCTGTTTTTACAGCTATTTCTGCATTCTAGTGTATATAATTTGTGTATTACTTACCTCAAAAGAGAATATAGTCTCTATGGTATTTTTGACATTTGTGTCACCAAAATAAAGTACCTTTATTTTTGTAACACTGAGTATTTTATTTCATGTGTGTGAGCACTGTGTGACTACAGTGGTATTGTATGAGCTTTGCAAGTCTCCTAGATAAGCCTTGGTTGCTCAGTTACAGCTACCCCTAGAGAGCCTGTCTTCTAGACACTGCCTACATTTCACTAATAAGGGATAACTGGACCTGGTATAAGGTGTAAGTACCCAGGGTACCCACTACAAACCAGGCCAGCCTCCTACACAGAGTTCCCCCGTTGTCCTGTAAGCCACCTTCAAAGGGACTTACCACCTGCTCCAAAGTGCTCCATTGCGCACAGCTTCTGGATCAGCAACTCGCTCTGCACCCGGCCACCCTGTGCCCAGCAACAAAGAACCAGCTGTGCCCCAAGTGTGCCTCACCCCTTGCAATCTCGACACTACAAGGGGAACCCATAGCACCAACTTTAAATCTGCAAACCCTTTTCAAGTGGTCCCCCTCGGTGGCCCTGCACCTGCTCCAAGAGACTTTCAGCACTGCTCCCGCCAGAACCGGGAGCCACCCGAACCTCTCCAGCTGGCACAGTGTGCCCACCGATGACCTCAACCAACCTGCAAAAGCGGATCCTGGTAACACAACTATGCGATTTTATGTGCATTTTTAAAAGTGACTGCCTATTGATTCCTATGGTACGTAATTAATTACACACAGAAGGACTGCATTTATTAAAACTTCAAAACTCCATATCTAAAAAAGTACTTAACCAATTTTGATAATCTTGGTATTGAAATGTATGTACAAATCTGAAGTATTTTTATAAATTGGTCTTGAGCTATTTCTTTTAATGTGTGAGACGCATGATTGATACTGTGAGTACAACAAATGCTTTGCCGTTCTTCAAGACTGGACTAACTGCTCGACCAAGCTACCTCAAAATTAGAGCATTAGGTGATCTAGTTTTTGCCTCTGGAAACCAACGTGTGGGTGAATGGAACCCCAGCACATTGTGCCTATTTTTTTGCACTGCATAAAGGGCAAGCCTCCTACGTGACATGGTGAAATTTACTAATAATTATAACTGCTTAGATATAGTATTTTTAGTTTTCTGACACCTTCCCTCTAGATGTGGTGCCAATACATAGGCAACATCACAAAGTAAAATGATGGACAGAATGCTGAACATCGTCATACATTCACATCTAGTCAAACATCTAGGTTTATTCCATCGTTATTTTGCTCGCTCCACCATTCCAGTTTTGACCCACTCATATGAAAATCAGTCTTGACTCTGCTTCCCATGGGAAGAGTCAAGCCCAAACTGCCCAGCCAGGTACTTCCTGGAACAGAAACAAGCATCCTGGGACCAGTTTCAGGGTATCACCCCTCATCAGTCAGGCTAGCTCGAATCAAGTGGCACATCGAGCAAGGGACCCATGTCTGGGCATACCCCTTAGAGCGCACATAGCAACATCACAAAATAAAATGATGGACGGAATGCTGAACACTGTCAAACATTAACATCCAGTCGCAGATCTGGGTTGTAGGAAAGTACCCTCCTTTTGGAATGTTACCCCCAATATCTGCCTGATGTCAGTGTGTTTGTGACTGTGTCACTGGGATCCTGCTAGTCAGGACCCCAGTGCTTATGGTTTATGGCCTGCTTGTCTGTGTGTTTCACGGTTTTCTAAATTGTCACTGGAGTCCTGCTAATCAGGACCCCAGTGCTCATGCTCTCTCTGTTTCTAAATTTGTCACTACATACTGGTAACTCAGTATTTCACTCCAAATTGGCATACTGGTCCCCCCTTATAAGTCCCTAATACATGGTACCTAGGTACCCTGGACACTGGGGTTCCAGGGAATCCCTGTGGTCTGCAGCATTTCTTTTGCCTCCCATAGGGAGCCCATGCAAAGGCTTTTACAGGACTGCCATTGCAGCCTGTGTGAAATAGTGCATGCACTATTTCACAGCCATTTTCACTGCACCAGGTCACTTATAAGTCACCTGTATATCGAGTTGTCCAACCCTGAAGGCTGGGTGCAAAGTACTTGTGCGTGAGGGCAACCCTGCACCAGCAGAGGTGCCCCCACGTCATCCAGGCCCATTTTCCTGGACTTCGTGAGTGCAGGGACGCCATTTTATGTGTGCACTGTACATAGGTCAATACCCATGTACAGCTTCACAATTGTAACTCTGAATATGTCCAAGTAAGGTGTCTAACAACCAGGAATTGTCCCCCAATACTGATTCCAGTATTGGTTGCACACTCCCATGCACTCTGGGGGCTCCAAAGTGGACCTCAAGTAATGCCGTACCAGCCTTCTGAGGTTTTTCAGGCAGCCCCAGCTGCTGCCACCTCACAGACAGGCTTCTGCCCTCCTGGGGCTTGAGCAGCTCAATCCCAGGAAGGCAGAACAAAGCATTTTCTTTGGGAGAGGGGTGTTCAACCCTCTCCCTTTGGAAATAGGTGTTACAGGCATGGGAGGGGTATCCTCCCAGAGCCTCTGGAAATGCTTTGAAGGGCACAGATGGTGCCCTTCTTGCATAATCCAGCCTACACCAGTTCAGGGACCCCCAGTGCCTGCTCTGGTGTGAAACTAGACAAAGGAAAGGGGAGGGATCACTCGCCTGTACATCATCACCTCAGGGGTGGTGCTCAGAGCTCCTCCAGAGGGTCCCTGAGTTTTGCCATCTTGGATTCCAAGGTGACAGGGAACTCTGGGAGCATCTGAGTGGCCAGTGCCAGCAGGTGACGTCAGAGCCCCCTCCCCTGATAAGTGCTTACCTGTGTAGCTGACCAATCCCCCTTTCAGGACTTTTTAGGGTCTCTCTCTTGGGTGGTTCTTCAGATTCGGATTGCAGGACTCCAGCAGGAATCCTCTGCATCGTTTATTTAACCTTATTACCGAGAAAACTGCATCTGGACCCTCCAGGAACTCTACAACTGCAACAAAGACGCAAAGATAACTTCTGCAACATTGTATCTTCAGCTCCTGCCAGCAACTGCAACTGTTTCCTGGCTGTGCATCCTCAGAGGGCAGCTAGTCTTCAGCCTGCACCAGAAGAATGAAGGAATCCAATTGAAGAGAAGGAGTTACTTCCCTCCTTCAGCAGGCACTCCTGTGCAGCGACGACTGGTGGCTTGGGTCCTCTCTCCTGACAAAGTGAATGGATCCAGCATCAGGTGTGGTGGACTGAAGTGATCCAGATGGTCCTGACGTCCTACTGTCCAACATCGGTGGAGGTAAGAGTTGCCGCCCCACGCAAGCCAGTACCCCCATGCACCGCATGTTTTGCAGTTGTCAAAGCTTGTGGACCTCTTTCCACAAACTTCTTCATGCACTGTGCATCTCCGGCCTCCAGCACTCCTTCCTGCGACGCACAGACTCCTGCGTGGTTCTACGGCGGTGTGGGATCCCTTTGTGTAGTGCTGCACCTTGTAGGAAAGTACCATCTTCCTTGGCCTGTTACCCCCATTTTTACCTGCATTTCAGTATGTTTTTGCCTCTCTCACTGGGATCCTGCTAGTCAGGACCCCAGTGCTCATAGTTTATGGTCTAATGTGTGTGTGTCTGAATAGTGCTTGACTGTGTCACTGAGGCTCTGCTAATCAGAACCTCAGTGCTTATGCTTTCTCTTCTTTCAAATTTGTCACTTTAGACTAGTGACTTAATTTCCCAATTTCAATTGGCCCACAGGACCCCCCCTTATAAGCTCCTAGTATATGGTACCTAGGTACCCAGGGCATTGGGATTCCAGGAGATCCATATGGGCTGCAGCATTTCTTTTGCCACCCATAGGGAGCTCAGACAAACCCTTGCACAGGCCTGACATTGCAGCCTGCGTGAAATAACGCACATGTTATTTCACAGCCATTTTCACTGTACTTAAGTAACTTATAAGTCACCTATATGTCTAACCTTCACTTGCTGAGGGTTAGGTGCAAAGTTACTAAGTGTGAGGGCACCCTAGCACTAGCAAAGGTGCCCCCACATAGTTCAGGGCCATTTCCCGGGACTTTGTGAGTGCAGGGACGCCATTACACACGTGCACTACATATAGGTCAATACCTATATGTAGCTTCACAATGGTAACTCCGAATATGGCCATGTAACATGTCTAAGATCATGGAATTGTCCCCCCATTCCAAATATGGTATTGGGGAGCCAATTCCATGCATCCTGGGGGCTCCACCATGGACCCCAAGTATTGCCAAACCAGCTCTCTGAGGCTTGCACTGCAGCTACAGCTGCTGCCACCTCACAGACAGGGTCCTGCCCTCTTGGGGTCTGGGCAGTCCAGTCCCAGGAAGGCAGAACAAAGCATTTCCTCTGAGAGCAGGGTGTTACACCCTCTCCCTTTGGAAATAGGTGTTACAGGCTGGGGAGGGGTAGCCTTCCCCAGCCTCTGGAAATGCTTTGAAGGGCACAGATGGTGCCCTCCTTGCATATGCTAGTCTACACTGCTTCAGAGACCCCTTGTCCCCTGCTCTGGTGTGAAACTAGACAAAGGAAAGGGAAGTGACCACTCCCCTGTCCATCACCACCCCAGGGGTGGTGCCCACAGCTCCTCCAGTGTGTCCCAGACTTCAGCCATCTTGCTTTGCAAGGTGTGGGGGCACTCTGGAGGCCTCTGAGTAGCCAGTGCCAGAAGATGATGTCAGAGACCCCTCCTGATAGGTCCTTACCTGAAAAGTTATCCAATCCCCTCTCAGGGCTACTTAGGGTTTCTCCTGTGCGTTCTCTTCAGATTCTGCTTGCATGTTTCCTTCAGGAATCCTCTGCAATTACTTTATCATCCTCTCACCTCAGATCAACCACAACCTGCTCCAAGAACCGCTGTAACAGCAACAAAGTACACAAGGGATAATTTTCTTCTGCAACCTCAGCTCCAAGTCAGCAACTGCAACAGTTTCCATGGTGTGCATGCTCTGGGGACTCCCTGTCTTCATCCTGCACCAGAAGGACCAAAGAAATCTCCTGTGGGGTGACGGAGTCACTCCTCTACTCACGCAAGCACCTTCCAAGACGACGACCAGTACCATTGGACTCCTCTCACAGCGACGAGGGTGCTCCTAAGGACACAGAAGGTAGACATCATCAACATAGATTGTCCTGAGGTCCTGCTGACACAATTTGGAGGAGGTAAGACCTTGCCTTCCCTGAGAGCGATGGTACCTCTCCTTAACTGCGTTTTCTTCACCTCCTGAGGCCTCTGTGCTCTATTTGCAAAATTCCTTTGTACACAGCCTAGCCCAGGTCCCCAGCACTTCATCCTGTGATGCTCAATTCGCTGAGTTGTTCTCCGGCGGCGTGGGACCTTGCTCTGTTGTGCTGCATCAACTGCATTTTGCACCTCTTTTGTCCCAAGGTACTGGGACTCCTGGGGAAGCTGGCTGGCATTCTGAGGGCTCTCTAAAGTGCTGAGAGCCCCCTCTTCCTCCTCACACAAAGTTGAGTCCCCCAGGTCTCTCATGGGTTCCTCCAGCGTCATTTTGACGCAAAATGCACTTTTTGATGTAACCAAGGTTTGTTGGCGACTTCCAACACAAAATCATATCTGCAACGATCTTCACATCGTGGGGCATGCTTTGCATCATGCAGGAACCCACTGGCATCTTCCTAGGGTGCATTCCTGCAGTCTTCGACTAAGCGGGGACTCTTCTTTTGCACCCTCTTCTGGGTGGGCAGGGGCACCTGTCCATCCTGGAACTTCTTTCGACTTCTGGACTTGGTCCCCTTCCTTTGCAGGTCTTCAGTTCCAGTAATCCAGCAGTTGCTGTTCGCAGACTTGGTTGGTTGCTGCAAAATCCCAATAACAAGATGTGGTGTGTCCTAAGGAAACTCTCAGTACTTTACTCCTGCTTTTCTGGGCTCTGTGGTGGGCAAAATTGTCTCACCTTTACTGTATTCTGACTCTCCCAGCGACTCTGCACGCACTACACTTGTCTAGGGAGGAATTTGTGATTCGCATTCCACTTTCTTAGTATATGGTTTGTGTTGCCCCTAAACCTATTTTCTCCCATTGCATTCTATAGCATTTCCTATTGTTTGCATTGTTCTGTGACTACTTACTTTTCTAATTTTGGTGTCTAGTGTATACATTGCATACAACATTTACCTCCAGAAGGAGTATTGTCTCTAAGATATTTTTGGTACTGTGTCACCCAAATAAACACCTTTATTTTTGGTAACACTGAGTATTGTCTTTACTTGTGTAGAAGTACTGTGTAACTATAAGTAGTATTGTATGAGCTTTGCATGTCTCCAAGTTCAGCCTAAGATGCTCTGCTATAGATACCTCTATCAGCCTAAGCTGCTAGAACACTACTACTTCACTAATAAGGGATAACTGGACCTGGTATAAGGTGTAAGTACCCAAGGTACCCACTACAAAACAGGCCAGCCTCCTACATTGGTGGTGCAGCGGTGGGATAAGTACTTGCAATTGCTTTACCACTTTGTTACCTATGCTTTTCACAAGAAAAGCTTGCTCCAATACTTAGAGCATATATAATATATACCTAGAAACAATTTTCTAACTTTCTAAAAGTTCTGTTTAACTTTGCAAAAGTTTTTTCAAAGTTCTGAAAAGTTTTCTTCTTTTCTCTAAAATGTTAGCTCTGTTATTCTACTAACTTTTTACTCACTTTCCTAAACGTTTTTCTTTCAATATATCTTCTGTAGAAGCCACCCTAGATTTGTCAAGACTACCTATGACAATCTTAACTTTAATAGTTTGAGGGGTCTCTGCATTGAAAGAAGTTTAGGGATTGGGAAGAACCCCAATAAGGGGTTCCTCTTAAATCTTATCCTCTAAGATGACCAGGGACTCTGCACTGGTCCAGATCAGACAGGGTAAGAGGTAGAGGATGACTCCAACCAGGAAGGCTCAGAGAAGCAGAATGACAATCCTGAGGAGGTACTTCCACAGACCTATCTGTCAATAAGTCCCCTAGTGCAACTGGTAGTGGGAAGGGTTCACACACAAGTAGGGCTCCCTTCACTTCTAGAGGCCAGGTCACTAGAGTGGCCCCTGTTAGAGATAGGACTGCCTCTGCACACTCTCATGTTACCTCTGTTTCAGAGGCTTCACATAATTCTAACTCTGCAGACCAGTCCCTAGATAGGGAACTCAGACTGCTGAGGTTAGAGGAGGCCAGACTGAGGCTAATGCAGCAGCAGTTGGCCTTAGACAGGGAATCCTTGGCTGTGGAGAAAAAGAGGCAGGGTTTGGGGTTAGTTCCCCATGGTGGCAGCAGCAGTTTTAGAAATACACATTTTAGGAAACCTTCATTTCATTCTAGACATCTGCACAACGTTGTCCCTCCTTACAAGGATGGTGATGACATATTAAAGTGGTTTGCTGCACTTGAAAGGGCCTGTAAAGTTCAGAGGGTCCCTCATGTACAGTGGGCTGCTATCCTTTGGTTAACCTTCTCTGGCAAGGGGAGAGGCAGACTTCCTATTGTCAGAGAGGATTATGCAGATAATTACCAAATTCTTAAAGGTGCACTCTTAGATGATCTGGGCTTAACCACTGAACAGTACAGACTTAAGTTCAGAGAGACCAGAAAGGAGTCATCACAAGACTGGACAGACTTTGTGGACTGTTCTGTGAAGGCTCTAGAAGGTTGGTTAAATGGCAGTAAGGTGACTGACTGTGAAAGCCTATATAACTTGATTCTGAGAGAGCATATCTTGAATAATGGTGTGTCTGACTTTTTACATCAGTATCTTGTGGACTCAGATCTGACCTCTCCCCAAGAATTGGGAAAGAAGGCAGACAAATGGGTCAAAAAAAGGGTGAGCAGAAAAGCTCATACAGAGGGTGACAAGGATGGCAAGAAGAAGGATGGTAAGTCACATGACAAGGGTGGGGACAAAAATACAAAATCGTCAGAGTATTCGTCAGGCCCATAAAAGTCCCCTGGGGCTGGTGGGTCCAAATCATATTCTCACAAAGATAAGAAATTTTGGTGTTATATGTGTAAAAGCCAAAGGCCACTGGGCAACTGACAGTCATTGTCCAAAGAAAAACACCAAACCTCCCACCACCACAACCCCAACTACAACCACTAGCGTCCCTAGTAATAGCAGTGGTGGTGGGAAGAGCACTACTAATAGCCAGCCGAAGGGTGTAGCTGGGCTCACTATTGGTCATGTATTTGGGGTTTGTCTAGTTCAGGAGATCACTGAGGCTGTTTTAGTCGCTGATGGTGGCATTGACCTAGGCACTTTAGTTGCTTGTCCCCTTAATATGGATAAGTACAAGCAGCTATCCCATGATCAATGGTGTTCAGGTTGAGGCTTACAGGGACACAGGTGCCAGTGTCACAATGGTGATGGACAAACTGGTTGTCCCTGAGCAACATATACTTGGTCACCTGTACCAAGTGACAGGCGTCCATAGCAACACTGTAAGCAACCCCATGGCTGTTGTGAATCTCAACTGGGGGAGTTACTGGCCCAAAGAAAGTTGTGGTAGCCACTGGCTTACCTGTAGAATGTCTGCTAAGCAATGATTTGGAAACTTCAGCCTGGGCTGAAGTGGAGTTGGAGGCCCATGCAGCAATGCTGGACATTCCTGGGCATATCTTTGCTCTTACCAAGGCTCAGGCCAAGAAGCAAAGAGGACAGGGAAACTTGGATCGTGGAACAATGGACGAGGTGCTCCCAAAAACTAGGGGTAGGAAGGGCAAACCCTTGTACCCCTATCCCTCCCTTAACAGATGATTCCCCTTTTGAGGAAGAGGAATTCTCTCCCTGTGCAGAACCTACACCAGAGGAGCTGAAAGCTGATACAACTGAGCTTTTTGGTACAGGAGGGCCTGCCAGGGAAGATCTGTGTGTGGCACAGCAAACCTGTCCCACATTGGAGGGCCTCACACAGCAAGGTGTCAAGCAGCAACATGGTGATGTCACTGACATACACAGAGTTTATTGGGAGAATAATCTTTTTTATACTGAAGCAAGGGATGCTAAACCTGGTGCTACCAGAAGAATGGTCATTCCCCTTCAGTACAGGGAATCCCTCCTAACTCTGGCTCATGACATCCCTTAAGCTGGGCATTTAGTCCAGAGTAAAACATGGGATAGACTTGTTCCACATTTTCACTGGCCCCATATGTCGGACACAAGGAGTTATGTCTCTCCTGTGTCACCTGCCACGCCAGTGGCAAGACTGTTGGCACCCCAAAGGCCCCCTTAATGCCACTGCCAGTGGTTGGGGTGCCCTTTGAAAGGGTATGGGATGATATTGTTGGCCCCTTGCCCTCCAACAGCTTCTGGCAATAGATTTATCCTTGTGGTGGTGGCCCATGCCACAAGGTACCCAGAAGCTATCCCCTTAAGGACCACTACAGCCACTGCAGTTGCAAAGGCCCACCTGGGAATCTTTTCCAGAGTGGGCTTCCCTAAGGAAGTGGTGTCAGAACGAGGTAGTAACTTCATGTCTGCATACCTAAAAGCAATGTGGAAGAAGTGTGGTCTTACCTACAAGTTCACCACCCCTTATCATCCATTAACTAATGAACTGGTTGAGAGGTTAAATAAAACTCTCAAATGTATGATTATGGGACTCTCTGAAAAACTCAGAAGGAGATGGGATGTCCTATTACCATGCCTCCTTCTCATCTACAGGGAGGTACCCCAAAAAGGAGAGGGCTACAGCCCCTTTGAACTCCTATTTGGTCACATTGTTAGGGGTCCCCTTGCTCTTGTTATAAGGGGTTGGAAACAACCTTTAAAAGCTCCAAAACAAGACATTGTGGACCATGTACTTGGCCTGAGAAGTAGAATTGCTGAGGACATGAAAAAGGCCAGCAAAAACCTTCAGACCAACCAAGAGCTCCAAAAGCAATGGTTTGACCAGAAGGCTGTCCTGACAGGGTACCACTCAGGACAGAAGGTGTGGGTATTGGAGCCTGTGGCCCCAAGAGCACTCCAGGACAAATGGAGTGGACCCCATCTAATTGTAAAAAAGAAAGGTGAGGTCATCTACCTGGTTGACCATGGCACTGCTAGAAGCCCCCTTAGGGTGCTTCATGTAAATCGCCTAAAGCCTTACTATGACAGGGCTGACTTAACCCTGCTCATGGCTACAGATGAGGGACAGGAAGGATAGAGTGACCCTCTCCCTGAGCTCTTCTCCAACACTGAAGCTGATGGCTTAGTGGAAAGAGTGGTTTTAGCAGACTGCCTTACAGCTGACCAGAAGGAAGACTGTAAAAATAACTTTGATCAGTTTTCTGAACTCTTCTCCCTCACACCTGGTACAACTACTTGGAGTGAACATACAATTGACACTGGAGACAGTTTAGCTGTCAAAAGTAAAATTTACAGGTAACCTGACCATTTCAGAGATTGCATAAAAGCTGAAGTTCTCAAAATGTTAGACCTTGGAGTTAATGAGCCTTCTGATAGTCCCTGGGCCCTGGACCAGCCCAGTGGTGCTTGTCCCCAAACCACATAGCAAATAAGGAAAGAGAGAAATGCGGTTCTGTGTGGACTATAGGGGTCTCAATACAGTTACCAAAACAGATGCTCACTCTAAACACAGGGTAGATAAGCTAATAGATGTACTGGCATCTGCCAACTATCTTAGCACTTTTGATTTGACTACAGGGTATTGGCAGATCAAAATGTCAGAAGATGCTAATACAAAAACTTAATTTTCTACCATAGGAGGGCATTATCAATTCACAGTTATGCCCTTTGGTTTGAAAATGCACCTGCCACTTTTCAGAGGCTGGTGAATACAGTCCTCCAAGGTTTGGAAGCTTTTAGTGCAGCATATTTGGACGATATTGCTGCCTTTAGCTCCACCTGGGAGGATCACCTGGTCCACCTCTGGAAAGTTTTGGAGGCCCTGCAAAAGGCAGGCCTACCTATCCAGGCTTCAAAGTGCCAGATATGGCAGAGGAAAGTGGTGTATCTGGGCCACCTGGTAGGTGGAGAACAGATTGCACCACTGCAGGGGAAAAATCAGACCATTATGGACTGGGCTCCCTCTACTACTCAGACCCAGGTCAGAGCCTTCTTAGGTCTCACTTGGTATTACAGGAGGTTCATTAAGAACTATGGCTCCATTGCAACACCTCTTAATAATCTCACCAGCAAGAAAATGCCTAAAGGCATTGTGGACAGCTAGCTGTCAGAAAGCTTTTGAGGAGCTTAAGCAGGTAATGTGCTCTGCACCTGTCCTAAAGGGTCCAAACTACTCCAAAAAATTCATTGTTCAAACAAATGCTTCTGAATTAGGGGTAGGGCCTGTACTATCACAACTGAACTCAAATGGCCAGGATCAACCTGTTGCTTTCATTAGCAGGAGGTTGACCCCTGGAGAAAAGCGTTGGTCTGTCATAAAGAGGGAGGCCTTTGCTGTGGTCTGGGCACTGAAGAAGCTGACACCCTATTTGTTTGGGACTCACTTCATTGTTCAGACAGAACACAAACCTCTATTATGGCTTAAACAAATGAAAGGTCAAAACCCTAAATAGTTGAGGTGGTCCATTTCCCTACAGGGGACGGACTATACAGTGGAACATAGACCTGGGAGTACCCACTCCAATGCAGATGGAATCTCCAGATATTTCCACTTAGACAATGAAGACACATCTGGGCAAGGTTAGTCTTATTGTCCCTCATTTGGGGGGGTGTAGGAAAGAACCATCTTTCTTGGCATCTTACCCCAATTTCTACCTGTATGTCAGTATGTTTTGCCTGTCTCACTGGGATCCTGCTGGTCAGGACACCAGTGCTCATAGTTTATGGCCCAGTGTGTGTGTCTGTATGGTACTTGACTGTGTCACTGAGGCTCTGCTTATCAGAACCTCAGTGCTTATGCTCTCTCTGCTTTTAAATTTGCCACTGTAGGCTAGTGACTTCATTTACCAATTTCAAATGGCACACTGGGACCCCTTATAAGTCCCTAGTATATAGTACCTGGGTACCCAGTGCAATGGGGTTCCAGGAGATCCATATGGGCTGCAGCATTTCTTTTGTCACCCATGTAGGAGGCTGGCATGGCTTGTAGTGGGTACCAATGGTACTTACACCGTGTGCCAGGTCCAGTTATCCCTTACTGGTAGAGTAGTAGTGTTTTAGCAGCTTAGGCTGATAGAGGTAGCTATAGCGGAGCAGCCAAGGCTGAACTAGGAGACATGCAAAGCTCATACAATATTACTTATATCATATAGGTACTATATCATAAGAAAGACAATACTCAGTGTTACTAAAAATAAAGGTCATTTATTTGAGTGACAATGTGCAAAATATCTCGGAAGAAATACACCCTTGGGAGGTAAGCAACATACACAGAATATATACCAATAAACAAATCAGGTAGGTAAAACAGTCAGAAAATAGTGCAAACACTGTAGAACACAATAGGGTGTAATAGGCCTATGGGAAACACAAACCATATACTAAGAAAGTGGACTGCGAACCACAATTGGACCCCTAAGCTAGTGTAGTGTGTACAGGGTCGCTCAGAGTGTAAGAAAACACTAAGGGTGTAAAAGATACCCCACCCCAAGACCCTGGAAAGTAGGAGTAAAGCACTACTATTTCCCCAGAAACACACTAGAGTCGTGATAAAGGATTTTGCATAGACCACAACAGACTGCAACGCACGGAAGACGGAGTCCTGGACCTGAGGACCTGCAAAGGAAGGGGACCAAGTCCAAGAGTCGTGAAAGTGTCCGGTGGGGAGGGGCAGGAGCAGGAGCCCACTATACCCCGGATGAAGGTGCAAAACGGTTACCTCCGGTTGGAAGAAGCTGCAAGATTTGCAACAACGGAAGGAGGTAGGAAGTTCTTCTTTGTGCAGAAGATGTCACACTGCATGCTGCAGGATGCAGAGTTGTTTCCTTGACAAAATACCACAAACAAGCATTGCTAGCTGCAAGAGTCACAGTTAGAGAAAAAGGGTGCTGTCTGTGCCCAGTAAGGGCCAGGATGTCGCCACTTGGGAGAGGAGACAGAGGGGGGGCCTCAGCAATGTAGAGAGCCCACACACAGGCAGCAAGCACCCGCAGAATTCCTTGAACACGGGTTGAAGGAGTTTGAACACGGCGGTCATTTCAACACTGCAAAAGGAGGTCCCACGACACCGGAGATCAACTCAGGGAGCTGAGCATCGCAGGACAGAGTGCTGGGGACCTAGGCTCGGCTGTGCATGCAGGATTTCTTGGAAGTGTGCACAGAAGCCCTTGTAGCTTCAGATCAAGCGGTGAACAACATTACTGTCTGGAGAGGGGAGGAAAGGACTTAGCTCCTCCAAATTTGAACAGTTGGACCACTGGATAGTCTGGGTCACTTGCCTCCACCATATGGGTTACAGGGGTCATGCTCGTCAGGATGAGAGGGGTCCCAGAGTACCAGTGAAGCTGAAGTTTGCTGCCTGCTGGAGCAGGGGGAAGATTCTGTCGCGCCATGGGAGATATCTTCGTGGCTTCCAGTGCAGGATGGAGGCAGGCAGCCCCCGGAGCATGAACCACCAGGAAACAGTTGAGAAAGCGGATAGGATTAGGCGCTACACTGTCACTGGTAGTCTTCTTGCTACTTTGTTGCAGTTTTGCAGGAATCCTGGAGCAGTCAGTGGTCAATCCTTGGCAGAAGTCAAAGAGAGAAGTGCAGAGGAACCCTGATGAATTCTTGCAAGTCGGAATCCGAGGGAAAGCCCACTGGAGAGACCCTAAATAACCCTCAGAGGAGGATTGACCACCTAGTGAGGTATGCACCTATCAGGAGGGGTCTCTGACATCACCTGCGGGCAATGGCCACTCAAAGGCCTCCAGAGTGCCCCCACACCTCTGAAAGCAAGATGGCAGAGGTCTGACACACACTGGAGGAGCTCTGGGCACCACCCCTGGGGTGGTGATGGACAGGGGAGTGGTCAGTCCCCTTTCCTTTGTCCAGTTTCGAGCATGAGACTGGGGGTTCCCTAAACTGGTGTAGACTGGCTTATGCAAGGAGGGCACCATCTGTGCTCTTCAAAGCATTTCCAGAGGCTGGGAGAGGCTACCCCTTCCCAGCCTTTAAAACCTATTTCCAAAAGGAGAGGGTATAACACCCTCTCTCAGAGGAAATTCTTAGTTCTGCCTTCCTGGGACTGGGCAACCCAGACCCCAGGAGGGTAGAACCCTGTCTGTGGGGTGGCAGCAGCTGTAGCTGCAGAGAAAACCCCAGAGAGCTGGTTTGGCAGTACTGGGGGTCTATAGTGGAGCCCCAGGATGCATGGAATTGACTCCCCAGTACCAGATTTGGAATGGGGGGACTATTCCATGATCGTAGACATGTTATATGGCCATTTTCAGACTTACCACTGTGAAGCTACATATAGGTATTGACCTATATGTACTGCACGCGTGTAATGGTTTCCCCGCGCTCACAAAGTCCCGGGAAATGGCCCTGAACGATGTGGGGGCACCTTTGCTAGTGCAAGGGTGCCCTCACACTTAGTAACTTTGCACCTAACCTTCAGCAAGTGAAGGTTAGACATATAGGTGACTTATAAGTTACTTAAGTGCAGTGAAAATGGCTGTGAAATAACGTGTGCGTTATTTCAATCAGGCTGCAATGGCAGTCCCGTGCTCCCTGTGGGTAGCAAAAGTCATGCTGCAGCCAATAGGGATCTCCTGGACCCCCAATACCCTGGGTACCTAGGTACCATATACTAGAGAATTATAAGGGTGTTCCAGTATGCCAATTGAAATTGGTAAAGGTGGTCACTAGCCTATAGTGACAAAATTAAAAGGCAAAGAGAGCATGAGCACTGAGGTTCTGATTAGCAGAGCCTTAGTGACACAGTTAGGCACTACACAGGTATACACATTCAGGCCACAAACTATGAGCACTGGGGTCCTGGCTAGCAGGATCCCAGTGAGACAGGCAAAAACAAACTGACATACATGTAAAAATGGGGGTAACATGCCAGGCAAGATGGAACTTTCCTACACACACCCCAAAACGAGGGACAATAAGGCTAACCTTGCCCAGATGAGTCTTCATTGTCTAAGTGAAAATATCTGGAGAGTCCATCTGCATTGGAGTGGGTACTCCCAGGTCTATGTTCCACTGTATAGTCCGTCCCCTGTATGGAGATGGACCACCTCAACAATTTAGGGTTTTCACCTTTCATTTGTTTAAGCCATAATAGAGGTTTGTGGTCTGTTTGAACGATAAAGTGAGTACCAAAGAAGTATGGTCTCAGCTTTTTCAAGGTCCAGACCACAGCAAAGGCCTCCCTCTCTATGGCAGACCAACGATTTTCTCTAGGGGTCAACCTCCTGCTGATAAAAAGCAACCGGTTGATCCTGGCTCTCAGTGTTTAGCTGTGATAGAACTGCCCCTACCCCTAATTCAGAAGCATCAGTTTGTACTATGATTTTTTTGGAGTAACAAGGGTTTTTTAGGACAGCTGCAGAGCTCATGGCCTGTTTGAGCTCATCAAAAGCCTTTTGACAGCTAGCTGTCCATAATACCTTTTTAGGCATCTTCTTTGATATGAGGTCATTAAGAGGGGCAGCTATAGTGCCATCATTCTTGATGAGCTTCCTATAGTACCCAGTGAGGCCTAGGAAGGCTCTCACTTGGGTTTGAGTTGTAGGGGGAGCCCATTCCATAATGGTTTGGCTCTTCCCCTGCAGTGGTACAATCTGTTCCCCACCTACTAGGTGGCCCAGATAAACCACTTCCCTCTGCCCTATCTGGCACTTTGAGGCCTTAATAGTGAGGCCTGCCTTTTGCAGGGCCTCCAAAGCTTTCCACGGGTGGACCAGGTGATCATCCCAGGCTGAGCTAAAGACAACTATATTGTCTAGATATGCTGCACTAAAGGCTTCCAATCCTTGGAGGACTGTATCCACCAACCTCTGAAAAGTGGCAGGTGCATTTTTCAATCCAAAGGGCAGAACAGTGCACTGATAGTGCCCTCCAATGGTTGAAAATGCTGTTTTTGGTTTAGCATCTTCTGATAACTTAATCTGCCAATACCCTGCAGTTAAATCAAAAGTGCTTAGATTCTTGGCAGAAGCCAGTGTATCTATCATCTCATCTGCCCTGGGTATAGGGTGAGCATATTTTTTTGTTACTTGATTAAGACCCCTATCGTCCACAGAAAACTGTATTTCCTTTTTTCCATCTTTACTATGAGGTTTGGGGACAAGCACCACTGGGCTGGCCCTGGGGCTTTCGTCGGGCTCAATCACTCCAAGATCCAACATTTTCTGTACCTCTTGTTTAATACAGTCTCTGACATGGTCAGGCTGTATATAAATTTTACTTTTGACAGAAAAAATGTCTCCAGTATCAATTGTAGTCTCACAGCAGGTAGATGTGCCTGGAACAAGTGAGAAGAGGTCAGAGAACTGATCAAGGAGATCTATGCAGTTGTTCTTCTGCTCAGCAGTAAGGCAATCTGCCAGTACAACTCCCTCTGGTAAGCCATCAGCTTCAGTGGTGCAGAAGAGGTCAGGGAGAGGGCCACTCTCTTCTTCCTGCCCCTCATCTGTGGCCATGAGCAGAGTTAAGTCAGCCCTGTCATAGTAAGGTTTCAGGCGATTGACATGAAACACCCCAACGGTGCTTCTGGCAGTGCCAGGTCCACCAAATAGGTGACCTGACCTTTCTTCTCCACAATGAGAGGTAGTCCACTCCATTTGTCCTGGAGTGCTCTTGGTGCCACAGGCTCCAATACCCACACCTTCTGTCCTGGCTGGTACTGAGTCAGGACAGCCTTCTGGTCATGCCATTGCTTTTGGAGCTCTTGGGTGGCCTAGAGGTTTTTACTGGCCTTTTTCATGTACTCAGCCATCCTTGATCTGAGGTCAAGCACATAGTCCACAGTGTCTTGTTTGGGAGCTTTTAAAGGTTGTTCCCCACCCTCCTTCACAAGAGCAAGGGGACCTTTTACAGGGTGTCCAAAGAGGAGTTCAAAGGGGCTAAAGCCCACTCCTTTCTGTGGTACCTCCCTATAAGCAAAAAGGAGGCATGGCAACAGGACATCCCATCTCCTCCTGAGTTTTTCAGGGAGTCCCATGAGCATGCCTTTGAGAGTTTTATTAAACCTCTCAACCAATCCATTTGGCTGTGGATGATAAGGAGTGGTGAACTTGTAAGCAACACCACACTCCTTCCACATAGCTTTGAGATATGCAGACATGAAGTAACTACCTCTGTCTGATACCCCTTTCTTAGGGAAACCCACTCTGGAAAAGATTCCCCAGAGGGCCTTTGCCACTGTAGGAGCTGTAGTGGTCCTTAAGGGTGTAGTTTTAGGATACCTAATGGCATGGTCCACTACCACTAGGATGAACCTATTTCCTGACGCTATTGGAGGGTCAAGGGGGGCAACAATGTCAACCCCTACCGTCTCAAAGGGCACCCCAACCACTGGAAGTGGAATTGAGGGGGCCTTAGGTGTGTCACCAGTCTTGCCACTTGCCTGGCAGGTCACACAGGTGCGACAAAACTCCTTGGTGTCCTCTGACATATGAGGCCATTGAAACAATGGAACCAGTCTCTCCCATGTTTTACTTTGGCCCAAATGCCCAGCCAAAGGAATGTCATGAGCCAAAGTCAGAAGAAACTCCCTATACTGCAATGGAATGACCAATCTCTTGGCAGCTCCAGGTTGAGGGTCCCTTTACTCAGTATAGAGAAGGTTGTCTTCCCAATAGACTTTGTGGGTATCAGTGACATCCCCATTCTGCTGTTTGATAGCTTGCTGTCTTAAGCCCTCTAGTGTGGGGCAGGTCTGCTGTGCCACACTCAGCTCTTCCCTAGCAGGCCCCCCTTACCCAAAAGTTCAGCAGTGTCTGCTGCCAGCTCATCTGGTATAGGTTCTGTACAGGGAGAGGATTCCTCTTCCTCAAAAGGGGAATCTTCTGGAGAGGGAGGGCTAGTGGGCAAGGACTTACCCTTTCTACCCCTAGCTTTTGGGAGCACTTGGTCCATTCTTCCAGGATCCAAGTTTCCCTGTCCTCCTTGCTTCTGGACCTGAGCCCTTGTGAGAGCAAAGATATGCCCTGGAACGCCCAGCATTGCTGCATGAGCCTCCAACTCCACTTCAGCCCAAGCTGATGTTTCCAAATAATTTCCTAGTAAGCAGTCTACAGGTAAATCAGAGGCTAACACAACTTTCTTTGGGCCAGTAACCCCCCCCCAACTGAGATTCACAACAGCCATGGGGTGGCTAAGAGTGTTGTTATGAGCATCAGTCACTTGGTACTGCTGACCAAGTAGATGTCGTTTAAGGGCAACCAGTTTCTCTGTCACCATGGTGACACTGGCTCCTGTGTCCCTGTAGGCCTCAACACCATTTATTAGGGGTAGTTGCTTGTACTTACCCATATTAAGGGGACAAGCAACCAAGGTGGCAAAATCAATAACACCATCAGAGACTAAAACAGCCTTGTTGGTCTCCCTAACTAGACCAACCCCCACTACATTACCAATGGTGAGCCTAGCTACAACCTTTGACAGGCTATTTGTAGTGTTCTTCCCACCACCACTGCTATTACTAGGAACACTAGTGGACGCAGTTGGGGTTGTGGTGGTGGGAGTCTTGGTGTTTTTCTTTGGACAAATGGAATCACTTGCCCAATGGCCTTTACTTTTACATAAATAACACCATGGCTTCTATTGATTGTGTGAAGAGGATTTGGACCTACCTCCCCCAGAGGATTTTTGTGGGCCTGATGAAGACTCTGAATTATTTTTGTCTTTGTCCCCACCCTTGTCATGAGACTTACCATCCTCCTTCTTGCCATCCTTGTCACCCCCTGTATGAGCGTTTCTGCTCACTCTTGTTCAGACCCAATTTTCTGCCTTCTTTCCCAATTCTTGGGGATAGGTCAGATCTGAGTCTACCAAGTACTGGTGCAACAAGTCAGACACACATTTATTCAAAATATGCTCTCTCAAAATTAGATTATACAGGCTTTCATAGTCAGTCACCTTACTGCCATGTACCCATCCCTCCAAGGCCTTCACTGAACAGCCTACAAAGTCTGTCCGGTCTTGAGAGGACTCTTTTCTGGTATCCCTGAACTTTATCCTGTATTGTTCAGTGGTAAAGCCAAATCCATCTAGGAGTGCATCTTTCAAAACTTTGTAATTGTTGGCATCACTCTCCCTGACAGTAAGGACTCTGTACCTACCTTTTCCAGTGAAAGATAGCCACAAGATAGCAGCCCCCTGCCTTTTAGGGACCAACTGTACCATACAGGCCCTCTCAAGTGCAGGAAACCACTTGCTTATGTCATCCGCCTCCTTGTAAGGGGGGACAATCTAATGCAGGTTTCTTGAATCTGTTTTCTAACAGGATGACTATCAAGATTGCTGCTGTTGCTGCCACCATGGGGAACTAACCCCAACTTCTGTCTTTCCCTCTCTACATCTAGAGATTCCCTATCTAAGGGCAACTGCTGCTGTCTTAGCTTCAGTCTGGTCTCTTCCAACCTCAGCTTTTTGAGTTCCCTGTGTAGGGTGTTATCCTCAGGGTAGGAGGCTTGGGAATTCTCTGACACAGAGGTAATGTGAGAATGGGCAGAATTGGAGCTTTCTCTGACTACCTGAACCCTAGTTTCCTGGCCTTTTAGAGTGAAAGGTCCCCACTGGTGTGTGACCCCCTCCCACTACCAGCTTCACTAGGTGGCCTGACAAGTGAAAGGTCTTTGGAAGTACCCTGCTCAGGACCCTCCCCTGAATCTATCTGGGTACCTCCCTCCTCTACCTCCTGATCCTGGGTTTGACCACTCTGACTCTGGTCATTTTCAATGAGAATGCTAAGAAGGAGGTCCTTGGTAGGGTTCTTACCAATCCCCAAACGTCGTTCTATACAGAGATCTCTCAAACTTTTAAAGTTTAGATTATCATAAGTAGTCTGCACAACTTTGGGAGTGATCTCTACCACAGACGAGAAAGAGGTTAGGGATAAGAGAAAAAGTTTAGAAAACTTTTAAAGAAAAGAGAAAAACTTTTTCAAACTTTGTAGAAAGTTTTTAGAGAGAAAGTAAGACTGTTAGGTTTACTTGTGTATTTTTCTAAGTATAAGAATATGGTTTTCTTATGAAAAGCACCAATGACAAAGTGGTAAAGCAGTTACAAGTACTTATCCCACCGCTGCACCACCAATGTAGGAGGCTGGCCTGGCTTGTAGAGGGGACCAATGGTACTTACAACTTGTGCCAGGTCCAGTTATCCCTTATTAGTAGAGTAGTAGTGTTCTAGCAGCTTAGGCTGATAGAGGTAGCTATAGCAGAGCAGCCAAGGCTCAACTAGGAGACATGGAAAGTTTATGCAATACCACTTATATCATATAGGTACTATATCATGAGAAAGACAATACTCAGTGTCACTAAACATAAAGGTACTTTGTTTTAATGACAATGTGCCAAAAATATCTCAGAGGATATACTCCTTTAGGAGGTAAGTAACATACACAGAATATACACCAATAACCACATCAGGTAAGTAAAACAGTCAGAAAATAGTGCAAACACTGTGGAACACAATAGGATGCAATAGGTGTAGGAAAGTACCATCATGCCTGGCATGATACCCCCATTTTACTGTATGTATGTTTGTTTTTGCCTATGTGTCACTGGGATCCTGCTAGCCAGGACCCCAGTGCTCATAAAGTATGCTCTGTATGTGTTACCTATGTGGCGCCTAACTGTATCACTGAGGCTCTGCTAACCAGAACCTCAGTGTTTATGCTCTCTCTGCTTTTAAAATTGTCACTGCATGCTAGTGACTAATTTTAAGAAATTCGGATTGGCACACTGGAACACCCTTATAATTCCCTAGTATATGGTACCTAGGTACCCAGGGTATTGGGGTTCCAGGAGATCCCTATGGGCTGCAGCATTTCTTTTGCCACCCATAGGAAGCTCAGACAATTCTTACACAGGACTGCCACTGCAGCCTGAGTTAAATAACGTCCACATTATTTCACAGCCATTTTACACCGCACATAAGTAACTTATAGGTCACCTATATGTCTAACCCTCACTTGGTGAAGATTAAGTGCAAAGTTACTTAGTGTGTGGGCACCCTGGCACTAGCCAAGGTGCCCCCACATCAAATTCCCTGGACTTTGTGAGTGCGGGGACACCATTACACGTGTGCACTATATATAGGTCAATATCTATATGTGGCGTCACAATGGTAATTCCGAACATGGCCATGTAACATGTCTAGGATCATGGAATTGTCACCCCAATACCATTCTGGCATAGAGTCCGGGTACTGCCAAACTAACTTTTCGGGGTTTCCTCTGCAGCTACCGCTGCTGCCAACCCCTCAGACAGGTTTCTGCTCCCCTGGGGCCTGGGCAGCCTGGTCCCAGTCCAGAACAAAGGATTTCCTCTGAGAAAGGGTGTTACACCCTCTCCCTTTGGAAATAGGTGTGAAGGGCCTGGGAGGAGTAGCCTCTCCTGGCCTCTGGAAATGCTTTGAAGGGCACAGAGGGTGCCCTCCTTGCATAAGCCAGTCTACACCGGTTCAGGGATCCCCCCAGCTCTGCTCTGCTGTGAAACCGGACTAAGGAAAGGGGAGTGACCACTCCCCTGACCAGCACCTCCCAGGGGAGGTGCCCAGAGCTCCTCCAGTGTGTCCCAGACCTCTGCCATCTTGGATGCAGAGGTGTGAGGGTACAATGGACAGCTCTGAGCGGACAGTGCCAGCAGGTGACGTCAGAGACCCTTCCTTATAGGTGCTTACCTTTCCCTGTAGCCAATCCTCCTCTGTGGACTATTTAGGGTCTCTCCTGTGGGTATCTCACTAGATAATGAATGCAAGCGCTCGCCAGAGTTCCTCTGCACTTCCCTCTTCGACTTCTGCCAAGGATCGACCGCTGACTGCTCCAGGGCGCCTGCATAACCGCAACAAAGTAGCAAGAAGACTACCAGCAACATTGTAGCACCTCATCCTGGCGGCTTTCTCAACTGTTTCCTGGTGGTGCATGCTCTGAGGGCTGTCTGCCTTCACCCTGCACTGGAAGCCAAGAAGTAATCTCCTATGGGTCGATGGAATCTTTCCACTGCCAACACAGGCACCAAACTTCTGCATCACCGGTCCCCTGGGTCCCCTCTCATCCTCACGAGTGTGGTCCCTGGAACACAGGAGCTGGGTCCAAGTGTCTTCGACAGTCCAGTGGCCCTTCTGTCCAAATTTGGTGGAGGTAAGTCCTTGCCTCCCCACGCCAGCCAGTAATCCTGTGTACTGCATGAACTGCAGCTGCTCGGGCTTCTGTGCACTTTTGCAAGGCTTACTTTGTGCACAGCCTAGCCCAGGTCCCCAGCACTCCGTCCTGCATTGCCCAACTCGCTGAGTTGGACTCCAACGTCGTGGGACCCTCTTTTGTTGTTCTGAGTCTACCGTCATCCTCAGATCTTCTAAGTGCCTGTTCAGGTGCTTCTGCGGGTGCTGCCTGCTTCTGCATGGGCTCTCTGTGTTGCTGAGCGCCCCCTCTGTCTCCTCCTCCAAGGGGCGACCTCCTGGTCCTTCCTGGGCCCTAGCAGCACCCAAAATCCTCAACCGTGATTCTTGCAGCTAGCAAGGCTTGTTTGCAGTCTTTCTGCGTGGAAACAACTCTGCATCCTCCAGCACGCAGTGGGACATATTCTGACCAAAGGACAAGTTCCTGGCACCTTCCTTTGTTGCCGAATCTTTCGCTTCTTCCACCCAGAGGCAACCCTTTTGCACCACCCCAGGGGTGGTGCCCAGAGCTCCTCCAGTGTGTCCCAGACTTCAGCCATCTTACTTTGCAAGGTGTGGGGGCATTCTGGAGGGCTCTGAGTGGCCATTGCCAGAAGGTGACGTCAGAGACCCCTCCTGATAGGTCCATACCTGATAAGGTAGCCAATCCCCCTCTCAGGGCTATTTAGGGTCAGTCCTGTGGGTTCTCTTCAGATTCTGCTTGCAAGTTTCCTTCAGGAATCCTCTGCAACAACTTCAGACTCTTCTGACATCGGATGAAACGCAGCCTGCTCCAAGAAACGCTGTAACTGCAACAAAGTGTCTACAAGAGACACTTTTCTTCAGCAACCTCAGCTCCAAGTCAGCAACTGCAACAGTTTCCACGGTGTGCATGCTCTGGGGACTCCCTGTCTTCATCCTGCACAAGAAGAACCGAAGAAATCTCTTGTGGAGTGACGGATTCACTCCCCTGCTCCAAGCAGGCACCTTCCAAGGTGACGACCTGTACACTGAGACTCCTCTCACGGCAAAGAGCGTGCTCCTAAGGACACAGAGGGTGGACATCATCGACATAGACTGTCCTGAGGTCCTGCTGATGCAATTTGGATGATGTAAGATCTTGCCTTCCCTGAGAACAATGGTACCCCTGTGTATTGTCCCTTCTTCATCTCCTGAGGCCTCTGTGCACTATTTACAAAATCCCTTCGTGCACAGCCTGGCCCAGGTCCACAGCTCTCTTCCTTGTGATGCTCAACTCGCTGAGTTTTTCTCCATCAGCGTGGGACCTTCTTTTGTTGTGCTGCATCAATTGTGTTTTGCACCTCCCTTGTACCCATATCCTGCAGCATCTGGGGGTGTTGGCTGGCATCCCGAGGGCTCTCTAAAGTGCTGAGAGCCCCCTCTTCCTCCTCACACAGAGTTGAGGCCCACAGACCCCTCCTGGGTCCATCCAGTGCCATTTTGGTGAAAAATGCACTTTTGCTGTAGCCAAGGCTTGTTGGTGCCTTCCAACACGAAATCTCATCTGCAACGATCTTCACGCTGTGGAACATCTTTTGCATCATGCAGTAGCCCGCTAGCATCCTCCTACGGTGTATTTCTGCAGTCTTCAACTAATCGGGGACTCTTCTTTTGCACCCTCTTCTGGGTTTGGCAGGGGCTCCTCTCCTTCCTGGAACTTCTTTCGACTTCTGGACTTGGTCCCCTCCTTTGCAGGTCTTCAGGTCCAATAATCCAGCAGCTGCTCTTTGCAGACTTGGTTGGCTGCTGCAAAATCCCCAAAACGAGGTGTAGTGTGTCCTAAGGAAACTTGCAGTCCTTTACACCTGCTTTTCTGGGCACTGGGGTGGGGTAATTTACTTACCTTTACTGTACTCTTACTCTCCCAGCGATTCTGCACACACTGCACTTGTCTAGGTGGGAATGTGTGATTCACATTCCACTTTTTTAGTATATGGTTTGTGTTGCCCCTAGACCTATTTTCTCCCATTGCATTCTATAGGATTTCCTACTGTTTGCATTGTTCTATGACTATTTACTTATCTAATTTTGGTGTCTAGTGTATAAATTGTGTATAATGCTTACCTCCAGAAGGAGTATTGTCACTAAGATATTTTTGGTACTGTGTCACCCCAAAAAATACCTTTATTTTTGGTAACACTGAGTATTGTCTTTACTTGTGTAATAGTACTGTGTAACTATAAGTGGTATTGCATGAGCTTTGCATGTCTCCTAGTTCCGCCCAAGCTGCTCTGCCATAGCTACCTCTATCAGCCTAAGCTGCTAGAACACTACTACATTCACTAACAAGTGATAACTGGACCTGGTGTAAGGTGTAAGTACCCAAGGTACCCACTAAAAACCAGACCAGCCTCCTACACTTTTCCCCTTAATGTGGATAAGTACAAGCAACAACTCCTAATAAATGGTGTTCAGGTTGAGGCCTACAGGGGCATAGGTGCCAGTGTCACTATGGTGATGGAAAAACTGGTAGCCCCTGAGCAACACCTACTTCGTCATCAGTATCAAGTGACTAACTTCCATAACAACAACGTTAGCCACCCCATGGCTGTTGTGAATCTCAACTGGAAGTGGGTTACTGGTCCAAAGAAACTTGTGGTATCCACTGACCTACCTGTAGAATGTCTACTGGGCAATGATTTGGAGACTTCAGCTTGGGCTGAAGTGGAATTGGATGCTCATGCAGCAATGCTGGGCATTCCAGGGCACATCTTTGCTCTCACCAGGGCTCAGGCCAAAAAGCAAAGTGGACAGGGAAACTTGAATCCTGGAACAATGGACCATGTGCTCCCAAAAACCTAAGGGTAGAAAGGGCAAACCCTTGCCCAGTATCCCTCCCTCTCTAAAAGATTCCCCTTTTGATAAGGAGGAGTCAACTCCCTATGCAGACCCTACACCAGAGGAGCTTCAGGCTGACAAAGTTGAGCTCTTGGGTGCAGGGGGGCCTGCCAGGGAGGAACTGCGTGTGGCACAGCAGACCTGTCCCACATTAGAGGGTTTAAGACAGCAAGCTGTCAAACAGGAAGCAAGGGATGTCAGTGGCTCTCACAGGGTTTACTGGGAGAACAATCTCCTTTATACTGAGGCAAGGGACCCAAACCCTGGTGCTACCAGGAGACTGGTCATTCCCAAGCAGTATAGGGAATTCCTCCTAACACTGGCACATGACATTCCCCCTGCTGGATATCTGGGGCAAAGCAAGACTTGGGACTGACTGGTCCCTTACTTTCACTGGCCTCACATCTCAGAAGACACAAAAGAGTTTTGTTGCTCTTGTGTCACTTGCCAAGCCAGTATCAAGACTGGTGGCACTCCAACGGCCCCCTTGATCCCACTGCCTGTGGTTGGGGTGCCGTTTGAGAGGGTTCGGGTTGACATTTTTGTCCCCCTTGACCCTCCAACTGCTTCTGGAAATAGATTCCTCTTAGTGGTAGTGGACCATGCCACTAGATATCCAGAAGCTATGTCTCTAAGGACCACTACAGCTCCTGCAGTGGCAAAGGCCCTACTGGGAATACTTTCAAGGGTGGGCTTCCCCAAAGAGGTAGTATCAGACAGGGGTAGCAACTTCATGTCTGCATACTTAAAGGCAATGTGGAAGAAATGTGGTGTAACCTATAAATTCACCTCACCCTATCATCCACAAAACAATTGATTGGTTGAGAGATTTAACAAAACTCTCAAAGACATGATCATGGGGCTCTCTGAAAAACTCAGGAGGAGACAGGATGTCCTACTGCCATGCCTCCTTTTTGTCTCAGGGATGTACACCAGAAGAGAGTGGGCTACTGCCCCTTTGAACTCCTTTTTGGTCACCCTGTTAGGGGTCCACTTACACTTGTAAAAGAGGGGTGGGAGCAACCCTTGAAGCCCCCTGAACAAGTCATTGTGGAATATGTGCTTGGCCTAAGATTAAGAATGGCTGAGTACATGAAAAAGGCCACTAAAAACCTTCACGCAAGCCAAGAGTTACAGAAACAATGGCATGACCAGAAAGGCTGTCCTGACTGAGTACCATCCAGGACAGAAGGTGTGGGAATTGGAGCCTGTGGCACCAAGAGAATTCCAGGACAATTGGAGTGGACCTCATCTCATAGTGGAGAAGAAGAGTGAGGTCACCTATTTGGTGGACCTAGGCACTACCAGAAGTTCTCTAAGAGTACTTCATGTGAACTGCCTGAAACCCTACTATGATGGGGCAGACTTGACCTAACTCATGGCCACTGATGAGGGGCAGGAGGAAGAGAATGACCCTCTCCCTGACCTCTTCTCCAACACTGCAGCTGATGGCTCAGTTGAAGGTGTTATCCTTACAGACTGCCTTACAGAAAAGCAAAAGGAGGACTGCAGGAACCTCCTAGGTCAAGTCTCTGAACTCTTTTCACAAACACCTGCTCAGACCACTTGGTGTGAGCATACTATAGAAACTGGAGACACTTTACCTGTCAAAAGTAATATTTATACGCAGCCTGATCATGTCAGGGACTGTATTAAATCCGAAGTTCAGAAGATGTTGGACTTAGGAGTGATTAGCCCCTGGGCCAGCCCAATAGTGCTAGTACCAAAGCCTTGTTCTCAGAATGGGAAAAAGGAGATGAGGTTTTGTGTTGATTATAGAGGACTCAACACAGTCTCCAAGACTGATGCTCACCCTACACCCAGGGCAGATAAGCTGATATATACACTGGCATCTGCCACGTGTGAGCCCTTTTGACTTGACTGCAGGGTATTGGCAGATCACGCTATCAGAAGATGCTAAACCCAAAACTGCATTCTCAACCATTGAAGGGCATTACCATTATACAGTTATGCCCTTTGGCCTGAAGAATGCACCTGCCACTTTCCAAAGGCTGGTGAATACAGTCCTCCAAAGTCTGGAAGCTTTCAGTGCAGCATATCTAGATGATATTGCTGTACTTAGCTCCACCTGGGATGACTACCTGGTCCACGTGCGGAAGGTTTTGGAGGCCCTGCAAAAGATAGGACTCACTATCAAGGCTTCAAAGTTCCAGATAGGGCAGGGGAAGGTGGTTTATCTGGGACACCTAGTTGGTGGGGAACAGATTGAACCACTACAGGGGAAGATCCAGACTATTTTAGACTGGTCTCCCCCTACTACTCAGACCAGGTCAGAGCCTTTCTTGGTCTCACTGGGTATTACAGGAGGTTCATTAAGAACTATGGCTCCATTGTTGCCCCTCTTAATAACCTCACTTCAAAGAAAATGCCCAAGAAGCTATTATGTACAGGCAGCTGTTAAAAAGCTTTTGAGGAGCTTAAGCAGGCTGTGTGTACTACACCTGTCCTGAAAATCCCAAACTATTCTAAGAAGTTCATTGTCCAGATGCTTCTGAGGTGGGGTTTGGGCAGTGTTATCACAACTTAACTCATAGGGCCAGGATCAACCTGTTGCTTTCATTAGTAGAAGGTTGACCCCTAGAGAAAATTATTGGTACGTCATAGAGAGAGACACCTTTGCTGTGGTCTAGGCCCTGAAGAAGCTAAGACCCTACGTGTTAGGGGCTGTTGGAAAGTACCCTCTTTTTGGCATGTTACCTCCAATTTCTGCCTGATGTCAGTGTGTTTTTGACTGTGTCACTGGGATCCTGCTAGTCAGACCCCAGTGCTTATGGTTCATGGCCTGCTTGTCAGTGTGTTTCACTGTTTTCTAAATTGTCACTGGAGTCCTGCTAATTAAGACCCCAGTGACCATGCTCACTCTGTTTCTAAATTTGTCACTACATACTGGTGGCTCAGTATTTCACTCCAAATTGGCATATTGGCCCCCCCTTATAAGTCCATAGTATATGGTACCTAGGTACCCCGGGCATTGGGGTTCCAGGGGATCCCTATGGGTTTCAGCATTTCTTTTGCCACCCAGAGGGAGCCCATGCAAAGGCTTCTACAGGACTGCCATTGCAGCCTGTGTGAAATAGTGCATGCACTATTTCACAGCCATTTTCACTGCATCAGGTCTTCAAACCCTGAATGCTGAGTGCAAAGTACCTGTGTGTGAGGGTACCCCTTCATTAGCAGAGGTGCCCCTACATCGTCCAGGCCCATTTTCCCAGACTTTGTGAGAGCGGGGAGGCCATTTTAAGTGTTCACTGTATATAGGTCAATACTTATGTACAGCTTCACAATGGTAACTCTGAATATGGCCAAGTAAGGTTTCTATCAACTGGAAATTGTACCCCAATACTGATTCCAGTATTGGTTGCACAATCCCATGCACTCTGGGGGCTCCACATTGGACTCCCAGTACTGCCATACCAGCCTTCTGAGGTTTTCCAGGTAGCCCCACCTGCTGCCACCTCACAGACAGGCTTCTACCCTCCTGGGGCTTGAGCAGCTCAATCCCAGGAAGGCAGAACAAAGCATTTTCTTTGGGAGAGGGGTGTCACATCTTCTATCTTTGGAAATAGGTGTTACAGGCATGAGAGGGGTATCCTCCCAGAGCCTCTGGAAATGCTTTGAAGGGCACAAATGGTGCCCTCCTTGTATAATCCAGCCTATACCGGTTCAGGGACCCCCCAGTCCAGCTCTGCCGCAAAACTAGACAAAGGAAAGGGGAATTACCACTCCCCTGTCCATCACCACCCCAGGGGTGGTGCCCAGAGCTCCTCCAGAGTGCCCCTGGGTTTTGCCAACTTGGATTCCGAGGTGGTGGGGTACTCTGGGAGCATCTGAGTGGCCAGTGCCAGCAGGTGACATCAGAGACTCATCCTGACAGGTGCTTCCTTGGTTAGGTGACCAATCCCCCTCTCAGGGCTATTTGGGGTCTCTCCTCTGGGTGTTTCTTCAGATTCAGATTGCAAGACACCAGCAGGAATACTCTGCATCCTTTACTTCATCTTCTAAAGACGGATCAACCGCTGACTGCTCCAGAAACTCTACAAAAATGCAATAAAGAAGCTAAGACAACTTCTGCAACATTGAATCTTCAGCTCCTGTCAGCAATTGCAACAGTTTCCAGGTCGTTCATCTTCCAAGGACTGCCTGTCTTCAGCCTGCACCAGAAGAACCAAATGAATCTCACGTGGAGGGACAGAGTCACTTACGTGCTTCAGCAGGCACCTCTCTGCAGCGATGATCGGTGGATAGGGACCCACTCCAGATGACAGGCATGGATCGACAACATGGGTGGTGGACTAAATTTACTCCGACAGTCCCAACATCCAGCTGTCCAACTTTGGTGGAGGTAAGGGCCTGCTTCCCCACGCAAGACAGTACCCCGTTGCACAGTATGACTTGCTGTTGCCAAGGCTTGTGTGCGACCTTACAAGAAGTTCTTCATGCACAGCACAGCTTAGGCCCCCATCACTCCACCCTGCAACGCACAGCTTCCTGAGTGGTTCTCCGGCAGCAAGGGAATCCTTTGTGTCGTGCTGCATGGGCCTCCATTTGCACCTCCTTTGTCCCCGTGCTGTGGGACTCCTGTGCATGCTGTCTGGTCTTCTGAGGGCTCTCTGAGTTGCTGAGAGCTCCCTCTGTCTCCCCCTCCTGGGTAGAGGCCCCCGGTCCCTCCTGGTCCCAGGCAGCACCATTTCCCACTAACCGCAAGCTTTGCATGTCCCAAGGCTTGTTGGCAGAATCCAGCAACGCAAACCAGACTGCATTCATCCATCCGGTGTGGGACATCTGCTGCACCAACCAGGAACCCGCATCTGTCTTCTTTGGTGCAATACTGACTTTGTCTTCTCACTAGTGGTTCTTCTTTTGCACCTTCATCTGGGTTACAAGGTGCTCCTGTTCTCCCTGGACTCTTCAGTGCTTCTTGGACTTGGTCCCCCTCTTCCACAGGTTTTCAGGTCCAGGCATCCATCATTGGGGTCTTGCAGTCTCTTCTGGTTCTTGCATTATCTTCTATTACGACTTCTAGTGTGTTTTAATAAACTTGCTGTGTCTTACTCTTGCGTTTTTGGGCTCTGGGGTGGGGTACATTACTTACCTTTGGTGTTTTCGTACACACCCAGCGCCCCTCTACACACTACACTTGCCTAGCGGGGAGCCGACTTTCGCATTCCACTATTTTAGTATATGGTTTGTGTTCCCCTAGGCCCATTGCAAACTATTATGATTTTTACTATTTGCACTGTTTTCCTACTGTGTTCTTGCCTGTTTTTGGTTACTAGTGTATATATTGTGTAATTTACTTACCTCCTAAGGGAGTATAGTCTCCAAAGTATTTTTGGTATTGTGTCACTAAAATTAAGTACCTTTATTTTTGTAACACTGAGTATTATCTTTCATGTGTGTGAGTACTGTGTGACTACAGTGGTATTGCAAAAGCCTTGCTTGTCTCCTAGTTCAGCCTTGGCTGCTCTGCCTACTGCTACCTCTAGACAGTCTGGCTTCTAGACACTGACTACATTTAACTAATAAGGGATAACTGGACCTGGTATAAGGTGTAAGTACCTTTGGTACCCACTACAAACCAGGCCAGCCTCCTATAGGGACTCACTTCATAGTTCAGACAGACCACAAACCTCTCTTATGGTTAAAACAGATGGAAGGAGAAAACCGTAAATTGTTGAGGTGGCCCATTTCCCTACTGGGTACGGACTATATAGTGAACATGGACCAGGGAGTCACCACTCCAATGCAGATCGACTTTCCAGATATTTTCACTTAGAAAATGAAGACTCATCTGGGCAAGGCTAGCCTTATTGTCCCTCGTTTGGGGGAGTTGTGTAGGAAAGTACCATCTTTTTGGCATTTTATCCCCAATTTCAACCTGATGTCAGTGTGTTTTTGACTGTGTCACTGGGATCCTGCTAGTCAGCACCCCAGTGCTTATGGTTCATGGCCTGCTCATCAGTGTGTTTCACTGTTTTCTAAATTGTCACTGGAGTCCTGCTAATTAGGACCCCAGTGTTCTTGCTCTCTCTGTTTCTAAATTTGTCACTACATACTGGTAACTCAGCATTTCACTCCAAATTGGCATACTGGTCCCCCCTTATATGTCCCTAGTATATGGTACCTAGGTACCCAGGGCATTGGGGTTCCAGGTGATCCCTATAGGCTGCAGTATTTCTTTTGCCACCCATAGGGAGCCCATGCAAAGGTTTTGACAGAACTGCCATTGCAGCCTGAGTGAAATAGTGCATGCACTATTTCACATCCGTTTTCACTGCACCAGGTCACTTATAAGTCACCTATATATCAGGTCTTCCAACCCTGAAGGCTGGATGCAAAGTACCTGTGTGTGAGGGCAGCCCTGCACTAGCAGAGGTGCCCCCACTTTGTCCAGGCCCATTGTCCCGGACTTCGTGAGTGCGGGGATGCCATTTTACACGTGCACTGGGCATAGGTCAATACCTTTATACAGCTTCACAATGGTAACTCTGAATATGGCCAAGTAAGGTGTCCAACAACTGGGAATTGTACCCCAATACTGATTCCAGTATTGGTTGCACAATCCCATGCTGCCATACCAGCCTTCTGAGGTTTCCAGGCAGCACCAGCTGTTTCCACCTCACAGACAGGCTTCTGCCCTCCTGGGGCTTCAGCAGCTCAATCACAGGAAGACAGAACAAAGCATTTCCTTTGGGAGAGGGGTGTTACACCCTCTTCCTTTGGAAATAGGTGTTACAAGCATGGGAGGGGTATCCTCGAGAGCCTCTGGAGGTGCTTTGATGGGCACAGATAGTGCCCTCCTGACATAATCCAGTCTACACTGGTTCAGGGAGCCCCAGTCCCTGCTCTGGTGTGCAACTAGACAAAGGTAAGCGGAGTGACCACTCCACTGTTCATCACCACCCTAGGGGTGATGCCCAGAGCTCCTCCAGAGTGCCCCTGGGTTTGGACACCTCGGATTCCAAGGTGGTGGGGCACTCTGGGAGCATCTGAGTGGCCAGGGCCAGCAGGTGATGTCAGAGACCACTCCTGATAGGTGCTTACCTAGTTAGGTGACCAATCCCCCTCTCAGGGCTACTTAGGGCTCTTCAGCTCCTGCCAGCAACTGCTGTTTCCACGTCGTGCATCCTCTGAGGACTGCCTGTCTTCAGCCTGCACCAGAAGAACTGAAGGAATCTCCTGTGGAGTGACGGAGTCACTTCCCTGCTTCAGCAGGCACCTTTCTGCAGCGACGACCAGTAGCTTGTTTCCCCTCTCCAGACAACATGCATGAATCCAACAACATGCATGGATCCAACAACACGGGTGCTAGACTAAAGTGACTCCGGCAATCCCAACGTCCAGCTGTCTAACTTTGGTGGAGGTAAGGGCTTCCCTCTCCATGCAAGACAGTACCCCACGCACTGCATGACTGGCAGCTGCCAAGGCTTGAGTGCACCCTTTCAAGAAGTTCTTCGTGCACAACCCAGCTTGTGCCCCCAGCACTCCATACCGCGATGCACAGCTTCCTGAGTGGTTCTTTGGCGGCATGGGATCCTTTGTACCATGCTGCGTTGTAGGAGGCTGGCCTGGCTTGTAGTGGGTACCAGAGGTACTTACACCTTGTGCCAGGTCCAGTTATCCCTTATTAGTGTAGAAGAGGTGTTTCTAGCAGCATAGGCTGATAGAAGGTAGATATGGCAAAGCAGCTTAGGCTGAACTAGGAGACGTGAAAAGCTCCTACTATACCACTTTTATCATATGCACAATATCATAAGAAAACACAATACACAGAGTTACTAAAAACAAAGGTACTTTATTTTTATGGCAATATGCCAAAAGTATCTCAGTGAGTACCCTCAGTAAGAGGATAAGATTTGTACACAAGTTATATGTACACAAACCAAAATTAGGTAAGTAATAGCAAGAAAAGTACTGCAAACAAGCACATAGATATAGGGGCAACACAAACCATGTACTCCAAAAGTGGTATGTGAACCATGAATGGACCCCAAACCTATGTGAGCTTGTAGAGGGTCGCTGGGACTGTAAGAAAACAGTGAGGGTTAGAAAAATAGCATACCCCAAGACCCTGAAAGGTAGGTGTAAAGCACACCTACTACCCCCAGAGAGCACAGAAGTCGTGATAGGGGAATTCTGCAGGAAGAACAAACACCAGCAATGCAACAACAGTGGATATCTGGACCTGACTACCTGTAAGACAAGGGGACCGAGTCCAATAGTCGTGACAGTGTCGAGAGTGGGCAGGAGCCCAGGAAATGCCAGCTGAGAGTGCAAGGAAGCTGCCACCAGTTGGAAGAAGCTTGGAGTTCTGCAAGAAAGAAGAGGACTAGGAACTTCGCCTTTGGAGGGTGGATATCCCACATCGCGGTGAAGCTTGCAGAGGTGTTCCCACGCAGAAAGACCGCAAACAAGCCTTGCAAGCTGCAAGGGTTGCAGTAGAGGTTTTTGGGTGCTGCTGTGGCCCAGGAGGGACCAGGATGTCGCCACTTGGAGACAGAGAGGGTGGCCAGCAACTCAGGGAGCCCTCACAGAAGCAAGCAGCACGAAGGTTGTGCACTGCAGGAAGGAGTGCCGGGGACCCAGGCTTGGCTGTGCACAAAGGAAATCCTGGAAGAGTGCACAGAAGCCAGAGCAGCTACAAATCACGCGGTACCCAGCAATGCAGTCTAGCGTGGGGAGGCAAGGACTTACCTCCACCAAACTTGGACTGAAGAGTCACTGGACTGTGGAAGTCACTTGGACAGAGTTGCTGAGTTCCAGGGACCACGCTCGTCAGGATGAGAGGGTACCCAGAGGACCAGTGTTGCAGTCTTTTGGTGCCTGCGTTAGCAGGGGGAATATTCCGTCGACCCACGGGAGATTTCTTCAGAGCTTCTGGTGCAGGGTGAAGGCAGGCAACCCCCAGAGCATGCACCACCTGGAAACAGTCGAGAAAGCCGTCAGGATGAGGTGCTACAATGTTGCTAGTAGTCGTCTTGCTACTTTGTTGCGGTTTTGCAGGCGTCCTGAGCAGTCAGCGTTCGATCCTTTGGCAGAAGATGAAGAGGGAGATGCAGAGGAACTCTGGTGAGCTCTTGCATTCGTTATCTGAAGAATTCCCCAAAGCAGAGACCCTAAATAGCCAGAAAAGGAGGGTTGGCTACCAAGGAAGGAGGATTGGCTACCAAGAGAGGTAAGAGCCTATCAGAAGGAGCCTCTGACGTCACCTGCTGGCACTGGCCTCTCAGAGCAGTCCAGTGTGCCCCCAACACCTCTGTTTCCAAGATGGCAGAGGTCTGGGACACACTGGAGGAGCTCTGGGCACCTCCCCTGGGAGGTGCAGGCCAGGGGAGTGGTCACTCCCTTTTCCTTTGTCCAGTTTCACGCCAGAGCAGAGCTGGGGGATCCCTAAACTGATGTAGACTGGCTTATGCAGAGATACCATCTGTGCCCATCAAAGCATTTCCAGAGGCTGGGGGAGGCTACTCCTCCCCAGCCTTCACACCTATCTCCAAAGAGAGAAGGTGTAACATCCTCTCTCAGAGGAAATCCTTTGTTCTGCCTTCCTGGGCCAGGGCTGCCTGGACCCCAGGGGAGCAGAAACCTGTCTGAGGGGTTGGCAGCAACAGCAGCTGCAGAGGAGACCACCGGAAAGGCAGTTTGGCAGTACCGGTGCTGTGCTAGAGACCCAGGGGATCATGGAATTGTCACCCCAATACCAGAATGGTATTGGGGTGACTATTCCATGATCCTAGACATGTTACATGGCCATGTTCGGAGTTACCATTGTGACGCTACACATAGGTAGTGACCTATGTGTAGTGGACGCGTGAAATGGTGTCTCCGCACTCACAAAGTCCGGGGAATTTGCCCTGAACAATGTGGGGGCACCTTGGATAGTGCCAGGGTGTCCACACACTAAGTAACTTTGCACCCAACCTTCCCCAGGTGAAGGTTAGACATATAGGTGACTTATAAGTTACTTAAGTGCAGTGGTAAATGGCTGTGAAATAACGTGGACGTTATTTCACTCAGGCTGCACTGGCAGGCCTGTGTAAGAATTGTCAGAGCTCCCTATGGTTGGCAAAAGAAATGCTGCAGCCCATAGGGATCTCCCAGTGACACATAGACTAAAACAACATATATACAGAGAAATATGGGGGTAACATGCCAGGCAAGATGGTACTTTCCTACACAACCCCCCCAAACGAAGGACAATAAGACTAGCCATGACCTGATGAGTCTTCATTGTCTAAGTGGAAATATCTGGAGAGTCCATCTGCATTGGAGTGGGTACTCCCAGGTCTATGTTCCACTGTATAGTCCATTCCCTGTAGAGATATGGACCACCTCAGCAATTTAGGATTTTCACCTTTCGTTTGTTTTAGCCAAAGTAGAGGTTTGTGGTCTGTCTGAACAATAAAGTGAGTGCCAAACAGGTATGGCCTCATCTTTTTCAGTGCCCAGACCACAGCAAAAGCCTCCCTCTCAATGGCAGACCAACATTTTCTATAGGGGTCAACCTTCTTCTGATAAAAGCAACTGGTTTGTCCTGGCCCTCAGAATTCACTTGTGATAAGACTGTCCCTACCCCTAATTCAGATGCATCAGTTTTAACAATGAATTTCTTCGAGTAACATGGGCTTTTTAGGACAGGTGCAGAGCGCATGGCCTGTTTGAGCTCCTCAAAAGCTTTCTGACAGCTAGCTGTCCATAATACCTTTTTAGGCATCTTCTTAATTGGGAGATCATTAAGAGGGGCTGCTATGGAGCCATAGTTTTTAATGAATCTCCTGTAATACCCAGTGAGGCCTAAGAAGACTCTCACCTGGGTCTGTGTTGTAGGGGGAACCCAATCCATGATTGTCTGGATTTTCCCCTGAAGTGGTGCAATCTGTTCTCCACCTACCAGGTGTCCCAGATAAACCACCTTTCCCTGCCCTATCTGGCACTTTGAGGCCTTGATAGTGAGGCCTGCCTTTTGCTGGGCCTCTAAAACTTTCCAAAGGTGGACCAGGTGCTTATCCCAGATGGAGCTAAAGACAGCAATATAATCTAGATATGCTGCACTAAAAGTCTCCAACCCTTGCAGGACTGTGTTCACCAACCTCTGAAAAGTGGCAGGTGCATTTTTCAAACCAAAGGGCATCACTGTAAATTGGTAGTGCCCTCCTATAGTTGAAAATGCAGTTTTAGGTTTAGCATCCTCAGCCAATTTAATCTGCCAATACCCTGCAGTCAAATCAAAGGTGCTAAGATACTTGGCAGATGCCAGTGTATCTATGAGCTCATCTGCCCTGGGTATAGGTTGAGCATCAGTGTTTGTTACCTGATTGAGACCTCTGTAGTCTACACAAAACCTCATCTCCCTTTTTCCATCTTTTGAGTGAGGCTTTGGTACAAGCACCACAGGACGGACTTGCTCATGGGATTTCAGAAGGTTCAACCACTTGTAGATCAAGCATTTTCTGAACCTCTTGTTTTATGCAGTCCCTGACATGGTCAGGCTGCCTATAGATTTTACTTTTGACAGGCAAGCTGTCTCCAGTATCAATTGTGTGTTCACACCAGGATGTGGTGCCTGGCACACTTGAAAAGAGTTCAGAAAATTGTCCAAGGAGATTTATGCAGTTGTCTTTCTGTTCTGCAGTCAGACAATCTGCCAAAACTACTCCCTCCACTAAAGCATCATTTTCAGTGGTGGAAAAGAGATCAGGGAGAGGGTCACTCTCTCCTTCCTGTCCCTCATCTGTTGCCATGAGCAGGGTGAGATCAGCCCTGTCATAGTAGGGTTTTAGGCGGTTGACATGAATCACCCCTAAGGGGACTCCTGGCAGTGCCCAGATCTACCAGATAGGTAACCTCACCCTTATTTTCAACAATGAGATGGGGTCCACTCCATCTGTCCTGGAGTGCTCTTGGGGCCACAGGCTCCAATACCCACACCTTCTGTCCTGGTTGGTACTGAATCAGAACAGCCTTCTGGTCATGACATTGCTTTTGGATCTCTTGGCTGGCCTGGAGGTTTTTACTGGCCTTTTTCATGTACTCGGCCATTCTGGATCGTAGGCCAAGTACATTGTCCACTATGTCCTGTTTGGGAGCTTTTAAAGGTTTTTCCCAACCCTCCTTCACAGGTGTTAGGGGACCTCTTAGAGGGTGTCCAAAGGGGAGTTCAAAGGGGCTGAAGCCCACTCCTTTCTGGGGTACCTCTCTGTAAGCAAAAAGGAGACAAGGTAACAGGACATCCAATCTCCTCCTGAGTTTTTCAGGGAGTCCCATTATCATACCTTTGAGAGTTTTATTAAATTGCTTTCAAGTATGCAGACATGAAGTTGCTACCCATGTCTGATACAACCTCTTTAGGGAAACCCACTCTGGAAAAGATTCCCCAGGAGGGTGTTTGCCACTGCAGGAGCTGTAGTGGTCCTTAGAGGAATTGCTTCAGGATATCTTGTGGCATGGTCCACAACCACCAAGATAAACCTATTGCCTGAAGCAGTAGGAGGGTCAAGGGGGCAACTATGTCAACCCCTATCCTTTCAAAGGGAACCCCAACCACAGGTAGTGGAATAAGGGGAGCCTTTTGAGTGCCACCAGTCGTGCCACTGGCTTGGCAGGTCACACAAGACTTGCAAAAATCGTTTGTGTCCTCTGACATCCTAGGCCAGTGAAACAGGGGGACAAGCCTTTCCCATGTTTTGATCTGGCCCAAATGCCCAGCCAAAGGAATGTCATGTGCAAGAGTTAGGAGGAACTCTCTGTACTGCAGGGGAATGACCAATCTCCTGGCTGCTCCAGGTTTTGGGTCCCTTGCCTCGGTGTACAAGAGGTTGTCCTCCCAGCAAACTCTATGTGAGTCACTGACATCCCCATTCTGCTGCTTGACAGCTTGCTGTCTGAGACCCTCTAATGTGGGACAGGTTTGCTGTGTCACACTCAGCTCTTCCCTGGCAGGCCCCCCTCCACCCAAAAGCTCAGCAGTGTCTGCTGCCAGCTCATCTGGTGAAGGTTCTGCACAGGGAGGAAATTCTTCTTCCTCAGAAGGAGAATCATCTGTAGAGGGAGGGATAGTGGGTAGGGATTTACCCTTGCTACCCCTAGCTTTAGGGAGCACTTGGTCCATTGTTCCAGGATCCAAGTCACCCTGTCCTTTTTGCTTTTTGGCCTGAGCCCTTGTCAAAGCAAAAATAATCCCAGGAATGCCCAGCATTGCTGCATGAGCCTCCAACTCCACTTCTGCCCAAGCTGATGTCTCTAAATCATTCCCTAGTAGACAGTATACAGGTAAATCTGAGGTAACCACAACTTTCTTTGGACCAGTAACCCCCCCCAGTTGAGATTCACAACAGCCATGGGGTGGCTAAGAGTGTTGTTATGAGCGTCTGTCACTTGGTACTGCTGACCAAGTAGGTGTTGTTCAAGGTGGACCAGTTTCTCTATCACCATGGTAACACTGGCACCTGTGTCCCTGTAGGCCTGAACCTCAACACTATTTATTAGGGTAAGTTGCTTGTACTTATCCATATTAAGGGGACAAGCAACCAAGGTGGCCAAATCAATGACACCTTCAGAGACTAACACAGCCTCTGTGGTCTCCCTAACAAGACCTACCCCAATTACGTTACCAATAGTGAGCCCAGCTACTCCCTTGGATTGGCTATTTGTAGGTTTGCTCCCATTACCACTGCTATTACTAGGGGCACTAGAATTTGCAGCAGGGGTTGTGGTAGTGGGAGGTTTGGTGTTTTTCTTTGGACAACGGGCATCAGTTGTCCAATGGCCTTTAACTTTACACAAATAACACCAAGGCTTTTTCGGTTGATTATTGGAAGAGGATTTGGACCCACCACCCCCACCAGAGGATTTTTGTGGGCCTGATGAAGACTCATTTTTACTTTTGTCCCCACCCTTGTCAGAAGACTTACCATCCTTCTTCTTGCCATCCTTGTCACCCCCTGTATGAACTTTTCTGTTCACTCTTGTTCTGACCCATTTGTCTGCCTTCTTTCCCAATTCTTGGGGAGAGGTCAGATCTGAGTCCACTTGGTGTAACAAGTCAGACATACAGTTATTCAGAATATGCTCTCTCAGAATAAGATTATACAGGCTTTCATAGTCAGATACTCTACTGCCATGCAACCACCCCTCCAAGGCCTTCACTGAACAGTCTACAAAGTCTGTCCAGTGTTGTGAGGACTCTTTACTGGTGTCTCTGAACTTAATCCTGTATTGTTCAGTGGTTAAGCCACATCCATCCAAGAGTGCATCCTTCAAAACTGCAAATATTTTAGCATCACTTTCTCTAACAGTAAGGAGCCTATCCCTATCCTTTCCAGTGAAAGATAGCAACAATATAGCAGCCCACTGCCTTTGAGGAACCCCCTGTACCATACAGGCCCTCTCAAGTGCAGCAAACCACTTGTTGATGTCATCCCCCTCCTTGTAAGGGGGGACTATCATGTGCAGATTCCTGGAATCACGCTCTCTAACAGGATTACTATCAGGAATACTGCTGCTACCACCATGGGGTCCAAACCCCAGTCTCTGTCTCTCCTTCTCAATGTCTAGGGATTCCCTATCTAAGGCCAGCTGTTGCTGTTTAAGCTTCAGTCTGGTCTCTTCAACCCTCAACGTTTTGAGTTCCCTTTCTAACAAGTTATCCTCAGGGTGGGTGGGTTGGGAATGCTTGGACACAGAAGACAAGTTTGAAACAACAGAGGGGGATCTGTCCCTAACTGACTGGACCCTAGCAACTTGGCCTCCAGGAATAAAGCCTTCCCTACTGTGATGGGAACCTCCATCACTACCAACATTACTGGGTGTCCTGCTAGGGGGCAGATCCTGTTCAGAACCCTCCCTACCTCCCTCAAGGAGATCCCCTGAGTCAGATTGGGAACCTTCTATTAACCTCTCATTTGATATGCCTGCTTGGGACTCATCATTTACAATAAGCATGTTAAATAGAAACGCTTTGTAGGGTTCTTTCCTATCACTAAACCTCTATCTAAGCAGAGACTCCTTAGGCTCTTGTAATTCAAATTGTCATAAGTAGTATTGACCATTTTAAAAGTAGAATCTTCCACAGACATGATAGTAAAAGGTTTAGAAATAGTGAGAAGGAAGAAAAAGTTTCAGGACTTTTTTAAAGAACAGAGAAAATAACTTTTTCTAACTTTTAGAAAACGTTTAGACGTTTTAGAATACTTTTCAGTACTTTGTAAAAAGTTTGAGAGAAGAAAAGCAAAACTTTTTGGTTAGGTGTACATACACTGAACTGTTTTGTATATTATTCTCTTATGAAAAGTATACAATGACAAAGTGGTAAGCAGTTACAAGTACTCATCCCACCGCTGCACAACCAATGTAGGAGGCTGGCCTGGCTTGTAGTGGGTACCTGAGGTACTTACACCTTGTGCCAGGTCCAGTTATCCCTTATTAGTGTAGAAGAGGTGTTTCTAGCAGCTTAGGCTGATAGAAGATAGCTATGGCAAAGCAGCTTAGGCTGAAGGAGACATGCAAAGCTCTTACTATACCACTTGTATCATATGCACAATATCATAAGAAAACACAATACACAGAGTTACTAAAAATAAAGGTACTTTATTTTTATGACAATATGCCAAAAGTATCTCAGTGAGTACCCTCAGTAAGAGGATAAGATATATACACAAGTTATATGTACACAAACCAAAATTAGGTAAGTAATAGCAAGAAAAGTACTGCAAACAGTGTAGAATTACAATAGATTGCAATAGAAGCACATAGTTATAGGGGCAATACAAACCATATACTCCAAAAAGTGGAATGCGAACCACGAATGGACCCCAAACCTATGTGAGCTTGTAGAGGGTCGCTGGGATTGTAAGAAAACAGTGAGGGTTAGAAAAATAGCCCACCCCAAGACCCTGAAAGGTAGGTGTAAAGTGCACCTACTACCCCCAGAGAGCACAGAAGTCGTGATAGGGGGATTCTGCAGGAAGAACAAACACCAGCAATGCAAAAACAGTGGATTTCCGGACCTGAGTACCTGTAAGACAAGGGGACCAAGTCCAATAGTCGCGACAGTGTCGAGAGTGGGTAGGAGCCCAGGAAATGCCAGCTGAGGGTGCAAGGAAGCTGCCACCTGTTGGAAGAAGCTTGGACTTCTGCAAGAAAGAAGATGACTAGGAACTTCTCCTTTGGAGGGTTGATGTCCCACGTCACGATAAAGTTTGCAGTGATGTTCCCACACAGAAAGACTGCAAACAAGCCTTGCCAGCTGCAAGGGATGCGGTAGAGGTTTTTGTGTGCTAGTGTGGCCCAGGAGGGACCAGGATGTTGCCACTTGGAGGTGAAGACCGAGGGGGCACCCAGCAACTCAGGGAGCCCTCACAGAAGCCAGCAGCTCCGTCAAAAGTACCTGAACAGGCACTTGGAAGGAAAGTGAACCGGAGTCCATGCGAAGTCACAAAAGGGAGTCTCACGACGCCGGAGGACAACTCAGAAGGTTGTGCACTGCAGGAAGGAATGCCGGGGACCCAGGCTTAGCTGTGCACGAAGGAAATACTAGAAGAGTGCACAGGAGCCGGAGCAGCTGCAAATCACACAGTACCCAGGAATGAAGTCTAGCGTGGGGAGGCAAGGACTTACCTCCACTAAACTTGGACTGAAGAGTCACTGGACTGTGGGAGTCACTTGGGCAGAGTTTCTGAGTTCCAGGGACCACACTCGTCAGGATGAGAGGGGACCCAGAGGACCAGTGTTGCAGTCTTTTGGTGCCTGCGTTAGCAGGGGGAAGATTCCGTCAACCCACGGGAGATTTCTTTGGAGCTTCTGGTGCAGGGTGAAGGCAGGCTATCCCAGAGCATGCACCGCCTGTAAACACTCGAGAAAGCCGTCAGGATGAGGCGCTACAATGTTGCTAGTAGTCGTCTTGCTACTTTGTGGCGGTTTTGCAGGCGTCCTGAGCGGTCAGCGGTCGATCCTTTGGCAGAAGGTGAAGAGGGAGTTGCAGAGGAACTCTGGTGAGCTCTTGCATTCGTTATCCGACAAATCCCCCAAAGCAGAGACCCTAAATAGCCAGAAAAGGAGGTTTGGCTACCAAGGAAGGAGGATAGGCTACCAAGAGAGGTAAGAGCCTATCAGAAGGATCCTCTGACATCACCTGCTGGCACTGGCCACTCAGAACAGTCCAGTGTGCCCCCAACACCTCTGTTTCCAAGATGGCAGAGTTCTGGGACACATTGGAGGAGCTCTGGGCACCTCCCCTGGGAGGTGCAGGTCAGGGGAGTTGTCACTCCCCTTTCCTTTGTCCAGTTTCGTGCCAGAGCAGGGCTTGGAGATCCCTAAACCGGTGTAGACTGGCTTATGCAGAGATGGGCACCATCTGTGCCCAACAAAGCATTTCCAGAGGCTGGCGGAGGCTACTCCTCCCCAGCCTTCACACCTATTTCCAAAGGGAGAGGGTGTTGGGAGCAGCAGCTGTAGTGGAGACCCCGGAAAGGCAGTTTGGCAGTACCCAGGGGCTGTGCTAGAGACCCGGGGGATCATGGAATTGTCCCCCCAATACCAGAATCGTATTGGGGTGACAATTCCATGATCTTAGACATGTTACATGGCCATATTCGGAGTTACCATTGTGACGCTACACATAGGTAGTGACCTATGTGTAGTGTACGCGTGAAATGGTGTTCCCGCACTCACAAAGTCCGGGGAATTTGCCCTGAACGATGTGGGGGCACCTTGGCTAGTGCCAGGGTGCCCACACACTAAGTAACTTTGCACCCAACCTTCACCAGGTGAAGTTTAGACATGTAGGTGACTTATAAGTTACTTAAGTGCAGTGGTAAATGGCTGTGAAATAACGTGGATGTTATTTCACTCAGGCTGCACTGGCAGACCTGTGTAAGAATTGTCAGAGCTCCCTATGGGTGGCAAAAGAAATGCTGCAGCCCATAGGGATCTCCTGGAACCCCAATACCCTGGGTACCTCAGTACCATGTACTAGGGAATTATATGGGTGTACCAGTAGGCCAATGTGAATTGGTAAATTTAGTCACTAGCCTCTTAGTGACAAGTTTGGAAAGCAGAGAGAGCATAACCACTGAGGTTCTGGTTAGCAGAGCCTCAGTGAGACAGTTAGGCATCCCACAGGGAACACATACAGGGCACATACTTCTGAGCACTGGGGCCCTGCCTGGCAAGGTCCCAGTGACACATAGACTAAAACAACATATATACAGTGAAATATAGGGGTAACATGCCAGGCAAGATGGTACTTTCCTACATGCGTGCGCCTCCATTTGCACCTTCTATGCCCCCGTGCTGTAGGACTCCTGTGCACACTGCCTGGTATTCTCCGGGCTCTCTGATTTGCTGAAAGCCCCCTCTATCTTCCCTCCTGGGTAGAGGCCACCAGGTCCCTACTGGTCCCGGGCAGCGCCATTTTCCGACAACTGCGAGCTTTGAGTGTGCCAAGGCTTCTTGGTGGAATCTAGCAATACAAACCAGACTGCATTCATCCATCCGGCGTGGGACATCTTCTGCACCAACCAGGAACCCTCATCTGTCTTCTTTGGTGCAATACTGACTTTGTCTTCTCACCAGTAGTTCTACTTTTGCACCTTCATCTGGGTTAGCAGGGGCTCCTGTTCTCCATGGACTTTTCAGTGCTTCTTGGACTTGGTCCCCTTCTTCCACACGTCTTCAGGTCCAGGAATGGTGTCTTGCAGTCTCTTCTGGTTCTTGCATTATTTCTATCATGACTTCTAGTGTGTTTTAGGAAACTTGCTGTGCTTTACTCCTGATATCCTGGGCTCTGGGATGGGGTACATTACTTACCTTTGGTGTTTTCTTACACCACCAGCACCCATCTACACACTACATTTGCCAAGGTGGGAAAACGACTTTCGCATTCCACTATTTTAGTATATGGTTTGTGTTCCCGCTAGGCCCATTGCAGCCTGTTGTGATTGTCACTATTTGCACTGTTTTCCTACTGTGTACTTATCTGTTTTTGGTTACTAGTGTATTTATTGTGTAATTTACTTACCTCCTTAGGGAGGATAGTCTCCAAACTATTTTTGGCCTGGTGTCAATAAAATAAAGTACCATAATTTTTGTAACACTGAGTATTGTCTTTCCTGTGTGTGACTACAGTGGTATTGCAAGAGCTTTGCATGTCTCCTAGTTCAGCCTTGGCTGCTCTGCCTACAGCTACCACTAGACAGCTTGGCTTCTAAACACTGACTACATTTCACTAATAAGGGATAACTGGACCTGGTATAAGGTGTATAAGACCTTTGGTAACCACTACAAACCAGGCCAGCCTCCTACATGGGTTTAATCCATTGGTTTTTTGCTTGTCACGCCATTCCAGTTTGGACCCAGCCATATGCAAATCATGAATGACCCTGCTCCCCAAGGAAACAGTCCAGCCCAAGCTGCCAAGCCAGGTCCTCCCTAGACTGGAAACAAGTACCCAGGGACCAGTTTTGGGGTATCACCTCACATCAGCCAGGCCAGCTTGAGTCCATTGGCACAGCCAGCAAGGGAACCACATCTGGGCATACCCGAAGCCTCTTAGGGTGCACATAGCACCATCACAACATAAAATGATGGACAGAATGCTGAACATTGTCAAACATTCACCCCTAGTCACAGATCTCGGTTTTATCCATCTTTATTTTGTTTGCCGCATCACCAGAGTTCAGACCCACCTATATGAAAATCAGTCATAAACCTGCTCCCAATGGGAGCAGTCCAGCCCAAACTGTCAAGCCAGGTCCTCCCACAACAGAATTCAAGAATCCTGGGGCCGGTTTCACAGTATCACCCTTCATCAGCCAGACTAGCTTGAATCCAGTGGTGCAGCAAGCAAGGGACCCACGTCTGGGCATATCCTAGCCACTTAGGGCGCACAAGACAATATCGCAAAATAAAGCGATGGACGGAGGGTTGAAACCTTTCAAAACTCACCCCCAATCACAGATCTCGGTTTAATCCATCTTTATTTTGTTTGCCACGTCACCCCAGTTCGGACCCAGCTATATGCAAATCAATCTTGATCCTGCTCCCAATGGGAGCAGTCCAGCCCAAACTACCAAGCCAGGTCCTCCTTAGACTGGAAACAAGCACCCAGGGACCAGTTTTTGTGTATCACCTCATATCAGCCAGGCCAGCTTGAATCCACTGGCGCAGCGAGCAAGGGACCCACGTCTGGGCATACCCCAAGCCTCTTAGGGTGCACATAGCACCATCACAACATAAAATGATGGACAGAATGCTGAACATTATCAAACATTCACCCCAGTCACAGATCTCAGTTTCATCCATCTTTATTTTGCTTGCCGCATCACCAGAGTTCAGACCCACCTATATGCAAATCAGTTGTGAACCTGCTTCAAATGGGAGCAGTCCAGCCCAAACTGTCAAGCCAGGTCCTCCCACAATAGAATTCAAGCATCCTGTGGCCGGTTTCAGGGTATCACCCTTCATCTGCCAGGCTAGCTTGAATCCAGTGGCTCAGCAAGCAAGGGACCCACGTCTGGGCATATCCTGGCCACTTATGGCGCACAAAATAAAGTGATGGACGGAGGTTGAAACTTTTCAAACACTCACCCCCAATCACAAATTTAGTTTTAATCCATCTTTATTTTGTTTGCCATGTCACCTCACTTCGGACCCAGCTATATGCAAATCAGTCTTGATCCTGCTCCCAATGGGAGCAGTCCAGCCCAAACTGCCAAGCCAGGTCCTCCCATAACAGAATTTAAGCATCATGGGACCGATTTCAGGGTATCACCCCTCATCAGCCAAGCTAGCTTGAATCCAGTGGCGCAGCAAGCAAGGGATCCACGTCTGGGCATATCCTAGCCTCTTAGGGTGCACAAGACAATATCACAAAATAAAGTGATGGACAGAGGGCTGAAACTTTTCAAACACTCACCCCCAATCACAGATCTGGGTTTAATCCATCATTATTTTGCTTACCACTTCACCCCAGTTCGGACCCATCTAAATGCAAATATGTCTTGACCCTGCTCCCAATGGGAACAGTCCAGCCCAAGCTACCATGACAGGTCCTCCATGGACAAGATTCAAGCATCCTGGGACCAGTTTCGGGGTAACATCCTTCATCAGCTAGGTTAGCTTGAATCCAGTGGTGCAGCAAGCAAGGGGCCCACGTCTGGGTGTACCCTAGCCACTTAGGGCGCTACTCATATTGACTGGACACTACTATTCCTTGTATGCTTGTGTAAAGTTTTTGTTTGCATTTAAGATACATAACTTTTCTGTATAATATTTTATTTTATATACCCAGGTGAAATTACAATTTCATTTTTATTTAAGAATGTCATGTTTTGTATGTCTGAACTTTATTAAAGGCAATATCACAAAATAAAATGATGGACGGAGTGTTGAAACTTTTCAAACACTCACCCCCAGTCACAGATCTGGGTTTAACCCATCATTATTTTGCTTGCCACGTCACCCTAGTTCGGACCCAGCTACATGTAAATTAGTCTTGACCCTGCTCCCAATGGGAGCAGTCCAGCCAGAACTGCCAAACCAGGTCCTCCCTGGACAGGATTCTAGCATCCTGGGACTGGTTTCAGGGCATCACCCTTCATCAGCCAGGCTAGCTTAAATCCAGTGGCGCAGCAAGCAAGGGACTCACGTCTGGGCTTACTCTAGCGACTTAGGGTGCACAAGGCAATATCACAAAATAAAATAATGATGGATTAAACTCTGATCTGTGACTGGGGGTTAGAGTTTGCATTTTTCAGCACTCCGTCCATCATCCTTTTGTGTTGCTAAAGTTGCCCTAAGTGGGAAGGGTATGCCCAGACATGGGTCCTGTGCTCACTGTGCCACTAGATTCAATCTAGCCTGGCTGATGAAGGGTGATACTCTGAAACCGGTCCCAGGATGCTTATTTCTGGTCCAGGGAGGACCTGGCCTGGCAGTTCGGGCTGGACTGTTCCTATGAGGAACAGTGTCAAGACTGATTTGCATATGGCTGGGTCCAAACTGGGGTGGCATGGTGAGCAAAAAAATAATGGATTCAACTCAGATATGTGAAGGGAGGTGAGTGTCTGAAGAGTTTCAACACTCTGTCTATCATCCTTTTGTGTTGCTAAGATTGCCCTAAGTGGGAAGGGTATGCCCAGATGTGGGTCCAGGGCTCACTGCCACTGAATTCAAACTAGCCTGGCTGATGAAGGGTGATACCCTGAAACTGGTCCCTAGATGCTTGTTTCCAGTCCAGAAGGTACATGGTTTGGGAGTTTGGGCTGGGTGGGTCCCATGGGGAACAAGGTCAAGAATGATTTGCATATGGTATGGCATGTTGAGCAAAAGAATGATGGATTAAACCCAGATCTATGCTTGGGGTTGAGTGTTTGAAATGTTTCAGCACTTCACCCATTGTCCTTTGGTGTTGCTAAAATTGCCCTAAATGGGAAGAGTATGCACAGACGTGGGCCCCTTGCTCACTGTGCCACTGAATTTAAACTGGCCTGACTGATGAAGGGTAATATCCTGAAACCAGTCCCAGGATGCTCGGTTCTGGTCCAGAGAGGACCTGGTCTCGCAGTTCGGGCTGGACTGTTCCCATGGGGAACAGGGTCAAGACTGATTTGCATATGACTGTGTCCAAACTGGGGTGGCATGGTAAGTAAAACAAAGATGGATTAAACCCAGCTCTGTGACTGGGGGTGAGTGCTTGAAAGGTCCCAGCACTCTGTTCATCATCCTTTTGTGTTGCCTATACATAGGCTACTGCAATAAACTGATGGTGACCTAATGACGGTCAATTTGCGATTGTGACTCTTACTTGCACTTTCAGAAATAGTTTGATATTCTTCGACAGGTGAAAATAGTGACCATATTTCTTAGTTGTATGTTTGTAGCAATGTGGTATCTGTATAGCGTTAAAAAAGCAAAAAAGGCAGCAAAGCATTCCACTACTATAGAAAGTTTACTTGCTGCAGCAGGTGAACATAGTGATCAAGCACAGCTCCCAACATTTCATTTTAGTTACTAGAAGAGTGAAGCAAATGTCTCACATAACTATGGGGGTTATTCTAACTTTGGAGGAGGTGTTAATCCGTCCCAAAAGTGACGGAAAAGTGACGGATTTACCACCAGCCGTATTACGAGTCCATTATATCCTATGGAACTCGTAATACGGCTGGTGGTATATCCGTCACTTTACCGTCACTTTTGGGACGGATTAACACTCCTCCAAAGTTAGAATAACCCCCTATGTGTGTTTGTGATGTACTTGTTCCACTGGTGCTGCAACAGTTTCAAGACTGGGGGAGTCATCAATGTTGCATCACTGAAGATAAAGCGACTGTGAAAAATTAAAGCACCACACTATAATAAGTGTAGCAATTGAGACTTGCTCATACAAAAGCAGAGTAGTAGAGTGTGGTATATAGCTGGTGGTACACTTAGGAGAACTCTGTCACACATATATTTTACTAAAGCAAGTTGTTGTGGCACACAATAATTTAATGACAGCATATTTCACATTGAAATGGACACTAAAGTTACACAGTCATAGCTTTACTGTCAAAGCAATATAGCAAACAAACAATAATGTGTGGAAATCGTCTTTCACAAATATTTATCATTTGCAAATCAAGTAAAATGCGTTCATTGGTTTTGATTATTAAAATCTATTTTTCCATTATACTTTAGAATTACAAAAAAATGCTTCCTTTGTGCTTTCCTAAATGCTGATATATTTTGAAAAATGTGCAGTTTCATTTACAGATTTATACATTTTGTTGTGGGCTAGAAAGAAATTGACACCCCCACAGCATTCCCTTCCACCCTCCTGTATCCCAGCAATATTGTCATAGTTCCGTTTACAGAATGCTCTCAGTTTGCAGTTGGAGAAACAAAAGTAAGCGCCAGGCTCAATGTTAAATGAATAAGCACCAATTTATCATAAGACATAGCCTGACATCTGGCCTCTAGTGCTGAACATACAGCTGGTGTGACAAGACGAAAATAAAATGCGTGGGGATCCTTATCACTCATTAGCCTTCTAAACTCCCGCATGGTTGTAGTGAGGGTGCTGTAGCACCCCGTACCCTGACTTCCAGCATGACTTGCTCTCAGTGTGAGGGAAGCTTGCACTGCCACGGTCTGTGCTGTCCTTATTTGGGAGAGTGTGACAAGTTTGTGGTGCGGCAGAACATGCGGTATCTGTTACATTGGCGATAAAAGCTTGCACTGCTTCTACCCACAATTTATCTTTACTTTACTGAGAAAGGCTTCCGCTGATGATGCTCTGCATGTATCTGTTGTTAGCGTGTTCAATGGAAGCTTCCAATGTATCTGCATTTTCTGTAACAAGTGTTTGCATTTGTGTGTGTGTGAGTGAGAGAGAGAGAGAGAGAGAAAGAGAGATTATGAAAGCATACGCAAGAGCTGCAGCTTCGATGTACTTGTTCTTTGAATGAGCAAACAGGTTCGGAGTGGCTTAAAGGGTAATCAGGCAGTCCCTGCTGGGGTGGTCTGACAGATCAGTGTGTAGGCTGGTGTTTTTAGCAGTTTATAGGCCGTTTTTATGGCCAGGTGGGCCAGTTTTCAATGTTGATTTTCCTGATTTCATAAAAAACATTGCTTGCAGCAAACACAAATGCATGCAATCTCCTATACCTTGCAAAAATCTCCATACAGTGGGGCTTATTTACAAAGTTTTGGTGCAGGGCAGCACCATAAGGCTTCTTTCTGCACTGCCCTGCATCAAAAGTAAAGGGCAGAAATGTGTCATATCTATGAGCTCTTGATCATTGCTGTCCTCTTCCACTGCACTGGTGCACACTTCGCTGCCAGGCAATGCGGGTACATGTGCTGTGTTGCCTTACTCCATATCTACAAGGCCATGAAAAGCCACGCAAAGTGGCTTTAGTTGGCCTTGTAGATAAGGGTTTGCAGCCTGCACCACTAGTGCGGCACAAAAAGTGATGCACCGATGGTGCAAGCCGCTTGTAAATATGCCCCACTGTGTCTTTACAAATTCAAAACTGCCTGACTTTACTAATGTGGGACACTTTTTTAGGCATCTCGTTTGCTACTGGGGACCACCTTTACTTTGGTGCCCAGGCCTATTTTTTGTCCCAATCCGATGCTGATGAGGGAAGCTTGCACTTTGGATGATTCTACTATGTCTGATATGAAAGTGTATGAAGGAAGCGTGCACTGCTTCTGTACATTCAGTAGCTTTTCTGTATGTGTGTGCAAGTGTGCTTATGTGTATTAAATGCAACCTGTGATGCACCTATTCTTTGTGCTACAGATACCTCTACAATATTTGTTGTACGTTTGAGGGAAGCTTGCACTGCTATTTGCAGGGGGTCTTGTACTTTGTAGGTGATAAGCTGCCATACCTCAGTGATGATGGTCGATGAGAACACGCTTCTGTCATAGGTCCATCCGCTGGTGCAGGGCTTCTTGTCAATTGTCATGTTTTCAACTGTAGCATTGAGGGTTAGGAGCCACCACTGAGGCTCCGTGAACTGTAGACATTTCTCTGGCTTCTGATTCTGGTCCAGTGGGATAAACGCCTTCAAGGTATCTCTGTCCATCAGGCTCTCGTTGGGACCCCATGAGCTGTTTGCCGGGGCTTTAATATGGCAGTGGTGGGAAGGGATGCCTGCGGAGAAGTTCTGGATAAGATTATGGCTGGCTATCATGATTGCTGGAAAGGACAGGAGGACGAGCTCTATGAACTGGAAACGTCCCATACCTCCCACCAGATCTAAGAGATTTGCGAAGGTCATCGTGCCGTCTCAAAAATGTTCTGCTCCGATCCCAAAAATTGAAAAGATATTCTCTCACTGTCTCAATATTCTGTGCCCAAATAAATCAATGGATGTGCAAAGATCTCTCCTGATCTGTTGCCGAAAAGTTTCATGGGTCTTCGCAGCTGCCGTTATTCAGGGTGATGGCAATCCCTTTCTATATCCGCAACAGAAAGTAACTTTCTTGAAACCTGAAAGAGATTATAGCCTTGGTTGATGGAGTGGTTCTTTTTGTTTCTGCTGTCGTCGTGGAACGTGCAGGTGCGATGGATTTCTCTTCAGATATTTGCTTTCATTATTCTCTCCCTCATCCTGATCACCTCCGACAACATCGTGCTTCTTGATCAATATATGGTCAGTCTTTTTCCGTGGACTCTTTCAAACTCTTGGTGTCTCGTTTAGTAAACTCCGTTAATTAAGAGGGTGTACGGTGTTGAAATGTCATTGAGTGGTTAGACGGCCTGCCACCCGTCTGTGCCTGGAGGGGAGTCGGAGTGGGAGGAGGTGGGAAGGACTCTGAGCTTTTTTATCGCGACCTCCTTTTATGAAGCCTAATCAGCTTTTTTGGATAATGTTTTACTTTTGCTTCGGGGGATTAGCGCAAACTAAAGGAACAAAAAGGGACTGGGAAAGAATGTTCATGTTTGAGGATTAGACGCTTTGGCCGATAGGAGCTCTTGGCTGATCCTATCTTGAGCAGGTATGACGTTGATTAATGCAGGTGATAATATAAACCAGCGCTCGGTTCTGAACAGTTTGCTGGCTGCTGGTGCCTAGCTATAGCTAGTGAGGCCTGTGTAGCGGCGGCACCGAGGCCCAGAGGTGTTATGGCCTGTGGACCCATAAAATGGCTACATTTTGCTGCCAAACTGTGGCTTGGGTCCCATTTGACTAGCTTTATGAGAGCTCACGTCATCCTTGAAATGTCGCTAGTTGGTGGTTCTACCACCAAGGATTGTGTGCTATGGTCCTGTGCAGGTAATCAATTTGAGAGAGCAGAGTATTCAATAAAGACGTCAAGCTAATTACCAGGCATGATTACCAAGGGACTTTGCGATTGCAAAGCCAGGGTTTTGCAAAGTCAGAATTCACAATGCACAAAACTGTTTTGCGATTTGTAATTACAATTATAAATCAATTGCAATTCACAAAACATATATTACTACCTGTGAGGATCCCACGAGATACGGGCAGGCAAAAGCTCGCATACCCCTGTCCACGTTGCAATTTTCAAGGCATGCACAAGTGTTTTCTGTCTATTTTTCAAGCCAAAAAACATGAAAAGGCGCCTAACGAGAACAGGCAGTTACCAATCTTTATATCCCAGGGTCAGAATCAGAGTGTGTCACTTGTTCTGACATAGTGACGCTGGGGGGGAGGGGGAGCGGGGGGAGCGGGGGGAGGGGGGCATTATGGCACTTGCTAAATTGAATGCTGGGAAAGTGGTCTATTGTCCCACGCAGCCCTCCATGCTAACATCGCTCCTTCCAAAAAACACCAAGGCCCAGATTTAAGAGGGACTACTGCCATTCCAATGCTACATTAGTGTAATTTGTTTTACACTAATGTGGCGTTGGATGGTCAAAAACGCTATTCTATATTTACAAAGTGGCGCAATGCTTGCATTGCGCCACTTTGTAAGCCCTTGCGCCACATTATGCCTGCTCCCGGTATACTGTATGCATGGGGGCATTCCGGCACTAGGGGGCCAAAAAGAATGGAGCAAAGAAATCGAAGAGATTTCTTTGCGTCATTTTATCAGCATTTTTAATGCCTGCTAAGAGCAGGTATTAAAGGGAGGCTCCCATTGTTTTCAATGGGTCTCTGGGTGCTTTGCAAGATTAGCGTCAACATTTTTGATGCTAATCCTGCAAAGCGCCGGACTAGCGTAACAAATTATGACGCTAGTGCCCCTGACTACCGCCATGGAGCATCATATTTTAAATGCAGTGCACACATGGTTGCGTTAGGGAGGGCACTAAGGGGCGTACAAAGAGTGGCCTCACCTCTCATAAATCTGGCACCAAGTCTGGTCACAGCTCATTGGAAAAAATGTGGTGCAACAAGCCTTTTATTTGTAGGAGGCTGGCCTGGCTTGTAGTGGGTACCAAGGGGTACTTACACTCTGTGCCAGGTCCAGTTCTCCCTTATTAGTGTAGAAGAGGTGTTTCTAGCAGCTTAGGCTGATAGAAGGTAGCTATAGCAGAGCAGCTTAGGCTGAACTAGGAGACATGCAAAGCTCCTACTATACCACTGGTGTCATATGCACAATATCATAAGAAAACACAATACACAGATATACTAAAAATAAAGGTACTTTATTTTTATGACAATATGCCAAAAGTATCTCAGAGAGTACCCTCAGTATGAGGATGCCAAATATACACAAGATATATGTACACAATACCAAAAATATGCAGTGATAGCAAAAGGAAGTAATGCAAGCAATGTAAGTTACAGTAGATTGCAATAGGAGCACATAGGTATAGGGGCAACAAAAACCATATACTCCAAAAGTGGAATGCGAATCACGAATGGACCCCAAACCTATGTGAGCTTGTAGAGGGTCGCTGGGACTGTAAGAAAACAGTGAGGGTTAGAAAAATAGCCCACCCCAAGACCCTGAAAAGTAGGTGTAAAGTGCACCTATATTCCCCAGAGAGCACAGAAGTCGTGATAGGGGAATTCTGCAAAGACCAACACCAGCAATGCAACCAAAGTGGATTTCCGGACGAGAGTACCTGTCGAAAAAGGGGACCAAGTCCAAGAGTTGTGACAAAGTCGAGAGTGGGCAGATGCCTAGGAAATGCCAGCTGAGGGTGCAAAGGAGCTGCCACTGGATGGTAGAAGCTGTGGATTCTGCAAGAACGAAGAGGGCTAGAAACTTCCCCTTTGGAGGATGGATGTCCCACGTCGTGTAGAAGCTTGCAGAGGTGTTCCCATGCAGAAAGACCGCAAAAAAGCCTTGCCAGCTGCAAGGGTCGCGGTTAGGGTTTTTGGATGCTGCTGTTGCCCAGGAGGGACCAGGATGTCGCCACTTAGAGGAGGAGACAGAGGGGGCCCTCAAAGAAGCAGGCAGCACCCGCAGAAGTACCGGAACAGGCACTTGGAAGAGGAGTGAACCGGAGCTCATCCGAAGACACAAAAGGGAGTCCCACGACGCCGGAGGACAACTCAGGAGGTTGTGCACTGCAGGTTATAGTGTCGGGGACCCAGGCTTGGCTGTGCACAAAGGAAATCCTGGGAGAGTGCACAGGAGCCGGAGCAGCTGCAAATCACGCGGTACCCAGCAATGCAGTCTAGCGTGGGGAGGCAAGGACTTACCTCCACCAAACTTGGACTGAAGAGTCACTGGACGGTGGAAGTCACTTGGACAGAGTTGCTGAGTTCCAGGGACCACGCTCGTCGTGCTGAGAGGGGACCCAGAGGACCGGTGAGGCAGTCTTTTGTTGCCTGCGGTTGCAGGGGGAAGATTCCGTCGACCCACGGGAGATTCCTTCAGAGCTCCTGGTGCAGAGAGGAGGCAGGCTACCCCCAGAGCATGCACCACCAGGAAACAGTCGAGAAGGCTGCAGGATCAGGTTTTGCAGGCGTCCTGAGTAATCAGCGGTTGATCCTTTGGCAGAAGGTGAAGAGAGAGATGCAGAGGAACTCGGATGAGCACTTGCATTCGTTATCTAAAGAATTCCCCAAAGCAGAGACCCTAAAAAGTGAGAAAAGGAGGTTTGGCTACCTAGGAAGGAGGATAGGCTAGTAACACAGGTAAGAGCCTATCAGGAGGAGTCTCTGACGTCACCTGCTGGCACTGGCCACTCAGAGCAGTCCAGTATGCCAGCAGCATCTCTGTTTCCAAGATGGCAGAGGTCTGGAGCACACTGGAGGAGCTCTGGGCACCTCCCCTGGGACGTGCAGGTCAGGGGAGTGGTCACTCCCCTTTCCTTTGTCCAGTTTCGCGCCAGAGCAGGGCTGGGGGATCCCTGAACCTGTGTAGACTGGCTTATGCAGAGATGGGCACCATCTGTGCCCATCAAAGAATTTCCAGAGGCTGGGGGAGGCTACTCCTCCCCAGCCCTGACACCTATTTCCAAAGGGAGAGGGTGTAACACCCTCTCTCTGAGGAAGTCCTTTGTTCTGCCTTCCTGGACCTGCATTGGCTGGGCCCCAGGAGGGCAGAAACCTGTCTGAGGGGTTGGCAGCAGCTGCAGTGAAACCCCAGGAAAGGTAGTTTGGCAGTACCCGTGTCTGTGCTAGAGACTCAGGGGATCATGGAATGGTCTCCCCAATGCCAGAATGGCATTGGGGTGACAATTCCATGATCCTAGGCATGTTACATGGCCATGTTCGGAGTTACCATTGTGACACTGTACATAGGTAGAGACCTATGTACAGTGCACGCGTGTAATGGTGTCCCCGCACTCACAAAGTCCGGGGAATTTGCCCTGAACGATGTTGGGGCACCTTGGCTAGTGCCAGGGTGCCCACACACTAAGTAACTTTGCACCCAACCTTCACCAGGTGAAGGTTAGACATATAGGTGACTTATAAGTTACTTAGGTGCAGTGGTAAATGGCTGTGAAATAACGTGGACGTTATTTCACTCAGGCTGCACTGGCAGGCCTGTGTAAGAATTGTCAGATCTCCCTATGGGTGGCAAAAGAAATGCTGCAGCCCATAGGGATCTCCTGGAACCCCAATACCCTGTGTACCTCAGTACCATATACTAGGGAATTATAAGGGTGTTCCAGTATGCCAATGTGAATTGGTGAAATTGGTCACTAGCCTGTTAGTGAAAATTTAGAAAGCAGAGAGAGCATAACCACTGAGGTTCTGGTTAGCAGAGCCTCAGGGAGGCAGTTAGGCATCACACAGGGGACACATACATATAGGCCACAAACTTATGAGCACTGGGGTCCTGGCTAGCAGGGTCCCAGTGAGACAGTGAAAACACCCTGACATATACTCACAAACAGGCCAAAAGTGGGGGTAACAAGGTTAGAAAGAGGCTACTTTCTCACAGTATTGTCTCTAAAATTAACCTTCTTTCAATCAGAATTGATGTTGAAAGGCTATGCCATAAACTTCTACTCCAGGTTTCTTTCCAGAACTCTCTCCTGCTCCATCAATTGGTACAATCAGCTCCCTTAGAAAAGCAGCCTGAAATCTGGTTCCCATAGTCAATGAAAATGTAGAAATACAAATCGAGATACTAGTGACACACCTGGTTAACAAATTATATCCACCATAAAATAGTATGGCAGAGCTAATGAGGCAAGAGTCTTATCATCCATCTGATATTCCTCACATATAGAGTTCACCACGTCCAGATCGAAGGAATGTTAGCATTACCCCAAGTATACTAAACCAGGCCCTAACTCAATAACATTGAAATATTTAGTATAGTTGTTAGACCTGGCATCCTTGACGTGGTCCACCCTAACTTTTTGCCTCTATTTCCCAGGTTGTTGTTGAATGCTGGACTCTGTTTCTGCTGTTTTTGTTACTCTGAGCACTTTACCACTACTGACCAGTGGTAAAGTGCATGTGCTCCCTATGTGAAATTGTATGTATAATTGGCTTTTCCATAATTGGCATATTTGATTTACTATTAAGTCCCTAGTAAAGTGCACTAGAGGTGCCTAGGGCCTGTAAATCAAATGCTACTAGTGGGCATGCAGCACTGATTGTGCCACCCACATGAGTAGCCCTGTAAACATGGCTCAGACCTGCCACTGCAGTGTCTGTGTGTGCAGTTTTAAACTGTCAATTCAACTTGGCAGATGTACCCACTTGCCAAGCCCAAACCTTCCTTTTTTTATACATGTAAGGCACCCCTAAGGTTGGCCCTAGGTAGCCCCATGGGCAGGGTGCCGTGTATGTTAAAAATAGGACATGTGCTGGTGTGTTGAAATACTGCCAACATTTTTTTCACTGTTGCAGGGCTTATTTATCTCTCTCGTAGGTTAACATGGGGGCTGACTTTAAAAAAGAAATTTCCTTAAAGTGCCGTTTTCTTTGAGAGCAGATAGAAATTTGGAGTTTGAGGTCTCTGAACTCACAATTTAAAAATACATCTTTTGGTGAAGGTGGTTTTTAGATTGTTAATTTGAAAATGCCACTTTTAGAAAGTGGTCATTTGTTTGCTTAAACCATTATGTGATGCTGCCTGTTTGTGGATTCCTTGTCTGGGTCAGACTGGCAGTTGGGCTGTTTGTGAATCTCCACTAGACAGTGACGCAAAGGGAGCTGGGATGTAGCCTGCATATCCTGAAGGGCCATCTGGGCTAGAGTGGAGGGAGGAGTAGTCACTTACACCTCAATGGGCTGTGCATCATCTCTGGGCATCAAAATTATCACAAACCTGGGCTGATCCAAGGTGCCCGCCTGGAAATCAGCGCATCGCTCTATTACGGGGGAGAAAAACGACGCATCGCCTACCCGACCGAAGAGGAAATGACGCACTCACTTTCAAGTGAGGAATCGACGCATCGCTGACTTTTCCGACACACGCTCTCCCGTGCTTTATTTTTTATACAAACCAGGTACTTTGTGTAAAATACAACATTTCTATTGTTTTCTATGGAGTAAGAATCTTATATTTTGAAAATTCATACCTTGAATTGTGTATATTGGATTTTCTTGATTTGCCCTTGTTTGATTTAGGTAAATATTGGCCATTTTCTAAAACTGGTGTGATGTTCATTTTATAGTGTTTTCACTGTATTATTGTGTGTTTTGATACAAATACTTTACAGCTTGCCTTTGAGATAAGCCTGCCTGCTTGTGCCAAGCTACCAAGGGGATGAGCAGGGGTTATCTAAAGTGTGCATTTCCATTGCCCTGGCTAGTGAGTGCAAATTGACTGCCAACCAGAGACCCCATCTCTCACAGCATAAACATGCTGCCCTGTAGGAGGCGGGCCTGACTTATAGTGGGTACCTGATGGTACTTACACCTTGTGCCAGGTCTAGTTATCCCTTATTAGTAGATTAGTAGTGTTGTAGCAGCCTAGGCTGATAGAGGTAGCTATAGCAGAGCAGCTTAGGCTGAACTAGGAGACATGCAAAGCTCCTACTATACCACTTATATCATATAGGTACTATATCACAAGAAACACAATACTCGAAGTTACTAAAAATAAAGGTACTTTATTTTAGTGACAATATGCCCAAAATATCTTAGAGGATATGCTACCTTAGGAGGTAAGTAAAATACACAAAATATACACACAAAACAAAATAAGGTAAGTAAAACAGTCAGAAAGTAGTGCAAACACTGTAGAATTCAATAGGATGCAATAGGCGTAGGGGCAACACAAACAATATACTAAGAAAGTGGAATGTGAACCACAAATGGACCCCTAGGCTAATGTAGTCTGCAGAGGGTCGCTGGGAGAGTAAGAAACCACTAAGGGTGTCCAAGATACCCCATCCCAAGACCCTGAAAAGTAGGAGTAAAGTGCTACTACTTCCCCAGAAACACACTAAACTTGTGATAGAGGATTCTGCAAAGACCACAACAGACTGCAAAGCACTGAGGTTGGATTCCTGTACCTGAGGACCTGCAAAGGAAGGGGACCAAGTCCAAGAGTCATGAAAGTGCCCGGGTGGGCAGGACCCCACTAAACCCCGGATGAAGGTTCGAAATGGCTACCCCTGAATGGAAGAGGCTGAAGATTCTGCAACAACGAAAGGTGCTAGGAACTTCTCCCTTGTGCAGAAGATGTCCCATGGAGTGCTGTAGGATGCAGCATTGTTTCTTTGGAGAAAGACTGCAAACAAGCCGTGCTAGATGCAAAGGTCGCAGTTGAAGAAAAAGGGTGCGGCCTGGGCCCAGGAAGGACCAGGAGGTCACCACTTGGGAGAGGAGACAGAGAGGGTTCAAGAAGACTGAGCACGGCAGTCGTTTCAACACTACAAAGCTGAGATCAAATCAGGGAGTTGAGCATTGCAGGAGGGAGTGCTGGGAACCTGGGCTAGGCTGTGCACAAAGGATTCCTTGCAAAAGTGCACAGAAGCCCCAGCAGCTGCAGTTCACGCAGTGCACAGGGTTACTGTCTGGAGAGGGGAGGCAAGGACTTACCTCCTCCAAATTTGGACAGATGGACCACTGGACAGTCGGAGTCACTTGGGTTCCAGGGACCACGCTCGTCAGGATGAGAGGGGTCCCAGAGGTCCGGTGACTCCGAAGTCTGGTGCCTGCTGGAGCAGGGGGAACACTCCATCAACCCACAGGAGATTTCTTCATGGCTTCCAGTGCAGGGTGAAGGCAGACAGCCCTCAGAGCAAGCACCACCAGGAAACAGTTGAGAAAGCCGTCAGGATTAGGCGCTACAATGTCGCTGGTAGTCTTCTTGCTACTTTGTTGCAGTTTTGCAGGCGTCCTGGAGCAGTCATCGGTCGATCCTTGGCAGAAGTCAAAGAGAGAGGTGCAGAGGAACTCTGGTGAATTCTTGCAAGTTGTTATCTGAGGAAAAGCCCACTGGAGAGACCCTAAATAGCCCTCAGAGGAGGATTGGCCACCTAGTCAGGTAAGCACCTATCAGGAAGGATCTCTGATGTCACCTAGCCCACTGGCCACTCAGAGGCCTCCAGAGAGCCCTCACACCTCTGGATTCAAGATGGCAGAGGTCTGGGACACACTGGTGGAGCTCTGGGCACCACCCCTGGGGTGGTGATGGACAGGGGAGTGGTCACTCCCCTTTCCTTTGTCCAGTTTCACGCCAGAGCAGGGACTGGGGGTTCCCTGAACCAGAGTAGACTGGTTTGTGCAAGGAGGGCACCATCTGTACCCTTCAAAGCATTTCCAGAGGCTGGGAGAGGCAACCCCTCCCCAGCCTTTAACATCTATTTCCAAAGGGAGAGGGTGTGACACCGTCTCTCAGAGGAAATTCTTTGTTCTGCCTTCCTGGGACTGGGCTGCCCAGACCCCAGGAGGGCAGAACCCTGTCTGTGGGTTGGCAGCAGCTGTAGCTGCAGAGAAAACCCGAGAGAGCTGGTTTGGCAGTACCCGGGGTCCATAGTGTAGCCCCGGGGATGCATGAAATTGGCACCCCAATACGAGATTTGGCATGGGGGGACGATTCCATGATCTTAGACATGTTACATGACAATGTTCGGAGTTACCATTGTGACGCTACACATAGGTATTGACCCATATGTAGTGCACGCATGTATTGGTGTCCCCGCACTCACAAAGTCCGGGGAAATGGCCCTGAACTATGTGGGGCACCTTGGCTAGTACCAGGCAGCTCTCACACTTAGTAACTTTGCACCTAACCTTCACGTGAAGGTTAGACATAGGTGACTTATAAGTTACTTAAGTGCAGTGTAAAATGGCTGTGAAATAACATGTGCATTATTTCACTCAGGCGGCAGTGGCAGTCCTGTGTAAGATTTATCTGAGCTGTCTATGGGTGGCAAAAAAATTTTTGCAGCCCATAGGGATCTCCTGGAACACCAATACCCTGGGTACCTAGGCACCATATACTAGGGAATTATAAGGGTGTTCCAGTGTGCCAATAAGAATTGGTGAACATAGTCACTAGCCAAAAGTGACAATTTTAAAGGCAGAGAGAGCATAAGCACTGAGGTTCTGATTAGCAGAGCCTCAGTGACACAGTTAGTCCCTACACAGGGACACACATTCAGACCACAAACTAGGAGCAATAGGGTCCTGGCTAACAGGATCCCAGTGAGACAGTAAAAAAAAACTGACATACATGTAAAAATGGGGGTAACATGCTAGGCAAGATGGTACTTTCCTACACACACCCCCCTCCAAATGAGGGACAATAAGGCTAACCTTGCCCAGATGAGCCTTCATTGTCTAAGTGGAAATATCTGGAGAGTCCATCTGCATTGGAGTGGGTACTCCCAGGTCTCTGTTCCACTGTATAGCCCATTCCCTGTAGGGAGATGGACCACCTCAACAATTTAGGGTTTTCACCTTTCATTTGTTAAAACCATAATAGAGGTTTGTGGTCTGTCTGAACAATAAAGTGAGTACCAAACAAGTATGGTCTCAACTTTTTCAGTGCTCAGACCACAGCAAAGGCCTCTGTAGGAAAATGGCTCCCTGTTGCAGTTGCTTCCCACTTTTTGCCTGATTTTGATGCTGACTTGAGAAGTGTGCTGGGACCCTGCTAACCAGGCCCCAGCACCAGTGTTCTTTCACTAAAAATGTACCATTGTTTCCACAATTGGCACACCCCTGGCACACAGATAAGTCAGTTGTAAAAGGTACCAGTGGTACCAAGGGCCCTGTGACCAGGGAAGGTCCCTAAGGGCTGCAGCATATGTTGTGCCTCCCTAAGGGACCCCTCACCTAACACATGCACACTGCCATTCCAGATTGTGTGTGTTGGTGGGGAGAAAAAGGCAAAGTCGACACGGCATCCCCCTCAGGGTGCCATGCACACAAAATGCTGCCTGTGGCATAGGTAAGTCACCCCTCTAGCAGGCCTTACAGCCCTAAGGCAGGGTGCACCACAGGTGAGGGCGTAGCTGCATGAGCTATATGCCCCTACAGTGTCTAAGTCTATTCTTAGACATTGTAAGTACAGTGTGGCCATATTAAGTATATGGTCTGGGAGTTTGGAAAAAACGAACTCCACAGCTCCGTAATGGCTACACTGAATACTGGGAAGTTTGGTATCAAACTTCTCAGAATAATAAACCCACACTGATGCCAGTGTTGGATTTATTACAAAATGCACACAGAGGGCATCTTAGAAGATGCCCACTGTATTTTACCCAATCCTTCAGTGCAGGACTGTCTGGTCAGTGCCAGCCCGCCACTGAGGCGAGTTTCTGTCCCCTTGGGGTGAGAGCTTTTGTGCTCTCTGAGAACAGAAACAAAGCCTGCTCTGGGTGGAGGTGCTTCACACCTCCCCCCTGCAGGAACTCTAACACCTAGCAGTGAGCTTCAAAGGCTCAGGCTTCGTGTTACAATGCCCCAGAGCACTCCAGCTAGTGGAGATGCCCACCCCAGGGCACAGCCCCCACTTTTGGGGGCAAGTCCAGGGGAGATAATGAGAAAAACAAGGAGGAGTCACCCACCAGTCAGGGCAGCCCCTAAGGTGCCCTGAGCTGAGGTGACCCTTGCTTTTAGAAATCCTCCATCTTGATTTTGGAGGATTCCCCAATAGGATTAGGGATGTGCCCCTCTCCCCTCAGGGAGGAGGTACAAAGAGGGTGTAGCTACCCTCCAGGAAAGTAGCAATTGGTTACTGCCCTCCCAGGCCTAAACACACCCCTAAATTCAGTATTTAGGGGCACCCCAGAACCTAGGAAACTAGATTCCTGCAACCTGAAACAAGAAGAAAGACTGCTGACCTGAAGCCCTGCAGAGACGACGGAGGCGGCAACTGCTTTGGCCCCAGCCCTACTGGCCTGTCTCCTGACTCAAAGAAAACTGCAACAGCGACGCATCCAACAGGGACCAGCGACCTCTGAAGCCTCAGAGGACTGCCCTGAACCAAAGGACCAAGAAACTCCAGTGAACAGCGGCCCTGTTCAAAACCAGCTACTTCTTTGCCACAAAGAAGCAACTTTCCAAGACAGCACGTTTCCCGCCGGAAGCGTGAGAATTTACACTCTGCACCCGACGCCCCCGGCTCGAGATCCAAAGAACCAACACCACAGGGAGGACTCCCTGGCAACTGCGAGCCCGTGAGTAGCCAGAGACGACTCCCCTGAGCTTCCACAGCGATGCCTGCAGAGAGAATCCAGAGGCTCCCCTTGACTGCGACCGCCTGTAACAAAGGACCCGACACCTGGAACCAACACTGCACCCCGCAGCCCCCAGGACCTGAAGGAGCCGAACCTCAGTGCAGGAGCGACCCCCAGGGGACCCTCTGCCTAGCCCAGGTGGTGGCTGTCCTGAGAAGCCCCCCCTGTGCCTGCCTGCAACGCTAGAGTGACCCCGGGTCCCTCCATTGTTTTCAACCTAAAACCCAGACGCCTGCTTTGCTCACTGCACCCGGCCGCCCCTGTGCCGCTGAGGGTGTACTTTGTGTGCCTTCTCGTGTGTCCCCCGGTGCTCTACAAAAACCCCCTGGTCTGCCCCCCCGAGGACGCGGGTACTTACCTGCTGGCAGACTGGAACCGGAACACCCCTGTTCCCCATAGGCGCCTATGTGTTTTTGGCACCTCTCTGACCTCTGCACCTGACCGGCCCTGAGCTGCTGGTGTGGAAACTTTGGGGTTGCCCAATGGTGGGCTGCCTATGCCCCAAACCTGAGACTTGTAAGTGCCTTACTTACCTCCAAAATTAACCTTTACTTACCTCCCCCCAGGAACTGTTGATTTTTGCATTGTCCACTTTTAAAATAGCTTATTGCCATTTTTTACAAAGACTGTACATGATATTGTGTTCATTTAAAGTTCCTAAAGTATCTAAGTGAAGTATCTTGCATTTAAATTGTTTGATGGAAATCTTGAACCTGTGGTTCTTAAAATAAATTAAGAAAATATATTTTTCAATATAAAAACCTATTGGTCTGGAGTAAGTCTTTGAGTGTGTGTTCCTCATTTATTGCCTGTGTGTGTACAACAAATGCTTAACACTACCCTCTGATAAGCCTACTGCTCGACCACACTACCACAAAATAGAGCATTAGAATTATCTGCTTTTGCCACTATCATACCTCTAAGGGGAACCCTTGGACTCTGTGCACACTACTTTGAAATAGTATATACAGAGACAACTCCCTACATTGGTGGATTGGCGGTGGGACCTAAGACTTTGCATTTGCTGGACTGCTCAGCCAATACCTGATCACAAGACTAAGGAGGTCATTCTGACCCTGGCGGTCCGAGACTGCCAGGGCAAGAATGACTGAAGCACCGCCAACAGGCTGGCGGTGGTTCACTCCCTATTCTGACCGCGGCGGTAGGGCAGCCCTGGGGATTATGACCCCCTTACTGCCAGCCTGTTTCTGGCGGTTTTCACCGCCAGGAAGAGGCTGGCGGTAAGGGGTGTCCTGGGGCCCCTTGCCTTGTCCTGGCATGGGCAGTGCAGGGGCCCCCTAACAGGGCCCCGGCCAGCTTTTCACTGTCTGCATAGCAGACAGTGAAAAGCGCGACGGGTGCAACTGCACCCGTCGCACGGCCGCAACACCGCCGGCTCGTGTTACGGCCTCATTCCTGCTGGGCCGGCGGGAATGTCGGAATGGGGGGCACGTGAATGCGGCCGCATGGCGGTTTCCGCATGGCGGGCGGCGGTAGCCGCCCGCCAAGGTCGGAATGACCCCCTAAATTCCCAAATATTTCATTAGAAACTGATTTTTGCAATTTGAACTATTTTTCTACATTTTTAAATGTCCTGCTAGGGCCTTGTGTAAGTCCCTATTAGCATTTCTTTTAGAGTTTAAACGTTTGTAAAAGTTTGGATTTAAGTTCTAGATGTAATTTTTTAGATTCTTTAAAAGTATTCCCAACTTTTAGAGAAATTATGTCTAGCACAGTGGAGATGGTGGTGGAACTCAACCTCACCCCTTACCTGCATCTAAGGATGTCAGAGTTAAGGACTCTCTGTAAGCTAAAAAAGTTAAAAACTGGGTCCAGCTCTACCAAAGTACAGCTCCAGGAGCTTTTGGCAGAGTTCAAAAGGGACCACCACTCTGAGGATAATCCTTCAGATGGGGAAATTAGTGAACATGAGGATGAATTCCCCCCACCTGTCCTAAATAGGGAGAACAGGGTCCCTCAAACCCAGACTCCTCAAATCATAGTCAGAGAGACTGGTTCTTCCACAGGGGAGACCAGTACCTCTGAAAACATTGAGGGCAGCCTCAATGAAGAGGACCTCCTGTTTGCCAGGATGGCCAAAAGATTGGCTTTGGAGAAACAGCTTCTAGCCATAGAAAGGGAAAGAAACTATATGGGTGTAGCTCCCATCAATGGTGGCAGCAACATAACTAGGGTAAGAGAGAACATTGACATCCTAAAAATCCCCAAAGGAATTGTAGCAAAATATGAAGATGATATCACCAAGTGGTTCACAGCTTTTGAGAGGGCTTGTGCAACCAGAAAAGTAAATGGATCTCACTGGGGAGCTCTCCTTTGGGAAATGTTCACTGGAAAGTGTAGGGATAGACTCCTCACACTCTCTGGTAATGAAGTAGAATTTTATGACCTCATGAAGGCTACCCTAATTGAGGGCTTTGGATTATCCACTGAGGAGTACAGTATTAGGTTCAGGGAGCTCAAAAATCCTCGAGCCAGATCTGGGTTGATTTTGTAGACCACTCAGTGAAAACACTGGATGGTTGGACAACTGGAAATGAAGTGCATGACTATGTTGGGCTTTATAATTTGTTTATGAAAGAACACATTTTAAGTAACTGCTTCAATTAAAAGTTGCATCAGTATCTGGTAGACCTAGGTCCAATTTCTCCCCAAGAATTGGGAAAGAAGGCGGACCACTGGGTCAAAACTAGGGTAACCAAAACCTCCACTGGGGGTGACCAAAAGAAAGGGGTTACAAAGCCTCCCCAGGAGAAAGTGGGTGACACTAGAAATAAAGAAAAAGAGTCCTCTGTAGGCCCCCAAAAACCAGTCCAGGTGGGTGGGCCCCAAGACACAACTGTAGTAGGCTGGCCTGGCTTGTAGTGGGTACCAAGGGGTACTTACACTCTGTGCCAGGTCCAGTTATCCCTTATTAGTGTAGAAGAGGTGTTTCTAGCAGCTTAGGCTGATAGAAGGTAGCTATAGCAGAGCAGCTTAGGCTGAACTAGGAGACATGCAAAGCTCCTACTATACCACTGGTGTCATATGCACAATATCATAAGAAAGCACAATACACAGATATACTAAAAATAAAGGTACTTTATTTTTATGACAATATGCCAAAAGTATCTCAGTGAGTACCCTCAGTATGAGGATGCCAAATATACACAAGATATATGTACACAATACCAAAAATATGCAGTAATAGCAAAAGGAAGTAATGCAAGCAATGTAAAGTTACAGTAGATTGCAATAGGAGCACATAGGGATAGGGGCAACACAAACCATATACTCCAAAAGTGGAATGCGAATAATGTATGGACCCCAAACCTATGTGAGCTTGTAGAGGGTCGCTGGGGCTGTAAGAAAACAGTGAGGGTTAGAAAAATAGCCCACCCCAAGACCCTTAAAAGTAGGTATAAAGTGCACCTATATTCCCCAGAGAGCACAGAAGTCGTGATAGGGGAATTCTGCAAGGAAGACCAACACCAGCAATGCAACCAAAGTGGATTTCTGGACGAGAGTACCTGTGCTTCAAGGGGACCAAGTCCAAGAGTCGCAACAAAGTCGAGAGTGGGCAGATGCCCAGTAAATGCCAGCTGAGGGTGCAAAGGAGCTGCCACCGGATGGTAGAAGCCTTGGATTCTGCAACAACGAAGAGGGCTAGAAACTTCCCCTTTGGAGGATGGATGTCCCACGTCGTGTAGAAGCTTGCAGAGGTGTTCCCACGCAGAAAGACCACAAACAAGCCTTGCTAGCTGCAAGGGTCGCGGTTAGGGTTTTTGGATGCTGCTGTGGCCCAGGAGGGACCAGGATGTCGCCACTTGTATGAGGAGACAGAGGGTGCGCCCAGCAAGTAAGAGAGCCCTCACAGAAGCAGGCAGCACCCGCAGAAGTGCCAGAACAGGCACTACGAAGAGGAGTGAACTGGAACTCACCCGAAGACACAAAAGGGAGTTCCACGACGCCGGAGGACAACTCAGGAGGTTGTGCACTGCAGGTTAGAGTGTCGGGGACCCAGGCTTGGCTGTGCACAAAGGAAATCCTGGAAGATTGCACAGGAGCCAGAGCAGCTGCAAATCATGCAGTACCCAGCAATGCAGTCTAGCGTGGAGAGGCAAGGACTTACCTCCACCAAACTTGGACTGAAGAGTCACTGGACTGTGGGAGTCACTTGGACAGAGTTGCTGAGTTCCAGGGACCACGCTCGTCGTGCTGAGAGGGGGCCCAGAGGACTGGTGATGCAGTCTTTTGTTGCCTGCGGTTGCAGGGGGAAGATTCCTTCAACCCACGGGAGATTTCTTCAGAGCGCCTGGTGCAGAGAGGAGGCAGGCTACCCTCAGTGCATGCACCACCAGGAAACAGTCGAGAAGGCGGCAGGATCAGCGATACAAGGTTGCAGTAGTTGTCTTTACTACTTTGTTGCGGTTTTGCAGGCGTCCTGAGCAGTCAGCGGTCGATCCTTTGGCAGAAGGTGAAGAGGGAGATGCAGAGGAGCTCTGATGAGCTCTTGCATTTGTTATCTAAAGAATTCCCCAAAGCAGAGACCCTAAATAGCCAGGCTACTTAGGAAGGAGGATAGGCTAGCAACACAGGTAAGAGCCTATCAGGAGGAGTCTCTGACATCACCTGCTGGCACTGGCCACTCAGAGCAGTCCAGTGTGCCAGCAGCACCTCTGTTTCCAAGATGGCAGAGGTCTGGAGCACAGTGGAGGAGCTCTGGGCACCTCCCCTGGGAGGTGCAGTTCAGGGGAGTGGTCACTCCCCTTTCCTTTGTCCAGTTTAGACTGGCGTATGCAGAGATGGGCACCATCTGTGCCCATCAAAGCATTTCCAGAGGCTGGGGGATGCTACTCCTCCCCAGCCCTGACACCTATTTCCAAAGGGAGAGGGTGTAACACCCTCTCTGAGGAAGTCCTTTGTTCTGCCTTCCTGGGCCAGGCCTGGCTGGACCCCAGGAGGGCAGAAACCTGTCTGAGGGGTTGGCAGCAGCAGCAGCTGCAGTGAAACCCCGGGAAAGGTAGTTTGGCAGTACCGGGGTCTGTGCTAGAGACTCGGGGGATCATGGAATTGTCTCCCCAATGCCAGAATGGCATTGGGGTGACAATTCCATGATCCTAGACATGTTACATGGCCATGTTCGGATTTACCATTGTGACGCTGTACATAGGTAGAGCCCTATGTATAGTGCACGCGTGTAATGGTGTCCTCGCACTCACAAAGTCCGGGGAATTTGCCCTGAACGATGTGGGGTCACCTTGGCTAGTGCCAGGGTGCCCACACACTAAGTAACTTTGCACCCAACCTTCACCAGGTGAAGGTTAGACATATAGGTGACTTATAAGTTACTTAAGTGCAGTGGTAAATGGCTGTGAAATAACGTGGACGTTATTTCACTCAGGCTGCACTGGCAGGCCTGTGTAAGAATTGTCAGATCTCCCTATGGGTGGCAAAAGAAATGCTGCAGCCCATAGGGATCTCCTGGAACCCCAATACATTGGGTACCTCAGTACCATATACTAGGGAATTATAAGGGTGTTCCAGTATGCCAATGTGAATTGGTGAAATTGGTCACTAGCTTGTTAGTGACAATTTAGAAATCAGAGAGAGCATACCCACTGAGGTTCTGATTAGCAGAGCCTCAGTGAGACAGTTAGTCATCACACAGGGAACACATACAGGGCACACTTATGAGCACTGGGGCCCTGGCTGGCAGGGTCCCAGTGACACATACAATAAAACAACATATATACAGTGAAATATGGGGGTAACATGCCAGGAAAGATGGTACTTTCCTACAACAACCCAAAGCAAAGGTGGGTACCAGGGTAAGAACTGGGATGCCACTAAGGCATGGTGCCAAAACTGTAAACAGACATGGCACCACATCAAGGACACTTCTTGTCCCAAAAACAAACCTCCTAGCTAAATCCCAGGGGTGACCGGTGTAGCCATTGGGGATGGCTCCTCAAATGAGGAGGTCTTCATAGCCTTTAACTGGAAAAAGGGCCCAACAGGTGAGTTGGAGATTCCAGAGCGAAGAAGACACTTCCACCACCTACTGGTGAATGTAATCCCAGCCACTGCTCTGAGAGACACTTGTGCCAGTCACACTATTGTGCATGACAGGCTGGTGTTCTCAAACCAGTACATCCCAGGTGAGACTGCCAAAGTAAGAGTCAGCCCAGACAGGATCATTGATAGGCCTGTGGCTTTTGTGCCCATAGATGTGGGTGGGACTTTCAGCTGGAGAAGTGTGGTAGTCAGTACAGACCTCCCCCTTGATTGTCTCCTTGGAAATGACTACCCAGAAGTTAGTCAGAGCCCAAGAGAGGAACTGGTCCAGTGCCAGTCCTCTCCCAAGGATTCTGGAGGTGCTGCCCCTACAGTTACTGCAAGCAGGCCCCAGAAGAAAAAGAAAAGAAAACAGTGTAGGAAAGATGGACAACCTTTAGCCAAGGTTCCAGCAATCCCAGGAGATTCTGCTTCAGTAGGGGAGAACTCCAAAAGTGGCACTAGTACAGTCCAACCTGACCCATAAGAAGTCCTGGCTAGTCAGGCAACTGTTAAGCCTGAATGTGTGGCTCCTCAGCTAACAGAAGAAAGAGTGGAAGAAGGGTGTTTACTACAAGATGTAGTAACCCCCCACTCTAATACAGCAGACAGGCACACTGAACCAAAGAAGCCTGTAACTTAGCCCCTTCCCTTGTAGGTGAAGAGCTAAAGGTGTGGTTCTGGGCACTGACAGCTGTCAGTGGCCTCTGCTGGGTGTTAGCCTTCATGGCTGCACTATCCTTGGCATGGTGGTCTGACCCCATGCCAAATAGCAAGTTAGGCCCCATGACCCTTTTGGTCATGGTGGGGTTACTCCAGCTCTGGGTAAGCTAGGGGTGACCCTGGCTAAGATAAGATTAGCAGAGGTGGATACCTCTAACCCCAAAATAGAGAGAATGGGTGAAGACATTAAAAACTCGGACAAGAGACAATTCAGACTAGGTCCTATCACTGTGGAAGTGGGTCAGTTCCACAGAGGGAATGGCCTGAACAGGAGGATGTAAGGCAGAGCAGGCCCTCAACAAACCAGCCTATTTTCCCTACTCTTCCTCGCCTGACAAACTAGGAAGACTCCCCCAGCTTTGGCAGAGTTTCCTGGCCTGTGGGCTGGGGGGGGCTTGTATAGGAAAATGGCTCCCTGTTGCAGTTACTCCCCACTGTTTGCCCGATATTGATGCTGACTTGACTGAGAAGTGTGCTGGGACCCTGCTAACCAGGCCCCAGCACCAGTGTTCTTTCACAAAAAATGTACCATTGTTTCCACAATTGGCACTCCCCTGGCACACAGATAAGTCCCTTGTAAAAGGTACCAGTGGTACCAAGGGCCCTGTGACCAGGAAAGGTCCCTAAGGGCTGCAGCATATGTTGTGCCACCCTAAGGGACCCCTCACCTAACACATGCACACTGCCATTGTAGATTGTGTGTGTTGGTGGGGAGAAAAAGGCAAAGTCGACACGGCATCACCCTCAGGATGCCATGCACACAAAATGCTGCCTGTGGTATAGGTAAGTCACCCCTCTAGCAGGCCTTACAGCCCTAAGGCAGGGTGCACTATACCACAGGTGAGGTCATAGCTGCATGAGCAATATGCCCCTACAGTGTCTAAGTCTATTCTTAGACATTGTAAGTACAGTGTGGCCATATTAAGTATATGGTCTGGGAGTTTGTAAAAAACAAACTCCACAGCTCCATAATGGCTACACTGAATACTGGGAAGTTTGATGTCAATCTTCTCAGAATAATAAACCCACACTGATGCCAGTGTTGGATTTATTACAAAATGCACACAGAGGGCATCTTAGAAGATGCCCCCTGTATTTTACCCAATCCTTCAGTGCAGGACTGACTGGTCAGTACCAGCCTGCCACTGAGACGAGTTTCTGCCCCCCTGGGGTGAAAGCTTTAGTGCTCTCTGAGGACAGAAACAAAGCCTGCTCTGGGTGGAGGTGCTTCACACCTTCCCCCTGCAGGAACTGTAACACCTAGCAGTGAGCTTCAAAGGCTCAGGCTTCGTGTTACAATGCCCCAGGGCACTCCAGCTAGTGGAGATGCCCACCCCCCTGGACACAGCCCCCACTTTTGGCGACAAGTCTAGGGGAGATAATGAGAAAGACAAGGAGGAGTCACCCACCAGTCAGGACAGCCCCTTAGGTACCCTGAGCTGAGGTGACCCCTGCCTTTAGAAATCCTCCATCTTGATTTTGGAGGACTCCCCCAATAGGATTAGGGATGTGCCTCCCTCCCCTCAGGGAGGAGGCACAAAGAGGGTGTAGCCACCCTCCAAGAAAGTATCCATTGGCTACTGCCCTCCCAGACCTAAACACACCCTTAAATTCAGTATTTAGGGGCACCCCAGAACTTAGGAAACTAGATTCCTGCAACCTGAACCAAGAAGAAGGACTGCTGACCTGAAGCCCTGCAGAGACGACGGAGGCGGCAACTGCTTTGGCCCCAGCCCTACTGGCCTGTCTCCTGACTCAAAGAAAACTGCAACAGCGATGCATCCAACAGGGAACAGTGACCTCTGAAGCCTCAGAGGACTGCCCTGAACCAAAGGACCAAGAAACTCCAGTGAACAGCAGCCCTGTTCAAAACCAGCTACTTCTTTGCCACAAAGAAGCAACTTTCCAAGACAGCACGTTTCCCGCCGGAAGCGTGAGACTTTACACTATGCACCCGACGCCCCCGGCTCGAGATCCAGAGAACCAACACCACAGGGAGGACTCCCTGGCAACTGCGAGCCCGTGAGTAGCCAGAGACGACTCCCCTGAGCTTCCACAGCAAAGCCTGCAGAGAGAATCCAGAGGCTCCCCTTGACTGCGACCGCCTGTAACAAAGGACCCGACACCTGGAACCAACACTGCACCCGCAGCCCCCAGGACCTGAAGGAACCGAACCTCAGTGCAGGAGCGACCCCCAGGCGACCCTCTGCCTAGGCGAGGTGGTGGCTGTCCCGAGAGGCCCCCCCTGTGCCTGCCTGCAATGCTAGAGTGACCCCCGGGTCCCTCCATTGTTTTCAACCTAAAACCCGACACCTGCTTTGCTCACTGCACCCAGCCGCCCCTGTGCAGCTGAGGGTGTACTTTGTGTGCCTTCTCGTGTCCTCCCCGGTGCTCTATAAAACCCCCCTGGTCTGCCCCCAGGACGCGGATACTTACCTGCTGGCAGACTAGAACCGGAGCACCCCTGTTCCCCATAGGCGCCTATGTGTTTTGGGCACCTCTTTGACCTCTGCACCTGACCGGCCCTGAGCTGCTGGTGTGGAAAGTTTGGGGTTGCCTTGAACCCCCAACGGTGGGCTGCCTATGGCCTAAACTTGAACCTTGTAAGTGCCTTACTTACCGCCAAAACTAACCTTTACTTACCTCCCCCAGGAACTGTTGAGTTTTGCCCTGTCCACTTTTAAAATAGCTTATTGCCATTTTTTACAAAGACTGTACATGATATTGTGTTCATTCAAAGTTCCTAGAGTATCTAAGTGAAGTACCTCGCGTTTAAAGTGTTTGATGTAAATCTTGAACCTGTGGTTCTTAAAATAAATTAAGAAAATATATTTTTCAATATAAAAACCTATTGGCCTGGAGTAAGTCTTTGAGTGTGTGCTCCTCATTTATTGCCTGTGTGTGTACAACAAATGCTTAACACTACCCTCTGATAAGCCTACTGCTTGACCATACTACCACAAAATAGAGCACTAGAATTATCTGCTTTTGCCACTATCTTCCCTCTAAGGGGAACCCTTGGACTCTGTGCACACTATTTCTTAGTTTGAAATAGTATATACAGAGCCAACGTTCTACAGCCTCCCTCTCTATGGCAGCCCAATACTTTTCTCTAGGTGTCAACTTACTGCTGATGAAAGCAACAGGTTGATCCTGGCCCTCAGTGGTAAGCTGTGATAGAACTGCCCCTACCCCTAATTCAGAAGCATCAGGCTGGACAATGAGTTTTTTGGAGTAACAAGGGCTTTTTAGGACAGGTGCAGAGCACATGGCCTGTTTGAGCTCATCAAAAGCCTTTTGACAGCTAGCTGTCCACAGTACCTTTTTAGGCATCTTTTTGCTGGTGAGGTCATTAAGAGGGGCTGCTATAGAGCCATAGTTCTTAATGAACCTCCTAGAGTACCATGTGAGGCCTAGGAAGGCTCTCACCTGGGTTTGAGTTGTAGGGGGAGCCCATTCCATAATGGTTTGGATCTTCCCCTGCAGCGGTGCAATCTGTTCCCCACCTACCAGGTGGCCCAAATAAACCACTTTCCCCTGCCCTATCTGGCACTTTGAACCATTGATAGTGAGGCCTGCCTTTTGTAGGGCCTCCAAAACGTTCCATAGGTGGACCAGGTGATCATCCCAGGAGGAGCTAAAGACAGCTATATCATCTAGATATGCTGCACTAAAGGCTTCCAATCCTTGCAGGACTATATTCACCAACCTCTGAAAAGTGGCAGGTGCATTTTTCAATCCAAAGGGCATAACAGTGAACTGATAGTGCCCTTCAATGGTGGAAAATGCTGTTTTAGGTTTAGCATCTTCTGACAATTTAATATGCCAACATCCTGCAGTTAAGTCAAGAGTGCTTAGATACTTGGCAAAAGCCAGTGTATCTATTAGCTCATCTGCCCTGGGTATAGGGTTAGCATCAGTTTTGGTTACTTGATTGTGACCTCTATAGTCAACACAAAACCTCATTTCCTTTTTTACCATCTTTACTATGAGGTTTGGGGAAAAGCGCCACTGGGCTAGCCCAAGGGCTTTCAGAAGGCTCAATCACTCTCAGATCTAACATTTTCTGGACCTCTTATTTTAGGCAATCTCTGACATGGTCAGGCTGCCTATAAATCTTACTTTTGACAGGCAAACTGTCTCCAGTGTCTATTGTGTGCTCACACCAGGTAGTTGTACCTGGGATCAGTGAGAAGAGGTCAGATAATTGGTCTAGGAGATTTATGCAGTTGTCCTTCTGCACAGCAGTAAGGCAATCTGCAAGCACCACTCCTCCACTAAGCCATCAGCTTCAGTGGTGGAGAAGAGGTCAGGGAGAGGGTCACTCTCTTATTCCTGCCCCTCATCAGTTGCCATGAGCAGGGTTAAGTCAGCCCTGTCATAGTAAGGTTTCAGGCGATTGGCATGGAGCACACTAAGGGGACTTCTGGCAGTGCCCAGGTCTACCAGATAGGTGACCTCACCTTTCTTTTCTACTATGAGATGGGGTCTACTCCATTTGCCTGGAGTGCTCTTGTGGCCACAGGCTCCAATACCCACACCTTCTGTCCTGGGTGGTACTGAGTCAGGACAGCCTTCAGGTCATGCCGTTGCCTTTGGAGCTCTTGGCTGGCCTGAAGGCCAAGTACATAATCCACAATGTCTTGCTTGGGAGCTTTTAAAGGTTGTTCCCAACTATCCTTCACAAGAGCAAGGGGGCCTCTTATAGGGTGCCAAAAGAGAAGTTCAAAGGGGCTAAAGCCCACTCCTTTTTGGGGTACCTCCCTATAAGCAAAAAGGAGGCATGGCAACAGGACATCCCATCTCCTCCTGAGTTTTTCAGGGAGTCCCATGATCATACCTTTGAGAGTTTTATTAAACCTCTCAACCAGACCATTTGTCTGTGGATGATAAGTAGTAGTGAACTTGTACGTTACACCACACTCCTTCCACATAGCTTTGAGGCATGCAGACATGAAGTTACTACCTCTGTCTGACATCACTTCCTTAGGGACACCCACCATGAAAAAGATTCCCAAGAGGGCTTTTGCCACTGCAGGAGCTGTAGTGGTCCTTGAGGGTATAGCTTCAGGATACCTAGTGGCATGGTCCACTACCACAAGGATAAACCTATTGCCTGAAGCTGTTGGAGGGTCAAGGTGGGCAACTATGTCAACCCCTACCCTCTCAAAGGGCATCCCAAACACAGGAAGTAAAATTAGGGGGGCCTTATGTGTGCCACCAGTCTTGCCACTGGCTTGGCAGGTCACACAGGAGCCACAAAACTCCTTGGTGTCCTCTGACATATGAGGCCAGTGAAACAATGGAACAAGTCTCTCCCAAGTTTTACTCTAGCCCAAATGTCTAGTCAAAGGAATATCATGAGCCAAAGTTGGAAGAAACTCTCTATACTGCAAAGGGATGACAATTCTCCTGGCAGCTCCAGGTTTAGGGTCCCTTGACTCAGTGTAGAGGAGATTATCTTCCCAATAGACTTTATGGCTATCAGTGATATACTCATTTTGCTGTATGACAGCTTGCTGACTTAAACCCTCTAGTGTGGGACAGGTCCACTGTGCCACACTCAGTTCTTCCCTAGCAGGCCCCCCTGCACCCAAAAGCTCAGCAGTGTCTGCTGCCAGCTCATCTGGTGTAGGTTCTGCACAGGGAGAGGATTCCTCCTCCTCAAAAGGGGAATCTTCTGGAGAGGGAGGGATAGTGAGCAAGGATTTACCCTTTCTGCCCCTAGCTTTAGCTAGCACTTGGTCGATTTTTCCAAGATCCAAGTTTCCCTGTCCTCTTTGCTTCTGGGCCTGAGCCCTTGTGAGAGCAAAGATATGCCCTGGAATGCCCAGTATTGCTGCATGAGCCTCCATCTCCACTTCAGCCAAAGCTGATGTCTCCAAATCATTGCCAAATAAGCAGTCTATAATTAAATCAGTCGCTACCACAACTTTCTTTGGACCAGTAATGCCCCCCTCCCAGTTGAGATTGACAACTGCCATGGGTTGGCTATGAATGTTGTTATGAGCATCAGTCACTTGGTACTGCTGACCAAGTAGGTGTTGATCAGGGTGAACCAATTTCTCAATCACCATAGTGACACTGGCTCCTGTATCCCTGTAGTCCTCAACCTCAACACCATTTATTAGGGGAAGTTGCTTGTACTTACCCATATTAAGGGTTCAAGCAACCCAGGTGGCAAAGTCAATACCTCCATCAGAGACTAAAACAGACTCTGGTCTCCCTAACAAGACCAACCCCAACTACATTACCAATGGTGAGCCCAGCTACACCCTTTGATTGGCTATTTGTAGTATCCTTCCCACCACCACTGCTATTACTAGGGGCACTAGAGGACACAGTTGGGGTTGTGGTGGTGGGAACCTTGGTGTTTTTCTTTAGACAAGTGGAATCACTTGCCCAATAGCCTTTACTTTTACATAAATAACACCATGGCTTCTTTTGATTGTTTGAAGAGGATTTGGACCCACTTCCCCAGAGGATGTTTGTGGGCCCGATGAAGACTCAGAATGCTTTTTATCTTTGTCCCCACCCTTGTCAGAAGACTTACCTTCCTACTTCTTGCCATCCTTGAATCCACCTGTATGAACGTTTCTGTTCACTCTTGTTCTGACCCATTTGTCTGCGTTCTTTCCCAATTCTTGGGGAGAGGTCAGATCTGAGTCTACAAAGTACTGATTGTAGGAAAGTACCATCTTGCCTGGCATGTTACCCCCATTTTTACTTGTGTGTCAGTTTGTTTTTGCATGTGTCACTGGGATCCTGCTAGCCAGGACCCCAGTGCTCAGTTTGTGGCTGATATGTGTTCCCTCTGTGGTGCCTAACTGTGTCATTGAGGCTCTGCCTGTGTCACTGAGACTCTGCTAACCAGAATCTTAGTGTTTATGCTCTCTCTGCTTTTAAAATTGTCACTGCAGACTAGTGACCATTTTTACCAGTTGTAATTGCCACACTGGAACACCCTTATAATTCCCTATTATATGGTACCATGGTACCCAGGGTATTGGGGTTCTAGGAGATCCCTATGGGCTGCAGCATTTCTTTTGCCACCCAAAGGGAGCACAGACAATTCTTACACAGGACTGCCACTGCAGCCTGAGTGAAATAACGTCCACGTTATTTCACAGCCATTTTACACTGCATATAAGTAACTCATAAGTCACCTATATGTCTAACCCTCACTTTTGTGAAGGTTAGGTGCAAAGTTACTGAGTGTGAGGGCACCCTGGCACTAGCCAAGGTGCCCCCACATTGTTCAGGGCAATTTCCCCGGACATTGTGAGTGCGGGGACACCATTACATGTGTGCACTACATATAGGTCAATACCTATATGTAGCTTCACAATGGTAACTCCGAACATGGCCATGTAACATGTCTAAGATCATGGAATTGTCCCCCCAAGCCAAATATGGTATTGGGGTCCCAATCCCATGTATCCCCGGGGCTCCAGCATGGACCCCGGGTACTGACAAACTAGCTCTCTGGGGTTTTCTCTGCAGGTACCAACCCTCAGACAGGTTTCTTCCCTCCTGGGGTCTGGGCAGCCCTGTCCCAGGAAGGTAGAACAAAGGATTTCCTCATAGAGAGGGTGTTACACCCTCTCCCTTTGGAAATAGGTGTTAAAGGCTGGGGAGGGGTAGCCTCTCCCAGCCTCTGGAAATGATTTGAAGGGCACAGATGGTGTCCTCCTTGCATAAGCCAGTCTACACCGGTTCAGGGAGCCCCCAGCCCCTGCTCTGGCATGAAACTGGACAAAGGAAAGGGGAGTGACCACTCCCCTGTCCATCACCACCCCAGGGGTGGTGCCCAGATCTCCTCCCATGTGCCAGACCTCTGCCATCTTGAATGCAGAGGTGTGAGGGCACAATGGGGACTTCTGAGTGGCCAGTGCCAGCAGGTGACGTTAGAGACCCCTCCTTATAGGCTCTTACCTGGTTAGGTAGCCAATCCTCCTCTGAGGGCTATTTAGGGTCTCTCCTGTGGGTTTCTCTTCAGATAACGAATGCAAGAGCTCACCAGAGTTCTTCTCCATCTCCCTCTTCGACTTCTGCCAAGGATCGACCTCTGACTGCTCCAGGACGCCTGAAAAACTGCAACAATGCAGCAAGACGACTACAGCAACATTGTAGTGCCTAATCCTACCAGCTTTCTCAACTATTTCCTGGTGATGCATGCTCTGAGGGCTGTCTGCCTTCACCCTGCACTGGAAGCCAAGAAGAAATCTCCCGTGGGTCGACGGAATCTTCCCCCTGCTAGCGAAGGCACCAAACTTCTGCATCACCGGTCCTCTGGGTCCCCTCTCATCTTGACGAGCATGGTCCCTGGAACACAGGAGCTTGATTCAAGTGGCCCGACAGTCCAGTGGTCCTTCTGTCCAAATTTGGTGGAGGTAAGTCCTTGCCTCCCTACGCCAGACAGTAATCCTGTGTACTGCGTGATCTGCAGCTGGTAGAGCTTCTGTGCGCTTTTGCGAGGATTCCTTTGTGCACAGCACAGCCCAGGTCACCAGCACTCCGTCCTGCATTGCTCAACTAGCTGAGTTGACCACCGGCTTCGTGGGACCCTTTTTGTTGTGTGGGGACGACCCCCATGCTCAGATTTCTTGAATGCTTGTTCAAGTGCTTCTGTGAGTGCTGCTTGCTTCTGCGTGGGCTCTCCCTATTGCTGAGTGCCCCCTCTGTCTCCTCCTCCAAGGGGCGACCTCCTGGTCCTTCCTGGGCCCGGGCAGCACCCATTATCTTCAACCGTGACTCTTGCAGCTAGCAAGGCTTGTGTGCAGTCGTTCAGGGTGGAAACAACTCTGCATCCTCCAGCACGCCATGGGACATCTTCTGACCAAATGAGAAGTTCCTGGCACCTTCTGTTGTTACAGAATCCTTGCCTTCTTCCACCCGGAGGCAGCCCTTTTGCACCTTCATCTGGGGTTTAGTGGGCTCCTGTCCCCCCTGGACACTTGCGTGAATCTTGGACTTGGTCCCCTTCCTTTGCAGGTCCTCAGGTCCAGGAATCCATCTTCAGTGCTTTGCAGTCCATTGTTGTCTTTGCAGAATCCCCTATCTCGCATTTACTGTCTTTCTTGGGTAGTAGGGTAACTTTACTCATACTTTCCAGTGTCTCGGGTGGGGTATCTTGGACACCCTTAGTGTTTTCTTACACTCCCAGCAACCCTCTACACACTACACTAGGCCTGGGGTCCATTTGTGGTTCGCATTCTACTTTTGGAGTATATGGTTTGTGTTGCCCCTAGGCCTATTGTCTCCTATTGCATTCTATTGTGTTCTACAGTGTTTGCACTACTTTTCTGACTGTTTACTTACCTTATTTTGGTTTGTATGTATATTTTGTGTATTTTACTTACCTCCTAAGGGAGTATTGTGTTTCTTGTGATGTAGTGCTATATGATATAAGTGGTATGGTAGGAGCTCCTAGTTCAGCCGAAGCTGCTCTGCTATAGCTTCTTCTATCAGCCTCAGCTGCTAGAACACTACTAATCTACTAATAAGGGCTAACTGGACCTGGCACAAGGCGCAAGTACCATCAGGTACCCACGATAAGCCAGGCCAGCCTCCTACATTGGCGGCAGCAGTAGGATAAGTACTTGTAACTGCTTTACCACTTTGTCATTGGTGCTTTTCATAAGAAAAACATATACTAAATACTTCAGAATATACAGAGTGAACCTAAACAGTTTAACTTTCATCCTTTAAACTTTCTAAAACATTTTAGAAAATCTTTCAAAAGTTTTGAAAAGTTATAAAAAGGTTTTCTCCTTTCTCTAAAAGTTTCTAAACTTTTTTCTCACTGCCCTAAACCCTTTCTAACAATCATGTCTGCAGTAGAACTCACTCAAATAGTTGTCCAGGCAACATATGGTAGTTTAAACTTTAAAAGTTTGAGGGGTCTCTGCAATGAAAGAGGTTTAGCTATTGGTAAGAAGCCTACAAAAGGTCTTATCCTTAGCCTTCTCCTAGAAAGTGACCAGAACCAGTCTGGCCCATCCCAGGATCAGGAGGTAGAGGAGGGGGGTACCCAGCAAGACTCAGAGAAGTCCCCTGAGGATGCTGGGGAGGGTTCTTCCAAGGACCTGCCAATTAACAGGCCATCTAGTGACACTGGTAGTGGGAGGGGGTCACACATTAGTAGGGTACTACTTTCACTTCTAAAGACCAGGCTACTAGAGTCCAGCCAGTTAGGGACAGGTCTAACTCTGCCAATTCCCATATTTCTTCTGTGTCTCACAATTCCCAAGCCTCCCACCCTGAGGATAACTTAATGGAAAGGGAACTCAGAAAGCTGAGGTTGTAAGAGGCCAGGGTGAAGCTTAAACAGCATCAGCTGGCCTCATACAGGGACCCTGGATGTGGAAAGGGAAAGGCAGAGGTTGGGGTTAGTTGCCCATGGTGACAGCAGCAGTGTTTTAGATAGCAATCCTGTTAGAGAGCAAGATTCCAGGAACCTGAATAAGATAGTCCCCCCTTACAAGGAGGGGGATGGTATTAACAAGTGGTTTGCTGCACTTGAGAGGGCCTATATTGTACAGTTGGTCCCTCAAAGGCAGTGGGCTGCTATCTTGTGGCTACCTTTCATTGGTAAGGGTAGAGATAGGCTCCTTACTGTCAGAGAAAGTGATGCTAATAACTACAAAGTTTTGAAGGATGCACTCTTGGATGGATGTGGCTTAAGCACTGAACAATACAGGATTAAGTTCAGAGACACCAGAAAAGTGTCCTCTTAAGACTGGACAGACTTTGTAGACTTCTCAGTGAAGGGCTTAGAGGGTCGGTTACATGGCAGTAAGGTGATTGACTATGAAAGCCTGTATAATCTAATCCTGAGACAGCATATTTGGTACAATTGTGTGTCTGATTTGTTGCATTAGTACTTGGGAGTCTCAGATCTGACCTCTCCCCAAGAATTGTAAAAGAAGGCAGACAAATGGGTCAGAACAAGAGTGAACAGATAAGTTCATACAGGGGGTGACAAGGATGGCAAGAAGAAGGATGATAAGTCTTCTGACAAGGGTGGGGACAAAGATAAAAAGCATTCTGAGTCTTCATCAGGCACACAGAAATCCTCTGGGGGTGGTGTGTCCAAATCCTCTTCTCACAATCAGAAAAAGCCATGGTGTTATTTATGTAAAGTAAAAGGCCATTGGGCAAGTGATGCCACTTGTCCAAAGAAAACACCAAGGCTTCCACTACCACAACCCCAACTGCAACCTCTAGTGCCCTAGTAATAGAAGTGGTAGTGGGAAGTCTACTACAAATAGCCAATCCAAGGTTGTAGCTGGGCTCACCATGGGCAATGTAGTTGGGGTTGGTCTTGTTAGGGAGACCATAGAGGCTGTTTTAGTATCTGATAGTGGCATTGACTTTGCCACCTTGGCTGCTTATCCCCTTAATATGGGTAAGTACAAGCAACTACCCCTAATTAATGGTGTTGAGGTTGAGGCCTACAGGGACAGAGGAGCCAGTGTAAGTATGGTTATAGAGAAACTGGTTCACCCTGATCAACACCTACTTAGTCAACAGTACCAAGTGACTGATGCTCATAATAACACACCTAGGTACCCCATGGCTGTTGTGAATCTCAACTGTTGGGGGGGTGGATTACTGGTCCAAAGAAGATTGTGGTAGCCACTGAATTACCTGTAGATTGCTTACTAGGCAATGATTTGAAGACATCAGCTTGGGCTGAAGTGGAGTTGGAGGCGTATGCAGCATATGTTTGCTGGTGCAAGAGCTCAGGCCAAAAAGCAAAAAGGATAGGGAAACTTGGATCCTGGAACAATGGACCAAGGGCTCCCAAAAGCTAGGGGTAGGAAGGGTAAATCCTTGCCCACTATCCCTCACTCTCCAGAAGATTCACCTTTTGAGGAAGAGGAATCCTCTCCCTGTGCAGAACCTACACCAGATGAGCTGGCAGCAGACACTGCTGAGCTTTTGGGTGCAGGGGGGCCTGCTAGGTAAGTGCTGAGTGTGGCACAACAGCCCTGTCCCACACTAGAAGGGTTGAGGCAGCAAGCTCTCAAACAGCAGAATGGGGATGTCAGTGATAGCCATAAGGTGTATTGGGAAGACAACCTCATGTATACTGAGTCAAGGGACCCTAAACCTGGAGCTGCCAGGAGATTGGTCATCCCTTTGCAGTATAGGGAGTTTCTTCTTACCTTCGCACATGACATTTCTTTGGCTGGGCATTTGGGCCAGATTAAAAAGGGACAGACTTGTTCCATTGTTCCACTGGCCTCATATGTCAGAGGACACTAAAGAGTTTTGTCGCTCTTGTGTGACCTGCCAAGCCAGTGGCAAGACTGCTGGCACACCAAAGGCCCCTTAATACCACTCCCTGTGTTTGGGGTGCCCTTTGAAAGGGTAGGGGTTGACATAGTTGGCCCCCTTGACCCTCCAAAAGCTTCAGGCAATAGGTTTATCCTTGTGATAGGGGACCATGCCACTAGGCATCCTGAAGCAATTCCCTTAAGGACCACTACATCTCCTGCAGTGGCAAAGGCACTCCTGGGAATTTTTTCAAGAGTGGGCTTCCCTAAGGAAGTGGTGTCAGACTGAGGTAGTAACTTCATGTCTGCATACCTCAAAGCAATGTGGAAGGAGTGTGGTGTAACATACAAGTTCACTACTCCTTATCATCCACAAACAAATGGCCTGGTTGAAAGGTTTAATAAAACTCTCAAAGGCATGATAATGGAACTCCTTGAAAAACTCAGAAGGAGATGGGATGTCCTGTTACCTTGGCTCCTTTTTGCTTACAGGGAGGTACTCCAAAAAGGAGTGGGGTTTAGCCCCTTTGAACTCTGCTTTGGGCACCCTGTGAGAGGTCCCCTTGCACTTGTTAAGGAGGGTTGGTAACAACCATTAAAAGCTCGTAAACAGGACATTGGCGGTCATTCCAACCGCGGCGGGCGGCGGTAGCCGCCCGCCTGGCGGGAACCGCCGAATGACCGCACCGCGGTCAAAAGACCGCAGCGGCCATTCTGGCTTTCCCGCTGGGCCGGCGGGCGACCGCCAAAAGGCCGCCCGCCTGCCCAGCGGGAAAGACCCAGCAACGATGAAGCCGGCTCAGAATGGAGCCGGCGGAGTTGCTGGGGTGCGACGGGTGCAAAGCAGACACTGAAAATCATTATGGGGCCCTGTTAGGGGGCCCCTGCACTGCCCATGCCATCCCCACGACACCCGTTCCCGCCGTCCTGTTCCTGGCGGTAAAAACCGCCAGGAACGGGATGTCGGGAAGGGGGTCGGAATCCCCATGGCGGCGCTGCAAGCAGTGCCGCCATGGAGGATTCCCTGGGCCAGGGTTCCCGCCGGTTCCCCTTTTCTGACCGCTTTACCGCCGCGGTCAGAATGGCCCAGGAAGCACCGCCAGCCTGTTGGCGGTGCTTCCGCCGCCAGGGTCGGAATGACCCCCATTGTATACTATGTACTTGGCCTAAGATCAAGAATGGCTGAGTACATAAAAAAGGCCAGTAAAAACCTTCAGGCCAGCCAGGAGCTGCAAACGCAATGGCATGGCCAGGTGTGGGTATTGGATCCTGTGGCCCCAAGAACACTCCAGGACAAATGGAGTGGACCCCATCTAATTGTTGAAAAAAAGGGTGAGGTTTACCTACTTGGTAGACCTGGGCACCGCCAGGAGTCCCCTTAGGGTGCTCCATGTCAACCGCCTAAAACCCTACTATGACAGGGCTGATCTGACCCTGCTCATGGCAACCGATGAGGGACAGGAAGAAGAGAGTGACCCTCTCCCTGATCTCTTCTCCACCACTGAAGCTGATGGCTTAGTGGAGGGAGTAGTACTTGCAGATTGCCTTACTGCTGAGCAGGAGGACAACTGTGTAAATCTCGTAAGTCAGTTTTCTGAACTCTTCTTACTGATACCAGGTACCACTACTTGGTGTGAGCACACAATCAATACTGGAGACAGTTTACCTGTCAAAAGTCAGATTTATAGGCAGCCTGACTGTTAGAAATGGGGTTTCTGGTTGGCTAGGATATGCACCTCAGCCGGGCAGAACTTACCCAATCTAGTCAGGGCAAGGGAGTTACACGTCCAAGATAACCCCTGCTCACCCCCTTGGTAGCTTGGCACGAGCAGTCAGGCTTAACCCAGAGACAATGTGTAAAGCGTTTGCACAACACACACAACACACGTGACGCAATATCCCCACCACAAAGGAAACACAACACCAGATTATATGAAAATATACTGTATTGTACACAAGGCAATTATCAGACCAAAGATCACATATCAGTACTATCCTGCTACCTGAGCAGTTGTCAGAACGTTACACATTAGTTACTCTGCAACCTAGCAGTAGTCACACATAACACACAGGTTACTCAGTATTCTGCAACATAAGCAGTAGTCAGGAAAATACATTATTACATCACAGCACTTGTCATAAGAATATCATAAAATGCCCATAGTAGGAACATTAGAAAACATATGGCAAGTTAGAAAAACATATTAGCAAGCATGTCCATAAAAGGAACATTTGCATACACATATGTAAAAACATCAAACGCAGGTAGGTAATATATGAATCAAACAAAAGTCTGTAGTAGAACTTTGGATTGCAACTATATTGGTCCTTTAAACAGTACCTGGTTGGATGAAGGCACCTCCAGTGCCTAGAAAGGCGAACAATGGGGCCCCGGCGCTCCTATGCGCAAAACGGGGGCCTCCCTTATACTCTGGGGTCAGAGGAGGGTGACATACACCTCCTCTCTTTTATAGACAGGCCCCTCCGGGGACCGTGATTACTGGGGGCCCCCCAGGGCCTCAACCAGCCCTCATGAGGGGGGCCAAAGCCAGCAAAAACAACTTAGTGCAGGAGGGGGGCACCACGCACCCCCTCCGGTTTAAGGACAGGCCCCTCCCAGGACCCGCAATCTCTGGGGCCCCCCCGGGTCTCCACTGGCCCTTCCACCAAGGGGGGGGGCCACAATAATGCCCGTTTTACCTAATAGCAGAAAAGGAGCGTCCTGCTCCTAACGCAGAGGCCAGGGGGAAGGGGGCACTCCCCGCGCCTTCCCCTGGTCCTGCCGTGAAGCCACAAGAAGATCGGACCCCTCCTGGGGCCCGAGCAGACACTCGCCTGCACCCGATGCGGTGCGAGAGTGTTCTTCCAGCTTCCTGGGCCGCTGCAGTGATCTTATTTGAAGGGGCACAATGCAGCAAGGAGCCTACGAGCTCCCAAGGCTCCATAAGCGCGCTGCAATCAGCGCTATGGCAGCCGCAACCACGGAGAAGCACCACTCGTGAAGAAATGGATGCAGGGGTCAAGGGCTACAGCATCCTGCCCCTGGGGGACAAAGTCCATAGAAAAGGCCCACAGATGGAGGGCCCATCAACAAGCAAGCACAAAGGGGGTGCAGCGTGTGGCAAGTCCTTCTCAGTGACCAAGCAGGTCACAGGTCAGCACAGCAGCAGCAGTCCATGGCGGTTCCTGGTGAGTCCTTCCAGTAGTCTGTGTCTAGTTCCAAGATGATTCCAAGAGTCTCCAAATTGTGGGGAAAATTCCCCTGTACTTATAGTCAGTTCTTACAGTGTTTTACAATGGTAGGGAGAGGAGGTTCCAGCCAGTTACAACTGGTTCTGGGAGTGCCCCCTCTCTCCTTTCAGCACAGGCTCCAAACATCAGTGGGGGTTAACGACCCTATTGTGTGAGGCCAGGGCACAGTCTTTACAAATGCAGGTGTTCCCCGCCTCTCCCTTCTCTCAGCCCAGGAAGACTATTCAGTATGCAGATGCACCTCTGTGACACCTCCACCCTCCCTGTGTACAAGCTGTCTGAAAAGTATGCACAAAGCCCCAACTGTCACTCTGCCCAGACGTGGATTGGAGTCAAGCTGCAAAACACCAGAGTCATAAGCACAGATAAATGCGCACTTTCTAGAAGTGGCATTTCTGTGATAGTAATAAAAAATACACCCACACCAGTAAGCAGCATTTATTATCACCATCACAACCATACCAAACACGCCTACGCTACCCCTCATAAATCAGACAATACCCCTTACACATAAGGCAGGGCATTTCTAATGCAATCCTATGAGAAGGCAGCACTCACAGCAGTGAGACACCAAGTTAGGCTGTTTGTCACTACTAGGACAGGCCACGCAACCTGGCACATGTCCTGCCTTCTACATACATAGCACCCTGCCCAATGGGCTAGCTAGGGTGTACCTTAGGGGTGACTTACATGTAGTAAAAGGGGAGTTCCGGCCTGGCAAGTAAGTTTAGATGCCAGGTCCCAGTGGCAGAAAACTGCGCACACAGGCCCTACGCTAGCAGGCCTGAGACAGGTATAAAAGTCTACTTCAGTGGGTGGCGCAAGCAGCGCTGGAGGCCCACTAGTAGTATTTAATTTACAGGCCCTGGGTATAGAGATACCACTGTACAAGGGACTTATAGGCAAATTAAATATGCCAATTAGGTATAAACCAATCATACCAACTTTAGATGGAAGAGCACCTGCACTTTAGCACTGGTCAGCAGTGATAAAGTGCTCAGAGTCCTAGAGCCAACAGCGAGAGGTCAGAAAAACCAGGAGGAAGGAGGCAAAAAGACTGGGGATGACCCTGCGTGATGCAAAAAGTCCAACACAACCCCCTACCAGCCAAAAGCCAGGGGAGAGCAATCAATACCTTGATGTACTTCCCTGATGGGGGCGATAGAACAAGGACCCAGGCCCACAACAGCAGGGGCATGTTCCAGTTCTACGCCTTCCTGACTCCACTTGGATCTCTCCGTCAATGCTTCCCAGGCAGCCTAGACCAACCCACAGGGGTTCTCTAGCTGCCAATGGCCAGAACCAGGCCCCAGGCCATCTAGGAGCCTCTGGTCTCTGAAACCATAATGAGTGGGGGGCGGTAGCCCCAGGTGCAAAGCAACCTGTCTCCACTCCATTTCCAATCAGTTCAGGGGCTCTACCCTGCCACTGATCCGCCAACCTAGGGCCTGATTCCATAGGTTCTACAGGGGCTAGAGGCGAGGCTCTCCTCCCTCTACCACTCCATCTAGGATCCTGCCCTCCTCTCCTAGGAGGGGTATCACCAGAATCCACACTTGCCAGGGTGCTGGGTACAGCAGCCCTGCACAACTCTCTCGCCAGCCCAGGATCACTACCTGGAGACTGACCACCCAACCTAGGGACAACACCCTTGGGTTGCAGCGGGATCCGGGGCCGGCTTCCCCCTCCCTGAACCCCACTTCCAGAGTCCTGCGTCTCCCCACCTCGGGAGAAGCCACCAGAAGTTTCACACGGGGTGAGCACACTAACCGCCCCCCCAACCAGGTCAGAGTTTACCCCCTGAACCTGTCTATCTAGTCCAGGGACGACACCCTTAGACTGGACCATTGCCCAGCGAACCAGGACTTCCTTGGGAGCACACCTACCCCCTACCAGATCAGAGCTTACCCCCTGAATCTGGCAATCCAACCCAGAGTCACTACCCTGCGGTTGAACCACTGCCTGACGCACCAGGACTTCCTTGGGAGCACACCTACTCCCCATCAGGTCAGAGTTTACCCCCTGAACCTGATCAATTAACACAGAGTCACCACCCTGCAGTTGAATCGTTGCCTGGCGCACCAGGACTTCCTGGGGGGCACACCTACCCCCCACCGGGGAAACACCTTCCCCAAGGGCCACACAAGAGTCTGGCTGGCGCAGGTCTTCTGACCTCTGCCCATCTGACAGAGTCTGGAGTCCCCCCAGCCCAGAAATGGTCTCACCAAGGTCATTCCTGGGGGGCTCTGCTCTCAGAGCGGACCCCTGACCCTCCAGGTTCTCCACTGGGGCCCGCAGCCCCCTCTCAACCCTATGCCTGGATTTCCACCTCTTCCGCTGTCGAGCGAGACTACCAGACACCAGGACCGGCGGAACGCTATCACCAGCCACCCGCCCAAGTCCTAATGACAAAATGGGACCCTTCTGAACAGCTGGCCCTACGGCACAGGCTAGGCTCACCTCCTGGCATTCACTCATGGAACCCTCCAGGACCTGGGACTGGAGCTCGGGTACCCTGGGCCTCAGCCCAACCCCATTCCCTCTCATCTGAGACTTGATATGGGGTACCTTACCCGCCCCAATACACTGGGACCTACCTGGGACACAAGCCTTTCCCACCACACCTGGTTGGGAAACACCTAGAACACTCTCATTAGGAACACCCCCTAATGCCACTCCAGACCCTCTGGTACGCAACCAGAAGTCTGCCTCCTTTGCAAGCTCCCTGGGGTCAGAGAGCTCACACACTGACAAGTGTTGGCGTAACTCTGAAAAACAACAACGAAGCAGGTGCTCTCTGACAATCAGATTAAACAGCCCTTCAAAATTGTTTACTGTGCTACCCTTCACCCATCCATCTAGTGCAATGCAGCAATCCTCCACAAACTCCTCCCAAGACTGGTGGGACAGTTTCTTACCACCCCTAAACCTTTTTCTGTATTCCTCAGGGGAAAAACCATACTTCACAATCAGTGCATTCTTCACAGCGGAGTACCCCTCCCTGTCACTCTCTTCTAGAGTCAGTAGGGCATCCATCCCCTCCTCAGGAATAAAGCTCCCTAGGCCATTTCCCCAATCCTTCTCAGGGATCCTGCGCTCTACCAGAGCCCTCTCATATTCCTTTAACCACTGACGTATGTCACCCCCCTCTTGGAACCTAGGTACCAGACCTATGGGTATGTGAGGAACATCTTTGCTACAGCACTCTATATTGATGCCACCACTGGACTCCACCTGCAGCGCTGGTGAGTCCAGAACCTTCAGACTGCACTCTAGAGCGAGTCTTTCTCTGGCAAAGGCCCTCTCTGCCTCTGCCATTCTCTCCTGTACTAAGGCCTTCTCTACCTCAGCCCTTCTCTCCTCAACAGCTAGGCGCGCTAACTGCAACTTCAGGTCCCTCTCTTCCCGCCTATCTCTTAGCTCATCAGGCGTCAAGGAATGAGAGGTAGCCCTGCTTCTTACACTTGACCCAGCAAGGGACTCCCTATCACTGGGGCCTTCCCTGTCAACTGGCGTCCCCAACCGGCCATTCTCACCCTCCTGATCAGTCTCTCTACCACTCTCTAGGGATGAGGTCTGGGAGCCCTCCCATTGGGAACCCTCGCTACACTCAGAATCCTCTGGGTACTCCCTAAGCACACTCCCTCGCTGGGTATATTTCACAAACCTTTCAAAGAAATTCAGAGATCTCCTGAGGTCCCCTTCTACAGGCAGCCCTCTCTCTCTACAGAACCCCTCTAATTCCTCCTGCGTGTAAAACGGCAGGTCCTCTAAATCAAAGGTAAGCCCCATCTTGAAAAGGTACAAATAACTCAAATGTGACAGCCACAATACCCAAGCGTGAGAACTGAAAACAGGAAAAATGACCAAAGAGAGAAAGTTAAGAGAAGCCAAACATGTGATGGTCTAAACGCAATCCTTGTAGTGAAATAATGAGTCACAATGGTATTGTGCAAGTGCAAGTCCTATCCTCACCGCTGACTACCAATGTTAGAAATGGGGTTTCTGGTTGTCTAGGATATGCACTTCAGCCAGGCAGAACTTACCCACTCTAGTCAGGGCAAGGGAGTTACACGTCCAAGATAACCCCGGCTCAACCCCTTGGTAGCTTGGCATGAGCAGTCAGGCTTAACCCAGCGGCAATGTGTAAAGCGTTTGCACAACACACACAACACATGTGACTCAAAATCCCCACCACAAAGGAAACACAACACCAGATTATATGAAAATATACTGTATTGTACACAAGGCAATTATCAGACCAAAGATCACATATCAGTACTATCCTGCTACCTTAGCAGTTGTCAGAACATTACACATTAGTTATTCTGCAACCTAGCAGTAGTCACACATAACACACAGGTTACTCAGTATTCTGCAACATAAGCAGTAGTCAGGAAAATACGTTATTACATCACAGCACTTGTCATAAGAATGTCATAAAATGCCCATAGTAGGAACCTTAGAAAACATATGGCAAGTTAGAAAAACATATTAGCAAGCATGTCCATAAAAGGAACATTTGCATACACATATGTAAAAACATCAAACGCAGGTAGGTAATATATGAATCAAACAAAAGTCTGTAGAAAGAACTTAGGATTGCAACTATATTGGTCCTTTAAACAGTACCTGGTTGGATGAAGGCACCTCCAGTGCCTAGAAAGGCGAACAATGGGGCCCCGGGCGCTCCTATGTGCAAAACGGGGGCCTCCCTTATACTCTGGGGTCAGAGGAGGGTGACATACACCTCCTCTCTTTTATAGACAGGCCCCTCCTGGGACCGTGATTACTGGGGGCCCCCCAGGGCCTCAACCGGCCCTCACGAGGGGGGCCAAAGCCAGCAAAAACAACTTAGTGCAGGAGGGGGGCACAACGCACCCCCTCCAGTTTAATGAAAGACCCCTCCCGGTACCCGCGATCTCTGGGGGCCCCCCCGGTCTCCACTGGCCCTTCCACCAAGGGTGGGGCCCACAATAATGCCCGTTTTACCTAATAGCAGAAAAGGAGCGTCCTGCTCCTAACGCAGAGGCCAGGGGGAAGGGGACACTCCCCGCGCCTCCCTGGTCCTGCCGTGAAGCCACAAGAAGATCGGACCCCTCTTGGGGCCCGAGCAGACACTCGCCTGCACCCGATGCGGTGCACGAGTGTTCTTCCAGCTTCCCGGGCCGCTGCGGTGATCTTATTTAAAGGGGCACAATGCAGCAAGGAGCCTACGAGCTCCCAAGGCTCCATAAGCGTGCTGCAATCAGTGCTATGGCAGCCGCAACCACGGAGAAGCACCCCACCTGAAGAAATGGATGCAGGGGTCAGGGGCCACAGCACCCTGCCCCTGGGGGACAAAGTCCATAGAAAAGGCCCACAGATGGAAGGCCCATCAACAGGCCAGCACAAAGGGGGTGTGCAGCGTGTGGCAAGTCCTTCTCAGTGACCAAGCAGGTCACAGGTCAGCACAGCAGCAGCAGTCCATGGCGGTTCCTGGTGAGTCCTTCCAGTAGTCTGGGTCCAGTTCCAAGATGATTCCAAGAGTCTCCAAATTGTGGGGAAAATTCCCTTGTACTTATAGTCAGTTCTTACACTGTTTTACAATGGTAGGGAGAGGAGGTTCCAGCCAGTTACAACTGGTTCTGGGAGTGCCCCCTCTCTCCTTTCAGCACAGGCTCCAAACATCAGTGGGGGGTTAACGACCCTATTGGGTGAGGCCAGGGCACAGTCTTTACAAATGCAGGTGTGCCCGCCTCTCCCTTCTCTCAACCCAGGAAGACCATTCAGTATGCAGATGCACCTCTGTGACACCTCCACCCTCCCTGTGTACAAGCTGTCTGAAAAGTATGCACAAAGCCCCAACTGTCACTCTGCCCAGACGTGGATTGGAGTCAAGCTGCAAAACACCAGAGTCATAAGCACAGATAAATGCGCACTTTCTAGAAGTGGCATTTCTGTGATAGTAATAAAAAATACACCCACACCAGTAAGCAGCATTTATTATCACCATCACAACCAAACCAAACACGCCTACGCTACCCCTCATAAATCAGACAATACCCCTTACACATAAAGCAGGGCATTTCTAATGCAATCCTATGAGAAGGCAGCACTCACAGCAGTGAGACACCAAGTTAGGCTGTTTGTCACTACTAGGACAGGCCACGCAACCTGGCACATGTCCTGCCTTCTACATACATAGCACCCTGCCCATAGGGCTAGCTAGGGCGTACCTTAGGGGTGACTTACATGTAGTAAAAGGGGAGTTCTGGGCCTGGCAAGTAAGTTTAGATGCCAGGTCCCTGTGGCAGAAAACTGCGCACACAGGCCCTGCGCTAGCAGGCCTGAGACAGGTTTAAAAGTCTACTTCAGTGGGTGGCACAAGCAGCGCTGCAGGCCCACTAGTAGTATTTAATTTACAGGCCCTGGGTATAGAGATACCACTGTACAAGGGACTTATAGGTAAATTAAATATGCCAATTAGGTATAAGCCAATCATACCAACTTTAGATGGGAGAGCACCTGCACTTTAGCACTGGTCAGCAGGGATAAAGTGCACAGAGTCCTAGAGCCAACAGTGAGAGGTCAGAAAAACCAAGAGGAAGGAGGCAAAAAGACTGCGGATGACCCTGCGTAAGGCAAAAAGTCCAACACTGACCATGTCAGGGACTGCATAAAACAAGAGGTTCAGAAAATGTTAGTGTTAGACCTGACAGCCTTAAGGTGGTCACCCCTAACTTTTTGCCTGCCTCCCTCCACTTTTTGGACACTGTTTTTGCTGGTTTTAGACTCTGCGCACTTTACCACTGCTAACCAGTGCTAAAGTGCATATGCTCTCTCCCTTTAAACATGGTAACATTGGATCATACCCAATTGGACTATTTAATTTACTTATTAGTCCCTAGTAATGTTCACTGTATGTGCCTAGGGCCTGTAGATTAAATGCTACAAGTGGGCCTGCAGCACTGGATGTGCCACCCACTTAAGTAGCCCCTGAACCTGGTCTCAGGCCTGCCACTTCGACTTGGCATTTAAAAGTACTTGCCAAGCCTAAAACTCCCCTTTTTCTACATACAAGCCACCGTTAAAATGTGCCCTAGGTAACCCCTAGAGCAGGGTGCTGTGTGGGTAAAATGCAGGACATGTACCTGTGTAGTTTACATATCCTGGTAGTGTAAAACCCCTAAATTCGTTTTTACACTACTGTGAGGCCTGCTCCCTTTATTGACTAACATTCGGGCTGCCCTCATACATTATTGAAGTGGTAGCTGCTGATCTGAAAGGAGTAGGAAGGTCATATTTAGTATGCCCAGAATGGTAATACAAAATCCTGCTGACTGGTGAAGTTGGATTTAATATTACTATTTTAGAAATGCCACTTTTAGAAAGTGAGCATTTCTTTGCACTTAAATCTTTCTGTGCCTTACAATCCACGTCTGGCTGGGTTTAGTTGACAGCTCCTTGTGCATTCACTCAGACACACCCCAAACACAGGGTACTCAGCCACACTTGCATACATCTGCATTTTGAATGGGTCTTCCTGGGCTGGGAGGGTGGAGGGCCTGCTCTCACACAAAGGACTGCCACACCCCCTCCTGGGACCCTGGCAGACAGGATTAAACTGAAAGGGGACCTGGTGCACTTCTAAGCCACTCTTTGAAGTCTCCCCCACTTCAAAGGCACATTTGGGTATAAAACAGGGCCCCTGCCCTACCACCTCAGACACTTCCTGGAGAAGAAACTTGTAACCAGAACCTGAATCCTGCCAAGAAGAACTGCTGGCTGCCCAAAGGACTCACCTGACTGCTTTCTCTGAAGGACTGCTGCCTTGCTGTTGCCCTGGTGCCTTGCTGTTCCTTGGTTGTGATGAAGAAGTGCTCTCCAAGGGCTTGGATAGAGCTTGCCTCCTGTTCCCTGAAGTCTCAGGACCAAAGAAAAGACTTCTCTCTTGCAACTGGACTCCTTGTGAGGCGAAAAATTTGACGCACAGTTTGCTCCGCTGTGAAAAATTCACCGCACGCCGACCTGGGACGCCGCCGCTCGACTTCGCAAGGAAAAGATCGACGCGGCACCTGCGGTGTGACTGGAACTTCGACGCACAGCCCGCCTGGACAACGCCGCTCGACTTCCAGAGAGGAAACCGACACAGCGCCTGCCGTGAGGGAGAAAATTTCACGCACAGCTCACCGGAACGACGCACAGCCGGATTACAAGCCCAGGATTCCACGCACAGACCCCGGGGCATCTGAAAACCCTGCGACCCACAGAGGAGACCTGTCTGCGCACCGGAATTCGATGCAACGTCTTCCCCGCGTGAAAAATAACGACACAAGTCCGTGTGTGAAGGGGCGAAACTGACGCACAACCCATTTTCCACGCATCTCCTCCTCTGCGGCCCTCTGCAGAGATTTTTCACTACAAACCAGGTACTTTGTGCTTGAAAGAGACTTTGTTTGCTTTTTAAAGACTTAAGACACTTTAAATCACTTTCCAGTGATATCTTTACAATCTCTTATTGCATCTTTTATCGTTTTGACCTACAAATATCCAGATAAATATTATATTTTTCTAAACACTGTGTGGTGTATTTTTGTGGTGCTATATTGAGCTATTGTATGATTTATTGCACAAAAACTTTACACATTGCCTTCTAAGTTAAGGCTGACTGCTCAGTGCCAAGCTACCAGAGGGTGGGCACAGGATAATTTGGATTGTGTGGGACTTACCCTGACTAGAGTGAGGGTCCTTGCTTGGACAGAGGGTAACCTGACTGCCAACCAAATACCCCATTTCTAACAGTTAGACTTAGGAGTGATTGAGCCTTCAGAAAGCCCAAGGGCTAGCCCAGTGGTGCTTGTTCCAAAACCTCACAGGAAGGATGGTAAAAGAGAGATGAGGTTTTGTGTTGACTATAGAGGGCTCAACCAAGTAACCAAGACAGATGCTCACCCTATACCCAGGGCAGATGAGCTAATAAATACACTGGCTTCTGCCAAGTATCTGAGAACTTTTGATTTAACTGCAGTGTGTTGGCAGATTAAATTATCAGAAGACGCTAAACCCCAAACTGCATTTTCAACCATTGGAGGGCACTATCAATTTGCTGTGATGCCCTTTGGTCTGAACAATGCATCTGCCACTTTTCAAAGGTTGGTTAACACAGTCCTGCAAGGGTTGGAAGCTTTTAGTGCAGCATATCTAGATGATATAGCCGTCTTTAGCTGCACCTAGAATGATCACCTCGTCCACCTGTGGAAAGTTTTGGAGGCCCTGCAAAAGGCAGGCCTCACTAGCAAGGCTTCAAAGTGCCAAATAGGGCAGGGGAAAGTGGTTTATCTGGGCCACCTGGTAGTTGGGGAACAGATTGCACGACTGCAGGGGAAGATCCAGACCATTAAGGAATGGGCTCCCCCTACAACTCAAACCCAATTGAGAGCCTTTCTAGGCCTCACAGGATAATATAGGAGGTTTATTAAGAATTATGGCTCCATTGCAGCTCCTCTTAATGACCTCATTAGTAAGAAGATGCCTAAAAAGGTATTGTGGACAGCTAGCTGGTGGTCATCTCAGCACAACAAAAGAGGGTCCAACAAAGTTGGAGGTAAACTCAGTGAGTTGGGCAATGCAGGACTGTGTGCTGGGGACCTAGGCTGTGCTGTGCACAAAGGAAGTCTTGCAAAAGTGCACAGAAGCCCTAGCAGCTGCAGATCATGCAGTACACAGGATTACTGTCTGGGTGGAGAGGCAAGGACTTACCTCCACCAAATTTGGATAGAAGGACCACTGGACTGTCGGGGCCACTAGGATCCAGCTCCTGTGTTCCAGGGACTATGCTCGTCAAGATGAGAGGGGACCTAGAGGACCGATGATGCAGAAGTTTGGTGCCTACGGTAGCAGGGGGAAGATTCTGTCAACCCACGGGAGATTTCTTCTTGGCTTCCAGTGCAGGGTGAAGGCAGACAGCCCTCAGAGCATGCACCACCAGGAAACAGTCGCGAAAGCCTGCAGGATGAGGCGCTACAATGTTGCTGGTAGTCTTCTTGCTCCTTTGTTGCGGGTTTGCAGGCGTCCTGGAGCAGCCAGCGGTCGATCCTTGGCAGAAGTCAAAGAGAGAACTGCAGAGGAACTCTGGTGAGCTCTTGCATTCGTCATCTGAAGACGAACCCACAGGAGAGACCCTAAATAGCCCTCAGAGGAGGATTGGCTACCTAACCACGGAAGAGCCTATCAGGAGGGGTCTTTGACGTCACCTGCTGGCACTGGCCACTCAGAGGTCTCCATTGTGCACTCACACCTCTGCATTCAAGATGGCAGAGGTCTGGGACACACTGGAGGAGCTCTGGGCACCACCCCTGGGTTGGTGATGGGCAGGGGAGTGATCACTCCCGTTTTGTTTGTCCAGTTTCATGCCAGAGGAGGGCCTGGGGGATCCCTGAACCGGTGTAGACTGGATTATGCAAGGAGTGCACCATCTGTGCCCTTCAAAGCATTTCCAGAGGCCAGGAGAGCCTAATCCTCTCAGGCCCTTAACACCTATTTCCAAAGGGAGAGGGTGTAACACCCTCTCTCAGAGGAAATCCTTTGTTCTGCCTTCCTGGGACTGGGCTGCCCAGGCCCCAGGGGGGCAGAAACTTGTCTGAGGGTTGACAGCAGCGGTAGCTGCAGAGAAAACCCCAGAGAGCTAGTTTGGCAGTACCCGGGGTCCATGCTGGAGCCCCGGGGATGCATGGGATTGGCACTCCAATAACATATTTGGCTTGGCAGGACAATTCCATGATCTTAGACATGTTACATGGCCATGTTCGGAGATACCATTGTGAAGCTACATATAGGTTTTGACCTATATGTAGTGCACGTGTGTAATGGTGTCCCCGCACTCACAAGCTCCGGGGAAATTGCCTTGAACAATGTGGGGGCACCTTGGCTAGTGCCAGGGTGCCCTCACACTTAGTAACTTTGCACCTAACCTTCACCAAGTGAGGGTTAGACATATAGGTGACTTATAAGTTACTTAAGTGCACTGTAAAATGGCTGTGAAATAACGTGGACGTAATTTCACTCAGGCTGCAGTGGCAGTCCTGTGTAAGAATTGTCTGAGCTCCCTATGGGTGGCAAAAGAAATGCTGCAGCCCATAGGGATCTCCTGGAACCCCAATACTCTGGGTATCTAGGTACCATATACTAATGAATTATAAGGGTGTTCCAGTGTGCCAATTAGAATTGGTAAACATGGTCACTAGCCTGCAGTGACAGTTTTAAAGGCAGAGCATAAACACTGAGGTTCTGGTAAGAAGAGTCTCAGTGATACAGTTAGGCACCACACAGGGAACACATATAGGCCACAAACTATGAGCACTGGGGTCCTGGCTAGCAGGATCCCAGTGACACAGGCAAAAACAAACATACATATAAGTAAAAAATGGGGGTAACATGCCAGGTGAGATGGTACTTTCCTACAGGGAACTCCATTTTACGTGTGCATTGGACATAGGTCAATACCTATGTCCTGCTTCACAATGGTAACCCCGAATATGGCCATGTAAGGTGTCTAACGACTGGGAATTGTACCTCAATACTGAATCCAGTATTGGTGCACAATCTCAAGCACTCTGGGGGCTCCACTATTAAACCCCAGTACTGCCATACCAGCCTTCTGAGGTTTTCAAGGCAGGCCCAGCTGCTGCCACCTCACAGACAGGCTTCTGCCCTCTTGGCCTTGAGCAGCTCAATCCCAGGAAGACAGAACAAAGCATTTCCTTTAGGAGAGGGGTGTTACAGGCCTGGGAGGGGTATCCTCCCAGAGCCTCTGGAAGTGCTTTGAAGGGCACAGATGGTGCCCTCCTTGCATAATCTAGTCTACACTGGTTCAGGGACCCATAGTCACTTCTCTGACGCGAAACTGGGCAAAGGAAAGGGGAGTGACCACTCCCCTGTCCATGACCACCCCAAGGATGGTGACCAGAGCTCCTCCAGAATGTCCCTGTGATTTTTCCATCATGGATTTCAAGGTGGAGGCGCACTCAGGGAGCATCTGAGTGGCCAGTGCCAGCAGGTGACGTCAGAGACCCCTCCTTATAGGTGCTTACCTGGTTAGATGTCCAATCCCGCTTTCAGGGTTATTTGGGGTCTCTCCTCTGGGTGTTTGTTCAAATTCAGATTGCAAGAATCCAACAGGAATCCTCTGCATCTTTTACTTTATCTTCTACCAATGAAACAACCACTGATCGTCCAGGAACTCTACAAAACTGCAATAAAGAAGCAAAGATGACTTCTGCAACATTGTATCCCCAGCTCCTGCCAGCAACTGCAACAGTTTCCAGGTTGTGCATCCTCCGAGGACTGCCTGTCTTCAACCTGTACCAAAAGAACTAAAGGAATCTCCAGTGGAGTGACAGAGTCACTTCCCTGTTTCAGCAGGCACTTCTCTGCAGAGACGACCTATGGCTTGGGTCCCCTCTCCAGAATACAGGTTGTGGATCCAGCTACACGGGTGGTGGACTAAAGTAACTCAAACTGTCCCAACGTCCAGCTGCCCAACTTTGGTGGAGGTAAGGGCTTTCCTCCCCACGCAAGGCAGTACCCCCATGCCCGCTTGACTTGCAGTTGCCAAGGTTTGTGTTTGACCTTCCAGGAAGTTCATTATGCAGAGCATAGCTCACTCCACCAGCACTCTATCCTGCGACGCACAGCTTCCTGAGTGGTTCTCCAGCGGCATGGGAATCCTTTGTGTTGTGCTGCATTGGCCTCCATTTGCACTTTCTTTGTCCCCGTGCTGCCTGATCTTCTGAGGGCCCTTTGAGTTGCTGAGAGCCCCCTCTGTCTCCCCCTCCTGGGTATAAGCCTCCAGGTCACTCCTGATCCCGAGCAGCACCATTTTCCACTAACCGCAAGCTTTATGTGTGCTAAGGCATGTTTGCGGAATCCAGCGATGCAAACCAGACTACATTCATCCATCCGGCATGGGACATCTTCTGCACCAACCAGGAACCCACATCTGTCTTCTTTGGTGCAATACTGACTTTGGCCCTCATTACAACATTGGCAGTAAAAGGCGCTTACCGCCGTGTAGAAGACCGCCAAAACACCGCCGCGGCCACGGAATTCCGCCACAGCTATTATGACACACATCTCGGAATCCACCGAAATTCAGACACCCACACAACTCCGCCACACCAAAGGTCAGTGATAAACTGGCGAAAACAAATCCTCCACGCCAACAGAACCACGCCCATGCTATCACGACCCACGAATCCACGCAGCGGTCTTTCAACCGCGGTATTCCATTGGCAGTACACACCCCGCGCTCAACATATACACACATCTCCAAAACACCGCCACATTGGACAATTCTAAATACACACACCTGACACACATACAAACACCACTCCCACACACCCAACACAATATAAAACACACACCCACATCACCCACAAACCCCTACGACCACAATTCACGGACGAAGGCCAGATAGACAGAGAGCACAGCAACTGAGAACCCTACCACACAGAGGCACACAACACCATCACCCATACAACATTACACGCACAAAACACCACACACCACTACACATAAACACACACATCAACACTTACAGCACCCCACACATCACCCACACCACCCCATGTCACGCCAAAGACATCCCCGGTTTTCCGAGGAGGAGCTCAGGGTCATGGTGGAGGAAATCCTACGGGTAGAGCCACAGCTATTTGGCTCACAGGTGCAGCACACATCCATAGCCAGGAAGATGGAGCTATGTCAAAGAATCGTGGACAGGGTCAACGCTGTGGGACAGCATCCAAGAAATCAGGAGGACATCAGGAAGAGGTGGAACGACCTACGGGGGAAGGTGCGTTCAGTGGTCTCCAGGCACAACATCGCGATAAAGCGGACTGGCGGCGGCCCCCACCTCCTCCCCCACAACTAACAACATGGCAGGAGCAAGTCTTGACCATCATGCATCCAGAGGGCCTCGGAGGAGTCAGTGGAGGAATGGACACTGGTAAGTCAAATCTCAACTATCATATCCCCCACCCTACCTGCATGCTATCACACACCCCCACCCTCACCCCTCCCCTAACACTCACACTCCTCACCAAGTCCTAATAACACAAACCACTCATTCCAACACCAAGCCCTGCATGACACAACTAAGCATGGTCACCCCTCACCGAAGCATGCTCACTGCACATACCCAAAACAACCCCCTAACCATCATCATACAAACCCACACACAGGAATACTTGCACTGGGGTACACAAACACCCACCCATTGCACACCATTACACACACACATGCAATAATCATGCTCTTATATCCCTGCAGGACCACTAAGGAACGTCACCACACCGGAGGGTCCAGACAACTCCACTCCACCCACAGAAGAGGCCCACAGTGATGACAGCAGCTCTGCCCTACTGGATCCTGATGACCAGCCCGGACCATCGTGGGCCTCAGGACAGTCGGTTCCCCTTGCACAGGCACAGCCCAACACTGTAGCGATGTAGGCCAGATCCCAGGAATTGCATATGTAGAGGCCAAGAGCGCGGCGTAGTGCAGGGGGCTGCTGTGTCTGTATTGTCCGCCAACGGTAGCGGTAAGCCATGCACACAACCTCTCTTTCTTCTGTCGTTCCCCTCCCCTTTTTGTGCTCTCCCTGTTCTTTTGTGCATCAGCATCATCAGGCGGAGGTACAGTGGCACCGGAGCACGAGGGAGCTGCATCCCACATGGCCATGGAGGGCCACACCACAGACTCAGAATGCACCAGTGGGACGGAGGGCGAGGGGAGCTACACGTCGGTCACCGGATCACCAACCAGCGACACGGACTCGTCCGCCGATGGGAGCTCCCTTGTGGTGGCGGCACCATCTGTGCCCCCCACTTCTACAGGTACAGCTGCCACCTCCCCTACCAGCACCGCCCTCCCAGCAGCCCCTCAGCGTTCGCCCCATGCCCGTTCACCCAGGAGGGTGGGCATCACCTTCGCCCCAGGCACCTCAGGCCCTGCCCCTGTCACCCCTGCTGCCCTCAGTGAGGAGGTCACTGACCTCCTCAGGTCACTCACTGTTGGGCAGTCTACCATTGTGAATGCCATCCAGGGTGTAGAAAGGGAGTTGCAACACACTAATGCATTCCTGGAGGGCATTCATTCTGGTCAGGCTGCCCATCATCGAACCCTGCAATCTCTGGCCTCAGCACTGATGGCAGCCATTGTCCCTGTGTCTAGCCTCCCCCCTCCAACTTCCTCCACCCAGACCCAATCCCCTGTACCTCAGCCTATCCCAAGCACACCATCAGACAAGTATGCATACACCTCAACACACAAAAGTAGCTCAGGCAAACATAGGCACCACACATCCCACAAGCACTCACACAAGCATCACACACATACAGACACACCAACATCCACTGCCTCCACTGTGTCCCCCTCCTCATCGTCTCCCTCCTCCCTCCCAGTCTCGTCTACACTCTCACCTGCATGCAGTACATCTACAGGCAGTAGGACTCACACCAGAACAACCAGCACCACACCCCGCTCACCTGCACTCACCACCCCCACTTCCATTTACACGTCCCCTGTGTCCTCTCCAAGTGTGTCTGTGACGCCCCCTCCCAAAGTACACAAACGCGGGCACCCACACACCCAACATCCATCCACCTCACGACAGCCTCCAGTACCTGCACCTGCACCCAAAACACCTAAAGTGACACCTCCTACAACCACCTCCTCTTCCTCCACTCCCAGAGCCCCTCCAGCTACCCATCTCAGTGTTCGTCAGAAACACACGTTGACCTCTTTGCCACCACCCACACCCCTCCAATTCATAAGTCCCGTAGTAGCGCCTCAGCCAAAAAGACTCCAGTACCAGTCGTGCGTGTTACCGGTGTGTGGAGTGCACCGCCCACCAGGGCAGGCAGTGTGACACGTAGCCAAAGCACTGCCAGTCCACCCCCTGTAAAGCATCTCAAGTTGGAAATTGGCAGACGGGACAGGGTGAAGACTCCTGGTGGCAAAACTGCTCACAAGGGTCCCAGGGGGATTGCAGAGTCAGCTGTGACTCCTCCAAAGGTGGTGAAGTGCCAGAAGAAGTCTGCACAGTCTGGTAAGAGCAGCACGGCAGAGAAGGGTGCCATCCTCCCCGGCGGCCGGGACGCCACCGCCAGCACCGTCGTCAATGGTCAGGAGTCCACCGCCGGAGTCATTGCCCAGGAGGGCAGGAGTATCGTCACTGGTCAGGAGACCACCGCCGGAGTCATTGCCCAGGATGGCTGGAGTATCGTCACCGGAGTCATTGCCCAGGAGGGCAGGAGTATCGTCACTGGTCAGGAGACCACTGCCGGAGTCATTGCCCAGGAGGGCAGGAGTATCGTCACTGGTCAGGAGACCACCGCCGGAGTCAGTGCCCAGGAGGGCAGGAGTATTGTCACTGGTCACGAGCCGACCGCCGGAGTCAGTGCCCAGGAGGGCCCCGGCTGCCACAGCCCCGCTGGGCAATGAGGGACCGTCATGCCACACACCAATGCACAGGTCAGAGACCGCCATGGCAAAGCACCGCTGAACAAGGAACTCACCGCCATGGTGAAGACTGCTGAACAGGGCAAAGCACCGCTAAACAGGGCAGAGAACCGCTGAACAGGTCAGAGACCGTCATGGCAAAGCACCGCTGAACAAGGGACTCACCGCCATGGTGAAGACCGCTGAACAGGGCAAAGCACAGCTGAACAGGGCAGAGCACCGCTGAAGAAGGAAAACACCGCCACATCAAGATCATTATCCCATGTACAGCTGGGACAGTGACGGAACAAGAACCGTCACGGGGAGCCTAATGCAGTGTGGGCACCATTCCCCCTCCAGAACCAGTGGAGACATGCATCCACTCCGTCTGTCCTTAACAGGATGAAGCACTCTGGGCACCAGTCCCCCTCCAGAACCAGTGGAGACTGTTATCCACTTGAGAGACTGTGGCTTTGCACTCCCCAGGATGGAACAGTGGGCATACCACCCACTGTAGAGACCTGAGAGACTGTGGCTTTGCACTCCCCAGGATGGAACAGTGGGCATACCACCCACTGTAGAGACTTGAGAGACTGTGGCTTTGCACTCCCAAGGATATGGCAGTGGGCAAACCACCCACTGTAGAGACTTGAGAGACTGTGGCTTTGCACTCCCCAGGATGGAACAGTGGGCATACCACCCACTGTAGAGACTTGAGAGACTGTGGCTTTGCACTCCCTAGGATATGGCAGTGGGCAAACCACCCACTGTAGAGACTTGAGAGACTGTGGCTTTGCACTCCGCAGGATGAAACAGTGGGTAAACCACCCACTGTAGAGACTTGAGAGACTGTGGCTTTGCACTCCCCAGGATGGAACAGTGGGCAAACCACCCACTGTAGAGACTTGAGAGACTGTGGCTTTGCACTCCCCAGGATGGAACAGTGGGCATGGAGCTCTGTCGTGGATCTGGCGTGGTGCTGTCATCCGGCTGAGGTGCCCCCCCCCCTTCCCCCTGAGGTGCCTGCTGTATTTCTATCTGATGCCCCAGCAGTGTTCTCTCCGTTTGTGGACAGGTATCTAATGTGGGCCTCGCCCATGCATTTTTGGCCCAGTGGTGCACGGACATTGATATGTGCATACCTGCACTACTTCTCGCAATGTATAAAATCTGAAATGTGTATATATATCTGTATATATTTGGTAACTGTATTTTGATACATTACAATTTTTTAACTGATTTCCTTTGGTCTTTGCATTCTTCCGGGGGGGTTGTGGGTTGTTCCTGTGATGTTTGGAAATGCATTGGTGTGTGTGTTGTAATGTGCGAGGGTGAGGGTGGGGGTGGGGGTGTGGCGTGTGTGTCCCTGACTTTTGCCTCCCCCTCCCCTATGTCGTAGGTGCAGTACTCACCGTTGTCTTCGCCGTTGTTGGTGTTCGTAAATGAGCAGGAAGACAAGGGCAGGTAGGATTTGTAATTCCGGCTCCATGGTGTCCTCCTTCCTCGTGGGATGTGTAGAAGGTGAGCGTTTTCGCATTGCAAAAGCTGTTTCCGCCGTGTTTTTATCCACGGTGAACCCGCCCCGGAAACGGTGGCGGATTGGCGGGTTGTGATACTGTGGGCTGTACATTGTCTCCTGCCTGTCTGTTGGCGGTGACCGCCGCGCTGCTTGTCTGTACCGCCGTGACGGTCGGAGTGTTAAAGTGGCTGTCTATGTTGGCGGTTTCCACCACGGTCATGATTCCCTTTTTTTGTCCGCCGGCCTGTTTGCGGTATTACCGCACCTTTAACACCGTCCGCCAGGGTTGTAATGACCCCCTTTGTCTTCTAACCAGTGGTTCTTCCTTTGCACCTTCATCCGGGTTAGCAGGAGCTCCTGTTCTCCCTGGACTCTTCAGTGCGTCTTGGATTTGGTCCCCTTCTTTCTCAGTTCTTCAGGTCTAGGAATCCATCATTGGTGTCTTGCAGTCCCTTCTGGTTCTTGTATTATCTTCTATCACATCTTCTGGTGTGTTTTAGGAAACTTGTTGTGTTTTACCCCTGCTATCCCAGGCTTTAGGGTGTGTTCTATTACTTCCCTTTGGGATTTTCTTACACTCCCAACGCCCCTCTACACACAACACTTGCCTAGGTGGGAAACTGACTTTCGCATTCCATTATTTTACTATATGGTTTTTGTTCCCCCCTAGGCGCATTGCAACCTAGTGTGATTTTCACTATTTGCACTGTTTTCTTACTGTGTACTTACTTGTTTTTGTTTACTAGTGTATATATTGTGTAATTTACTTACCTCCTAAGTGAGTATGGTCTCCAAAGTAGTTTTGGCCTTGTATCACTAAAATAAAGTACCTCTATTTTTGTAACACTGAGTATTGTCTTTCATGTGTGTGACTACAGTGGTATTGCAAGAGCTTTGAATGTCTCCTAGTTCAGCCTTGGCTGCTCTGCCTACAGCTACCTCTAGACAGCCTGGCTTCTAGACACTGACTACATTTCACTAATAAGGGATAACTGGACCTGGTATAAGGTGTAAGCACCTTTGGTACCCACTACAAACCGGCCCAGCCTCCTATACTGCCCCTCGCTTGACCTGCTGAATAGGATAAAAATGCACAAGTATACATTGAACCAACACTTTAGGTAAAGTCTAACTGTGTTTACTGTTTGTTTATTTTCTTGTTTGGATTGTTTATATTGTTTTATGATTAATGTATTGACAAAAACGTTGTGCACACATGTTGTCCAGCTCAGAGGCAATGTAGCATATTAAAAAAAGTTTTGGTAAATAGCACAGGAAGGAGTCCAGAGTGCATAAAATGAGTTCTGAATATTTACTCATGGTATAGAGCAAGCAGGCTGTAGAAATAGTGTGGTAATGAGGAAGATAGGCATGCATGCCATGACATAACCCACATACACCTGAAGGATGAACATGTGAGAGGAAGAGACCATTCAATCTAGCAATCCCAGCCCATCCATGAGCTCCTCGGGGCGTCGACTGGAGGTATGCTGTATCGAGGAAGATCCTTGGGTGTATGTGCGCCATACAACTTCCCCACTCCATGAGATCAGTTAGAAGAAAAATAACTGAAGGTAATCCTATCCCCTTTTACATTTCATTCCCTGCTTCCCTCCTATGGATGACCTACAGGCACAAGGTTTGCAAACTGTTTTTCCTATTACCTGAGTGTGATTTAACAGTACGGAACAGTGATGGGAGCTGGACAATTTAAATGTAGTGAGCCCCTGTAAGAAAATGCCTCTTTTTGCATGATCACCCACAAAGCTTTGGACTGATGCTTCAGGTTTGTAAACTCTGAGAGACCTGCCTACCAGACATCAATGCCAGTGTTCTAACTCATTATCAAATGCATGTTGAATTGGCTACCCCAAATTGGCATAAGCTAGCTTACTTAGAACTCCCTAGTATATGGTACCCAGGGTGCCCAGGACATGCATGCTAAAGTGTCCACCCAGGACTGCAGAACTGATTGTGCCACCCTGTGCATGACAAAGTACAAAATGTCTCCCAGCCTGCCATCGCAGCCTGGAAGAGCAGTTTTAAAACTGCTAGTTTGACTTTGCCTTTTAACACAATGAAAAAGCCCCAACTTCCCTTAACAATATATATGTCTCCCCTCAGGAAGGTCTATCAATCCCTAAGGCAGGGACCTGTATATTATTAAGTAGGATATATACTTTAATGTGTCCTAAGAGTAAGACTTCCCCATTGTCATTTTTATTGTGAAAAGGTTGGTAACCTCAATGATTGATAGAGATTTACAGACTGACATCTCAGTCCTGCTAACGTCTAAATGGGGCTACTAAAATGGGTACTTTTGTTGCGTAGGCTCTAATTATTCTAATGAGACTACTGGATTTTGAGCAGCAAGATCGTCCACGGTGTAGGAGACTGAGTCTGACCAATGGTGGGTGACGCCTGTCGCTCCAAATCCGGGTTTTGCTCCGGCTAATTAGCAGTGCCTCGTCTCTCCCGAAAGGTAGAGATGATTGGGCAGCCAAGCGCATGACATATCATACTTCTCAGGGAAGTCGTGGTCACTCAGGTCGCATCCGGTTCTCTCATTCGCAATTCAGTCTCATATATAAATGACAATGAAAGCAGTATGAGTTTTAAAGACTGGTTTAATAAAACGACTGCATTTTAGACAGCAAAGCGTGAGCTGCCATAACCAGAATGACACAACATGACAATATTAAAATGGTGACAATGAGAGTGAAGCAAAAGAATTACGCTATCATATTGCCACTAGAATCGATGGACTATTTTCTATCTGAGTTATAAGTTGAGCACAGCATGTTAAGCTCTAATTCTGCATTCCAGGTTTCCCCAGGAGAACATCAACCCTCATACCTGAGCAAAGGCCTGTAGTCTGCGTTAGCATCTGTGGCGAAGCATTCAGCAATCAGCATACAGTTGTGGTTTCCTGCTGGAATCTCCCTCTTAACGTGTAATAGGACTAGGAAGTGTTTTTATAATAACACAGCTAATGTTCTAAGAAAATGTCCCTACGTAAGGATGTGTATTTTCTACGAATGTTGGAGACTAAACTTCTACCACGTTCACCGGCACTGTACCAAACTGTAGCCTTGACTGAAGCTCAAAGTGATCAAGAATGTCTTGTTTAAGAACACAGTGCTGGGCTAAGCAAAACAGTTAGATAAAAGAAATTAAAACAAGACCGTAAAACTGGTTATTGTTAAAACAACAAAGCGAAGCAGAATAAAATATATCTAGGTCAAAGAGCACAACGGCCTAGTGTATTAAACTAACGTGAATGGAGCTATAGCTAAAATGGCTACACAACACCCTCCCCTCATCGGTTAAAGTGGTTGAAAGCCAAAACTAAAATTTCATTGCTTAAAAAAAAATCAACCTAAGATATATAAAAACCAGAACAATTTTGACAAGTTAAAAGGACACACAAGCATACTACTTGGCAATTTAAAACATGAGCATGTGGCTTATAACCGAATTCAATGATAATGTCAATTTAGAAAGTTCCAAATTAAGTACGAGCCATGGAGAACAGGAGATCTTCCACTTCGGCAGGTGACAGAACGGGAAGTCCGCAACAAAAATTATCAAGGAGCAAGTGTGTTCCATAGCCCCAGTGTCAACCAAGGTGGCATCCAGTGGAGTGCCCATTGATGAGTCGTTGGCAACTTCCTCCAGGAAGGGTAACTCATAATTAGCTTCACGTAGCAAACGCAGCCTTAGTGTGCATGTCTGGTAATGAACCCTCAGCGAGAACATCAACAGATCAGCATCGATTGCTGGGTGGCGCTGCTTTGAAAGACAAACTTCCAGTGCATGTTCAAAAAAGCACCAGAGGCACTGGAAAACGGGCTGCACACAATACAAAACCGGTCAGAATGACAAAGATCAGTCACACTCCAAATGCTCCAGGAGTGTTGCTCCAAAATGCTGCATCATACGTTCACGACAGAGCTGCGCTGATGGGTGCGCCGTCATTTGTCCTTTTTACGGTGGGACAGCCAATGCCCATAAACAACAGCAGGATGCCAGCTAATAAAGCCAAAGTTATCGGAAATCCCCCAAAAATACTTACGAAAATTGAGTGGATAGCTGAAGGTACCAAACCGAATATGGAGGAAAAGGTGTGAACAAAACCAGAACCAACAGCTTTGAAAAAATGTGCTATTCCAGTTGTGCTGGACGCATTAAATATTCGTCCCACGAGTTCACCAAAGTGTCTTGGAAAGTTCGTATTTAACAGGGACTGTATTTCTGCTGATGACCTTGCCACGTGAAGTGCGTAGGTCTCGCGTGCAGATGTAAGGGCCACATGCTTTTGAAACAATAAAGCCTTGAGTCTACTTAACATGTCAAAATTCATGTTTGAAGTGGCAATGTAAGGCCAAATATCAGCTACCTCCTTAAATTTAGTGGGGGGAAACAGTACATTCCTGCAGCATGTAACGACCTTAGAGACCGAAACAACGTAAACTATTCTGGCTCGCATGCCACGACAGTCTTCACTATTGAGAAGGACGTAGCTGCCATTTGAAAGCACCTGGAACGTAGGTCTAATCGAGGGGACTGGAACTCCCTTAAGATAACAAGCCAAGTTTGCAGCCGAGACGTTACACGACCCATGCAAGGACAGCTGTTTACAAATCATCGAATGGCTGACTGAAGTCTCGCATTCACTGCTGCTAAGAAAGACCTCTTTCACGCCACTGAAGCATTTGTACGAGAAGGGAAGCTCCCACACCTCATGGATGTAACTATCTCCCAGCTTTTCATATCTGCCTACTGGAATGTGTTTTAAACAGGAGGTGAATTGTAGTGTTGAAATAGGCAGATTAATAACCCCATGTATTAACCACTCAGCCGATGGTATTTCGGCCAGGGTAAAAGGCAACTTTTCTAATTTCTCAATGTTAAGCATGACATAAGTCGCTTCTTTCTTAGCCATTAGTTGTTGTTGTAACGTTAGATTAAAAGAAAATATCTCCCTTGAACTGACGTGCTGTCATGGAACGCGACCCGCCTTCAATGTTTGAAGCGTCCAACCCAACTGCATAATGGACCTGATCTGACTCTGTCCATGGTATAAAGAAGACATATCAGATTGTATAATGTCTATAGCAGAAGAGACAATGGCCCTCATTACAACATTGGTGCTAAAAGCCGCTTACCGCCGCGCAGAAGACCGCCAACACACCACCGCGGGCGCGGAACTCCGCCACAGCTATTATGACCCACAGCACGGAATCTGCCAAAATTCAGACACCCACACAAGTCCGCCACACCAAAGGTCAGTGATAAACTGGCGAAAACAAAACCTCCACCGTCACGGCAATAGAAATGTGCCCACACTATCTCGACACACGAATCCACGCGGCGGTCTTTCAACCGCGGTATCCCATTGGCGGTACACACTGCTGCGCTCAAAATGCACAGACACATACAAAAACAGCCACATTGGACAATTCCAAATACACACACCTGATACACAAACACACACCACTCCCACACACCCAATATGCTATAAAACACACACCCACATCACCCACAAACCCCTACAACCAAAAATCCCAAACGAAGGCCAGAGAGAGACACCACAAACAACTACTAAGCATCCACAGGCACTCAGCACCATCACCCACAGAACTTCCACGCACCTCACACAACACACCACTAAATATCACCCCACCTATCACCACACACACCACCCCACACGTCACCCACACCACCCCATGGCACGGCAAAGACACCCCAGGTTCTCGGAGGAGGAGCTCAGGGTCATGGTGGAGGAAATTGTCCGGGTAGAGCCACAGCTATTCGGATCACAGGTGCAGCACACCTCCATTGCTAGGGAGATGGAGCTATGGCGAAGAATCATGGACAGGGTCAACGCAGTGGGACAGCACCCAAGAAATCGGGATGACATCAGGAAGAGGTGAAACGACCTACGGGGGAAGGTGCGTTCCGTGGTCTCAAGACACCACTTTGCGGTTCAGCGGACTGGCGGCAGACCCCTACCTCCTCCCCCACAACTAACAACATGGGAGGAGCAGGTCTTGGCGATTCTGCATCCTGAGGGCCTCGCAGGAGTAGAGGGTGGAATGGACTCTGGTGAGTCAAATCTTAACTATTACATCCCCCACCCTACCTGCATGCCATCACATACCCCCACCCTCACCCTCACCCCCATCACTCCTACTCCTCACAAATGTTCCACTATCACAAACCACACATCCCAACACCAAGCCCTGCATGCAACAACAAAGCATGGACACCCATCACCAAAGCATGCCCACTGCACATACCCATATACCCCCCTAAACCATCATCACACAAGGTCCTACACAGGAATGCAAGCACTGGGGTACATGGACACCCACCCATTGCACACCATGGCACACACAGATGTAATAAACATCCTTTTATACCCTGCAGGACCCCTACCCAATGTCACCGGACAGGAGGGTCCACACATGTCCACACCACCAACAGAAGAGGCCCACAGTGATGACAGCAGCTCTGTCCAACTGGATCTAGATGACCAGCCCGGCCCATCGGGGACCTCTGGACAGTCGGTTCCCCTGACACAGTCACAGGCCACCACAGAGCTTCCCCCCTCTGGAAACACCAGCACAACACCCACCCAGCAGGCCCATCCCTCTGTCCCCAGGACACGACAATCAGCAGTGTGTCCACCACTACAGGGAACCCAGGCGAACCCACCACCCCAACAACAACAGGGACCTGGGGGCAGTGGTAGTGGGAACACGGTCCACCGGGCGGAGGCCCAGGAACACAGGGGAACTGGGAGGGCTGCTGTGCGACAGGGGGAGGACAGGCCCAGGGCACCCACTCTCCACGAGGCCCTCTCCTCGATCATGGGAGCCTACCACCACTCCCAGGAGACGATGGCAACGGTACTGGCCAAGTTTCAGGTGATCCAGAACCTGCAGGAGAAACAGTATTTGGGCTTCAGGGAGTTACTCAGAGCCATCAATTCCACCCTGGGCACCATCGTAGGGGTGCTGAAGGAATTAATCAACACCAGGAGGGATACTGTGGCACAACAAGGGGCCCCTGACACTAGCCTAGACGATGAACTGCCCACCACCTCCGCCGGCACTAGTGGACAGGAGGCACCACCACAGGACCACCACACCAGCACCCCACCCCCTGCAGAGGGAGAACCACCCCGCAAACGGTCCCTGAGATCCAGGACAAAGACAGAGAACGATGCCAAGACCCCCGCCAAGAAATGAGACCACCCTGAATGTCATCCTTCTGTTCCACTTTGTCACCCTGTCCATCCTTAAACTGCCCCAGCTCCACTTCCTATGCCCATTTGGGCAATGCACCTGTGAGACTAATAGACTGGACTCTGCCATGGACATTCCTCCACCATCAACCCTCACCTATTTGCAACCCCCTCCAAAATTGATCACTTAAATAAACACCCTTGAAGCACAAAACAGTCTGATTTCGGAATAGTGTATTAGCAATTACTGTGGTAAAATGCACTTTCAATTGTAATGTCAATATACCTATGTCACACAGCTCTAGTCCATGAGGAATCAAAGCAGATGTCATACAGTGGGACCCACATCTGTGAAATCGTAAGGGAAAGTGACAACTCAGTAACCATACACTGGGTGAAAACGACAGACAGTAGAGAGGTAGTAGTGTTAAAGTACATGTAGTAGGCAGGTTTGTATTCTTACCTGTGTCTCACTGGAAATATTGCAGGATCACCGAGTTCCTATTTTCCATGTCCTCTTCTTCTGCTTCCTCGTCTTCACTGTCCACAGGCTCCACAGCTGCAACAACATCGCCATCTGGACCATCATCCTGCAGAAAAGGCACCTGTTGTCGCAAAGCTAAGTTGTGAAGCATACAGCAGGCCACGATGATCTGGTACACCTTCTTTGGTGAGTAGAATAGGGATCCACCTGTCATATGGAGGCACCTGAACCTGGCCTTCAGGAGGCCGAAGGTCCGCTCTATTATCTGCCGTGTTCACCCATGGGCCTCATTGTAGCGTTCCTCTGCCCTTGTCCTGGGATTCCTCACTGGGGTCAGTACCCATGACAGGTTGGGGTAACGAGAGTCACCTGCAAATGGCGAGGGACAATAGTTAGACACACACTAACCTGGAGTGATATCCCCAGACCCAGACAACCATTCCTACTGACTTGCTTCCAGGTGCTCACCTAATAGCCACACACGGTGCCTCTGGAGTTGCCCCATCACATAAGGGATGCTGCTATTCCGCAGGCTGTAAGCGTCATGCACTGAGCCAGGGAATGTGGCATTCACATGGGGGATGTACTGGTTTGCCAAACACACCATCTGCACATTCATGGAATGATAACTCTTCCGGTTTCTGTACACCTGTTCACTCCTGCTGGGGGGGACCAAAGCCACATGTGCCCCATCAATGGCACCTATGATGTTGGGGATATGTCCCAGGGCATAGAAGTCTCCTCTCACTGTAGGCAAATCCTTCACCTGAGGGAAAACGATGTAGCTCCACATGTGTTTCAGCAGGGCAGCCAACACTCTGGACAACATGTTGGAAAACATAGGCTGGGACATCCCTGATGCTATGGCCACTGTTGTTTGAAATGACCCACTTGCAAGAAAATGGAGTACTGACAGCACATGCACTTGAGCGGGGATTCCTGTGGGATGGCGGATAGCTGACATCAGGTCTGGCTCCAACTGGGCACACAGTTCCTGGATTGTGGCACGGTCAAGCCTGAAGGTGATGATCACATGTCTTTCCCCCATTGTCGACAGGTCCACCAGCTGTCTGTACACCGGAGGATGCCGCCATCTCCTCACATGTCCCACCGGACGGTGCCTATGAAGGACAACAGCGAGCGCAGAGTCAAACAACTCAGAGGTACGTAAACACAGCTTACACCGAACACAAATCATAATCTGATATTTGGCCTGTATGTGTGTTGAGGCTAGGCCTAGGTATGTGTGACGCAGTTAAAAATTTAAACCATGTCGGCCCCTGAACTGGCGGCTGCCTGAGCTGTAAAGTTGGACAATGGGATGTGAGGTAACTGCGCTGGCATTGTACACGTCGCGGTAGGCGATCGAAGACCGCGGCGCAATCCTGCATTGGTTAACATTGGACCCTACGGGTCCTAGGCGCCAATGACGATGTACGCCGGCGGTGACAGTACGCACCGCCACGGACGTGACCACCATTTTCTATCTGTTCAATCACTCGATACCTGATCTTCGACAGGAGAGGACCTACACTGGGTGCTCTGTCTGTGGTGGACCCCCAGAATCCGGACGTCCTTGATGATGGCACGCCAAATATCCTACTTCTGGTGGGCATTGACCTAGAGGAATAGTGCAGTAGAAAAGGAAAAACTTTAACCGTCCGGACCGTCACAGTCATTGGCCCACGTTCCCACCCTTGCCCTGACGCACCTACACTCACCGTCCGCTCATGCAGGCCTCAGTCCCCCCCGATGTATCTTCCATCCACTCCACTCCAAACAGGCATTGCCCATACAGCATGCTCACAGTGTACTCACCTGTTTGTCTGGAGGACCGTAGAGTAGCGTGTCCTGGGGGAGGACCCCATCCACTAACTTGTCCAACTCCTCCAAAGTGAAGACAGGGGCCCTTTCCACAGACACATGAGCCATCGTTGCTTCCAGATTGAGGTCACAGCAGCACTTGCAGTGTAGGTCTTCTCCTGTCAAAGGACAGGTATCAAGTGAGTGAACAGAGTGAAAACACAGTCACGTCCGTGGCGGTGCGTACCGTCACCGCCGGCGTACATCGTCATTGGATCCTGGGACCCATTGGGCCCAATGTTAAGCAATGCATGATTGCGCTGCGGTCTTCGACCGCCTACCGCGACGGTGTACAACGCCAGCGCAGTTATTTCATATCCCCTTGTCCCACATTACAGGTCAGGCAGCCGCCATTTCAGGGGGCCGCATGGCATTATTTTTTTATGTTTCACACATATCTAGGCCTTGCATACAGACAGAGACAGGCACATAGCGGATTGACAAATGTGTGCAATAAATTATTTTTTTACTACCTCAGTGTTGGCTGACTCTGTGCTAGCTGTTCTCGTCCATAGGGCACGTCCGCTGGGGCAGGTGAGTAGATGGCGGCATCCTCCTGTATACAGACCGCTGGTAGACCTGTCGACAATGGAAGAGAGACATGTAATAGTCACCTACAGACTTGATCGTGCAACAATCCATGAAATGTGTGCCCAGTTGGAGCCAGACCTGATTTCATCTATCCGCCATCCACAGGAATCCCCCCTCTAGTGCAGGTCCTGTCAGTACTCCATTTCCTGGCAAGTGGGTCTTTTCAAACTACAGTGGTCATAGCATCAGGGCTGTCCCAGCCCATGTTCTCAAATGTGTTGTCCAGAGTGTTGTCTGCCCTGCTTAAACACATGCGCAGCAACATCCTTTTCCCTCATGGTGGAGAATTTGCCTACAGTGAAAGGTGACTTCTATGCCCTGGGACATATCCCCAACATCATAGGTGCTATTGATGGGACACATACGGCCTTGGTACCTCCCAGCAGGAGTGAACAGGTGTAGAGAAACCGGAAGAGCTATCATTCAATGAATGTTCAGATGGTGTGTTTGGCCGACCAGGACATCTCCCATGTGAATGCCAAGTTTCCTGGCTCAGTGCATGACACTCACATTCTGAGGAATAGCAGCATCCCTTATGTGATGGGACAACTCCAGAGGCACCATGTGTGGCTAATAGGTGAGGACAAGGACCCTATACCCTGTGAATAGTTATAGTTGTCTGGGTCTGGGGTTGTCCCTAAGGGTTAGTGTGTCTAACAGTTGTCCTTCGACATTTTCAGGTGACTCTGGGTACCCCAACCTGTCATGGCTACTGACCCCAGTGAGAAATACCAGGACAAGGGCAGAGGAACACTACAATGAGGCACATGGGCGAAGTAGGAGGATTATAGAAAGAACCTTCGGACTCCTGAAGGCCAGGATCCGGTGCCTCCATATGACCGGTGGTTCTCTGTACTACTCACCAAAGAAGGTGTGCCAGATCATCGTGGCCTGCTGTATGCTGCACAAATTGGCTTTGCGATGACGGGTGCCTTTTTTGCAGGAGGATGGTCCAGAAGGAGGTCTTATGGAAGCTGTGGAGCCTGTGGACAGTGAAGAAGAGGAGGCAGAAGAAGAGGATATTGACAACAGAAACAATGTGATCCAGCAATACTTCCAGTGAGACACAGGTAAGAAAACATCACTGCCTCCTACATCTCATACAGTTGTTAGACCTATCATATGTCTGTCACTTTCACTCAGTGTATGGACCCTGACCTGTCACTTTGCCTTTCCATTTCACAGATGTGGGTCCCACTGTGTGACCTCTGCTATGTTACCTCATACACTAGAGCTGTGTGACATAGGTATGTTGACAATACAATGGACATTGCTATTTTCCTCAGTTATAGCAAATACACATTTGTGAAAGCACAGGATAACTCCAGATGGTTTTGTGATTCAAGGGTGTTTATTTAAGTGCAAAATAGTGGAGGGGGTTGTAAAATGGTCAGGGGTGATGGTGGAGGAATGTCCATTGGCAGAGTCCAGTTATTTGTCTCACAGGTGCATTGTCCAAAAGGGGCATAGGAAGTGGAGCTAGGGCAGTTTAAGGATGGACAGGGTGACAAAGTGGGGCAGAAGGATGACATTCAGGGTGGTCTCATTTCTTGGTGGGGGTCTTGGCAATGTTCTCTGTCTTTGTCCTGGATCTCAGGGACCGTTTGCGGGGTGGTTCTCCATCTGCAGGTGGTGGGGTGCTGGTGTCGTGGTTCTGTGGCGGTGCCTCCTGTCCACTAGCGCCGGCGGTGCTGGTGGGCAGTTCATCGTCCAGGCTAGTGTCAGGGGCCCCTTGTTGTGCCACTTTGTCCCTCCTAGTGTTCACAAGGTCCTTCAGCACCCCTACAATGGTGGCCAGGGTGGTGTTGATGGAATTGAGTTCCTCCCTGATTGCCAAATACTGTTCCTCCTGCAGCCGCTGGGTCTCCTGAAACTTGGCCAGTACCTTTGCCATCGTCTCCTGGGAATGATGGTACGCTCCCATGATGTTGGAGAGGGCCTCATGGAGAGTGGGTTCCCTGGGCCTGTCCTCCCCCTGTCACACAGCAGTCCTCCCAGTTCCCCGGTTTTCGTGTTCCTCTGTCCCCTGAACCATGTGCCCACTGCCACTGCCCCCAGGTCCCTGCTGTTCTTGGGTTTGTGGGTTTGCCTGGGTTCCCTGTAGTGGTGGACACACTGCTGCTTGATGTGTCCTGGGGACAGAGGAATGGGCCCGCTGGGTGGGTGCTGTGCTGGTGTTTCCTGAGGGAGGAGGCTCTGTGGTGGCATGTGCCAGTGTGTGGGGAACCGACTGTCCCTAGGTCCCAGATGGGCCAGGCTGGTCATCTTGATCCAGTTGGACAGAGCTGCTGTCATCACTGTGGGCCTCTTCTGTGGGGGGGGGGGGGGGCGTTGACATGTCTGGAACCTCCTGTCCGGTGATGTTGGGTAGGGGTCCTGCAGGGGTGTAAAGGCATGATTATAACATCTGTGTGCTATTGTGTGCAACGGGTGGGTGACTTTGTACCCCAGTGCTTACATTCTTGTGTAGGACCTTGTGTGATAATTGTTTTGGGGTCTGTGTGGGTATCTGTAGTGGACATGCTTTGGTGATGGGTGTCCATGCTTTGTTGTTGCATGCAGGGCTTGGTGTTGGGATGGGTGGTTTGTGATAGTGGGGCATATGTGAGGTGTTGGAGTGATGGGGGTGAGGGTGAGGGTGGGGGTATGTGATAGCATGCAGGTTGGGTGGGGGATATGGTAGTAATGAGTTGACTTACCAGAGTCCATTCCTCCTGCTACTCCTGCGAGGCCCTCAGGATGCAGTATAGCCAAGACCTGCTCCTCCCATGTTGGTAGTTGTGGGGGAGGAGGTGGGGGTCCACCACCAGTCCTCTGAACTGCAATGTGGTGTCTTGAGACCACTTTGCCCTGTAGGTCGTTCCACCTCTTCCTGATGTCATCCCGTGTTCTTGGATGCTGTCCCACTGCGTTGACCTTGTCCACGATTCTGCGCCATAGCTCCATCTTCCTAGCTATGGAGGTGTGCTGCACCTGTGATCCGAATAGCTGTGGCTCTACCCGGATGATTTCCTCCACCATGACCCTGAGCTCCTCCTCAGAGAACCTGGGGTGTCTTTGCGGTGCCATGAGGTTTTTGTGGTCTGGCCCCTAGACTATCTCGACCGATACTTGACTAGGTCTCTGCTATTATTTTAGGCAGCTCTTGTTCTTGATCTTGTTGCGGAACGTCACGAAGCCGCATGCACACTGCAAGTGCGACTGCTTCTCCTTTAAGGTTACTTAAAATGATTGAGGACACTGTGGCAAAATTGCCCATCAGTTGCATCCCCAAATCTAGGACCGGGGCAGCCCCATATTCATTTTGAATTTGTTTCAGAACTTCCGGTAAACTGGCAAGTGTCGCTGTACCGTGTGCGGTTGTGTAGAGCGCGGAAAATACCGCGCCCACGGTATTACAGTTTTCTACTGTAGGGACCATCCCGAAAGGCAAGCACATTGTTAATATTCTATGTTTATCCTGAGGTCCCGTATGGGGAAATACTTTCTCCAGCTTAATTTTCTGTGCTAACCAAAATGGAGTTTCCTCCCGTTTGACGGGTACTTTACCCATAATCGAATGTATAGTCGCAGGATTTATACCTGGTGTTAATGCATGTGGATGTGCTTGAGCAACACGTGCTGGTTTGTATTTAATGTTTGCTTCACAAATTGTACTAATTGTCTATATATTGATGTTAATTCAATGTATTAGTGACAAACCTCAGCTGCTGCCAAATTTCCAACCGCAGGATGTGGTGTATAGGTGGCCAATAAAGGCCAGGTAGGACTGTCATTACTTAGTGGATCTAACCTTACTGGTAATATTGTATGGGGTAGGGCGCCATCAAGCCAATTATTATGTTCTTGATAAGATAGAGGTATCTCTAAATATGCGTACGCTCTGTATTGTCCAGGCGCGTTCGCAGTTGTATATTGATGAAATGTATTAGTGTTCCCATCAACTGCTGGAAATGTGACCCAAGAATAAAAACATTCTGTTCTATAAGCTGCATGGGTGTCCACCACAAATGTGAGTGGACCTCCCAGGGCCGTTAGGCCATTTGCTAGTAAGTGTGCTGTGAGAGGTTGTCTCATGTTAACAGCTATTTGTACATGGTGGGGATTCACCACAATAGTAAAACTATTAGTTCAGAGAAGGCACACCAAAATGGGGTTTCCTTTTAAAGTTTAAGCTTGAACAACTGCCAGTTGTAGTAGGATTACCTAAACAGCTGTGGTGGAAATCCTCAGTACCACAGACATCTCCGCATACGGCATTGAGGTGTCATTATATATAATGAGACAGAGATACTCCGGAGGACCCGAAAATTAGAGCCTGACCAAACGTTGGCGGCGCCATGTCACGTAGGCTCTCATTATTCTAATGAGACTACTGGATTTTTAGAAGCAAGTTAGTCCACGGTGTAGGAGACACCTTTGATGGGCAAATGGTGATCGTGCTCATGTAGGGCGCAACCCTTGTTCAGGTAGATAGGTTGGCAATGAGAACCGAAAGGGGAAACCAGTTGCCAAACTCTGTTTTCTGTAGGCATGTAGACCATGGATAGCCACACCTCTAGGGTGGGCTACCAAGCTCCTAACACCTAAGGAAGAGTTCAGGTATTTTAAGAGTGGACAGAATAGTGCACTATGGGATTGATAAATGCCGTAAATAGGGTAGGAGAAAACCTGCTAAACCATAGGTTAGTGACTGCATCATCCCCCAGAACATTTTGTGGTCAGAAATATGGCACCCCTGGCACCTTGAACCTCAGATCACATCTGGACTGGGGAGAGTGTCGCAGAATGACAGCCCTGTTGTTCCCTGAACCTGGATGGAAAGGCAGTGCAACCATTGGACTGTACCTGCTGCTCCTTGGGGTATCAAAGAAAGAACTGTGCTTGTGTTTCCTGGCTCAAAGAAATGTTACTGCTGAGTCTCAGGCTGATGTTGTGTCTCCAGTGGTCACAAAAGCTGAAGTTGCCCGTCCTGGCCAGTCAGTGACCACTCACAAGGATTTTCCGCTAACTTCTGTTTGTGCAGCAAAGTAGACCTCTACTCCAGACTTAAAAGTTACATCCATGTTTCCTGGACTTGGGATAGCTGCAATAGTGTAGATTGGTCACCAAATATGGGCGCTAGCCCTCACCAAAAGTTATCACCGGACACACTGGCGAGCATTACAACATTGGCGGTAAGTGCCGCCTACCGCCGCGGCAATGACCGCCAAAAGACCGTGGCCGTGGTTAACATCCGTTTGCCAAAATATGATCACAGCCGGATTTCTGCCACAAGAAGGGCAGAAATTCGGCTGTGGCCATACTGGCAGATGGTGTTAAGGTAGCGCTACTATCACCAGCAGCGCCATGCCAGTAGACCGCCGCCAGCCATATTATGAAAAATAATACAGCCTGGCGGTGTTCTGCTGGCAGGCGCTGCTGGCGGTAGCAGTGCCCTGTCCCGTGCCAGAAGACCCCCTGGATGCAGGTAAGTTGGGTTTCCGACTGGGGAGGGGGTGTTGTGTGTGTGTGGGGGGGTGTGCGCATGAATATGTGAGTGTGTGCGTGAATGCGAATGTGTGTGTAGTGTTGTTTGCGTGCGTGTATGAATGTGTGAGAATGCATGTATGAATGGAACTGTGAATGCGTGTCTGCGTGTCAATGTGAATGTGGTAAGGATGTGTGCATGAATGAATGGATGCATGCATGTAGACCTTTATTTCTAAGTGTGTGTATGCGTGGTGTGTGTCTGAGAGTGTGCATGTATGGGGGCTTCTGGGGAGTGTTGTGGGGGTGGGTGGGTCTCCTACCAGTGACAGGGAAGGAGTTCCCTGTCACTGGTAGTGCCTACCACCATGGTTTTTGTGGTGTTACGAACGCCACAAAAACCATGGCGGTAGGCAGTGTCAAAATGCCACAGGCGGTACATTTGCGGCCCCCAGAATGGAGATTCTTATCTCCGGTCCGGTGGCTGCTACTACCATGGCAGTCA